>NC_141698.1:659352952-661752952 GCF_964263255.1 Lissotriton vulgaris | reverse complement strand
GTGTGGTGGGTGCATCAGTGGAGCTTAGTGGGTCCATTGGTGGAGCTGTGTGTGGGTGCATTGGTGGAGCTTAGTTGGAGCATCGGTGGAGCTGTGTGGTGGGTGCATCGGTGGAGCTGTATGGTGGGTGTATTGGTGGAGCTGTGTAGGTGGAGCTGTGTGGTGGGTGCATCGGTGGAGCTCTGTGGTGGGTGCATCAGTGGAGCTGTGTGGTGGGTGCATCGGTGGAGCTCTGTGGTGGGTGCATCAGTGAAGCTGTGTGGTGGGTGCATCCGTGGAGCTGTGGTGGGTGCCTCGGTGGAGCTGTGTGGTGGGTGCCTCGGCGGAGCTGTGTGGTGGGTGCATCAGTGGAGCTGTGTGGTGGGTGCATCGGTGGAGCTGTGTGGTGGGTGCCTTGGTGGAGCTGTATGGTGGGTGCCTCAGTGGAGCTGTGTGGTGGGTGCATCGGTGGAGCTGTGTCGGTGGAGCTGCGTGGTGGAGCTGTGTGGTGGGTGCATTCATGTAGCTAAGTTGGAGCATTGGTGGAGCTGTGTGGTGGGTGCATCGGTGGAGCTGTGTGGTGGGTGCATCATTGGAGCTGTGTGATGGGTGCATCGGTGGAGCTGTGTGGTGGGTGCATCAGTGGAGCTGTGTGGTGGGTGCATCTGTGGAGCTGTGTCAGTGGAGCTGTGTGGTGGGTGCATCGGTGGAGCTGTGTGGTGGGTGCCTTGGTAGAGCTGTATGGTGGGTGCCTTGGTGGAGCTGTGTGGTGGGTGCATCGGTGGAGCTGTGTGGTGGGTGCATCGGTGGAGCTGTGTCGGTGGAGCTGTGTGGTGGGTGCATTGGTGGAGCTGGGTGGTGGGTGCATCGGTGGAGCTGTCAGGGGAGCTGTATAGTGGTGGCTGCATCGATGGAGATTTGTGCTGGGTGCATCGGTCTAGCTGTGTGGTGGGTCATTCGGTGGAGCTGTGTGGTGGGTGCCTCGGTGGAGCTGTGTGGTGGATGCCTCGGTGGAGCTGTGTGGTGGGTGCATCGGTGGAGCTGTGTGGTGGGTGCATCGGTGGAGCTGTGTAGGTGGAGCTGTGTGGTGGGTGCATCCGTGGAGCTGTGGTGGGTGCCTCGGTGGAGCTGTGTGGTGGGTGCCTCGGCGGAGCTGTGTGGTGGGTGCCTCGGCGGAGCTGTGTGGTGGGTGCATCAGTGGAGCTGTGTGGTGGGTGCCTTGGTGGAGCTGTATGGTGGGTGCCTCAGTGGAGCTGTGTGGTGGGTGCATCGGTGGAGCTGTGTGGTGGGTGCATTGGTGGAGCTGTGTCGGTGGAGCTGCGTGGTGGAGCTGTGTGGTGGGTGCATTCATGTAGCTAAGTTGGAGCATTGGTGGAGCTGTGTGGTGGGTGCATCGGTGGAGCTGTGTGGTGGGTGCATCATTGGAGCTGTGTGATGGGTGCATCGGTGGAGGTGTGTGGTGGGTGCATCGGTGGAGCTGTGTGGTGGGTGCATCGGTGGAGCTGTGTTGGTGGAGCTGTGTGGTGGGTGCATTGGTGGAGCTGGGTGGTGGGTGCATCGGTGGAGCTGTCAGGGGAGCTGTATAGTGGTGGCTGCATCGATGGAGATTTGTGCTGGGTGCATCGGTCTAGCTGTGTGGTGGGTGCATTGGTGGAGCTGTGTTGGTGGAGCTGTGTGGTGGGTGCATCAGTGGAGCTTAGTGGGTCAATCGGTGGAGCTGTGTGGTGGGTGCATCAGTGGAGCTGTGTGGTGGGTGCATCTGTGGAGCTGTGTCGGTGGAGCTGTGTGGTGGGTGCATCGGTGCTGCTGTGTGGTGGGTGCATCGGTGGAGCTGTGTGGTGGGTGCATCATTGGAGCTGTTTGATGGGTGCTTCTGTGGAGCTGTGTGGTGGGTGCATTGGTGGAGCTGTGTGGTGGGTGCATTGGTGGAGCTGTGTGGTGGGTACATCGGTGGAGCTCTGTGGTGGATGCATCGGTGAAGCTGTGTGGTGGGTGCATCGGTGGAGCTGTGTCAGTGGAGCTGTGTGGTGGATGCATCAGTGGAGCTGTGTGGTGGGTGCATTGGTAGAGCTGTGTGGTGGGTGCATCGGTGGAGCTGTGTGGGTGGAGCTGAGTGGTGGGTGCATCGGTGGAGCTGGGTGGTGGGTGCATCGGTGGAGCTGGGTGGTGGGTGCATCGGTGGAGCTGTGTAGTTGGAGCTGTGTGGTGGGTGCATCGGTGGAGCTGTGTGGTGGGTGCATTAGTGGAGCTTATTTGGAGCATCAGTGGAGCTGTGTGGTGGGTGCATCAGTGGAGCTGTGTGGTGGGTGCATCAATGGAGCTGTGTCGGTGCAGCTGTGTGGTGGGTGCATCGGTGGAGCTGTGTGGTGGGTGCCTTGGTGGAGCTGTATGGTGGGTGCCTCAGTGGAGCTGTGTGGTGGGTGCATCGGTAGAGCTGTGTGGTGGGTGCATTGGTGGAGCTGTGTCAGTGGAGCTGTGTGATGGGTGCATTGGTGGAGCTGTGTCGGTGGAGCTGTGTGGTGGGTGCATCAGTGGAGCTGTGTGGTGGGTGCCTTGGTGGAGCTGTATGGTGGGTGCCTTGGTGGAGCTGTGTGGTGGGTGCATCGGTGGAGCTGTGTGGTGGGTGCATCGGTGGAGCTGTGTGGTGGGTGCATCGGTGGAGCTGTGTGGTGGGTGCATCGGTGGAGCTGTGTGGTGGGTGCATCGGTGGAGCTGTGTCAGGGGAGCTGTATAGTGGTGGCTGCATCGATGGAGATTTGTGCTGGGTGCATCGGTCTAGCTGTGTGGTGGGTCATTCGGTGGAGCTGTGTGGTGGGTGCCTCGGTGTAGCTGTGTGGTGGGTGCCTCGGTGGAGCTGTGTGGTGGGTGCCTCGGTGGAGCTGTGTGGTGGGTGCATTGGTGGAGCTGTGTGGTGGGTGCATTGGTGGAGCTGTGTAGGTGGAGCTGTGTGGTGGGTGCATCGGTAGAGCTGTTTGGTGGGTGCATTGGTGGAGCTGTGTGGTGGGTGCATCGGTGGAGCTGTGTGGTTGGTGCATCGGTGGAGCTGTGTGGTGGGTGCATCAGTGGAGCTGTGTGGTGGGTGCCTCGGTGGAGCTTTGTGGTGGGTGCCTCGGTGGAGCTGTGTGGTGGGTGCATTGGTGGAGCTGTGTGGTGGGTGCATTTGTGGAGCTGTGTGGTTGGTGCATCGGTGCTGCTGTGTGGTGGGTGCATCGTTGGAGCTGTGTGCATCAGTAGAGCTGTGTGGTGGGTGCATCGGTGGAGCTGTGTTGGTGGAGCTGTGTGGTGGGTGCATCAGTGGAGCTTAGTGGGTCCATTGGTGGAGCTGTGTGTGGGTGCATTGGTGGAGCTGTGTGTGGGTGCATTGGTGGAGCTGTGTGGTGGGTGTATTGGTGGAGCTGTGTAGGTGGAGCTGTGTGGTGGGTGCATCCGTGGAGCTCTGTGGTGGGTGCATCAGTGGAGCTGTGTGGTGGGTGCATCCGTGGAGCTGTGGTGGGTGCCTCGGTGGAGCTGTGTGGTGGGTGCCTCGGCGGAGCTGTGTGGTGGGTGTATTGGTGGAGCTGTGTAGGTGGAGCTGTGTGGTGGGTGCATCGGTGGAGCTCTGTGGTGGGTGCATCAGTGGAGCTGTGTGGTGGGTGCATCGGTGGAGCTCTGTGGTGGGTGCATCAGTGAAGCTGTGTGGTGGGTGCATCCGTGGAGCTGTGTGGTGGGTGCCTCGGCGGAGCTGTGTGGTGGGTGCATCAGTGGAGCTGTGTGGTGGGTGCATCGGTGGAGCTGTGTGGTGGGTGCCTTGGTGGAGCTGTATGGTGGGTGCCTAAGTGGAGCTGTGTGGTGGGTGCATCGGTGGAGCTGTGTGGTGGGTGGATTGGTGGAGCTGTGTCGGTGGAGCTGCGTGGTGGAGCTGTGTGGTGGGTGCATTCATGTAGCTAAGTTGGAGCATTGGTGGAGCTGTGTGGTGGGTGCATCGGTGGAGCTGTGTGGTGGGTGCATCATTGGAGCTGTGTGATGGGTGCATCGGTGGAGCTGTGTGGTGGGTGCATCAGTGGAGCTGTGTGGTGGGTGCATCTGTGGAGCTGTGTCAGTGGAGCTGTGTGGTGGGTGCATCGGTGGAGCTGTGTGGTGGGTGCCTTGGTAGAGCTGTATGGTGGGTACCTTGGTGGAGCTGTGTGGTGGGTGCATCGGTGGAGCTGTGTGGTGGGTGCATCGGTGGAGCTGTGTCGGTGGAGCTGTGTGGTGGGTGCATTGGTGGAGCTGGGTGGTGGGTGCATCGGTGGAGCTGTCAGGGGAGCTGTATAGTGGTGGCTGCATCGATGGAGATTTGTGCTGGGTGCATCGGTCTAGCTGTGTGGTGGGTCATTCGGTGGAGCTGTGTGGTGGGTGCCTCGGTGTAGCTGTGTGGTGGATGCCTCGGTGGAGCTGTGTGGTGGGTGCATCGGTGGAGCTGTGTGGTGGGTGCATCGGTGGAGCTGTGTAGGTGGAGCTGTGTGGTGGGTGCATCGGTGGAGCTGTGTAGGTGGAGCTGTGTGGTGGGTGCATCGGTAGAGCTGTTTGGTGGGTGCATTGGTGGAGCTGTGTGGTGGGTGCATCGGTGGAGCTGTGTGGTGGGTGCATCGGTGGAGCTGTGTGGTGAGTGCATAGGTGGAGCTGTGTGGTGGGTGCCTCGGTGGAGCTGTGTGGTGGGTGCATTGGTGGAGATGTGTGGTGGGTGCATTTGTGGAGCTGTGTAGTGGGTGCATCAGTGCTGCTGTGTGGTGGGTGCATCGGTGGAGCTGTGTGGTGGGTGCATCAGTGGAGCTGTGTGGTGGGTGCATTGGTGGAGCTGTGTTGGTGGAGCTGTGTGGTGGGTGCATCAGTGGAGCTTAGTGGGTCCATTTGTGGAGCTGTGTGTGGGTGCATTGGTGGAGCTTAGTTGGAGCATCGGTGGAGCTGTGTGGTGGGTGAATCGGTGGAGCTGTGTGGTGGGTGTATTGGTGGATCTGTGTAGGTGGAGCTGTGTGGTGGGTGCATCGGTGGAGCTCTGTGGCGGGTGCATCAGTGAAGCTGTGTGGTGGGTGCATCGGTGGAGCTGTGGTGGGTGCCTCGGTGGAGCTGTGTGGTGGGTGCCTCGGCGGAGCTGTGTGGTGGGTGCATCAGTGGAGCTGTGTGGTGGGTGCATCGGTGGAGCTGTGTGGTGGGTGCCTTGGTGGAGCTGTATGGTGGGTGCCTCAGTGGAGCTGTGTGGTGGGTGCATCGATGGAGCTGTGTGGTGGGTGCATTGGTGGAGCTGTGTCG
This sequence comes from Lissotriton vulgaris, assembly GCF_964263255.1. Classification (NCBI taxonomy): domain Eukaryota; kingdom Metazoa; phylum Chordata; class Amphibia; order Caudata; family Salamandridae; genus Lissotriton; species Lissotriton vulgaris. The sequence goes on along the minus strand of NC_141698.1, from coordinate 661,747,705 downwards.
GTGGAGCTGCATGGTGGAGCTGTGTGGTGGGTGCATTCATGTAGCTAAGTTGGAGCATCGGTGGAGCTGTGTGGTGGGTGCATCGGTGGAGCTGTGTGGTGGGTGCATCATTGGAGCTGTGTGATGGGTGCATCGGTGGAGCTGTGTGGTGGGTGCATCAGTGGAGCTGTGTGGTGGGTGCATCTGTGGAGCTGTGTCGGTGGAGCTGTGTGGTGGGTGCATCAGTGGAGCTGTGTCGGTGGAGCTGTGTGGTGGGTGCATCGGTGGAGCTGTGTGGTGGGTGCCTTGGTGGAGCTGTATGGTGGGTGCCTTGGTGGAGCTGTGTGGTGGGTGCATCGGTGGAGCTGTGTCAGTGGAGCTGTGTGGTGGGTGCATCGGTGGAGCTGTGTCAGTGGAGCTGTGTGGTAGGTGCATTGGTGGAGCTGGGTGGTGGGTGCATCGGTGGAGCTGTCAGTGCAGCTTTATAGTGGTGGCTGCATCGATGGAGATTTGTGCTGGGTGCATCGGTCTAGCTGTGTGGTGGGTCATTCGGTGGAGCTGTGTGGTGGGTGCCTCAGTGTAGCTGTGTGGTGGGTGCCTCGGTGGAGCTGTGTGGTGGGTGCATTGTGTGGTGGGTGCATCGGTGGAGCTGTGTGGTGGGTGTATTGGTGGAGCTGTGTAGGTGGAGCTGTGTGGTTGGTGCATCGGTGGAGCTCTGTGGTGGGTGCATCAGTGAAGCTGTGTGGTGGGTGCATTGGTGGAGCTGTGTGGTGGGTGCATTGGTGGAGCTGTGTCGGTGGAGCTGCGTGGTGGAGCTGTGTGGTGGGTGCATTCATGTAGCTAAGTTGGAGCATTGGTGGAGCTGTGTGGTGGGTGCATCATTGGAGCTGTGTGATGGGTGCATCGGTGGAGCTGTGTGGTGGGTGCATCAGTGGAGCTGTGGAGCTGTGTGGTGGGTGCATCTGTGGAGCTGTGTCGGTGGAGCTGTGTGGTGGGTGCATCGGTGGAGCTGTGTGGTGGGTGCATCGGTGGAGCTGTGTGGTGGGTGCATCGGTGGAGCTGTGTGGTGGGTGCATCAGTGGAGCTGTGTGGTGTGTGCATCAGTGGAGCTGTGTTGGTGGAGCTGTGTGGTGGGTGCATCAGTGGAGCTTAGTGGGTCCATTGGTTGAGCTGTGTGTGGGTGCATTGGTGGAGCTTAGTTGGAGCATTGGTGGAGCTGTGTGGTGGGTGCATCGGTGGAGCTGTGTGGTGGGTGTATTGGTGGAGCTGTGTAGGTGGAGCTGTGTGGTGGGTGCATCGGTGGAGCTCTGTGGTGGGTGCATCAGTGAAGCTGTGTGGTGGGTGCCTCGGTGGAGCTGTGTGGTGGGTGCCTCGGCGGAGCTGTGTGGTGGGTGCATCAGTGGAGCTTTGTGGTGGGTGCATCGGTGGAGCTGTGTAGGTGGAACGGTGTTGTGGGTGCTTCAGTCAAGCTGTATGGTGGGAGCATTGGTGGAGCTGTGTTGTGGGTGCATTGGTGGAGCTGTGTGGTGGGTGCATCAGTGGAGCTGGGTGGTGGGTGCATTGGTCGAGCTGGGTGGTGGGTGCATTGGTCAAGATGTGTCGGTGGAACAGTGTTGTGGGTGTTTCAGTTGAGCTGTATGGTGGGTGCATCGGTGGAGCTGTGTCAGGGGAGCTGTATAGTGGTGGCTGCATCGATGGAGATTTGTGCTGGGTGCATCGGTCTAGCTGTGTGGTGGGTCATTCGGTGGAGCTGTGTGGTTGGTGCCTCGGTGTAGCTGTGTGGTGGGTGCCTCGGTGGAGCTGTGTGGTGGGTGCATCGCTGGAGCTTTGTGGTGGGTGCATCGGTGGAGCTGTGCAGGTAGAGCTGTGTGGTGGGTGCATCGGTGGAGCTGGGTGGTGGGTGCATTGGTCAAGATGTGTCGGTGGAATGGTGTTGTGGGTGTTTCAGTCGAGCTGTATGGTGGGTGCATCGGTGGAGCTGTGTCAGGGGAGCTGTATAGTGGTGGCTGCATCGATGGAGATTTGTGCTGGGTGCATCGGTCTAGCTGTGTGGTGGGTCATTCGGTGGAGCTGTGTGGTTGGTGCCTCGGTGTAGCTGTGTGGTGGGTGCCTCAGTGGAGCTGTGTGGTGGGTGCATCGGTGGAGCTGTGCAGGTAGAGCTGTGTGGTGGGTGCATAGGTGGAGCTGTGTCGTGGGTGCATCGGTGGAGCTGTGTGGTGGGTGCCTCGGTGGAGCTGTGTGGTGGGTGCCTCGGTGGAGCTGTGTGGTGGGTGCATTGGTGGAGCTGTGTGGTGGGTGCATTTGTGGAGCTGTGTGGTGGGTGCATCGGTGCTGCTGTGTGGTGGGTGCATCGGTGGAGCTGTGTGGTGGGTGCATCATTGGAGCTGTGTGATGGGTGCATCTGTGGAGCTGTGTGGTGGGTGCATTGGTGGAGCTGTGTGGTGGGTGCATTGGTGGAGCTGTGTGGTGGGTGCATCGGTGGAGCTCTGTGGTGGATGCATCGGTGGAGCTGTGTCAGTGGAGCTGTGTGGTGGATGCATCAGTGGAGCTGTGTGGTGGTTGCATCGGTAGAGCTGTGTGGTGGGTGCATCGGTGGAGCTGTGTGGGTGGAGCTGAGTGGTGGGTGCATCAGTGGATCTGGGTGGTGGGTGCATCGGTGGAGCTGTGTAGGTGGAGCTGTGCGGTGGGTGCATTGGTGGAGCTGTGTGGTGTGTGCATTGGTGGAGCTTAGTTGGAGCATCAGTGGAGCTGTGTGGTGGGTGCATCAGTGGAGCTGTGTGGTGGGTGCATCAATGGAGCTGTGTCGGTGGAGCTGTGTGGTGGGTGCATCGGTGGAGCTGTGTGGTGGGTGCCTTGGTGGAGCTGTATGGTGGGTGCCTCAGTGGAGCTGTGTGGTGGGTGCATGAATGGAGCTGTGTGGTGGGTGCATTGGTGGAGCTGTGTCGGTGGAGCTGCGTGGTGGAGCTGGGTGGTGGGTGCATCGGTGGAGCTGTGTAGGTGGAGCTGTGTGGTGGGTGCATCTGTAGACTGTGTGGTGGGTGCATTGGTGGAGCTTAGTTGGAGCATCAGTGGAGCTGTGTGGTGGGTGCATCAGTGGAGCTGTGTGGTGGGTGCATCAATGGAGCTGTGTCGGTGGAGCTGTAAGGTGGGTGCATCGGTGGAGCTGTGTGGTGGGTGCCTTGGTGGAGCTGTATGGTGGGTGCCTCAGTGGAGCTGTGTGGTGGGTGCATCGGTGGAGCTGTGTGGTGGGTGCATTGGTGGAGCTGTGTCAGTGGAGCTGCGTGGTGGAGCTGTGTGGTGGGTGCATTCATGTAGCTAAGTTGGAGCATCGGTGGAGCTGTGTGGTGGGTGCCACGGTGGAGCTGTGTGGTGGGTGCATCATTGGAGCTGTGTGGTGGGTGCATCGGTGGAGCTGTGGTGGGTGCCTCGGTGGAGCTGTGTGGTGGGTGCCTCGGCGGAGCTGTGTGGTGGGTGCATCAGTGGAGCTGTGTGGTGGGTGCATCGGTGGAGCTGTGTGGTGGGTGCCTGGGTGGAGCTGTATGGTGGGTGCCTCAGTGGAGCTGTGTGGTGGGTGCATCGGTGGAGCTGTGTGGTGGGTGCATTGGTGGAGCTGTGTCGGTTGAGCTGCATGGTGGAGCTGTGTGGTGGGTGCATTCATGTAGCTAAGTTGGAGCATCGGTGGAGCTGTGTGGTGGGTGCATCGGTGGAGCTGTGTGGTGGGTGCATCATTGGAGCTGTGTGATGGGTGCATCTGTGGAGCTGTGTCGGTGGAGGTGTGTGGTGGGTGCATCGGTGGAGCTGTGTGGTGGGTGCATCGGTGGAGCTGTGTCAGTGGAGCTGTGTGGTGGGTGCATTGGTGGAGCTGGGTGGTGGGTGCATCGGTGGAGCTGTCAGGGGAGCTTTATAGTGGTGGCTGCATCGATGGAGATTTGTGCTGGGTGCATCGGTCTAGCTGTGTGGTGGGTCATTCGGTGGAGCTGTGTGGTGGGTGCCTCAGTGTAGCTGTGTGGTGGGTGCCTCGGTGGAGCTGTGTGGTGGGTGCATTGGTGGCGCTGTGTGGTGGGTGCATCGGTGGAGCTGTGTGGTGGGTGCATCGGTAGAGCTGTTTGGTGGGTGCATTGGTGGCGCTGTGTGGTGGGTGCATCGGTGGAGCTGTGTGGTGGGTGCATCGATGGAGCTGTGTTGTGGGTGCATCGGTGGAGCTGTGTGGTGGGTGCCTCGGTGGAGCTGTGTGGTGGGTGCATTGGTGGAGCTGTGTGGTGGGTGCATTTGTGGAGCTGTGTGGTGGGTGCATCGGTGCTGCTGTGTGGTGGGTGCATCGGTGCTGCTGTTTCGTGGGTGCATCGGTGGAGCTGTGTGGTGGGTGCATCAGTGGAGCTGTGTGGTGGGTGCATCGGTGGAGCTGTGTTGGTGGAGCTGTGTGGTGGGTGCATCAGTGGAGCTTAGTGGGTCCATTGGTGGAGCTGTGTGTGGGTGCATTGGTGGAGCTTAGTTGGAGCATCGGTGGAGCTGTGAGGTGGGTGCATCGGTGGAGCTGTGTGGTGGGTGTATTGGTGGAGCTGTGTAGGTGGAGCTGTGTGGTGGGTGCATCCGTGGAGCTCTGTGGTGGGTGCATCAGTGAAGCTGTGTGGTGGGTGCATCGGTGGAGCTGTGGTGGGTGCCTCGGTGGAGCTGTGTGGTGGGTGCCTCGGCGGAGCTGTGTGGTGGGTGCATCAGTGGAGCTTTGTGGTGGGTGCATCGGTGGAGCAGTGTAGGTGGAACGGTGTTGTGGGTGCTTCAGTCGAGCTGTATGGTGGGAGCATTGGTTGAGCTGTGTTGTGGGTGCATCGGTGGAGCTGTGTGGTGGGTGCCTCGGTGGAGCTGTGTTGGTGGAGCTGTGTGGTGGGTGCATCGGTGGAGCTGGGTGGTGGGTGCATTGGTCAAGATGTGTCGGTGGAACGGTGTTGTGGGTGTTTCAGTCGAGCTGTATGGTGGGTGCATCGGTGGAGCTGTGTCAGGGGAGCTGTATAGTGGTGGCTGCATCGATGGAGATTTGTGCTTGGTGCATCGGTGGAGCTGTGGTGGGTCATTCGGTGGAGCTGTGTGGTGGGTGCCTCGGTGTAGCTGTGTGGTGGGTGCCTCAGTGGAGCTGTGTGGTGGGTGCCTCAGTGGAGCTGTGTGGTGGGTGCATTGGTGGAGCTGTGTGGTGGGTGCATCAGTGGAGCTGTGTAGGTGGAGCTGTGTGGTGGGTGCATTGGTAGAGCTGTTTGGTGGGTGCATTGGTGGAGCTGTGTGGTGGGTGCATCGGTGGAGCTGTGTGGTGGGTGCATCGGTGGAGCTGTGTGGTGGGTGCATCGGTGGAGCTGTGTGGTGGGTGCCTCGGTGGAGCTGTGTGGTGGGTGCATTGGTGGAGCTGTGTGGTGGGTGCATTTGTGGAGCTGTGTGGTGGGTGCATCTGTGCTGCTGTGTGGTGGGTGCATCGGTGGAGCTGTGTGGTGGGTGCATCAGTGGAGCTGTGTGGTGGGTGCATCGGTGGAGCTGTGTGGTGGGTGCATCAGTGGAGCTGTGTGGTGGGTGCATTGGTGGAGCTGTGGTGGGTCATTCGGTGGAGCTGTGTGGTGGGTGCCTCGGTGTAGCTGTGTGGTGGGTGCATTGGTGGAGCTGTGTGGTGGGTGCATCAGTGGAGCTGTGTAGGTGGAGCTGTGTGGTGGGTGCATTGGTAGAGCTGTTTGGTGGGTGCATTGGTGGAGCTGTGTGGTGGGTGCATCGGTGGAGCTGTGTGGTGGGTGCATCGGTGGAGCTGTGTGGTGGGTGCATCGGTGGAGCTGTGTGGTGGGTGCCTCGGTGGAGCTGTGTGGTGGGTGCATTGGTGGAGCTGTGTGGTGGGTGCATTTGTGGAGCTGTGTGGTGGGTGCATCTGTGCTGCTGTGTGGTGGGTGCATCGGTGGAGCTGTGTGGTGGGTGCATCAGTGGAGCTGTGTGGTGGGTGCATCGGTGGAGCTGTGTGGTGGGTGCATCAGTGGAGCTGTGTGGTGGGTGCATCGGTGGAGCTGTGTTGGTGGAGCTGTGTGGTGGGTGCATCAGTGGAGCTTAGTGGGTCCATTGGTGGAGCTGTGTGTGGGTGCATTGGTTGAGCTTAGTTGGAGCATCAGTGGAGCTGTGTGGTGGGTGCATCAGTGGAGCTGTGTGGTGGGTGTATTGGTGGAGCTGTGTAGGTGGAGCTGTGTGGTGGGTGCATCGGTGGAGCTCTGTGGTGGGTGCATCAGTGAAGCTGTGTGGTGGGTGCATCGGTGGAGCTGTGGTGGGTGCCTCGGTGGAGCTGTGTGGTGGGTGCCTCGGCGGAGCTGTGTGGTGGGTGCATCAGTGGAGCTGTGTGGTGGGTGCATCGGTGGAGCTGTGTGGTGGGTGCCTTGGTGGAGCTGTATGGTGGGTGCCTCAGTGGAGCTGTGTGGTGGGTGCATCGGTGGAGCTGTGTGGTGGGTGCATTGGTGGAGCTGTGTCGGTGGAGCTGCGTGGTGGAGCTGTGTATTGGGTGCATCGGTGGAGCTGTGTCAGTGGAGCTGTGTGGTGGGTGCATTGCTGGAGCTGGGTGGTGGGTGCATCGGTGGAGCTGTGTTAGGGGAGCTGTATAGTGGTGGCTGCATCGATGGAGATTTGTGCTGGGTGCATCGGTCTAGCTGTGTGGTGGGTCATTCGGTGGAGCTGTGTGGTGGGTGCCTCGGTGTAGCTGTGTGGTGGGTGCCTCGGTGGAGCTGTGTGGTGGGTGCATCGGTGGAGCTGTGGTGGGTGCATCGGTGGAGCTGTGTAGGTGGAGCTGTGTGGTGGGTGCATCGGTAGAGCTGTGTGGTGGGTGCATTGGTGGAGCTGAGTGGTGGGTGCATCGGTGGAGCTGTGTGGTGGGTGCATCGGTGGAGCTGTGTGGTGGGTGCCTCGGAGCTGTGTGGTGGGTGCATTGGTGGAGCTGTGTGGTGGGTGCATCGGTGGAGCTGTGTGGTGGGTGCATCGGTGCTGCTGTGTGGTGGGTGCATCGGTGGAGCTGTGTGGTGGGTGCATCGGTGGAGCTGTGTGGTGGGTGCATCGGTGGAGCTGTGTTGGTGGAGCTGTGTGGTGGATGCATCAGTGGAGCTTAGTGGGTCCATTGGTGGAGCTGTGTGTGGGTGCATTGGTGGAGCTTAGTTGGAGCATCGGTGGAGCTGTGTGGTGGGTGCATCGGTGGAGCTGTGTGGTGGGTGTATTGGTGGAGCTGTGTAGGGCGAGCTGTGTGGTGGGTGCATCGGTGGAGCTCTGTGGTGGGTGCATCAGTGAAGCTGTGTTGTGGGTGCATCGGTGGAGCTGTGTGGTGGGTGCCTCGGTGGAGCTGTGTGGTGGGTGCCTCGGTGGAGCTGTGTTGGTAGAGCTGTGTGGTGGGTGCATCGGTGGAGCTGGGTGGTGGGTGCATTGGTCAAGATGTGTCGGTGGAACGGTGTTGTGGGTGATTCAGTCAAGCTGTATGGTGGGTGCATTGGTGGAGCTGTGTGGTGGGTGCATTGGTGGAGCTGTGTGGTGGGTGCCTCGGTGCAGCTGTGTCGGTGGAGCTGTGTGGTGGGTGCATCGGTGGAGCTGTGTGGTGGGTGCATCGGTGGAGGTGTGTGGTGGGTCATTCGGTGGAGCTGTGTGCTGGGTGCCTCGGCGGAGCTGTGTGGTGGGTGCCTCGGCGGAGCTGTGTGGTGGGTGCATCAGTGGAGCTTTGTGGTGGGTGCATCGGTGGAGCTGTGTAGGTGGAACGGTGTTGTGGGTGCTTCAGTCGAGCTGTATGGTGGGTGCATTGGTGGAGCTGTGTGGTGGGTGCATCGGTGGAGCTGTGTGGTGGGTGCCTCAGTGGAGCTCTGTGGTGGGTGCATCAGTGAAGCTGTGTGGTGGGTGCATCGGTGGAGCTTAGTGGGTCCATTGATAGAGCTGTGTGGTGGGTGCATTGGTGGAGCTTAGTTGGAGCATCGGTGGAGCTGTGTGGTGGGTGCATTGGTGGAGCTGTGTAGGTGGAGCTCTGTGGTGGGTGCATTGATGGAGCTGGTTGGTGGGTGCATTGGTGGAGCTGGTTGGTGGGTGATTTGGTGGAGCTCTGTGGTGGGTGCATCAGTGGAGCTGTGTGGTGGGTACCTCGGTGGAGCTCTGTGGTGGGTGCATCGGTGAAGCTGTGTGGTGGGTGCATTGGTGAAGCTGTGTGGTGGGTGCATCGGTGGAGCTTAGTGGGTCCATTGGTGGAGCTGTGTGGTGGGTGCATTGGTGGAGCTTAGTTGGAGCATCGGTGGAGCTGTGTGGTGGGTGCATTGATGAAGCTGTGTGGTGGGTGCATCGGTGGAGCTGTGTAGGTGGAGCTGTGTGGTGGGTGCATATGTGGAGCTCTGTGGTGGCTGCATCAGTGCAGATGTGTGGTGGGTGCATTGGTGGAGCTGTGCCGTGGGTGCCTTGGTGGAGCTGTATGGTGGGTGCTTTTTTGGAGCTGTGTGGTGGGTGCATCGGTGGAGCTGTGTTGTGGGTGCATCAGTGGAGCTGTGTCAGTGGAGCTGTGTGGTGGGTGCATTGGTGGAGCTGGGTGGTGGGTGCATCAGTCAAGATGTGGCAGTGGAGCTGTGTGGTGGCTGCATCAGTGGAGATGTTTGGTGGGTGCATCGGTGGATCTGTGTGGTGGGTCGTTTGGTGGAGCTGTGTGGTGGGTGCCTCGGCAGAGCTGTGTGGTGGGTACATCAGTGGAGCTTTGTGGTGGGTGCATCGGTGGAGCTGTGTAGGTGGAACGGTGTTGTGGGTGCTTTGGTTGAGCTGTATGGTGGGTGCATTGGTGGAGCTGTGTGGTGGGTGCATCGGTGGAGCTGTGTGGTGGGTGCATCGGTGGAGCTGTGTGGTGGGTGCATCGGTGGAGCTGTGTGGTGGGTGCCTCAGTGGAGCTGTGTGGTGGGTGCATCGGTGGAGCTGTGTGGTGGGTGCATCGGTGGAGCTTAGTGGGCCCATTGGTGGAGCTGTGTGGTGGGTGCATTGGTGGAGCTTAGTTGGAGCATCGGTGGAGCTGTGTGGTAGGTGCTTCTGTGGATCTGTGTGGTGGGTGCATCTGTGGAGCTGTGTGGTGGGTGCATCAGTAGAGCTGTGTAGGTGGAGCTGTGTGGTGGGTGCATTGGTGGAGCTCTGTGGTGGCTGCATCAGTGAAGCTGTGTGGTGGGTGCTTCAGTAGAGCTGTGTGTGGTGGGTGCATCAGTGGCGCTGTGTTGGTGGAGCTGTGTGGTGGGTGGAGCTGTGTGGTGGGTCGTTTGGTTGAGCTGTGTGATGGGTGCCTTGATGGAGCTATGTGGTGGGTGCATAGGTGGAGCTGTGTGGTTGGTGCATCTGTGGAGCTGTGTGGTGGGTGCATCATTAGAGCTGTGTAGGTGGAGCTGTGTGGTGGGTGCATCGGTGGAGCTCCGTGGTGGGTGCATCAGTGAAGCAGTGTGGTGGGTGCATCGGTAGAGCTGTGTGGTGGGTGCATCAGTAGAGCTGTGTGGTGGGTACATCAGTGGAGCTGTGTTGGTGGAGCTGTGTTGTTGGTGCATCTGTGGAGCTGTTTGGTGGATGCATCAGTAGAGCTGTGTAGGTGGAGCTGTGTGGTGGGTGTATCGGTGGAGCTCTGTGGTGGGTGCATCAGTGGAGCTGTGTGGTGGGTGCCTTGGTGGAGCTGTATGTTGGGTGCCTCAGTGGAGCTGTGTGGTGGGTGCATCGGTGGAGCTGTGTGGTGGGTGCATTGGTGGAGCTGTGTCGGTGGAGCTGCGTGGTGGAGCTGTGTATTGGGTGCATCGGTGGAGCTGTGTGGTGGGTGCCTCGGCGGAGCTGTGTGATGGGTGCATCAGTGGAGCTGTGTGGTGGGTGCATTAGTGGAGCTGTTTGGTGGGTGCCTTGGTGGAGCTGTATGGTGGGTGCCTCAGTGGAGCTGTGTGGTGGGTGCATTGGTGGAGCTGTGTGGTGGGTGCATTGGTGGAGCTGTGTCGGTGGAGCTGCGTGGTGGAGCTGTGTATTGGGTGCATCGGTGGAGCTGTGTCGGTGGAGCTGTGTGGTGGGTGCATTGGTGGAGCTGGGTGGTGGGTGCATTGGTGGAGCTGTGTCAGGGGAGCTGTATAGTGGTGGCTGCATTGATGGAGATTTGTGCTGGGTGCATCGGTCTAGCTGTGTGGTGGGTCATTCGGTGGAGCTGTGTGGTGGGTGCCTCGGTGTAGCTGTGTGGTGGGTGCCTCGGTGGAGCTGTGTGGTGGGTGCATCGGTGGAGCTGTGGTGGGTGCATCGGTGGAGCTGTGTAGGTGGAGCTGTGTGGTGGGTGCATCGGTAGAGCTGTTTGGTGGGTGCATTGGTGGAGCTGTGTGGTGGGTGCATTGGTGGAGCTTAGTTGGAGCATCGGTGGTGCTGTGTGGTGGGTGCATCGGTGGAGCTGTGTGGTGGGTGTATTGGTGGAGCTGTGTAGGTGGAGCTGTGTGGTGGGTGCATCGGTGGAGCTCTGTGGTGGGTGCATCAGTGAAGCTGTGTGGTGGGTGCCTCGGCGGAGCTGTGTGGTGGGTGCCTCGGCGGAGCTGTGTGGTGGGTGCATCGGTGGAGCTGTGTAGGTGGAACGGTGTTGTGGGTGCTTCACTCGAGCTGTATGGTGGGAGCATTGGTGGAGCTGTGTTGTGGGTGCATCGGTGGAGCTGTGTGGTGGGTGCCTCGGTGGAGCTGTGTTGGTGGAGCTGTGTGGTGGGTGCATCGGTGGAGCTGGGTGGTGGGTGCATTGGTCAAGATGTGTCGGTGGAACGGTGTTGTGGGTGATTCAGTCGAGCTGTATGGTGGGTGCATTGGTGGAGCTGTGTGGTGGATGCATTGGTGGAGCTGTGTGGTGGGTGCCTCGGTGCAGCTGTGTCGGTGGAGCTGTGTGGTGGGTGCATTGGTGGAGCTGGGTGGTGGGTGCATCGGTCAAGATGCGTCAGTGGAGCTGTGTGGTGGCTGCATCAGTGGAGCTGTGTGGTGGGTGCATCGGTGGAGCTGTGTGGTGGGTCATTCGGTGGAGCTGTGTGGTGGGTGCCTTGGCGGAGCTGTGTGGTGGGTGCCTCGGCGGAGCTGTGTGGTGGGTGCCTCGGCGGAGCTGTGTGGTGGGTGCATCAGTGGAGCTTTGCGGTGGGTGCATCGGTGGAGCTGTGTAGGTGGAACGGTGTTGTGGGTGCTTCAGTCGAGCTGTATGGTGGTTGCATTGGTGGAGCTGTGTGGTGGGTGCATCAGTGGAGCTTTGTGGTGGGTGCCTCAGTGGTGCTCTGTGGTGGGTGCATCAGTGAAGCTGTGTGGTGGGTGCATCGGTCGAGCTTAGTGGGTCCATTGGTAGAGCTGTGTGGTGGGTGCATTGGTGGAGCTTAGTTGGAGCATCCGTGGAGCTGTGTGGTGGGTGCATTGGTGGAGCTGTGTAGGTGGAGCTCTGTGGTGGGTGCATTGATGGAGCTGGTTGGAGGGTGCATTGGTGGAGCTGGTTGGTGGGTGCATTGGTGGAGCTCTGTGGTGGGTGCATCGGTGGAGCTGTGTGGTGGGTACCTCGGTGGCGCTCTGTGGTGGGTGCATCGGTGAAGCTGTGTGGTGGGTGCATTGGTGAAGCTGTGTGGTGGGTGCATCGGTGGAGCTTAGTGGGTCCATTGGTGGAGCTGTGTGGTGGGTGCATTGGTGGAGCTTAGTTGGAGCATCGGTGGAGCTGTGTGGTGGGTGCATTGATGAAGCTGTGTGGTGGGTGCATCGGTGGAGCTGTGTAGGTGGAGCTGTGTGGTGGGTGCATATGTGGAGCTCTGTGGTGGGTGCATCAGTGCAGATGTGTGGTGGGTGCATTGGTGGAGCTGTGCGGTGGGTGCCTTGGTAGAGCTATATGGTGGGTGCCTTTGTGGAGCTGTGTGGTGGGTGCATCGGTGGAGCTGTGTTGTGGGTGCATCAGTGGAGCTGTGTCAGTGGAGCTGTGTGGTGGGTGCATTGGTGGAGCTGGGTGGTGGGTGCATCAGTCAAGATGTGGCGGTGGAGCTGTGTGGTGGCTGCATCAGTGGAGCTGTTTGGTGGGTGCATCGGTGAATCTGTGTGGTGGGTCGTTTGGTGGAGCTGTGTGGTGGGTGCCTCGGCAGAGCTGTGTGGTGGGTGCATCAGTGGAGCTTTGTGGTGGGTGCATCGGTGGAGCTGTGTAGGTGGAACGGTGTTGTGGGTGCTTTGGTCGAGCTGTATGGTGGGTGCATTGGTGGAGCTGTGTGGTGGGTGTATCGGTGGAGCTGTGTGGTGGGTGCCTCAGTGGAGCTGTGTGGTGGGTGCATCGGTGAAGCTGTGTGGTGGGTGCATCAGTGGAGCTTAGTGGGCCCATTGGTGGAGCTGTGTGGTGGGTGCATTGGTGGAGCTTAGTTGGAGCATCGGTGGAGCTGTGTGGTGGGTGCATCAGTGGAGCTGTGTGGTGGGTCGTTTGGTTGAGCTGTGTGATGGGTGCCTTGATGGAGCTATGTGGTGGGTGCATAGGTGGAGCTGTGTGGTTGGTGCATCTGTGGAGCTGTGTGGTGGGTGCATCATTAGAGCTGTGTAGGTGGAGCTGTGTGGTGGGTGCATCGGTGGAGCTCCTTGGTGGGTGCATCAGTGAAGCAGTGTGGTGGGTGCATCGGTAGAGCTGTGTGGTGGGTGCATCAGTAGAGCTGTGTGGTGGGTGCATCAGTAGAGCTGTGTGGTGGGTACATCAGTGGAGCTGTGTTGGTGGAGCTGTGTGGTGGGTGCATCGGTGGAGCTGTGTGGTCGGTCTTTTGGTTGAGCTGTGTGGTGGGTGCCTTGATGGAGCTACGTGGTGGGTGCATCGGTGGAGCTGTGTGGTTGGTGCATCTGTGGAGCTGTGTGGTGGGTGCATCAGTAGAGCTGTGTAGGTGGAGCTGTGTGGTGGGTGTATCAGTGGAGCTCTGTGGTGGGTGCATCAGTGAAGCTGTGTGGTGGGTGCATCGGTAGAGCTGTGTGGTGTGTGCATCCGTAGAGCTGTGTGGTGGGTGCATCAGTGGAGCTGTGTTGGTGGAGCTGTGTGGTGGGTGCATCGGTGGAGCTGTGTGGTGGGTCATTTGGTTGAGCTGTGTGGTGGGTGCCTTGATGGAGCTATGTGGTGGGTGGAGCTGTGTGGTTGGTGCATCTGTGGAGCTGTGTAGGTGGAGTTGTGTGGTGGGTGCATCGGTGGAGCTGTGTGGTGGGTGCATCGGTGGAGCTGTGTGGTGGGTGCATCGGTGGAGCTGTGTGGTGGGTACATCGGTGGAGCTGTGTGGTGGGTGCATCAGTAGAGCTGTGTGGTGGGGGCATTGGTGGAGCTGTGTGGTGGGTGCATTGGTGGAGCTGTGTGGTGGGTGCCTCGGTGGAGCTCTGAATTGGGTGCATCGGTGAAGCTGTGTTGTGGGTGCATTGGTGGAGCTTAGTTGGAGCATCGGTGGAGCTGTGTGTTGGGTGCATTGGTGGAGCTGTGTGGTGGGGCCATCAGTAGAGCTGTGTGGTAGGTGCATCGGTGGAGCTGTGTTGGTGGAGCTGTGTGGTGGGTGCCTTGGTAGAGCTGTATGGTGGGTGCCTTGGTGGAGCTGTGTGGTGGGTGCATCGGTGGAGCTGTGTGGTGGGTGCATCGGTGGAGCTGTGTCGGTGGAGCTGTGTCGGTGGAGCTGTGTGGTGGGTGCATTGGTGGAGCTGGGTGGTGGGTGCATTGGTGGAGCTGTGTCAGGGGAGCTGTATAGTGGTGGCTGCATCGATGGAGATTTGTGGTGGGTCATTCGGTGGAGCTGTGTGGTGGGTGCCTCGGTGTAGCTGTGTGGTGGGTGCCTCGGTGTAGCTGTGTGGTGGGTGCCTCGGTGGAGCTGTGTGGTGGGTGCATCGGGGAGCTGTGTGGTGGGTGCATCGGTGGAGCTGTGTAGGTGGAACGGTGTTGTGGGTGCTTTAGTCGAGCTGTATGGTGGGTGCATTGGTGGAGCTGTGTGGTGGGTGCATCGGTGGAGCTGTGTGGTGGGTACATTGGTGGAGCTGTGTGGTGGGTGCATCAGTAGAGCTGTGTGGTGGGTGCATTGGTGGAGCTGTGTGGTGGGTGCATTGGTGGAGCTGTGTGGTGGGTGCATTGGTGGAGCTGTGTGGTGGGTGCCTCGGTGGAGCTCTGAATTGGGTGCATCGGTGAAGCTGTGTTGTGGGTGCATTGGTGGAGCTTAGTTGGAGCATCGGTGGAGCTGTGTGTTGGGTGCATTGGTGGAGCTGTGTGGTGGGGGCATCAGTAGAGCTGTGTGGTAGGTGCATCGGTGGAGCTGTGTCGGTGGAGCTGTGTGGTGGGTGCATCGGTGGAGCTGTGTCAGAGCTGTGTGGTGGGTGCATTGGTGGAGCTGGGTGGTGGGTGCATCGGTGGAGCTGTGTCAGGGGAGCTGTATAGTGGTGGCTGCATCGATGGAGATTTGTGGTGGGTCATTCGGTGGAGCTGTGTGGTGGGTGCCTCGTGGAGCTGTGTGGTGGGTGCATCGGTGGAGCTGTGTGGTGGGTGCATCGGTGGAGCTGTGTAGGTGGAGCTGTGTGGTGGGTGCATCGGTGGAGCTGTGTGGTGGCTGCATCGGTGGAGCTGTGTCGGTGGAGCTGTGTGGTGGGTGCATCGGTAGAGCTGTTTGGTGGGTGCATTGGTGGAGCTGTGTGGTGGGTGCATCAGTGGAGCTGTGTGGTGGGTGCATCGGTGGAGCTGTGTTGGTGGAGCTGTGTTGTGGGTGCATCAGTGGAGCTTAGTGGGTCCATTGGTGGAGCTGTGTGTGGGTGCATTGGTGGAGCTTAGTTGGAGCATTGGTGGAGCTGTGTGGTGGGTGCATCGGTGGAGCTGTGTGGTGGGTGTATTGGTGGAGCTGTGTAGGTGGAGCTGTGTGGTGGGTGCATCGGTGGAGCTCTGTGGTGGGTGCATCAGTGAAGCTGTGGGGTGGGTGCATCGGTGGAGCTGTGGTGGGTGCATCGGTGGAGCTGTGGTGGGTGCCTCGGTGGAGCTGTGTGGTGGGTGCCTCGGCGGAGGTGTGTGGTGGGTGCATCAGTGGAGCTTTGTGGTAGGTGCATTGGTGGAGCTGTGTAGGTGGAACGGTGTTGTGGGTGCTTCAGTCGAGCTGTATGGTGGGAGCATTGGTGGAGCTGTGTTGTGGGTGCATCGGTGGAGCTGTGTGGTGGGTGCCTCGGTGGAGCTGTGTTGGTGGAGCTGTGTGGTGGATGCATCATTGGAGCTGTGTAGGTGGAGCTCTGTGGTGGGTGCATTGATGGAGCTGGTTGGTGGGTGCATTGGTGGAGCTGGTTGGTGGGTGCATTGGTGGAGCTCTGCAGTGGGTGCATCGGTGGAGCTGTGTGGTGGGTACCTCAGTGGAGCTCTGTGGTGGGTGCATCGGTGAAGCTGTGTGGTGGGTGCATCGGTGGAGCTGTGTGGTGGGTGCATTGGTGGAGCTGTGTCGGTGGAGCTGCGTGGTGGAGCCTTGTGGTGGGTGCATTCATGTAGCTAAGTTGGAGCATCGGTGGAGCTGTGTGGTGGGTGCATCGGTGGAGCTGTGTGGTGGGTGCATCACTGGAGCTGTGTGATGGGTGCATCGGTGGAGCTGTGTGGTGGGTGCATCAGTGGAGCTGTGTGGTGGGTGCATCTGTGGAGCTGTGTCAGTGGAGCTGTGTGGTGGGTGCATCGGTGGAGCTGTGTCGGTTGAGCTGTGTGGTGGGTGCATCGGTGGAGCTGTGTGATGGGTGCCTTGGTGGAGCTTTGTGGTGGGTGCATCGGTGGAGCTGTGTGGTGGGTGCATTGGTGGAGCTGTGTGGTGGGTGCATTGGTGGAGCTGTGTGGTGGGTGCATTGGTGGAGCTGTGTGGTGGGTGCATCGGTGGAGCTGTGTGGTGGGTGCATCGGTGGAGCTGTGTGGTGGGTGCCTCTGTGGAGCTGTGTGGTGGGTGCATTGGTGGAGCTGTGTGGTGGGTGCATTTGTGGAGCTGTGTGGTGGGTGCATTTGTGGAGCTGTGTGGTGGGTGCATCGGTGCTGCTGTGTGGTGGGTGCATCGGTGGAGCTGTGTGGTGGTGCATCAGTGGAGCTGTGTGGTGGGTGCATCGGTGGAGCTGTGTTGGTGGAGCTGTGTGGTGGGTGCATCAGTGGAGCTTAGTGGGTCCATTGGTGGAGCTGTGTGTGGGTGCATTGGTGGAGCTTAGTTGGAGCATCGGTGGAGCTGTGTGGTGGGTGCATTGGTGGAGCTGTGTGGTGGGTGCATCAGTGAAGCTGTCTGGTGGGTGCATCGGTGGAGCTGTGGTGGGTGCCTCGGTGGAGCTGTGTGGTGGGTGCCTCGGCGGAGCTGTGTGGTGGGTGCATCAGTGGAGCTTTTTGGTGGGTGCATTGGTGGAGCTGTGTAGGTGGAATGGTGTTGTGGGTGCTTCAGTCGAGCTGTATGGTGGGAGCATTGGTGGAGATGTGTTGTGGGTGCATCGGTGGAGCTGTGTTGTGGGTGCATCGGTGGAGCTGTGTGGTGGGTGCCTCGGTGGAGCTGTGTTGGTGGAGCTGTGTGGTGGGTGCATCGGTGGAGCTGGGTGGTGGGTGCATTGGTCAAGATGTGTCAGTGGGATGGTGTTGTGGGTGTTTCAGTCGAGCTGTATGGTGGGTGCGTCGGTGGAGCTGTGTCAGGGGAGCTGTATAGTGGTGGCTGCATCGATGGAGATTTGTGCTGGGTGCATCGGTCTAGCTGTGTGGTGGGGCATTTGGTGGAGCTGTGTGGTGGGTGCCTCGGTGTAGCTGTGTGGTGGGTGCCTCGGTGGAGCTGTGTGGTGGGTGCATCGGTGGAGCTGTGTGGTGGTGTTAGAAATGGGATCCTGGCTGGCCAAGACTCGCGTCGAGGTCAGTCAGGGATCATCATTCCTAAGGTCAGAGCAAGGGAGTTACACGCCAAGATAACCCCTACTCGCCCTCTAGGTAACGTGGCGCGAGCAGCAAGGCTAAACTTGGAGGCGATATGAGTTAAGTATCTGCGCACGCACCCCAGCAACAACACCCAAGGCCCACCACAAAGGAAACTCCACACAAGGTTATATAAAAAATAGCCTTTGTATTACAATAAACACATTAGATAAAAACACACACTTTACAATGTGCCAGGGGCACGGGCAGAATTTACAGGGGATATTTACAAGACAGGGCCACCTGGACCACTGTCAGGAATCAGCACTTTCAGAGGTAACACTTTTAAAAATAGCACTTTTAGAATGTAAAATCACTGTAGCACAAAAATAACATACAACCAGTAATCACTGGTAACCAGGACCTCACTTGCACCACCTGTACTAGGGAGAAAACAACCACCTAAGTATCACTATACCTGTTGGGGTGTAAGAACATAACACATGATGCAATGCCTACATTCAGAGGTGTAAGGGAGGAAACACATGATGCCTAACAAAACATTCAGAGGTGTTAAAAGCAAAGCACATGACGTATTACCAACACATTCAGAGGTGCAAGAACAGCAACCACAATAGCGCATAACTCACACTAGTCACCACCTGTGACTGTCCCTAGGCCCTCTGGCCTTGTTGGGGCTCAGGACGCCCTGTGTCCAAAGTCAGTGTCCTAAACGGAGCAGTTGCCCACAAAGTGCTGGGCAACTGTGCAGACAATACTGTGGCCAACGTGGGAGCCTCTCTAGGCTCAAGCACACAAATTGCCCCCTGAGCCTCTCAGGGGTTCTAACACAGCAATGGGGGCCAGGAGCCTCTCTGGGCTCTGAATTAGCAATGGGGGCACTCAGGAACCTCTCAGGGCTTGTAAATAAAGGTGCCCCTTCGAGCCTCCGTGGTTCTGCCAACAGATCGGGCGCCTTGAGCCTCTTGTGGGCAGGAAACAAAATGCCCTCGCGGCCCTCCCAGGGCTCGTCACCACTTTGCCACCTGAGCCCCACTGGGCTCTAATTAAAGAAATGCCCCGTCGTTGGAGCCTCGCTGGGCTCTGAACACTGCCCCCGGATGGAGCCTCTCAGGCTCTAAAGAAGAAATGCCCCCGGGGCCCCACTCACCGGCTTCCTCCTGGCGGGCGGGGCGCTCCTCCTCACACGGGAGCCTCGCTCCCTGCAGCACTTCTCCCGCGGTCGCTCTGGGGCCGCGGGCGGGGCTCCTCTCGCTCTCCTGGGCTCTCCTGCCCTGGGGAACCTCGCGCCCAGTCTCACTTCTTCTCGCTGCACGTCCTGGTACCGGAGCGCAGGGTGGGCTCCTGTCGACTTCCGGTTGTCCCACCTGTTCCGCCTGACTTCCGGTTTGGGGCCGCCAATGGCAGCGCGGCCCTGGGGGTGTGGAGGCGGGACTTCCGGGTCGCCGTAGGCAGCGCGGCGGCCCGGCCGGGTTCCTGGGCTGCGGCTGTGATTTCCACACGGGGGTGAGCTCCCGATAATTTAAATAAGGCGAGGTGGGCTCTCGCTATGGCCACGAATATAGCGACACGGTCCCTGGCGAGGTGGGCACTCGCCAGGGGCTTCAAAATCAGCAAATCAGCGAGGTGGACACTCGCTCGGGGCAGGCAATGCCGGGTGGGCACCGGCCTCTGCAGACAAAGCGCTCCCAGCGCTAGAGGGGTGACCACAGCGCTCCCAAGCGCTGTAAGCAAAATAAAGCGCTCTTAAGCGCTAAAAGGCAATCAAAAGCGCTCCCAGGCGCTAGGGGCCAACAAGCCCAGCAAAAGTCCTTTCAAGGGGCAGGGGGCAAGGCTGGGCCCAGAGCCAGCACACTGGGTCTTCAGGCAGGGAGACACCCCAAGTGGCGGTCCTCTGGCCCAGCAGCAGCAACAGCCCCCTCTGGATCCTGGAACAAGAACATTTTCTAAGGGGACACAGCCCCTTCTTTATACTGTAAAATCCTTTGTTTCAAGGTGCAGGGTGGGGGGAAAACCAGTTTCAGCTGGCTTTGGAGCACTCTTGATGGCCCAACCACCCATTTCTTTCACTGGGGAGGCTAGGGTCGTTAGACACACCACAGGGGGGCGGAGCCAGCATTGTGTGGGGAAAACCCAGCCCATCCAGGACACAGGTACACTCCTCCCACACATCACTCATGCTAATCTCCCACTCACCACCGGGCAGACCCATCCAGCCTTCCTGGAGCCAGGCTCACCAGCCAGCTCCAGCCAATCGCACGCCAGGCATATTTTACATTAATATGCCAAGTCCTAGAAGTGGCACTTCTACATATGACACACTCATGCAACACACACCATTGCGAAGCATTCACTCTCACGAGTTCGCACATATCAGATTCGAACCTGTACACCCCACGCATCAGGAACTACCAGGGACACATACATTCCCCATGCATTCCTATGGGAGGGCAGGCCTATCTCATCACATGCACTCAGAGTGCGCACGCACTTTCCACTGGGACACAGTGAAAGTGCGCAGAACCCAAAAATCACCATCACCAGGTCACCATTACAAGCAAAAAGTCTAAGGGTGAACCTGCCATAAGGGCCAAGTCCAACACAACCCCCTTCCAGCCAAAACGCAGGGTAGAACAATCACCACCGTGATGGACTTCCCTGCTTGGGGCGATAGAACACGGACGCGGGCCCGCAACTGCAGGGACACCCTCCTGTTCTACGCCACGGTGAACCCATGGGATTCCTTCTCAACACACTGTCTGGACCAACTGGGCTACCCCACTGGTACTCCCGAGCTGTCCGCGGCCAGGACCAGGCCCTGGGCCACCCAGGTGCAACCGGTCCTTGCCTATTCACAGAGTGGGGGGTAGTAACCCCTGGTACATAGTAGCCATTCTCCACTCTTCCTGCCTGCAAGACAGGACTAGACTGCCACTGGTTCTCCAGCCTAGGGTCTACAACCTCAGGCGGACCAGGAGTCTCGGGGAAGGCTTTCCTCCCCCTACCTCTTCTTCTAGGGTTCCTCCTCCTCCTGCGAGGGGTACCCTTACAACGCCACTCCAACACAGGGTTTAACCCCTCATGTTGCACCGGGGTCAGAGGTGGGCTCTCCCACCCTCTGCACCCCCTTCCAGAGGTCTGCCCTCTCCCAACTGGAGAAGTTCCTCTGGAAGAAGAACCGGTCAGGACACTGGTTACAGTCGTCCTACCCTTCAGGTCAGGCTGATCCTGAACCTGGCCTTCCAACCTCTGGTCTAAAACCTTCGGTGGAACAATTGCCTGGCACTCCAGGACTTCTGGGGATTCACACACCATCCCCCTGAGGCTAACAAATGACACATATGTTGTGTGACTGTCTGCCTGGCGCAGATCTCCCGCCTCCTGTCCACCTGACAGTGCGCAAAGATCCCCCAGCACAGAAGTGGTGTCACCATGGTCACTACACGGGATCCTAGCCCAACTGGGTAGTCCCTGACCCACTGGTTCTTCCACTGGGGAACTCCCCCAATCACTCCTCACGCTGGACTCCTGTACCCTCCCTACCGGAGCGGTACTGCCAGACTCTAGAACCACAGGAGCTCTGGTTACAGACGCTCCAGGTCCTCTACTCACTAGGAGATCTTCCTCAAATGGACTAACAGGACAGCCTAGGTCCCCAACCTGGTGTTCCCTACAGAAACCATCCAAGTCCTGAGGCAGGGCTTCGGGCGTCTGGGGAACCTCGGTCTCCCCCTCACTCCTGCTCCACTGAGCCAGGCAGTGAGCCCCTACACTCTCCTCGCTATCCTGGGACCTAGCTGGGCTACACTGAGCCGCCTCCACCACGCTGGGCTGGAGGATACCTGAACCACTACTTTTGGAGTCACTCCCTAATGACTCTAGAGAACCTCTGGCACTCTCCCAGCGGTCTGCTTCCTCTGCAAGCTCGTATGGTTCAGACAATCCACACCCTACTAGGTGTTGGCGCAATCCTGGATAAACCACACTGAGCAACTGCTCTCTGAGAAACATATCAAACAATATGTCCCAATCACATTTCGTGGGCTCCCGTACCCAATCACACAGGGCTCCACAACAGTCATCCACAAAATCTTCCCAAGACTGCTGAGACGGTTTCCTAAGGTTCCTAAACCTCAACCTATTCTCCTCCTCTGGGGAAACAGGAACCATACTCGGGGAACTGGGAGTGGGATTTCCTACACTGAAATCTATGTAGCTGCCACCACTGGACTCAACCCTCCCTGGAGAATCCAGACAAGCAACACTGCGCGCAGGGGATAGTCTACCCTCCAGAGCTACTTTGCCTCTGGTGGAGGCCCTCTCAGCCTCCTCTATCCTTTCCTGCGCTAAGACCCTCTCAGTCTCTAGCTGTTGCTTCTTAACCTCCAGCTGCGCCATAGCCTGGGCATGCTCTAACCTGAGCTTCTCTAAGGCCAGCTGGTGTTCCCTTTCTCTCCTCCTATCTTCCAGCTCCTCTGGGGACAGGGAAAGGGACGAGGCGCTGCCGCCTACGCTGGACCCAGCAAGGGACTCCCTATCTATGGGGTCCTCACTATCTGCTGGCGTCCCTGTGCTATCATTTTCTTCCTCCTCTTCTGAATCTTCAGGGCTCCCCACAGACCCACCACCCTCATGGTGTGAGGCCCAGGCCCTTTCCTCACTGCGCTCAAGATCCCATTGATCCTCTTGCCATTTGACCATGCATCTCCTAAGTGCATACCAGCCTGACTGATCCGCCCCTATGCCTCTCTCTTCACAGAACTTTCTCAGCTCCCACACACCGTATGTGGCTAGATCATTGAAATCAAAAACAAGCTCCATTCTGGCAGACGTTCTGGTGAAAAGATTACACAGGGAACCTAGGGGTCTGAGCTAACACAGGAGTACACAATTCACAAAGGTTCAGCAAGTTCCCTCTCCCAGAGAACTCACACTCACTTGCCTAGTGCCACACACCATTCATTCACCCACAACCCCCCCTTCGGACTGGTAAGGCAGTTTCTACCACCCCTGATAACTCAACCTGACCACACGTGACACAGGTACCAACTCTGGGCGCGGGGCAGGGGAACAAATGTACTGGACACAATTGCACAATGATACCTTCAGGAGGAGAAAGTAATGGAACTTCAAAAACAATAATATCCCCTAAAATGTGGTCATCTAAAATGCAGAGTTTTGTAATGTGGCCTGTCGCCACTGTGGAACAACGCAAACACAAATTCTCATCCTCACCGCTTGCCGCCAATGTTAGAAATGGGATCCTGGCTGGCCAAGACTCGCGTCGAGGTCAGTCAGGGATCATCATTCCTAAGGTCAGAGCAAGGGAGTTACACGCCAAGATAACCCCTACTCGCCCTCTAGGTAACGTGGCGCGAGCAGCAAGGCTAAACTTGGAGGCGATATGAGTTAAGTATCTGCGCACGCACCCCAGCAACAACACCCAAGGCCCACCACAAAGGAAACTCCACACAAGGTTATATAAAAAATAGCCTTTGTATTACAATAAACACATTAGATAAAAACACACACTTTACAATGTGCCAGGGGCACGGGCAGAATTTACAGGGGATATTTACAAGACAGGGCCACCTGGACCACTGTCAGGAATCAGCACTTTCAGAGGTAACACTTTTAAAAATAGCACTTTTAGAATGTAAAATCACTGTAGCACAAAAATAACATACAACCAGTAATCACTGGTAACCAGGACCTCACTTGCACCACCTGTACTAGGGAGAAAACAACCACCTAAGTATCACTATACCTGTTGGGGTGTAAGAACATAACACATGATGCAATGCCTACATTCAGAGGTGTAAGGGAGGAAACACATGATGCCTAACAAAACATTCAGAGGTGTTAAAAGCAAAGCACATGACGTATTACCAACACATTCAGAGGTGCAAGAACAGCAACCACAATAGCGCATAACTCACACTAGTCACCACCTGTGACTGTCCCTAGGCCCTCTGGCCTTGTTGGGGCTCAGGACGCCCTGTGTCCAAAGTCAGTGTCCTAAACGGAGCAGTTGCCCACAAAGTGCTGGGCAACTGTGCAGACAATACTGTGGCCAACGTGGGAGCCTCTCTAGGCTCAAGCACACAAATTGCCCCCTGAGCCTCTCAGGGGTTCTAACACAGCAATGGGGGCCAGGAGCCTCTCTGGGCTCTGAATTAGCAATGGGGGCACTCAGGAACCTCTCAGGGCTTGTAAATAAAGGTGCCCCTTCGAGCCTCCGTGGTTCTGCCAACAGATCGGGCGCCTTGAGCCTCTTGTGGGCAGGAAACAAAATGCCCTCGCGGCCCTCCCAGGGCTCGTCACCACTTTGCCACCTGAGCCCCACTGGGCTCTAATTAAAGAAATGCCCCGTCGTTGGAGCCTCGCTGGGCTCTGAACACTGCCCCCGGATGGAGCCTCTCAGGCTCTAAAGAAGAAATGCCCCCGGGGCCCCACTCACCGGCTTCCTCCTGGCGGGCGGGGCGCTCCTCCTCACACGGGAGCCTCGCTCCCTGCAGCACTTCTCCCGCGGTCGCTCTGGGGCCGCGGGCGGGGCTCCTCTCGCTCTCCTGGGCTCTCCTGCCCTGGGGAACCTCGCGCCCAGTCTCACTTCTTCTCGCTGCACGTCCTGGTACCGGAGCGCAGGGTGGGCTCCTGTCGACTTCCGGTTGTCCCACCTGTTCCGCCTGACTTCCGGTTCGGGGCCGCCAATGGCAGCGCGGCCCTGGGGGTGTGGAGGCGGGACTTCCGGGTCGCCGTAGGCAGCGCGGCGGCCCGGCCGGGTTCCTGGGCTGCGGCTGTGATTTCCACACGGGGGTGAGCTCCCGATAATTTAAATAAGGCGAGGTGGGCTCTCGCTATGGCCACGAATATAGCGACACGGTCCCTGGCGAGGTGGGCACTCGCCAGGGGCTTCAAAATCAGCAAATCAGCGAGGTGGACACTCGCTCGGGGCAGGCAATGCCGGGTGGGCACCGGCCTCTGCAGACAAAGCGCTCCCAGCGCTAGAGGGGTGACCACAGCGCTCCCAAGCGCTGTAAGCAAAATAAAGCGCTCTTAAGCGCTAAAAGGCAATCAAAAGCGCTCCCAGGCGCTAGGGGCCAACAAGCCCAGCAAAAGTCCTTTCAAGGGGCAGGGGGCAAGGCTGGGCCCAGAGCCAGCACACTGGGTCTTCAGGCAGGGAGACACCCCAAGTGGCGGTCCTCTGGCCCAGCAGCAGCAACAGCCCCCTCTGGATCCTGGAACAAGAACATTTTCTAAGGGGACACAGCCCCTTCTTTATACTGTAAAATCCTTTGTTTCAAGGTGCAGGGTGGGGGGAAAACCAGTTTCAGCTGGCTTTGGAGCACTCTTGATGGCCCAACCACCCATTTCTTTCACTGGGGAGGCTAGGGTCGTTAGACACACCACAGGGGGGCGGAGCCAGCATTGTGTGGGGAAAACCCAGCCCATCCAGGACACAGGTACACTCCTCCCACACATCACTCATGCTAATCTCCCACTCACCACCGGGCAGACCCATCCAGCCTTCCTGGAGCCAGGCTCACCAGCCAGCTCCAGCCAATCGCACGCCAGGCATATTTTACATTAATATGCCAAGTCCTAGAAGTGGCACTTCTACATATGACACACTCATGCAACACACACCATTGCGAAGCATTCACTCTCACGAGTTCGCACATATCAGATTCGAACCTGTACACCCCACGCATCAGGAACTACCAGGGACACATACATTCCCCATGCATTCCTATGGGAGGGCAGGCCTATCTCATCACATGCACTCAGAGTGCGCACGCACTTTCCACTGGGACACAGTGAAAGTGCGCAGAACCCAAAAATCACCATCACCAGGTCACCATTACAAGCAAAAAGTCTAAGGGTGAACCTGCCATAAGGGCCAAGTCCAACAGGTGGGTGCATCGGTGGAGCTGTGTAGGTAGAGCTGTGTGGTGGGTGCATTGGTAGAGCTGTTTGGTGGGTGCATTGGTGGAGCTGTGTGGTGGGTGCATCGGTGGAGCTGTGTGGTGGGTGCATCGGTGGAGCTGTGTGGTGGGTGCATCGGTGGAGCTGTGTGGTGGGTGCCTCGGTGGAGCTGTGTGGTGGGTGCCTCGGTGGAGCTGTGTGGTGGGTGCATTTGTGGAGCTGTGTGGTGGGTGCATCGGTGCTGCTGTGTGGTGGGTGCATCGGTGGAGCTGTGTGATGGGTGCATCTGTGGAGCTGTGTGGTGGGTGCATTGGTGGAGCTGTGTGGTGGGTGCATCGGTGGAGCTCTGTGGTGGATGCATTGGTGAAGCTGTGTGGTGGGTGCATCGGAGGAGCTGTGTCAGTGGAGCTGTGTGGTGGATGCATCAGTGGAGCTGTGTGGTGGGTGCATCAGTAGAGCTGTGTGGTGGGTGCATCGGTGGAGCTGAGTGGTGGATGCATCAGTGGAGCTGGGTGGTGGGTGCATCGGTGGAGCTGTGTAGGTGGAGCTGTGTGGTGGGTGCATCGGTGGAGCTGTGTGGTGGGTGCATTGGTGCAGCTTAGTTGGAGCATCAGTGGAGCTGTGTGGTGGGTGCATCAGTGGAGCTGTGTGGTGGGTGCATCAATGCAGCTGTGTCGTTGGAGCTGTGTGGTGGGTGCATCGGTGGAGCTGTGTGGTGGGTGCCTTGGTGGAGCTATATGGTGGGTGCCTAATTGGAGCTGTGTGGTGGGTGCATCGGTGGAGCTGTGTGGTGGGTGCATTGGTGGAGCTGTGTCAGTGGAGCTGCGTGGTGGAGCTGTGTGGTGGGTGCATTCATGTAGCTAAGTTGGAGCATCGGTGGAGCTGTGTGGTGGGTGCATCGGTGGAGCTGTGTGGTGGGTGCATCATTGGAGCTGTGTGATGGGTGCATCGGTGGAGCTGTGTGATGGGTACATCAGTGGAGCTGTGTGGTGGGTGCATCAGTGGAGCTGTGTCGGTGGAGCTGTGTGGTGGGTGCATTGGTGGAGCTGTGTGGTGGGTGCCTCGGTGGAGCTCTGAATTGGGTGCATCGGTGAAGCTGTGTTGTGGGTGCATTGGTGGAGCTTAGTTGGAGCATCGGTGGAGCTGTGTGTTGGGTGCATTGGTGGAGCTGTGTGGTGGGGCCATCAGTAGAGCTGTGTGGTAGGTGCATCGGTGGAGCTGTGTCGGTGGAGCTGTGTGGTGGGTGCATCGGTGGAGCTGTGTGGTGGGTGCATCGGTGGATCTGTGTGGTGGGTGCATCGGTGGAGCTGTATCGGTGGAGCTGTGTCGGTGGAGCTGTGTGGTGGGTGCATTGGTGGAGCTGGGTGGTGGGTGCATCGGTGGAGCTGTGTCAGGGGAGCTGTATAGTGGTGGCTGCATCGATGGAGATTTGTGGTGGGTCATTCGGTGGAGCTGTGTCGGTGGAGCTGTGTGGTGGGTGCATTGGTGGAGCTGTGTCGGTGGAGCTGTGTGGTGGGTGCATCGGTGGAGCTGTGTGGTGGGTGCCTTGGTGGAGCTGTGTGGTGGGTGCATCGGTGGAGCTGTGTGGTGGGTGCATCAGTGGAGCTGTGTCGGTGGAGCTGTGTGGTGGGTGCATTGGTGGAGCTGGGTGGTGGGTGCATCGGTGGAGCTGTGTCAGGGGAGCTGTATAGTGGTGGCTGCATCGATGGAGATTTGTGCTGGGTGCATCGGTCTAGCTGTGTGGTGGGTCATTCGGTGGAGCTGTGTAGGTGGAGCTGTGTGGTGGCTGCATCCGTGGAGCTGTGGTGGGTGCCTCGGTGGAGCTGTGTGGTGGGTGCCTCGGCAGAGCTGTGTGGTGGGTGCATCAGTGGAGCTGTGTGGTGGGTGCATCGGTGGAGCTGTGTGGTGGGTGCCTTGGTGGAGCTGTATGGTGGGTGCCTCAGTGGAGCTGTGTGGTGGGTGCATCAGTGGAGCTGTGTGGTGGGTGCATCAGTGGAGCTGTGTGGTGGGTGCATTGGTGGAGCTGTGTCGGTGGAGCTGCGTGGTGGAGCCTTGTGGTGGGTGCATTCATGTAGCTAAGTTGGAGCATCGGTGGAGCTGTGTGGTGGGTGCATCGGTGGAGCTGTGTGGTGGGTGCATCACTGGAGCTGTGTGATGGGTGCATCGGTGGAGCTGTGTGGTGGGTGCATCAGTGGAGCTGTGTGGTGGGTGCATCTGAGGAGCTGTGTCAGTGGAGCTGTGTGGTGGGTGCATCGGTGGAGCTGTGTCGGTTGAGCTGTGTGGTGGGTGCATCGGTGGAGCTGTGTGATGGGTGCCTTGGTGGAGCTTTGTGATGGGTGCATCGGTGGAGCTGTGTGGTGGGTGCATTGGTGGAGCTGTGTGGTGGGTGCATCGGTGGAGCTGTGTGGTGGGTGCCTCTGTGGAGCTGTGTGGTGGGTGCATTGGTGGAGCTGTGTGGTGGGTGCATTTGTGGAGCTGCGTGGTGGGTGCATCGGTGCTGCTGTGTGGTGGGTGCATCGGTGGAGCTGTGTGGTGGTGCATCAGTGGAGCTGTGTGGTGGGTGCATCGGTGGAGCTGTGTTGGTGGAGCTGTGTGGTGGGTGCATCAGTGGAGCTTAGTGGGTCCATTGGTGGAGCTGTGTGTGGGTGCATTGGTGGAGCTTAGTTGGAGCATAGGTGGAGCTGTGTGGTGGGTGCATCGGTGGAGCTTTGTGGTGGGTGTATTGGTGGAGCTGTGTAGGTGGAGCTGTGTGGTGGGTGCATCGGTGGAGCTCTGTGGTGGGTGCTTCAGTGAAGCTGTGTGGTGGGTGCATCGGTGGAGCTGTGGTGGGTGCCTCGGTGGAGCTGTGTGGTGGGTGCCTCGGCGGAGCTGTGTGGTGGGTGCATCAGTGGAGCTTTTTGGTGGGTGCATTGGTGGAGCTGTGTAGGTGGAATGGTGTTGTGGGTGCTTCAGTCGAGCTGTATGGTGGGAGCATTGGTGGAGCTGTGTTGTGGGTGCATCGGTGGAGCTGTGTTGTGGGTGCATCGGTGGAGCTGTGTGGTGGGTGCCTCGGTGGAGCTGTGTTGGTGGAGCTGTGTGGTGGGTGCATCGGTGGAGCTGGGTGGTGGGTGCATTGGTCAAGATGTGTCAGTGGAATGGTGTTGTGGGTGTTTCAGTCGAGCTGTATGGTGGGTGCTCCACCGATGCTCCAACTAAGCTCCACCAATGCACCCACCACACAGCTCTACCAATGGACCCACTAAGCTCCACCGATGCACCCACCACACAGCTCCACCGATGCTCCAACTGTGTGGTGGGTGCATCGGTGGAGCTGTGTGGTGGGTACATCGGTGGAGCTGTTTAGGTGGAGCTGTATGGTGGGTGCATTGGTGGAGCTGTGTGGTGGGTGCATCAGTAGAGCTATGTGGTGGGTGCATCAGTGGAGCTGTGTTGGTGGAGCTGTGTGGTGGGTGCATTGGTGGAGCTGTGTAGGTGGATCTTTGTGGTGGGTGCATTGATGGAGCTGGTTGGTGGGTGCATTGGTGGAGCTGGTTGGTGGGTGCATTGGTGGAGCTCTGTGGTGGGTGCATCGGTGGAGCTGTGTGGTGGGTACCTCGGTGGAGCTCTGTGGTGGCTGCATCGGTGAAGCTGTGTGGTGGGTGCATCGGTGCAGCTTAGTGGGTCCATTGGCTGAGCTGAGTGGTGGGTGCATTCATGTAGCTAAGTTGGTGCATCGATGGAGCTGTGTGGTGGGTGCATCATTGGAGATGTGTAGGTGGAGCTCTGTGGTGGGTGCATTGATGGAGCTGGTTGGTGGGTGCATTGGTGGAGCTGGTTGGTGGGTGCATTGGTGGAGCTGGTTGGTGGGTGCATCGGTGGAGCTGTGTGGTGGGTACCTCGGTGGAGCTCTGTGGTGGGTGCATTGGTGAAGCTGTGTGGTGGGTGCATCGGTGCAGCTTAGTGGGTCCATTGGCTGAGCTGTGTGGTGGGTGTATTCATGTAGCTAAGTTGGAGCATCGATGGAGCTGTGTGGTGGGTGCATCAGTGGAGCTGTGTGGTGGGTGCATCATTGGAGCTATGTGGTGGGTGCATCGGTGGAGCTGTGTGGTTGGTGCATCCGTGGAGCTGTGTAGGTGGAGTTGTGTGGTGGGTGCATCGGTGCAGCTGTGTGGTGGGTGCATCGGTGGAGCTGTGTGGTGGGTGCATCGGTGGAGCTGTGTAGGTGGAGCTGTGTGGTGGGTGCATCGGTAGAGCTGTGTGGTGGGTGCATTGGTAGAGCTGTGTGGTGGGTGCATTGGTGGAGCTGTGTGTTGGGTGCTTCATTGGAGCTCTGAATTGGGTGCATCGGTGAAGCTGTGTTGTGGGTGCATTGGTGGAGCTTAGTTGGAGCATCGGTGGAGCTGTGTGTTGGGTGCATTGGTGGAGCTGTGTGGTGGGGGCATCAGTAGAGCTGTGTGGTAGGTGCATCAGTGGAGCTGTGTCGGTGGAGCTGTGTGGTGGGTGCATCGGTGGAGCTGTGTGGTGGGTGCCTTGGTGGAGCTGTATGGTGGATGCCTTGGTGGAGCTGTGTGGTGGGTGCATCGGTGGAGCTGTGTGGTGGGTGCATCAGTGGAGCTGTGTCGGTGGAGCTGTGTGGTGGCTGCATCGGTGGAGCTGTGTGGTGGGTGCCTCGGTGGAGCTCTGTGGTGGGTGCATTAGTGAAGCTGTGTGGTGGGTGCTTCGGTGGAGCTGTGTGGTGGGTGCTTCGGTGGAGCTGTGTGGTGGGTGCATCAGTAGAGCTGTGTAGGTGGAGCTGTGTGGTGGGTGCATCGGTGGTGCTCTGTGGTGGGTGCATCAGTGAAGCTGTGTGGTGGGTGCATCAGTAGAGCTGTGTGGTGGGTGCATCGGTGGAGCTGTGTGGTGGGTTGTTTGGTTGAGCTGTGTGGTGGGTGCCTTGATGGAGCTATGTGGTGGGTGCATCGGTGGAGCTGTGTGGTTGGTGCATCTGTGGAGCTGTGTAGGTGGAGTTGTGTGGTGGGTGCATCGGTGGAGCTGTGTGGTGGGTGCATCATTGGAGCTGTGTAGGTGGAGCTCTGTGGTGGGTGCATTGAAGGAGCTGGTTGGTGGGTGCATTGGTGGAGCTGGTTGGTGGGTGCATTGGTGGAGCTGTGTGGTGGGTGCATTGGTGGAGCTGTGTGGTGGGTGCATCAGTGGAGCTGTGTGGTGGGTGCATTGGTGGAGCTGTGTAGGTGGAGCTGTGTGGTGGGTGCATTGGTGGAGCTGTGTGGTGGGTGCATTGGTGGAGCTGTGTGGTGGGTGCATTGGTGGAGCTTAGTTGGAGCTTAGTTGGAGCATCGGTGGAGCTGTGTGTTAGGTGCATTGGTGGAGCTGTGTGTTGGGTGCATTGGTGGAGCTGTGTGTTGGGTGCATTGGTGGAGCTGTGTGTTGGGTGCATTGGTGGAGCTGTGTGGTGGGGCAACAGTAGAGCTGTGTGGTGGGTGCATCGGTGGAGCTGTGTCAGGGGAGCTGTATAGTGGTGGCTGCATTGGTAGAGATTTGTGGTGGGTGCATCGGTGGAGCTGTGTGATGGGTCACTCGGTGGCGCTGTGTGGTGGGTGCATCGGTGGCGCT
This sequence comes from Lissotriton vulgaris, assembly GCF_964263255.1. Lineage (NCBI taxonomy): Eukaryota > Metazoa > Chordata > Amphibia > Caudata > Salamandridae > Lissotriton > Lissotriton vulgaris. The sequence continues at coordinate 661,717,365 of NC_141698.1, read as the reverse complement.
GTGTGGTGGGTGCATCGGTGGAGCTGTGTGGTGGATGCATCGGTGCAGCTGTGTGGTGGGTGCATCGGTGGAGCTGTGTGGTGGGTGCATCGGTGGAGCTGTGTGGTGGGTGCATCGGTGGAGCTGGGTGGTGGGTGCATCGGTCAAGATGTGTAGGTGGAGCTGTGTGGTGGGTGCATCGGTGGAGCTGTGTGGTGGGTGCATCGGTGGAGCTGTGTGGTGGGTGCCTCAGTGGAGCTGTGTGGTGGGTGCATCAATGGAGCTGTGTAGGTGGAGCTGTGTTGTGGGTGCATTGGTGGAGCTTAGTTGGAGCTTAGTTGGAGCATCGGTGGAGCTGTGTGTTGGGTGCATTGGTGGAGCTGTGTGTTGGGTGCATTGGTGGAGCTGTGTGTTGTGTGCATTGGTGGAGCTGTGTGGTGAGGGGCAACAGTAGAGCTGTGTGGTAGGTGCATCGGTGGAGCTGTGTGGGTGGAGCTGTGTGGTGGGTACATCGGTGGAGCTGGGTGGTGGGTGCATCGGTGGAGCTGTGTCAGGGGAGCTGTATAGTGGTGGCTGCATTGGTAGAGATTTGTGATGGGTGCATCGGTGGAGCTGTGTGATGGGTACATCAGTGGAGCTGTGTGGTGGGTGCATCAGTGGAGCTGTGTCGGTGGAGCTGTGTGGTGGGTGCATTGGTGGAGCTGTGTGGTGGGTGCCTCGGTGGAGCTCTGAATTGGGTGCATCGGTGAAGCTGTGTTGTGGGTGCATTGGTGGAGCTTAGTTGGAGCATCGGTGGAGCTGTGTGTTGGGTGCATTGGTGGAGCTGTGTGGTGGGGCCATCAGTAGAGCTGTGTGGTAGGTGCATCGGTGGAGCTGTGTCGGTGGAGCTGTGTGGTGGGTGCATCGGTGGAGCTGTGTGGTGGGTGCATCGGTGGATCTGTGTGATGGGTCACTCGGTGGCGCTGTGTGGTGGGTGCATCGGGTGCCTTTGGATTTTCCCTTCGCGTGTGAGGAGAGAGACAGACTTTCGTTGCCTCCAGCCCTGCTAACTCTGCTACCTTTCGCGACACCCGCTTCGCGGGTGCCGCTCATCTGCCCTGTGACCCTCTGCTCCCTGGTGTGAGCGGCTCCACAGCCGGTGGAGAGATAACGCGCTCCCAGGTCGAGTTCACTTAAAAGTGCACAGTGCGTGGAGCCTACCGGGGGACTGCGAGGACCAGCAGCCCCAGCTCTTCACAGCTGCTGCCTCTTCCCCCGGCGGCCACGCCCCCAGCCTTCAGCCTTATCAACACCTGGGTGTGTCTGCTGAGTGGGTGCCTTTGGATTTTCCCTTCGCGTGTGAGGAGAGAGACAGACTTTCGTTGCCTCCAGCCCTGCTAACTCTGCTACCTTTCGCGACACCCGCTTCGCGGGTGCGGCTCATCTGCCCTGTGACCCTCTGCTCCCTGGTGTGAGCGGCTCCACAGCCGGTGGAGAGATAACGCGCTCCCAGGTCGAGTTCACTTAAAAGTGCACAGTGCGTGGAGCCTACCGGGGGACTGCGAGGACCAGCAGCCCCAGCTCTTCACAGCTGCTGCCTCTTCCCCCGGCGGCCACGCCCCCAGCCTTCAGCCTTATCAACACCTGGGTGTGTCTGCTGAGTGGGTGCCTTTGGATTTTCCCTTCGCGTGTGAGGAGAGAGACAGACTTTCGTTGCCTCCAGCCCTGCTAACTCTGCTACCTTTCGCGACACCCGCTTCGCGGGTGCCGCTCATCTGCCCTGTGACCCTCTGCTCCCTGGTGTGAGCGGCTCCACAGCCGGTGGAGAGATAACGCGCTCCCAGGTCGAGTTCACTTAAAAGTGCACAGTGCGTGGAGCCTACCGGGGGACTGCGAGGACCAGCAGCCCCAGCTCTTCACAGCTGCTGCCTCTTCCCCCGGCGGCCACGCCCCCAGCCTTCAGCCTTATCAACACCTGGGTGTGTCTGCTGAGTGGGTGCCTTTGGATTTTCCCTTCGCGTGTGAGGAGAGAGACAGACTTTCGTTGCCTCCAGCCCTGCTAACTCTGCTACCTTTCGCGACACCCGCTTCGCGGGTGCGGCTCATCTGCCCTGTGACCCTCTGCTCCCTGGTGTGAGCGGCTCCACAGCCGGTGGAGAGATAACGCGCTCCCAGGTCGAGTTCACTTAAAAGTGCACAGTGCGTGGAGCCTACCGGGGGACTGCGAGGACCAGCAGCCCCAGCTCTTCACAGCTGCTGCCTCTTCCCCCGGCGGCCACGCCCCCTACCTTCTTGTACTTCATTGGCCTCAGCACCACCGCGACGCGGGACGCGCGCGGGACGGAGCGCGGGGCGAAGACCGGGCAAAGAGCGGGCCGTTTGAGGCCGTTCGAGTACGTGAGAGTCCGGTCCGGGCCCCCCCTCTTTGCCTGTATCCAAAGGTCTTTGAACCGTTAGTAAAATGTGTACACGGGAAACCAGGAGCAAAACATCTTCACTAGCTGCATCCGGGGCTGTTAAAGGCCCTATTGACACTTACTTTGCTAAAGCTGGCTCCCTTTTGATTGAGGAAATCGAGGTTTTGGAGCGCAGAATCTCACAAGAAATAGACTGGGTAAGGAGATCTTCAATGGGCCCTATGGCCCAAGCTAGAACCCCAGAAAACAGATCTGGTCTTCCAAACAGCCATAGCACAGACCAGGCAACATGTCCACTCCCAGTCACTAATCCCACCAACCCCGAGCTCACTATTGAGGTCCCGAGTGACTTTGAGGACATGAGCCTTATGGCCCTACCTAACACCCAAATTCCCCAGCTTATAACCACAGAGAACATTGAGACAGCCAAAGTTGCAGGAACCAACTTAGATAGCAATAGGGGTACTAGGGAAGGGGCTATTCCTAAAAAGAAGCAGGGGCTTCAAAATAAAGAAGATCATAGGACCAAAACTCCGAAATCCAAGCAAGTCAGAGGCAAAAGGGAGAAAGGTGCTTCCTCTGACCCTATTGTGAATATATCAGGACCGCCATCTCCCCCTAGAATGATCAATTCAACCTCACTACCACAACTCAGCAACAACGCACCATTAGACACTACCTCAGACGACATCACTTTAGAGGATATAGGCACACTAGTTAGGTCTCTGCTGAGCCCCCTTGAGGCAAGACTTATCAAGATCGAAGCTAGACTAGTTAGCATCGAAAAGGCAACCGTGCAACTTGCCGACTCAAGGAAAATTGTTAACAGTGGGGCCAAAACAACAAGAGATGGACCAGGACCAAAATCCACCAAAGGCAATGGTCCTCCCACAACAATAAATAATAAGCCCCCACAAACTAATCCCAAACCCTCACAACCTGCACCAATCAACGCTCCGGCATCACTAGTTGCAAACAAGGCCCCTATCCCTACCCAACAAACGGCAACTGCTACCCCAAAATCAACCCTTCCACTGAAAGATAATATTCCGCCTCCGGCTAAAGCTAAGAGAGATCCTCCTACTACTGGAGAGAAACCTAATACTACTCCCAAACCTAAATCCATAAACCTCCCCCCAGAAGCAGCACCCTACACTCTAGTTCTGGCTGGGGTTCCTGAACTAAATTCCACCACATTTGAATCCACCACTTCACTCAAAAACAAAGTAATCAACTGGCTCTCCGTAAACAGACCGCTACCGAGAGGAACTACTAGCGATATATCCATGGCTAGGAGGGCAACGTGGGTGGGCTACACTAAGAAATCCATTAGAGGTGACTGTATTCTGGTCACCTTCAGAGATCCGAATACAGCCGCATATATCTGTACCTGTGCTGCTGATGAGGATTTTGCTAGCACCATCCAAGCATTACCCCTCTCATTTTTTTACCCCTCAAATCTGTATAACCTTGAGGACCACAGGTGGAGGTACCACCAGGAGTTGCTGGAGGGTTGGGAAAACTGTCACAGGGAGAACAACAACTATCCGTCACACAGGGAAAGACCAACAGAGCAGTTCCCTACATATGGGGATGAGGCCGGCTGGGAAACTGTCACAAGAAGGAGGGGGGGAGGTGGTGGACACAGGAGGGGAATTCCAGGGCCACATAGAATACACTACCCCGCCTATTTATCTACCCATAACCGATACAGCAGTCTTGAAATGGTAGACTGACATGCGGTTGATGAGGGGAGCGCAACTCAAATATCTCCCACAAACGAGCCCAAATTCGCCACAGCTGCTGATACTTATTTTTTAGCACCTGGCACAGTTGATCCCAGACAGGTCCCAAGCGTTACGCCTTCCTCTCCTTCCCCTGATAACAGACCCAAGGGTACGTTCCTCGTCCCCACAAATCCACGGCCGCCCCACGAGTGTACTACTACCAACTCGGTTTTTATGGGCACGGCCTCCACCCAACCACTAGAAATAACAGTGATTTCTTGGAATGTGGCAGGCCTTGCTAGCAAAATAGATTGCACAGAATGGGGTACATACATCAGATCAAAAAATATAATTCTTCTACAAGAAACTTGGGCGCGCGAAGAAAGAGCATTCCCGGGTTTTGCCTCCTTCTTTAAAGCAGCTAAATGGGGGGGAAGGGGTAGGCCATCTGGGGGACTAACTACATGGGTAGCCACGGACTTAGGTTGCCAAGCTACTTATTTAGAGACCGCTTCTGATGATCTATTGGCTGTCTCACTTGAGTGGCCGGACTCATCGAAGTTGCTAGTAATCAATATCTACTCAAGGCCGGTTCCAATGCACAAAGAATCTGGCACAGTGGATGAGCTAGCCAAGCTCTTAGAAGGAATCCCAAGTGAACTTGCTTGCCTGGTAGGAGGCGATTTCAATGCTCAATACGAACCACTGCCTGGGCTACGTGATGGTCCTTCCCTGGAGGAAGATTCATATTGGCTTATACCTGAGACGGTGGCACCACCCCCACGGGCCTGGACTCCTTTAGCCCTACAGATAACTGCCCTCACCCTTAACCTTGGTTTAAGGGCATGCAACGGTCGTACCAAATCAGACACACCAAGTACCCATACTTTTAACAAACCCGGCAGCGAATCCAGATTGGACTATATTATGGTCAAACTGTTTATGTGGCCAGCAATAGTCGACTTTAAAGTCACCCCAAGATTAGACAGTGACCACAATTCCCTGGAACTGACTTATTCCCTGCCTGGGAGAGAGGCAATAATCAATGGGTCGGACAAAGATAAAACGGGCCTCCTACTTGAAAATAATCGTAGGAAGGTCAAGTGGGAGAAACTGGCCAGCAACCCAGAACGAATATCCCGGCTATATGAAAGGATAATCCCATTACTGGAGGATGCCTTCCAGCTAGGAACTAGGGTCTTAGACGATGCTACTAGAGGAGAGCTTGCACAAATACATGCAGGCATCATCACCACCCTAGAGCAGGACCTATTCTCATCTGCAAGGCAAAGGAATGGCCCTAAACCGAAGACATCTTGGTATAATGCCGCTTGCAGGGAAGCCAAGGCCCACTTGCTACTTGCTATAAAGGAACACCATAACAAAGATGAAATCCGCGCCAGGAGAAGATCATATAAAATCCTCCTGGAGAACGCAAGGGCAGAATGGGACCACGACTACTGGGAAAACCTCACTAATGCATTAACAGTTAGAGATTCCCGTAAATGTTGGCGCGTAGTGGCGAACGGCACGGAGGATTTATCCTCCGCAATAGAGCCCAATATAGCCCCTACGGTATGGCAGACCCACTTTGAGGCCCTGTACGCAGAGGGTGGGGGTGAACAGAACAGAGATGGTCCCACAATTTCATCTTGTCCCACTAGGGTTGTTTTCACCGAAAAAGAAGTGAGGGACGCCATTAAAGGCCTAGCTGCCGGAAAAGCCCCAGGACTTGATGGGGTGCCCGGGGACCTGTTTAAGCAGGAACCCGGGATATGGGCACCCTATCTTACACTAATATTCAATGCCATTGCGGGGGGACTGGAGGTGCCCGATACTTGGAGGGGAGCAGAGGTGGTCCCAATTTACAAAAAGGGATCCCCCCTGCTCCCTTCCAACTATCGTCCTATCAGTCTAATCGACATATCCCAAAAATTGTTCGGTAGACTGATTCTGAATCGACTGCAGGCCTGGACCGAAGAAATGGAAATTTTGTCCCCTTACCAGGCAGGATTCAGGGAGGGTGTATCAACCATAGACCAAATCTTCAGGTTAAATCTCCTCTACTGGAGAACAGCTGTAATCGAGGGCGGCAGTCTATATACCATCTTTGTAGACCTACGTGCCGCCTTTGATTTGGTTCCCAGAGCGAGGCTATGGAGAGTCATGGAAGAGTTGAATGTCCCTACTGACATCCTGACAATCCTGATGAGACTCCACCACAACAACTACGCTCGCGTAAGGTGTGGCAAAGGTGGCAAACTAACCGAAAGGTTCCCCGTTCGCAGAGGTGTGAGACAGGGTTGCGTGCTCGCACCGACCCTGTTCTGCATCTTTGTGAACGGGGTTGTTGCCCACCTAAACAGGATCCCCAACTCCGATGCCCCAAAATTGACCGGCAGCAGGGTGCCTGCAATCATGTTTGCAGACGACACCCTGCTGCTGTCTAAATCCCCCATGGGGATTCAGCGCATTTTGGACGGTTTTCTAGACTTTTGTAATGATCGGGGATTGGAAATCAACCCCCAAAAAACTAAGTTCATGATCCTGAACCCCAACCCCCAGAATCGAGCCCCACCCAGGCTAGGCACAACACAACTGGAACGTGTGCACAATATTGAATATTTGGGGATCACGTTAAACGAACATCTATCGTGGACGTCTCATCAGGCCAAAGTGACCATCAAACTGGCACAGTTGGCGGGTGGCACTATGCGCCTGGCGAACAAATCCTTTTATCGTCCACTAACCCCAATTATTCACATATATAAAACTCAAGCACGGGCGGGTGTCACATATGGGGGTGAGCTCTGGGGTCACACTCATCTCCCAAAGTTACAGTCCACCGAAAATAAATTCCTGAGACAGGTCACTGCCCTCCCCCAGAGCACTCCATTACTCCCCCTTAGATTAGATCTGGGAGTAAGACCAATAACAGAGGAGCTAGGTCTTAAACCCCTAACCTTTTGGAGGCGTTTGTGGTGCAGCCCCGATCTCTTAAATTACAGAGAGGAACTCCAGGAATTCTTGCAGCTGCGGAATGCCACGAGGATCCCGTGGCTGACCTATGTCAAGGGAAGGCTCGAGGATCTGGGCTACCCGGAACTATGGACGGATCCTTCCAACTCCTGTACAAAGATTTCAAAGAAGGTACTCGCGAGAGCATACTACGAACTGATGCTCACAAGAGCTATCAACGACAGCCGTGAAGGATCCCTGACACACTTATTCCTGAAAGCGAAAGACTCTTACTGTCTCGAAAGTACTCTTGATGCGATCTCCCCTCTGCTAACGAGGAAACTATTCTTTCAATGGAGATACGGATGCCTCCCTCTAGCATTTTTTACAGCGTCTTGGTCTCCACGCTCCACCATAGCAACTTGCCCTGTCTGTGCTCATCCGAAGGAGGATGAAGTTCACGCGGTTTTCTTCTGCAAGGGCTACGAGAGGAGCAGGAAACGTTGGTTAGTCCCGTTACTCAGGAACTTGGGCTTCAGATCCTTCCAACCTGCCTATAGAGTCTTAAAGACAGATCTTTCTCCTATTTTTGTCTTTGCACTTTCAAAATTTTTAACCTCCCTGTGGTTTACTCGTAGTCGCGTGCTGAAAAGACTTGTATAACAGACCCCCTGATAGACTTTAGCACAGTACACTGTACCCTCTGTTCTTCTTTTAATGTATTTTAATGTCTTAACGATTGGATCACATCATGTTTAATACGTTTATAACTGTGTATATTTTGTTATGTATCTTTTATGATCTGTGATCGAAATAAAGATTTTTGAAACGAAACGGATCTGTGTGGTGGGTGCATCGGTGGAGCTGTATCGGTGGAGCTGTGTCGGTGGAGCTGTGTGGTGGGTGCATTGGTGGAGCTGGGTGGTGGGTGCATCGGTGGAGCTGTGTCAGGGGAGCTGTATAGTGGTGGCTGCATCGATGGAGATTTGTGGTGGGTCATTCGGTGGAGCTGTGTGGTGGGTGCCTTGGTGTAGCTGTGTGGTGGGTGCCTCGGTGGAGCTGTGTGGTGGGTGCATCGGTGGAGCTGTGTGGTGGGTGCATCGGTGGAGCTGTGTAGGTGGAACGGTGTTGTGGGTGCTTCAGTCGAGCTGTATGGTGGGTGCATTGGTGGAGCTGTGTGGTGGGTGCATCGGTGGAGCTGTGTGGTGGGTACATTGGTGGAGCTGTGTGGTGGGTGCATCAGTAGAGCTGTGTGGTGGGTGCATTGGTGGAGCTGTGTGGTGGGTGCATTGGTGGAGCTGTGTGGTGGGTGCCTCGGTGGAGCTCTGAATTGGGTGCATCGGTGAAGCTGTGTTGTGGGTGCATTGGTGGAGCTTAGTTGGAGCATCGGTGGAGCTGTGTGTTGGGTGCATTGGTGGAGCTGTGTGGTGGGGGCATCAGTAGAGCTGTGTGGTAGGTGCATCGGTGGAGCTGTGTCGGTGGAGCTGTGTGGTGGGTGCATCGGTGGAGCTGTGTGGTGGGTGCATCGGTGGAGCTGTGTCGGAGCTGTGTGGTGGGTGCATTGGTGGAGCTGGGTGGTGGGTGCATCGGTGGAGCTGTGTCAGGGGAGCTGTATAGTGGTGGCTGCATCGATGGAGATTTGTGGTGGGTCATTCGGTGGAGCTGTGTGGTGGGTGCCTCGGTGGAGCTGTGTGGTGGGTGCATCGGTGGAGCTGTGTGGTGGGTGCATCGGTGGAGCTGTGTAGGTGGAGCTGTGTGGTGGGTGCATCGGTGGAGCTGTGTGGTGGGTGCATCAGTGGAGCTGTGTCGGTGGAGCTGTGTGGTGGGTGCATCGGTAGAGCTGTTTGGTGGGTGCATTGGTGGAGCTGTGTGGTGGGTGCATAAGTGGAGCTGTGTGGTGGGTGCATCAGTGGAGCTGTGTGGTGGGTGCATTGGTGGAGCTGTGTTGGTGGAGCTGTGTAGTGGGTGCATCAGTGGAGCTTAGTGGGTCCATTGGTGGAGCTGTGTGTGGGTGCATTGGTGGAGCTTAGTTGGAGCATTGGTGGAGCTGTGTGGTGGGTGCATCGGTGGAGCTGTGTGGTGGGTGTATTGGTGGAGCTGTGTAGGTGGAGCTGTGTGGTGGGTGCATCGGTGGAGCTCTGTGGTGGGTGCATCAGTGAAGCTGTGGGGTGGGTGCATCGGTGGAGCTGTGGTGGGTGCATCGGTGGAGCTGTGGTGGGTGCCTTGGTGGAGCTGTGTGGTGGGTGCCTCGGCGGAGGTGTGTGGTGGGTGCATTGGTGGAGCTGTGTAGGTGGAACAGTGTTGTGGGTGCTTCAGTCGAGCTGTATGGTGGGAGCATTGGTGGAGCTGTGTTGTGGGTGCATCGGTGGAGCTGTGTCGTGGGTGCCTCGGTGGAGCTGTCTTGGTGGAGCTGTGTGGTGGATGCATCGGTGGAGCTGGGTGGTGGGTGCATTGGTCAAGATGTGTCGGTGGATCGGTGTTGTGGGTGTTTCAGTCGAGCTGTATGGTGGGTGCATTGGTGGAGCTGTGTGGTGGGTGCATTGGTGGAGCTGTGTGGTGGGTGCCTCGGTGCATCTGTGTCAGTGGAGCTGTGTGGTGGGTGCATTGGTGGAGCTGGGTGGTGGGTGCATCGGTCAAGATGTGTCAGTGGAGCTGTGTGGTGGCTGCATCAGTGGAGCTGTGTGGTGGGTGCATCGGTGGAGCTGTGTGGTGGGTCATTCTTTGGAGCTGTGTGGTGGGTGCCTTGGCGGAGCTGTGTGGTGGGTGCCTCGGCGGAGCTGTGTGGTGGGTGCCTCGGCGGAGCTGTGTGGTGGGTGCTGCAGTGGAGCTTTGTGGTGGGTGCATCGGTGGAGCTGTGTAGGTGGAACGGTGTTGTGGGTGCTTCAGTCGAGCTGTATGGTGGGTGCATCGGTGAAGCTGTGTGGTGGGTGCATCGGTGGAGCTGTGTGGTGGGTGCCTCAGTGGAGCTCTGTGGTGGGTGCATCGGTGAAGCTGTGTGGTGGGTGCATCGGTGGAGCTTAGTGGGTCCATTGGTAGAGCTGTGTGGTGGGTGCATTGGTGGAGCTTAGTTGGAGCATCGGTGGAGCTGTGTGGTGGGTGCATCGGTGGAGCTGTGTGGTGGGTGCATCGGTGGAGCTGTTTAGGTGGAGCTGTGTGGTGGGTGCATCGGTGGAGCTCTGTGGTGGGTGCATCAGTAGAGCTATGTGGTGGGTGCATCAGTGGAGCTGTGTTGGTGGAGCTGTGTGGTGGGTGCATCGGTGGAGCTGTGTAGGTAGAGCTCTGTGGTGGGTGCATTGATGGAGCTGGTTGGTGGGTGCATTGGTGGAGCTGGTTGGTGGGTGCATTGGTGGAGCTGGTTGGTGGGTGCATTGGTGGAGCTCTGTGGTGGGTGCATCAGTGGAGCTGTGTGGTGGGTACCTCGGTGGAGCTCTGTGGTGGGTGCATCGGTGAAGCTGTGTGGTGGGTGCATCGGTGCAGCTTAGTGGGTCCATTGGCTGAGCTGTGTGGTGGGTGCCTTCATGTAGCTAAGTTGGTGCATCGATGGAGCTGTGTGGTGGGTGCATCGGTGGAGCTGTGTGGTGGGTGCATCATTGGAGCTGTGTAGGTGGAGCTCTGTGGTGGGTGCATTGATGGAGCTGGTTGGTGGGTGCATTGGTGGAGCTGGTTGGTGGGTGCATTGGTGGAGCTCTGTGGTGGGTGCATCGGTGGAGCTGTGTGGTGGGTACCTCAGTGGAGCTCTGTGGTGGGTGCATCGGTGAAGCTGTGTGGTGGGTGCATCGGTGCAGCTTAGTGGGTCCATTGGCTGAGCTGTGTGGTAGGTGTATTCATGTAGCTAAGTTGGTGCATCGATGGAATTGTGTGGTGGGTGCATTGGTGGAGCTGTGTGGTGGGTGCATCATTGGAGCTGTGTGATGGGTGCATCTGTGGAGCTGTGTGGTGGGTGCATTGGTGGAGCTGTGTGGTGGGTGCATCGGTGGAGCTCTGTGGTGGATGCATCGGTTAAGCTGTGTGGTGGGTGCATCGGTGGAGCTGTGTCAGTGGAGCTGTGTGGTGGATGCATCAGTGGAGCTGTGTGGTGGGTGCATCGGTAGAGCTGTGTGGTGGGTGCATCGGTGGAGTTGTGTGGGTGGAGCTGAGTGGTGGGTGCATCAGTGGAGCTGGGTGGTGGGTGCATCGGTGGAGCTGTGTAGGTGGAGCTATGTGGTGAGTGCATCGGTGGAGCTGTGTGGTGGGTGCATTGGTGGAGCTTAGTTGGAGCATCAGTGGAGCTGTGTGGTGGGTGCATCAGTGGAGCTGTGTGGTGGGTGCATCAATGGAGCTGTGTCGGTGGAGCTGTGTGGTGGGTGCATCGGTGGAGCTGTGTGGTGGGTGCCTTGGTGGAGCTGTGTGGTGGGTGCCTCAGTGGAGCTGTGTGGTGGGTGCATCGGTGGAGCTGTGTGGTGGGTGCATTGGTGGAGCTGTGTCGGTGGAGCTGCGTGGTGGAGCTGTGTGGTGGGTGCATTCATTTAGCTAAGTTGGAGCATCGGTGGAGCTGTGTGGTGGGTGCATCGGTGGAGCTGTGTGGTGGGTGCATCATTGGAGCTGTGTGATGGGTGCATCTGTGGAGCTGTGTGGTGGGTGCATCAGTGGAGCTGTGTGGTGGGTGCATCGGTGGAGCTGTGTCTGTGGAGCTGTGTGGTGGGTGCATTGGTGGAGCTGTGTCGGTGGAGCTGTGTGGTGGGTGCATCGGTGGAGCTGTGTGGTGGGTGCCTTGGTGGAGCTGTGTGGTGGGTGCATCGGTGGAGCTGTGTGGTGGGTGCATCGGTGGAGCTGTGTCGGTGGAGCTGTGTGGTGGGTGCATTGGTGGAGCTGGGTGGTGGGTGCATCGGTGGAGCTGTGTCAGGGGAGCTGTATAGTGGTGGCTGCATCGATGGAGATTTGTGCTGGGTGCATCGGTCTAGCTGTGTGGTGGGTCATTCGGTGGAGCTGTGTGGTGGGTGCCTCGGTGTAGCTGTGTGGTGGGTTCCTCGGTGGAGCTGTGTGGTGGGTGCATCGGTGGAGCTGTTTGGTGGGTGCATTGGTGGAGCTGTGTAGGTGGAGCTGTGTGGTGGCTGCATCCGTGGAGCTGTGGTGGGTGCCTCGGTGGAGCTGTGTGGTGGGTGCCTCGGCAGAGCTGTGTGGTGGGTGCATCAGTGGAGCTGTGTGGTGGGTGCATCAGTGGAGCTGTGTGGTGGGTGCATCGGTGGAGCTGTGTGGTGGGTGCCTTGGTGGAGCTGTATGGTGGGTGCCTCAGTGGAGCTGTGTGGTGGAGCTGTGTGGTGGGTGCATCGGTGGAGCTCTGTGGTGGGTGCATCAGTAGAGCTATGTGGTGGGTGCATCAGTGGAGCTGTGTTGGTGGAGCTGTGTGGTGGGTGCATCGGTGGAGCTGTGTAGGCAGAGCTCTGTGGTGGGTGCATTGATGGAGCTGGTTGGTGGGTGCATTGGTGGAGCTGGTTGGTGGGTGCATTGGTGGAGCTGGTTGGTGGGTGCATTGGTGGAGCTCTGTGGTGGGTGCATCAGTGGAGCTGTGTGGTGGGTACCTCGGTGGAGCTCTGTGGTGGGTGCATCGGTGAAGCTGTGTGGTGGGTGCATCGGTGCAGCTTAGTGGGTCCATTGGCTGAGCTGTGTGGTGGGTGCCTTCATGTAGCTAAGTTGGTGCATCGATGGAGCTGTGTGGTGGGTGCATCGGTGGAGCTGTGTGGTGGGTGCATCATTGGAGCTGTGTAGGTGGAGCTCTGTGGTGGGTGCATTGATGGAGCTGGTTGGTGGGTGCATTGGTGGAGCTGGTTGGTGGGTGCATTGGTGGAGCTCTGTGGTGGGTGCATCGGTGGAGCTGTGTGGTGGGTACCTCAGTGGAGCTCTGTGGTGGGTGCATCGGTGAAGCTGTGTGGTGGGTGCATCGGTGCAGCTTAGTGGGTCCATTGGCTGAGCTGTGTGGTAGGTGTATTCATGTAGCTAAGTTGGTGCATCGATGGAGCTGTGTGGTGGGTGCATTGGTGGAGCTGTGTGGTGGGTGCATCATTGGAGCTGTGTGATGGGTGCATCTGTGGAGCTGTGTGGTGGGTGCATTGGTGGAGCTGTGTGGTGGGTGCATCGGTGGAGCTCTGTGGTGGATGCATCGGTGAAGCTGTGTGGTGGGTGCATCGGTGGAGCTGTGTCAGTGGAGCTGTGTGGTGGATGCATCAGTGGAGCTGTGTGGTGGGTGCATCGGTAGAGCTGTGTGGTGGGTGCATCGGTGGAGTTGTGTGGGTGGAGCCGAGTGGTGGGTGCATCAGTGGAGCTGGGTGGTGGGTGCATCGGTGGAGCTGTGTAGGTGGAGCTATGTGGTGAGTGCATCGGTGGAGCTGTGTGGTGGGTGCATTGGTGGAGCTTAGTTGGAGCATCAGTGGAGCTGTGTGGTGGGTGCATCAGTGGAGCTGTGTGGTGGGTGCATCAATGGAGCTGTGTCGGTGGAGCTGTGTGGTGGGTGCATCGGTGGAGCTGTGTGGTGGGTGCCTTGGTGGAGCTGTGTGGTGGGTGCCTCAGTGGAGCTGTGTGGTGGGTGCATCGGTGGAGCTGTGTGGTGGGTGCATTGGTGGAGCTGTGTCGGTGGAGCTGCGTGGTGGAGCTGTGTGGTGGGTGCATTCATTTAGCTAAGTTGGAGCATCGGTGGAGCTGTGTGGTGGGTGCATCGGTGGAGCTGTGTGGTGGGTGCATCATTGGAGCTGTGTGATGGGTGCATCTGTGGAGCTGTGTGGTGGGTGCATCAGTGGAGCTGTGTGGTGGGTGCATCGGTGGAGCTGTGTCTGTGGAGCTGTGTGGTGGGTGCATTGGTGGAGCTGTGTCGGTGGAGCTGTGTGGTGGGTGCATCGGTGGAGCTGTGTGGTGGGTGCCTTGGTGGAGCTGTGTGGTGGGTGCATCGGTGGAGCTGTGTGGTGGGTGCATCGGTGGAGCTGTGTCGGTGGAGCTGTGTGGTGGGTGCATTGGTGGAGCTGGGTGGTGGGTGCATCGGTGGAGCTGTGTCAGGGGAGCTGTATAGTGGTGGCTGCATCGATGGAGATTTGTGCTGGGTGCATCGGTCTAGCTGTGTGGTGGGTCATTCGGTGGAGCTGTGTGGTGGGTGCCTCGGTGTAGCTGTGTGGTGGGTTCCTCGGTGGAGCTGTGTGGTGGGTGCATCGGTGGAGCTGTGTGGTGGGTGCATCGGTGGAGCTGTGTAGGTGGAGCTGTGTGGTGGCTGCATCCGTGGAGCTGTGGTGGGTGCCTCGGTGGAGCTGTGTGGTGGGTGCCTCGGCAGAGCTGTGTGGTGGGTGCATCAGTTGAGCTGTGTGGTGGGTGCATCGGTGGAGCTGTGTGGTGGGTGCCTTGGTGGAGCTGTATGGTGGGTGCCTCAGTGGAGCTGTGTGGTGGGTGCATCAGTGGAGCTGTGTGGTGGGTGCATCAGTGGAGCTGTGTGATGGGTGCCTTGGTGGAGCTTTGTGGTGGGTGCATCGGTGGAGCTGTGTGGTGGGTGCATTGGTGGAGCTGTGTGGTGGGTGCATTGGTGGAGCTGTGTGGTGGGTGCATCGGTGGAGCTGTGTGGTGGGTGCATCGGTGGAGCTGTGTGGTGGGTGCCTCTGTGGAGCTGTGTGGTGGGTGCATTGGTGGAGCTGTGTGGTGGGTGCATTTGTGGAGCTGTGTGGTGGGTGCATCGGTGCTGCTGTGTGGTGGGTGCATCGGTGGAGCTGTGTGGTGGTGCATCAGTGGAGCTGTGTGGTGGGTGCATCGGTGGAGCTGTGTTGGTGGAGCTGTGTGGTGGGTGCATCAGTGGAGCTTAGTGGGTCCATTGGTGGAGCTGTGTGTGGGTGCATTGGTGGAGCTTAGTTGGAGCATCGGTGGAGCTGTGTGGTGGGTGCATCGGTGGAGCTGTGTGGTGGGTGCATCAATGGAGCTGTGTCGGTGGAGCTGTGTGGTGGGTGCATCGGTGGAGCTGTGTGGTGGGTGCCTTGGTGGAGCTGTGTGGTGGGTGCCTCAGTGGAGATGTGTGGTGGGTGCATCGGTGGAGCTGTGTGGTGGGTGCATTGGTGGAGCTGTGTCGGTGGAGCTGCGTGGTGGAGCTGTGTGGTGGGTGCATTCATTTAGCTAAGTTGGAGCATCGGTGGAGCTGTGTGGTGGGTGCATCATTGGAGCTGTGTGATGGGTGCATCTGTGGAGCTGTGTGGTGGGTGCATCAGTGGAGCTGTGTGGTGGGTGCATCGGTGGAGCTGTGTCTGTGGAGCTGTGTGGTGGGTGCATTGGTGGAGCTGTGTCGGTGGAGCTGTGTGGTGGGTGCATCGGTGGAGCTGTGTGGTGGGTGCCTTGGTGGAGCTGTGTGGTGGGTGCATCGGTGGAGCTGTGTGGTGGGTGCATCAGTGGAGCTGTGTCAGTGGAGCTGTGTGGTGGGTGCATTGGTGGAGCTGGGTGGTGGGTGCATCGGTGGAGCTGTGTCAGGGGAGCTGTATAGTGGTGGCTGCATCGATGGAGATTTGTGCTGGGTGCATCGGTCTAGCTGTGTGGTGGGTCATTCGGTGGAGCTGTGTGGTGGGTGCCTCGGTGTAGCTGTGTGGTGGGTTCCTCGGTGGAGCTGTGTGGTGGGTGCATCGGTGGAGCTGTGTGGTGGGTGCATCGGTGGAGCTGTGTAGGTGGAGCTGTGTGGTGGCTGCATCCGTGGAGCTGTGGTGGGTGCCTCGGTGGAGCTGTGTGGTGGGTGCCTCGGCAGAGCTGTGTGGTGGGTGCATCAGTGGAGCTGTGTGGTGGGTGCATTGGTGGAGCTGTGTGGTGGGTGCCTTGGTGGAGCTGTATGGTGGGTGCCTCAGTGGAGCTGTGTGGTGGGTGCATCAGTGGAGCTGTGTGGTGGGTGCATTGGTGGAGCTGTGTCGGTGGAGCTGCGTGGTGGAGCCTTGTGATGGGTGCATTCATGTAGCTAAGTTGGAGCATCGGTGGAGCTGTGTGGTGGGTGCATCGGTGGAGCTGTGTGGTGGGTGCATCACTGGAGCTGTGTGATGGGTGCATCGGTGGAGCTGTGTGGTGGGTGCATCAGTGGAGCTGTGTGGTGGGTGCATCTGAGGAGCTGTGTCAGTGGAGCTGTGTGGTGGGTGCATCGGTGGAGCTGTGTCGGTTTAGCTGTGTGGTGGGCGCATCGGTGGAGCTGTGTGATGGGTGCCTTGGTGGAGCTTTGTGATGGGTGCATCGGTGGAGCTGTGTGGTGGGTGCATTGGTGGAGCTGTGTGGTGGGTGCATTGGTGGAGCTGTGTGGTGGGTGCATCGGTGGAGCTGTGTGGTGGGTGCCTCTGTGGAGCTGTGTGGTGGGTACATTGGTGGAGCTGTGTGGTGGGTGCATTTGTGGAGCTGCGTGGTGGGTGCATCGGTGCTGCTGTGTGGTGGGTGCATCGGTGGAGCTGTGTGGTGGTGCATCAGTGGAGCTGTGTGGTGGGTGCATCGGTGGAGCTGTGTTGGTGGAGCTGTGTGGTGGGTGCATCAGTGGAGCTTAGTGGGTCCATTGGTGGAGCTGTGTGTGGGTGCATTGGTGGAGCTAAGTTGGAGCATAGGTGGAGCTGTGTGGTGGGTGCATCGGTGGAGCTTTGTGGTGGGTGTATTGGTGGAGCTGTGTAGGTGGAGCTGTGTGGTGGGTGCATCGGTGGAGCTCTGTGGTGGGTGCATCAGTGAAGCTGTGTGGTGGGTGCATCGGTGGAGCTGTGGTGGGTGCCTCGGTGGAGCTGTGTGGTGGGTGCCTCGGCGGAGCTGTGTGGTGGGTGCATCAGTGGAGCTTTTTGGTGGGTGCATTGGTGGAGCTGTGTAGGTGGAATGGTGTTGTGGGTGCTTCAGTCGAGCTGTATGGTGGGAGCATTGGTGGAGCTGTGTTGTGGGTGCATCGGTGGAGCTGTGTTGTGGGTGCATCGGTGGAGCTGTGTGGTGGGTGCCTCGGTGGAGCTGTGTTGGTGGAGCTGTGTGGTGGGTGCATCGGTGGAGCTGGGTGGTGGGTGCATTGGTCAAGATGTGTCAGTGGAATGGTGTTGTGGGTGTTTCAGTCGAGCTGTATGGTGGGTGCTCCACCGATGCTCCAACTAAGCTCCACCAATGCACCCACCACACAGCTCTACCAATGGACCCACTAAGCTCCACCGATGCACCCACCACACAGCTCCACCGATGCTCCAACTGTGTGGTGGGTGCATCGGTGGAGCTGTGTGGTGGGTACATCGGTGGAGCTGTTTAGGTGGAGCTGTATGGTGGGTGCATTGGTGGAGCTGTGTGGTGGGTGCATCAGTAGAGCTATGTGGTGGGTGCATCAGTGGAGCTGTGTTGGTGGAGCTGTGTGGTGGGTGCATTGGTGGAGCTGTGTAGGTGGATCTCTGTGGTGGGTGCATTGATGGAGCTGGTTGGTGGGTGCATTGGTGGAGCTGGTTGGTGGGTGCATTGGTGGAGCTCTGTGGTGGGTGCATCGGTGGAGCTGTGTGGTGGGTACCTCGGTGGAGCTCTGTGGTGGCTGCATCGGTGAAGCTGTGTGGTGGGTGCATCGGTGCAGCTTAGTGGGTCCATTGGCTGAGCTGAGTGGTGGGTGCATTCATGTAGCTAAGTTGGTGCATCGATGGAGCTGTGTGGTGGGTGCATCATTGGAGATGTGTAGGTGGAGCTCTGTGGTGGGTGCATTGATGGAGCTGGTTGGTGGGTGCATTGGTGGAGCTGGTTGGTGGGTGCATTGGTGGAGCTGGTTGGTGGGTGCATCGGTGGAGCTGTGTGATGGGTACCTCGGTGGAGCTCTGTGGTGGGTGCATTGGTGAAGCTGTGTGGTGGGTGCATCGGTGCAGCTTAGTGGGTCCATTGGCTGAGCTGTGTGGTGGGTGTATTCATGTAGCTAAGTTGGAGCATCGATGGAGCTGTGTGGTGGGTGCATCAGTGGAGCTGTGTGGTGGGTGCATCATTGGAGCTATGTGGTGGGTGCATCGGTGGAGCTGTGAGGTTGGTGCATCCGTGGAGCTGTGTAGGTGGAGTTGTGTGGTGGGTGCATCGGTGCAGCTGTGTGGTGGGTGCATCGGTGGAGCTGTGTGGTGGGTGCATCGTTGGAGCTGTGTAGGTGGAGCTGTGTGGTGGGTGCATCGGTAGAGCTGTGTGGTGGGTGCATTGGTAGAGCTGTGTGGTGGGTGCATTGGTGGAGCTGTGTGTTGGGTGCTTCATTGGAGCTCTGAATTGGGTGCATCGGTGAAGCTGTGTTGTGGGTGCATTGGTGGAGCTTAGTTGGAGCATCGGTGGAGCTGTGTGTTGGGTGCATTGGTGGAGCTGTGTGGTGGGGGCATCAGTAGAGCTGTGTGGTAGGTGCATCAGTGGAGCTGTGTCGGTGGAGCTGTGTGGTGGGTGCATCGGTGGAGCTGTGTGGTGGGTGCCTTGGTGGAGCTGTATGGTGGATGCCTTGGTGGAGCTGTGTGGTGGGTGCATCGGTGGAGCTGTGTGGTGGGTGCATCAGTGGAGCTGTGTCGGTGGAGCTGTGTGGTGGCTGCATCGGTGGAGCTGTGTGGTGGGTGCCTCGGTGGAGCTCTGTGGTGGGTGCATTAGTGAAGCTGTGTGGTGGATGCTTCGGTGGAGCTGTGTGGTGGGTGCTTCGGTGGAGCTGTGTGGTGGGTGCATCAGTAGAGCTGTGTAGGTGGAGCTGTGTGGTGGGTGCATCTGTGGTGCTCTGTGGTGGGTGCATCAGTGAAGCTGTGTGGTGGGTGCATCAGTAGAGCTGTGTGGTGGGTGCATCAGTGGAGCTGTGTAGGTGGAGCTGTGTGGTGGGTGCATCGGTGGAGCTGTGTGGTGGGTTGTTTGGTTGAGCTGTGTGGTGGGTGCCTTGATGGAGCTATGTGGTGGGTGCATTGGTGGAGCTGTGTGGTTGGTGCATCTGTGGAGCTGTGTAGGTGGAGTTGTGTGGTGGGTGCATCGGTGGAGCTGTGTGGTGGGTGCATCATTGGAGCTGTGTAGGTGGAGCTCTGTGGTGGGTGCATTGAAGGAGCTGGTTGGTGGGTGCATTGGTGGAGCTGGTTGGTGGGTGCATTGGTGGAGCTGTGTGGTGGGTGCATTGGTGGAGCTGTGTGGTGGGTGCATCAGTGGAGCTGTGTGGTGGGTGCATTGGTGGAGCTGTGTAGGTGGAGCTGTGTGGTGGGTGCATTGGTGGAGCTGTGTGGTGGGTGCATTGGTGGAGCTGTGTGGTGGGTGCATTGGTGGAGCTTAGTTGGAGCTTAGTTGGAGCATCGGTGGAGCTGTGTGTTAGGTGCATTGGTGGAGCTGTGTGTTGGGTGCATTGGTGGAGCTGTGTGTTGGGTGCATTGGTGGAGCTGTGTGTTGGGTGCATTGGTGGAGCTGTGTGGTGGGGCAACAGTAGAGCTGTGTGGTAGGTGCATCGGTGGAGCTGTGTTGGTGGAGCTGTGTGGTGGGTACATCGGTGGAGCTGGGTGGTGGGTGCATCGGTGGAGCTGTGTCAGGGGAGCTGTATAGTGGTGGCTGCATTGGTAGAGATTTGTGGTGGGTGCATCGGTGGAGCTGTGTGGTGGGTCACTCGGTGGCGCTGTGTGGTGGGTGCATCGGTGGCGCTGTGTGGTGGGTGCATCGGTGGAGCTGTGTGGTGGATGCATCGGTGCAGCTGTGTGGTGGGTGCATCGGTGGAGCTGTGTGGTGGGTGCATCGGTGGAGCTGGGTGGTGGGTGCATCGGTCAAGATGTGTAGGTGGAGCTGTGTGGTGGGTGCATCGGTGGAGCTGTGTGGTGGGTGCATCGGTGGAGCTGTGTGGTGGGTGCCTCAGTGGAGCTGTGTGGTGGGTGCATTGGTGGAGCTGTGTGGTGAGGGGCAACAGTAGAGCTGTGTGGTAGGTGCATCGGTGGAGCTGTGTGGGTGGAGCTGTGTGGTGGGTACATCGGTGGAGCTGGGTGGTGGGTGCATCGGTGGAGCTGTGTCAGGGGAGCTGTATAGTGGTGGCTGCATTGGTAGAGATTTGTGGTGGGTGCATCGGTGGAGCTGTGTGGTGGGTGCATCGGTGGAGCTGTGTGGTGGATGCATCGGTAGAGCTGTTTGGTGGGTGCATCGGTGGAGCTGTGTGGTGGGTGCATCGGTGGAGCTGTGTGGTGGGTGCATCGGTAGAGCTGTGTGGTGGGTGCATCGGTGGAGCTGTGTGGTGGGTGCCTCAGTGGAGCTGTGTGGTGGGTGCATGGGTGCTGCTGTGTGGTGGATGCTTTGGTGAAGCTGTGTTGTGGGTGCATCGTGGAGCTTAGTGGGTCCATTGGTGGAGCTGTGTGATGGGTGCATTGGTGGAGCTTAGTTGGAGCATCGGTGGAGCTCTGTGGTAGGTACATCGGTGGAGCTGTATGGTGGGTGCATCGGTGGAGCTGTGTAGGTGGAGCTGTGTGGTTGGTGCATCGGTGGAGCTCTGTGGTGGGTGCATCAGTGTAGCTGTGTGGTGGGTGCATCGGTGGAGCTGTGTGGTGGGTGCATCGGTGGAGCTGTGTGGTGGGTGCATCGGTGAAGCTGTGTGGTGGGTGCATCGGTGGAGCTGTGTGGTGGGTGCCTCAGTGGAGCTGTGTCGTGGGTGCATCGGTGCTGCTGTGTGGTGGATGCATCGGTGAAGCTGTGTGGTGGGTGCATCAGTGGAGCTGTGTGGTGGGTGCTTTGGTGAAGCTGTGTGGTGGGTGCATCGGTGGAGCTTAGTGGGTCCATTGGTGGAGCTGTGTGATGGGTGCATTGGTGGAGCTTAGTTGGAGCATCGGTGGAGCTCTGTGGTAGGTGCATCGGTGGAGCTGTGTGGTGGGTGCATCGGTGGAGCTGTGTAGGTGGAGCTGTGTGGTTGGTGCATCGGTGGAGCTCTGTGGTGGGTGCATCAGTGTAGCTGTGTGGTGGGTGCATCGGTGGAGCTGTGTGGTTGGTGCCTTGGTGGAGCTGTGTGGTGGGTGCCTCGGCGGAGCTGTGTGGTGGGTGCATCAGTGGAGCTTTGTGGTGGGTGCATCGGTGGAGCTGTGTAGGTGGAACGGTGTTGTGGGTGTTTCAGTCGAGCTGTATGGTGGGTGCATTGGTGGAGCTGTGTATTGGGTGCCTCGGTGGAGCTGTGTCGGTGCAGCTGTGTGGTGGGTGCATTGGTGGAGCTGGGTGGTGGGTGCATCGGTCAAGATGTGTCGGTGGAGCTGTGTGGTGGCTACATCAGTGGAGCTGTGTGGTGGGTGCATCGGTGGAGCCGTGTGGTGGGTCATTCGGTGGAGCTGTGTGGTAAGTGCCTCGGCGGAGCTGTGTGGTGGGTGCATCAGTGGAGCTTTGTGGTGGGTGCATCGGTGGAGCTGTGTAGGTGGAACGGTGTTGTGGGTGCTTTAGTTGAGCTGTATGGTGGGTGCATTGGTGGAGCTGTGTGGTGGGTGCATCAGTGGAGCTGTGTGGTGGGTGCATTGGTGAAGCTGGGTGGTGGGTGCATCGGTGGAGCTGTCGGTGGAGCTGTGTGGTGGCTGCATCGGTGGAGCTGTGTGGTTGGTGCATCTGTGGAGCTCTGTGGTGGGTGCATCAGTGAAGCTGTGTGGTGGGTGCATCGGTAGAGCTGTGTAGTGGGTGCATCAGTAGAGCTGTGTGGTGGGTGCATCAGTGGAGCTGTGTTGGTGGAGCTGTGTGGTAGGTGCATCGGTGGAGCTGTGTGGTGGGTCGTTTGGTTGAGCTGTGTGGTGGGTGCCTTGATGGAGCTATGTGGTGGGTGCATCGGTGGAGCTGTGTGGTTGGTGCATCTGTGGAGCTGTGTAGGTGGAGTTGTGTGGTGGGTGCATTGGTGGAGCTGTGTGGTGGGTGCATCGGTGGAGCTGTGTGGTGGGTGCATCGGTGGAGCTGTGTGGTGGGTGCATCGGTGGAGCTGTGTGGTGGGTGCATCGGTGGAGCTGTGTGGTGGGTGCATCAGTAGAGCTGTGTGGTGGGTGCATTGGTGGAGCTGTGTGGTGGGTGCATTGGTGGAGCTGTGTGGTGGGTGCCTCGGTGGAGCTCTGAATTGGGTGCATCAGTGAAGCTGTGTTGTGGGTGCATTGGTGGAGCTTAGTTGGAGCATCGGTGGAGCTGTGTGTTGGGTGCATTGGTGGAGCTGTGTAGTGGGGGCATCAGTAGAGCTGTGTGGTAGGTGCATCAGTGGAGCTGTGTCGGTGGAGCTGTGTGGTGGGTGCATCGGTGGAGCTGTGTGGTGGGTGCCTTGGTGGAGCTGTATGGTGGGTGCCTTGGTGGAGCTGTGTGGTGGGTGCATCGGTGGAGCTGTGTGGTGGGTGCATCGGTGGAGCTGTGTCGGTGGAGCTGTGTGGTGGGTGCATTGGTGGAGCTGTGTCAGGGGAGCTGTATAGTGGTGGCTGCATCGATGGAGATTTTCGGTGGGTGCATCGGTCTAGCTGTGTGGTGGGTCATTCGGTGGAGCTGTGTGGTGGGTGCCTCGGTGTAGCTGTGTGGTGGGTGCCTCGGTGGAGCTGTGTGGTGGGTGCCTCGGTGGAGCTGTGTGGTGGGTGCATCGGTGGAGCTGTGTGGTGGGTGCATCAGTGGAGCTGTGTAGGTGGAGCTGTGTGGTAGGTGCATCGGTAGAGCTGTTTGGTGGGTGCATTGGTGGAGCTGTGTGGTGGGTGCATCGGTGGAGCTGTGTGGTGGGTGCATCGGTGGAGCTCTGTGGGGGGTGCATCGGTGGAGCTGTGTGGAGGGTGCATCGGTGGAGCTGTGTGGGGGGTGCATCGGTGGAGCTGTGTGGGGGGTGCATCGGTGGAGCTGTGTGGTGGGTGCCTCGGTGGAGCTGTGTGGTGGGTGCATTGGTGGAGCTGTGTGGTGGGTGCATTTGTGGAGCTGTGTGGTGGGTGCATCGGTGCTGCTGTGTGGTGGGTGCATCGGTGGAGCTGTGTGGTGGGTGCATCAGTGGAGCTGTGTGGTGGGTGCATCAGTGGAGCTGTGTTGGTGGAGCTGTGTGGTGGGTGCATCAGTGGAGCTTAGTGGGTCCATTGGTGGAGCTGTGTGTGGGTGCATTGGTGGAGCTTAGTTGGAGCATCGGTGGAGCTGTGTGGTGGGTGCATCGGTGGAGCTGTGTGCTGGGTGTATTGGTGGAGCTGTGTAGGTGGAGCTGTGTGGTGGGTGCATCGGTGGAGCTCTGTGGTTGGTGCATCAGTGAAGCTGTGTGGTGGGTGCATCAGTGGAGCTTTGTGGTGGGTGCATCGGTGGAGCTGTGTAGGTGGAACGGTGTTGTGGGTGCTTCAGTCGAGATGTATGGTGGGAGCATTGGTGGAGCTGTGTTGTGGGTGCATCGGTGGAGCTGTGTGGTGGGTTCCTCGGTGGAGCTGTGTTGGTGGAGCTGTGTGGTGGATGCATCGGTGGAGCTGGGTGGTGGGTGCATTGGTCAAGATGTGTTGGTGGAACGGTGTTGTGGGTGTTTCAGTCGAGCTGTATGGTGGGTGCATTGGTGGAGCTGTGTGGTGGGTGCATCGGTGGCGCTGTGTGGTGGGTGCCTCGGTGCAGCTGTGTCGGTGGAGCTGTGTGGTGGGTGCATTGGTGGAGCTGGGTGGTGGGTGCATCGGTCAAGATGTGTCAGTGGAGCTGTGTGGTGGCTGCATCAGTGGAGCTGTGTGGTGGGTGCATCTGTGGAGATGTGTGGCGGGTCATTCTTTGGAGCTGTGTGGTGGGTGCCTTGGCGGAGCTGTGTGGTGGGTGCCTCGGTGGAGCTGTGTGGTGGGTGCAGCAGTGGAGCTTTGTGGTGGGTGCATCGGTGGAGCTGTGTAGGTGGAACGGTGTTGTGGGTGCTTCAGTCGAGCTGTGTGGTGGGTGCATTGGTGGAGCACTGTGGTGGGTGCATCGGTGAAGCTGTGTGGTGGGTGCATCGGTGGAGCTTAGTGGGTCCATTGGTAGAGCTGTGTGGTGGGTGTATTGGTGGAGCTTAGTTGGAGCATCGGTGGAGCTGTGTGGTGGGTGCATCGGTGGAGCTGTGTGGTGGGTGCATCGGTGGAGCTGTTTAGGTGGAGCTGTGTGATGGGTGCATCGGTGGAGCTCTGTGGTGGGTGCATCAGTGAAGCTGTGTGGTGGGTGCATCGGTGGAGCTGTGTGGTGGGTGCATCAGTAGAGCTATGTGGTGGGTGCATCAGTGGAGCTGTGTTGGTGGAGCTGTGTGGTGGGTGCATCGGTGGAGCTGTGTAGGCAGAGCTCTGTGGTGGCTGTGGTGGGTGCATTGATGGAGCTGGTTGGTGGGTGCATTGGTGGAGCTGGTTGGTGGGTGCATTGGTGGAGCTCTGTGGTGGGTGCATCAGTGGAGCTGTGTGGTGGGTACCTCGGTGGAGCTCTGTGGTGGGTGCATCGGTGAAGCTGTGTGGTGGGTGCATCGGTGCAGCTTAGTGGTTCCATTGGCTGAGCTGTGTGGTGGGTGCCTTCATGTAGCTAAGTTGGTGCATCGATGGAGCTGTGTGGTGGGTGCATCGGTGGAGCTGTGTAGGCAGAGCTCTGTGGTGGGTGCATTGATGGAGCTGGTTGGTGGGTGCATTGGTGGAGCTGTGTGGTGGGTGCATCAGTGGAGCTGTGTGGTGGGTGCCTCAGTGTAGCTGTGTGGGGGGTGCCTCTGTGGAGCTGTGTGGTGGGTGCATCGGTGGAGCTGTGTGGTGGGTGCATCATTGGAGCTGTGTGATGGGTGCATCTGTGGAGCTGTGTGGTGGGTGCATTGGTGGAGCTGTGTGGTGGGTGCATCGGTGGAGCTCTGTGGGGGATGCATCGGTGAAGCTGTGTGGTGGGTGCATCGGTGGAGCTGTGTCAGTGGAGCTGTGTGGTGGATGCATCAGTGGAGCTGTGTGGTGGGTGCATCGGTAGAGCTGTGTGGTGGGTGCATCAATGGAGCTGTGTCGGTGGAGCTGTGTGGTGGGTGCATCGGTGGAGCTGTGTGGTGGGTGCCTTGGTGGAGCTGTATGGTGGGTGCCTCAGTGGAGCTGTGTGGTGGGTGCATCCGTGGAGCTGTGTGGTGGGTGCATTGGTGGAGCTGTGTCGGTGGAGCTGCATGGTGGAGGTGTGTGGTGGGTGCATCGGTGGAGCTGTGTGGTGGGTGCATCAGTGGAGCTGTGTGGTGGGTGCATCTGTGGAGCTGTGTCGGTGGAGCTGTGTGGTGGGTGCATCGGTGGAGCTGTGTCGGTGGAGCTGTGTGGTGGGTGCATCGGTGGAGCTGTGTGGTGGGTGCATCAGTGGAGCTGTGTCAGTGGAGCTGTGTGGTGGGTGCATTGGTGGAGCTGGGTGGTGGGTGCATCGGTGGAGCAGTCAGGGGAGCTGTATAGTGTTGGCTGCATCGATGGAGATTTGTGCTGGGTGCATCGGTCTAGCTGTGTGGTGGGTCATTCGGTGGAGCTGTGTGGTGGGTGCCTCAGTGGAGCACTGTGGTGGGTGCATCGGTGAAGCTGTGTGGTGGGTGCCTCGGTGGAGCTGTGTGGTGGGTGCATCGGTGGAGCTGTGTGGTGGGTGCATCGGTGGAGCTGTGTAGGTGGAGCTGTGTGGTGGGTGCATCGGTAGAGCTGTTTGGTGGGTGCATTGGTGGAGCTGTGTGGTGGGGGCATCGGTGGAGCTGTGTGGTGGGTGCATCGGTGGAGCTGTGTGGTGGGTGCATCGGTGGAGCTGTGTGGTGGGTGCCTCGGTGGAGCTGTGTGGTGGGTGCATTGGTGGAGCTGTGTGGTGGGGGCATTTGTGGAGCTGTGTGGTGGGTGCATCGGTGCTGCTGTGTGGTGGGTGCATCGGTGGAGCTGTGTTGGTGGAGCTGTGTGGAGGGTGCATCAGTGGAGCTTAGTGGGTCCATTGGTGGAGCTGTGTGTGGGTGCATTGGTGGAGCTTAGTTGGAGCATTGGTGGAGCTGTGTGGTGGGTGCATCGGTGGAGCTGTGTGGTGGGTGTATTGGTGGAGCTGTGTAGGTGGAGCTGTGTGGTGGGTGCATCGGTGGAGCTCTGTGGTGGGTGCATCAGTGAAGCTGTGTGGTGGGTGCATCGGTGGAGCTGTGGTGGGTGCCTCAGTGGAGCTGTGTGGTGGGTGCCTCAGCGGAGCTGTGTGGTGGGTGCATCAGTGGAGCTGTGTGGTGGGTGCATCGGTGGAGCTGGGTGGTGGGTGCATTGGTCAAGATGTGTCGGTGGAATGGTGTTGTGGGTGTTTCAGTCGAGCTGTATGGTGGGTGCATCGGAGGAGCTGTGTCAGGGGAGCTGTATAGTGGTGGCTGCATTGATGGAGATTTGTGCTGGGTGCATCGGTGGAGCTGTGTCGGTGGGTGCATCGGTGGAGCTGTGGTGGGTCATTCGGTGGAGCTGTGTGGTGGGTGCCTCAGTGTAGCTGTGTGGTGGGTGCCTCAGTGGAGCTGTGTGGTGGATGCATCGGTGGAGCTGTGTGGTGGGTGCATCAGTGGAGCTGTGTGGTGGGTGCATCAGTGGAGCTGTGTAGGTGGAGCTGTGTGGTGGGTGCATCGGTAGAGCTGTTTGGTGGGTGCATTGGTGGAGCTGTGTGGTGGGTGCATCGGTGGAGCTGTGTGGTGGGTGCATCGGTGGAGCAGTGTGGTGGGTGCATCGGTGGAGCTGTGTGGTGGGTGCCTCGGTGGAGCTGTGTGGTGGGTGCATTGGTGGAGCTGTGTGGTGGGTGCATTTGTGGAGCTGTGTGGTGGGTGCATCTGTGCTGCTGTGTGGTGGGTGCATCGGTGGAGCTGTGTGGTGGGTGCATCAGTGGAGGTGTGTGGTGGGTGCATCGGTGGAGCTGTGTTGGTGGAGCTGTGTGGTGGGTGCATCAGTGGAGCTTAGTGGGTCCATTGGTGGAGCTGTGTGGTGGATGTATTGGTGGAGCTGTGTAGGTGGAGCTGTGTGGTGGGTGCATCGGTGGAGCTCTGTGGTGGGTGCATCAGTGAAGCTGTGTGGTGGGTGCATCGGTGGATCTGTGTGGTGGGTGCCTCGGTGGAGCTGTGTGGTGGGTGCCTCGGTGGAGCTGTGTGGTGGGTGCATCAGTGGAGCTGTGTAGTGGGTGCATCGGTGGAGCTGTGTGGTGGGTGCCTCGGTGGAGCTGTATGGTGGGTGCCTCAGTGGAGCTGTGTGGTGGGTGCATCAGTAGAGCTGTGTGGTGGGTGCATTGGTCGAGCTGTGTCGGTGGAGCTGCGTGGTGGAGCTGTGTGGTGGGTGCATCGGTGGAGCTGTGTGGTGGGTGCATCATTGGAGCTGTGTGATGGGTGCATCGGTGGAGATGTGTGGTGGGTGCATCAGTGGAGCTGTGTGGTGGGTGCATCGGTGGAGCTGTGTCGGTGGAGCTGTGTGGTGGGTGCATCGGTGGAGCTGTGTTGGTGGAGCTGTGTGGTGGGTGCATCGGTGGATCTGTGTGGTGGGTGCATCGGTGGAGCTGTGTGGTGGGTGCCTCGGTGGAGCTCTGTGGTGGGTGCATCAGTGAAGCTGTGTGGTGGGTGCATCGGTGGAGCTGTGTTGGTGGAGCTGTGTGGTGGGTGCATCGGTGGATCTGTGTGGTGGGTGTCTTGGTGGAGCTGTATGGTGGGTGCCTTGGTGGAGCTGTGTGGTGGGTGCATCGGTTGAGCTGTGTGGTGGGTGCATCGGTGGAGCTGTGTCGGTGGAGCTGTGTGGTGGGTGCATTGGTGGAGCTGGGTGGTGGGTGCATCGGTGGAGCTGTGTCAGGGGAGCTGTATAGTGGTGGCTGCATCGATGGAGATTTGTGCTGGGTTCATCGGTCTAGCTGTGTGGTGGGTCATTCGGTGGAGCTGTGTGGTGGGTGCCTCGGTGTAGCTGTGTGGTGGGTGCCTCGGTGGAGCTGTGTGGTGGGTGCCTCGGTGGAGCTGTGTAGTGGGTGCATCGGTGGAGCTGTGTAGGTGGAGCTGTGTGGTGGGTGCATCGGTAGAGCTGTTTGGTGGGTGCATTGGTGGAGCTGTGTTGTGGGTGCATCAGTGGAGCTGGGTGGTGGGTGCATCGGTGGAGCTGTGTGGTGGGTGCATCGGTGGAGCTGTGTGGTGGGTGCCTCGGTGGAGCTGTGTGGTGGGTGCATTGGTGGAGCTGTGTGGTGGGTGCATCGGTGCTGCTGTGTGGTGGGTGCATCGGTGGAGCTGTGTGGTGGGTGCATCGGTGGAGCTTTGTGGTGGGTGCATCGGTGGAGCTGTGTTGGTGGAGCTGTGTGGTGGGTGCATCAGTGGAGCTTAGTGGGTCCATTGGTGGAGCTGTGTGTGGGTGCATTGGTGGAGCTTAGTTGGAGCATCGGTGGAGCTGTGTGGTGGGTGCATCGGTGGAGCTGTGTGGTGGGTGTATTGGTGGAGCTGTGTAGGTGGAGCTGTGTGGTGGGTGCATCGGTGGAGCTCTGTGGTGGGTACATCAGAGAAGCTGTGTGGTCGGTGCATCGGTGGAGCTGTGGTGGGTGCCTCGGTGGAGCTGTGTGGTGGGTGCCTCGGCAGAGCTGTGTGGTGGGTGCATCAGTGGAGCTTTGTGGTGGGTGCATCGGTGGAGCTGTGTAGGTGGAACGGTGTTGTGGGTGCTTCACTCGAGCTGTATGGTGGGAGCATTGGTGGAGCTGTGTTGTGGGTGCATCGGTGGAGCTGGGTGGTGGGTGCATTGGTCAAGATGTGTCGGTGGAACGGTGTTGTGGGTGATTCAGTCGAGCTGTATGGTGGGTGCATCGGTGAAGCTGTGTGGTGGGTGCATCGGTGGAGCTGTGTGGTGGGTGCCTCGGTGCAGCTGTGTCGGTGGAGCTGTGTGGTGGGTGCAATGGTGGAGCTGTGTGGTGGGTACATCGGTGGAGCTGTGTCGGTGGAGCTGTGTGGTGGCTGCATTGGTGGAGATTTGTGGTGGGTGCATCGGTGGAGCTGTGTGGTGGGTCATTCGGTGGAGCTGTGTGGTGGGTGCCTCGGCGGAGCTGTGTGGTGGGTGCATCAGTGGAGCTTTGTGGTGGGTGCATTGGTGGAGCTGTGCAGGTGGAACGGTGTTGTGGGTGCTTCAGTCGAGCTGTATGGTGGGTGCATTGGTGGAGCTGTGTGGTGGGTGCATCGGTGGAGCTGTGTGGTGGGTGCCTCAGTGGAGCTGTGTGGTGGGTGCCTCAGTGGAGCTCTGTGGTGGGTGCATCGGTGAAGCTGTGTGGTGGGTGCATCGGTGGAGCTTAGTGGGTCCATTGGTAGAGCTGTGTGGTGGGTGCATTGGTGGAGCTTAGCTCCACCGATGCTCCAACTAAGCTCCACCAATGCACCCACCACACAGCTCTACCAATGGACCCACTTGTTAGACGGACCGGGAGGGTCGGCCGAGGACAAGGGGAGAGGTCTCCGGGGAGAGCTGTCTCCAGCGATCGTACAGACAAGTAACTTCCCCCCCACAGACGGACACCACACCAGGATAAGGTTCAACGATACTTTATCAGCAATTCTTTAGTTACGGTAAAATTATACAAGGAGGTCTGGACTCAGGGGTCCCCTCGATTCTGGTCTCTGGATTGGGAAAAGGGTAGCGGGACAGTCTTGTTACCAATAGATGAAAATAGCTCTCAATCCTCGAGCTCGGCGTTCTAGATGATCGGGCCGCGGCGGAGCCAGCAGGTCCCGAGATGGATGAAGGAAGCGACGGTCCGCGGCGGAGCCAGCAGGTCCCGATGAAGATGGTGGTTACAAACGGTCCGCGGCCACGCCAGCAGGTCCCGACGACGATGATGATTACGAAGGTTTCGGCAGCGCCAACAGGCAGGACGATGGTTCGCAAGGCAGGGCTATGGCAGCGCCAGTAGTCCGTCAAGGATGAGTTCTTCACTGCGTCTCTCGACTCCAGGATACAACTGCCTTCCTGCTCTGGAGCTGCCCCAGTTATAGGGCTGACCCTCTTTGATGTCCGGACCCTCGCACTTGGAGGTTGGGGGGTCCGGGATGAAGGGGTCCAGACACCCAGCAGGGGGGTGGAGCCAGCGCCCGGGGAGATGGTGGGCGAGCGGCACCTGGCGAGGGAGAACCATCGACACCTCTTTCTCCCATTGACCTGCCAAGTAGTCCGCTCACCTCCTGGGTGGATGGTGGTGCCGGGATGTCTGAGGCCTGGCCAGGCCCAGGGTTGGGGTCGATCGGGGGCCACGCGGCCTCGTGGCGGAGTGTCCAAGATGGCGCCCAGGCTGGGCGCGCGGGCCAGTGATGGATCGGGCCCACGAGGTCGATATGTTCAGAGGCAAGGGTCCCGGAGGGGACGGAAAGCGTGAAGTGGTGGTGTGTGACACTTGAGGGACCGGGCTCGGGCCTGGTCGGGCAGAGGGGGAGCGGCCCTTCACGTGGCCTGTCCAACATGCGTCCCCCCCAGCTGAAGGCGGGGAGAGTCACCCATCCTCTTGGGGACTCTCCGCGTCGAGGCGGAAAAACCGGGACAGGCCATCTGCATTGGCGTGGTCTGGCCCAGGCCGGTGTTCAACAGTGAAGTCCATCCCTTGTAGGGAGATGGACCAACGTAGTAGCTTTGGGTTTTCCCCCCGCATCTGCATCAGCCACTGCAGGGGTCGATAGTCGGTCTGCACCCGGAAGTGTGTGCCAAAGAGGTAGGGCCGGAGCTTTTTGAGGGCCCATACCACGGCGAAGGCCTCCCTCTCGATGGTGCTCCAGCGTTGTTCTCGAGGTAGGAGTCGCCTGCTGATGAAGGCCACTGGCTGATCAAGGCCTTCGGTGTTCAATTGAGACAGGACCGCCCCAATGCCGTGGTCGGAGGCATCCGTCTGTACGACGAATTCCCGGCTGTAGTCGGGGGCCTGGAGCACAGGGGCGGAGCACATGGCGGCCTTCAGTTGTTCGAAGGCTGTTTGACAATCTGGGGTCCAGTTGACCTTCTTGGGTTGATTTTTGGACGTGAGCTCCGTGAGGGGCCCCACTATGGTACCATAGTCTTTCACGAACCGTCTGTAATAGCCCGTGAGTCCCAAAAAGGCGCGGACCTCGGTCTGGGTGATGGGGGGCTGCCAGGACTGGATGGCGGCAATCTTAAGCTGCAGGGGGGCCACCAGGCCGCTTCCCACCTGGTGTCCGAGGTAGGTTACGGACCCCTGACCAATTTGGCATTTGCTGGCCTTGATCGTGAGGCCAGCTTGCTGAAGGGCCTGTAGCACCGCTCGGAGGTGGTGGAGGTGGTCGGACCAGTGGTGGCTGTACACAGCGATGTCGTCTAGGTAGGCGGCGCTGAATCCTTCGAGCCCGGCCAAGACCTGGTTGACTAGCCGCTGAAATGTTGCGGGGGCATTCTTCATGCCGAAGGGCATGACCTTGAAATGATAATGGCCATCAGGAGTGGAAAATGCAGATCGTTCTTGGGCCCGGGGTGTGAGGCCGATCTGCCAGTAGCCCGCCGTCAGGTCGAAAATGCTGAGGTAGCGGGCAGCTCCCATGCGGTCGATTAGTTCATCTGCCCGGGGGATGGGGTGTGCGTCCGTCCTGGTGACCGCATTCAAGCCCCGGTAGTCGACGCAGAACCGGAGTTCCGGTGTGGTGCCGGGAGCGGCTGCTTTGGGGACCAGTACTACTGGGCTGGCCCAGGGGCTGTCTGAGGGCTCAATGACCCCGAGGGTGAGCATTTTGGTTACTTCTCCCTGGATGCAAGCCCGTACCCGATCTGGTACGCGGTAGGCCCGGTGGCGGATAGGGGGGCTGTCCCCCGTGTCCACATCGTGCACACACCAGGAAGTGACACCTGGGGTGAGGGAAAACAGGTCGGCGAACTGCAACAGAAGGTCTCGACATTCCTGGCGTTGGTCCAGGGTGAGGGCTCCCGAGAGCCGGACCCCATCCACGGAGCCATCTTTCTCCCGAGTCCGTAGGAGGTCAGGAAGGGGTTCGGAGTCTTCTTCGGCTCCATTGTCTGTGGCCATCAGGAGGCTGAGTTCTGAACGCCCAAAGTGGGGTTTCAGCCTATTAGCGTGGAGGACTCGGAGGGGGTTCCGTGAAGATTCCATGTCGATGAGATAGGTGACAGGACCCTCTCGATATGCGAAGAGGAGGCACGGCAGCAGCACATCCCACTGGCGTCGGAGGGGCTCTTCCAACCCCCCAATCATCCCTTTGAGCGTGCGGTTGAACCGCTCAACGAGTCCGTTTCCTTGAGGGTGATAGGGGGTCGTGAATCGGTAGGTGACCCCACACTGTTGCCAGAGGGACTTCATATATTTGGAAATAAAGTTTGTGCCCCTGTCGCTGACGACTTCTCTGGGGAAGCCCACATGGGAGAAGATCCCCATCAGGGCCCGACCGACCACCGGGGCTGTCACAGTTCGCAGGGGAATAGCCTCGGGGTAGCGGGTGGCGTGGTCCACTAGTACCAGGATGAACCGATGTCCTTGTTTTGTACGGGGGTCCAGGGGCCCCACAATGTCTATCCCGACCCTCTCGAACGGGGTGGTGACCACGGGAAATGGTTGCAGGGGGGCTTTTAGTTTGCGGCCGCTCTTTCCACTGGCTTGGCACGTGGGGCAAGATCGGCAATGCTGGAGAACATCATTCCTCATTTTGGGCCAGAAGAAGTGGGTTACTAGGCGGCTGTAGGTTTTATCCTGACCCAGGTGTCCCGCCAGGGGGACATCGTGGGCTAGGTTTAGCAAGAAGTCTCTAAAACAGAGGGGCACCACTAGCACTCGGCTGGCCCCCAACTCCGCGATCCTTTGTTCACTGTATAGCAGATCATTGTCCCAGTAGACCCAATGTGTTCCGGAGGTATCCCCTGCGCTCTGGGCGAGGGCTTGTTGGCGGAGTCCCTCGAGGGAGGGACAGGTCTTTTGCTCTTGGCGAAACTGTTCCTGTGTGGGTCCCCCCTCTTGATGCCTCTGGTCGAGGCCAGCGAGGTCCAGAGGTTGAGCTGGTTCTGGGGGGACGGCACGGTCGGTGTCTTCGACTGGGGCGACCGGGGGAGGAGGTGCCGGCCATTCGGGTTCCTCTTGTCGGGGATTGGCACGGGCGGCCATGGACCGGGTGGTGACGCACGCCCAGTCCGGGACGCCCAACATCCCCAGGTGTTCTCTTCGTTCTACGGCTGCCCAGGGCGAGCTTTCAAGGTCATTTCCCAGGAGACAGTCTACGGGAGCATCATCTCGGACCGTTACTTTCAACATGCCGGAGACCCCTCCCCATTCGAAAGGGACGCAGGCCATCCGACACAGACTTTCTGAGTTATCGGCTGAACGGACAGGGCAGAGAATGTTTGGTATGAACTGTTCTGGGGTCACCAGGTGACAGCGGACGGCTGTTACACTGGCCCCGGTGTCACGGAGGGCTTCGGCCCGGCGTCCATTGATGCTCACCCATTGGCTGTACTTCCGGGTGTTAGCGGGTAAGGGGACCCGCGGGACCATGTCTTTCCCCCCTAAGCATGCTAAAGTCATGGCGGCTGGCTCCCATTCTTGATGCTCTTGTTCGTATTCTTCCTGCTCCTCGGAGATCTGTTCTTCCCCTAGGGCAGCGGCGGCCACTTGGCGGGGTCTTGGGCTCTGGTACTGCGGGCAATTTGGGTCGTTTGCATAGTGGCCGACTCGTTGACATCGGTGACACGTGACATTGGCTCTGTATCCCGGTCGCGCCGGGGTGCTGCCCCGGTTGGCCGGGGGGGTGGTGCTGGTAGTGGGGGCGACCGGAGCGTTGTCTCTTCCTCGCCCTTGGCCCCCTCCTCCTCCTCGGGGACGGTGCTGACCGTTGTTGTTCCGGTTCTGTTCATAGGATCCATTTCGGCCCACTCTGGTGATTTCCCACCGGTCAGCCTCGGCTGCGAGCTGCCGTGGATCAGTCAATTTGCTGTCGAGGAGGTGCTGCCGGAGCTCAATGAAGCAATTGTTTGATAGATGCTCCCACACCATGAGGTTGAAGAGTTGTTCGTACGTTGTGACATTGCTTCCTTTGATCCAGCCCTCAAAGGCTCGGCTAAAATAGTTCACGTAGTCCACCCAAGTTGTACCTGGGATGCGGGTGCAGTCTCGGAACCTCTGACGGTACATCTCGGGTGTGAGCCCATAGCGGGTGAGGAGGGCAGCTTTCATGTGGTCATAGGAGGTCATCTGATGGTCCGGGAGCTGTAGCAGGGCATCGCGGCCCTCATTGAGGAATCTCCCCCAGAGACCGGCTCCCCAATCGCTTCGATCGATCCGGTGGGCGGTCATAGCGATTTCGTAGGCCTTGAACCATTGCTGGATGTCGTCCTCTCGGAAGTATTCTCGAACGACATCCTTGGGGATGTGTACCTTTTTCTCTGTTGCCCCTGGGTCGCGGGGTTGCTCGGGCACCCCTAATTCTCTGTTCTGCTTGCGTAAGTCTATCTCCGCTAGTTTGCGCTCATGTTCATACGCCAGCCTCTTTTCCTCGAGCTCCCTTTGTCTCTGTTTTTCCTCTCTTTCTTCTCGGAGACGCAGGTGCTCTAAGCTTATTTTTTGTTCGGCCAGTTTAAGTTCAACCTCCATTTTGAGCCGGGCCATTTCTAGTTCGTGTAGTCGTGTTTTCTCTCGTTCCTGGATCTCGTCTTGCGAGAGACCCGTTCTTTGCTCCTCGGGTGCCGTGGTGTTTTTTTCTACTGCTGCGATGTTTTGGTCGGTGGTTCCCACGGCCCCGGTTTCTGCCCAGGACTCTAAGGCCTGCTTAAAATCGTCTTTGGTACTTAGACCGGTGGTAGCGATACCTAGTTCGATGCAGAATTGTTGGACAGGCCACATGAAGGGCCGCTCTCCCCCGGCCCGACCAGGCCCGAGCCCGGTCACGCGAGTACCACACACCACCATTGCACGTCCTCCGTCCCCTCAGGGACCCCTGCCTTCGAACATATCAACCTCGTAGGCCCGATCCACTGCTGGCCCGCGCGCCCATCCGGGACGCCATCTTGGACACTCCACCACGAGGCCGCCTGGCCCCCGATCGACCTCAACCCTGGGCCTAGCCAGGCCTCAGACATCCCGGCACCACCATCCACCCAGGAGGTGAGCGGGCTACTTGGCAAGTCAATGGGAGAAAGAGGTGTCGATGGCTCTCCCCCGCCAAGTGCCGCTCGGCCATCGCCTCCCCGGGCGCTGGCTCCACCCCCCTGCTGGGTGTCGGGACACCCTCATCCCGGACCTCCCGACCTCCAGGTGCGAGGGTCCGGACATCAAAGAACATCAGCCCTATAACTGGGGCAGCTCCAGAGCAGGAGGGCAGTTGTATCTTGGAGTCGAGAGACGCAAAGAAGAACTCATCCTTGACGGACTACTGGCGCTGCCGTAGCTCTGCCTTGTGCACCTTCGCCTTGCCTGCTGGCGCTGCCGCAACCTTCGTAACCTTCCGATCCTTCATCGTCGTCGGGACCTGCTGGCGTGGCCGCGGACCGTTTGCAACCATCATCTCATCGGGACCTGCTGGCTCCGCCGCGGACCGTCGTTTCCTTCGTCCATCTCGGGACCTGCTGGCTCCGCCGCGGCCCGATCATCTAGAACGCCGAGCTCGAGGATTGAGAGCTATTTCCACCTTTTGGTAACAAGACTGTCCCGCTACCCTTTTCCCAAACCAGAGACCAGAATCGAGGGGACCCTTGAGTCCAGACCTCCTTGTATCATTCCATCGTACTTAAAGAATTGCCTATAAAGTCTCGTTGAACTTTACCCTTGTGTGGTGTCCGTCTGTGGGGGGGAAGTTACTTGTCTGTACGATCGCTGGAGACGGCTCTCCCCGGAGACCTCTCCCCTTATCCTCGGCCGACCCTCCCGGTCCGTCTAACATTGGTGGCCAGCGGCGCGATCCGAATCACCGCATAATCGTACAGAGAGTAGCTCACCCCACGACGAAATCACGATGACGACTAAAGAAAACGGAGCAACCGAGAAATTCCAGATGGAGAAATTGGACGAGTACAGCCATCGTGAACTAAAACAATTCTGCATCGAACTAGGTATCGCTACCACCGGACTAAGTACCAAAGACGATTTCAAGCATGCCCTAGAATCTTGGGCAGAAACCGGGGCTGCCGGAACCCCTGATCAAAGCATCGCAGCAAAAACCACCACGGCCCCTGAAGAGCGAAGAACGGGTCTCTCGCAAGACGAGATCCAAGAACGAGAAAAAACCCGACTACACGAGCTGGAAATGGCCCGGCTCAAAATGGACATTGAACTTAAGTTGGCCGAACAAAAAATCAACTTAGAGCACCTGCGTCTCCGAGAAGAAAGAGAGGAGAAACAGAGACAAAGGGAGCTCGAGGAAAAGAGACTGGCATATGAACACGAGCGAAAACTAGCTGAGATCGACCTACGCAAGCAGAATAAAGAAATAGGGGTGTCCGAGCAACCCCACACCCCAGGGGCAACAGAGAAAAAAGTACACATCCCCAAGGATGTCGTTCGAGAATACTTCCGAGAGGACGACATCCAGCAATGGTTTAAGGCCTATGAAATCGCTATGACTGCACACCGGATCGATAGAAGCGATTGGGGAGCCGGTCTATGGGGGAGATTCCTCAATGAGGGCCGCGACGCCCTACTACAGCTCCCGGACCACCAGATGACCTCCTATGACCATATGAAAGCTGCACTCCTCACTCGCTATGGCCTCACACCCGAGATGTACCGTCAGAGGTTCCGAGACTGCACCCGCATCCCGGGTACAACTTGGGTGGACTATGTAAACTACTTTAGCCGAGCCTTCGAGGGCTGGATCAAAGGAAGCAAGGTCACAACCTACGAACAACTGTTCAATCTTATGGTATGGGAGCACCTGTCGAACAATTGCTTCATTGAACTCCGCCAGCACCTCCTCGACAGCAAGTTAACGGATCCCCGGCAGCTCGCAGCCGAAGCTGACCGGTGGGAAATCACCAGAGTGGGCCGGAATGGGTCCTACGAACAGAACCGGAACAACAACGGTCAGCACCGTCCCCGAGGAGGAGGAGGGGGCCAAGGACGAGGAAGAGACAACGCCCCGGTCGCCCCCGCTACCAGCACCACCCCCCCGGCCAACCGGGGCAGCACCCCGGCGCGACCGGGATACCGAGCCAATGTTACGTGCCATCGATGCCAACGAGTCGGCCACTATGCAAACGACCCAAACTGCCCCCAGTACCAGAGCCCAAGACCCCGCCAAGTAGCAGCTGCTGCTCTGGGGGAGGAACAGATCTCAGAGGAACAAGAGGAATATGAACAGGAACATCAAGAATGGGAGCCAGCCGCCATGGCTCTAGCCTGCTTAGGGGGGAAAGACATGGTCCCGCGGGTCCCCCTACCCGCTAACACCCAGAAGTACAGCCAATGGGTGAGCATCAATGGACGCCGGGCCGAAGCCCTTCGTGACACCGGGGCCAGTGTAACAGCCGTCCGCTGTCACCTGGTGACCCCAGAACAGTATCTACCAAACATTCTCTGCCCTGTACGTTCCGCCGATAACTCGGAAAGTCTGTGCCGGATGGCCTGCGTCCCCTTCGAGTGGGGAGGGGTCACCGGCATGTTGAAGGTAACGGTCCGAGACGATGCCCCCGTAGACTGCCTCCTGGGGAATGACCTTGAAAGCTCTCCGTGGGCAGCCGTAGAACGAAGAGAACACCTGGGGATGTTAGGCGTCCCGGACTGGGCGTGTGTCACCACCCGGTCCATGGCCGCCCGTGCCAACCCCCGCCCAGAGGAACCCGAATGGCCGGCGCCGCCGCCTCCGGTCGCCCCGGCCGAAACCACCGACCGTGACGTCCCCCCAGACCTCGCTAACCTCGACCAGTGGCCTCAAGAGGGGGGGCCCACGCAAGAACAATTTCGCCAAGAACAGAAGACCTGTCCCTCCCTCGAGGGACTCCGCCAGCAAGCGCTCGCCCAAAGAGCAGGGGATGCCTCCGGAACACACTGGATCTACTGGGACAATGATCTGCTGTACAGTGAGCAAAGAATCGCGGAGCTGGGGGCCAGCCGAGTACTAGTGGTGCCCCTCCGTTTTAGAGACTTTCTGCTAAACCTGGCCCACGATGTCCCCCTGGCGGGACACCTGGGTCAAGATAAAACCTACAGTCGTCTGGTGACCCACTTCTTCTGGCCCAAAATGAGGAACGATGTACACCAGCATTGCCGATCTTGCCCCACGTGCCAAGCCAGTGGAAAGAGCGGCCGCAAACTAAAAGCCCCCCTGCAACCTTTTCCCGTGGTCACCACCCCGTTCGAGAGGGTCGGGATCGACATCGTGGGGCCCCTGGACCCGCGTACAAAACAAGGCCATCGATTCATCCTGGTGCTAGTGGACCACGCCACCCGCTACCCCGAGGCTGTTCCCCTGCGAACTGTGACAGCCCCGGTAGTCGGCCGGGCCCTAATGGGGATCTTCTCCCGTGTGGGCTTCCCCCGAGAAGTCGTCAGCGACAGAGGCACGAACTTTATTTCTAAATATATGAAGTCCCTCTGGCAACAGTGCGGGGTTACCTACCGATTCACGACCCCCTATCACCCTCAAGGAAACGGACTCGTTGAGCGGTTCAACCGCACGCTCAAAGGGATGATCGGGGGGTTGGAAGAGCCCCTCCGTTGCCAGTGGGATGTGCTGCTGCCGTGCCTCCTCTTCGCATATCGAGAGGTCCCCCAGAAGTCCCTGGGCTTCAGCCCGTTTGAACTGCTGTATGGACACCCAGTACGGGGGCCGCTCAGCCTAGTCAAGGAAGGCTGGGAGATGCCCCCTCTCAAGAACCCACCAGATGTTTTCCGGTACCTCCTAACCCTCCGCAACCAGACCCGGCGGTTCAGAGAGCTGGCAAAAGCCAACCTAGAGGCCAGTCAAGAGGACATGAAAAAGTGGTATGACCGGAATGCCTCCTCCATCGAATTTGAACCTGGGCAACAGGTATGGGTGATGTCCCCCACCGAACCCTGCGCCCTGCAAGACAAGTGGACGGGGCCCTTCAAAGTAGTCGAGCGCAAGGGTCCTGCCACCTATCTCATCGACATGGAATCTTCCCGGAACCCCCTCCGGGTCCTCCACGCTAACAGACTGAAGCCCCACTTTGTGCGTTCAGAACTCAGCCTCCTGATGGCCACAGACAATGGGGCTGAAGAAGACTCCGAGCCCCTCCCTGACCTCCTACGGACTCGGGAGAAAGACGGCTCCGTGGATGGGGTCCGACTCTCAGAGGCCCTCACCCAAGAGCAACGCCAGGAGTGTCGAGTCCTCCTATCACAGTTCGCCAGCCTGTTCTCCCTCACCCCAGGTGTCACTTCCTGGTGTGTGCACGATGTGGACACGGGGGACAGCCCCCCTATCCGCCACCGGGCCTACCGCGTGCCAGATCGGGTACGGGCCTGCGTCCAGGAAGAGGTAGCAAAAATGCTCTCGCTCGGGGTCATCGAGCCCTCAGACAGCCCCTGGGCCAGCCCTGTAGTACTGGTCCCCAAAGCGGCCGCCCCAGGCACCACACCGGAACTCCGGTTCTGCGTTGACTACCGGGGCTTGAATGCGGTCACCCGAACAGACGCACATCCCATCCCCCGGGCAGATGAACTAATTGACCGCATGGGAGCTGCCCGCTACCTCAGTATTTTCGACCTGACGGCGGGCTACTGGCAAATCGGCCTCACACCCCGGGCCCAAGAACGTTCTGCCTTTTCCACCCCCGATGGCCATTACCATTTCAAGGTCATGCCCTTCGGCATGAAGAATGCCCCCGCAACATTTCAGCGGCTCGTCAATCAGGTCCTGGCGGGACTCGAAGGGTTCAGCGCCGCCTACCTAGACGACATCGCTGTATACAGCCACCATTGGCCCGAGCACCTCCACCACCTCCGAGCAGTGCTACAAGCCCTTCAGCAGGCTGGCCTCACGATCAAGGCCAGCAAATGTCAAATTGGTCAAGGGTCTGTAACCTACCTCGGACACCAGGTGGGAAGCGGCCTGGTGGCCCCTCTACAGCTCAAAATTGCCGCCATCCAGTCCTGGCAGCCCCCCATCACCCAGACCGAGGTACGAGCCTTCCTGGGCCTCACGGGCTATTACCGAAGGTTTGTGAAAGACTATGGTACTATAGTGGGGCCCCTCACAGAACTTACGTCCAAAAATCAACCCAAGAAAGTCAACTGGACCGCAGATTGTCAAACAGCATTCGAACAATTGAAAGCCGCCATGTGTTCCGCCCCTGTGCTCCAGGCCCCCGACTACAGCAGGGAGTTCATCGTCCAGACGGATGCCTCCGACCATGGCATTGGGGCAGTCCTGTCTCAAGTGAACACCGAAGGCCTTGATCAGTCCGTGGCCTTCATCAGCAGACGACTCCTACCACGAGAGCAACGCTGGAGCACCATAGAGAGGGAGGCCTTCGCTGTGGTATGGGCCCTTAAGAAGCTCCGGCCCTACCTCTTTGGCACACACTTTCGGGTGCAGACCGACCACCGACCCCTGCAGTGGCTGATGCAGATGCGGGGGGAAAACCCGAAGTTACTACGTTGGTCCATCTCCCTGCAAGGGATGGACTTCACTGTTGAACACCGGCCTGGGCCAGATCACGCCAACGCAGATGGCCTGTCCCGGTTTTTCCGCCTCGACGAGGAGAGTCCCCAAGAGGATGGGTAACTCTCCCCGCCTTCAGCTGGGGGGGACGCATGTTGGACAGGCCACATGAAGGGCCGCTCTCCCCCGGCCCGACCAGGCCCGAGCCCGGTCACGCGAGTACCACACACCACCATTGCACGTCCTCCGTCCCCTCAGGGACCCCTGCCTTCGAACATATCAACCTCGTAGGCCCGATCCACTGCTGGCCCGCGCGCCCATCCGGGACGCCATCTTGGACACTCCACCACGAGGCCGCCTGGCCCCCGATCGACCTCAACCCTGGGCCTAGCCAGGCCTCAGACATCCCGGCACCACCATCCACCCAGGAGGTGAGCGGGCTACTTGGCAAGTCAATGGGAGAAAGAGGTGTCGATGGCTCTCCCCCGCCAAGTGCCGCTCGGCCATCGCCTCCCCGGGCGCTGGCTCCACCCCCCTGCTGGGTGTCGGGACACCCTCATCCCGGACCTCCCGACCTCCAGGTGCGAGGGTCCGGACATCAAAGAACATCAGCCCTATAACTGGGGCAGCTCCAGAGCAGGAGGGCAGTTGTATCTTGGAGTCGAGAGACGCAAAGAAGAACTCATCCTTGACGGACTACTGGCGCTGCCGTAGCTCTGCCTTGTGCACCTTCGCCTTGCCTGCTGGCGCTGCCGCAACCTTCGTAACCTTCCGATCCTTCATCGTCGTCGGGACCTGCTGGCGTGGCCGCGGACCGTTTGCAACCATCATCTCATCGGGACCTGCTGGCTCCGCCGCGGACCGTCGTTTCCTTCGTCCATCTCGGGACCTGCTGGCTCCGCCGCGGCCCGATCATCTAGAACGCCGAGCTCGAGGATTGAGAGCTATTTCCACCTTTTGGTAACAAGACTGTCCCGCTACCCTTTTCCCAAACCAGAGACCAGAATCGAGGGGACCCTTGAGTCCAGACCTCCTTGTATCATTCCATCGTACTTAAAGAATTGCCTATAAAGTCTCGTTGAACTTTACCCTTGTGTGGTGTCCGTCTGTGGGGGGGAAGTTACTTGTCTGTACGATCGCTGGAGACGGCTCTCCCCGGAGACCTCTCCCCTTATCCTCGGCCGACCCTCCCGGTCCGTCTAACAAGAATTGTTTTAGTTCACGATGGCTGTACTCGTTTAATTTCTCCATTTGAAATTTCTCGGTGGATCCGCTTTCTTTGGTTGTCATCGTGATTTCGTCGTGGGGTGAGCTACTCTCTGTACGATTATGCGGTGATTCGGATCGCGCCGCTGGCCACCAATGTTAGACGGACTGGGAGGGTCGGCCGAGGACAAGGGGAGAGGTCTCCGGGGAGAGCCGTCTCCAGCGATCGTCTGTGGGGGGGAAGTTACTTGTCTGTACGGACACCACACCAGGATAAGGTTCAACGATACTTTATCAGCAATTCTTTAGTTACGGTAAAATTATACAAGGAGGTCTGGACTCAGGGGTCCCCTCGATTCTGGTCTCTGGATTGGGAAAAGGGTAGCGGGACAGTCTTGTTACCAATAGATGAAAATAGCTCTCAATCCTCGAGCTCGGCGTTCTAGATGATCGGGCCGCGGCGGAGCCAGCAGGTCCCGAGATGGATGAAGGAAGCGACGGTCCGCGGCGGAGCCAGCAGGTCCCGATAAGATGGTGGTTACAAACGGTCCGCGGCCACGCCAGCAGGTCCCGACGACGATGATGATTACGAAGGTTTCGGCAGCGCCAACAGGCAGGACGATGGTTCGCAAGGCAGGGCTACGGCAGCGCCAGTAGTCCGTCAAGGATGAGTTCTTCACTGCGTCTCTCGACTCCAGGATACAACTGCCTTCCTGCTCTGGAGCTGCCCCAGTTATAGGGCTGACCCTCTTTGATGTCCGGACCCTCGCACTTGGAGGTTGGGGGGTCCGGGATGAAGGGGTCCAGACACCCAGCAGGGGGGTGGAGCCAGCGCCCGGGGAGATGGTGGGCGAGCGGCACCTGGCGAGGGAGAACCATCGACACCTCTTTCTCCCATTGACCTGCCAAGTAGTCCGCTCACCTCCTGGGTGGATGGTGGTGCCGGGATGTCTGAGGCCTGGCCAGGCCCAGGGTTGGGGTCGATCGGGGGCCACGCGGCCTCGTGGCGGAGTGTCCAAGATGGCGCCCAGGCTGGGCGCGCGGGCCAGTGATGGATCGGGCCCACGAGGTCGATATGTTCAGAGGCAAGGGTCCCGGAGGGGACGGAAAGCGTGAAGTGGTGGTGTGTGACACTTGAGGGACCGGGCTCGGGCCTGGTCGGGCAGAGGGGGAGCGGCCCTTCACGTGGCCTGTCCAACACCACTAAGCTCCACCGATGCACCCACCACACAGCTCCACCGATGCTCCAACTGTGTGGTGGGTGCATCGGTGGAGCTGTGTGGTGGGTACATCGGTGGAGCTGTTTAGGTGGAGCTGTATGGTGGGTGCATTGGTGGAGCTGTGTGGTGGGTGCATCAGTGGAGCTGTGTTGGTGGAGCTGTGTGGTGGGTGCATTGGTGAAGCTGTGTAGGTGGATCTCTGTGGTGGGTGCATCGGTGGAGCTGTGTAGTGGGTGCATCATTGGAGCTATGTGGTGGGTGCATCAGTGGAGCTGTGTGGTTGGTGCATCCGTGGAGCTGTGTAGGTGGAGTTGTGTGGTGGGTGCATCGGTGCAGCTGTGTGGTGGGTGCATCGGTGGAGCTGTGTGGTGGGTGGAGCTGTGTAGGTGGGGCTGTGTGGTGGGTGCATTGGTGGAGCTGGTTGGTGGGTGCATTGGTGGAGCTCTGTGGTGGGTGCATCGGTGGAGCTGTGTGGTGGGTACCTCGGTGGAGCTCTGTGGTGGCTGCATCGGTGAATCTGTGTGGTGGGTGCATCGGTGCAGCTTAGTGGGTCCATTGGCTGAGCTGAGTGGTGGGTGCATTCATGTAGCTAAGTTGGTGCATCGATGGAGCTGTGTGGTGGGTGCATCATTGGAGATGTGTAGGTGGAGCTCTGTGGTGGGTGCATTGATGGAGCTGGTTGGTGGGTGCATTGGTGGAGCTGGTTGGTGGGTGCATTGGTGGAGCTCTGTGGTGGGTGCATCGGTGGAGCTGTGTGGTGGGTACCTCGGTGGAGCTCTGTGGTGGGTGCATTGGTGAAGCTGTGTGGTGGGTGCATCGGTGCAGCTTAGTGGGTCCATTGGCTGAGCTGTGTGGTGGGTGTATTCATGTAGCTAAGTTGGAGCATCGATGGAGCTGTGTGGTGGGTGCATCGGTGGAGCTGTGTAGTGGGTGCATCATTGGAGCTATGTGGTGGGTGCATCGGTGGAGCTGTGTGGTTGGTGCATCCGTGGAGCTGTGTAGGTGGAGTTGTGTGGTGGGTGCATCGGTGCAGCTGTGTGGTGGGTGCATCGGTGGAGCTGTGTAGGTGGAGCTGTGTGGTGGGTATATCGGTAGAGCTGTGTGGTGGGTGCATTGGTAGAGCTGTGTGGTGGGTGCATTGGTGGAGCTGTGTGTTGGGTGCCTCATTGGAGCTCTGAATTGGGTGCATCGGTGAAGCTGTGTTGTGGGTGCATTGGTGGAGCTTAGTTGGAGCATCGGTGGAGCTGTGTGTTGGGTGCATTGGTGGAGCTGTGTGGTGGTGGCATCAGTAGAGCTGTGTGGTAGGTGCATCGGTGGAGCTGTGTCGGTGGAGCTGTGTGGTGGGTGCATCGGTGGAGCTGTGTGGTGGGTGCCTTGGTGGAGCTGTATGGTGGATGCCTTGGTGGAGCTGTGTGGTGGGTGCATCGGTGGAGCTGTGTGGTGGGTGCATCAGTGGAGCTGTGTCGGTGGAGCTGTGTGGTGGTTGCATTGGTGGAGCTGGGTGGTGGGTGCATCGGTGGAGCTGTGTGGTGGGTGCATCGGTGGAGCTGTGTGGTGGCTGCATCGGTGGAGCTGTGTGGTGGGTGCCTCGGTGGAGCTCTGTGGTGGGTGCATTAGTGAAGCTGTGTGGTGGGTGCTTCGGTGGAGCTGTGTGGTGGGTGCTTCGGTGGAGCTGTGTGGTGGGTGCATCAGTAGAGCTGTGTAGGTGGAGCTGTGTGGTGGGTGCATCGGTGGTGCTCTGTGGTGGGTGCATCAGTGAAGCTGTGTGGTGGGTGCATCAGTAGAGCTGTGTGGTGGGTGCATCAGTGGAGCTGTGTAGGTGGAGCTGTGTGGTGGGTGCATCGGTGGAGCTGTGTGGTGGGTTGTTTGGTTGAGCTGTGTGGTGGGTGCCTTGATGGAGCTATGTGGTGGGTGCATCGGT
Organism: Lissotriton vulgaris; assembly: GCF_964263255.1. Taxonomy (NCBI): domain Eukaryota; kingdom Metazoa; phylum Chordata; class Amphibia; order Caudata; family Salamandridae; genus Lissotriton; species Lissotriton vulgaris. Next base: position 661,672,612 of record NC_141698.1, on the reverse strand, counting down.
GGAGCTGTGTGGTTGGTGCATCTGTGGAGCTGTGTAGGTGGAGTTGTGTGGTGGGTGCATCGGTGGAGCTGTGTGGTGGGTGCATCATTGGAGCTGTGTAGGTGGAGCTCTGTGGTGGGTGCATTGAAGGAGCTGGTTGGTGGGTGCATTGGTGGAGCTGGTTGGTGGGTGCATTGGTGGAGCTGTGTGGTGGGTGCATTGGTGGAGCTGTGTGGTGGGTGCATCAGTGGAGCTGTGTGGTGGGTGCATTGGTGGAGCTGTGTAGGTGGAGCTGTGTGGTGGGTGCATTGGTGGAGCTGTGTGGTGGGTGCATTGGTGGAGCTGTGTGGTGGGTGCATTGGTGGAGCTTAGTTGGAGCTTAGTTGGAGCATCGGTGGAGCTGTGTGTTAGGTGCATTAGTGGAGCTGTGTGTTGGGTGCATTGGTGGAGCTGTGTGTTGGGTGCATTGGTGGAGCTGTGTGTTGGGTGCATTGGTGGAGCTGTGTGGTGGGGCAACAGTAGAGCTGTGTGGTAGGTGCATTGGTGGAGCTGTGTTGGTGGAGCTGTGTGGTGGGTACATCGGTGGAGCTGGGTGGTGGGTGCATCGGTGGAGCTGTGTCAGGGGAGCTGTATAGTGGTGGCTGCATTGGTAGAGATTTGTGGTGGGTGCATCGGTGGAGCTGTGTGGTGGGTCACTCGGTGGCGCTGTGTGGTGGGTGCATCGGTGGAGCTGTGTGGTGGATGCATCGGTAGAGCTGTTTGGTGGGTGCAGTGGTGGAGCTGTGTGGTGGGTGCATCGGTGGAGCTGTGTGGTGGGTGCATCGGTGGAGCTGTGTGGTGGGTGCATCGGTCAAGATGTGTCGGTGGAGCTGTGTGGTGGGTGCATCGGCGGAGCTGTGTGGTGGGTGCATCGGTGGAGCTGTGTGGTGGGTGCCTCAGTGGAGCTGTGTGGTGGGTGCATCAATGGAGCTGTGTAGGTGGAGCTGTGTGGTTGGTGCATCGGTGGAGCTTAGTTGGAGCATCGGTGGAGCTGTGTAGGTGGAGCTGTGTGGTGGGTGCCTCAGTGGAGCTGTGTGGTGGGTGCATCGGTGGAGCTGTGTAGGTGGAGCTGTGTGGTAGGTGCATCGGTGGAGCTGTGTGGTGGGTGCATCGGTGGAGCTGTGTAGGTGGAGCTGTGTGGTTGGTGCATTGGTGGAGCTCTGTGGTGGGTGCATCAGTGTAGCTGTGTGGTGGGTGCATCGGTGGAGCTGTGTGGTTGGTGCCTCGGTGGAGCTGTGTGGTGGGTGCCTCAGTGGAGCTGTGTGGTGGGTGCCTCGGCGGAGATGTGTGGTGGGTGCATCAGTGGAGCTTTGTGGTGGGTGCATCGGTGGAACTGTGTAGGTGGAACGGTGTTGTGGGTGTTTCAGTCGAGCTGTATGGTGGGTGCATTGGTGAAGCTGTGTGGTGGGTGCATCGGTGGAGCTGTGTGTTGGGTGCCTCGGTGGAGCTGTGTCGGTGGAGCTGTGTGGTGGGTGCATTGGTGGAGCTGGGTGGTGGGTGCATCGGTCAAGATGTGTCGGTGGAGCTGTGTGGTGGCTGCATCAGTGGAGCTGTGTGGTGGGTGCATCGGTGGAGCTGTGTGGTGGGTCATTCGGTGGAGCTGTGTGGTAAGTGCCTCGGCGGAGCTGTGTGGTGGGTGCATCAGTGGAGCTTTGTGGTGGTTGCATCGGTGGAGCTGTGTAGGTGGAACGGTGTTGTGGGTGATTTAGTTGAGCTGTATGGTGGGTGCATTGGTGGCGCTGTGTGGTGGATGCATCAGTGGAGCTGTGTCGGTGGAGCTGGGTGGTGGGTGCATTGGTGAAGCTGGGTGGTGGGTGCATCGGTGGAGCTGTGACGGTGGAGCTGTGTGGTGGCTGCATCGGTGGAGCTGTGTGGTGGGTGCATCGGTGGAGCTGTGTGGTGGGTCATTTGGTTGAGCTGTGTGGTGGGTGCATCGGTGGAGCTGTGTGGTTGGTGCATCGGTGGAGCTGTGTAGGTGGAGTTGTGTGGTGGGTGCATCGGAGAAGCTCTGTGGTGGGTGCATTGGTGGAGCTGTGTGGTGGGTGCATTGGTGGAGCTGTGTGGTGGGTGCCTCGGTGGAGCTCTGAATTGGGTGCATCGGTGAAGCTGTATTGTGGGTGCATTGGTGGAGCTTAGTTGGAGCATCAGTGGAGCTGTGTGTTGGGTGCATTGGTGGAGCTGTGTGGTGGGTGCATCAGTAAAGCTGTGTGGTAGGTGCATCGGTGGAGCTGTGTCGGTGGAGCTGTGTGGTGGGTGCATCGGTGGAGCTGTGTGGTGGGTGCCTTGGTGGAGCTGTATGGTGGGTGCATCGGTAGAGCTGTGTGGTGGGTGCATCGGTGGAGCTGTGTCGGTGGAGCTGAGTGGTGGGTGCATCAGTGGAGCTGGGTGGTGGGTGCTTCAGTGGAGCTGTGTAGGTGGAGCTGTGTGGTGGGTGCATCGGTAGAGCTGTGTGGTGGGTGCATTGGTGGAGCTTAGTTGGAGCATCAGTGGAGCTGTGTGGTGGGTGCATCAATGGAGCTGTGTTGGTGGAGCTGTGTGGTGGGTGCATCGGTGGAGCTGTGTGGTGGGTGCCTTGGTGGAGCTGTATGGTGGGTGCCTCAGTGGAGCTGTGTGGTGGGTGCATCGGTGGAGCTGTGTGGTGGGTGCATTGGTGGAGCTGTGTCGGTGGAGCTGCGTGGTGGAGCTGTGTGGTGGGTGCATTCGTGTAGCTAAGTTGGAGCATCGGTGGAGCTGTGCGGTGGGTGCATCGGTGGAGCTGTGTGGTGGGTGCATCATTGGAGCTGTGTGATGGGTGCATTGGTGGAGCTGTGTGGTGGGTGCATCAGTGGAGCTGTGTGGTGGGTGCATCGGTTGAGCTGTGTCGGTGGAGCTGTGTGGTGGGTGCATCGGTGGAGATGTGTCAGTGGAGCTGTGTGGTGGGTGCATCGGTGGAGCTGTGTGGTGGGTGCATCGGTGGAGCTGTGTCGGTGGAGCTGTGTGGTGGGTGCATTGGTGGAGCTGGGTGGTGGGTGCATCGGTAGAGCTGTGTCAGGGGAGCTGTATAGTGGTGGCTGCATCGATGGAGATTTATGCTGGGTGCATTGGTCTAGCTGTGTGGTGGGTCATTCGGTGGAGCTGTGTGGTGGGTGCCTTGGTATAGCTGTGTGGTGGGTGCCTCGGTGGAGCTGTGTGGTGGGTGCATCGGTGGAGCTGTGTGGTGGGTGCATCGGTGGAGCTGTGTAGGTGGAGCTGTGTGGTGGGTGCATCGGTAGAGCTGTTTGGTGGGTGCATTGGTGGAACTGTGTGGTGGGTGCATCGGTGGAGCTGTGTGGTGGGTGCATCGGTGGAGCTGTGTGGTGGGTGCATCAGTGGAGCTGTGTGGTGGGTGCATCGGTGGAGCTGTGTGGTGGTTGCCTCGGTGGAGCTGTGTGGTGGGTGCATTTGTGGAGCTGTGTGGTGGGTGCATTTGTGGAGCTGTGTGGTGGGTGCATCGGTGCTGCTGTGTGGTGGGTGCATCGGTGGAGCTGTGTGGTGGGTGCATCAGTGGAGCTGTGTGGTGGGTGCATCAGTGGAGCTTAGTGGGTCCATTGGTGGAGCTGTGTGTGGGTGCATTGGTGGAGCTTAGTTGGAGCATCGGTGGAGCTGTGTGGTGGGTGCATCGGTGGAGCTGTGTTGTGGGTGTATTGGTGGAGCTGTGTAGGTGGAGCTGTGTGGTGGGTGCATCGGTGGAGCTCTGTGGTGGGTGCCTTGGTGGAGCTGTATGGTGGGTGCCTCAGTGGAGCTGTGTGGTGGGTGCATCGGTGGAGCTGTGTGGTGGGTGCATTGGTGGAGCTGTGTCAGTAGAGCTGCATGGTGAAGCTGTGTGGTAGGTGCATTCATGTAGCTAAGTTGGAGCATCGGTTGAGCTGTTTGGTGGGTGCATCGGTGGAGCTGTGTGGTGGGTGCATCATTGGAGCTGTGTGATGGGTGCATCGGTGGAGCTGTGTGGTGGGTGCATCAGTGGAGCTGTGCGGTGGATGCATCTGTGGAGCTGTGTCGGTGGAGCTGTGTGGTGGGTGCATTGGTGGAGCTGTGTGTTGGGTGCATCGGTGGAGCTGTGTGGTGGGTGCATTGGTGGAGCTGTGTAGGTGGAGCTGTGTGGTGGGTGCATCGGTAGAGCTGTTTGGTGGGTGCATTGGTGGAGCTGTGTGGTGGGTGCATCGGTGGAGCTGTGTGGTGGGTGCCTCGGTGGAGCTGTGTGGTGGGTGCATTGGTGGAGCTGTGTTGTGGGTGCATTGGTGCTGCTGTTTGGTGGGTGCATCGGTGGAGCTGTGTGGTGGGTGCATTGGTGGAGCTGTGTGGTGGGTGCATCGGTGGAGCTGTGTTGGTGGAGCTGTGTGGTGGGTGCATCAGTGGAGCTTAGTGGGTCCATTGGTGGAGCTGTGTGTGGTTGCATTGGTGGAGCTTAGTTGGAGCATCGGTAGAGCGATGTGGTGGGAGCATCGGTGGAGCTGTGTGGTGGGTGTATTGGTGGAGCTGTGTAGGTGGATCTGTGTGGTGGGTGCATCGGTGGAGCTCTGTGGTGGGTGCATCAGTGAAGCTGTGTGGTGGGTGCATCGGTGGAGCTGTGGTGGGTGCCTTGGTGGAGCTGTGTGGTGGGTGCCTCGGCAGAGCTGTGTGGTGGGTGCATCAGTGGAGCTTTGTGGTGGGTGCATCGGTGGAGCTGTGTAGGTGGAACGGTGTTGTGGGTGCTTCAGTCAAGCTGTATGGTGGGAGCATTGGTGGAGCTGTGTTGTGGGTGCATCGGTGGAGCTGTGTGGTGGGTGCCTCGGTGGAGCTGTGTTGGTGGAGCTGTGTGGTGGGTGCATCGGTGGAGCTGGGTGGTGGGTGCATTGGTCAAGATGTGTCGGTGGAACAGTGTTGTGGGTGATTCAGTCGAGCTGTATGGTGGGTGCATTGGTGGAGCGGTGTGGTGGGTGCCTCGGTGCAGCTGTGTCGGTGGAGCTGTCTGGTGGGTGCATTGGTGGAGCTGGGTGGTGGGTGCATCAGTCAAGATGTGTCAGTGGAGCTGTGTGGTGGCTGCATCAGTGGAGCTGTGTGGTGGGTGCATCGGTGGAGCTGTGTGGTGGGTCATTCGGTGGAGCTGTGTGGTGGGTGCCTTGGCGGAGCTGTGTGGTGGGTGCCTCGGCGGAGCTGTGTGGTGGGTGCATCAGTGGAGCTTTGTGGTGGGTGCATCGGTGGAGCTGTGTAGGTGGAACGGTGTTGTGGGTGCTTCAGTCGAGCTGTATGGTGGGTGCATTGGTGGAGCTGTATGGTGGGTGCATTGGTGGAGCTGTATGGTGGGTGCATTGGTGGAGCTGTGTGGTGGGTGCATTGGTGGAGCTGTGTGGTGGGTGCATTGGTGGAGCTGTGTGGTGGGTGCCTCAGTGGAGCTCTGTGGTGGGTGCATCGGTGCAGCTGTGTGGTGGGTGCATCATTGGAGCTGTGTGATGGGTGCATCGGTGGAGCTGTGTGGTGGGTGCATCAGTGGAGCTGTGTGGTGGGTGCATCGGTGGAGCTGTGTCGGTGGAGATGTGTGGTGGGTGCATCGGTGGAGCTGTGTCAGTGGAGCTGTGTGGTGGGTGCATCGGTGGAGATTTATGCTGGGTGCCTCGGTCTAGCTGTGTGGTGGGTCATTCGGTGGAGCTGTGTGGTGGGTGCCTCGGTATAGCTGTGTGGTGGGTGCCTCCGTGGAGCTGTGTGGTGGGTGCATCGGTGGAGCTGTGTGGTGGGTGCATCGGTGGAGCTGTGTAGGTGGAGCTGTGTGGTGGGTGCATCGGTAGAGCTGTTTGGTGGGTGCATTGGTGGAGCTGTGTGGTGGGTGCATCGGTGGAGCTGTGTGGTGGGTGCATCGGTGGAGCTGTGTGGTGGGTGCATCGGTGGAGCTGTGTGGTGGGTGCATCGGTGGAGCTGTGTGGTGGGTGCATCGGTGGAGCTGTGTGGTGGGTGCATCGGTGGAGCTGTGTGGTGGGTGCCTCGGTGGAGCTGTGTGGTGGGTGCATTGGTGGAGCTGTGTGGTGGGTGCATTTGTGGAGCTGTGTGGTGGGTGCATCGGTGCTGCTGTGTGGTGGGTGCATCGGTGGAGCTGTGTGGTGGGTGCATCAGTGGAGCTGTGTGGTGGGTGCATCGGTGGAGCTGTGTGGTGGGTGCATCATTGGAGCTGTGTGATGGGTGCATCGGTGGAGCTGTGTGGTGGGTGCATCGTGCTGTTGTGTGGTGGGTGCATCGGTGGAGCTGTGTCGGTGGAGCTGTGTGGTGGGTGCATCGGTGGAGCTGTGTGGTGGGTGCATTGGTGAAGCTGTGTGGTGGGTGCATCGGTGGAGCTTAGTGGGTCCATTGGTGGAGCTGTGTGGTAGGTGCATTGTTGGAGCTTAGTTGGACCATCGGTGGAGCTGTGTGGTGGGTGCATCGATGAAGCTGTGTGGTGGGTGCATCGGTGGAGCTGTGTAGGTGGAGCTGTGTGGTGGGTGCATATGTGGAGCTCTGTGGTGGGTGCATCAGTGAAGATGTGTGGTGGGTGCATTGGTGGAGCTGTGCAGTGGGTGCCTTGGTGGAGCTGTATGGTGGGTGCCTCAGTGGAGCTGTGTGGTGGGTGCATCGGTGGAGCTGTGTGGTGGGTGCATCAGTGGAGCTGTGTCGGTGAAGCTGTGTGGTGGGTGCATCGGTGGATCTGTGTGGTGGGTCGTTTGGTGGAGCTGTGTGGTGGGTGCCTCGGCGGAGCTGTGTGGTGGGTGCATCAGTGGAGCTTTGTGGTGGGTGCCTCAGTGGAGCTGTGTGGTGGGTGCATCGGTGAAGCTGTGTGGTGGGTGCATTGGTGGAGCTTAGTGGGCCCATTGGTGGAGCTGTGTGGTGGGTGCATTGGTGGAGCTTAGTGGGTCCATTGGCTGAGCTGTGTGGTGGGTACCTTCATGTAGCTAAGTTGGTGCATCGATGGAGCTGTGTGGTGGGTGCATCGGTGGAGCTGTGTGGTGGGTGCATCATTGGAGCTGTGTAGGTGGAGCTCTGTGGTGGGTGCATTGATGGAGCTGGTTGGTGGGTGCATTGGTGGAGCTGGTTGGTGGGTGCATTGGTGGAGCTCTGTGGTGGGTGCATCGGTGGAGCTGTGTGGTGGGTACCTCAGTGGAGCTCTGTGGTGGGTGCATCGGTGAAGCTGTGTGGTGGGTGCATCGGTGCAGCTTAGTGGGTCCATTGGCTGAGCTGTGTGGTGGGTGTATTCATGTAGCTAAGTTGGTGCATCGATGGAGCTGTGTGGTGGGTGCATCGGTTTAGCTGTGTGGTGGGTGCATCATTGGAGCTGTGTGATGGGTGCATCTGTGGAGCTGTGTGGTGGGTGCATTGGTGGAGCTGTGTGGTGGGTGCATTGGTGGAGCTGTGTGGTGGGTGCATCGGTAGAGCTGTGTGGTGGGTGCATCGGTGGAGCTGTGTCGGTGGAGCTGAGTGGTGGGTGCATCAGTGGAGCTGGGTGGTGGGTGCTTCGGTGGAGCTGTGTAGGTGGAGCGGTGTGGTGGGTGCATCGGTGGAGCTGTGTGGTGGGTGCATTGGTGGAGCTTAGTTGGAGCATCAGTGGAGCTGTGTGGTGGGTGCATCAGTGGAGCTGTGTGGTGGGTGCATCAATGGAGCTGTGTTGGTGGAGCTGTGTGGTGGGTGCATCGGTGGAGCTGTGTGGTGGGTGCCTTGGTGGAGCTGTATGGTGGGTGCCTCAGTGGAGCTGTGTGGTGGGTGCATCGGTGGAGCTGTGTGGTGGGTGCATTGGTGGAGCTGTATCGGTGGAGCTGCGTGGTGGAGCTGTGTGGTGGGTGCATTCATGTAGCTAAGTTGGAGCATCGGTGGAGCTGTGCGGTGGGTGCATCGGTGGAGCTGTGTGGTGGGTGCATCATTGGAGCTGTGTGATGGGTGCATTGGTGGAGCTGTGTGGTGGGTGCATCAGTGGAGCTGTGTGGTGGGTGCATCGGTTGAGCTGTGTCGGTGGAGCTGTGTGGTGGGTGCATCGGTGGAGATGTGTCAGTGGAGCTGTGTGGTGGGTGCATCGGTGGAGCTGTGTGGTGGGTGCATCGGTGGAGCTGTGTCGGTGGAGCTGTGTGGTGGGTGCATTGGTGGAGCTGGGTGGTGGGTGCATCGGTAGAGCTGTGTCAGGGGAGCTGTATAGTGGTGGCTGCATCGATGGAGATTTATGCTGGGTGCATTGGTCTAGCTGTGTGGTGGGTCATTCGGTGGAGCTGTGTGGTGGGTGCCTTGGTATAGCTGTGTGGTGGGTGCCTCGGTGGAGCTGTGTGGTGGGTGCATCGGTGGAGCTGTGTGGTAGGTGCATCGGTGGAGCTGTGTAGGTGGAGCTGTGTGGTGGGTGCATCGGTAGAGCTGTTTGGTAGGTGCATTGGTGGAACTGTGTGGTGGGTGCATCGGTGGAGCTGTGTGGTGGGTGCATCGGTGGAGCTGTGTGGTGGGTGCATCAGTGGAGCTGTGTGGTGGGTGCATCGGTGGAGCTGTGTGGTGGTTGCCTCGGTGGAGCTGTGTCGTGGGTGCATTGGTGGAGCTGTGTGGTGGGTGCATCGGTGGAGCTGTGTGGTGGGTGCATCAGTGGAGCTGTGTGGTGGGTGCATCAGTGGAGCTGTGTGGTGGGTGCATCGGTTGAGCTGTGTCGGTGGAGCTGTGTGGTGGGTGCATCGGTGGAGATGTGTCAGTGGAGCTGTGTGGTGGGTGCATCGGTGGAGCTGTGTGGTGGGTGCATCGGTGGAGCTGTGTCGGTGGAGCTGTGTGGTGGGTGCATTGGTGGAGGTGGGTGGTGGGTGCATCGGTAGAGCTGTGTCAGGGGAGCTGTATAGTGGTGGCTGCATCGATGGAGATTTATGCTGGGTGCATTGGTCTAGCTGTGTGGTGGGTCATTCGGTGGAGCTGTGTGGTGGGTGCCTTGGTATAGCTGTGTGGTGGGTGCCTCGGTGGAGCTGTGTGGTGGGTGCATCGGTGGAGCTGTGTGGTGGGTGCATCGGTGGAGCTGTGTAGGTGGAGCTGTGTGGTGGGTGCATCGGTAGAGCTGTTTGGTGGGTGCATTGGTGGAACTGTGTGGTGGGTGCATCGGTGGAGCTGTGTGGTGGGTGCATCGGTGGAGCTGTGTGGTGGGTGCATCAGTGGAGCTGTGTGGTGGGTGCATCGGTGGAGCTGTGTGGTGGTTGCCTCGGTGGAGCTGTGTCGTGGGTGCATTGGTGGAGCTGTGTGGTGGGTGCATTTGTGGAGCTGTGTGGTGGGTGCATCGGTGCTGCTGTGTGGTGGGTGCATCGGTGGAGCTGTGTGGTGGGTGCATCAGTGGAGCTGTGTGGTGGGTGCATCAGTGGAGCTTAGTGGGTCCATTGGTGGAGCTGTGTGTGGGTGCATTGGTGGAGCTTAGTTGGAGCATCGGTGGAGCTGTGTGGTGGGTGCATCGGTGGAGCTGTGTTGTGGGTGTATTGGTGGAGCTGTGTAGGTGGAGCTGTGTGGTGGGTGCATCGGTGGAGCTCTGTGGTGGGTGCCTTGGTGGAGCTGTATGGTGGGTGCCTTAGTGGAGCTGTGTGGTGGGTGCATCAGTGGAGCTGTGTGGTGGGTGCATCAGTGGAGCTGTGTGGTGGGTGCATCGGTGGAGCTGTGTGGTGGGTGCATTGGTGAAGCTGTGTGGTGGGTGCATCGGTGGAGCTTAGTGGGTCCATTGGTGGAGCTGTGTGGTGGGTGCATTGGTGGAGCTTAGTTGGAGCATCGGTGGAGATGTGTGGTGGGTGCATCGGTGGAGCTCTGTGGTGGGTGAATCAGTGAAGCTGTGTGGTGGGTGCATCAGTGGAGCTGTCTGGTGGGTGCATCGGTGGAGCTGTATGGTGGGTGCCTTGGTGGAGCTGTGTGGTGGGTGCATCGGTGAAGCTGTGTGGTGGGTGCATCGGTGGAGCTGTGTCGATGGAGCTGTGTGGTGGTTGCATTGGTGGAACTGGGTGGTGGGTGCATCGGTGGAGCTGTGTAGGTGGAGCTGTGTGGTCGCTGCATCGGTGGAGATTTATGGTGGGTGCATCGGTGGAGCTGTGTGGTGGGTGCATCAGTGGAGCTGTGTCGATGGAGCTGTGTGGTGGGTGCATTGGTGGAGCTGGGTGGTGGGTGCATCGGTGGAGCTGTGTTGGTGGAGCTGTGTGGTGGCTGCATCGGTGGAGATTTGTGGTGGGTACATCAGTGGAGCTGTGTGGTGGGTGCATCGGTGGAGCTGTGTGGTGGATGCCTCGGTGGAGCTCTGTGGTGGGTGCCTCAGTGCAGCTGTGTGGTGGGTGCCTCGGTGGAGCTGTGTGGTGGGGGGACATCGGTGGAGCTGTGTGGTGGGTGCATCGGTGGAGCTGTGTAGGTGGAGCTGTGTGTTGGGTGCATCGGTAGAGCTGTGTGGTGGGTGCATTGGTGGAGCTGTGTGGTAGGTGCATCGGTGGAGCTGTGTGGTGGGTGCATCAGTGGAGCTGTGTGGTGGGTGCCTCGGTAGAGCTGTGTGGTGGGAAAATTGCAACACAGTTGATGGACAGAATGTAGAACAATGTCATACATTCACCCCAGTACAAAGATCTGGGCTTAAATCCATCGTTTTTTTGCACTCCACACCACCCTGGGTTAGACACTGGCTATATGCAAATCAGCTCTGATCCGGTGCCTCATGGGAACAGTCCAGTCCGAACTACCAAGCCATGTCTTTCCCAGACCGGAATCAAGCATCCAAGGACCAGTTTCTGGCTATCAGCCTTCTTCAGCCTGGATAGCTTGACTCCAGTGGTGTGGAGAGCCTGGGACTCACGTCTGAGTATACCCAGCACACACGGGGTGAAAATTGCAAAAAACACAGTTGATGGACAGAATGTAGAACAATGTTATACATTCACCCCAGTACAAGGATCTGGGCCTAAATCCATCGTTTTTTGCACTCCACACCACCCTGGGTTAGACACTGGCTATATGCAAATCATCTCTGACCGGGTGCCTCGTGGGAACAGTCCAGTCCAAACTCCCAGTCCCAGGCTCTCCACACCACTGGAGTCAAGCTATCCAGGCTGAATGAAGGCTGATAGCCAGAAACCGGTCCTTGGATGCTTGATTCCTGTCTCAGTGCCTCAGTGGAGCTATGTGGTGGGTGCATCAGTGGAGCTGTGTGGTGGGTACATCGGTGGAGCTGTGTCGGTGGAGCTGTGTGGTGGGTGCATTGGTGGAGCTGGGTGGTGGGTGCATCGGTCAAGATGTGTCAGTGGAGCTGTGTGGTGGCTGCATTAGTGGAGCTGTGTGGGGGGTGCATCGGTGGAGCTGTGTGGTGGGTCGTTCGGTGGAGCTGTGTGGTCGGTGCCTCGGCGGAGCTGTGTGGTGGGTGCATCAGTGGAGCTTTGTGGTGGGTGCATCGGTGGAGCTGTGTAGGTGGAACGGTGTTGTGGGTACTTCCTTCGAGCTGTATGGTGGGTGCATTGGTGGAGCTGTGTGGTGGGTGCCTCGGTGGAGCTCTGTGGTGGGTGCATCGGTGAAGCTGTGTGGTGGGTGCATCGGTGAAGCTTAGGGGGTCCATTGGTGGAGCTGTGTGGTGGGTGCATTGGTGGAGCTTAGTTGGAGCATCAGTGGAGCTGTGTGGTGGGTGAATCAGTGGAGCTGTGTGGTGGGTGCATCGGTGGAGCTGTGTAGGTGGAGCTGTGTGGTGGGTGCATTGGTGGAGCTCTGTGGTGGGTGCATCAGTGAAGCTGTGTGGTGGGTGCATCGGTGGAGCTGTGTGGTGGGTGCATCAGTAGAGCTGTGTGGTGGGTGCATCAGTGGAGCTGTGTTGGTGGAGCTGTGTGGTGGGTGCATCGGTGGAGCTGTGTGGTGGGTGCATCGGTGGAGCTGGTTGGTGGGTGCATTGGTGGAGCTGTGTGGTGGGTGCATCGGTGGAGCTGTGTGGTGGAAACCTCGGTGGAGCTCTGTGGTGGGTGCATCGGTGAAGCTGTGTGGTGGGTGCATCAGTGCAGCTTAGTGGGTCCATAGGCTGAGCTGTGTGGTGGGTGCATTCATATAGCTAAGTTGGAGCATCGGTGGAGCTGTGTGGTGGGTGCATCAGTGGAGCTGTGTGGTGGGTGCATCGGTGTAGCTGTGTGATGGGTGCATTGGTGGAGCTGTGTGGTGGGTGCATCAGTGGAGCTGTGTGGTGGGTGCATCAATGGAGCTGTGTCAGTGGAGCTGTGTGCTGGGTGCCTCAGTGGAGCTGTGTGGTGGGTGCATCGGTGGATCTGTGTGGTGGGTGCATCAGTGGAGCTGTGTGGTGGGTGCATCAGTAGAGCTGTGTGCTGGGTGCATCAGTGGAGCTGGGTGGTGGGTGCATCAGTGGAGCTGGGTGGTGGGTGGATCGGTGGAGCTGTCTGGTGGATGCATCGGTGGAGCTGTGTGGTGGAAACCTCGGTGGAGCTCTGTGGTGGGTGCATCGATGGAGCTGTGTGGTGGGTGCATCGGTGGAGCTGTGTGGTGGGTGCCTCAGTGGAGCTGTGTGGTGGGTGCATCAGTGGAGCTGTGTCGGCGGAGCTGTGTGCTGGGTGCATCGGTGGAGCTGGGTGGTGGGTGGATCGGTGGAGCTGTGTGGTGGGTGCATAGGTGCAGCTGTGTGGTGGGTGCATAGGTGGAGCTGTGTGGTGGGTGCCTCAGTGGAGCTGTGTGGTGGGTGCATAGGTGGAGCTGTGTGGTGGGTGCATCGGTGGAGCTGTGTGGTGGGTGCCTCGGTGGAACTCTGTGGTGGGTGCATCGGTGAAGCTGTGTGGTGGGTGCATTGGTGGAGCTAAGTGTGGGTCCATTGGTGGAGCTGTGTGGTGGGTGCATTGGTGGAGCTTAGTTGGATCATTGGCAGAGCTGTGTGGTGGGTGCATCGGTGGAGCTGTGTGGTGGGTGCATCGGTGGAGCTGTGTGGTGGGTGCATCAGTGGAGATGTGTGGTGGGTGCATCAGTGTAGCTGTGTGGTGGGTGCATCGGTGGAGCTGTGTAGGTGGAGCTGTGTGGTGGGTGCATTGGTGGAGCTCTGTGCTGGGGGCATCAGTGAAGCTGTGTGGTTGGTGCAGTGATGGAGCTGAATGGTGGGTGCATCAGTGGAGCTGTGTGGTGGGTGTAGCGGTGGAGCTGTATCGGTGGAGCTGTGTGGTGGGTGCATCAGTGGAGCTGTGTCGGTGGAGCTGTGTGGTGAGTGTATCGGTGGAGCTGTGTGGTGAGTGCCTTGGTGGAGCTGAATGGTGGGTGCCTCAGTGGAGCTGTGTGGTGGATGCATCGGTGGAGCTGTGTGGTGGGTGCATCGGTGGAGCTCTGTGGTGGGTGCCTCAGTGCAGCTGTGTGGTGGGTGCCTCGGTGGAGCTGTGTGGTGGGGGGACATCGGTGGAGCTGTGTGGTGGGTGCATCGGTGGAGCTGTGTAGGTGGAGCTGTGTGTTGGGTGCATCGGTAGAGCTGTGTGGTGGGTGCATTGGTGGAGCTGTGTGGTAGGTGCATCGGTGGAGCTGTGTGGTGGGTGCATCAGTGGAGCTGTGTGGTGGGTGCCTCGGTAGAGCTGTGTGGTGGGAAAATTGCAACACAGTTGATGGACAGAATGTAGAACAATGTCATACATTCACCCCAGTACAAAGATCTGGGCTTAAATCCATCGTTTTTTTGCACTCCACACCACCCTGGGTTAGACACTGGCTATATGCAAATCAGCTCTGATCCGGTGCCTCATGGGAACAGTCCAGTCCGAACTACCAAGCCATGTCTTTCCCAGACCGGAATCAAGCATCCAAGGACCAGTTTCTGGCTATCAGCCTTCTTCAGCCTGGATAGCTTGACTCCAGTGGTGTGGAGAGCCTGGGACTCACGTCTGAGTATACCCAGCACACACGGGGTGAAAATTGCAAAAAACACAGTTGATGGACAGAATGTAGAACAATGTTATACATTCACCCCAGTACAAGGATCTGGGCCTAAATCCATCGTTTTTTGCACTCCACACCACCCTGGGTTAGACACTGGCTATATGCAAATCATCTCTGACCGGGTGCCTCGTGGGAACAGTCCAGTCCAAACTCCCAGTCCCAGGCTCTCCACACCACTGGAGTCAAGCTATCCAGGCTGAATGAAGGCTGATAGCCAGAAACCGGTCCTTGGATGCTTGATTCCTGTCTCAGTGCCTCAGTGGAGCTATGTGGTGGGTGCATCAGTGGAGCTGTGTGGTGGGTACATCGGTGGAGCTGTGTCGGTGGAGCTGTGTGGTGGGTGCATTGGTGGAGCTGGGTGGTGGGTGCATCGGTCAAGATGTGTCAGTGGAGCTGTGTGGTGGCTGCATTAGTGGAGCTGTGTGGGGGGTGCATCGGTGGAGCTGTGTGGTGGGTCGTTCGGTGGAGCTGTGTGGTCGGTGCCTCGGCGGAGCTGTGTGGTGGGTGCATCAGTGGAGCTTTGTGGTGGGTGCATCGGTGGAGCTGTGTAGGTGGAACGGTGTTGTGGGTACTTCCTTCGAGCTGTATGGTGGGTGCATTGGTGGAGCTGTGTGGTGGGTGCCTCGGTGGAGCTCTGTGGTGGGTGCATCGGTGAAGCTGTGTGGTGGGTGCATCGGTGAAGCTTAGGGGGTCCATTGGTGGAGCTGTGTGGTGGGTGCATTGGTGGAGCTTAGTTGGAGCATCAGTGGAGCTGTGTGGTGGGTGAATCAGTGGAGCTGTGTGGTGGGTGCATCGGTGGAGCTGTGTAGGTGGAGCTGTGTGGTGGGTGCATTGGTGGAGCTCTGTGGTGGGTGCATCAGTGAAGCTGTGTGGTGGGTGCATCGGTGGAGCTGTGTGGTGGGTGCATCAGTAGAGCTGTGTGGTGGGTGCATCAGTGGAGCTGTGTTGGTGGAGCTGTGTGGTGGGTGCATCGGTGGAGCTGTGTGGTGGGTGCATCGGTGGAGCTGGTTGGTGGGTGCATTGGTGGAGCTGTGTGGTGGGTGCATCGGTGGAGCTGTGTGGTGGGTGCATTGGTGGAGCTGTGTGGTGGGTGCATCAGTGGAGCTGTGTGGTGGGTGCATCAATGGAGCTGTGTCAGTGGAGCTGTGTGCTGGGTGCCTCAGTGGAGCTGTGTGGTGGGTGCATCGGTGGATCTGTGTGGTGGGTGCATCAGTGGAGCTGTGTGGTGGGTGCATCAGTAGAGCTGTGTGCTGGGTGCATCAGTGGAGCTGGGTGGTGGGTGCATCAGTGGAGCTGGGTGGTGGGTGGATCGGTGGAGCTGTCTGGTGGATGCATCGGTGGAGCTGTGTGGTGGAAACCTCGGTGGAGCTCTGTGGTGGGTGCATCGATGGAGCTGTGTGGTGGGTGCATCGGTGGAGCTGTGTGGTGGGTGCCTCAGTAGAGCTGTGTGGTGGGTGCATCAGTGGAGCTGTGTTGGTGGAGCTGTTTGGTGTGTGCATTGGTGGAGTTTAGTTGGATCATCGGCGGAGCTGTGTGGTGGGTGCATCGGTGGAGCTGTGCGGTGGGTGCATCGGTGGAGCTGAGTGGTGGGTGCATTAGTGGAGCTGTGTGGTGGGTGCATCAGTGGAGCTGTGTGGTGGGTGCATTGGTGGAGCTGTGTAGGTGGAGCTGTGTGGTGGGTGCATCGGTGGAGCTCTGCGGTGGGTGCATCAGTGAAGCTGTGTGGTGGGTGCAGCGGTGGAGCTGTGTGGTGGGTGCATCAGTGGAGCTGTGTGGTGGGTACAGCGGTGGAGCTGTGTCGGTGGAGCTGTGTGGTGGGTGCATCAGTGGAGCTGTGTCAGTGGAGCTGTGTGGTGGGTGCATCGGTGGAGCTGTGTGGTGGGTGCATCAGTGGAGCTGTGTCAGCAGAGCTGTGTGCTGGGTGCATCGGTGGAGCTGGGTGGTGGGTGGATCGGTGGAGCTGTGTGGTGGGTGCATAGGTGCAGCTGTGTGGTGGGTGCATAGGTGGAGCTTTGTGGTGGGTGCCTCGGTGGAGCTGTGTGGTGGGTGCATAGGTGGAGCTGTGTGGTGGGTGCATCGGTGGAGCTGTGTGGTGGGTGCCTCAGTGGAGCTCTGTGGTGGGTGCATCGGTGAAGCTGTGTGGTGGGTGCATTGGTGGAGCTAAGTGTGGGTCCATTGGTGGAGCTGGTTGGTGGGTGCATTGGTGGAGCTGTGTGGTGGGTGCATCGGTGGAGCTGTGTGGTGGAAACCTCGGTGGAGCTCTGTGGTGGGTGCATCGGTGAAGCTGTGTGGTGGGTGCATCAGTGCAGCTTAGTGGGTCCATTGGCTGAGCTGTGTGGTGGGTGCATTCATATAGGTAAGTTGGAGCATCGGTGGAGCTGTGTGGTGGGTGCATCAGTGGAGCTGTGTGGTGGGTGCATCGGTGGAGCTGTGTGATGGGTGCATTGGTGGAGCTGTGTGGTGGGTGCATCAGTGGAGCTGTGTGGTGGGTGCATCAATGGAGCTGTGTCAGTGGAGCTGGGTGCTGGGTGCCTCGGTGGAGCTGTGTGGTGGGTGCATCGGTGGATCTGTGTGGTGGGTGCATCAGTGGAGCTGTGTGCTGGGTGCATCAGTGGAGCTGGGTGGTGGGTGCATCAGTGGAGCTGGGTGGTGGGTGGAGCTGTCTGGTGGGTGCATCGGTGGAGCTGTGTGGTGGAAACCTCGGTGGAGCTCTGTGGTGGGTGCATCGATGGAGCTGTGTGGTGGGTGCATCGGTGGAGCTGTGTGGTGGGTGCCTCAGTGGAGCTGTGTGGTGGGTGCATCAGTGGAGCTGTGTCGGCGGAGCTGTGTGCTGGGTGCATCGGTGGAGCTGGGTGGTGGGTGGATCGGTGGAGCTGTGTGGTGGGTGCATAGGTGCAGCTGTGTGGTGGGTGCATAGGTGGAGCTGTGTGGTGGGTGCCTTGGTGGAGCTGTGTGGTGGGTGCATAGGTGGAGCTGTGTGGTGGGTGCATCGGTGGAGCTGTGTGGTGGGTGCCTCGGTGGAGCTCTGTGGTGGGTGCATCGGTGAAGCTGTGTGGTGGGTGCATTGGTGGAGCTAAGTGTGGATCCATTGGTGGAGCTGTGTGGTGGGTGCATTGGTGGAGCTTAGTTGGATCATTGGCAGAGCTGTGTGGTGGGTGCATTGGTGGAGCTGTGTGGTGGGTGCATCGGTGGAGCTGTGTGGTGGGTGCATCAGTGGAGCTGGGTGGTGGGTGGATCGGTGGAGCTGTGTGGTGGGTGCCTCAGTGGAGCTGTGTGGTGGGTGCATCAGTGGAGCTGTGTCGGCGGAGCTGTGTGCTGGGTGCATCGGTGGAGCTGGGTGGTGGGTGGATCGGTGGAGCTGTGTGGTGGGTGCATAGGTGCAGCTGTGTGGTGGGTGCATAGGTGGAGCTGTGTGGTGGGTGCCTCAGTGGAGCTGTGTGGTGGGTGCATAGGTGGAGCTGTGTGGTGGGTGCATCGGTGGAGCTGTGTGGTGGGTGCCTCGGTGGAACTCTGTGGTGGGTGCATCGGTGAAGCTGTGTGGTGGGTGCATTGGTGGAGCTAAGTGTGGGTCCATTGGTGGAGCTGTGTGGTGGGTGCATTGGTGGAGCTTAGTTGGATCATTGGCAGAGCTGTGTGGTGGGTGCATCGGTGGAGCTGTGTGGTGGGTGCATCGGTGGAGCTGTGTGGTGGGTGCATCAGTGGAGATGTGTGGTGGGTGCATCAGTGTAGCTGTGTGGTGGGTGCATCGGTGGAGCTGTGTAGGTGGAGCTGTGTGGTGGGTGCATTGGTGGAGCTCTGTGCTGGGGGCATCAGTGAAGCTGTGTGGTTGGTGCAGTGATGGAGCTGAATGGTGGGTGCATCAGTGGAGCTGTGTGGTGGGTGTAGCGGTGGAGCTGTGTCGGTGGAGCTGTGTGGTGGGTGCATCAGTGGAGCTGTGTCGGTGGAGCTGTGTGGTGAGTGTATCGGTGGAGCTGTGTGGTGAGTGCCTTGGTGGAGCTGAATGGTGGGTGCCTCAGTGGAGCTGTGTGGTGGATGCATCGGTGGAGCTGTGTGGTGGGTGCATCGGTGGAGCTCTGTGGTGGGTGCCTCAGTGCAGCTGTGTGGTGGGTGCCTCGGTGGAGCTGTGTGGTGGGGGGACATCGGTGGAGCTGTGTGGTGGGTGCATCGGTGGAGCTGTGTAGGTGGAGCTGTGTGTTGGGTGCATCGGTAGAGCTGTGTGGTGGGTGCATTGGTGGAGCTGTGTGGTAGGTGCATCGGTGGAGCTGTGTGGTGGGTGCATCAGTGGAGCTGTGTGGTGGGTGCCTCGGTAGAGCTGTGTGGTGGGAAAATTGCAACACAGTTGATGGACAGAATGTAGAACAATGTCATACATTCACCCCAGTACAAAGATCTGGGCTTAAATCCATCGTTTTTTTGCACTCCACACCACCCTGGGTTAGACACTGGCTATATGCAAATCAGCTCTGATCCGGTGCCTCATGGGAACAGTCCAGTCCGAACTACCAAGCCATGTCTTTCCCAGACCGGAATCAAGCATCCAAGGACCAGTTTCTGGCTATCAGCCTTCTTCAGCCTGGATAGCTTGACTCCAGTGGTGTGGAGAGCCTGGGACTCACGTCTGAGTATACCCAGCACACACGGGGTGAAAATTGCAAAAAACACAGTTGATGGACAGAATGTAGAACAATGTTATACATTCACCCCAGTACAAGGATCTGGGCCTAAATCCATCGTTTTTTGCACTCCACACCACCCTGGGTTAGACACTGGCTATATGCAAATCATCTCTGACCGGGTGCCTCGTGGGAACAGTCCAGTCCAAACTCCCAGTCCCAGGCTCTCCACACCACTGGAGTCAAGCTATCCAGGCTGAATGAAGGCTGATAGCCAGAAACCGGTCCTTGGATGCTTGATTCCTGTCTCAGTGCCTCAGTGGAGCTATGTGGTGGGTGCATCAGTGGAGCTGTGTGGTGGGTACATCGGTGGAGCTGTGTCGGTGGAGCTGTGTGGTGGGTGCATTGGTGGAGCTGGGTGGTGGGTGCATCGGTCAAGATGTGTCAGTGGAGCTGTGTGGTGGCTGCATTAGTGGAGCTGTGTGGGGGGTGCATCGGTGGAGCTGTGTGGTGGGTCGTTCGGTGGAGCTGTGTGGTCGGTGCCTCGGCGGAGCTGTGTGGTGGGTGCATCAGTGGAGCTTTGTGGTGGGTGCATCGGTGGAGCTGTGTAGGTGGAACGGTGTTGTGGGTACTTCCTTCGAGCTGTATGGTGGGTGCATTGGTGGAGCTGTGTGGTGGGTGCCTCGGTGGAGCTCTGTGGTGGGTGCATCGGTGAAGCTGTGTGGTGGGTGCATCGGTGAAGCTTAGGGGGTCCATTGGTGGAGCTGTGTGGTGGGTGCATTGGTGGAGCTTAGTTGGAGCATCAGTGGAGCTGTGTGGTGGGTGAATCAGTGGAGCTGTGTGGTGGGTGCATCGGTGGAGCTGTGTAGGTGGAGCTGTGTGGTGGGTGCATTGGTGGAGCTCTGTGGTGGGTGCATCAGTGAAGCTGTGTGGTGGGTGCATCGGTGGAGCTGTGTGGTGGGTGCATCAGTAGAGCTGTGTGGTGGGTGCATCAGTGGAGCTGTGTTGGTGGAGCTGTGTGGTGGGTGCATCGGTGGAGCTGTGTGGTGGGTGCATCGGTGGAGCTGGTTGGTGGGTGCATTGGTGGAGCTGTGTGGTGGGTGCATCGGTGGAGCTGTGTGGTGGGTGCATTGGTGGAGCTGTGTGGTGGGTGCATCAGTGGAGCTGTGTGGTGGGTGCATCAATGGAGCTGTGTCAGTGGAGCTGTGTGCTGGGTGCCTCAGTGGAGCTGTGTGGTGGGTGCATCGGTGGATCTGTGTGGTGGGTGCATCAGTGGAGCTGTGTGGTGGGTGCATCAGTAGAGCTGTGTGCTGGGTGCATCAGTGGAGCTGGGTGGTGGGTGCATCAGTGGAGCTGGGTGGTGGGTGGATCGGTGGAGCTGTCTGGTGGATGCATCGGTGGAGCTGTGTGGTGGAAACCTCGGTGGAGCTCTGTGGTGGGTGCATCGATGGAGCTGTGTGGTGGGTGCATCGGTGGAGCTGTGTGGTGGGTGCCTCAGTGGAGCTGTGTGGTGGGTGCATCAGTGGAGCTGTGTCGGCGGAGCTGTGTGCTGGGTGCATCGGTGGAGCTGGGTGGTGGGTGGATCGGTGGAGCTGTGTGGTGGGTGCATAGGTGCAGCTGTGTGGTGGGTGCATAGGTGGAGCTGTGTGGTGGGTGCCTCAGTGGAGCTGTGTGGTGGGTGCATAGGTGGAGCTGTGTGGTGGGTGCATCGGTGGAGCTGTGTGGTGGGTGCCTCGGTGGAACTCTGTGGTGGGTGCATCGGTGAAGCTGTGTGGTGGGTGCATTGGTGGAGCTAAGTGTGGGTCCATTGGTGGAGCTGTGTGGTGGGTGCATTGGTGGAGCTTAGTTGGATCATTGGCAGAGCTGTGTGGTGGGTGCATCGGTGGAGCTGTGTGGTGGGTGCATCGGTGGAGCTGTGTGGTGGGTGCATCAGTGGAGATGTGTGGTGGGTGCATCAGTGGAGCTGTGTGGTGGGTGCATCGGTGGAGCTGTGTAGGTGGAGCTGTGTGGTGGGTGCATTGGTGGAGCTCTGTGCTGGGGGCATCAGTGAAGCTGTGTGGTTGGTGCAGTGATGGAGCTGAATGGTGGGTGCATCAGTGGAGCTGTGTGGTGGGTGTAGCGGTGGAGCTGTGTCGGTGGAGCTGTGTGGTGGGTGCATCAGTGGAGCTGTGTCGGTGGAGCTGTGTGGTGAGTGTATCGGTGGAGCTGTGTGGTGAGTGCCTTGGTGGAGCTGAATGGTGGGTGCCTCAGTGGAGCTGTGTGGTGGATGCATCGGTGGAGCTGTGTGGTGGGTGCATCGGTGAAGCTGTGTCGGTGGAGCTGTGTGGTGGCTGCATCAGTGGAGCTGTGTGGTGGGTGCATCGGTGAAGCTGTGTGGTGGGTGCATCGGTGAAGCTGTGTGGTGAGTGCATCGGTGGAGCTAAGTGTGGGTCCATTGGTGGAGCTGTGTGGTGCGTGCATTGGTGGAGTTTAGTTGGATCATCGGCGGAGCTGTGTGGTGGGTGCATCGGTGGAGCTGTGTGGTGGGTGCATCGGTGGAGCTGAGTGGTGTGTGCATTAGTGGAGCTGTGTGGTGGGTGCATCAGTGGAGCTGTGTGGTGGGTGCATTGGTGGAGCTGTGTAGGTGGAGCTGTGTGGTGGGTTCATCGGTGGAGCTCTGCGGTGGGTGCATCAGTGAAGCTGTGTGGTGGGTGCAGCGGTGGAGCTGTGTGGTGGGTGCATCAGTGGAGCTGTGTGGTGGGTGCAGCGGTGGAGCTGTGTCGGTGGAGCTGTGTGGTGGGTGCATCAGTGGAGCTGTGTCAGTGGAGCTGTGTGGTGGGTGCATCGGTGGAGCTGTGTGGTGGGTGCCTTGGTGGAGCTGTATGGTGGGTGCCTCAGTGGAGCTGTGTGGTAGATGCATCGGTTGAGCTGTGTAGTGGGTGCATCAGTTGAGCTGTGTCGGTGGAGCTGTGTGGTGGGTGCATTGGTGGAGCTGGGTGGTGGGTGCATCAGTCGAGCTGTGTCGGTGGAGCTGTCTGGTGGCTGCATCAGTGGAGCTGTGTGGTGGGTGCATCGGTGGAGCTGTGTGGTGGGCGCATCGGTGGAGCTGTGTGGTGGGTGCATCAGTGGAGTTGTGTGGTGGCTGCATCAGTGGAGCTGTGTGGTGGGTGCATCGGTGGAGCTGTGTGGTGGGTCGTTTGGTGAAGCTGTGTGGTGGGTGCCTCGGTGGAGCTGTGTGGTGGCTGCATCAGTGGAGCTGTGTGCTGGGTGCATCAGTGGAGCTGTGTCGGAGGAGCTGTGTGCTGGGTGCATCGGTGGAGCTGGTTGGTGGGTGGATCGGTGGAGCTGTCTGGTTGGTGCATAGGTGGAGCTGTGTGGTTGGTGCATCTGCTGAGCTGTGTGGTGGGTGCATAGGTGGAGCTGCGTGGTGAGTGCATAGGTGGAGCTGTGTGGTGGGTGCCTCGGTGGAGCTGTGTGGTGGGTGCATCAGTGGAGCTGTGTGGTGGGTGCATCAGTGGAGCTGTGTGGTGGGTGCCTTGGTGGAGCTGTATGGTGGGTACCTTGGTGGAGCTGTGTGGTGGGTGCATTGGTGGAGTTGCATCGGTGGAGCTGTGTGGTGGGTTGTTTGGTGGAGCTGTGTGGTGGGTGCCTCAGTGGAGCTGTGTGGTGGGTGCATCGGTGGAGCTGTGTGGTGGGTGCAGCGTTGGAGCTGTGTAGGTGGAGCTGTGTGGTGGGTGCATTGGTGGAGCTGTGGTGGGTGCATCGGTGGAGCTGTGTGGTGGGTGCCTCGGTGCAGCTCTGTGGTGGGTGCATCAGTGAAGCTGTGTGTTGGGTGCATCTGTGAAGCTTAGGGGGTCCATTGGTGGAGCTGTGTGGTGGGTGCATTGGTGGAGCTTAGTTGGAGCATCGGTGGAGCTGTGTGGTGGGAGAATCAGTGGAGCTGTGTGGTGGGTGCATCGGTGGAGCTGTGTAGGTGGAGCTGTGTGGTGGGTGCATCGGTGGAGCTCTGTGGTGGGTGCATCAGTGAAGCTGTGTGGTGGGTGAATCGGTGGAGCTGTGTGGTGGGTGCATCAGTAGAGCTGTGTGGTGGGTGCATCAGTGGAGCTGTGTTGGTGGAGCTGTTTGGTGTGTGCATTGGTGGAGTTTAGTTGGATCATCGGCGGAGCTGTGTGGTGGGTGCATCGGTGGAGCTGTGCGGTGGGTGCATCGGTGGAGCTGAGTGGTGGGTGCATTAGTGGAGCTGTGTGGTGGGTGCATCAGTGGAGCTGTGTGGTGGGTGCATTGGTGGAGCTGTGTAGGTGGAGCTGTGTGGTGGGTGCATCGGTGGAGCTCTGCGGTGGGTGCATCAGTGAAGCTGTGTGGTGGGTGCAGCGGTGGAGCTGTGTGGTGGGTGCATCAGTGGAGCTGTGTGGTGGGTACAGCGGTGGAGCTGTGTCGGTGGAGCTGTGTGGTGGGTGCATCAGTGGAGCTGTGTCAGTGGAGCTGTGTGGTGGGTGCATCGGTGGAGCTGTGTGGTGGGTGCATCAGTGGAGCTGTGTCAGCAGAGCTGTGTGCTGGGTGCATCGGTGGAGCTGGGTGGTGGGTGGATCGGTGGAGCTGTGTGGTGGGTGCATAGGTGCAGCTGTGTGGTGGGTGCATAGGTGGAGCTTTGTGGTGGGTGCCTCGGTGGAGCTGTGTGGTGGGTGCATAGGTGGAGCTGTGTGGTGGGTGCATCGGTGGAGCTGTGTGGTGGGTGCCTCAGTGGAGCTCTGTGGTGGGTGCATCGGTGAAGCTGTGTGGTGGGTGCATTGGTGGAGCTAAGTGTGGGTCCATTGGTGGAGCTGGTTTGTGGGTGCATTGGTGGAGCTGTGTGGTGGGTGCATCGGTGGAGCTGTGTGGTGGAAACCTCGGTGGAGCTCTGTGGTGGGTGCATCGGTGAAGCTGTGTGGTGGGTGCATCAGTGCAGCTTAGTGGGTCCATTGGCTGAGCTGTGTGGTGGGTGCATTCATATAGGTAAGTTGGAGCATCGGTGGAGCTGTGTGGTGGGTGCATCAGTGGAGCTGTGTGGTGGGTGCATCGGTGGAGCTGTGTGATGGGTGCATTGGTGGAGCTGTGTGGTGGGTGCATCAGTGGAGCTGTGTGGTGGGTGCATCAATGGAGCTGTGTCAGTGGAGCTGGGTGCTGGGTGCCTCGGTGGAGCTGTGTGGTGGGTGCATCGGTGGATCTGTGTGGTGGGTGCATCAGTGGAGCTGTGTGCTGGGTGCATCAGTGGAGCTGGGTGGTGGGTGCATCAGTGGAGCTGGGTGGTGGGTGGAGCTGTCTGGTGGGTGCATCGGTGGAGCTGTGTGGTGGAAACCTCGGTGGAGCTCTGTGGTGGGTGCATCGATGGAGCTGTGTGGTGGGTGCATCGGTGGAGCTGTGTGGTGGGTGCCTCAGTGGAGCTGTGTGGTGGGTGCATCAGTGGAGCTGTGTCGGCGGAGCTGTGTGCTGGGTGCATCGGTGGAGCTGGGTGGTGGGTGGATCGGTGGAGCTGTGTGGTGGGTGCATAGGTGCAGCTGTGTGGTGGGTGCATAGGTGGAGCTGTGTGGTGGGTGCCTTGGTGGAGCTGTGTGGTGGGTGCATAGGTGGAGCTGTGTGGTGGGTGCATCGGTGGAGCTGTGTGGTGGGTGCCTCGGTGGAGCTCTGTGGTGGGTGCATCGGTGAAGCTGTGTGGTGGGTGCATTGGTGGAGCTAAGTGTGGATCCATTGGTGGAGCTGTGTGGTGGGTGCATTGGTGGAGCTTAGTTGGATCATTGGCAGAGCTGTGTGGTGGGTGCATTGGTGGAGCTGTGTGGTGGGTGCATCGGTGGAGCTGTGTGGTGGGTGCATCAGTGGAGCTGGGTGGTGGGTGGATCGGTGGAGCTGTCTGGTGGGTGCATCGGTGGAGCTGTGTGGTGGAAACCTCGGTGGAGCTCTGTGGTGGTTGCATCGATGGAGCTGTGTGGTGGGTGCATCGGTGGAGCTGTGTGGTGGGTGCCTCAGTGGAGCTGTGTGGTGGGTGCATCAGTGGAGCTGTGTCAGCAGAGCTGTGTGCTGGGTGCATCGGTGGAGCTGGGTGGTGGGTGGATCGGTGGAGCTGTGTGGTGGGTGCATAGGTGCAGCTGTGTGGTGGGTGCATAGGTGGAGCTGTGTGGTGGGTGCCTCGGTGGAGCTGTGTGGTGGGTGCATCGGTGGAGCTGTGTAGGTGGAGCTATGTGGTGGGTGCATCGGTGGAGCTGGTTGGTGGGTGCATCGGTGGAGCTGTGTGGTGGGTGCATCGGTGGAGCTGTGTGGTTGGTACCTCGGTGGAGCTCTGTGGTGGGTGCATCGGTGAAGCTGTGTGGTGGGTGCATCGGTGCAGCTTAGTGGGTCCATTGGCTGAGCTGTGTGGTGGGTGCATTCATGTAGCTAAGTTGGAGCATCGGTGGAGCTGTGTGGTGGGTGCATCGGTGGAGCTGTGTGGTGGGTGCATCAGTGGAGCTGTGTGATGGGTGCATTGGCTGAGCTATGTGGTGGGTGCATTGGTGGAGCTGTGTGGTGGGTGCATCGGTGGAGCTGTGTGGTGGGTGCATCGGTGGAGCTGTGTCAGTGGAGTTCTGTGGTGGGTGCATCAGTGGAGCTGTGTGGTAGGTGCCTTGGTGGAGCTGTATGGTGGGTGCCTCGGTGGAGCTCTGTGGTGGGTGCATCAGTGAAGCTGTGTGGTGGGTGCATTGGTGGAGCTGTGTGGTGGGTGCATTGGTGGAGCTGTGTGGTGGGTGCATCAGTGGAGCTGTGTGGTGGGTGCATCGGTGGAGCTGTGTGGTGGGTGCATCGGTCGAGCTGTGTTGGTGGAGCTGAGTGGTGGGTGCATCAGTGGAGCTGGGTGGTGGGGGCATCGGTGGAGCTGTGTAGGTGGAGCTGTGTGGTGGGTTCATCGGTGGAGCTGTGCGGTGGGTGCATCAATGGAGCTGTGTCAGTGGAGCTGCGTGATGGGTGCATCGGTGGAGCTGTGTGGTGGGTGCCTTGTTGGAGCTGTATGGTGGGTGCCTCAGTGGAGCTGTGTGGTGGGTGCATCGGTGGAGCTGTGTGGTGGGTGCCTTGGTGGAGCTGTATGGTGGGTGCCTTGGTGGAGCTGTGTGGTGGGTGCATCGGTGGAGCTGTGTGGTGGGTGCATCGGTGGAGCTGTGTCGGTGGAGCTGTGTGGTGGGTGCATTGGTGGAGCTGTGTGGTGGGTGCATCGGTGGAGCTGTGTCGATGGAGCTGTGTGGTGGTTGCATTGGTGGAGCTGGGTGGTGGGTGCATCGGTGGAGCTGTGTATGTGGAGCTGTGTGGTGGGTTCATCGGTAGAGCTGTGTGGTGGGTGCATTGGTGGAGCTGTGTGGTGGGTGCATCAGTGGAGCTGGGTGGTGGGTGCATCGTTGGAGCTGTGTGGTGGGTGCCTCAGTGGAGCTGTGTGGTGGGTGCATTGGTGGAGCTGTGTGGTGGGTGCATCGGTGCTGCTGTGTGGTGGGTGCATCAGTGGAGCTGTGTGGTGGGTGCATCAGTGGAGCTGTGTGGTGGGTGCATCGGTGGAGCTGTGTGGTGGTTGCATTGGTGAAGCTGTGTGGTGGGTGCATCGGTGGAGCTTAGTGGGTCCATTGGTGGAGCTGTGTGGTGGGTGCATTGGTGGAGCTTAGTTGGAGCATCGGTGGAGATGTGTGGTGGGTGCATCGGTGGAGCTCTGTGGTGGGTGAATCAGTGAAGCTGTGTGGTGGGTGCATCAGTGGAGCTGTGTGGTGGGTGCATCGGTGGAGCTGTATGGTGGGTGCCTTGGTGGAGCTGTGTGGTGGGTGCATCGGTGGAGCTGTGTGGTGGGTGCATCGGTGGAGCTGTGTCGATGGAGCTGTGTGGTGGTTGCATTGGTGGAGCTGGGTGGTGGGTGCATCGGTGGAGCTGTGTAGGTGGAGCTGTGTGGTCGCTGCATCGGTGGAGATTTATGGTGGGTGCATCGGTGGAGCTGTGTGGTGGGTGCATCAGTGGAGCTGTGTCGATGGAGCTGTGTGGTGGGTGCATTGGTGGAGCTGGGTGGTGGGTGCATCGGTGGAGCTGTGTTGGTGGAGCTGTGTGGTGGCTGCATCGGTGGAGATTTGTGGTGGGTACATCAGTGGAGCTGTGTGGTGGGTGCATCGGTGGAGCTGTGTGGTGGATGCCTCGGTGGAGCTCTGTGGTGGGTGCCTCAGTGCAGCTGTGTGGTGGGTGCCTCGGTGGAGCTGTGTGGTGGGGGGACATCGGTGGAGCTGTGTGGTGGGTGCATCGGTGGAGCTGTGTAGGTGGAGCTGTGTGTTGGGTGCATCGGTAGAGCTGTGTGGTGGGTGCATTGGTGGAGCTGTGTGGTAGGTGCATCGGTGGAGCTGTGTGGTGGGTGCATCAGTGGAGCTGTGTGGTGGGTGCCTCGGTAGAGCTGTGTGGTGGGAAAATTGCAACACAGTTGATGGACAGAATGTAGAACAATGTCATACATTCACCCCAGTACAAAGATCTGGGCTTAAATCCATCGTTTTTTTGCACTCCACACCACCCTGGGTTAGACACTGGCTATATGCAAATCAGCTCTGATCCGGTGCCTCATGGGAACAGTCCAGTCCGAACTACCAAGCCATGTCTTTCCCAGACCGGAATCAAGCATCCAAGGACCAGTTTCTGGCTATCAGCCTTCTTCAGCCTGGATAGCTTGACTCCAGTGGTGTGGAGAGCCTGGGACTCACGTCTGAGTATACCCAGCACACACGGGGTGAAAATTGCAAAAAACACAGTTGATGGACAGAATGTAGAACAATGTCATACATTCACCCCAGTACAAGGATCTGGGCCTAAATCCATCGTTTTTTTGCACTCCACACCACCCTGGGTTAGACACTGGCTATATGCGAATCATCTCTGACCGGGTGCCTCGTGGGAACAGTCCAGTCCGAACTCCCAGTCCCAGGCTCTCCACACCACTGGAGTCAAGCTATCCAGGCTGAATGAAGGCTGATAGCCAGAAACCGGTCCTTGGATGCTTGATTCCGGTCTCAGTGCCTCAGTGGAGCTATGTGGTGGGTGCATCAGTGGAGCTGTGTGGTGGGTACATCGGTGGAGCTGTGTCGGTGGAGCTGTGTGGTGGGTGCATTGGTGGAGCTGGGTGGTGGGTGCATCGGTCAAGATGTGTCAGTGGAGCTGTGTGGTGGCTGCATTAGTGGAGCTGTGTGGGGGGTGCATCGGTGGAGCTGTGTGCTGGGTCGTTCGGTGGAGCTGTGTGGTCGGTGCCTCGGCGGAGCTGTGTGGTGGGTGCATCAGTGGAGCTTTGTGGTGTGTGCATCGGTGGAGCTGTGTAGGTGGAACGGTGTTGTGGGTACTTCCGTCGAGCTGTATGGTGGGTGCATTGGTGGAGCTGTGTGGTGGGTGCCTCGGTGGAGCTCTGTGGTGGGTGCATCGGTGAAGCTGTGTGGTGGGTGCATCGGTGAAGCTTAGGGGGTCCATTGGTGGAGCTGTGTGGTGGGTGCATTGGTGGAGCTTAGTTGGAGCATCAGTGGAGCTGTGTGGTGGGTGAATCAGTGGAGCTGTGTGGTGGGTGCATCGGTGGAGCTGTGTAGGTGGAGCTGTGTGGTGGGTGCATCGGTGGAGCTCTGTGGTGGGTGCATCAGTGAAGCTGTGTGGTGGGTGCATCGGTGGAGCTGTGTGGTGGGTGCATCAGTAGAGCTGTGTGGTGGGTGCATCAGTGGAGCTGTGTTGGTGGAGCTGTGTGGTGGGTGCATCGGTGGAGCTGTGTGGTGGGTGCATCGGTGGAGCTGGTTGGTGGGTGCATTGGTGGAGCTGTGTGGTGGGTGCATCAGTGCAGCTTAGTGGGTCCATTGGCTGAGCTGTGTGGTGGGTGCATTCATATAGCTAAGTTGGAGCATCGGTGGAGCTGTGTGGTGGGTGCATCAGTGGAGCTGTGTGGTGGGTGCATCGGTGGAGCTGTGTGATGGGTGCATTGGTGGAGCTGTGTGGTGGGTGCATCAGTGGAGCTGTGTGGTGGGTGCATCAATGGAGCTGTGTCAGTGGAGCTGTGTGCTGGGTGCCTCAGTGGAGCTGTGTGGTGGGTGCATCGGTGGATCTGTGTGGTGGGTGCATCAGTGGAGCTGTGTGGTGGGTGCATCAGTAGAGCTGTGTGCTGGGTGCATCAGTGGAGCTGGGTGGTGGGTGCATCAGTGGAGCTGGGTGGTGGGTGGATCGGTGGAGCTGTCTGGTGGATGCATCGGTGGAGCTGTGTGGTGGAAACCTCGGTGGAGCTCTGTGGTGGGTGCATCGATGGAGCTGTGTGGTGGGTGCATCAGTGGAGCTGTGTGGTGGGTGCCTCAGTGGAGCTGTGTGGTGGGTGCATCAGTGGAGCTGTGTCGGCGGAGCTGTGTGCTGGGTGCATCGGTGGAGCTGGGTGGTGGGTGGATCGGTGGAGCTGTGTGGTGGGTGCATAGGTGCAGCTGTGTGGTGGGTGCATAGGTGGAGCTGTGTGGTGGGTGCCTCGGTGGAGCTGTGTGGTGGGTGCATAGGTGGAGCTGTGTGGTGGGTGCATCGGTGGAGCTGTGTGGTGGGTGCCTCGGTGGAACTCTGTGGTGGGTGCATCGGTGAAGCTGTGTGGTGGGTCCATTGGTGGAGCTGTGTGGTGGGTGCATTGGTGGAGCTTAGTTGGATCATTGGCAGAGCTGTGTGGTGGGTGCATCGGTGGAGCTGTGTGGTGGGTGCATCGGTGGAGCTGTGTGGTGGGTGCATCAGTGGAGCTGTGTGGTGGGTGCATCAGTGGAGCTGTGTGGTGGGTGCATCGGTGGAGCTGTGTAGGTGGAGCTGTGTGGTGGGTGCATTGGTGGAGCTCTGTGCTGGGGGCATCAGTGAAGCTGTGTGGTTGGTGCAGTGATGGAGCTGAATGGTGGGTGCATCAGTGGAGCTGTGTGGTGGGTGTAGCAGTGGAGCTGTGTCGGTGGAGCTGTGTGGTGGGTGCATCAGTGGAGCTGTGTCGGTGGAGCTGTGTGGTGAGTGTATCGGTGGAGCTGTGTGGTGAGTGCCTTGGTGGAGCTGAATGGTGGGTGCCTCAGTGGAGCTGTGTGGTGGATGCATCGGTGGAGCTGTGTGGTGGGTGCATCGGTGAAGCTGTGTCAGTGGAGCTGTGTGGTGGGTGCATCGGTGGAGCTGGTTGGTGGGTGCATCGGTGGAGCTGTGTGGTGGGTGCATCGGTGGAGCTGTGTGGTGGGTACCTCGGTGGAGCTCTGTGGTGGGTGCATCGGTGAAGCTGTGTGGTGGGTGCATCGGTGCAGCTTAGTGGGTCCATTGGCTGAGCTGTGTGGTGGGTGCATTCATGTAGCTAAGTTGGAGCATCGGTGGAGCTGTGTGGTGGGTGCATCGGTGGAGCTGTGTGGTGGGTGCATCAGTGGAGCTGTGTGATGGGTGCATTGGCTGAGCTATGTGGTGGGTGCATTGGTGGAGCTGTGTGGTGGGTGCATCGGTGGAGCTGTGTCAGTGGAGTTCTGTGGTGGGTGCATCAGTGGAGCTGTGTGGTAGGTGCCTTGGTGGAGCTGTATGGTGGGTGCCTCGGTGGAGCTCTGTGGTGGGTGCATCAGTGAAGCTGTGTGGTGGGTGCATTGGTGGAGCTGTGTGGTGGGTGCATTGGTGGAGCTGTGTGGTGGGTGCATCAGTGGAGCTGTGTGGTGGGTGCATCGGTGGAGCTGTGTGGTGGGTGCATCGGTCGAGCTGTGTTGGTGGAGCTGAGTGGTGGGTGCATCAGTGGAGCTGGGTGGTGGGGGCATCGGTGGAGCTGTGTAGGTGGAGCTGTGTGGTGGGTTCATCGGTGGAGCTGTGTGGTGGGTGCATCAATGGAGCTGTGTCAGTGGAGCTGCGTGATGGGTGCATCGGTGGAGCTGTGTGGTGGGTGCCTTGTTGGAGCTGTATGGTGGGTGCCTCAGTGGAGCTTTGTGGTGGGTGCATCGGTGGAGCTGTGTGGTGGGTGCCTTGGTGGAGCTGTATGGTGGGTGCCTTGGTGGAGCTGTGTGGTGGGTGCATCGGTGGAGCTGTGTGGTGGGTGCATCGGTGGAGCTGTGTCGGTGGAGCTGTGTGGTGGGTGCATTGGTGGAGCTGTGTGGTGGGTGCATCGGTGGAGCTGTGTCGATGGAGCTGTGTGGTGGTTGCATTGGTGGAGCTGGGTGGTGGGTGCATCGGTGGAGCTGTGTATGTGGAGCTGTGTGGTGGGTTCATCGGTAGAGCTGTGTGGTGGGTGCATTGGTGGAGCTGTGTGGTGGGTGCATCAGTGGAGCTGGGTGGTGGGTGCATCGTTGGAGCTGTGTGGTGGGTGCCTCAGTGGAGCTGTGTGGTGGGTGCATTGGTGGAGCTGTGTGGTGGGTGCATCGGTGCTGCTGTGTGGTGGGTGCATCAGTGGAGCTGTGTGGTGGGTGCATCAGTGGAGCTGTGTGGTGGGTGCATCGGTGGAGCTGTGTGGTGGGTGCATTGGTGAAGCTGTGTGGTGGGTGCATCGGTGGAGCTTAGTGGGTCCATTGGTGGAGCTGTGTGGTGGGTGCATTGGTGGAGCTTAGTTGGAGCATCGGTGGAGATGTGTGGTGGGTGCATCGGTGGAGCTCTGTGGTGGGTGAATCAGTGAAGCTGTGTGGTGGGTGCATCAGTGGAGCTGTCTGGTGGGTGCATCGGTGGAGCTGTATGGTGGGTGCCTTGGTGGAGCTGTGTGGTGGGTGCATCGGTGAAGCTGTGTGGTGGGTGCATCGGTGGAGCTGTGTCGATGGAGCTGTGTGGTGGTTGCATTGGTGGAACTGGGTGGTGGGTGCATCGGTGGAGCTGTGTAGGTGGAGCTGTGTGGTCGCTGCATCGGTGGAGATTTATGGTGGGTGCATCGGTGGAGCTGTGTGGTGGGTGCATCAGTGGAGCTGTGTCGATGGAGCTGTGTGGTGGGTGCATTGGTGGAGCTGGGTGGTGGGTGCATCGGTGGAGCTGTGTTGGTGGAGCTGTGTGGTGGCTGCATCGGTGGAGATTTGTGGTGGGTACATCAGTGGAGCTGTGTGGTGGGTGCATCGGTGGAGCTGTGTGGTGGATGCCTCGGTGGAGTTCTGTGGTGGGTGCCTCAGTGCAGCTGTGTGGTGGGTGCCTCGGTGGAGCTGTGTGGTGGGGGGACATCGGTGGAGCTGTGTGGTGGGTGCATCGGTGGAGCTGTGTAGGTGGAGCTGTGTGTTGGGTGCATCGGTAGAGCTGTGTGGTGGGTGCATTGGTGGAGCTGTGTGGTAGGTGCATCGGTGGAGCTGTGTGGTGGGTGCATCAGTGGAGCTGTGTGGTGGGTGCCTCGGTAGAGCTGTGTGGTGGGAAAATTGCAACACAGTTGATGGACAGAATGTAGAACAATGTCATACATTCACCCCAGTACAAAGATCTGGGCTTAAATCCATCGTTTTTTTGCACTCCACACCACCCTGGGTTAGACACTGGCTATATGCAAATCAGCTCTGATCCGGTGCCTCATGGGAACAGTCCAGTCCGAACTACCAAGCCATGTCTTTCCCAGACCGGAATCAAGCATCCAAGGACCAGTTTCTGGCTATCAGCCTTCTTCAGCCTGGATAGCTTGACTCCAGTGGTGTGGAGAGCCTGGGACTCACGTCTGAGTATACCCAGCACACACGGGGTGAAAATTGCAAAAAACACAGTTGATGGACAGAATGTAGAACAATGTCATACATTCACCCCAGTACAAGGATCTGGGCCTAAATCCATCGTTTTTTGCACTCCACACCACCCTGGGTTAGACACTGGCTATATGCAAATCATCTCTGACCGGGTGCCTCGTGGGAACAGTCCAGTCCAAACTCCCAGTCCCAGGCTCTCCACACCACTGGAGTCAAGCTATCCAGGCTGAATGAAGGCTGATAGCCAGAAACCGGTCCTTGGATGCTTGATTCCTGTCTCAGTGCCTCAGTGGAGCTATGTGGTGGGTGCATCAGTGGAGCTGTGTGGTGGGTACATCGGTGGAGCTGTGTCGGTGGAGCTGTGTGGTGGGTGCATTGGTGGAGCTGGGTGGTGGGTGCATCGGTCAAGATGTGTCAGTGGAGCTGTGTGGTGGCTGCATTAGTGGAGCTGTGTGGGGGGTGCATCGGTGGAGCTGTGTGGTGGGTCGTTCGGTGGAGCTGTGTGGTCGGTGCCTCGGCGGAGCTGTGTGGTGGGTGCATCAGTGGAGCTTTGTGGTGGGTGCATCGGTGGAGCTGTGTAGGTGGAACGGTGTTGTGGGTACTTCCTTCGAGCTGTATGGTGGGTGCATTGGTGGAGCTGTGTGGTGGGTGCCTCGGTGGAGCTCTGTGGTGGGTGCATCGGTGAAGCTGTGTGGTGGGTGCATCGGTGAAGCTTAGGGGGTCCATTGGTGGAGCTGTGTGGTGGGTGCATTGGTGGAGCTTAGTTGGAGCATCAGTGGAGCTGTGTGGTGGGTGAATCAGTGGAGCTGTGTGGTGGGTGCATCGGTGGAGCTGTGTAGGTGGAGCTGTGTGGTGGGTGCATTGGTGGAGCTCTGTGGTGGGTGCATCAGTGAAGCTGTGTGGTGGGTGCATCGGTGGAGCTGTGTGGTGGGTGCATCAGTAGAGCTGTGTGGTGGGTGCATCAGTGG
Source organism: Lissotriton vulgaris (assembly GCF_964263255.1). Lineage (NCBI taxonomy): Eukaryota > Metazoa > Chordata > Amphibia > Caudata > Salamandridae > Lissotriton > Lissotriton vulgaris. Next base: position 661,639,513 of record NC_141698.1, on the reverse strand, counting down.
AGCTGTGTTGGTGGAGCTGTGTGGAGGGTGCATCGGTGGAGCTGTGTGGTGGGTGCATCGGTGGAGCTGGTTGGTGGGTGCATTGGTGGAGCTGTGTGGTGGGTGCATCGGTGGAGCTGTGTGGTGGAAACCTCGGTGGAGCTCTGTGGTGGGTGCATCGGTGAAGCTGTGTGGTGGGTGCATCAGTGCAGCTTAGTGGGTCCATAGGCTGAGCTGTGTGGTGGGTGCATTCATATAGCTAAGTTGGAGCATCGGTGGAGCTGTGTGGTGGGTGCATCAGTGGAGCTGTGTGGTGGGTGCATCGGTGGAGCTGTGTGATGGGTGCATTGGTGGAGCTGTGTGGTGGGTGCATCAGTGGAGCTGTGTGGTGGGTGCATCAATGGAGCTGTGTCAGTGGAGCTGTGTGCTGGGTGCCTCAGTGGAGCTGTGTGGTGGGTGCATCGGTGGATCTGTGTGGTGGGTGCATCAGTGGAGCTGTGTGGTGGGTGCATCAGTAGAGCTGTGTGCTGGGTGCATCAGTGGAGCTGGGTGGTGGGTGCATCAGTGGAGCTGGGTGGTGGGTGGATCGGTGGAGCTGTCTGGTGGATGCATCGGTGGAGCTGTGTGGTGGAAACCTCGGTGGAGCTCTGTGGTGGGTGCATCGATGGAGCTGTGTGGTGGGTGCATCGGTGGAGCTGTGAGGTGGGTGCCTCAGTGGAGCTGTGTGGTGGGTGCATCAGTGGAGCTGTGTCGGCGGAGCTGTGTGCTGGGTGCATCGGTGGAGCTGGGTGGTGGGTGGATCGGTGGAGCTGTGTGGTGGGTGCATAGGTGCAGCTGTGTGGTGGGTGCATAGGTGGAGCTGTGTGGTGGGTGCCTCAGTGGAGCTGTGTGGTGGGTGCATAGGTGGAGCTGTGTGGTGGGTGCATCGGTGGAGCTGTGTGGTGGGTGCCTCGGTGGAACTCTGTGGTGGGTGCATCGGTGAAGCTGTGTGGTGGGTGCATTGGTGGAGCTAAGTGTGGGTCCATTGGTGGAGCTGTGTGGTGGGTGCATTGGTGGAGCTTAGTTGGATCATTGGCAGAGCTGTGTGGTGGGTGCATCGGTGGAGCTGTGTGGTGGGTGCATCGGTGGAGCTGTGTGGTGGGTGCATCAGTGGAGATGTGTGGTGGGTGCATCAGTGGAGCTGTGTGGTGGGTGCATCGGTGGAGCTGTGTAGGTGGAGCTGTGTGGTGGGTGCATTGGTGGAGCTCTGTGCTGGGGGCATCAGTGAAGGATAGCTTGACTCCAGTGGTGTGGAGAGCCTGGGACTCACGTCTGAGTATACCCAGCACACACGGGGTGAAAATTGCAAAAAACACAGTTGATGGACAGAATGTAGAACAATGTCATACATTCACCCCAGTACAAGGATCTGGGCCTAAATCCATCGTTTTTTGCACTCCACACCACCCTGGGTTAGACACTGGCTATATGCAAATCATCTCTGACCGGGTGCCTCGTGGGAACAGTCCAGTCCAAACTCCCAGTCCCAGGCTCTCCACACCACTGGAGTCAAGCTATCCAGGCTGAATGAAGGCTGATAGCCAGAAACCGGTCCTTGGATGCTTGATTCCTGTCTCAGTGCCTCAGTGGAGCTATGTGGTGGGTGCATCAGTGGAGCTGTGTGGTGGGTACATCGGTGGAGCTGTGTCGGTGGAGCTGTGTGGTGGGTTTATTGTTGGAGCTGGGTGGTGGGTGCATCGGTCAAGATGTGTCAGTGGAGCTGTGTGGTGGCTGCATTAGTGGAGCTGTGTGGGGGGTGCATCGGTGGAGCTGTGTGGTGGGTCGTTCGGTGGAGCTGTGTGGTCGGTGCCTCGGCGGAGCTGTGTGGTGGGTGCATCAGTGGAGCTTTGTGGTGGGTGCATCGGTGGAGCTGTGTAGGTGGAACGGTGTTGTGGGTACTTCCTTCGAGCTGTATGGTGGGTGCATTGGTGGAGCTGTGTGGTGGGTGCCTCGGTGGAGCTCTGTGGTGGGTGCATCGGTGAAGCTGTGTGGTGGGTGCATCGGTGAAGCTTAGGGGGTCCATTGGTGGAGCTGTGTGGTGGGTGCATTGGTGGAGCTTAGTTGGAGCATCAGTGGAGCTGTGTGGTGGGTGAATCAGTGGAGCTGTGTGGTGGGTGCATCGGTGGAGCTGTGTAGGTGGAGCTGTGTGGTGGGTGCATTGGTGGAGCTCTGTGGTGGGTGCATCAGTGAAGCTGTGTGGTGGGTGCATCGGTGGAGCTGTGTGGTGGGTGCATCAGTAGAGCTGTGTGGTGGGTGCATCAGTGGAGCTGTGTTGGTGGAGCTGTGTGGAGGGTGCATCGGTGGAGCTGTGTGGTGGGTGCATCGGTGGAGCTGGTTGGTGGGTGCATTGGTGGAGCTGTGTGGTGGGTGCATCGGTGGAGCTGTGTGGTGGAAACCTCGGTGGAGCTCTGTGGTGGGTGCATCGGTGAAGCTGTGTGGTGGGTGCATCAGTGCAGCTTAGTGGGTCCATAGGCTGAGCTGTGTGTTGGGTGCATTCATATAGCTAAGTTGGAGCATCGGTGGAGCTGTGTGGTGGGTGCATCAGTGGAGCTGTGTGGTGGGTGCATCGGTGGAGCTGTGTGATGGGTGCATTGGTGGAGCTGTGTGGTGGGTGCATCAGTGGAGCTGTGTGGTGGGTGCATCAATGGAGCTGTGTCAGTGGAGCTGTGTGCTGGGTGCCTCAGTGGAGCTGTGTGGTGGGTGCATCGGTGGATCTGTGTGGTGGGTGCATCAGTGGAGCTGTGTGGTGGGTGCATCAGTAGAGCTGTGTGCTGGGTGCATCAGTGGAGCTGGGTGGTGGGTGCATCAGTGGAGCTGGGTGGTGGGTGGATCGGTGGAGCTGTCTGGTGGATGCATCGGTGGAGCTGTGTGGTGGAAACCTCGGTGGAGCTCTGTGGTGGGTGCATCGATGGAGCTGTGTGGTGGGTGCATCGGTGGAGCTGTGAGGTGGGTGCCTCAGTGGAGCTGTGTGGTGGGTGCATCAGTGGAGCTGTGTCGGCGGAGCTGTGTGCTGGGTGCATCGGTGGAGCTGGGTGGTGGGTGGATCGGTGGAGCTGTGTGGTGGGTGCATAGGTGCAGCTGTGTGGTGGGTGCATAGGTGGAGCTGTGTGGTGGGTGCCTCAGTGGAGCTGTGTGGTGGGTGCATAGGTGGAGCTGTGTGGTGGGTGCATCGGTGGAGCTGTGTGGTGGGTGCCTCGGTGGAACTCTGTGGTGGGTGCATCGGTGAAGCTGTGTGGTGGGTGCATTGGTGGAGCTAAGTGTGGGTCCATTGGTGGAGCTGTGTGGTGGGTGCATTGGTGGAGCTTAGTTGGATCATTGGCAGAGCTGTGTGGTGGGTGCATCGGTGGAGCTGTGTGGTGGGTGCATCGGTGGAGCTGTGTGGTGGGTGCATCAGTGGAGATGTGTGGTGGGTGCATCAGTGGAGCTGTGTGGTGGGTGCATCGGTGGAGCTGTGTAGGTGGAGCTGTGTGGTGGGTGCATTGGTGGAGCTCTGTGCTGGGGGCATCAGTGAAGCTGTGTGGTTGTGACAGTGATGGAGCTGAATGGTGGGTGCATCAGTGGAGCTGTGTGGTGGGTGTAGCGGTGGAGCTGTGTCGGTGGAGCTGTGTGGTGGGTGCATCAGTGGAGCTGTGTCGGTGGAGCTGTGTGGTGAGTGTATCGGTGGAGCTGGGTGGTGAGTGCCTTGGTGGAGCTGAATGGTGGGTGCCTCAGTGGAGCTGTGTGGTGGATGCATCGGTGGAGCTGTGTGGTGGGTGCATCGGTGAAGCTGTGTCGGTGGAGCTGTGTGGTGGGTGCATTGGTGGAGCTGGGTGGTGGGTGCATCGGTTGAGCTGTGTCGGTGGAGCTGTGTGGTGGCTGCATCAGTGGAGCTGTGTGGTGGGTGCATCGGTGAAGCTGTGTGGTGGGTGCATCGGTGAAGCTGTGTGGTGAGTGCATCGGTGGAGCTAAGTGTGGGTCCATTGGTGGAGCTGTGTGGTGCGTGCATTGGTGGAGTTTAGTTGGATCATCGGCGGAGCTGTGTGGTGGGTGCATCGGTGGAGCTGTGTGGTGGGTGCATCGGTGGAGCTGAGTGGTGTGTGCATTAGTGGAGCTGTGTGGTGGGTGCATCAGTGGAGCTGTGTGGTGGGTGCATTGGTGGAGCTGTGTAGGTGGAGCTGTGTGGTGGGTTCATCGGTGGAGCTCTGCGGTGGGTGCATCAGTGAAGCTGTGTGGTGGGTGCAGCGGTGGAGCTGTGTGGTGGGTGCATCAGTGGAGCTGTGTGGTGGGTGCAGCGGTGGAGCTGTGTCGGTGGAGCTGTGTGGTGGGTGCATCAGTGGAGCTGTGTCAGTGGAGCTGTGTGGTGGGTGCATCGGTGGAGCTGTGTGGTGGGTGCCTTGGTGGAGCTGTATGGTGGGTGCCTCAGTGGAGCTGTGTGGTAGATGCATCGGTTGAGCTGTGTAGTGGGTGCATCAGTTGAGCTGTGTCGGTGGAGCTGTGTGGTGGGTGCATTGGTGGAGCTGGGTGGTGGGTGCATCAGTCGAGCTGTGTCGGTGGAGCTGTCTGGTGGCTGCATCAGTGGAGCTGTGTGGTGGGTGCATCGGTGGAGCTGTGTGGTGGGCGCATCGGTGGAGCTGTGTGGTGGGTGCATCAGTGGAGTTGTGTGGTGGCTGCATCAGTGGAGCTGTGTGGTGGGTGCATCGGTGGAGCTGTGTGGTGGGTCGTTTGGTGAAGCTGTGTGGTGGGTGCCTCAGTGGAGCTGTGTGGTGGCTGCATCAGTGGAGCTGTGTGCTGGGTGCATCAGTGGAGCTGTGTCGGAGGAGCTGTGTGCTGGGTGCATCGGTGGAGCTGGTTGGTGGGTGGATCGGTGGAGCTGTCTGGTTGGTGCATAGGTGGAGCTGTGTGGTTGGTGCATCTGCTGAGCTGTGTGGTGGGTGCATAGGTGGAGCTGCGTGGTGAGTGCATAGGTGGAGCTGTGTGGTGGGTGCCTCGGTGGAGCTGTGTGGTGGGTGCATCAGTGGAGCTGTGTGGTGGGTGCATCAGTGGAGTTGTGTGGTGGGTGCCTTGGTGGAGCTGTATGGTGGGTACCTTGGTGGAGCTGTGTGGTGGGTGCATTGGTGGAGTTGCATCGGTGGAGCTGTGTGGTGGGTTGTTTGGTGGAGCTGTGTCGTGGGTGCCTCAGTGGAGCTGTGTGGTGGGTGCATCGGTGGAGCTGTGTGGTGGGTGCAGCGTTGGAGCTGTGTAGGTGGAGCTGTGTGGTGGGTGCATTGGTGGAGCTGTGGTGGGTGCATCGGTGGAGCTGTGTGGTGGGTGCCTCGGTGCAGCTCTGTGGTGGGTGCATCAGTGAAGCTGTGTGTTGGGTGCATCTGTGAAGCTTAGGGGGTCCATTGGTGGAGCTGTGTGGTGGGTGCATTGGTGGAGCTTAGTTGGAGCATCGGTGGAGCTGTGTGGTGGGAGAATCAGTGGAGCTGTGTGGTGGGTGCATCGGTGGAGCTGTGTAGGTGGAGCTGTGTGGTGGGTGCATCGGTGGAGCTCTGTGGTGGGTGCATCAGTGAAGCTGTGTGGTGGGTGAATCGGTGGAGCTGTGTGGTGGGTGCATCAGTAGAGCTGTGTGGTGGGTGCATCAGTGGAGCTGTGTTGGTGGAGCTGTTTGGTGCGTGCATTGGTGGAGTTTAGTTGGATCATCGGCGGAGCTGTGTGGTGGGTGCATCGGTGGAGCTGTGTGGTGGGTGCATCGGTGGAGCTGAGTGGTGGGTGCATTAGTGGAGCTGTGTGGTGGGTGCATCAGTGGAGCTGTGTGGTGGGTGCATTGGTGGAGCTGTGTAGGTGGAGCTGTGTGGTGGGTGCATCGGTGGAGCTCTGCGGTGGGTGCATCAGTGAAGCTGTGTGGTGGGTGCAGCGGTGGAGCTGTGTGGTGGGTGCATCAGTGGAGCTGTGTGGTGGGTACAGCGGTGGAGCTGTGTCGGTGGAGCTGTGTGGTGGGTGCATCAGTGGAGCTGTGTGGTGGGTGCATCGGTGGAGCTCTGCGGTGGGTGCATCAGTGAAGCTGTGTGGTGGGTGCAGCGGTGGAGCTGTGTGGTGGGTGCATCAGTGGAGCTGTGTGGTGGGTACAGCGGTGGAGCTGTGTCGGTGGAGCTGTGTGGTGGGTGCATCAGTGGAGCTGTGTGGTGGGTGCATCAGTGGAGCTGTGTGGTGGGTGCATCAGTGGAGCTGTGTCAGCAGAGCTGTGTGCTGGGTGCATCGGTGGAGCTGGGTGGTGGGTGGATCGGTGGAGCTGTGTGGTGGGTGCATAGGTGCAGCTGTGTGGTGGGTGCATAGGTGGAGCTTTGTGGTGGGTGCCTCGGTGGAGCTGTGTGGTGGGTGCATAGGTGGAGCTGTGTGGTGGGTGCATCGGTGGAGCTGTGTGGTGGGTGCCTCAGTGGAGCTCTGTGGTGGGTGCATCGGTGAAGCTGTGTGGTGGGTGCATTGGTGGAGCTAAGTGTGGGTCCATTGGTGGAGCTGGTTGGTGGGTGCATCGGTGGAGCTGTGTGGTGGAAACCTCGGTGGAGCTCTTTGGTGGGTGCATCGGTGAAGCTGTGTGGTGGGTGCATCAGTGCAGCTTAGTGGGTCCATTGGCTGAGCTGTGTGGTGGGTGCATCAGTGGAGCTGTGTGGTGGGTGCATCAGTGGAGCTGTGTGGTGGGTGCATCGGTGGAGCTGTGTGATGGGTGCATTGGTGGAGCTGTGTGGTGGGTGCATCAGTGGAGCTGTGTGGTGGGTGCATCAATGGAGCTGTGTCAGTGGAGCTGGGTGCTGGGTGCCTCGGTGGAGCTGTGTGGTGGGTGCATCGGTGGATCTGTGTGGTGGGTGCATCAGTGGAGCTGTGTGGTGGGTGCATCAGTGGAGCTGTGTGCTGGGTGCATCAGTGGAGCTGGGTGGTGGGTGCATCAGTGGAGCTGGGTGGTGGGTGGATCGGTGGAGCTGTCTGGTGGGTGCATCGGTGGAGCTGTGTGGTGGAAACCTCGGTGGAGCTCTGTGGTGGGTGCATCGATGGAGCTGTGTGGTGGGTGCATCGGTGGAGCTGTGTGGTGGGTGCCTCAGTGGAGCTGTGTGGTGGGTGCATCAGTGGAGCTGTGTCGGCGGAGCTGTGTGCTGGGTGCATCGGTGGAGCTGGGTGGTGGGTGGATCGGTGGAGCTGTGTGGTGGGTGCATAGGTGCAGCTGTGTGGTGGGTGCCTTGGTGGAGCTGTGTGGTGGGTGCATAGGTGGAGCTGTGTGGTGGGTGCATCGGTGGAGCTGTGTGGTGGGTGCCTCGGTGGAGCTCTGTGGTGGGTGCATCGGTGAAGCTGTGTGGTGGGTGCATTGGTGGAGCTAAGTGTGGATCCATTGGTGGAGCTGTGTGGTGGGTGCATTGGTGGAGCTTAGTTGGATCATTGGCAGAGCTGTGTGGTGGGTGCATTGGTGGAGCTGTGTGGTGGGTGCATCGGTGGAGCTGTGTGGTGGGTGCATCAGTGGAGCTGGGTGGTGGGTGGATCGGTGGAGCTGTCTGGTGGGTGCATCGGTGGAGCTGTGTGGTGGAAACCTCGGTGGAGCTCTGTGGTGGTTGCATCGATGGAGCTGTGTGGTGGGTGCATCGGTGGAGCTGTGTGGTGGGTGCCTCAGTGGAGCTGTGTGGTGGGTGCATCAGTGGAGCTGTGTCAGCAGAGCTGTGTGCTGGGTGCATCGGTGGAGCTGGGTGGTGGGTGGATCGGTGGAGCTGTGTGGTGGGTGCATAGGTGCAGCTGTGTGGTGGGTGCATAGGTGGAGCTGTGTGGTGGGTGCCTCGGTGGAGCTGTGTGGTGGGTGCATAGGTGGAGCTGTGTGGTGGGTGCATCGGTGGAGCTGTGTGGTGGGTGCCTCGGTGGAGCTCTGTGGTGGGTGCATCGGTGAAGCTGTGTGGTGGGTGCATTGGTGGAGCTAAGTGTGGGTCCATTGGTGGAGCTGTGTGGTGGGTGCATTGGTGGAGCTTAGTTGGATCATTGGCAGAGCTGTGTGGTGGGTGCATCGGTGAAGCTGTGTGGTGGGTGCATCGGTGGAGCTGTGTGGTGGGTGCATCGGTGGAGCTGTGTAGGTGGAGCTGTGTGGTGGGTGCATTGGTGGAGCTCTGTGCTGGGTGCATCAGTGAAGCTGTGTGGTTGGTGCAGCGATGGAGCTGAATGGTGGGTGCATCAGTGGAGCTGTGTGGTGGGTGTAGCGGTGGAGCTGTGTCGGTGGAGCTGTGTGGTGGGTGCATCAGTGGAGCTGTGTCGGTGGAGCTGTGTGTTGAGTGCATCGGTGGAGCTGTGTGGTGAGTGCCTTGGTGGAGCTGAATGGTGGGTGCCTCAGTGGAGCTGTGTGGTGGATGCATCGGTGGAGCTGTGTGGTGGGTGCATCGGTGAAGCTGTGTCGGTGGAGCTGTGTGGTGGGTGCATTGGTGGAGCTGGGTGGTGGGTGCATCGGTCGAGCTGTGTCGGTGGAGCTGTGTGGTGGCTGCATCAGTGGAGCTGTGTGGTGGGTGCATCGGTGGAGCTGTGTGGTGGGTGCATCGGTGAAGCTGTGTGGTGAGTGCATCGGTGGAGCTAAGTGTGGGTCCATTGGTGGAGCTGTGTGGTGCGTGCATTGGTGGAGCTTAGTTGGATCATCGGCAGAGCTGTGTGGTGGGTGCATCGGTGGAGCTGTGTGGTGGGTGCATCGGTGGAGCTGTGTGGTGGGTGCATTAGTGGAGCTGTGTGGTGGGTGCATCAGTGGAGCTGTGTGGTGGGTGCATTGGTGGAGCTGTGTAGGTGGAGCTGTGTGGTGGGTGCATCGGTGTTGCTCTGTGGTGGGTGCATCAGTGAAGCTGTGTGGTGGGTGCAGCAGTGGAGCTGTGTGGTGGGTGCATCAGTGGAGCTGTGTGGTGGGTGCAGCGGTGGAGCTGTGTCGGTGGAGCTGTGTGGTGGGTGCATCAGTGGAGCTGTGTCAGTGGAGCTGTGTGGTGGGTGCATCGGTGGAGCTGTGTGGTGGGTGCCTTGGTGGAGCTGTATGGTGGGTGCCTCAGTGGAGCTGTGTGGTAGATGCATCGGTTGAGCTGTGTAGTGGGTGCATCAGTTGAGCTGTGTCGGTGGAGCTGTGTGGTGGGTGCATTGGTGGAGCTGGGTGGTGGGTGCATCAGTCGAGCTGTGTCGGTGGAGCTGTCTGGAGGCTGCATCAGTGGAGCTGTGTGGTGGGTGCATCGGTGGAGCTGTGTGGTGGGCACATCGGTGGAGCTGTGTGGTGGGTGCATCAGTGGAGTTGTGTGGTGGCTGCATCAGTGGAGCTGTGTGGTCGGTGCATCGGTGGAGCTGTGTGGTGGGTCGTTTGGTGGAGCTGTGTGGTGGGTGCCTCGGTGGAGCTGTGTGGTGGCTGCATCAGTGGAGCTGTGTGCTGGGTGCATCAGTGGAGCTGTGTCGGAGGAGCTGTGTGCTGGGTGCATCGGTGGAGCTGGGTGGTGGGTGGATCGGTGGAGCTTTCTGGTGGGTGCATAGGTGGAGCTGTGTGGTTGGTGCATCTGCTGAGCTGTGTGGTGGGTGCATAGGTGGAGCTGCGTGGTGAGTGCATAGGTGGAGCTGTGTGGTGGGTGCCTCGGTGGAGCTGTGTGGTGGGTGCATCAGTGGAGCTGTGTGGTGGGTGCATCAGTGGAGCTGTGTGGTGGGTGCCTTGGTGGAGCTGTATGGTGGGTACCTTGGTGGAGCTGTGTGGTGGGTGCATCGGTGGAGTTGCATCGGTGGAGCTGTGTGGTGGGTTGTTTGGTGGAGCTGTGTGGTGGGTGCCTCAGTGGAGCTGTGTGGTGGGTGCATCGGTGGAGCTGTGTGGTGGGAGAATCAGTGGAGCTGTGTGGTGGGTGCATCGTTGGAGCTGTGTAGGTGGAGCTGTGTGGTGGGTGCATCGGTGGAGCTCTGTGGTGGGTGCATCAGTGAAGCTGTGTGGTGGGTGCATCGGTGGAGCTGTGTGGTGGGTGCATCAGTAGAGCTGTGTGGTGGGTGCATCAGTGGAGCTGTGTTGGTGGAGCTGTGTGGTGGGTGCATCAGTGGAGCTGTGTAGGTGGAGCTGTGTGGTGGGTGCATCGGTGGAGCTGGTTGGTGGGTGCATTGGTGGAGCTGTGTGGTGGATGCATCGGTGGAGCTGTGTGGTGGAAACCTCGGTGGAGCTCTGTGGTGGGTGCATCGGTGAAGCTGTGTGGTGGGTGCATTAGTGCAGCTTAGTTGGTCCATTGGCTGAGCTGTGTGGTGCGTGCATTCATATAGATAAGTTGGAGCATCGGTGGAGCTGTGTGGTGGGTGCATCAGTGGAGCTGTGTGGTGGGTGCATCGGTGGAGCTGTGTGATGGGTGCATTGGTGGAGCTGTGTGGTGGGTGCATCAGTGGAGCTGTGTGGTGGGTGCATCAATGGAGCTGTGTCAGTGGAGCTGTGTGCTGGGTGCCTCGGTGGAGCTGTGTGGTGGGTGCATCGGTGGATCTGTGTGGTGGGTGCATCAGTGGAGCTGTGTGGTGGGTGCATCAGTGGAGCTGTGTGCTGGGTGCATCAGTGGAGCTGGGTGGTGGGTGCATCAGTGGAGCTGGGTGGTGGGTGTATCGGTGGAGCTGCCTGGTGGGTGCATCGGTGGAGCTGTGTGGTGGAAACCTCGGTGGAGCTCTGTGGTGGGTGCATCGATGGAGCTGTGTGGTGGGTGCATCGGTGGAGCTGTGTGGTGGGTGCCTCAGTGGAGCTGTGTGGTGGGTGCATCAGTGGAGCTGTGTCGGCGGAGCTGTGTGCTGGGTGCATCGGTGGAGCTGGGTGGTGGGTGGATCGGTGGAGCTGTGTGATGGGTGCATAGGTGCAGCTGTGTGGTGGGTGCATTGGTGGAGCTGTGTGGTGAGTGCCTCGGTGGAGCTGTGTGGTGGGTGCATAGGTGGAGCTGTGTGGTGGGTGCATCGGTGGAGCTGTGTGGTGGGTGCCTCGGTGGAGCTCTGTGGTGGGTGCATCGGTGAAGCTGTGTGGTGGGTCCATTGGTGGAGCTTAGTTGGATCATTGGCAGAGCTGTGTGGTGGGTGCATCGGTGGAGCTGTGTGGTGGGTGCATCGGTGGAGCTCTGTGCTGGGTGCATCAGTGAAGCTGTGTGGTTGGTGCAGCGATGGAGCTGAATGGTGGGTGCATCAGTGGAGCTGTGTGGTGGGTGTAGCGGTGGAGCTGTGTCAGTGGAGCTGTGTGGTGGGTGCATCAGTGGAGCTGTGTCGGTGGAGCTGTGTGGTGAGTGCATCGGTGGAGCTGTGTGGTGAGTGCCTTGGTGGAGCTGAATGGTGGGTGCCTCAGTGGAGCTGTGTGGTGGATGCATCGGTGGAGCTGTGTGGTGGGTGCATCGGTGGAGCTGTGTGGTGCGTGCATCGGTGAAGCTGTGTCGGTGGAGCTGTGTGGTGGGTGCATTGGTGGAGCTGGGTGGTGGGTGCATCGGTCGAGCTGTGTCGGTGGAGCTGTGTGATGGCTGCATCAGTGGAGCTGTGTGGTGGGTGCATCGGTGGAGCTGTGTGGTGGGTGCATCGGTGAAGCTGTGTGGTGGGTGCATCAGTGGAGCTGTGTGGTGGGTGCATCGGTGGAGCTGTGTAGGTGGAGCTGTGTGGTGGGTGCATTGGTGGAGCTGTGTGGTGGGTGCATCAGTGGAGCTGTGTGGTGGGTGCATCAATGGAGCTGTGTCAGTGGAGCTGTGTGGTGGGTGCATCGGTGGAGCTGTGTGGTGGGTGCCTTGATGGAGCTGTATGGTGGGTGCCATGGTGGAGCTGTATGGTCGGTGCATTGGTGGAGCTGTGTGGTGGGTGCATCAGTGGAGATGTGTGGTGGGCGCATCAATGGAACTGTCTCAGTGGAGATGTGTGGTGGGTGCATCGGTGGAGCTGTGTGGTGGGTGCCTTGGTGGAGCTGTATGGCGGGTGCCTCAGTGGAGCTGTGTGGTGGGTGCATCGGTGGAGCTGTGTGGTGGGTGCATCGGTGGAGCTGTGTCGGTGGAGCTGTGTGGTGGAGCTGTGTGGTGGGTGCATTCATGTAGCTAAGTAGGAGCATTGGTGGAGCTGTGTGGTGGGTGCATCGGTGGAGCTGTGTGGTGGGTGCATCAGTGGAGCTGTGTAATGGGTGCATCGGTGGAGCTGTGTGGTGGGTGCATCAGTGGAGCTGTGTGGTGGGTGCATCGGTGGAGCCGTGTCGGTGGAGCTGTGTGGTGGCTGCATCGGTGGAGCTGTGTGGTGGGTGCCTTGGTGGAGCTGTATGGTGGGTGCCACAGTGGAGCTGTGTGGTGGGTGCATCGGTGGAGCTGTGTGGTGGGTGCATCGGTGGAGCTGTGTCAGTGGAGCTGTGTGGTGGGCGCATTGGTGGAGCTGTGTGGTGGGTGCATTGGTGGAGGTGGGTGGTGGGTGCATCGGTCGAGCTGTGTCGGTGGAGCTGTGTGGTGGCTGCATCAGTGGAGCTGTGTGGTGTGTGCATCAGTGGAGCTGTGTGGTGGGTCATTTGGTGGAGCTGTGTGGTGGGGCTGTGTGGTGGGTGCCTCGGTGGAGCTGTGTGGTAGGTGCATCAGTGGAACTGTGTGGTGGGTGCATCAGTGGAGCTGTGTAGGTGGAGCTGTGTGGTGGGTGCATCGGTGGAGATGTGTGGTGGGTGCATTGGTGGAGCTGTGTGGTGGTGCATTGGTGGAGCTGTGTGGTGAGTGCTTCAGTGGAGCACTGTGGTGAGTGCATCAGTGGAGCTGTGTGCTGGGTGCATCGGTGGAGCTGGGTGGTGGGTGGATCGGTGGAGCTGTCTGTTGGGTGCATAGGTGGAGCTGTGTGGTGGATGCTTCGGTGGAGCTGTGTGGTGGGTGCATTGGTGGAGCTGTGTGGTGGGTGCCTTGGTGGAGCTGTATGGTGGGTGCCTTGGTGGAGCAGTGTGGTGGGTGCATCGGTGGAGCTGCATCGGTGGAGCTGTGTGGTGGGTGCATCGGTGGAGCTGTGTAGTGGGTGCATCAGTGGAGCTGTGTAGGTGGAGCTGTGTGGTGGGTTCATCGGTGGAGCTATGTGGTGGGTGCATTGGTGGAGCTGTGGTGGGTACATCGGTGAAGCTGTGGGGTGGGTGCCTCGGTGGAGCTCTGTGGTGCGTGCATCGGTGAAGCTGTGTGGTGGGTGTATCGGTGGAGCTTAGTGGGTCCATTGGTGGAGCTGTGTGGTGGGTGCATCAGTGGAGCTGTGTGCTGGGTGCATCAGTGGAGCTGTGTCGGTAGAGCTGTGCGCTGGGTGCCTCAGTGGAGCTGTGTGGTGGGTGCATCGGTGGAGATGTGTGGTGGGTGCCTTGGTGGAGCTGTGTCAGTGGAGCTGTGTGGTGGCTACATCGGTGGAGCTGTGTGGCGGGTGCCTCAGTGGAGCTGTGTGGTGGGTCATTTGGTGGAGCTGTGTGGTGGGTGCCTCGGTGGAGCTGTGTGGTGGGTGCATTGGTGGAGCTCTGTGGTGGGTGCATCAGTGAAGCTGTGTGGAGGGTGCATCGGTGGAGCTTAGTGGGTGCATTTGTGGAGCTGTGTGGTGGGTACATTGGTGGAGCTTAGTTGGAGCATCAGTGGAGCTGTGTGGTGGGTGCATCGGTGGAGCTGTGTTGTGGGTGCATCAGTGGAGCTTTGTGGTGGGTGCATCGGTGAAGCTGGGTGGTGGGTGCATCGGTGGAGCTGTGTGCTGGGTGCATCGGTGAAGCTGGGTGGTGGGTGCATCGATGGAGCTGTGTGGTGGGTACATCGGTGGAGCTGTGTAGGTGGAACTGTGTGGTGGGTGCATCTGTTGAGCTGTGTGGTGGGTGCATCTGTGGAGCTGTGTGGTGGGTGCATCTGTGGAGCTGTGTGGTGGGTGCCTTGGTGGAGCTGTGTGGTGGGTGCATCGGTGGAGCTGTGTGGTGAGTGCACCATGGAGCTGTATGGTGGGTGCCTCGGTGGAGCTGTGAGGTGGGTGCATCGGTGGAGCTGTGTGGTGGGTGCATCAGTGGAGCTGTGTCAGTGGAGTTGTGTGGTGGGTGCATCAGTGGAGCTGTGTGGTGGGTGCCTTGGTGGAGCTGTATGGTGTGTGCCTCAGTGGAGCTGTGTGGTGGGTGCCTCGGTGGAGCTGTGTGGTGAGTGCATCGGTGGAGCTGTGTGGTGGGTGCATCGGTGGAGCTGTATGGTGGGTGCGTCGTGGAGCTGTATGGTGGGTGCCTCTGTGGAGCTGTGTGGTGGGTGCATCGGTGGAGCTGTGTGGTGGGTGCATCGGTGGAGCTGTGTCAGTGGAGTTGTGTGGTGGGTGCATCAGTGGAGCTGTGTGGTGGGTGCCTTGGTGGAGCTGTATGGTGGGTGCCTCAGTGGAGCTGTGTGGTGGGTGCCTCAGTGGAGCTGTGTGGTGGGTGCATCGGTGGAGCTGTGTGGTGGGTGCATCGGTGGAGCTTTGTCAGTGGAGCTAAGTGGTGGGTGCACCGGTGGAGCTGTGTAGGTGGAGCTGTGTGGTGGGTGCATCGGTGGAGCTGTGTGGTGGGTGCATTGGTGGAGCTGTGGTGGGTGCATCAGTGAAGCTGTGTGGTGGGTGCATCGGTGGAGCTGGGTGGTGGGTGCATCGGTGGAGCTGTGTAGGTGGAGCTGTGTGGTGGGTGCCTCAGTAGAGCTCTGTCGTGGGTGCATCAGTGAAGCTGGGTGGTGGGTGCATCGGTGGAGCTTGGTGGTGGGTGCATCAGTGGAGCTGTGTCAGTGGAGCTGTGTGGTGCTTGCATCGGTGGAGCTGTGTGGTGGGTGCATAGGAGGAGCTGTGTGGTGGGTGCATAGGAGGAGCTGTGTGGTGGGTCATTCGGTGGAGCTGTGTGGTGGGTGCCTCGGTGGAGCTGTGAGGTGGGTGCCTTGGTGGAGCTGTGTGGTGGGTGCATTGGTGGATCTGTGTGGTGGGTTCATCGGTGGAGCTGGGTGGTGGGTGCATCGGTGGAGCTGTGTTGGCAGAGCTGAGTGGTGGGTGCATCAGTGGAGCTGGGTGGTGGGTGCATCGGTGGAGCCCTGTGGTGGGTGCATCGGTGGAGCTGGGTGGTGGGTGCATCGGTGGAGCTGTGTCGGCAGAGCTGAGTGGTGGGTGCATCAGTGGAGCTGGGTGGTGGGTGCATCGGTGGAGCTGTGTCGGCAGAGCAGTGTGGTGGCTGCATCGGTGGAGCTGTGTGGTGGGTGCCTTGGTTGAGCTGTGTGATGGGTGCATCGGTGGAGCTGTGTAGGTGGAGCTGTGTGGTGGGTGCATCGGTGGAACTGTGTGGTGGGTGCATTGGTGGAGCTGTGTGGTGGGTGCATCGGTGGAGCTTAGTGGATCCATTGGTGAAGCTGTATGGTGGGTGCATTGGTGGAGCTTAGTTGGAGCATCGGTGGAGCTGTGTGGTGGGTGCATCAGTGGAGCTGTGTCAGTGGAGTTGTGTGGTGGGTGCATCACTGGAGCTGTGTGGTGGGTGCATCAGTGGAGCTGTGTAGGTGGAGCTGTGTGGTGGGTGCATCGGTGGAGATGTGTGGTGGGTGCATTGGTGGAGCTGTGTGGTGGGTGCATCGGTGGAGCTGTGTGGTGGGTGCTTCGGTGGAGCACTGTGGTGAGTGCATCGGTGAAGCTGTGTGCTGGGTGCATCAGTTGAGCTGTGTCGGTGGAGCTGTGTGCTGGGTGCATCGGAGGAGCTGGGTGGTGGGTGACTCGGTGGAGCTGTCTGATGGGTGCATAGGTGGAGCTGTGTGGTGGGTGCATCTGTTGAGCTGTGTGGTGGGTGCATAGGTGGAGCTGTGTGGTGGGTGCATCGATGAAGCTGTGTGCTGGGTGCATAAGTGGAGCTGTGTCGGTGGAGCTGTGTGCTGGGTGCATCGGTGGAGCTGTGTCAGTGGAGCTATGTGGTGGGTGCATCGGTGGACCTTAGTGGGTCCATTGGTGGAGCTGTCTGGTGGGTGCATAGGTGGAGCTGTGTGGTGGGTGCATCTGTTGAGCTGTGTGGTGGGTGCATAGGTGGAGCTGTGTGGTGGGTGCATAGGTGGAGCTGTGTGGTGGGTGCATCGGTGGAGCTGTTTGGTGGGTGCCTTGGTGGAGCTGTATGGTGGGTGCCTTGGTGGAGCTGTGTGGTGGGTGCATTGGTGGAGCTGCATCGGTAGAGCTGTGTGGTGGGTGCATCGGTGGAGCTGTGTGGTGGGTTGTTTGGTAGAGTTGTGTGGTGGGTGCCTCGGTGGAGCTGTGGGGTGGGTGCATCGGTGGAGCTGTGTGGTGGGTGCATCGGTGTAGCTGTGTAGGTGGAGCTGTGTGGTGGGTGCATCGGTGGAGCTGTGTGGTGGGTGCATTGGTGGAGCTGTGGTGGGTACATCGGTGGAGCTGTGTGGTGGGTGCCTTGGTGGAGCTCTGTGGTGGGTGCATCGGTGAAGCTGTGTGGTGGGTGTATCGGTGGAGCTTAGTGGGTCCATTGGTGGAGCTGTGTGGTGGGTGCATCAGTGGAGCTGTGTGCTGGGTGCATCAGTGGAGCTGTGTGGTGGGTGCCTCGGTGGAGCTCTGTGATGGATGCATCAGTGATGCTGTGTGGTGGGTGCATCGGTGGAGCTTAGTGAGTCCATTGGTGGAGCTGTGTGGTGGTTGCATTGGTGGAGCTTAGTTGGAGAATCGGTGGAGCTGTGTGGTGGGTGCATCTGTGGAGCTGTGTAGGTGGAGCTGTTTGGTGGGTGCATTGGTGGAGCTCTGTGGTGGGTGCATCAGTGAAGCTGTGTGGTGGGTATATCAGTGGAGCTGTGTGGTGGGTGCATCAGTAGAGCTGTGTGGTGGGTGCATCAGTAGAGCTGTGTGGTGGGTGCATCAGTGGAGCTGTGTTGGTGGAGCTGTGTGGTGGGTGCATTGGTGGAGCTGTGTATGTGGAGCTGTGTGGTGGGTGCATCGGTGGAGCTGGTTGGTGGGTGCATTGGTGGAGCTGTGTAGTGGTTGCATCGGTGGAGCTGCATCGGTGGAGCTGTGTGGTGGGTGCATCCTTGGAGCTGTGTAGTGGGTGCATCGGTGGAGCTGTGTAGGTAGAGCTGTGTGGTGAGTGCATCGGTGGAGCTGTTTGGTGGGTGCATTGGTGGAGCTGTGGTGGGTATATAGGTGGAGCTGTGTGGTGGGTGCCTCGGTGGAGCTCTGTGGTGGGTGCATCGATAAAGCTGTGTGATGGGTGTATCGGTGGAGCTTAGTGGGTCCATTGGTGGAGCTGTGTGGTGGGTGCATCAGTGGAGCTGTGTGCTGGGTGCATCAGTGGAGCTGTGTCGGTAGAGCTGTGTGCTGGGTGCCTCAGTGGAGCTGTGTGGTGGGTGCATCGGTGGAGCTGTGTGGTGGGTGCCTTGGTGGAGCTGTGTCAGTGGAGCTGTGTGGTGGCTGCATCTGTGGAGCTGTGTGGTGGGCGCCTCGGTGGAGCTGTGTGGTGGGTTATTTGGTGGAGCTGTGTGGTGGGTGCCTCGGTGGAGCTGTGTGGTGGCTGCCTCGGTGGAGCTATGTGGTGGGTGCATCGGTGAAGCTGTGTGGTGGGTGCATCGGTGGAGCTTAGTGGGTGCATTGGTGGAGCTGTGTGGTGGGTACATTGGTGGAGCTTAGTTGTAGCATCAGTGGAGCTGTGTGGTGGGTGCATAGGTGAAGCTGTGTGGTGGGTGCATCAGTGGAGCTGTATGGTGGGTGCATCGGCGAAGATGGGTGGTGGGTGCATCGGTGGAGCTGTGTGGTGGGTGCATCGGTGGAGCAGTATGGTGGGTGCTTCGGTGGAGCACTGTGGTGAGTGCATCGGTGAAGCTGTGTGCTGGGTGCATCAGTTGAGCTGTGTCGGTGGAGCTGTGTGCTGGGTGCATCGGAGGAGCTGGGTGGTGGGTGACTCGGTGGAGCTGTCTGATGGGTGCATAGGTGGAGCTGTGTGGTGGGTGCATCTGTTGAGCTGTGTGGTGGGTGCATAGGTGGAGCTGTGTGGTGGGTGCATCGATGAAGCTGTGTGCAGGGTGCATCAGTGGAGCTGTGTCGGTGGAGCTGTGTGCTGGGTGCATCGGTGGAGCTGTGTCAGTGGAGCTATGTGGTGGGTGCATCGGTGGACCTTAGTGGGTCCATTGGTGGAGCTGTCTGGTGGGTGCATAGGTGGAGCTGTGTGGTGGGTGCATCTGTTGAGCTGTGTGGTGGGTGCATAGGTGGAGCTGTGTGGTGGGTGCATAGGTGGAGCTGTGTGGTGGGTGCCTCAGTGGAGCTGTGTGGTGGGTGCATCGGTGGAGCTGTTTGGTGGGTGCCTTGGTGGAGCTGTATGGTGGGTGCCTTGGTGGAGCTATGTGGTGGGTGCATTGGTGGAGCTGCATCGGTAGAGCTGTGTGGTGGGTGCATCGGTGGAGCTGTGTGGTGGGTTGTTTGGTAGAGTTGTGTGGTGGGTGCCTCGGTGGAGCTGTGGGGTGGGTGCATCGGTGGAGCTGTGTGGTGGGTGCATCGGTGTAGCTGTGTAGGTGGAGCTGTGTGGTGGGTGCATCGGTGGAGCTGTGTGGTGGGTGCATTGGTGGAGCTGTGGTGGGTACATCGGTGGAGCTGTGTGGTGGGTGCCTTGGTGGAGCTCTGTGGTGGGTGCATCGGTGAAGCTGTGTGGTGGGTGTATCGGTGGAGCTTAGTGGGTCCATTGGTGGAGCTGTGTGGTGGGTGCATCAGTGGAGCTGTGTGCTGGGTGCATCAGTGGAGCTGTGTGGTGGGTGCCTCGGTGGAGCTCTGTGATGGATGCATCAGTGATGCTGTGTGGTGGGTGCATCGGTGGAGCTTAGTGAGTCCATTGGTGGAGCTGTGTGGTGGTTGCATTGGTGGAGCTTAGTTGGAGAATCGGTGGAGCTGTGTGGTGGGTGCATCTGTGGAGCTGTGTAGGTGGAGCTGTTTGGTGGGTGCATTGGTGGAGCTCTGTGGTGGGTGCATCAGTGAAGCTGTGTGGTGGGTATATCAGTGGAGCTGTGTGGTGGGTGCATCAGTAGAGCTGTGTGGTGGGTGCATCAGTAGAGCTGTGTGGTGGGTGCATCAGTGGAGCTGTGTTGGTGGAGCTGTGTGGTGGGTGCATTGGTGGAGCTGTGTATGTGGAGCTGTGTGGTGGGTGCATCGGTGGAGCTGGTTGGTGGGTGCATTGGTGGAGCTGTGTAGTGGTTGCATCGGTGGAGCTGCATCGGTGGAGCTGTGTGGTGGGTGCATCCGTGGAGCTGTGTAGTGGGTGCATCGGTGGAGCTGTGTAGGTAGAGCTGTGTGGTGAGTGCATCGGTGGAGCTGTTTGGTGGGTGCATTGGTGGAGCTGTGGTGGGTATATAGGTGGAGCTGTGTGGTGGGTGCCTCGGTGGAGCTCTGTGGTGGGTGCATCGATAAAGCTGTGTGATGGGTGTATCGGTGGAGCTTAGTGGGTCCATTGGTGGAGCTGTGTGGTGGGTGCATCAGTGGAGCTGTGTGCTGGGTGCATCAGTGGAGCTGTGTCGGTAGAGCTGTGTGCTGGGTGCCTCAGTGGAGCTGTGTGGTGGGTGCATCGGTGGAGCTGTGTGGTGGGTGCCTTGGTGGAGCTGTGTCAGTGGAGCTGTGTGGTGGCTGCATCGGTGGAGCTGTGTGGTGGGCGCCTCGGTGGAGCTGTGTGGTGGGTTATTTGGTGGAGCTGTGTGGTGGGTGCCTCGGTGGAGCTGTGTGGTGGCTGCCTCGGTGGAGCTATGTGGTGGGTGCATCGGTGAAGCTGTGTGGTGGGTGCATCGGTGGAGCTTAGTGGGTGCATTGGTGGAGCTGTGTGGTGGGTACATTGGTGGAGCTTAGTTGTAGCATCAGTGGAGCTGTGTGGTGGGTGCATAGGTGAAGCTGTGTGGTGGGTGCATCAGTGGAGCTGTGTGGTGGGTGCATCGGTGAAGCTGGGTGGTGGGTGCATCGGTGGAGCTGTGTGCTGGGTGCATCGGTGAAGATGGGTGGTGGGTGCATCGGTGGAGCTGTGTGGTGGGTGCATCGGTGGAGCAGTGTAGGTGGAACTGTGTGGTGGGTGCATCTGTTGAGCTGTGTGGTGGGTGCATCTGTGGAGCTGTGTGGTGGGTGCTTTGGTGGAGCTGTGTGGTGGGTGCATCGGTGGAGCTGTGTGGTGAGTGCATCCATGGAGCTGTATGGTGGGTGCCTCGGTGGAGCTGTGTGGTGGGTGCATCGATGGAGCTGTGTGGTGGGTGCCTCGGTGGAGCTGTGTGGTGGGTGCATCAGTGGAGCTGTGTGGTGGGTGCATCGGCCGAGCTGTATAGGTGAAGCTGTGTGGTGGGTGCATCAGTGGAGCTGTGTGGTGGGTGCATTGGTGGAGCTGTGGTGGGTGCATCAGTGAAGCTGTGTGGTGGGTGCATCGGTGGAGCTGTGTGGTGGGTGCATCGGTGGAGCTGTGTAGGTGGAGCTGTGTGGTGGGTGCCTCGGTGGAGCTCTGTCGTTGGTGCATCAGTGAAGCTGGGTGGTGGGTGCATCGGTGGAGCTGGGTGGTGGGTGCATCGGTGGAGCTGTGTCAGTGGAGCTGTGTGGTGGTTGCATCGGTGGAGCTGTGTGGTGGGTGCGTCGGTGGAGCTGTGTGGTGGGTGACTCGGTGGAGCTGTGTGGTGGGTGCCTCGGTGGAGCTGTGTGGTGGGTGCCTCTGTGGAGCTGTGTGGTGGGTGCATCGGTGGAGCTGTGTGGTGGGTTTATCGGTGGAGCTGTGTGGTGGGTGCATCAATTGAGCTTTGTAGGTGGAGCTGTGTGGTGGGTGCATCGGTGGAGCCCTGTGGTGGGTGCATTGGTGGAGCTGTGTGGTGGTTGCATCGGTGGAGTGTGTGGTGGGTGCCTCGGTGGAGCTGTGTGGTGGGTGCATCGGTGGAGCTGTGTGGTGGGTGCATCGGTGGAGCTGTGTGGTGGGTGCATTGGTGGAGCTGTGTGCTGGGTGCATCAGTGGAGCTGTGTGGTGGGTTCATCGGTGGAGCTGGGTGGTGGGTGCATCGGTGGAGCTGTGTCGGCAGAGCTGAGTGGTGGGTGCATCAGTGGAGCTGGGTGGTGGGTGCATCGGTGGAGCTTTGTCGGCAGAGCTGTGTGGTGGCATCGGTGGAGCTGTGTGGTAGGTGCCTTGGTGGAGCTGTGTGATGGGTGCATCGGTGGAGCTGTGTGGTGGGTGCATCGGTGGAGCTGTGTAGGTGGAGCTGTGTGGTGGCTGCATCGGTGGAGCTGTGTGGTGGGTGCATTGGTGGAGCTGTGTGGTGGGTGCATCGGTGGAGCTGTGTGGTGGGTGCCTCGGTGGAGCGCTGTGGTGGGGGCATCGGTGAAGCTGTGTGGTGGGTGCATCGGTGGAGCTTAGTGGGTCCATTGGTGGAGCTGTGTGCTGGGTGCATTGGTGGAGCTTAGTTGGAGCATCGGTGGAGCTGTGTGGTGGGTGCATCAGTGGAGCTGTGTCAGTGGAGCTGTGTGGTGGGTGCCTTGGTGGAGCTGTGTGGTGGGTGCCTTGGTGGAGCTGTGTGGTGGGTGCATTGGTGGAGCTGTGTGGTGGGTGCATGTGCATCAGTGGAGCTTGGTCAGTGGAGCTGTGTGGTGGGTGCATCGATGGAGCTGTGTAGGTGGAGCTGTGTGTTGGGTGCATCGGTGGAGCTGTGTGGTGGGTGCATTGGTGGAGCTGTGGTGGGTGCATCAGTGAAGCTGTGTGGTGGGTGCATTGGTGGAGCTGGGTGTGTTGCGTGTTTACCTAGGTTCCTGATCGATACTGTAACCTTATGCCCCTATTCGGCTATAAATCCATTTATTCCCTATATTGGCATAACCGTCCAAGTGCCATATTCAGAAAGTCATCTCTGGCCTCACACGAACAGAGCCACATTCCAGCATAGTTCTCTGCCACTTCCTTTGCAACCAATTAGTGCAATGACAGAGCAGAAGTCACTATCTGATATTCCTAGATTAACACTCCAAGTTCTTCAACAAGATAAAAACTCAGCAAACCTGGAAATCCCCGCTTGCTGAGTTTTGATTAGTAATGGAACTCTAATGAGCAACTGATAGCTATCACTTCCTAGTGACATCTTTAATTGACGTCTTATGTCCAGCAAACTTGCGTCAAACCCGGCACCTGTCAGGTATAAATACTACCAACGTTGCCTTAAGCAATTGCTGTTGTGCACCCTGTTGTGCATCCCATTGCTGTTGTATGCTGTATGCAGTACGCTGCTGCTGCTGTCCCCTTGGTGGTGAAGCTACTGATACCATTATCGCTGCTAAAGCGCGAACGATGGTGTGGTGAGCTTAGGAGCTGAACAGCTGTCCCTCTGCGAAGAGCCCAGCAGATTCCAGCTGCCGCGGACGCTGTCCCCCGCCTCCTCCTCCCGACGCGCTGAAGAGAGCCGCTGCCTTTCTTCTGCTGAGAAATCCAGCTCCAGCGTTTCCGGTGTACCCTCGCGGGTGACTGGGATATTGAGTGCCCCCTGAAGGAAATACCAGACTTCCATCATTCTATTCAGAGGTATGGTGCTGACTAAACCCTTAGACGAGAATTCTTGAAGCAAACCTTGGCAAAACCAACTTAACTTAAAGCTACTTACTTACTCCCCTTCCACGTGTTATACTCAACTGGTGCTTCTAACTAAGCCTACCCCAGTGTGCCTGACCTAAGTCTGTTAGCCTAAGGTATATATGAATGTATATATGTTTTATTACTTTTAAACCATTGTATGGCTAAGAAACCATATCAATGCTTTTACAGTATTATTTCGCAATTCTTATCTTACTGTACGTACTTTTTATAATAACAAGTCTTGCAATTGTGGCAATACATTTCTCTTGTACGAGAAGAAAGACTTCAATAAATGTTAACCCTTTATTGACAAACGCCCGTCTCTCTATTCTCTACATATCGTGAAAGTAAACTGCACTAATCTGACTGAGTGAAATACCTGTCTATTGTTTCACATGACCCTAGAGATTGACTCTTGATCTGAGGAGCAAAGTTGTCATGTTGCACGGTTGTTGGAAAGCTGAATCCCTTCTTGTCTGTGCCAGGGAAGCTGATCACTTCCCAAGCAGAGAAGAAAGTTTCCAGTGACCTCTGAGCTAGTTGGTAACACACCCAATTAAGTTTAGCATAGTCAGTGGAGGCCTGGAATATCCGCAGTTCCACGTCAATACTACTGTTTATGTTATTCCAATGCGCAGGGCCTAGTGGGAAACTAGGAACTACACTACATGGCGCCCAAACGTTTGGTAAGGCGATAAACTAACGCAAGACGTTAGAGTAACTCATTCGTGCATATTTCACACAGACCCCTTTCTCCCGTAAATACTCCAATAGACGTCTGGAGTGGGTGAAAGGTTAAAATCCGCCCGAACTCAGTAGGAAGAGATTCCTATGTAAAGCTCTGGTTTATTCAACGTTGAAGGATACAGTGTTCCAAAATATTGTGCACCTAATCTTTGTCTCCTTGGAGACCAACTCTGCAAAGCCTGCATTTATAAAAAATGACAGACAGTGAAGAAGAAAGGGAAGAAGTTAGACTGGCATCCCTACTAATAGAGGAGGACTCGAGTCTCCTACAGACAGACCCGGATGCTATTATCATCCCGGTCCACTTAAGAAAATCTATAACTTTAAAACTTATAGAAAACGGACTGACACCACAAGGTGGTACAGTAGTCTTCGTGATAGAGGCTCACGAATATCGGCAGACAGAGGTATTCTATTCATGGATAAACTTTCCAGCGGCAAACGCTACAACAAAAGAGTTTCACTATTACAAAATAGAGAAACCTCCGGAAGAGGAGATTGAAATTCCACTTAAATTTTAAGAGCACCTGCTCTGGTTTAATGGCGCCCTAAAACATAATGATCACATTACCAGGCTCGGTCCACTAGGTAGACCAGGAGCAACGTGGCCGGTTCTAGCCAGCTACACACCACATCCTGACATTGCAAAAATGTCAAAAGAAGATCTCTTAGTTAACATAGGAGAATTAACAAAAGCTTATAGAGAGTTAGTAAAATTATTTATTAAAAATAATTTAAACACTCCTAAAAAGAGCTGGGATGGAAATAAACAATCCACTTCCAAGGAAAAAGTTTTCCAGTCCAGAGGAAGGTCTCCTCGACGAAGGGAAAGAACTCCGACTCGAGAACACCAGTCTCCCCAGCGGGAGCCCTCTGAGAAAAGATATAACCTTAGAAATAGGGATAATTTGAAAAAACCTGATAGATATCAAAGTATTGATACACGTCCCTCTCGATCTTTTCCACAGAATTCGGAAAGAAGAGGACGGTCAGACCCAGGAGAGCACACCAAGTCCAAAGTCAAGGAACCTGCTCAGAGTAAAAAATCTCAATTTCAGAAAAAGAAGGTAGCCAGTATTAGAGTAATCAACCATGCCGAGAATACTGAGGACACAGTTGAAAAACGGGGAGTGGGCATTGACAATGTTGGACAGTGCAGCAGAAATCAGTATAGCGCGCAAGATCTTGATGAGTCATCTGGAGACAGTGGACACGAATGAATTCATTCAGGTTGAAACTGCCGACACCAGACTTAGCGAGCCCCATAAAATATACGAAATTACATTGCGTATAGAGGGTGATAAGACTAGGAAAATTAGAGGTCTATTTTGGGATAAGCTCTCAAAAGGCTATGATATTCTGTTAGCTGAAAAAGATTGGCCCCCAGAGTTTGTCAGGGAGTGCCCTCGTGGCGAAGAAGTGATTATGCCAGCCTTCTCGAATCACATTCTGATTCACAAAATATATACATATGCAAGGAAATGGGCATTAGCCCAGGCACCTGCATTATATAAAAATCATGTAGGATGGGATTCACCCCCTCACAAAATCCAATTAAAAAGTGAACCAACTGCCCAACGGCAGTATCCCATAAAGCAAGAAGCTAAAAAACAAGTCAGGGAGATCTTAGATCAACTTGAATACCAGGGGGTGATTGAAACATGCACCGCTCAAATGAACAATCCTTTGTTTCCTGTCTCCAAGCCAGACAATTCATATCGTCAAGTTTTGGACTACAGACACCTTAATACATGTTGCGAAACTTTTGCAGTACAAAACTTGCATAGTGCAGCCCTAATGAATAACATAGTTAGGAAAAAATATATAACGACATTAGACATATCTAATGGTTTCTTTTGTCAAAACATTGCACCAGAAAGCAGATATTTGACCGCTTTCTCTGCATTTGGGTCACAGAAAAAATTCTGTCGACTCCCACAGGGGTTCAAGAACAGCCCAGGACTATTCTCAGCTAGGGTAACAGAGTTACTACAAATCTATGATGATGAGGCATTATCTTACGTAGATGATATCTATCTCACAGACGACGACTTGGATACTCACTTGAAAAGAATGAACACCATTATACTTGGGTTCGCAGCAGAGGGTTACAAATTCAACTTTAAAAAGTCCGGAATTGCCCATCTGACAGTACTATTTTTAGGGTACGAATTATCAAGTGAAGGGAAATGCCTAGCGGACAACTTCTTAGAGAAGTGCGCTGTACTCCAAGCTCCAAAAACGCTGAAGAATTTACAATCCATTCTAGGATTTCTGAATTTCGGAAGAACTTACATCCTAAATTACGCAGAGAGGGTTAAACCTCTCTACGAACTAATAAAACCTGATTTTAAACAAATCAATTGGACTCAAAAACACACAGAAATTTTGAGATCACTGCAAACAGACATGTTAACAAAAACAAAATTAGATACACGTGACAATACACGCGATCTTGTAATCCGAGTCATCCCAGGAAGATGCGGATTCACATACCTAACCTCTAATGAGGGAGAAAAGGTACCAATAGCTTACAAATCACATTTGTACACAAAGGCTGAAATAAAATTCAGTTCAACGGAGAAAATTCTAACTGCGGTTCAGACTGCTGTAGCGAAAGAAAGGCCCCTAGCACAAGGTAAACGAATAATAATCGTAACACCTATACCAGCTTTAGAAGCGGTAACTAAAGCAAGCATTCCTAATGCAAAGGCTTTGCATCCGAGATGGATCCAGTGGGTTAATTCTCTTGCTGCAACAGACGTAGTTTACGAATTTGATCCTAACTTAAAAACACAGGAATTTTTACAATATGAATATGAATGTCCTCTGCCAATTGAAATTCTGCCTCTCGAAGAATACGGAAGTATTATATATACTGACGGATCAGCACAACCCGCAGTCGCGGGTAAGCAAGCTTACAGTGCTGCGTGCGCGATTGTTAAAGATCGCTGGCACAAAGGTAAATTTAGACCAATGGTCACCAAAACACAATCTCTAGGAGATTGCTCGGCTCAACGGGGCTGAATTAGTAGCATTTAAGATGGCGCTAGAAAATACCGATCGCGAATTCCCCACACTAATAGTGTGCGATTCTTTTTATTGCGTACAATCTTATAATGAATACTTGCAGAATTGGGTGGAAAATGGTTTCAAAGATGCAAAAGGTGGCACAATAAAGCATAAAATGCTTTGGGAACAGGTAGTTCTTTTACAGAAAGAACTGCAAAAGACTCACGTGATACATACACTGAGTCATCAACGTGATGGCGTTCACGTTGCAGGGAATTCATTGGCTGATGAAGCCGCGAAGGCAGCTGTGCAAACGGTTTCCGTAGCTGCGATAACTCGGTCACAAACAAAAATAGACAGCGATATTCGACAAGCTGTCAGTGCGTCAGTAAAAAATTATAAGAAAACACTCCCAAAAGGCTTTCCTGAAAAGTACTTGTACTTAACAGATACGAATAATGTTCCTTTTGCTCGAATCCCTGGAGTGGGGGATAGAGTAATTCCAAACAGGGAACACAGGTTAGGACTAATCAAAGCGGCACACGAAGGGCTTGCTTCTGCACACGCTGGCGTTTCCGCAACAATATCACTTTTAAAACAGAGATATTGGTGGCCTCGCTTGAGAATACAAACTAAAAAGTATGTATTAGAATGCGACATATGCCAAAGGATAAAAGTATCAACAGTAAAACGACCAGCGCAGACACCCCTTCTTATCTCGGATAAACCATTTGCATGTGTTTACCTGGACCACTGTGGTCCCCTACAAAGGGACGGCAACTATAGATATATCATGGTAGCAGTGGATACCTGTACGAGGTTCATATGGATGTGGCCCCAGCGCTCGGCTGACGCTAGAACGGTTATAAAAGATTTGCGAGTCTTTATCGGCACATACGCAATTACCACGTTCCATTCTGACCAGGGTCCTGCTTTCAGCTTTCGAGCTTATAGGGAGGCCATGGCTAGCATGGGAATTGGGTTGCGGTATTCTTGTCCGTCGCACCCTGAAGGGAATAGTGTGGTAGAAAGAAAAAACCGTGACATAAAGCAATCTATAACAGCGAAGGTATTAGGTTCAGGCGCTGGGTGGGTCAAACATTTAATAAGTGTCCAGACTAGTCTTAATAACATGCCAAGAAATTCTCTAAAAGGTTTCAGCCCATACGAACTATTGTTCGGAATTAGAATGCGTATTCAGGACCTCGATAGTCAGATGTCAGTGGTACAAGAAGAAACAACGCACTTTGATGTAAAGGATCGTTTGGCTGTTTTACAGGAACTGAATGAAACAAGAAAATCCTTAAGCAACATAAAGTTAAAGCAACAGCCAACTACCACTGACGAGGCACCACCAGCAACAGCCCCAGCAAGGCCTGTCTGGATTCCAAATATTGGGGATCTAGTCAGAGAAAAGATCGCGGTTAAGAAGGAATTTGGGCCTTCTTACAGAAAAGCAGTACCTGTCTTGGCAGTCACCGGAACAAGATCAGTTGTGCTACCGCCCCTTGCTGGTAAAAAGGAGAACAGAGTCGTGTCTATCGATCTGGTAAAACCACAAGCATGTGGCCTATAATCAACAGTAGGCCCAGTGGACTCCCAAGAAACAACAGAATACCCAAACTTGCAACAATCCAAGAGGTTCAAACTGGAAGACTAATCACATTCGATCAGCCTGCAGTGCACAATGAAGGACTATGCAATAATGCCATGGAACTCGTGCCTCTTGAGACACAGATTGAAACAGTTCATCAAGAAACAACACCAGTCTACACTAATGTGGCATCAGAAAATGCTACCGAGAGACAGATTGAAAGAACAATCCCATCAATTGACAGAACTGCCTCTGGTTATTTCATCAACTTCGACAACTTCTCTGAAGATCAAAACGACCCCGAAGTGATGCCAGAAACAAAAAAGACTTTAAAAGAAAAAGCAACGGAACTCTTTCATCAACTAAAAGAAATTTACCTTATTTCACCGTGGTTAGAGTTCTGGTTCGGTCTAGGTGTGTTTTTCCTCCTGCTTTGGCTCATCATGGTACTGTGTTTGGGAAAATTCATTGAGGGAGAATATATTACAATGGACACAGCAAGTCAGAACATCAACCTAGTCCTCAAACCACACAGATCATCCCATGTGAAGAAAAGAGAACTGTCAACAGTAAATGTCACAGCAATTCCAATACCTGGTGGGGTAGTATGGGAGAAAACAGACTATGAGATATATGGTCCGGTCGAAATCCTGAAGTATCCTCATCAACTGAAGGTTTCCTTAAATGACTTTGTAAAACCGAGTACATTCTCTGATGATTGGGACTTTAACAGTATTAATGACATGATGTCTGATTTAGTAATGTCAGCTAGATTCACAGATCATGATTATTTACAAGGTTCATCTAGTTATGAGCAGTTATTCTGTTACACACACTATGGTGATCATTACTTGCATAAATCTGCACAGCCTAGAAATGTTTTTATGTATAATCAATGGGAACATTGTGCTACACCACCTAAAAGCAGTTCTAAAGCATTTTTTGAGAAATTCAAATACTTCTCAGGGTTTAACACCAGTAATGCAGAAACGTTTTATTACAAACTGTTAGATGAAACAGGAATGAAAACCATGCTGACAAATTCTAAATTGCTATATTCAGAAGCATTTTATAACAAAATGATGACATTTGGTTTTGATTATTGGAAAAATAACATTGAAATGAAAACAATTTGGGGTACAAAAGATTGTCAGGTGCAAGGCATTGAAGCACTATTTAGAACCTGCATGATACCAGAACAAATGTTGTTTTTAAATGACACAATACACCAAACATCTTGTCTTGGCCTAGCTAAGATCAAAGACCTTAAAGCACCGTCTATTCCAAAGCCAATACCTGAAAATGCAACTACAGATATTGAGTTAGACGTGTCACAAATTTTACATTTTAACAGAACACATCCTGATTGGAAAAAGTGGTTAATCTGGCCTACAGACACATACAGCTGTCAAGATAGATTCCTGAATAAAACACAGGGGTTAAAAATGACCAGATTAGACTCGAGATACTCCCAGAGACAACATCCAGGGATAATAACAACATACAGTGTAGGGAAACTCTGCCTTGAATGGCTAACATCATCCACACTGGCTGAAATTAAGCAACACTTGTCTTTACTAAAAGATGGTGCTGATTTGCGCGATTTCATTCATGGACCACGCAAACAGCGTCAAAAGCGTTTCATAGCGACCAGTATCTATGCTGCGTACAACGAGGCTTGGAAAGTCAAACAAATTGAAACAGCAGAAAAAATACGAGAAATTGATCGTATTAATTTGGAAAAATCACTTTCTGTAGTAGACAATGGGTTAATGACTCTGTCTTCCAGAATATATTCATTGGACAATATTGTATCCTCTGCCTTTGATGTGATAGACAGAGACTTGCTAATGTTACAACATGGCCAATCTCAATTACGTTCTATTATAGAATTAGGCTGGACGCTGCAAAATCTTCGTTCAGGCTATGTGCCTTGGCGTTTAATCAACACAACGTCATTATTTTCCATTTTTAACCTTACTGATAAACAGATCAGTTTGGCACAGAAAGGAGCAGACTATACAATCCTGAGCATCGAAAAACTTGAGACATTACCATTGACAATGTCAGAGAGTCCTGTCATTGAATGGATAATACACGGAATTATCACAATTCCGATAACAACTTTCCAATTTAAAAAGTGCCTTGAGTACATACCTGCTGGCCAGTATGAACAATTGGGTAAAGGATATGTAAAATCTGAATGGAAATTACCATACACACATTCTTGCTATAGTGACAGCGACAAAAATGTATTTCTTAGTGGTGAAAACTGTAAACATTCACTAAGCGGTATACTTTTGTGCCAGGGTATTAATTTACATGGAGCCTGTGAAGGTAATTCTAACAACCTTTCATGCCACCAGCTAGTCACACCTGCAACTCAGATAGAGCCCTTCTTTATGCAACTCGCGAACGGGAGTTACATTCTTAGAACGGATCACAGATGTTGTGGCCTTGTGCCAGGGAAAAGTTATCTAGTAAGCGTAACATCCATGGTCAAATGCTGTATGCAAGCATTGTTCCCGAGTGGGCCTGCAGACACAGTGACTCCCATCTGGCCTCGTCTGAATCTCTATTCTATACGAATTGATACTTTAAGCAAAAGGAAATCTGTACTTTTACAGACAACAGTGCCTATAACGTCATCAAAAGAGACGTATGATCTTCTAGTTGCAACGACAGCTACTGAAGTTCATGACCTTTTATCAACAAATTGCCCCGTGCATTTCGTAGAAATGCTCAGCCAACTCCTTAACATGTCTAGTGCCACAAGCATCCCAGGCATATTTAAGACAGTCTTTACGGGACTGCTAACACCTTTTCAGGCAATTTTGGGAATCGTTCCTAATTTTGTACACTCTGTTTTTGGCGGCATACCATTATTTTTGGGACTTGTAGCAGGGATTTTATTTTTGACCCTCCTGCTTCGTTATGGCAAGCCGAAACTCAGACATAGCTCCCATGGGAATGGAAGAGACAATCCTAGCAATGCGCTACCGGGACAGGATAACTAACGTCCTTGGATTGGCCAGGCTGAGAGATCTAAACATGACCTGGTTCCTTTCATTCAGACCTATATGGCAGAACTGTATCTTACCGGTACTTCGATGTATGCTATGCGGAGATGAGTGCGTGTTGGACATCTGTCTTTCACTTTCATCAGCAGTACCAATGGACGTCGATACTTTGCTCAGTCCAATAACGGCTCACGCATTGTGTTGTCCCCAGCAGCTACCAATCCTGATGACGGCATTCGTTGAGACTCCTGTGCTACGACTAGGTGGTAACAGTGGAGCAAGCGACAAAAGCAGCATCACCCAGGTACGACCTTCTGTGAGCATTGCTGCTCCTGACTACGATGACAGCAATCATTCTCACACCTGCCAAGTTACAGCGCTATCTAATTTGGTTGAACTGTCACCTGATTTTGTTGACCAATTCTTTGAGAGCCTGTCTGATACGATGTTCTCACCCGTACAGAAACAATAACTTTTAAGAAGCTTTCCGACACACAGCGTTCCCATGAACTCTGAATTCGGCCTTCAGTTTTGATCAACAAAAACTGCAAAAAGCTTTGGAACTCTATTTCCCCGTTCAAGCATTAATTCTTTTGATTTGGACATTTTTTTAATATTCACCATTTTTTGGCACGAACAATTCTTTGCTTAAGGTAAAAACTATTCTTAGAGAACAGAAGCTTCACACTTCTATTTCTAAAACACATCTAGAGACATAACAACATTACATCAGCCTCTAGCACATGTTATTGCAATGCATTTATATGTGATGATTTATCTCGCCCTTCTTCTGTCAAAGATACTTCATGTGTAATTCTTTTTGCATAATCGTTCATTGATTCCCTATGCAATAATTTTTGAATGATTTCTATGCTTCAAAAAACGTACAGTACCTAAATTTCACGTATTACAATATACGCCTATTTTGAATGCATTTATGTATTTTGGGGTGGACAATGTTACAGGTGCATCTAATTGCTCTAGTTTTAGTAATTTGATGGACATGAAAACGTGGAGTGGGTGTTGCGTGTTTACCTAGGTTCCTGATCGATACTGTAACCTTATGCCCCTATTCGGCTATAAATCCATTTATTCCCTATATTGGCATAACCGTTCAAGTGCGATATTCAGAAAGTCATCTCTGGCCTCACAGGAACAGAGCCACATTCCAGCATAGTTCTCTGCCACTTCCTTTGCAACTAATTAGTGCAATGACAGAGCAGAAGTCACTATCTGATATTCCTAGATTAACACTCCGAGTTCTTCAACAAGATAAAAACTCAGCTATCAGTTGCTCATTAGAGTTCCATTACTAATCAAACACAGCAAGCGGGGATTTCCAGGTTTGCTATCACTTCCTAGTGACATCTTTAATTGACGTCTTATGTCCAGCAAACTTGCGTCAAACCCGGCACCTGTCAGGTATAAATACTACCAACGTTGCCTTAAGCAATTGCTGTCGTGCACCCTGTTGTGCATCCCATTGCTGTTGTATGCTGTATGCAGTACGCTGCTGCTGCTGTCCCCTTGGTGGTGAAGCTACTGATACCATTATCGCTGCTAAAGCGCGAACAATGGTGTGGTGAGCTTAGGAGCTGAACAGCCGTCCCTCTGCGAAGAGCCCAGCAGATTCCAGCTGCCGTGGACGCTGTCCCCCGCATCCTCCTCCCGACGCGCAGAAGAGAGCCGCTGCCTTTCTTCTGCTGAGAAATCCAGCTCCAGCGTTTCCGGTGTACCCTCGCGGGTGACTGATGGAAGTCTGGGATATTGAGTGCCCCCTGAAGGAAATACCATTCTATTCAGAGGTATGGTGCTGACTAAACCCTTAGACGAGAATTCTTGAAGCAAACCTTGGCAAAACCAACTTAACTTAAAGCTACTTACTTACTCCCCTTCCACCTGTTAGGCTTAGGTCAGGCACACTGGGGTAGGCTTAGTTAGAAGCACCAGTTGAGTATGTTAGCCTAATGTATATATGAATGTATATATGTTTTATTACTTTTAAACCATTGTATGGATAAGAAACCATATCAATGCTTTTACAGTATTAATTCGCAATTCTTATCTTACTGTACGTACTTTTTATAATAACAAGTCTTGCAATTGTGGCAATACATTTCTCTTGTACGAGAAGAAAGACTGTCAATAAAGGGTTAACATTTATTGAACAAACGCCCGTCTCTCTATTCTCTACATATCGTGAAAGTAAACTGCACTAATCTGACTGAGTGAAATACCTGTCTATTGTTTCACACGACCCTAGAGATTGACTCTTGATCTGAGGAGCAAAGTTGTCATGTTGCACGGTTGTTGGAAAGCTGAATCCCTTCTTGTCTGTGCCAGGGAAGCTGATCTCTGCATAGGAAGTGAAGAAAGTTTCCAGTGACCTCTGAGCTAGTTGGTAACACACCCAATTAAGTTTAGCATAGTCAGTGGAGGCCTGGAATATCCGCAGTTCCACGTCGATACTACTGTTTATGTTATTCCAATGCGCAGGGCCTAGTGGGAAACTTGGAACTACACTACAGGTGGTGGGTGCATCAGTGGAGCTGTGTAGGTGGAGCTTTGTGGTGGGTGCCTCGGTGGAGCTCTGTCGTGGGTGCATCAGTGAAGCTGGGTGGTGGGTGCATCGGTGGAGCTGGGTGGTGGGTGCATCGGTGGAGCTGTGTCAGTGGAGCTGTGTGGTGGTTGCATCGGTGGAGCTGTGTGGTGGGTGCATCGGTGGAGCTGTGTGGTGAGTCGTTCAGTGGAGCTGTGTGGTGGGTGCCTCGGTGGAGCTGTGTGGTGGGTGCCTCAGTGGAGCTGTGTGGTGGGTGCATCGGTGGAGCTGTGTGGTGGGTTCATCGGTGGAGCTGTGTGGTGGGTGCATCAATTGAGCTGTGTAGTGGAGTTCTGGACTTTTTGGTTCCGTCCAGAGGTGTCAGGGAACAACACCCAAAGACCCCGGAGTTCCACCTGCCTTGGTGCGCAAATGAACAGAAACACGGGCTTCTCGGTGGTGGCGTCAAAGACCAAAGGTTTATTACTGCAGGGACACAGAAGTCACAGAAACTACGCATGGGCAGTGTCTAGGAGCCTGTTCAATTTGTACATTGAGGGTTGCTCCTTATATACTAAAAATTGTGCTCCAGGCAAATATTTCACATGTTAGTACATTCCCAAACCTTTGTGTCTTAAACAATAAATATTTGGCGTTACACAGGAACTGTCGATAATATCTGATGCCGAACATCACGAAGAGGGGTTCCCACTAGTTCATCACAA
This sequence comes from Lissotriton vulgaris, assembly GCF_964263255.1. NCBI lineage: Eukaryota > Metazoa > Chordata > Amphibia > Caudata > Salamandridae > Lissotriton > Lissotriton vulgaris. The sequence continues at coordinate 661,605,396 of NC_141698.1, read as the reverse complement.
TCCCTTGTCAATATTGCATTCAAGAGCCGGACCGCCTCATCGTAAAGTTCGTTACCTCCCCCTAATAAAGGCCCAGAAGGAAAGGAGTAGAGCCAGGTGCAGAAGATAGGAAAGCGGGATAAGAGATGTTTGTGGGTTGTAAATGGGCAAGGCTACCGGCTTCGGCCGCCTAATCATGATCAGGACAATGGACACGAGAACCAGTTCAGGTGGGCTGGCCTCGGGCAGAGGAGGCAGCCTTTGTCGAGTCATGCAGCTACAGCGTGATCTGGTTTAAGGTGCACGTGTCATGAAAGAGGTGAATCTCCGGCTAAGGCTACGTGTCCTTAATCGAAATGTAGTGATCAGAGGTTATTGCGTATGTGAGGGCAAGAAACACAACAGCATATTAGACACAGAATCAGTGATTCTTCGACGTACAGAAAGTGGAGTCAACACACTCGCAGACGTAGAGAACACAGTGGAAGTAGGAACAGATAGCGAGGCAGTCGGAGTATCGAGAAGAAAAGTTTGTGAAGTAGTAGGTGTAAGCGAGACAGATACAGGTATAGAAGTCGGCAACCCAGGAAGAGGAGGAGCCGTAGGAACATTCACATTCACTACAGGAGGTATAGGAACTTGATTCTGAGGGGCAGGAGCAGGAATGCCAGGTTGTCCAACAACCGGCAATTGAACATTCGGTACAGGTGGAGTCGTAGCACCTTGTGCATACGGTGGAGGTGACCGTAACAAATAAGACAACAGAGGATCATTTTCGGGATCCTCTAGTATCCTAGCTGTTTTCGATGGCAAGGCAGGGTAGCACTTGTCGATCGCTAAATTATGCTCTCTAATGGCCACCTCTATAGCCTTCTCACACTCATTATCTTGCAGCTGTTTAGTTGCTTGCTCTAGAGTTAACTCTTCTTTTTCTTTCTGTTCTTTCTTAAATTTCTTCATTTCTCTCTGTTTGGATTCCTTTCGCCAGTAACGGAAAGAATCAAACATTGCCGGCCGGGCTTTCTTCCTAAACAATTTCGCTTCTAAATTATCAAGAATCTCGGGCTCAAAACTACCATGCAGTGGCCAACTAAGGACACCGTCTTTCTTGGTGTAGCGGACCCATACCTCATTATAGGATATAGGACCCACACCATGTTTACAATATAAGTCATATAAGGGAGTCCCAATTGGAGGAACCAGACAGGAATCCTCCAATCGTGAGTCACTATTGCAACTGAAACAAGACAACATTTTCCGACTTACCATTTTCAGTCTGGAACACAAAACAAACAAAACACGAAACAAATATGTGCACTTGAACCAAGAACTTAGGCCTACCAAAACCAAACTAATGTATCGATACCCAAACTGAACCAAATAGATTATCATAACCAGAACAACTAGTGATAATCTTACGAAACCAAACCAAACTAAGAACCAATCAAGGATTTTTAACAACCCTCACAAAGTAACCAGCTAGCTATCACTAAATACTTAACTGAGGCACTGAAGACGTCACCAAGGAGAAACCCGTCACGTTTCGCTGTACTAAGGGCTGCACCTCGGGTCCAAGACAGGGCGACGGTCAAGGCAACGGCCCACTGCAGCCGTCCTGAACGGGAACCCTCGTGGAAGAGAACTTCGGGCCACTTTTGCGATATGCCGGGATCGATGAAGTGGGGCGCCTCCCTCGGAAATCTTCACACGAAGCTTCTCGAACTCTTCAGGCTTTTGGACCGGTACCGAATGACGTCGCCCCACGTTGGGCGCCAATTGGAGTTCTGGACTTTTTGGTTCCGTCCAGAGGTGTCAGGGAACAACACCCAAAGACCCCGGAGTTCCACCTGCCTTGGTGCGCAAATGAACAGAAACACGGGCTTCTCGATGGTGGCGTCAAAGACCAAAGGTTTATTACTGCAGGGACACAGAAGTCACAGAAACTACGCATGGGCAGTGTCTAGGAGCCTGTTCAATTTGTACATTGAGGGTTGCTCCTTATATACTAAAAATTGTGCTCCAGGCAAATATTTCACATGTTAGTACATTCCCAAACCTTTGTGTCTTAAACAATAAATATTTGGCGTTACACAGGAACTGTCGATAATATCTGATGCCGAACATCACGAAGAGGGGTTCCCACTAGTTCATCACAATCCCTTGTCAATATTGCATTCAAGAGCCGGACCGCCTCATCGTAAAGTTCGTTACCTCCCCCTAATAAAGGCCCAGAAGGAAAGGAGTAGAGCCAGGTGCAGAAGATAGGAAAGCGGGATAAGAGATGTTTGTGGGTTGTAAATGGGCAAGGCTACCGGCTTCGGCCGCCTAATCATGATCAGGACAATGGACACGAGAACCAGTTCAGGTGGGCTGGCCTCGGGCAGAGGAGGCAGCCTTTGTCGAGTCATGCAGCTACAGCGTGATCTGGTTTAAGGTGCACGTGTCATGAAAGAGGTGAATCTCCGGCTAAGGCTACGTGTCCTTAATCGAAATGTAGTGATCAGAGGTTATTGCGTATGTGAGGGCAAGAAACACAAAATGGCGGACATGATCTAAGATGGATGCCATGGGTAGATCAGAAATGTGTTCATAACAGGAGTGCTCTTGCTCATATCGTAGCGAAAACACCAGGATATGCTAAATGGATCATTTGCGGTTCGCTGATACCAATATTATGTATTTCCGACAATATTGAGAACACGGGTTCAAATCGTCACGGAACCTCAGTAGGTGGAGCTGTGTGGTGGGTGCATCAGTGGAGCCCTGTGGCGGGTGCATTGGTGGAGCTGTGTGGTGGGTGCATCGGTGGAGCTGTGTGGTGGGTGCATCGGTGAAGCTGTGTGGTGGGTGCCTCGTGGAGCTGTGTGGTGGGTGCATCGGTGGAGCTGTGTGGTGGGTGCATTGGTGGAGCTGTGTGGTGGGTGCATCAGTGGAGCTGTGTGGTGGGTGCATCGGTGGAGCTGGGTGGTGGGTGCATCGGTGGAGCTGGGTCAGCGGAGCTGAGTGGTGGGTGCATCAGTGGAGCTGGGTGGTGGGTGCATCGGTGGAGCTGTGTTGGCAGAGCTGTGTGGTGGGTGCATCGGTGGAGCTGTGTGGTGGGTGCATCGGTGGAGCTGTGTAGGTGGAGCTTTGTGGTGGGTGCATCGATGGAGCTGTGTGGTGGGTGCATTGGTGGAGCTGTGTGGTGGGTGCATCGGTGGAGCTGTGTGGTGGGTGCCTCAGTGGAGCTCTGTGGTGGGTGCATCGGTGAAGCTGTGTGGTGGGTGCATCGGTGGAGCTTAGTTGGAGCATCGGTGGAGCTGTGTGGTGGGTGCATCGGTGGAGCTGTGTGGTGGGTGCATCAGTGGAGCTGTGTGGTGGGTGCATAAGTGGAGCTGTGTCGATGGAGCTGTGTGCTGCGTGCATCAGTGGAGGTGGGTGGTGGGTGGAGCTGTGTGGTGGGTGCATAGGTGGAGCTGTGTGGTGGGTGCATAGGTGGAGCTGTGTGGTGGGTGCATTGGTGGAGCTGTGTGGTGGGTGCATCGGTGGAGCTGTGTGGTGGGTGCATCAGTGTAGCTGTGTAGGTGGAGCTGTGTGGTGGGTGCATCGGTGGAGCTGTGTGGTGGGTGCATCGGTGGAGCTGGGTGGTGGGTGCATCGGTGGAGCTGGGTCGGCGGAGCTGAGTGGTGGGTGCATCAGTGGAGCTGGGTGTTGGGTGCATCGGTGGAGCTGTGTTGGCAGAGCTGTGTGGTAGGTGCATCGGTGGAGCTGTGTGGTGGGTGCATCGGTGGAGCTGTGTAGGTGGAGCTTTGTGGTGGGTGCATCGATGGAGCTGTGTGGTGGGTGCATTGGTGGAGCTGTGTGGTGGGTGCATCGGTGGAGCTGTGTGGTGGGTGCCTCAGTGGAGCTCTGTGGTGGGTGCATCGGTGAAGCTGTGTGGTGGGTGCATTGGTGGAGTTAGTTGGAGCATCGGTGGAGCTGTGTGGTGGGTGCATCGGTGGAGCTGTGTGGTGGGTGCATCAGTGGAGCTGTGTGGTGGGTGCATAAGTGGAGCTGTGTCGATGGAGCTGTGTGCTGCGTGCATCAGTGGAGGTGGGTGGTGGGTGGAGATGTGTGGTGGGTGCATAGGTGGAGCTGTGTGGTGGGTGCATAGGTGGAGCTGTGTGGTGGGTGCATTGGTGGAGCTGTGTGGTGGGTGCATCGGTGGAGCTGTGTGGTGGGTGCATCAGTGGAGCTGTGTAGGTGGAGCTGTGTGGTGGGTGCATCGGTGGAGCTGTGTGGTGGGTCGTTTGGTGGAGCTGTGTGGTGGGTGCATCAGTGGAGCTTTGTGGTGGGTGCAGTGGAGGGTAAATCGGTGGAGCTGTGTAGTGGGTGTCTCGGTGGAGCTGTGTGGTGGGTGCATCAGTGGAGCTGTGTGGTGGGTGCCTTCGTGGAGCTGTGTGGTGGGTGCCTCAGTGGAGCTGTGTGGTGGGTGCATCGGTGGAGCTGTGTGGTGGGCGCATCAGTGGAACTGTGTAAGTGGAGATGTGTGGTGGGTGACTCGGTGGAGCTGTGTGGTGGGTGCATTGGTGGAGCTGTGATGGGTGAATCAGTGGATCTATGTGGTGGGTGCCTCGGGGGAGGTCTGTGGTGGGTGCATCAGTGAAGCTGTGTGGTGGGTGCATTGGTGGAGCTTAGTGAGTCCATTGGTGGAGCTGTGTGGTGGGTGCATCAGTGGAGCTGTTTGCTGGGTGCATCAATGGAGCTGTGTCGGTGGAGCTGTGTGCTGGGTGCATCAGTGGAGCTGTGTGGTGGGTGGATCGGTGGAGCTGTGTGGTGGGTGCATAGGTGGAGCTGTGTGGTGGGTGCATAGGTGGAGCTGTGTGGTGGGTGCATCGGTGGAGCGTAGTGAGTCCATTGGTGGAGCTGTGTGGTGGGTGCATCAGTGGAGCTGTTTGCTGGGTGCATAAGTGGAGCTGTGTCGATGGAGCTGTGTGCTGCATGCATCAGTGGAGGTGGGTGGTGGGTGCATCGGTGGAGCTTAGTTGGAGCATCGGTGGAGCTGTGTGGTGGGTGCATCGGTGGAGCTGTGTGGTGGGTGCATCAGTGGAGCTGTGTGGTGGGTGCATAAGTGGAGCTGTGTCGATGGAGCTGTGTGCTGCATGCATCAGTGGAGGTGGGTGGTGGGTGCATCGGTGGAGCTGTGTGGTGGGTGCATAGGTGGAGATGTGTGGTGGGTGCATAGGTGGAGCTGTGTGGTGGGTGCATAGGTGGAGCTGTGTGGTGGGTGCATCAGTGGAGCTGTTTGCTGGGTGCATCAATGGAGCTGTGTCAGTGGAGCTGTGTGCTGGGTGCATCAGTGGAGCTGGGTGGTGGGTGGATCGGTGGAGCTGTGTGGTGGGTGCATAGATGGAGCTGTGTGGTGGGTGCATAGGTGGAGCTGTGTGGTGGGTGCCTCGGTGGAGCTGTGTCGTGGGTGCATCGGTGGAGCTTAGTGGGTCCATTGGTGGAGCTGTGTGGTGGGTGCATTGGTGGAGCTTAGTTGGAGCATCGGTGGAGCTGTGTGGTGGGTGCATCGGTGGAGCTGTGTGGTGGGTGCATCAGTGGAGCTGTGTGGTGGGTGCATAGGTGGAGCTGTGTGGTGGGTGCATTGGTGGAGCTGTGTGGTGGGTGCATCGGTGGAGCTGTGTGGTGGGTGCATCAGTGGAGCTGTGTAGGTGGAGCTGTGTGGTGGGTGCATCGGTGGAGCTGTGTGGTGGGTGCATTGGTGTAGCTGTGTGGTGGGTGTAGCTGTGTGGTGGGTGCCTCTGTGGAGCTCTGTGGTAGGTGCATCGGTGAAGCTTTGTGGTGGGTGCATTGGTGGAGCTTAGTGGGTGCATCGGTGGAGCTGTGTGGTAGGTGCATTGGTGGACCTTAGTGGGTCCATTGGTGGAGCTGTGTGGTGGGTGCATTGTTGGAGCTTAGTTGGAGCATCGGTGGAGCAGTGTGGTGGGTGCATCGGTGGAGCTGTGTGGTGGGTCGTTTGGTGGAGCTGTGTGGTGGGTGCATCAGTGGAGCTTTGTGGTGGGTGCATCGGTGGAGCTGTGTAGGTGGAACTGTGTTGTGGGTGCTTCGGTGGAGCTGTATGGTGGGTGCACTGGTGGAGCTGTGTGGTGGGTGCATTGGTGGAGCTGTGTGGTGGGTGCCTCGGTGGAGCTCTGTGGTGGGTGCATCGGTAAAGCTGTGTGTTGGGTGCATCGGTGGAGCTTAGTGGGTGTATTGGTGGAACTGTGTGGTGGGTGCATTGGTGGAGCTGTGTGGTGGGTGCATCAGTGGAGCTGTGTGGTGGGTGCATCGGTGGAGCTGTGTGGTGGGTGCATCGGTGGAGCTGTGTGGTAGGTGCATCGGTGGAGCTTATCGGGTCCATTGGTGGAGCTGTGTGGTGGGTGCATCAGTGGAGCTGTTTGCTGGGTTCATCAATGGAGCTGTCGGTGGAGCTGTGTGCTGGGTGCATCAGTGGAGCTGGGTGGTGGGTGGATCGGTGGAGCTGTGTGGTGGGTGCATAGGTGGAGCTGTGTGGTGGGTGCATTGGTGAAGCTGTGTGGTGGGTGCATCGGTGGAGCTGTGTAGGTGGAACTGTGTTGTGGGTGCTTCGGTGGAGCTGTATGGTGGGTGCACTGGTGGAGCTGTACGGTGGGTGCATTGGTGGAGCTGTGTGGTTGGTGCCTCGGTGGAGCTCTGTGGTGGGTGCATCGGTAAAGCTGTGTGTTGGGTGCATCAGTGGAGCTTAGTGGGTCTATTGGTGGAACTGTGTGGTGGGTGCATTGGTGGAGCTTAGTTGGAGCATTGGTGGAGCTGTGTGGTGGGTGCATCAGTGGAGCTGTGTGGTGGGTGCATCAGTGGAGCTGTGTGTGTGTGCATCGGTGGAGCTGTGTGGTGGGTGCATCGGTGGAGCTGTGTGGTAGGTGCATCGGTGGAGCTGTGTAGGTGGAGCTGTGTGGTGGGTGCATTGGTGGAGCTGTGTAGGTGGAGCTGTGTGATGGGTGCATCAGTGGAGCTGGTTGGTGGGTGCATTGGTGGAGCTGTGTGGTGGGGGCATCGGTGGAGCTGTGTGGTGGGTACCTCGGTGGAGCTCTGTGGTGGGTGCATAAGTGAAGCTGTGTGGTGGGTGCATCGGTGGAGCTTAGTGGGTCCATTGGTGGAGCTGTATGGTGGGTGCATTGATGGAGCTAAGTTGGAGCATCGGTGGAGCTTTGTGGTGGGTGCATCGGTGGAGCTGTGTGGTGGGTGCATCAGTGGAGCTGTGTGGTGGGTGCATCGATGGAGCTGTGTGTTGGGTGCCTTGGTGGAGCTGTATGGTGCGTGCCTCAGTGGAGCTGTGTGCAGGGTGCATCAGTGGAGTTGTGTGGTGGGTGCATCGGTGGAGCTGTGTAGGTGGAGCTGGGTGGTGGGTGGATTGGTGGAGCTGTCTGGTGGGTGCATAGGTGGAGCTGTGTGGGGGGTGCATCTGTTGAGCTGGGTGGTGGGTGCATCAGTGGAGCTGTGTCAGTGGAGCTGTGTGGTGGCTGCATCGGTGGAGCTGTGTGATGGCTGCATCGGTGGAGCTGTGTGGTGGGTGCATCGGTTGAGCTGTGTGGTGGGTCGTTCTGTGGAGCTGTGTGGTGGGTGCCTCGGTGGAGCTGTGTGCTGGGTGCATCAGTGGAGCTGTGTGGTGGGTGCATCAGTGGAGCTGTGTAGTTGGAGCTGTGTGGTGGGTGCATCAGTGGAGCTGTGTGATGGGTGCATTGGTGGAGCTGTGTGGTGGGTAAATCGGTGGAGCTGTGTGGTGGGTGCCTCGGTGGAGCTATGTGGCGGGTGCCTCGGTGGAGCTCTGTGGTGGGTGCATCAGTGAAGCTGTGTGGTCGGTGCATCTGTGGACCTTAGTGGGTCCATTGGTGGAGCTGTGTGGTGGGTGCATTGGTGGAGCTTAGTTGGAGCATTGGTGGAGCTGTGTGGTGGGTGCATTGGTGGAGCTGTATGGTGGGTGCATCAGTGGAGCTGTGTGGTGCGTTCATCCGTGGAGCTGTGTCTGTGGAGCTGTGTGCTGGGTGCATCGGTGGAGCTGGGTGGTGGGTGGATCAGTGGAGCTGTGTGGTGGGTGCATAGGTGGAGCTGTGTGGTGGGTGCATCTGTTGAGCTGTGTGGTGGGTGCATAGGTGCAGCTGTGTGGTGTGTGCATAGGTGGAGCTGTGTGGTGGGTGCCTTGGTGGAGCTGTGTGGTGGGTGCATTGGTGGAGCTGTGTGGTGGGTGCATCGGTGGAGCTGTGTGGTGGGTGCCTCGGTGGAGCTCTGTGGTGGGTGCATCCGTGAAGCTGTGTGGTGGGTGCATCGGTGAAGCTTAGTGGGTCCATTGGTGGAGCTGTGTGGTGGGTGCATTGGTGGAGCTTAGTTGGATCATCGGCGGAGCAGTGTGATGGGTGCATCGGTGGAGCTGTGTGGTGGGTGCATCGGTGGAGCAGTGTGGTGGGTGCATCAGTGCAGCTGTGTGGTGGGTGCATCGATGGAGCTGTGTAGTGGGTGCATCGGTGGAGCTGTGTAGGTAGAGCTGTGTGGTGGGTGCATCGGTGGAGCTCTGTGGTGGGTGCATCAGTGAAGCTGTGTGGTGGGTGTAGCAGTGGAGCTGTGTGGTGGGTGCATCAATGGAGCTGTGTGGTGGGTGCAGCAGTGGAGCTGTGTCGGTGGAGCTGTTTGGTGGGTGCCTTGGTGGAACTGTATGGTGGGTGCCTCAGTGGAGCTGTGTGGTGGGTGCATGTGTGGAGCTGTGTGGTGGGTGCATTGGTGGAGCTGTGTCAGTGGAGCTGGGTGGTGGGTGCATCAGTCAAACTGTGTCGGTGGAGCTGTGTGGTGGCTGCATCAGTGGAGCTGTGTGGTGGGTGCATCAGTGGAGCTGTGTGGTGGGTGCATAAGTGGAGCTGTGTGGTGGGTGCCTCGGTGGAGCTGTGTGGTAGGTGCATCGGTTGAGCTGTGTGGTGGGTGCATCAGTGGAGCTGTGTAGGTGGAGCTGTGTGGTGGGTGCATCGGTGGAGCTGTGTGGTGGGTGCATTGGTGGAGCTGTGATGGGTGAATCAGTGGAGCTGTGTGGTGGGTGCCTCGGGGGAGGTCTGTGGTGGGTGCATCAGTGAAGCTGTGTGGTGGGTGCATCGGTGGAGCTTAGTGAGTTGTGATACGGCGTCCTCACATACCCGTCTTGCTCCACGTTACTGCAGTCCTTCGCGTACGACAGAGAACCCAGCCAGAGCGTCCATAGTAACAGCCCAACCCACCAAATGTCCAACCCTCTGTCCTCTGTTCCAGGACCCAATCCGGAACGGCGAAAACACGGAAGCACTACCTCCCGACCCCAGAAGTACCTCCCCCTCACGTGATCCGGACACTAGAAAGACCGGAACCAGGAAACAGTCCAGCGTCGGATTGAGCTTGTGGCAGGAGACCCCGACCGGAGCGGCGAAGGAGAGGATGACCGAAGAGGAAGAAGACTGGTCCGAAGATTGGTGGAGTCCACCGGAGGTTGCTGGGGAGTGGCCGCAACTCAACTTGGAGAGTTGCGGCGGAGCGGGTGAGTGAAACGGAACCCCTCCGATAGCACGTTAGGTGCAGTGTAAATAACTCCTTCTGTATAGTTCACACCTCTTTAGGCTCACGTCGTCACCCGTAGCACTGTGTAAATATTGTGAAGCACTCCCCCACTTTGTAAATAAACCCTCGAACCCTCACGTCCCACCACCCAACACCCCTACTGCTTCTCGATACCCAGCTTGTGTCTGTACCTACCTCGACCCTACCGTCCCCTCCTCACTTTCGACTTCATACCCCTCACACTCTCCGGTGCTGGTAATAGGGATCCGACGAGAGAAGTCCGGCAGGACTAACAGCTCCTTTCTTTTCTTTGTTTTCCTCCCTGTACCTCCGAGGACATCCCCAAGATTAGAAGACCCGGAGAGCCCGCTGAAAACGTTACCAAACCCGGACCCTTCTTCCACCCGAGGAGCTGTGCCTTTAATTTGTGGAACATTGACACTCGATAAACACCCTGTTGTGAACAGAAGTACCGAAATAAATCAAACATTGCCCACTATATACAGCCTCCGGCCATGGTATTCCGGTCCGCCACACCCCCACGCACACAGTTGGTGTCAGAAGTGGGATCCGGAAGCATGGAGGCCGTCGTACAGAAAATGGCCGAGTCCCAAGAGATGTTGGGAAAGCTAATGGAGCGGTTTTTGAAAACCGCAGAGGAAGACAGGGGGCAACTGCATGACGTCCTCAAGGGTCAAGGGGATGCCCACGACCAGGCCATGGGTAAATTAACGGACGTCCTCGGCCAGCAGCAACAACGACCCATAACCTCCCTACCATCAGTGGTCCTACAAAAGTATGTTCCTGGCGACGATCCGGACTACTTTTTTACAAACTTTGAAAGACTAGCGCAGGCCGCCTCATGGGCAGCAGATCGATGGGGGCAATATTTGGGACCGCTACTGACCGGAGACCTCCAAGCGGCGTATCAGCAAGCCAATATACAGGGCAACACACCCTATGATGACATCAAGAAGTGTATCCTCCAGAGACTGGGCATAGATGATGAGACCTATAGAGTAAAGCTGCGCCAAGCCAAGGAAGGGCCACAGGAAACCCCTAGGGCCCTGTCCTTCCGCATTAAAGATCTCGCCAACCGCTGGTTACGCCCGGACACCTCCACCAAAGACGATATCCTTGCAAAAGTATATTTGGAGCAATTCCTGGCATCCCTACATCCGGCCACTCAAAAATGGGTACGACAACACGCACGTCTCACCCTTGACAGCGCGGTGGAAATCGCGAGTGCATACAGTCGAGCCAAAGAAACACCCAGGGGCAGAGATGAACATCCCCACAGAGTGCATATAAATACAGTCCGACCCCACCGACCCCCCCCTCCACGGAAAGCGGAGCCGCCTCCCCTGCTGCCACCGCCGCTCGTATACAGACCACCCAATCCGGGTCCACAGTGTTACAACTGCGGCGGCTATGGACACATAGCGCGTGTATGTCCACAGAAAGACGAGCCCATGGAGGTAGGCCTGGTACAGAACTATGTGTGTGCAACACCCGGAAAGACGCCCCCACCGTTCCGCTGTCCCGTATATGTAGACGGACACCCCCTCATGGCTTTGGCTGACACGGGCTGTCGCCAAAGTGTTCTACGTCCCCAGGACCTACCGATCCCACCGAGACCACCCACAGGCATGGTCGCCATCCAGTGTGTACACGGAGACACTAAAAAGTACCCAACCACCCAGGTGCGAGTACGGCACCCAGCTGATCCAGGAACTGAACTCACTGTGGGTCTGATACCGAACCTTCCTGAGCAAGTGATCTTAGGGAGTGACTATGCTGGCCTTCCTAAACTAGTGCAGGACACTACAGACTCCCTGAACCAATGGTGGGAAGAAGCACCCTTTTCTAGGGAACAACCGCTTGCTGAAGATCCGACCAGAACCCGGAAATCCCGTAACCAGAAGAGAAAAGAGAAGCGAAACCACACCACCGCCTACCCGGTGGTTCCTGATGTCCATCCCTGGCAAACGGATAGGGAATTCCGGGCGTCACAACAAGAAGATCCTATCCTGCAAGAGGCCTGGGGAAAGGCCTTAGATCAGGAAGACCCCCTTCACGTATGTCCCTATTTTTTCAAAAAGAACGGACTACTGTATAGAAAAGGGAACCCAAACCAACCGCCCCAGCTATTGATCCCCGGACCCTTTAGAGAGAAGGTACTCTTCCTTGCCCACAGCCATCTCCTAGGGGGTCACTTCAGCGACGAAAAAACCAGTCTGTCCATCCTGGAGAAGTTTTATTGGCCGGGAGTACATCAACAAGTCAGACAATATTGTAGAGAGTGCCCGGTATGTCAGAGGAACAGCAGATACCGTCCTCCCAGGGCTCCCTTACTCCCTCTACCCCTCATTGACATTCCCTTCACCCGGGTGGGAATGGACATTATAGGCCCCCTACTCCCCTCCCGCAGTGGCTGCCGATATATAGTTTTGGTGGACTACGCCACCCGCTTCCCTGAGGCAGTGCCCTTACGCCAACCTACAACACAGACCATAGCTAAAGCCCTCATCTCCATATTCTCGAGAGTAGGGTTTCCCAGGGAGATCCTTACGGATCAAGGCACCCCATTCGTTTCATCCGTAATGAAACAAGTGTGTTCAAACCTAGGCATAAAGCAGATTCGCACTTCCGCCTACCACCCCCAGACAGACGGGCTGGTAGGACGATACAACGCTACCCTTAAGTTGACTCTGAAGAAAATGTTGGCCTTGGAGGCAAAGAGGTGGGAGGAGATGTTGCCGTTGGCCTTGTTTGCCATACGCTGCAAAACTCAGAGTAGCACAGGATATTCTCCATATGAATTGCTGTACGGTGGACCACCCCGCACCCTACTTGACATGGCCCAAGAAGCGTGGGAGGCCGAACCTGACAGAACCCGACCCCTGCCAGAATATGTCGAAAATCTAAAAACCCATCTCTCCCAGCTGCGCGATATTGTCCGCCGGAATATGGAGAACGCACAAGCCAGCCAGAAACGGCAATATGATAAGGGTACCAAACCCCGCTCCTAACAATGGGGATCTAGTTCTACTGATGAGGCTGTCATCTGACCACAAACTATTAGGGCAATGGCAAGGACCCTATGTGATTCTTCGCCAAGTGACTCCTGTCACCTACGAAGTGGAACTCGACCCTACTCGAGGCACCACACAGGTGTACCATATCAACCTTCTAAAAAAATGGGAGGGACCCCGGCCCGTCCTATCCACCACTGATATACCACCCCCTCTCTCATTTGAATCGTGTTTCGACCCCGAGATGACCAGAGAGCAGAGACAGAGTCTCCGAGAGGCGTTACAACCCTTACAGAGAGTGTTTTCCTCCTCACCAGGTCACACGACTATCACAGAACACAGCATACACACAGACCCCGGAAAGATTGTACGGCTACGACCCTACAGGGTCCCTGAAGCCCATAGAAACGTGATAAGACAAGAAACCGAGCAGATGCTGGGTATGGGGATCATTGAGCCTTCCATCAGTGAATGGAATTCCCCCGTAGTTCTAGTGCCTAAACCTGACGGGTCCGTCAGGTTTTGCATAGATTTCCAAGAGGTAAACAAAATATCTACCTTCGACACCTATCCCCTTCCACGGGTCGATGAGATGGTCGAAAGCATAGGGAAAGCCCGATACATATCCACATTAGACCTCTGCAAAGGCTACTGGCAGATCCCACTAAGAGCACAGGACCGAAAGAAAACTGCCTTTTCCACCCCAGACGGCTTATTCCAATTCACGGTGTTACCATTTGGGTTACACGGGGCACCAGCCACCTTCCAAAGGGCGATGAACCATGTATTAAGACCACATTCAGGGTATGCCGGGGCCTACCTCGACGATATTGTTATCTATAGCAATAGCTGGGCAGAACACCTCGATCATCTCGGTAAAGTTGTTGGGTCATTGGGCTCTTTTGGCTTCACCATCAATCCTGCAAAGACCACTCTAGCGGCTAAATCGGTGAAGTACTTGGGTTACCTCTTAGGTGAGGGTGTGATACGTCCACAGGCCAAGAAGGTTGAGGCCATTCAGTCCATTCCATTCCCCCAGTCACGAAAGGACCTCCGGGCTTTCCTAGGCCTACTAGGTTATTACCGTAGGTTTATACCCAACTTTTCCCAGACTGCAGCCCCCCTCACTGACCTCTTAAAAACGTCCGCCAAAACAGAAACCCGCCTAAAGAATCCCACTCCTGTTCTACTGTTAGCCTTCTCTCGACTCAAAGCAGCCTTAACCTCCAAACCTGTATTGGTCAGTCCGGATTATACACGGACCTTCCTCCTACAGACAGACGCCTCAGACCAGGGTCTTGGGGCAGTCCTTTCACAGAAAGACGAACATGGGAACGAGAACCCCATATTGTACCTGAGCCGTAAACTGTATCCCCGTGAAACCAGTTATGCTGTCGTTGAGAAAGAGGCATTGGCCATTAAATGGACGGTGGAAAGCCTAAGGTATTATCTAGAAGGGAGAGAGTTTATCATCTATACTGACCACGCCCCTCTGGAGTGGATGGCCCGTAATAAAGGACATAATGATCGGGTCCTCCGTTGGTTCTTAGCCCTACAACCATACAGATTTCGGACATTGCACCGTAAAGGGACCGAACAAGGCAATGCCGATTACCTCTCCCGATATCCCATGGCCCAAACCCGTACTAGAAAGACAGCTAGGGGAAGGGGATGTGATACGGCGTCCTCACATACCCGTCTTGCTCCACGTTACTGCAGTCCTTCGCGTACGACAGAGAACCCAGCCAGAGCGTCCATAGTAACAGCCCAACCCACCAAATGTCCAACCCTCTGTCCTCTGTTCCAGGACCCAATCCGGAACGGCGAAAACACGGAAGCACTACCTCCCGACCCCGGAAGTACCTCCCCCTCACGTGATCCGGACACTAGAAAGACCGGAACCAGGAAACAGTCCAGCGTCGGATTGAGCTTGTGGCAGGAGACCCCGACCGGAGCGGCGAAGGAGAGGACGACCGAAGAGGAAGAAGACTGGTCCGAAGATTGGTGGAGTCCACCGGAGGTTGCTGGGGAGCGGCCGCAACTCAACTTGGAGAGTTGCGGCGGAGCGGGTGAGTGAAACGGAACCCCTCCGATAGCACGTTAGGTGCAGTGTAAATAACTCCTTCTGTATAGTTCACACCTCTTTAGGCTCACGTCGTCACCCGTAGCACTGTGTAAATATTGTGAAGCACTCCCCCACTTTGTAAATAAACCCTCGAACCCTCACGTCCCACCACCCAACACCCCTACTGCTTCTCGATACCCAGCTTGTGTCTATACCTACCCCGACCCTAGCGTCCCCTCCTCACTTTCGACTTCGTACCCCTCACACTCCCCGGTGCTGGTAATAGGGATCCGACGAGAGAAGTCCGGCAGGACTAACGGCTCCTTTCTTTGTTTTCCTCCCGGTACCTCCGAGGACATCCCCAAGATTAGAAGACCCGGAGAGCCCGCTGAAAACGTTACCGAACCCGGACCCTTCTTCCACCCGAGGAGCTGTGCCTTTAATTTGTGGAACATTGACACTCGATAAACACCCTGTTGTGAACAGAAGTACCGAAATAAATCAAACATTGCCCACTATATACGTCCTCCGCGCATGGTATTCCGGTCCGCCACACCCCCACGCACACATGAGTCCATTGGTGGAGCTGTGTGGTGGGTGCATCAGTGGAGCTGTTTGCTGGGTGCATCAATGGAGCTGTGTCGGTGGAGCTGTGTGCTGGGTGCATCAGTGGAGCTGGGTGGTGGGTGGATCGGTGGAGCTGTGTGGAGGATGCATAGGTGGAGCTGTGTGGTGGGTGCATAGGTGGAGCTGTGTGGTGGGTGCCTCGGTGGAGTTGTGTCGTGGGTGCATCGGTGGAGCTTAGTGGGTCCATTGGTGGAGCTGTGTGGTGGGTGCATTGGTGGAGCTTAGTTGGAGCATCGATGGAGCTGTGTGGTGGGTGCATCGGTGGAGCTGTGTGGTGGGTGCATCAGTGGAGCTGTGTGGTGGGTGCATAAGTGGAGCTGTGTCGATGGAGCTGTGTGCTGCATGCAGCAGTGGAGGTGGGTGGTGGGTGCATCGGTGGAGCTTAGTTGGAGCATCGGTGGAGCTGTGTGGTGGGTGCATCGGTGGAGCTGTGTGGTGGGTGCATCAGTGGAGCTGTGTGGTGGGTGCATAAGTGGAGCTGTGTCGATGGAGCTGTGTGCTGCATGCATCAGTGGAGGTGGGTGGTGGGTGCATCGGTGGAGCTGTGTGGTGGGTGCATAGGTGGAGATGTGTGGTGGGTGCATAGGTGGAGCTGTGTGGTGGGTGCATAGGTGGAGCTGTGTGGTGGGTGCATCAGTGGAGCTGTTTTCTGGGTGCATCAATGGAGCTGTGTCGGTGGAGCTGTGTGCTGGGTGCATCAGTGGAGCTGGGTGGTGGGTGGATCGGTGGAGCTGTGTGGTGGGTGCATAGGTGGAGCTGTGTGGTGGGTGCATAGGTGGAGCTGTGTGGTGGGTGCCTCGGTGGAGCTGTGTCGTGGGTGCATCGGTGGAGCTTAGTGGGTCCATTGGTGGAGCTGTGTGGTGGGTGCATTGTTGGAGTTTAGTTGGAGCATCGGTGGAGCTGTGTGGTGGGTGCATCGGTGGAGCTGTGTGGTGGGTGCATCAGTGGAGCTGTGTGGTGGGTGCATAAGTGGAGCTGTGTCGATGGAGCTGTGTGCTGCATGCATCAGTGGAGCTGTGTGGTGGGTGCATAGGTGGAGCTGTGTGGTGGGTGCATAGGTGGAGCTGTGTGGTGGGTGCATTGGTGGAGCTGTGTGGTGGGTGCATCGGTGGAGCTGTGTGGTGGGTGCATCAGTGGAGCTGTGTAGGTGGAGCTGTGTGGTGGGTGCATCGGTGGAGCTGTGTGGTGGGTGCATTGGTGGAGCTGTGTGGTGGGTGTAGCTGTGTGGTGGGTGCCTCTGTGGAGCTATGTGGTGGGTGCATAGGTGGAGCTGTGTGGTGGGTGCATAGGTGGAGCTGCGTGGTGGGTGCCTCGGTGGAGCTGTGTGGTGGGTGCATCAGTGGAGCTGTGTGGTGGGTGCCTTGGTGGAGCTGTATGGTGGGTGCCTTGGTAGAGCTGTGTGGTGGGTGCATCGGTGGAGCTGCATTTGTGTGGAGCTGTGTGATGGGTGCTTCGGTGGAGCTGTGTGGTGGGTTGATTGGTGGAGCTGTGTGGTGGGTGCCTCGGTGGAGCTGTGTGGTGGGTGCATTGGTGAAGCTGTGTGGTGGGTGCATCGGTGGAGCTGTGTGGTGGGTGCATCGGTGGAGCTGTGTAGGTGGAGATGTGTGGTGGGTGCATCGGTGGAGCTGTGTGATGGGTGCATTGGTGGAGCTGTGTGGTGGGTAAATCGGTGGAGCTGTGTGGTGGGTGCCTCGGTGGAGCTGTGTGGTGGGTGCATCAGTGGAGCTGTGTGGTGGGTGCCTTCGTGGAGCTGTGTGGTGGGTGCCTCAGTGGAGCTGTGTGGTGGGTGCATCGGTGGAGCTGTGTGGTGGGCGCATCAGTGGAGCTGTGTAAGTGGAGCTGTGTGGTGGGTGCCTCGGTGGAGCTGTGTGGTGGGTGCATTGGTGGAGCTGTGAAGGGTGTATCGGTGGAGTTGTGTGGTGGGTGCCTCGGGGGAGGTCTGTGGTGGGTGCATCAGTGAAGCTGTGTGGTGTGTGCATCGGTGGAGCTTAGTGGGTCCATTGGTGGAGCTGTGTGGTGGGTGCATCAGTGGAGCTGTTTGCTGGGTGCATCAATGGAGCTGTGTCGGTGGAGCTGTGTGCTGGGTGCATCAGTGGAGCTGGGTGGTGGGTGGATCAGTGGAGCTGTGTGGTGGGTGCATAGGTGGAGCTGTGTGGTGGGTGCATAGGTGGAGCTGTGTGGTGGGTGCCTCGGTGGAGCTGTGTCGTGGGTGCATCAGTGGAGCTTAGTAGGTCCATTGGTGGAGCTGTGTGGTGGGTGCATTGGTGGAGCTTAGTTGGAGCATCGGTGGAGCTGTGTGGTGGGTGCATCAGTGGAGCTGTGTGGTGGGTGCATAAGTGGAGCTGTGTCGATGGAGCTGTGTGCTGCGTGCATCAGTGGAGGTGGGTGGTGGGTGCATCAGTGGAGCTGTGTGGTGGGTGCATAGGTGGAGCTGTGTGGTGGGTGCATTGGTGGAGCTGTGTGGTGGGTGCATCGGTGGAGCTGTGTGGTGGGTGCATCAGTGGAGCTGTGTAGGTGGAGCTGTGTGGTGGGTGCATCGGTGGAGCTGTGTGGTGGGTGCATTGGTGTAGCTGTGTGGTGGGTGTAGCTGTGTGGTTGGTGCCTCTGTGGAGCTCTGTGGTGGGTGCATCGGTGAAGCTGTGTGGTGGGTGCATTGGTGGAGCTTAGTGGGTGCATCGGTGGAGCTGTGTGGTGGGTGCATTGGTGGACCTTAGTGGGTCCATTGGTGGAGCTGTATGGTGGGTCATTTGGAGGAGCTGTGTGGTGGGTGCAACAGTGGAGCTTTGTGGTGGGTGCATCGGTGGAGCTGTGTAGGTGGAACTGTGTTGTGGGTGCTTCGGTGGAGCTGTATGGTGGGTGCACTGGTGGAGCTGTGTGGTGGGTGCATTGGTGGAGCTGAGTGGTGGGTGCCTTGGTGGAGCTCTGTGGTGGGTGCATCGGTAAAGCTGTGTGTTGGGTGCATCGGTGGAGCTTAGTGGGTCTATCGGTGGAGCTGTGTGGTGGGTGCATCAGTGGAGCTGTGTGGTGGGTGCATCAGTGGAGCTGTGTGGTGGGTGCATCAGTGGAGCTGTGTGGTGGGTGCATCGGTGGAGCTGTGTGGTAGGTGCATCGGTGGAGCTTAGTGGGTCCATTGGTGGAGCTGTGTGGTGGGTGCATCAGTGGAGCTGTTTGCTGGGTGCATCAATGGAGCTGTGTCGGTGGAGCTGTGTGCTGGGTGCATCAGTGGAGCTGGGTGGTGGGTGGATCGGTGGAGCTGTGTGGTGGGTGCATAGGTGGAGCTGTGTGGTGGGTGCATAGGTGGAGCTGTGTGGTGGGTGCCTCGGTGGAGCTGTGTCGTGGGTGCATCGGTGGAGCTTAGTGGGTCCATTGGTGGAGCTGTGTGGTGGGTGCATTGGTGGAGCTTAGTTGGAGCATCGGTGGAGCTGTGTGGTGGGTGCATCGGTGGAGCTGTGTGGTGGGTGCATCAGTGGAGCTGTGTGGTGGGTGCATAAGTGGAGCTGTGTCGATGGAGCTTTGTGCTGCATGCATCAGTGGAGGTGGGTGGTGGGTGCATCGGTGGAGCTTAGTTGGAGCATCGGTGGAGCTGTGTGGTGGGTGCATTGGTGGAGCTGTGTGGTGGGTGCATCGGTGGAGCTGTGTGGTGGGTGCATAAGTGGAGCTGTGTCGATGGAGCTGTGTGCTGCATGCATCAGTGGAGGTGGGTGGTGGGTGCATCGGTGGAGCTGTGTGGTGGGTGCATAGGTGGAGCTGTGTGGTGGGTGCATAGGTGGAGCTGTGTGGTGGGTGCATAGGTGGAGCTGTGTGGTGGGTGCATCAGTGGAGCTGTTTGCTGGGTGCATCAATGGAGCTGTGTCGGTGGAGCTGTGTGCTGGGTGCATCAGTGGAGCTGGGTGGTGGGTGGATCGGTGGAGCTGTGTGGTGGGTGCATAGGTGGAGCTGTGTGGTGGGTGCATAGGTGGAGCTGTGTGGTGGGTGCCTCGGTGGAGCTGTGTCGTGGGTGCATCGGTGGAGCTTAGTGGGTCCATTGGTGGAGCTGTGTGGTGGGTGCATTGGTGGAGCTTAGTTGGAGCATCAGTGGAGCTGTGTGGTGGGTGCATCGGTGGAGCTGTGTGGTGGGTGCATCAGTGGAGCTGTGTGGTGGGTGCATAAGTGGCGCTGTGTCGATGGAGCTGTGTGCTGCATGCATCAGTAGAGTTGTGTGGTGGGTGCATAGGTGGAGCTGTGTGATGGGTGCTGTTAGACCCGGGACCCTGGCCGGCCAAGACTCGCGTCGAGGTCAGTCAGGGATCGCCAGTTCTAAGTGTCAGGGCAAGGGAGTCACACACCAAGGCAACCCCTACTCGCCCTCTAGGTAACGTGGCGCGAGCAGTCAAGGCTAAACTTGGAGGCGATGTAAGTTAAGTATTTGCGCATGCACCCCAGCAACAACACCCAAGGCCCACCACAAAGAAACACTCCACACAAGGTTATGTAAAAATAGCCTTTGTATTATAAAAATATACATCAGATAAAACACACATCATATTACACGGTGCCAATCAGGCACGGGCGGAATTTACAAGGGATATTTGTACAGGACAGGGCCACCTGGACCACTGTCAAGGGTATCAGCACTTTTAGAAATAATTACTGTAGCACAAAAATATAACAGTAGAGCATACAACCAGTAATCACTGGTAACAGGACCTCTCTAGCACCACCTGTACTAGGGAGAAAACAACCACCTACATGTCACACTACCTGTAGGGGTGCAAAAGCAACACACATGATGCCGTAACATTCAGAGGTGTAAAAAGGACAAAGAGAACACATGATGAATAATCTACCCATTCAGAGGTGTAAGCAAAACACATGATGCCGTAACATTCAGAGGTGTAAAGTCACTAACAATTCCCCCAAACTCACCAGTCACCACCTGTGACTGTCCCGGTGTCCCAATGTCAGGGCCTAAACGTGGCAGTTGTCCACTAAGTGCTGGACAACTGGAGCAGGGAAAGTTAGCACCAAGTTGGAGCCTCTCTGGGCTCAAAGAACCACCACTGTGGCACTGGTGAGCCTCTCTTAGGCTCCTGACAAGAAATGGCGCCCTGAGCCTCGCTCAGGCACTTCTTTCCAGAACCACTGTCCCAGAGCCTCTCAGGGCTCTCAAAACGAAGATGGGCACCAGCGCCTCTCTTAGGGCTACACGAAACCAGCAGGCCCCCTTGAGCCTCTCTGGGCTCGGTAAACAAATAGCTCCTGGAGCCTCGGGGCTCCTCAACCCTGGGGGGCTTGGGGTGCACGTCGGAGCGGCCCTCTACCAACGGGGCCGCTCGAGGAAACAAAGAGAACCCGCCCCCGCACTCACCGGGACTTCACTGGTGCTGCGGGGGGCGGGAACCACTGCCGGCTGCTTCCACACTCACCGGCTGTCTGGCGCTGCAGCTGGGCCGCGGGCGGGGCTCCTCTCCTCTCGTCCTGGGGCCCCAACCAGACGTGGCAGGCTCCGCTCCTTCTCTCTTGTCCCGGGGCTCCCCTCTCCACTCGGGGAGCCTCGGGGACCCGGCCGGCAGCTTCTCGGCTGCGAGGGGCGGGACTTCCGGGTTGCCTGTCTCGGGCCGCGCTGCAATTGGTCAGCCGGCCCAGTGCTTCCGGGTCGCCGCGGGCAGCGCGGCGGCTCGCTTCTTAGGCAGGCAGGCGGCTTCCCAGGATCCGAGGAGTGGGCTCCCTCGTGAATCCAATAAATCACGGCCCTGGGCAATGCCGGGTGGGCACCGGCCTTCACGAACAAAGCGCTCCCAAGCGCTATAAAGGCCAGTAACGCGCTCCCAGCGCTAAAGTGGCAAATAAAGCGCTACGAAGCGCTGGGTCACCACAGAGCGCTCTCAAGCGCCAAAAAGGCAATACAAAGCGCTCCCAGGCGCTGGGGGTAAAATCCAGCGTTTCCAAGCGCTAGGCAGGCGATCTCAGCGCTCCTAGCGCTGAAGGGCAGAGAGCAGCGCTCTCAGGCTGCAGGCAGGAGTCCTCAGTGCTCCCCAGCACTGGAGGACAGGACAGGGCTCCAGCAGGGCTGGAGGCAGGCAGGGGGGGCAAGGCTGGGCCAGAGCCAGCACACTGGGTCTCCAGGCAAGGAGACTCCCCAAGTGGCGGTCCTTCTGGCCCCAGCAGCGGCACAAGCCCCCTCTGGCAGGATTCCAAAAGAAGAACATTTTCAGTGGGGACACAGCCCCCTCTTATACCAACAAATCCTTTGTTACAATGTGCAGGGTGGGGGGAAAACCAGTCGCAGCTGGTTCTGGAGCACTCTTGATGGCCCAACCACCCATTCCTTTCACTGGGGAGGCTAGGGTCATTAGACACACCACAGGGGGGCGGAGCCAGCATTGTGTGGGGAAAACCCAGCCCATCCAGGACACAGGTACACTCCTCCCACACATCACTCATGCTAATCTCCCACTCACCACCGGGCAGACCCATCCAGACTTCCTGGAGCCTGGCATGCCAGCCAGCTCCAGCCAATCACGCTCCAGCACCCTCACTGCACACATATCTCAATGTCCAGAAGTAGCACTTCCCAACTAGACACACACATGCCGCAGACACCATCTTGCAGCATTCACTCTCACGAGTTCAGGCATACCAAACTCGAGCCTGCACTCCCCACGCATCAGGAACTACTAGGGACACACACATTCCCCATGCATTCCTATGGGAGGGCAGGCCAGCCATACTACACGCACGCACTTTCACTCTGGGACTCAGGGAAAAGTGCGCAGAGACCCACAAATCACTAGCACAGGGTCACAAATAAGGCAAAAAGTCTAGGGGTGAACCTGCCCTGCGGGCCAAGTCCAACAGGTGCATAGGTGGAGCTGTGTGGTGGGTGCATAGGTGGAGCTGTGTGGTGGGTGCATTGGTGGAGCTGTGTGGTGGGTGCATCGGTGGAGCTGTGTGGTGGGTGCATCAGTGGAGCTGTGTAGGTGGAGCTGTGTGGTGGGTGCATCGGTGGAGCTGTGTGGTGGGTGCATTGGTGGAGCTGTGTGGTGGGTGTAGCTGTGTGGTGGGTGCCTCTGTGGAGCTATGTGGCAGGTGCATAGGTGGAGCTGTGTGGTGGGTGCATAGGTGGAGCTGTGTGGTGGGTGCCTCGGTGGAGCTGTGTGGTGGGTGCATCAGTGGAGCTGTGTGATGGGTGCCTTGGTGGAGCTGTATGGTGGGTGCCTTGGTAGAGCTGTGTGGTGGGTGCATCGGTGGAGCTGCATTTGTGGAGCTGTGTGATGGGTGCATCGGTGGAGCTGTGTGGTGGGTTGATTGGTGGAGCTGTGTGGTGGGTGCCTCGGTGGAGCTGTGTGGTGGGTGCATTGGTGAAGCTGTGTGGTGGGTGCATCGGTGGAGCTGTGTGGTGGGTGCATCGGTGGAGCTGTGTAGGTGGAGCTGTGTGGTGGGTGCATCGGTGGAGCTGTGTGATGGGTGCATTGGTGGAGCTGTGTGGTGGGTAAATCGGTGGAGCTGTGTGGTGGGTGCCTCGGTGGAGCTGTGTGGTGGGTGCATCAGTGGAGCTGTGTGGTGGGTGCCTTCGTGGAGCTGTGTGGTGGGTGCCTCAGTGGAGCTGTGTGGTGGGTGCATCGGTGGAGCTGTGTGGTGGGCGCATCAGTGGAGCTGAGTAAGTGGAGCTGTGTGGTGGGTGCCTCGGTGGAGCTGTGTGGTGGGTGCATTGGTGGAGCTGTGATGGGTGTATTGGTGGAGTTGTGTGGTGGGTGCCTCGGGGGAGGTCTGTGGTGGGTGCATCAGTGAAGCTGTGTGGTGGGTGCATCGGTGGAGCTTAGTGGGTCCATTGGTGGAGCTTTGTGGTGGGTGCATCAGTGGAGCTGTTTGCTGGATGCATCAATGGAGCTGTGTCGGTGGAGCTGTGTGCTGGGTGCATCGGTGGAGCTTAGTGGGTCCATTGGTGGAGCTGTGTGGTGGGTGCATTGGTGGAGCTTAGTTGGAGCATTGGTGGAGCTGTGTGGTGGGTGCATCGGTGGAGCTGTGTGGTGGGTGCATCCGTGGAGCTGTGTGGTGGGTGCATAAGTGGAGCTGTGTCGATGGAGCTGTGTGCTGCGTGCATCAGTGGAGGTGGGTGGTGAGTGCATCAGTGGAGCTGTGTGGTGGGTGCATAGGTGGAGCTGTGTGGTGGGTGCATTGGTGGAGCTGTGTGGTGGGTGCATCGGTGGAGCTGTGTGGTGGGTGCATCAGTGGAGCTGTGTAGGTGGAGCTGTGTGGTGGGTGCATCAGTGGAGCTGTGTGGTGGGTGCATTGGTGTAGCTGTGTGGTGGGTGTAGCTGTGTGGTGGGTGCCTCTGTGGAGCTCTGTGGTAGGTGCATCAGTAAAGCTGTGTGGTGGGTGCATTGGTGGAGCTTAGTGGGTGCATCGGTGGAGCTGTGTGGTGGGTGCATTGGTGGACCTTAGTGGGTCCATTGGTGGAGCTGTGTGGTGGGTGCATTGTTGGAGCTTAGTTGGAGCATCGGTGGAGCTGTGTGGTGGGTGCATCGGTGGAGCTTTGTGGTGGGTCGTTTGGTGGAGCTGTGTGGTGGGTGCATCAGTGGAGCTTTGTGGTGGGTGCATCGGTGGAGCTGTGTAGGTGGAACTGTGTTGTGGGTGCTTCGGTGGAGCTGTATGGTGGGTGCACTGGTGGAGCTGTGTGGTGGGTGCATTGGTGGAGCTGTGTGGTGGGTGCCTTGGTGGAGCTCTGTGGTGGGTGCATCGGTAAAGCTGTGTGTTGGGTGCATCGGTGGAGCTTAGTGGGTCTATTGGTGGAGCTGTGTGGTGGGTGCATTGGTGGAGCTGTGTGGTGGGTGCATCGGTGGAGCTGTGTGGTGGGTGCATCGGTGGAGCTGTGTGGAGGGTGCATCAGTGGAGCTGTGTGGTGGGTGCATCAGTGGAGCTGTGTGGTGGGTGCATCGGTGGAGCTGTGTAGGTGGAGCTGTGTGGTGGGTGCATCAGTGGAGCTGGGTGGTGGGTGGATCGGTGGAGCTGTGGGGTGGGTGCATCGGTGGAGCTGTGTGGTCGGTGCATCTGTTGAGCTGTGTGGTGGGTGCATAGGTGCAGCTGTGTGGTGGGTGCATAGGTGGAGCTGTGTGGTGGGTGCCTCAGTGGAGCTGTGTGGTGGGTGCATTGGTGAAGCTGTGTGGTGGGTGCATCGGTTGAGCTGTGTGGTGGGTGCCTCGGTGGAGCTCTGTGGTGGGTGCATCGGTGAAGCTGTGTGGTGGGTGCATCGGTGGAGCTAAGTATGGGTCCATTGGTGGAGCTGTGTGGGTGGTACATTGGTGGAGCTTAGTTGGATGATCGACGGAGCTGTGTGGTGGGTGCATCGGTGGAGCTGTGTGGTGGGTGCATCGGTGGAGCTATGTGGAGGGTGCATCAGTGGAGCTGTGTGGTGGGTGCATCAGTGGAGCTGTGTGGTGGGTGCATCGGTGGAGCTGTGTAGGTGGAGCTGTGTGGTGGGTGCATCGGTGGAGCTTTGTGGTGGGTGCATCAGTGAAGCTGTGTGGTTGGTGCAGCGGTGGAGCTGTGTGGTGGGTGCATCAGTGGAGCTGTGTCGGTGGAGCTGTGTGTTTGATGCATTGGTGGAGCTGGGTTGGTGGAGCTGAGTGGTGGGGGTGCATCAGTGGAGCTGGGTGGTGGGTGCATCGTTGGAGCTGTGTCGGTGGAGCTGTGTGGTGGCTGCATCGGTGGAGCTGTGTGGTGGGTGCCTCGGTGGAGCTGTGTAGGTGGAGCTGTGTGGTAGGTGCATCGGTGGAGCTGTGTGGTGGGTGCATAGGTGGAGCTGTGTTGTGGGTGCATAGGTGGAGGTGTGTGGTGGGTGCCTCGGTGGAGCTGTGTCATGGGTGCATCGGTGGAGCTTAGTGGGTCCATTGGTGGAACTGTGTGGTGGGTGTATTGGTGGAGCTGTGTGGTGGATGCATTGGTGGAGCTTGGTGGTGGGTGCATCCGTGGAGCTTAGTGGGTCCATAGGTGGAGCTGTGTGGTAGGTGCATCGGTGGAGCTGTGTGGTGGATGTATTGGTGGAGCTTGGTGGTGGGTGCATTGGTGGAGCTGTGTGGTGGGTGCCTCGGTG
This sequence comes from Lissotriton vulgaris, assembly GCF_964263255.1. Lineage (NCBI taxonomy): Eukaryota > Metazoa > Chordata > Amphibia > Caudata > Salamandridae > Lissotriton > Lissotriton vulgaris. Next base: position 661,580,066 of record NC_141698.1, on the reverse strand, counting down.
GAGCTCTGTGGTGGGTGCATCGGTGAAGCTGTGTGGTGGTTGCATCGGTGGAGCTTAGTGGGTCCATTGGTGGAACTGTGTGGTGGGTGTATTGGTGGAGCTTAGTTGGAGCATCGGTGGAGCTGTGTGGTGGGTGCATCGGTGGAGCTGTGTGATGGGTGCATCAGTGGAGCTGTATGGTGGGTGCATAAGTGGAGATGTGTCGATGGAGCTGTGTGCTGCGTGCATCGGTGGAGGTGGGTGGTAGGTGCATCGGTGGAGCTGTGTGGTGGGTGCATAGGTGGAGCTGTGTGGTGGGTGCATAGGTAGAGCTGTGTGGTGGGTGCATTGAAGGAGCTGTGTGGTGGGTGCATCGGTGGGGCTGTGTGGTGGGTGAATCAGTGGAGCTGTGTGGTGGGTGAATCAGTGGAGCTGGGTAGGTGGGGCTGTGTGGTGGGTGCATCGGTGGAGCTGTGTGGTGGGTGAATTGGTAGAGCTGTGTGGTGGGTGGAGCTGTGTGGTGGGTGCCTCTGTGGAGCTCTGTGGTGGGTGCATCGGTGAAGCTGTGTGGTGGGTGCATCGGTGGAGCTTAGTGGGTGCAGTGTTGGAGCTGTGTGGTGGGTTCATTGGTGGAGCTTAGTGGGTCCATTGGTGGAGCTGTGTGGTGGGTGCATCAGTGGAGCTGTGTGCTGGGTGCATTAGTGGAGCTGTGTCAGTGGAGCTGTGTGCTGGGTGCATCAGTAGAGCTGGGTGGTGGGTGGATCGGTGGAGCTGTCTGGTGGGTAGATTGGTGGAGCTGTCTGGTGGGTGCATCGGTGGAGCTGTGTGGTGGGTCCATCTGTTGAGCTGTGTGGTGGGTGCATAGGTGGAGCTGTGTGTTGGGTGCATAGGTGGAGCTGTGTGGTGGGTACCTCGGTGGAGCTGTATGGTGGGTGCCTTGGTGGAGCTGTGTGGTGGGTGCCTTGGTGGAGCTGTGTGGTGGGTGCATCAGTGGAGCTGTGTGGTGGGTGCATTGGTGTAGCTGTGTCAGTGGAGCTGGGTGGTGGGTGCATCGGTGGAGCTGTGTGGTGGGTGCATAGGTGGAGCTGTGTGTTGGGTGCATAGGTGGAGCTGTGTGGTGGGTACCTCGGTGGAGCTGTATGGTGGGTGCCTTGGTGGAGCTGTGTGGTGGGTGCCTTGGTGGAGCTGTGTGGTGGGTGCATCAGTGGAGCTGTGTGGTGGGTGCATTGGTGTAGCTGTGTCAGTGGAGCTGGGTGGTGGGTGCATCGGTGAAGCTGTGTGGTGGGTGCATCGGTGGACCTTAGTGGATCCATTGGTGGAGCTAAGTGGTGGGTGCATTGGGGGAGATTATTTGGAGCATCGGTGGAGCTGTGTGGTGGGTGCATCGGTGGAGCTGTATGGTGGGTGTATCAGTGGAGCTGTGTGGTGGGTGCATCAGTGGAGCTGTGTCGGCGGAGCTGTGTGCTGGGTGCATCGGTGGAGCTGGGTGGTGGGTGGATCGGTGGAGCTGTGTGGTGGGTGCATAGGTGCAGCTGTGTGGTGGGTGCATAGGTGGAGCTGTGTGGTGGGTGCCTCGGTGGAGCTGTGTGGTGGGTGCATCGGTGGAGCTGTGTGGTGGGTGCCTCGGTGGAGCTCTGTGGTGGGTGCATCGGTGAAGCTGTGTGGTGGGTGCATCGGTGGAGCTAAGTGTGGGTCCATTGGTGGAGCTGTGTGGTGGGTGCATTGGTGGAGCTTAGTTGGATCATTGGCAGAGCTGTGTGGTGGGTGCATCGGTGGAGCTGTGTGGTGGGTGCATCGGTGGAGCTGTGTGGTGGGTGCATCAGTGGAGCTGTGTGGTGGGTGCATCAGTGGAGCTGTGTGGTTTGTGCATCGGTGGGGCTGTGTAGGTGGAGCTGTGTGGTGGGTGCATTGGTGGAGCACTGTGCTGTGTGCATCAGTGAAGCTGTGTGGTTGGTGCAGCGATGGAGCTGAATGGTGGGTGCATCAGTGGAGCTGTGTGGTGGGTGTAGCAGTGGAGCTGTGTCGGTGGAGCTGTGTGGTGGGTGCATCAGTGGAGCTGTGTCGGTGGAGCTGTGTGGTGAGTGCATCGGTGGAGCTGTGTGGTGAGTGCCTTGGTGGAGCTGAATGGTGGGTGCCTCAGTGGAGCTGTGTGGTGGATGCATCGGTGGAGCTGTGTGGTGGGTGCATCGGTGAAGCTGTGTCGGTGGAGCTGTGTGGTGGGTGCATTGGTGGAGCTGGGTGGTGGGTGCATCGGTCGAGCTGTGTCGGTGGAGCTGTGTGGTGGCTGCATCAGTGGAGCTGTGTGGTGGGTGCATCGGTGGAGCTGTGTGGTGGGTGCATTGGTGAAGCTGTGTGGTGAGTGCATCGGTGGAGCTAAGTGTGGGTCCATTGGTGGAGCTGTGTGGTGCGTGCATTGGTGGAGCTTAGTTGGATCATCGGCGGAGCTGTGTTGTGGGTGCATCGGTGGAGCTGTGTGGTGGGTGCATCGGTGGAGCTGTGTGGTGGGTGCATTAGTGGAGCTGTGTGGTGGGTGCATCAGTGGAGCTGTGTGGTGGGTGCATTGGTGGAGCTGTGTATGTGGAGCTGTGTGGTGGGTGCATCGGTGGAGCTCTGGGGTGGGTGCATCAGTGAAGCTGTGTGGTGGGTGCAGCGGTGGAGCTGTGTGGTGGGTGCATCAGTGGAGCTGTGTGGTGAGTGCCTTGGTGGAGCTGAATGGTGGGTGCCTCAGTGGAGCTGTGTGGTGGATGCATCGGTGGAGCTGTGTGGTGGGTGCATCGGTGAAGCTGTGTCGGTGGAGCTGTGTGGTGGGTGCATTGGTGGAGCTGGGTGGTGGGTGCATCAGTCGAGCTGTGTTGGTGGAGCTGTGTGGTGGCTGCATCAGTGGAGCTGTGTGGTGGGTGCATCGGTGGAGCTGTGTGGTGGGTGCATCGGTGAAGCTGTGTGATGAGTGCATCGGTGGAGCTAAGTGTGGGTCCATTGGTGGAGCTGTGTGGTGCGTGCATTGGTGGAGCTTAGTTGGATCGTCGGCGGAGCTGTGTGGTGGGTGCATCGGTGGAGCTGTGTGGTGGGTGCATCGGTGGAGCTGTGTGGTGGGTGAATTAGTGGAGCTGTGTGGTGGGTGCATCAGTGGAGCTGTGTGGTGGGTGCATTGGTGGAGCTGTGTAGGTGGAGCTGTGTGGTGGGTGCATCGGTGGAGCTCTGTGGTGGGTGCATCAGTGAAGCTGTGTGGTGGGTGCAGCGGTGGAGCTGTGTGGTGGGTGCATCAATGGAGCTGTGTGGTGGGTGCAGCGGTGGAGCTGTGTTGGTGGAGCGGTGTGGTGGGTGCATCAGTGGAGCTGTGTCAGTGGAGCTGTGTGGTGGGTGCATCGGTGGAGCTGTGTGGTGGGTGCCTTGGTGGAGCTGTATGGTGGGTGCCTCAGTGGAGCTGTGTGGTAGATGCATCGGTTGAGCTGTGTAGTGGGTGCATCAGTTGAGCTGTGTCGGTGGAGCTGTGTGGTGGGTGCATTGGTGGAGCTGGGTGGTGGGTGCATCAGTCGAGCTGTGTCGATGGAGCTGGCAGGTGGCTGCATCAGTGGAGCTGTGTGGTGGGTGCATCGGTGGAGCTGTGTGGTGGGCGCATCGGTGGAGCTGTGTGGTGGGTGCATCAGTGGAGTTGTGTGGTGGCTGCATCAGTGGAGCTGTGTGGTGGGTGCATCGGTGGAGCTGTGTGGTGGGTCGTTTGGTGGAGCTGTGTGGTGGGTGCCTCAGTGGAGCTGTGTGGTGGCTGCATCAGTGGAGCTGTGTGCTGGGTGCATCAGTGGAGCTGTGTCGGAGGAGCTGTGTGCTGGGTGCATCGGTGGAGCTGGGTGGTGGGTGGATCGGTGGAGCTGTCTGGTGGGTGCATAGGTGGAGCTGTGTGGTTGGTGCATCTGCTGAGCTGTGTGGTGGGTGCATAGGTGGAGCTGTGTGGTGAGTGCATAGGTGGAGCTGTGTGGTGGGTGCCTCGGTGGAGCTGTGTGGTGGGTGCATCGGTGGAGCTGTGTGGTGGATGCATCAGTGGAGCTGTGTGGTGGGTGCCTTGGTGGAGCTGTATGGTGGGTACCTTGGTGGAGCTGTGTGGTGGGTGCATCGGTGGAGTTGCATCGGTGGAGCTGTGTGGTGGGTTGTTTGGTGGAGCTGTGTGGTGGGTGCCTCAGTGGAGCTGTGTGGTGGGTGCATCGGTGGAGCTGAGTGGTGGGTGCAGCATTGGAGCTGTGTAGGTGGAGCTGTGTGGTGGGTGCATTGGTGGAGCTGTGGTGGGTGCATCGATGGAGCTGTGTGGTGGGTGCCTCGGTGCAGCTCTGTGGTGGGTGCATCAGTGAAGCTGTGTGGTGGGTGCATTGGTGGAGCTCTGTGCTGGGTGCATCAGTGAAGCTGTGTGGTTGGTGCAGCGATGGAGCTGAATGGTGGGTGCATCGGTGAAGCTAAGTGGGTCCATTGGTGGAGCTGTGTGGTGGGTGCATCAGTGGAGCTGTGTAGGTGGAGCTGTGTGGTGGGTGCATCGGTGGAGCTGTGTGGTGGGTGCATTGGTGTAGCTGTGTGGTGGGTGTAGCTGTGTGGTGGGTGCCTCTGTGGAGCTCTGTGGTGGGTGCATCGGTGAAGCTGTGTGGTGGGTGCATTGGTGGAGCTTAGTGGGTGCATCGGTGGAGCTGTGTGGTGGGTGCATTGGTGGACCTTAGTTGGTCCATTGGTGGAGCTGTGTGGTGGGTGCATTGTTGGAGCTTAGTTGGAGCATCGGTGGAGCTGTGTGGTGGGTGCATCGGTGGAGCTGTGTGGTGGGTCGTTTGGTGGAGCTGTGTGGTGGGTGCATCAGTGGAGCTTTGTGGTGGGTGCATCGGTGGAGCTGTGTAGGTGGAACTGTGTTGTGGGTGCTTCGGTGGAGCTGTATGGTGGGTGCACTGGTGGAGCTGTGTGGTGGGTGCATTGGTGGAGCTGTGTGGTGGGTGCCTTGGTGGAGCTCTGTGGTGGGTGCATCGGTAAAGCTGTGTGTTGGGTGCATCGGTGGAGCTTAGTGGGTCTATTGGTGGAACTGTGTGGTGGGTGCATTGGTGGAGCTTAGTTGGAGCATCGGTGGAGCTGTGTGGTGGGTGCATCAGTGGAGCTGTGTGGTGGGTGCATCAGTGGAGCTGTGTGGTGGGTGCATCGGTGGAGCTGTGTGGTGGGTGCATCGGTGGAGCTGTGTGGTAGGTGCATCGGTGGAGCTTAGTGGGTCCATTGGTGGAGCTGTGTGGTGGGTGCATCAGTGGAGCTGTTTGCTGGGTGCATCAATGGAGCTGTGTCGGTGGAGCTGTGTGCTGGGTGCATCAGTGGAGCTGGGTGGTGGATGGATCGGTGGAGCTGTGTGGTGGGTGCATAGGTGGAGCTGTGTGGTGGGTGCATAGGTGGAGCTGTGTGGTGGGTGCCTCGGTGGAGCTGTGTCGTGGGTGCATCGGTGGAGCTTAGTGGGTCCATTGGTGGAGCTGTGTGGTGGGTGCATTGGTGGAGCTTAGTTGGAGCATCGGTGGAGCTGTGTGGTGGGTGCATCGGTGGAGCTGTGTGGTGGGTGCATCAGTGGAGCTGTGTGGTGGGTGCATAAGTGGAGCTGTGTCGATGGAGCTGTGTGCTGCATGCATCAGTGGAGGTGGGTGGTGGGTGCATCGGTGGAGCTTAGTTGGAGCATCGGTGGAGCTGTGTGGTGTGTGCATCGGTGGTGCTGTGTGGTGGGTGCATCGGTGGAGCTGCGTGGTGGGTGCATAAGTTGAGCTGTGTCGATGGAGCTGTGTGCTGCATGCATCAGTGGAGGTGGGTGGTGGGTGCATCGGTGGAGCTGTGTGGTGGGTGCATAGGTGGAGATGTGTGGTGGGTGCATAGGTGGAGCTGTGTGGTGGGTGCATAGGTGGAGCTGTGTGGTGGGTGCATCAGTGGAGCTGTTTGCTGGGTGCATCAATGGAGCTGTGTCGGTGGAGCTGTGTGCTGGGTGCATCAGTGGAGCTGGGTGGTGGGTGGATCGGTGGAGCTGTGTGGTGGGTGCCTAGGTGGAGCTGTGTGGTGGGTGCATAGGTGGAGCTGTGTGGTGGGTGCCTCGGTGGAGCTGTGTCGTGGGTGCATCGGTAGAGCTTAGTGGGTCCATTGGTGGAGCTGTGTGGTGGGTGCATTGGTGGAGCTTAGTTGGAGCATCGGTGGAGCTGTGTGGTGGGTGCATCGGTGGAGCTTTGTTGTGGGTGCATCAGTGGAGCTGTGTGGTGGGTTCATAAGTGGAGCTGTGTCGATGGAGCTGTGTGCTGCATGCATCAGTAGTATTTACAACAAGGGGTGGTGAGGGACAGAGTCTCTGAATTAAGCAGAAAGCTCTCACCCAGTCAAGAGATCAGGGCTAGATCCAACACCGTTTTTTAGCTCACTGCACCATCCCAGTTTCAGAACCTGGCTGTATGCAAATTAGTCTGTTCCTGTCCCAGTGCATGATGGGAACAGGGCAAACCAAACTACAAAAGCCAATTCTTACACTGGGAAGGAAACAAGCTCCCGGGGACCGGTTTCTGGCATTACAGCCGTCTTCGGCCCGGTTTGCTTGAATCCTGATGGTGCAATGAGCAAGGGTCTCACATCTGAGAATACCCTTCCACGCTTAGGGTGGACAAAAATATTTACAACAAGGGGTGGTGAGGGACAGAGTCTCTGAATTAAGCAGAAAGCTCTCACCCAGTCAAGAGATCAGGGCTAGATCCAACACCGTTTTTTAGCTCACTGCACCATCCCAGTTTCAGAACCTGGCTGTATGCAAATTAGTCTGTTCCTGTCCCAGTGCATGATGGGAACAGGGCAAAACAAACTACAAAAGCCAATTCTTACACTGGGAAGGAAACAAGCTCCCGGGGACCGGTTTCTGGCATTACAGCCGTCTTCGGCTGTAGCGATTGTGGTGCCCGGGGGACGAGGAATGATTCTACTATCGAGATCTAGGAGATGGTATGCCTGCGGGGATGTGTGTAGAAGGAGTCAAGCGAACTACAGTGACCAGCATTCCAAGGGGCAAGCAGGAAGTGCCACGAGACCAAAGGCATATTAGCACCTCCCATCCACACGGACGGTGCTTGTCAATGTGATTCCCAAGTCGATCGGAGTGGCGGAAGGTGTTCCCCGCCGGATCCCAGCGAGAAGAAAGAAGTTTCCTGGAGAAAAACCCGTGATTCCCCCTGCGCTTGGCTGATGACGGAGCTCTGTGGCTAAGTACTCTTGTAATGAAAGCGGGCTCGCTTTCGTTTTCTTCCTTCAGGATCATTCGTCCCTAGTTAGTTAGCTTAGGGCGGTTCTGGGACATAACTTTTGTTTTGTACTTTATGATCAGGGAGCGTTCTGCTGGAAGACGTGCTGCGCTGATATTCTGTGCTTGATCTCCCCAAGAGAAGGATTCTGGGAGATGTAGTCCCAAGTTGTTTTTGTTTTTGATTTCACAGACAATATTGCCATTGAGAGACATAGACCTTTTTCCTGTGAAGTTTGTTTAGCTGTTTCTTGTCTTCACTTCGTGGCAAAACTCTGAGGGCGGTTTGTGCTTCATAACAAACCGCGACAATTTCCTTTCTTTGCGACTACTGCCTGTTGCAGTCCTGAACACTTGGCAGAACTATTATTGATCAAGCAGGATTGCTTTGGGGCTTTTCTTTCACGGCCTGGGTTGTGCATGATTCTGGTAAGTGAGGTGTCTAGGTATTGTTTAGGATACGACCCGAGACACCTGAACTATAGTATTAATGGTGTTCATTACTCTTCCCTAATTAGATGGGCCCTTCCTTGCTGTCTTCCGCATCTTGGTGACCAGACTCCCGGGGGAACCCAAAGAATCATCGCTACCCATTTAATATTTTAACCACTTCCCCTTTCCCGGCTAGGTACGAGGGCACACAGTGAGTTTTGCTTCCACTGTGGGTTTCGTGGTTGGCTGGGGGAAGAGAGCTTAGCATCCGAAGTCGTTTCTGCCGGACACCCTGCATAAGGTTAGTGGCGTGTGTGAGCCTGCGCTGCTGCCTGTCCTTGACATCGGCCCGGTTTGCTTGAATCCTGATGGTGCAATGAGCAAGGGTCTCACATCTGAGAATACCCTTCCACGCTTAGGGTGGACAAAAATATTTACAACAAGGGGTGGTGAGGGACAGAGTCTCTGAATTAAGCAGAAAGCTCTCACCCAGTCAAGAGATCAGGGCTAGATCCAACACCGTTTTTTAGCTCACTGCACCATCCCAGTTTCAGAACCTGGCTGTATGCAAATTAGTCTGTTCCTGTCCCAGTGCATGATGGGAACAGGGCAAACCAAACTACAAAAGCCAATTCTTACACTGGGAAGGAAACAAGCTCCCGGGGACCGGTTTCTGGCATTACAGCCGTCTTCGGCCCGGTTTGCTTGAATCCTGATGGTGCACCACACAGCTCCAGGTTCTAAGCTGGGATGGGGCAGTGAGATAAATAACGGTGATGGATCAAGCCCTGATCTTTGGACTGGGTAAGAGTGGTCTGCTTCACTCAGACACTCTGTTCATCACCACCCCCTTTTCTAAATCGTTTGTGGCCACTATAGGTGTGGCAGGGTATACTCAGACATGAGTCCCTTTCTCACTGCTCCATCAGGATTCAAGCAAGCTGGGCCGAAGAAGGCTGAAATGCCAGAAACCGGTCCCCGGTAGCTTGTCTCCTTTCTGGTTAAGAATTGGCTTGGTAGTTTAGTCTGCCCTGTTCCCATGATGCACTGGGCCAGGGACAGACTGATTTGCATATAGCCAGGTTCTAAGCTGGGATGGGGCAGTGAGATAAATAACGGTGATGGATCAAGCCCTGATCTTTGGACTGGGTAAGAGTGGTCTGCTTCACTCAGACACTCTGTTCATCACCACCCCCTTTTCTAAATCGTTTTTGGCCACTATAGGTGTGGCAGGGTATACTCAGACATGAGTCCCTTTCTCACTGCTCCATCAGGATTCAAGCAAGCTGGGCCGAAGAAGGCTGAAATGCCAGAAATCGGTCCCCGGTAGCTTGTCTCCTTTCTGGTTAAGAATTGGCTTGGTAGTTTAGTCTGCCCTGTTCCCATGATGCACTGGGCCAGGGACAGACTGATTTGCATATAGCCAGGTTCTAAGCTGGGATGGGGCAGTGAGATAAATAACGGTGATGGATCAAGCCCTGATCTTTGGACTGGGTAAGAGTGGTCTGCTTCACTCAGACACTCTGTTCATCACCACCCCCTTTTCTAAATCGTTTTTGGCCACTATAGGTGTGGCAGGGTATACTCAGACATGAGTCCCTTTCTCACTGCTCCATCAGGATTCAAGCAAGCTGGGCCGAAGAAGGCTGAAATGCCAGAAACCAGTCTCCGGTAGCTTGTCTCCTTTCTGGTTAAGAATTGGCTTGGTAGTTTAGTCTGCCCTGTTCCCATGATGCACTGGGCCAGGGACAGACTGATTTGCATATAGCCAGGTTCTAAGCTGGGATGGGGCAGTGAGATAAATAACGATGATGGATCAAGCCCTGATCTTTGGACTGGGTAAGAGTGGTCTGCTTCACTCAGACACTCTGTTCATCACCACCCCCTTTTCTAAATCGTTTTCGGCCACTATAGGTGTGGCAGGGTATACTCAGACATGTGTCCCTTTCTCACTGCTCCATCAGGATTCAAGCAAGCTGGGCCGAAGAAGGCTGAAATGCCAGAAACCGGTCCCCGGTAGCTTGTCTCCTTTCTGGTTAAGAATTGGCTTGGTAGTTTAGTCTGCCCTGTTCCCATGATGCACTGGGCCAGGGACAGACTGATTTGCATATAGCCAGGTTCTAAGCTGGGATGGGGCAGTGAGATAAATAACGGTGATGGATCAAGCCCTGATCTTTGGACTGGGTAAGAGTGGTCTGCTTCACTCAGACACTCTGTTCATCACCACCCCCTTTTCTAAATCGTTTTTGGCCACTATAGGTGTGGCAGGGTATACTCAGACATGAGTCCCTTTCTCACTGCTCCATCAGGATTCAAGCAAGCTGGGCCGAAGAAGGCTGAAATGCCAGAAACCGGTCCCCGGTAGCTTGTCTCCTTTCTGGTTAAGAATTGGCTTGGTAGTTTAGTCTGCCCTGTTCCCATGATGCACTGGGCCAGGGACAGATTGATTTGCATATAGCCAGGTTCTAAGCTGGGATGGGGCAGTGAGATAAATAACGGTGATGGATCAAGCCCTGATCTTTGGACTGGGTAAGAGTGGTCTGCTTCACTCAGACACTCTGTTCATCACCACCCCCTTTTCTAAATCGTTTGTGGCCACTATAGGTGTGGCAGGGTATACTCAGACATGAGTCCCTTTCTCACTGCTCCATCAGGATTCAAGCAAGCTGGGCCGAAGAAGGCTGAAATGCCAGAAACCGGTCCCCGGTAGCTTGTCTCCTTTCTGGTTAAGAATTGGCTTGGTAGTTTAGTCTGCCCTGTTCCCATGATGCACTGGGCCAGGGACAGACTGATTTGCATATAGCCAGGTTCTAAGCTGGGATGGGGCAGTGAGATAAATAATGGTGATGGATCAAGCCCTGATCTTTGGACTGGGTAAGAGTGGTCTGCTTCACTCAGACACTCTGTTCATCACCACCCCCTTTTCTAAATCGCATGCATCAGTAGAGCTGTGTGGTGGGTGCATAGGTGGAGCTGTGTGGTGGGTGCATAGGTGGAGCTGTGTGGTGGGTGCATAGGTGGAGCTGTGTGGTGGGTGCATTGGTGGAGCTGTGTGGTGGGTGCATCGGTGGAGCTGTGTGGTGGGTGCATCAGTGGAGCTGTGTAGGTGGAGCTGTGTGGTGGGTGCATCGGTGGAGCTGTGTGGTGGGTGCATTGGTGGAGCTGTGTGGTGGGTGTAGCTGTGTGGTGGGTGCCTCTGTGGAGCTATGTGGCGGGTGCATAGGTGGAGCTGTGTGGTGGGTGCATAGGTGGAGCTGTGTGGTGGGTGCCTCGGTGGAGCTGTGTGGTGGGTGCATCAGTGGAGCTGTGTGGTGGGTGCCTTGGTGGAGCTGTATGGTGGGTGCCTTGGTAGAGCTGTGTGGTGGGTGCATCGGTGGAGCTGCATTTGTGGAGCTGTGTGATGGGTGCATCGGTGGAGCTGTGTGGTGGGTTGATTGGTGGAGCTGTGTGGTGGGTGCCTCGGTGGAGCTGTGTGGTGGGTGCATTGGTGAAGCTGTGTGGTGGGTGCATCGGTGGAGCTGTGTGGTGGGTGCATCGGTGGAGCTGTGTAGGTGGAGCTGTGTGGTGGGTGCATCGGTGGAGCTGTGTGATGGGTGCATTGGTGGAGCTGTGTGGTGGGTAAATCGGTGGAGCTGCGTGGTGGGTGCCTCGGTGGAGCTGTGTGGTGGGTGCATCAGTGGAGCTGTGTGGTGGGTGCCTTCGTGGAGCTGTGTGGTGGGTGCCTCAGTGGAGCTGTGTGGTGGGCGCATCGGTGGAGCTGTGTGGTGGGCGCATCAGTGGAGCTGTGTAAGTGGAGCTGTGTGGTGGGTGCCTCATTGGAGCTGTGTGGTGGGTGCATTGGTGGAGCTGTGATGGGTGTATTGGTGGAGTTGTGTGGTGGGTGCCTCGGGGGAGGTCTGTGGTGGGTGCATCAGTGAAGCTGTGTGGTGGGTGCATCGGTGGAGCTTAGTGGGTCCATTGGTGGAGCTTTGTGGTGGGTGCATCAGTGGAGCTGGGTGGTGGGTGGATCGGTGGAGCTGTGTGGTGGGTGCATAGGTGGAGCTGTGTGGTGGGTGCATAGGTGGAGCTGTGTGGTGGGTGCCTCGGTGGATCTGTGTCGTGGGTGCATCGGTGGAGCTTAGTGGGTCCATTGGTGGAGCTGTGTGGTGGGTGCATTGGTGGAGCTTAGTTGGAGCATCGGTGGAGCTGTGTGGTGGGTGCATCAATGGAGCTGTGTCGGTGGAGCTGTGTGCTGGGTGCATCAGTGGAGCTGGGTGGTGGGTGGATCGGTGGAGCTGTGTGGTGGGTGCATAGGTGGAGCTGTGTGGTGGGTGCATAGGTGGAGCTGTGTGGTGGGTGCCTCGGTAGATCTGTGTCGTGGGTGCATCGGTGGAGCTTAGTGGGTCCATTGGTGGAGCTGTGTGGTGGGTGCATTGGTGGAGCTTAGTTGGAGCATCGGTGGAGCTGTGTGGTGGGTGCATCGGTGGAGCTGTGTGGTGGGTGCATCCGTGGAGCTGTGTGGTGGTTGCATAAGTGGAGCTGTGTCGATGGAGCTGTGTGCTGCGTGCATCAGTGGAGGTGGGTGGTGAGTGCATCAGTGGAGCTGTGTGGTGGGTGCATAGGTGGAGCTGTGTGGTGGGTGCATTGGTGGAGCTGTGTGGTGGGTGCATCGGTGGAGCTGTGCGGTGGGTGCATCAGTGGAGCTGTGTAGGTGGAGCTGTGTGGTGGGTGCATCAGTGGAGCTGTGAGGTGGGTGCATTGGTGTAGCTGTGTGGTGGGTGTAGCTGTGTGGTGGGTGCCTCTGTGGAGCTCTGTGGTGGGTGCATCGGTGAAGCTGTGTGGTGGGTGCATTGGTGGATGTTAGACGGACCGGGAGGGTCGGCCGAGGACAAGGGGAGAGGTCTCCGGGGAGAGCCGTCTCCAGCGATCGTACAGACAAGTAACTTCCCCCCCACAGACGGACACCACACCAGGATAAGGTTCAACGATACTTTATCAGCAATTCTTTAGTTACGGTAAAATTATACAAGGAGGTCTGGACTCAGGGGTCCCCTCTATTCTGGTCTCTGGATTGGGAAAAGGGTAGCGGGACAGTCTTGTTACCAATAGATGAAAATAGCTCTCAATCCTCGAGCTCGGCGTTCTAGATGATCGGGCCGCGGCGGAGCCAGCAGGTCCCGAGATGGATGAAGGAAGCGACGGTCCGCGGCGGAGCCAGCAGGTCCCGATGAAGATGGTGGTTACAAACGGTCCGCGGCCACGCCAGCAGGTCCCGACGACGATGATGATTACGAAGGTTTCGGCAGCGCCAACAGGCAGGACGATGGTTCGCAAGGCAGGGCTACGGCAGCGCCAGTAGTCCGTCAAGGATGAGTTCTTCACTGCGTCTCTCGACTCCAGGATACAACTGCCTTCCTGCTCTGGAGCTGCCCCAGTTATAGGGCTGATCCTCTTTGATGTCCGGACCCTCGCACTTGGAGGTTGGGGGGTCCGGGATGAAGGGGTCCAGACACCCAGCAGGGGGGTGGAGCCAGCGCCCGGGGAGATGGTGGGCGAGCGGCACCTGGCGAGGGAGAACCATCGACACCTCTTTCTCCCATTGACCTGCCAAGTAGTCCGCTCACCTCCTGGGTGGATGGTGGTGCCGGGATGTCTGAGGCCTGGCCAGGCCCAGGGTTGGGGTCGATCGGGGGCCACGCGGCCTCGTGGCGGAGTGTCCAAGATGGCGCCCAGGCTGGGCGCGCGGGCCAGTGATGGATCGGGCCCACGAGGTCGATATGTTCAGAGGCAAGGGTCCCGGAGGGGACGGAAAGCGTGAAGTGGTGGTGTGTGACACTTGAGGGACCGGGCTCGGGCCTGGTCGGGCAGAGGGGGAGCGGCCCTTCACGTGGCCTGTCCAACATGCGTCCCCCCCAGCTGAAGGCGGGGAGAGTCACCCATCCTCTTGGGGACTCTCCTCGTCGAGGCGGAAAAACCGGGACAGGCCATCTGCGTTGGCGTGGTCTGGCCCAGGCCGGTGTTCAACAGTGAAGTCCATCCCTTGTAGGGAGATGGACCAACGTAGTAGCTTTGGGTTTTCCCCCCGCATCTGCATCAGCCACTGCAGGGGTCGATGGTCGGTCTGCACCCGGAAGTGTGTGTCAAAGAGGTAGGGCCGGAGCTTTTTGAGGGCCCATACCACGGCGAAGGCCTCCCTCTCGATGGTGCTCCAGCGTTGTTCTCGAGGTAGGAGTCGCCTGCTGATGAAGGCCACTGGCTGATCAAGGCCTTCGGTGTTCAATTGAGACAGGACCGCCCCAATGCCGTGGTCGGAGGCATCCGTCTGTACGACGAATTCCCGGCTGTAGTCGGGGGCCTGGAGCACAGGGGCGGAGCACATGGCGGCCTTCAGTTGTTCGAAGGCTGTTTGACAATCTGGGGGGTTCTTTAGAGGGGGCATTTCCCAGCCTTCCTTGACTAGACTGAGAGGCCCCCGTACGGGGTGTCCATACAACAACTCAAACGGGCTGAAGCCGAGGGACTTCTGGGGGACCTCTCGATATGCGAAGAGGAGGCACGGCAGCAGCACATCCCACTGGCGTCGGAGGGGCTCTTCCAACCCCCCAATCATCCCTTTGAGCGTGCGGTTGAACCGCTCAACGAGTCCGTTTCCTTGAGGGTGATAGGGGGTCGTGAATCGGTAGGTGACCCCACACTGTTGCCAGAGGGACTTCATATATTTGGAAATAAAGTTTGTGCCCCTGTCGCTGACGACTTCTCTGGGGAAGCCCACACGGGAGAAGATCCCCATCAGGGCCCGACCGACCACCGGGGCTGTCACAGTTCGCAGGGGAATAGCCTCGGGGTAGCGGGTGGCGTGGTCCACTAGTACCAGGATGAACCGATGTCCTTGTTTTGTACGGGGGTCCAGGGGCCCCACAATGTCTATCCCGACCCTCTCGAACGGGGTGGTGACCACGGGAAATGGTTGCAGGGGGGCTTTTAGTTTGCGGCCGCTCTTTCCACTGGCTTGGCACGTGGGGCAAGATCGGCAATGCTGGAGAACATCATTCCTCATTTTGGGCCAGAAGAAGTGGGTTACTAGGCGGCTGTAGGTTTTATCCTGACCCAGGTGTCCCGCCAGGGGGACATCGTGGGCTAGGTTTAGCAAGAAGTCTCTAAAACGGAGGGGCACCACTAGCACTCGGCTGGCCCCCAACTCCGCGATCCTTTGTTCACTGTATAGCAGATCATTGTCCCAGTAGACCCAATGTGTTCCGGAGGTATCCCCTGCGCTCTGGGCGAGGGCTTGTTGGCGGAGTCCCTCGAGGGAGGGACAGGTCTTTTGCTCTTGGCGAAACTGTTCCTGTGTGGGTCCCCCCTCTTGATGCCACTGGTCGAGGCCAGCGAGGTCCGGAGGTTGAGCTGGTTCTGGGGGGACGGCACGGTCGGTGTCTTCGACTGGGGCGACCGGGGGAGGAGGTGCCGGCCATTCGGGTTCCTCTTGTCGGGGATTGGCACGGGCGGCCATGGACCGGGTGGTGACGCACACCCAGTCCGGGACGCCCAACATCCCCAGGTGTTCTCTTCGTTCTACGGCTGCCCAGGGCGAGCTTTCAAGGTCATTTCCCAGGAGACAGTCTACGGGAGCATCATCTCGGACCGTTACTTTCAACATGCCGGAGACCCCTCCCCATTCGAAAGGGACGCAGGCCATCCGACACAGACTTTCTGAGTTATCGGCTGAACGGACAGGGCAGAGAATGTTTGGTATGAACTGATCTGGGGTCACCAGGTGACAGCGGACGGCTGTTACACTGGCCCCGGTGTCACGGAGGGCTTCGGCCCGGCGTCCATTGATGCTCACCCATTGGCTGTACTTCCGGGTGTTAGCGGGTAGGGGGACCCGCGGGACCATGTCTTTCCCCCCTAAGCATGCTAAAGTCATGGCGGCTGGCTCCCATTCTTGATGCTCTTGTTCGTATTCTTCCTGCTCCTCGGAGATCTGTTCTTCCCCTAGGGCAGCAGCGGCCACTTGGCGGGGTCTTGGGCTCTGGTACTGCGGGCAATTTGGGTCGTTTGCATAGTGGCCGACTCGTTGACATCGGTGACACGTGACATTGGCTCTGTATCCCGGTCGCGCCGGGGTGCTGCCCCGGTTGGCCGGGGGGGTGGTGCTGGTAGTGGGGGCGACCGGAGCGTTGTCTCTTCCTCGCCCTTGGCCCCCTCCTCCTCCTCGGGGACGGTGCTGACCGTTGTTGTTCCGGTTCTGTTCATAGGATCCATTTCGGCCCACTCTGGTGATTTCCCACCGGTCAGCCTCGGCTGCGAGCTGCCGTGGATCAGTCAATTTGCTGTCGAGGAGGTGCTGCCGGAGCTCAATGAAGCAATTGTTTGATAGATGCTCCCACACCATGAGGTTGAAGAGTTGTTCGTACGTTGTGACATGGCTTCCTTTGATCCAGCCCTCGAAGGCTCGGCTAAAATAGTTCACGTAGTCCACCCAAGTTGTACCCGGGATGCGGGTGCAGTCTCGGAACCTCTGACGGTACATCTCGGGTGTGAGCCCATAGCGGGTGAGGAGGGCAGCTTTCATGTGGTCATAGGAGGTCATCTGATGGTCCGGGAGCTGTAGCAGGGCATCGCGGCCCTCATTGAGGAATCTCCCCCAGAGACCGGCTCCCCAATCGCTTCGATCGATCCGGTGGGCGGTCATAGCGATTTCGTAGGCCTTGAACCATTGCTGGATGTCGTCCTCTCGGAAGTATTCTCGAACGACATCCTTGGGGATGTGTACCTTTTTCTCTGTTGCCCCTGGGTCGCGGGGTTGCTCGGGCACCCCTAATTCTCTGTTCTGCTTGCGTAAGTCTATCTCCGCTAGTTTGCGCTCATGTTCATACGCCAGCCTCTTTTCCTCGAGCTCCCTTTGTCTCTGTTTTTCCTCTCTTTCTTCTCGGAGACGCAGGTGCTCTAAGCTTATTTTTTGTTCGGCCAGTTTAAGTTCAACCTCCATTTTGAGCCGGGCCATTTCTAGTTCGTGTAGTCGTGTTTTCTCTCGTTCCTGGATCTCGTCTTGCGAGAGACCCGTTCTTTGCTCCTCGGGTGCCGTGGTGTTTTTTTCTACTGCTGCGATGTTTTGGTCGGTGGTTCCCACGGCCCCGGTTTCTGCCCAGGACTCTAAGGCCTGCTTAAAATCGTCTTTGGTACTTAGACCGGTGGTAGCGATACCTAGTTCGATGCAGAATTGTTTTAGTTCACGATGGCTGTACTCGTTTAATTTCTCCATTTGAAATTTCTCGGTGGATCCGCTTTCTTTGGTTGTCATCGTGATTTCGTCGTGGGGTGAGCTACTCTCTGTACGATTATGCGGTGATTCGGATCCCACCGCTGCCACCAATGTTAGACGGACCGGGAGGGTCGGCCGAGGACAAGGGGAGAGGTCTCCGGGGAGAGCCGTCTCCAGCGATCGTACAGACAAGTAACTCCCCCCCCACAGACGGACACCACACCAGGATAAGGTTCAACGATACTTTATCAGCAATTCTTTAGTTACGGTAAAATTATACAAGGAGGTCTGGACTCAGGGGTCCCCTCGATTCTGGTCTCTGGATTGGGAAAAGGGTAGCGGGACAGTCTTGTTACCAATAGATGAAAATAGCTCTCAATCCTCGAGCTCGGCGTTCTAGATGATCGGGCCGCGGCGGAGCCAGCAGGTCCCGAGATGGATGAAGGAAGCGACGGTCCGCGGCGGAGCCAGCAGGTCCCGATGAAGATGGTGGTTACAAACGGTCCGCGGCCACGCCAGCAGGTCCCGACGACGATGATGATTACGAAGGTTTCGGCAGCGCCAACAGGCAGGACGATGGTTCGCAAGGCAGGGCTACGGCAGCGCCAGTAGTCCGTCAAGGATGAGTTCTTCACTGCGTCTCTCGACTCCAGGATACAACTGCCTTCCTGCTCTGGAGCTGCCCCAGTTATAGGGCTGATCCTCTTTGATGTCCGGACCCTCGCACTTGGAGGTTGGGGGGTCCGGGATGAAGGGGTCCAGACACCCAGCAGGGGGGTGGAGCCAGCGCCCGGGGAGATGGTGGGCGAGCGGCACCTGGCGAGGGAGAACCATCGACACCTCTTTCTCCCATTGACCTGCCAAGTAGTCCGCTCACCTCCTGGGTGGATGGTGGTGCCGGGATGTCTGAGGCCTGGCCAGGCCCAGGGTTGGGGTCGATCGGGGGCCACGCGGCCTCGTGGCGGAGTGTCCAAGATGGCGCCCAGGCTGGGCGCGCGGGCCAGTGATGGATCGGGCCCACGAGGTCGATATGTTCAGAGGCAAGGGTCCCGGAGGGGACGGAAAGCGTGAAGTGGTGGTGTGTGACACTTGAGGGACCGGGCTCGGGCCTGGTCGGGCAGAGGGGGAGCGGCCCTTCACGTGGCCTGTCCAACAGTGGAGCTTAGTGGGTGCATCGGTGGAGCTGTGTGGTGGGTGCATTGGTGGACCTTAGTGGGTCCATTGGTGGAGCTGTGTGGTGGGTGCATTGTTGGAGCTTAGTTGGAGCATCGTTGGAGCTGTGTGGTGGGTGCATCGGTGGAGCTGTGTGGTGGGTCGTTTGGTGGAGCTGTGTGGTGGGTGCATCAGTGGAGCTTTGTGGTGGGTGCATCGGTGGAGCTGTGTAGGTGGAACTGTGTTGTGGGTGCTTCGGTGGAGCTGTATGGTGGGTGCACTGGTGGAGCTGTGTGGTGGGTGCATTGGTGGAGCTGTGTGGTGGGTGCCTTGGTGGAGCTCTGTGGTGGGTGCATCGGTAAAGCTGTGTGTTGGGTGCATCGGTGGAGCTTAGTGGGTCTATTGGTGGAACTGTGTGGTGGGTGCATTGGTGGAGCTTAGTTGGAGCATCGATGGAGCTGTGTGGTGGGTGCATCAGTGGAGCTGTGTGGTGGGTGCATCAGTGGAGCTGTGTGGTGGGTGTATCGGTGGAGCTGTGTGGTGGGTGCATCGGTGGAGCTGTGTAGGTGGAGCTGTGTGGTGGGTGCATTGGTGGAGCTGTGTAGGTGGAGCTGTGTGATGGGTGCATCAGTGGAGCTGGTTGGTGGGTGCATTGGTGGAGCTGTGTGGTGGGGGCATCGGTGGAGCTGTGTGGTGGGTACCTCGGTGGAGCTCTGTGGTGGGTGCATAAGTGAAGCTGTGTGGTGGGTGCATCGGTGGAGCTTAGTGGGTCCATTGGTGGAGCTGTGTGGTGGGTGCATTGATGGAGCTAAGTTGGAGCATCGGTGGAGCTTTGTGGAGGGGGCATCGAATAGAGCTGTGTGGTGGGTGCATCAGTGGAGCTGTGTGGTGGGTGCATCGATGGAGCTGTGTGTTGGGTGCCTTGGTGGAGCTGTATGGTGCGTGCCTCAGTGGAGCTGTGTGCAGGGTTCATCAGTGGAGTTGTGTGGTGGGTGCATCGGTGGAGCTGTGTAGGTGGAGCTGGGTGGTGGGTGGATTGGTGGAGCTGTCTGGTGGGTGCATAGGTGGAGCTGTGTGGTGGGTGCATCTGTTGAGCTGAGTGGTGGGCGCATCAGTGGAGCTGTGTCAGTGGAGCTGTGTGGTGGCTGCATCGGTGGAGCTGTGTGATGGCTGCATCGGTGGAGCTGTGTGGTGGGTGCATCGGTTGAGCTGTGTGGTGGGTCTTTCTGTGGAGCTGTGTGGTGGGTGCCTCGGTGGAGCTGTGTGCTGGGTGCATCAGTGGAGCTGTGTGGTGGGTGCATCGGTGAAGCTGTGTAGTTGGAGCTGTGTGGTGGGTGCATCAGTGGAGCTGTGTGATGGGTGCATTTGTGGAAATGTGTGGTGGGTAAATCGGTGGAGCTGTGTGGTGGGTGCCTCGGTGGAGCTATGTGGCGGGTGCCTCGGTGGAGCTCTGTGGTGGGTGCATCAGTGAAGCTGTGTGGTCGGTGCATCTGTGGACCTTAGTGGGTCCATTGGTGGAGCTGTGTGGTGGGTGCATTGGTGGAGCTTAGTTGGAGCATTTGTGGAGCTGTGTGGTAGGTGCATCGTTGGAGCTGTATGGTGGGTGCATCAGTGGAGCTGTGTGGTGCGTGCATCCATGGAGCTGTGTCTGTGGAGCTGTGTGCTGGGTGCATCGGTGGAGCTGGGTGGTGGGTGGATCAGTGGAGCTGTGTGGTGGGTGCATAGGTGGAGCTGTGTGGTGGGTGCATCTGTTGAGCTGTGTGGTGGGTGCATAGGTGCAGCTGTGTGGTGTGTGCATAGGTGGAGCTGTGTGGTGGGTGCCTTGGTGGAGCTGTGTGGTGGGTGCATTGGTGGAGCTGTGTGGTGGGTGCATCGGTGGAGCTGTGTGGTGGGTGCCTCGGTGGAGCTCTGTGGTGGGTGCATCCATGAAGCTGTGTGGTGGGTGCATCGGTGAAGCTTAGTGGGTCCATTGGTGGAGCTGTGTGGTGGGTGCATTGGTGGAGCTTAGTTGGATCATCGGCGGAGCTGTGTGATGGGTGCATCGGTGGAGCTGTGTGGTGGGTGCATCGGTGGAGCAGTATGGTGGGTGCATCAGTGCAGCTGTGTGGTGGGTGCATCGATGGAGCTGTGTAGTGGGTGCATCGGTGGAGCTGTGTAGGTAGAGCTGTGTGGTGGGTGCATCGGTGGAGCTCTGTGGTGGGTGCATCAGTGAAGCTGTGTGGTGGGTGTAGCAGTGGAGCTGTGTGGTGGGTGCATCAATGGAGCTGTGTGGTGGGTGCAGCGGTGGAGCTGTGTCGGTGGAGCTGTTTGGTGGGTGCCTTGGTGGTGCTGTATGGTGGGTGCCTCAGTGGAGCTGTGTGGTGGGTGCATGGGTGGAGTTGTGTGGTGGGTGCATTGGTGGAGCTGTGTCAGTGGAGCTGGGTGGTGGGTGCATCAGTCAAACTGTGTCGGTGGAGCTGTGTGGTGGCTGCATCAGTGGAGCTGTGTGGTGGGTGCATCAGTGGAGCTGTGTGGTGGGTGCATAAGTGGAGCTGTGTGGTGGGTGCCTCGGTGGAGCTGTGTGGTAGGTGCATCGGTTGAGCTGTGTGGTGGGTGCATCAGTGGAGCTGTGTAGGTGGAGCTGTGTGGTGGGTGCATCGGTGGAGCTGTGTGGTGGGTGCATTGGTGGAGCTGTGTGGTGGGTGCATCGGTGTAGCAGTGTGGTGGGTGCCTTGGTGGAGCTCTGTGGTGGGTGCATCGGTGAAGCTGTGTGGTGGGTGCATCGGTGGAGCTTAGTGGGTCCATTGGTGGAGCTGTGTTGTGGGTGCATTGGTTGAGCTCAGTTGGAGCATCAGTGGAGCTGTGTGATGGGTGCATTGGTGGAGCTGTGTGGTGGGTGCATCAGTGGAGCTGTGTGCTGGGGGCATCAGTGGCGCTGTGTCAGTGGAGCTGTGTGCTGGGTGCATCAGTGGAGCTGGGTGGTGGGTGGATCGGTGGAGCTGTGTGGTGGGTGCATCGGTGGAGCTATGTGGTGGGTGCATCTGTTGAGCTGTGTGGCGGGTGCATAGGTGGAGCTGTGTGGTGGGTGCATAGGTGGAGCTGTGTGGTGGGTGCCTCGGTGGAGCTGTGTGGTGGGTGCATCAGTGGAGCTGTGTCAGTGGAGCTGTGTGGTGGCTGCATCGGTGGAGCTGTGTGATGGCTGCATCGGTGGAGCTGTGTGGTGGGTGCATCGGTTGAGCTGTGTGGTGGGTCTTTCTGTGGAGCTGTGTGGTGGGTGCCTCTGTGGAGCTGTGTGCTGGGTGCATCAGTGGAGCTGTGTGGTGGGTGCATCGGTGAAGCTGTGTAGTTGGAGCTGTGTGGTGGGTGCATCAGTGGAGCTGTGTGATGGGTGCATTTGTGGAAATGTGTGGTGGGTAAATCGGTGGAGCTGTGTGGTGGGTGCCTCGGTGGAGCTATGTGGCGGGTGCCTCGGTGGAGCTCTGTGGTGGGTGCATCAGTGAAGCTGTGTGGTCGGTGCATCTGTGGACCTTAGTGGGTCCATTGGTGGAGCTGTGTGGTGGGTGCATTGGTGGAGCTTAGTTGGAGCATTGGTGGAGCTGTGTGGTAGGTGCATCGGTGGAGCTGTATGGTGGGTGCATCAGTGGAGCTGTGTGGTGCGTGCATCCATGGAGCTGTGTCTGTGGAGCTGTGTGCTGGGTGCATCGGTGGAGCTGGGTGATGGGTGGATCAGTGGAGCTGTGTGGTGGGTGCATAGGTGGAGCTGTGTGGTGGGTGCATCTGTTGAGCTGTGTGGTGGGTGCATAGGTGCAGCTGTGTGGTGTGTGCATAGGTGGAGCTGTGTGGTGGGTGCCTTGGTGGAGCTGTGTGGTGGGTGCATTGGTGGAGCTGTGTGGTGGGTGCATCGGTGGAGCTGTGTGGTGGGTGCCTCGGTGGAGCTCTGTGGTGGGTGCATCCGTGAAGCTGTGTGGTGGGTGCATCGGTGAAGCTTAGTGGGTCCATTGGTGGAGCTGTGTGGTGGGTGCATTGGTGGAGCTTAGTTGGATCATCGGCGGAGCTGTGTGATGGGTGCATCGGTGGAGCTGTGGAGCTGTGTGGTGGGTGCATCGGTGGAGCAGTATGGTGGGTGCATCAGTGCAGCTGTGTGGTGGGTGCATCGATGGAGCTGTGTAGTGGGTGCATCGGTGGAGCTGTGTAGGTAGAGCTGTGTGGTGGGTGCATCGGTGGAGCTCTGTGGTGGGTGCATCAGTGAAGCTGTGTGGTGGGTGTAGCAGTGGAGCTGTGTGGTGGGTGCATCAATGGAGCTGTGTGGTGGGTGCAGCGGTGGAGCTGTGTCGGTGGAGCTGTTTGGTGGGTGCCTTGGTGGTGCTGTATGGTGGGTGCCTCAGTGGAGCTGTGTGGTGGGTGCATGGGTGGAGTTGTGTGGTGGGTGCATTGGTGGAGCTGTGTCAGTGGAGCTGGGTGGTGGGTGCATCAGTCAAACTGTGTCGGTGGAGCTGTGTGGTGGCTGCATCAGTGGAGCTGTGTGGTGGGTGCATCAGTGGAGCTGTGTGGTGGGTGCATAAGTGGAGCTGTGTGGTGGGTGCCTCGGTGGAGCTGTGTGGTAGGTGCATCGGTTGAGCTGTGTGGTGGGTGCATCAGTGGAGCTGTGTAGGTGGAGCTGTGTGGTGGGTGCATCGGTGGAGCTGTGTGGTGGGTGCATTGGTGGAGCTGTGTGGTGGGTGCATCGGTGTAGCAGTGTGGTGGGTGCCTTGGTGGAGCTCTGTGGTGGGTGCATCGGTGAAGCTGTGTGGTGGGTGCATCGGTGGAGCTTAGTGGGTCCATTGGTGGAGCTGTGTTGTGGGTGCATTGGTTGAGCTCAGTTGGAGCATCAGTGGAGCTGTGTGATGGGTGCATTGGTGGAGCTGTGTGGTGGGTGCATCAGTGGAGCTGTGTGCTGGGGGCATCAGTGGCGCTGTGTCAGTGGAGCTGTGTGCTGGGTGCATCAGTGGAGCTGGGTGGTGGGTGGATCGGTGGAGCTGTGTGGTGGGTGCATCGGTGGAGCTGTGTGGTGGGTGCATCTGTTGAGCTGTGTGGCGGGTGCATAGGTGGAGCTGTGTGGTGGGTGCATAGGTGGAGCTGTGTGGTGGGTGCCTCGGTGGAGCTGTGTGGTGGGTGCATCAGTGGAGCTGTGTGGTGGGTGCCTTGGTGGAGCTGTATGGTGGGTGCCGTGGTGGAGCTGTGTGGTGGGTGCATCAGTGGAGCTGCATTTGTGGACCTGTGTGGTGGGTGCATCGGTGGAGCTGTGTGGTGGGTGCATCGGTGGAGCTGTGTGGTGGGTGCATCGGTGGAGCTGTGTAAGTGGAGCTGTGTGGTGGGTGCCTCGGTGGAGCTGTGTGGTGGGTGCATCAGTGGAGCTGTGTGGTGGGTGCCTTCGTGGAGCTGTGTGGTGGGTGCCTCGGTGGAACTGTGTGGTGGGTGCATCTGTAGAGCTGTGTGGTGGGTGCATTGGTGGAGCTGTGTAAGTGGAGCTGTGTGGTGGGTGCCTCGGTGGAGCTGTGTGGTGGGTGCATTGGTGGAGCTGTGGTGGATGTATCGGTGGAGCTGTGTGGTGGGTGCCTCGGGGGAGCTCTGTGGTGGGTGCATCGGTGAAGCTGTGTGGTGGGTGCATCGGTGGAGCTTAGTGGGTCCATTGGTGGAGCTTAGTGGGTCCATTGGTGGAGCTGTGTGGTGGGCGCATCAGTGGAGCTGTGTGCTGGGTGCATCAATGGAGCTGTGTCGGTGGAGCTGTGTGCTGGGTGCATCAGTGGAGCTAGGTGGTGGGTGGATCGGTGGAGCTGTGTGGTGGGTGCATAGGTGGAGCTGTGTGGTGGGTGCATAGGTGGAGCTGTGTGGTGGGTACCTTGGTGGAGCTGTGTGGTGGGTGCCTTGGTGGAGCTGTGTGGTGGGTGCATCGGTGGAGCTGTGTGGTGGGTGCCTTGGTGGAGCTGTGTGGTGGGTGCATCGGTGAAGCTGTGTGGTGGGTGCATTGGTGGAGCTGTGTCAGTGGAGCTGTGTGGTGGGTGCATCGGTGGAGCTCTGTAAGTGGAGCTGTGTGGTGGGTGCCTCGGTGGAGCTGTGTGGTGGGTGCATTGGTGGAGCTGTGGTGGGTGTATCGGTGGAGCTGTGTGGTGGGTGCCTCAGGGGAGCTCTGTGGTGGGTGCATCGGTGAAGCTGTGTGGTGGGTGCATCAGTGGAGCTTAGTGGGTCCATTGGTGGAGCTTAGTGGGTCCATTGGTGGAGCTGTGTGGTGGGTGCATCAGTGGAGCTGTGTGCTGGGTGCATCAATGGTGCTGTGTCGGTGGAGCTGTGTGCTGGGTGCATCAGTGGAGCTGGGTGGTGGGTCGGTCGGTGGAGCTGTGTGGTGGGTGCATAGGTGGAGCTGTGTGGTGGGTGCCTCGGTGGAGCTGTGTGGTGGGTGCATCAGTGGAGCTGTGTGGTGGGTGCCTTGGTGGAGCTGTATGGTGGGTGCCTTGGTGGAGCTGTGTGGTGGGTGCATCAGTGGAGCTGCATTTGTGGAGCTGTGTGGTGGGTGCATAGGTGGAGCTGTGTGGTGGGTACCTTGGTGGAGCTGTGTGGTGGGTGCCTTGGTGGAGCTGTGTGGTGGGTGCATCGGTGGAGCTGTGTGGTGGGTGCCTTGGTGGAGCTGTGTGGTGGGTGCATCGGTGAAGCTGTGTGGTGGGTGCATTGGTGGAGCTGTGTCAGTGGAGCTGTGTGGTGGGTGCATCGGTGGAGCTCTGTAAGTGGAGCTGTGTGGTGGGTGCCTCGGTGGAGCTGTGTGGTGGGTGCATTGGTGGAGCTGTGGTGGGTGTATCGGTGGAGCTGTGTGGTGGGTGCCTCAGGGGAGCTCTGTGGTGGGTGCATCGGTGAAGCTGTGTGGTGGGTGCATCAGTGGAGCTTAGTGGGTCCATTGGTGGAGCTTAGTGGGTCCATTGGTGGAGCTGTGTGGTGGGTGCATCAGTGGAGCTGTGTGCTGGGTGCATCAATGGTGCTGTGTCGGTGGAGCTGTGTGCTGGGTGCATCAGTGGAGCTGGGTGGTGGGTCGGTCGGTGGAGCTGTGTGGTGGGTGCATAGGTGGAGCTGTGTGGTGGGTGCCTCGGTGGAGCTGTGTGGTGGGTGCATCAGTGGAGCTGTGTGGTGGGTGCCTTGGTGGAGCTGTATGGTGGGTGCCTTGGTGGAGCTGTGTGGTGGGTGCATCAGTGGAGCTGCATTTGTGGAGCTGTGTGGTGGGTGCATCGGTGGAGCTGTGTGGTGGGTGCATCGGTGGAGCTGTGTAAGTGGAGCTGTGTGGTGGGTGCCTCTGTGGAGCTGTGTGGTGGGTGCATCAGTGGATCTGTGTGGTGGGTGCCTTCGTGGAGCTGTGTGGTGGGTGCCTCGGTGGAACTGTGTGGTGGGTGCATCCGTAGAGCTGTGTGGTGGGTGCATTGGTGGAGTTGTGTAAGTGGAGCTGTGTGGTGGGTGCCTCAGTGGAGCTGTGTGGTGGGTGCATTGGTGGAGCTGTGGGGGATGTATCAGTGGAGCTGTGTGGTGGGTGCCTCGAGGGAGATCTGTGGTGGGTGCATCGGTGAAGCTGTGTGGTGGGTGCATCGGTGGAGCTTAGTGGGTCCATTGGTGGAGCTTAGTGGGTCCATTGGTGGAGCTGTGTGGTGGGCGCATCAGTGGAGCTGTGTGCTGGGTGCATCAATGGAGCTGTGTCGGTGGAGCTGTGTGCTGGGTGCATCAGTGGAGCTGGGTGGTGGGTGGATCGGTGGAGCTGTGTGGTGGGTGTATAGGTGGAGCTGTGTGGTGGGTGCATAGGTGGAGCTGTGTGGTGGGTGCCTTGGTAGAGCTGTGTGGTGGGTGCCTCGGTGGAGCTGTGTGGTGGGTGCATCGGTGGAGCTGTGTGGTGGGTGCCTTGGTGGAGCTGTGTGGTGGGTGCATCGGTGAAGCTGTGTGGTGGGTGCATTGGTGGAGCTGTGTCAGTGGAGCTGTGTGGTGGGTGCATCGGTGGAGCTGTGTAAGTGGAGCTGTGTGGTGGGTGCATTGGTGGAGCTGTGGTGGGTGTATCGGTGGAGCTGTGTGGTGGGTGCCTCGGGGGAGCTCTGTGGTGGGTGCATCGGTGAAGCTGTGTGGTGGGTGCATCAGTGGAGCTTAGTGGGTCCATTGGTGGAGCTTAGTGGGTCCATTGGTGGAGCTGTGTGGTGGGTGCATCGGTGGAGCTGTGTGGTGGGAGCATCAGTGGAGCTATGTGGTGGGTGCATAAGTGGAGATGTGTCGATGGAGCTGTGTGCTGCGTGCATCGGTGGAGGTGGGTGCATCGGTGGAGCTGTGTGGTGGGTGCATAGGTGGAGCTGTGTGGTGGGTGCATAGGTAGAGCTGTGTGGTGGGTGCATTGAAGGAGCTGTGTGGTGGGTGCATCGGTGGGGCTGTGTGGTGGGTGAATCAGTGGAGCTGTGTGGTGGGTAAATTAGTGGAGCTGTGTAGGCGGGGGCATCAGTGGAGCTGTGTCGGTGGAGCTGTGTGCTGGGTGCTTCGGTGGAGCTGGGTGGTGGGTGGATCGGTGGAGCTGTCTGGTGCGTTCATAGGTGGAGCTGTGTGGTGGGTGCATTTGTTGAGCTGTGTGGCGGGTGCATAGGTGGAGCTGTGTGGTGGGTGCATAGGTGGAGCTGTGTGGTGGGTGCCTCGGTGGAGCTGTGTGGTGGGTGCATCAGTGGAGCTGTGTGGTGGGTGCCTTGCTGGAGCTGTATGGTGGGTGCCTTGGTGGAGCTGTGTGGTGGGTGCATCAGTGGAGCTGCATTTGTGGAGCTGTGTGGTGGGTGCATCGGTGGAGCTGTGTGGTGGGTGCATCGGTGGAGCTGTGTAAGTGGAGCTGTGTGGTGGGTGCCTCTGTGGAGCTGTGTGGTGGGTGCATCAGTGGAGCTGTGTGGTGGGTGCCTTCGTGGAGCTGTGTGGTGGGTGCCTCGGTGGAACTGTGTGGTGGGTGCATCCGTAGAGCTGTGTGGTGGGTGCATTGGTGGAGCTGTGTAAGTGGAGCTGTGTGGTGGGTGCCTCAGTGGAGCTGTGTGGTGGGTGCATTGGTGGAGCTGTGGGGGATGTATCAGTGGAGCTGTGTGGTGGGTGCCTCGAGGGAGCTCTGTGGTGGGTGCATCGGTGAAGCTGTGTGGTGGGTGCATCGGTGGAGCTGTGTCGGTGGAGCTGTGTGCTGGGTGCATCAGTGGAGCTGGGTGGTGGGTGGATCGGTGGAGCTGTGTGGTGGGTGTATAGGTGGAGCTGTGTGGTGGGTGCATAGGTGGAGCTGTGTGGTGGGTGCCTTGGTAGAGCTGTGTGGTGGGTGCCTCGGTGGAGCTGTGTGGTGGGTGCATCGGTGGAGATGTGTGGTGGGTGCCTTGGTGGAGCTGTGTGGTGGGTGCATCGGTGAAGCTGTGTGGTGGGTGCATTGGTGGAGCTGTGTCAGTGGAGCTGTGTGGTGGGTGCATCGGTGGAGCTGTGTAAGTGGAGCTGTGTGGTGGGTGCCTCGGTGGAGCTGTGTGGTGGGTGCATTGGTGGAGCTGTGGTGGGTGTATCGGTGGAGCTGTGTGGTGGGTGCCTCGGGGGAGCTCTGTGGTGGGTGCATCGGTGAAGCTGTGTGGTGGGTGCATCAGTGGAGCTTAGTGGGTCCATTGGTGGAGCTTAGTGGGTCCATTGGTGGAGCTGTGTGGTGGGTGCATCAGTGGAGCTGTGTGCTGGGTGCATCAATGGAGCTGTGTTGGTGGAGCTGTGTGCTGGGTGCATCAGTGGAGCTGGGTGGTGGGTGGATCGGTGGAGCTGTGTGGTGGGTGCATAGGTGGAGCTGTGTGGTGGGTGCATAGGTGGAGCTGTGTGGGTGGTGCCTCGGTGGAGCTGTGTGGTGGGTGCCTCGGTGGAGCTAGGTGGTGGGTGCATCGGTGGAGCTGTGTGGTGGGTGCCTTGGTGGAGCTGTGTGGTGGGTGCATCGGTGAAGCTGTGTGGTGGGTGCATTGGTGGAGCTGTGTCAGTGGAGCTGTGTGGTGGGTGCAACGGTGGAGCTGGGTGGTGGGTGCATCGGTGGAGCGGTGTCGGTGGAGCTGTTTGGTGGCTGCATCGGTGGAGCTGCTTGGTGGGTGCCTTGGTGGAGCTGTGTGGTGGGTGCCTCGGTGGAGCTCTGTGGTGGGTGCATCGGTGAAGCTCTGTGGTGGGTGCATCGGTGGAGCTTAGTGGGTGCATTGGTGGAGCTGTGTGGTGGGTACATTGGTGGAGCTTAGTTGGAGCATCAGTGGAGCTGTATGATGGCTGCATCGGTGGAGCTGTGTGGTGGGTGCATCAGTGGAGCTGTGTGGTGGGTGCATCGGTGAAGCTGGGTGGTGGGTGCATCGGTGGAGCTGTGTGCTGGGTGCATCGGTGAAGCTGGGTGGTGGGTGCATTGGTGGAGCTGTGTGGTGGGTGCATCGGTGGAGCTGTGTAGGTGGAACTGTGTGGTGGGTTCATCTGTTGAGCTGTGTGGTGGGTGCATCTGTTGAGCTGTGTGGTGGGTGCATCTGTGGAGCTGTGTGGTGGGTGCCTCGGTGGAGCTGTGTGGTGGGTGGAGCTGTGTGGTGGGTGCATCCATGGAGCTGTATGGTGGGTGCCTCTGTGGAGCTGTGTGGTGGGTGCATCGATGGAGCTGTGTGGTGGGTGCATCGATGGAGCTGTGTGGTGGGTGCATCGGTGGAGCTGTATGGTGGGTGCCTCGTGGAGCTGTATGGTGGGTGCCTTGGTGGAGCTCTGTGGTGGGTGCATCGGTGATGCTGTGTGGTGGGTGCATCGGTGGAGCTGTGTGGTGGGTGCATCGGTGGAGCTGTGTGGTCGGTGCATCTGTTGAGCTGTGTGGTGGGTGCATAGGTGCAGCTGTGTGGTGGGTGCATAGGTGGAGCTGTGTGGTGGGTGCCTCAGTGGAGCTGTGTGGTGGGTGCATTGGTGAAGCTGTGTGGTGGGTGCATCGGTTGAGCTGTGTGGTGGGTGCCTCGGTGGAGCTCTGTGGTGGGTGCATCGGTGAAGCTGTGTGGTGGGTGCATCGGTGGAGCTAAGTATGGGTCCATTGGTGGAGCTCTGTGGTGGGTGCATTGGTGGAGCTTAGTTGGATGATCAACGGAGCTGTGTGGTGGGTGCATCGGTGGAGCTGTGTGGTGGGTGCATCGGTGGAGCTGTGTGGAGGGTGCATCAGTGGAGCTGTGTTGTGGGTGCATCAGTGGAGCTGTGTGGTGGGTGCATCGGTGGAGCTGTGTAGGTGGAGCTGTGTGGTGGGTGCATCGGTGGAGCTTTGTGGTGGGTGCATCAGTGAAGCTGTGTGGTTGGTGCAGCGGTGGAGCTGTGTGGTGGGTGCATCAGTGGAGCTGTGTCGGTGGAGCTGTGTGTTTGATGCATTGGTGGAGTTGGGTTGGTGGAGCTGAGTGGTGGGGGTGCATCAGTGGAGCTGGGTGGTGGGTGCATCGTTGGAGCTGTGTCGGTGGAGCTGTGTGGTGGCTGCATCGGTGGAGCCGTGTGGTGGGTGCCTCGGTGGAGCTGTGTGATGGGTGCATCGGTGGAGCTGTGTGGTGGGTGCATCGGTGGAGCTGTGTAGGTGGAGCTGTGTGGTAGGTGCATCGGTAGAGCTGTGTGGTGGATGCATTGGTGGAGCTTGGTGGTGGGTGCATCGGTGGAGCTGTGTGGTGGGTGCCTCGGTGGAGCTCTGTGGTGGGTGCATCGGTGAAGCTGTGTGGTGGTTGCATCGGTGGAGCTTAGTGGGTCCATTGGTGGAACTGTGTGGTGGGTGCATAAGTGGAGATGTGTCGATGGAGCTGTGTGCTGCGTGCATCGGTGGAGGTGGGTGGTGGGTGCATCGGTGGAGCTGTGTGGTGGGTGCATAGGTGGAGCTGTGTGGTGGGTGCATAGGTAGAGCTGTGTGGTGGGTGCATAGGTAGAGCTGTGTGGTGGGTGCATTGAAGGAGCTGTGTGGTGGGTGCATCGGTGGGGCTGTGTGGTGGGTGAATCAGTGGAGCTGTGTGGTGGGTGAATCAGTGGAGCTGTGTAGGTGGGGCTGTGTGGTGGGTGCATCGGTGGAGCTGTGTGGTGGGTGAATTGGTAGAGCTGTGTGGTGGGTGGAGCTGTGTGGTGGGTGCCTCTGTGGAGCTCTGTGGTGGGTGCATCGGTGAAGCTGTGTGGTGGGTGCATCGGTGGAGCTTAGTGGGTGCAGTGTTGGAGCTGTGTGGTGGGTTCATTGGTGGAGCTTAGTGGGTCCATTGGTGGAGCTGTGTGGTGGGTGCATCAGTGGAGCTGTGTGCTGGGTGCATTAGTGGAGCTGTGTCAGTGGAGCTGTGTGCTGGGTGCATCAGTAGAGCTGGGTGGTGGGTGGATCGGTGGAGCTGTCTGGTGGGTAGATTGGTGGAGCTGTCTGGTGGGTGCATTGGTGGAGCTGTGTGGTGGGTCCATCTGTTGAGCTGTGTGGTGGGTGCATAGATGGAGCTGTGTGTTGGGTGCATAGGTGGAGCTGTGTGGTGGGTACCTCGGTGGAGCTGTATGGTGGGTGCCTTGGTGGAGCTGTGTGGTGGGTGCCTTGGTGGAGCTGTGTGGTGGGTGCATCAGTGGAGCTGTGTGGTGGGTGCATTGGTGTAGCTGTGTCAGTGGAGCTGAGTGGTGGGTGCAATGGTGGAGCTGGGTAGTGGGTGCATCGGTGGAGCTGTGTTGGTGGAGCTGTTTGGTGGCTGCATCTGTGGAGCTGCTTGGTGGGTGCCTTGGTGGAGCTGTGTGGTGGGTGCCTCGGTGGAGCTCTGTGGTGGGTGCATCGGTGAAGCTCTGTGGTGGGTGCATCGGTGGAGCTTAGTGGGTGCATTGGTGGAGCTGTGTGGTGGGTACATTGGTGGAGCTTAGTTGGAGCATCAGTGGAGCTGTATGATGGCTGCATCGGTGGAGCTGTGTGGTGGGTGCATCAGTGGAGCTGTGTGGTGGGTGCATCGGTGAAGCTGGGTGGTGGGTGCATCGGTGGAGCTGTGTGCTGGGTGCATCGGTGAAGCTGGGTGGTGGGTGCATTGGTGGAGCTGTGTGGTGGGTGCATCGGTGGAGCTGTGTAGGTGGAACTGTGTGGTGGGTTCATCTGTTGAGCTGTGTGGTGGGTGCATCTGTTGAGCTGTGTGGTGGGTGCATCTGTGGAGCTGTGTGGTGGGTGCCTCGGTGGAGCTGTGTGGTGGGTGGAGCTGTGTGGTGGGTGCATCCATGGAGCTGTATGGTGGGTGCCTCTGTGGAGCTGTGTGGTGGGTGCATCGATGGAGCTGTGTGGTGGGTGCATCGATGGAGCTGTGTGGTGGGTGCATCGGTGGAGCTGTATGGTGGGTGCCTCGTGGAGCTGTATGGTGGGTGCCTTGGTGGAGCTCTGTGGTGGGTGCATCGGTGATGCTGTGTGGTGGGTGCATCGGTGGAGCTGTGTGGTGGGTGCATCGGTGGAGCTGTGTGGTCGGTGCATCTGTTGAGCTGTGTGGTGGGTGCATAGGTGCAGCTGTGTGGTGGGTGCATAGGTGGAGCTGTGTGGTGGGTGCCTCAGTGGAGCTGTGTGGTGGGTGCATTGGTGAAGCTGTGTGGTGGGTGCATCGGTTGAGCTGTGTGGTGGGTGCCTCGGTGGAGCTCTGTGGTGGGTGCATCGGTGAAGCTGTGTGGTGGGTGCATCGGTGGAGCTAAGTATGGGTCCATTGGTGGAGCTCTGTGGTGGGTGCATTGGTGGAGCTTAGTTGGATGATCAACGGAGCTGTGTGGTGGGTGCATCGGTGGAGCTGTGTGGTGGGTGCATCGGTGGAGCTGTGTGGAGGGTGCATCAGTGGAGCTGTGTTGTGGGTGCATCAGTGGAGCTGTGTGGTGGGTGCATCGGTGGAGCTGTGTAGGTGGAGCTGTGTGGTGGGTGCATCGGTGGAGCTTTGTGGTGTGAGGTTCCGTGACGGTTCCGTGACGACTTGAACCCGTGTTTTCAAGTTTGTCGGAAATACATAAAATTAGTATCAGCGAACCGCAAATGATCCATTTAGTATATCCTAGTGTTTTCGCTACGCTACGAGCAAGAGCACTCCTTCCACTGACACATTTCTGATATACACACGGCATCCATCTTAGATCGTGGCCGCCATTTTGTGTTTCCTTGCCCTCACATATGCAATAGCCTCTGATCATTTCATTCACTTCACTTTGATTAAGGACACGTAGCCTTAGCCGGAGATTCACCTCTTACATGACACGTGCACCTTAAACCAGATCACGCTGAAGCTGCATGACTCGACAAAGGCTGCCTCCTCTGCCCGAGGCCAGCCCACCTGAACTGGTTTTCCTGTCCATTGTACCTGATCATGATTAGGCGGCCGAAGCCGGTAGCCTTGCCCATTTACAACCCACAAACATCTCTTATCCCGCTTTTCTATCTTCTGCACCTGGCTCTGCTCCTTTCCTTCTGGGCCTTTATTAGGGGGAGGTAACGAACTTTACGATGAGGCGGTCCGGGTCTTGAATGCAATATTGACAAGGGATTGTGATGGACTGGTGGGAACCCCTCTTCGTGATGTTTTGGTATCAGATATTATCGACAGTTCCTGTGTAACGCCAAATATTTATTGTTTAGAGACACAAAGGTTTGGGAATGTACCGACATGTGAAATATTTGCCTAGAGCACAATTTTTAGTATATAAGGAGCAACCCACTTTGTACAAATCGAACAGTCTCCTAGATTCTGCCCGTGTGTAGATTCTGTGACTTCTGTGTCCCTGCAGTAATAAACCTTTGGTCTTTGACGCCACCATCGAGAAGCCCGTGTTTCTGTTCATTTGTGCACCAAGGCAGGTGGGACTCCGGGGTCTTTGGGTGTTGTACCCTGACACCTCTGGACGGAACCAAAAAGTCCAGAACTCCAATTGGCGCCCAACGTGGGGCGACGTCATTCGGTACCGGTCCAAAAGCCTGAAGAGTTCGAGAAGCTTCGTGTGAAGATTCCTGAGGGAGGCGCCCCACTTCATCGATCCCGGCATATCGCAAAAGTGGCCCTGAAGTTCTCTTCCACGAGGGTTCCCGTTCAGGACGGCTGCAGTGGGCCGTTGCCTTGACCGTCGCCCTGTCTTGGACCCGAAGTGGTGCAGTCCTTAGTACGGCGAAACGTGACGGGTTTCTCCTTGGTGACGTCTTCAGTGCCTCAGTTAAGTATTTAGTGATAGCTAGCTGGTTACTTTTGTGAGGATTGTTAAAAATCCTTGATCGGTTCTTGGTTTGGTTTGGTTTTGTAAGATTATCACTAGTTGTTCTGGTTACGATAATCTATTTGGTTCAGTTTTGGGTATCGATACATCAGTTCGTTTTGGTAGGCCTAAGTTCTTGGTTCAAGTGCACAATTTGTTTCGTGTTTTGTTTGTTTTGTGTTCCGGACTGAAAATGGTAAGTCGGAAAATGTTGTCTTGTTTTAGTTGCAACAGTGACTCACAATTAGAGGATTCCTGTCTGGTTCCTCCGATTGGGACTCCCCTATATGACCTATATTGTAAGTATGGTGTGGGTCCTATAACTTATAATGAGATATGGGTCCGTTATTGTAAGAAGGATGGTGTCCTTAGTTGGCCACTGCATGGTAGTTTTGAACAAGAGATTCTCGACAATTTAGAAGAGAAATTGTTTAGGAAGAAAGCCCGGCCGGCAATGTTTGACTCTTTTCGTTATTGGCGGAAAGAATCCAAACAGAGAGAAATGAAAAGGTTGAAAAAAGAGCAAAAAGAACCAGAAGAGTTAACTCTAGAGCAAGCGACTAAGCAGTTGCAGGCTAACGAGTGTGAGAAAGCCATAGATGTAGCCATTAGAGAGCGTAACTTAGCGATTGACAAGTGCTATCCTGCCTTGCCATCGAAAATGGCTAAGATACTGGAGGATTCCGAAAACGATCCTCTGCTATCTTATCTGTTACGGTCGCCTCCACCGTATGCACAAGGTGCTGCGGCTCCACTGATCCCGAATGTTCAATTGCCGGTTGCTGGACAACCTGGTGTTCTTGTTCCTCAGAATCAAGTTCCTATACCTCCTGTGGTGAATGTAAATGTTCCTACAGCTCCTCCTCTTCCTGCACTGCCCGCTCCTATACCTACCACTGTACCTATTGGTCCTCAAACTATTTTCCTCGATACTCCTACTGTTTCGTCATCTATTCCTACCTCTACTGCGTTCTCTATGTCTGCGAGTGTACTAACTCCACTTTCTGTTCGTCGAAGAATTACTGATTCTGTTACTAATATGCTGTCTCCTATATATAAAACCTTGATTAAGACTCCTACTCCTGACTCTGTTCAGAGACGGAGTCAGCTTCCAAGTACTGAGGAACGGGGAGTTTTAGACTCCATGGCTCTCAGATGGATTACAAAAGTTAGAAGATATAGTACGAAAGATGTGTTAGAGACATTTATGCAATGGGGAGAGCCAACACAGCGATACGTCTTCGACGAGATGTGCTCGTTGTTGCGTGAGGAAATAGAAGAAGACGATGTCGAATCAGATTTGGAAGATTTAATTAAGATTCAAAAAGAGTTTGCTGCTGGAATGATAGTGGGCGATAATATAAAGGAAGCGATGGAACTCATTTTGAGTTTTAGGATTGATCCATCTCTTCGTTCGCCGAGAGATTTAGAGAAAGGTAGAATGAAGCTAAGTCGCCAATATCCTATGAGGGAAGTTCCTCCAATTTGGCGCGAAGCAGTACAACGTGATGATAATGCGGGTATTGCAGCTGCTCCAGCACAGTTCCAAAGAGTATGGATACATATTCCGTGGAAGCGAGCAGAAGTGTTAGCAGTGAAACAGGCCTTGCCAGATCCACGTAAGAATCCAGCCGGATATTACAAGGAATTGACACAGACAGTTGAGGCTTGTATAATGAACTTAGCCGACATTGATATGTTGTTTGGTAATGTAGTTCCACAACCAGTGTGGGCTAAAATTCGTAGAGAGGATCATCAGGCTGCTTTAGGTGGTGATTGGGCAGCCATCACTGCAGCAGATGCTCAACAAATAGGTGGTGCGAAACCCGAACCCCTAATTGCTAATCTTCCTGGTAGAATAATAGATTTAATGAAGACTCTGATGCCAGCATTGCGTGTTAATTGGGATAAATTATCCGCATGCAAGCAGAAGAAAGACGAAAGTGTCTCCGACTTCTTCACGAGGTTCGAAGAGACTTTTGTAGACCATAGTGGTCAGGATATGAGCACTGAAGGAGGACAGAGATTGTTTGTCGATAAATTTGTGCATAATTTGTTACCTGAATTATGCAATAAATTGAAAGACTCAGAAAGTGCGTGGGCTGTATCTACGACAGCGCAAATACTTGCGACTGCACAGTACTATGAAAATAGGGATAAAGAGGAAAAGGAGAAATCAGAGAAGAAAACGAAAGATTTAAAGACTAAAGTTCTTTTACAGCAGGCGTATCCGCCTCGCACGAATCAGACTAATATGCAACAGAATTCGTATCAAAAGACAGATTATAATTCGACCAGGCCTCAATACCAGTGGAATCAGTGTGCGTACTGTAAGAAAGAGGGTCACTATAAAAATGATTGTCAGATTTTAGCGCAAAATAATGCGGCAGCAGCTCAGAGAGGTCGTGGTGGTTTTGCACAGAATTCTAGAGGTCGAGGACGAGGTGCTATGCCTCCACAAACTAATGATCGTCCTTCTAATCACTTTGATCAGCGAAATGTACAGTCAGCTCAACAGAATAGATCTCAGCAATATCTTGTTGAGGATTATTGTGAAGTTGAAGAGGGATTTCAACAAAATGGGTACTAGGACAGCCATGGACAGAGAGAGGGAGTAGTATCAGTTCCAGTGGATCAGAGTGGGCCTTATGTCGCAGTAGCAACATCAGGTGTAGTCGAACCGTTTCTGTTGGATACTGGTGCCGCAAAAAGTTCTATCATGCATGCGAAACTCCCTGGCGCACCTTTGTCTGGCTCAACAAATGTTTCCGTAGGTTTTTCAGGCGCCCCTGTGTACAACCCGATATCTGGTCCTTTGTCTATTTCTGTTGGACCGTGTCAATTGAAAGCACCCTTAATTTTGACGACAGGTTGTAATGAAAATCTGCTTGGTTTAGATTTGTTAAAACGACTATATGCGACATTGTACTGTTCTCCGGAAGGAGTACAGCTTACTTTGGGTAAAAGACTCACCTCTCCGATGTACTTGTCAATGGACGCACTCCCGCCGGAGCTACGTTCACTCCCTGATTCTCTTTGGGCGACTGGTCCCAACGATGTAGGTCTACTAGAAATTCCACCGTATGTAGTAACTTTGAAAGCGAATGTGAAATTTCCAAGAATTCCTCAATATAAAATATCGAATGAAGGTGAGCGTGCACTCTTATTGATTGTGCAAGATTTGATTAAAAAAGGTGTGGTTGAAGAAACGCGAGGAAATGTTTGTAATAGTCCTGTATTGCCGATTTTGAAACGAACAGATCCTACAAAGCCTCCAGTCTATAGGTTTGTCATAGACCTTAGAGAAGTTAATAAGATTGTAATTCCGCAGTTTCCTGTAGTGCCAGACATTACTGCTTTGTTAACATTGATTCCTGCTACAGCTACATGGTTCTCAGTCATCGACTTGAAGAATGCCTTTTTCAGCATTCCGATAGCCGAGGAAAGCAGAGATATTTTTGGCTTCTGTTTAGGAGGTCGCAGTTTCAGATTTAAACGCGCTCCACAAGGCTACTGTGAAAGTCCATCTATTTACAGTCAAGCTTTAAAAAGCCAGTTAGATTCTTTTGTCCTTCCTCCAGGTTCTGCCCTAGTACAGTACGTAGATGATCTTTTGGTGGCTGCCGATGACAAGGAAACTTGCAAGGCAGCTACAATTTCACTATTGCATCATTTGTCTAATTTGAATCATAAGGTGTCACCTTCCAAAATGCAATATTGCTGCCAAGAAGTAACCTACTTAGGTCATCTCTTGTCAAAGGAGGGAAGGAAGTTGACCCCAGAAAGAATAAAAGCAATTATGCAAATGAGTGTTCCACGCACACAGAGGGAAGTACGTGCCTTTCTAGGTATTACCTCTTACTGTAGGCAATGGATCCCAAATTTTTCACTTTTAGCAAAGCCGTTGGTAGCTTTGACTGGGAAAAATGTTCCGAGTCCGGTGCCATGGTCTGATGAATGTCAAGAGAGTTTTGCTGAATTACGAAAAGCTTTATGTTCAGCTCCTGTATTGGGTACACCTGATTACAGCAAGCCATTCACGCTCTACGTTCACGAAAGAGAAGGTTGCGCGTTGAGTGTCTTGACACAGAAGTTTGGTGATAAACAACGCCCTTGTGCGTATTTCTCATCAACATTAGATCCGGTAGCTAGAGCATTGCCTAGTTGTTTGAGGGCTACAGCGGCAGCTGCAGCTTCCATTCGACAATCTGCTGGTTTGGTGATGAACAATATGCTAGTGGTCATGGTTCCTCATGCAGTGGACACACTCATGAACCGAACGAAGACACAACACCTTACTAGTGCGAGATTATCTGGTTACGAGCTGACGTTATTAGCGAGTCATATTCAGATCAAAAGATGCAATGTATTGAACCCAGCAACATTGTTGCCGACTGATCAAGAGTCGAGTGATTCTGAGCCACATGACTGTTATTTCAAAACGGAAGAAGAGACAAAAGGTCGTATCGACTTGAGAGATACTCCTCTATCCGACCCAGATGGTACGCTGTATGTGGACGGGTCATGTTTTAAATTGGAAAATGGTGATGTGACTGCTGCCTACGCGGTAACGACTTTGAAGACGATTGTGGAGACTGCAAGAGTGAGTCAGAATTCTGCCCAAGCTGCAGAGTTAATAGCTCTTACGAGAGCGTGTGTTTTAGCTGAGGGAAAGAGAGTGAATGTGTTTACAGATAGTCAGTACGCATTTGGCGTGGCCCATAGTTTTGGCCGGTTGTGGAGAGAAAGGGGTTTCATTACGTCCCATGGGACTAAGATTCAACATGGTCAGCTAGTTAACGACTTGTTAGAATCTCTAACCTTACCGACTGAAGTTGCGATTGTGAAGTGCAGTGCTCATAAAGCAATCACGGATGATGTTGGTCGGGGAAATGCCTTTGCTGATGAAACCGCTAAACAGACAGCTAGAGACATGATGAGTAGAATGTATGTTGCTACGTCTGCAAGATGGATTGCTGAGTCTGGAATGTGTGAGGACACAATGGAAAGTGTGAAAGAGATTCAGAAAGAAGCGACTGAGGAAGAGAAACGCGTATGGAGAGAAAGTACGGGCAAATTGGACTCGAATGGATGTTGGATCGATTTGACAGAACAGCAGCGTTGGATGTTGCCTGATGCGTATGTGCTTGCAGTAGTGACGATGGCGCATGGAGTGGCGCACATAAGTTCTAAAGGGATATGTAAGATGTTAGCTCCGGTTTGGAAGAATGAGGGAATCAGTAAGTGTGCAGAGAGAGTGGTGAAAAATTGTATGGTGTGCTTGATGCATAATCCTGGCAAGGGAACTCCAACTCCAGCTGGTCATTTTGCTCCTCCTTCCTGTCCCTTTGAAGTAATACAGTTAGACTTCATTCACATGGAACGCTGCAACAATTTAAAATACGTCCTGGTGGTGGTTTGTGCTTTTTCCAGGTGGATAGAAGCATACCCACTAAAGGACAACACTGCTTTATCAACTGCCAAAATTCTTCTCAAAGAATTTTTCCCTAGGTTTGGAATGCCACGGATTGTATGGTCAGATAACGGAAGTGAGTTTATAGGGAAAGTTATGCAGAGTGTGTGTGCTGGTCTAGGATTGAAACAAAAATTTCATAGTGCGAACCATCCCCAGTCTGCTGGTTTAGTTGAGGGTTACAATGGCACCCTCAAGCTTAAAATAGCCAAAATTCAAGCATCCACAGGTTTGGCTTGGCCAGACGCACTTCCTTTGGCCTTGTTATCAACGAGAGCAACAGTGCATTCTAGAATAGGGCTTTCTCCATATGAGATTGTATTTGGCCGCCCGGCAAATGTCTGGGGTGTGCCAAGGCCTAAACAATTCTGCTCCATTGAATATCCTATGTTGATAGACTATCTTTACGACTTGACTGCTAAATTAAGTCTTATTCATCAACAGGTCTTTGATGCTTTGCCAAAACCTCCGGAGAGTCCAGGGCATCAGCTGAAACCCGGCGACCACGTGGTGGTCAGAAATTTTGCGAGGACAAAGAATCTTCAGCCTCGCTACACCGGCCCCTTCCAAATCCTGCTGGCGACGAGGACAGCTGTACGTGTTGCTGGTCGCAAGCACTGGATCCACGCTTCTCACGTAAAGCGTGTTCCACTGCCGCTGCCCTACGACGACTGGGTGAAGAAGGGAATTGGTGCCTCCGAATCTGAAACAACTCCGAAATTTGTCCCTTTCAGCGATGCCGATTTGATTTCTGACACTTTGAAACGTGACTCTCCTCTTGAAAAGACTGCTTTGAACATTGAACATTTGTCTCCAGCATCAGAAGAAACTTTGCCATCTGCGAACGTAAACTCTGCAACAGCTGCTAGTGATACACTATTCTCCGATCAAACAGTACCAGCGAAGCAGAAATACAACCTTAGAAGCCATAAAAAGGACAA
Organism: Lissotriton vulgaris; assembly: GCF_964263255.1. Lineage (NCBI taxonomy): Eukaryota > Metazoa > Chordata > Amphibia > Caudata > Salamandridae > Lissotriton > Lissotriton vulgaris. The sequence goes on along the minus strand of NC_141698.1, from coordinate 661,540,398 downwards.
ATAAAGCAGGCAACTGCATATTGTGATTTTGATATTTATATACATTGGACTTTTTTGCTTTTCAGCCAGGAAGTTTGCTATTGTTTATTGTTTTTAATAAATTGCCTTGCCGTCTGGGTAGCCGTAGGGTCGTGGCTGTGTGCCTAGTTTGAATTTGCAGGGGTCTGACACAAGGTCGATCTTTCTGTTAGTACTGGGAACTCCCAGGGCTGACAGAGGCATTTTCATCTACGTACACATCATCAGTGGTCGCGAGCGGATTGTAGAAGATGGAACTTCCTGCGCTGCAACGAGAAAATGTGATTTACGTTCGCAGAAACAGACTAAATAGAATTCTTCATAGCAAATGTTTCTTGATGCAATGTGCCATTACATTTTTGATTGTTTTAGCAACATTGGTGGGTGGAATTGTCTTTAGCATAAATTTGATTTTTGTGCCAGTATCTACAGTACCTCCCCTTGATCCTGCTATTTCTACTGTTTCTTCTATACACTCTTTTCACTCGTTTCCGGAACATGAGCAAGCTCGACGCTCAGAATTCATTAATAATACTTTTGTACAGCTCTTGCACCAACACCAACTGGTAGTTAACACGACAGACTGTTGGGTGTGTGGCTTGATACCCCACACTATGGATAAAGGTATTCCCTATCTGGTTTTGCCTTTCAGCTACAATGGATCATTTCAGGCCCTTCAAACCATCTTTGCTTATGCTCTTGAGACCTACCCTCCACGTCCACCACGTTCCACTAAATATAACTCTGCCAACAAAGCTTTAGTCCAGGGAATTATTGACATGGTCAAAGACGTCAATAATACTCCATCATACCCTAGAGACGAATTGCGAGTATATTTAAGTTGGAATACTTCAGAGTATCGCCTTAGTTTAGGAGAAAGCAAGCGTAAAAGCTCAACTCCAATCTGGGTCGTACCTCACCGAGGTCAGGTCTGTTTGCAAGGTAATGGGAGAAATCCGAGAGCTCAGCTAGGGAGGAGTGAGTGCGTAGAGACTTATGTGTTTCCGGCTAACTCTTCCCCTGCCTTTCTTACTGCTAGGGGTACCTATTTCATTTGTCGAGACAGAGCTTATACATGGTTGCCTGCCGACTTCTCAGGATCATGTTATATTGCTCGATTATTGCCTCCGACATACACTGCTTACCTGATTACCACAGAACAAGAGTAGCGAGAGGTGTCTTCAGCAAGGAAGATACAGCTGGTCAGGAAGCTGGAGACTTCTTCAAAGGCTTCCTTCCGTTCTGGGGGCCTATGGCCAATAGTAGAAACATACGTCAGCTAACACGGGTAGTTGAATCTACTATTACCGAAACTGCTGGTGCCCTTAGCAATCTGACAGCTGAGCTTCAGGCGGATAGGCTCATGACATTGCAGAACCGTATGGTTCTAGATGTTATACTTGCAGATCGAGGTGGGGTATGCAGAATGATCCAATCGAGCTGCTGTGTCTTTATTCCTAATAATGCTCCAACAGTTTACGAGGCGATCTCTAAGTTGCACAAGATTTCGGACTCCATACATGTAGATGAGGGAAACTGGTCCTTTATGGAGTGGGTTTGGACTCTGATCTCAGCGTGGGGATGGAAGGTTCTAATGGTCATTGGTGTCATCCTAGTATTCCTATTCTCATGTTGTCTGATTATCCAGTGTGGTCCTGCTCTGTGTAGTCTTTGTGCTACAACCTGTTTTAGGAAACCACCTGCATTTGGAGAAAAGACACGAGAAAGGATGATGATACAACAGCATGTCACTGACCTGATGAGCATAGAACTAGATTCAGACATAGACTGAGTAATTGCCTATGTAAGGGCAAAAGGAGGGTCTGAGGTTCCGTGACGGTTCCGTGACGACTTGAACCCGTGTTTTCAAGTTTGTCGGAAATACATAAAATTAGTATCAGCGAACCGCAAATGATCCATTTAGTATATCCTAGTGTTTTCGCTACGCTACGAGCAAGAGCACTCCTTCCACTGACACATTTCTGATATACACACGGCATCCATCTTAGATCGTGGCCGCCATTTTGTGTTTCCTTGCCCTCACATATGCAATAGCCTCTGATCATTTCATTCACTTCACTTTGATTAAGGACACGTAGCCTTAGCCGGAGATTCACCTCTTACATGACACGTGCACCTTAAACCAGATCACGCTGAAGCTGCATGACTCGACAAAGGCTGCCTCCTCTGCCCGAGGCCAGCCCACCTGAACTGGTTTTCCTGTCCATTGTACCTGATCATGATTAGGCGGCCGAAGCCGGTAGCCTTGCCCATTTACAACCCACAAACATCTCTTATCCCGCTTTTCTATCTTCTGCACCTGGCTCTGCTCCTTTCCTTCTGGGCCTTTATTAGGGGGAGGTAACGAACTTTACGATGAGGCGGTCCGGGTCTTGAATGCAATATTGACAAGGGATTGTGATGGACTGGTGGGAACCCCTCTTCGTGATGTTTTGGTATCAGATATTATCGACAGTTCCTGTGTAACGCCAAATATTTATTGTTTAGAGACACAAAGGTTTGGGAATGTACCGACATGTGAAATATTTGCCTAGAGCACAATTTTTAGTATATAAGGAGCAACCCACTTTGTACAAATCGAACAGTCTCCTAGATTCTGCCCGTGTGTAGATTCTGTGACTTCTGTGTCCCTGCAGTAATAAACCTTTGGTCTTTGACGCCACCATCGAGAAGCCCGTGTTTCTGTTCATTTGTGCACCAAGGCAGGTGGGACTCCGGGGTCTTTGGGTGTTGTACCCTGACACCTCTGGACGGAACCAAAAAGTCCAGAACTCCAGGTGGGTGCATCAGTGAAGCTGTGTGGTTGGTGCAGCGGTGGAGCTGTGTGGTGGGTGCATCAGTGGAGCTGTGTCGGTGGAGCTGTGTGTTTGATGCATTGGTGGAGTTGGGTTGGTGGAGCTGAGTGGTGGGGGTGCATCAGTGGAGCTGGGTGGTGGGTGCATCGTTGGAGCTGTGTCGGTGGAGCTGTGTGGTGGCTGCATCGGTGGAGCCGTGTGGTGGGTGCCTCGGTGGAGCTGTGTGATGGGTGCATCGGTGGAGCTGTGTGGTGGGTGCATCGGTGGAGCTGTGTAGGTGGAGCTGTGTGGTAGGTGCATCGGTGGAGCTGTGTGGTGGATGCATTGGTGGAGCTTGGTGGTGGGTGCATCGGTGGAGCTGTGTGGTGGGTGCCTCGGTGGAGCTCTGTGGTGGGTGCATCGGTGAAGCTGTGTGGTGGTTGCATCGGTGGAGCTTAGTGGGTCCATTGGTGGAACTGTGTGGTGGGTGTATTGGTGGAGCTTAGTTGGAGCATCGGTGGAGCTGTGTGGTGGGTACATCGGTGGAGCTGTGTGGTGGGTGCATCAGTGGAGCTGTGTGGTGGGTGCATAAGTGGAGATGTGTCGATGGAGCTGTGTGCTGCGTGCATCGGTGGAGGTGGGTGGTGGGTGCATCGGTGGAGCTGTGTGGTGGGTGCATAGGTGGAGCTGTGTGGTGGGTGCATAGGTAGAGCTGTGTGGTGGGTGCATAGGTAGAGCTGTGTGGTGGGTGCATTGAAGGAGCTGTGTGGTGGGTGCATCGGTGGGGCTGTGTGGTGGGTGAATCAGTGGAGCTGTGCGGTGGGTGAATCAGTGGAGCTGTGTAGGTGGGGCTGTGTGGTGGGTGCATCGGTGGAGCTGTGTGGTGGGTGAATTGGTAGAGCTGTGTGGTGGGTGGAGCTGTGTGGTGGGTGCCTCTGTGGAGCTCTGTGGTGGGTGCATCGGTGAAGCTGTGTGGTGGGTGCATCGGTGGAGCTTAGTGGGTGCAGTGTTGGAGCTGTGTGGTGGGTTCATTGGTGGAGCTTAGTGGGTCCATTGGTGGAGCTGTGTGGTGGGTGCATCAGTGGAGCTGTGTGCTGGGTGCATTAGTGGAGCTGTGTCAGTGGAGCTGTGTGCTGGGTGCATCAGTAGAGCTGGGTGGTGGGTGGATCGGTGGAGCTGTCTGGTGGGTAGATTGGTGGAGCTGTCTGGTGGGTGCATCGGTGGAGCTGTGTGGTGGGTCCATCTGTTGAGCTGTGTGGTGGGTGCATAGATGGAGCTGTGTGTTGGGTGCATAGGTGGAGCTGTGTGGTGGGTACCTCGGTGGAGCTGTATGGTGGGTGCCTTGGTGGAGCTGTGTGGTGGGTGCCTTGGTGGAGCTGTGTGGTGGGTGCATCAGTGGAGCTGTGTGGTGGGTGCATTGGTGTAGCTGTGTCAGTGGAGCTGAGTGGTGGGTGCAACGGTGGAGCTGGGTAGTGGGTGCATCGGTGGAGCTGTGTTGGTGGAGCTGTGTGGTGGCTGCATCGGTGGAGCTGTGTGGTGTTTGCATCAGTGGAGCTGTGTGGTGGGTGCATCGGTGGAGCTTAGTGGGTCAATTGGTGGAGCTGTGTGGTGGGTAAATCGGTGGAGCTGTGTGGTGGATACCTCGGTGGAGCTCTGTGGTTTGTGCATCGGTGAAGCTGTGTGGTGGGTGCATCGGTGGACCTTAGTGGATCCATTGGTGGAGCTGTGTGGTGGGTGCATTGGTGGAGCTTATTTGGAGCATTGGTGGAGCTGTGTGGTGGGTGCATCAGTGGAGCTGTATGGTGGGTGTATCAGTGGAGCTGTGTGGTGGGTGCATCAGTGGAGCTGTATGGTGGGTGCATCGGTGGAGCTTAGTGGGTCAATTGGTGGAGCTGTGTGGTGGGTAAATCAGTGGAGCTGTGTGGTGGATACCTCGGTGGAGCTCTGTGGTTTGTGCATCGGTGAAGCTGTGTGGTGGGTGCATCGGTGGACCTTAGTGGATCCATTGGTGGAGCTGTATGGTGGGTGCATTGGTGGAGCTTATTTGGAGCATCGGTGGAGCTGTGTGGTGGGTGCATCGGTGGAGCTGTATGGTGGGTGTATCAGTGGAGCTGTGTGGTGGGTGCATCAGTGGAGCTGTGTCGTCGGAGCTGTGTGCTGGGTGCATCGGTGGAGCTGGGTGGTGGGTGGATCGGTGGAGCTGTGTGGTGGGTGCATAGGTGCAGCTGTGTGGTGGGTGCATGGGTGGAGCTGTGTTGTGGGTGCCTCGGTGGAGCTGTGTGGTGGGTGCATAGGTGGAGCTGTGTGGTGGGTGCATCGGTGGAGCTGTGTGGTGGGTGCCTCGGTGGAGCTCTGTGGTGGGTGCATCGGTGAAGCTGTGTGGTGGGTGCATTGGTGGAGCTAAGTGTGGGTCCATTGGTGGAGCTGTGTGGTGGGTGCATTGGTGGAGCTTAGTTGGATCATTGGCAGAGCTGTGTGGTGGGTGCATCGGTGGAGCTGTGTGGTGGGTGCATCGGTGGAGCTGTGTGGTGGGTGCATCAGTGGAGCTGTGTGGTGGGTGCATCAGTGGAGCTGTGTGGTGGGTGCATCAATGGACCTGTGTAGGTGGAGCTGTGTGGTGGGTGCATTGGTGGAGCTCTGTGCTGGGTGCATCAGTGAAGCTGTGTGGTTGGTGCAGCGATGGAGCTGAATGGTGGGTGCATCAGTGGAGCTGTGTGGTGGGTGTAGCGGTGGAGCTGTGTCGGTGGAGCTGTGTGGTGGGTGCATCAGTGGAGCTGTGTCAGTGGAGATGTGTGGTGAGTGCATCGGTGGAGCTGTGTGGTGAGTGCCTTGGTGGAGCTGAATGGTGGGTGCCTCAGTGGAGCTGTGTGGTGGATGCATCGGTGGAGCTGTGTGGTGGGTGCATCGGTGAAGCTGTGTCGGTGGAGCTATGTGGTGGGTGCATTGGTGGAGCTGGGTGGTGGGTGCATCGGTGGAGCTGTGTGTTGGGTGCATCGGTGAAGCTGTGTGGTGAGTGCATCGGTGGAGCTAAGTGTGGGTCCATTGGTGGAGCTGTGTGGTGCGTGCATTGGTGGAGCTTAGTTGGATCATCGGCGGAGCTGTGTGGTGGGTGCATTGGTGGAGCTGTGTGGTGGGTGCATCGGTGGAGCTGTGTGGTGGGTGCATTAGTGGAGCTGTGTGGTGGGTGCATCAGTGGAGCTGTGTGGTGGGTGCATTGGTGGAGCTGTGTAGGTGAAGCTGTGTGGTGGGTGCATCGGTGGAGCTCTGTGGTGGGTGCATCAGTGAAGCTGTGTGGTGGGTGCAGCGGTGGAGCTGTGTGGTGGGTGCATCAGTGAAGCTGTGTGGTGGGTACAGCGGTGGAGCTGTGTCGGTGGAGCTGTGTGGTGGGTGCATCAGTGGAGCTGTGTCAGTGGAGCTGTGTGGTGGGTGCATCGGTGGAGCTGTGTGGTGGGTGCCTTGGTGGAGCTGTATGGTGGGTGCCTCAGTGGAGCTGTGTGGTAGATGCATCGGTTGAGCTGTGTAGTGGGTGCATCAGTTGAGCTGTGTCAGTGGAGCTGTGTGGTGGGTGCATTGGTGGAGCTGGGTGGTGGGTGCATCAGTCGAGCTGTGTCGGTGGAGCTGTCTGGTGGCTGCATCACTGGAGCTGTGTGGTGGGCGCATCGGTGGAGCTGTGTGGTGGGTGCATCAGTGGAGTTGTGTGGTGGCTGCATCAGTGGAGCTGTGTGGTGGGTGCATCGGTGGAGCTGTGTGGTGGGTCGTTTGGTGGAGCTGTGTGGTGGGTGCCTCGGTGGAGCTGTGTGGTGGCTGCATCAGTGGAGCTGTGTGCTGGGTGCATCAGTGGAGCTGTGTCGGAGGAGCTGTGTGCTGGGTGCATCGGTGGAGCTGGGTGGTGGGTGGATCGGTGGAGCTGTCTGGTGGGTGCATAGGTGGAGCTGTGTGGTTGGTGCATCTGCTGAGCTGTGTGATGGGTGCATAGGTGGAGCTGTGTGGTGAGTGCATAGGTGGAGCTGTGTGGTGGGTGCCTCGGTGGAGCTCTGTGGTGGGTGCATCGGTGGAGCTGTGTGGTGGACGCATCAGTGGAGCTGTGTGGTGGGTGCCTTGGTGGAGCTGTATGGTGGGTACCTTGGTGGAGCTGTGTGGTGGGTGCATCAGTGGAGTTGCATCGGTGGAGCTGTGTGGTGGGTTGTTTGGTGGAGCTGTGTGGTGGGTGCCTCAGTGGAGCTGTGTGGTGGGTGCATCGGTGGAGCTGTGTGGTGGGTGCAGCGTTGGAGCTGTGTAGGTGGAGCTGTGTGGTGGGTGCATTGGTGGAGCTGTGGTGGGTGCATCGATGGAGCTGTGTGGTGGGTGCCTCGGTGCAGCTCTGTGGTGGGTGCATCAGTGAAGCTGTGTGGTGGGTGCATCGGTGAAGCTAAGTGGGTCCATTGGTGGAGCTGTGTGGTGGGTGCATCAGTGGAGCTGTGTGCTGGGTGCATCAGTGGAGCTGTGTCAGTGGAGCTGTGTGCTGGGTGCATCAGTGGAGCTGGGTGGTGGGTGGATCGGTGGAGCTGTCTGGTGGGTGCATCGGTGGAGCTGTGTGGTGGGTCCATCTGTTGAGCTGTGTGGTGGGTGCATAGGTGGAGCCATGTGGTGGGTGCATAGGTGGAGCTGTGTGGTGGGTACCATGGTGGAGCTGTGTGGTGGGTGCATCGGTGGAGCTGTGTTGTGGGTGCATTAGTGGAGCTGTGTCAGTGGAGCTGGGTGGTGGGTGCAACAGTGGAGCTGGGTGGTGGGTGCACCGGTTGAGCTTTATCGGTGGAGCTGTGTGGTAGGTATATTGGTGGAGCTTAGTTGGAGCATCAGTGGAGCTGTGTGGTGGGTGCATCGGTGGAGCTGTGTGGTGGGTGCATCAGTGGAGCTGTGTGGTGGGTGCATCGGTGAAGCTGTGTGGTGGGAGCATCGGTGGAGCTGTATGGTGGGTGCATCGTGGAGCTGTATGGTGGGTGCCTCGTGGAACTGTGAGGTGGGTGCATCGGTGGAACTGTGTGGTGGGTGCATCGGTGGAGCTGTGTCGGTGGAGTTGTGTGGTGGGTGCATCAGTGGAGCTGTGTGGTGGGTGCCTTGGTGGAGCTGTATGGTGGGTGCCTCAGTGGAGCTGTGTGGTGGGTGCATCGGTGGAGCTGTGTGGTGGGTGCATAGGTGGAGCTTTGTCGGTGGAGCTGTGTGGTGGGTGCATCGGTGGAGCTGTGGTGGGTGCATCAGTGAAGCTGTGTGGTGGGTGCATCGGTGGAGCTGGGTGCATCGGTGGAGCTTTGTCGGTGGAGCTGTGTGGTGGGTGCATCGGTGGAGCTGTGTAGGTGGAGCTGTGTGGTGGGTGCCTTGGTGGAGCTGTGTGGTGGGTGTATCGGTGGAGCTGTGTGGTGGGTGCATCGGTGGAGCTGTGTGGTGCGTGCATCAGTGGAGCTGAGTGGTGGGTGCATCAGTGGAGCTGTGTGGTGGGTGCATCTGTGGAGCTGTGTCAGTGGAGCTGAGTGGTGGGTGCATCAGTGGAGCTGTGTGGTGGTACATCGGTGGAGCTGTGTCGGTGGAACTGTGTGTTGGCTGCATCTGTGGAGCTGTGTGGTAGGTGCCTCGGTGGAGCTGTGTGATGGGTGCATCGGAGGAGCTGTGTGGTGGGTGCATCGGTGGAGCTGTGTAGGTGGAGCTGTGTGGTGGGTGCATCGGTGGAGCTGTGTGGTGGGTGCATCGGTGGAGCTTAGTGGGTCAAGTGGTGGAGCTGTGTGGTGGGTGGATTGGTGGAGCTTAGTTGAATTATCAGCGGAGCTCTGTGGTGGGTGCATCGGTGGAGCTGTGTGGTGGGTGCATCAGTGGAGCTGTGTGGGTAGAGCTGTTTGGTGGGTGCATTGGTGGAGCTGTGTGGTGGGTGCATTGGTGGAGCTGTGTGGTGGGTGCATCGGTGAAGCTGTGTGGTGGGTGCCTCGGTGGAGCTCTGTGGTGGGTGCATCGGTGAAGCTGTGTGGTGGGTGCATCAGTGGAGCTTAGTGGGTCCATTGGTGGAGCTGTGTGGTGGGTGGATTGGTGGAGCTTAGTTGAAGCATCGGTGGAGCTGTGTGATGGGTGCATCGGTGGAGCTGTGTGGTGTGTGCATCAGTGGAGCTGGGCGGTGGGTGGATCGGTGGAGCTGTCTGGTGAGTGCATAGGTGGAGCTGTGTGGTGGTTGCATCTGTTGAGCTGTGTGGTGGGTGCATAGGTGGAGCTGTGTGGTGGGTGCTTCGGTGGAGCTGTGTGGTGGGTGCATCAGTGGAGCTGTGTGGTGGGTGCATCGGTGGAGCTGTGTGGTCGGTGCCTTGGTGGAGCTGTATGGTGGGTGCCTTGGTGGAGCTGTGTGGTGGGTGCATCGGTGGAGCTGCATCGGTGGAGCTGTGTGGTGGGTTGTTTGGTGGAACTGTGTTGTGGGTGCCTCGGTGGAGCTGTGTGGTGGGTGCATCGGTGGAGCTGTGTGGTGGGTGCATCTGTGGAGCTGTGTAGGTAGAGCTGTGTGGTAGGTGCATTGGTGGAGCTGTGGTGGGTGCATCGGTGAAGCTGTGTGGTGAGTGCCTCGGTGGAGCTCTGTGGTGGGTACATCAGTGAAGCTGTGTGGTGGGTGCATCGTTGGAGCTTAGTGGGTCCATTGGTGGAGCTGTGTGGTGGGTGCATCAGTGGAGCTGTCGGTGGAGCTGTGTGCTGGGTGCATCAGTGGAGCTGGGTGGTGGGTGGATCGGTGGAGCTGTGTGGTGGGTCCATCTGTTGAGCTGTGTGGTGGGTGCATAGGTGGAGCTGTGTGGTGGGTGCATAGGTGGAGCTGTGTGGTGGGTGCCTCGGTGGAGCTGTGTGGTGGGTGCATCGGTGGAGCTGTGTGGTGGGTGCCTTGGTGGAGCTGTATGGTGGGTGCCTTGGTGGAGCTGTATGGTGGGTGACTTGGTGGAGCTGTGTGGTGGGTGAATTGGGGGAGCTGTGTCAGTGGAGCTGGGTGGTGGGTGCAACAGTGGAGCTAGGTGGTGGGTGCATCGGTAGAACTGTGTCGGTGGAGCTGTGTGGTGGCTGCATCGGTGGAGCTGTGTGGTGGGTGCCTCGGTGGAGCTGTGTGGTGGGTCGTTTGGTGGAGCTGTGTGGTGGGTCTTTTGGTGGAGCTGTGTGGTGTGAGGAAATATGAATTTTTATGGTCAATTGTGTCCCCTATCGTAGACCCCAACGGCTCCATGTACGTGCTTCAAGTACATGTATGTTCCCTCCACTTCCAGCTATGAAGACGCAAATACATTTGCGTCCAACGTTAACATGTCCTCTTTCAGATCCACCATGAATGGGTCAAATATTCTGTTCCTAAGTATGCCTTGCCACCGTCTTTATGTGGTGTACCTTTCACGTTTTTCAGCTCTGGCGAGTTAGGCCCTGATTTCTGCCATCGAGCATTTTCTGCCTTCTGCCTCTGAATGCTACAGCCTGGACCTGCATCTGTATCCCTGACCTTTGTCTTACTCCCTACGCAGCTAGCGGTGCCTGGCTCGGCCTGCTTGCCTGCCAAGACTGTATTTTTGCCTTCAAGTTATCTGTTCCGCTCCTCGAAAATACATTCCTGTCTAGTAGTTTAGGTAAACATCCTTCCAGCTGCAGAGCAAAGGGCCCGGCCTTTCTGTCTCCATGCAAGTAATTCATTGCTCCTGTTACCATGGTAGGCCCATGCCCCCCTTTCACCTCACATCTCACATAGACACGTAGACGCATATGCACGCACTAGCAGTCAGTATAGAATAGCCTCTGCCCGAGAGACCTTTCCTTTCAGATAATAAGGGTTCCTCAGACACAAGATATTAGATATGATTTGGGATTAGGTTGTTCTGACATCCCAGACTTCTGTCTCCTCATGTAAGGCTAAATGTCAAGTTCCCTTCACCCTCCAGTTTCACGTCAATCACACGTCATGCTGCTGCACGCGCATCTCTGCCATGTATTTCTGCTGACACTGCAGGATTCTTCTATGGATCCACCCACTTGTGACACCTCTATGTGACGTTTCCAGTATACGCCCTTGTGCACGCCTTTTGTAACGCCTTTTTCATTACGTATGTGTATTCTTATCTCTTCTCCCAGCTGTTACGCCTTCTGAATCCATCACCACTGTAATGCATTGACTATATATATGATAACCTGTCAATGAAGTATTGTGATTCCCTTCCTGAACCTTCGTGGTGATGGAAAATAATCCCTGGTTCGAACCAATTCCTTTTTAAGGAATAAAACCCCTTTTAAAACCTCAGATATCACGGACTCTGCCTCTTATTTCTTTCTGAGTTATTCTTATTGAACTTTACCGCATAAATTAAGTATAAGTAATTTAAATTTACCACAGGTGGGTGCCTCGGTGGAGCTGTGTGGTGGGTGCCTCGGTGGAGCTGTGTGGTGGGTGCATCGGTGAAGCTGTGTGGTGGGTGCATCGGTGGAGCTGTGTGGTGGGTCCATCTGTTGAGCTGTGTGGTGGGTGCATAGGTGGAGCTGTGTGGTGGGTGCATAGGTGGAGCTGTGTGGTGGGTGCATAGGTGGAGCAGTGTGGTGAGTGCCTCGGTGGAGCTGTGTGGTGGGTGCATCGGTGGAGCTGTGTGGTGGGTGCCTTGGTGGAGCTGTATGGTGGGTGCCTTGGTGGAGCTGTGTGGTGGGTGAATTGGTGGAGCTATGTCAGTGGAGTTGGGTGGTGGGTGCAACAGTGGAGCTAGGTGGTGGGTGCATCGGTAGAGCTGTGTCGGTGGAGCTGTGTGGTGGCTGTGTGGTGGGTGCCTCGGTGGAGCTGTGTGGTGGGTCGTTTGGTGGAGCTGTGTGGTGGGTCGTTTGGTGGAGCTGTGTGGTGGGTGCCTCTGTGGAGCTGTGTGGGGGGTGCCTCGGTGGAGCTGTGTGGTGGGTGCATCGGTGAAGCTGTGTGGTGGGTGCATCGGTGGAGCTTAGTGGGTGCATTGGTGGAGCTGTGTGGTGGGTACATTGGTGGAGCTTAGTTGGAGCATCAGTGGAGCTGTGGTGGGTGCATCGGTGGAGCTGTGTGGTGGGTGCATCAGTGGAGCTGTGTGGTGGGTGCATCAGTGAAGCTGGGTGGTGGGTGCATCGGTGGAGCTGTGTGCTGGGTGCATCGGTGAAGCTGGGTGGTGGGTGCATCGGTGGAGCTGTGTGGTGGGTGCATCGGTGGAGCTGTGTAGGTGGAACTGTGTGGTGGGTGCATCTGTTGAGCTGTGAGGTGGGTGCATCGGTGGAGCTTAGTGGGTGCATTGGTGGAGCTGTGTGGTGGGTGCATCGGTGAAGCTGTGTGGTGGGTGCATCGGTGGAGCTTAGTGGGTGCATTGGTGGAGCTGTGTGGTGGGTACATTGGTGGAGCTTAGTTGGAGCATCAGTGGAGCTGTGGTGGGTGCCTCGGTGGAGCTGTGTGGTGGGTGCATTGGTGGAGCTGTAATGGGTGTATCGGTGGAGCTGTGTGGTGGGTGCCTCGGGGGAGCTCTGTGGTGGGTGCATCGGTGAAGCTGTGTGGTGGGTGCATCAGTGGAGCTTAGTGGGTCCATTGGTGGAGCTTAGTGGGTCCATTGGTGGAGCTGTGTGGTGGGTGCATCAGTGGAGCTGTGTGCTGGGTGCATCAATGGAGCTGTGTCGGTGGAGCTGTGTGCTGGGTGCATCAGTGGAGCTGGGTGGTGGGTGGATCGGTGGAGCTGTGTGGTGGGTGCATAGGTGGAGCTGTGTGGGTGGTGCCTCGGTGGAGCTGTGTGGTGGGTGCCTCGGTGGAGCTGTGTGGTGGGTGCATCGGTGGAGCTGTGTGGTGGGTGCCTTGGTGGAGATGTGTGGTGGGTGCATCGGTGAAGCTGTGTGGTGGGTGCATTGGTGGAGCTGTGTCAGTGGAGCTGTGTGGTGGGTGCAACGGTGGAGCTGGGTGGTGGGTGCATCGGTGGAGCTGTGTCGGTGGAGCTGTTTGGTGGCTGCATCAGTGGAGCTGCTTGGTGGGTGCCTCGGTGGAGCTGTGTGGTGGGTGCCTCAGTGGAGCTCTGTGGTGGGTGCATCGGTGAAGCTCTGTGGTGGGTGCATCGGTGGAGCTTAGTGGGTGCATTGGTGGAGCTGTGTGGTGGGTACATTGGTGGAGCTTAGTTGGAGCATCAGTGGAGCTGTATGATGGCTGCATCGGTGGAGCTGTGTGGTGGGTGCATCAGTGGAGCTGTGTGGTGGGTGCATCGGTGAAGCTGGGTGGTGGGTGCATCGGTGGAGCTGTGTGCTGGGTGCATCGGTGAAGCTGGGTGGTGGGTGCATTGGTGGAGCTGTGTGGTGGGTGCATCGGTGGAGCTGTGTAGGTGGAACTGTGTGGTGGGTTCATCTGTTGAGCTGTGTGGTGGGTGCATCTGTGGAGCTGTGTGGTGGGTGCCTCGGTGGAGCTGTGTGGTGGGTGGAGCTGTGTGGTGGGTGCATCCATGGAGCTGTATGGTGGGTGCCTCTGTGGAGCTGTGTGGTGGGTGCATCGATGGAGCTGTGTGGTGGGTGCATCGATGGAGCTGTGTGGTGGGTGCATCGGTGGAGCTGTATGGTGGGTGCCTCGTGGAGCTGTATGGTGGGTGCCTTGGTGGAGCTCTGTGGTGGGTGCATCGGTGAAGCTGTGTGGTGGGTGCATCGGTGGACCTTAGTGGGTCCATTGGTGGAGCTGTGTGGTGGGTGCATTGGTGGAGCTTATTTGGAGCATCGGTGGAGCTGTATGGTGGGTGTATCAGTGGAGCTGTGTGGTGGGTGCATCAGTGGAGCTGCGTCGGCAGAGCTGTGTGCTGAGTGCATCAGTGGAGCTGGGTGGTGGGTGGATCGGTGGAGCTGTGTGGTGGGTGCATCGGTGGAGCTGTGTGGTCGGTGCATCTGTTGAGCTGTGTGGTGGGTGCATAGGCGCAGCTGTGTGGTGGGTGCATAGGTGGAGCTGTGTGGTGGGTGCCTCAGTGGAGCTGTGTGGTGGGTGCATTGGTGAAGCTGTGTGGTGGGTGCATCGGTTGAGCTGTGTGGTGGGTGCCTCGGTGGAGCTCTGTGGTGGGTGCATCGGTGAAGCTGTGTGGTCGGTGCATCGGTGGAGCTAAGTATGGGTCCATTGGTGGAGCTGTGTGGTGGGTGCATCGGTGGAGCTGTGTGGTGGGTGCATCGGTGGAGCTGTGTGGAGGGTGCATCAGTGGAGCTGTGTTGTGGGTGCATCAGTGGAGCTGTGTGGTGGGTGCATCGGTGGAGCTGTGTAGGTGGAGCTGTGTGGTGGGTGCATCGGTGGAGCTTCGTGGTGGGTGCATCAGTGAAGCTGTGTGGTTGGTGCAGCGGTGGAGCTGTGTGGTGGGTGCATCAGTGGAGCTGTGTCGGTGGAGCTGTGTGTTTGATGCATTGGTGGAGCTGGGTTGGTGGAGCTGAGTGGTGGGGGTGCATCAGTGGAGCTGGGTGGTGGGTGCATCGTTGGAGCTGTGTCGGTGGAGCTGTGTGGTGGCTGCATCGGTGGAGCCGTGTGGTGGGTGCCTTGGTGGAGCTGTGTGATGGGTGCATCGGTGGAGCTGTGTGGTGGGTGCATCGGTGGAGCTGTGTAGGTGGAGCTGTGTGGTAGGTGCATCGGTGGAGCTGTGTGGTGGATGCATTGGTGGAGCTTGGTGGTGGGTGCATCGGTGGAGCTGTGTGGTGGGTGCCTCGGTGGAGCTCTGTGGTGGGTGCATCGGTGAAGCTGTGTGGTGGTTGCATCGGTGGAGCTTAGTGGGTCCATTGGTGGAACTGTTTTGTGGGTGTATTGGTGGAGCTTAGTTGGAGCATCGGTGGAGCTGTGTGGTGGGTGCATCGGTGGAGCTGTGTGGTGGGTGCATCAGTGGAGCTGTGTGGTGGGTGCATAAGTGGAGATGTGTCGATGGAGCTGTGTGCTGCGTGCATCGGTGGAGGTGGGTGGTGGGTGCATCGGTGGAGCTGTGTGGTGGGTGCATAGGTGGAGCTGTGTGGTGGGTGCATAGGTAGAGCTGTGTGGTGGGTACATTGAAGGAGCTGTGCGGTGGGTGCATCGGTGGGGCTGTGTGGTGGGTGAATCAGTGGAGCTGTGTGGTGGGTGAATCAGTGGAGCTGTGTAGGTGGGGCTGTGTGGTGGGTGCATCGGTGGAGCTGTGTGGTGGGTGAATTGGTAGAGCTGTGTGGTGGGTGGAGCTGTGTGGTGGGTGCCTCTGTGGAGCTCTGTGGTGGGTGCATCGGTGAAGCTGTGTGGTGGGTGCATCGGTGGAGCTTAGTGGGTGCAGTGTTGGAGCTGTGTGGTGTGTTCATTGGTGGAGCTTAGTGGGTCCATTGGTGGAGCTGTGTGGTGGGTGCATCAGTGGAGCTGTGTGCTGGGTGCATTAGTGGAGCTGTGTCAGTGGAGCTGTGTGCTGGGTGCATCAGTAGAGCTGGGTCGTGGGTGGATCGGTGGAGCTGTCTGGTGGGTAGATTGGTGGAGCTGTCTGGTGGGTGCATCGGTGGAGCTGTGTGGTGGGTCCATCTGTTGAGCTGTGTGGTGGGTGCATATATGGAGCTGTGTGTTGGGTGCATAGGTGGAGCCGTGTGGTGGGTACCTCGGTGGAGCTGTATGGTGGGTGCCTTGGTGGAGCTGTGTGGTGGGTGCCCTGGTGGAGCTGTGTGGTGGGTGCATCAGTGGAGCTGTGTGGTGGGTGCATTGGTGTAGCTGTGTCAGTGGAGCTGGGTGGTGGGTGCAACGGTGGAGCTGGGTAGTGGGTGCATCGGTGGAGCTGTGTTGGTGGAGCTGTGTGGTGGCTGCATCGGTGGAGCTGTGTGGTGTTTGCATCAGTGGAGCTGTGTGGTGGTTGCATCGGTGGAGCTTAGTGGGTCAATTGGTGGAGCTGTGTGGTGGGTAAATCGGTGGAGCTGTGTGGTGGATACCTCGGTGGAGCTCTGTGGTTTGTGCATCGGTGAAGCTGTGTGGTGGGTGCATCGGTGGACCTTAGTGGATCCATTGGTGGAGCTGTGTGGTGGGTGCATTGGTGGAGCTTATTTGGAGCATCGGTGGAGCTGTGTGGTGGGTGCATCGGTGGAGCTGTATGGTGGGTGTATCAGTGGAGCTGTGTGGTGGGTGCATCAGTGGAGCTGTGTCGTCGGAGCTGTGTGCTGGGTGCATCGGTGGAGCTGGGTGGTGGGTGGATCGGTGGAGCTGTGTGGTGGGTGCATAGGTGCAGCTGTGTGGTGGGTGCATAGGTGGAGCTGTGTGGTGGGTGCCTCGGTGGAGCTGTGTGGTGGGTGCATAGGTGGAGCTGTGTGGTGGGTGCATCGGTGGAGCTGTGTGGTGGGTGCCTCGGTGGAGCTCTGTGGTGGGTGCATCGGTGAAGCTGTGTGGTGGGTGCATCGGTGGAGCTAAGTGTGGGTCCATTGGTGGAGCTGTGTGGTGGGTGCATTGGTGGAGCTTAGTTGGATCATTGGCAGAGCTGTGTGGTGGGTGCATCGGTGGAGCTGTGTGGTGGGTGCATCAGTGGAGCTGTGTGGTGGGTGCATCAGTGGAGCTGTGTGGTGGGTGCATCGATGGAGCTGTGTAGGTGGAGCTGTGTGGTGGGTGCATTGGTGGAGCTCTGTGCTGGGTGCATCAGTGAAGCTGTGTGGTTGGTGCAGCGATGGAGCTGAATGGTGGGTGCATCAGTGGAGCTGTGTGGTGGGTGTAGCGGTGGAGCTGTGTCGGTGGAGCTGTGTGGTGGGTGCATCAGTGGAGCTGTGTCGGTGGAGCTGTGTGGTGAGTGCATCGGTGGAGCTGTGTGGTGAGTGCCTTGGTGGAGCTGAATGGTGGGTGCCTCAGTGGAGCTGTGTGGTGGATGCATCGGTGGAGCTGTGTGGTGGGTGCATCGGTGAAGCTGTGTCGGTGGAGCTGTGTGGTGGGTGCATTGGTGGAGCTGGGTGGTGGGTGCATCGGTCGAGCTGTGTCGGTGGAGCTGTGTGGTGGCTGCATCAGTGGAGCTGTATGGTGGGTGCATCGGTGGAGCTGTGTGGTGGGTGCATCGGTGAAGCTGTGTGGTGAGTGCATCGGTGGAGCTAAGTGTGGGTCCATTGGTGGAGCTGTGTGGTGCGTGCATTGGTGGAGCTTAGTTGGATCATCGGCGGAGCTGTGTGGTGGGTGCATCGGTGGAGCTGTGTGGTGGGTGCATCGGTGGAGCTGTGTGGTGGGTGCATTAGTGGAGCTGTGTGGTGGGTGCATCAGTGGAGCTGTGTGGTGGGTGCATTGGTGGAGCTGTGTAGGTAGAGCTGTGTGGTGGGTGCATCGGTGGAGCTCTGTTGTTGGACAGGCCACATGAAGGGCCGCTCTCCCCCGGCCCGACCAGGCCCGAGCCCGGTCACACAAGTACCACCCACCACCATTGCACACCCTCCGTCCCCTCAGGGACCTCTGCCTTCGAACATATCGACCTCGTGGGCCCGATCCACTGCCCCTCCCGGTCCGTCTAACATCTGTGGTGGGTGCATCAGTGAAGCTGTGTGGTGGGTGCAGCGGTGGAGCTGTGTGGTGGGTGCATCAGTGGAGCTGTGTGGTGGGTGCAGCGGTGGAGCTGTGTCGGTGGAGCTGTGTGGTGGGAGCATCAGTGGAGCTGTGTCAGTGGAGCTGTGTGGTGGGTGCATCGGTGGAGCTGTGTGGTGGGTGCCTTGGTGGAGCTGTATGGTGGGTGCCTGTAATGGCTGGATTTTCTGTTTAGATGGGATCAGCCCCCAGGGGCCCCTGTGACCCAGCCAAAACGTACTCACCTTCCCTCCTCAGATCGTATTCACAATGAGTAGATATACAGATAAATATACAGGTCACACCTAAGGATGGGGAATGACAATATATGTATGTACGGATTTTCTACAATATCTTATTCACATCAGTTGGTCTCGCTGCCACCCCGACCCAGACCGTTCTACCCTAGGGCAGATCTGACACACAATCCGGTGTGTCTACACATGGGCCTGCAGAACCCAATGCTCCCTTTTCCAAACTGTTCGCAATCTGGCGAAACTAAGCGCCAGTATCCTCCCTGGCGTTCTCACTTATTCAAGCCACAATCCAGTGGGTATCTACGTTGGTCTCCCCCCCAACGCTCTCACTAACGCCGCATATCAACGACGACCACATTCCTATGAACAATTATTGGGATGATATCTCAGCGATCTACTCGGGACAAAACTACAATACTAACTTTGAATATAGTTCCAGATTGTATAGTGTACTCCCTGCTCTTGGCATCAAAGGTCCACTCACTCCCTCTTTATTCAATCACCATTTACCTGATCGGGATTTCTCATCCGTTCACTTAAACAGCTTTCGACTAGGAATGCAGTTTACCAAGATTGAACATAAGCACCAGGTACACAATAATTCTATATGAATTAGGGTATTTATTAACAATAGACACAAATCACATTACTATGCAGCATAACTTTTGCAAGAAAAAGGTAAAGATTAGAGAGCACATCCTAGTTAAGTTAGACAGATATCACCTTGTTAGTGGGAAGTCTGGACTCGGCAGTCATCTAGGTTCCCTTCTCGTCTCTGTATCCTGGCTCGCCTTGCAGTCACCCTCAGCCGTCACAAGTACATGTCTGCACCGCTAGGCTCAACCTCGTCTGCTTCCCCTCAGGACACCGGAACCTTGCTGATTATTAGCTACCGTCTCTCTCTCTCTCTGTATCAGTGCGCTCCGCGCTACTTCTCGTTCAGTCTTTCTCAGAGAGTTTCGGTCTTAAATCTTTCTCCGACTTCAAAGATGGCGACTTGTCCACCATGAAAATGAATAATGGCAGAGATGCTAACGGCTAGATGCCGCCTACGGACTAACTGACAAACTGACTAACACCTTCGCTAATATCAAAGCCCGTTCCTTCATGGAAATTCACGGCCAGTAACCTACCGCCCACCAAATTCTTGTACCTCCCCGTACCAAGGACACTTTCCCAGCCGGCCGGCCTGAAGTTGTGTCTTCGGAGTGGAGAAAAATACATTCCTTCGATAAGGGTCAGCCTGAACCGGTTCTCTCCAAGCGAACAACAGCTTAAAACTAAAACATTACACTTCACCTAGAAAGCCTTCTCGGGCTACCGGGCAGAAAGAAAGCAAAATGGAGTCTGTCTCGTTTAAGGCCTACGGAGCCCACAATATGCATAGCTCCATGGAAAATAGCCCAGCATGTTAGCAAATGAGCGAATCATGACTAATACTTATATATCTATCCCCTAACTTAAATTCATAAGCCTTACTCTAAGGAAAATAGTACGAAAATGCCCTAATATATGTAAGACAGGGTCCCTGTCTATCGGCCTAATCCCTATGCTATGGGGGTGATAGGCTGGAGTCACTCTCCATCATTCTCCTTCTCCAAAGAGCTAGCAAAAAGGCAGCCATAACAGTGCCTCAGTGGAGCTGTGTGGTAGATGCATCGGTTGAGCTGTGTAGTGGGTGCATCAGTTGAGCTGTGTCAGTGGAGCTGTGTGGTGGGTGCATTGGTGGAGCTGGGTGGTGGGTGCATCAGTCGAGCT
Organism: Lissotriton vulgaris; assembly: GCF_964263255.1. NCBI lineage: Eukaryota > Metazoa > Chordata > Amphibia > Caudata > Salamandridae > Lissotriton > Lissotriton vulgaris. The sequence goes on along the minus strand of NC_141698.1, from coordinate 661,521,085 downwards.
GTGTCGGTGGAGCTGTCTGGTGGCTGCATCAGTGGAGCTGTGTGGTGGGTGCATCGGTGGAGCTGTGTGGTGGGCGCATCGGTGGAGCTGTGTGGTGGGTGCATCAGTGGAGTTGTGTGGTGGCTGCATCAGTGGAGCTGTGTGGTGGGTGCATCGGTGGAGCTGTGTGGTGGGTCGTTTGGTGGAGCTGCGTGGTGGGTGCCTCGGTGGAGCTGTGTGGTGGCTGCATCAGTGGAGCTGTGTGCTGGGTTCATCAGTGGAGCTGTGTCGGAGGAGCTGTGTGCTGGGTGCATCGGTGGAGCTGGGTGGTGGGTGGATCGGTGGAGCTGTCTGGTGGGTGCATAGGTGGAGCTGTGTGGTTGGTGCATCTGCTGAGCTGTGTGGTGGGTGCATAGGTGGAGCTGTGTGGTGAGTGCATAGGTGGAGCTGTGTGGTGGGTGCCTCGGTGGAGCTGTGTGGTGGGTGCATCGGTGGAGCTGTGTGGTGGACGCATCAGTGGAGCTGTGTGGTGGGTGCCTTGGTGGAGCTGTATGGTGGGTACCTTGGTGGAGCTGTGTGGTGGGTGCATCGGTGGAGTTGCATCGGTGGAGCTGTGTGGTGGGTTGTTTGGTGGAGCTGTGTGGTGGGTGCCTCAGTGGAGCTGTGTGGTGGGTGCATCGGTGGAGCTGTGTGGTGGGTGCAGCGTTGGAGCTGTGTAGGTGGAGCTGTGTGGTGGGTGCATTGGTGGAGCTGTGGTGGGTGCATCGATGGAGCTGTGTGGTGGGTGCCTCGGTGCAGCTCTGTTGTGGGTGCATCAGTGAAGCTGTGTGGTGGGTGCATCGGTGAAGCTAAGTGGGTCCATTGGTGGAGCTGTGTGGTGGGTGCATCAGTGGAGCTGTGTGCTGGGTGCATCAGTGGAGCTGTGTCAGTGGAGCTGTGTGCTGGGTGCATCAGTGGAGCTGGGTGGTGGGTGGATCGGTGGAGCTGTCTGGTGGGTGCATCGGTGGAGCTGTGTGGTGGGTCCATCTGTTGAGCTGTGTGGTGGGTGCATAGGTGGAGCCATGTGGTGGGTGCATAGGTGGAGCTGTGTGGTGGGTACCTTGGTGGAGCTGTGTGGTGGGTGCATCGGTGGAGCTGTGTTGTGGGTGCATTAGTGGAGCTGTGTCAGTGGAGCTGGGTGGTGGGTGCAACAGTGGAGCTGGGTGGTGGGTGCACCGGTTGAGCTTTATCGGTGGAGCTGTGTGGTAGGTATATTGGTGGAGCTTAGTTGGAGCATCAGTGGAGCTGTGTGGTGGGTGCATCGGTGGAGCTGTGTGGTGGGTGCATCAGTGGAGCTGTGTGGTGGGTGCATCGGTGAAGCTGTGTGGTGGGAGCATCGGTGAAGCTGTGTGGTGGGAGCATCGGTGGAGCTGTATGGTGGGTGCATCGTGGAGCTGTATGGTGGGTGCCTCGTGGAACTGTGAGGTGGGTGCATCGGTGGAACTGTGTGGTGGGTGCATCGGTGGAGCTGTGTCGGTGGAGTTGTGTGGTGGGTGCATCAGTGGAGCTGTGTGGTGGGTGCCTTGGTGGAGCTGTATGGTGGGTGCCTCAGTGGAGCTGTGTGGTGGGTGCATCGGTGGAGCTGTGTGGTGGGTGCATCGGTGGAGCTTTGTCGGTGGAGCTGTGTGGTGGGTGCATCGGTGGAGCTGTGGTGGGTGCATCAGTGAAGCTGTGTGGTGGGTGCATCGGTGGAGCTGGGTGCATCGGTGGAGCTTTGTCGGTGGAGCTGTGTGGTGGGTGCATCGGTGGAGCTGTGTAGGTGGAGCTGTGTTGTGGGTGCCTTGGTGGAGCTGTGTGGTGGGTGTATCAGTGGAGCTGTGTGGTGGGTGCATCGGTGGAGCTGTGTGGTGCGTGCATCAGTGGAGCTGTGTGGTGGGTGCATCAGTGGAGCTGTGTGGTGGGTGCATCGGTGGAGCTGTGTCAGTGGAGCTGAGTGGTGGGTGCATCTGTGGAGCTGTGTAGTGGGTGCCTCGGTGGAGCTGTGTGATGGGTGCATCGGAGGAGCTGTGTGGTGGGTGCATCGGTGGAGCTGTGTAGGTGGAGCTGTGTGGTGGGTGCATCGGTGGAGCTGTGTGGTGGGTGCATCAGTGGAGCTGTGTGGGTAGAGCTGTGTGGTGGGTGCATTGGTGGAGCTGTGTGGTGGGTGCATTGGTGGAGTTGTGTGGTGGGTGCATCGGTGAAGCTGTGTGGTGGGTGCCTCGGTGGAGCTCTGTGGTGGGTGCATCGGTGAAGCTGTGTGGTGGGTGCATCAGTGGAGCTTAGTGGGTCCATTGGTGGAGCTGTGTGGTGGGTGGATTGGTGGAGCTTAGTTGAAGCATCGGTGGAGCTGTGTGATGGGTGCATCGGTGGAGCTGTGTGGTGGGTGCATCAGTGGAGCTGGGCGGTGGGTGGATCGGTGGAGCTGTCTGGTGGGTGCATAGGTGGAGCTGTGTGGTAGTTGCATCTGTTGATCTGTGTGGTGGGTGCATAGGTGGAGCTGTGTGGTGGGTGCCTCGGTGGAGCTGTGTGGTGGGTGCCTTGGTGGAGCTGTGTGGTGGGTGCATCGGTGGAGCTGCATCGGTGGAGCTGTGTGGTGGGTTGTTTGGTGGAGCTGTGTTGTGGGTGCCTCGGTGGAGCTGTGTGGTGGGTGCATCGGTGGAGCTGTGTGGTGGGTGCATCTGTGGAGCTGTGTAGGTAGAGCTGTGTGGTAGGTGCATTGGTGGAGCTGTGGTGGGTGCATCGGTGAAGCTGTGTGGTGGGTGCCTCGGTGGAGCTCTGTGGTGGGTACATCAGTGAAGCTGTGTGGTGGGTGCATCGTTGGAGCTTAGTGGGTCCATTGGTGGAGCTGTGTGGTGGGTGCATCAGTGGAGCTGTGTGCTGGGTGCATCAGTGGAGCTGTCGGTGGAGCTGTGTGCTGGGTGCATCAGTGGAGCTGGGTGGTGGGTGGATCGGTGGAGCTGTGTGGTGGGTCCATCTGTTGAGCTGTGTGGTGGGTGCATAGGTGGAGGTGTGTGGTGGGTGCATAGGTGGAGCTGTGTGGTGGGTGCCTCGGTGGAGCTGTGTGGTGGGTGCATCGGTGGAGCTGTGTGGTGGGTGCCTTGATGGAGCTGTATGGTGGGTGCCTTGGTGGAGCTGTATGGTGGGTGACTTGGTGGAGCTGTGTGGTGGGTGAATTGGGGGAGCTGTGTCAGTGGAGCTGGGTGTTGGGTGCAACAGTGGAGCTAGGTGGTGGGTGCATCGGTAGAACTGTGTCGGTGGAGCTGTGTGGTGGCTGCATCGGTGGAGCTGTGTGGTGGGTGCCTCGGTGGAGCTGTGTGGTGGGTCGTTTGGTGGAGCTGTGTGGTGGGTCTTTTGGTGGAGCTGTGTGGTGTGAGGAAATATGAATTTTTATGGTCAATTGTGTCCCCTATCGTAGACCCCAACGGCTCCATGTACGTGATTGATACACTAGGAGGGTTTGAAGTATTCCAGAATTAGGACAGGCGCACTCCCTAGTAACCGCACAGTATCGTGCCACAAAGTGTCAGACTCCAGGCAAAGGGGCGGGCGGTAATCCCTCGTAACCGCTCAAACGTGGATTACAAATCCACACAAATTTGTACAAAAACAACAATTGCCCCTGCTCTAGGAACATATCATAAAGGCTTTGTAAGTCATGGTAGTGATACAGTAGTAAACCGTGCACATCAAATGTGTATCAGAATCAAAAGCAAGAAAGTTCAAAGAGGTGGAATCCTTGTTATGGAATATAAATTTAGAGAAGAGTTAAAGGCTGTTGCGCCAGAAAGACAGGTCTGCAGGCGGGTACACCTGGACAAGTTCGTTCTCCCTCCTGTGGTTCCCGGTGCCGTCGTTCGAAAACGGTCCTTTAACTCTTCTCCTCCCGGGAAAGGTTTTTCCATTAAAATTATTCAAGGAATCTCCTGACTACGCTTTTTAGCGCATTACCAATACTCGTGGCCTTTTCACTACTTCCGGCTTCTCTCTCGAAAGGCCCTGAAGATTCGCAGTCTGTTTCCCTGCGATGAAACACGTGTTGGCCAGAACAAGAGGAACAATAAATTTATATTCCATAACAAGGATTCCACCTCTTTGAACTTTCTTGCTTTTGATTCTGATACACATTTGATGTGCACGGTTTACTACTGTATCACTACCATGACTTACAAAGCCTTTATGATATGTTCCTAGAGCAGGGGCAATTGTTGTTTTTGGCTCCATGTACGTGCTTCAAGTACATGTATGTTCCCTCCACTTCCAGCTATGAAGACGCAAATACATTTGCGTCCAACGTTAACATGTCCTCTTTCAGATCCACCATGAATGGGTCGAATATTCCATTCCTAAGTATGCCTTGCCACCGTCTTTATGTGGTGTACCTTTCACGTTTTTCAGCTCTGGCGAGTTAGGCCCTGATTTCTGCCATCAAGCCTTTTCTGCCTTCTGCCTCTGAATGCTACAGCCTGGACCTGCATCCGTATCCCTGACCTTTGTCTTACTCCCTACGCGGCTAGCGGTGCCTGGCTCGGCCTGCTTGCCTGCCAAGACTGTATTTTTGCCTTCAAGTTATCTGTTCCGCTCCTCGAAAATACATTCCTGTCTAGTAGTTTAGGTAAACATCCTTCCAGCTGCAGAGCAAAGGGCCCGGCCTTTCTGTCTCCATGCAAGTAATTCATTGCTCCTGTTACCATGGTAGGCCCATGCCCCCCTTTCACCTCACATCTCACATAGACACGTAGACGCATATGCACGCACTAGCAGTCAGTATAGAATAGCCTCTGCCCGAGAGACCTTTCCTTTCAGATAATACAGTTCCTCAGACACAAGATATTAGATATGATTTGGGATTAGGTTGTTCTGACATTCCAGACTTCTGTCTCCTCATGTAAGGCTAAATGTCAAGTTCCCTTCACCCTCCAGTTTCACGTCAATCACACGTCATGCTGCTGCGCGCGCATCTCTGCCATGTATTTCTGCTGACACTGCAGGATTCTTCTATGGATCCACCCCCTTGTGACACCTCTATGTGACGTTTCCAGTATACGCCCTTGTGCACGCCTTTTGTAACGCCTTTTTCATTACGTATGTGTATTCTTATCTCTTCTCTCAGCTGTTACGCCTTCTGAATCCATCACCACTGTAATGCATTGACTATATATATGATAACCTGTCAATAAAGTATTGTGATTCCCTTCCTGAACCTTCGTGGTGATGGAATATAATCCCTGGTTCGAACCAATTCCTTTTTAAGGAATAAAACCCCTTTTAAAACCTCAGATATCACGGACTCTGCCTCTTATTTCTTTCTGAGTTATTCTTATTGAAATTTACCGCATAAATTAAGTATAAGTAATTTAAATTTACCACAGGTGGGTGCCTCGGTGGAGCTGTGTGGTGGGTGCCTCGGTGGAGCTGTGTGGTGGGTGCATCGGTGAAGCTGTGTGGTGGGTGCATCGGTGGAGCTGTGTGGTGGGTCCATCTGTTGAGCTGTGTGGTGGGTGCATAGGTGGAGCTGTGTGGTGGGTGCATAGGTGGAGCTGTGTGGTGGGTGCATAGGTGGAGCTGTGTGGTGAGTGCCTCGGTGGAGCTGTGTGGTGGGTGCATCGGTGGAGCTGTGTGGTGGGTGCCTTGGTGGAGCTGTATGGTGGGTGCCTTGGTGGAGCTGTGTGGTGGGTGAATTGGTGGAGCTATGTCAGTGGAGTTGGGTGGTGGGTGCAACAGTGGAGCTAGGTGGTGGGTGCATCGGTAGAGCTGTGTCGGTGGAGCTGTGTGGTGGCTGTGTGGTGGGTGCCTCGGTGGATCTGTGTGGTGGGTCGTTTGGTGGAGCTGTGTGGTGGGTCGTTTGGTGGAGCTGTGTGGTGGGTGCCTCTGTGGAGCTGTGTGGTGGGTGCCTCGGTGGAGCTGTGTGGTGGGTGCATCGGTGGAGCTTAGTGGGTGCATTGGTGGAGCTGTGTGGTGGGTACATTGGTGGAGCTTAGTTGGAGCATCAGTGGAGCTGTGGTGGGTGCATCGGTGGAGCTGTGTGGTGGGTGCATCAGTGGAGCTGTGTGGTGGGTGCATCGGTGAAGCTGGGTGGTGGGTGCATCGGTGGAGCTGTGTGCTGGGTGCATCGGTGAAGCTGGGTGGTGGGTGCATCGGTGGAGCTGTGTGGTGGGTGCATCGGTGGAGCTGTGTAGGTGGAACTGTGTGGTGGGTGCATCTGTTGAGCTGTGAGGTGGGTGCATCGGTGGAGCTTAGTGGGTGCATTGGTGGAGCTGTGTGGTGGGTGCATCCATGGAGCTGTATGGTGGGTGTTGGACTTGGACCTTAGGGCAGGTTCACCCCTAGACTTTTTGCTTGTTTGTGACCCGGTGATGGTGATTTTTGGGTTCTGCACACTTTCACTGTGTCCCAGTGGAAAGTGCGTGCGCACTCTGAGTGCATGTAATGAGATAGGCCTGCCCTCCCATAGGAATGCATAGGGAATGTATGTGTCCCTGGTAGTTTCTGATGCGTGGGGTGTACAGGTTCGAATTTGATATGTGCGCACTCGTGAGAGTGAATGCTTCGCAATGGTGTGTGTTGCATGAGTGTGTCATATGTAGAAGTGCCACTTCTGGGAGTTGGCATATTAGAGTAAAATATGCCTGCCGTGTGATTGGCTGGAGCTGGCTGGTGAGCCTGGCTCCAGGAAGGCTGTATGGGTCTGCCCGGTGGTGAGTGTGAGATTAGCATGAGTGATGTGTGGGAGGAGTGTACCTGTGTCCTGGATGGGCTGGGTTTTCCCCACACAATGCTGGCTCCGCCCCCCTGTGGTGTGTCTAATGTCCCTAGCCCTGCCAGTGAATGAAATGGGTGGTTGAGCAATCAAGAGTGCTCCAAAACCAGCTGCGACTGGTTTCTCCCCCACCCTGCATCCTTAGACAAAGGAATGAGGTGTATAAAAATGGGGCTGTGTCCCCACAGAAATTGTTCTCTGCCAGGATCCTACTTGAGGGGGCTGTTGCTGCTGCTGGGCCAGAGGACCGCCACTTGGACTGTCTCCCTGCCTGGAGACCCAGTGTGCTGGCTATGGGCCCAGCCTTGCCCCCCTACATTCCACAAGGAACTTCCTGGGACCCTGCCCTGCTGAGGGCACCTGGAAGCGCTGGGATTATTGCTAGCGCTAGGAGCACTGTGGATTTCCCTCCGAGCGCCTGGGAGCGCTTCCCTTGATTTGCGACGCTAGATTAGCCCCCTAGCGCTTGAGAGCGCTTTTATTTGTGGTCCTAGTGCTGGGAAGCGCTTGTGTGCAGAGCCGGTGTCCACCCGGCATTTGCCTGCTTTAAAGTGCCGATTTTTGGTTGAGCGAGTGCCCACCTCACTTTATATTTTAATCGGAAGCCGGTGCCCACCCGGCATTGCCCCGGTTTATGTAATCATCGCAAACGAGCCGGTGCCCACCCGGCATTTGTTTTCTTTGTCCCCCCGCCGGGCCGCCGCGCTGCCTGCGACGACCCAGAAGTGATTGTCAGGCCAGCCAATCGCTGCGCGGCCCAGGAGGAAGGACCGTAAGTCCCGCCCCACCGCAGCCGCGAGACGAGGAAGGAAGCTGACTGCTGGTTCCCCCGGGGCTCCCGAGTGTAGGGAGATCCCCGGAAGTTCTGCTGCTCTCCAGGGAGGCCGGGAGCCCATCCCGCCTCCCAGGACACCCCCGCCGCAGAGGAGACGACTCGAGGGAGGCACCGCAGCTCCGGAGAGCCCGAGGAGCAGGAGCTCTCCCCCTGCTGACAGCCGGTGAGTGGAGCTGACCGGGAGGATGGGGTGTGAGGCCGAAGTCCCGTGGTAGTGTGTGGCAAGAGAGGGAGGGCGTCGGGACACATTGCCGGTGACCGCCAAACACCCCCCCCCCAGTAGCCTGATCTTCGCCCCTGGGGCATTCTCGTGTGACGAGCCCCGAGAGGCTGAAAGGGGACATTGGTATTTCGAGCCCACAAGAGGCTCAGGCGGTCCATGTGGTTATTTAAAGCCCACGAGGGCAAAAGGGGCATTTCCTTGTTCTCGAGTCCGTGGAGGACTCCCCCGCCTACATTTGTGTTTAGAGCCTGAGAGGCTCGGGGAAGCGCCATAATTCTTTTAAGAGCCTTGCAAGGCTCAAGGGGGCATTCATTTACCCAGAGCCCTGAGAGAGGCTCCCAGCCCCCATTTGTGTTGGTGTGCCCCCAAGAGCCTCTCTGGCTACAATTTGTTTCACGAGCCCAGAGAGGTTCAGGAGACACTCAGATGGGCAGAGCCTAGAGAGGCTCCCACGTTGGCCCCATCAATTGCACCAGTGGCCCAGCACTTTGTGGGCAACTGCCACGTTTAGGCCCCCTGACATTGGACACAGGGCGTCCTAGCCCCAACAAGGCCAGTCACAGGTGGTGACTTACGTGAGTTTGGCGCAATTGTTCATTTTCTGCACCTCTGAATGTGTTTTTATGCGTCATGTGCTTTGTCCTTTTACACCACTGTTGGACAGGCCACATGAAGGGCCGCTCTCCCCCGGCCCGACCAGGCCCGAGCCCGGTCACGCAAGTACCACACACCACCATTGCACGTCCTCCGTCCCCTCAGGGACCCCTGCCTTCGAACATATCGACCTCGTGGGCCCGATCCACTGCTGGCCCGCGCGCCCATCCGGGACGCCATCTTGGACACTCCACCACGAGGCCGCCTGGCCCCCGATCGACCTCAACCCTGGGCCTAGCCAGGCCCCAGACATCCCGGCACCACCATCCACTCAGGAGGTGAGCGGGCTACTTGGCAAGTCAATGGGAGAAAGAGGTGTCGATGGCTCTCCCCCGCCAAGTGCCGCTCGGCCATCGCCTCCCCGGGCGCTGGCTCCACCCCCCTGCTGGGTGTCGGGACACCCTCATCCCGGACCTCCCGACCTCCAGGTGCGAGGGTCCGGACATCAAAGAACATCAGCCCTATAACTAGGGCAGCCCAGAGCAGGAGGGCAGTTGTATCTTGGAGTCGAGAGACGCAAAGAAGAACTCATCCTTGACGGACTACTGGCGCTGCCGTAGCTCTGCCTCGTGCACCTTCGTCTTGCCTGCCGGCGCTGCCGCAACCTTCGTAACCTTCCGATCCTTCATCGTCGTCGGGACCTGCTGGCGTGGCCGCGGACCGTTTGCAACCTTCATCTCATCGGGACCTGCTGGCTCCGCCGCGGACCGTCGTTTCCTTCGTCCATCTCGGGACCTGCTGGCTCCGCCGCGGCCCGATCATCTAGAACGCCGAGCTCGAGGATTGAGAGCTATTTCCACCTTTTGGTAACAAGACTGTCCCGCTACCCTTTTCCCAAACCAGAGACAAGAATCGAGGGGACCCCTGAGTCCAGACCTCCTTGTACCATTCCATCGTACTTAAAGAATTGCCTATAAAGTATCATTGAACTTTACCCTTGTGTGGTGTCCGTCTGTGGGGGGGAAGTTACTTGTCTGTACGATCGCTGGAGACGGCTCTCCCCGGAGACCTCTCCCCTTATCCTCGGCCGACCCTCCCGGTCCGTCTAACATTGGTGGCCAGCGGCGCGATCCGAATCACCGCATAATCGTACAGAGAGTAGCTCACCCCACGACGAAATCACGATGACGACTAAAGAAAGCGGAGCAACCGAGAAATTCCAGATGGAGAAATTGGACGAGTACAGCCATCGTGAACTAAAACAATTCTGCATCGAACTAGGTATCGCTACCACCGGACTAAGTACCAAAGACGATTTTAAGCATGCCCTAGAATCTTGGGCAGAAACCGGGGCTGCCGGAACCCCTGATCAAAGCATCGCAGCAAAGACCACCACGGCCCCTGAAGAGCAAAGAACGGGTCTCTCGCAAGACGAGATCCAGGAACGAGAAAAAACCCGACTACACGAGCTAGAAATGGCCCGACTCAAAATGGACATTGAACTTAAGTTGGCCGAACAAAAAATCAACTTAGAGCACCTGCGTCTCCGAGAAGAAAGAGAGGAGAAACAGAGACAAAGGGAGCTCGAGGAAAAGAGACTGGCATATGAACACGAGCGAAAACTAGCAGAGATCGACCTACGCAAGCAGAATAAAGAAGTAGGGGTGTCCGAGCAACCCTACACCCCAGGGGCAACAGAGAAAAAGGTACACATCCCCAAAGATGTCGTTCGAGAATACTTCCGAGAGGACGACATCCAGCAATGGTTTAAGGCCTATGAAATCGCTATGACTGCCCACCGGATCGATAGAAGCGATTGGGGAGCCGGTCTATGGGGGAGATTCCTCAATGAGGGCCGCGACGCCCTGCTACAGCTCCCGGACCACCAGATGACATCCTATGACCATATGAAAGCTGCACTCCTCACTCGCTATGGCCTCACACCCGAGATGTACCGTCAGAGGTTCCGAGACTGCACCCGCATCCCGGGTACAACTTGGGTGGACTATGTAAACTACTTTAGCCGAGCCTTCGAGGGCTGGATCAAAGGAAGCAAGGTCACAACCTACGAACAACTGTTCAATCTGATGGTATGGGAGCACCTATCAAACAATTGCTTTATTGAACTCCGCCAGCACCTCCTCGACAGCAAGTTAACCGATCCCCGGCAGCTCGCAGCCGAAGCTGACCGATGGGAGATCACCAGAGTGGGCCGGAATGGGTCCTACGAACAGAACCGGAACCACAACGGTCAGCACCGTCCCCGAGGAGGAGGAGGGGGCCAAGGACGAGGAAGAGACAACGCCCCGGTCGCCCCCGCTACCAGCACCACCCCCCCGGCCAACCGGGGCAGCACCCCGGCGCGACCGGGATACCGAGCCAATGTTACGTGCCATCGATGCCAACGAGTCGGCCACTATGCCAACGACCCAAATTGCCCACAATACCAGAGCCCAAGACCCCGCCAGGTGGCTGCTGCTGCCCTGGGGGAAGAACAGATCTCCGAGGAGCAAGAAGAATATGAGCAAGAGCATCAGGAATGGGAGCCAGCCGCCATGGCCCTAGCCTGCCTAGGGGGGAAGGACATGGTCCCGCGGGTCCCCCTACCCGCTAACACCCAGAAGTACAGCCAATGGGTGAGCATCAATGGACGCCGGGCCGAAGCCCTTCGTGACACTGGGGCCAGTGTAACAGCCGTCCGCTGTCACCTGGTGACCCCAGAACAGTATCTACCGAACATTCTCTGCCCTGTACGTTCAGCCGATAACTCAGAAAGCCTGTGTCGGATGGCCTGCGTCCCCTTCGAGTGGGGAGGGGTCTCCGGCATGTTGAAGGTAACGGTCCGAGACGATGCCCCCGTAGACTGCCTCCTGGGGAATGACCTCGAAAGCTCTCCGTGGGCAGCCGTAGAACGAAGAGAACACCTGGGGATGTTAGGCGTCCCGGACTGGGCGTGTGTCACCACCCGGTCCATGGCCGCCCGTGCCAACCCCCGCCCAGAGGAACCCGAATGGCCGGCGCCGCCGCCTCCGGTCGCCCCGGCCGAAACCACCGACCGTGACGTCCCCCCAGAACCAGCTCAATCTCCAGACCTCGCTAACCTCGACCAGTGGCCTCAAGAGGGGGGGCCCACGCAAGAACAATTTCGCCAAGAACAGAAGACCTGTCCCTCCCTCGAGGGACTCCGCCAGCAAGCGCTCGCCCAAAGCGCAGGGGATACCTCCGGAACACACTGGATCTACTGGGACAATGATCTGCTTTACAGTGAGCAAAGAATCGCGGAGCTGGGGGCCAGCCGAGTACTAGTGGTGCCCCTCCGTTTTAGAGACTTTCTGCTAAACCTGGCCCACGATGTCCCCCTGGCGGGACACCTGGGTCAAGATAAAACCTACAATCGTCTGGTGACCCACTTCTTCTGGCCAAAAATGAGGAACGATGTACACCAGCATTGCCGATCTTGCCCCACATGCCAAGCCAGTGGAAAGAGCGGCCGCAAACTAAAAGCCCCCCTGCAACCTTTTCCCGTGGTCACCACCCCGTTTGAGAGGGTCGGGATCGACATCGTGGGGCCCCTGGACCCGCGTACAAAACAAGGCCATCGATTCATCCTGGTGCTAGTGGACCACGCCACCCGCTACCCCGAGGCTGTTCCCCTGCGAACTGTGACAGCCCCGGTAGTCGGCCGGGCCCTAATGGGGATCTTCTCCCGTGTGGGCTTCCCCCGAGAAGTCGTCAGCGACAGAGGCACGAACTTTATTTCTAAATATATGAAGTCCCTCTGGCAACAGTGCGGGGTTACCTACCGATTCACGACCCCCTATCACCCTCAAGGAAACGGACTCGTTGAGCGGTTCAACCGCACGCTCAAAGGGATGATCGGGGGGTTGGAAGAGCCCCTCCGTCGCCAGTGGGATGTGCTGCTGCCGTGCCTCCTCTTCGCATATCGAGAGGTCCCCCAGAAGTCCCTGGGCTTCAGCCCGTTTGAACTGCTGTATGGACACCCAGTACGGGGGCCGCTCAGCCTAGTCAAGGAAGGCTGGGAGATGCCCCCTCTCAAGAACCCACCAGATGTCTTCCGGTACCTCCTAACCCTCCGCAACCAGACCCGGCGGTTCAGAGAGCTGGCAAAAGCCAACCTAGAGGCCAGTCAAGAGGACATGAAAAAGTGGTATGACCGGAATGCCTCCTCCATCGAATTTGAACCTGGGCAACAGGTATGGGTGATGTCCCCCACCGAACCCTGCGCCCTGCAAGACAAGTGGACGGGGCCCTTCAAAGTAGTCGAGCGCAAGGGTCCTGCCACCTATCTCATCGACATGGAATCTTCCCGGAACCCCCTCCGGGTCCTCCACGCTAACAGACTGAAGCCCCACTTTGTGCGTTCCGAACTCAGCCTCCTGATGGCCACAGACAATGGGGCCGAAGAAGACTCCGAGCCCCTCCCTGACCTCCTGCGGACTCGGGAGAAAGACGGCTCCGTGGACGGGGTCCGACTCTCAGAGGCCCTCACCCAAGAGCAACGCCAGGAGTGTCGGGCCCTCCTATCACAGTTCGCCAGCCTGTTCTCCCTCACCCCAGGTGTCACTTCCTGGTGTGTGCACGATGTGGACACGGGGGACAGCCCCCCTATCCGCCACCGGGCCTACCGTGTGCCAGATCGGGTACGAGCCTGCGTCCAGGAAGAGGTAGCAAAAATGCTCACGCTCGGGGTCATCGAGCCCTCAGACAGCCCCTGGGCCAGCCCTGTAGTACTGGTCCCCAAAGCGGCTGCCCCAGGCACCACACCGGAACTCCGGTTCTGCGTTGACTACCGGGGCTTGAATGCGGTCACCCGAACAGACGCACATCCCATCCCCCGGGCAGATGAACTAATTGACCGCATGGGAGCTGCCCGCTACCTCAGTATTTTCGACCTGACGGCGGGCTACTGGCAAATCGGCCTCACACCCCGGGCCCAAGAACGTTCTGCCTTTTCCACCCCCGATGGCCATTACCATTTCAAGGTCATGCCCTTCGGCATGAAGAATGCCCCCGCAACATTTCAGCGGCTCGTCAATCAGGTCCTGGCGGGGCTCGAAGGGTTCAGCGCCGCCTACCTAGACGACATCGCTGTATACAGCCACCATTGGCCCGAGCACCTCCACCACCTCCGAGCAGTGCTACAAGCCCTTCAGCAGGCTGGCCTCACGATCAAGGCCAGCAAATGTCAAATTGGTCAAGGGTCTGTAACCTACCTCGGACACCAGGTGGGAAGCGGCCTGGTGGCCCCTCTGCAGCTCAAAATTGCCGCCATTCAGTCCTGGCAGCCCCCCATCACCCAGACCGAGGTACGAGCCTTCCTGGGCCTCACGGGCTATTACCGAAGGTTTGTGAAAGACTATGGTACTATAGTGGGGCCCCTCACAGAACTTACGTCCAAAAATCAACCCAAGAAAGTCAACTGGACCGCAGATTGTCAAACAGCATTCGAGCAATTGAAAGCCGCCATGTGTTCCGCCCCTGTACTCCAGGCCCCCGACTACAGCAGGGAGTTCGTCGTCCAGACGGATGCCTCCGACCATGGCATTGGGGCAGTCCTGTCTCAAGTAAACACCGAGGGCCTTGATCAGCCAGTGGCCTTCATCAGCAGACGACTCCTACCACGAGAACAACGCTGGAGCACCATAGAGAGGGAGGCCTTCGCGGTGGTATGGGCCCTCAAGAAGCTCCGGCCCTACCTCTTTGGCACACACTTTCGGGTGCAGACCGACCACCGACCCCTGCAGTGGCTGATGCAGATGCGGGGGGAAAACCCGAAGTTACTACGTTGGTCCATCTCCCTACAAGGGATGGACTTCACCGTTGAACACCGGCCTGGGCCAGATCACGCCAACGCAGATGGCCTGTCCCGGTTTTTCCGCCTCGACGAGGAGAGTCCCCAAGAGGATGGGTAACTCTCCCCGCCTTCAGCTGGGGGGGACGCATGTTGGACAGGCCACATGAAGGGCCGCTCTCCCCCGGCCCGACCAGGCCCGAGCCCGGTCACGCAAGTACCACACACCACCATTGCACGTCCTCCGTCCCCTCAGGGACCCCTGCCTTCGAACATATCGACCTCGTGGGCCCGATCCACTGCTGGCCCGCGCGCCCATCCGGGACGCCATCTTGGACACTCCACCACGAGGCCGCCTGGCCCCCGATCGACCTCAACCCTGGGCCTAGCCAGGCCCCAGACATCCCGGCACCACCATCCACTCAGGAGGTGAGCGGGCTACTTGGCAAGTCAATGGGAGAAAGAGGTGTCGATGGCTCTCCCCCGCCAAGTGCCGCTCGGCCATCGCCTCCCCGGGCGCTGGCTCCACCCCCCTGCTGGGTGTCGGGACACCCTCATCCCGGACCTCCCGACCTCCAGGTGCGAGGGTCCGGACATCAAAGAACATCAGCCCTATAACTAGGGCAGCCCAGAGCAGGAGGGCAGTTGTATCTTGGAGTCGAGAGACGCAAGGAAGAACTCATCCTTGACGGACTACTGGCGCTGCCGTAGCTCTGCCTCGTGCACCTTCGTCTTGCCTGCCGGCGCTGCCGCAACCTTCGTAACCTTCCGATCCTTCATCGTCGTCGGGACCTGCTGGCGTGGCCGCGGACCGTTTGCAACCTTCATCTCATCGGGACCTGCTGGCTCCGCCGCGGACCGTCGTTTCCTTCGTCCATCTCGGGACCTGCTGGCTCCGCCGCGGCCCGATCATCTAGAACGCCGAGCTCGAGGATTGAGAGCTATTTCCACCTTTTGGTAACAAGACTGTCCCGCTACCCTTTTCCCAAACCAGAGACCAGAATCGAGGGGACCCTTGAGTCCAGACCTCCTTGTATCATTCCATCGTACTTAAAGAATTGCCTATAAAGTCTCGTTGAACTTTACCCTTGTGTGGTGTCCGTCTGTGGGGGGGAAGTTACTTGTCTGTACGATCGCTGGAGACGGCTCTCCCCGGAGACCTCTCCCCTTATCCTCGGCCGACCCTCCCGGTCCGTCTAACAACCACTGAATGTATTGTGATGCATCATGTGTTTCCTTCCTTAAGACCCCTACAGGTATAGCGATACTTAGGTGGTTTCCTTTTTGCTAGTACAGGTGGTACTAGCGAAGCCCAGGTCCCTAGTGTAATCTCCTAGGATAGTGAGGATTGCATAGGTGGTGCTCACCTGGTACCAGTAGTGACTGGTTGTGTGCTATATGTTATTTTTGTACTACAGTTTTAATTCTATGTGCTAAAAGTGCTAACTTCTAAAAGTGCTGATTCCTGACAGTGGTCCAGGTGGCCCTGTCTTGTAAATATCCCCTGTAAATTCTGCCCGTGCCCCTGGCACATTGTAAAGTGTGTGTTTTATCTAATGTGTTTGGTGTAATACAAAGGCTATTTTTATATATAACCTTGTGTGGAGTTTCCTTTGTGGTGGGCCTTGGGTGTTGTTGCTGGGGTGCGTGCGCAAATACTTAACTCATATCGCCTCCAAGTTTAGCCTTGCTGCTCGCGCCACGTTACCTAGAGGGTGAGCTGGGGTTATCTTGGCGTGTAACTCCCTTGCCCTGACTTAGGAGTGGTGGTCTCTGACTGACTTTGGCGAAAGCCCTGGCCAGTCAGGGATCCCATTTCTAACATTGGCAGCAGCGAGAGGATAAGGATTTGTGTTTGCGTTGTACCACAGTGGCGACAGGCCACACTACAAAACTCTGCATTTTAGATGACCACATTTTAGGGGATTATTGTTTTTGAAGTTCCATTATTTTCTTCTCCTGAAGGTATCATTGTGCAATTGTGTCCAGTACATTTATTCCCCTGCCCCGCGCCCAGAGTTTGGTACCTGTGTCACGTGTGGTCAGGTTGAGGAATCAGGGGTGGTAGAAACTGCCTTACCAGTCCGAGGGGGGGGTTGTGTGTGGATGAATGGTGTGTGGCACTAGACAAGTGAGTGTGAGTTCTCTGGGGTAGAGAGCTTGCTAAACCTTTGTGAATTGTGTACTCCTGTTTAAGCTCAGACCCTTAGGTTCCCTGTGTGATCTTGTCTCTAGAACGTCTGCCAGAATGGAGCTTGTTTTTGATTTCAGTGATCTAGATACCTACAGTACGTGGGAGCTGGTAAGGTTCTGTGACGAGAGAGACATAGGGAGGGGTGAGTCAAACCTGTACGAACTTAGGGACCGCCTGGTCAGATGGCAAGAGGGTCAATGGGATCTTGAGCGCAGTGAGGAAAGGGCCTGGGCCTCACACCATGAGGGTGGTGGGTCTGTAGGGAGCCCTGAAGATTCAGAAGAGGAGGAAGAAAATGATAGCACAGGGACGCCAGCAGATAGTGAGGACCCCATAGATAGGGAGTCCCTTGCTGGGTCCAGCGCAGGAGGCAGCGCCTCATCCCTTTCCCTGTCCCCAGAGGAGCTGGAAGATAGGAGGAAAGAAAGGGAGCACCAGCTGGCCTTAGAGAAGCTCAGGTTAGAGCATGCCCAGGCTATGGCGCAGCTGGAGGTTAAGAAGCAACAGCTAGAGACTGAGAGGGTCTTAGAGCAGGAAAGGATAGAGGAGGCTGAGAGGGCCTCCACCAGAGGCAAAGTAGCTCTGGAGGGTAGACTATCCCCTGCGCGCAGTGTTGATTGTCTGGATTCCCCAGGGAGGGTTGAGTCCAGTGGTGGCAGCTATATAGACTTCAGTGCAGGAAGTCCCCTTCCCCGTGCCCAACGTATGGTCCCTTGTTCCCAAGAGGAGGAGTTAAGGTTGAAGTTCAGGGGCAGTAGGAGACTGCCTCACCAGAGTTGGGGCTTTTTTGTGGATGACTGTTCTGATGCAATGCTGGCGGCTAGCTCGGATGATGAGAGAGACGGAGTACTGAATATGTTTCTCAAAGAGCAGTTGCTCAGTGTTGTTGGTCCAGAGTTGCGCCAGCACCTGTTGAAGTCTGAATCCCTTAGTCCTTGGGCGCTTGCTGAGGAAGCAGAGCGCTGGGAAAGTGCTAGAGGTTCTCTAGAGTCATTGGTGAGTGACTCCAAAAGTAGTGGTTCAGGTATCCTCCAGCCCAGCGTGGTGGAGGAGGCTCAGTGTAGCCCAGCTAGGTCCCAGGATAGCAAGGAGAGTGTAGGGGCTCACTGCCTGGCTCAGTGGAGCAGGAGTGAGGGGGAGACCGAGGTTCCCCAGACGCCCGAAGCCCTGCCTCAGGACTTGGATGGTTTCTGTAGGGAACACCAGGTTGGGGACCTAGGATGTCCTGTTAGTCCATTTGAGGAAGACCTCCTAGTGAGTAGAGGACCTGGAGCGTCTGTAACCAGAGCTCCTGTGGTTCTAGAGTCTGGCAGTACCGCTTCGGTAGGGAGGGTACAGGAGTCCATCGTGAGGAGTGATTGGGGGAGTTCCCCAGTGGAAGAACCAGTGGGTCAGGAACTACCCAGTTGGGCTAGGATCCCGTGTAGTGACCATGGTGACACCACTTCTGTGCTGGGGGATCTTTGCGCACTGTCAGGTGGACAGGAGGCGGGAGATCTGCGCCAGGCAGACAGTCGCACAACATATGTGTCATTTGTTAGCCTCAGGGGGATGGTGTGTGAATCCCCAGAAGTCCTGGAGTGCCAGGCATTTGTTCCACCGAAGGTTTTAGACGAGAGGTTGGAAGGCCAGGTTCAGGATCAGCCTGACCTGAAGGGTAGGACGACTGTAACCAGTGTCCTGACCGGTTCTTCTTCCAGAGGAACTTCTCCAGTTGGGAGAGGGCAGACCTCTAGAAGGGGGTGCAGAGGGTGGGAGAGCCCACCTCTGACCCCGGTGCAACCTGAGTGGATAAGCCCTGGGTTGGAGTGGCGTTGTAAGGGTACCCCTCACAGGAGGAGGAGGAACCCTAGAAGAAGAGGTAGGGGGGGGAGAGCCTTCCCTGAGACTCCTGGTCCGCCTGAGGTTGTAGGCCCTAGGCTGGAGAACCAGTGGCAGTCTAGTCCTGTCTTGCAGACAGGGAGAGTGGAGAATGGCTACTATGTACCAGGGGTTACTACCTCCCACTCTGTGAATAGGCAAGGACCGGTGGCACCTGGGTGGCCCAGGGCCTGGTCCTGGCTGCGGACAGCTCGGGAGTACCAGTGGGGTAGCCCAGTTGGTCCAGACAGTGTTTTGAGAAGGAACCCTAGGGGTTCACCGTGGCATAGAACAGGAGGGTGTCCCGGCAGTGGCGGGCATGCGTCCGTGTTCTATCGCCCCAAGCAGGGAAGTCCATCATGGTGGTGATTGTTCTCCCCTGCGTTTTGGCTGGAAGGGGGTTGTGTTGGACTTGGCCCTTAGGGCAGGTTCACCCCTAGACTTTTTGCTTGTTTGTGACCTGGTGATGGTGATTTTTGGGTTCTGCACACTTTCACTGTGTCCCAGTGGAAAGTGCGTGCGCACTCTGAGTGCATGTAATGAGATAGGCCTGCCCTCCCATAGGAATGCATGGGGTATGTATGTGTCCCTGCTAGTTCCTGATGCGTGGGGTGTACAGGTTTGAATTTGATATGTGCACACTCGTGATAGTGAATGGTGGAGCTGTGTGGTGGGTGCATCAGTGAAGCTGTGTGGTGGGTGCATCGTTGGAGCTTAGTGGGTCCATTGGTGGAGCTGTGTGGTGGGTGCATCAGTGGAGCTGTGTGCTGGGTGCATCAGTGGAGCTGTCGGTGGAGCTGTGTGCTGGGTGCATCAGTGGAGCTGTGTGGTGGGTGCATCGGTGGAGCTGTGTGGTGGGTGCATCAGTGGAGCTGTGTGGTGGGTGCATCAGTGGAGCTGTGTGGTGGGTACATCGGTGGAGCTGTGTCAGTGGAGCTGAGTGGTGGGTGCATCAGTGGAGCTGTGTGGTGGTGCATCGGTGGAGCTGTGTCGGTGGAACTGTGTGGTGGCTGCATCGGTGGAGCTGTGTGGTGGGTGCCTCGGTGGAGCTGTGTGATGGGTGCATCGGTGGAGCTGTGTGGTGGGTGCATCGGTGGAGCTGTGTAGGTGGAGCTGTGTGGTGGGTGCATCGGTGGAGCTGTGTGGTGGGTGCATCGGTGGAGCTTAGTGGGTCAAGTGGTGGAGCTGTGTGGTGGGTGGAGCTTAGTTGGATTATCAGCGGAGCTGTGTGGTGGGTGCATCGGTGGAGCTGTGTGGTGGGTGCATCAGTGGAGCTGTGTAGGTAGAGCTGTGTGGTGGGTGCATTGGTGGAGCTGTGTGGTGGGTGCATTGGTGGAGCTGTGTGGTGGGTGCATCGGTGGAGCTGTGTGGTGGGTGCCTCGGTGGAGCTCTGTGGTGGGTGCATCGGTGAAGCTGTGTGGTGGGTGCATCAGTGGAGCTTAGTGGGTCCATTGGTGGCGCTGTGTGGTGGGTGGATTGGTGGAGCTTAGTTGGAGCATCGGTGGAGCTGTGTGATGGGTGCATCGGTGGAGCTGTGTGGTGGGTGCATCAGTGGAGCTATGTGCTGGGTGCATCAGTGGAGCTGTGTTGGTGGAGCTGTGTGCTGGGTGCATCAGTGGAGCTGGGTGGTGGGTGGATCGGTGGAGCTGTCTGGTGGGTGCATAGGTGGAGCTGTGTGGTGGGTGCATCTGTTGAACTGTGTGCTGGGCGCATAGGTGGAGCTGTGTGGTGGGTGCATAGGTGGAACTGTGTAGGTGGAGCTCTGTGGTGGGTGCATCGGTGGAGCTGTGTGGTGGGTGCATAGGTGGAGCTGTGTGGTGGGTGCCTCGGTGGAGCTGTGTGGTGGGTACATCGGTATAGCTTTGTCGGTGGAGCTGTGTGGTGGGTGCATCGGTGGAGCTGTGTAGGTGGAGCTCTGTGGTGGGTGCATCGGTGGAGCTGTGTGGTGGGTGCATAGGTGGAGCTGTGTGGTGGGTGCCTTGGTGGAGCTGTGTGGTGGGTGCATCAGTGGAGCTGTGTGGTGGGTGCATCGGTGGAGCTGTGTGGTCGGTGCCTTGGTGGAGCTGTATGGTGGGTGTCTTGGTGGAGTTGTGTGGTGGGTGCATCGGTGGAGCTGCATTGGTGGAGCTGTGTGGTGGGTTGTTTGGTGGATCTGTGTTGTGGGTGCCTCGGTGGAGCTGTGTGGTGGGTGCATCGGTGGAGCTGTGTGGTGGGTGCATCGGTGGAGCTGTGTAGGTAAAGTTGTGTGGTAGGTGCATTGGTGGAGCTGTGGTGGGTGCATCGGTGAAGCTGTGTGGTGGGTGCCTCGGTGGAGCTCTGTGGTGGGTGCATCAGTGAAGCTGTGTGGTGGGTGCATTGTTGGAGCTTAGTGGGTCCATTGGTGGAGCTGTGTGGTGGGTGCATCAGTGGAGCAGTGTGCTGGGTGCATCAGTGGAGCTGTCGGTGGAGCTGTGTGCTGGCTGCATCAGTGGAGCTGGGTGGTGGGTGAATCGGTGGAGCTGTCTGTTGGGTGCATCGGTGGAGCTGTGTGGTGGGTCCATCTGTTGAGCTGTGTGGTGGGTGCATAGGTGGAGCTGTGTGGTGGGTGCCTCGGTGGAGCTGTGTGGTGGGTGCATCGGTGGAGCTGTTTGGTGGGTGCCTTAGTGGAGCTGTATGGTGGGTGCCTTGGTGGAGCTGTGTGGTGGGTGCATCGGTGGAGCTGTGTGGTGGGTGAATTGGTGGAGCTGTGTCAGTGGAGCTGGGTGGTGGGTGCATCGGTAGAGCTGTGTCGGTGGAGCTGTGTGGTGGCTGCATCGGTGGAGCTGTGTGGTGGGTGCCTTGGTGAAGCTGAGTGGTGGTCGTTTGGTGGAGCTGTGTGGTGGGTGCCTCGGTGGAGCTGTGTGGTGGGTGCCTCGGTGGAGCTGTGTGGTGGGTGCATCGGTGAAGCTGTGTGGTGGTTGCATCGGTGGAGCTTAGTGGGTGCATTGGTGGAGCTGTGTGGTGGGTACATTGGTCGAGCTTAGTTGGAGCATCAATGGAGCTGTGTGGTGGGTGCATCAGTGGAGCTGTGTGGTGGGTGCATCAGTGGAGCTGTGTGGTGGGTGCATCGGTGAAGCTGGGTGGTGGTTGCATCAGTGGAGCTGTGTGCTGGGTGCATCGGTGAAGCTGGGTGGTGGGTGCATCGGTGGAGCTGTGTAGGTGGAACTGTGTGGTGGGTGCATCTGATGAGCTGTGTGGTGGGTGCCTCAGTGGAGCTGTATGGTGGGTGCATCGGTGGAGCTGTGTGGTGGGTGCATCCATGGAGCTGTATGGTGGGTGCCTCGGTGGAGCTGTGTGGTGGGTGCATCGATGGAGCTGTGTGGTGGGTGCATCGGTGGAGCTGTATGGTGGGTGCCTCGTGGAGCTGTATGGTGGGTGCCTCGGTGGAGCTGTGTGGTGGGTGCATTGGTGGAGCTGTGTGGTGGGTGCATCGGTGGAGCTGTGTAAGTGGAGTTGTGTGGTGGGTGCATCAGTGGAGCTGTGTGGTGGGTGCCTTGGTGGAGCTGTATGGTGGGTGCCTCAGTGGAGCTGTGTGGTGGGTGCATCGGTGGAGCTGTGTGGTGGGTACATCGGTATAGCTTTGTCGGTGGAGCTGTATGGTGGGTGCATCGGTGGAGCTGTGTAGGTGGAGCTCTGTGGTGGGTGCATCGGTGGAGCTGTGTGGTG
This sequence comes from Lissotriton vulgaris, assembly GCF_964263255.1. NCBI lineage: Eukaryota > Metazoa > Chordata > Amphibia > Caudata > Salamandridae > Lissotriton > Lissotriton vulgaris. The sequence goes on along the minus strand of NC_141698.1, from coordinate 661,499,129 downwards.
GGTGCATCGGTGGAGCTGTGGTGGGTGCATCAGTGAAGCTGTGTGGTGGGTGCATCGGTGGTGGTGGGTGCATCGGTGGAGTTGTGTAGGTGGAGCTGTGTGGTGGGTGCCTCAGTGGAGCTCTGTGGTGGGTGCATTGGTGAAGCTGTGTGGTGGGTGCATCGGTGGAGCTGGGTGGTGGGTGCATCGGTGGAGCTGTGTCGGTAGAGCTGTGTGGTGGCTGCATCGGTGGAGCTGTGTGGTGGCTGCATCGGTGGAGCTTTGTGGTGGGTGCATCAGTGGAGCTGTGTGGTGGGTCGTTCAGTGGAGCTGTGTGGTGGGTGCCTCGGTGGAGCTGTGTGGTGGGTGCCTCAGTGGAGCTGTGTGGTGGGTGCATCGGTGGAGCTGTGTGGTGGGTGCCTCGGTGGAGCTGGGTGGTGGGTGTATCGGTGGAGCTGTGTGGTGGGTGCATCGGTGGAGCTGTGTGGTGGGTGCATCAGTGGAGCTGTGTGGTGGGTGCATCAGTGGAGCTGTGTGGTGGGTGCATCGGTGGAGCTGTGTCGGTGGAGCTGTGTGGTGGCTGCATTGTTGGAGCTGTGTGGTGGGTGCCTCGGTGGGGCTGTGTAGGTGGAGCTGTGTGGTGGGTGCATCGGTGGAGCTTAGTGGGTCCATTGGTGGAGCAGTGTGGTGGGTGCATTGGTGGAGCTTAGTTGGATCATCAGCAGAGATGTGTGGTGGGTGCATCGGTGGAGCTGTGTCGGAGGAGCTGAGTGGTCGGTGCATCAGTGGAGCTGGGTGGTGGGTGCATCGGTGGAGCTGTGTGGTGGGTACATTGGTGGAGCTTAGTTGGAGCATCGGTGGAGCTGTGTGGTGGCTGCATTGGTGGAGCTGTGTGGTGGCTGCATCGGTGGAGCTGTGTGGTAGGTGCATCAGTGGAGCTGTGTGGTGGGTCATTCAGTGGAGCTGTGTGGTGGGTGCCTCGGTGGAGCAGTGTGGTGGGTGCATCGGTGGAGATGTGTGGTGGGTGCATCAATTGAGCTGTGCAGGTGGAGCTGAGTAATGGGTGCATCAGTGGAGCTGGGTGGTGGGTGCATTGGTAGAGCTGTGTGGTGGGTGCATCGGTGGAGCTGTGTGGTGTGTGCCTCAGTGGAGCTGGGTGGTGGGTGCATCGGTGGAGCTGTGTGGTGGGTGCATCGGTGGAGCTGTGTGGTGGGTGCATCAGTGGAGCTGTGTGGTGGGTGCATCAGTGGAGCTGTGCGGTGGGTACATCGGTGGAGCTGTGTCGGTGGAGCTGTGTGGTGGCTGCATTGGTGGAGCTGTGTGGTGGGTGCCTCAGTGGGGCTGTGTAGGTGGAGCTGTGTGGTGGGTGCATCGGTGGAGCTGTGTGGTGGGTGCATCGGTGGAGCTTAGTGGGTCCATTGGTGGAGCAGTGTGGTGGGTGCATTGGTGGAGCTTAGTTGGATCATCGGCAGAGATGTGTGGTGGGTGCATCGGTGGAGCTGTGTGGTGGGTGCATCAGTGGAGCTGTGTCGGTGGAGCTGAGTGGTGGGTGCATCAGTGGAGCTGGGTGGTGGGTGCATCGGTGGAGCTGTGTGGTGGGTGCCTCGGTGGAGCTGTGTGATGGGTGCATCGGTGGAGCTGTGTGGTGGGTGCCTCGGTGGAGCTGTGTGATGGGTGCATCGGTGGAGCTGTGTGGTGGGTGCATCGGTGGAGCTGTGTAGGTGGAGCTGTGTGGTAGGTGCATCGGTGGAGCTGTGTGGTGGGTGCATTGGTGGAGCTGTGTGGTGGGTGCATCAGTGGAGCTGTGTGGTGGGTGCCTCGGTGGAGCTCTGCGGTGGGTGCATCGGTGAAGCTGTGTGGTGGGTTCATCGGTGGAGCTTAGTGGGTCCATTGTTGGAGCTGTGTGGTGGGTGCATTGGTGGAGCTTAGTTGGAGCATCGGTGGAGCTGTGTGGTGGCTGCATCAGTGGAGCTGTGTGGTGGGTGCATCAGTGGAGCTGTGTGGTGTGTCGTTCAGTGGAGCTGTGTGGTGGGTGCCTCGGTGGAGCTGTGTGGTGGGTGCCTCGGTGGAGCTATGTGGTGGGTGCATCGGTGGAGCTGTGTGGTGGGTGCTTCGGTGGAGCTGTGTGGTGGGTGCATCAATGGAGCTGTGTAGGTGGGGCTGTGTGGTGGGTGCATTGGTAGAGCTCTGTGGTGGGTGCATTGGTGGAGCTGTGTGGTGGGTGCATTGGTGGAGCTGTGTGGTGGGTGCCTCGGTGGAGCTAGGTGGTGGGTGCATCGGTGGAGCTGTGTGGTGGGTGCATCGGTGGAGCTGTGTGATGGGTGCATCAGTGGAGCTGTGTGGTGGGTGCATTGGTGGAGCTGTGTGGTGGGTGCATCGGTGGAGCTGTGTCAGTGGAGCTGAGTGGTGGGTGCATCAGTGGAGCTGTGTGGTGGGTGCATCAGTGGAGCTGTGTCTGTGGAGCTGTGTGGTGGGTGCATTGGTAGAGCTCTGTGGTGGTTGCATCGGTGGAGCTGTGTGGTGGGTGCCTCGGTAGAGCTAGTTGATGGGTGCATCGGTGGAGCTGTGTTGTGGGTGCATCGGTGGAGCTGTGTAGGTGGAGCTGTGTGGTGGGTGCATCGGTGGAGCTGTGTGGTGGGTGCATAGGTGGAGCTTAGTGCATCCATTGCTGGAGCTTAGTGGGTCCTTTGGTGGAGCTGTGTGGTGGGTGCATTGGTGGAGCTTAGTTGGATCATCGGCAGAGATGTGTGGTGGGTGCATCAGTGGAGCTGGGTGGTGGGTGCATCGGTGGAGCTGTGTGGTGGCTGCCTCGGTGGAGCTGTGTGGTGGGTGCCTCGGTGGAGCTGTGTGATGGGTGCATCGGTGGAGCTGTGTGGTAGGTGCATCGGTGGAGCTGTGCAGTGGGTGCATTGGTGGAGCTGTGTGGTGGGTGCATCGGTGGAGCTGTGTGGTGGGTGCATCGGTGGAGCTGTGTTGTGGGTGCATCGGTGGAGCTGTGTAGGTGGAGCTGTGTGGTGGGTGCATCGGTGGAGCTGTGTGGTGGGTGCCTCGGTGGAGCTGTGTGGTGGGTGCCTCAGTGGAGCTGTGTGGTGGGTGCATCGGTGGAGCTGTGTGGTGGGTGCCTCGGTGGAGCTGGGTGGTGGGTGTATCGGTGGAGCTGTGTGGTGGGTGCATCGGTGGAGCTGTGTGGTGGGTGCATCAGTGGAGCTGTGTGGTGGGTGCATCAGTGGAGCTGTGTGGTGGGTGCATCGGTGGAGCTGTGTCGGTGGAGCTGTGTGGTGGCTGCATCGGTGGAGCTGTGTGGTGGGTGCCTCGGTGGGGCTGTGTAGGTGGAGCTGTGTGGTGGGTGCATCGGTGGAGCTTAGTGGGTCCATTGGTGGAGCAGTGTGGTGGGTGCATTGGTGGAGCTTAGTTGGATCATCAGCAGAGATGTGTGGTGGGTGCATCGGTGGAGCTGTGTCGGAGGAGCTGAGTGGTGGGTGCATCAGTGGAGCTGGGTGGTGGGTGCATCGGTGGAGCTGTGTGGTGGGTACATTGGTGGAGCTTAGTTGGAGCATCGGTGGAGCTGTGTGGTGGCTGCATTGGTGGAGCTGTGTGGTGGCTGCATCGGTGGAGCTGTGTGGTGGGTGCATCAGTGGAGCTGTGTGGTGGGTCATTCAGTGGAACTGTGTGGTGGGTGCCTCGGTGGAGCAGTGTGGTGGGTGCATCGGTGGAGCTGTGTGGTGGGTGCATCAATTGAGCTGTGCAGGTGGAGCTGAGTATTGGGTGCATCAGTGGAGCTGGGTGGTGGGTGCATTGGTAGAGCTGTGTGGTGGGTGCATCGGTGTAGCTGTGTGGTGGGTGCCTCAGTGGAGCTGGGTGGTGGGTGCATCGGTGGAGCTGTGTGGTGGGTGCATCAGTGGAGCTGTGTGGTGGGTGCATCAGTGGAGCTGTGTGGTGGGTGCATCAGTGGAGCTGTGCGGTGGGTACATCGGTGGAGCTGTGTCGGTGGAGCTGTGTGGTGGCTGCATTGGTGGAGCTGTGTGGTGGGTGCCTCAGTGGGGCTGTGTAGGTGGAGCTGTGTGGTGGGTGCATCGGTGGAGCTGTGTGGTGGGTGCATCGGTGGAGCTTAGTGGGTCCATTGGTAGAGCAGTGTGGTGGGTGCATTGGTGAAGCTTAGTTGGATCATCGGCAGAGATGTGTGGTGGGTGCATCGGTGGAGCTGTGTGGTGGGTGCATCAGTGGAGCTGTGTGTCGGTGGAGCTGAGTGGTGGGTGCATCAGTGGAGCTGGGTTGTGGGTGCATCGGTGGAGCTGTGTGGTGGGTGCCTCGGTGGAGCTGTGTGATGGGTGCATCGGTGGAGCTGTGTGGTGGGTGCCTCGGTGGAGCTGTGTGATGGGTGCATCGGTGGAGCTGTGTGGTGGGTGCATCGGTGGAGCTGTGTAGGTGGAGCTGTGTGGTAGGTGCATCGGTGGAGCTGTGTGGTGGGTGCATTGGTGGAGCTGTGTGGTGGGTGCATCAGTGGAGCTGTGTGGTGGGTGCCTCGGTGGAGCTCTGTGGTGGGTGCATCGGTGAAGCTGTGTGGTGGGTGCATCGTTGGAGCTTAGTGGGTCCATTGTTGGAGCTGTGTGGTGGGTGCATTGGTGGAGCTTAGTTGGAGCATCGGTGGAGCTGTGTGGTGGCTGCATCAGTGGAGCTGTGTGGTGGGTGCATCAGTGGAGCTGTGTGGTGTGTCGTTCAGTGGAGCTGTGTGGTGGGTGCCTCGGTGGAGCTGTGTGGTGGGTGCCTCGGTGGAGCTATGTGGTGGGTGCATCGGTGGAGCTGTGTGGTGGGTGCTTCGGTGGAGCTGTGTGGTGGGTGCATCAATGGAGCTGTGTAGGTGGGGCTGTGTGGTGGGTGCATTGGTAGAGCTCTGTGGTGGGTGCATTGGTGGAGCTGTGTGGTGGGTGCATTGGTGGAGCTGTGTGGTGGGTGCCTCGGTGGAGCTAGGTGGTGGGTGCATCGGTGGAGCTGTGTGGTGGGTGCATCGGTGGAGCTGTGTGATGGGTGCATCAGTGGAGCTGTGTGGTGGGTGCATTGGTGGAGCTGTGTGGTGGGTGCATCGGTGGAGCTGTGTCAGTGGAGCTGAGTGGTGGGTGCATCAGTGGAGCTGTGTGGTGGGTGCATCAGTGGAGCTGTGTCTGTGGAGCTGTGTGGTGGGTGCATTGGTAGATCTCTGTGGTGGCTGCATCGGTGGAGCTGTGTGGTGGGTGCCTCGGTGGAGCTGGTTCATGGGTGCATCGGTGGAGCTGTGTTGTGGGTGCATCGGTGGAGCTGTGTAGGTGGAGCTGTGTGGTGGGTGCATCGGTGGAGCTGTGTGGTGGGTGCATAGGTGGAGCTTAGTGCATCCATTGCTGGAGCTTAGTGGGTCCTTTGGTGGAGCTGTGTGGTGGGTGCATTGGTGGAGCTTAGATGGATCATCGGCAGAGATGTGTGGTGGGTGCATCAGTGGAGCTGGGTGCATCGGTGGAGCTGTGTGGTGGCTGCCTCGGTGGAGCTGTGTGGTGGGTGCCTCGGTGGAGCTGTGTGATGGGTGCATCGGTGGAGCTGTGTGGTAGGTGCATCGGTGGAGCTGTGCAGTGGGTGCATTGGTGGAGCTGTGTGGTGGGTGCATCAGTGGAGCTGTGTGGTGGGTGCATCGGTGGAGCTGTGTTGTGGGTGCATCGGTGGAGCTGTGTAGGTGGAGCTGTGTGGTGGGTGCATCGGTGGAGCTGTGTGGTGGGTGCATAGGTGGAGCTTAGTGCATCCATTGCTGGAGCTTAGTGGGTCCTTTGGTGGAGCTGTGTGGTGGGTGCATTGGTGGAGCTTAGTTGGATCATCGGCAGAGATGTGTGGTGGGTGCATCAGTGGAGCTGGGTGGTGGGTGCATCGGTGGAGCTGTGTGGTGGCTGCCTCGGTGGAGCTGTGTGGTGGGTGCCTCGGTGGAGCTGTGTGATGGGTGCATCGGTGGAGCTGTGTGGTAGGTGCATCGGTGGAGCTGTGCAGTGGGTGCATTGGTGGAGCTGTGTGGTGGGTGCATCGGTGGAGCTGTGTGGTGGGTGCATCAGTGGAGCTGTGTAGGTGGAGCTTTGTGGTAGGTGCATCGGTGGAGCTGTGCGGTGGGTGCATTGGTGGAGCTGTGTGGTGGGTGCATCGGTGGAGCTGTGTGGTGGGTGCCTCGGTGGAGCTGTGTAGGTGGAACTGTGTGGTGGTTGAATCGGTGCAGCTGTGTGGCAGTGCATCAGTGGAGCTGTGTAGGTGGAGCTGTGTGGTGGGTGAATCATTGGAGCTGTGTGGTGGGTGCATTGGTGGAGCTGTGTGGCAGGTGGAGCTGTGTGGTGGGTGCCTATGTGGAGCTCTGTGGTGGGTGCATCGGTGGAGCTTAGTGGGTCCATTGGTGGAGCTGTGTGGTGCGTGCATTGGTGGAGCTTAGTTGGAGCATCGGTGGAGCTGTGTGGTGGGTGCATCGGCTGAGCTGTGTGGTGGGTGCATCGGTGGAGATGTGTGGTGGGTGCATCAATTGAGCTGTGCAGGTGGAGCTGAGTAATGGGTGCATCAGTGGAGCTGGGTGGTGGGTGCATTGGTAGAGCTGTGTGGTGGGTGCATCGGTGGAGCTGTGTGGTGTGTGCCTCAGTGGAGCTGGGTGGTGGGTGCATCGGTGGAGCTGTGTGGTGGGTGCATCGGTGGAGCTGTGTGGTGGGTGCATCAGTGGAGCTGTGTGGTGGGTGCATCAGTGGAGCTGTGCGGTGGGTACATCGGTGGAGCTGTGTCGGTGGAGCTGTGTGGTGGCTGCATTGGTGGAGCTGTGTGGTGGGTGCCTCAGTGGGGCTGTGTAGGTGGAGCTGTGTGGTGGGTGCATCGGTGGAGCTGTGTGGTGGGTGCATCGGTGGAGCTTAGTGGGTCCATTGGTGGAGCAGTGTGGTGGGTGCATTGGTGGAGCTTAGTTGGATCATCGGCAGAGATGTGTGGTGGGTGCATCGGTGGAGCTGTGTGGTGGGTGCATCAGTGGAGCTGTGTCGGTGGAGCTGAGTGGTGGGTGCATCAGTGGAGCTGGGTGGTGGGTGCATCGGTGGAGCTGTGTGGTGGGTGCCTCGGTGGAGCTGTGTGATGGGTGCATCGGTGGAGCTGTGTGGTGGGTGCCTCGGTGGAGCTGTGTGATGGGTGCATCGGTGGAGCTGTGTGGTGGGTGCATCGGTGGAGCTGTGTAGGTGGAGCTGTGTGGTAGGTGCATCGGTGGAGCTGTGTGGTGGGTGCATTGGTGGAGCTGTGTGGTGGGTGCATCAGTGGAGCTGTGTGGTGGGTGCCTCGGTGGAGCTCTGTGGTGGGTGCATCGGTGAAGCTGTGTGGTGGGTGCATCGGTGGAGCTTAGTGGGTCCATTGTTGGAGCTGTGTGGTGGGTGCATTGGTGGAGCTTAGTTGGAGCATCGGTGGAGCTGTGTGGTGGCTGCATCAGTGGAGCTGTGTGGTGGGTGCATCAGTGGAGCTGTGTGGTGTGTCGTTCAGTGGAGCTGTGTGGTGGGTGCCTCGGTGGAGCTGTGTGGTGGGTGCCTCGGTGGAGCTATGTGGTGGGTGCATCGGTGGAGCTGTGTGGTGGGTGCTTCGGTGGAGCTGTGTGGTGGGTGCATCAATGGAGCTGTGTAGGTGGGGCAGTGTGGTGGGTGCATTGGTAGAGCTCTGTGGTGGGTGCATTGGTGGAGCTGTGTGGTGGGTGCATTGGTGGAGCTGTGTGGTGGGTGCCTCGGTGGAGCTAGGTGGTGGGTGCATCGGTGGAGCTGTGTGGTGGGTGCATCGGTGGAGCTGTGTGATGGGTGCATCAGTGGAGCTGTGTGGTGGGTGCATTGGTGGAGCTGTGTGGTGGGTGCATCGGTGGAGCTGTGTCAGTGGAGCTGAGTGGTGGGTGCATCAGTGGAGCTGTGTGGTGGGTGCATCAGTGGAGCTGTGTCTGTGGAGCTGTGTGGTGGGTGCATTGGTAGAGCTCTGTGGTGGCTGCATCGGTGGAGCTGTGTGGTGGGTGCCTCGGTAGAGCTGGTTGATGGGTGCATCGGTGGAGCTGTGTTGTGGGTGCATCGGTGGAGCTGTGTAGGTGGAGCTGTGTGGTGGGTGCATCGGTGGAGCTGTGTGGTGGGTGCATAGGTGGAGCTTAGTGCATCCATTGCTGGAGCTTAGTGGGTCCTTTGGTGGAGCTGTGTGGTGGGTGCATTGGTGGAGCTTAGTTGGATCATCGGCAGAGATGTGTGGTGGGTGCATCAGTGGAGCTGGGTGGTGGGTGCATCGGTGGAGCTGTGTGGTGGCTGCCTCGATGGAGCTGTGTGGTGGGTGCCTCGGTGGAGCTGTGTGATGGGTGCATCGGTGGAGCTGTGTGGTAGGTGCATCGGTGGAGCTGTGCAGTGGGTGCATTGGTGGAGCTGTGTGGTGGGTGCATCGGTGGAGCTGTGTGGTAGGTGCATCGGTGGAGCTGTGTTGTGGGTGCATCGGTGGAGCTGTGTAGGTGGAGCTGTGTGGTGGGTGCATCGGTGGAGCTGTGTGGTGGGTGCCTCGGTGGAGCTGTGTGGTGGGTGCCTCAGTGGAGCTGTGTGGTGGGTGCATCGGTGGAGCTGTGTGGTGGGTGCCTCGGTGGAGCTGGGTGGTGGGTGTATCGGTGGAGCTGTGTGGTGGGTGCATCGGTGGAGCTGTGTGGTGGGTGCATCAGTGGAGCTGTGTGGTGGGTGCATCAGTGGAGCTGTGTGGTGGGTGCATCGGTGGAGCTGTGTCAGTGGAGCTGTGTGGTGGCTGCATCGGTGGAGCTGTGTGGTGGGTGCCTCGGTGGGGCTGTGTAGGTGGAGCTGTGTGGTGGGTGCATCGGTGGAGCTTAGTGGGTCCATTGGTGGAGCAGTGTGGTGGGTGCATTGGTGGAGCTTAGTTGGATCATCAGCAGAGATGTGTGGTGGGTGCATCGGTGGAGCTGTGTCGGAGGAGCTGAGTGGTGGGTGCATCAGTGGAGCTGGGTGGTGGGTGCATCGGTGGAGCTGTGTGGTGGGTACATTGGTGGAGCTTAGTTGGAGCATCGGTAGAGCTGTGTGGTGGCTGCATTGGTGGAGCTGTGTGGTGGCTGCATCGGTGGAGCTGTGTGGTGGGTGCATCAGTGGAGCTGTGTGGTGGGTCATTCAGTGGAACTGTGTGGTGGGTGCCTCGGTGGAGCAGTGTGGTGGGTGCATCGGTGGAGCTGTGTGGTGGGTGCATCAATTGAGCTGTGCAGGTGGAGCTGAGTAATGGGTGCATCAGTGGAGCTGGGTGGTGGGTGCATTGGTAGAGCTGTGTGGTGGGTGCATCGGTGTAGCTGTGTGGTGGGTGCCTCAGTGGAGCTGGGTGGTGGGTGCATCGGTGGAGCTGTGTGGTGGGTGCATCGGTGGAGCTGTGTGGTGGGTGCATCAGTGGAGCTGTGTGGTGGGTGCATCAGTGGAGCTGTGCGGTGGGTACATCGGTGGAGCTGTGTCGGTGGAGCTGTGTGGTGGCTGCATTGGTGGAGCTGTGTGGTGGGTGCCTCAGTGGGGCTGTGTAGGTGGAGCTGTGTGGTGGGTGCATCGGTGGAGCTGTGTGGTGGGTGCATCGGTGGAGCTTAGTGGGTCCATTGGTAGAGCAGTGTGGTGGGTGCATTGGTGAAGCTTAGTTGGATCATCGGCAGAGATGTGTGGTGGGTGCATCGGTGGAGCTGTGTGGTGGGTGCATCAGTGGAGCTGTGTCGGTGGAGCTGAGTGGTGGGTGCATCAGTGGAGCTGGGTTGTGGGTGCATCGGTGGAGCTGTGTGGTGGGTGCCTCGGTGGAGCTGTGTGATGGGTGCATCGGTGGAGCTGTGTGGTGGGTGCCTCGGTGGAGCTGTGTGATGGGTGCATCGGTGGAGCTGTGTGGTGGGTGCATCGGTGGAGCTGTGTAGGTGGAGCTGTGTGGTAGGTGCATCGGTGGAGCTGTGTGGTGGGTGCATTGGTGGAGCTGTGTGGTGGGTTCATCAGTGGAGCTGTGTGGTGGGTGCCTCGGTGGAGCTCTGTGGTGGGTGCATCGGTGAAGCTGTGTGGTGGGTGCATCGTTGGAGCTTAGTGGGTCCATTGTTGGAGCTGTGTGGTGGGTGCATTGGTGGAGCTTAGTTGGAGCATCGGTGGAGCTGTGTGGTGGCTGCATCAGTGGAGCTGTGTGGTGGGTGCATCAGTGGAGCTGTGTGGTGTGTCGTTCAGTGGAGCTGTGTGGTGGGTGCCTCGGTGGAGCTGTGTGGTGGGTGCCTCGGTGGAGCTATGTGGTGGGTGCATCGGTGGAGCTGTGTGGTGGGTGCTTTGGTGGAGCTGTGTGGTGGGTGCATCAATGGAGCTGTGTAGGTGGGGCTGTGTGGTGGGTGCATTGGTAGAGCTCTGTGGTGGGTGCATTGGTGGAGCTGTGTGGTGGGTGCATTGGTGGAGCTGTGTGGTGGGTGCCTCGGTGGAGCTAGGTGGTGGGTGCATCGGTGGAGCTGTGTGGTGGGTGCATCGGTGGAGCTGTGTGATGGGTGCATCAGTGGAGCTGTGTGGTGGGTGCATTGGTGGAGCTGTGTGGTGGGTGCATCGGTTGAGCTGTGTCAGTGGAGCTGAGTGGTGGGTGCATCAGTGGAGCTGTGTGGTGGGTGCATCAGTGGAGCTGTGTCTGTGGAGCTGTGTGGTGGGTGCATTGGTAGAGCTCTGTGGTGGCTGCATCGGTGGAGCTGTGTGGTGGGTGCCTCGGTGGAGCTGGTTGATGGGTGCATCGGTGGAGCTGTGTTGTGGGTGCATCGGTGGAGCTGTGTAGGTGGAGCTGTGTGGTGGGTGCATCGGTGGAGCTGTGTGGTGGGTGCATAGGTGGAGCTTAGTGCATCCATTGCTGGAGCTTAGTGGGTCCTTTGGTGGAGCTGTGTGGTGGGTGCATTGGTGGAGCTTAGATGGATCATCGGCAGAGATGTGTGGTGGGTGCATCAGTGGAGCTGGGTGCATCGGTGGAGCTGTGTGGTGGCTGCCTCGGTGGAGCTGTGTGGTGGGTGCCTCGGTGGAGCTGTGTGATGGGTGCATCGGTGGAGCTGTGTGGTAGGTGCATCGGTGGAGCTGTGCAGTGGGTGCATTGGTGGAGCTGTGTGGTGGGTGCATCAGTGGAGCTGTGTGGTGGGTGCATCGGTGGAGCTGTGTTGTGGGTGCATCGGTGGAGCTGTGTAGGTGGAGCTGTGTGGTGGGTGCATCGGTGGAGCTGTGTGGTGGGTGCATAGGTGGAGCTTAGTGCATCCATTGCTGGAGCTTAGTGGGTCCTTTGGTGGAGCTGTGTGGTGGGTGCATTGGTGGAGCTTAGTTGGATCATCGGCAGAGATGTGTGGTGGGTGCATCAGTGGAGCTGGGTGGTGGGTGCATCGGTGGAGCTGTGTGGTGGCTGCCTCGGTGGAGCTGTGTGGTGGGTGCCTCGGTGGAGCTGTGTGATGGGTGCATCGGTGGAGCTGTGTGGTAGGTGCATCGGTGGAGCTGTGCAGTGGGTGCATTGGTGGAGCTGTGTGGTGGGTGCATCGGTGGAGCTGTGTGGTGGGTGCATCGGTGGAGCTGTGTGGTGGGTGCATCGGTGGAGCTGTGTAGGTGGAGCTTTGTGGTAGGTGCATCGGTGGAGCTGTGCGGTGGGTGCATTGGTGGAGCTGTGTGGTGGGTGCATCGGTGGAGCTGTGTGGTGGGTGCCTCGGTGGAGCTGTGTAGGTGGAACTGTGTGGTGGTTGAATCGGTGCAGCTGTGTGGCAGTGCATCAGTGGAGCTGTGTAGGTGGAGCTGTGTGGTGGGTGAATCATTGGAGCTGTGTGGTGGGTGCATTGGTGGAGCTGTGTGGCAGGTGGAGCTGTGTGGTGGGTGCCTATGTGGAGCTCTGTGGTGGGTGCATCGGTGGAGCTTAGTGGGTCCATTGGTGGAGCTGTGTGGTGCGTGCATTGGTGGAGCTTAGTTGGAGCATCGGTGGAGCTGTGTGGTGGGTGCATCGGCTGAGCTGTGTGGTGGGTGCATCAGTGGAGCTGTGTGGTGGGTGCATCGGTGGAGCTGTGTAGGTGGAGCTGTGTGGTTGGTGCATTGGTGTAGCTGTGTAGGTGGAGCTGTGTGGTGGGTGCATCGGTGGAGCTGGTTGGTGGGTGCATTGGTGGAGCTGTGTGGTGGGTCAATTGGTGGAGCTGTGTGGTGGGTGCATTGGTGGAGCTGTGTGGTGGGTACCTCGGTGGAGCTCTGTGGTGGGTGCATCGATGGAGCTTAGTGGGTCCATTGGTGGGGCTGTGTGGTGGGTGCATTGATGGAGCTAAGTTGGAGCATCGGTGGAGCTGTGTGGTGGGTGCATCGGTGGAGCTGTGTGGTGGGTGCATCAGTGGAGCTGTGTGATGGGTGCATCGGTGGAGCTGTGTGGTGGGTGCATCGGTGGAGCTGTGTGGTGGGTGCCTTCGTGGAGCTGTATGGTGCGTGCCTCAGTGGAGCTGTGTGGTGGGTGCATCGTGGAGCTGTGTGGTGGGTGCATCGGTGGAGCTGTGTGGGTGGAGCTGTGTGGTGGTCACATTGGTGGAGCTGGGTGGTGGGTGCATCAGTGGAGCTGTGTCAGTGGAGCTGTGTGGTGGGTGCATCGGTGGAGCTGTGTAGGTGGATGTTGGACAGGCCCCAGAAAAGGGCTCGCTCCCTCCCCGCATGACAGAGCCAGGACACCGACTCTCCAGAAGCTACCCACAGAAGCAACCCGTAACCCGTCCCACACGGGACGCCTGCCCCCGAACATCTCTGTATCACTGGCCCGGGCCACCGCCAGCACCATTGCCCGGGCCCAGCCGCCATCTTGGACACTGCACCACGAGGCCGCGTGGCCTCAGCTCGACCCTAACCCTGGGCCTGACCAGGCCCGACATCCCGGCACCACCATCCACCCAGGAGGTGAGCGGACCACTTGGCTGGTCAATGGGAGAGAGGAGTTTCGATGGCTCTCCCCCGCCAGGTGCCAATCGCCCCCAGCCTCCCCGGGTGCTGGCTCCACCCCCCTGCTGGGTGTCTGGACTCCCTCATCCCGGACCTCCCGACCTCCAAGTGTGATGGTCCGGACATCAAAGGGCACCAGACCTATAACTGGGGCAGCTCCAGAGCAGGAAGGCAGTTGTATCCTGGAGTCGAGAGACACTGTGAAGAACTCATCCTTGACGGACTGCTGGCGCTGCCGCAGCCCTGCCTTGTGAACTGTTGTCCTGCCTGCTGGCGCTGCCGCAGCCTTCTGCAACCTAAATCCTCATCGGGACCTGCTGGCGCGGCCCCTTGCAACCACCATCCTCGTCGGGACCTGCTGGCGCTGCTGCGGCCCGTTGCAACCACCATCTTCGTCGGGACCTGCTGGCGCTGCCGCGGCCCGTTGCCACCTACGATCTCCTCGGGACCTGCTGGCGCTGCCGCGGCCCGACCTCCTAGAACGCCGAGCTCGAGGATTGTGAGCTAACCATCATTCCATCTCAACTACCAGTTCGGTAACAAGACTGTCCCACTACCCCCTTTTCCTTCAAAGAGACTAGAATCGAGGGGACCCCTGTGTTCTGACCTCCTTGTACCATACTACCGTACTTCAAGATTTGCTTATAAAGAACGTTAAACCTTATCTTTGTGTGGTGTCCATCTGTGGGGGGGAAGTTACTTGTCTGTACGATCGCTGGAGACGGCTCTCCCCGGAGGCCTCTCCCCTTGTCCTCGGCCGATCCTCCAGGTCCCGTCTAACAGTGGAGCTGTGTGGTGGGTGCATCAGTGGAGCTGTGTTGGTGGAGCTGTGTGGTGGCTTCATCGGAGGAGCTGTGTGGTGGCTGCATCGGTTGAGCTGTGTGGTGGGTGCATCGGTGGAGCTGTGTGGTGGGTGCCTTGGTGGAGCTGTATGGTGCGTGCCTCAGTGGAGCTGTGTGGTGGGTGCATCGGTGGCGCTGTGTGGTGGGTGCATCAGTGGAGCTGTGTCGGTTAAGCTGTATGGTGGGTGCATTGGTGGAGCTGGGTGGTGGGTGCATCAGTGGAGCTGTGTCAGTGGAGCTGTGTGGTGGGTGCATCAGTGGAGCTGTGTAGGTGGAGCTGTGTGGTGGGTGCATCGGTGGAGCTGTGTGATGGGTGCATTGGTGGAGCTGTGTGGTGGGTAAATCAGTGGAGCTGTGGGGTGGGTGCCTCGTTGGAGCTCAGTGGTGGGTGCATCGGTGAAGCTGTGTGGTGGGTGCATCGGTGGACCTTAGTGGGTCCATTGGTGGAGCTGTGTGGTGGGTGCATTGGTGGAGCTTAGTTGGAGCATCGGTGGAGCTGTGTGGTGGGTGCATCGGTGGAGCTGTATGGTGGGTGCATCAGTGGAGCTGTGTTGGCGGAACGGTGTGCTGGGTGCATCGATGGAGCTGGGTGGTGGGTGGATCGGTGGAGCTGTGTGGTGGGTGCCTTTGTGGAGCTGTGTGGTGGGTGCCTTGGTGGAGCTGTGTGGTGGGTGCATCGGTGGAGCTGTGTGGTGGGTGCCTCGGTGGAGCTCTGTGGTGGGTGCATCGGTGGAGCTGTGTGGTGAGTGCCTCGGTGGAGCTCTGTGGTGGGTGCATCGGTGAAGCTGTGTGGTGGGTGCATCGGTGGAGCTTAGTGGGTCCATTGGTGGAGCTGTGTGGTGGGTGCATTGGTGGAGCTTAGTTGGATCATCGGCGGAGCTGTGTGGTGGGTGCATCGGTGGAGCTGTGTGGTGGGTGCATCAGTGGAGCTGTGTGGTGGGTGCATCGGTGGAGGTGTGTGGTGGGTGCATCGGTGGAGCTGTGTAGGTGGAGCTGTTTGGTGGGTGCATCGGTGGAGCTCTGTGGTGGGTGCATCGGTGGAGCTCTGTGGTGGGTGCATCAGTGAAGCTGTGTGGTGGGTGCAGCAGTGGAGCTGTGTGGTGGGTGCATCAGTGGAGCTGTGTTGGTGGAGCTGTGTGGTGGGTGCATTGGTGGAGCTGTGTAGGTGGAGCTGTGTGGTGGTTGCATCAGTGGAGCTGGTTGGTGGGTGCATTGGTGGAGCTGTGTGGTGGATACCTTGGTGGAGCTCTGTGGTGGGTGCATCAGTGAAGCTGTGTGGTGGGTGCATCGGTGGAGCTTAGTGGGTCCATTGGTGGAGCTATGTGGTGGGTGCATCGGTGGAGCTGTGTGGTGGGTGCATCAGTGGAGCTATGTGATGGGTGCATCGGTGGAGCTGTGTGGTGGGTGCATCGGTGGAGCTGTGTGGTGGGTGCCTTGGTGGAGCTGTATGGTGGGTGCCTTGGTGGAGCTGTGTGGTGGGTGCCTCGGTGGAGCTGTGTGGTGGGTGCATCAGTCGAGCTGTGTCCGTGGAGCGGTGTGGTGGGTGTATTGGTGGTGGTGGGTGCATCAGTGGAGCTGTGTCGGTGGAGCAGTGTGGTAGCTGCATCGGTGGAGCTGTGTGGTGGAACATCAGTGGAGCTGTGTGGTGGGTCGTTCGGTGGAGCTGTGTGGTGGGTGCCTCGGTGGAGCTGTGTGGTGGGTGCATCGGTGGAGCTGTGTGGTGGGTGCATCGGTGGAGCTGTGTAGGTAGAGCTGTGTGGTCGGTGCATCGGTGGAGCTGTGTGATGGGTGCATTGGTGAAGCTGTGTGGTTGTTAAATCAGTGGATCTATGTGGTGGGTGCCTCGGTGGAGCTCTGTGGTGGGTGCATCGGTGAAGCTGTGTCGTGGGTGCATCGGTGGACCTTAGTGGGTCCATTGGTGGAACTGTGTGGTGGGTGCATTGGTGGAGCTTAGTTGGAGCATCGGTGGTGCTGTGTGGTGGGTGCATCAGTAGAGCTTTGTGGTGGGTGCATCAGTGGAGCTGTGTCGGCGGAGCTGTGTGCTGGGTTCATCGGTGGAGCTGGGTGGTGGGTGTATCGTGGAGCTGTGTGGTGGGTGCATCGGTGGAGCTGTGTGGTGGGTGCATAGGTGGAGCTGTGTGGTGGGTGCATCTGTTGAGCTGTGTGGTGGGTGCATAGGTGGAGCTGTGTGGTGGGTGCCTCGGTGGAGCTGTGTGGTGGGTGCATTGGTGGAGCTGTGTGGTGGGTGCCTTGGTGGAGCTGTATGGTGGGTGCCTTGGTGGAGCTGTGTGGTGGGTGCATCGGTGGAGCTGTGTGGTGGGTGCATTGGTGGAGCTGTGTCAGTGGAGCTGGGTGGTGGGTGCATCGGTGGAGCTGTGTGGTGGGTGCCTCAGTGGAGCTGTGTGGTGGGTCGTTTGGTGGAGCTGTGTGGTGGGTGCCTCGGTGGAGCTGTGTGGTGGGTGCCTCGGTGGAGCTCTGTGGTGGGTGCATCGGTGAAGCTTTGTGGTGGGTGCATCGGTGGAGCTTAGTGGGTGTATTTGTGGAGCTGTGTGGTGGGTACATTGGTGGAGCTTAGTTGGAGCATCTGTGGAGCTGTGTGGTGGGTGCATCAGTGGAGCTGTGTGGTGGGTGCATCGGTGGAGCTGTGTCGGTGAAGCTGGGTGGTGGGTGCATCGGTGGAGCTGTGTGGTGGGTGCATCGGTGGAGCTGTGTAGGTGTACTTGTGTGGTGGGTGCATCTGTTGATCTCTGTGGTGAGTGCATCTGTGGAGCTGTGTGGTGGGTGCATCGGTGGAGCTGTGTGGTGGGTGCATCGGTGGAGCTGTGTGGTTGGTGCATCCATGGAGCTGTGTGGTGGGTGCATCGGTGGAGCTGTGTCGGTGGAGTGGTGTGGAGGGTGCATCGGTGGAGCTGTGTGGTGGGTGCCTTGGTGGAGCTGTATGGTGGGTACCTCGGTGGAGCTGTGTGGTGGGTGCATCGGTGGAGCTTTGTTGGTGGAGCTGTGTGGTGGGTGCATTGGTGGAGCTGGGTGGTGGGTGCATCGATGGAGCTGTGTGTTGGGTCGTTCGGTTTAGCTGTGTGGTGGGTGCCTTGGTGGAGCTGTGTGGTGGGTGCATCGGTGGAGATGTGTGGTGGGTGTATCGGTGGAGCTGTGTAGGTGGAGCTGTGTGGTGGGTTTATCGGTGGAGCTCTGTGGTGGGTGCATTGGTGGAGCTGTGTGGTGGGTGCATCGGTGGAGCTGTGTGGTGGGTGCCTCTGTACAGCTGTGTGGTGGGTGCATTGGTGGAGCTGTGTGGTGGGTGCATCGGTGGAACTGTGTGGTGGGTGCATCGGTGGAGCTGTGTGGTGGGTGCATCAGTGGAGCTGTGTGGTGGGTGCATCGGTGGAGCTGTGTGGTGGGTACATTGGTGGAGCTGTTTGGTGGAGCTGTGTGGTGGGTGCATCAGTGGAGCTGGTTGGTGGGTGCATTGGTGGAGCTGTGTGGTAGGTGCATTGGTGGAGCTGTGTGGTGGGTGCCTCGGTGGAGCTGTGTGGTGGGTGCATTGGTGGAGCTGTGTGGTGGGTGCATTGGTGGAGCTGTGTCGGTGGAGCTGGTTGGTGGGTGCATCGGTGAGCTGTGTGGTGGGTGCCTCAGTGGAGATGTGTGGTGGGTCGTTTCGAGGAGCTGTGTGGTGGGTGCCTCGGTGGAGCTGTGTGGTGGGTGCCTCGGTGGAGCTCTGTGGTGGGTGCATCGGTGAAGCTTTGTGGTGGGTGCATCGGTGGAGCTTAGTGGGTGTATTTGTGGAGCTGTGTGGTGGGTACATTGGTGGAGCTTAGTTGGAGCATCAGTGGAGCTGTGTGGTGGGTGCATCAGTGGAGCTGTGTGGTGGGTGCATCAGTGGAGCTGTGTGGTGGGTGCATCGGTGGAGCTGTGTCGGTGGAGCTGGGTGCTGGAGGCATTGGTGAAGCTCGGTGGTGGGTGCATCGGTGGAGCTGTGTGGTGGGTGCATCAGTGGAGCTGTGTAGGTGTAACTGTGTGGTGGGTGCATCTGTTGAACTGTGTGGTAGGTGCATCTGTGGAGCTGTGTGGTGGGTGCCTCGGTGGAGCTGTGTGGTGGGTGCATCGGTGGAGCTGTGTGGTGGGTGCATCCATGTAGCTGTGTGGTGGGTGCATCGGTGGAGCTGTGTCTGTGGAGTGGTGTGGAGGGTGCATCGGTGGAGCTGTGTGGTGGGTGCCTTGGTGGAGCTGTATGGTGGGTACCTCGGTAGAGCTGTGTGGTGGGTGCATCGGTGGAGCTTTGTTGGTGGAGCTGTGTGGTGGGTGCATTGGTGGAGCTGGGCGGTGGGTGCATCGATGGAGCTGTGTGGTGGGTTGTTCGCTGGAGCTGTGTGGTGGGTGCCTCGGTGGAGCGGTGTGGTGGGTACCTCGGTGGAGCTGTTTGGTGGGTGCATCGGTGGAGGTGTGTGGTGGGTGCATCGGTGGAGCTGTGTAGGTGGAGCTGTGTGGTGGGTTTATCGGTGGAGCTCTGTGGTGGGTGCATTGGTGGAGCTGTGTGGTGGGTGCATCGGTGGAGCTGTGTGGTGGGTGCCTCTGTACAGCTGTGTGGTGGGTGCATCGGTGGAGCTGTGTGGTGGGTGCATCGGTGGAATTGTGTGGTGGGTGCATCGGTGGATCTGTGTGGTGGGTGCATCAGTGGAGCTGTGTGGTGGGTGCATCGGTGGAGCTGTGTGGTGGGTGCATCGGTGGAGCTGTGTCGGTGGAGCTGTGTGGTGGCTGCATCGGTGGAGCTGTGTGGTCGGTGCATCGGTGGAGCTGTGTAGTGGGTTGTTTGGTGGAGCTGTGTGGTGGGTGCCTCGGTGGAGCTATGTGATGGGTGCATTGGTGGAGCTGTGTGGTGGGTGCATCGGTGGAGCTGTGTAGGTAGAACTGTGTGGTGGGTGCATCGGTGGAGCTGTGTGGTGGATGCATTGGTGTAGCTGTGTGGTGGGTGCATCGGTGGAGCTGTGTGGTGGGTGCCTTGGTGGAGCTGTATGGTGGGTGCCTTGGTGGAGCTGTGTGGTGGGTGCCTCGGTGGAGCTGTGTGGTGGGTGCATCAGTCGAGCTGTGTCCGTGGAGCGGTGTGGTGGGTGTATTGGTGGTGGTGGGTGCATCAGTGGAGCTGTGTCGGTGGAGCAGTGTGGTAGCTGCATCGGTGGAGCTGTGTGGTGGAACATCAGTGGAGCTGTGTGGTGGGTCGTTCGGTGGAGCTGTGTGGTGGGTGCCTCGGTGGAGCTGTGTGGTGGGTGCATCGGTGGAGCTGTGTGGTGGGTGCATCGGTGGAGCTGTGTAGGTAGAGCTGTGTGGTCGGTGCATCGGTGGAGCTGTGTGATGGGTGCATTGGTGAAGCTGTGTGGTTGTTAAATCAGTGGATCTATGTGGTGGGTGCCTCGGTGGAGCTCTGTGGTGGGTGCATCGGTGAAGCTGTGTCGTGGGTGCATCGGTGGACCTTAGTGGGTCCATTGGTGGAACTGTGTGGTGGGTGCATTGGTGGAGCTTAGTTGGAGCATCGGTGGTGCTGTGTGGTGGGTGCATCAGTAGAGCTTTGTGGTGGGTGCATCAGTGGAGCTGTGTCGGCGGAGCTGTGTGCTGGGTTCATCGGTGGAGCTGGGTGGTGGGTGTATCGTGGAGCTGTGTGGTGGGTGCATCGGTGGAGCTGTGTGGTGGGTGCATAGATGGAGCTGTGTGGTGGGTGCATCTGTTGAGCTGTGTGGTGGGTGCATAGGTGGAGCTTTATGGTGGGTGCATAGGTGGAGCTGTGTGGTGGGTGCCTCGGTGGAGCTGTGTGGTTGGTGCATTGGTGGAGCTGTGTGGTGGGTGCCTTGGTGGAGCTGTATGGTGGGTGCCTTGGTGGAGCTGTGTGGTGGGTGCATCGGTGGAGCTGTGTGGTGGGTGCATTGGAGGAGCTGTGTCAGTGGAGCTGGGTGGTGGGTGCATCGGTGGAGCTGTGTGGTGGGTGCCTCAGTGGAGCTGTGTGGTGGGTCGTTTGGTGGAGCTGTGTGGTGGGTGCCTCGGTGGAGCTGTGTGGTGGGTGCCTCGGTGGAGCTCTGTGGTGGGTGCATCGGTGAAGCTTTGTGGTGGGTGCATCGGTGGAGCTTAGTGGGTGTATTTGTGGAGCTGTGTGGTGGGTACATTGGTGGAGCTTAGTTGGAGCATCAGTGGAGCTGTGTGGTGGGTGCATCAGTGGAGCTGTGTGGTGGGTGCATCGGTGGAGCTGTGTCGGTGAAGCTGGGTGGTGGGTGCATCGGTGGAGCTGTGTGGTGGGTGCATCGGTGGAGCTGTGTAGGTGTACTTGTGTGGTGGGTGCATCTGTTGATCTCTGTGGTGAGTGCATCTGTGGAGCTGTGTGGTGGGTGCATCGGTGGAGCTGTGTGGTGGGTGCATCGGTGGAGCTGTGTGGTGGGTGCATCCATGGAGCTGTGTGGTGGGTGCATCGGTGGAGCTGTGTCGGTGGAGTGGTGTGGAGGGTGCATCGGTGGAGCTGTGTGGTGGGTGCCTTGGTGGAGCTGTATGGTGGGTACCTCGGTGGAGCTGTGTGGTGGGTGCATCGGTGGAGCTTTGTTGGTGGAGCTGGGTGGTGGGTGCATCGATGGAGCTGTGTGTTGGGTCGTTCGGTTTAGCTGTGTGGTGGGTGCCTTGGTGGAGCTGTGTGGTGGGTACCTCGGTGGAGCTGTGTGGTGGGTGCATCGGTGGAGCTGTGTGGTGGGTGTATCGGTGGAGCTGTGTAGGTGGAGCTGTGTGGTGGGTTTATCGGTGGAGCTCTGTGGTGGGTGCATTGGTGGAGCTGTGTGGTGGGTGCATCGGTGGAGCTGTGTGGTGGGTGCCTCTGTACAGCTGTGTGGTGGGTGCATTGGTGGAGCTGTGTGGTGGGTGCATCGGTGGAACTGTGTGGTGGGTGCATCGGTGGAGCTGTGTGGTGGGTGCATCAGTGGAGCTGTGTGGTGGGTGCATCGGTGGAGCTGTGTGGTGGGTACATTGGTGGAGCTGTTTGGTGGAGCTGTGTGGTGGGTGCATCAGTGCAGCTGGTTGGTGGGTGCATTGGTGGAGCTGTGTGGTGGGTGCATCGGTGGAGCTGTGTGGTAGGTGCATCAGTGGAGCTGTGTGGTGGGTGCATCAGTGGAGCTGTGTGGTGGGTACATCGGTGGAGCTGTGTCAGTGGAGCTGAGTGGTGGGTGCATCAGTGGAGCTGTGTGGTGGTGCATCGGTGGAGCTGTGTCGGTGGAACTGTGTGGTGGCTGCATCGGTGGAGCTGTGTGGTGGGTGCCTCGGTGGAGCTGTGTGATGGGTGCATCGGTGGAGCTGTGTGGTGGGTGCATCGGTGGAGCTGTGTAGGTGGAGCTGTGTGGTGGGTGCATCGGTGGAGCTGTGTGGTGGGTGCATCGGTGGAGCTTAGTGGGTCAAGTGGTGGAGCTGTGTGGTGGGTGGAGCTTAGTTGGATTATCAGCGGAGCTGTGTGGTGGGTGCATCGGTGGAGCTGTGTGGTGGGTGCATCAGTGGAGCTGTGTAGGTAGAGCTGTGTGGTGGGTGCATTGGTGGAGCTGTGTGGTGGGTGCATTGGTGGAGCTGTGTGGTGGGTGCATCGGTGGAGCTGTGTGGTGGGTGCCTCGGTGGAGCTCTGTGGTGGGTGCATCGGTGAAGCTGTGTGGTGGGTGCATCAGTGGAGCTTAGTGGGTCCATTGGTGGCGCTGTGTGGTGGGTGGATTGGTGGAGCTTAGTTGGAGCATCGGTGGAGCTGTGTGATGGGTGCATCGGTGGAGCTGTGTGGTGGGTGCATCAGTGGAGCTATGTGCTGGGTGCATCAGTGGAGCTGTGTTGGTGGAGCTGTGTGCTGGGTGCATCAGTGGAGCTGGGTGGTGGGTGGATCGGTGGAGCTGTCTGGTGGGTGCATAGGTGGAGCTGTGTGGTGGGTGCATCTGTTGAACTGTGTGCTGGGCGCATAGGTGGAGCTGTGTGGTGGGTGCATAGGTGGAACTGTGTAGGTGGAGCTCTGTGGTGGGTGCATCGGTGGAGCTGTGTGGTGGGTGCATAGGTGGAGCTGTGTGGTGGGTGCCTCGGTGGAGCTGTGTGGTGGGTACATCGGTATAGCTTTGTCGGTGGAGCTGTGTGGTGGGTGCATCGGTGGAGCTGTGTAGGTGGAGCTCTGTGGTGGGTGCATCGGTGGAGCTGTGTGGTGGGTGCATAGGTGGAGCTGTGTGGTGGGTGCCTTGGTGGAGCTGTGTGGTGGGTGCATCAGTGGAGCTGTGTGGTGGGTGCATCGGTGGAGCTGTGTGGTCGGTGCCTTGGTGGAGCTGTATGGTGGGTGTCTTGGTGGAGTTGTGTGGTGGGTGCATCGGTGGAGCTGCATTGGTGGAGCTGTGTGGTGGGTTGTTTGGTG
The DNA here is from genome assembly GCF_964263255.1 of Lissotriton vulgaris. Lineage (NCBI taxonomy): Eukaryota > Metazoa > Chordata > Amphibia > Caudata > Salamandridae > Lissotriton > Lissotriton vulgaris. Next base: position 661,476,981 of record NC_141698.1, on the reverse strand, counting down.
GATCTGTGTTGTGGGTGCCTCGGTGGAGCTGTGTGGTGGGTGCATCGGTGGAGCTGTGTGGTGGGTGCATCGGTGGAGCTGTGTAGGTAAAGTTGTGTGGTAGGTGCATTGGTGGAGCTGTGGTGGGTGCATCGGTGAAGCTGTGTGGTGGGTGCCTCGGTGGAGCTCTGTGGTGGGTGCATCAGTGAAGCTGTGTGGTGGGTGCATTGTTGGAGCTTAGTGGGTCCATTGGTGGAGCTGTGTGGTGGGTGCATCAGTGGAGCAGTGTGCTGGGTGCATCAGTGGAGCTGTCGGTGGAGCTGTGTGCTGGCTGCATCAGTGGAGCTGGGTGGTGGGTGAATCGGTGGAGCTGTCTGTTGGGTGCATCGGTGGAGCTGTGTGGTGGGTCCATCTGTTGAGCTGTGTGGTGGGTGCATAGGTGGAGCTGTGTGGTGGGTGCCTCGGTGGAGCTGTGTGGTGGGTGCATCGGTGGAGCTGTTTGGTGGGTGCCTTAGTGGAGCTGTATGGTGGGTGCCTTGGTGGAGCTGTGTGGTGGGTGCATCGGTGGAGCTGTGTGGTGGGTGAATTGGTGGAGCTGTGTCAGTGGAGCTGGGTGGTGGGTGCATCGGTAGAGCTGTGTCGGTGGAGCTGTGTGGTGGCTGCATCGGTGGAGCTGTGTGGTGGGTGCCTTGGTGAAGCTGAGTGGTGGTCGTTTGGTGGAGCTGTGTGGTGGGTGCCTCGGTGGAGCTGTGTGGTGGGTGCCTCGGTGGAGCTGTGTGGTGGGTGCATCGGTGAAGCTGTGTGGTGGTTGCATCGGTGGAGCTTAGTGGGTGCATTGGTGGAGCTGTGTGGTGGGTACATTGGTCGAGCTTAGTTGGAGCATCAATGGAGCTGTGTGGTGGGTGCATCAGTGGAGCTGTGTGGTGGGTGCATCAGTGGAGCTGTGTGGTGGGTGCATCGGTGAAGCTGGGTGGTGGTTGCATCAGTGGAGCTGTGTGCTGGGTGCATCGGTGAAGCTGGGTGGTGGGTGCATCGGTGGAGCTGTGTAGGTGGAACTGTGTGGTGGGTGCATCTGATGAGCTGTGTGGTGGGTGCCTCAGTGGAGCTGTATGGTGGGTGCATCGGTGGAGCTGTGTGGTGGGTGCATCCATGGAGCTGTATGGTGGGTGCCTCGGTGGAGCTGTGTGGTGGGTGCATCGATGGAGCTGTGTGGTGGGTGCATCGGTGGAGCTGTATGGTGGGTGCCTCGTGGAGCTGTATGGTGGGTGCCTCGGTGGAGCTGTGTGGTGGGTGCATTGGTGGAGCTGTGTGGTGGGTGCATCGGTGGAGCTGTGTCAGTGGAGTTGTGTGGTGGGTGCATCAGTGGAGCTGTGTGGTGGGTGCCTTGGTGGAGCTGTATGGTGGGTGCCTCAGTGGAGCTGTGTGGTGGGTGCATCGGTGGAGCTGTGTGGTGGGTACATCGGTATAGCTTTGTCGGTGGAGCTGTATGGTGGGTGCATCGGTGGAGCTGTGTAGGTGGAGCTCTGTGGTGGGTGCATCGGTGGAGCTGTGTGGTGGGTGCATCGGTGGAGCTGTGGTGGGTGCATCAGTGAAGCTGTGTGGTGGGTGCATCGGTGGTGGTGGGTGCATCGGTGGAGTTGTGTAGGTGGAGCTGTGTGGTGGGTGCCTCAGTGGAGCTCTGTGGTGGGTGCATTGGTGAAGCTGTGTGGTGGGTGCATCGGTGGAGCTGGGTGGTGGGTGCATCGGTGGAGCTGTGTCGGTAGAGCTGTGGTGGCTGCATCGGTGGAGCTGTGTGGTGGCTGCATCGGTGGAGCTTTGTGGTGGGTGCATCAGTGGAGCTGTGTGGTGGGTCGTTCAGTGGAGCTGTGTGGTGGGTGCCTCGGTGGAGCTGTGTGGTGGGTGCCTCAGTGGAGCTGTGTGGTGGGTGCATCGGTGGAGCTGTGTGGTGGGTGCCTCGGTGGAGCTGGGTGGTGGGTGTATCGGTGGAGCTGTGTGGTGGGTGCATCGGTGGAGCTGTGTGGTGGGTGCATCAGTGGAGCTGTGTGGTGGGTGCATCAGTGGAGCTGTGTGGTGGGTGCATCGGTGGAGCTGTGTCGGTGGAGCTGTGTGGTGGCTGCATTGTTGGAGCTGTGTGGTGGGTGCCTCGGTGGGGCTGTGTAGGTGGAGCTGTGTGGTGGGTGCATCGGTGGAGCTTAGTGGGTCCATTGGTGGAGCAGTGTGGTGGGTGCATTGGTGGAGCTTAGTTGGATCATCAGCAGAGATGTGTGGTGGGTGCATCGGTGGAGCTGTGTCGGAGGAGCTGAGTGGTCGGTGCATCAGTGGAGCTGGGTGGTGGGTGCATCGGTGGAGCTGTGTGGTGGGTACATTGGTGGAGCTTAGTTGGAGCATCGGTGGAGCTGTGTGGTGGCTGCATTGGTGGAGCTGTGTGGTGGCTGCATCGGTGGAGCTGTGTGGTAGGTGCATCAGTGGAGCTGTGTGGTGGGTCATTCAGTGGAGCTGTGTGGTGGGTGCCTCGGTGGAGCAGTGTGGTGGGTGCATCGGTGGAGATGTGTGGTGGGTGCATCAATTGAGCTGTGCAGGTGGAGCTGAGTAATGGGTGCATCAGTGGAGCTGGGTGGTGGGTGCATTGGTAGAGCTGTGTGGTGGGTGCATCGGTGGAGCTGTGTGGTGTGTGCCTCAGTGGAGCTGGGTGGTGGGTGCATCGGTGGAGCTGTGTGGTGGGTGCATCGGTGGAGCTGTGTGGTGGGTGCATCAGTGGAGCTGTGTGGTGGGTGCATCAGTGGAGCTGTGCGGTGGGTACATCGGTGGAGCTGTGTCGGTGGAGCTGTGTGGTGGCTGCATTGGTGGAGCTGTGTGGTGGGTGCCTCAGTGGGGCTGTGTAGGTGGAGCTGTGTGGTGGGTGCATCGGTGGAGCTGTGTGGTGGGTGCATCGGTGGAGCTTAGTGGGTCCATTGGTGGAGCAGTGTGGTGGGTGCATTGGTGGAGCTTAGTTGGATCATCGGCAGAGATGTGTGGTGGGTGCATCGGTGGAGCTGTGTGGTGGGTGCATCAGTGGAGCTGTGTCGGTGGAGCTGAGTGGTGGGTGCATCAGTGGAGCTGGGTGGTGGGTGCATCGGTGGAGCTGTGTGGTGGGTGCCTCGGTGGAGCTGTGTGATGGGTGCATCGGTGGAGCTGTGTGGTGGGTGCCTCGGTGGAGCTGTGTGATGGGTGCATCGGTGGAGCTGTGTGGTGGGTGCATCGGTGGAGCTGTGTAGGTGGAGCTGTGTGGTAGGTGCATCGGTGGAGCTGTGTGGTGGGTGCATTGGTGGAGCTGTGTGGTGGGTGCATCAGTGGAGCTGTGTGGTGGGTGCCTCGGTGGAGCTCTGTGGTGGGTGCATCGGTGAAGCTGTGTGGTGGGTGCATCGGTGGAGCTTAGTGGGTCCATTGTTGGAGCTGTGTGGTGGGTGCATTGGTGGAGCTTAGTTGGAGCATCGGTGGAGCTGTGTGGTGGCTGCATCAGTGGAGCTGTGTGGTGGGTGCATCAGTGGAGCTGTGTGGTGTGTCGTTCAGTGGAGCTGTGTGGTGGGTGCCTCGGTGGAGCTGTGTGGTGGGTGCCTCGGTGGAGCTATGTGGTGGGTGCATCGGTGGAGCTGTGTGGTGGGTGCTTCGGTGGAGCTGTGTGGTGGGTGCATCAATGGAGCTGTGTAGGTGGGGCTGTGTGGTGGGTGCATTGGTAGAGCTCTGTGGTGGGTGCATTGGTGGAGCTGTGTGGTGGGTGCATTGGTGGAGCTGTGTGGTGGGTGCCTCGGTGGAGCTAGGTGGTGGGTGCATCGGTGGAGCTGTGTGGTGGGTGCATCGGTGGAGCTGTGTGATGGGTGCATCAGTGGAGCTGTGTGGTGGGTGCATTGGTGGAGCTGTGTGGTGGGTGCATCGGTGGAGCTGTGTCAGTGGAGCTGAGTGGTGGGTGCATCAGTGGAGCTGTGTGGTGGGTGCATCAGTGGAGCTGTGTCTGTGGAGCTGTGTGGTGGGTGCATTGGTAGAGCTCTGTGGTGGTTGCATCGGTGGAGCTGTGTGGTGGGTGCCTCGGTAGAGCTAGTTGATGGGTGCATCGGTGGAGCTGTGTTGTGGGTGCATCGGTGGAGCTGTGTAGGTGGAGCTGTGTGGTGGGTGCATCGGTGGAGCTGGGTGGTGGGTGCATAGGTGGAGCTTAGTGCATCCATTGCTGGAGCTTAGTGGGTCCTTTGGTGGAGCTGTGTGGTGGGTGCATTGGTGGAGCTTAGTTGGATCATCGGCAGAGATGTGTGGTGGGTGCATCAGTGGAGCTGGGTGGTGGGTGCATCGGTGGAGCTGTGTGGTGGCTGCCTCGGTGGAGCTGTGTGGTGGGTGCCTCGGTGGAGCTGTGTGATGGGTGCATCGGTGGAGCTGTGTGGTAGGTGCATCGGTGGAGCTGTGCAGTGGGTGCATTGGTGGAGCTGTGTGGTGGGTGCATCGGTGGAGCTGTGTGGTGGGTGCATCGGTGGAGCTGTGTTGTGGGTGCATCGGTGGAGCTGTGTAGGTGGAGCTGTGTGGTGGGTGCATCGGTGGAGCTGTGTGGTGGGTGCCTCGGTGGAGCTGTGTGGTGGGTGCCTCAGTGGAGCTGTGTGGTGGGTGCATCGGTGGAGCTGTGTGGTGGGTGCCTCGGTGGAGCTGGGTGGTGGGTGTATCGGTGGAGCTGTGTGGTGGGTGCATCGGTGGAGCTGTGTGGTGGGTGCATCAGTGGAGCTGTGTGGTGGGTGCATCAGTGGAGCTGTGTGGTGGGTGCATCGGTGGAGCTGTGTCGGTGGAGCTGTGTGGTGGCTGCATCGGTGGAGCTGTGTGGTGGGTGCCTCGGTGGGGCTGTGTAGGTGGAGCTGTGTGGTGGGTGCATCGGTGGAGCTTAGTGGGTCCATTGGTGGAGCAGTGTGGTGGGTGCATTGGTGGAGCTTAGTTGGATCATCAGCAGAGATGTGTGGTGGGTGCATCGGTGGAGCTGTGTCGGAGGAGCTGAGTGGTGGGTGCATCAGTGGAGCTGGGTGGTGGGTGCATCGGTGGAGCTGTGTGGTGGGTACATTGGTGGAGCTTAGTTGGAGCATCGGTGGAGCTGTGTGGTGGCTGCATTGGTGGAGCTGTGTGGTGGCTGCATCGGTGGAGCTGTGTGGTGGGTGCATCAGTGGAGCTGTGTGGTGGGTCATTCAGTGGAACTGTGTGGTGGGTGCCTCGGTGGAGCAGTGTGGTGGGTGCATCGGTGGAGCTGTGTGGTGGGTGCATCAATTGAGCTGTGCAGGTGGAGCTGAGTATTGGGTGCATCAGTGGAGCTGGGTGGTGGGTGCATTGGTAGAGCTGTGTGGTGGGTGCATCGGTGTAGCTGTGTGGTGGGTGCCTCAGTGGAGCTGGGTGGTGGGTGCATCGGTGGAGCTGTGTGGTGGGTGCATCAGTGGAGCTGTGTGGTGGGTGCATCAGTGGAGCTGTGTGGTGGGTGCATCAGTGGAGCTGTGCGGTGGGTACATCGGTGGAGCTGTGTCGGTGGAGCTGTGTGGTGGCTGCATTGGTGGAGCTGTGTGGTGGGTGCCTCAGTGGGGCTGTGTAGGTGGAGCTGTGTGGTGGGTGCATCGGTGGAGCTGTGTGGTGGGTGCATCGGTGGAGCTTAGTGGGTCCATTGGTAGAGCAGTGTGGTGGGTGCATTGGTGAAGCTTAGTTGGATCATCGGCAGAGATGTGTGGTGGGTGCATCGGTGGAGCTGTGTGGTGGGTGCATCAGTGGAGCTGTGTGTCGGTGGAGCTGAGTGGTGGGTGCATCAGTGGAGCTGGGTTGTGGGTGCATCGGTGGAGCTGTGTGGTGGGTGCCTCGGTGGAGCTGTGTGATGGGTGCATCGGTGGAGCTGTGTGGTGGGTGCCTCGGTGGAGCTGTGTGATGGGTGCATCGGTGGAGCTGTGTGGTGGGTGCATCGGTGGAGCTGTGTAGGTGGAGCTGTGTGGTAGGTGCATCGGTGGAGCTGTGTGGTGGGTGCATTGGTGGAGCTGTGTGGTGGGTGCATCAGTGGAGCTGTGTGGTGGGTGCCTCGGTGGAGCTCTGTGGTGGGTGCATCGGTGAAGCTGTGTGGTGGGTGCATCGTTGGAGCTTAGTGGGTCCATTGTTGGAGCTGTGTGGTGGGTGCATTGGTGGAGCTTAGTTGGAGCATCGGTGGAGCTGTGTGGTGGCTGCATCAGTGGAGCTGTGTGGTGGGTGCATCAGTGGAGCTGTGTGGTGTGTCGTTCAGTGGAGCTGTGTGGTGGGTGCCTCGGTGGAGCTGTGTGGTGGGTGCCTCGGTGGAGCTATGTGGTGGGTGCATCGGTGGAGCTGTGTGGTGGGTGCTTCGGTGGAGCTGTGTGGTGGGTGCATCAATGGAGCTGTGTAGGTGGGGCTGTGTGGTGGGTGCATTGGTAGAGCTCTGTGGTGGGTGCATTGGTGGAGCTGTGTGGTGGGTGCATTGGTGGAGCTGTGTGGTGGGTGCCTCGGTGGAGCTAGGTGGTGGGTGCATCGGTGGAGCTGTGTGGTGGGTGCATCGGTGGAGCTGTGTGATGGGTGCATCAGTGGAGCTGTGTGGTGGGTGCATTGGTGGAGCTGTGTGGTGGGTGCATCGGTGGAGCTGTGTCAGTGGAGCTGAGTGGTGGGTGCATCAGTGGAGCTGTGTGGTGGGTGCATCAGTGGAGCTGTGTCTGTGGAGCTGTGTGGTGGGTGCATTGGTAGATCTCTGTGGTGGCTGCATCGGTGGAGCTGTGTGGTGGGTGCCTCGGTGGAGCTGGTTCATGGGTGCATCGGTGGAGCTGTGTTGTGGGTGCATCGGTGGAGCTGTGTAGGTGGAGCTGTGTGGTGGGTGCATCGGTGGAGCTGTGTGGTGGGTGCATAGGTGGAGCTTAGTGCATCCATTGCTGGAGCTTAGTGGGTCCTTTGGTGGAGCTGTGTGGTGGGTGCATTGGTGGAGCTTAGATGGATCATCGGCAGAGATGTGTGGTGGGTGCATCAGTGGAGCTGGGTGCATCGGTGGAGCTGTGTGGTGGCTGCCTCGGTGGAGCTGTGTGGTGGGTGCCTCGGTGGAGCTGTGTGATGGGTGCATCGGTGGAGCTGTGTGGTAGGTGCATCGGTGGAGCTGTGCAGTGGGTGCATTGGTGGAGCTGTGTGGTGGGTGCATCAGTGGAGCTGTGTGGTGGGTGCATCGGTGGAGCTGTGTTGTGGGTGCATCGGTGGAGCTGTGTAGGTGGAGCTGTGTGGTGGGTGCATCGGTGGAGCTGTGTGGTGGGTGCATAGGTGGAGCTTAGTGCATCCATTGCTGGAGCTTAGTGGGTCCTTTGGTGGAGCTGTGTGGTGGGTGCATTGGTGGAGCTTAGTTGGATCATCGGCAGAGATGTGTGGTGGGTGCATCAGTGGAGCTGGGTGGTGGGTGCATCGGTGGAGCTGTGTGGTGGCTGCCTCGGTGGAGCTGTGTGGTGGGTGCCTCGGTGGAGCTGTGTGATGGGTGCATCGGTGGAGCTGTGTGGTAGGTGCATCGGTGGAGCTGTGCAGTGGGTGCATTGGTGGAGCTGTGTGGTGGGTGCATCGGTGGAGCTGTGTGGTGGGTGCATCAGTGGAGCTGTGTAGGTGGAGCTTTGTGGTAGGTGCATCGGTGGAGCTGTGCGGTGGGTGCATTGGTGGAGCTGTGTGGTGGGTGCATCGGTGGAGCTGTGTGGTGGGTGCCTCGGTGGAGCTGTGTAGGTGGAACTGTGTGGTGGTTGAATCGGTGCAGCTGTGTGGCAGTGCATCAGTGGAGCTGTGTAGGTGGAGCTGTGTGGTGGGTGAATCATTGGAGCTGTGTGGTGGGTGCATTGGTGGAGCTGTGTGGCAGGTGGAGCTGTGTGGTGGGTGCCTATGTGGAGCTCTGTGGTGGGTGCATCGGTGGAGCTTAGTGGGTCCATTGGTGGAGCTGTGTGGTGCGTGCATTGGTGGAGCTTAGTTGGAGCATCGGTGGAGCTGTGTGGTGGGTGCATCGGCTGAGCTGTGTGGTGGGTGCATCGGTGGAGATGTGTGGTGGGTGCATCAATTGAGCTGTGCAGGTGGAGCTGAGTAATGGGTGCATCAGTGGAGCTGGGTGGTGGGTGCATTGGTAGAGCTGTGTGGTGGGTGCATCGGTGGAGCTGTGTGGTGTGTGCCTCAGTGGAGCTGGGTGGTGGGTGCATCGGTGGAGCTGTGTGGTGGGTGCATCGGTGGAGCTGTGTGGTGGGTGCATCAGTGGAGCTGTGTGGTGGGTGCATCAGTGGAGCTGTGCGGTGGGTACATCGGTGGAGCTGTGTCGGTGGAGCTGTGTGGTGGCTGCATTGGTGGAGCTGTGTGGTGGGTGCCTCAGTGGGGCTGTGTAGGTGGAGCTGTGTGGTGGGTGCATCGGTGGAGCTGTGTGGTGGGTGCATCGGTGGAGCTTAGTGGGTCCATTGGTGGAGCAGTGTGGTGGGTGCATTGGTGGAGCTTAGTTGGATCATCGGCAGAGATGTGTGGTGGGTGCATCGGTGGAGCTGTGTGGTGGGTGCATCAGTGGAGCTGTGTCGGTGGAGCTGAGTGGTGGGTGCATCAGTGGAGCTGGGTGGTGGGTGCATCGGTGGAGCTGTGTGGTGGGTGCCTCGGTGGAGCTGTGTGATGGGTGCATCGGTGGAGCTGTGTGGTGGGTGCCTCGGTGGAGCTGTGTGATGGGTGCATCGGTGGAGCTGTGTGGTGGGTGCATCGGTGGAGCTGTGTAGGTGGAGCTGTGTGGTAGGTGCATCGGTGGAGCTGTGTGGTGGGTGCATTGGTGGAGCTGTGTGGTGGGTGCATCAGTGGAGCTGTGTGGTGGGTGCCTCGGTGGAGCTCTGTGGTGGGTGCATCGGTGAAGCTGTGTGGTGGGTGCATCGGTGGAGCTTAGTGGGTCCATTGTTGGAGCTGTGTGGTGGGTGCATTGGTGGAGCTTAGTTGGAGCATCGGTGGAGCTGTGTGGTGGCTGCATCAGTGGAGCTGTGTGGTGGGTGCATCAGTGGAGCTGTGTGGTGTGTCGTTCAGTGGAGCTGTGTGGTGGGTGCCTCGGTGGAGCTGTGTGGTGGGTGCCTCGGTGGAGCTATGTGGTGGGTGCATCGGTGGAGCTGTGTGGTGGGTGCTTCGGTGGAGCTGTGTGGTGGGTGCATCAATGGAGCTGTGTAGGTGGGGCAGTGTGGTGGGTGCATTGGTAGAGCTCTGTGGTGGGTGCATTGGTGGAGCTGTGTGGTGGGTGCATTGGTGGAGCTGTGTGGTGGGTGCCTCGGTGGAGCTAGGTGGTGGGTGCATCGGTGGAGCTGTGTGGTGGGTGCATCGGTGGAGCTGTGTGATGGGTGCATCAGTGGAGCTGTGTGGTGGGTGCATTGGTGGAGCTGTGTGGTGGGTGCATCGGTGGAGCTGTGTCAGTGGAGCTGAGTGGTGGGTGCATCAGTGGAGCTGTGTGGTGGGTGCATCAGTGGAGCTGTGTCTGTGGAGCTGTGTGGTGGGTGCATTGGTAGAGCTCTGTGGTGGCTGCATCGGTGGAGCTGTGTGGTGGGTGCCTCGGTAGAGCTGGTTGATGGGTGCATCGGTGGAGCTGTGTTGTGGGTGCATCGGTGGAGCTGTGTAGGTGGAGCTGTGTGGTGGGTGCATCGGTGGAGCTGTGTGGTGGGTGCATAGGTGGAGCTTAGTGCATCCATTGCTGGAGCTTAGTGGGTCCTTTGGTGGAGCTGTGTGGTGGGTGCATTGGTGGAGCTTAGTTGGATCATCGGCAGAGATGTGTGGTGGGTGCATCAGTGGAGCTGGGTGGTGGGTGCATCGGTGGAGCTGTGTGGTGGCTGCCTCGATGGAGCTGTGTGGTGGGTGCCTCGGTGGAGCTGTGTGATGGGTGCATCGGTGGAGCTGTGTGGTAGGTGCATCGGTGGAGCTGTGCAGTGGGTGCATTGGTGGAGCTGTGTGGTGGGTGCATCGGTGGAGCTGTGTGGTAGGTGCATCGGTGGAGCTGTGTTGTGGGTGCATCGGTGGAGCTGTGTAGGTGGAGCTGTGTGGTGGGTGCATCGGTGGAGCTGTGTGGTGGGTGCCTCGGTGGAGCTGTGTGGTGGGTGCCTCAGTGGAGCTGTGTGGTGGGTGCATCGGTGGAGCTGTGTGGTGGGTGCCTCGGTGGAGCTGGGTGGTGGGTGTATCGGTGGAGCTGTGTGGTGGGTGCATCGGTGGAGCTGTGTGGTGGGTGCATCAGTGGAGCTGTGTGGTGGGTGCATCAGTGGAGCTGTGTGGTGGGTGCATCGGTGGAGCTGTGTCAGTGGAGCTGTGTGGTGGCTGCATCGGTGGAGCTGTGTGGTGGGTGCCTCGGTGGGGCTGTGTAGGTGGAGCTGTGTGGTGGGTGCATCGGTGGAGCTTAGTGGGTCCATTGGTGGAGCAGTGTGGTGGGTGCATTGGTGGAGCTTAGTTGGATCATCAGCAGAGATGTGTGGTGGGTGCATCGGTGGAGCTGTGTCGGAGGAGCTGAGTGGTGGGTGCATCAGTGGAGCTGGGTGGTGGGTGCATCGGTGGAGCTGTGTGGTGGGTACATTGGTGGAGCTTAGTTGGAGCATCGGTAGAGCTGTGTGGTGGCTGCATTGGTGGAGCTGTGTGGTGGCTGCATCGGTGGAGCTGTGTGGTGGGTGCATCAGTGGAGCTGTGTGGTGGGTCATTCAGTGGAACTGTGTGGTGGGTGCCTCGGTGGAGCAGTGTGGTGGGTGCATCGGTGGAGCTGTGTGGTGGGTGCATCAATTGAGCTGTGCAGGTGGAGCTGAGTAATGGGTGCATCAGTGGAGCTGGGTGGTGGGTGCATTGGTAGAGCTGTGTGGTGGGTGCATCGGTGTAGCTGTGTGGTGGGTGCCTCAGTGGAGCTGGGTGGTGGGTGCATCGGTGGAGCTGTGTGGTGGGTGCATCGGTGGAGCTGTGTGGTGGGTGCATCAGTGGAGCTGTGTGGTGGGTGCATCAGTGGAGCTGTGCGGTGGGTACATCGGTGGAGCTGTGTCGGTGGAGCTGTGTGGTGGCTGCATTGGTGGAGCTGTGTGGTGGGTGCCTCAGTGGGGCTGTGTAGGTGGAGCTGTGTGGTGGGTGCATCGGTGGAGCTGTGTGGTGGGTGCATCGGTGGAGCTTAGTGGGTCCATTGGTAGAGCAGTGTGGTGGGTGCATTGGTGAAGCTTAGTTGGATCATCGGCAGAGATGTGTGGTGGGTGCATCGGTGGAGCTGTGTGGTGGGTGCATCAGTGGAGCTGTGTCGGTGGAGCTGAGTGGTGGGTGCATCAGTGGAGCTGGGTTGTGGGTGCATCGGTGGAGCTGTGTGGTGGGTGCCTCGGTGGAGCTGTGTGATGGGTGCATCGGTGGAGCTGTGTGGTGGGTGCCTCGGTGGAGCTGTGTGATGGGTGCATCGGTGGAGCTGTGTGGTGGGTGCATCGGTGGAGCTGTGTAGGTGGAGCTGTGTGGTAGGTGCATCGGTGGAGCTGTGTGGTGGGTGCATTGGTGGAGCTGTGTGGTGGGTTCATCAGTGGAGCTGTGTGGTGGGTGCCTCGGTGGAGCTCTGTGGTGGGTGCATCGGTGAAGCTGTGTGGTGGGTGCATCGTTGGAGCTTAGTGGGTCCATTGTTGGAGCTGTGTGGTGGGTGCATTGGTGGAGCTTAGTTGGAGCATCGGTGGAGCTGTGTGGTGGCTGCATCAGTGGAGCTGTGTGGTGGGTGCATCAGTGGAGCTGTGTGGTGTGTCGTTCAGTGGAGCTGTGTGGTGGGTGCCTCGGTGGAGCTGTGTGGTGGGTGCCTCGGTGGAGCTATGTGGTGGGTGCATCGGTGGAGCTGTGTGGTGGGTGCTTTGGTGGAGCTGTGTGGTGGGTGCATCAATGGAGCTGTGTAGGTGGGGCTGTGTGGTGGGTGCATTGGTAGAGCTCTGTGGTGGGTGCATTGGTGGAGCTGTGTGGTGGGTGCATTGGTGGAGCTGTGTGGTGGGTGCCTCGGTGGAGCTAGGTGGTGGGTGCATCGGTGGAGCTGTGTGGTGGGTGCATCGGTGGAGCTGTGTGATGGGTGCATCAGTGGAGCTGTGTGGTGGGTGCATTGGTGGAGCTGTGTGGTGGGTGCATCGGTTGAGCTGTGTCAGTGGAGCTGAGTGGTGGGTGCATCAGTGGAGCTGTGTGGTGGGTGCATCAGTGGAGCTGTGTCTGTGGAGCTGTGTGGTGGGTGCATTGGTAGAGCTCTGTGGTGGCTGCATCGGTGGAGCTGTGTGGTGGGTGCCTCGGTGGAGCTGGTTGATGGGTGCATCGGTGGAGCTGTGTTGTGGGTGCATCGGTGGAGCTGTGTAGGTGGAGCTGTGTGGTGGGTGCATCGGTGGAGCTGTGTGGTGGGTGCATAGGTGGAGCTTAGTGCATCCATTGCTGGAGCTTAGTGGGTCCTTTGGTGGAGCTGTGTGGTGGGTGCATTGGTGGAGCTTAGATGGATCATCGGCAGAGATGTGTGGTGGGTGCATCAGTGGAGCTGGGTGCATCGGTGGAGCTGTGTGGTGGCTGCCTCGGTGGAGCTGTGTGGTGGGTGCCTCGGTGGAGCTGTGTGATGGGTGCATCGGTGGAGCTGTGTGGTAGGTGCATCGGTGGAGCTGTGCAGTGGGTGCATTGGTGGAGCTGTGTGGTGGGTGCATCAGTGGAGCTGTGTGGTGGGTGCATCGGTGGAGCTGTGTTGTGGGTGCATCGGTGGAGCTGTGTAGGTGGAGCTGTGTGGTGGGTGCATCGGTGGAGCTGTGTGGTGGGTGCATAGGTGGAGCTTAGTGCATCCATTGCTGGAGCTTAGTGGGTCCTTTGGTGGAGCTGTGTGGTGGGTGCATTGGTGGAGCTTAGTTGGATCATCGGCAGAGATGTGTGGTGGGTGCATCAGTGGAGCTGGGTGGTGGGTGCATCGGTGGAGCTGTGTGGTGGCTGCCTCGGTGGAGCTGTGTGGTGGGTGCCTCGGTGGAGCTGTGTGATGGGTGCATCGGTGGAGCTGTGTGGTAGGTGCATCGGTGGAGCTGTGCAGTGGGTGCATTGGTGGAGCTGTGTGGTGGGTGCATCGGTGGAGCTGTGTGGTGGGTGCATCGGTGGAGCTGTGTGGTGGGTGCATCGGTGGAGCTGTGTAGGTGGAGCTTTGTGGTAGGTGCATCGGTGGAGCTGTGCGGTGGGTGCATTGGTGGAGCTGTGTGGTGGGTGCATCGGTGGAGCTGTGTGGTGGGTGCCTCGGTGGAGCTGTGTAGGTGGAACTGTGTGGTGGTTGAATCGGTGCAGCTGTGTGGCAGTGCATCAGTGGAGCTGTGTAGGTGGAGCTGTGTGGTGGGTGAATCATTGGAGCTGTGTGGTGGGTGCATTGGTGGAGCTGTGTGGCAGGTGGAGCTGTGTGGTGGGTGCCTATGTGGAGCTCTGTGGTGGGTGCATCGGTGGAGCTTAGTGGGTCCATTGGTGGAGCTGTGTGGTGCGTGCATTGGTGGAGCTTAGTTGGAGCATCGGTGGAGCTGTGTGGTGGGTGCATCGGCTGAGCTGTGTGGTGGGTGCATCAGTGGAGCTGTGTGGTGGGTGCATCGGTGGAGCTGTGTAGGTGGAGCTGTGTGGTTGGTGCATTGGTGTAGCTGTGTAGGTGGAGCTGTGTGGTGGGTGCATCGGTGGAGCTGGTTGGTGGGTGCATTGGTGGAGCTGTGTGGTGGGTCAATTGGTGGAGCTGTGTGGTGGGTGCATTGGTGGAGCTGTGTGGTGGGTACCTCGGTGGAGCTCTGTGGTGGGTGCATCGATGGAGCTTAGTGGGTCCATTGGTGGGGCTGTGTGGTGGGTGCATTGATGGAGCTAAGTTGGAGCATCGGTGGAGCTGTGTGGTGGGTGCATCGGTGGAGCTGTGTGGTGGGTGCATCAGTGGAGCTGTGTGATGGGTGCATCGGTGGAGCTGTGTGGTGGGTGCATCGGTGGAGCTGTGTGGTGGGTGCCTTCGTGGAGCTGTATGGTGCGTGCCTCAGTGGAGCTGTGTGGTGGGTGCATCGTGGAGCTGTGTGGTGGGTGCATCGGTGGAGCTGTGTGGGTGGAGCTGTGTGGTGGTCACATTGGTGGAGCTGGGTGGTGGGTGCATCAGTGGAGCTGTGTCAGTGGAGCTGTGTGGTGGGTGCATCGGTGGAGCTGTGTAGGTGGATGTTGGACAGGCCCCAGAAAAGGGCTCGCTCCCTCCCCGCATGACAGAGCCAGGACACCGACTCTCCAGAAGCTACCCACAGAAGCAACCCGTAACCCGTCCCACACGGGACGCCTGCCCCCGAACATCTCTGTATCACTGGCCCGGGCCACCGCCAGCACCATTGCCCGGGCCCAGCCGCCATCTTGGACACTGCACCACGAGGCCGCGTGGCCTCAGCTCGACCCTAACCCTGGGCCTGACCAGGCCCGACATCCCGGCACCACCATCCACCCAGGAGGTGAGCGGACCACTTGGCTGGTCAATGGGAGAGAGGAGTTTCGATGGCTCTCCCCCGCCAGGTGCCAATCGCCCCCAGCCTCCCCGGGTGCTGGCTCCACCCCCCTGCTGGGTGTCTGGACTCCCTCATCCCGGACCTCCCGACCTCCAAGTGTGATGGTCCGGACATCAAAGGGCACCAGACCTATAACTGGGGCAGCTCCAGAGCAGGAAGGCAGTTGTATCCTGGAGTCGAGAGACACTGTGAAGAACTCATCCTTGACGGACTGCTGGCGCTGCCGCAGCCCTGCCTTGTGAACTGTTGTCCTGCCTGCTGGCGCTGCCGCAGCCTTCTGCAACCTAAATCCTCATCGGGACCTGCTGGCGCGGCCCCTTGCAACCACCATCCTCGTCGGGACCTGCTGGCGCTGCTGCGGCCCGTTGCAACCACCATCTTCGTCGGGACCTGCTGGCGCTGCCGCGGCCCGTTGCCACCTACGATCTCCTCGGGACCTGCTGGCGCTGCCGCGGCCCGACCTCCTAGAACGCCGAGCTCGAGGATTGTGAGCTAACCATCATTCCATCTCAACTACCAGTTCGGTAACAAGACTGTCCCACTACCCCCTTTTCCTTCAAAGAGACTAGAATCGAGGGGACCCCTGTGTTCTGACCTCCTTGTACCATACTACCGTACTTCAAGATTTGCTTATAAAGAACGTTAAACCTTATCTTTGTGTGGTGTCCATCTGTGGGGGGGAAGTTACTTGTCTGTACGATCGCTGGAGACGGCTCTCCCCGGAGGCCTCTCCCCTTGTCCTCGGCCGATCCTCCAGGTCCCGTCTAACAGTGGAGCTGTGTGGTGGGTGCATCAGTGGAGCTGTGTTGGTGGAGCTGTGTGGTGGCTTCATCGGAGGAGCTGTGTGGTGGCTGCATCGGTTGAGCTGTGTGGTGGGTGCATCGGTGGAGCTGTGTGGTGGGTGCCTTGGTGGAGCTGTATGGTGCGTGCCTCAGTGGAGCTGTGTGGTGGGTGCATCGGTGGCGCTGTGTGGTGGGTGCATCAGTGGAGCTGTGTCGGTTAAGCTGTATGGTGGGTGCATTGGTGGAGCTGGGTGGTGGGTGCATCAGTGGAGCTGTGTCAGTGGAGCTGTGTGGTGGGTGCATCAGTGGAGCTGTGTAGGTGGAGCTGTGTGGTGGGTGCATCGGTGGAGCTGTGTGATGGGTGCATTGGTGGAGCTGTGTGGTGGGTAAATCAGTGGAGCTGTGGGGTGGGTGCCTCGTTGGAGCTCAGTGGTGGGTGCATCGGTGAAGCTGTGTGGTGGGTGCATCGGTGGACCTTAGTGGGTCCATTGGTGGAGCTGTGTGGTGGGTGCATTGGTGGAGCTTAGTTGGAGCATCGGTGGAGCTGTGTGGTGGGTGCATCGGTGGAGCTGTATGGTGGGTGCATCAGTGGAGCTGTGTTGGCGGAACGGTGTGCTGGGTGCATCGATGGAGCTGGGTGGTGGGTGGATCGGTGGAGCTGTGTGGTGGGTGCCTTTGTGGAGCTGTGTGGTGGGTGCCTTGGTGGAGCTGTGTGGTGGGTGCATCGGTGGAGCTGTGTGGTGGGTGCCTCGGTGGAGCTCTGTGGTGGGTGCATCGGTGGAGCTGTGTGGTGAGTGCCTCGGTGGAGCTCTGTGGTGGGTGCATCGGTGAAGCTGTGTGGTGGGTGCATCGGTGGAGCTTAGTGGGTCCATTGGTGGAGCTGTGTGGTGGGTGCATTGGTGGAGCTTAGTTGGATCATCGGCGGAGCTGTGTGGTGGGTGCATCGGTGGAGCTGTGTGGTGGGTGCATCAGTGGAGCTGTGTGGTGGGTGCATCGGTGGAGGTGTGTGGTGGGTGCATCGGTGGAGCTGTGTAGGTGGAGCTGTTTGGTGGGTGCATCGGTGGAGCTCTGTGGTGGGTGCATCGGTGGAGCTCTGTGGTGGGTGCATCAGTGAAGCTGTGTGGTGGGTGCAGCAGTGGAGCTGTGTGGTGGGTGCATCAGTGGAGCTGTGTTGGTGGAGCTGTGTGGTGGGTGCATTGGTGGAGCTGTGTAGGTGGAGCTGTGTGGTGGTTGCATCAGTGGAGCTGGTTGGTGGGTGCATTGGTGGAGCTGTGTGGTGGATACCTTGGTGGAGCTCTGTGGTGGGTGCATCAGTGAAGCTGTGTGGTGGGTGCATCGGTGGAGCTTAGTGGGTCCATTGGTGGAGCTATGTGGTGGGTGCATCGGTGGAGCTGTGTGGTGGGTGCATCAGTGGAGCTATGTGATGGGTGCATCGGTGGAGCTGTGTGGTGGGTGCATCGGTGGAGCTGTGTGGTGGGTGCCTTGGTGGAGCTGTATGGTGGGTGCCTTGGTGGAGCTGTGTGGTGGGTGCCTCGGTGGAGCTGTGTGGTGGGTGCATCAGTCGAGCTGTGTCCGTGGAGCGGTGTGGTGGGTGTATTGGTGGTGGTGGGTGCATCAGTGGAGCTGTGTCGGTGGAGCAGTGTGGTAGCTGCATCGGTGGAGCTGTGTGGTGGAACATCAGTGGAGCTGTGTGGTGGGTCGTTCGGTGGAGCTGTGTGGTGGGTGCCTCGGTGGAGCTGTGTGGTGGGTGCATCGGTGGAGCTGTGTGGTGGGTGCATCGGTGGAGCTGTGTAGGTAGAGCTGTGTGGTCGGTGCATCGGTGGAGCTGTGTGATGGGTGCATTGGTGAAGCTGTGTGGTTGTTAAATCAGTGGATCTATGTGGTGGGTGCCTCGGTGGAGCTCTGTGGTGGGTGCATCGGTGAAGCTGTGTCGTGGGTGCATCGGTGGACCTTAGTGGGTCCATTGGTGGAACTGTGTGGTGGGTGCATTGGTGGAGCTTAGTTGGAGCATCGGTGGTGCTGTGTGGTGGGTGCATCAGTAGAGCTTTGTGGTGGGTGCATCAGTGGAGCTGTGTCGGCGGAGCTGTGTGCTGGGTTCATCGGTGGAGCTGGGTGGTGGGTGTATCGTGGAGCTGTGTGGTGGGTGCATCGGTGGAGCTGTGTGGTGGGTGCATAGGTGGAGCTGTGTGGTGGGTGCATCTGTTGAGCTGTGTGGTGGGTGCATAGGTGGAGCTGTGTGGTGGGTGCCTCGGTGGAGCTGTGTGGTGGGTGCATTGGTGGAGCTGTGTGGTGGGTGCCTTGGTGGAGCTGTATGGTGGGTGCCTTGGTGGAGCTGTGTGGTGGGTGCATCGGTGGAGCTGTGTGGTGGGTGCATTGGTGGAGCTGTGTCAGTGGAGCTGGGTGGTGGGTGCATCGGTGGAGCTGTGTGGTGGGTGCCTCAGTGGAGCTGTGTGGTGGGTCGTTTGGTGGAGCTGTGTGGTGGGTGCCTCGGTGGAGCTGTGTGGTGGGTGCCTCGGTGGAGCTCTGTGGTGGGTGCATCGGTGAAGCTTTGTGGTGGGTGCATCGGTGGAGCTTAGTGGGTGTATTTGTGGAGCTGTGTGGTGGGTACATTGGTGGAGCTTAGTTGGAGCATCTGTGGAGCTGTGTGGTGGGTGCATCAGTGGAGCTGTGTGGTGGGTGCATCGGTGGAGCTGTGTCGGTGAAGCTGGGTGGTGGGTGCATCGGTGGAGCTGTGTGGTGGGTGCATCGGTGGAGCTGTGTAGGTGTACTTGTGTGGTGGGTGCATCTGTTGATCTCTGTGGTGAGTGCATCTGTGGAGCTGTGTGGTGGGTGCATCGGTGGAGCTGTGTGGTGGGTGCATCGGTGGAGCTGTGTGGTTGGTGCATCCATGGAGCTGTGTGGTGGGTGCATCGGTGGAGCTGTGTCGGTGGAGTGGTGTGGAGGGTGCATCGGTGGAGCTGTGTGGTGGGTGCCTTGGTGGAGCTGTATGGTGGGTACCTCGGTGGAGCTGTGTGGTGGGTGCATCGGTGGAGCTTTGTTGGTGGAGCTGTGTGGTGGGTGCATTGGTGGAGCTGGGTGGTGGGTGCATCGATGGAGCTGTGTGTTGGGTCGTTCGGTTTAGCTGTGTGGTGGGTGCCTTGGTGGAGCTGTGTGGTGGGTGCATCGGTGGAGATGTGTGGTGGGTGTATCGGTGGAGCTGTGTAGGTGGAGCTGTGTGGTGGGTTTATCGGTGGAGCTCTGTGGTGGGTGCATTGGTGGAGCTGTGTGGTGGGTGCATCGGTGGAGCTGTGTGGTGGGTGCCTCTGTACAGCTGTGTGGTGGGTGCATTGGTGGAGCTGTGTGGTGGGTGCATCGGTGGAACTGTGTGGTGGGTGCATCGGTGGAGCTGTGTGGTGGGTGCATCAGTGGAGCTGTGTGGTGGGTGCATCGGTG
This sequence comes from Lissotriton vulgaris, assembly GCF_964263255.1. Classification (NCBI taxonomy): domain Eukaryota; kingdom Metazoa; phylum Chordata; class Amphibia; order Caudata; family Salamandridae; genus Lissotriton; species Lissotriton vulgaris. Next base: position 661,458,305 of record NC_141698.1, on the reverse strand, counting down.
GAGCTGTGTGGTGGGTACATTGGTGGAGCTGTTTGGTGGAGCTGTGTGGTGGGTGCATCAGTGGAGCTGGTTGGTGGGTGCATTGGTGGAGCTGTGTGGTAGGTGCATTGGTGGAGCTGTGTGGTGGGTGCCTCGGTGGAGCTGTGTGGTGGGTGCATTGGTGGAGCTGTGTGGTGGGTGCATTGGTGGAGCTGTGTCGGTGGAGCTGGTTGGTGGGTGCATCGGTGAGCTGTGTGGTGGGTGCCTCAGTGGAGATGTGTGGTGGGTCGTTTCGAGGAGCTGTGTGGTGGGTGCCTCGGTGGAGCTGTGTGGTGGGTGCCTCGGTGGAGCTCTGTGGTGGGTGCATCGGTGAAGCTTTGTGGTGGGTGCATCGGTGGAGCTTAGTGGGTGTATTTGTGGAGCTGTGTGGTGGGTACATTGGTGGAGCTTAGTTGGAGCATCAGTGGAGCTGTGTGGTGGGTGCATCAGTGGAGCTGTGTGGTGGGTGCATCAGTGGAGCTGTGTGGTGGGTGCATCGGTGGAGCTGTGTCGGTGGAGCTGGGTGCTGGAGGCATTGGTGAAGCTCGGTGGTGGGTGCATCGGTGGAGCTGTGTGGTGGGTGCATCAGTGGAGCTGTGTAGGTGTAACTGTGTGGTGGGTGCATCTGTTGAACTGTGTGGTAGGTGCATCTGTGGAGCTGTGTGGTGGGTGCCTCGGTGGAGCTGTGTGGTGGGTGCATCGGTGGAGCTGTGTGGTGGGTGCATCCATGTAGCTGTGTGGTGGGTGCATCGGTGGAGCTGTGTCTGTGGAGTGGTGTGGAGGGTGCATCGGTGGAGCTGTGTGGTGGGTGCCTTGGTGGAGCTGTATGGTGGGTACCTCGGTAGAGCTGTGTGGTGGGTGCATCGGTGGAGCTTTGTTGGTGGAGCTGTGTGGTGGGTGCATTGGTGGAGCTGGGCGGTGGGTGCATCGATGGAGCTGTGTGGTGGGTTGTTCGCTGGAGCTGTGTGGTGGGTGCCTCGGTGGAGCGGTGTGGTGGGTACCTCGGTGGAGCTGTTTGGTGGGTGCATCGGTGGAGGTGTGTGGTGGGTGCATCGGTGGAGCTGTGTAGGTGGAGCTGTGTGGTGGGTTTATCGGTGGAGCTCTGTGGTGGGTGCATTGGTGGAGCTGTGTGGTGGGTGCATCGGTGGAGCTGTGTGGTGGGTGCCTCTGTACAGCTGTGTGGTGGGTGCATCGGTGGAGCTGTGTGGTGGGTGCATCGGTGGAATTGTGTGGTGGGTGCATCGGTGGATCTGTGTGGTGGGTGCATCAGTGGAGCTGTGTGGTGGGTGCATCGGTGGAGCTGTGTGGTGGGTGCATCGGTGGAGCTGTGTCGGTGGAGCTGTGTGGTGGCTGCATCGGTGGAGCTGTGTGGTCGGTGCATCGGTGGAGCTGTGTAGTGGGTTGTTTGGTGGAGCTGTGTGGTGGGTGCCTCGGTGGAGCTATGTGATGGGTGCATTGGTGGAGCTGTGTGGTGGGTGCATCGGTGGAGCTGTGTAGGTAGAACTGTGTGGTGGGTGCATCGGTGGAGCTGTGTGGTGGATGCATTGGTGTAGCTGTGTGGTGGGTGCATCGGTGGAGCTGTGTGGTGGGTGCCTTGGTGGAGCTGTATGGTGGGTGCCTTGGTGGAGCTGTGTGGTGGGTGCCTCGGTGGAGCTGTGTGGTGGGTGCATCAGTCGAGCTGTGTCCGTGGAGCGGTGTGGTGGGTGTATTGGTGGTGGTGGGTGCATCAGTGGAGCTGTGTCGGTGGAGCAGTGTGGTAGCTGCATCGGTGGAGCTGTGTGGTGGAACATCAGTGGAGCTGTGTGGTGGGTCGTTCGGTGGAGCTGTGTGGTGGGTGCCTCGGTGGAGCTGTGTGGTGGGTGCATCGGTGGAGCTGTGTGGTGGGTGCATCGGTGGAGCTGTGTAGGTAGAGCTGTGTGGTCGGTGCATCGGTGGAGCTGTGTGATGGGTGCATTGGTGAAGCTGTGTGGTTGTTAAATCAGTGGATCTATGTGGTGGGTGCCTCGGTGGAGCTCTGTGGTGGGTGCATCGGTGAAGCTGTGTCGTGGGTGCATCGGTGGACCTTAGTGGGTCCATTGGTGGAACTGTGTGGTGGGTGCATTGGTGGAGCTTAGTTGGAGCATCGGTGGTGCTGTGTGGTGGGTGCATCAGTAGAGCTTTGTGGTGGGTGCATCAGTGGAGCTGTGTCGGCGGAGCTGTGTGCTGGGTTCATCGGTGGAGCTGGGTGGTGGGTGTATCGTGGAGCTGTGTGGTGGGTGCATCGGTGGAGCTGTGTGGTGGGTGCATAGATGGAGCTGTGTGGTGGGTGCATCTGTTGAGCTGTGTGGTGGGTGCATAGGTGGAGCTTTATGGTGGGTGCATAGGTGGAGCTGTGTGGTGGGTGCCTCGGTGGAGCTGTGTGGTTGGTGCATTGGTGGAGCTGTGTGGTGGGTGCCTTGGTGGAGCTGTATGGTGGGTGCCTTGGTGGAGCTGTGTGGTGGGTGCATCGGTGGAGCTGTGTGGTGGGTGCATTGGAGGAGCTGTGTCAGTGGAGCTGGGTGGTGGGTGCATCGGTGGAGCTGTGTGGTGGGTGCCTCAGTGGAGCTGTGTGGTGGGTCGTTTGGTGGAGCTGTGTGGTGGGTGCCTCGGTGGAGCTGTGTGGTGGGTGCCTCGGTGGAGCTCTGTGGTGGGTGCATCGGTGAAGCTTTGTGGTGGGTGCATCGGTGGAGCTTAGTGGGTGTATTTGTGGAGCTGTGTGGTGGGTACATTGGTGGAGCTTAGTTGGAGCATCAGTGGAGCTGTGTGGTGGGTGCATCAGTGGAGCTGTGTGGTGGGTGCATCGGTGGAGCTGTGTCGGTGAAGCTGGGTGGTGGGTGCATCGGTGGAGCTGTGTGGTGGGTGCATCGGTGGAGCTGTGTAGGTGTACTTGTGTGGTGGGTGCATCTGTTGATCTCTGTGGTGAGTGCATCTGTGGAGCTGTGTGGTGGGTGCATCGGTGGAGCTGTGTGGTGGGTGCATCGGTGGAGCTGTGTGGTGGGTGCATCCATGGAGCTGTGTGGTGGGTGCATCGGTGGAGCTGTGTCGGTGGAGTGGTGTGGAGGGTGCATCGGTGGAGCTGTGTGGTGGGTGCCTTGGTGGAGCTGTATGGTGGGTACCTCGGTGGAGCTGTGTGGTGGGTGCATCGGTGGAGCTTTGTTGGTGGAGCTGGGTGGTGGGTGCATCGATGGAGCTGTGTGTTGGGTCGTTCGGTTTAGCTGTGTGGTGGGTGCCTTGGTGGAGCTGTGTGGTGGGTACCTCGGTGGAGCTGTGTGGTGGGTGCATCGGTGGAGCTGTGTGGTGGGTGTATCGGTGGAGCTGTGTAGGTGGAGCTGTGTGGTGGGTTTATCGGTGGAGCTCTGTGGTGGGTGCATTGGTGGAGCTGTGTGGTGGGTGCATCGGTGGAGCTGTGTGGTGGGTGCCTCTGTACAGCTGTGTGGTGGGTGCATTGGTGGAGCTGTGTGGTGGGTGCATCGGTGGAACTGTGTGGTGGGTGCATCGGTGGAGCTGTGTGGTGGGTGCATCAGTGGAGCTGTGTGGTGGGTGCATCGGTGGAGCTGTGTGGTGGGTACATTGGTGGAGCTGTTTGGTGGAGCTGTGTGGTGGGTGCATCAGTGCAGCTGGTTGGTGGGTGCATTGGTGGAGCTGTGTGGTGGGTGCATCGGTGGAGCTGTGTGGTAGGTGCATCAGTGGAGCTGTGTGGTGGGTGCATCAGTGGAGCTGTGTGGTGGGTACATCGGTGGAGCTGTGTCAGTGGAGCTGAGTGGTGGGTGCATCAGTGGAGCTGTGTGGTGGTGCATCGGTGGAGCTGTGTCGGTGGAACTGTGTGGTGGCTGCATCGGTGGAGCTGTGTGGTGGGTGCCTCGGTGGAGCTGTGTGATGGGTGCATCGGTGGAGCTGTGTGGTGGGTGCATCGGTGGAGCTGTGTAGGTGGAGCTGTGTGGTGGGTGCATCGGTGGAGCTGTGTGGTGGGTGCATCGGTGGAGCTTAGTGGGTCAAGTGGTGGAGCTGTGTGGTGGGTGGAGCTTAGTTGGATTATCAGCGGAGCTGTGTGGTGGGTGCATCGGTGGAGCTGTGTGGTGGGTGCATCAGTGGAGCTGTGTAGGTAGAGCTGTGTGGTGGGTGCATTGGTGGAGCTGTGTGGTGGGTGCATTGGTGGAGCTGTGTGGTGGGTGCATCGGTGGAGCTGTGTGGTGGGTGCCTCGGTGGAGCTCTGTGGTGGGTGCATCGGTGAAGCTGTGTGGTGGGTGCATCAGTGGAGCTTAGTGGGTCCATTGGTGGCGCTGTGTGGTGGGTGGATTGGTGGAGCTTAGTTGGAGCATCGGTGGAGCTGTGTGATGGGTGCATCGGTGGAGCTGTGTGGTGGGTGCATCAGTGGAGCTATGTGCTGGGTGCATCAGTGGAGCTGTGTTGGTGGAGCTGTGTGCTGGGTGCATCAGTGGAGCTGGGTGGTGGGTGGATCGGTGGAGCTGTCTGGTGGGTGCATAGGTGGAGCTGTGTGGTGGGTGCATCTGTTGAACTGTGTGCTGGGCGCATAGGTGGAGCTGTGTGGTGGGTGCATAGGTGGAACTGTGTAGGTGGAGCTCTGTGGTGGGTGCATCGGTGGAGCTGTGTGGTGGGTGCATAGGTGGAGCTGTGTGGTGGGTGCCTCGGTGGAGCTGTGTGGTGGGTACATCGGTATAGCTTTGTCGGTGGAGCTGTGTGGTGGGTGCATCGGTGGAGCTGTGTAGGTGGAGCTCTGTGGTGGGTGCATCGGTGGAGCTGTGTGGTGGGTGCATAGGTGGAGCTGTGTGGTGGGTGCCTTGGTGGAGCTGTGTGGTGGGTGCATCAGTGGAGCTGTGTGGTGGGTGCATCGGTGGAGCTGTGTGGTCGGTGCCTTGGTGGAGCTGTATGGTGGGTGTCTTGGTGGAGTTGTGTGGTGGGTGCATCGGTGGAGCTGCATTGGTGGAGCTGTGTGGTGGGTTGTTTGGTGGATCTGTGTTGTGGGTGCCTCGGTGGAGCTGTGTGGTGGGTGCATCGGTGGAGCTGTGTGGTGGGTGCATCGGTGGAGCTGTGTAGGTAAAGTTGTGTGGTAGGTGCATTGGTGGAGCTGTGGTGGGTGCATCGGTGAAGCTGTGTGGTGGGTGCCTCGGTGGAGCTCTGTGGTGGGTGCATCAGTGAAGCTGTGTGGTGGGTGCATTGTTGGAGCTTAGTGGGTCCATTGGTGGAGCTGTGTGGTGGGTGCATCAGTGGAGCAGTGTGCTGGGTGCATCAGTGGAGCTGTCGGTGGAGCTGTGTGCTGGCTGCATCAGTGGAGCTGGGTGGTGGGTGAATCGGTGGAGCTGTCTGTTGGGTGCATCGGTGGAGCTGTGTGGTGGGTCCATCTGTTGAGCTGTGTGGTGGGTGCATAGGTGGAGCTGTGTGGTGGGTGCCTCGGTGGAGCTGTGTGGTGGGTGCATCGGTGGAGCTGTTTGGTGGGTGCCTTAGTGGAGCTGTATGGTGGGTGCCTTGGTGGAGCTGTGTGGTGGGTGCATCGGTGGAGCTGTGTGGTGGGTGAATTGGTGGAGCTGTGTCAGTGGAGCTGGGTGGTGGGTGCATCGGTAGAGCTGTGTCGGTGGAGCTGTGTGGTGGCTGCATCGGTGGAGCTGTGTGGTGGGTGCCTTGGTGAAGCTGAGTGGTGGTCGTTTGGTGGAGCTGTGTGGTGGGTGCCTCGGTGGAGCTGTGTGGTGGGTGCCTCGGTGGAGCTGTGTGGTGGGTGCATCGGTGAAGCTGTGTGGTGGTTGCATCGGTGGAGCTTAGTGGGTGCATTGGTGGAGCTGTGTGGTGGGTACATTGGTCGAGCTTAGTTGGAGCATCAATGGAGCTGTGTGGTGGGTGCATCAGTGGAGCTGTGTGGTGGGTGCATCAGTGGAGCTGTGTGGTGGGTGCATCGGTGAAGCTGGGTGGTGGTTGCATCAGTGGAGCTGTGTGCTGGGTGCATCGGTGAAGCTGGGTGGTGGGTGCATCGGTGGAGCTGTGTAGGTGGAACTGTGTGGTGGGTGCATCTGATGAGCTGTGTGGTGGGTGCCTCAGTGGAGCTGTATGGTGGGTGCATCGGTGGAGCTGTGTGGTGGGTGCATCCATGGAGCTGTATGGTGGGTGCCTCGGTGGAGCTGTGTGGTGGGTGCATCGATGGAGCTGTGTGGTGGGTGCATCGGTGGAGCTGTATGGTGGGTGCCTCGTGGAGCTGTATGGTGGGTGCCTCGGTGGAGCTGTGTGGTGGGTGCATTGGTGGAGCTGTGTGGTGGGTGCATCGGTGGAGCTGTGTCAGTGGAGTTGTGTGGTGGGTGCATCAGTGGAGCTGTGTGGTGGGTGCCTTGGTGGAGCTGTATGGTGGGTGCCTCAGTGGAGCTGTGTGGTGGGTGCATCGGTGGAGCTGTGTGGTGGGTACATCGGTATAGCTTTGTCGGTGGAGCTGTATGGTGGGTGCATCGGTGGAGCTGTGTAGGTGGAGCTCTGTGGTGGGTGCATCGGTGGAGCTGTGTGGTGGGTGCATCGGTGGAGCTGTGGTGGGTGCATCAGTGAAGCTGTGTGGTGGGTGCATCGGTGGTGGTGGGTGCATCGGTGGAGTTGTGTAGGTGGAGCTGTGTGGTGGGTGCCTCAGTGGAGCTCTGTGGTGGGTGCATTGGTGAAGCTGTGTGGTGGGTGCATCGGTGGAGCTGGGTGGTGGGTGCATCGGTGGAGCTGTGTCGGTAGAGCTGTGGTGGCTGCATCGGTGGAGCTGTGTGGTGGCTGCATCGGTGGAGCTTTGTGGTGGGTGCATCAGTGGAGCTGTGTGGTGGGTCGTTCAGTGGACCTGTTTGGTGGGTGCCTCGGTGGAGCTGTGTGGTGGGTGCCTCAGTGGAGCTGTGTGGTGGGTGCATCGGTGGAGCTGTGTGGTGGGTGCCTCGGTGGAGCTGGGTGGTGGGTGTATCGGTGGAGCTGTGTGGTGGGTGCATCGGTGGAGCTGTGTGGTGGGTGCATCAGTGGAGCTGTGTGGTGGGTGCATCAGTGGAGCTGTGTGGTGGGTGCATCGGTGGAGCTGTGTCGGTGGAGCTGTGTGGTGGCTGCATTGTTGGAGCTGTGTGGTGGGTGCCTCGGTGGGGCTGTGTAGGTGGAGCTGTGTGGTGGGTGCATCGGTGGAGCTTAGTGGGTCCATTGGTGGAGCAGTGTGGTGGGTGCATTGGTGGAGCTTAGTTGGATCATCAGCAGAGATGTGTGGTGGGTGCATCGGTGGAGCTGTGTCGGAGGAGCTGAGTGGTCGGTGCATCAGTGGAGCTGGGTGGTGGGTGCATCGGTGGAGCTGTGTGGTGGGTACATTGGTGGAGCTTAGTTGGAGCATCGGTGGAGCTGTGTGGTGGCTGCATTGGTGGAGCTGTGTGGTGGCTGCATCGGTGGAGCTGTGTGGTAGGTGCATCAGTGGAGCTGTGTGGTGGGTCATTCAGTGGAGCTGTGTGGTGGGTGCCTCGGTGGAGCAGTGTGGTGGGTGCATCGGTGGAGATGTGTGGTGGGTGCATCAATTGAGCTGTGCAGGTGGAGCTGAGTAATGGGTGCATCAGTGGAGCTGGGTGGTGGGTGCATTGGTAGAGCTGTGTGGTGGGTGCATCGGTGGAGCTGTGTGGTGTGTGCCTCAGTGGAGCTGGGTGGTGGGTGCATCGGTGGAGCTGTGTGGTGGGTGCATCGGTGGAGCTGTGTGGTGGGTGCATCAGTGGAGCTGTGTGGTGGGTGCATCAGTGGAGCTGTGCGGTGGGTACATCGGTGGAGCTGTGTCGGTGGAGCTGTGTGGTGGCTGCATTGGTGGAGCTGTGTGGTGGGTGCCTCAGTGGGGCTGTGTAGGTGGAGCTGTGTGGTGGGTGCATCGGTGGAGCTGTGTGGTGGGTGCATCGGTGGAGCTTAGTGGGTCCATTGGTGGAGCAGTGTGGTGGGTGCATTGGTGGAGCTTAGTTGGATCATCGGCAGAGATGTGTGGTGGGTGCATCGGTGGAGCTGTGTGGTGGGTGCATCAGTGGAGCTGTGTCGGTGGAGCTGAGTGGTGGGTGCATCAGTGGAGCTGGGTGGTGGGTGCATCGGTGGAGCTGTGTGGTGGGTGCCTCGGTGGAGCTGTGTGATGGGTGCATCGGTGGAGCTGTGTGGTGGGTGCCTCGGTGGAGCTGTGTGATGGGTGCATCGGTGGAGCTGTGTGGTGGGTGCATCGGTGGAGCTGTGTAGGTGGAGCTGTGTGGTAGGTGCATCGGTGGAGCTGTGTGGTGGGTGCATTGGTGGAGCTGTGTGGTGGGTGCATCAGTGGAGCTGTGTGGTGGGTGCCTCGGTGGAGCTCTGTGGTGGGTGCATCGGTGAAGCTGTGTGGTGGGTGCATCGGTGGAGCTTAGTGGGTCCATTGTTGGAGCTGTGTGGTGGGTGCATTGGTGGAGCTTAGTTGGAGCATCGGTGGAGCTGTGTGGTGGCTGCATCAGTGGAGCTGTGTGGTGGGTGCATCAGTGGAGCTGTGTGGTGTGTCGTTCAGTGGAGCTGTGTGGTGGGTGCCTCGGTGGAGCTGTGTGGTGGGTGCCTCGGTGGAGCTATGTGGTGGGTGCATCGGTGGAGCTGTGTGGTGGGTGCTTCGGTGGAGCTGTGTGGTGGGTGCATCAATGGAGCTGTGTAGGTGGGGCTGTGTGGTGGGTGCATTGGTAGAGCTCTGTGGTGGGTGCATTGGTGGAGCTGTGTGGTGGGTGCATTGGTGGAGCTGTGTGGTGGGTGCCTCGGTGGAGCTAGGTGGTGGGTGCATCGGTGGAGCTGTGTGGTGGGTGCATCGGTGGAGCTGTGTGATGGGTGCATCAGTGGAGCTGTGTGGTGGGTGCATTGGTGGAGCTGTGTGGTGGGTGCATCGGTGGAGCTGTGTCAGTGGAGCTGAGTGGTGGGTGCATCAGTGGAGCTGTGTGGTGGGTGCATCAGTGGAGCTGTGTCTGTGGAGCTGTGTGGTGGGTGCATTGGTAGAGCTCTGTGGTGGTTGCATCGGTGGAGCTGTGTGGTGGGTGCCTCGGTAGAGCTAGTTGATGGGTGCATCGGTGGAGCTGTGTTGTGGGTGCATCGGTGGAGCTGTGTAGGTGGAGCTGTGTGGTGGGTGCATCGGTGGAGCTGGGTGGTGGGTGCATAGGTGGAGCTTAGTGCATCCATTGCTGGAGCTTAGTGGGTCCTTTGGTGGAGCTGTGTGGTGGGTGCATTGGTGGAGCTTAGTTGGATCATCGGCAGAGATGTGTGGTGGGTGCATCAGTGGAGCTGGGTGGTGGGTGCATCGGTGGAGCTGTGTGGTGGCTGCCTCGGTGGAGCTGTGTGGTGGGTGCCTCGGTGGAGCTGTGTGATGGGTGCATCGGTGGAGCTGTGTGGTAGGTGCATCGGTGGAGCTGTGCAGTGGGTGCATTGGTGGAGCTGTGTGGTGGGTGCATCGGTGGAGCTGTGTGGTGGGTGCATCGGTGGAGCTGTGTTGTGGGTGCATCGGTGGAGCTGTGTAGGTGGAGCTGTGTGGTGGGTGCATCGGTGGAGCTGTGTGGTGGGTGCCTCGGTGGAGCTGTGTGGTGGGTGCCTCAGTGGAGCTGTGTGGTGGGTGCATCGGTGGAGCTGTGTGGTGGGTGCCTCGGTGGAGCTGGGTGGTGGGTGTATCGGTGGAGCTGTGTGGTGGGTGCATCGGTGGAGCTGTGTGGTGGGTGCATCAGTGGAGCTGTGTGGTGGGTGCATCAGTGGAGCTGTGTGGTGGGTGCATCGGTGGAGCTGTGTCGGTGGAGCTGTGTGGTGGCTGCATCGGTGGAGCTGTGTGGTGGGTGCCTCGGTGGGGCTGTGTAGGTGGAGCTGTGTGGTGGGTGCATCGGTGGAGCTTAGTGGGTCCATTGGTGGAGCAGTGTGGTGGGTGCATTGGTGGAGCTTAGTTGGATCATCAGCAGAGATGTGTGGTGGGTGCATCGGTGGAGCTGTGTCGGAGGAGCTGAGTGGTGGGTGCATCAGTGGAGCTGGGTGGTGGGTGCATCGGTGGAGCTGTGTGGTGGGTACATTGGTGGAGCTTAGTTGGAGCATCGGTGGAGCTGTGTGGTGGCTGCATTGGTGGAGCTGTGTGGTGGCTGCATCGGTGGAGCTGTGTGGTGGGTGCATCAGTGGAGCTGTGTGGTGGGTCATTCAGTGGAACTGTGTGGTGGGTGCCTCGGTGGAGCAGTGTGGTGGGTGCATCGGTGGAGCTGTGTGGTGGGTGCATCAATTGAGCTGTGCAGGTGGAGCTGAGTATTGGGTGCATCAGTGGAGCTGGGTGGTGGGTGCATTGGTAGAGCTGTGTGGTGGGTGCATCGGTGTAGCTGTGTGGTGGGTGCCTCAGTGGAGCTGGGTGGTGGGTGCATCGGTGGAGCTGTGTGGTGGGTGCATCAGTGGAGCTGTGTGGTGGGTGCATCAGTGGAGCTGTGTGGTGGGTGCATCAGTGGAGCTGTGCGGTGGGTACATCGGTGGAGCTGTGTCGGTGGAGCTGTGTGGTGGCTGCATTGGTGGAGCTGTGTGGTGGGTGCCTCAGTGGGGCTGTGTAGGTGGAGCTGTGTGGTGGGTGCATCGGTGGAGCTGTGTGGTGGGTGCATCGGTGGAGCTTAGTGGGTCCATTGGTAGAGCAGTGTGGTGGGTGCATTGGTGAAGCTTAGTTGGATCATCGGCAGAGATGTGTGGTGGGTGCATCGGTGGAGCTGTGTGGTGGGTGCATCAGTGGAGCTGTGTGTCGGTGGAGCTGAGTGGTGGGTGCATCAGTGGAGCTGGGTTGTGGGTGCATCGGTGGAGCTGTGTGGTGGGTGCCTCGGTGGAGCTGTGTGATGGGTGCATCGGTGGAGCTGTGTGGTGGGTGCCTCGGTGGAGCTGTGTGATGGGTGCATCGGTGGAGCTGTGTGGTGGGTGCATCGGTGGAGCTGTGTAGGTGGAGCTGTGTGGTAGGTGCATCGGTGGAGCTGTGTGGTGGGTGCATTGGTGGAGCTGTGTGGTGGGTGCATCAGTGGAGCTGTGTGGTGGGTGCCTCGGTGGAGCTCTGTGGTGGGTGCATCGGTGAAGCTGTGTGGTGGGTGCATCGTTGGAGCTTAGTGGGTCCATTGTTGGAGCTGTGTGGTGGGTGCATTGGTGGAGCTTAGTTGGAGCATCGGTGGAGCTGTGTGGTGGCTGCATCAGTGGAGCTGTGTGGTGGGTGCATCAGTGGAGCTGTGTGGTGTGTCGTTCAGTGGAGCTGTGTGGTGGGTGCCTCGGTGGAGCTGTGTGGTGGGTGCCTCGGTGGAGCTATGTGGTGGGTGCATCGGTGGAGCTGTGTGGTGGGTGCTTCGGTGGAGCTGTGTGGTGGGTGCATCAATGGAGCTGTGTAGGTGGGGCTGTGTGGTGGGTGCATTGGTAGAGCTCTGTGGTGGGTGCATTGGTGGAGCTGTGTGGTGGGTGCATTGGTGGAGCTGTGTGGTGGGTGCCTCGGTGGAGCTAGGTGGTGGGTGCATCGGTGGAGCTGTGTGGTGGGTGCATCGGTGGAGCTGTGTGATGGGTGCATCAGTGGAGCTGTGTGGTGGGTGCATTGGTGGAGCTGTGTGGTGGGTGCATCGGTGGAGCTGTGTCAGTGGAGCTGAGTGGTGGGTGCATCAGTGGAGCTGTGTGGTGGGTGCATCAGTGGAGCTGTGTCTGTGGAGCTGTGTGGTGGGTGCATTGGTAGATCTCTGTGGTGGCTGCATCGGTGGAGCTGTGTGGTGGGTGCCTCGGTGGAGCTGGTTCATGGGTGCATCGGTGGAGCTGTGTTGTGGGTGCATCGGTGGAGCTGTGTAGGTGGAGCTGTGTGGTGGGTGCATCGGTGGAGCTGTGTGGTGGGTGCATAGGTGGAGCTTAGTGCATCCATTGCTGGAGCTTAGTGGGTCCTTTGGTGGAGCTGTGTGGTGGGTGCATTGGTGGAGCTTAGATGGATCATCGGCAGAGATGTGTGGTGGGTGCATCAGTGGAGCTGGGTGCATCGGTGGAGCTGTGTGGTGGCTGCCTCGGTGGAGCTGTGTGGTGGGTGCCTCGGTGGAGCTGTGTGATGGGTGCATCGGTGGAGCTGTGTGGTAGGTGCATCGGTGGAGCTGTGCAGTGGGTGCATTGGTGGAGCTGTGTGCTGGGTGCATCAGTGGAGCTGTGTGGTGGGTGCATCGGTGGAGCTGTGTTGTGGGTGCATCGGTGGAGCTGTGTAGGTGGAGCTGTGTGGTGGGTGCATCGGTGGAGCTGTGTGGTGGGTGCATAGGTGGAGCTTAGTGCATCCATTGCTGGAGCTTAGTGGGTCCTTTGGTGGAGCTGTGTGGTGGGTGCATTGGTGGAGCTTAGTTGGATCATCGGCAGAGATGTGTGGTGGGTGCATCAGTGGAGCTGGGTGGTGGGTGCATCGGTGGAGCTGTGTGGTGGCTGCCTCGGTGGAGCTGTGTGGTGGGTGCCTCGGTGGAGCTGTGTGATGGGTGCATCGGTGGAGCTGTGTGGTAGGTGCATCGGTGGAGCTGTGCAGTGGGTGCATTGGTGGAGCTGTGTGGTGGGTGCATCGGTGGAGCTGTGTGGTGGGTGCATCGGTGGAGCTGTGTGGTGGGTGCATCAGTGGAGCTGTGTAGGTGGAGCTTTGTGGTAGGTGCATCGGTGGAGCTGTGCGGTGGGTGCATTGGTGGAGCTGTGTGGTGGGTGCATCGGTGGAGCTGTGTGGTGGGTGCCTCGGTGGAGCTGTGTAGGTGGAACTGTGTGGTGGTTGAATCGGTGCAGCTGTGTGGCAGTGCATCAGTGGAGCTGTGTAGGTGGAGCTGTGTGGTGGGTGAATCATTGGAGCTGTGTGGTGGGTGCATTGGTGGAGCTGTGTGGCAGGTGGAGCTGTGTGGTGGGTGCCTATGTGGAGCTCTGTGGTGGGTGCATCGGTGGAGCTTAGTGGGTCCATTGGTGGAGCTGTGTGGTGCGTGCATTGGTGGAGCTTAGTTGGAGCATCGGTGGAGCTGTGTGGTGGGTGCATCGGCTGAGCTGTGTGGTGGGTGCATCGGTGGAGATGTGTGGTGGGTGCATCAATTGAGCTGTGCAGGTGGAGCTGAGTAATGGGTGCATCAGTGGAGCTGGGTGGTGGGTGCATTGGTAGAGCTGTGTGGTGGGTGCATCGGTGGAGCTGTGTGGTGTGTGCCTCAGTGGAGCTGGGTGGTGGGTGCATCGGTGGAGCTGTGTGGTGGGTGCATCGGTGGAGCTGTGTGGTGGGTGCATCAGTGGAGCTGTGTGGTGGGTGCATCAGTGGAGCTGTGCGGTGGGTACATCGGTGGAGCTGTGTCGGTGGAGCTGTGTGGTGGCTGCATTGGTGGAGCTGTGTGGTGGGTGCCTCAGTGGGGCTGTGTAGGTGGAGCTGTGTGGTGGGTGCATCGGTGGAGCTGTGTGGTGGGTGCATCGGTGGAGCTTAGTGGGTCCATTGGTGGAGCAGTGTGGTGGGTGCATTGGTGGAGCTTAGTTGGATCATCGGCAGAGATGTGTGGTGGGTGCATCGGTGGAGCTGTGTGGTGGGTGCATCAGTGGAGCTGTGTCGGTGGAGCTGAGTGGTGGGTGCATCAGTGGAGCTGGGTGGTGGGTGCATCGGTGGAGCTGTGTGGTGGGTGCCTCGGTGGAGCTGTGTGATGGGTGCATCGGTGGAGCTGTGTGGTGGGTGCCTCGGTGGAGCTGTGTGATGGGTGCATCGGTGGAGCTGTGTGGTGGGTGCATCGGTGGAGCTGTGTAGGTGGAGCTGTGTGGTAGGTGCATCGGTGGAGCTGTGTGGTGGGTGCATTGGTGGAGCTGTGTGGTGGGTGCATCAGTGGAGCTGTGTGGTGGGTGCCTCGGTGGAGCTCTGTGGTGGGTGCATCGGTGAAGCTGTGTGGTGGGTGCATCGGTGGAGCTTAGTGGGTCCATTGTTGGAGCTGTGTGGTGGGTGCATTGGTGGAGCTTAGTTGGAGCATCGGTGGAGCTGTGTGGTGGCTGCATCAGTGGAGCTGTGTGGTGGGTGCATCAGTGGAGCTGTGTGGTGTGTCGTTCAGTGGAGCTGTGTGGTGGGTGCCTCGGTGGAGCTGTGTGGTGGGTGCCTCGGTGGAGCTATGTGGTGGGTGCATCGGTGGAGCTGTGTGGTGGGTGCTTCGGTGGAGCTGTGTGGTGGGTGCATCAATGGAGCTGTGTAGGTGGGGCAGTGTGGTGGGTGCATTGGTAGAGCTCTGTGGTGGGTGCATTGGTGGAGCTGTGTGGTGGGTGCATTGGTGGAGCTGTGTGGTGGGTGCCTCGGTGGAGCTAGGTGGTGGGTGCATCGGTGGAGCTGTGTGGTGGGTGCATCGGTGGAGCTGTGTGATGGGTGCATCAGTGGAGCTGTGTGGTGGGTGCATTGGTGGAGCTGTGTGGTGGGTGCATCGGTGGAGCTGTGTCAGTGGAGCTGAGTGGTGGGTGCATCAGTGGAGCTGTGTGGTGGGTGCATCAGTGGAGCTGTGTCTGTGGAGCTGTGTGGTGGGTGCATTGGTAGAGCTCTGTGGTGGCTGCATCGGTGGAGCTGTGTGGTGGGTGCCTCGGTAGAGCTGGTTGATGGGTGCATCGGTGGAGCTGTGTTGTGGGTGCATCGGTGGAGCTGTGTAGGTGGAGCTGTGTGGTGGGTGCATCGGTGGAGCTGTGTGGTGGGTGCATAGGTGGAGCTTAGTGCATCCATTGCTGGAGCTTAGTGGGTCCTTTGGTGGAGCTGTGTGGTGGGTGCATTGGTGGAGCTTAGTTGGATCATCGGCAGAGATGTGTGGTGGGTGCATCAGTGGAGCTGGGTGGTGGGTGCATCGGTGGAGCTGTGTGGTGGCTGCCTCGATGGAGCTGTGTGGTGGGTGCCTCGGTGGAGCTGTGTGATGGGTGCATCGGTGGAGCTGTGTGGTAGGTGCATCGGTGGAGCTGTGCAGTGGGTGCATTGGTGGAGCTGTGTGGTGGGTGCATCGGTGGAGCTGTGTGGTAGGTGCATCGGTGGAGCTGTGTTGTGGGTGCATCGGTGGAGCTGTGTAGGTGGAGCTGTGTGGTGGGTGCATCGGTGGAGCTGTGTGGTGGGTGCCTCGGTGGAGCTGTGTGGTGGGTGCCTCAGTGGAGCTGTGTGGTGGGTGCATCGGTGGAGCTGTGTGGTGGGTGCCTCGGTGGAGCTGGGTGGTGGGTGTATCGGTGGAGCTGTGTGGTGGGTGCATCGGTGGAGCTGTGTGGTGGGTGCATCAGTGGAGCTGTGTGGTGGGTGCATCAGTGGAGCTGTGTGGTGGGTGCATCGGTGGAGCTGTGTCGGTGGAGCTGTGTGGTGGCTGCATCGGTGGAGCTGTGTGGTGGGTGCCTCGGTGGGGCTGTGTAGGTGGAGCTGTGTGGTGGGTGCATCGGTGGAGCTTAGTGGGTCCATTGGTGGAGCAGTGTGGTGGGTGCATTGGTGGAGCTTAGTTGGATCATCAGCAGAGATGTGTGGTGGGTGCATCGGTGGAGCTGTGTCGGAGGAGCTGAGTGGTGGGTGCATCAGTGGAGCTGGGTGGTGGGTGCATCGGTGGAGCTGTGTGGTGGGTACATTGGTGGAGCTTAGTTGGAGCATCGGTAGAGCTGTGTGGTGGCTGCATTGGTGGAGCTGTGTGGTGGCTGCATCGGTGGAGCTGTGTGGTGGGTGCATCAGTGGAGCTGTGTGGTGGGTCATTCAGTGGAACTGTGTGGTGGGTGCCTCGGTGGAGCAGTGTGGTGGGTGCATCGGTGGAGCTGTGTGGTGGGTGCATCAATTGAGCTGTGCAGGTGGAGCTGAGTAATGGGTGCATCAGTGGAGCTGGGTGGTGGGTGCATTGGTAGAGCTGTGTGGTGGGTGCATCGGTGTAGCTGTGTGGTGGGTGCCTCAGTGGACCTGGGTGGTGGGTGCATCGGTGGAGCTGTGTGGTGGGTGCATCGGTGGAGCTGTGTGGTGGGTGCATCAGTGGAGCTGTGTGGTGGGTGCATCAGTGGAGCTGTGCGGTGGGTACATCGGTGGAGCTGTGTCGGTGGAGCTGTGTGGTGGCTGCATTGGTGGAGCTGTGTGGTGGGTGCCTCAGTGGGGCTGTGTAGGTGGAGCTGTGTGGTGGGTGCATCGGTGGAGCTGTGTGGTGGGTGCATCGGTGGAGCTTAGTGGGTCCATTGGTAGAGCAGTGTGGTGGGTGCATTGGTGAAGCTTAGTTGGATCATCGGCAGAGATGTGTGGTGGGTGCATCGGTGGAGCTGTGTGGTGGGTGCATCAGTGGAGCTGTGTCGGTGGAGCTGAGTGGTGGGTGCATCAGTGGAGCTGGGTTGTGGGTGCATCGGTGGAGCTGTGTGGTGGGTGCCTCGGTGGAGCTGTGTGATGGGTGCATCGGTGGAGCTGTGTGGTGGGTGCCTCGGTGGAGCTGTGTGATGGGTGCATCGGTGGAGCTGTGTGGTGGGTGCATCGGTGGAGCTGTGTAGGTGGAGCTGTGTGGTAGGTGCATCGGTGGAGCTGTGTGGTGGGTGCATTGGTGGAGCTGTGTGGTGGGTTCATCAGTGGAGCTGTGTGGTGGGTGCCTCGGTGGAGCTCTGTGGTGGGTGCATCGGTGAAGCTGTGTGGTGGGTGCATCGTTGGAGCTTAGTGGGTCCATTGTTGGAGCTGTGTGGTGGGTGCATTGGTGGAGCTTAGTTGGAGCATCGGTGGAGCTGTGTGGTGGCTGCATCAGTGGAGCTGTGTGGTGGGTGCATCAGTGGAGCTGTGTGGTGTGTCGTTCAGTGGAGCTGTGTGGTGGGTGCCTCGGTGGAGCTGTGTGGTGGGTGCCTCGGTGGAGCTATGTGGTGGGTGCATCGGTGGAGCTGTGTGGTGGGTGCTTTGGTGGAGCTGTGTGGTGGGTGCATCAATGGAGCTGTGTAGGTGGGGCTGTGTGGTGGGTGCATTGGTAGAGCTCTGTGGTGGGTGCATTGGTGGAGCTGTGTGGTGGGTGCATTGGTGGAGCTGTGTGGTGGGTGCCTCGGTGGAGCTAGGTGGTGGGTGCATCGGTGGAGCTGTGTGGTGGGTGCATCGGTGGAGCTGTGTGATGGGTGCATCAGTGGAGCTGTGTGGTGGGTGCATTGGTGGAGCTGTGTGGTGGGTGCATCGGTGGAGCTGTGTCAGTGGAGCTGAGTGGTGGGTGCATCAGTGGAGCTGTGTGGTGGGTGCATCAGTGGAGCTGTGTCTGTGGAGCTGTGTGGTGGGTGCATTGGTAGAGCTCTGTGGTGGCTGCATCGGTGGAGCTGTGTGGTGGGTGCCTCGGTGGAGCTGGTTGATGGGTGCATCGGTGGAGCTGTGTTGTGGGTGCATCGGTGGAGCTGTGTAGGTGGAGCTGTGTGGTGGGTGCATCGGTGGAGCTGTGTGGTGGGTGCATAGGTGGAGCTTAGTGCATCCATTGCTGGAGCTTAGTGGGTCCTTTGGTGGAGCTGTGTGGTGGGTGCATTGGTGGAGCTTAGATGGATCATCGGCAGAGATGTGTGGTGGGTGCATCAGTGGAGCTGGGTGCATCGGTGGAGCTGTGTGGTGGCTGCCTCGGTGGAGCTGTGTGGTGGGTGCCTCGGTGGAGCTGTGTGATGGGTGCATCGGTGGAGCTGTGTGGTAGGTGCATCGGTGGAGCTGTGCAGTGGGTGCATTGGTGGAGCTGTGTGGTGGGTGCATCAGTGGAGCTGTGTGGTGGGTGCATCGGTGGAGCTGTGTTGTGGGTGCATCGGTGGAGCTGTGTAGGTGGAGCTGTGTGGTGGGTGCATCGGTGGAGCTGTGTGGTGGGTGCATAGGTGGAGCTTAGTGCATCCATTGCTGGAGCTTAGTGGGTCCTTTGGTGGAGCTGTGTGGTGGGTGCATTGGTGGAGCTTAGTTGGATCATCGGCAGAGATGTGTGGTGGGTGCATCAGTGGAGCTGGGTGGTGGGTGCATCGGTGGAGCTGTGTGGTGGCTGCCTCGGTGGAGCTGTGTGGTGGGTGCCTCGGTGGAGCTGTGTGATGGGTGCATCGGTGGAGCTGTGTGGTAGGTGCATCGGTGGAGCTGTGCAGTGGGTGCATTGGTGGAGCTGTGTGGTGGGTGCATCGGTGGAGCTGTGTGGTGGGTGCATCGGTGGAGCTGTGTGGTGGGTGCATCGGTGGAGCTGTGTAGGTGGAGCTTTGTGGTAGGTGCATCGGTGGAGCTGTGCGGTGGGTGCATTGGTGGAGCTGTGTGGTGGGTGCATCGGTGGAGCTGTGTGGTGGGTGCCTCGGTGGAGCTGTGTAGGTGGAACTGTGTGGTGGTTGAATCGGTGCAGCTGTGTGGCAGTGCATCAGTGGAGCTGTGTAGGTGGAGCTGTGTGGTGGGTGAATCATTGGAGCTGTGTGGTGGGTGCATTGGTGGAGCTGTGTGGCAGGTGGAGCTGTGTGGTGGGTGCCTATGTGGATCTCTGTGGTGGGTGCATCGGTGGAGCTTAGTGGGTCCATTGGTGGAGCTGTGTGGTGCGTGCATTGGTGGAGCTTAGTTGGAGCATCGGTGGAGCTGTGTGGTGGGTGCATCGGCTGAGCTGTGTGGTGGGTGCATCAGTGGAGCTGTGTGGTGGGTGCATCGGTGGAGCTGTGTAGGTGGAGCTGTGTGGTTGGTGCATTGGTGTAGCTGTGTAGGTGGAGCTGTGTGGTGGGTGCATCGGTGGAGCTGGTTGGTGGGTGCATTGGTGGAGCTGTGTGGTGGGTCAATTGGTGGAGCTGTGTGGTGGGTGCATTGGTGGAGCTGTGTGGTGGGTACCTCGGTGGAGCTCTGTGGTGGGTGCATCGATGGAGCTTAGTGGGTCCATTGGTGGGGCTGTGTGGTGGGTGCATTGATGGAGCTAAGTTGGAGCATCGGTGGAGCTGTGTGGTGGGTGCATCGGTGGAGCTGTGTGGTGGGTGCATCAGTGGAGCTGTGTGATGGGTGCATCGGTGGAGCTGTGTGGTGGGTGCATCGGTGGAGCTGTGTGGTGGGTGCCTTCGTGGAGCTGTATGGTGCGTGCCTCAGTGGAGCTGTGTGGTGGGTGCATCGTGGAGCTGTGTGGTGGGTGCATCGGTGGAGCTGTGTGGGTGGAGCTGTGTGGTGGTCACATTGGTGGAGCTGGGTGGTGGGTGCATCAGTGGAGCTGTGTCAGTGGAGCTGTGTGGTGGGTGCATCGGTGGAGCTGTGTAGGTGGATGTTGGACAGGCCCCAGAAAAGGGCTCGCTCCCTCCCCGCATGACAGAGCCAGGACACCGACTCTCCAGAAGCTACCCACAGAAGCAACCCGTAACCCGTCCCACACGGGACGCCTGCCCCCGAACATCTCTGTATCACTGGCCCGGGCCACCGCCAGCACCATTGCCCGGGCCCAGCCGCCATCTTGGACACTGCACCACGAGGCCGCGTGGCCTCAGCTCGACCCTAACCCTGGGCCTGACCAGGCCCGACATCCCGGCACCACCATCCACCCAGGAGGTGAGCGGACCACTTGGCTGGTCAATGGGAGAGAGGAGTTTCGATGGCTCTCCCCCGCCAGGTGCCAATCGCCCCCAGCCTCCCCGGGTGCTGGCTCCACCCCCCTGCTGGGTGTCTGGACTCCCTCATCCCGGACCTCCCGACCTCCAAGTGTGATGGTCCGGACATCAAAGGGCACCAGACCTATAACTGGGGCAGCTCCAGAGCAGGAAGGCAGTTGTATCCTGGAGTCGAGAGACACTGTGAAGAACTCATCCTTGACGGACTGCTGGCGCTGCCGCAGCCCTGCCTTGTGAACTGTTGTCCTGCCTGCTGGCGCTGCCGCAGCCTTCTGCAACCTAAATCCTCATCGGGACCTGCTGGCGCGGCCCCTTGCAACCACCATCCTCGTCGGGACCTGCTGGCGCTGCTGCGGCCCGTTGCAACCACCATCTTCGTCGGGACCTGCTGGCGCTGCCGCGGCCCGTTGCCACCTACGATCTCCTCGGGACCTGCTGGCGCTGCCGCGGCCCGACCTCCTAGAACGCCGAGCTCGAGGATTGTGAGCTAACCATCATTCCATCTCAACTACCAGTTCGGTAACAAGACTGTCCCACTACCCCCTTTTCCTTCAAAGAGACTAGAATCGAGGGGACCCCTGTGTTCTGACCTCCTTGTACCATACTACCGTACTTCAAGATTTGCTTATAAAGAACGTTAAACCTTATCTTTGTGTGGTGTCCATCTGTGGGGGGGAAGTTACTTGTCTGTACGATCGCTGGAGACGGCTCTCCCCGGAGGCCTCTCCCCTTGTCCTCGGCCGATCCTCCAGGTCCCGTCTAACAGTGGAGCTGTGTGGTGGGTGCATCAGTGGAGCTGTGTCGGTGGAGCTGTGTGGTGGCTTCATCGGAGGAGCTGTGTGGTGGCTGCATCGGTTGAGCTGTGTGGTGGGTGCATCGGTGGAGCTGTGTGGTGGGTGCATCGGTGGAGCTGTATGGTGCGTGCCTCAGTGGAGCTGTGTGGTGGGTGCATCGGTGGCGCTGTGTGGTGGGTGCATCAGTGGAGCTGTGTCGGTTAAGCTGTATGGTGGGTGCATTGGTGGAGCTGGGTGGTGGGTGCATCAGTGGAGCTGTGTCAGTGGAGCTGTGTGGTGGGTGCATCAGTGGAGCTGTGTAGGTGGAGCTGTGTGGTGGGTGCATCGGTGGAGCTGTGTGATGGGTGCATTGGTGGAGCTGTGTGGTGGGTAAATCAGTGGAGCTGTGGGGTGGGTGCCTCGTTGGAGCTCAGTGGTGGGTGCATCGGTGAAGCTGTGTGGTGGGTGCATCGGTGGACCTTAGTGGGTCCATTGGTGGAGCTGTGTGGTGGGTGCATTGGTGGAGCTTAGTTGGAGCATCGGTGGAGCTGTGTGGTGGGTGCATCGGTGGAGCTGTATGGTGGGTGCATCGGTGGAGCTGTATGGTGGGTGCATCAGTGGAGCTGTGTTGGCGGAACGGTGTGCTGGGTGCATCGATGGAGCTGGGTGGTGGGTGGATCGGTGGAGCTGTGTGGTGGGTGCCTTTGTGGAGCTGTGTGGTGGGTGCCTTGGTGGAGCTGTGTGGTGGGTGCATCGGTGGAGCTGTGTGGTGGGTGCCTCGGTGGAGCTCTGTGGTGGGTGCATCGGTGGAGCTGTGTGGTGAGTGCCTCGGTGGAGCTCTGTGGTGGGTGCATCGGTGAAGCTGTGTGGTGGGTGCATCGGTGGAGCTTAGTGGGTCCATTGGTGGAGCTGTGTGGTGGGTGCATTGGTGGAGCTTAGTTGGATCATCGGCGGAGCTGTGTGGTGGGTGCATCGGTGGAGCTGTGTGGTGGGTGCATCAGTGGAGCTGTGTGGTGGGTGCATCGGTGGAGGTGTGTGGTGGGTGCATCGGTGGAGCTGTGTAGGTGGAGCTGTTTGGTGGGTGCATCGGTGGAGCTCTGTGGTGGGTGCATC
This sequence comes from Lissotriton vulgaris, assembly GCF_964263255.1. Classification (NCBI taxonomy): domain Eukaryota; kingdom Metazoa; phylum Chordata; class Amphibia; order Caudata; family Salamandridae; genus Lissotriton; species Lissotriton vulgaris. Next base: position 661,436,922 of record NC_141698.1, on the reverse strand, counting down.
GGTGGAGCTCTGTGGTGGGTGCATCAGTGAAGCTGTGTGGTGGGTGCAGCAGTGGAGCTGTGTGGTGGGTGCATCAGTGGAGCTGTGTTGGTGGAGCTGTGTGGTGGGTGCATTGGTGGAGCTGTGTAGGTGGAGCTGTGTGGTGGTTGCATCAGTGGAGCTGGTTGGTGGGTGCATTGGTGGAGCTGTGTGGTGGATACCTTGGTGGAGCTCTGTGGTGGGTGCATCAGTGAAGCTGTGTGGTGGGTGCATCGGTGGAGCTTAGTGGGTCCATTGGTGGAGCTATGTGGTGGGTGCATCGGTGGAGCTGTGTGGTGGGTGCATCAGTGGAGCTATGTGATGGGTGCATCGGTGGAGCTGTGTGGTGGGTGCATCGGTGGAGCTGTGTGGTGGGTGCCTTGGTGGAGCTGTATGGTGGGTGCCTTGGTGGAGCTGTGTGGTGGGTGCCTCGGTGGAGCTGTGTGGTGGGTGCATCAGTCGAGCTGTGTCCGTGGAGCGGTGTGGTGGGTGTATTGGTGGTGGTGGGTGCATCAGTGGAGCTGTGTCGGTGGAGCAGTGTGGTAGCTGCATCGGTGGAGCTGTGTGGTGGAACATCAGTGGAGCTGTGTGGTGGGTCGTTCGGTGGAGCTGTGTGGTGGGTGCCTCGGTGGAGCTGTGTGGTGGGTGCATCGGTGGAGCTGTGTGGTGGGTGCATCGGTGGAGCTGTGTAGGTAGAGCTGTGTGGTCGGTGCATCGGTGGAGCTGTGTGATGGGTGCATTGGTGAAGCTGTGTGGTTGTTAAATCAGTGGATCTATGTGGTGGGTGCCTCGGTGGAGCTCTGTGGTGGGTGCATCGGTGAAGCTGTGTCGTGGGTGCATCGGTGGACCTTAGTGGGTCCATTGGTGGAACTGTGTGGTGGGTGCATTGGTGGAGCTTAGTTGGAGCATCGGTGGTGCTGTGTGGTGGGTGCATCAGTAGAGCTTTGTGGTGGGTGCATCAGTGGAGCTGTGTCGGCGGAGCTGTGTGCTGGGTTCATCGGTGGAGCTGGGTGGTGGGTGTATCGTGGAGCTGTGTGGTGGGTGCATCGGTGGAGCTGTGTGGTGGGTGCATAGGTGGAGCTGTGTGGTGGGTGCATCTGTTGAGCTGTGTGGTGGGTGCATAGGTGGAGCTTTATGGTGGGTGCATAGGTGGAGCTGTGTGGTGGGTGCCTCGGTGGAGCTGTGTGGTGGGTGCATTGGTGGAGCTGTGTGGTGGGTGCCTTGGTGGAGCTGTATGGTGGGTGCCTTGGTGGAGCTGTGTGGTGGGTGCATCGGTGGAGCTGTGTGGTGGGTGCATTGGTGGAGCTGTGTCAGTGGAGCTGGGTGGTGGGTGCATCGGTGGAGCTGTGTGGTGGGTGCCTCAGTGGAGCTGTGTGGTGGGTCGTTTGGTGGAGCTGTGTGGTGGGTGCCTCGGTGGAGCTGTGTGGTGGGTGCCTCGGTGGAGCTCTGTGGTGGGTGCATCGGTGAAGCTTTGTGGTGGGTGCATCGGTGGAGCTTAGTGGGTGTATTTGTGGAGCTGTGTGGTGGGTACATTGGTGGAGCTTAGTTGGAGCATCTGTGGAGCTGTGTGGTGGGTGCATCAGTGGAGCTGTGTGGTGGGTGCATCGGTGGAGCTGTGTCGGTGAAGCTGGGTGGTGGGTGCATCGGTGGAGCTGTGTGGTGGGTGCATCGGTGGAGCTGTGTAGGTGTACTTGTGTGGTGGGTGCATCTGTTGATCTCTGTGGTGAGTGCATCTGTGGAGCTGTGTGGTGGGTGCATCGGTGGAGCTGTGTGGTGGGTGCATCGGTGGAGCTGTGTGGTTGGTGCATCCATGGAGCTGTGTGGTGGGTGCATCGGTGGAGCTGTGTCGGTGGAGTGGTGTGGAGGGTGCATCGGTGGAGCTGTGTGGTGGGTGCCTTGGTGGAGCTGTATGGTGGGTACCTCGGTGGAGCTGTGTGGTGGGTGCATCGGTGGAGCTTTGTTGGTGGAGCTGTGTGGTGGGTGCATTGGTGGAGCTGGGTGGTGGGTGCATCGATGGAGCTGTGTGTTGGGTCGTTCGGTTTAGCTGTGTGGTGGGTGCCTTGGTGGAGCTGTGTGGTGGGTGCATCGGTGGAGATGTGTGGTGGGTGTATCGGTGGAGCTGTGTAGGTGGAGCTGTGTGGTGGGTTTATCGGTGGAGCTCTGTGGTGGGTGCATTGGTGGAGCTGTGTGGTGGGTGCATCGGTGGAGCTGTGTGGTGGGTGCCTCTGTACAGCTGTGTGGTGGGTGCATTGGTGGAGCTGTGTGGTGGGTGCATCGGTGGAACTGTGTGGTGGGTGCATCGGTGGAGCTGTGTGGTGGGTGCATCAGTGGAGCTGTGTGGTGGGTGCATCGGTGGAGCTGTGTGGTGGGTACATTGGTGGAGCTGTTTGGTGGAGCTGTGTGGTGGGTGCATCAGTGGAGCTGGTTGGTGGGTGCATTGGTGGAGCTGTGTGGTAGGTGCATTGGTGGAGCTGTGTGGTGGGTGCCTCGGTGGAGCTGTGTGGTGGGTGCATTGGTGGAGCTGTGTGGTGGGTGCATTGGTGGAGCTGTGTCGGTGGAGCTGGTTGGTGGGTGCATCGGTGAGCTGTGTGGTGGGTGCCTCAGTGGAGCTGTGTGGTGGGTCGTTTCGAGGAGCTGTGTGGTGGGTGCCTCGGTGGAGCTGTGTGGTGGGTGCCTCGGTGGAGCTCTGTGGTGGGTGCATCGGTGAAGCTTTGTGGTGGGTGCATCGGTGGAGCTTAGTGGGTGTATTTGTGGAGCTGTGTGGTGGGTACATTGGTGGAGCTTAGTTGGAGCATCAGTGGAGCTGTGTGGTGGGTGCATCAGTGGAGCTGTGTGGTGGGTGCATCAGTGGAGCTGTGTGGTGGGTGCATCGGTGGAGCTGTGTCGGTGGAGCTGGGTGCTGGAGGCATTGGTGAAGCTCGGTGGTGGGTGCATCGGTGGAGCTGTGTGGTGGGTGCATCAGTGGAGCTGTGTAGGTGTAACTGTGTGGTGGGTGCATCTGTTGAACTGTGTGGTAGGTGCATCTGTGGAGCTGTGTGGTGGGTGCCTCGGTGGAGCTGTGTGGTGGGTGCATCCATGTAGCTGTGTGGTGGGTGCATCGGTGGAGCTGTGTCTGTGGAGTGGTGTGGAGGGTGCATCGGTGGAGCTGTGTGGTGGGTGCCTTGGTGGAGCTGTATGGTGGGTACCTCGGTAGAGCTGTGTGGTGGGTGCATCGGTGGAGCTTTGTTGGTGGAGCTGTGTGGTGGGTGCATTGGTGGAGCTGGGCGGTGGGTGCATCGATGGAGCTGTGTGGTGGGTTGTTCGCTGGAGCTGTGTGGTGGGTGCCTCGGTGGAGCGGTGTGGTGGGTACCTCGGTGGAGCTGTTTGGTGGGTGCATCGGTGGAGGTGTGTGGTGGGTGCATCGGTGGAGCTGTGTAGGTGGAGCTGTGTGGTGGGTTTATCGGTGGAGCTCTGTGGTGGGTGCATTGGTGGAGCTGTGTGGTGGGTGCATCGGTGGAGCTGTGTGGTGGGTGCCTCTGTACAGCTGTGTGGTGGGTGCATCGGTGGAGCTGTGTGGTGGGTGCATCGGTGGAATTGTGTGGTGGGTGCATCGGTGGATCTGTGTGGTGGGTGCATCAGTGGAGCTGTGTGGTGGGTGCATCGGTGGAGCTGTGTGGTGGGTGCATCGGTGGAGCTGTGTCGGTGGAGCTGTGTGGTGGCTGCATCGGTGGAGCTGTGTGGTCGGTGCATCGGTGGAGCTGTGTAGTGGGTTGTTTGGTGGAGCTGTGTGGTGGGTGCCTCGGTGGAGCTATGTGATGGGTGCATTGGTGGAGCTGTGTGGTGGGTGCATCGGTGGAGCTGTGTAGGTAGAACTGTGTGGTGGGTGCATCGGTGGAGCTGTGTGGTGGATGCATTGGTGTAGCTGTGTGGTGGGTGCATCGGTGGAGCTGTGTGGTGGGTGCCTTGGTGGAGCTGTATGGTGGGTGCCTTGGTGGAGCTGTGTGGTGGGTGCCTCGGTGGAGCTGTGTGGTGGGTGCATCAGTCGAGCTGTGTCCGTGGAGCGGTGTGGTGGGTGTATTGGTGGTGGTGGGTGCATCAGTGGAGCTGTGTCGGTGGAGCAGTGTGGTAGCTGCATCGGTGGAGCTGTGTGGTGGAACATCAGTGGAGCTGTGTGGTGGGTCGTTCGGTGGAGCTGTGTGGTGGGTGCCTCGGTGGAGCTGTGTGGTGGGTGCATCGGTGGAGCTGTGTGGTGGGTGCATCGGTGGAGCTGTGTAGGTAGAGCTGTGTGGTCGGTGCATCGGTGGAGCTGTGTGATGGGTGCATTGGTGAAGCTGTGTGGTTGTTAAATCAGTGGATCTATGTGGTGGGTGCCTCGGTGGAGCTCTGTGGTGGGTGCATCGGTGAAGCTGTGTCGTGGGTGCATCGGTGGACCTTAGTGGGTCCATTGGTGGAACTGTGTGGTGGGTGCATTGGTGGAGCTTAGTTGGAGCATCGGTGGTGCTGTGTGGTGGGTGCATCAGTAGAGCTTTGTGGTGGGTGCATCAGTGGAGCTGTGTCGGCGGAGCTGTGTGCTGGGTTCATCGGTGGAGCTGGGTGGTGGGTGTATCGTGGAGCTGTGTGGTGGGTGCATCGGTGGAGCTGTGTGGTGGGTGCATAGATGGAGCTGTGTGGTGGGTGCATCTGTTGAGCTGTGTGGTGGGTGCATAGGTGGAGCTTTATGGTGGGTGCATAGGTGGAGCTGTGTGGTGGGTGCCTCGGTGGAGCTGTGTGGTGGGTGCATTGGTGGAGCTGTGTGGTGGGTGCCTTGGTGGAGCTGTATGGTGGGTGCCTTGGTGGAGCTGTGTGGTGGGTGCATCGGTGGAGCTGTGTGGTGGGTGCATTGGAGGAGCTGTGTCAGTGGAGCTGGGTGGTGGGTGCATCGGTGGAGCTGTGTGGTGGGTGCCTCAGTGGAGCTGTGTGGTGGGTCGTTTGGTGGAGCTGTGTGGTGGGTGCCTCGGTGGAGCTGTGTGGTGGGTGCCTCGGTGGAGCTCTGTGGTGGGTGCATCGGTGAAGCTTTGTGGTGGGTGCATCGGTGGAGCTTAGTGGGTGTATTTGTGGAGCTGTGTGGTGGGTACATTGGTGGAGCTTAGTTGGAGCATCAGTGGAGCTGTGTGGTGGGTGCATCAGTGGAGCTGTGTGGTGGGTGCATCGGTGGAGCTGTGTCGGTGAAGCTGGGTGGTGGGTGCATCGGTGGAGCTGTGTGGTGGGTGCATCGGTGGAGCTGTGTAGGTGTACTTGTGTGGTGGGTGCATCTGTTGATCTCTGTGGTGAGTGCATCTGTGGAGCTGTGTGGTGGGTGCATCGGTGGAGCTGTGTGGTGGGTGCATCGGTGGAGCTGTGTGGTGGGTGCATCCATGGAGCTGTGTGGTGGGTGCATCGGTGGAGCTGTGTCGGTGGAGTGGTGTGGAGGGTGCATCGGTGGAGCTGTGTGGTGGGTGCCTTGGTGGAGCTGTATGGTGGGTACCTCGGTGGAGCTGTGTGGTGGGTGCATCGGTGGAGCTTTGTTGGTGGAGCTGGGTGGTGGGTGCATCGATGGAGCTGTGTGTTGGGTCGTTCGGTTTAGCTGTGTGGTGGGTGCCTTGGTGGAGCTGTGTGGTGGGTACCTCGGTGGAGCTGTGTGGTGGGTGCATCGGTGGAGCTGTGTGGTGGGTGTATCGGTGGAGCTGTGTAGGTGGAGCTGTGTGGTGGGTTTATCGGTGGAGCTCTGTGGTGGGTGCATTGGTGGAGCTGTGTGGTGGGTGCATCGGTGGAGCTGTGTGGTGGGTGCCTCTGTACAGCTGTGTGGTGGGTGCATTGGTGGAGCTGTGTGGTGGGTGCATCGGTGGAACTGTGTGGTGGGTGCATCGGTGGAGCTGTGTGGTGGGTGCATCAGTGGAGCTGTGTGGTGGGTGCATCGGTGGAGCTGTGTGGTGGGTACATTGGTGGAGCTGTTTGGTGGAGCTGTGTGGTGGGTGCATCAGTGCAGCTGGTTGGTGGGTGCATTGGTGGAGCTGTGTGGTGGGTGCATTGGTGGAGCTGTGTGGTGGGTGCCTCGGTGGAGCTGTGTGGTGGGTGCATTGGTGGAGCTGTGTGGTGGGTGCATTGGTGGAGCTGTGTTGGTGGAGCTGGGTGGTGGGTGCATCGGTGGAGCTGTGTGGTGGGTGCCTCAGTGGAGCTGTGTGGTGGGTCGTTTGGTGGAGCTGTGTGATGGGTGCCTCGGTGGAGCAGTGTGGTGGGTGCCTTGGTGGAGCTGTGTGGTGGGTGCATCAGTGGAGCTGTGTGGTGGGTGCATTGGTGGAGCTGTGTAAGTGGAGGTGTGTGGTGGGTGCATCAGTGGAGCTGTGTGATGGGTGTATTGGTGGAGCTGTGTGGTGGGTAAATCGGTGGAGCTTTGTGGTGGGTGCCTCGGTGGAGCTCTGTGGTGGGTGCATCGGTGAAGCTTTGTGGTGGGTGCATCGGTGGAGCTTAGTGGGTGTATTTGTGGAGCTGTGTGGTGGGTACATTGGTGGAGCTTAGTTGGAGCATCAGTGGAGCTGTGTGGTGGGTGCATCAGTGGAGCTGTGTGGTGGGTGCATCAGTGGAGCTGTGTAGTGGGTGCATCGGTGGAGCTGTGTCGGTGGAGCTGGGTGCTGGAGGCATTGGTGAAGCTGGGTGGTGGGTGCATCGGTGGAGCTGTGTGGTGGGTGCATCGGTGGAGCTGTGTAGGTGTAACTGTGTGGTGGGTGCATCTGTTGAACTGTGTGGTAGGTGCATCTGTGGAGCTGTGTGGTGGGTGCCTCGGTGGAGCTGTGTGGTGGGTGCATCGGTGGAGCTGTGTGGTGGGTGCATCCATGTAGCTGTGTGGTGGGTGCATCGGTGGAGCTGTGTCTGTGGAGTGGTGTGGAGGGTGCATCGGTGGAGCTGTGTGGTGGGTGCCTTGGTGGAGCTGTATGGTGGGTACCTCGGTAGAGCTGTGTGGTGGGTGCATCGGTGGAGCTTTGTTGGTGGAGCTGTGTGGTGGGTGCATTGGTGGAGCTGGGTGGTGGGTGCATCGATGGAGCTGTGTGGTGGGTCGTTCGCTGGAGCTGTGTGGTGGGTGCCTCGGTGGAGCGGTGTGGTGGGTACCTCGGTGGAGCTGTTTGGTGGGTGCATCGGTGGAGGTGTGTGGTGGGTGCATCGGTGGAGCTCTGTGGTGGGTGCATTGGTGGAGCTGTGTGGTGGGTGCATCGGTGGAGCTGTGTGGTGGGTGCCTCTGTACAGCTGTGTGGTGGGTGCATCGGTGGAGCTGTGTGGTGGGTGCATCGGTGGAACTGTGTGGTGGGTGCATCGGTGGATCTGTGTGGTGGGTGCATCAGTGGAGCTGTGTGGTGGGTGCATCGGTGGAGCTGTGTGGTGGGTGCATCGGTGGAGCTGTGTCGGTGGAGCTGTGTGGTGGCTGCATCGGTGGAGCTGTGTGGTCGGTGCATCGGTGGAGCTGTGTAGTGGGTTGTTTGGTGGAGCTGTGTGGTGGGTGCCTCGGTGAAGCTATGTGATGGGTGCATTGGTGGAGCTGTGTGGTGGGTGCATCGGTGGAGCTGTGTAGGTAGAACTGTGTGGTGGGTGCATCGGTGGAGCTGTGTGTTGGATGCATTGGTGTAGCTGTGTGGTGGGTGCATCGGTGGAGCTGTGTGGTGGGTGCATTGGTGGAGCTGTGTGGTGGGTACCTCGGTGGAGCTCTGTGGTGGGTGAATTGGTGAAGCTGTGTGGTGGGTGCAGTGGTGGAGCTTAGTGGGTCCATTGGTGGAGCTGTGTGGTAGGTGCATTGGTGGAGCTTAGTTGGAGCATCGGTGGAGCTGTGTGGTGGGTGAATCAGTGGAGCTGTGTGGTGGGTGCATCAGTGGAGCTGTGTTGTGGGTGCATAAGTGGAGCTGTGTCGGTGGAGCTGTGTGCTGCGTGCATCTGTGGAGGTGGGTGGTGGGTGCATCGGTGGAGCTGTGCGGTGGGTGCATAGGTGGAGCTGTGTGGTGGGTGCATAGGTGGAGCTGTGTGGTGGGTGCATAGGTGGAGCTGTGTGGTGGGTGCATTGGTGGAGCTGTGTGGTTGGTGCATTGGTGGAGCAGTGTGGTGGGTGCATTGGTGGAGCTGTGTGGTGGGTGCATTGGTGGAGCTGTGTGGCGGGTGCATTGGTGGAGCTGAGTTGTGGGTGCATAAGTGGAGCTGTGTCGGTGGAGCTGTGTGCTGCGTGCATCGGTGGAGCTGTGTGTTGGGTGCATAGGTGGAGCTGTGTGGTGGGTGCATAGGTGGAGCTGTGTGGTGGGTGCATAGGTGGAGCTTTGTGGTGGGTGCATTGGGGGAGCTGTGTGGTGGGTGCATCGGTGGAGCAGTGTGGTGGGTGCATCGGTGGAGCTGTGTAGGTGGAGCTGTGTGGTGGGTGCATCGGTGGAGCTGTGTGGTGGGTGCATTGGTGGAGCTGTGTGGCGGGTGCATCGGTAGAGCTGTGTGGTTTGTGCCTCTGTGGAGCTCTGTGGTGGGTGCATCGGTGAAGCTGTGTGGTGGGTACATCGGTGGAGCTTAGTGGGTGAATTGGTGGAGCTGTGTGGTGGGTGCATTGGTGGAGCTTAGTTGGAGCATCAATGGAACTGTGTGGTGGGTGCATCGGTGGAGCTGTGTGGTGGGTCGTTTGGTGGAGCTGTGTGGTGGGTGCCTCGGTGGAGCTGTGTGGTGGGTGCATCAGTGGAGCTTTGTGGTGGGTGCCTCGGTGGAGCTGTGTGGTGGGTGCATCAGTGGAGCTGTGTGGTGGGTGCCTCGGTGGAGCTGTGTTGTGGGTGCTTCGGTGGAGCTGTATGGTGGGTGCATTGGTGGAGCTGTGTGGTGGGTGCATCAGTGGAGCTGTGTGGTGGGTGCCTCTGTGGAGCTCTGTGGTGGGTGCATCGGTGAAGCTATGTGGTGGGTGCATCGGTGGAGCTTAGTGGGTCCATTGGTGGAGCTGTGTGGTGGGTGCATTGGTGGAGCTTAGTTGGAGCATCGGTGGAGCTGTGTGGTGGGTGCAACGGTGGAGCTGTGTGGTGGGTGCATCAGTGGAGCTGTGTGGTGGGTGCATCGGTGGAGCTGTGTGGTGGGTGCATCAGTGGAGCTGTGTAGGTGGATCTGTGTGGTGGGTGCATCATTGGAGCTCTGTGGTGGGTGCATCAGTGAAGCTGTGTGGTGGGTGCAGCGGTGGAGGTGTGTGGTGGGTGCATCAGTAGAGCTGTGTGGTGGGTGCATCAGTGGAGCTGTGTTGGTGGAGCTGTGTGGTGGGTGCATCAGTGGAGCTGTGTAGGTGGAGCTGTGTGGTGGGTGCATTGGTGAAGCTGGTTGGTGGGTGCATTGGTGGAGCTGTGTGGTGGGTGCATAGGTGGAGCTGTGTGGTGGGTACCTCAGTGGAGCTCTGTGGTGGGTACATCAGTGAAGCTGTGTGGTGGGTGAATCGGTGGAGCTTAGTGGGTCCATTGGTGGAGCTGTGTGGTGGGTGCATTGATGGAGCTAAGTTGGAGCACCGGTGGAGCTGTGTGAAGGGTGCATCGGTGGAGCTGTGTGGTGGGTGCATTGGTGGATCTGTGTGGTGGGTGCATCAGTGGAGCTGTGTGATGGGTGAATCAGTGGAGCTGTGTGGTGGGTGCATTGGTGGAGCTGTGTGGTGGGTGCCTTGGTGGAGCTATATGGTGAGTGCCTCGGTGGAGCTGTGTGGTGGGTGCATCGGTGGAGTTTTGTCGGTGGAGCTATGTGGTGGGTGCATTGGTGGAGCTGGGTGGTAGGTGCATCGGTGGAGCTGTGTTGGTGGAGCTGTGTGGTGGCTGCATTGGTGGAGCTGTCTGGTGGGTGCATCGGTGGAGCTGTGTGGTGGGTCGTTCGGTGGAGCTGTTTGGTGGGTGCCTTGGTGGAGCTGTGTGGTGGGTGCATCAGTGGAGCTGTGTGGTGGGTGCATTGGTGGAGCTGTGTAAGTGGAGGTGTGTGGTGGGTGCATCAGTGGAGCTGTGTGATGGGTGTATTGGTGGAGCTGTGTGGTGGGTAAATCGGTGGAGCTGTGTGGTGGGTGCCTCGGTGGAGCTCTGTGGTGGGTGCATCGGTGAAGCTGTGTGGTGGGTGCATCGGTGGCGCTTAGTGGGTGTATTGGTGGAGCTGTGTGGTGGGTGCATTGGTGGAGCTTGGTTGGAGCATCGGTGGAGCTGTGTGGTGGGTGCATCGGTGGAGCTGTATGGTGGGTGCATCGGTGGAGCTGTATGGTGGGTGCATCAGTGGAGCTGTGTGGTGGGTGCATCAGTGGAGCTGTGTCGGCGGAGCTGTGTGCTGGGTGCATCGGTGGAGCTGGGTGGATCGGTGGAGCTGTGTGGTTGGTGCATCGGTGGAGCTGTGTGGTGGGTGCATAGGTGGAGCTGTGTGGTGGGTGCATCTGTTGAGCTGTGTGGTGGGTGCATAGGTGGAGCTGTGGGGTGGGTACATTGGTGGAGCTTAGTTGGAGCATCAGTGGAGCTGTGTGGTGGGTGCATCGGTGGAGCTGTGTGGTGGGTGCATCGGTGGAGCTGTGTGGTGGGTGCATCGGTGGAGATGTGTGGTGGGTGCATTGGTGGAGCTGTGTGGTGGGTGCATCGGTGGAGCTGTGTGGTGGGTGCCTCTGTGGAGCTGTGTGCATCGGTGGAGTTGTGTAGTGGGGGCATCAGTGGAGCTGTGTGGTGGGTGCATCGGTGGAGCTGTGTGGTCGGTGCATCGGTGGAGCTGTGTCGGTGGAGCTGAGTGGTGGGTGCATTGGTGGAGCTGTGTCGTGGGTACCTCGGTGTCCTGGTATCTGACTACGGAGTTGGTTACTAGAGGTGTTTCCTGCAATTATATGATTTCAGAGAGACTAGATACTAGCTAATGCACCAATTAAAGGCTACTTTTAAGTTCAGTATTCTTGTTTAGGTTTTGATGGAAATAAATGACAAAAACATTTCTGACTATACAAACATAAAAGCTGCCAGGTTAAAATAAACGCGAGACACGGTAAAGTAAAAGTACGGCCAGTCTGGGCAGTGAAAGGGGAGGAGGGAGGAGAAATACGTGTCACGGCAGCAGCCTTTGATGTTGCCGCCGGCCGTGCAGTGAATAATTAGGGGAGGAGAAATGCGGGCTGGGGGAAGCTGAGATGCCTGTGGGATGGAGGCTTTGATGTGCTGGTGGCCTTGATGTGCACGCGCTTTTTGCCAATGCGCTTGCGCGTTGAGCTTTTTTTCTCGGGCACTGCAACAAATCGCCTGGATGGTTAAGCTCTGTTTAAGCCACAATATAGCTCCAGCTATGCGCAAGCGCATCAGCAGGCGAGCCCTAATTATGTGTGGGTTCTTACTTGTTCCTAACTATTATTGTATGAAAAAACAACATCCCGAGACTGTGCACTGAGGGGGGTAGATGTGTTGGTCTAGTATAAGGTCATAAAAAGCTCTAACTCCACATTAAATCCATTTGGCTCCTTACTATTAAACGTGAGAATGTAATATGTTTCAAGCTTTCTAAGTTCTCTTTCTTTGTCTCTCCCCCCCACCATTCCTGCGCCTAGGAATTTGAGCTATACAGCTATATTTCATCAAAGAGTGGTCGCTCTGGTATACTTTCTCAAAATGGCGTGCTACTGGGTAGTTTCTGTCATTGTTGTGAATCGCCCTGATATGCTGCACGATGCGTTTATAATCAGGCAACGTTGTACTGCCCATTCAGACTTTCTTACTTGGGCATTTAAGAATGTACAGTGCACCTAATAGTGTTCTTAAAGGGGGTCTTCAACACATTTCAATATTTGCCATTCTTGCAAGCTTTACATTTTTTTGCATCGAAAAAAACATCTTTCATGGTGAGCCATGTAGATGTAACTTCTCATGTGGCCTAAGCAATACAATTGCATATCAAAAGTCTAGAGTCTTCCTAGTGCACAGTTTCGAAATCTCAGGCTACAGGGTATGTCCCATCTTTATTCTTTATTGCCCTCATATGCTGCAAAATGCACTTCTGTGAGGCTCAAAGTCTCAAGTTTGCAACAAAATCAATAAGAAATTTGGCAGCATCCCTAGTAGAGATCCAAAGAAACCTGGTTCACCCCCAAATCCGAGGATTTACATAGCTAATAGCAAAGAACACAAGATAAACTGCAAAGTCAGCATGGTGTGAACATCTTTCAACAAATCAAAGTTTGTTATTTCTAAACGTCATATAATCCCAGCATTTTAGCTCTAACCCACTACATGAATATTGATCCGCTCCTTCTGACCTAAAGTCATCTGAATATGTTAAAACAAACTAGTTACATAAACAACAGAAAGTAGTTGTGAATGAATGCAGTACAGTGTGCAATTAGGAAAACCTTGGAATGTAGCAAAAGGCTTCTGACAGCAAGCTCTTCAAGAACAACATGCTATGCAGAATAAACACCACACATCTTGCTGCATGTAGCGTCAGCAGAGAACATATAAACAGAGAATGTACGTCATGATGAGGCATCCATTTTAAGCAAATATGGCGTTGAACCCTAATTGAGTCATGCTTAGCCTGAGTCAAGAAAAACACTAGTAAACACATAGGAATATTGCAATTGAAACAAAATAATTACAATGTCAATACACGTCTGAATTCAGGTGTAGACTGACTAATTTGATTCAGATTTTAGTTAAAGCACCCTCAGCATCGAATAGTAGGGTCCTCATTTTTTTCACAAAATATCTGTAGGAAGATGAAGTAGAGCATTTTCTTTGGTGGCTATCTTTAAAAAATTGTTCAGCGCATCCCTAAAGAAATTTAAATCTTGATCTTTATCTTTATGAAAAATGGCTCTTCACAGCTGGCAAAATGTGGTGAATGACATGGGAGTCAGATTAGGAGATAACACGTCTTTATTGGTAAAGACAGGGCTCACAGGAGCATGGTCCCTTCAACGCCAGCCACATGGAATCCACATAGGACACAGAAACAGAACCCTAAGAGAAGGTCCAAGAAGCACTGCTAAAGGCAAGTGCCACATGACAACAACCCCCCTCCCTTCTACCCAAAAGACAAAGAAAACGAACATCAAAATAAATAAACAAATAAATAAATAAGTAAACCCTAAACATATTGAGAACAGAAGATATGAAAAAATCATGACTGAACAAAATCCTCCAAATAACGAGGAGCCCTCCTCAAACGAGAAGGTCGGGAAACAACCCCTTCTTACCGTCAGATGGAAGATCAGAAGAAAAGGAACAAGAGGCATCCCCAGAACCTCTCTCTCTTCAAATCACAGAACCAGGAGACGCAAATTCTGCATCACTAATAACATAAAACCATTTAAATGTACTTCAGAGTTGACAGTGACAGGTTTCCGTGTGACCGGATTCATAACGTCACACCTGCGATACAAAGCATTCTTACGTTTGTTCCACTTGTTACCATTGTCCAGAAGCACATAGGTGTCGAAAACCTGCTTGACCCTAAAAGGACCCCAGAACTTTGATAACCCTTTACAAGGTCTTCCATGCCTCACTTTCACCCAATTTCCTGCAAGCACACCCCCAAGGTTGAGTTTGTCTCGTTTCACCTGGAGGTTTTGTGACTTGGGAGAAGCCAACCAAGATGGAACAAGTTTGGTACCAGGTTTCCTTCCACACATCCTTTCACAAGGTGTGACACCGATGACAGAATTTACAGTGGTGCGGTGAGCCCAAACCATCTCACTAACCATGACACGCACATGCTTACCACTCTTAACAGCCATGCGTTTGGGCCTGATTCTGACTTTGGCGGTGCGACTCTAGGTCCTACCTGCCACCACACCTCCAAAGCTGTGGTCGGGCAACCTGCCAGATTAGGAGTTTCTTTCTGTCTGGCGGACTTTTTTATTGTCGTTCACACAGCGGTGCCTCTAACAATGGGATCGCCAAAATCAATTTGTGCATGGCATGGACTGAAAGGTCCATGTTGTGCAGGAACTGAGGTGCATGCACACAGGGGGTACATGTTGTGCTCCTCTGCATGGACCCCAGCGTGCAGAGGCATAAGAAGGCCCTGTAGGGCCACTTCTATTTCCATTCCGCCAAGGTTTTCATGGAGTGGGAACCGCCATGAAAACCATGGTGGAGAGGAAACACCTAATATGCTAGGACGGACCGCGGCAGTCCTGCCAGGCACATTGATGCCTCCTGACTGCTGCAACACCGCCAGTGAATAGAGGTTCCCTGGCAGCTGTGGTGGGTCAATCCCCTCTACCTCTAGCTATCACACTCCATTCTACTCTACCCAATCTACCCCACTCCACTTCAATCCATACTACCACATGCTGCTCAAATCTACCCTACTCCAGTCCAATCTAACCCACTCCACCTTAATCCACCCCATTCAACACTAGTCCAAGCTACCCTACCCCACTTTACTCCACTGCAAAAACTACCTTACTCCAACCTACCCCATCCAATCTGCCCCACTCCAATCTATCCACTCCATTCCATCCCACCCTTACCCAATCTGCCCCACTCAATCTACCAATTTACCCCACACCACTCTATCCATTCCTACCTACTCCACTCAAATCAATCCCACTCCACTCCAATCTACCTCACTCAAACTACCCTACTCCAATCTATTTCACTCAAATTTACCCCACTCCATTCCTATCTACTCACTTCACTCTAATCTACCCTACTATAATCCACCCAATCTTCCCCAGTCTTCTCCATTCTACCCCAACCCACTTCAGTCCACTCTTCCAATCTACCCCAGTTAATCCCACTCGACTCTACCCCACTCCACTCCAATCTACCTCACTCCAATACAATCTACTCCACTCAACCCCAATCTACCCCACTCCGTTCCATTCTACCGTACTATAATCCACTCAGTCATCCAGACTCCAATCTAGCCCACTCCACTCCAATCTACCCAACTCCACTCCAGTCTACGTGTCATGGCTGACTCTAACATTGCCCGCTTCCCTGCAACACACGCCCCTGTCCTATCGTTTTATACTAGGCGGCATGCTGAGCGTGTGTGAATGGACACTGAGGATGAGTGAGTTTGGGACTATGAATCTAAATAGGCACCCCTGTGTGTTTTCATCCTGATTGAGATTGCTTGCATGGGATAAGTGTTGTTGGACTTTGCATTCACTGTGTCTCTGTATTGGAATCAGCAGAGCGGCGCTGTGTTTGGTCGCGTCCCTAGGGAACCGGTGTTTCCCTTTCCTTCGGCTGCACTGTCTGAGGCCCCCCAGCAGTGGGTCATTACTATGAAGGCAAATACTGCCCTCGGACTCCGGCAAGGATCCGTCCGCCACCTGGAGTGTTCCGCAGAAGAAAATGATCCTTTTTGTTTGTGCTAAGTTTTCACTTGCATGCACGGAGAGCTGCGGTTGCATGGACTTCAGTTGTTTGCTTATATTTTTGTTGCTTTGGTGTTTGTTACCCATGAGGAGTGCAAAAGTACCTGTACATTGGCTTATGATTTTCACTCTGGCTATATGATCTCCCATCTCTGTGATCTAAATGGAGGCCAAGGAGATCTATCACTGTAGCTATTTGGATTATCATTGACATTCAAGCAGTACACAGTCATGGATACACCATAAATGAGGTCTAAGTATTGGCTCCCTCTATCCTGGGTGGAGTCAGATGGAGCTACTAAAGGGTGCTTGTGTCCTGTAAGTCTAATCCTTCCTAGGCCAGGGGGACATTACTGAAGTGAGTGGAGTATATCTGAGTGTATACATGTGCCATATCCTTTCTGTGTACATAGGGATGTTTTCAGGCTAATACACACTCTTGTTTTTCTCTCACTTAGGATCTTCTTCTGTTGTGCATACTTGTACAGGAAGGTGAGCAGGAGAGGTCTTCTTGTGATCCCACAAGAGTTTGTTATTTTATCCCTATCACTTTTTTCCATGTGGGCAGACTTACAGAGGAGTGGATTATTTGTCCCTCTGTGAGTCTGGGCATGGGGGAGGTGGGTATCTAGCATCGCCTTGCTAGTTTGTTCCAGAAGGTTAGTGGCTTGTAGTATCTGGTAACCTGACAGATTTACAAGCCCACGTAGCACTTCCAGCCCGGGCGATACATGAAAATATGGTTTGTACATCAAGGACTGGACACTACCACCTCCCTCCCAATCTATGGGAGGTGGAACACCATGAACAGGATTTTTCATTGCCTCTTCCCAGCACCTCTGTCAGACACAGGTGTAACTCCCATACAGATCATTCAGGCCCGCAAATCCCCTTGGCAGCTCCTGAACGCTTTCTAGGTGATCCCAAGAAGTTTGGGATATTTCTAAGTAAATGTAGGCTGCATTTTCTATGCATAATGACCAATCCAAAACAGCCTTCGTAATGCCCTACTTGAGTGGGAATGGAGCCAGTTGGTTGATCCCATTAATTGAGAAGGACGATCCCATTTTGTACGATTTCGCTGGTTTTTGCACGGAAATTCACAAGCTGTTCGATAGAAAATCACACCTACTCACCTCATATAGGGAACTCATCACTCTCAGGCAAGGATCACAGGATCTTCTGACATACATCACTACATTTAATCATCTTCTGGTGGAAACTGTTTGACAGAACAGGGTTGCTCCTTTAGCTGGAGGCCAGAGTCTTAAATGTGAATGAAAAGATGTCCTTGCCCTAGTGATCCATCTCCCTCAAACATGTGAGGAATTGATCAAACTAACTCTGCAGCTGGACCACCTTGCCCAGGTGATCCATCTCCCTCAAACATGTGAGGAATTGATCGAACTAACTGTGCAGCTGGATCACTGTTTGCAAGAAAGGAGGAGTGACAGGAGTCTCAGTAAGCCAAGATTTTTTGGTTCCTCGTCCTACCACTGAAGCATGACGAGACAAAATTTGTGGCCCCCTTTCCGTTGAAGAACTAGACAAAAGGCATAAGCAACGGCTGTGCTTATATTGTGGAAAGGGAGGGCATTTTATAAAGGAGTGCTGTTGGACAGGCCTCGTGAAAGGCCCGCTCCCTCTCCACATGATGGGGTCCGAGCACCGGCTCTCCCGGTGTCACCAGAAGAACCACCCCGGCAACCCACAGAAGCAACCCGCAACCCGTCCCCAATGGGACGCCTGCCCCCGAACACCACAACATCGGCCGGCCCGGGCCCCCATCAGCAGCATTGCCCCGGCCCGGCCGCCATCTTGGACACTGCACCACGAGGCCTCGTGGCCTCAGCTCGACCCCAACCCTGGGCCTGGCCAGGCCCCGACATCGAGGCACCACCATCCACCCAGGAGGTGAACGGACCACTTGGCAGGTCAATGGGAGAGAGGAGTGTCGATGGCTCTCCCCCGCCAGGTGCCGATCGCCCCCAGCCTCCCTGGGCGCTGGCTCCACCCCCCTGCTCGGTGTCTGGACTCCCTCATCCCGGACCTCCCGACCTCCAAGAGCGATGGTCTGGACATCAAAGGAGGCCAGACCTATAACTGGGGCAGCTCCAGAGCAGGAAGGCAGTTGTATCCTGGAGTCGAGAGACACCTTGAAGAACTCATCCGTGACGGACTGCTGGCGCTGCCGCAGCCCTGCCTTGTGAACCTTCGTCCTGCCTGCTGGCGCTGCAGCGGCTTTCTGCAACCTACATCCTCGTCGGGACCTGCTGGCGCTGCCGCGGCCCTCTGCAACCTACATCCACGTCGGGACCTGCTGGCGCTGCCGCGGCCCTCTGCAACCTACATCTTCGTCGGGACCTGCTGGCGCTGCCGCGGCCCATCCTTGTGTGAACCACCGCCCTTGCCGGCTGGCACTGCCACGGCCCTTCTCAAGTGAGACTTATCATCCGAGCCTGCTAGCGCTGCCGCGGCCCGACCTTACAGAACTCCGAGCTCGAGGATTGTGAGCTACCCATCGTACCGCCTCAGTACCAGACCGGTACCAAGACTGTCCCGCTACCCCTTTCCCTACCAGAGACTAGAATTGAGAGGACCCTCGTGTCCCGATCTCACTGTATCGCTGATATCCTTGCTTCAAGAATCGTATATAAAGAGTGTTGACCTCATCCTTGTGTGGTGTCCATCTGTGGGGGGGAAGTTACTTGTCTGTACGATCGCTGGAGACGGCCCTCTCCGGAGGCCTCTCCTCTTGTCCTCGGCCGACCCTCCAGGTCCCCGTCTAACATTGGTGGCCAGCGGCGCGATCCGAACCAACGCGTAATCGTACAGAGAGTAACTCACCCCACGACTCAACCACAATGACAACAAAAGAGAGCGGATCCACAGAGAAATTCCAGATGGAGAAACTAGAAGAGTACAACCACCGAGAGCTAAAGCAATTTTGCATAGAACTAGGCATTGCTACCACCGGGCTGAGCACGAAAGAGGACTTCAAACACGCCCTAGAATCTTGGGCAGAAACGGGTACGGCCGTACCCCAAAACCAAAACCTCGAGGCGCCAGAAACAAGCACCACTCCGGCAGAATGAAGGAGAGCGGGTCTCTCCCTGGAGGAGGTCCAAGAACGAGAGAAAAGCAGACTCCATGAATTAGAGTTGGCACGGCTCCGGTTGGACGGAGAGCTGAAATTGGCGGAACAAAAGATAACATTAGAACACTTGCGGCTTCGAGAGGAGCGGGAAGAGAAACAAAGGCAGAGGGAACTCGAAGAGAAAAAACTGGCATACGAACATGAGCGCAAGCTAACAGAGATAGAGATTCGGAAACAGAATAAAGATCTCGGGGTGCCCGAGCGCCCGAATACCCCGGGCACTGCCGAACCAAAAGTCCACATCCCCAAGGATGTCGTCAGAGAGTATTATCGGAATGACGATATCCAGCAGTGGTTCAAGGCCTACGAGATCTCCACGACCTCCCAGTGACTGGGGAGCCGGGCTATGGGGGAGGTTCGTCAATGAAGGGCGCAACGCCCTGCTGCAGCTCCCGGACCATCAGATGACATCCTATGACCACATGAAGGCCGCCCTCCTCACTCGATACGGACTCACGCCCGAGATGTACCGCCAGCGGTTCCGCGACTGCAAGAGGATCCCGGGTACAACTTGGGTGGAGTACGTGAACTATTTCAGCCGAGCCTTCGAGGGGTGGATCAAGGGCAGCCACATAACCACCTACGAGCAACTCTTTAACCTCATTGTGTGGGAACACCTCTCCAACAATTGCTTCATCGAGCTCAGGCAGCACCTCCTCGACAGTAAACGGACTGAACCTCGGCAGCTCGCCGCCGAAGCTGACCGATGGGAAAACACTCGAGTTGCCCGAAGTGGGCCAAGTGAGCCAAACCGAAACAACCAAGGTCCCCATCGCCCCCGAGGAGGAGGAGGCCAGGGTCGGGGCAGAGACGCCGTCCCGGCAGCTCCCGCCAGCAACACCTCGCCCCTGGCCAGTAGGGGAAACCCCCCGATGCGTCCAGGGTTCCGAGCCAACGTTACTTGCCACCGGTGCCAGCGGACCGGCCACTATGCCAACGACCCTAACTGCCCGAAGAACCAGAGTCCCATACCCCGCCAGGTCGCTGCCGCCGCCCTGGGAGAAGAGCAACCCCCCGAAGATTATGAAGAGTACGAACAGGAACAGCCCGAGTGGGAACCCGCTGCCATGTCCCTGGTTTGCCTAGGGGAAAGAGACATGATCCCGCGGGCTCCCCTACCCGACAACACGAGAAAATACAGCCAGTGGGTGAACATCAATGGGCGCAAGGCCAAAGCCCTGCGTGACACCGGGGCCAGTGTGACGGCAGTCCGCTGTCATCTGGTAACCCCGGAACAGATCTTGCCAAACGTTCTTTGCCCCGTCCGATCAGCTGACAATTCAGAGAGCCTGTGTCGGATGGCCTGCGTCCCCTTCGAATGGGGAGGAGTGTCCGATATGCTGAAGGTGACTGTCCGCGATGATGCCCCGGTGGACTGCCTCCTGGGAAACGACCTCGAAAGTTCCCCCTGCGCAGCCGTTGAGAGAAGAGAGCACCTGGGGATGTTGGGCCTCCCGGACTGGGCCTGCGTAACGACCCGGTCCATGGCCGCCCGCGCCATCCCCAGTCCCGAAGAACCCGAATGGCCAGCACCTCCTCCCCCGATCATCCCGGAGAGAGACGCCCTCAGTACTGATCCCCAAGAGCAAAACCAAGAGGGGCCCGCTCAGCTCCAGGACCTTCCAGAACTGGCTCAGTGGCGTCAAGAGGGTGGACCCACCTAGGAACAATTCCGGCAAGAACAGAAGACCTGTCCCTCCCTCGAGGGACTCCGACAGCAAGCCCTCGCCCAGAGCGCAGGAGACACCGCAGGGGCACACTGGATCTATTGGGACAATGACCTGCTCTACAGCGAGCAAAGAATTGCTGAGTTGGGGGCCAGCCGGGTGCTGGTGGTGCCCCTCCGCTTCAGAGACTTCCTTTTGAACTTAGCGCACGATGTCCCCCTTGCTGGACACTTGGGACAAGACAAAACTTACAACCACCTGGTAACACACTTTTACTGGCCCAAAATGCGGAATGATGTCTCCAACCACTGCCGGGCCTGCCCCACCTGCCAGGCCAGCGGGAAGAGCGGCCGAAAAATAAAAGCACCCTTGCAACCATTCCCCGTCGTCACCACCCCGTTCGAACGGGTGGGAATAGACATTGTGGGGCCCCTGGACCCCCGAACAGCACAAGGGCACCAGTTCATCCTGGTCCTGGTGGACCACCCACCCGCTATCCCGAGGCCATTCCTCTTCGGACGGTAACAGCACCAGTGGTAGGCCGAGCCTTAATGGGGATCTTCTCTCGAGTGGGCTTCCCCCGGGAAGTCGTCAGCGACAGGGGCACAAACTTTATCTCCAAATACATGAAATCTCTCTGGCAGCAGTGCGGGGTTACCTACCGGTTCACGACCCCCTATCACCCGCAAGGAAACGGACTGGTCGAGCGGTTTAACCGCACTCTCAAGGGGATGATCATGGGCCTGGAGGAACCCCTACGTCGCCAATGGGACGTGCTGCTCCCGTGCCTCCTCTTCGCCTACCGAGAGGTTCCCCAGAAATCCCTCGGTTTTAGCCCCTTCGAGCTCCTGTACGGACACCCTGTCCGGGGGCCCCTCAGCCTGGTCAAAGAAGAATGGGAGATGACCCCCCAGAAGACCCCTCCGGACGTGTATAAGTACCTCCTGACCCTCCGCAACCAGACCCGGCGATTCAGGGAGCTCACCAAAGCCAATCTGTAGGCCAGTCAGGAGGACATGAAGAAATGGTACGATCAACATGCCTCCTCCATTGAGTTCGAGCCCGGTCAGCAAGTATGGGTGATGTCTCCAGTCGAACCTTGTGCCTTGCAGGACAAATGAACGGGCCCTTCAAGGTGATTGAGCGCAAGGGCCCTGTCACCTACCTAATAGACTTGGAGTCCCCCCGGAACCCCCTCCGGGTCCTCCACGCCAACAGACTCAAACCACATTTCGTACGCTCGGAGCTCAGCCTACTGATGGCAACAGATAGTGGGACGGAAGAAGACTCTGAGCCCCTCCCTGACCTACTGAGGACCCGTGAAAAAGATGGCTCAGTGGAAGGGGTCCGACTCTCCGATGCCTTGACCCCGGAACAACGCCAAGACTGTCGGGCTCTCCTTTTGCAATTTGCGAACCTGTTCTCACTCCCCCCGGGGGTCACCCCCTGGTGCCTCCACGACGTGGACACTGGGGATAGTCCCCCTATTCGACACAGGGCGTACCGAGTGCCGGATCGGGTGCGCGCCTGCATCCAGGACGAAGTCTCTAAAATGCTCGCACTAGGAGTGATCGAGCCATCCGACAGCCCCTGGGCCAGCCCAGTCGTACTGGTCCCCAAAGCTGCCGCCCCGGGCGCCACCCCCGAGCTCCGATTCTGTGTAGACTATCGGGGCCTGAACGCTGTCACCCGAACCGACGCTCACCCCATTCCCCGGGCAGATGAACTGGTTGACCGTATGGGGGCTGCCCGCTACCTGAGCATCTTCGATCTGACAGCGGGCTACTGGCAGATCGGCCTCACCCCCAGAGCCCAAGAACGATCCGCCTTCTCTACCCCGGATGGCCACTACCATTTCAAAGTGATGCCATTCGGCATGAAAAACGCTCCAGCTACTTTCCAATGACTTGTGAACGAGGTATTGGCGGGCCTCGAAGAATTCAGCGCCGCCTACCTGGACGATATCGCTGTGTACAGTCGTCACTGGGCCGACCACCTTCACCACCTCCGAGAAGTCTTACGTGCCCTCCAGCAGGCCGGCCTTACCATCAAGGCCAGCAAATGCCACATTGGCCAGGGGTCCGTGACCTACCTCGGACACCAAGTGGGGAGCGGTCTGGTGGCCCCCCTCCAGCTCAAGATCGCTGCCATCCAGTCCTGGCAGCCACCCGTCACCCAAACCGAGGTCCGAGCCTTCTTGGGGCTCACCGGATACTACCGGCGGTTTGTGAAAGACTATGGCAGCATTGTGGGGCCCCTCACGGAGCTCACCTCCAAGAAAAACCCCAAAGCCGTCAACTGGACTCCGGACTGTCAAGCGGCCTTCGAGAAGTTGAAGGCCGCCATGTGGACCGCCCCCGTGCTCCAGGCCCCCGACTACAGCCGGGAGTTCATCGTCCAGACGGACGCCTCAGACCATGGCATTGGGGCAGTCCTCTCTCAACTCAACGCCGACGGGGTCGATCAACCAGTGGCCTTCATCAGCCGACGCCTGCTGCCCCGTGAACAACGCTGGAGCACCATCGAGCGGGAGGCCTTCGCAGTCGTATGGGCCCTCAAGAAACTCCGGCCCTACCTCTTCGGTACCCATTTCAGGGTACAGACAGATCATAGACCCCTGCAATGGTTGATGCAGATGCGGGGGGAGAATCCAAAACTGTTGCGATGGTCCATCTCCCTGCAAGGGATGGACTTCACTGTGGAGCATCGCCCTGGCCAAGACCACGCCAACGCAGACGGCCTGTCACGCTTTTTCCGCCTCGACGAGGAGAGTACCCAAGAAGATGGGTGACTCTCCCCGCCTACAGCTGGGGGGGACGCATGTTGGACAGGCCTCGTGAAAGGCCCGCTCCCTCCCCACATGATGGGGTCCGAGCAGCGGCTCTCCCGGTGTCACCAGAAGAACCACCCTGGCAACCCACAGAAGCAACCCGTAACCCATCCCCAACGGGACGCCTGCCCCCGAACACCACAACATCGGCCGGCCCGGGCCCCCATCAGCAGCATTGCCCCGGCCCGGCCGCCATCTTGGACACTGCACCACGAGGCCGCGTGGCCTCAGCTCGACCCCAACCCTGGGCCTGGCCAGGCCCCGACATCGAGGCACCACCATCCACCCAGGAGGTGAACGGACCACTTGGCAGGTCAATGGGAGAGAGGAGTGTCGATGGCTCTCCCCCGCCAGGTGCCGATCGCCCCCAGCCTCCCCGGGCGCTGGCTCCACCCCCCTGCTGGGTGTCTGGACTCCCTCATCCCGGACCTCCCGACCTCCAAGAGTGAGGGTCCGGACATCAAGGAGGCCAGACCTATAACTGGGGCAGCTCCAGAGCAGGAAGGCAGTTGTATCCTGGAGTCGAGAGACACCTTGAAGAACTCATGCGTGACGGACTGCTGGCGCTGCCGCGGCCCTGCCTTGTGAACCGTCGTCCTGCCTGCTGGCGCTGCCGCGGCTTTATGCAACCTACACCCTCGTCGGGACCTGCTGGTGCTGCCGCGGCCCTCTGCAACCTACATCCTCGTCGGGACCTGCTGGCGCTGCCGCGGCCCTCTGCAACCTACATCTTCGTTGGGACCTGCTGGCGCTGCCGCGGCCCATCCTTGTGTGAACCACCGCCCTTGCTGGCTGGCGCTGCCGCGGCCCTTCTCAAGTGAGACTTATCATCCGAGCCTGCTGGCGCTGCCGCGGCCCGACCTTACAGAACTCCGAGCTCGAGGATTGTGAGGTACCCATCGTACCACCTCAGTACCGGACCGGTACCAAGACTGTCCCGCTACCCCTTTCCCTACCAGAGACTAGAATTGAGAGGACCCTCGTGTCCCGATCTCACTGTATCGCTGATATCCTTGCTTCAAGAATCGTATATAAAGAGTGTTGACCTCATCCTTGTGTGGTGTCCATCTGTGGGGGGGAAGTTACTTGTCTGTACGATCGCTGGAGACGGCCCTCTACGGAGGCCTCTCCCCTTGTCCTCGGCCGACCCTCCAGGTCCCCGTCTAACAAGTGCCGAGCACAAACCAGAACCCCAGGGAGATCATCTTTCTCAAAGACACAAGTGGCTGTAGCAAAGCAAAGGACTAGCACTGAGGAAATGGAAAACTAGCAATCCCGAGTCAAGTAGAAATCCCTTACTCGAGGGTGGATGAAGCAGAGATCTCCTCCATCGTAGCAAATACCTTACAATCCTCAGTTCCGCATCTTAATATCTTTGTCACACTATAGATGGAAGAATGACTCAAGACCCAAGTGCCGGCTCTATTGGATTCAGGGGCTATCGGCAACTTTATTGATAGAACCTATGCTAAAGACTTAGGCATACTAAGGGAGAAAAAAGATACACCGGAACCAGTGAAGGCTGTGGACGGAATCGCCCTGACTTCAGGGCCGGGACATTTTCAAACTGTCCCCATCACTATGCAGTTTAGCAAGGAACATTATGAGACGGTCCGGTTCGACTTAATTGATGCACCTCATTTCCGCCTGAACCTAGGCATGCCAGGGCTAACCTATCATGATCCCACCGTACAATGGGCTTCTTGTACCGTGGTTGTAGACTCCTTGTTTTGTTTGGAACACTGCACCAAGGAAAAAACACTTCAGCAATGCCCTACAGAGCAGTTTTGTTGCATCACCTCTGTACCTCTGGAATATGACCAGTTCATGTCAGCGTTTAGTAAGCAATAAGCAAGCCATCTTCCTCCTCATCAGAAGTATGACTGTTGGATTAAGCTACTGCCAGGAGCAGCCATCCACTGTAACTTGATTTATGCTTTAACTAAGCAGGAGACACAACACTTACGCCAGTATCTGGATGAGAACCTTGCAACAGGATTCATACGTCCACCCTCTTCTCCTGCCAGTTCTCCTCTCTTTTTCATTCAGAAGAAGGAGGGTGATTTAAGGACTTGAATAGACTATAGAGCGATTAACAGAGTTACTGTTAGGAAACGATACCCTTTGCCGCTCTGTGAGAAGCCAACATGGCTGCGTTCATAGCCCAACCCGGAAGTGAGGGTTGCGTTCTAGCCGTCCAAACATGTGGCCAGAGCAATGCGGACGAAAAGGGAGGAGGACGGACAAGTCGGGGCTTTTTGCGGACAACAACCGGAGGAGAAGAGCAACGCGAGGAGAAGACCGAAAGGAGCTGTGGAAACGAGACCAACACAAAGAGGACAACCCAGAGGTCGTGGATATCATGAGAGAGGATGGAGGAGATTCCGGAGCTGGAGGACGCCAAAAGAGCACCGCTGCCGAGATCAGTACTTCCAGGAGGAACAAGGAGGCTGAATCTCACAACCCCACGGTCCAGGAGGGCCGTGGACTCAGGCAAATGCCATCTGCATCTTTCTTTTCCTTGAAGGGTTGGTGGGCAGGGTTAAGGGCCACAAACCCTTGAGGACTAGTACTCTCTGCACCCAGGCACTACACAAATAGGGCACTGGTGAAGGAGGACTTAAATCCCCAAACCCATGCAAGTCAGGGACATTAGCCTGAATTCTTGTGTTTTGTCTTTCTGTTTGGGTTACTGAATCCCTCCTGAGGACCAACCCCGAGGTGAATAAAGGACCACACGGAGCAAGAAAACCCTAATGTCAAGTCTTGAAGCAGAGTAGGAACTGACCCTACAAACGGACTAATACTAGAGAGCCAGCATACTGTTGGAGCGAGAAGAGATAAGGAAAGAAAGCTGTCTTCTCTACCACAAAGAGAAGTGTGCAGTTGTGTCTAAGGGGGGGGGGGGGGGTTGCGGTGCGGAACGGTCTCCCCTAGTACACGCTCATACCTGTGTTGTTAGACCAATTGAAGGGCGCCAACATCTTCACAAAAGTGGATCTCCGAGGCACCTACAATCATGTAAGAGTCCATCAGGGAGATGAGAGGAAGACGGCCTTTCGCACCAAGTATGGCTTATTCGAATAGCAGGTCATGCCGTTTGGCCTTTTTAATGCCCTAGTTGCTTTCCAATACTTTATGGATGAGGTGCTTCGGGGATTCCTGGACCTCTTTTGCATTGTGTACATAGACAACATACTCATCTATTCCTTCTCTTACTCGCACCATGTGGGGCATGTAAGAGCAGTGCTCAGAAGCTACATGAACACTCCTTATACGCTAAGTTGGAGAAATGTTTATTCCACATTTTTGCAATCGAGTTCCTGGGCTGGGCTATGTAATCAACACAAGAGAAATAAAGATGTACACAAGAAAAGTTAGCGCCATAACCCAGTGGAAATCCCCTACAATGGTCAAGACAATTTTTTTATCGGTGCTTCATCAAAGACTTCACCAAGATCACACAACTGATAACCCACCTGCAACACCTGCAAAGGGGTACCCTATGCATTGTATGAACAAGCAGAAGCTGCCTTCCAAGAGTTAAAGAAGCAATTCACTCAAGCTCCTGTCTTGTGACATCCTGATCCTGACCTTCCAGTCATGATGGAAACCGATGCCTCGCATCATGCTTTAGGAGGAGTTTTGTCCCATCGACATCCGGAGCCAGGTCAACTGCATCCTGTGGCCTTCTACTCGAAGAAGCTCACTCCCTGCAAAAAAAACTATAGCATAACAGATAAGTAACTTAGCAATAAAGAGAGGGTGTAAGGAATAGAGGCACCATTTCTGGGAGAAAAGGATACTGTTGAGGTTCACACGAATCATCGTAATCTGTTGTTCCTGAAAACTGCAAGAGCCCTCACCCCAGACAGCTGCGTTGGTCTCTGTTCTTCTCTGATTATGATTTTGACATCAAATACAAGCCATGTTCACAAAATTGCAAGGTTGATGCACAGTCCAGACGATACCTCTAGGAACAACAGATGAAGACCCAAATAATGAGCCCCCATCTATCCTACATAGGGCCTCTTTCCAGGACAAAGAAATAGCCTTAGTAACTTCAGAGGATTTTTTTGTAGAGCTAAAAATATCCTTAGAGTCTTTGGAGAAACCGGCCTGAAAACTCGAAGAACCAGAAGACAGAAGTTAACAGGACGATTTGCTATATCACCAGCAACTCTTGCATGTTCCTCTTGTGGAACTCCAAACCTGTGTACTGCAGAGGGCATGATCCTCTGTTGGGAGGACACTTGAGTATCTACAAGACTATAGCCACCATCCAAAGACACTTCTGGTGGTCAGCGTTGAGGCACACCACTAACACCTACATTTAGGATTGTGTAATCTGTTCTCAAGAAAAGGCCAACTACACCAAACTGACAGGATTACTTTGACCAATTCCTGTTCCCCCCAGTCCCTGGCATACCATATCAATGGACTTCATTGTGGAGATGCCGCCCAGTGAAGGACATTCAGTAATACTCGTGGTTGTGGATCATTTGACCAAGATGGGTTTATTCATTCCAGTGAAGAGAATCCCTACATCTCCTGAACTGGCTACCACCTTTTTACAACACATCGTAAAAGCACATGGCATACCGGCAGTGATCACTGCTGACAGGGGTAGCAAGTTCACCACTAGGTTCTAACCAGAACTATGTAACATAATGAATCTTGATGCATGTCTGTCCACTAGTTACCACCCACAAACAGACAGCAAGACCGAACGGTTAAACCAAACCCTAGAACAGTATGTAGGATGCTTCACAATCCAGCCCGCCACTGAATGGAGCATCCTGTTATGGGCAGCTGAGTTCGTACAAAACAATTCGGAACACGCTACAATAGGATGTTCTCCTTTCTATTGCCTGTATTGACATCATCCTAATCTACTACCTTTTGAGTGGCCTATTGCCGCTAAACACCCCACTATACAGGAGCAACATGCACATCTCCGTGCAGTTCCAATAGATGTTAAGAACCATTTGTCTAAGGCAGAAGAAACATACAAGCAGTTCGCAGACAAGAAATGCACCCCAGAGCCGGCATATCAAGTGTGAGATAGGGTCTGGCTTACCAATAGAAATCTACATCTGAGAGGGGTAGACAAGCTGAAACCGAGATATTTAGGACCCTATACAAGAGTTAAGGTCATCAACCCTGTAGCCATGAAGCTGTCTCCTCCTTAGTCCACTTGTCTACCACCTGTTCACACCATTGGATGGTGTTAGGGATTGATACTGCAGTTGAACACAGCCGTAAGGATCTCCAGGAAATCGAGGAACTTGAACAGCTCATCCTAGCCGATTCCTCTATTCCTGACGCAAAAAGTCTTCTGAAGAAAGTAAACACCACCATTGATACTTTCAATACATTTGAACTAAATAAAAAAGCGACTAAAATCCAAAAGGATATAAAATTCTATAAGTTGGAGAACACCTACCCTTACCTTAACGAGGAATGTTATAATACACCATATATCCCCCCAAGAACAAAGAACTGGGGTAGATACAGGAACAATCACCGAATCACCTTCTCAGAGTCATCCAACACCTCTGCTGAGGAGTCGGACCCAGGGGAAGGCTCAAGTTCCAACAGACCCACCAATAGACCACCACCACTACTCCCACAAGGTTTTTTAGGCCGGGGCCGCGGACGCGGCCAGCCTCCGGCCCGACAACCAAGAAACCGTCAGTACCAACCACAATTACCAGGAGAAAGGCAAACGCGGAACCGCTTTAACCAATGGGGGCCCCCCCAGTAATTCCCTTGGAACCAGAACCCCCCGTATTACCAGATCCCGTACCTACTACCAGCAATGAAGAAATTATAACTATCTTCAATTTATCTAATCATGTTATGACTGATGAGGAAATACGCATTCTCTCTCGAGGACTGAGCTTTGTCCCTGCTGAGCGGACAAATTTCCTAGAATTACAGTCAAGTTTACTGAGATTCTTCCGGAGAATACGTTTAAAACAATTTTTCATCAATGAAACGGAACCAACTGAATCAATGATTCAACGTTTTCATCCACCCTCGACATTTAATCCGCCCTCGGCAACTATGCATCCTGAGATTCTGGCATTTGAACGGCTGGTCCTGCGGGACGTTGCAGAATTATAATCGCAGTCCCAGTTTGTCCCCTATAATATCCCCCTCTCCGAGAAATAGGCACTTGTGGCCTTGAAGGAAAACTCGGACATCATCATCAAGCCGGCGGATAAGGGTAGTGGGATCGTCGTGATGCAGACTGAAAAATATGACTGTGAAATTAATCAACAGCTCAACAATGCCGAACACTATCGCCCATTGACTAAAGACCCACTTCAAGAGATCAGACGCAAGATCTTGGACGTTACAGAACAAGCCAAAATGATGGAAATAATAACTCACAAAGAGTTCCTTTTTCTCAATAACCCCCATCCACGAACACCTGTTCTATACGTCTTACCCAAGATTCACAAGAACTGTCTGGATCCACCTAGACGACCCATTGTTTCCGGATGTGGATCAATTCTAGAGCCCATCGGGAAATATATTGATGCCATTTTAAAAGAGTTTGTCCCGACCACGGACACCTTCGTCAGGGACTCCACAGATCTAATTAACACCATTGAGGATCTTGACTATGACTTGGAGACAAATCTAATGGCAGCACTGGACATCGAGTCCTTATATACGAACATTCCCCACACAGAGGGTCTAGTTATAGAAGCTCTCCTTGACACAAGACCCAGACCCAACAAACTCCCTACCCACTTCATCATGGACCTTTTACGGATAGCCCTTCAAAACAATTTTGTACAGAGACAATTTTTATTTACAGATCAAAGGAGTCTCCATGGGAGCATGTTTCGCCCCAAATTTCGCTATACTGTATGTACACCACATGGAAAAGACCCTAATTTTACAACCAATTAACTCCTTTTACAACAATATAAATCTGTGGTGTCGATACATCAATGATGTGCTGTTACTTTGGAACGGCACAGAGGATATCTTACGACTCTTTATTAAGTGGCTCAATCATTCACAGGAACATCTCGGCATTCACATGTGAATGCAAACAGAATGATTTACCTTTTTTTAGATGTAACCATCCATGCTGAAGAAGGCAAATTAGGCACCCGACTGTTCAGAAAACCCACGGAAAGAAACACTCTTCTCCAATACACCAGCTATCATCCTAGAGGGCTCAGGGATGGATTACACTTCGGTCAATTTCTCCGCATCAGGCGAAATTGCAAATGGCGCCAGGACTACTTTTGAGAGGCCGATGTCCTTACTAAAAAACTGATCGCCCGAGGATACCCAAAACGCCTTGTGTCGAGAGCCCGGAATAGAGCCTGGTACAGCCACAGAGAACATTTGCTTACCACAACTACAAAAACACCTTGAAAACGGATTCCATTTGTTTCAAAATTCAGGCCCAGCAGCAATCAAGTTGCCAAAATAATCAAAAAGAATTGGTCAATCCTCTGCCCCTTTACTCCCTTCCAAGAGGAACCTCTCTTTTCATATCAACGGGGGGACAATTTATCATCCCATCTGGTCCATGCCATCACTTGGCCGGAAAAAACTGCAGATCGACACACCATCACTGCAGCATGGGGCCTCCCTCCAGTACTGGGCCACTACAAATGCCAGAATTGCTCAGTTTGCGACCTTACCACCAATACCAAAACATTCAAATATAAAGACAGGAGCTATACCTTGAGGAATCATACGAACTGCAGGTCCACCAATGTGGTATATGCCAATGAATGCCCATGCCAACTGATCTACATCGGCCAAACCATCCAGAGTGTCAAAAATAGAATTGTGCAACATAAGAGCCGGATCAATTGCAAAGTCGTTACAGCCCCCCTGGTGACACATTTCTTGGAGAAAGACCACAAAGTTAAGGACATCTAATGGCAGGTAGTCGAACAAGTGACACTACCCACCAGGGGTGGGGATATCAGATCATTATTGAATAAGAGCGAATGCAAATGGATGACTCTTTGCGACTCTGTGAATACTGGATTGAACACCATTGATGAGTGGAATGGAGCCATCACGAACTGAAGAATACTCTTCCGCACTGTGATCCAACCTCCGCAATTGCCAGCCACATGCCCTTTCCTTTGAAACCAGATAGGGCCCTACATCCTAGTGGCTACCAATCTGCTGTGACCGTTTATTGAGACTCTGCCTTTAATACAATAGGAACTTCTGTGTTAATTGCCCTTTAATACAATAGGAACTTCTGTGTTAATTTTCCTGTTATCTGGCCTTGTCACTGATTTCTTCTTGATGTATAGTTATTGTGACGCTATGCAATTGATTGGCTAATTGTCTATTCCCCTCCCTTCCCCTCCTTCCCTTCTTCCCCCCTCCACCTCCCCTTTTTTCCCCCCTGATCATACATATGTGTGTAGTACAGTGGTATACCAGTCCATCGATGTTACAAACACAATGTTTTAGTGATTTTTAAATGACTGTGCTGTACTCTCCTTTTCTTA
Organism: Lissotriton vulgaris; assembly: GCF_964263255.1. Taxonomy (NCBI): domain Eukaryota; kingdom Metazoa; phylum Chordata; class Amphibia; order Caudata; family Salamandridae; genus Lissotriton; species Lissotriton vulgaris. The sequence goes on along the minus strand of NC_141698.1, from coordinate 661,405,430 downwards.
ACGCAGGCTTCACCAATCACTTAGGGCCCCCTTGACAGGTTCTGGACTTGCCCGAAAGACCCGGCCCGATTCCTCTCCACCCTCCGTCCCACCCCTTCCTTGTAACCGCCCTATAGACGTCCTTCTCTCAATTTCTATTCCGGACGTCAGCGCATTCCATGCGTCGTCCTATTGCTACTTAGCACTCTCCCCAGGCTTGCGGTTGTCCTAGCAACGCCGGCACTGCGATCCATTCGCCCTACTCGCTAGTCGAACAGAGGTATGGCTCCATGTTGCCTGTACAACAGCTAGTCCCTGCCTTCTGAGCCCTTTTCTCACGGACCCTTCCCCTCTCTCTTAGATTGAATCCTGTTCGTGAACCGATTACTGTGGACTTGGTTCCGGACCTACCGACTTCGGCCCGACTTTTGGGTCCCTTCGAGATCGTGATTTTGCGGATTAATGCTGATACACGATTGGTGAGTGGGCATTATAACCACCATTATAACCCACACGCATCCCCTGCCCCCCTACCTCTCCCCCCCCCTCCTCGCCCCTTACTTTCATTGATGGGTAGGCGCCCCTCTATCTAGCACTATTAATCTCTCTTGCTCCCTAGATTTGATATCACAACTGATACCCTCCAATTGAAACATATTGAAGTATTGCCCACGGAACTCCGGATTTTACATAGGAGCCCGACTAACACCCATTCCTTTCGCCTACCTGGGTGAGATTCTTTGCCTTGCACCCTTCAGCATTGGTTTCTTCCCCCGCCCCCCTCCTCCTCCCTCCTCCCTTCCCCCTCCCCTCCTTCATATCTCCCTCTTCTGCCCCCTAATTACGACTCCCTTTATTCCCCCCACAGCACTGCATCTACCCATCTAGTCCTGATGATGATCCTAAATTGCATGGATCGAAACGCCGTCGACTCTTCAGCCAGACTCTAGGCTCTTCTTGCATAGTGGTTCTCTGTTAAAATGATATACAAAAGCAATTGTTGAAAGTGTATTGAAACCTCTATGTTCGAAGTCACTGTATATATTCTTGCACAAAGCACTTTGCGCCGTCCACGCTGATTCTTCTGTCACTTGCGTCGCCGTATTGTCACTCATTTTCCACTCGTGCACCTTGTACACACTTGGGTTATAATAGAATTTTTGTATTTACAATAACAGTGATGCTATTAATTGTAAATAATTTTTCTATCCCACTTCAAAAATGTTGATTAAAACTGATGCTTTTTTTAGCACATACAATGAGTAAATAGAGTCTCCTTGTCCTTCCTTGGATAATGCTCATATATCCTTACTAATTGTCCTCCAATCATACCAGTTGGGATATTGTTCTTTACATATACCTTTTTACCCCAATCCCAATCAGGTTGATGGGTTTCCACTCCTGTTGCTCTAAACAACCTTCCTTAGTCCTGGCATGTCCACCCCAGGTTTCAGGTATCCCTACTGCGTCCCTGCTCGCCTCACTCTAGAATTCCTGAGAAACCACTGCACACAATTCTGAATTCAAGGATGAGAAGGGGGAAGGTATTCTACATGGTGGACTGGAAGGGTTATGATTTTGTAAAGAAACGGGGCCCCTGAATCTAGGATGAAAAGCCTGGACCGGGAAAGTACACTATGAGGAAAGGAAACACCTAGGCAAGGCGGGTCATGATCCTGAGGATCAGACATGGGACCATGTAAACAATAAGGGGGGAGGGTAAGGGAAATAGGGGGAGAACACTCCCAGTCCCCTAGGGTCAGATATCTGAAAAAACAAGAAGGGAGTTTCCCCAGGACAAATTGTCCTAGTGAGCCATACGGAGAAAAACACAGTCCAGAAATAATCTTTTCATTCTTTAAGAAACCCCTCACTCACCAACATAGTTGGTGACATGCTTCATCATCGGGGTCCACCCAAGTGGCCGAGTGCCATTCGGGTGTGCTTTGATACCTGCAACTGCAGCAGAGCTGGGTTTTTCGTGAAAGTGTGCTAAGTGAGTGATTTAAAAATATCTTTGTGATGATCCTCCAGGATTTTCAACAGTGGTGGAGGAACTCGGGGTATGTAAACACTTTGATGCGAGTGGGCCGGTGATTGTCTATCGACTTCGTCCCCGGACCTGCTGCACCAGTTTTTTTCATCCTGATGGAGATTACTTTCATGGGAGAAGCGTTGTTAGACTTTAAATTCACCTTCTCTCGGCCTTCCATTCAGCGGAGCGTTGCTGTGTTTGGTTGTGCCCCTTGGGAACTGGTCTTTCCCTTTACTTCAGCTGCACTGTCCGGACCCTCGCAGCGGCGGGTCATTATCCTGAAGGCAAGTACTGTCGACGGACTCCGGCAAGTATCCGTCTGCCACCCGAAGTGTTCCGCAGGAGAACATTATCCTTTTTTTTGTTTGTGCTCAGCTTTCACATTCACGCACAGAGAGCAGCGGTTGCGTGGACTTCAGTTGTTTGCTTTTCTTTTTGTTGATTTGGTGTTTGTTACGCATGAGGAGTGTGAAAGTAACCCTGTACATTAGCCTATGTTTTTCACTCTGGCTATACTATCTACCATCTCTGTGATGCAACAGGAGGCCAAGGAGATCTATCCCTGTAGCTTTTTGGATTAACATGGACATTCAAGCTGACCTCATTTATGGTGTATCAGTGACTGTGTACTGAGTATTGGCTCCCTCTATCCTGCGTGGAGTCAGATGGAGACACTAAAGGGTGCTTGTGTCCTGTAAGTGTGATCCCTCCTAGGCCAGGGGGACAGTATTGAAGTGAGTGGAGTATATCTGAGTCTATACATGTGCCATATCCTTTCTCTGTTCATAGAGTTGTTTTCAGGCTAATACACACAATTGTTTTTCTCTCAATTAGGATCTTCTGCTGTTGTGCGTACCTGTACAGGAAGGCGAGTAGGAGAGGTCTTCTTGTGATCTCGCGAGAGTTTTTTATTTTATCCCTATCTCTTTTTCCCCTGTCGGCAGACTTACAGGGGAGTGGATTATTAGTGCCTCTGGGAGTCTGTGCATGGGGGAGGTGGGTATCTAGCATAACCCCTGCTTGTTTGTTCTGGTAGGTTAGTGGCTTGTAGTATTTACTAACCTGATACTAACTCACTCCACTCCAAACTTCCCCAATACATCCCACTGCACTCTTCAGCAATCTACCCCACTCCACTCTACCCCAATATATCCCACTCCACTCTACTCTACACCAATCTACCTGGCTCTCCTACTCCTGTCTACTCCACTCCATTCTACCCCACTCTAATCTACACCAATCTACTCCACTCCAATCTACCACCCCATTCTACTTGAATTCAATCTTCCCCTTTACAATCTGCCATGCTAATCTACCCAACAACCCCACTCTAATCTACCCAACTCCCCAACTCAAATCTACCCAATCCCCACACTTCAATCTACCCCAATCAACTTGTCTACCCCACTCCATCCCACTCCAATCTACCTCAATCTATACCACTCCACTCTACGCCAATCTACTCAACTGCAGTCTACCCCACCCCACTCCAAGCTACTAACTTTTAGACATGCTGACCAGTAGTCACACTGGTGTACTACATGGCTAAAACACATTGCCAAAGTCAATAGCTCTCGCATAGGTGAAGTCTATTGTCTTTGCATGTTATTTTCCCACTAATTATCTTTATCTTTGTTTTGTTTTAATTCAATTCCAGCTTGATTTTGGCACAGTATATACCCAGCTCATAGAGGAGTCTTGGAAGACCAATGGGTTGTTTTACTAAAGTGCACAGGGTTGTCTACGTATTCTATTGTTGGCATCTGGTGCTGACAAAGCCTCAGAGGGTCAACTATACCTTAACTAAGGGCATCATGCAGGTCTGCTATGAAGAGATTGAACAAGTTGGAAGCCAGAATGCATCCTTGTTTGAGAGCATTCATATTGTGCATTTTTCTGGAGATTACTCTTGTTTCCAATTTTAACCTGAACCACCATGTTTGTATAAGGTGGTTGTATTGCTTTCAGTAATTTCAGAGGAATGTTCCATTTGTGAAGTTTTTTCCAGAGCAAGTGTCTTTACACTTTATTGAAGGTATCTCTGAAATCGATGAACGCAAGTATAAAGCAAGCATTTTGTGGCTAGTGCGTTATAGTAAGAAATGAGTGTATGGTTGTTGAGGTCTGCCAGTCTGTGAAAGAGGAATTCAATCATGGTGGAGAGCCCACGGCTCAAAGTCCTGCAGAACACAATTTGCTAAATATTTATCTTTGATGTTAAACAGAATCCCCATGCAATACAACCTATGGAATAATAAATTACATCTTATAATTTCTGAGTCTCTTTATATAATTCCTCAAACCAGGTGCCCACAAGCTTCTCACCAGAAAAAATAATCTTCCCAGCATTAACTTTCTTCACACATTTCGGCATCCAGTTGAGGTTCCCAACCGCAAAATTATACTGCACCTCTCAAAGTTTCAACACCTTGACAGGTTTTGGAAAAAGCACAATTACCTTACTCTTCTTTTGCAGGATATTGATCCTCGCCATCTTAGGATTTGAACACACATGTCTTCCACTGCTTTCTTGGTAACATAGCTCCTCTTGTTTCATGATCTCACATCTTTCTCCATTTCTCTAACCCTTTACTCAGCAATATTTCACCTCCCTCTCATGCTCATCTTCACCCATTTCGTGCACAAACTTTATTCATCTGTCACACACAGAGCTTCTCAAACAGCACCTTAACTGAGACAATATGTAGCGTCATTCTCTGTCTCTACAATCTCCTCCAATTCCATCTTCAATTCCTGCCAGCTGTCTTTGTCATCTAGATAAAATCCAAAATGGTTCTGCGCTGTACACTTTCCCAAGTGTTTACTTATGCCATAAGCGCATGGAAATTGGTCACACCAGACTCATTTCATCACCACTTTACTCCCAACAGCCTAGCAATTCTGTGGAAACTATCCCCTACCAGAGGCGCACTGCACCTTGAAACAGAAATTACCAAAACACTAGACCAACTCACGCTGAAAACTAAATCTAAACCCAGGAAAACAGTATCCGAAAAGTGGTATACGGCAGAACTTGGGACGCTGAAAAAAGAATGTAAAACACTGGAATACAAGTGGCAGCTGTCCAGATTGGACTCTGATGAATCAACGTATAAACACAACTCAGGGGCTATACCTATGCAATCAAGAAGACTAAAAAGGCATATTTTACACAACAAATTAATGAGAACACAAATTCGGCAAATGAGCTCTATAAAATAGTACGCGAGCTATGCAAGCCAACCTGCATGTCGCAAACCCTGCCACCCTCAGCAGACAGCTGTGAAAAAATAAGTAACTTCTTCACGGACAAAATAGACATGATCTACTTGTCATTTAACAACATCTCCCCAGTAAACACCATCAACTGGGATAACACTGACCCTCACCCAGACAACCCGGTGCATTTAGATAGCTTCGCCCCTTTTACAGAAAACAAGATTGCCAAAGCAAATCAGTATCCCTTCTCGACACATGTCCACACTTTATTTTTTCACAACTTACACCCATTCTGTGCCCTTACATCACACAGCTGTTTAACCAATCACTAGAGACAGCGGCCTTTCCAGAGGTCTGGAAACAAGCCTTGATAACTCCGTTACTGAAAAACGTAGGATCCGATGTAAACAATCCAGCGAACTACAGGCCAATTTCACAGCTGGATCCTCTTCCCGCGAGAGCCGCGCCCCCTTCCAGTGCCACACCCTCCATTTTAACACGGTTCATTAATGAACTCAGCCTCGCGCACGCGGGACGCGCGCGGGCGAAGCCCGGGCAAAGGGCGGGCCGTCTGTGGCCGTCCGGGGACGAACGAGGACGGGACGGGCCACCCCATTTTCGTTTCTTGCTCTGGACTCCAAGAGTAATGGGAACAAACAGCAAATACCCAAGGTGAGACGTGTAGATTAATAACTGATTTATTGAGGCGCTGATACAGGCAAAGGAGCCCGGATCACTACATAATTTACTCTTTGTTAGCATAACTCACTCTCACTCTTCCAACTGGTTCTAATTTCGTCACCTAAGTCATCCTCAAAAAACTCTTTTCCGAAACAAGAGTTATCCCACAAACCTTCAGTGGACTTACCGGTTTTCTTAATGGCACTAAAAAAGTTACGATCACGCACTATATACATGAGGCGTATGGGCACTGAGGAAGCTGTTAAAAAATCCTCTGATAAAGCACTAAAACCCGGTCAATTATCTTGTACATCAGCTATAAATAAATATTTTTCCACTTTACTTCCAAAAAATCATTCATTTATTATCACTCCTGAAGTAGAAAACCAGCCCGAACACATGGATACTAAGGTCAAAAAACAGTCGCTACCTTCCTCTCACCAATGTAATTACAACCAAAGCTTCATAGCTTCTGAGAGTAACCAAATAAAGATCTCTCTAGCCGAGGATCCTCAAAAATCAGTCCACGAGATGTCTCAAATAAAATCCTTAACCCCCATAAAACCTCTGGATAGTCAATACTGCCTAGAGGATTATGCAAGTAATATCACGAAAATAGAAAACGATAAATCAGAATTACCATTAAGCCAAAAACAGCCATTTACCAGTTCTCCTGAAAAATCATCCCATCATTACTCAAATCATGCGACCTTTACTGATCCTTTTTTTCCAAACTTAACTTCTGCAAACTCTGTAACTCCCCTGCCAAAAGCTCTTTTTTCCCTGCAGGAAATTTTGGAATCGGTCCTCACTCATCTTGGTCAAATCCTAGCAAATTCAGATGACACTCTCGATGTACAAATAGGTATACTTAAATTCCTAGTGGAGGAAAAAAGGAAAAAAGATCCAATTAAAGTATCGACAAAACAACACGAAACAGATAATACGTTACATTTGGAAGGCGATCCAATAAACCGAACTTTGTCTCCAACAAAACGAGAAACAAGTTCACAAACTTCGGAAGTAGTAATATTAGAGACAAAAACAAAGGAACTAAGAAAAAATAAAAAATCTCCTATCACTTACTCACTTAAGAGACTATTCAGAGAAGATCCAAAAAATACAACTAAACAGTACCCCATTTTTTCAAAAAATACTAAACACACCGACTTATATCCAATTGCCCGCGATAATAAAGTTGAGATAACCAGAGTCCAAATTGAACCGGAATCAAACCAAACGGAGAAGACTCCAAGTACTAATGAACTTGAAGACGCCAGAGGTAATAAAAGGAGAAGAAAGCCATTAAGAAGAATTCACAAAAAAAAAGGGCGCAAACTTAAATTCCAAAAATCTACTATTTCCATCAATCCCGCAAAAGTCCAAAACGCCGAATCAATCTCTTCTACTCCGATACTGGCGGAAACTTCAGTTATTCAAACAACACCGATGGTGAAATCTTTGAATCCCAAAGCTGAAGTTTATCTTCCGGCCCCAATAACTAAAATAACTGGGCCAAAGATCAATGTAGCAAAAGAAATACATGATAGTAAATCCCAGCCTTGGGAAGGAACACCATTTAAGCATGTAATAATTGATGAACTTTTCCCTACAGACAATTTGCTATTTAACCGAGGCAGAATAATCAATCTCCTACAACAAATACCATCTCTACAATCCCTCACAAGTAACGAAATAGACCTGGTGCTATTTCCGAATAAAGAAAATGATAAACTAGCACTAGTCTCATTTCTGTCTCCAGTACTCCCAGGAATAATAATTAGAGAGAAGGAAATCCTACATAAAAACGGCTATGATGTGATTTTAATATCTGAACCTAGGAAAAGCATTCAAAATAACGGATCAAATGGACTATTCAATCAAAGAAAAAGTAATTTTCATACCAAATGGGGAGACCTCGCACCAAATGTTACGGGAAATGACACATTAAAAATTCAAGTAACTCAAGGCGAAAGGACAGTATGGTCCCAAGAGTCAGAACGAAGCGACGTTGGAAAAACAATAAAATCTTGGGCATGGATATCGGAGACTCTAAACTGTAAAAAAACGGCTAAACTCCAACAACATTTGGTTTAGCAAAGGTTTGACAATCACTACATGGAATATGGCCGGGAAAACTGCTAAAAAAATGATAGAAGCCACAAAAAATCACCCGGATATCCTTGCCCTACAAGAAACATGGTCAACCATAACCTTCTCTCAAAAAGGATACTATGTTTACGACATTCCTGCAAAAAAATCCAACAGGGGCCATGCAAAGGGTGGATTGGCAATTTTACTAAGCGAGGAATATTTATGGTCTCAAGAAAACATTGATACAAACTCAGATAATTTGCAATGCATTAAGGTGTCATTTAAAACTCAATCAACAGCCGCCCATAACAAAATATTGCTTTTTAACATCTACGCCCCACCCAGTAACAAATATGATGCCCTATATGATCACATAATGGAAACTATCATCCAAATACTCGACGATCGCTCCTATATGCCATACATAATAATGGGCGACTTGAATGGAAAAATTTCTAATAGTGAAATCGGTAAATGGGCAAAGCTGTTTAAAGAAGAATCTTTCGAAATGTCACTCCCACAACTCCCCAAGGGTGCCAAATCAGACAAGAGAGGCAGATCATTACTATCACTCCTTCCCAGCATAAACGGGACAATCCTAAATGGCAATACCAAAGGAGATATACCGGCTTCACATACTAGACAGGGAAATTGAACTTCTTCTACTCTCGATTATTTCATCTGTGGGATGGATGTAAAGGAGAAAATTACTCACCTCACAACCCACTTCACAGAAGAGAGCGATCACGCTCTATTACATCTAACAACCCTTTGGACAGCACCCACCACTTTCACCAACCAGCCAATATTTCAAAAATCTACAATCGAAGTAAATACATCCTAGCGGCGGATTTACTGGACCTCGGATAACTTGGACTATACAAACGCTTTAGTTGCCCACACCCAATTGTTGACTAACATCTATTCAGATGATCCCATAACAAACTATGAATATATAGTCTATAATCTTAAGAACGCGCTCGAAAATAAATTACAACAGGATAGACACTCGAAAAGCAAAAACAACAATAAGAATAAAAAATGGAATCAGCCTACTGTAAAAAAACTTAATAGACTTATCCGAGCCCAGTATCTGAATTTTTCTACGGCAACTAAGGTGGAAATTAACAAACTAAAAAATCAAATACGAAGAGAGAAAACCAAACATAAAAAGCAGGTGCAGGACTGTAACTGGGTCGATATCCAATTAGCAGCCAAACAACGTAATCAGCGTAAATACTGGTCTTTGATTGCTAAAATGACTGGATCTAAAAAGAAGCTGGAAGCTATCCCCGTCTCATCGGAGGACTGGGACATTTACCTGCGCGACCTATATAAATCTAATTCATCTTTCCCCGAAAGGAAGGCTCTAGACAACAATATGGAAAATAATGATACCAAAATCATTAAGACTTCGGCAGTTTTTATTGCCACGAATATAAGAAAGGCAAGAAGCACGGGCGCGTCAGGCCCTGACCAGATCCCTATCAAGGTCTTCCAAGCAGACCCTAAGGAGTGGAGCCTGATGCTCTTGCCTTTGTTCAATTGTTGTTGTTCACAGCTTCCCTACCTTTCCAAGGTCCTAGAGAAACTTGTCAATAGACTGCTAATTGACTACCTAGAATCGGGCTTGTGGGGGTGGTGTACATGAGGCATCTCTTATGGGCAAGCAGGCTGCTGCACCGCACAGAACGCGTGTGAACGTGGGGGGAGTGTGGGCCGGAAAAACAGGCGTGGAGGCCGTATCAGGTGAGAAATGTTATCAATATTTATTGAGGTAGGACAGACAGTTCGAGGAGAGTAACAAAACAGTTCACGCTTTAGGTCTTCTTCCTCTGGGATTCGTTCTGTAGGGGTTCGGCTTGGCCACGTCTCCTTTCTTGTGTAACGACTCCGGGTAGTCCGTGGAGGGCATGTGAAAGAGAAAGAAAGGAGTCGTTAGTCCTGTCGGACGGTCCGACCTGAGTACCATTCACCGAAAACCGGGATGGTGATTGATATAAGAAAACAGATTGTGAGGGCCAGGGAGCGGGTAAGGGGGATGATAGAACGGGAAGGGAATTCAGCAGAGAGAAAGATAGATGCTTCTTCTGTGTGCTAACCGTGCTCGGGTCTTCTTATATGGCATGTGCAGGATGGGAAACAGGAAAGGTAGTGAGGCTGAGGAAGTGCTATACAATAAATACAGTGGCCGGTGAGGTTCTCTAGGGGTGACCGATCTATTTACAAATATCGTGCTCCCCGGCCCCCTTCTGGTGCCCTGCTACAGTGCTTCCCCTGGGTGTGTGTACTCACCGACTCCGCCGTAGCTCTCCTGAGCCACGGCCGCTCCCCAGCCACCTCCGTGGGAAACCACCACTCCTCGCTCCACTCTTCTTCTCCGCCTTCAGTCTCCGCTTCTCGATCATTTCCTCCGTCTGTCTAGAACTCCTGCAACTCTGACTCTTCTCCTGCAGTTCTTCTGTCTTCTGGTTCGCGGCTTCCTGACTTGCGGGGTAGGCTGGGATCACCTCTGGTTTTCCTCGGATGGGTATTGGTCTCTGGAACGACAGAGGACAGGGGGGCGGGGTTCCTGTTACTACGGACGCTTCCGAGCCCATCCCCGGGGAATGGTGATGTTGCAAGGCAGGTAAGGGAGCTAGATCACATCCCTTTCCCCTAGCTGTCTTTCTTGTACGGGAGGGTGAGGAGGGATAGCGGGACAGAAAATCCACGTTCCTGTCAAGGATCCTCCTCGGTAGAGGAGGCTGTTCATCCACAGAAGCAAAGATGAAATGTCCCACACACTTCCAGACACCAACGACCCAAGCGAGAAGAGAAAACTCGCTCAAAGTCAGCTGCTACCAAAAAAGTGTGGGGGGAATTTTCCCAGGGAGTATACCACTCTCCCCCAGCAAGATAGATGTAGCTGCAGTCTCGATGGCAGGAGATGGCTGGAAATAAAAGTACAATAATACTAATACTAACCTCACCAACACTTTACAGGACTGATACATAAGTGTTCAACATAGTATTCCACTTACCTCACCAGGTGAGCGTCAGGGCTTTAAAGCGAGCAGTCAAGGCGAGTACCAGGAGGTACCAAGGGAACTTGAGTGACTACCAGCAAGGGTACCTTCGAGGCAGTAGATACACAAGGGGTACCATCCCAGTCTGGCTCATAAACTGAAGACAGAGCAAGACTGGGGCCACAAGAGCAGCTGATGACAAGCTTGTGCCACTTATAGAGCTAAAGACAAAGTGACACAGAAATTCCCACTTCCAGCTCTTAAACTTAAGACAGAGCGGAGTGAGAAACAAAGAACACACCACACAGACAATCCCCACTTCCAACTCCTAAACTTAAGACAGAGCGGAGTGAGGAACGAATAACACACAACTAAGACAATCCCCACTTCCTGCTCTTAAACTTAATACAGAGCGGAGTGAGGAACGGATAATACACCATACAAACAATTCCCACAAAAATACACACCGCGTCCAACTCGGGGTTAATGGACGGAGCGGAGCGGGTGTATCTAGAATACTGAGCGGAGCGAGTAACACAAACAAACAAACAAACCCTGTTGATCAATCTGCACAGACGACAGAAATGAACTACGAGCAATATCAAGTCTGAGGAAACAAGGAGCGAAGGAAAACCTGTGAAACAATGCGGAAGGGAGAGAAGGGAGAGAAGGCACCGGGGAAGGGTGTGCCGGGAAAGGAGCAGGTAGCGGGAAAGAGCGGGAGGAATTGCCAACGGGCAGGAACCGGGTAGGGGAAGGAAATACCGTAACTCAAGGACGATACCACAGGAACGAGAAGGGAGCACAAACGGGGTCAATAAGGCATAACAGGATCTCGGAAAGCTACAGGAACCTCACGGAGCAGGACGCTGAGTAGAGGGGGCGTGGTCACTAACAAAACAGTAAGCCAAGCATGGATTTGCGGGTGAAACTTCCTTTTCTGTCAGTTAGGGAGCGTCACCAAATACCATTGCAAAAGGGTTTGTCAGAGATTTAGGGAATGTCACAAAAGAAGCTCAAGGGCACAGAACAATTGTAAAAAGGAGCATTCTACGCAACCCTGAGGAATCTACGTTGAACACTCATGAATGGGGTCAAATCCGACCACCCCTAACAGTTCCCTTGTTCGGTTACTTTTCTGTGGATAGTCCAAAACCTATAAGGCTGTAAGGCCAAGAACCAACGAAGGACCCTATCATTGTGTCCTTTGTTGCGAGCCATCCATTCCAGTGGGGCATGGTCAATGAAGAGGGTAAACTCACCACCCTCTAGATAGTAGCGAAGGTTTTCTATAGCCCATTTGATGGCTAGGGCCTCCTTCTCTATCACCGCATAGTTCTTTTCTCGTGGAAACAGTTTCCGACTAAGGTATAAAATAGGGCTTTCATCACTGTTGGTGTCAAGCTGGGAGAGAATAGCTCCTAAGCCCTGGTCTGAGGCATCAGTCTGAAGCACAAAGGGTCGGTTATAGTCGGGGCTGGCCAGAACGGGTTTAGAGGTGAGAGAAGATTTGAGTCCTTCAAAGGCTTGCCATAACTGGGCTGTGGGGGGTTTCAGGATTTCTTCTGTTTTCACCGACTTTCGCAGGAGGTCTGTGAGGGGTGCTGCTCTTTGTGAGAAGTTGGGAATAAATCTACGATAATATCCCAAAAGACCTAGGAAGGCGCTGAGGTCTTTTCGGGATTTTGGGAAGGGAAGGGATTGTATAGCAACAATTTTGTTATTCTGAGGGCGAATAACACCTTCACCCAGGAGGAAACCCAGATACTTTACTGTTGGGCGGCTAGGGTACTTTTTGCCGGATTGATGGTTAAGTGGAATGAGCCTAAGGACTGCACAACCTGGTACAGATGAGAAAGATATTCTTCCCACGTATCGCTGTATATGATTATATCATCTAGGTAGGCCCCAGCGTATTAAGCATGGGGTCGGAGGACAAGGTTCATGGCCCTTTGGAATGCTGCTGGTGCCCCGTGGAGTCCAAAGGGCAATACTTTAAACTGGAACAAACCCTTGGGGGTGGAGAAAGCTGTCTTTTTCTTATCTTGTTCTCTTAAGGGGATCTGCCAGTAACTCTTACACAGGTTGAGAGTGGTGATGTATTTGGCATTTCCTATCCGTTCTTTCATCTCGTCGACCCGGGGAAGAGGATACGTGTCAAACTATGCAGAAGCGTATTGAGCCATCAGGTTTTGGAACCAACACAATAGGAGAATTCCAATCACTAGAGGATGGCTCAATGATTCCTTGGTTGAGCATCTGCTCTATTTCTCTTTTTATAACTGGTCTCCGGGCTTCCGGTATCCGGTAGGGCCGGAGCCGCACTGTCTATCTGGGGTCTGTATGGATAGCATGCTCTACAATGCTGGTATGTCCTGGTAGGTCGGAAAAGACATGCTGTAGGGGTAGAAGGGCTTCTCGGCGATCATGTCTTTGTGACTCAGTCAGCTCTGTATCAAAACATGGGACATATTTAGGAGACAGGGATTCCCCTAGGTATACGGGACGAGCCCCTCCCACTTTTTGAGGTGATTAATGTGGTATATTTGGGATGTGCCTCGGTTACGATCCAACTCTAGTTTATATGTAACCGGAGTCACTCTCTGGAGGATGGCATAAGGGCCTTGCCATTGACCCAGAAGCTTTTGGTCGGACGAGGGCATCATTAGGAGCACTAGATCACCTACAGAGAAGCTTCTGGGTTTGGTGCCCTTGTCATATTGTTTCTTTTGAGTGGCTTAACTCACTCTTAACTCTTTCAGGATTTCGTCAAGGAGCAGCCCGCAGTTAGGGGTTTTAGGCCACCACCAGCTTTTGTATTGTTTCTTCCAAGACTGGTGTTGGTGAAGCAACCCAGGATATAAATTGTTCCAGAGTACTAACAAAGCCCGCGTTAGGGGCTACTACTTTTTCCGTATTAGGTGAGAGGAGGTTTGCTTTCAAATACATGAGCAGCCTTTTACCTACACTTACCAGGGCTTCTAGAACAGAGAGTCCTACATGGATTTTTCTTTCCTTTAGTTTCATTTTATCTTACTTTCGAGACCAGGACGATTGCTCAAGGCATACATGGGCCACACTGATAATACCTATACTACGCTATCAGAAACAGTCCTCTGTGTCTTCATTGTTATTCAGTAGAATAAGCCATTTTAAATTACATTTTAAAAACTGTATTTTGTGTTTACTGTGATTTTAAACTTACCTAACCCTCCCCTGAGTGTGACAGCACTTAAAGCCTACTAGGACACCCCATGAGCAGCGGAGCTAGCGCTGCATCGCGGGACAGACAGTTGAAGGGCCACCATCGCTGCTTCGCGAGGCCACGCCCATCTCTCTGGCCACGCCCACTCCCCCGCCTATATCCAGCGCTGACTGAAAGCGCAGGTGACCATTCCCTATACCTCTGAGGCGGAAGCCGGAGGCTATACTCACTCGAGAATATTAAAAACTGTATTTTGTGTTTACTATGATTTTAAACTTACCTAACCCTCCCCTGAGTGTGACAGCACTTAAAGCCTACTAGGACACCCCACGAGCAGCGGAGCTAGCGCTGCATCGCGGGACAGACAGTTGAAGGGCCGCCATCGCTGCTTCGCGAGGCCACGCCCATCTCTCTGGCCACGCCCACTCCCCCGCCTATATCTAGCGCTGACTGAAAGCGCAGGTGACCATTCCCTACACCTCTGAGGCGGAAGCCGGAGGCTATACTCACTCGAGAATTTTAAAAACTGTATTTTGTGTTTACTGTGATTTTAAACTTACCTAACCCTCCCCTGAGTGTGACAGCACTTAAAGCCTACTAGGACACCCCACGAGCAGCGGAGCTAGCGCTGCATCGCGGGACAGACAGTTGAAGGGCCGCCATCGCTGCTTCGCGAGGCCACGCCCATCTCTCTGGCCACGCCCACTCCCCCGCCTATATCTAGCGCTGACTGAAAGCGCAGGTGACCATTCCCTACACCTCTGAGGCGGAAGCCGGAGGCTATACTCACTCGAGAATTTTAAAAACTGTATTTTGTGTTTACTGTGATTTTAAACTTACCTAACCCTCCCCTGAGTGTGACAGCACTTAAAGCCTACTAGGACACCCCACGAGCAGCGGAGCTAGCGCTGCATCGCGGGACAGACAGTTGAAGGGCCGCCATCGCTGCTTCGCGAGGCCACGCCCATCTCTCTGGCCACACCCACTCCCCCGCCTATATCTAGCGCTGACTGAAAGCGCAGGTGACCATTCCCTACACCTCTGAGGCGGAAGCCGGAGGCTATACTCACTCGAGAATTTTAAAAACTGTATTTTGTCTTTACTGTGATTTTAAACTTACCTAACCCTCCCCTGAGTGTGACAGCACTTAAAGCCTACTAGGACACCCCACGAGCAGCGGAGCTAGCGCTGCATCGCGGGACAGACAGTTGAAGGGCCGCCATCGCTGCTTCGCGAGGCCACGCCCATCTCTCTGGCCACACCCACCCTTTCCCCAAATGTGCCATCCACGCAAGCGCAGCGGACGAGCGCAGCGGGAGCGCCGTTTGCGCGCCGAAGGCGTGCCTAAGGCAAGCCCGTCTGCGCCTGTCCGCGACCATCCGCGGCCCAGGCCCCGTCCCCCTGGCCAAACCATCTCAGACCAACAGGGGATTATAACCTATATGAGGCAGGCATTACTTCAGCTGCGCAGGAGGCTGCCACCGGAATGCTATCACAAGCTGCAGGTGGAACAATGGCCCCTGAAATGTGTGGGCTGCGGCCATACTATCCGCAGAGACCAAGCGATGAGGAAGGAAGGTAAGGAACTATCTGCCTTATTACTGAACTGCCGATCAATGAAACGGCATAGCCTGAACATCTATGACCTACTGATTGACGACAAACCCGACTTAGTCTTCCTGACCAGACATGGCTGGATGAACAATCCATCCCGGATATCGTAGAGGCCCTCCCTCCCGGCTTCGACATTCTTCACATCAATAGAGGGGACCAAAGAGGGGGGGGATAGCTAATATTCACAAAAGCGACCTACCAGTCTCTCTTGAACCAACTTCCATTAATAAATGTGAAGCAGGACTCTTTTCTATCACGGTTAGCCCCAACTGTACCATTAAGGGCTACCTTATATATCGTCCTCCGGGTGTGGCAACTGCGTTCATTGAAAGCCTCCTGGATGTTCTAACGCAATCTGCTTTACGCCATAATAAGTTCATGATTGTAGGAGACCTCAACGTGCATTTGGAGGATGTCAACTGCAGAGAGGCCGTTTCCTTAATCAATGAACTCAGAGCTCTTATGTTTGATTTAGCTGACAATAGAGCCACCCATCAAGCAGGACATCTACTGGACCCAATTTTTACTAACTGGGACGATATAAGTGTCTCTGCTCCGACTAAGATCCTGTGGTCAGATCATTATCTGATCCCATTTCAACTCAGAAAACTGCCCAACAGGGGGCCCTTACAGAAACCTCCCGTTATTAGACGCAGGGACTGGAGGAAATTTAGTCACGATGCCTTCAGTCAAGCCCTAGAACAGGACCCCCCAAAGCTTAGCGACAATTTGGTGGAGGCGCACAAGGTGTATGAAGAATGGGTTCAAGGTGCGCTGGACAATGTAGCCCCATGGACTCACAAACCCATGGCACGGAGCACGAAATCTGCTCCGTGGTTCACCGCTGAGCTACGCGCCGCTAAAACCAAATGTAAAACCTTGGAGCATAGATGGAGAGTGGATTACGTCCCCTCACTACGCGAAGTCTATAAGACTGAACTTAGAGTCTACCACAGCCAGATCAGGAAATCTAAAAGAGAGTACTATAACAACAGGATAGACTGTGCAGAGAAACATCGAAAGAGCTCTTTATGATTCTGAAGGAACTCTCCGCCCCTCCAGCGAGTTCAGGGGAAGTCCCACCCACGACCGAGTCATGCAATGAGATCGCAGACTTCTTTATAGGGAAGGTAGAAAAGATCTATGCTTCGTTTAAGACTAATTCGGATGCTACTAATTTGCCCTACCCTAACTACGGAAATAAGGTCAGAAAAGAACTTAGGAAATTTGTGGTTCCCCAAACTGAGGAGCTTATCAACATCCTATCGAACATTCACTCAGGCTCTCCCCTAGATGCGGTACCAGCGAGAATTCTTCGAAGTCATCTTCCCCAGGTAGCGAAGCACATAGGTAATATGGCCTCGCTTTCCTTCCAGGAATGTCTAGTTCCGGAGAGCTGGAAGCTGGCCCAAGTCGTCCCAATAAAAAAGAAAGCCCACATAAGCATAACGCAATTAGACAACCTAAGACCAATCTCCCTTCTCCCCTACTGTGCGAAGGTAGTAGAAAAATTGGCTAACCGACAGCTGGTGAGCTTTATGGAGGAAAACTTGCTCCTGCACACGTCTCAATCGGGTTTCAGAGCTAAACACTCGACAGAGACCGCCCTCCTCCTATCAACAGAATTGCTGCGGAGCAAGGCGGATGAAGGTCACACGGCCGCACTGGTCCTATTGGACTTAAGTGCGGCGTTTGATACCGTATCACATCCCGTATTACTGGACCGCCTGAGTGAAAAGGGAATAACCGGACCTGCTCATGAGTGGCTGGTATCCTTTCTTAAGAACAGGAGATTTCAAGTGCATTGCCCACCATGCAAATCCAGTGTAAGGTGTCTCAGGCAAGGGGTTCCACAGGGCTCGATTCTGAGCCCTACATTATTCAATCTGTACATGGAACCCCTTGCCAAACTGGTGGAGTCATATGGTGTGGCAATAGTCTCCTATGCAGATGATACACAACTGGTGATCAATCTGTCCCGCGATCCAGTTGTGGATGCTGAGAATTTCTCGGCTTGTCTTGTGGCACTTGACGGCTGGATGAAACAGAACTGTCTCCGCCTTAATGGTAACAAGACGGAAGTTCTTATTGTAGGTCCATGTCCTTCCATCTGGACCTCTGCCTGGTGGCCCACTGAACTGGGCTCTGTCCCGGCCCCAGTAGACACAGTTAAGAACCTTGGCTTTCTTCTAGACTCTAATCTAGCCTACACCAATCATGTTGGTAAGGTCACGGGAAAATGCTATGGACTTCTGAAGGTCCTAAGGAAAATCCTGGACCTATTGCCCCCCAGCTCCAGAAAAACTATGGTACACGCCTTGGTCACCTCCCAGTTAGATTATGGGAACTCCCTCCTATGTGGACTTAGTAAAAAGGGCCTAACACAGCTACAACGCGTCCAGAACGCAGCTGCTAGGCTGGTCCTTAACCTCCCTAGGAGAGCCTCTGGGAAACATGTATTACGCTCCCTTCATTGGCTCCCAATAAAGGAAAGAATCAAATTTAAAACTATGTGCATCACCCACCGTATAGCTCACAAAAAAGCACCTCCATAACTTCAGGACCTGCTCCCAGTCTATCGCCCTTCACGTCCTTTGAGGTCGATGGGTAGCATGCTATTAGTGGTGCCTCGGATACATAGAGCAAGGATGGGAGGACGTTCATTCAGACACCATGCCAGCAACGACTGGAATAACCTACCTATCGAATTGAGGATGGAGCCGTCTGAAACCAGGTTCAGACAGAGGCTGAAAACCCATCTTTTCCCCATGATAAACTCAGCATAGTTCACCCGTGTCCCTTTGCTCACCCTCTATGAGCTAAGCTGAAGAGATGTAGGTAGGGTTGTCAGCGCGGGGACGCACTGTTCTCTGTGCAACCAAGCGCTTAACAAATGTCATAAACTAAACTAAACTAAACTAAGTAGAAGGCTACAAACCGATGAAGGGGTCTATGTCTGAATAGTCCACCAAGTACTTTGCCTTCTTTTGTTGACACCCAGGTGCCTACCTTTTTATGTGTAGCAGGAAGCAGAACTGATTGATTTACTGCTATCTACCTTGAGCTATAGGAGCCAGAACTTGTATGTAAGTGCCTTCTTGATATACCGCTGTCGTGTGTATTGTATGTTTCTACTGTATGAACCTTACTGGTTTTTCTACCTTTTTTTCTTCTGTCACATGCAGACTTCCTGGTAAGAAGCAAGGGCTCTTACCCAGACCTGTGAGACAACAGGACACTTTATTATTTTATCCACTCCCCTTTTTCCTTGGGGACTCCCTGTTCTCGCAATGTCCTAACTATATTGTGAGAGAGGAAGTGTCTAGGGCAAGAGGGGGGCCTTCCTTCACGGCATCGTTCCTGCTGGCTGCTACAGACAGGTTAGTGGTGTACCTCTTCCCTGGCGCTGCTGACAACCCCGACACGCTCTACCAACCCGTCCGTTTGCGGGTGGTAGGCGGACATACGAATCTGTTTGATCCCCCGTTGGGAACAAACCTGTCGCATGAGGGCTGAAACAAAAGGAGTCCCTTGATCCGTTAGGATCTCTCTAGGGAACCCCACTTGTGCAAATATGGAGATCATGGCTTTGGCTATGTTTTGAGAGGTAGGGTGGCGTAGGGCTACTGCCTCCAGAAAACGGGTGGCATAATTGACCAATACTAAAGCATAACGACACCCGCTCCGAGAGGGTAACAAGGGGCCAATGATATCCATGCCCACCCGGCTAAAGGGGATGTCTATTACCGGCAAGGGCTGGAGAGGAACTTTTAGGGGACGATACCTGCTATTACGTTGGCATACCGGGCATTCACGGCAGTAGGTCCGTAACTGTTGGTACACCTCAGGCCAATAAAACGTATCCACTGTGGCCTGTTCTGTTTTTTCGTTACTAAAATGCCCCCCTAACAGGTGACTGTGAGCCAAGAACAATACTTTATCATGGAAGGGGCCTAGAATTAGTAGCTGGGGCTGTTGGTTTTGTCCGCTTTTTCTATATAGCATTCTGTTTCTCTTAAAGAAGTAGGGACCCATGTTACATTCTGTATAGTTCAATTCAATATGCTTTATCACCATGTATCTTTAAGTGCATGAGCCATGTTATGTTTTCTAAGGTGTTCCACATTCTCAACAGAGTTTTCCTCATGCAGCATTCTGCTGCTATTGTCAGTTGTAACCTGGACACCCATGTACCTGGACCAGATGCTGTGCTGTTAATAAATCTGTGTGAATACTACAACCCACTTGTAGGGGGTCTTCTTGGTCCAGGGCTTTCCCCCAAGCCTCTTGTAGTACAGGATCTTCCCTCTGGCACGCTCGGAATTCTCTGTCCGTTTCCCAGGGATGGTCTTCCGTCCTAACTGGACAGGCTGTGACGTATTGCCGTTTCTCTTTTCTCTTTTGATTGCGGGACTTCCGTTCTTTGGAGGTGTGCTCCGGGGGATTGGTATCCTGGGAAAATGGTGCCTCGGTCCACCAGTGAGACAGGGTGTTGGTTGAGTCTTTCAGGAGGTTAGGCAGGCCAGGATAGCCACTTCCCAGAATGACCTGTTCTGGTAGCCTGGGGATTAGGCCTACCATCAACTCGGTCCCTGGATCTGAGGGATGTTGGATATGTACCTTCGTAGTGGGATAATGTTTGGTGTCACCATTGACACACTGTATTGCGACAGTACCGGTGAGGGGACCGACCGGTATGCCTTAGTTTTGGGGCCGGAGCACGCTTTGTCGGCATCCTGTGTCAGCTAGGGCTAACCTCTGTTGTCCGTTGATGGTCACCTTGCACCGATAGGGTGGTGGAAGCATGTTTGGATCGACACAAACATAGTTTCTTGCTAGGCCCACCTCTATGGGCTCGTCCTTTTGGGGACACATCTTGGCTATGTGCCCATAGAACCCACAATTGTAGCATTGAGGTCCAGGATTAGGGGGTCTGACGATAATAGGTGTTGGCAATAAGGGTAGCGGCTCGGGTTTCCTGGGGATGGGGCCACAATGGAGTCGGTGGCCACTTGGTGTACCTAGCCTAAGGGGATGTTCTTCCTTTCCCGTCTGGACTTCTTGGGCCCGGCTGAATGCACTCGCAATGTCAACAGCCGAGTCTAGCATGAGGTGGGCATGCTGTAGAACCCATCTCTGGGTGGGTGGATGTAGGGAGGTTAAGAACTGCTCTAGGTAGATCTTTGACAATATCTCCTCTTTGGTGGATGTGGCAGGACGGAGCCATCGATCTGTCAAGTCCCTGATGCAAAAGGATAAGGCCCTAGAGGTTTCTTGGGGTCCTTCTTTCGCTTGTATTAACCGTATCCTGTATGTTTCATCATCAATCCCTAACCTCTCAAGGATACAGCGTTTGATGTCTTCATAAGGGGTGGTTCCTTGTACATTCGCCTGTTGATAGGCGGACTGGAGTTCACCGGTCAATAGGGGCCCCAGATATTGACCCCAATGTTCCATTGGCCAGGAGGCAGCTTGAGCCATTAGCTCTAAGTTGGTAAAAAAATAGTCTGGGTCCTCTCTGGATACATATGTTTGCAATACCACTGAGGGGAGGGAGGGAACAGGTCTGTGTTGTCCCATGGCATCCGAGAGTTTACCAAAAGCCTGATCATGCCATTCCCTTGGCCCTTGATAACTTCTTGTAGTTGTCCCCGGTCCTCCTCCACCGTTTTAAGGAACCGTTCCATTACTCGTCCCAGTTGTTCCTGGGTATCCGCCATCTGTTTGAGCGCGGCCTCCATGCTACCGGCAGTTCCCACTTCTGACACCACTTGTAAACGTGGGGGGAGTGCGGGCCGGAAAAACAGGCGTAGAGGCCGTATCAGGTGAGAAATGTTATCAATATTTATTGAGGTAGGACAGACAGTTCGAGGAGAGTGACAAAACAGTCCACGCTTTAGGTGTTCTTCCTCCGGGATTCGTTATGTCGGGGTTCAGCTTGGCCACGTCTCCTTTCTTGTGTAACGACTCTGGGTAGTCCGTGGAGGGCATGTGGTAGAGAAAGAAATTAGTCGTTAGTCCTGTCGGATGGACCGAACTGAGTACGTTCACCGAAAACCGGGATGGTGATTGATATAAGAAAACGGATTGTGAGGGCCAGGGAGCGGGTAAGGGGGACGATAGAACGGGAAGGGAATTCAGCGAAGAGAAAGAGATAGATGCTTCTCCGGCGTGCTAACTGTGCTCGGGTCTTCTTATTAGGCGTGTGCATAATGGGAAACAGGAAAGGTAGTGAGGCTGAGGAAGTGCTATACAATAAATACAGTGGCCGGTGAGGTTCTCTACGGGTGACCGATCTATTTACAAATATAGTGCTCCCGCCCCCTTCTGGTGCCCTGCTACAGTGCTTCCCCTGGGTGCGTGTACTCACCGACTCCGCCGTAGCTCTCCTGAGCTACGGCCGCTCCCCAGCCACCTCCGTGGGACACCACCACTCCTCGCTCCACTCTTCTTCTCCACCTTCAGTCTCCGCTTCTCGATCTCTTCCTCCGTCTGCCTGGAACTCCTGCAACTCCGACTCTCCTCCTGCAGTTCTTCCGTCTTATGGTTCGCGGCTTCCTGATTTCAATTCCCGGAGGGTTGGACTTCCGGGGTAGGCTAGGATCACTTCCGGTTTTCCTCGGATGGGTATTGGTCTCTGGAACAACAGTGGACAGGGGGGCGGGGTTCCCGTTACTACGGACGCTTCTGAGTCCGTCCCCAGGGAATGGCGATGTTGCAAGGCAGGTAAGGAGGCCAGATCACATCACGTAATCCAGTACCTTACACTCCTACAACTAGGTTTTGGGGATTGCCGGGAGGAGCGAGTAAGCAAGTTCGAGCCATTTGGTGCACTGGGAGGTCGCCGCACCGCTACCACTTCCACTACCCCTCTGCTTCGCCCAGCTTTATCCCGCAGGGTGCCGCTTGGTTTTGATTTAGACTTTTGCAGACTTTTTCGGGCTTTCCGGCGGCTTTCCGTGACTGCGGCTCCATGACCGCGGCTCTGCGGTGGCAGAGAACTTGGTGGGCTTCCTGGTGTTTTCCTGCAGCTACCCGTGGCTCCCGCGGTCCTTGTGCCTCGGCAGAGGCAGATAAACTTTGTGGGCTTTTCCGTGGATTCCTGCGGCTCCAAGGTCTTTGCGGCACAGTGGAGAAACACTGGAGCATTTCAAAGGCTATTTGGTGAAGAAACAACCTCTGCTGGCTCTCACTGTAGCTCTACCAACACCCCCACTTGGATTATTGCTCCTATTGACGGATTGACGGATTGTGCAAACTTTGTTACACAGAGAGCAGACCACTGACTGCAGTCTGCTGCAGCGTTGGTGTGCCTTTGGGCCTTTGGACCTGCTGCGGCTTCCAGCTTCACAGGCTTGAGCTGCCACTCCGGGAGCGGCTGGCGGAGGGAGTCTGGGTCTAGCCACACTGGGCTACCCTCCGCTTTGGATTGCAAGCCAAGCCGTGCCTGCCCGGAAATTCCAGCACCTTAGGTTCCCACTGCCACTAAACATGGGAAAGAAGGCTTAGCAGTCAGCACTGTTTTTTTAGCACGTAGCGGTGAGGATCTGGAAACAGGCGGTGAGTGGTGGCAAGTTGAACTTAGAACTCAGGTAGAGTCTTGCCTGCAGGTGTGTTTGTAGCTTAACAGCTTATCTGCTCAGATCGCTCTGTCGGCTCTATCTGCTGGTCTCTGGCTCCTTGGCTACATACTGTGACATCAAGCTCTGCTAATCTACGGCTCCTCGTGGCTTCTTGTTAGTCTGCCCTAGCCCGCCCTAACCCAGCTTTGTCGAACCATCCAGCTGCTCAGCTCCTTTGCACCCACCCACTGTCTGCTTGGGTACCGTCGGGCACCCCAAAACCGTACTGAGTCCGAGCTCGCCTCAGCAAAGTGGCTGATCTGTGGTGGAAAGTGAACGAGTGGAAGTAAGGTCAATACAAAGGCACAAAAGATTTGCGTGGCTTTGCGAGGGCGGGGCAAGAGAATTTCATCTTGATCCTACTCCTACTCTGCTACCACGCCCCACAGTGCGCTTGGGCTTGTCTGTTACTTCCACGCAGCTTCCACGCTGCCTACATAGTCATTCTTGAACAGTCATTTTGGACAGCCTGGACAGGCCATCTAGCTCTCCCCTTCTTTCTCTCCCCCGGCTAAAACAAAGGATGAGATCAGAGAAGCAGAGGTCCACAGCCCCACAAAAGAAAAGGAAACGGAGAGACAACCTTGAGATATCTACCACAGGCACAGATCGGTTACTTAACCTGTCGCCAAGCACTCCTGGAAACACTACAGACAACACGCTCTCGGGGGAATCGAAGGAAGTAGGCTTGGTGGCCCAACATCCATTCTGTAATCAACCTAAAACAACAACAAAATGTGCCTTCCTGAAAGACGTAGGGTCGGCAGTATTTTCAAACATGAAAATTAAGGGGCTTCCCATTCCCCTGAGCCCCACAGTGACCATCAGCAAAGGCAGCTCAGGTGGTAACAACGAGACAGGCAAATCTCAAATCAGCCAAGCGATAGCCATCAGCAAAATTGACAAGCTCTCTCTATCACAAGAGGGAGGAGTCCCCAACATACCCACGCAGAGCAGTTTAGGGTTCTTTGCAGTAACAACTTCTGACAGCGTCAAAATAAAGACCACCTTAACTTAATCAATGTCCAGGTGCGACTTTGCAGCCTCTCCTGTTGCTAGATCAAACCCAAAAATCAACAACATTGACCCCACAATTAAATCTAACAGAGAGTCAAGGAGCTACTTAGCAGCTATCAATACTGCTCCCCCTGACGTCAGTTTAAACATAAAGGGTAATCATGCTGATCCACTAACAAATTCCACCACAAAGGAAAGTGTGTCCGATACGACAGAGGGGGGAGAAGCTACCTACATTTCTGCTCTTATACCATCTACACCTCAATTGCTTGCACCCTTCGGGGGGAGGGAGAAAGTGAATCTGCACAATGTGCACAACATGATTCTACCAGTTCTGCGGCTTTGCAATACACGGAGGATGCTCACGCTGAGGAGAGAGATCTCTCCTTCCTCAAATCAAAAGACTGGGAAAAAATGCTGTCCTCATATGGTAAAAACGCCTCTCACCATTCTCTACCATCATTGTCTCCAAACGAGGAGAAGGAAGAGTTCAAACAAGAGAAGGCATGGGCTACTGCCTTGGACATTCTACAAAGGTCAGCTGACGCTACGACCTACCAAGCAAACAAAATGGACATACAAATCGGTCTTTTGAACACACTAGCTGTGTACGTAGCCACAATTTATGTCAAAATCGCGAATTTGAACAATCTGATTAGATGGGCCCAAGCGGTCGCAGACCATCCGCAACAGGGATGCGATTGCTCCCCTATAATCGAGAAATTGAGCACGCTCCCAGTTATGATGGAAAATCTGTTGGCAGACCTAAAAGAAATTACAAACTCTAAGCCATCCCCTTCATGCAATAACAACGCTTCCAAAGTAAAGGTTGCAGCAAACACAGGGCCACAAAGGGATGGAACTTAGGCCTTGTCCTCACCTCTGGAAATATCAGCCACTGGCAGTTTAGGGAGCGTCCAACAAAAGTCCCCACTGTGGGCAAAGCTAAGACCACCTCAAAATCTCAAACTGATCAAGAGTTTGAAGACCAGATCGGCAAGTTGAAAAGACAAAGAAAGCGACAATGCCGTAATAAGGTTCGCAGGAGCAAACAGGATCTGAGCCTTTTTCCTCTGTTTAACATCAACAGACGAGCTGCTGCTACAGAGCAAAATGACCTAATAAGAATTGTCGAGCCCAAAAAAAAAACAAGAGGGCCAAACCATCCCATTGGAAATCGATAAACAAAAAAAGTCTGGCACACAGCTACCAGCAATAGTAAAGGACGTACCTGGGGCAGATCAGAATCACTTGCCTAATAGGGGGGAAAAAGGAGTCAACCACAACCACACAAATGGCATTCCTGGACCCAAAGTTGCTGCAAGATGCTGAGGGACAAAGTTCCACCAGGCCCACAAACCCTCCCGGTAGCGTCAATCCAGCAAATACGACTCAAATCAGCAGCTCACACCAAGAATTTTCGGGCAACCTTACTATATTGGTGAAGGGAAAGGGTGGTGAAGCTCTAACTACCCATGGCACAAATCAAAAGATCTCTAGCGTACGGCACCTTCCACCTCAAACACCAGTACAACAAAACAAAGAAAGGGCAACTATCAGGACCTCTGACCGGAAGAGATCCAACGCATTGGGCCAAAAGATCAGAGCCACAACCAAGGCTTCAAGATGGCCCTACTGTGGAGAGCCAACCTTCACATTTTTGTACCCAGAGTATAAGTCCAAAGGCAGTTGTGACATACTAAATCGTGGGAACATCATGAAACTGATAGAAGCGATTGGTCTGTCCAATGTCGTAACCTCAAAGGACATCAACTCAATAGAATTCATCGCACCAGGCTTGGGTCAAATAAATGAAAGCACAAAGGTCACTTGGATCTCGACAGAGACTATGAACAACATCTTACGACATACAGAAACCTTCAAGCAGTGGGGCATACTCATACTACCCGGCAGAGAACCAGGCTATCCACACGTTCTGCAAGAAATACGAGGCCTTGAGTGTCCATATGCTGGAAAAAGAGCTTTCTAGTCAGTCTTGAGGAATGCCTGCGATATAACTCCCTCCTCTGTCTTAAAAACACCAAATATAAGAGAGGAGCAGGCCATGCTCAAAAGGGACCTGGATGAGGCCGGAACATGCTCATGGCTGGCAGGTTCCCTTAACTCAACCCGGCTGCTTCGTTGACATCATAAGAACCAAATGGGCTACGACACCAGCCCACTAAGGATCTGCTCTTGGAACATTAATGGGTTATCAAGTAAACTGGGGGACACAGCAATAATCTCCTACTTACGATCATTTGAGATAATACTACTTCAAGAGACATGGCTCGCGGAGCCGCAGCACATTGAAGGGTTCAAAACACATTTCATCCCAGCCCTGAAGCTGAAATCTACAGGAAGAGGCAGTGGTGGCCTAGCAAGTTATATATCAATAAAAAATGCAATCACCACTTGGGACCTTGCGAGCCCTTTCCATTTTGTCCAGGCAATAGGAATCTTGTTCACCACAAACAAAGGCCAGTCCAGGTCCATCACTCTAATGAATGCCTATGTTCGACCAAACTCAGCGTCCAAACAATCCTTCTCAGATGAGGTGAATGAGTCAGTGTTAACCCTTTATGTGCTGCCATAGGATGTCGCGAGCACTACCTTCGTAGTGCTGCACACGTCCAACAGCCGGAAGTGCCGCACTGCCGCGGAATCGTAGCTGCGGCAAACGGGTTAAGGATGAAATCTGGTCTCTCGAACACAGACATAATTCTATCTGGGGACTTGAACATGTGGCTAATGTCTGACCTACAGAAAAACGAGGTTACCAAAACACAGGAAAGCGTCTGGGTAATACCACCGCAGGACCTTACCGGATGGCACAAGGAAGACCGGAAGGGCCGCTCCTTACAAAGAAACCTCGAGCATCTCGGCCTTAGAGCCCTCAATGGGTGCTTTCTTACTGACAAGCCACCCGGCCTCTCATACTTATGAAAAAATGGTGCATCTTTAATCAATTAAACCTTTTTAGCCTTTCGCTCCTGCATCAAATTCTAGGGTTTGGATTCAGTAATTGAACAGAAAGTGATCATAGACCTCAAGAAATATCGCTTAGCACTAGTTTAGTGCAACACGCCGAGGCAAGGGCTCAAGCTTTCGCATGCTATACGATCAATTTAAAATGAATCAAGTGCTCGGTTAATAATCTACAGCAGGTAACAACAGAGGCAAAACAAATTTTTGAGAGTACCCGAGGGATACATTGCGAACTGGACGACATTTGTTACAAAGTTAACAGACAGATATGCAAAACCAATAATGCACGCAAAACTAAATGGGTCGAATTAATTGACCTCTGGGAATCCAGCGATACGATTAGCAAAAAGAACAATGAACCGGCTTTGGCGGAAATTAAAAATAAAACCAATGGATCCGCCAACAATAATCAAATTGAGAGAAGCCCGTAAACACCTGAAGACATTAACTAGAGACCAACACAGGGCTCACTGGAATTCATTCTGGGCTAAATTACATCAAGTCAAATAATTCTGCGAGGTTCTGGCGCACCATCAATAGTCTCGGAGGAAATGTCCCGAAAGCTGCTTCATCTAACATATTGGAGTCTGAGTGGTATTCCTTCGTGCACATACACTTCAATGATCAACGAGAAAACTCAGTTGATCTGAGACCCGGGGAAGAGGGCATCAAAGCTCCTAAAGTGACGAACTTGCCTCCAGAGCGACCAATTAAATTGCTAACCATGGAAGAATCTCCCCACCAAGTCCAATTACTTGATAAGCAATCAATGAGACCAAATCATCCAAGCAGCATCGAACAAAGTCTAGTCCCTGAGGACCAAATTGAAAAACAGATTAAGAAGGGCCGGAAAGACGGAGCTCCAGGCCCAGGAGGTATTCCTCCAGCCTTGTTTAAGGAGGATCCGGCCTTCTGGGCATCCAAGTTATCTCCACTCTTTTCCTCCATCTTACAAAAGAATATCATTCTGCCCTCATGGCAAGGTTCAATTCTTGGCTAATATTCAAAGCTGGGGACAAAAAAATCTGCAGGGAACTACCGATTGGTCACCCTTATTGACAACGAAGCAAAGTACTTCGCTGGGACTCTGCTCAACTCACTTCGGGCATGGGCCAACGAACATTCAGTAATTCCTCCGAACCAAACTGGCTTCACAAGTGATGCAGGTACCCTGGTTAATCTTATGACTCTCTCCTGCTTGATTGACCAGGCGGCAACGAGCTTCAGTCCATTCTACATGGGATTTATAGAGTACGCAGCCGCATTTGACAACTTCAATAGGGCCAAGCACTGGCAGAAGCTTACCAGATTGAAAATCCCAAATGGCCTTTTAAGAGCCATGCAGCTACTACACCGGGACACATGGGTCAGGATCAAGATCATTGATGGTTCCAGACTGTCACGTCCAATCGTAACAACTAAACGACTGAAACAAGGATCGGTGACGGTTCCAGACTGTCACGTCCAATCGTAACAACTAAAGGACTAAAACAAAGATGTGTCCTGGCCCCCACACTTTTTAATCTATTTTTATCAGATTTCCTGGAAGCACTAAACAAGGTAAACTCTCATGCTCCAAAACTAGCCAGCTTTCAACTGTCAAACCTTCTGTACGCAGATGATGTAGTTCTCCTAAGCAACACAAAGATTGGGCTACAATGACTCATGGACGCTACTGCCGAATATTCAAGAAAGAATGACCTTCTGATAAACAACAAGAAAATGAAAATCTTGGTGGTGCATCAATAAGGCCCTATATGCTGGCATAGGTCCTAAACTCTGAAAGTACGTTGAAACCAAGTGCCTAGGAGTCCTGTTTGATAACAACGGCAGGTACAAAACCCACCTAGAAGAGCAGAGAAAGAAGGGAGTAGCACTATCATTTGCACTCAGTTCTATTCATAAAAAGCTATTTGGCCCAACTTTCACTCCAACATTGCAGGCAGCACAGGCAAAAGTCATTCCTACATTAACATACGGAAGTGAGGGGCTCAAAGGGCTTGACATCGGTCAATTAGACAAAATCATTGTGAAAATCTTCAGAACAGTGTTCCAGTTACCAACATACACGTCACCTGCCCAAATCTTGGCTGGAACTGGGCATCTGTAATCAATCATTGGCAAGATTGATGAGCTTCTTAATGTGCTGCCACAAACTGAGGTCGTCAAAAGAAGGCAGCTTAGCGCAACACCTATGGTCAAACTTACAAATGAAATGATGGCGGGCAGTGCACAACTATTGGGCAAGAGGACTAAAAACCTTAGGCCTGAACAAAGTTTGGGATTTACAAGTCAGCCAAAACAAATTTAAAAGGCTAGGAAAAATCAGTGCAAAAAAACTCTCTTCACTAAAAGACAAGGCATGTCTCGCAAGAAGAAGCCACGGCTGGATGACTCTTAGATCGTACGACCAGCTGACGCCTCAGGGGTATCTAACTTTACTGTTCACCGATCGCACTAAGCTCTGCTTCTTAAAATTAAGAATGGGAGTGATCAATTTGTCTTGCCACCTTCCCAAATGGAAAAGAAACAAGGCCAGCAACACTGTCGGCTTTGTGGAAACCATAAGGAAGACATAAGACACATCATTTGCCTGTGTCCAAGTTTGCTGAAGGATAGAAGGTCCCTTTGACGGAGAGGCTGGAACATCAACGAAGTCAGATCGTGCAGGGCCGCAGTTCTAGCCTGCTTTGTCCCACGGAACACCAACCTAAATTGTGCCCTTGTGAGTTTTATGGATCGTGCTGCAAAAAAAATAGGGGAGGGGACTTACTAATAGCAAACTCCTCCTGAAAACAACAGGCAGATCCACCCTGCAGGCCCCCAGGGAAAGGAAAAACATTTTTCAGAGGCACCAACAAACTGAAGGGAGGGGCTCAGCATATAAGTTGGCACACTACCGGGACTCGACTTTTAAATTCTTGACACCACCACCAATGCCCCAAAGGGTCATTACACACGGGTCGGCTAAGGGGCAATGGGCAATGGGGGGTATGGGGATCCATTATAGGTACTGGGATTTTATCTTCTTTTAACGTGCAATATTTTTATCTCGTGTTACTTGCAAAGGTTTTTTTTTTAAATCATGCAATAAAGTTTTCATACTTTTCAACTACCTAGAATCAAACGAGCTGTTGGACCCCACACAAACAGATTTCAGGGCTACCAACAGCACGGAGGCTCCTCTCCTGGGGGTCTTAGACTATGTAAGATCACTGTTGGTTCAGGGAAAGGCTGTAGCCCTGATCCTGTTAGACCTGTCGGCGGCTTTTGATAGTTATGACTAACCAATGAACACATGATGTTC
The DNA here is from genome assembly GCF_964263255.1 of Lissotriton vulgaris. Classification (NCBI taxonomy): domain Eukaryota; kingdom Metazoa; phylum Chordata; class Amphibia; order Caudata; family Salamandridae; genus Lissotriton; species Lissotriton vulgaris. Next base: position 661,374,661 of record NC_141698.1, on the reverse strand, counting down.
AGGAAGAAACTCAAAACACACCCATTTCCCTAGTACTGCCGTCTGCCGTTGCCCCAATTAATTACAACATATCTCACCACTCCTCTGCTACACCTAGCACTGTGATATCCCAATGTAATAAATGTCGTGCTTTATAAACAATTAAATAAATAAATAAAGTCTGCCTTGTGATGGTTAATACCATTATTACACCAAGGAACTATTCACCACCGTCTGAGAGTTTGTCTGCCCAGTAGCCACTAAAAACAAAATCCCTCCCTCACAGAAACTCTGTGACGCTCTAGCAAATCCCTTACAGAAAAATATTTCCACCATCTACAGGAATTTTGGCACCCACCCCACAGCCTCCTTAGCCTCCTCACTCCTACGGAAACCACCCTGACCACCACTTTGGTGCGTGAAAGCAGCTCAACACACCAGACACCACAGCCTTAATAAACTCCATCCACTCAGGAGCACCCACCAACCCTTGCTCACACCGACTCTTCAACCTCAGATGCAACAAGATCAGCCACCAACTCACCACCATCCTCAATGCATCCATAGCCATAGCCACCTTTTTTGATGCTTAGAAACATGCTGAGGTCAAGCCACTCATCAAATAATCCTCTACAGGCCCCAGCGACCTCCAGAACTACCACCCCATCTCACTGCTCCTGTTTCCTGCCTAAGTCTTGGAGAAGGACATTAATCTTCCGATGACTGAATACATGGAGAGACACAACCTGCTAGAACCCTCTCAATCAGGTTTCATTTTTTTATGTATTTTTAAATTTTTATTAACAGACTGATAGGGAAGACATATCAATGTACATATAAAAAAAATATCATTGTTTACAAAATAAATGTAGAACACTCCCTAACAGAAGCTTGTTTCAATTTCCACTTGAATTACGCTGTAATGTGTTCCATTTTGTTCATATATAAAACAGGAGCAACAAAAAGAATGTAAATGTATACAGCAACAAAATATCTATCCAACAGAATAAGTTGTTATCCAACAAAAGAAAAAAGTTAAGTAGACACAGGGACTTCAATAAAGTTGCCCCAAATTTTCCCAGATTTTTTTAATGAGCGAGCTCCTCTAAGTTTAGCTGGCCCAAACTCCATAGAGTGAATTTCATTAACTAATGACCACCATTCCCATATGTTAGGAGGTTTGGGGCAGATCCAGGCTCTAGCCAATATAAGTTTAGCACAAGATATGAGAATCGTTATCAGAGCAGACTGGGGGAAGGAAACAGGATGTATGTCAAGTAGTACAATCGATACAGTAAGGGCGGGTAAGATAATCTTTTTGATTTCCAAAGCTTTAAGTACTTCCCCCCAAAAATCCTTTAAGGTTGGACAAGAGAACAACATGTGTCCCAAATCTGCTGCGTAAGCGAAGCATTTGGGACATTTAGTACGATCCCCTTGGATGTTATTAAGGGACCACTTGGAAATCTTTTCCGGTGTGTAATATAGCATACATGTTGTACGAAATTGTTGTAGTCTTAAGCTAGATGATCGTACTGCATTATTAATATTGGATAAGGAGCGTGTAATTTGTTTAGAAGTTATATTTAGGCCAGTTTTGCTAATCCTTTTTTCAGCTAATTTTGGACAGTCATCAGTTTTAACAGCGCAAAGATATTTGTAAGCCTCGCTTATCACTGATTTATTTTTAGTAGAGTATAAACAATTCCAAATATCGCAATCTAGAATATTATGTAATTGATTCTTTCTTATTAAAAAATCATGTATTTGTAAGTATTTAAATCTCATTGTTTCCGTCATAATATAAAGAGTTTGGAGACTGTGAAAATCTAAAAACCCTTGTGCGCCGTATAGATCTCCCAAAGTGTTAATACCATGGGCAGACCATCTGAGGGCCGTTCCATCGTTGAAAATTCCCGGAAGACCCGGGTTGCCCCATTGCTGCAGTTTCGGATGGTAAAAAGAAGTTTTACAGTAAGCCAAAATGTTAACCCATATCCTAACAATATCTTTGGCGGTCTTAAATTTCACCCTCTTATAGTAGTTAGGGTCGTCAGCTCGCAGTAAAAACATATTTGATTCAGATTTTAACATAAAAGAATGGGAAAAAAAGTATCTTCGTTATGTAACAAAGACCGGAGGGGCCTGAAAAATGAGGACCAAAAGTACAACTTAACATCAGGAAAGTTTAGACCACCCTTGTCTGTGCTGTTTTTAAGAAGCTTCAGCGATCTTCTAGCTTTTTTGTATCCCAAATAAAGCTGCGAAATATTCCGTCAAGCTGCTTAAAAAAGGAATTGTTTAGTACTAGTGGAATGGAGCGAAAGAGGTATAGAAATTTAGGTAGTATCTTCATTTTAATGAGGTTGATTCTGCCGATTAGGTTCAAAGGTAATCTATGCCACTTTTTTAACAAAACGGTAGTAGATTTAATTAGTTCGTTGTAGTTAAGATTATTTATTTCTCGTATTTCAGAGGTGATTTTGACACCCAGGTAAGTAGCGGTCTTGTAGATCTCAGGAACATTTACCGCTGGTGTATGATTGGCTATAATTTGTGTTTTATTTATGTTTAGTTTATAACCGGATACTTTGCCAAATTTACAAGCCTCAGTGTTAATCCCTTGTAATGTTTTAATAATGTCAGAAGAGTATATGGCGATATCGTCGGCATATGCCGTAATTTTCAATCAGGGTTTAGAGCCAACCACAGCACTGAGACTGCCCTGATCCCCGCCATAGATGGCATCTGCACCCTGCTCGATAGAGGAGCTCCTTCTTGACCTCTCTGCAGCTTTCGACAGTCTCCCACCACACACTCATTAAGTAACTGGACCAGATCGGAATCAAAGAAGTACTCAGATGGATGGCATCATTCCACACCGGGCGCACACAGAGAATACGTCTCCTCCTTCACCTCGCAACCCTTGAGTATCCTCTCCAGCAACCTCAAGGTTCATCCCTCAGCCCCACCCTCTTCAACATCTACATGACACTGTAAGCCAACATTATTAGATACCACAACTTGAACATCATATTGTATGCCATTGTCACACAGGTCGTCCTCTTGCTTTCAGCAGACCCCACCACAACAAAAACCAACTTCCACAACTGCATGAAGAACATTGCAACCTGGTTGAAAGACAACTGCCTAATGCTCAACACAGACAAGACTGAAGTACTGATCTTTGGCAACCTTACCTCCATCTGGAATGACACCTGGAGGCCCGCGGAACTCAGTCCCACCCCTACACCTAAAGACCAGGCCAGCAAACTCAGCATTATCTTGGACAGCAAACTCACCATGAAATTAAAGATCAATGCAGTCTCTTCGACCAGCTTCCACATGCTCCTTATGCTCTGAAAAAACGATTAAGTGGCTCCCTACAAGCACCATGAAAACAGTTACGCAATCCCTAATCACTAGCCATCTCGACTACGGCAGCACACTGTACTCAGCTACCACAAGTGTACTCATGAGAAGGCTATAGATGATACAGAACTCAGCCACCAGACTGATCCTCAACCTGACCAAATGGACCCACATCACCCAGCATTGGAGAGACCTCGACTGGTTCCCATCCAGAAATGATGCCAATTCAAACTACTGACACACAAATACAGAGCCCTCCATGACCAAGAACCAACATACATGAACCAACACCTGAACTTCCAACAACCATCCAGGAACCAGCACTCTGCCTCCCTCGCCCTGGCACCGCGCATCCGCCGTAGCCACAGTAGAGGACGCTCCTTCTCCCACCTCACCACCAAGCTATGGGACACCCTCCCCCTCCACCTCCAAACATCCCGCTCGCTGACTGACTTCAGGAACAAAGCTCAAGACCTGGTTCTTTGATTAACCCAGAATCTCAGTGCCTGAATACCCTCACAGGTGATAAGCTGCGCTTTACAAGTACTGTTAAAATGATTGATTGATTATTGGCCAAGTAACCTTCCATTTCTTTTCAAGTTTCATGACTTTATGTGTTGTTCTTTCTGTACTGGTTAATTTCACTGTAAAGTCCATTTTATAGCCCAATTAACAATACTACCTTCATAGGGTTCTATAAATGAAGTTACTATTATGGCTATATGAACTTTCTTTTCAGCTCTGACACAACATCTGGGTTGTCTATACTTCTAGCTGTAATACCACACTCCTTAATGTTAGGTGACTGTATGTGGTGTTTAGCTGCATATGTTTCATTTTGTTATATTTTATTTAAAGTTTACTAGTACCAGTTTTGGCCCAGTAACACGTCAGGAAAAAATCAATCAAATAAATAATATTCTGCTGCAACTGTTTGGAATGTAAGTTGCACAATCAAAAGACAAAGCATATTGGCTATATCTGACCAATTTGCGATTACTGAGCGATTAAAATAATCTTGTAGTTGCAGGTTCCTGAAATATTGCTAATTATGAATAGCAAATTTCGGTTGTAAAATGCGCAGGGTTTTAAAGACCCCTCGGTACTAAAGCTGATGCACAAACTGCTGACTCAAGGATCCCCAATCACAATTGCCACTGCAAAGACAAAACAACAGCGAGCCTCAAAGATTCCAAATAGATCACATGCTTTGGCACGGATGGGTTTTAGATATATTTTTTAATATTATCACAGGTATGGCAGAGGTCTTCTAAAACCCTAAACTTAACATGTTTTTGGTGAAACTGTGGATCAGATAATTGAAATTAAAAATATTTTAAGGAATATATCAATTGCGACAAAGCATTTAGCATCCTGTGCAAGTTGATGGAGCCTGGGTCCATGTACTCAGTAACACATTACTCAATGGTCTTTTGTGTGACGTGAGAGGTGAGGAGAAAAACATTTCAATGCAATATTTGAATACCGTGCAGACTATATGGTTAGACAATAACTTAGTGCGAAACCAAGTCTCAAGTTAGTAAGTTTGATTATTAAAAACCTGTCTAAGCATAATAGCGTAGAAGTACAATGCAACTAGGATAAAACCAAATCTTCTGAAGCAATTCACTCTATAGAGAAAAAAAACAGAACCTCGCATCAGAGTGTATCAATTTGTCATTAAAGATAAGCATGAAATCCCGCCTGTCCTTCGTCTCCTCAGCTCTACCATGGCAACCCTAAACTAAAGCAAGATTAAAGTAAGATGAAATAGGAAAAAAGGTGTCTGTAAAAGCAGCTCCAACATGGGTCAAGTAGCATAAAGCCACAGATGTCAAAGGAGGTCTGTACCTCAAGGCACCCAAAGCCAGAATGAAAACTAGTCCTTATTACGGCCATCCCTGGTCTTGTCTCCTTCTCCCATGAGAACTAGCCTCCCATCTTGTTGCGCTCTCCTTGTACCAGTTGCTGCTTCCCATGCCTCACTATCCACTGAGAACAAATACCCTTTTCTCTATGCTAATGAAGCCTTGTTCACCTGCAGTGGGAACACAAAACACAGGCAACATTTCTACCGCGCAGATAAAATATGAATTTGAATGTTAAACTAAACGTGAGCTAGAATCCAAGTCATTTCAGGCCCACAAGTTGGGCTGTTGACATGTGCACGGGTTACATTATGTGCACTCTACTACACGCAAATTGATCAAACTTTCTCAGCACATACCTATAGAGTAAATGCAGTAATAACATGATTATTCAGTTAGAGTTTCTAAGCATGTGAGCCTTCATTTAATAAACACATCACTATTTCACTTATCTGTGTGCACGTCACAAACGTTTGTTGCGAAATATTAATATTTAAGCCTCACAAGTCAATTAGATACATCTCTAAACACACATATATTGTATTAGTTTTCAGGGATACTTTAAATATGCTAAACCCCACTTTTATTATTGACATTTGTCACACAGAATATAGGTGAGTGCAGACTACATTTGGCTATAATGCATTCCTGGCATGTTTTTCGGGGTGGAGTCAATTTTACACTTCTCCAAAGTTGCATCTGTGACACATTACTAGCCAGTAGTAAAGCCCATCCCCCAAGGAATTATAAATGTTTAAGTGCTCACCTAAATATCCAATAAGACCAGATATATGAGGCTAAAATGTAATTTAGTTTTGAAACAAAAGATGGAAGATAGGAACTGATAATGTCTGAAATAAGTATAAATATGTTTTACACAATCATACTTATCAGATTTTCTCATCAAATTTAGGAAAGTGGGAGTTTCTCCAGTCTTTTCAGGTTTGTTGTAAATGTTGTACATACATCAGCGAGGAGTCAAAAATGTTACGCTTAGATCTTAACATGTCCACCAGTAAGTGCATCCCCAGATATTTAATACAATGGGCCATTCCTGGATCTTAGAAACTAATGTCTCCAATCACTACGATTTGTGTCATGTGTGAGTTAAGTTTGTAACCAGAGTGGGCCCCAAAGTGTGCTGCAAACAAACACAGGGGCATATTATCAAGGCCAGGCGATACATTATCGCCGCTTTTATCGGCAGGAAACTGCCGATAAAGCGGCGATAATGGCCTTGATAATATGCTCTATGAATTCCAATCGAAGCCCATGTTAAATGTGAACACATCTAACATGGGCTTCGATTGGAATTCTTAGAGGATATTATGAAGGCCATTATCACCGCTTTATCGGCAGTTTCCTGTCGATAAAAGCGGCGATAATGTATCGCCTGGCCTTGATAATATGCCCCAAAATCTCTGGCACTGCTGTGCTGTGTTGGATGTATAAATAAGGACCTCATCTGCAAAGGCAACCCTACTGGGTCTTGTGTTCCATACTGCATAGCAGGAAATGTTTCCACTTAGTACAATAACTTAAGTAAGGCTTCCTCTCGAAGACAAAAGGACCTGTGAACATGCATACATGTAGACTGGCAGGCCTTGGACCAAGAACTAGTCTCTGATAGCTATGCTCAATGTGTCAGCTACAGCTTTTTAATCGAATTAACAAACTGGCCCAACATAGTAATTCTGCCTAGAGCTCAAGAGGAATGTTTATTCAGCCCAGTCAAAATCCTTCTTGGCTTTTAAGGCTATCGTAGCTAAAGGATGGCCCGCTATTGAGAATAAACCTTCACTGCCATAGTGTAACCACATGAACTTGCTTCTGTCAGTCTGTATTGGAGTGCCATTTGGGAACCTGGCCAGATATGGTGCCTCCACAATTGGCCTTTTGATTTGCTGAAACTTTTTCAAAGAAAGAACTGGCCACACAACAGTAGCACTTTTGAAAGTGACAAACACCATTCAGTGCTTTAAAAAGCATTGCTATAATCATGTGGAAACCTGGCTATGGGAACACAAAAGGGCATCCTCTTGAAATGAAATAGTCAACCAATGCCCTCAATCCATAAGGAGAAGGATACAAATGGACTTTGTGATATGCGAACAGTAAGCCCAGAGCACTAAAAACTTCTCCTCTCCCCATCATCAATAGCATTAAGCTGCATAAGAAGAAAATTATCTAGCACAATCCCTCTTTTTAATTTGCAAAGCTGACCCCTTCAAGGCAACCACCACATCTGATAATCCCTTTGTTGCATGTATTTTGGCTGTATAACCTTTCATACATATTCATCAGGGTATTCCTCAACTTAATCACCACCGGTTTGGTGTCTTTTTCAGGTTTATTTGATGTATGAAAACTTCCACATATCAAACTTCTTCCTTAACAATCTAGGAAAATTTTTCACCTCCTGCCACCCAGGACTGTGGCTATCACATACATTCTGCCCATTTGTTAAACCCATCAACAGCATAGTCAGTCCTGTCACCAGTGGCAGGCTACTGTGGGATTAAGGATCTACTGCAGAATTTAAAAAAAACACGACTGATTAAAGGACATACCACAGGATTCAAGGCACTATCCTTCAACTTCTACATGGTACACTTTTGGCTCCTTACTGGGCGACATGGACATCAACACCCACAAATATGAAAATCAAATCCAGTTACACACAAGAATCACATCAAATCACAGGGCTGAAGACCTTCCTCACTACTATCCAAACGTAAATGTCTAAAACCTAGCTAAAACTAAACCAAACAAGACAGAATTTATTCACATTGCCAATGCCAGAAAATAAGATCACATCCAAAGAATGCTGGATTAAATAAATCTGGAAAACGTCAGTCCATATCTCAACAGTAATGTATAGTCCTTGGGATTCTATATGGACTTAACTACAAAACAAAATACACATTGAACACAAAACCTAGACTGCCTGGCCCAAATGTCAATTCTTTGAAACATAAAACTATTCCTTCTTAAAGACGGCCTCAAAATGGCTGTACTATTATTAATCCTTTCCAACCTTCACAAAGGCAACGCTCTGCTCACCAGTGCCCCTGAGACTTATTTGTACCCATGACCTTGCGTCCCTAATGAAACTCCCCCAGACAACCTATTATTCTTATGGCTCTCTTTCCCTGTTTGCGCCACTGCACACCTTTCAAAAGGTGAGCTGGGCGCAAACAGGGACAGTGTGCTGTATTACAAAGAATGCATTGTACCCAGGGTGGCCGTGAACACACGCTGCTCTTGGGTCAGCTCATCCAGATGAAATTCGGAGTGGCTGCTTCAAATCTGCTCCATGTTTCACAGAGCAGGTGGCATGCCGCCTGCACTTTGAAGAGGGGTGAGAGATTCCCTTGCTGGCGGGTGCAGTAAGTAAGTGCACCCACCTGTAGAGGAGTGTCTGGGGGGAACACAGGATGGTTTTTCTTCCCTCCAGAGGGCTGCATTTAGGAGGCACACTTTTAGTGTGCCTCCTAAGGGCATGTCTCCTTCTGTGCTTGCATTCCTAATATGGTGCAGAAGCAAAGTCGTTCCCTCATTTGTAAGGGGCTATGCCCCCATGCAAATGAGGGAACACCCTCTCATGACAGCGCTCAGCGCTATCAGTATTACAGAAGGGGATGCACTTGCATCTGCGGCCTCATTTTGTAATACCATTATGCCCCTGGGGCTCTTAAAGCGGGTACACATGCCTGTTGCACCTCCGCGTGCACTGTATATTATGGCCCCAGAAGTTTGATGCAGTTTCCTTGTATTAGAAGTCAATACATAGCGTGGCTGTGAGATGTTATGGGAATGGAGTGTTGGTGTCAGCCAGGGTCAGAAGAGGAAGAGTGAGGTGATGGAGAGAGTGAGCAGGAAGATACTTGGCTCATGGTTGGGCACCATCTTCTCATATCTTATCTTGATCTGTAATCTGGCTTAATAAATAAACAACCTGCTTGAATTCTGAAATATCCTCTTAGTTTGGAAATTCCACACTGGTGACGAGATTTAAGAACTTACATGTGCTTAAATTTGGGAGGAAGATAAGCAAAACTGATCAGATAAGAGTAAAGACAATTGAATGAAAGGAAAGGATGACCCACTAGTGTAATGTTAAATGACGGCCTTAGTCCAGAAGCACTTGGAAACTGGTGTAGTGTAGTTCCTATATTCCCAATAGGGTCTGCGGATGGGAATAATATATCCTATAGATTTTACGTAGGATTGAGGTCAACTAGGTCTCTATCAAATATACTAAACTTAATTGTGTATGTGCCAGCTAACTCAGAGGTCACTAGAAACTTTCTTGAATACACAAGAAGGGATTCGTTTCTGACAACCGCATAAACATGACAACTTTGCTTCCCAAGAAAAAGAATATATATCTCTCAGAGTCGCAGAAACAATAGATAAGTATTTCACTCAGTCAATCGTGCGTGCTTTGTTTCTACAGAGTTGCAGAGAAATAGTGAGATGGGCGTTTTCAATAAAAGATTAAGTGAACAGCCTTCTTTCTCATGCAAGAGAGGTGAACTGCTACAATTGTTATGCAGACTGCAAAGTATAATGCGTACAGTGTAAACAGTAATATGAAATAATACTGTAAGAGCATTGTATATTTTCTAAGCCATATAAAAATACATACATAAATAACATAGACTAAAAATACTCAACTGGTGCTTCTAAAATACGCCTACCCCAATGTACCTAACCTAAGTCTAGTATGAGGGAGAAGTAAGTGTTGTTTAGCATAGGTTTCGTTTTTGCCAAGAATCTACCAAAGGTTTCTCTAGGTTCTAATCAGCTCCATACCTTAGAATGAAGAAGGTCTGGAATCTCTGTCTCTGGACTCGATTTCCCAACACCCCGGGAGTCAGAAACACTGGAGCTGGATTTCTCAGCAGAGCAGGGCAGCTTCCTGATCAGTGCGTCAGCTGGAGAGTCGTCTTCCTTTGGCAATTTCTGTAGCGAGCTGCGTCGGGGGCAATTAGGTCTTCGAACTGCTCCGAACCACCGTATTTTGCTATAGCAAGTGAAGGTATATTTATACCATGAAGGTGTATAGGTATATCATAGTTTGACGTAAAGTTGGGCATATGAACGTCGTTTATGAACCCCTTGGGAATAGTTGTTCATTGTAAAGTAACTGAGTTCTTGGAGAAATCAATATTCAAGCAAGGGGAAGTCCTTGACTGCTTAAGCTGGTTTTCCAAGAACTTGTTGTGACGTTTGGTTCATGTGGAAGTAGCCATGCCTGTATTTGGGTAGCAAGGGCTATGCCTAAATAAGGGCTTGACTTCTATGCCTATATAAGGGCAATCTGAATTGTACCTTGTGGGACACCCCCGCGCCGCACGGCCACCAGCTGCTGCGTGTGCCCCTTTTGCTGTGCCCTCTGCCTCGCTGCCGGCTGACCCTGCCGGCTGACCCTGCTGTTGCTGCTCTGCTCGGTTTTTTCATTCATTTGTGCTTGTTTTTATTCCATAATCTTTTTCCCGTGTTAAGCGTACTTTGTCACTCATTTGTGCCTGTTTTTATTTCATAGTCCTTTTCCCGTGTTAAGCGTGCTTTGTCATTCATTTGTGCTTGTTTTTATTCCATAATCTTTTTCCCGTGTTAAGCGTACTTTGTCACTCATTTGTGCCTATTTTTATTTCATAGTCCTTCTCCCGTGTTAAGCGTGCTCTGTTTACCATCTGTGCCGTTTCTACGTAGTCTCTGCCCGTTCTCCGTCCTGTTTCCCGCCTCCCTCGCCGCCCCCCGCTTCCCGCCACACCGCCGACCCCGCCCCTTTTCTCCTTCTGTTCCCTCCCCGCTCCCGCCTCCCAGCTGCTCCGCCCACCCGCGCACTTCGCCTTATATGGCGACCGTGCGAGCGCGCAGCGTTGACGCGCAGCGGGCGCGCCGATTGTGCGCCGAAGGCGCGCCAAAGGTAAGCCCGTCTGCGCCCGTCTGCGACCGGATCGCGACCAGTGCCAGGAACCCTGGCCCCCGAAGACCCCGATCGACCCGCCTGACGTACTCCGCCGCCACCCTCATCGCACTCAACACCGGCCGACTCCCAGAATGCCACCAAGCCACACCACGACGCACCCACGGACCCTTCAGCTGCCACGCCTGCAAGTTCACCTGCATCCGGACCTGCCTCGCACCAGCACCCGCCAAGTCGAACACCAGCAGCACCCACCTCAAGTGCATCCTGCTCAACACCCGCTCCGTCCACAGACACGCCATCGAACTCTGGAACCTTCTAGATGCCACAGCCCCTGACGTTGCCTTCCTCACGGAGACCTGGATGAACGCCTCTTCAGCTCCCGACTTCGCCATCGCTATCCCAGAGGGCTACAAGATCATTCGGAGGGACCGCAACGCCAACCAGATGGGAGGAGGCATCGCCATCATCCACAGGAACACCATCCGTCTCACAACCAGCACCGACAACACCCTGACCAGCGCCGAACACCTGCATTTCCAGATCCACACCAACCCGAACACCACCCTCAGAGGCACCCTGATCTACCGACCCCCTGGACCACGCACACAATTCAGCGAGGACATCGCCGACTTCGTCAGCCCGCATGCCCTCCCCTCCGCTGACTACATCCTCCTGGGGGACCTCAACTTCCATCTGGAGAACAACAACGACCGCAACACCAGCACCCTGCTCGACAACCTCGCCAATCTTGGACTCAAGCAGCTGGTGTCCACCCCCACCCACCTCGCCGGACACACACTCGACGCAGTCTTCTCTTCCAGCACAGACATCGACTTCAGCCACGCCACAGAGCTTCAATGGACGGACCACAGCTGCGTCCACTTCACCTTCAAGAGAACGATGACCCACCACCACCAGCAACAGGCCGCCCGCAGAAGCTGGAACAAGATCACAGCAGACCAGCTCGCCACCTCCCTGAGCCAGCACCCTCCTGCCAGCTCAGCGAACCCCAGCCAGGCCGCCGACAACCTCACGAAGTGGATCAGCATCTGCGCGGACGAGCTCGCCCCGCTGAGGACCCCGCCCAGCAGACCCGGCAGCAAGAAAGCCCCGTGGTTCACCGACGAACTCAAGAGCTCCAAGAAGAACTGCCGAGCCCTCGAGAAAGCCTGGAGAAGGGAACCTACACCGGACAACAGGACCTCCTTCAAGCTTGCCACCCGGAAGCACCACCAGCTGATCCGCGCCGCCAAGAAAACAGCATTCAAGGACCGGTTGGACAACAACGCACACAACTGCAAGGAACTCTTCAACATCGTTAAAGAGCTTTCCAACCCCAGCGCAGGAAACAACAACATCACCCGATGGCAAGACCTCTGCAACTCCCTCGCTTCATACTTCCACAACAAGATCGCGGACATACACAACAGCTTCCACAACCAACCAACGCACACCACGACCGAACAACCACCCCCCACCACCACCCTCCACGCCTGGACCCCGATCAGCACCGATGACACCATCCGCACGATGAACTCCATCCACTCCGGATCACCGACCGACCCCTGCCCTCACCACGTCTTCAACAAGGCCGACGCTGTCATCGCACCCCACCTGCGAGACATCATCAACACATCCTTCGACACCGCCACCTTCCCTGAGAGCTGGAAACACGCCGAACTCAGCGCTCTACTCAAGAAACCAACAGCGGACCCCACCGAACTCAAGAACTACCGCCCCATCTCGCTCCTCCCGTTTTCAGCCAAAGTCATCGAGAAGACCGTCAACAAGCAGATGGCCGCCTTCCTCGAGACGAACGGATCCCTCGACCCCTCACAGTCCGGCTTCCGAGCCAATCACAGCACCGAGACCGCCCTCATCGCCGCCACCGATGACATCCGAGCCCTGATGGACAATGGAGAAACAGCGGCCCTCATCCTCCTAGACCTCTCCGCGGCATTCGACACGGTCTGCCACCGCACCCTAGTACAGCGCCTCAGCAACATCGGAATCCAGGACAAGGCGCTGGAATGGATCGTCTCCTTCCTCGACGGAAGAACACAGAGAGTCCGCCTACCACCGTACAAGTCAGAGGCCTCCGAAGTCATCTGCGGCGTCCCTCAAGGATCTTCTTTGAGCCCCACCCTCTTCAACGTCTACATGAGCCCCCTCGCGGCCATCGTACGCAAACACAACCTCAGCATAATCTCCTACGCCGACGACACCCAGCTGATCCTCTCCCTGACCAACGACCCCGCCTCCGCCAGAGCCAACCTGCACGAAGGAATGAAAGAGGTAGCCGAGTGGATGACGACCAGCCGCCTGAAACTGAACTCGGACAAGACGGAGGTCCTCATCCTGGGCTCATCACCCTCCGCCTGGGACGACTCCTGGTGGCCTCCTGCCCTGGGCACCGCACCCAAACCGACAGACCATGCACGCAACCTGGGCTTCATCCTGGACTCCTCCCTCTCCATGACCCGGCAAGTCAACAACGTCTCCTCAGTGTGCTTCTACATCCTACGCATGCTACGGAAGATCTTCTGGTGGATCCCCACCGAGACCAGGAAGACCGTCACCCAGGCCCTCGTCACCAGCCGACTGGACTACGGCAACGCCCTCTACGCCGGTACCACCGCCAAGCTCCAGAAGAGACTCCAGCGGATCCAGAACGCCTCAGCCAGACTCATCCTCGACATCCCACGAACCAGCCACATCACCGGACATCTGAGAGACCTTCACTGGCTCCCCGTCAACAAAAGAATCACCTTCCGCCTCCTCACCCACGCACACAAAGCCCTACACGACCAAGGCCCGAGCTACCTCAACAGCCGGATCAACTTCTACGCTCCCAAACGCCACCTCCGATCAGCCAACCACGCCCTCGCCGCCGTCCCTCGCATCCGAAGAGCGACTACAGGAGGAAGGTCCTTCTCCTACCTGGCCGCCAAGACCTGGTACTCCCTCCCTCCCGACCTGCGCCTGACCCAAGACCACCTCTCCTTCAGGAAGAAGCTGAAGACCTGGCTGTTCGAGCAGTAGCGGCACCCAAAACCCCCCCCCCCCAGCGCCTTGAGACACTACGGGTATGTAGCGCGCTCTATAAGTGTCATTGATTGATTGATTGATTGATTGATTACCTATATAAAGGCATGAATCTGGAAAATTCAACTCGGAGCCTAAAACACCACACATCACTGGCATAAACGAAGACTTCCTGTATCTCCACATGAACCAAAGCTCAGATTTTATTGTTGAACAGTTAAAGAATAGACTGTCAACATATACATTCAATGCCTGCATCGAGAGACAATTTCCCTTAGTTGTCAAGAGATTCACAGGGAAGTGAAGAGAATCCACAGCAAATAATCTAGGACCAGCAGATTTTTTTTCACATTGGGAAAGGAGGTGAGGAAACAGACCAGCTTCGTGAAGAGTACAACAAATATCTCTCATAGCAGTCAGTGAAAATCACAAAGTACAATACAGGAAGACATTTTGCGGCAGGTTTTAATGCTGGTAGAAACCCTGCAACATCAGCACACAAAAAAAACTTTGGAGGAGCACAATAATAACTCGGTTCATCAGCATTTATCAATTTCAGATATGTGGACAATTAAGCATTGCGTTAATATTTATATATTAAGTATAGGTGGAACAATCCACCTATAGATGGGAGTTTGCTCTTTGAAATTTCATTTAATTTAATTTAATTTAATTGCAGGTTTATATAGGATCGACTCCCGGAGGAGTATCTCCGCGCTTCGACCGCTGCGAAACCCTTCCTGGCTTCCCTGAGAGATGGTCCCTTAGTGGGTATCTCCAGGGTGAGACCAGGCATCCCCGGCGGTCTGGTGGGGCCGTTAGTGAAGATGAGGCAAGCTAATGCCCAGAGTTGCCAAGTGTGATCGCTGATCAGAGTGGGCACCGAGGCGAGAGAATTATCGAGTCCGCTGACCCTGGTCCAGAAACCTGCCGCGTCGGGAATCGAACCCTGGTCCCGGGCCGTCCTCTGCTCTCGGGTCTGCCGCCTCTAACCAGTGAGCCACACTACTTCACTTAGTGCGCAAGCTGATAATTGAGTCAAAGCTTACCTTTGAATTAATGCAGGCGCCCATTAACTGCCAGGAGACAGGACAATTAAGGTATTCACGTGCTAAGTCTGCCAGCGTTTCTATCTTGGATTTACATGCATCACATCTCGTGGCGGTTCACCGTCCAGCAGGGATAGTATTTGATTTCTGGAAATGACGTGACACCCTGGCCTTGGACACGTGTCAGAGGGTGTAAGAGATTTGTGGCATGTTGTTTCATGACTAGCAATGCCAAAGACGTTACAGACCGTGACAATATGCAATTTGCAAAGGTTCCACTTTGACTTTGATAAAAAATAATAATACAAGTGATGACCCTAAAAGTATATTATGTATATCATTTAAGGAAAAACAAAAGGTCTTGGCAAACGTCAGACCTAAACAAGATTTACTGAAAAATATGCTAAACTATTGTTTAGCCTTCTTTCTAATATGGAAGAACAGTTGGCTCAGTGGTGAAAAGTGTAGGCACCAATTCTTTCACTCTCAGCTTCAAGTTTCATATGTAGAATACTTTTTTTTATTGACTTGCTGGGGCTCAGTGCCACAGTGAAATAGAGGAATGGTAATTTGTTTTTCAGGTATGACAAAGGCTTGCGAGCTTGTGGCAGGTAAAGGAAATTCAGCTTGTTAATAGAGAAGGTGCTTATAACAGTAGCAATCTTTTAGCCCACTCCCAAAAATAGCACAGTGAGAAATTATATTGATTTGGTACTTTTTTGACCAGTGTTCAGGTATTCTATTTTTTGTTTTAATTTAGTATTATTTTACCCAAGTGAAAGTGGATCTCTTTGTAAATCACCCACTGGTACTGTCAGTTAGGCTTCCCCCATGATTAGGCAGAAATCCTTGCCATTCTGTCACACGCAGTGGCGCGTGTCACATGGCAGACTGGGGCTCCTATCCCTTTCCCTTCTGTGACCTTTGAGACACATTGATATTTTCTTTGCTATCGATTTCATGTGCTGTGTTATTGAGGAATCCTAGTCATTGTGGTTAAAGAAGGAAAAAAGACTTAGAGCTAGAGTCACTGCAGCAGTAACTCAAGAGTTTTACATGAAATAGTTCGCAACACTGAGAGCAGGAATTATTCAAACACTATTGAACACTCTGGTTATAGTCTTGTTTTTCATAAGATGTAGTTTTAGGTCAGGACTCAAGAACTTATATATCCTGAGACATGATAATACCAAAGTGTGAAATTCTCAGAATCAGGATCGATGCTGGTGAGGCTGTTGTGTGCCATATCAACCACCGGTGGTCCTATTAGTTTTCTTACCAAGACCGTCTTTAAAAGAAAAAGCCAAGCAAGATAGCTAGATTTCCCATTCCTCATCTGCACAGGAAGTGACATCAGTGATGTCACAGGAAGTGACATCACCGAATTTCCAATTATCCATCTGGGCAGGAAGTGACATTTCTGGTTTTCCCACCAAAACCATCTTTAAAAGAAGAAACCAAGCAAGAGGACTTAATTTCCTATCACCCATCAGTGCAGCAAATGACATTATAGCACCCTGGACTCTTCCCAAGACCTACTTAATGTCAGTTGCAACACGAGCACCCAGCGGGCGGGCCAAAGGAAGCCAGTCTGCGCCAGTCCGTGCCCAGCGTCAGGAACCCTGGTCCGATGACCATCCAGTGATTCTCTGCAGCACTCCTTAGGTCGCTTGACCCTGGATACCATTCTCCCAACTGCTTCCATGCCGTACCTCACACCCTGGTCGTAGCTTACACCTGTACCCACTGCCAGTTCTCGAGCATCCACCCATACCCCCAAACAAATACTAACAATTCCCTCAACACACACACCACACAAGAGCCAACAATGCCTACACTCCCATCCTACAACCCAAGTCACAGCAAACCTTCATGTTAACACCCACTGGTATGCATGCTTCTCAACACACAATATCACTCAGCAAACATACAACCGAAATATGAGACCATCTGAGCAACAATGCACCCGACATCCTCTTCATCACAAAGTCCTGGCTGAACCCCTCATCAGCTCCCAACATCACTATGGCAATCCCAGCAAGCTACAAGATCGCTCAAAGGGACTGCCTTCACAAGCCAGGAGGAGGACTTGCTATCATCTACAAGGAATTCATTAAATTCACAACATCCACAGAGAATCCCACCCCATTCATAAAACACCTGTACTTCAAGAAGCAAATGTCTGAAAAATTCAATCTGAATGGAACCCTCGCCTACCGACCACACTCGGACCATTTCCCACCTTTACCAACATCATCAACAACTTTGTCGCTCCGCTTACCATTGACTACAAAGCCTACATTCTCCTCGCCGACCTCGAATTTCACCAGGAAGACTGAAACAACCTCTACTCCACAGCACTCCTCAAAAGCTTGAATAACATCGGGCTTACCCAGGTCATCACAAAACCAACGCACACTGAAGAACTCACACTGGACTCAATCTTCACCACTGATGACAGAATCAAATGCAACTACACCACACAGCTCACATGACCCGACCACTCCATCATCTCCTTCCAAATCAATACACCTCATGTCACGGGCACCAGGTATCCTCAGGATTGGATTGAAGCAAAAATGGGTCCACCTCTTTACAGCCCCAAGTCCAGATAGAATAAATCCCCTCGGAGTAGTGAGATGGTCAAGCGAGGGAAGGAAAGGGTAGTAACAGCAGGGAGGGAGACCTGAGAAAAGAGAGAGAGAACAATATCACAACAGGATTCAAGGACTCTAGGCTGGTAATCAGAATAAACGTTTGGTAATGAGAACCCACTCTACCTGTAAAGTAAAATAAGGAGGGCTTTCTATCGGGCGAGATGTGAGGGTGATTAAAGGGGAACAGCACATTCATTCTATTTAAAAGACATAGAAATGGTTAGCATTGATAATATGTTGTGTATCCTTTCAGCCTGATTCATCAAAGGTAATTGCGCTCGCAAAGGGCCAGATTCTGAGAATCTGGCCCTTTGCGAGTGCGATTTTTGCATTTGGGATTCATCATCCCAAATGCAAAAATCGCTATTACCGAAATCGCATATTTGCGGGGAATTGGATTTAAGGAATCTCTAATAGAGATTCCTTAAATGCAATTCATCAACCAATTAGAAATTGCGAAATCGCAATATTTGGTCGCAATTTACCACCAAGTCTGACTTGGTGGTAAATTGCGAAAAAAGAGTAAAAAGCACTTTAGTGCATTTTTTTCTTTTGCATGTTACACACACACGTCCTTTGGACATGTGTGTGCGCAACACCTGTTCAAATGTGCATTTAAGGGTTGCTACAGGGTGTCCTTTGGACACCCCTGGCACCCTTCAAATCGCTATCTTATTTGCGATTAGCAAATTGCTAATCGCAAATAAGGTATACTCCCCATTCATTCCTATGGGTCTTTTGGCCCATAGGAATGAATGGGGAGTTTTTCTTTATTTGCGATTAGCAATTTGCTAATCGCAAATAAGGAATGTGTAGGAATCACATTTTTTTTGCGATTCCTACATGAATACCGTTTTGCGAGTCTGGAATAGCAATTCCTTATGAATCGCTATTTCAGACTCGCAAAACGGCCCAATGATGAATCAGGCTGATAGTGATCTCTTTTTGGCTCCCAAAAAGTATTTTATGAAGAATCTACCAAGCACCAAGGATAGGGTGCCGAGGCCTAATACATGGTACAACAATAACTGTAGGCAGGCCCAACAAGCCCTGGTGGTAGCTATTGAATCTAGATTATCTGATACCATCAAGAGCTGTAGGGCTATGTATAAGGCAGCACAGATCGATGCCAAAAGAACGTGGGATGAAGACTGCTGGAGGGAACTGCTAGAGGCATGTGAGGGTCGTAATATGACCAATTTCTGGCACTTACTTAAGTGGGGGACGTGCCCACATCTATTAACACCTACCAACCATGTTGAGCCTCAGCAGTGGGTAACCTACTTTGAAAACCAATTTAAGATCTTGGATAGCAAAGCTAAGATTGTTACGCCCTCCAGTTGTGATGCCCCGTTGGTATTTGCTCATAGCGAGGTGGAGTCTGTGCTTAAATCGATTCCATGTGGAAAAGCCCCCGGACCTGACTGCATTCCTGCGGATTTATTTAAGTATGAACATGCAATCTTGGTCCAAAACATAACCGTACTAGCAAATGGCTTAGCTAGTGGAGCTTCTGTCCCGGATTCTTGGTTCGGAGCAGAGATTTTGACAATCTTTAAGAAAGGTGATCGCTCTGCTCCGGCCAATTACCGCCCAATAAGCTTAATCGATGCGGTGCAGAAAATAATAGCACGCCTAGTTCTGGGGCAAATACAGAGTTGGATGACCGAAGCCGATATTTTAACTCCTCTTCAGGCAGGATTTCGGTCTCATATAGGGACCCTGGACCAGGCATTTAGATTTGTGCTTTTGTACTGGAAGGAGGTGCTTCTAGGAGGGGGCATGCTTTTTGAGGCCTTTGTGGATCTCAGATCTGCTTTTGATCTTGTGCCAAGGGCCAAGCTATGGGTAGTACATTTGGAGCAGGGGATGCCCAAGGAATTGGTTGCAATCCTGGTCAAACTCCACAAACGCACCTATGCCCAGGTCCGCTGGGGCAAACCAGGGGAGGTAACAGATAGGTTCGAGGTGTGCAAAGGAATCAGACAGGGGTGTGTGCTGGCTCCAATGCTGTTTTCCTTATATATCAACAGGGTGATTCAGTACTTTGTCAACTATCTGACCGATGCACCATCACTTGCTGGTATGAAAGTCCCACTGCGCATGTTCGCGGACGACACCCTGCTTATATCCAAGACGAGGCAGGGATTACAACTAGCACTGTCTCGTTTTGGGGTGTTTTGCCGCGAACATGAGCTGGAGGTCAACGTGGGGAAAACCAAGTTTATGGTGCTTCACGGGTTAAGGCTGGTTAGATCAAGTGTCCACATGGGAGGTGACCCTTTGGAGCAGACACCCGTTTTTACATATTTGGGTGTCACTTATAGTGACAAAATGAGCTGGAAGCCACAAATTGATATATTAGCATTAAAACACACCCAATGAGGTGGCGCTTTGATCAAAGAACATAGGCAGTCCCAAACCAAGCCAATCGCCCCATTGGTTAAAATCTATTCCTCCAAAATTCTGTCCGCAATTCTGTATGGTGCCGAATTGTGGGGCTTCAGTAATTTGTCCTCGCTCATTGCGGCACAGAATAGATTTTTGAGGTCAGCTGTGGCCTTGCCCCAATCTTCCCCGCTCATCCCCCTTTTGTTAGATCTTGGCTGCCTGGCAGTCGAGGATGTGGCACGCTATAGACCTTTGGCGTTTTGGCGACGCCTTTGGACCACACCTGAACTCTCCTTATATGCCAAAGCCTTGATGGAAGTTAAGGGGTTGGGTGGTTCCTATAAGATCTCTTGGCTTGCCGAAATTAAGTCCTTACTGACAACTATGGGGATGGGGGAGCTTTGGGCTAAGCCGGATACAGCTGTGTTTCCATCTAAAAAAATCTATGGTGCTTTGTATTGGGAAATGATTAAAACTAAAAGGTACTCCTCTCGGGTAGGTAGTTCCTTGACATCAACATTTCTTGACGTTAAGGACGAACCCTGCCTGGAGGTGTACTGGGATATCATCATGAAGCCTCTAGATCGCAAACTGTACCATCAGTTTAGAGTAGGTACCTTACCATTACGCTGGTTATCTAGTAGATGGAATCCTACTGGCAGTGACAAATTTGTATTTTGTTTGGATTGTATCGAAACAATTGATCACTTTCTATTTGTTTGCCCGGTGTACCAACAACTCAGGTGTGTATGGTTGAAACCTGTTTGTCTGCTATTGGGAACAAGATCAGCACAGGTTGCAAGGAGAATATTGAAAAACGATACCGCCAACCCAGTTGTAATTGGTGTAGCAAAGTTTTTGAGCTGGGCATGGGCCCTCCGGATCAAAAGGGGTGGAGCTCATTTGTAGAATTAAAAGATTGTCTCTTCCTATCTGAGATAGGTACCATATTTGGGCATCTTTACAGTCCCCACAGCTTTTGCATCCCAAACGGAGTTCTTAAGTTTAAATATTTTAGTTTTGTCTAAGTCTACTGCTTATTTGCACATTTAATTCAATTTTAGCATATTTTTTAAATATTTATTTACCAGCGTATTACTGGATTTTAAGTAAAAATCAAATGTATATGATGGATTTTATTTTGTACGAATTTTGTATTACTGTTTTAGATTGTCTTTCATGATGAAGAATCGCAATCAAGACTTATTGACTTGACTTGGTTAGCATTGAGTTTTCTATACATAGAACTATACCTCTTCTGTACATAGGTTATACTCCAGACTATCTCTCCTACCTTATGTCAGATAAGGTGCTTGCCTTTACCAGACTCCCTCAACAGATCTCCCCTAAAAAGGATAATGACATAACACCCATAAGCTACTGTTTGTTGCATACCATAAGTAGACACCAATGTTAAATATCCAGGTATGTATCCGTACTTGTTAGATAAACATTTAAGCATTTAATGTTATCTCCAGGATTCAATTGCAACAGCATAACTTTGGTGGCAAAGTAATAACGATATATTGCATCAGCAGTTCAAAGAAAAAAACGCAAAGGTTCCCACTCCTGATACTGAGAGCGAGCTTAGGAAAAAGCCACAGTCTAAATGCCCTGGTTGTTTCTTCACCAAGGTATTGCTACACCTCCCACATGAGACTGCGTGGAATTGCCTGTCTCTCCATCGGGAGGAATCACTGGTACACAGCGTAGAACACAACATGGTTCTACTTTGCCTCCCGCATGAGACCGCAGAAAATGCAGGTCTCTCCATCGGGAGGAATCAAGGGTATGAGCAACAGAAGCCTCTGTTGTTCCAAAACATGAAGTGATAAATAAAGTTTAAAGTGGTGCTGGGTCGCACCCTTACCAGGACCGTTCTGCACACACGAGACGTCTGAGGTATAATCGGCGTCTTCTCTGCAGCGCTTTCTCCCTGATAATTATTACCGGGAACGGCACGTCAACAGCGTGCCGCGTCATCGCGTTATGCAGATGGCACCAGCAGATGCAGGGAAATGAAGTTTCTATTCCCAATCGTTGCCGCCGCTGTTGTCAGCGCGATCGCGCTGCGTGGGTCCTGACAGTTCATCTCCCCTCCAGAGAGCACTGACAAGAGCAAGGCTTATCCGGGAATCGCTTGTGAAATGCTCCCACTAACCGGGGAGCATGGACAGAAGAGGCCGGTTCCCAGGATACCTCCTCGGATCCGTAACCCTTCCAGGATACCAAATACCACAATTTCTTCCTGGTGATCTTGGAATCCACCACCCACTTGACCTCATATTCCTTGTCCTGAACCACCCGAATCGAAACCGTCCACCTCCTAACCGGGCAAAAAGAGGGTTTCAAAAGGGAGACATGAAAGACCGGATGGATCCGAAAATAGGATGGCAAACGCAATTTTGCCGCTACAGGACCTACCAACTGGAGGATATTATACGGGACAATGAATTTGGGGTTAAGGAAACTATGTCTTTTGAATCGAATGTTCCTAGTTGAAAGCCACACTAAATCCCCTATTCTATACTCAGGAGCAGGCCCACGATGCTAGTCTGCCTGCCTCTTGTACAGTACCTTCGCATGTTTGAGATGGTGTGTAGTGTAAAGCAGAGTTTGACGGATGTGCTTCAGCCTTTGTTGTACCTCGGGGAGTTTGAGCGTGAGACTGGGCAATACAAATGGGATGAAATAAGGGTGGAAGCCATATGAACTGTAAAAGGGGTAATGGTGTGTTGAGCTGTGCAATGCGTTATTGTAAGCTATTTCGGCTATCCACAACCAATCCACGCATGCTTCAATGTTTGTATCTACATAGCATCTCAGAAATTGCTTAAGAATTTGGTTCAGCCTCTCCGTCTCTCCAACAGTTTGGGGATGGAAACTGGTGGACAGAGCGGATTAAATGTTCAACCTAGAACACCAAACCCTCCAGAACTGAAGTGTAAACTGCGAGCCCCTGTCCGACACTATGGTGCGTGGCAATCCATGCAACCTGACTATGTGAACTAGTAATAGGGTGGCTAGCTGACCTGCAGTAGTGAGCTGTTTACAGGCTATGAAATGCCCCATTTTAGTCAAGTAGTCCACAACCACCAGAATGACTGTGTATCCCTTGTCTCGGGGCAACCCAACTATAAAATCTACGGACCATTGCTCCCAAGGGTTACTGGCAGTATGCAAAGGCTGAAGCAGTTCTTGAGTCTTGCATGTATCTGCCTTCCTCTGAGCACAGACATCACACTCTTTAACCCACAGGATTATGTCCCTATGGAGAGAGGGCCACCAGAACTGTTGTAATGTATTGTCCAAGGTCTTTTGACCCCCACTATGTCCAGCACACGGAAGCACATGGCACCAATGAAACGCCATGTGTCTCAGTTCCTTTGTGGGTAACAGGACTTGACTTCCTTTCATGGGGATGCCTTGTCGCACTTTCCATTCTGGATGATGTCGAAACCAGTCTCTCTATGTCGCATTCTGCACTCCACTCTTGATCTTCTGAAGGAAGTCGTTTGAATGGGTTATACAAATCACTTGGTTGGGATCAATGATTTGTCGATCAGGGTTTGTGATACCGTCAGTAGGGGTTGTTTGTCTGGTTAAAGCATCCGCTTTCTTATTGTCTTTTCAAGGCCTGAAAGTGTTGACAAAGTGATAATCGAAAAGAACATCATCCACCTTAGCTGATGAGGAGTCAGTTGCCGAGAAGACCTCATGAACTGTAAGTTACGGTGGTTGGTATACACCATTACTTGATGTTTTGCACCTTTTATCCAATACCTCCATTCCATAAAGGCGTTCTTAATGGCCAGGAGTTCCTTTTCCGCGATAGTGTAATTCCTCACAGCGCTGTTCAGTTTACGGGACGTGTATGAGCTTGGATGTAACTGCCCTTTGGTAGGATGTCTCTGAGACAAAACTGCCCCTACCGCCACATCAGATGCATCGGCTTCCACAACGAATGTGATGTTTGGATTGGCGTGAGCCAAAATAGGAGCAGAAGAAAAGGCCGTCTTTAGTGCTTCAAAGGCGTTTCGAGCTTCATCATCCCACTGGAAGGTCACGTTTTTTCTCAAAAGACGGGATACTGGTTCCACCATAGCGGAGAAGTGATGAATGAAACGTCTGTAAAAATTGTCGAAGCCCAAAAAGCATTGGATATCACGAATATTCTTGGGATTAGGCCATTCCTTAATCGCTGTCACCTTCCTTTCAGCCATGATTTGGCCTTCTGGAGTGAGCATCACCCCTAAGAACTCCACTGTAGTGACATGAAATTCGCATTTGCTAATTTTGCATTATAGATGGTTCCTCTGCAAAGCCTGAAGAACTGTTTGTACGTGTACCATATGCTCCTCCGTATTAGCTGAAAAAAACACGAATATTGTCTATATAAACGACAACGAAGCGATCCAAGTATTCACGGAGAACATCATTCAGAAAGAACTGGAAGGCGGCAGCGGCGTTACAAAGGCCGAAGGGCATAACAAGATATTCATAAAGCCCGTAACATGTTTTAAAAGCTGTCTTTCACTCGTCTCTCTCATGCATGCAAACTAAGTGGTAGGCTCCGCGAAGGTCAAACTTTGTGTAGATCTTCGCTCCCTTGACTTGTTTTAATAACACCGACACCAGAGGGAGAGGGTACTGATTCTTTATGTTGATAGCATTCAATGCGCGAAAGTCTATGCACGCCCTGAGTTCCCCATTAGCCTTTGGTATAAATAAAAGAGGGGAAGCTGCAGGAGATTTGGAATGACGGATGTTAGCCCAAAGAAAGGTATTTATCTAAATACTGTCATAGATGGACGTTCTCTGGTTTACTCAAGGTGTAAATCCTGCTGCAAGGCACCACTGCACCGGGAATAAGATCGATCTGACAGTCATAGATCCTATGCGGGGGTAATTTTTCAGCCATACTGTCACAAAAGACAGCAGCATATGCCTGGTAGCATTCAGGTAGCTCTACTTCTTTATCTGCTGCTGTGGCTATATGATGGCGTAAAGCCAAGGCCTTCGAGGGAAATGTAGGAGGAAAGATACAGTGGGTGTTGCAATACTTTGAATCCATTTTCATCGTTAAATGAGACCAATCGATGGTGGAATCATGTTTTTGAAGCCATGGCAACCCCAAAATGACTCCGTATTTTGGGGCTTGGATGATGTTGAAAGTGATGAACTCACAATGGACGACTAGGTGCCATACCTCGAGTTCTTCGATACTAACCGAATGGGACCAGATTCCAATGATTTGCCATCCACAGCAAACACAGTTTCAGGGGTGCTCTTTGTGACCAGTTCCACCCCTAATCCAAGGGCTTTTTCTTCATCCATAAAACATCCAGTGCCCCCTGAATCCACCATCACATGGACTGGTTTCTTCTCAGATACCACAACAAAAACCATGTTCATAAAAAAGTGTTCGGGTGGTCTCTGGAATTGTTCCTGACAGAAGGGATTTCATTAATGCTCGAGTATTCCCCTTCCTTACTCCTCAAGCATCGCAGTATTCCGATGTCTTTTCGGCTGTGACAACTGCCGCCTGTCCGACTCGAGGACAACTGTTTCTAGGTTTCACAGGACATTCTCGGAGATAATGCCCTTTCTTTCCACAATAAAGACACAATCCCTGTTTCCTCATATATTCACGTTCGATAGGAGTAAGGGAGGTTCAAATTGCCCCGATCTCCACCCATAGTCCCTGAGGGAGGTATTCACTGCTCAGAAACTCGGAGATGGTCCAAACGCTGAGGTGCCCTTTCTCTTCTTCTAGTATCGCCTCTGCATTCTTTTAAACGATAATCGAGACGTAATGTTGATTCAATCAATGCTGGACAGGTTCTGGGTTGAGGGTCAACTTGTGCAATAACATCTTTTAGATCATCCTGAAGCCCTTGATAGAATAGAGCGGCTTGTTTTGACTCAGGCTATTCAGTCTCAGCCACCAATCGCC
The DNA here is from genome assembly GCF_964263255.1 of Lissotriton vulgaris. NCBI lineage: Eukaryota > Metazoa > Chordata > Amphibia > Caudata > Salamandridae > Lissotriton > Lissotriton vulgaris. Next base: position 661,348,403 of record NC_141698.1, on the reverse strand, counting down.
TGAAGGAATTAAGGTAGACCAATAAATCTTTGTTACCTTGTTTCAACTCCAGTAACTCTTTATCAGCCGAGAAAGTATCGGCCCGACGGTCAAATACTTTCTCAAACTCTTCCTTAAAACGATACCAATCGTGGAGGAGAGGATCGTCACGTTTAACTATAGGAACCGCCCACTGAGCTGCATCCCCTGCTAGGTAGGATATCAGGAAGGCAACTTGTGCCTGATTTGTTGAGAATGTCTTGGGCTTACAATGAAAATGTAACATTACTTGGGTTAAGAACACCTGTACTTTATGCATATCTCCATAATACCTCTCTGGAGGGGCCAGTGGGATTTGTGAGGGTACTTCTACAACTACCGTACTAGGCTGTGAGAGAGATGAACTGCCTGCATCAAAAGGATTTCTTTGCATGCTCTCTACCCTTGCATGCAAAGCAGCAGTCTCACTACGTGAAGTTGCCAATTCTGACTGAACCATTACCAAGGCTGCTAACACATCCTCAAGGGACGCCATCTTGAGTTCTATCCAACCGGGAGAACAATATACTTGGGCCGATTATTCTGTCACGGGCACCAGGTATCCTCAGGATTGGATAGAAGCAAAAATGGGTCCACCTCTTGACAGCCCCAAGTCTGGATAGAATAAATCCCCTCGGACTAGTGAGATGGTCAAGCGAGGGAAGGAACATGGGCGAATTTTGCGAATTCGCGGTTCGTGAATATGCGTATTTGCGAATTCGCAATCCACAAAATCTGCGAACTCTCGCAAATTTGCGGATTTTTTTTGTGTTTGCAAGGGTTTCTGCCAGTTCGCAAGGTTTTTGCACCAGTTCACAATTGCGAACGTACTTGTCGGCTCGCAATGGCCGCGACTATGTTGTTTCTACGTCTGGTTCATCATCACAGGTTCACAGCACCCTCTGTTTCACCATTGCCACCCTCTGGTTCACCCATGCCACCCTCTGGTACATCACTGCCACCCTCTGGTTCATCACTGTAGATTATGGGGGTGAAAAGCAAGCACACCTGCCCTGCTTCAACTGAAATGAATTAATTTGGGGTTGATTAATGTGTCAATGAATTTAAACTTCCAGTCTGGCATCTGCTTCCTTATCTGTAATTTGCTTTCTGTTGCAGTGCAAATTTTTTCACAGGACCTTTGTGGCCTACTTGTAGCTATTCTATGAGCCTGCTGTGAGGGTCAGAGAAGGGTCATAGAATAGTTGCAAGTAGGCAACTGAACTCTGGAGGGGCCCCTCAGGAAGCACTACAGGGAATGGTTACTAATGATGAGTTTGAACTTTTGCACCTGCTGAGTGCTTCCAGTTTTGCAAAACTCATTTTTCTACAATTTCTCAGGATTCGCGGGGCACGAAATCGAATTCAGAAGCCGCGAATTCGTGCGAATATGCGATTTGTTTTTTTGTGGCGTGTTAGTTCGCAAGGTTTTGTGTGTTTTAGCGAGCCGCTTGTAGCGCAACGGCGCGAAGTTACCCTCACGGTCGTTCACGGGTGTGGCCATCTTGTTTGCATGACGTATTTCCATTTCCGGGCGCGATGTGTAATCTCGCAAAGTGTGCGGCTCGCTAGTACAAGTACACGTGTGATGGCGAGGAAAATCTCGCGCGAACTTACCCACGCGGTCATTCATTGCTATGGTTCTCGGCATGCTTTCTGTATCCTCTCTGAATCTCTGCCATCCTTTGCTTGTTTGAAGTTTTTTTTAATCTATTTTACTTATTATCTATCCCTCTATTTTTCTAGCTCTATATTTTTGTGTTTTCTGCTACTTTTGGTTAATTTTAAACAACTTTTTAAACTCTTCTCTTTTCTTCTTCCCTATTCTATTTCTTCTTTATTATTTACCTTCCTTTCTGCCCAGACCATGGTAAAGGGAGCCAGAAAGCATCCTGAGAAGGGGAAGAGTCCCGCACCCCATGCCCGGCTCCCGTGCAGGCGTTTGAGGGGGGAGCAGGTCACAGCCTGGGAAATCTTCAGCGCGGAGGAGGCGACCGCACTAGTTTTTCATGTTCAGAGCCGCCTCCCCAGGACCATCATGGCAGGAGGCAAGATCGCTAGCGGGTACGGGATCCGGGAGCGCCGGAAGCGGTGGGAGAAGGTGTGCCGGGCCATGTACCAACACTCTCGGGTCCGGCGCACCTACAACCAGGCCACCCACCGTTGGACGGATCTCCTGGACCGGGAACGCGACTTGATCGACCTGCTCGGCCTTGAGATCAACGGGCTTGGTGAGTAGTAGTAGCTATTTCTTCACTACTCTGTTTTCTCCTGCGCTGTGTGTTATTATATTGCAAATTTTTGTTTTTTACCAAGAGCAATAATGCTGCTGATTATAATGTAGGTAAATTATATTTCAAAATCTTCTGTGCATTTCAGGTGCACTACTCTCCTTCTCAGTAGCGTTACTACTATGCTTATTTGTTTTCGATTTTGTGTTCATTTCATTGGCCTGAGAAATTATGTATGAGTGTAGTTTAAAGAACTGCGTAATGCTGGACACTAAGGGTCAGATTTTTAATTACCGGCACATCCCTGCAAAGTAGCAGGGATGCGCCAGTAATTGTGCGCCACGCCACCACCACCCATGGTGCGCCATATTTACAATGCGGATCACCATGGGCCCAAAACGTCACCGAAGCGTTAGTCATCTGTGCCGTAAAGGCGGCGCATTGCTGGAGTTGCGTCACAACGATGGCGCAGCTCCAGCAATGCTCTGGGGTGCCCTATCTCCCTAATGCTGCGTTAAGCCGTACGTCTTTCAAGCAGGCGCAGGGTTTGAGTCACGCATCATTGTCCTAAAAGTGACTGATTGAAATCTTGTAGATTTCCCTCAGCCATTTTTAGGATGCGTTCCTACGCAGGAACGCCCTTCCCTTGCGCCGGAACGCCCCTGATGGCACAGGGCTTTACAACGTGATGCATCTACAGTCCCATATGCGTCACGTTGTTAATATGCGCCGCACCATGGCGCCTCTTTTGTTCTGCCGCTGCGTCACAAAAGTCACGCAACAATGGAGCAAAAGAGCCGCAAGGGGCTTGTAAATCTGCCCCTACAGACTCAAGTCCAGTCCTTCCTTTGTACACCTGGCAATAAGAAGAAATAGTGGTGGTGGATTGATAGTTTGAGTATTTTAATGACTGGTTAATGTAGTAGGAAGCTTTTTAGTGTTGTCGCTGATCTGCAATCACGATGGACTCTGTCTGTCACTTCGCGTGCTGCGGACTGCTGCCTGCCAGTCCTAGGTGAAACTTTTTAGTAGTTTGTTTAGTGAGTTACATAACTTTCCAAGTCGACGGTCCGCAAATCAAGCAATGCTAATATCGTAGTAGACCACATGAGATGGGTCAATATATCCCGTGGAATAGTTGTCTATGTGCTATTTCGCCAAAATATTGTGTTATTGTTCTTTTGAAATGTTTGATTTGGTTGACAAATATCATCCATGTTTTCTGGTCTTTCTTTCTTTCATGTCGTACATCAGCTCCCCCCAGGGGCAAGAGGGCATTGGAGGAGGCTGCTGCTGCTGCTGCTGCTGAACAAGGCCAGGTTCGGGCAGGCGAGGGCTCCTTTGCTGGCCCCGGTAAGTTAATTTTAATATAGACTACCTATTTTTTCCTAGCGTTCCTCATTCGATTTTTTCTTAATCGTCTTTGATCTTCTTGTAGACTGTATCTAAATTCTTATCCTGCCTCGACTATGACTCCCTGTGGTATTACTAGATTATTCTTATTAGTCTGTCTATGTAGCTAACTAAGATTGCACATTTGGCAAAAGGTGTAAAATGAAACTCCCATTCTAGTCAGTAATAGCTCTATGCACTGAGTGCAGTCCTCTGGGAATGTCCATAATGTCTTTTCAAGTCTTGTAAATGTTTATGCTTTGACAATTACCAACAATAAAAAGGTGAATGACCACCAAGAAAGAATAAGATACTACTTTACTTTTGGTTTGGATAGGAGGACAATCCATACTACTACTGTTGCAGGGACAAATCTGCACAAACAGGACTATGGACACTAAATAGTGCATTGTTTATCAATTATAATAGGCGCAGGTAGACTTTCCACATACCTCAGTGATATCAGACTTTGAAGAACCCCCAATCTCCTTACTGACTAGATAGTGTGGCAGAGTCATTTAGCTCCCAAATTCATCGTTGATTTATCCCCAATGATGATTATCCAACGCAGGACAAGAGTACGGAGTCAGAGTCCAGAAGTGTCAGAGGCACGGACTCATGCTTGCAAATTGCAAAACCTTTTGCTCATTCACTCATGACTAAAAACCACAGAGTCTATTTAAGTTTTAAAGCTTTATTAAAAGTAAAAATATTTATTAAAATCAAGCTCGTCATAAAACATAAACGGTTGATTAAAAATGGAAAAGTGCTTATAGTGATTTTTTATTTCACACATTTATTGTGGGCGAGCCGAGCCTGTTGTGTTCTATCTAGGACCCCGATCAATATTGTGATCTCCTGCCCCTATACGGCTATAATCAATAGATATCCCTATAATGGCATAAACGATCAGAGCCATATTTCAGTAACTCGTCTCTGCAGCTCATTACAGTACATGACACAGCAGAAGCCACTTCCTTAGATTCCTAGATAACACACCGAGTTCTTTCAACAGATAAAACCCCCAATAACCTGGGAAAGCCCCGCTTGCTTTGTTTTGATTAGTAACAAAACTCTAACGAGCACTGTAAGAACGACCAGTTCTTAGTGACATCTTTATTGACGTCTTATGTCCAAAAACTTACGTCAAACAAGGCACCTTTCAGGTATAAATAATACCAACATTGCCTTAAGCACACACAATGGTGGTGGTGAATACAGGAGCAGAACAGCTGTCCCTTGCAGAGCCCAGCAGATGTGAGAAGCCCACGGACGCTGCCCCTCCTCCTCCTTGACGAGCTGAGAAAGACGCTGTCTTTTCTCCTGCCGAGAAAATCCAGCTCTGGCGTTTCCAGCCTACCCTTGCGGGTAACTGGAATATTGAGTCCTGAGAGGAGATACCAGACCTCCAACATTCTATTCCAGAGGTACGGTGCTGACTAGACCCTTAGAGAGAATTCTTGAAGCAAACCCTTGGCAAAATCAACTTAACTTAAACTGCTACTTACTCCCTCCCACGTATTAGGCTTAGGTCAGGTACACTGGGGTAGGCGTAGTTAGAAGCACCAGTTGAGTACGTTAGCCATATGTATATATGAATGTATATATTTTACTCATTTTAACTATCATATGGCTAAGAAACCATATCAATGCTTTAACAGTATTATTTCGCAATACTCCTTCTACTGTACGCACTTTTTATAATAACAAGTCTTGAAATTGTGGCAATTCATTTCTCTTGCATGAAAAGAAAGACTGTTCAATAAATAATACCTTTTTATTGAAAACGCCCGTCTGTCTATTCTCTGCATAACTGGTGAAAGTAATTTTGCACAACTGACTGAGTGAAATAGCTGTCTATTGTTTCACACAACTCTAGAGATTGACTCTTATTCTGAGGAGCAAAGTTGTCATGTTAATGCGGTTGTTGGAAAACTGAATCCCTTCTTGTCTGAGCAAGGGAAGCTGATCACTTCCTATTCAGTCAAGAACGTTTCCAGTGACCTCTGAGCTAGCTGGTACAAACCCAATTAAGTCTAACATAGTCAGTAGAGACCTAGAAGACCGCACTTCTACATCTACACTGCTGTTTATGTTATTCCAATGCGCAGGGCCTATAGGGAAAATAGGAACTACACTACATGGCGCCCAACGTTTGGTAAGGCGATAAAACTAACGCAAGACGTTAGAGTAACTCAGTCGTGCTTTTTCACACAGACCCTTTCTACCGTAAATACTCCAATAGACGTCTGGAGTGGGTGAAAGGTTAAAATCCGCCCGAACTTAGTAGGAAGAGATTCCTATGTAGAGTTTCTGGTTTATTCAACGTTGAAGGATACAGTGTTCCAAAATATTGTGCACCTAATCTTTGTCTCCTTGGAGACCTGCTCTGCAAAACTTTCATTTATACAATGTCAGTAGAAGACAACGGAACCGCTGATGCCGCAGTAAATGCGACTCAGCGGGAATCCGATGAAACAGGAATTTACCCACCGGGTGCAATAATCATCCCGGTCAACATAAGAAAAACTATAACGTTAAAACTTATAGAAAACGGACTGACCACACAAGGTGGCACAGTCGTCTTCGTGATAGAGGCACATGAATATCGGCAGACAGAGGTATTCTATTCTTGGATAAAATTTCCAGCGGCAAACGCTACAACACACGAGTTCCACTATTACAAAATAGAGGATCCACCGGATGAGTTCGCTCCTTTCGAGGAGATTGAAATCCCATTAAAATACAAAGAGCACCTGCTCTGGTTTAAAGGCGCCCTAAAACACCATGATCATAATACCAGGTTCGGTCCACTAGGTAGACCAGGAGCAACGTGGCCGGTTCTAGCCAGCTACACACCACATCCAGACATTGATAAAATGTCAAAAGAAGAGCTGTTAGCACAGCTAAAAACATTAATTTAAATACATAGACAGTTAGTCCAATATGTAATGCGGACTGCAACAGTCCAAACAGCTGTTAATGTTCCACAGCTGACCCCTCATCAGGGGAACACAAATAAAATTACACCACAGAACATACAATCATGTCTTGGTAAAACACCCATAAAACGGGAACAAATTCCTTTCTGGTTAGCGCAAAAAATTACTCAAATAGAGGCAGTATTTCCGAATACTACCCCTATTGAGAAACACAGAATTCTGACCATCTGCCTTCCAATGGGGTCGCACCACACGTGGAAGACTGCGACACTTGGGGTACAGTCTTTGCTTCCATTTACACAAAAACACATGGTGTTCCGTCAATGGCGGTAATACCAGATGTGCTAAAACAGATTCAGAATGAATACGGTCCAGAACCTGCTTTAACTCTTGGTATGAAATTACTGAAAGACTTCAAGCAGGTCTCGGCTATATTACTAGCCAACATAAAAGGAGAAGCAGCATCTGTGGCGATCCGCCAGAAATTGAAAGAAACAGATATAACAGATCAACCAATTGAGCTCGCCAGAATTATAGAAAAATGCTTGGAGGAACTAGGTAGAGACAGCTTGGGTGGGAAACCTGTAAAACCCCAACTACTCGAAAATCCTGAAAAATTATTTATTAAAAATTATTTAAACACTCCTAAAAAGAGCTGGGATGGAAATAAACAATCCACTCCCAGGGAAAAAGTTTTCCCATCCAGAGGAAGGTCTCCTCGACGGAGGGAAAGAACTCCGACTCGAGAACACCAGTATCCCCAGAGGGAGCCCTCTGAGAAAAGATATAACCTTAGAAATAGGGATAGCTTGAAAAAGCCGGATAGATATCAAAGTATTGATACACGTCCTTCTCGATCGTTTTCGCAGAAATCGGAAAGAAGAGGACGGTCAGACCCAGGAGAGCACACCAAGTCCAAAGACAAGGAACCTGCTCAAAGTAAAAAATTACAATTTCCAATAAAGAAGGTAGCCAGTATTAGAGTAATCAAACATGCCGAGAATACTGAGGACACAGCTGAAAAACGGAGAGTGGGCACAGACAATGCTAGACAGTGCAGCAGAAATCACCATAGCTCGCAAGATCCTTATGAGTCATCTGGAGACAGTGGACACGAATGAATACATTCAAGTAGAAACTGCCGACACCAGAGTTTGCGAACCTCATAAGATATACGAAATAACACTGCGTGTAGAGGGAGATAAGACTAGGAAAATGACAGGTCTATTTTGGGATAACCTCTCAAAAGGCTATGACATCCTGTTAGCTGAGAAAGAGTGGCCCCCAGAGTTTGTCAGGGAGTGCCATCGTGGCGAAGAAATGATTATGCCTGCCTTCTCAAATCACATTCCGATTCACACTAAATATATATATGCAAGGAAATGGGCAGTAGCCCAGTCACCAGCATTATATAAAAATCATGTAGGATGGGATGAGGACTCTCCTCCTCACAAAATCCAGTTAAAATGTCAACCGACTGCACAAAGGCAGTTTTCCCAGTCAAGCAAGAAGCTAAAAAACAAGTCAGGGAGATTTTAGATCAACTTGAATACCAGGGGGTGATTGAGACATGCACCTCTCAAATGAACAATCCTTTGTTTCCTGTCTCCAAACCGGACGATTCATATTGTCTTGGACTACAGACACCTTAACTCATGTTGCAAAACATTTGCAGTACAAAATTCGCATAGTGCTGCACTAATGAATAACATAGTTCGGAAAAAATATAAAACGACATTAGACATATCTAATGGATTCTTTTGTCAAAATATTGCACCAGAAAGCAGGTACTTGACCGCTTTCTCAACAATGGGGTCACAGAAAAATTTCTGTAGGCTCCCACAGGGATTCAAGAACAGCCCAGGACTATTCTCAGCCAGAGTAACAGAGTTACTACAAATGTATGATGATGAGGCATTATCTTATGTCGATGACATCTATCTAACAGACGATGACTTGGATACTCACTTGAAAAGGGTGAACACCATAATACTTGGGTTCGCAACAGAGGGTTACAAATTCAACTTTAAAAAGTCAAGAATTGCCCATCTGACAGTATTATTTTTAGGATACGAATTATCAAGTGAAGGGAAAAGCCTAGCGGACAACTTCTTAGAGAAGTGCGCTTTACTCCAAGCACCAAAAACGCTGAAAAACTTACAATCGATTCTAGGCTTCCTGAATTTCGGAAGAACTTACATTCTAAATTATGCGGAGAGGGTTAAACCTCTCCTCGAATTAATTAAACCAGATTTTAAACCAATCAACTGGACTCAAAAACACACAGAAATTTTGAGATCACTGCAAACAGACATGTTAGCAAAACCAAAATTAGATACACGTGGCAATACACGCAACCTTGTAATCCGAGTCATCCCAGGAAGATGCGGATTCACGTACCTGACGTCTAATGAGGGAGAAACGGTACCAATAGCTTACAAATCTCATTTGTACACACATGCAGAAAAAAACATTCAGTCTCACAGATAATACTGTGAAGGCAGTGCAAACTGCTATATCGAAAGAACGAGAACTAGCACATGGCAAAAGGATCAATGTCCTCACAGCGGAATCCGCCTTCGAGGCGCTATTCAGCCCAGTAAACCTGCCTACAGTGTCACTGGATCCGAAATGGATACAGTGGGAAAATTCTCTTGCTGCAGAAGACGTGAAATTCTATTTCGCCCCGCACATGAAAAAACTGAATGATTTAAATTATGAAAAAGAATATCCTCTGCCAATTGAAATTCTTCCTCTAGAACAGTACTCCTGTAAAATCTATACAGACAGATTTGTACAGCATTACAACGTAGAAAATAAATCCTACGATGCAGCCTGTGCGATTGTTAAAGGTCGCTGGCTCTGCGGTAAATTCAGACCGAAAGTAACAAAAACTGAATCACTGAGAAAATGTTCGGCTCAGCGAGCTGAAATCAGATCTTTAAAGATAGCGCTTGAAAATGCGGAACGTGAATTCCCGACACTAATCGTGTGCGATTCGCATTTTTGCGTCAACTCCTACAATAATGATTTGCAGAGCTGGATTCAAAATGATTACAAAGATGACACAGGTGCCACAATCAAGCATAAAATGCTTTGGAAACAAGTAGTTCTTTTACAGAAAGAACTACAAAAGACTCACGTGATACAAACTCTGAGTCATCAACGTGATGGCGTTCACGTTGCAGGGAATTCATTGGGTTAGACAGCCATAGCGGAAGCAACTAAACCGGCTTCCGTAGCCACATAAAATCGTTCAGAAAAATACATAGACGGGGAAACCATGCTGGCAGTAAAAACGTCCTTAAAAGGCGACTGTGCAGCACTACCCGTGAACTATCCACTCAATTATGCATACGTAATTGATGCAAACTCCGTTCCTTTTGCTCGAATCCCTGGAGTGGGGGATTGGGTAATTCCAAACATGAACTGGAGAAAGTTACTAATAGCAGACCCACACATGGGTGAAGGTCCAAGGCACAAACAGATGAAGGAATCTCTGACCGAAGTACAATCAGTATACTGGTGGCTGGAGATGAGCCTGCACCACTATAAATATGTAAAGAACTGTCAAGACTGCAGCAGAGATCGCAGTAGTGAACCGGTCCAGCCTGTAGCCCAGATACCCTTTATGGACAGGGTAATGCGGTCTATATGAAATCCAGCATCCTATTAATTGTTTAAGACTACATTCACTTTAAAAATGTGGCACCAGCGCTCGGCTGACGCCAAAACTGTTATAAAAGATCTGCGAGTCTTTATCGGCACATACGCAATTGCCATGTTTCATTCTGACCAGGGTCCTGCTTTCAGCTCTCGAGCTTATAAGGAGGCCATGGCCAGTATGGGAATTGGGTTGCGATTCTCTTGTCCATGTCACCCTGAGGGAAACAGTGTAGTGGAAAGAAAAAACCGAGACATAAAGCAATCTATAACAGCAAGGGTATTAGGTTCGGGTGATGGGTGGGTCAAACATTTAATAAGTGTCCAACGTAGTCTTAATAATCTGCAAAGAAATTCTCTAAAAGGTTTCAGCCCGTACGAACTATTGTTCGGAACTAGAATGCATATTCAGGATCTTGATAGTCAGGCTTCAGTGGTAAAAGATAAAAATAAAGACTTTGACATCAAAGATCGTTTGGCTGTTTTACGGTCTTGAATGAAACAAGAAAATCCTTAAGCAACATAAAGTTAAAACAACAGCCAGCTACCACTGAAGACACACCACCTGTCCCAGCAAGTCCTGTCTGGATTCCAAAGATTGGGGATCTGGTCAGGGAAAAAATAGCGGTAAAGAAGGAATTTGGGCCTTCTTACAGAAAAGCAGTACCTGTCTTAAGTATCAACGGAACAAGATCAGTAGTACTACCGCCCCTTGCTGGTAAAAAGGAGAACCGAGTTGTATCCATGGGCCTGGTAAAACCACAAACATGTGGCCTATAATCAACAGTAGGCCAAGTGGACTCCTGAGAAATAACAGAATACCCAAATTTGCAACAATTCAAGAGGTTCAAACTGAAAGACTAATCACATTTGATAAACCTGCAGTGCACAGAGAAGGACTATGCAATAATGCCATGGAACTCGTGCCTCTTGAAACACAGATTGAAACAGTTCTTCATAAAACACCAGTCTACAATGATGTGGCATCAGAATGTGCTAATGAAAAGCAAATGGAGAAAACAATTCCAACAATTGACAGAACTGCATCTGGCTACTTCATCAACTTCGATAACTTTTCAGAAGATCAAAACGACCCTGAAGTAACGCCAGAAACAAAGACTTTTAAAGACAAAGCAACAGAACTCATTCATCAAATCAAAGAAGCCTATCTTATTTCTCCGTGGTTAGACTTTTGGTTTGGGTTAGGTGTATTTTTCCTCCTTCTTTTGCTCATCATGGTACTTTGTTTGGGAAAATTCATTGAGGGAAAATACAGTTCAATGGACACAGCAAGTCAGAACATCAACTTAGTTCTGAAACCTCACAAATTATCTCACGTCAAGAAAAGAGAACTATCAACAGTGAATGTCACAGCCATTCCAATACCCGGCGGGGTAGTGTGGGACAAGACTGACTATGAAGTATATGGCCTGGTCGAGATCTTGAAATATACTCACCAGTTCAAGGTTTCATTAAGTGACTTTGTAAAACCAAGTTCATTCTCTGATGATTGGGATTTTGAAAGTATAAATAATATGATGTCGGATTTAGTGCTGTCAGCAAAATTTACAGAACATGATTACTTGCAAGGTTCATCTAATTATGAACAAATGTACTGTTTCTCACATTACGAAGACCACTTCTTGCATAAATCTGCTCAACCTAGAAATGTTTTTAAATATAACCGATGGGAACATTGTGCTACACCGCCTAAAAGCAGTTCAAAACGTTTTATGAGAAATTCCAATACTTCTCAGCGTTTAACACAAGTAATGCAGAAACATTTTATCATAAACTGTTGGAAAAACAACATTGAAACAAAAACCATCTGAGGTACAAAAGATTGGCAGGTACAAGGCCTAGAAGCATTATTTCGAGCCTGCATGATCCCAGAACAAATAATGTTCTTAAATGACACAATTCACCAAACAACCTGTCTTGGTTTAGCTAAGTTTAAGGATTTAAACAAACCGTCTATTCCAAAGCCAATACCTGATAATGCAACTACAGATATTGAAATAGACGTATCAAATATTTTACATCTAAACAGAACACATCCTGATTGGAAAAAGTGGTTAATCTGGCCTACTGACACGAATAACTGTCAAGATACATTCCTGAACAAAACACAGGGGTTAAAAATGACCAGACCAGACCCTAGATACTCCCAGAGACAATATCCAGGGATAGTAACAACATACAGTGTAGGGAAACGGTGCCTTGAATGGCTAGAATCATCCACACTGGCAGAAATTAACCAACACTTATCTTTACTTAAAGATGGTGCTGATTTGCGCGATTTCATTATGGGACCACGCAAACAGCGTCAGAAACTTTTCATAGCGGCAAGCATATATGCGGCATACAACGAGGCATGGAAAGTAACACAAATTGAAACAGCAGAAAAAATACAAGAAATTGATCGTATTAATTTGGAAAAATCACTTTCTGTTGTGGACAATGGGTTAATGACTCTGTCCTCCAGAATATATTCTCTGGACAGTATTGTATCATCTGCCATCGATATAATAGATAAAGACTTGCTAATGTTACAACATGGCCAGTTGCAATTACGTTCTATTGTACAGCTAGGCTGGACGCTGCAAAATCTTCGTTCAGGCTATGTGCCATGGCGTTTAATCAACACAACGTCATTGTTTTCCATCTTTAACCTTACTGATAAACAAATCAGTTTGGCACAGAAAGGAGCAGACTATACGATTCTGAGCATTGAAAAACTTGAGTGATTACCATTGACAATGTCAGAAAGACCTGTCATTGAATGGATAATACACGGGATTATCACAATTCCGATAACAACTTTCCGATTTAAAAATTGCCTTGAGTATATACCGGCAGGCCAGTATGAAAAGTTGGGTAAAGGGTACATTAAGTCGTCATGGAAATTACCATATACACACACATGCTACAGTGACAACAACAAAAATGTATTTCTTAGTGGTGAAAACTGCAAACATTCACTAAGCGGTATACTTTTGTGCCAGGGTATTAATTTACATGGGGCCTGTGAAGGGACTTCAAACAACCTTTCATGCCACCAGCACGTCACACCTGCAACGCAGATAGAGCCTTTCTTTAAGCAACTTTCTAACGGGAGTTACATTCTAATAACGGATCACAGCTGTTGTGGCTTGGTGCCAGGGAAAGCATATCTCGTAAGCGTAACTCCCTGTCAGGCTCCGTCACACTTCTCCTTGGGGTTGTGTTGAGAGACCTATACCTACACCCACGCAACCACCCCGTGGCACGGTGTATATCACAGACCAATAGGATGGTTCCACGAGCACGGGAAAGGAAGGGGACAGCGGGGAGGGCGATCTGAAATGACAAAGACAAGGTGTTTAGCGTCACACCCCTCCCTGTCTACTCTAGAATTCTAACTCTATTTAACTGGTAGACTCTTGTTCATAACTTAACACAATCATACCTGAAAAGGAAAATACATAATCTTGTCTACAGGAGAGGGTGGTAGGGTCCTATCAGTGGCAGTAATCTGATAAGAAAAGAACAAAAGTATGCACATGAGGTATACTACAGTCTCACCAATTACCATGCATTTCTTACAACACCTCACCTACCAATTTCTGACATTGTTCTGCCTTGCTCCACTTTTCCAATATCACTAGGCACCCCCAAGTTCCTCTCCTGTACCATAAAACAAAGCACAAAGAGGTTGTCGAAAGTACAAAGCATAAACGCTATGCTGAAGGTTCACTGCACCTTTAAATCACATTTCTCCCCGCAAACAAAATTAATAAATGTATACACTCGGTAGAGAAGACACCCCCTTGGTTGGAGTGATCACGGCACTCTTCTGTAGGTACCAGTCCGATACCGCCCTTGTATATTGGGGAAATGTTTATATCACCCACAGTTCATAATCCGATAAACACAATTGTGTTTTGAACACTTCAATCCGGAATGTGGCTTTTCCAAGGTATTCTCCTGAAAGAGAACGCAGCCGCGATTCTCTTTAACCCCGGAAAACAAACACAGGTACTTCAGTTAGGTAGTAGAGGAATGGACACACGTTGCCTCGTCCTTTTCCTGACTGAAATATAATACACAATCCAGTTGTCTCTGCTCCGTGTGATTCCAGCCGGCAAACACACGGAAGCTCCTTACTCACGGTTGCCCCAAAGAACGGACGAACTTCTCCTCAGCTCTGCTCCGCACGGCGAATTATCGGCTCTGTTCTCCCGTGTGTCCAGGCTTAAGTTCCAGTACTGCGCGGCATCTGTTCTGCGCAGCGTAACCCTTGGCCCTATGGGAATTGAAGTTCCAATACATGAGGTCGCCAAAACACCACGCATTGCGCGGACAGCGGCCCACAAAAGACCGATTCTGACAGTACATCCCCCCTCACAAGGGGCGCTGTCCAGGAGCAGGTTGGCCGGGAAACAGTTTGTGGAACCGGGACACCAACCGGGGAGCATGCACAGACCCTGCAGGTTCCCAGGAGTTTTCTTCCGGGACGTAGCCCTTCCAGGAGACAAGTACTGAAAATTACTCCTCACCCATCTGGAGTCCAACACACGCCTCACCTCATACTCCTGCTCCTTTTGCACCCAAACCGGCACCAGAGGACGTTGAACAGGGCTCCGTGAGGGTTGCAGAAGGGATACGTGAAACACAGGGTGGATGTGGAAATGAGCAGGCAATCTCAATCTCACTTCTACCGGATTGACCATTCTCACCACCCGGTAAGGACCTATAAATCTAGGGTTGAATACACTATACCTCCGGAATTTGATGTGTTTAGTGGACAACCACACCAAATCTCCTTTTTTGTACACAGGACTCGGTCTGCGGCGTTTATCCGCTTGAGTCTTGTATCTTTCCTTGGCCTGAATAAGAGTCTTGCGCGTCGCCAAAAGAATCTTGCGAATGCGCACCAATCTTGCCTTGACGTCTGGCAGCCGTACAGTGGCACTAGGTAGGATTAAGGGATTAACCCTAGGGTGATGGCCATACGTACTAAAGAAAGGGGAATGACCTGTTGAGGAATGTTGTGTGCTGTTGTAGGCCAGCTCTGCCACCCACAACCAATCCACCCAGGAATCTGTGTCTGCCTGTACATAACAGCGAAGGTACTGTTTTAGTGACTGATTGAGTCTCTCAGTTTGGCCAGCTGACTGCGGATGAAAACTGGTGGATAGGGAAGATGAGATATGTAACTCTGCACACCACGCTTTCCAGACCCTGCAGTGAATTGAGCCCCCCTGTCTGACACTATCACTTTCGGGAGTCCATGCAACCTAACTATGTGTGTTAACAGGAGATGTGCTAATCGACCCGCTGTAGGTACTTTGTCACAAGCGATGAAGTAGCCCATTTTCGTAAGATAGTCCACTACCACTATAATGGCCGTTTTCCCTTGGTCTTTTGGCAAGCCAACTATAAAGTCTACAGACACGCTGTCCCAAGGTGTTTCAGGGGTAGGTAATGGTTGTAGAAAACCCTGAGGTTGTTGTCGATCTGATTTCATTCTGGCACATTGTACGCATTGATTTCCCCAATGTTTCAGATCTAGACGAATAGAGGGCCACCAAAACTGTCTCAATGCTTTTTCCAGAGTTTTTACATATCCCATATGTCCCGCACTAGGCAGTTCATGGCACCATTGAAACACAGTACGTTGTAAGGCTTTGGTGGGCACTAAAGCCTGTTTTCCTTTCATGGCTACCCCTTGTCTTAACTTCCATTCGGGATGAACACAAGCCAGGTTCTCCAAACACATGACTGTATCCCTGAGCGCAGTAATTGAACAAAGTCACTGGATTGGGTCACACACACCACTTTCGCTGGATCTATGATTGATCTGGTCGGGGTCGTGTTATGCAACGCCGGATGTTCTTGCCGGGTCAGTGCGTCTGCTTTCTTGTTCTTCGCTCCTGGTCTATAGGTCACCACGAATTCATACTCCTCAAAGAACAGCATCCAGCGTAACTGCCTGGGCGTAAGGTGATGGGCTGGTCTTATGAATTGTAGATTACGATGGTCCGTGTACACCGTTACCTGATGAACCGCTACCATTAACCAATGCCTCCACTCCACAAAGGCACCTCGTATAGCTAGTAACTCTTTTTCAGCTATCGTGTAATTAATCTCAGCCGGGCTGAGTTTTCTGGACATATAGGCGATAGGGTGTAGAATGCCTGTTTTTTCATGTCTTTGTGAGAGAACCGCCCCCAATGCGACTTCAGACGCATCAGCTTCTACAATAAATGGTAAGGCGGGGTTGGCATGTGTTAGTACAGGAGCACTGATAAAGGCTTCTTTGAACCCCTCAAATGCTTGTTGTGCCTCGGCCTTCCAAAGAAACGGGACATTTATCTTAGTCAGACGGTTTAAGGGGGTTACCAGAGCTGGGAAACCACGGATGAACCTTCTGTAAAAGTTCGCAAAACCCAATAGGCATTGGATGTCTTTGACTGTGCATGGACGTGGCCAGTCCTTTATGGCCTGTACTTTTCTCTCAGCCATTACCTGGCCCGATGGAGTGAGCATCACTCCCAAGAACTCGACGGTCGTCACGTGAAATTCACATTTCGTGATTTTACAGTAGAGATGATGTTTCATCAGGGCACCTGTTTCACGTGGAGTTGATGTTCACTCGTTGTGGTAGAATATACCAGAATGTCGGCAATGTATACGACTACAAAGAGGTCTAGGAACTCCCTCAATAACTCGTTTAAAAAAAATTGAAACGCGGCGGGGCGTTGCACAGCCCAAAGGGCATCACAAGATATTCGAAGAGCTCATACCGCGTCTTAAAGGCCGTCTTCCACTCATCGCCCCTTCTTATGCGGACCAGGTGGTAGGCTCCTCGCAAATCCAACTTGGTGTAAATGGTGGCGGTTTGGACTTGTTCCAATAAAACAGGAATCGGAGGTAATGGGTATTGATTCTTAATCGTAATGGTGTTTAAGGCACGATAGTCGATGCAGCACCTTTTGTCCCCGTTAGCTTTTGGAATAAAAAATAACAGCGAAGAGGCAGGTGACCTAGAAGGGCGTATATATCCTAACGCCAGATATTTGTCCAAATATTCTCTCAAGTATTCGTTTTCCGGTACAGTAAGAGCGTAGAGTCGGCCGTTTGGGATTACAGCTCCTGGTACTAGATCGATACAACAATCGAAAGCTCTGTGGGGTGGAAGAGTTTCCGCCTGTTCCTCACTGAAGACCTTTGCGTACTCGATCTAGCAGGATGGGAGTTTCACTTCTTTCTCAGCCGCTGTGGCGATGTTGTACACCCTTGCCAAGGTCTGCGAAGGGCTCTCAGTATTTACCAAACAATGTTCCTTGCAATAGTCTGAAACGAAACTGATCATTCTTGTGGTCTAATGGATGGAAGGTTCATGTTTTTGAAGCCAAGGAAGCCCTAAAATGATACCATACTGAGGTGCTTGAATGATGTTAAAGGAAATCGTTTCCTGGTGCATATCATTACTGATGCACCTATACTCCGGCGTGTGGTATTTTATGGGTCCTGTGATCAGCTCACTACCATCGACCGCATACACTGGTTCAGGTTGTTTCTTTTCTATGAGCTGTATACCCAGCCTTTCAGCTTCAGTATAGTCCATAAAACACCCAGTGGCTCCGGAATCTACCATGGCCTTGACTCCTTGTTCTCCGGTTTCCATCATTAACAACATGGACAGGAATACATGATTCTTTTCTTGTTCACAACAGGCCATGATTGAAGGGATGGTGATCTTGCTTGAGGGTTCCACTCCTTCCACTCTCAAGCACTGGAGTTTTCTGACTTCTTCTCCAAGGTTCCAGCAGCGGTTTGACCAGTCCGAAACCTTCCGGTTTTTGGTTTCACTGGACACTCCCGTAGGTAGTGTCCCTTCTTTCCGCGGTATAAGCAGAGTCCATTCTTTCTGTGATGTTCCTTCTCACTAAAAGACAAGGAAGCCCTGACAGCCCCTATCTCCATTGCATCTTGAGCGGACATAGGCTTCTCACTACCCCCTCCTCCTCTCTCATGTACCACCACAACGGGCTCTTTCTTTCGTAGATCGCCTTTACGCTCCCTTATGCGATGGTCCAGACGGAGAGCGAGCTCTATTAGCGCAGAACATGTGCGTGGTTGAGGGTCTATGTGTGCCAACACATCCTTCATTTCGTCATTTAATCCTTGGTAGAATAACGCGGACTGCTTGACCTCAGGCCAATCCATTTCCGCAACCAGGCGACAGAAGTTGTTCAGATAGGATACAAGGTCTGAAGTGCCTTGTTTAAGAAACAGCAGCTCACGGTCTGCTGAGAATGTTTCCGCTCTACGGTCTAAGGTTTTTTCGAATTCTGCCCTGAATTCGTCCCAATCATAGAGTAGAGGATCATCCCTCCTGACTACTGGAACCGCCCACTGAGCCGCCTCCCCACCCAGGTAGGAAATCAAAAAGGCCACTCGGGCCTGGTTTGTCATAAACATCTTGGGCTTACACATAAAATGCAGGAGTACTTGCGTCATAAACACCTGTACCTTCTTGTTATCTCCATTAAATCTTTCAGGAGGAGCCAGTGGTATTTGTGTGGGTATTTCTACTACTAGGGGGGGAGGAGTAGTTGTGCTAGTCCCTGCGTTAAATGGATTTCCTTGCATACTATCCACGCGAGCCTTTAACTGAGCGTTTTCAGTTCTGGAAGCAGCGACCTCTCTATTGGAGGCAGCTAGTTCAGTCTGAACTATGGCTAGGGCAGCCAAAACGTCGTCAAGCGTGGCCATTTTCTGTCAACACAGCCAAGAGGAGGACAGTCTTCGTGAGCCGATAATTCTGTCAGGCTCCGTCACACTTCTCCTCGGGGTTGTGTTGAGAGACCTATACCTACACCCACGCAACCACCCCGTGGCCCGGTATATATCACAGACCAATAGGATGGTTCCGCGAGCGCAGGAAAGGAAGGGGACAGCGGGGAGGGCGATCTGAAATGACAAAGACAAGGTGTTTAGCGTCACACCCCTCCCTGTCTACTCTAGAACTCTAACTCTATTTAACTGGTAGACTCTTGTTCATAACTTAACACAATCATACCTGAAAAGGAAAATACATCTTGTCTACAGGAGAGGGTGGTAAGGTCCTATCAGTGGCAGTAATCTGATAAGAAAAGAACAAAAGTATGCACATGAGGTATACTACAGTCCCACCAATTACCATGCACTTCTTACAACACCTCACCTACCAATTTCTGACATTCTTCTGCCTTGCTCCACTTTTCCAATATACCTAGGCACCCCCAAGTTCCTCTCCTGTACCATAAAACAAAGCACAAAGAGGTTGTCAAAAGTACAAAGCATAAACGCTATGCTGAAGTTTCACTGCACCTTTAAATCACATTTCTCCCCGCAAACAAAATTAATAAATGTATACACTAGGTAGAGTTGACACCCCCTTGGTTGGAGTGATCGCGGCACTCTTCTGTAGGTACCAGTCCGATACCGCCCTTGTATATTGGGGAAATGTTTATATCACCCATGTTGGACAGGCCACATGAAGGGCCGCTCCCCCTCTGCCCGACCAGGCCCGAGCCCGGTCCCTCAAGTGTCACACACCACCACTTCACGTTTTCCGTCCCCTCCGGGACCCTTGCCTCTGAACATATCGACCTCGTGGGCCCGATCCACTACTGGCCCGCGCGCCCAGCCTGGGCGCCATCTTGGACACTCCGCCACGAGGCCGCGTGGCCCCCGATCGACCCCAACCCTGGGCCTGGCCAGGCCTCAGACATCCCGGCACCACCATCCACCCAGGAGGTGAGCGGACTACTTGGCAGGTCAATGGGAGAAAGAGGTGTCGATGGCTCTCCCCCGCCAGGTGCCGCTCGCCCACAACCTCCCCGGGCGCTGGCTCCACCCCCCTGCTGGGTGTCTGGACTCCCTCATCCCGGACCCCCCGACCTCCAAGTGCGAGGGTCCGGACATCAAAGGGCACCAGCCCTATAACTGAGGCAGCTCCAGAGCAGGAAGGCAGTTGTATCCTGGAGTCGAGAGACGCAGAGAAGAACTC
The DNA here is from genome assembly GCF_964263255.1 of Lissotriton vulgaris. Taxonomy (NCBI): domain Eukaryota; kingdom Metazoa; phylum Chordata; class Amphibia; order Caudata; family Salamandridae; genus Lissotriton; species Lissotriton vulgaris. The sequence goes on along the minus strand of NC_141698.1, from coordinate 661,328,115 downwards.
ATCCTTGACGGACTACTGGCGCTGCCGTAGCTCTGCCTTGCGAACTATCGTCCTGCCTGCTGGCGCTGCCGCAACCTTCGTAAACCTTCATCATCGTCGGGACCTGCTGGCGTGGCCGCGGACCGTTTGTAACTACCATCTTCATCGGGACCTGCTGGCTCCGCCGCGGACCGTCGCTTCCTTCATCCATCTCGGGACCTGCTGGCTCCGCCGCGGCCCAATCATCTAGAACGCCGAGCTCGAGGATTGAGAGCTATTTTCATCTATTGGTAACAAGACTGTCCCGCTACCCTTTTCCCAATCCAGAGACCAGAATCGAGGGGACCCCTGAGTCCAGACCTCCTTGTACCATTTTACCGTACTTAAAGAATTGCTTATAAAGTATCGTTGAACGTTATCCTTGTGTGGTGTACGTCTGTGGGGGGGAAGTTACTTGTCTGTACGATCGCTGGAGACGGCTCCCCGGAGACCTCTCCCCTTATCCTCGGCCGACCCTCCCGGTCCGTCTAACATTGGTGGCCAGCGGCGCGATCCGAATCACAGCATAATCGTACAGAAAGTAGCTCACCCCACGACGAAATCACGATGACAACCAAAGAAAGCGGATCCACCGAGAAATTTCAGATGGAGAAATTGGACGAGTACAGCCATCGTGAATTAAAACAATTCTGCATCGAACTAGGTATCGCTACCACCGGTCTAAGTACCAAAGACGATTTCAAGCATGCCCTAGAGTCCTGGGCAGAAACCGGGGCCGTCGGAACCACCGACCAAAACACCGCAGCAGTAGAAAAAAACACCACGGCCCCCGAGGAGTGAAGAACGGGTCTCTCGCAAGACGAGATCCAGGAACGAGAAAGAACACGACTACATGAACTAGAAATGGCCCGGCTCAAAATGGATGGTGAACTTAAGTTGGCCGAACAAAAACTGAGCTTAGAGCATCTGCGTCTCTGAGAAGAAAGAGAGGAAAAACAGAGACAAAGAGAGCTCGAGGAAAAAAGACTGGCATATGAACACGAGCGCAAATTAGCTGAGATAGACTTACGCAAGCAGAACAAAGAATTAGGGGTGTCCGAGCAACCCCGCACCCCAGGGGCAACAGAGAAAAAGGTACACATCCCCAAGGATGTCGTTCGAGAATACTTCCGAGAGGACGACATCCAGCAATGGTTCAAGGCCTACGAAATCGCTATGACCGCCCACCGGATCGATCGAAGCGACTGGGGAGCCGGTCTATGGGGGAGATTCCTCAATGAGGGCCGCGATGCCCTGCTACAGCTCCCGGACCATCAGATGACCTCCTATGACCACATGAAAGCTGCCCTCCTCACCCGCTATGGGCTCACACCCGAGATGTACCGTCAGAGGTTCCGAGACTGCACCCGCATCCCGGGTACAACTTGGGTGGACTACGTGAACTATTTTAGCCGAGCCTTCGAGGGCTGGATCAAAGGAAGCAATGTCACAACTTACGAACAACTCTTCAATCTCATGGTGTGGGAGCACCTATCAAACAATTGCTTCATTGAGCTCCGCCAGCACCTCCTCGACAGCAAATTGACTGATCCACGGCAGCTCGCAGCCGAGGCTGACCGGTGGGAAATCACCAGAGTGGGCCGAAATGGATCCTATGAACAGAACCGGAACAACAACGGTCAGCACCGTCCCCGAGGAGGAGGAGGGGGCCAAGGACGCGGAAGAGACAACGCTCCGGTCGCCCCCGCTACCAGCACCACCCCCCCGGCCAACCGGGGCAGCACCCCGGCGCGACCGGGATACCGAGCCAATGTCACGTGTCATCGATGCCAACGAGTCGGCCACTATGCAAACGACCCAAATTGCCCACAGTACCAGAGCCCAAGACCCCGCCAAGTGGCCGCTGCTGCTCTGGGGGAAGAACAGATCTCAGAGGAGCAGGAAGAATATGAGCAAGAGCATCAAGAATGGGAGCCAGCCGCCATGGCTCTAGCATGCTTAGGGGGGAAAGACATGGTCCCGCGGGTCCCCCTACCCGCTAACACCCGGAAGTACAGCCAATGGGTGAGCATCAATGGACGCCGGGCCGAAGCCCTACGTGACACCGGGGCCAGTGTAACAGCCGTCCGCTGTCACCTGGTGACCCCAGAACAGTTCCTACCAAACATTCTCTGTCCTGTCCGTTCAGCCGATAACTCGGAGAGTCTGTGTCGGATGGCCTGCGTCCCTTTCGAATGGGGAGGGGTCTCCGGCATGTTGAAGGTGACGGTCCGAGATGATGCCCCCGTAGACTGCCTCCTGGGAAATGACCTTGAAAGCTCTCCGTGGGCAGCCGTAGAACGAAGAGAACACCTGGGGATGTTGGGCATCCCAGACTGGGCGTGCGTCACCACCCGGTCCATGGCCACCCGGGCCAATCCCCGACCAGAGGAACCTGAATGGCCGGCGCCTCCTCCCCCGGTCGCCCCAGTCGAAGACACCGACCGTGCCGTCCCCCCAGAACCAGCTCAACCTCCGGACCTCGCTGGCCTCGACCAGTGGCATCAAGAGGGGGGGCCCACACAGGAGCAGTTTCGCCAGGAGCAAAAGACCTGTCCCTCCCTCGAGGGACTCCGCCAACAAGCCCTCGCCCAAAGCGCAGGGGATACCTCCGGAACACATTGGATCTACTGGGACAATGATCTGCTATACAGTGAACAAAGGATCGCGGAGTTGGGGGCTAGCCGGGTGCTAGTGGTGCCCCTCCGTTTTAGAGACTTCTTGCTAAACCTGGCCCACGATGTCCCCCTGGCTGGACACCTGGGTCAGGATAAAACCTACAGCCGCCTGGTGACCCACTTCTTCTGGCCCAAAATGAGGAATGATGTACTCCAGCATTGCCGATCTTGCCCCACGTGCCAAGCCAGTGGAAAGAGCGGCCGCAAACTAAAAGCCCCCCTGCAACCATTTCCCGTGGTCACCACCCCGTTCGAGAGGGTCGGGATAGACATTGTGGGGCCCCTGGACCCTCGTACAAAACAAGGACATCGGTTCATCCTGGTGCTAGTGGACCACGCCACCCGCTACCCCGAGGCTGTTCCCCTGCGAACTGTGACAGCCCCGGTAGTCGGCCGGGCCCTGATGGGGATCTTCTCCCGTGTGGGCTTCCCCCGAGAAGTCGTCAGCGACAGAGGCACGAACTTTATTTCCAAATATATGAAGTCCCTCTGGCAACAGTGTGGGGTCACCTACCGATTCACGACCCCCTATCACCCTCAAGGAAACGGACTCGTTGAGCGGTTCAACCGCACGCTCAAAGGGATGATTGGGGGGTTGGAAGAGCCCCTCCGTCGCCAGTGGGATGTGCTGCTGCCGTGCCTCCTCTTCGCATATCGTGAGGTCCCCCAGAAGTCCCTCGGCTTCAGCCCGTTTGAACTATTGTATGGACATCCCGTACAGGGGCCTCTCAGTCTAGTCAAGGAAGGCTGGGAAATGCTCCCTCTAAAGAACCCTCCAGATGTCTTCAAATACCTCCTAACCCTCCGCAACCAGACCCGACGGTTCAGAGAGCTGGCAAAAGCAAACTTGGAGGCCAGTCAAGAGGACATGAAAAAGTGGTATGACCAGAATGCCTCCTCCATCGAATTTGAACCTGGACAACAGGTATGGGTGATGTCCCCCACCGAACCCTGCGCCCTGCAAGACAAGTGGACGGGACCCTTCAAAGTAGTCGAGCGCAAGGGTCCTGTCACCTATCTCATCGACATGGAATCTTCACGGAACCCCCTCCGGGTCCTCCACGCTAATAGACTGAAACCCCACTTTGTGCGTTCAGAGCTCAGCCTCCTGATGGCCACAGACAATGGAGCCGAAGAAGACTCCGAACCCCTCCCTGACCTCCTACGGACTCGGGAGAAAGATGGCTCCGTGGATGGGGTCCGACTCTCGGAGGCCCTCACCCGGGAACAACGCCAAGAATGTCGAGACCTTCTGTTGCAGTTCGCCAGCCTGTTTTCCCTCACCCCAGGTGTCACTTCCTGGTGTGTGCACGACGTGGACACGGGGGACAGCCCCCCTATCCGCCACCGGGCCTACCGCGTACCAGATCGGGTACGGGCCTGCATCCAGGAAGAAGTAACCAAAATGCTCACGCTCGGGGTCATCGAGCCCTCAGACAGCCCCTGGGCCAGCCCAGTAGTACTGGTCCCCAAAGCAGCCACTCCCGGCACCACACCGGAACTCCGGTTCTGCGTCGACTACCGGGGCTTGAATGCGGTCACCAGAACGGACGCACACCCCATCCCCCGGGCAGACGAGCTAATCGACAGCATGGGAGCTGCCCGCTACCTCAGTATTTTCGACCTGACGGCGGGCTACTGGCAGATCGGCCTCACACCCCGGGCCCAAGAACGATCTGCATTTTCTACTCCTGATGGCCATTATCATTTCAAGGTCATGCCCTTCGGCATGAAGAATGCTCCAGCAACATTTCAGCGGCTTGTCAATCAGGTCTTGGCCGGGCTCGAAGGATTCAGCGCCGCCTACCTAGACGACATCGCTGTGTACAGCCACCATTGGTCCGAGCACCTCCACCACCTCCGAGCGGTGCTACAGGCCCTTCAGCGAGCTGGCCTCACGATCAAGGCCAGCAAAGGCCAAATTGGTCAGGGGTCCGTAACCTACCTCGGACACCAGGTGGGAAGCGGCCTGGTGGCCCCTCTGCAGCTCAAGATTGCCGCCATCCAGTCCTGGCAGCCCCCCATCACCCAGACCGAGGTACGCGCCTTTCTGGGACCCACGGGCTATTACAGACGGTTCGTGAAAGACTATGGTACCATAGTGGGGCCCCTCACAGAACTCACGTCCAAAAATCAACCCAAGAAGGTCAACTGGACCCCAGATTGTCAAACAGCCTTCGAACAACTGAAGGCCGCCATGTGCTCCGCCCCCGTGCTCCAGGCCCCCGACTACAGCCGGGAATTCGTCGTCCAGACGGATGCCTCCGACCACGGCATTGGGGCGGTCCTGTCTCAAGTGAACACCGAAGGCCTTGATCAGCCAGTGGCCTTCATCAGCAGGCGACTCCTACCTCGAGAACAACGCTGGAGCACCATCGAGAGGGAGGCCTTCGCCGTGGTATGGGCCCTCAAAAAGCTCCGGCCCTACCTCTTTGGCACACACTTTCGGGTGCAGACCGACCATCGACCCCTGCAGTGGCTGATGCAGATGCGGGGGGAGAACCCAAAACTACTACGTTGGTCCATCTCCCTACAAGGGATGGACTTCACTGTTGAACACCGGCCTGGGCCAGATCACGCCAACGCGGATGGCCTGTCCCGCTTTTTCCGCCTCGACGAGGAGAGTCCCCAAGAGGATGGGTGACTCTCCCCGCCTTCAGCTGGGGGGGACGCATGTTGGACAGGCCACATGAAGGGCCGCTCCCCCTCTGCCCGACCAGGCCCGAGCCCGGTCCCTCAAGTGTCACACACCACCACTTCACGTTTTCCGTCCCCTCCGGGACCCTTGCCTCTGAACATATCGACCTCGTGGGCCCGATCCACTACTGGCCCGCGCGCCCAGCCTGGGCGCCATCTTGGACACTCCGCCACGAGGCCGCGTGGCCCCCGATCGACCCCAACCCTGGGCCTTGCCAGGCCTCAGACATCCCGGCACCACCATCCACCCAGGAGGTGAGCGGACTACTTGGCAGGTCAATGGGAGAAAGAGGTGTCGATGGCTCTCCCCCGCCAGGTGCCGCTCGCCCACAACCTCCCCGGGCGCTGGCTCCACCCCCCTGCTGGGTGTCTGGACTCCCTCATCCCGGACCCCCCGACCTCCAAGTGCGAGGGTCCGGACATCAAAGGGCACCAGCCCTATAACTGAGGCAGCTCCAGAGCAGGAAGGCAGTTGTATCCTGGAGTCGAGAGACGCAGAGAAGAACTCATCCTTGACGGACTACTGGCGCTGCCGTAGCTCTGCCTTGCGAACTATCGTCCTGCCTGCTGGCGCTGCCGCAACCTTCGTAAACCTTCATCGTCGTCGGGACCTGCTGGCGTGGCCGCGGACCGTTTGTAACTACCATCTTCATCGGGACCTGCTGGCTCCGCCGCGGACCGTCGCTTCCTTCATCCATCTCGGGACCTGCTGGCTCCGCCGCGGCCCGATCATCTAGAACGCCGAGCTCGAGGATTGAGAGCTATTTTCATCTATTGGTAACAAGACTGTCCCGCTACCCTTTTCCCAATCCAGAGACCAGAATCAAGGGGACCCCTGAGTCCAGACCTCCTTGTACCATTTTACCGTACTTAAAGAATTGCTTATAAAGTATCGTTGAACCTTATCCTTGTGTGGTGTACGTCTGTGGGGGGGAAGTTACTTGTCTGTACGATCGCTGGAGACGGCTCCCCGGAGACCTCTCCCCTTATCCTCGGCCGACCCTCCCGGTCCGTCTAACAACCCACAGTTCATAATCCAATAAACACAATTGTTTTTTGAACACTTCAATCTGAAATGTGGCATTTCCAAGGTATTCTCCTGAAAGAGAACGCAGCCGCGATTCTCTTTAACCCTGGAAAACAAACACAGGTACTTCAGTTAGGTAGTAGAGGAATGGACACACGTTGCCTCGTCCTTTTCCTGACTGAAATATAATACACAATCCAATTGTCTCTACTCCGTGTGATTCCAGCCGGCAAACACACGGAAGCTCCTTACTCACGGTTGCCCCAAAGAACGGACGAACTTCTCCTCAGCTCTGCTCCGCATGGCGAATTATCGGCTCTGTTCTCCCGTGTGTCCAGGCTTAAGTTCCGGTACTGCGCGGCATCTGTTCTGCGCAGCGTAACCCTTGGCCCTATGGGAATTGAAGTTCCAATACCTGAGGTCGCCAAAACACCACGCATTGCGCGGACAGCGGCCCACAAAAGACCGATTCTGACACTTCCATGGTCACTTGCTGTATGCAAGCATTGTTTCCAAACGGCCCTGGAGATTCCGAGACGCCGATTTGGCCTCCTTTGAATGTCTCTTCTATACAAATTGATACTTTAAGCAGAATGAAGTCTGTGCTTTTACAGACAATAGTACCCATCACGTCATCAAAAGAGATGTATGATCCCCAAGTTGCAAGGACAGCATCGGAGATACATGAACTTTTATCAACAATTTGCCCCGTGCATTTCACAGAAATGCTTAGCCAAATCCTAAATATGTCGGATGCCATTGGTATCACAAACATATTTAAGACGATTTTTTTCGGGACTGTTAACACCATTCAAAGCAATTCTGGGCATTATTCCCAATTTTGTCCATTCAGTCTTTGGCGGCATACCCCTAATTTTAGGACTTGTAGCAGGCATTTTATTTTTGACCCTCCTGCTCCGATATGGCAAGCCAAAACACAGACATGACTCCGAAAGGATGGAAGAAATGATCCTAGCAGTATGCTACCGGGACCGCATAACTAGAGTCCTTGGATTGGCCCGGCTGAGAGATCTGAACATGACCTGGTTTCTTTCATTCAGACCTATATGGCAGACCTGCATCTTACCTGTGCTTCGATGTATGCTCTGCGGAGAAGAATGCGTGTTAGACACCTGTCTTGCACTACCATCAGCAGTACCAATGGATATCGATACATTGCTACGTCCTATAACGGCTCACGCATCGTGTTGTACCCAGCGGCTACCAATCCTGATGATGGCATCCATTGAGACTCCTGCGCTACGACTAGGTGGCGACAGTGAAGCAATAAATGAAAGCAGCATCCCCCAGGTACGACCTTCTGTGAGCATTGCTGATCCAAACATCGATGATAGCAATCATTCTCACAACTGCCAGGTTACTGCACTATCGGACCTGGTCGAACTGTCACCTGAATATGTAGACCTATTCTTTAAGAGCCTGTCTGATATGATGTTCTCCCCTGAACAGCAACAATGATTTTTGGAAAAAACATTTTGGCGCACAGCGTTCCCATGAACTCTGAATTTGGCCTTCAGTTTTGATGAACAAAAACTACTGAAAAGCGTTTGGAACTCTATTCCCCCGTTCACCATGAAATATTTTTTTTTTTAATTGAACATTTTTCAAAATATTTACCTTTTTCTGGCACAAATAATTTTGCTTAAAGTAGAACTATTCATAAAGAACAGAGCTTCTATTTTTAGTAAATCTAGAGACAATATATTACCACGGCCTCTAGCACATTTTTACAGCAATTGTATTTATATGTGATGAAATAGTCTTGACCTTCTTTTCTGTATTTAGAGACTTTTCATGTGTGATTTTTCGCAAAATCGTTCAAACTGATTACATATGCAATAATTTTTGAATGATTACTATGCTCGAAAACGTACAGTACCTATATTCTCATGTATTTCATATACACCATTTCAAATGCAATATGTATTTTGGGGTGGGTAGGAATACATGCGCATCCTATTGCTTTAGTTTTTAGTAATTTGATGGACATAAATTAGTGGAGTGGGTGTTGTGTTCTATCTAGGACCCCGATCAATATTGTGACCTCATGCCCCTATACGGCTATAATCAATAGATATCCCTATAATGTCATAAACGATCAGAGCCATATTTCAGTAACTCGTCTCTGCAGCTCATTACAGTACATGACACAGCAGAAGCCACTTCCTTAGATTTCTAGATAACACACCGAGTTCTTTCAACAGATAAAACCCCCAGCAACCTGGGAAAGCCCCGCTTGCTTTGTTTTGATTAGTAATAGAACTCTAACGAGCACTGTAAAAACGACCAGTTCTTAGTGACATCTTTATTGATGTCTTATGTCCAAAAACTTACGTCAAACAAGGCACCTTTCAGGTATAAATATTACCAATGTTGCCTTAAGCACACAGGATGGTGGTGGTGAATACAGGAGCAGAACAGCTGTCCCTTGCAGAGCCCAGCAGATGCGAGAAGCCCACGGACGCTGCCCCTCCTCCTTGACGCGCTGAGAAAGACGCTGTCTTTTCTCCTGCTGAGAAAATCGAGCTCCGGCGATAAAAACAGTCCGTGAGTACTGGTCTCACGAAAGCATGACTTTACGGGCACTTTGGATTTTGTTTCACAGTTCGGTGACCGGTTATGCACATTATGTTGGTCTTTCATTTTGACACTTAGAGGATTCAAGTTCACAATCCACGTTTTTATGTTGTTTTGGACTAGGGTTTAGCCAGAAGCACGACAACAACACGCACTGTTTTTATGGTACTTGATTGAGGATCTTGAATTCATAGCTTTGTGTTCACCTTTAAAGCTGATTTGTTATATGTGGTTAATGACACAATTAGGTGATTGTGGAGGTGCAATTTTTGGGTACACATAGTGATATTTTGACATGTTCCTTTTTTTGTAGAGTTGTCTCCTGAGGAAGGGCTTGTCATCTGCCCGAAATGCATTGGGGAGGATCTATGACTGGATGATTTTTGCGTTGGATGAAATTTATGAACTTTGCATTAAGTTGAACTTTTGATGAAGTATTAAATACTTTTGGAACCCCAATATGAGGTGGAATCAATTTTGATGAACTGTTTATAGACAATCCTGTCTATGTTTCAAGCTGTGTAACTGGGTGTCTCCTTCCAAATGGGGGGAGCTTTGTATTAGTAAATGGAAGAATGGTCACATGACGGTCAGACCATTGCACGGTGACAACTGGTATCACATATGGACGATTTGGAGTAGAAAAATTGCCTTTCCAAGGAGGAGGGAGCTGTACTTAGCAGATTGGAATCCATCTTGATTGTCTACCTATCGACTATAGCATTAAACTTCTCATGCCCCTTGCCTTTTTCCCTTTCCTGATGAATTTGCCTGCATGACTACTTTGTGCTGTTTGGTGAGACACCAGACCTGAACTTTCCTTATTATTGCTCCTCTCACCTTGCCCATTGACTTTTACTTAGTGGATTTAACTTGATCGCTTTGCCCATGCTTAGAGAACTCTTTGTAAGGATCATCCTGCCTTTGTTGGTGGTAGGAAACCCTAACCATAACCATCCTCTTTTTGGATTAGTTTTTTTTAACAATAGATTTAATTCGACTAAATGTGTGTTTTTAACCTATGTGCTGTAAGACTCATGGCTGAACTGCTTAATGGTGATGGACGGAGCATCAAACACCCCCTTTTGTACTGCTTTTGTCCGCCATTAGTGTGGCAGGGTATGCTCAGACGTGAGTCCCTTGCTCACTTTGCCACTGGATTCAAGCAAGCCGGGCTGAAGACGGCTGGAATGCCAGAAACCGGTCCTCGGAAGCTTGTTTCCGGTCCGGGAAAGACATGGTTTGGCAGTTCGGGCTGGACTGTTCCCATGAGGCACAGGGTCAGACTGTTTTGCATATAGCCATGTCTGAACTGGGGTGGCAGAGTGGGCTAAAGAACGGTGATGGATTAAACCCAGATCTTTGACTGGGTGTGAGTGTTTGATTGATTCAGATGCTCCGTCCATCACCACCCCCTTCTGTACCGCTTTTGGCCGCCATATGTGAGGCAGGGTATGCTCAGACGCGAGTCCCTTGCTCACTTTGCCACTGGATTCAAGAAGCCGGGCTGAAGATGGCTGAAATGCCAGAAACCGGTCCTCGGAAGCTTGTTTCCGGTCCGGGGAAGACATGGCTTGGCAGTTCGGGCTGGACTGTTCCCATGAGGCACAGGGTCAGACTGATTTGCATATAGCCATGTCTGAACTGGGGTGGCAGAGTGGGCTAAAGAACGGTGATGGATCAAACCCAGATCTTTTGACTGGGTGTGAGTGTTTGATTGATTCAGATGCTCCGTCCATCACCACCCCCATTTGTACCGCTTTCGGCTCAGACGTGAGTCCCTTGCTCACTTTGCTACTGGATTCAAGCAAGCCGGGCTGAAGACAGATGGAATGCCAGAAACCGGTCCTCGGAAGCTTGTTTCCGGTCCGGGGAAGACATGGCTTGGCAGTTCGGGCTGGACTGTTCCCATGAGGCACAGGGTCAGACTGATTTGCATATAGCCATGTCTGAACTGGGGTGGCAGAGTGGGGTAAAGAACGGTGATGGATTAAACCCAGATCTTTTGACTGGGTGTGAGTGTTTGTTTGAATCAGATGCTCTGTCCATCACCATCCCCTTTTGTACCGTTCATTGACCTTAAGGCAGCTTTTGATATGGTCCCTAGGACTAAACTTTGGTCCACCCTCAAGACCGTAGGGTTGCGTGACCCCTGGATGACATCATAACCAGATTCTATTGTGATAACTTCACTCAAATCCATAAATCCATTGGGGAGTAAATGAGGAAACCACTGATCATCTTGGGGTCAATAGGGGAGTTAGGCAGGGCTGTATCCTTGCCCCCACACTATTTCTTCTCTTTATCAACAGCTGTGTTGAATGCATTATGTACTGTGAAAAAGACTCGACGGTCCTCGAGGTTATCAAAATGTCAGCGTTATTGGTCTTACACAACACGCTGCTGATCTGAACAACCACAATGGGCATTAAACCTCTCCTTTTAAGGATTCAATCAATCTGAATTACCTCTGGCCATCTAAAACCAGGTTTATGGCAATAAACTCACATACGTGTTACAGAGTGGCATTAACACTAGAGGGGTTTGAACTGGAGAGTGTTCTCGATTTCGATTATCTTGGAATTTGGCTTTTCAATCCCAACATTTAGGATTCACTAGCAAGATCTCTTTCTATCCTGTTTCTCCACTCCTAAAAGTCTGGTGAGCCCAGGCAGTAGCAGCCGCTGCCTACAGAGCCTACGGAGCAGAAATCTGGAGGCATTGTAAAATAGGTGCACTGTGCATAGCTGAAAAGTAATTTTTTAAGAAGGCCCTCAAACGACCCCAGAGCACCCCATTGATATTTAAGCAAGGTCTACGAATTCGACCTATCTCCTTCCAAATGCGGCTTAAACTCATACTGTATTGGGTACGCATTTGTCAAACTACAGGACAGATTTGAATGACATCTTATGTAGGCAAACAATTGGGGCATTGTTGCCATGGCTGTGTTATATTAAACATTCCCTCCATTCCCTGGGGATGCAAGAGCTCTGGGTAGATAAGTCAGCCATTACATCTTCTTCTGCCAAAAGCTGAAGTCTCTTTATTGGGAGCATGAGGAGCTGAAGCTGAAAAACTAGCTAAATCTGGTTTTCTATAGTGATCGTTTCATTAGGTCCAATCCCTTCCCAGCTTTTGAGGCCTATATAGACCAGATTGACCTTCTCACCACTAAAGTCCTTTGCATAAGGTTTAGAATGGGCACCCTTCCTTTAGCTTCATTCCCTTCCACTTGGAAAAGTGGCTCAGGGGGAAGCAATCTCTGCCAAGCATGCAATGGATGTGCTGAAACTAACGATCATCTGCTGTTTTTTTGTCCCTTCTACTTGAAGCAGCTTAAGCGCTAGATCGTCCCCTTTCTATGCTTGATCGGAGTTCGCCAGTAAAAGGACAACATGAGAATTTGCAGGGTTGACACCTCATCCACCATTGTGTCTTCAATTGCTAAGTTTCTAGAGAGCGTTTGGCCAATACAGCACAAAGTTGTCTCGCTCCCACTCCTTACTGGCTGAGAATAACTCTCTAAAGCACAATCTTGTTGATCTGGGTATTGTTCCTTGCTCCATGCATTGTGTCTAAATTTTAGTAGTTATGTAAATCTAATGTTTCATTTTTAACACTGAGAATATGTTTATATCGAACATATTATTATTTTCATTGTTATGTTAACCCATAGTTTTATGATTTTATGTCATTTCTCATTTTGTCACTAAAGTGAGCCAACATTGTATTTTAAACGTTGTGTCTTGTTATTAACTGTACTCTTAATGGGTCTTATGTACTGCGCTTTTGAATTTGTGACTTTTATAATCTATGATTGAAATAAAGTTTTAAATCGAATATTAACAGGGATGCGTTTTGTGATTGCTTTGGCTTAGATTGCGTTGTTTTAAAATGGCTGTGTAATGTAATGCGAAGCTGTAAATCTTGGGCTCCATATGGTTTAATCGAAAGAAGATGACGTTGCTATTCGGCCCGTTTGTGGCCTAACATCCCCAGATATACACACCTAAGTTGTCTGCTGTATTGTGGTGTTTGTCGTGAGATGTCGTCGACGACATCTTATGGATAGGGACTTTCTTTTGTGTGTTAGTGGTAAACGGTTAGTATAATTAATCCAGGTGCACAGGGAATAACTGTATCAATTAGGATGAACTCCTACTGGTCGAGATTTCACTTGAAGTGAATGATAAAAATAGGTATATAAATAACATTATTTTGTATTTCCTTTAGAGTGAGAGACATCTTTTTCCTTTAGTGGAGCAGACAGGTTTAATTGTTGAAATTGCTTGCATATTGTATTTTGTATTTGCTTGGGAAACACGCTGAAGAAAATTGTAAAGGAGGGTGAGATGCTGAAGGAGCGAGATTGACTTCATAGTATGTCGCACTGTGATTGGCCGGTTGGTGTAAAGGCGCGCTGCAATTAGTTAACTAGGTCATAAAAACAAGAGAATTGTGGCAGAATTTAATTTCCTACAATTTGTAAAATACAAATTTGAATAAAAATGAAATTTTTCTAAACTTTATGGAAATTAATACAAGGAGATGTGACCTTACCTGGTAGAGTAGGGGAATATGTACTGCCTGAGGGTACGCCAGGATACACTGTATTGATGGATAAAGGATTACATCCATGTATGTGGCTTGAATAATGGCACAAAATTACAGAGAAAGACGAGGTTCTACAGTTCCCTTGTTATGGGAGATTCAGTTTGACAATCTTGAAAATTTAAGGAGGACATTTTACTAAATGAGACCACCTCCTAGACCTGCTCAATTTGAGGCTTTTAATACTTGGGAACACATAGCTCATCAGAAGGAGAAAGAAAAATATCAGGGAAGGTATAGGAGGAACATAAATCAGTATGCAGAAGCTAGATGGGTTGCACAACAGAAAGTATGGAGTGAAGATGTCATTCAGGGAACAAAAATGTATCCTTTGATAGCAGTCGAAGGAGATTGTGAGCATTCCAGTAATGACGCTGACGAGTGTCTATAACTCCAACATGGCTGCGGCTTCAGTCTGACACAGAAACTACAGTTCCGCTCTAGTCAAGCAGACACAACTCAGAAGTCTCCTGTCAGCAGCCCCAGAATGAGAAGGCGGTACCGGGAATGATGTAAAATCACTGACTTCAGGAAGGCGCTGTTTTCTCTTAAGGGTTGGTGGGCGGGCTTGTAGTGGGCCACACCGCCTTGATACACTAATACTCCCTGCATTTAGGCACCCTACAGTGATTGGGCACTGGTGAAGAGAGCACAACCCCACCCTCAAAATCATAAGGACCCCAGCCTGACCCTTCCTTGATTTTCTTTTTTTTTAATGGTTTCTGTTCTCTGTTGAGAAGACACCTCGACGGTGACAGGAAACCCTGGGACAAAGTGTCAAGTACACTCCACAGGATCCGGATGTTGATCATACAGTCCACCTCCAAACGTCACAAACCCTCCGATATATATATCAACAGAGGATTTGGGCCATTAGGTGAGGGGTAAATACAAAATAATAAACAGGGAAGGAAAGGAAGGGGTCTGCTGGGAAAGGGAATATCTGAAACGACAAAACACACAAGGATAAGAACACCGTTCTTTTCAGCAATATGAACACTAATATCATTTCCTTATAAACTGAATACCTGTGGAAAAAAGCAGGAATTCAGAAATATGTTTCTCTGATATCCCTCTTTGCAGTTAGACTTGTCCTATATGAAATATAAACCTTGTAAGACCAAAATCATAAATACAGCTGTAGAGAATGGACCTGATATACACTGTCTATCCTACCTTCTGCATGTAATTGCTCTTGAGCATAAGGGGGTTCCTGGGATGGTTTCCCACCAATGACACAGAAGAGGAGGACTGTGGAGAAGAAAGGGAATCAGCACTGAAGTAGAAATGCAGAACACAGCAATGCGTGGGAAGCAAGAACCACAGCACTCCGCTCTGCGGAATCCACTGGATAAGAGACAAACAGTTTATATTCCACAGTTAACAAAACGAAGGTATCCCAAAAGAAAGAACGGAATATTGTTAAATAGTATTATTTCAGGCTAATACTATAAGGGCACAATACTCCATGTAACGATTGATAGCTCTCACGGAAACGCGTAGCTGCGACCGCCACCGCGCTCCGCTTGCAGGTTTGATCAAATACACACTTATGTACACAAGCAGCTTGTTTTGGTGCCACGTAGCTGCGACCACCACCGTGCACCGCCTACTTAACAGTAGTCAGGAAGTAGAGAAAGTGCGAAGGCAATAATACCAAGTTCAGGAAGATACGGCGGCGGGTGGTGCCTATTACCACTCCGCTCCGCTCTTCTAATCTTTTCTCAATAGCCACGAAATATCACCCGATACTTCATGCATTGACACGGCAACGTGTGGCGGAATACCACCACGCTCCGCATCCTAAACAACCAAATCAAGGATAATGCGCTGCAGTTCCTTCACTGCACGCAAAGTAAAGACGGCAACGCGTGGCGGCCACCACAGCGCTCCGCTAAATGCCGGTAAACAATGGGGGCGGAAATCCGCTCCTACCTTCTGCCGTGGATCCAAACAACAGTCCCCCAGATGTATACTCGAAGCAGCGAGAGGCGACTCTTCTCTCTCGAAACCAAACACCGGAATAACACGCAACAGGAAGCATGTCATGCAGACTAAAGTAGCCTCAGCCGAGGCTTCTGGGAAATGTAGTTTTCCTTGCCATATTCTGAATTAACGTAATTCAGTCCTCCCAGCACAATCATGCAGGCACTTAGTCAGACCCTGACAGTATGTCCCCCTTCTCAGCGCCTACTAGGACCAGGCCGCAAGGGGAACCTACGATGGAAAGACCGTATGGCCTCAGGAGCATGGATGTTAGACACAGGTTCCCAAGAGTCATCCTCAACCGTATACCTTTTCCATGACACCAGGTACCACAGCACACCCCTATGAAACTTCGAATCCTTGATGCTCCGCACCACATATTCGAAGCCTCCATCACACAATACAGGGGGAGGAGCCCTACGCCTGGCCGAAAATGCTGGCTTCAGCAGATTACAATGAAATACCGGATGTATGCGAAGAGAACCAGGCAGTTTCAGGTTGTAGGCCACAGGATTAATCTGTTTCACCACCATGTATGGCCCAATGAATCTGGGGTGAAAAATGCTGCGAAGTTTGAATCTGATGTTTTTTGTCGAAAGCCACACCTTATCACCTACCGCATACGATTGACCTTGTCTCCTGTGTCTATCCTCGTATTTCTTATACTCTCTCTTTGCTTTTATCAAGTGGGACCTGATTTTCTTGTGTATGGCCTGAACCTTACGCATCTGTCCCAAAACAGTAGGCTGATTGGATACAACTTCTGGAATGGTAATGGGAAGGATTTTAGCGTCGTACCCATAGGTAGCACAAAATGGAGACACCCCCAAGGAACAGTGCCAAGCGTTGTTGTAAGCTACTTCAGCCAACCACAGTAATGAAACCCATGAGTCATGAGCCTCTGCAGCGTAACACCGAAGATATTTCTTCAGGGTTTGATTCAACCTTTCCGTTTGTCCGTCTGTTTGCGGATGGAAACTGGTTGAAAGAGAGGAGTGGATGCCCAGAGCCTGACACCAAAACTTCCAAAACCTGGCTATGAACTGTGGCTCCCGATTAGAGACAATGACTTCGGGTACTCCGTGTAGCCTGATGACATGGGTCAACAGTAATTGCGCTGTCTGACCTGCCGTAGGCAGATTCACGCAGGGTATAAAATGGCCCAATTTGGAGAGACTGTCGATCACCACTAGAATAGCGGTCATCCCCTGATCCGGGGGTAGACCGGTAACAAAGTCTAGGCTTATAGTCTGCCAAGGTCTTTTTGGAGTAGGTAACGGGATTAACAACCCTTTCTTTTTCCCGGTCTCATTTTTTGCCATAGCACATTCACTGCATGATCTTACCCAAGCGACAACGTCTTTCTTGACCGTGTCCCACCAAAAGTATCTTTGCAGTAACTGCATGGTCTTACACACACCTTGGTGTCCCGCCAACTGAGAATCGTGACACCTTTCAAAAGCAGTTTTTCTCATGGTATCGTCTGGAAGAAACAACTTGTTGTCTTGAAAAGGAAGTCCTTTCTTTAACGTGCGACCACTACCCTGGGCGGCCACTCTACCCATTTCCCTGGAGTCTTGGCCCGGCAGATGTGTTCCAAAAACGAGTTGGCCTGTAACACACACACCACCTTTTTTGGATCCACAATGGCCTCAAGTCTAGGTAGTTCTGTGGATGCCTCCCCCTGATGTTGTCGGGATAGTGTATCCGCCTTTTTGTTGTCAGCCCCAGGACGAAAAGTGATAACAAAGTCATATTCCGAGAAAAACAGCATCCACCTCATTTGTCTCTGAGAGAGGTTGCGGGCGGTTTTCATGTACTGTAAATTTCGGTGGTCAGAGAATACAGTAACTGGAAAAGCAGCCCCCCACAAGTGTTGGCGCCATTCTTGAAATGCCTTTTTAATCGCAAGCAGCTCTTTTTCTGCTATTGTGTAATTCTTTTCTGCCAGACTAAGCTTCTTTGACAAGTAGGCCACCAGATGTAATTGTCCCGTGAGGTGATTTCTTTGAGACAGGATAGCCCCTATTGCTTCATCTGAAGCGTCGGCTTCAACAATGAAAGGATGTTCTGGTTTAGGGTGTGCCAAGATGGGCGCTGTTGTAAAAGCAGCTTTTAGGGTCTGAAAAGCTCCATCAGTAACTTCAGTCCACTGGAAAGGTGCCCCTTTTTTCAACAATCTGGACAAAGGGGCTGCCACCTGAGAGAACTGTGCTATAAACCTGCGGTAATAATTAGAAAACCCTGAAAAACTTTGCACTTCCTTGATGCTTTTAGGAACTGGCCACTCTTGCACCGCCTTTACCTTTCTTTCAGACATCTGCAACCCAGAATGATTCAGCACTACCCCCAAGAATTCCACTTCAGGTACACTGAACTCACATTTGGAAAGCTTGCAAAACAGTTTGTTATCCCCTAGCTTCTGCAATACCTGAGATACATGAACATGGTGCTGTTTGGTGTTGTCTGAATAGATAAGGATGTCATCTATGTAAACAACAGCGCAAACATCCACAAACTCCTTCAGGACGTCATTAAGAAAATACTGAAACGCCGCAGGGGCGTTACACAGCCCAAACGGCATGACAGTATACTCGTATAGGCCATAACGAGTCTTAAAGGCCGTCTTCCATTCGTCGCCCTCCCTAACCCGGACCAGGTGGTATGCTCCCCTTAAATCAAGTTGTGTGTAAATCCTAGCATCCTTCACCTGATCTAGTAAGACAGAAATTAGGGGTAAAGGGTATCTGTTTCTTACAGTGTTTTTATTTAACACTCTGTAATCGACACACGCTCTCAACTCCCCGTTTGCTTTTTTGATAAAAAACAAGGGGGAGGCAGCTGGAGATCTGGAGGGACGGATGAACCCAATGGCCACATAATGGTCAAGATATTCCCTCAAGTGCGCTGTTTCAGGGACAGATAGGGCATACACCCGACAGGAAGGTAGTGTAGCCCCTTCCACCAAATCTATTCGACAATCGTAGGGTCTATGAGGAGGCAGTTGTTCAGCCATACTTTCACTGAAGACATCCTCATACACCTTATATTGTAGGGGCAGTACCACCATCTTTTCTGCAGCTGTGGCCACTACTAACGACAGATAAGACACTGCAGCCTTTTCCACACATGATGCAATCACGTGTTCTGTACACTCCTCGGACACAAACCGAACCTCCTTCGTTTTCCAATCAATCGTCGGATTGTGGTGGCTCAACCAGGGCATTCCCAGTATAACCTCGTATTGAGGTGCCTCAATGATATTCAGTTTCAGTTCCTCTCTATGGAGTCTTTCTGGTATTTTCACAGACAACACAAGGGTGTCTGTTTGTTCAGTGATCTTTCCTGACTTCAACGGTTTCCCGTCCACAGCTAATACCTCTTAAGTGAAATCTCTTGGCACTCTTACTAAAGATAAGGCGGATACCAACCCGCTATCAATGAAGTTCTCTGTGGCTCCGGAGTCAATCATGACTCTCACCTGGTGGGTCTGTAGCTGACTCTCCAAGCCCATGGGAAGGAGTATGTGTGTCTCTGTTTCTAACAGTGTCAATACAGTTAAGGAAGGAATCTGATAAGGTGGGGAACCCTTTTCTAGTACAGACTCTACATTTCCTCCTTTCTCCATGGTTCCCATCGATGTGATGGCCAGCCTTTTGCTTCGATTCCATACACCACTTGCCTTTGGCTTAGTAGGGCAGTCCCTAACATAGTGACCTTTTTTCCCACAGTAAAGGCACAGGCCCAAAGCTCGGCGATGTTCCTTTTCTTCTTTGAACAGAGGGGCCTTGACTGCCCCTATCTCCTTAGGTTCGGTACCCTGTTCTGTAGCCGTCACTGCTCTCCGTGGAAATGTGTCGGACCCAAAGTTCCCACGATCCCATCGCCTCCTGTCGCTCCCTCTGTCACTTATCCTACCATCCAAACGTAGGGTCAGATTTATCATGTCAGCACAGGTAACTGGCTGGGGATCTATCTGTGCTATAACATCCTTGAGGGACATCCTCTTTCCCTCTGGCCAAGCTGTTTCAGCTATCAACCGGTTGAAGTCTGTCAAATAGGATATCAAATCCCTCTTACCCTGTCTAAGTGTCAGCAGCTCCCTCTCTGCGCTGAAAGAAGTGGCTCGTCGATCGAACACCCGCTCGAACTCAGCCCTAAACGCCGTCCAATTATTCAGCACCGGGTCGTCATTGCGCACCAAAGGCACTGCCCAATTTGCCGCATCTCCAATCAAATAGGAAATAGCGAAAGCCACTCTAGAATGGTTGGTCGGGAAGGAGGCCGGTTTGCACAAGAAGTGCATCATGATTTGTGTCAAGATAACTTGGGTTTTAGAAGGATCCCCAGAATATCTCCCAGGGCTAGCAAGAGGGATAGGAGGTGGAACAGTGACCTGGATTTGTGAGGGAGAGGCATCAAAGGGGTTCCTACTTAATCTGTCCACCTTTTCTTTTAAGGCAGTGGCCTCCGCCTTGGAAGCAACAAGCTCTTGTTGCACCAATACCAAGGCCTGAAGCACATCCTCTAAGGTAGCCATATAACCCCCACCCGGATCGGGTGTAGCTAAATTCGTGGGCGTGTTATTCTGTCAAGTACGCTCCACAGGATCCGGATGTTGATCATACAGCCCACCTCCAAACGTCACAAACCTCGGATATATATATCAACAGAGGATTTGGGCCATTAGGTGAGGGGTAAATACAAAATAATAAACAGGGAAGGAAAGGAAGGGGTCTGCTGGGAAAGGGAATATCTGAAACGACAAAACACACAAGGATAAGAACACCGTTCTTTTCAGCAATATGAACACTAATATAATGTCCTTATAAACTGAATACCTGTGGAAAAAAGCAGGAATTCGGAAATATGTTTCTCTGATATCCCTTTTTGCAGCTAGACTTGTCCTATATGAAATATAAACATTGTTAGACCAAAATCATAAATACAGCTGTAGAGAATGGACCTGATATACACTGTCTATCCTACCTTCTGCATGTAATTGCTCTTTAGCATAAGGGGGTTCCTGGGATGGTTTCCCACCAATGACACAGAAGAGGAGGACTGTGGAGAACAAAGGGAATCAGCACTGAAGTAGAAATGCAGAACACGGCAATGCGTGGGAAGCAAGAACCACAGCACTCCGCTCTGCGGAATCCACTGGATAAGAGACAAACAGTTTATATTCCACAGTTAACAAAACAAAGGTATCCCAAAAGAAAGAACAGAATATTGTTAAATAGTATTATTTCAGGCTAATACTATAAGGGCACAATACTCCATGTAACCATTGATAGCTCTCACGGAAACGCGTAGCTGCGACCGCCACTGCGCTCCGCTTGCAGGTTTGATCAAATACACACTTATGTACACAAGCAGCTTGTTCTGGTGCCACGTAGCTGCGACCACCACCGTGCACCGCCTACTTAACAGTAGTCAGGAAGTAGAGAAAGTGCGAAGGCAATAATACCAAGTTCAGGAAGATACGGCGGCGGGTGGTGCCTATTACCACTCCGCTCCGCTCTTCTAATCTTTTCTCAATAGCCACGAAATATCACCCAATACTTCATGCATTGACACGGCAACGTGTGGCGGAATACCACCACGCTCCGCATCCTAAACAACCAAATCAAGGATAATGCGCTGCAGTTCCTTCACTGCACGCAAAGTAAAGACGGCAATGCGTGGCGGCCACCACAGCGCTCCGCTAAATGCCGGTAAACAATGGGGGGGAAATCCGCTCCTACCTTCTGCCGCGGATCCAAACAACAGTCCCCCAGACGCATACTTGAAGCAGCAAGAGGCGACTCTTCTCTCTCGAAACCAAACACCGGAATAACACGCAACAGGAAGCGTGTCATGCAGACTAAAGTAGCCTCAGCCGAGGCTTCTGGGAAATGTAGTTTTCCTTGCCATATTCTGAATTAACGTAATTCAGTCCTCCCAGCACAATCATGCAGGCGCTTAGTCAGACCCTGACACAAAGCAAAGGAGGACCACACCAGTCATTCTCTCTTCTTGTTTCTTATTCTTCTTATACCCCCTGTTTGTGTTCTTGAGTGTCCTTGACCCCCTTACCCACATCAAGGACAAACTAGTCAAACCTCAGGCTGGCAAAAGAGTATATCAATAAATGATCCTGCAACCAAGAAGCCTAAGAGTACCGTATGTAAGGAAAGGAGGGATCTAGAACACCCGGCCTGACCACATATTCACAGAGATGATAGGGGAAAATGAAAGGAGAAGGGGACACATATTGAGACAGAAAAGAGTGATGTTGAAATAGAAGGAGACATTAGTGACATAGATGATGATCTTTTCAATGGCTTGTTGATGAATCGTCCACCTCCATACAATGAATCTCAGAGGGAGATTTTGACAAATGGAAATACAGTTGAAATTCCAAGTGTCCCTGTTATGCCTGAAATAACAAAATAGACTACACTTGTTTCTTTTTTAAGAGGGGTAACAGAAATACCAGCTCTATTGAACACATTTAAATTGAATGCTCCAGACACTTTAACCATTCAAGCTACTATTTGTCCTGGTGTTACCTGTGGGAGGGATGGGTGGGATGGGTGGAAACAGAAGCGAGGAGGCTGGATTGGTGTAATATTGGGGCATTTTATTGTCCAAATGGTCGACTATAGTGTACATAGGCATCTTTTCAAAATAACGGAAAAAGGGAAAGAAAAATAAAACAATACGTTTTATACATATTATGGATTCCGTCCCAATGAGATTTCAGTTCTGTCCCATTGATATTCCAGTTCTGTCCTAATGAGGTTCCAACAAAAGTAATAGTTTCTTCACTTAATCCCTTCTTTATTGCTTCTTTTAGATGTTCCGGTGTGCTGGAGGGGGTCCCAGAAGGCTTGCAGAGGGAGTAAGCAACAGAGGATAAAGATTCTGCAAGTATAACTTGCAGTGCTTTTCTCATTCTACCCTTTCACCATACCCCGGTGGGAGGAGTTGGGCACATGTAAGGAAGGAAGGAGCAGCAGGTGGGGAAAAAACTCTTTGATATATGCTCGATATTTAGGCTCATGTAGCATTGTTAGGAGACTTGTGATATAGCAGGGTTAGGAAGTTACTCCTGTGCATAAAGTGAGAAGAACTGTAATGTCCAAGAATAATAACAAAGGAGAGAGAGAGAAAAAGAAAATAAATAAATAAATAGAACAACCAACAAATGAAATGAGTATAGCAGCATAGCAGAGTGGGCTTATTTTCCCGCTACCCAACCTCCACACCCTCTAATATTTCGGTACCGCATCTAGCTGCAACTCTCCTGAGTTGCGGCGGCTCTTGAGCGTCCTCCAGTGACCACCACTCCTCGTTCCAAATGTCTGTGGCTTCTTGGGCTTCAATTTCCTCCCGATAGGCGTCCACCTCTTCTATGTCTTCACTGGTAGAGTCACTTCTCCTTGTTTCTTCTTCTGTGGTCGATTTCCTCCCAGCTTCCTCTTCCTTCAAACTCCTCCTCGACTCCCTGTTTTAGGTTCTCTCCTCTTTTATGGCCGCTAATTGGTCCTCCAGTTGTACACCCCAGCTCCCTGATTGGTCCGTTCGACATGACGCGGAGGTCCCATCCTGCAGAGACAAACTACAGTCCATTCTTAGTGTTTCTTACCATCTGATATCATCAGCTGGACACAGGAAGAAAGGAGATCGCAGCACTGAAACAGGAGGTAAGCCGGGTTTTGGTAGAGGGCCTAGGGTGCTTCCTCACAGTACCTCTTTATAAATCTGAGTCACAGGTAAATACTGTCCCTACTTTGACTATGTGTACAACAAGAGGGAGAGAGGTAGAAGGGCAATTTCTACTCACCAGGAGTGGTAGGTCCAGCTACAGCATGTGCCCTAAACAAGTAAGTTATACAAAGGAAGCTGCGCTGTTCCTCAAATGGGGGAATGTACGTGTCACACTGATGTCTGGATGCTGTTGGTCTCAGTGAGTCCTACAGTTGGGCATCCATTTTGTTGGATGTAATGCCCTCACACACCCTTTCAGGTGTCATGCTTCATCATCTGGGCTGCTCCTCGTTGGGTTGGCGGTGAAATACCCAACGGGCGACACCTCAAAGAGGGGCCCTTTAGCGGAGATCTTCTGTCCAAAAGCCATCTGGTGAATTGTGGGTGTGGGGCCAATAGTGCGTAGACGTATAAGTGAGTTAAAATAAAGCTGGGAGTACCAGTGTAAAGTTTATTCTGGGGGTCTCCTGCTCTAGTTAAAATAAGAAAACTAACCGGTACTCAATGGAATGCAATGTTTCCTACACGTGTCTCAGTTAGTGTGTGATCTTAGTGGTCGACATGTTTCTCGCGTTAATGTACAGTGACTCGCGATTCTTCAGGACCTTAGGAGAAAGTCATATGTCATAAGTAACTGTCTACGTATAGAGGATCTCAAAGAGTATCCAATGTTCTGCTCTAAAAACTCACAAAAAGAGAACGTGCTTCATGTGTGAGTGTACCTGTGTTGTGCTGGAACTACCTATTGTGTAAAGTTTCCAGGCATCATCAGTACCCGGCGTACTGCACAATGGGTTCAAACTTCCATAGAGTATGAAGTTTCGATGCCGTGTGTCAATCCTCTCGACCTACCCACGCCACCGGCGTGGGTAGGTCGAGAGGACATACAGTTTAAACTTTAGCAACAGAGATTTTGCTAACATGAGGCCAGCTGGAATTTAACTGTAGAAAGTAGTGACCCTGATTAAAAAATGGAGTGAGAGAGCTAAATTGTAAGGTAGATGGTCAAAAAAGAAAGGTAAAATTCAAACGCTTCCAGGTGTATTTGAGGAGATGGAGAAATACAGATGCTTTGCATGAAAGAAGTACCTGGTGGAGGATATGTACATATGCGTTAGACTAGGTCCTATATTTTGACGTTCACAAATGAATTTCCAAAATTGAGAGAGAATCCAGAGGAATGGTACAGACAGATTGAAAGTTATGTGAAACTTTCAAAATATTTATGGATTGATTTGAATACCTTGTTTGCAATTGTGGTTCCAGGTGGTATATGGACAGAGTGTAACATTTCTGTAGATTGGGCTAATGCAGAACCAGATAGGGGTCCCAAAACAGGTGCATAATCTCCAGTGGTATTAAAAAAATACCAACAGATAATAAATCACCTGAAGACCAAAATTCCTCCTAAAGAGATTGATTGGTTAAAGACTGACAGAACAACCCAAGAACTTAAAGAATCAGTTCATGACTATTACGAGAGATTGAAACAAGTTTTCAGACAGTATAGTGGAATGGAAAATGTGTCAGAGAAAGATGTGGGACATTTTGTTTACAGATTTCTGACTGATTTGAGACCTGAGATTTCTTCTATGATTCATCAGCATTTGAATCGGTTGGCAAAACGGACCGCTTGATGAGATTTTGCAATACACCAAGTATTGCGGATATGAGATTGAAGTGAAACACAAGAAGTTGAAGAGAAGCTAATGATTGTGCAAATGAAAGCTGTACAGAAAGGTCAGAATCAGTCAGATGTTATAAACTCGGTTCTGGTACAGGGAGGATATAATCAAGGTCTTATGATGCAAGGTGTTAATGGTTTTGAACTGCAGAATTTTAAGTCACAGGATAGAGGTTGTAGTGTTCAAGTAGATTCTAGAACAGGTGTTGATGTGTTAGCTTTGAAGAAAATGAATCCACGTCACGTGTGCAGACAAATTGGGCATTGGTAATGCAAGTGTAGGTTTATTGTAAGCAGTGCTGGAAATCAGATACAGAAAGGAGGGTATACACAGTCTCAGACAACTAACGTGATCTGGACTCAACAGGCACAAAGACAGAGGGTTCAAAATCCTAATACACCCCAATCAATGCAGGTACCACAATCTCCAATGCCTCAACAGAATGGTGAGGTACAAAAGTACAATATGAATCAATCAACCAACAAACAGAAACTCTTTCCTAAATCAAAATGCATCACAACAGTATTTGATTCAGACAGACAATTTCAATCAGGACCCGTCAGCCTGATGGGGCCCAAGGGGGAGGAGGACTGCATGCTTGCAAAAGACTTAGAGGTAGACTAGAGTGGTCCATATGTAGATAAAGGGATAAATGCGAGTCAAGTCTCATTCCTCGTTGACACTGATGCTACCTTCTCTGCTGTAAGAACAGCAGAGGTCCCTAAACTACCCCTCTCAGGAGAGAGTATCCAAGTTTTAGGAATTTCAAATAAAAGGTTGTCCATCCAAATTTGCAAAGCAGTTCCTGTTAAAATAGAGTCCTTTGACGATCAACATCGATTTGTGCTGTGTGATTCAAGTCCAGTTAATCTACTTGGATGTGACTTATTGTGCAAGCTTTATTGTTCTATCTATTGTACTCCAAAGGGTACTGAATGTCATACCAAGGATGGAGATGTTGTTTTTAAACTTCCATGACAGAGATCTGACATGGAAATGTACCCTCTCTTGAAAAAAGAGATGACTTGCTTTTTGAATTGAGTGACACTGTGTTACCTAAAGTCTGGGTCTTTATAGGTAAAGATATTAGACTAATCAAAGGTTTTGAACCAGTCTGAATTACTGAAAAAACAAATGCAGAGTTTCCGAGAATCCCACACTACAATTTGACTCCAGATTCTATTGCCGGTATTACTCCTATGATCAATTCACTGACTGAGCAAGGGATCCTAAAAGAGATAATGTGGAGTCCATGTAACTCTTCCATTACAGGCTTGCATAAGCCAAATGGCAAGTATCATATTGTGCAGGATTTAAAGAAAGTGAATGCTATTGTAGTTTCTTGTTGTCCTGTGGTAACAAATCCAGCTGTGATAACGTTCCAGATTCCATGCGAGGCCAAATGTTTTTGACTTGTGGCAGGCATTTTTCTCTACCACCTTGCATGATGATAGTCAGTATCTATTTGCTTTCCAGTTCCAGAATTTTCTTTCGGTATGCTGCTGAGTCCTACATGGTTATATGGAAACCCCTCAATATTCAATCAGATTCTCAAAAAGATTCTTGAGTCTCTGGTAATGCCAAATCATTCAGTGCTAGTACAGTATACTGTTGACGTGCTGGTGTGTCAAATACTAAGGAAGCTTGTAAAATTGATACTATTCCACTTTTAAATCATCTTGCTGAAAATGGACATAGAGTGTCCCCGACTAAGATACAATTTTGCCAAACTGAAGTCCTGTACTTAGGACACCACATTGAACAAGCATTTGCAATGCAATAGGTCTCGCATTAGGAAAGTGTGAGCTATTGGTATTATAAATAACACATTTTTTTAATATGTGTTGGCTTTGAAAATATTTCAATTAATAGCATTATCATTCACAAAGCCACTAGCTTACACTTTCCTAATGCGAGTCCTATTGGCTATGACAATGCTTGTTGGTAGCAAGCAAGCAAGGACAGTGTTGTTGTGGTGCTGAGTGATGATGTGGTTGGGCTGAGTGATGTGGTGGTGTCCCCTAGTGATGTGGTGGTGTCCCCGAAGGATGGAGGGTGGAGTTGGAGGGTGGATTTGGAGTTGGAGGGTGGGGTTGGAGGGTGGAGTTGGAGGGTGGAGTTGGAGGTGGAGTTCGAGGGTGGAGTTGGAGGGTGGAGTTGGAGTTGGAGGGTGGAGTTGGAGGGCGGAGTGGAGTTGGAGGGTGGATTTGGAGTTGGAGGGTGGAGTTGGAGGTTGGAGTTGGAGGGTGGAGTTGGAGTTGGAGGGTGGAGTTGGAGGGTGGAGTTGGAGGGTGGAGTTGGAAGGTGGAGTTTGAGTGGGAGGGTGGAGTTGGAGTTGGAGGGTGGAGTTGGAGGGTGGAGTTGGAGGGTGGAGTTGGAGGTGGAGTTGGAGGGTGGAGTTGGAGGGTGGAGTTGGAGGGTGGAGTTGGAGGGTGGAGTTGGAGGGTGGAGTTGGAGGGTTGGGTTGGAGTTGGAAGGTGGATTTGGAGGGTGGAGTTGGAGTTGGAGGGTGGAGTTGGAGGGTGGAGTTGGAGTTGGAGGGTGGAGTTGGAGGGTGGTGTTGGAGTTGGAGGGTGGAGTTGGAGGGTGGAGTTGGAGTTGGAGGGTGGAGGTGGAGTTGGAGGATGGAGGTGGAGTTGGAGGGTGGAGGTGGAGTTGGAGGGTGGAGGTGGAGGGTGGAGGTGGAGGGTGGAGTTGGAGGGTGGAGTTGGAGGGTGGAGTTGGAGGGTGGAGCAAGTCAGACAAGGCGCGCTTTTAAAAAGAAAGGTGCGCTCCACTATTGCCTACTCTGACGAAAACACTGGAGCCCACTCACTGATTGTAAGGGAGGGGGAGGGAGAGAAGAAAGGGAAATGGAGGCGCTGGGGCAATGACACGACCAGTGGCGTCACTGGGGTTGGTGTCACCCGGTGCGGGTAACTCATGGTGTCACCCCCTCATGACTTACCGCATGGACCACCTCTGTCGGAAAAGTACGGTGCTAGGTACTGTCTTACTCCCTCTAGCTCCCTCTCTCTGTCTAGTTCCCTCTCTCTGTCTTACTCCCTCTAGCTCCCTCTGTCTCCCTCTCTCTGTCTTACTCCCTCTAGCTCCCTCTCTCTCTGTCTTACTCCCTCTAGCTCCCTCTCTCTCTGTCTTACTCCCTCTAGCTCCCTCTCTCCCTCTCTTACTCCTTCTAGCTCCCTCTCTCTCTGTCTTACTCCCTCTTGCTCCCTCTCTCTCTGTCTTACTCCCTCTAGCTCCCTCTCTCTGTCTTACTCTCTCTAGTTCCCACTCTCTCTCTTACTCCCTCTAGCTCTAGCTCCCGCTCTCTCTCTTACTCCCTCTAGCTCCCTCTCTCTCTCTTACTCCCTCTAGCTCCCTCTCTCTCTGTCTTGCTCCCTCTAGCTCCCTCTCTCTGTCTTACTCCCTCTAGCTTCCTCTCACTCTGTCTTACTCCCTCTAGCCCCCTCTCTCTTACTCCCTCTAGCTCCCTCTCTCTCTTACTCCCTCTAGCCCCCTCTCTCTGTCTTGCTCCCTCTAGCTCTCTCTCTCTGTCTTGCTCCCTCTAGCTCCCTCTCTCTCTTACTCCCTCTAGCTCCCTCTCTCTGTCAAGAGCCCTCTAGCTCACTCTCTCTGTCTTACTCCCTTTCTCTATCTAGCTCCCTCTCTCTCTGTCTTGCTCCCTCTAGCTCCCTCTGTCTCCCTCTCTCGGTCTTACTCCCTCTAGCTCCCTCTCTCTGCGTCTTACTCCCTCTAGCTCCATCTCTCTGTCTAGCTCCTTCTAGCTCCCTCTCCCTCTGTCTTGCTCCCTCTCTCTCTATCTCAATCCCTCTAGCTCCCTCTCTGTCTAGCTCCCTCTCTCCATGTCTTACTCCCTCTGTCTCCCTCCCTGTCTTACTCCCTCTAGCTCCCTCTCTCTCGGTCTTACTCCCTATAGCTCCCTCTCTCTCTGTCTTACTCCCTCTAGCTCCCTCTCTGTCTTGCTCCCTCTAGCTCCCTCTCTGTCTTGCTCCCTCTAGCTCCCTCTCTATCTGTCTTGCTCCGCCTAGCTCCCTCTCTCTCTGTCTTACTCCCTCTAGCTCCCTCTCTCTCCGGCTTGGTCCCTCTAGCTCCCTGTCTCTGTCTTGCTCCCTCTCTCTCGTACTCCCTCTAGCTCCCTCTCTCTCTGTCTTGCTTGCTCTAGCTCCCTCTCTCTCTATCCTACTCCCTCTAACTCCCTCTCTCTGTCTAGCTCCCTCTCTCACTGTGTTACTCTCTCTAGATCCCTCTCTCTCTGTCTTACTCCCTCTAGCTCCCTCTCTCTGTCTAGCTCCCTCTAGTTCCCTCTCTCTTGCTCCCTCTAGCTCCCTCTGTCTCACTCTCTCTCGGTCTTACTCCCTCTAGCTCCCTCTCTCTCTGTCTTACTCCCTCTAGCTCCCTCTCTCTCTGTCGTACTCCCTCTAGCTCCTCTCTCTGTCTTCCTCCCTCTAGCTCCCTCTCTCTCTGTCTTACTCCCTTTAGCTCCCTCTCGCTCTATCTTACTCCCTCTAGCTCGCTCTCTCTGTCTAGCTCCCTCTCTCTCTGTCTTGCTCCCTCTAGCTCCCTCTGACTCTCTCTCTCTCTGTCTTACTCCCTCTAGCTCCCCCTCTCTGTCTAGCTCCCTCCAGCTCCCTCTCTCTCCGTCTTACTCCCTCTAGCTCCCTCTCTCTGTCTAGCTCCCTCGAGCTCCCTCTCTCTGTCTAGCTCCCTCGAGCTCCCTCTCTCTCTGTCTTACTCCCTCTAGCTCCCTCTGTCTCTGTCTAGCTCCCTCTCTCTCTGTCTTACTCCCTCTAGCTCCCTCTGTCTCCCTCTTTTTTCTGTCTTACTCCCTCTAGCGCCCTCTCTCTCTGTCTTGCTCCCTCTCTCTTATTCCCTCTAGCTCCCTCTCTCTCTTGCTCCCTCTCTCTCTGTCTTGCTCCCTCTAGCTCCCTCTCCCTCTATTGTACTCCCTCTAGCTCCCTCTCTCTGTCTAGCTCCCTCTCTCTCTGTCTTACTTCCTCTAGCTACCTCCGTCTCCCTCTCTCTGTCTTACTCCCTCTAGCTCCCTCTCTCTCTGTCTTTCTTACTCTAGCTCCCTCTCTCTCTGTCTTTCTCACTCTAACTCTCTCTCTCTGTCATCTTACTCCCTCTAGATCCCTCTCTCTCGCACATTAAACTGGGGGGGGGGGCAGGACCCCCCCCCCCTTTACACTCTCTGCCGCTTTCATGTGGTTTCTCTTTTAAAGCTTTTCAAGATGCAAAAAGAAATCTGTGTACAAGGCACCAGCGAGTTTGTAGACGTGAGAATTTTACGATATGAAACAGCTAAAGTAAAAGCTAATTTCCAAGCGCTTAATAACCCCTCCCCGGCCCCCCCTCTTTAGCACCGTGTCTTTTTCCATATAAATGGCGGGGGCCCCTCCTTACTACACTTTTCAACCTTTAACTAATGAGAACATTTCAATTCGAATAGGTGAGAAAATATCTGTTCGCTTTTGTTTTTAAAGCGGATCGAGTCTCTCCGAGGCCTTCGGGTGCGGTGCAGGGGGTGCCATGTACAGAGGCCTGCTGGGTGGGGGGAGGGGGGGCGCAACCAGATGGTGTCACCCCCATGTGAGGGTGTCACCCGGTGCGGTCCGCACCCCCCGCACCCCCCTAGTGACGCCGCTGGACACGACAACGAAAGCCAAACCAGCTTGGCTTGTGAAATAGGTGCAGCACTGTTAGAAAGAGTTTATACTGCAGCTGTCTGCGGAGATCAGAGCAAGTACATGGCCGGGGCAGCTGCAAGAAGGCGCCATAGACCGCAGTACCCCCTGTTCTGCAGCAGGCTGCAGGACAACCCTCCCTCTCTGTCCATCTGGCGCTGCTGCTCAGCTGGAGCCTGCTAATCGGTTGGAAGACTGGGAGGGAGAAGCGGGGAAAAGACACACCACTGAAAGCAAAACCAGCATGGCATTCGTGAAACGGGTGCAACGCTGATAAAGTACATTCACAAATATATAAACAAGCTTTCTGAAAAGCAAGCTACAAAAAAAAGGCGGGGTATCGTTGAGATTTGTGTAAGTAAATGGAGAGGGAGGGAGAGAGTTGGAAGAGAGAGTGAAAGAGGCAGAAACATGGAGGGGAAAAGAAAGAGCAAAGGGAGAGTGTGCAAAAGGAGACTGGGTCGAGAAAAGGATAGGAAAGAGGAGAAGGATGTAATCGCGAGTGTTACATAGCATTTTTTACATATAATTTAAGCTCGGACACTGTTGTAGATGTATCCAAGGGCAAGAGACTGCCTGCTGGTTAAAAAAAGCATGTTAATGAGGAAATTGCATGGTGCAAGCTTTTGGAGAGAGGTTCGATTGAAGTAAACGAACCTGCTGCAGCTGTCCACCACGTTTGCAGGGGTCTATAGATCTCGGAGTCCAGTCACATAGGTCTCGGCAACAGAACAGTAGAAGCCACTGAGCTGCTGACAATAGGTATACCAGTGCCAGTGTTTAACTTGCAGTGCGGTATTTTGCACAAAAAACATTTTTTACTAATGGTCATTTTGAGCAGAGGAGCAAGTCAGACAAGGCGCACTTTTAAAAAGAAAGGTGTGCATCCACTATTGCCTACTCTGACGAAAACACTGGAGCCCACTCACTGATTGGAAGGAAGAGAGAGAAGAAAGGAAAATGGAGGCGCTGGGGCAATGACATGACAACGGAAGCCAAACCAGCTCGTTTTGTTTACTAATGGTCATTTTGAGCAGAGGACCAAGTCAGACAAGGCGCACTTTTAAATAGAAAGGTGAGCATCCACTATTGCTTACTCTGACGAAAACACTGGAGCCCACTCACTGATTGGAAGGGAGGGGGAGGGAGTGAAGAAAGGGAAATGGAGGAGCTGGGGCAATGACACGACAACGAAAGCCAAACCAGCTCGTCTTGTGAAATAGGTGCAGCACTGTTAGAAAGAGTTTATACTGCAGCTGTCTGCGGAGACCAGAGCAAGTCCATGGCCGGGGCAGCTGCAAGAAGGCGCCATAGACCGCAGTACCCCCTGATCTGAAGCAGGCTGCAGGACAGCCCTCCCTCTCCGTCCGTCTGACTCTGCTGCTCAGCTGGAGCCTGCTAATCGGTTGGAAGAGTGGGATGGAGAAGCGGGGAAAAGACACAACACTGAAAGCAAAACCAGCATGGCATTCATGAAACGGGTGCAACGCTGATAAAGTACATCCACAATTAAATAAACAAGCTTTCTGAAAAGCAAGCTACAAAAAAAAGGTGGGGTATCGGCGAGATTTGTTTAAGTAAATGGAGAGGGAGGGAGAGAGTTGGAAGAGAGAGTGAAAGAGGCAGAAACGTAGAGAGTAAAAGAAAGAGTGAAGGGAGAGCATGCAAAAGGAGACTGGGTCGAGAAAAGGATAGGAAAGAGGAGAAGGATGTAAGCACAAGTGTTACATCGCGTTTTTTACATATAATTTAATGCTCGGACACTGTTGTAGAAGCAGCCGAGGGTAAGAGATTGCCTGCTGGTAAAAAAAAAAAAGCCTGTTAATGAGGTGAAAGAGAAGGATGTAAGCGCAAGCCTTTGAAGTCTGATGCGAGGCAAATGGTGGGTTGTGACGTGGCTGGTGTGGCTGGGGAGCGGGAGGCATTCCTTTGAAGTCTGATGCCGAGGCTCGGGGAGCAAATGGCAAGCGCGCACACGGAGCACATGCACTGTGCGTATCCGCCTGCCAAAGCTTTTTTGGTAAGCTTTCCTGTTGCACCTCTATATGTCTCGACAGCTGCAATGTGCAAGCGCATTGGCAGGTCGAGATCTAAAAAGGAGCAAGGAAAGTGTCACAAGAAAGAATCGCTACGATTCTTAACATGAGTCCATCTACTACCCAAAAAAAACTCTGTATGTTTCTAAGAATGGTGGACTACTGTCAACAGTGCATTCCAATTTTTTCCTTAACAGCAAAACCTTTCCAGAGGCTGACACACAAAGTCGTATCTGATGCACTACCTTCAGATGACAGCTGTATGTTGCCTTCACTGAACTACGAGAATGCCTTTGTAGGGCACCTGCTCTGGGAATGTCTGATTATAACAAGTGCTTTGTGTTGTTCTGTAGGGAAAAAGAAGACAGTGCTCTTTCAATACTGACAGAAATGCATGGAAGTGGGCGCAGGCCTATAGCCTACTTTTCTGCGACTTTTCACCCTGTTGCTGCAGTGTTGCCTAGAGGTTTGAAAGCGGTTGCATCTACATGTGTGTTTCTTCAACAGTGTGAAAGCATAGTCATGGGACATCCACTGACTGTGTTTGTGCCCCACGCAGTGGAAATACTATTAACCTATCCTTGGACATGGTTCACTGATAGAATATCAATGTTAAAAATCTCAATGTTAAAAATATCAAAAAATATCGACTCCCATACCTACACAGGTAAGTACAAAAATATAGAATCAAAAATATTGATGTAAAAAATATAGATGTAAAAAGTATCAATTTAAGTATATCTATAAAATAAAATAATATATATTAAACTTATTACATATTAATATTAATTTTAACAAAATAAATTACATTTAATATACAATTTTACAAACTATTTCAAATAAACGTAATTAAAGAAAATAAACACATAATATAATAATTTATACATATATATTTACTTGAAAATAATTATAAACTTTTCTCTTTAATTTATTTTAAAACTTTAACATTATATAAAAAAAAATATATATAAATAATTTAAATATAAAAAACATTCTAGAATAAATTAAAACACTAAACTATGACCAAATATTCAAAGTTAAATTGCCCAATACAATCAGTGCAACAGTAGAAAAAAGTGTTGGATAGCAAAATAATTAAATTTACTATTCCAAGGGAAAGTGTTGGGGGTAAACAGTACTATTCTCACTCCAACCAGTGTAACAGTAGGGAAAGTGTTGGATAGCGGAGGGGTAAGAATTACTATCCCACTCTAGTGAGACCAACACTAGGGAAAGTGTTGGATAGATGGGGGAAAAAATTACTCTTTCCACTCCAGTGAGTGCAACAGTAGGGAAAGTGTTGAATAGCGGAGGGGTAAAAATTACTATTCTCACTCCACTGAATGAAACAGTAGAGCAAGTGTTGGATAGCGGAGAGGTAAAAATTACTATTCCCACTCCAATAAGTGCAACAGGAAAGAAAGTGCGGGATAGCTGAGGGGCAAAAATTACTATTTCGACTCCAGTGAGTTCAACAGTAGGGAAAATGTTGTATAGCTGAGGGGGTAAAAATGATTATACCCAATCCACTGAATGCAATATTAGAATAAGTGTTGGATAGTGGAGAAGTAAAAAATGTATTCCCACTCCAGTGAGTGCAGCAGTATGGAAAGTGTTGGATAGCGCTGGGGTAAAAATGTCTATTCCCACTCCAGTAAGTACAACAGTAGGATAAGTGTTGGATAGTGAAGGAGTAAAATAAAAATGTATTCCAACTCCATTGAGTGCAACAGTATTAAAAGTGTTTGATAGCGGAGGGCTAAAAAATACTATTCAAACTCCAGTGAGTGCAACAGTAGTCAAAGTAGGAAAAGTGCTGAATAGCAGAGAGGTAAAAATTACTATTCTCAATCTAGTGAATGCAACAGTAAGTGTTGAATGCCAGAGAAAAAAAATACTATTCACATTCAAAATTATATATATATATTAAAATGTTTAAAAAATAATACAACTTAATAAACGATATTTTAAAAATATGAAATATATCAAAAGAACACATATTATAATATCAATTACATATAACACAAACCTACAAATACTATATATAATAAAATAATAAATACATTTACAAAAAAATAATTATTTTAAACTGCAAAATATTTACAAACTAAAAAATGTATTAAAACAAAAATGCAAGGAGCAACGATAGTGTCGAAGTGAAGATCACTCGTCAATCAGCCCTCAGCCCTCACGCCAGCCGCGTACATGATCGGCTAGGCGCCCTGCGTTGCACGAGTGGACGTGCAGGCTGACAGTGGGAGACGTGCCTCGGAGGAGCCCAGCAGGAGCAGGAGCGATCAAGGTAGCAGTCTTTTGCAAAATCCGCGCTGTGCCTCGCGACCAGCCCGACTTGGACAGGAAAGCTCTTTTGTTTGGCGAGCTCGCTTGGATTATAGTGTCTCTGGTCTCAGCCGCTATCACTGCCTCGGGGTGTCAGGTGCCCTGCCTAAGACGCCCTTTCAGCCCTCTCAGCCGCGTGGGAGCCATTCGGAGGTACCTTACCAGACGCTTGGAGATAAGCAGCAGGGGCGCTAGGAGGGGCAGTAAATTGATGACTGCCAACAGCGAGCCTAGAGACAAGGCTCTTTCTGAAGGCAGCAGCAACGCCAGAACCAGAAAAGAGGTCAGTGGGGCAAAGAAGCAGCTGGGGAAACTCGGGGGAGGGGAGGGGTTGCTAAAGACATAACCAGCACTAATACTCAACCTGTACTTGCCAAAATGTTTCAAGGAGCCAAAGGGAAGGCCAAAGGGCAGGCTTCAAGCACCAGCAGTAAAACTTCTCCACACATCCCCCCCGAGAACGCCCCCTTGGATCTGACCCCGGCTCAAGCCCCTGCGCCGATTCAGCAGCCTGAGACCTACCCTGCAGATGTACCCTCGGGGGTTCAATTACAAACTAACGCCAGGGCTATTTCAGTCACATCAGGGAGGGTGGAGATCCCAAGCAACATCTCTTTCCCCCTTTCTGAAATGGACCAGGCAAACCAGTTTGGCTCTATTGCTTCAAACTTAAACCGTGAGGGCTGCTCCCACGAACATGGCTCTGACAGCCCCGGAATACCCTCCACCACCCCTGAGTCTGGTATTGATAACTTCATTCAGGGTTTGGAAGCAGTCGCTGGCGCGCAAGCACCCTGGGCCCCAGATACTGGGCCTGAGAACTTTTATTCTGTATCTGACGGCACTGGAACATCTTCCGATGAAGGGGGTTTTGACACAAGCAAATGCGACAGTGAAGAATCAATCAAAGACACCGGCACGGTGCAGCGTACCAAGAAGGCAAGATGCAAGGGGAAAAGGCGGAGCCAACTCAAGTGGGACTACTCAGATTCACAGATGTCTTACCCCCTGGACGAGGAAGAGGATATACAGCCATCTGATTCGGATAAGATAAAAGGCTTGCCGGCCACCTTTGAACCCTCTGAGCCCTCAATGGCATCAATCTTAGCCTCAATCAAAGAGTTCCAAGAAGAGGTACGGGCAGATCATCGTGCAGCGAAGGGGGCAGCCAAAAAACTGCAAGGAGGCCTCAGACGTCTAAACAAAACATGTACTGATATAAGTGACCGTGTCTCTATGATGGAGGGGTGCACTGAATGTCTAGAAACTGAAACCACTGCGGTTAAAAAGCAAAGCGAGGCCAACACCGCCTGCCTTGAGGACATTATGGCAAAAATGGAGGAGCAAGAAAATCGCCCGCGCAGGAACAATCTCCGCCTGCTTGGTATTCCGGAGGGTAAGGAGGGAGAAGACCCGAGAAGGTTCATCATAAAACTTTTGCAAGATTCTTTCCCTGAGCACCCTGGTTGGGACTGGGAGCGGGAGGTACAGAGGGCACACCGCTTTTCATTCAACCTAAGGCGGCAACGTAATGGCAACAGGGGTACGGATGGCGGGCACCCAAGGATGTTCCTGGTATATTTTGGGAATTTCCTCCTGAGACAGCTTATTTACGATCAAGCCCGCCCAAATTCCAAGAAAGGGGCTAATGGAATCAGCTTCTCTGCAAAACCAGACTTTTGCCACCAGACAATCGAGCTAAGATGGCGCTTAAGACAGCTAATCTTTCCATTTCAGCAGCTGTGAGCAGAAGCCTATCTCATGAACCCTGCTAGACTTAAAGTTATCTTTAATGGGGGCTCCAAGATATTTTTGTCAGAAATTAAAGCTGGGGAGTACCTAGAGGAGATTACGTCTAAAAAGGACCTAGATAAAGAGTCCAAAGGGCACACAAGCATTGGCATTGACACAAACTATCTTTTTACCATTATACTTTTGTATCTTTGTACCTTTAAACCTGTAAACTCTTGGGCCTCCCCCTCAGAATAATTTAGGTTACTGTAAGGCTCAAACTTTTGTGACCCAGCAATGTACTACCATAACTTACTAATATGATCAGAAAGAAAAAAGGGCGACTTAGCCGTACTAGATCTTAAACTTTCAAAGGCGTGGTTGGTGGCTGAACTTCACTAATGACTACCATCACTCAGTTTGTACCTGATTCGTCTGAGAACAAGGGGGGGGTGGGCACTCAAGGGGATGCAGCAGGAATCAGGGACACTCTTTTTTGCACACTTATTTACTTATTTACTCACATACGCAATAGGCAAGGTTAAGGTATACTTGGAGAAAAAAAGAGGGGAGAGCTAGTTGGCTCAAGAGACTATCGGTCATTTCTTCTTTTAAAATACTTTAATGGCTAAAAAAGGAGCTTGCAGGTTTATCTCGGCCAATATCTGTGGGCTAAACGATGCAGGAAACAGGCAAAAAGTTGCACAAGGGCTACGGTCTCTAGGGGGGCGACATCATATGTCTCCAGGAGACACACATAGAGGGATCACAGAAACACCTCCTGAATTCATGAGGGTATAAAATCACTGGAGCTATCACACAGGGCGCTAAAATAAAAGGGGTAGGAATTATGGCTGAAAGGAGACTGCCCTTTCAAAAATCCACGCGTTAAATCCGACTCACTTAGCAGATGGGTGATTGCGGAATGCCACCTGCCCACAGGCCCCCCCTTCACTACATGCTCAATCTATGGCAGCAACACTGATGATCCAGGTATCATTAATGTGATCTCTGGGGAGATAGCTCACAAGCCCGCACCAATAATCCTATGTGGCGACCTTAACATCAGCCTGACTACTTCCTGATCTCATCTTCCCTACTAGGCAAATGTACCATAGACATGGCTCCACGGTTCATGTCAGACTATAATCCGCTTATCTTGAATATTGGGGAGCTTGAGAACTGGAAGGAGATTCCAAGGTGGAGCTTCGAGAAAGCACTCTTACAAGATGCTGGCTACCGGGCTCATATGCAAGCCTGGATTCAGGGATTTCTTGAAGTAAACCTGGGATGGGCCTCTGACATAATAGTTTGGGACACACTAAAAGTGGGTATCCAGGGTGAAACTATAAGATTTTCAATTAGAAAAAATAAAAAGGAAAAACAACTAATAACTGATTTACAGTAAAAGCTAAAAAAAAAAATCAGAAACCACACTAGTTCAAAGGGTCCAAAGTGGAGTGGAGACTGAGAACATCCAAGCCGAAGTTACACTCATTAAGGCAGAAATAGGGGTAGTATTCGCAGAAAAAACAGCAGCTAAATGGGCGGCTACGGGTGAAACACATTATGAGTGTAGTGACAGTATTGGCCACCATCTTGCTGTCAAAACTAGGCAACAAGTTGTATACAGCGAAATTTGCTCAATTCGATTACCAACAGGGATAGAGACCAGTGACGCTATTAAGATCCATGAGGGTTTTCAAGACTTCTATGCAGCGTTATATTCTGAAGAAAATAATCAGCCAGCTGAATTAGATAAAGTTGAAACTACTAGCTACATGCATGACATAGAACTCAGGCAGCTTAACCCGGGCGACTGTGAACAGTTGGAGGTCACTCCAAGTTGGGACGATATTTCGGCTGCCTTAGCTAGCCTGCCTGACGGCAGAGCCGCAGGAATAGATGGTATTCCTGTGGAATTTTACAAGATATTTGCACCCCAAATAAAATCCATCTTTCTTGACGTAGTAACTGCTATATTCAACGGAGGTTACCACCCTGCCTCCTGGTCCAACACCAAAATCTCCATATTTCCTCAAAAGGATAAATCTCTCTTAGAAATGGGCTCATATAGGCCTATTACCCTAATAAACTGTCACTCCAAGGTTTATTCCAAAATGCTCGCAATAAGAATATCTATGATATTAGAAACCCTGGTGTCAGAATGGCAGCATGTATTAGTTCCAAAAAAGAGTACTATCAAGCATATACGGAGGGGTATCACTCTATTTGATGCAGCACAGGTGTCAGGAGACCCGATGTCCTTGATTCTGTTAGACGCTGGAAAAGCATTTGATCGGGTCTCCTGGCGGTTCCTTGGGAGTGTCATGAAGAGGATGGGCTTTGGTCCTAGACTCACGGAGGCAGTTCAGGCTCTATATCAGTGCCCGACGGCCTGTGTAGTGATAAACGGGAGGCTATCTGAGAACTTTAACATCTCGCAGGGCACAAGGCAAGGATGCCCCTGCACACCCTTGCTTTTTGCCCTCTACATAGATCCCCTAAGTAAATAGAGAAAAACTCGACAATTTTGGCAGTGAGAACACAGGGTGTTAACACTAAGTTCATGGCGTACGCGGATGACCGGCCATCTCCACCCCTGTCCCTGAAAGCGCTATTCTAGCATTACAATCGGAAGCACAGGCATTTGGAAAAATCTCTGGGAATGCATTAAATAGTAACAAAATACGGGGTGTCCCACTCTTACAGGCCTGAAAACCTATTATACAGTGGAAATATTGATTATGCCTCTGTGTATTGTAAGTTCTAAAGATACCCGGGGTAAATTTTTCTTGTGGTGTTTAGGACAAAAGGCAGCAGAATGACATGCGGACTTTCTAGTTGAATACTGTAAAAATGGTATAATACCTAAAGGGCTACAGGTAACTAATGAGCCCGGCAGTTTTATTGCAAACAAAACATTTATAGAAAATTGGACTTTGGTAGCAAACCACTGCAGCCGTGATTGGATGCTTTTAGTTATTGAGACGGCACAAGAGGTTTTGGTTTTTGAGCGGAAAGAGATTGAAGAACTAGAGGCAAAACTCAACGATCGCACAGCCCTAGACGATGCAAAATCGAAACTCCGTTATATACAAAACGATGTATCAGGGTACAGTGAATACTTGGCTAAAAAAAAAGCAACAAACTTAGAAAAGATATTACCAACTACAATCCTGAGTTTGTATATCCTTACCTTCAGAAGGATTTTTATGAACGTCCGAGGGAACAATACCAAACACGTAAACCATGGCAGCAGCAACCTCGTAACTTCCCTAAGAAAAAGGTGAGGTTCTTTGAAACATCCTATACAAGTTCAGAATAAGAGGGAGAACAGACAAATGATAAAAGAAATACCAACGAGAGAGACATTCCATCAGGCTCAAATAGGGAGGGTTTGTCTTTTTTGGAGCAGCGCCATCAGAATTTTGGACAGTCAAGGGGAAAGGGAAGAGGACGGGGCAATTACAATCCCCAACCCCAATTCCTTCAACGTCCAAGGACAAGAAGCCAGAAAATCTGGGACTAAATAAGCAACATAAGGCAGCTGTTATAAACCTTTCACATATGAATTAACCCAAGCACAAATAACACTTTTAGAAAAGGGATTAGGATATGCTTTATGTTCCCCTGTAGATAGATATTCACTGGAAAGAGACCTGCAGAGTTTCTTCAGGAAGATTAGGTTGAATATTTTCTTTGAGGGCAAAGAGAGACAACCCAGTTTCAACAAATCAGGTTTAAAAATAGATCCTCTTGGACCCCCACCCTTAACATGGTCCATAAAGATATCGAGACTTTTGACTTTTGAACGAGTGGTGGACAAAAGCATTGATGACCTTTTAAAACATAAAAATTGTTCTGCAGTACAGCACTGACCTAATCTTGGAACACTCTCTTACTCATGCAACCGGTCTGCCCTCCCCATTTCTGCTCTTGTTGGGAGAGGAGTCTCGCTGTTGTCTCTTCAGGCAGGTATCCTTTGGGTACTATAAGAGCGTCCGGTTAAAGACACTGAGGAATTCTTTTAAGGTGTTTGGCAATATACGTCAAATCTATGGTCTTGGAAGGTTCAACCACTATACCCCTATCAGTTTGAACTGCAACTTACCCGCCATCTTTGGCCGAAGCTACTTAGCAGACTGGTACAAGGCTGGCATCTTAAAACTTGGAGACTTAATCACAAACGAAAGAGTGAATGCTTTTGCTGACTTACAAAACAAATATGGCTTGAAAAATCAAGACACCTTTAAATACCTAGCTATTTATGACTTTCTTTCATGAAAGGCTGGGGGACTCGCCAGGTTCTCGGAGGTCACATTTATTAATCTTCTACGGACCCCAGCAACGCCACGAATAGGCTCTATCTACGCTGCCTTAAATATCGAAACCCCAGACGATCTACCCAGGATAGTGGACACGTGGTTATTGAAACTAGAGGCGCCACATAGTTTGTTTTTTAAATCACTTGAACTCTCCCATAGTGACTTGCTGTCAGAAAAATTACAGGTGCAACACTTTAAGACCACCTTCTTTCTATATATAACACCTAGTAAAATTGCCAAATGGGGAACGGGTAAGGGGACTACCTGTCCACGGTGCTCCGAGTTCGGCGCCAACTCTATCAACATGTTTACCACCTGTCAAAAACTATCCCCTGTCCTTCTTAGAATACAGGAATTTCTGGGAAAGGTTATGTCTCAGGCCTTTGTACTAACCCCCATGACAATCATGCCTTTCTAGTTTTTGTACAAACCTTAGGTGTTCTTCTGTGTATAATTTTGTGTCCTTGACGAAATTGGTAATTTTCTTTT
Source organism: Lissotriton vulgaris (assembly GCF_964263255.1). Classification (NCBI taxonomy): domain Eukaryota; kingdom Metazoa; phylum Chordata; class Amphibia; order Caudata; family Salamandridae; genus Lissotriton; species Lissotriton vulgaris. Next base: position 661,286,446 of record NC_141698.1, on the reverse strand, counting down.
TTTGTGTGCAATTGTAGGGGTGGGGGGCTGGGGGGACACAATGATGTTAAACACTGTATACTTTGCATTGGACAAATACCATTTTTAATTTAAAAAAACACAAAAATGCATTAATTTTATTTCCTACAATATAACTCCACACCAATAATAAAACACTTCAACATTGTTTATTACATTTATTTACATAATTAATGTATTTATTACCCACCCTTTACCCCTTTAAAAGTAAAAACAACGCACACAAAATAAACAATTATCCAAAGTAAATATTAATTCATTAACATTAAGAACTATAAATTAATTCAACACAAATTACTTCTCATCCTTTACTCCTATAAACACCACAACACACACCTGAAATTAATCACAAAATTACCATCATTAATAACCAATTAATTAATTAAAATTATTTAACAACCCATTATTAATTCATCAATTAAAAATAAATTACTTCCCACCCTTTACACCTATAAACACAACACACACCTAAAATTAATTACACAATTACCATAATGAATTACCAATTAATACAAATTAATTCAACAATTATTAATTCATTATTAATTATATACTTTACACATTTAACACTATAACATCTCAATTAAAAAATATTTTATTAAATAAAAAAATAATCAATACATTTAATATAATTAAATTACTTACCACCCTATTCCCCTATAAACCCACAACCCTCCATGGAACTAAAAGCACAAAATTCAAAATTCATAACTCCTAAAAATGTAACAAATATATTAAAAATACAAACAATTCTTATACAAAAACATACATCGCATACAAATCAAATATTGGGTGTGAGCTGGAGGCAGCAAAAGGGAAAATGAAGTTCGGGTTTACACTGATGGCTGACCTGGATTACCGGATAGTTTAATACAACCTATGGTTAGACATTATCATGGGCCTGCACATGTAGGAAGAGATGCAATGATGTTCCTCTTTCAAAAGGTGTGGTTCAATCCCAGATTCAGAATGATTGCCAGAATCTGTGCCATCATTGTGGAGTGTGTCAACAACAAAATGCTAGAAAGAAAACATAAGTTGCAATGAGTCATGTTGGGAGATCAGCAGGTCCTTTAACCAGATGCAAATGGAATTCATAGAGATGCCCCATTGCAACAGTTTGAAAAATGTTTTGGTCATTTTTTGCATTTTCTCAAAATGTGTGGAAGTTTACCCAACAAGAAGAAATGACAGTCTCACAGTAGCTAAATTGTTGTTGAGGGAGTTAATTCCAAGTTTTGGATTTCGGGCTTCTCATGAGTCATACCTAGGAACTCATTTTAGCAATGAGATCCTGAAAATGTAATGTGCAGCATTACAAGTTGAGCAGAAGCTCCATTGCAGTTACCGACCAGAGGCTTCTGAACTCATGGAGCAGATTAATGGCAGCTTGAAATCCAAATTGGCGAAGGTGTGTGCGTCAATGTCTTTGAAGTGGCCTGATGCATTGCCACTTGTGTGGTTGAGTCTGAGAAGTACACCAGACAGGAGGACAGGATTGTATGGGACAGCTCTTGCCTAAAGGTCAAGGTGTATAGGTGTCAACAGTACCCGGTAGGTTTAACATCAAGGGGGAAGAACCATAGGGATTTAAGGTTCTCGATGCCTTGGATAATGCGCGGTATGCCTACCCATCTCTACCGGGATACACCTTGACCTTTAGGCAAGAGCTGTCTCATACAGGTAGTACAACTAAATATTAACTGACACTAAACCAGGTCATGTTTTGCTAGAGATAGATGTAACTAATTAGGTCCTGAAGAATCGCAGCCAGAGTGCAAAGGCGAGAAACATGTTGACCTCACAATATGTAATGTAGTCCTGGATCGTGACGTGGAATCCTAATTTCCTGCGATCATAGACTACCCACTGTTTTTACTTGTGGCAGGGGACCACCAGAATAAATTGATCTCCGGTACCTTGTGCCACATTTTAATCCACGTACCTACACTATCCTTTCCTTCGTGGCCCCTCACCCGCACTTCACCCATAGGCAGTTGGTAAAAAGATCTCCGCCAAAGAGCACCTCTTTGAGGTGAGCCCGTTGGGCATTGCACGGCCTGCCCAACGAGGAGCAAACGCCAATGATGAAGCATGACACTCGCAAGGGTGTGTGGGCCATTAAATCCAACAAATTGGATATCCAGGGTAGCCCTCCACTGAGCACTACCTCAACCTTCCCTGTGACCGCACTTTTCCTTTCCCCCTATCCTTTAGGAACAGCCGAGTCTGTCTTTGCTTGTCACTGTCCCTTGGGGCTCTGACTTTGGCTGGACCTTCCATTCTCCAATTTCCGTGAATGGTAATCTGAGCCCTTGGATCTTCATTTGATCCACCTCCCCTCCTTTTGACATATATTGGATTGGGAAAAGCCATGAGGCCTTTTACTGAAATCTCTCTTTGATGCAAATGTGTATTAATTTCTTATTATTTATTTCCGGAGTTTTATACAGCGTGAACTTGACTTGAAGGTATCAGGTATCAGAGCGATTTACAAGAGCACTAGTTGCATTACATAAGGACACTTTCATTTTTGTTAGGCATTTTTTGTATATGTAGGAATCTTTTCAGTTATTACCTTGATATTAGCTGCTTTGCTTATTGCTTTAGACCTGCCATATTATGTATCCATAGAAGATCCTATGCTTACATCTTCTTTCAAAACTGCCAAAACTAATAGCATTGATTCTATTGCTTTTATTGACAACACTTTACATCTTGATTTTTCAAAGCCTGATTATTAACTAAATGTTTACACTAGTTTACTGAATGAGTACATTGACACAATGAATGCTAGTGATTGCTACGTATGTATGCAATTACCTGCATCAGTTGCTGTGAGGGATAAAAATAGATTTCCCATACATAAGGAGCATCGGACCTATATTATGTTAGCATGATGCATCTATACGTACCCTCTTTTGCTAAAACTATATGTATATATTTTATATGCGCTTGCAGGGGGAAACGTTTATTCGCTCCTTGCGTATCTATTGCAAACAGAGTAGGCCGAGAACCATACAGAGGCCATTTTCCGAACCTATGCTCGAACACAGGCTGTGATCACGTGTTAGTCTCCGGCAGTTGTCAAGCCCCAGTATATCTGAATTACTGGGAGCAGCTGAACGTAGGCTGTCTACTCGACTGTCCTGAGACTCAAGGTCGCATCTGGCTTTGAGTGCGATAAGCGCATTCCTGGAGGCGCCGTGCATACACTCCCGGGACCAAGACGAAAGGGAGTCACCCCTCCTGACCTTCCCGGTAATAAATAGTTACGCTTTGAACTAATCATGTGTGCCATATATGGTCCTTTCCTAGAGCTTGAGGGCCAACTGGTGTTTTTCCTTTTACAGTGATTATTTGTGTTGAACTGAAAAGTATATAACCTCCTGTTTGAATGGGAGCCAACAGTCTTCTCCGTGCACCTGATGGGTGAGGGTTGGAGAGGCTCATCTATAGAGTATTTTTGATAAATAAATGATTGAACTTTCTTCACTGCCAACTGATTGATTATTTGGTAATGGGATTGGGCTATTGGTAGGTATAACCCTTTATGTTATTTTTATGGTACTTCAGTTGGCGACTCTGGTGGGACTCCGTGATAGGGTCGTCCTCCCCGTAACCGGGTAGAAAGGACAAAGAAGGGGAGCTCTGGTCGAGCGGGTGGATGGACAAAAAACATTTTTTTTTACTCCGCTCTCGCCATCAGTGTGCCCCAGCTGCTAGTGACCCTTCACCGAGAGTCCTACGGGCGTAACCCAGGAACTGACTGTGTTGGTCTTCAGGAGTTGGCAGTGAAGAATACGCAATTATAATTGTGTGCACCAGGTGAGTGGATTGTTTTTTATGTCTTTTGGAACGTGCTGTTGAGCAGTGCTTTTGAAGCAGTTAACTGTGTAGGATTTGGTGGTCGGTGTACCACGGAAAATCTTTGGGGTCTGACGGGGCAGCATTGTGACTGCACGGGTAGATGCTCCAAGACTTGTTTTGTGAACTATAGAGATGCCAATCAGACGCCCTGGTGTGGCTCATGTGGTACGCACTCGGCCAGACTGGTCTCGGAAAAGGCCTCTGGATGTACCTGGGTAGCCTTGGGGACATATCTGAAGCGATGCTAAGGAAGCGGGTGTTGGAACCGGCCTCGTGGCGTGGTCCCATCCTCCCGCAGGGCGGGACCTGGACGACCTCGACCCATGTCCTCCGGCCTAGGGCGACACCCTCCACCCTTAATGAGAGCCGCCCCTCCGGGCGACTGCCAGCTCTTCCTACAGACACAAAGGTCCGCATCCCCAAAGATGTTGTCAGAGAGTACTATAAAAACGACGACATCCAGCAATGGTTTAAGGCCTACGAGGTAGCCATGACCTCGCACCGAGTACCGCAAAAAGACTGTGGTGCCGGGTTGTGGGGGAGGTTCGTCAATGAGGGGAGAGACGCCCTGCTACAGCTCCCCGACGCCAAGATGACCTTGTACAAACACATGAAAGCCGCCCTCCTTACTCGCTATGGGCTCACCCCGAGATGTACCGGCAGCGATTCCGAGACTGCAAGAGGATCCCCGGTACCACCTGGGTGGAGTATGTGAACTTCTATAGTGAAGCCTTAGAGGGGTGGATCAAAGGCAGTCAAGTCACCACCTACGAGCAGCTGTTCAACCTCATTGTATGGGAACACCTCTCGAACAACTGTTTTGTCAAACTCAGGCAGCATCTCCTCGACAGCAAACTGACCGAGCCACGTAAACTCGCCATCGAAGCCGATCGATGGGAAAGCACCCGGGTCCCCCGGAACTTGATGGGAGACCAAGGCCGAGCTCAACAGCGATCCCACCATCAGCGAGGCGGAGGAGGAGGCCAGGGCCAGGGCAGGGACACCGCCGCGGTGCCGACCACCAACACTTCACCTCCCCTGTCCGGAAGAGGAGCCCCCCCAGCACGACCGGGGCCCCGCTCGAACCTTATCTGCCACAAATGCCAGCGACCCGATCACTATGCCAATGACCCCAACTGTCCCAGAAACCAGCAATCCAACCCCACAGGTCCGCAAAACCGCCAGATCGCCGCCGCCTCCCTGGGGGAGGAGCAGGGCGAAGAAGAAGACTATGGCCAAGACCAGACCGAGTGGGAGCCCGCAACCATATCCCTGGTATGTCTGGGCGAAAGAGACATGGTCCCCCGGGCCCCAATCCCGGCAAACACTCAGAAGTACAGCCAGTGGGTCACCATTAATGGACACCGGGCCGAAGCCCTCCGCGACACGGGAGCCAGCGTGACGGCCGTCCGTTGCCACCTGGTGACCCCGGATCAAATCTTGCCCAATGTACTGTGCCCAGTACGGTCCGCGGATAATTCCGAGAGCCTGTGCCAGATGGCCCGCGTCCCCTTTGAATGGGGGGGGGAGTGTCGGGCATGCTGAAAGTGACCGTCCGAGACGATGCCCCCATAGACTGCCTCCTCGGGAACGACCTTGAGAGTTCCCCCTGGGCCAACGTCGAGCGGAGAGAGCATCTGGGGATGCTAGGCCTCCCTGAGTGGGTCTGTGCGACAACCCGATCCATGGCCGCCCGAGTCGTCACCTCAACCGAAGAACCAAAATGCCCGAGACGCCACCGCCAGTCGTCTCCGAAGACACCGACCCTGAACCCGGTCCACCGGGGCCCAACTGTGAAGAAATTGCCCCGCTCAGCAACCTCCCGGAACTGTCCCAATGGCGCCAAGAAGGTGGCCCCACTCGAGAACAGTTCCGTCAAGAGCAAAAAATGTGTCCCTCCCTCGAGGGGATCCGACAGCAAGCTGCAGCTCAGAGCACAGGGGATGCCTCGGGGGCCCACTGGGTCTATTGGGACAACGAGCTCCTCTACAGTGAGCAGAAGATTGCTGAGCTAGGGGCCAGCCGGGTATTGGTGGTCCCCCTCCGGTTCAGAGACTTCCTCCTGAATCTGGCACAAGATGTGCCCCTCGCCGGGCACCTGGGGCAGGACAAGACTTACAGCCGCCTGGTGACCCACTTCTACTGGCCCAAGATGAAGAATGATGTGATCAATCACTGCCGGACTTGCCCCACCTGCCAAGCCAGAGGGAAGAGCGGCAGAAAACTAAAGGTCCCCCTGCAACCTTTCCCAGTCGTCAACACTCCCTTCGAGCGGGTGGGGATCAACATTGTGGGGCCCTTGGAGCCCCGAACATCCCAAGGTCACCGTTTCATCCTCATCCTGGTGGACCATGCCACCCGTTATCCCGATGCTATCCCTCTCCGGACCGTGACGGCTCCTGTGGTGGGCCGGGCACTGATGGGGATCTTCTCCCGGGTGGGCTTCCCCCGAGAAGTCGTCAGTGATCGGGGTACGAACTTCATTTCCCGCTACATGAAGTCACTGTGGCAGCAATTCGGGGTCACGTACAAATTTACGACCCCCTATCACCCCCAAGGGAACGGACTCTCAATCGAACCCTCACGGGGATGATCATGGGCCTGGAAGAACCCTTACAACGCCAGTGGGACGTGTTGCTGCCCTGCCTCCTCTTCGCCTATCGGGAGGTCCCTCAGAAGTCCCTGGGATTCAGCCCCTTCGAACTATTGTATGGGCACCCCGTCCGGGGTCCCCTAAGCCTGGTCAAAGAAGGCTGGGAGGTGACCGCCCAAGATGCTCCCCCCGACTTATACCGGTACCTCCTGACCCTCCGGAACCAGACTCGGCGGTTCCGGGAATTGCCAAAACCAACCTCGAAGCCAGCCAAGAAGACATGAAACGCTGGTATGATCAAAACGCCTCTTCTATTGAGTTCGAGCCGGGCCAACAGGTCTGGGTCATGTCCCCGGTCGAACCATGTGCCCTCCAGGACAAGTGGACTGGGCCCTTCAAGGTGGTGGAAGGCAAGAGCCCCGTCACCTACCTGGTGGACATGGAGTCCCCTAGGAACCCCCTCCGGGTCCTCCACGCCAACAGACTCAAACCTCACTTTGTCCGATCAGAACTTAGCTTCCTGATGGCTACCGACAGTGGGGCTGAAGACAACTCCGAGCCCCTACCAGACCTCCTGAACGCCCTCGAAAAAGACGGCTCCGTGGAGGGAGTCAACCTCTCCTCCACCCTGACCCTAGAACAACGCCGAGATTGCCAAAAGCTATCGGGACAATTTGCCGATTTATTTTCTCTTACCCCCGGAGTCACCCCGTGGTGCGTCTACGATGTCGACATCGGGGATAGCCCGCCTGTGCGACACCGGGCCTACCGAGTTCCCGATCGAGTTCGGACCTGCATTCAGTCAGAAGTGTCCAAAATGCTGGCTCTGGGGGTGGTCGAGCCCTCCGACAGCCCATGGGCCAGTCCTGTCGTCCTGGTCCCCAAGGCCGCCGCCCCTGGCGCTGCCCCCGAACCCAGGTTTTGTGTGGACTACCGGGGTCTGAAAGTTGTCACCCGGACAGACGCTCACCCCATCCCCCGGGCTGATGAACTGATCGACTGCCTGGGGGCGGCCCGCTACTTGAGCACCTGCGACCTGACCTCCGGCTACTGGCAGATCGGACTCACACCAGGCGCCCAGGAGCGATCTGCTTTCTCCACCCCCGATGGCCACTACAACTTCAGGGTGATGCCCTTCGGGATGAAAAACGCCCCCTCCACGTTCCAGAGACTGGTGAATAAGGTGCTGGCGGGGCTCGAGGAGTTCAGTGCCGCCTACCTGGACGATATCGCGGTGTACAGCCTCCACTGGGCTGAACACCTCCAACACCTCTGGGAGGTCTTGGCCACCCTCCGCCGGGCCGGATTGACCATAAAAGCAAGCAAATGCCAGATCGGCCAAGGTTCCCTGACCTACCTGGGACACCAAGTAGGGAGCGGCCAGGTGGCCCCCCTCCAACCCAAGATCGACGCCATCCTGGCCTGGGAGCCCCCGATCACCCAGGCAGAAGTCCGAGCCTTTCTGGGGCTCACTGGGTATTACCGGCGCTTTATAAAGGACTATGGCAGTATTGTGGGCCCCCTCACTGAACTCACTTCCAAGAGACAGCCACAGAAGGTGCACTGGACACCCGAGTGTTAGACCGCCTTTGAGACCCTAAAGACAGCGATGTGCACCGCCCCCATGCTCCAGGCCACCCATTACAGCCGGGAATTCATAGTTCAAACGGATGCCTCCGATCACGGTGTCGGGGCGGTTCTCTCCCAAGCCAACGCCGAAGGAATTGATCAACCGGTGGCCTTCATTAGCCGACGTCTGCTGGCCCGAGAACAGCGTTGGAGCACCATTGAGCGGGAGGCCTTCGCTGTGGTGTGGGCCCTCAAGAAACTCCGACCCTATCTCTTCGGCACCCACTTCCGGGTGCAAACTGACCACCGACCCCTGCGGTGGCTGATGCAGATGCGAGGGGAGAACCCGAAGTTGCTGCGTTGGTCCCTCTCTCTACAAGGGATGGACTTCATGGTGGAGCATCGCCCCGGCAGCGACCACGCCAACACAGACGGCCTGTCCCGCTTCTTCCGCCTCGGCGAGGAGAATACCCAAGAGGATGGGTGACTCTCCCTGCCTTCAGCTGGGGGGGACGTGTGTTGGACCCGGCCTCGTGGCGTGGTCCCACTCCTCCCGCAGGGCGGGACCTGGACGACCTCGACCCCTGTCCTCCGGCCTAGGGCGACACCCTCCACCCTTCACGAGAGCCGCCCCTCCGGGCGACCGCCGGCTCTCCCCCTCTGGAACTCGGCAACCCCTACTCACCCCACTCTGCTGATCCGACCCCTATCACGGACCACCATCTCAGACCCCGACTCCATCTTGGACCCTCCACGACCAGGCCCCATGGCCTCGGCCCGACCTCGGCCGCGGACCCAGCGTAGCCCCGACATCGAGGCACCAAGATCCGACCAGGTGGTAAAGCGGCCACTTGACGGATCAATGAAGAGAAGAGTTTCGATGGTCCTCCAGCCGTCCCACGATGCCTGGTTTCAATCGCCTCCGGCCTCCCTGGGCGCTGGCTCCACCCCCCTGCTGGGTGTCTGGACACTCTCATCCTGGCCCCTCCAACCCCCAGGTGCGAGGGTCCGGACATCAAAGAACGCCAGACCTATATTGGAGGCAGCTCTGGAGCAGGTCGGCAGTTGTATCCTGAAGTCGAGAGACACCGAGACGAACTCATCTACGTGGAACCCGTAACCACCTTTGGAGCCCTGCTGGTGCTGCCACGGCCCATCTTCGCTGAAACCATCTTTGGAGCCCTGCTGGCGCTGCCACTGCCCATCTTCGCTGAAACCACCTTTGGAGCCCTGCTGGCGCTGCCGCGGCCCATCCTCACTGAAACCCTCTTCGGAGCCCTGCTGGCGCTGCCGCGGCCCGACCCTGAGGAACCCCCCAGCTCGAGGATTGAGAGCTGAGCGTAGGGTATCCCTGTACCAGGCTGGTACCAAGACTGTCCCGCTACCCCCTTCCCTCAGTGACTAAACCTGAAAGGATCCCTTGATCCAGTTGAACCTGTATCGCTACGATTACTTGCCTTAATTGTTGATAAAGACATTAAGAATCTATCCTTGTGTGGTGTCCAACAGTAGTGGGGTGATTGCTTGTCTGTACGATCCAAGGGGAGGAACCTCGCCAGGAGGCCTCTCGACTTCGCTCGGCAAATTCTAAGATCCCCTTTCTAACAGGGCTTAGTCAGAATAGTCCCAAGGGTGAACCAGGAAGACCGCAGGATGGTTTGTAGGACACTCTGTGGTTATACCTTTCCGGCGGTCTCTTAGTAGTCTTTGGACTGCTTGATTTTGTTATCTGTTGGTCTGGAATCTGAATTGATTGATTCTCCATGAACAGGAGTCGACGGGCTCTGTTCTTTGTTTGGAAAGACAGAAAAGAGACATGTCGTTTTGAATATAAACAAAACAACGGGAACATCAACAAATTGCATTTGCCGCCATTACCGGTGCACCCTATGGCCACGACCCTTTTCTGAGGCCACGCCCACCGCCCTGACTATTTAAAGACGCTGAATGCTAGCGTCATTCAGAAGACTGAATCTCTTGAGGCGGAAGCTGGGAGCCTGACTGCCGATCTTTTTAATCTTTGAGAGTCACTATTTGTGTGTTGAATTTTAACCTAACCTTACCTGCATGCACGCTCCTGATAAAGCCCGCGCAGCGGATCCTAGCATTTCCGCGGGAACATAAACAAACTGTATTTGCCGCCATTACCGGCGCACCCTATGGCCACGCCCCTTTTCTGAGGCCACGCCCCTCTTTGTCATCTCCCATCCTCTACAAATTATGTGCCTCTTCCGGACGCGCAGCTGGCGTGCCGTCTGTGCGCCGAAGGCGGGCCTAAGGCAAGCCCATCTGCGCCCGTCCGCGCCAGCTCCGGGCCAAGGGCTAGCCATGCTGTCAGTCCTCATCCCGCTCAGAGGCTGATCTGGACCAGGTCACAGCTTATAGACCTAGGTAAGACAACTTGCACTTCCCCTACACCGGGCAACCTCTCTCTGTCCAGCCCTTTCTTGTTCAAATGTCACAATTGCCCTTTTTCTTTCTCCCCTTGCCCCCATGATTCTGCAATTAGTCAGCCCACACCCATGAATACATATTCTATGGGATTGTTGAATTGTCGCTCTTTACCATGCCACGCTAGTGACATCTGGCTGTTACTGTCTTCCATGTCCTGGGACTTACTGTTCCTGACTGAGACATGGATTAAAGACTCCTCCAACCCAGACATTTCCCTTGCCTTACCCACCGGCTATCGCCTTACAGGAATAAGCCATGAGGGTTCCAAAACGGCAGGAGGAATTGCGGTAATCCTAAAGACTCACCTGACAATCACGTCTAGAAAAATTACGATCATAAAGCCCATAGAGGCACTACATTTCTCCTCTCGGACTCCACCGCAGCCATTTTTTCAGGGATCCTGGTCTACAACCCCCCTAACACCCTACAGTCTGCCATTTCTGAACTACTGGCAGTCACCACAGATCTGTCTCTTAAACACCCCCACTTTATGGTACTGGGAGACTTCAACCATCACGTTGATGTAAGTAGCTGCAATCGCGCCACTTATCTCCTAGACTCCATGCAAAGTATGAATCTGACTCAAGGGGTAAGGGGTCCCACACATGTTGCGGGACATACCCTTGACCTAATCTTTTCCAACTGCACGAAGCTAAAAATCCTTCCTTCCACTCCTCTGACATGGTCTGACCATTTTTTGATCCCATTCGAGGTATCTCTAACTCCAATTGTAAATAAGGAATCTGCCATCAGAACACAAGGCAGAAAATGGCACAAGATCTCATGCACTGCCCTAGAGCAATCTTACAATAACAGCTTAGACCCATTCCCTGACGATCTCAACAAAGCGGTTCTTACATTCAATAATGAGCTCACGACTGCCATTGAGAAAGTTGCCCCCTTACAGACCCTCACCTCCCGCAGACTAAAACCATCAGCCCCCTGGTTTACCCTAGAACTAAGGAAAAACAGAAGCAGATGTAAAAAGATGGAGCGACAATGACGTCGGACATATGACCCTGCAGCCAATTCACTTTACAGACAGGCCTTTAAAGAGTTTCATAAACTCAAACATAACTCTACGAGTGTCTACTTTGCAGAAACTATTGCCAATGCAAAAAACTCTACTAAGGCCCTCTTTAACATCGTCAAAGAGTTTAATAATCCCACTGCTCTGTCCGTCCCAGTTTCCCCTTCCCAAGCATTTAGTTAAGATTTATCAGATTTTTTTGCAAAATAAATTGCCAACATCACGACAACTATTCTTCAGAATGGTACAGAGATTACTGAAGTCCCTACCACCTTCTGCACAAATGCATTCACTACTTTTAAACCACTCACCAAGGAGCATGCCCTGAATCTATTTTTGAAATGTAAATCAGGCTCACCATTGGACCCAGCCCCGGCCCGGATTATGAATGAAATTGCCCCGTTAGCTATTAACCCCCTGCTTGAAATCTGGAACTCCTCCTTATATTCAGGTGTTGTCCCTTCCGCTTGGAAACACGCAATGCTAATTCCCATTAAAAAAAAAGCAGGTGTCAATCCAACCTGCCTGAGCAATTACCGACTGATCTCACTCCTACCCAAGCCAGCCTGAGGTTCCGTGACGATTTGAACCCGTGTTTTTAATATTGTCGGAAATACATAATATTGGTATCGGCGAACCGCAAATGATCCATTTAGCATATCCTGGTGTTTTCGCTACGCTACGAGCAGGAGCACTCCTTTTATGAACACATTTCTGATCTACCCACGGCATCCATCTTAGATCATGGCAGCCATTTTGTGTTTCTTGCCCTCACATACGCAATAACCTCTGATCACTTCATTTCGATTAAGGACACGCAGCCTTAGCCGGAGATTCACCCCTTTCATGACACGTGCACCTTAAACCAGATCACGCTGTAGCTGCATGACTCGACAAAGACTGCCTCCTCTGCCCGAGGCCAGTCCTGCTAAACTGGTCTTCGTGTCCATTGTCCTGATCACGATTAGGCGGCTGAAGCCGGTAGCCTTGCCCATTTACAACCCACAAACATCTCTTATCCCGCTTTCCTATCTTCCACACCTGGCTCCGTTCCTTTCTTTCTGAATCTTTATTAGGGGGAGGTAACGAAATTTACGATGAGGCGGTCCGGCTCTTGAATGCAATATTGACAAGGGATTGTGATGAACTAGTGGGAACCCCTCTTCGTAGATGTTTTTGTATCAGATTTTATCAACGGTTCCTGGGTACGCCAAATATTTATTGTCTATAAACACAAAGGTTTTGGGAATGTACCAACATGTGAAGAATTCGCCTGAAGGCCAAAATTTAGTATATAAGGAGCAACCCTCTTTGTACAATTTGAACAGGCTCCTAGTTACTGCCCATGCGTAGTTTCTGTGACTTCTGTGTCCCTGCAGTAATAAACCTTTGGTCTTTGACGCCACCATCGAGAAGCCCGTGTTTCTGTTCATTTGCGCACCAAGGCAGGTGGAACTCCGGGGTCTTTGGGTGTTGTTCCCTGACACCTCTGGACGGAACCAAAAAGTCCAGAACTCCAATTGGCGCCCAACGTAGGGCGACGTCATTCGGTACCGGTCCAAAAGCCTGAAGAGTTCGAGAAGCTTCGTGTGAAGATTCCTGAGGGAGGCGCCCCACTTCATCGATCCCGGCATATCGCAAAAGTGGCCCGAAGTTCTCTTCCACGAGGGTTCCCGTTCAGGACGGCTGCAGTGGGCCGTTGCCTTGACCGTCGCCCTGTCTTGGACCCGAGGTGCAGTCCTTAGTACAGCGAAACGTGACGGGTTTCTCCTTGGTGACGTCTTCAGTGCCTCAGTTAAGTATTTAGTGGTTGCTAGCTAGTTACTTTGTGAGGGTTGTTAAAATCCTTTTTGGTTCTTGGTTTGGTTTGGTTTCGTAAGATTGTCTGGTTACGATAATCTATTTGGTTTAGTTTGGGTATCGATACATCAGTTCGTTTTGGTAGGCCTAAGTTCTTGGTTCAAGTGCGCATATCTGTTTCTCGTTTTGTTTGTCTTGTGTTCCGGACTGAAAGATGGTAAGTCGGAGAAACTGTATGTTGTCTTGTTTTGGTTGCAATAGTGACTCACGATTGGAGGACTCATGTCTGGTTCCTCCGATTGGGACTCCCCTATATGACTTGTATTGTAAACATGGTGTGGGTCCTATATCTTATAATGAGGTGTGGGTCCGATACACTGAGAAAGATGGTGTCCTTAGTTGGCCACTGCATGGTAGTTTTGAACCCGAAATTCTTGACAATTTAGAAGCGAAATTGTTTCGGAAGAAAGCCCGGCCGGCAATGTTTGATTCTTTCCGTTACTGGCGAAAAGAATCCAAACAGAGAGAAATGAAGAGGTTAAAGAAAGAACAGAAAGAGCAAGAAGAGTTGACTCTAGAGCAAGCGGCTAAGCAGCTGCAAGATAACGAGTGTGAGAAGGCCATAGAGGTGGCCATTAGAGAGCACAACTTAGCGATTGACAAGTGCTATCCTGCCTTGCCATCGAAAACAGCTAAGATACTAGAGGATTCCGAGAACGATCCTCTGCTGTCTTATTTATTACGGTCACCTCCACCGTATGCACAAGGTGCTACGGCTCCACTTGTGCCAAATGTTCAATTGCCGGTTGCTGGACAACCTGGTATTCCTGCTCCTGTCCCTCAGAATCAGGTTCCCGTACCTCCTGTGGTCAATGTAAATGTTCCTACGGCTCCTCCTCTTCCTGGGTTGCCGACTTCTATACCTGTATCTGTCTCGCTTACATCTACTGTCCCACAAACTATTTTTCTCGATACTCCTACTGTTCCGTTATCTGTTCCTACCTCTACTGTGTTCTCTACATCTGCGAGTGTGTTGACTCCACTTTCTGTTCGTCGAAGAATCACTGATTCTGTATCTAGTATGCTGTCTCCTTTCTATAAAACTTTAATTAAGACTCCTACTTCCGACTCTGTTCAGAGACGTAGTCAGCTTCCAAGTACTGAGGAACGGGGAATTTTAGATTCCACGGCTCTCAGATGGATTTCGAAGAGTAGGAGATATAGTACGAGAGATGTGCTAGATACATTTATGCAGTGGAAGGAACCAACACAACGGTATGTCTTTGATGAGATGTGCTCGTTGTTACGTGAGGAGATAGAAGAAGACGATGTTGAATCAAATTTAGAAGACTTAATTAAGGTTCAGAAAGAGTTTGCTGCAGGAATGATAGTGGGTGAAAATATAGAAGAAGCGATGGAACTGATTTTAAGTTATAGAAATGATCCATCACTTCGTTCACCAAGAGATCTAGAGAAAGGTAAAATGAAATTAAGTCGCCAATATCCAATGAGGGAGGTTCCTCCAATTTGGCGCGAAGCTGTGCAAGCTGATGCACCAAATGGTGTTGTAGCTGCTCCAGCGCAATTCCAAAGGGTGTGGATACACATTCCGTGGAAGCGAGCTGAAGTACTAGCAGTGAAGCAGGCCTTGCCAGATCCGCGTAAGAATCCTGCTGGATACTATAAGGAATTAACACAGACAGTTGAGGCTTGTATAATGAACTTAGCAGACATCGATATGTTATTTGGCAATGTAGTTCCGCAACCAGTATGGGCTAAAATTCGTAGGGAAGATCATCAAGTTGCCTTAGGTGGTGATTGGGCAGCTATCACTGCAGCGGATGGTCAGCAAACAGGTGGTGCAAAACCCGAACCCCTAATTGCTAATCTTCCAGGTAGGATAATCGATCTAATGAAGACTCTGATGCCCGCATTGCGCGTTAATTGGGACAAGTTATCCGCATGCAGACAGAAGAAAGACGAAAGTGTCTCCGACTTTTTCACGAGGTTCGAAGAGACTTTTGTAGATCATAGTGGTCAGGATATGAGCACAGAAGGAGGACAGAGACTGTTTGTCGATAAATTTGTGCATAATTTGTTACCTGAATTATGCAATAAATTAAAGGATTCAGAGAGTGCGTGGGCTGTTTCCACAACTGCGCAAATACTTGCAACTGCACAGTATTACGAAAATAGGGATAAAGAGGAAAAAGAGAAATCAGACAAGAAAACGAAAGATTTAAAGACTAAAGTTCTTTTGCAACAGGCGTATCCGCCTCGCATGAATCAGACTAATATGCAACAAGGTTTGTATCAAAAGACAGATTATAGCTCATCGAGACCTCAATATCAGTGGAACCAGTGTGCATACTGTAAGAAAGAGGGTCACTATAAAAATGAATGCCCTATCTTAGCGCAAAATAATGCAGCAGCAGCTCAGAGAGGTCGTGGTGGTTTTGTGCAGAATTCTAGAGGTCGAGGGCGAGGTGCTATGCCTCCACAAACGAATGATCGTCCTTCCAATCACTTTGATCAACGAAATGGACAGTCTACTCAGCAAAATAGATCTCAACAATATCTTGTTGAAGACTATTGTGAAGTGGATGAGGGATTTCAGCAAAATGGGTACTAGGACAGCCATGGACAGAGAGAGGGAGTAGTATCAGTTCCAGTGGATCAGAGTGGGCCTTATGTCGCAGTAGCAACATTAGGTGTAGTCGAACCGTTTCTGTTGGATACTGGTGCCGCAAAAAGTTCTATCATTCATGCGAAACTCCCTGGCGCACCTTTGTCCGGCTTAACAAATGTTTCTGTAGGTTTTTCAGGCGCCCCTGTTTACAACCCTATATCTGGTCCTTTGTCTATTTCTGTGGGACCGTGTCAATTGAAAGCACCTCTGATTTTGACGACAGGTTGTAATGAAAATCTGCTTGGTTTAGACTTGTTAAAACGACTATATGCGACCTTGTACTGTTCTCCGGAAGGAGTACAGCTTACATTAGGTAAAAGAATCACCTCTCCAATGTACTTGTCAATGGATGCACTCCCGCCAGAGCTGCGTTCACTCCCTGATTCTCTTTGGGCGACTGGTCCTAATGATGTAGGCCTCCTAGAAATACCACCCTATGTAGTAACTCTGAAAGCAAATGTAAAATTTCCAAGAATTCCGCAATATAAAATATCTAGTGGAGGTGAGCGTGCACTTTTATTGATTGTGCAAGACTTGATTAAGAAAGGTGTGGTTGAAGAAACTAGAGGAAATGTCTGTAACAGTCCTGTGCTACCGATTCTGAAACGAACTGATCCCACAAAGCCTCCAGTGTATAGGTTTGTTATCGACCTCAGAGAAGTTAATAAGATTGTGGTCCCACAGTTTCCTGTGGTTCCAGACATCACCGCCTTGTTAACATTGATTCCTGCTACAGCTACATGGTTCTCGGTCATCGACTTGAAGAATGCCTTTTTCAGCATTCCGATAGCCGAGGAAAGTAGAGATATTTTCGGCTTCTGTCTAGGAGGTCGAAGTTTCAGATTTAAACGCGCTCCACAAGGCTATTGTGAGAGCCCATCTATTTACAGTCAAGCATTAAAAAGCCAGTTAGATTCCTTTGTCCTTCCTCCAGGATCTGCTCTAGTACAGTATGTAGATGATCTTTTAGTGGCTGCCGATGACAAGGAAACTTGCAAAGCAGCTACGATCTCGTTATTACATCATTTGTCCAATTTGAATCATAAGGTGTCACCTTCGAAAATGCAATACTGCTGCCAACAAGTGACCTACCTAGGTCATCTCTTGTCAAAGGAGGGAAGGAAGTTGACCCCAGAGAGAATAAAAGCAATTACGCAGATGAGTGTTCCACGCACACAGAGAGAAGTACGTGCCTTTTTAGGTATTACCTCATACTGTAGGCAGTGGATCCCAAATTTTTCTCTTCTAGCAAAACCGTTGGTAGCTTTGACTGGGAAAAATGTTCCGAGTCCGGTGCCATGGTCTGATGAATGTCAGGAGAGTTTTACTGAATTACGAAAAGCATTGTGTTCAGCTCCTGTATTGGGTACACCTGATTACAGTAAGCCATTCACGCTCTATGTTCACGAGAGAGAAGGTTGCGCGTTGAGTGTTCTGACACAGAAGTTTGGTGATAAACAACGCCCTTGTGCGTATTTTTCATCAACATTAGATCCGGTAGCCAGAGCGTTGCCTAGTTGTTTGAGAGCTACAGCGGCAGCTGCGGCTTCCATTCGACAATCTGCTGGTTTGGTGATGAACAACATGCTAGTGGTCATGGTTCCTCATGCAGTGGATACACTCATGAATCGAACGAAGACTCAACACCTTACCAGTGCGAGGCTATCTGGTTATGAGCTGACATTACTAGCGAGTCATATTCAAATCAAAAGATGTAATGTATTGAATCCAGCAACGTTGTTGCCGACTGATCAAGAGTCGAGTGATTCTGAGCCACATGATTGTTGTTTTAAAACGGAGGAAGAGACAAAAGGACGAATTGACTTGAAGGATACTCCATTATTAGATCCAGATGGTACGCTGTATGTGGACGGGTCATGTTTTAAATTGGAGAATGGTGATGTGACTGCTGCTTACGCAGTAACGACTTTGAAGACGATTGTGGAGACTGCAAGAGTGAGTCAGAATTCTGCCCAAGCTGCAGAATTAATAGCTCTAACAAGAGCGTGTGTATTAGCTAAGGGAAAGAGAGTGAATGTCTTTACAGATAGTCAGTACGCATTTGGCGTGGCCCATAGTTTTGGCCGTTTGTGGAGAGAAAGAGGTTTCATTACGTCCCATGGGACTAAGATTCAACA
This sequence comes from Lissotriton vulgaris, assembly GCF_964263255.1. Lineage (NCBI taxonomy): Eukaryota > Metazoa > Chordata > Amphibia > Caudata > Salamandridae > Lissotriton > Lissotriton vulgaris. The sequence continues at coordinate 661,268,285 of NC_141698.1, read as the reverse complement.
TGGTCAGCTAGTTAACGACTTGTTGGAATCTCTAACCTTACCGACTGAAGTTGCGATTGTAAAGTGCAGTGCTCATAAAGCAGTCACGGATGATGTTGGTCGCGGGAATGCTTTTGCTGATGAAACTGCTAAACAGACAGCTAGAGACACGATGAGCAGAATGTATGTTGCTACGTCTGCAAGATGGATTGCTGAGTCTGGAATGTGTGAGGATACTATGGAAAGTGTGAAAGAGATTCAGAAAGAAGCAACTGAGGAGGAAAAACGTGTATGGAAAGAAAGTACGGGCAAGTTGGATTCGAATGGGTGTTGGATTGATTTGACAGAACAGCAGCGTTGGATGTTGCCTGATGCGTATGTGCTTGCAGTGGTGACGATGGCGCATGGAGTAGCACATATAAGTTCTAAAGGAATCTGTAAGATGTTGGCTCCGGTCTGGAAGAATGATGGGATCAGTAAGTGTGCAGAGAGAGTGGTGAAAAATTGTATGGTATGCCTGATGCATAATCCTGGCAAGGGAACTCCAACTCCTGCTGGTCACTTCGCTCCTCCTTCCTGCCCCTTTGAAGTGATTCAGTTAGACTTTATTCACATGGATCGCTGTAATAATTTGAAATATGTCCTGGTGGTAGTCTGTGCTTTTTCCAGGTGGATCGAAGCATACCCACTAAAGGACAACACTGCCCTATCAACTGCCAAAATTCTTCTCAAAGAATATTTCCCTAGGTTTGGAATGCCACGGATTGTATGGTCAGATAACGGAAGTGAGTTTATAGGGAAAGTTATGCAGAGAGTGTGTGCCGGCCTAGGTCTGAAACAGAAGTTCCACAGTGCGAACCATCCCCAGTCTGCTGGTTTAGTGGAGGGTTACAATGGCACCCTCAAGCTGAAACTAGCTAAAATACAAGCATCCACAGGTTTAGCCTGGCCAGACGCACTTCCTTTGGCTTTGTTATCAACGAGAGCAACTGTACATTCTAGAGTGGGGCTTAGCCCTTATGAGATAGTGTTTGGCCGCCCGGCAAATATTTCGGGTGTGCCGAGGCCTAAGGAATTTTGTTCACTAGAATATCCTATGTTGATAGACTACCTTTACGACTTGACTGCTAAATTGAGTCTTATTCACCAACAGGTTTTCGATGCTTTACCAAAGCCTCCGGAGAGTCCAGGGCATCAGCTGAAACCAGGAGACCAAGTGGTTATCAGGAACTTCGCGAGGACGAAGAACCTTCAGCCGAGATTCGTCGGCCCCTTCCAGGTCCTGCTTGTGACAAGAACAGCAGTTCGTGTGGCTGGTCGCAAGCATTGGGTGCACGCATCTCACGTAAAGCGTGTACCCTTACCACTTCCTTACGACGACTGGGTGAAGAAGGGAATTGGTTCCTCCGAATTTGAACGCACGCCGAAGTTCATCCCTTTCAGCGATGCCGAATTGATCACTGACACTCCAAGCTCTGACTCTCCTTCGGAAAAGACTCCTTTGAACTCTGAACATTTGTCACTTGCATCAGAAAAGACTCTGTCATCTGCGAACTTGAACACTGCAACAGCTACCAGTGAAACGCTATTTGCCGATCAAACAGTACCTGCGAAGCAAAGATATAATTTACGAAACCGTAAAATGGACAAATAAAGCAGGCAACTGCCCATTGTGATATTTTGAAATTTTGAACTCTTGCCTTCAGCCAGGAAGTTTGCTATTGTTTTGTTGTTTTAAAATTGCCTTGCCGTCTGGGTAGCCGTAGGGTCGTGGCTGTGTGCTTAGTTGAATCTGCGGGGGTCTGACACAAGGTCGATCTTTCTGTTGGTTCTGGAAACTCCCAGGGCTGATAGAGGCATTTTCATCTACGTACACATCATCAGTGGTCGCGAGCGGATTGTAGAAGATGGAGCTTCCTGCGCTGCAACGAGAAAATGTGATTTATGTTCGCAGACACAGACTTTACAGAATCCTTCACAGCAAATGCTTTTTGATGCAATGTGCCATTACATTCTTGATTGTTTTGATAACGTTGGTGGGTGGAATCGTTTTCAGTATAAATTTGATTTTTGTGCCAGTTACTGCAGTACCTCCCCTTGATCCTGCTACTTCTACTGTTTCTCCTATACACTCTTTTCACTCGTTTCCTGAACATGAGCAAGCCCGACGCTCAGAATTCATTAATAACACTTTTGTACAGCTCTTGCATCAACACCAACTGGTAGTTAACACTACAGACTGCTGGGTGTGTGGCTTGATACCCCACACTATGGATAAAGGTATTCCCTATCTGGTTTTGCCTTTCAGCTACAATGGATCATTTCAGGCCCTTCAAACCATCTTTGCTTATGCCCTTGAAACCTATCCTCCGTGTCCACCACGTTCTACTAAATATAACTCTGCCAACAAAGCTTTAGTCCAGGGAATTATTGACATGATCAAGGACGTCAATAATACTCCATCTTACCCTAGAGACGAATTGCGAGTATATTTGAGTTGGAATTCTTCAGAGTATCGCCTTAGTTTGGGAGAAAGCAAGCGTAAAAGCTCAACTCCAATCTGGGTCGTACCTCACCGAGGTCAGGTCTGTTTGCAAGGGAATGGGAGAAATCCGAGAGCTCAGCTAGGGAGGAGTGAGTGCGTAGAGACTTATGTGTTTCCGGCTAACTTTTCCCCTGCCTTTCTTACTGCTAGGGGTACCTATTTCATCTGTCGAGACAGAGCTTATACATGGTTACCTGCCGACTTTTCAGGATCATGTTATATTGCTCGATTGTTACCTCCAACATACACTGCTTCATCTGACTACCACAAGATCAGAGTAGCGAGAGGTGTCTTCAGCAAGGAAGATACTGCTGGTCAGGAAGCTGGAGACTTCTTCAAAGGCTTCCTTCCGTTTTGGGGGCCTATGGCCAATAGTAGAAACATACGTCAGCTAACACGGGTAGTTGAATCTACTATTACCGAAACTGCTGGTGCCCTTAGCAATCTGACAGCTGAGCTTCAGGCGGATAGACTCATGACGTTGCAGAACCGTATGGTTCTAGACGTTATACTTGCAGATCGAGGTGGGGTATGCAGAATGATCCAATCGAGCTGCTGTGTCTTTATTCCTAATAATGCTCCAACAGTCTATGAGGCGATCTCTAAACTACACAAGATTTCCGACTCTATACACGTAGACAAGGGAAACTGGTCCTTCATGGAGTGGTTTTGGACTCTGATCTCAGCATGGGGATGGAAGGTTCTAATGGTCATTGGTGTCATCTTAGTATTCCTATTCTCATGTTGCCTGATTATCCAGTGTGGTCCCGCTCTGTGTAGTCTTTGTGCTGCAACTTGTCTTAGAAAACCACCTGCGTTTGGAGAAAAGGCACGAGAAAGGATGATGATACAACAGCATGTCACTGACCTGATGAGCATAGAATTAGATTCTGACATAGATTGAGTAATTGCCTATGTAAGGGCAAAAGGAGGGTCTGAGGTTCCGTGACGATTTGAACCCGTTTTTTTAATATTGTCGGAAATACATAATATTGGTATCGGCGAACCGCAAATGATCCATTTAGCATATCCTGGTGTTTTCGCTACGCTACGAGCAGGAGCACTCCTTTTATGAACACATTTCTGATCTACCCACGGCATCCATCTTAGATCATGGCAGCCATTTTGTGTTTCTTACCCTCACATACGCAATAACCTCTGATCACTTCATTTCGATTAAGGACACGCAGCCTTAGCCGGAGATTCACCCCTTTCATGACACGTGCACCTTAAACCAGATCACGCTGTAGCTGCATGACTCGACAAAGACTGCCTCCTCTGCCCGAGGCCAGTCCTGCTAAACTGGTCTTCGTGTCCATTGTCCTGATCACGATTAGGCGGCCGAAGCCGGTAGCCTTGCCCATTTACAACCCACAAACATCTCTTATCCCGCTTTCCTATCTTCCACACCTGGCTCCGTTCCTTTCTTTCTGAATCTTTATTAGGGGGAGGTAACGAAATTTACGATGAGGCGGTCCGGCTCTTGAATGCAATATTGACAAGGGATTGTGATGAACTAGTGGGAACCCCTCTTCGTAGATGTTTTTGTATCAGATTTTATCAACGGTTCCTGGGTACGCCAAATATTTATTGTCTATAAACACAACGGTTTTGGGAATGTACCAACATGTGAAGAATTCGCCTGAAGGCCAAAATTTAGTATATAAGGAGCAACCCTCTTTGTACAATTTGAACAGGCTCCTAGTTACTGCCCATGCGTAGTTTCTGTGACTTCTGTGTCCCTGCAGTAATAAACCTTTGGTCTTTGACGCCACCATCGAGAAGCCCGTGTTTCTGTTCATTTGCGCACCAAGGCAGGTGGAACTCCGGGGTCTTTGGGTGTTGTTTCCTGACACCTCTGGACGGAACCAAAAAGTCCAGAACTCCAAGCCAAAGTGCTCGAGAAGGCGGTACAAGAGCAGCTATCCAACTACCTTGAGTCAAACTCGCTGTTTCATGACTCTCAATCGGGATTTAGACCGAACTTCAGTACCGAGTCAGCTCTACTTGAAGTGTCCTAGTCGATTAGGGAGTGCACGGATAGGGGAGAGGAGGCCATGTTGGTCCTCCTTGACCTATCCGCAGCATTTGACACCATCTCCCATGACATACTACTCACTCGCTTGCAAGAGGTAGGAGTCGGAGGGACTCCCCTCGCTTGGGTTAAATCTTTCCTCACTGACAGATTTCAACAGGTGATGCTGGGCTCCTTCCTTTCTACCAAGAAACCATTGATTTGGGGAGTTCCACAAGGTTCTGCCCTCAGCCCGCTCCTATTCAATGTGCATCTAAAACCACTGTCAAAAGTCGTGGAATCCTGGGGCGTCAGAGTAATTTTTTACACTGACGACACTCAGCTGGTGTTCTCCTTCAGGGATCGCTCCGAAAATTCATTCCACAACTTTCGCCACTGCATGGTGAATATTGCTGCCTGGATGTCCTCTAACAATCTTAAACTTAATACAGATAAGACGGAAGTCCTATTTTTTAATCAGAAATCTCCCATTTCTCCCAGTCTCTGGTGGCCGACTGAACTAAATCCTCCTCCGGTACCAGTCCAAGCTGCCCATAATTTAGGCTTCCAATTTGATACTGCCCTCTCCTGCAAGACCCAAATTAACAAAGTCACTACGTCTTGCTTTGGAAAGCTCCGTATGATAAAATAATCATCCCTTTTTTGCCATTAGACTCACGCAAGACAGTAGTCCATGCCCTCATCACCGCTCATATGGGCTACGCAAATAGTCTGTATGTCGGAGCCCCGGCGTATCTCATAAATCAACTACAGACAGTTCAGAACTCAGCTGCCAGGTTGATTTGCAACATCCCCTACCGTCACTCCATCTCACCTCATTTGATCAAACTTCATTGGCTCCCAGTGAGATTCCGCATTCAATTTAAATCTCTGACCCTGGCTTTTAGAGCTCTTAATGATCGCGGCCCTATCTACCTGAGACGTAGAATGAAATTTTCACATGCACCTCGAAACCTCAGATCTAACCATCTCCGCCTTATGATCTGCCCCCGTTTTCGCCTCGTACGAACGGGAGGAAGGGCCTTTGCAGTAGCCACTTCCAGACTGTGGAATCACCTTCCTATAGAACTGAGATTCCTGACTTCAGAGCCTCTGTTTGGAAGAAACTCAAGACCTGGCTCTTTTCCCTAATCTAATCTGCCCACTCCCTCCTGCATCCCTCTGAACCTTTCGAGATACTGTCCTCAGCGCCGGGACACCTCCGTCGGAGGTAGCTGTGCGCTCTACAAACTACTAAATAAAATAAAAATATCTTTGTATGTACATATGTTATTGTTCTGTGTATGTTTGAATAAGAGTGAGGTCGAATAGGTTGTGAATGTTTGAACATGGCCATGTTTGGAAGTATGTTTTTTATGATTGAATGAGAAATACGTGACAACAATCACTATGTCGTGTGTTAGCAAATTGAGTTGTTTTGGATGTTGGTGCCGCCCTAATGATACGCGCTTGGCTGAAAGTCAACCTGCCCCGCCTGAAGGCAGCCCGAGTTATGATATGTATGTAAAGCATGGTATTAAACCTCTCTTGTTTAATACACTATGGCATAAATATACTAAGGATAATGTAGAGTTGCAATGGCTTTTAACCGGGGCTTTTGATGAGAAAAAGTTCTATATTCTGCATGATCGATTGTTTTCTAAACGTAGTCGACAGCCAATGTTTGATTCCCTAAACCTATGGCAGAAGGAGGCAAAGCGTAGACATATACGGGAGGAGAAGGGTGGTCAGATGATTACGCAGAAAGCCATTGCTTATGATAAAGCTCAAACTGAACAAGGAATTGATTGTGCAGATAGGCAATTTAGATTGCAAGTGGATAAGACCTATGTGGCTAGGACTGAAACGGTGGATGAGATGGAGGTTTTATTGGATACTCGTCCCCCTCCACCTTATGCTCCACAACGTTTATATCCCGTTGTTCCCCCAGCTCCAGTACAGGTCCCTTCAGCCTCTGCCCCTGTTGTTTCCTCTTTCCCTGTCTCTCCGGGAAAGTCCTAAGTTTTATCTCCCTCTGTGTCTGAGACGGCTACCTTATGGTCTGTTACATTGCCATCTTCTGTTATGTCCATAGCTGTTTTGTCTCCCCCTACCCTTGCGTGGGCTTTCCATTCCGTGAGCACGACCCCATCCTTATCTGTTTCAAATCCAGCTCGTGCTCCGGGGGATTTTGACACACGAAAGTTGTTTACTCGTTCAACTGTAGGATTAAACGAGAAACAGATGATTGAAAATTAGTCATCCCAGTGGATGCGACAGCCTATTTATACTATAGCTGATATATGGAGCATGGTTCGAGACTTTACGCCTGTTATGCAGCAACATGCCCAGAAACACATGGCCACAATTCTTCTTACTTTATGGGAACAGTGTTTTGCAGGAGGGATGGCTCCCCAAGTGATGTATGATATTCGGGACAGGGCTCATAAGTTTGAACTTAGACCAGAAAAAGTGTACAAAAATGTTGAGGTTTTATTAAGTTATCGAGGGCGGATGCACCAAAAATGTTCCTTATGGGACTCTCAGCACTCTTTGCGAGATGTCCATCCTATCTTTCATCCTGAGATACCGGAATTAAAGAATGATCAGGATGAGGTGACTAGACCTTGTGTAAAGGCACGAGAGCAGGAATAATGGTTTACACCCCTTGGAAGAGGAGTGAAGTTCTCTCGCTAAAATAACAACTACCTGACCCCCATAAGAATCCCACAGATTATTATAAAGAACTCACAGAGGCGGCTTCCTCAGCCGTTATGACCCTAGCTGATATAGAGCTATTTTTTGCGTTGATAGTCTCTGTTGATGTATGGCGTCAGGTGCATGAGCAGGACCAGGTTCAGGAGTTAGGCAGAACATGGGAACAGATAAAAGATTGGCATAAGGAACGTAAGCCTGGAGATAAACCAAAACTCAAACTATTGGCGTTAACTGGACGTATTATTACTTAAATGCATTCCTTAATTCCGCCTCGTAAGGTGGATTGGGATAAATTGACAGCATGTAAGCAGAAGAAAGACAAAAGCGTTTCGATTTCTTCAATAATTTGAAGGCGGGTTCATTGATTTTAGTGAACAGGATTTATCATTGGAAGGCGGTATACAATTATTTGCTAATCGTTTTGTGACCAATTTGTTACCAGAAGTTTTTGCGCAGCTACAAGCCGCTAAAAGTACCTGGACCAAGTCTACGCCCTCGGTAATATTGAGTTCGGCCCAATATTACGAACATAGAGAAAATAAGAGTAAGGATAAGACGGAAAAGAAAACGAAAGATCTCAAAACACAGGTGTTGTTACAACAAGTTGTTCGAGGATGAGGCAGAGAGAGAGGTGGTAGAGGGTTCGTCCCGAGGGGGGTGGGAACCGGAAAAGGCGGAGGGCCTGCTGTTGTCTTATGGATAAACCAGTGCGCTTATTGTACGGAGAAAGAGCGTTGGCGATTTCAGTGTCCATTGTTGCTGGCTCAGAATGGGGCTAAGAGAGAAGAAGGAAGAGGATGAGGTGGTGTGGATCGCAGTGATATGTAACGAGAGGCGGCAACGGACGTCAGATCAGAAAAGAATTACTTCGATAATCCGAGAGGTAGGCAGTATTATAATGAGGACTGTGCAATGGATGCAACCGAAGGGTATGCCTATACATAGGACAGCCAAGGACAGAGTGGGGGCCAGGTGTCAGTACCCGTTGATCAGCAAGGTCCTAATGTAAAGGCGCATTTGATGGGGACATCTGAATTTTTTTTAGTTGATTCAGGTGCGATGAATAGTTCTACTTCTCGTTCTCTGGTCCTAGGGGCTGCTCTGTCCGGGCAAAATAATGTTTTGGTGGGATTCTCGGTGATGAACCCCATTTCAAAACCTATTCCGTTTACAATTGGTCCAGTAACGGTAGACTCTCCGTTTCTTCTGACTTCCCATTGTGGGGAAAATTTATTGGGCTTCGATTTGTTGAAGAAATGACATGCAAAAATTAATTGTTCACCTGATGGTGTTTATTTGACTATCAATCCCCCTGGCAAGCATACTTTGCAGTGTTTCACCAAAAATGAACCCCTCCCTCCTGAGTTTGCTGCTATCCCAGCAATGCTGTGGGCCACTGGAGATACAGATGTAGGATTATTAAGGATTCCACCAGGGTGGATTACTTTGAAGCAAAATGCTCGGCTTCCACGTATACCTCAGTACAAAATCTTCCCGGCAGGTGAGAAAGCTTTGCTCTCCATCATACAAGATTTGATCACAAAAGGGTGTGGTGGAAGAGACAGCTGCTAATATATGCAACAGCCTCATTTTACCGATCTTAAAAAAGGCCCCTGTTGGAAGTGATCCTGACTATGTTGATACTTCGTTTTGTGATTTATTTGCGTGAAATTAATAAAATAGTGGTGCCCCAATACCCTGTGGTTTCTGATATCACTACTATTCTCAATATGATTCCTCCCACTGCTAAATATTTCTCTGTGATCGATTTAAAGAATGCTTTCTTTAGCATTCCGATACATCCTGATAGCCGCCATATTTTCGGCTTCTCATTATCTTGTCCCAGCTTCCAAGTTTGTCGCGCTCCCCAGGGGTACACGGAGAGTCCTAGTTTTTATAGTCAAGCTTTGAAGACATTGTTGGATGATTTGGTCCTGCCCCCTGGTAATGTGCTTTTGCAATATGTTGATGATTTGTTAGTGGCCTCTGATACTGAGGGTTGTTGTAGGGAAGCCACTGTACAATTATAGCCTCATTTGGTGGCTAATGGAAATAAATTATCTCTTTCTAAATTCCAATATTGTTGACAGGAGGCGACCTACCTAGGTCATCTACTGTCGAAAGAGGGAAGGAAACTAACCCCTGAGGGCGTGACTACCATTTTTATTATGTCTGTACCTCGTACTCAGCGTGATGTTCGTGCATTTCTCAGCATAACTTCTTACTGTCGCCCATGGATCGCTAATTTTTCCCTTCTCACTAAACCTCTCCTGTATTTAACCACTAAATATGTGCAAGAACCTTTACCCTGGACTGATGCTTGCCAAAATGCTTTTGACTCTTTGAAATCTGCGCTTTGCTCTGCACCCGTTCTTGGTACCCCTGACTACCAAAAACCTTTTGTGCTTTCTGTACAAGAGGTGGCCGGTTGGTCACTTTCTGTGTTAACACAAGGATTAGGTGGTAAGCAGAGACCTTGTGCCTATTTCTTGGCGGTGTTGGATAACGTCGCCAGAGCACTCCGTAGCTGTTTAAGAGCTACTGCTGCTGTCGCAGTGGCTATTCGACAGTCGGAAGGGCTCGTTCTGAACACTGATCCCACAGTGATGGTACCACACGCTGTGGATACATTATTGAACAAAACGAAGACCCAGCACCTTACGAGTGCGCGTCTTACAGGGTCCGAATTGACTTTGTTTGCTCCCCACATTACGATTAAACGATGTGCCACTCTGAACCCTGTTATGTTACTACCCCTCCCTTCGAACAAAAGGAACAATGATGTTCATGATTGTATATTTCAGGGAATGGGAAGATGCAGGGATCCAACTGATAGGTGACCTATATGAGGATGGGGCACTGTTGCCCTATCAGATATTGCTAGAGCGATACGACCTGCCCAGGGGGGGATATTTATTACACGCAGCACTGAGTAGAGCAATCCAAGTACACTGGCGGGAGGGGCTGGTGGAACCTAAGACAACCATGGCATGCCAATATACCATGATGGCAGCCGGGACTTTCAAGGCGGTTACGTGTCTAAAAAACAAAACAAGTATGTGGAGGGTCAAGGGGAATATTTAATGACCTGTCTGCTCATACCCCTATATACGTTATACAACACACAACAGAGCAGACCAGGTCTAGAAAAAGTGTGTCAATGTACTGGCGAAGGTGCAAAACATGGATGCATGTATGAACCAATGATGCTGAAAAACACTGACTAGATGAATCCCATCAGACCACCCATTATGGTGGAATTTACGTCATGTGGGATATAACTGATCATTCCAAAACACAACCGACCTAATAGTGCCGATATGGGAATGGATGTCAGGAGACTAGCCGTGATATTCATCATGAAGTGATATATACTAAAGTGCAGTGCTTATGTGAAAGTAGTGAGATAAAATTGACTACACGGGCGTTGTAAAATATTCAAGCCGCACTCCATGTGTCAAAAGTAAAAACCCGCCGAGTAATAAGATTACCCTGTGGCGTTGTGCAAATCGGTCGACATGTTTCAGCCCAATGGGGCAGTGCCCCGGCTTTCTTCAGGACCATAACCAGAAATGCTACTGCAGCTATGAGTGAAATGTTACATCAACAACAGACAATGTACTAAAAAATAGGTACATATCTACCAGGAACCATCACATTTGAATGCCCACTGGAAGGAAAGGAGAACATCTTCTTCCTAAAAAAACAGAAATTGTTTTACAACAACACCATCTATCAACTATACATCCATATAAATACACACAAGGCGCACAGACAGAACACACTTGCATGAATGATTCGCATTCAGCGTGATTTGAAAAGCTAAATAGCTAAAACAACATGAGGCATTTCCTCATGGTGCTACTCACCCAGCTTTGTGTGGGTGAAGACCTCACCTCACCCGGCAACCGCTCGGGAGTAGGAGGCCCCGCTCTATAGTGTAGAAAAAAGGAAACCATGAGTGCACAGCTCTATAGTATCCAAGCCAATTGCTCTACACCCAAACCCAACAGACGTGTGATAGTCCCCCGACTGCCCGCCCTGACAAAACCTACATTAATGTCCAAAAGGCATTTAGAAGACACAAATGCTATAATGCCCTTAGTATCATAGGGCACGGAAAAATAGGGCACGAGAGACTACTCTTATTGACCTCTGAGTGTGTTCATACTCGTCGTGAGAAACTGTCTAGAGACACAGTAAACAATTCTATGTGCCCCTCGAACTATTAATAGGAGCCGTCCATAGTAAAGGGCTCCTCAAAAACATAGACCAACCAAGTCCTCGGTAAAACATAGAGTCTAAAGGGCCTGCAAGGCCGTCCGTGACTCGTCTACACGAGGTGCCTCAACTATACCATCAATTCAGGGTTAGCTGTAGTGAAAAAAAACCCACAGGAGACTAACCTGTCCGTCGGTGCCTCCGGTGGTAAAACGAGCGGAAGTGGAGGTATTGGTCAGACTGTCCATCCCACTTATGTAGCCGCCGGTAACTGCATCCAGTGTCAGTAATCGCCATTGAGAACGCCGGCATGAGAAAAGACACTGCTCATGCGCGCATGCGCAATAGCTTCAAACTGGCTGTAGTCAAGGCCAGCGTGAGCGCATGCGTGAGCGGAGAGACATTGCTCTTAGGTACACGCGCTGTAAAATCAATCCCCGGAGTTAAGATGCGTGTTTCTATTAATCTTTTGTTTATTTCACGCACCGTGAAGGGATTTGTAAAAGATTTAGTCCTATGGGTGTTAATGCGCTGGAAAAGACCCGATTGTCCAGAAGATGCTGATCAGATTGAAAAGCAAGGTGGGGGTGTAGTAGTCCCTATGGTCTCGAGACCACCCAAGATTGTTATGCATGCCAGATTACAAGACAACATAAGAGTGTCATACACCCAATATTTATTCACATGGGAATGGGGTAAACTGAGGCAACTCGTAGGGAGTACTCGTGGTTTTAAAGAGACTAAGCCATGAGGCAGAAAATACATGATCTATGCATAGTCACTCAAAGATGTAGTGTGACAGCTGTTGCAAACTGTTTATCATAAAGAAGACTATGCCTCCAATTCAAGACCAGTAGTTATATCCTCGAAGGTAGCTATCTAGATGAAGCGCAAAGTGGCCCATGTGTAGGATCATTATACTTCTGATTTTGGGAGGTACGTAATTATCTCAAGTGTCAGAGGAGGTAGGTGTTAGAATGGGCTAGCAGAAGGGTAACATACACAATTATGTTAGGTGAGCATGGCGGATGCAACCAGAAGTGCGTTGCATCCATTCAAAAAAGACCCGCAACTCAACAGTTGCTCATATATCTAAAAAACAAAACAAGTATGTGGAGGGTCAAGGGGAATATTTAATGACCTGTCTGCTCATACCCCTATATACGTTATACAACACACAACAGAGCAGACCAGGTCTAGAAAAAGTGTGTCAATGTACTGGCGAAGGTGCAAAACATGGATGCATGTATGAACCAATGATGCTGAAAAACACTGACTAGATGAATCCCATCAGACCACCCATTATGGTGGAATTTACGTCATGTGGGATATAACTGATCATTCCAAAACACAACCGACTTAATAGTGCCGATATGGGAATGGATGTCAGGAGACTAGCCGTGATATTCATCATGAAGTGATATATACTAAAGTGCAGTGCTTATGTGAAAGTAGTGAGATAAAATTGACTACACGGGCGTTGTAAAATATTCAAGCCGCACTCCATGTGTCAAAAGTAAAAACCCGCCGAGTAATAAGATTACCCTGTGGCGTTGTGCAAATCGGTCGACATGTTTCAGCCCAATGGGGCAGTGCCCCGGCTTTCTTCAGGACCATAACCAGAAATGCTACTGCAGCTATGAGTGAAATGTTACATCAACAACAGACAATGTACTAAAAAATAGGTACATATCTACCAGGAACCATCACCTAATGTAGGTTTTGTCAGGGCGGGCAGTCGGGGGACTATCACACGTCTGTTGGGTTTGGGTGTAGAGCAATTGGCTTGGATACTATAGAGCTGTGCACTCATGGTTTCCTTTTTTCTACACTATAGAGCGGGGCATCATACTCCCGAGCGGTTGCCGGGTGAGGTGAGGTCTTCACCCACACAAAGCTGGGTGAGTAGCACCATGAGGAAATGCCTCATGTTGTTTTAGCTATTTAGCTTTTCAAATCACGCTGAATGCGAATCATTCATGCAAGTGTGTTCTGTCTGTGCGCCTTGTGTGTATTTATATGGATGTATAGTTGATAGATGGTGTTGTTGTAAAACAATTTCTGTTTTTTTAGGAAGAAGATGTTCTCCTTTCCTTCCAGTGGGCATTCAAATGTGATGGTTCCTGGTAGATATGGACCTATTTTTTAGTACATTGTCTGTTGTTGATGTAACATTGCACTCATAGCTGCAGTAGCATTTCTGGTTATGGTCCTGAAGAAAGCCGGGGCACTGCCCCATTGGGCTGAAACATGTCGACCGATTTGCTCTGTCGGTCCACCGGTCTGCTCTGTCTGACCGGTGGAGTGCGGCTTGAATATTTTACAACGCCCGTGTAGTCAATTTTATCTCACTACTTTCACATAAGCACTGCAATTTAGTATATATCACTTCATGATGAATATCACGGCTAGTCTCCTGACATCCATTCCCATATCGGCACTATTAGGTCGGTTGTGTTTTGGAATGATCAGTTATATCCCACATGACGTAAATTCCACCATAATGGGTGGTCTGATGGGATTCATCTAGTCAGTGTTTTTCAGCATCATTGGTTCATACATGCATCCATGTTTTGCACCTTCGCAAGTACATTGACACACTTTTTCTAGACCTGGTCTGCTCTGTTGTGTGTTGGGTTACGTGTCTATACTCTAGGATGCTCAATGAAGGGTTGGAACCCCTGGAAGGGACGTAGGGAAACCTATCCCTGCACCGGCCTGGATGCGTCCAGCCTGGAATAGCACGAGGAACACAAGATTCCAATTGGTACATTTCTATATCCTTCATAGGGCCTATTTGACACCAGGGAAGATCCAGAAATATTTTCAGATACAGGAAGCGGCGTGCCCTCGGTGTGCACGTACAGGAGCAGATATGGTGCATATGTTGTGGTCTTGCCCTGCGATGGGAGCCTACTGGGAGGAGGTGGGGGAGATACTGAACACACTCACAGAACGACAATTAACCTTTGACATAGCCACTAGTGTCTTGCAAATATCCCCCCCTGCCCAGGGGGGGATATTTATTACACGCAGCACTGAGTAGAGCAATCCAAGTACACTGGCGGGAGGGGCTGGCGGAACCTAAGACAACCATGGCATGCCAATATACCATGATGGCAGCCGGGACTTTCAAGGCGGTTACGTGTCTATACTCTAGGATGCTCAATGAAGGGTTGGAACCCCTGGAAGTGCTGAAAGAAAATGGGAAGCTGACGTAGGGAAACCTATCCCTGCACCGGCCTGGATGTGTCCAGCCTGGAATAGCACGAGGAACACAAGATTCCAATTGGTACATTTCTATATCCTTCATAGGGCCTATTTGACACCAGGGAAGATCCAGAAATATTTTCAGATACAGGAAGCGGCGTGCCCTCGGTGTGCACGTACAGGAGCAGATATGGTGCATATGTTGTGGTCTTGCCCTGCGATGGGAGCCTACTGGGAGGAGGTGGGGGAGATACTGAACACACTCACAGAACGACAATTAACCTTTGACATAGCCACTAGTGTCTTGCATTGGTTCCCCCACACGTCGAAAAACAAGATAACAAGCAAGTTTGTAGATATGGGCCTACTACTAGCGAAACAGGAAATAACAAGGCACCGGAAGGCGACAGTGGGACCTAGCAGCAAGAGATGGAGGGCTGAGTTTGTCAAGCGGGCCACTGGTGAGAGTACACTTAGATCCCAACAGGCAAGACGGCAAAACGATGATAGGGCCTTGGAGGGGGCGCCGGCATGGGAAACATTAGTACAAGCGTTACAGGATTATCAGGCAGGGGACGACAGAGATGAGATTGCAATAGTGGAGGGGGTTCCAAGCTAGGGCAGGTTTACAGAGATTCAGAAAGAGGAGTGACTCCTAATCCCACGAGACAGAATAGATCCATGGAATAGTGCACACCGATGACAAGGGGGGGAGGGGCTACCACACCAGTTGGGGGGAAGTTAAGGATACACAGATTATGGGGATTGGTTTGTTTGATATTTTACTCCTATCATGCTATGGTAATTGTATTGTATGGCGTAAAAAGGGCAGAGGGGTTGAACCTTGGCGGGGGTTGGATTGTCATGCTGATTGGCAGATTGCATGGTTATGTATGAGGCTTGCATGAAACCCAATAAAGTATGTTTTCAAAAAAATTATTGTATATTTCGAACGGAGGAAGAGAACAAAGGGACGGGTAGACCTGAGAGACAATCCTCTATCTGACCCTCAAGGGGAGTTGTATGTCGATGGCTCTTGTTTCAAATTGCCAGATGGCAAGACAACTGCCACATATGCAATAACTACACTTCACACTGTAGTTGAAGCTTCTTGAGTACCCTATCAATCAGCACAGGCAGCTGTTAGTGGCATTCCTTCGGGCCTGTGAGCTAAGTGAAGGATTGAGAGTAAATATTTACACCAATAGTCAGTACGCCTTCGGCGTGGCTCACAGTTTTGGCCGGCTTTGGGCCGAAAGAGGTTTTCTCACTTCCCATGGTCAGCGAATACAGCATGGCCCCTTGATTTTGAGATTGCTGACAGCATTGACGTTACCAGAGATGGTGGCTGTAGTTAAATGCAGTGCACACAAGGCAGTGGTTGATGCAGTGGGTGAAGGTAATGCCTTTGCTGATCAAGTATCTAAGGAAACTGCAAAATCTAAATTGACCTCAATGTTTGTGACTAGCTCTGCTAGGAGGGTGGCTGAAACAGAGATGTTTAATAACACCATGGAGAGTGTCAGAGAAGTACAGAAAGAAGTTACCCATATTGAGCTGGCTAATGGAAAGAGAAAGTGGGGAAATTAGATGCAGAGAATTGTTGGATTGATTTGACAGAAAAACAGCGATGGTTGTTGCCTAATGCATTAGTGAATGCGGTGGTGACAATGACGCATGGTTCAGCTCATATTGGGGCAAAGGGTATTTGTGCATCATTAGATCCTGTATGCTACAATCCCAATATTCCAAGGACCGCTGCTCATTTGGTGCAATATTGGTGCAATCCTGGGGGCAGGGAGACTGTTCTGAGTGGAAACTTTGCACCACCATCTTTGCCTTTTGAGGTGCTCCAAATGGATTATATCCAGCTGGAGCGCGTAAATAATTTGAAGTATGTCCTGGTCGTGGTGTGCACTTTCAGTAAATGGGTGGAAGCCTACCCGATCAAAGAAAATACTGCCTTGGACATGGCAAAGGCGTTGGTAAAGGAATACTTCCCACGCTATGGATTGCCTCGGGTGATCTGGAGTGATAACGGGGGGACGCTTTAATGCAGAATTCATCAGGCACATTTGTAATGGACTACAGATTAAACAGAAATTCCATACGGCTTGACACCCCCAGTCCACTGGGTTGGTCGAGAAGTATAATGGGATACTGAAGCTCAAACTGGCAAAAATTCAAGAAAGTACCGGATTGAGGTGGCCAGATGCTCTACCACTGGCATTAATGTCAATATGGGTTACCCCACATTCTCGTTCGGGCTTATCTCTATATGAGGTCATTTTTGGGCACCCTGCTAATGTTTGAGGTGTTCCAAGACCCAGAACATTTCGTGATATAGAGTATCCTATGTTGACAGACTATCTGTATGCTTTGACTAAAGATCTCTGTTCCATTCATCAACAGGTCTCAGCAGTCTTGCAGCACCTGCCGGACGGTCCGGACATCGCTTGGAGCTAGGACAGTGGGTTCTGGTCCGTAATTATCAGCAAAAATCCAGCTTGGATCCCCGTTGGTCTGAACCATTTCAAGTCTTGTTGGCCACGCGGACGGCAGTAACGGTGAACGGCAAGCGACACTGGATTCATGGGTCACATCTGAAAAAACTACCCCTCCGGATTCCCTATGATCAGCGAATCCCAGAAGGGGTTCTGACCCAGGAAAGTGAGTGAGTTCCTCATTTTGTCCCTTTTTCTGACGCCCAGGTAACTGGAGAAGGGCAAGGAAAAGGTGTTCGAGGCTCGGAAGGGGCTCTGTCATCAGCACAAGTGATTGCCCCAGATTCTGTTGCCCCTACAAGCAAATGTGAGGCTCGCAGTACCCCTGTTTCACCAGATTCATCATCCTCTGTTTTGTTCTCTGATCAAGAAGTGCCTGGCCATGCTAGTTACAACCTGCGGCCCAGAAAACAGCGCGGTACCCCAGGTGAATATGGTAGGAGGTAGGGACAGACTTGAGTGATAGGGTACAGACCTGTTCCACGAATGTCTGTTAGATGCGCTTCTGGGGTACTGAGCGAGACACTGGACTGAACTCGCTGAGAGCCTTGAACATGTGCTTGCTCTGTTCAGAAAGAAAGACTGAATTTCTTGTTTAAAAAGGCCCAGGTTGTGCTATCTTCAAGGGTTGTGTGAGAACATAACTCCAACGTGAGAAGTTTGCATTGATATTATTTGTGATGAACGATAGGAGCCTGCCTGGGAGGCTCTAAATGGACACAGAATAGAAGCACCCTCTGGCAGGTTAGACTGCATCGCCCGAGTTTATTTTTGGACTTTTAGTTAGTATGTATCCCTTTGCTCGTTTTGTTCCTGAAGAGGAACGTCCTCTTGTACCGCTTTATTTCCCTGCATATAAACCTGTCTTTTCTAGTTGGACCCAACGAGTTGAAATTGCATTTATAGTTATTATAGCAATCTTACTAATCACATTAATGAGAGTAGTCATTTATTTAGAATTTCGCCACCCTATGCATACTGTTTTAAGAACAACTGACCCACCTCCGGAACATGTGTTTCATACTTTAGCCACACATAAGGAAAGGCATCGTCAGACTTATGTGAAAAATGTATTTGTTGAAATGCTTCATCAAACAGACAGTGCCACCAATACTACAAATTGCTGGGTTTGTGGTCTTTTACCATCTATTATGCATAAGGATGACTTATTCATATCCCTACCCTTGTCTCATCTGGGGAGTTGTGAGGCTTGGTTTAAATTACTTTCAATGATGTATATGCATTATACTGTGGACACTCAAAGGTTTTCGGAAAAGGATTATGAAATGATTTTAGCATATATTGAGGTTCATCAGGGATTCAACCCCAAGGGGAATAATAGAGAGGGAACCTTAGATCTGAATGCATGTATGAATATGTGTACAACACATGAAAATACCACTTGGTTGAAAAATGAGATTTTGGATTTTGTTGAGTTTAATTTCACTCAGTATTTTCGACATTTTCAAGATCGCAATGTTACTGTAGATAGGGCTATTCCAGTGCCTATATTAAATAGTACCTCTGCGTTCTGTGTTCAGGGAGTAGGGTACATATCAGTAGGAGAAAGCCAGAGATAGATACTACAGATATAGATCAGACAGATACTCCACTGCAGCCTTTTACCGACATTATAAAAGGAGTATTTACCATTTGGGGGCCTATAATAACCAGCAAAGAAGGACGGCGTTTGTCCAGAGTAGTTGAAGGGGTAATTAACACTACTGCAGGAATATTGACTAATATAACTGTAGAGCTGCAAGCTGAGGTTCTGCGATTTCAGATTTCGTCCCGTATCTAGCCGCCATTTTGTGTCATGTCGCCATTTTGTGTTGCCCTCATTCAGGCGGCACGGCGAACGCGATGCTTTTGCTTTTCCAGCTGCTACGTGTCCTTCCAGTTAAAAAGTAACTCTATTGTCCTTGTTCATGAATCCCGATGTCAGGGTTTGGCCTAGTTCGTTAATCTATGTCTGGTTCGATTGATCCCTGTCTTAGCCGACTATTGCCCTCTCCTATTCTTCCCTTATACTATTGTAAAGGTGGGATTTTTACTCTAGAATCAGAATCAGAGCTCTGGAATCCCGCCACAGGTCGACTAGACCTTTTTACATGTCATAGAGTGTAGAAGGTAATCTTTTTCAACAGGTCAATTCGAACTACCTCCATCGCCTTCCCCAAAGAACCACTGACAAAAAGTCAAGTTGAAAATGTATTATAAAGCCAAAAGCAGTTGTGTATATAAACACCTCAGTAAAAGATTCAGTAGATATACGGGCACTAATACAAACATAATCCTACGGAAGAGTCTCAGTCGACTAAGAAACAACACCAATATAATTTCCAAGACCACTAGACATGCAAGGATTGCTATAATCTGGGTCTTGGTAGGCATCGAAGAAAAGAAGAAATACATCCAAGTAAATCTGTCCCTACGCTATACTAAATGACATCCCTACATCGCAGGTTCCCTCCTAACAAAGGTGTCAGCCGTGGTGACTTCCAAAGAAGTTCACCCACTCAGTTCGGACTTAGCCTAAGAACTCATCTCGCATAGCAAAGCTCTCTGCCTACCCAGCATCTTTCTTCGCCCTCGTGCGCATCTGCTCTGATCTCCTCCCGGGGTGCTGTCCCTAATACGAAACCCATAATTTGGATGACACGCCCTAAGGGACGCCCCTCTCAAAGTATTAGTTTTCAAAGTAGCTTCATTACGACATCTTCATCGCTCATACACAATGGGCCCTTCTCTACTATCTTTGGTTAACCTTGCACCTGCAAAGGAACGCACATAAATCGATTCACAGTAACATGCTACTTGCAATTAATTCTCTAAAGCAACCTTCTAGGAAAAGACATTTCCATGATTTAATGTTAAAAGAAACATTCTTAGTTCGGCCTACACAATCCTCTCTCCCCACCTGGGCCTCTGCACGTTTTCGAGATGTCACCCTCTAGCATTGGCAAACAGTTTCGTTCATTAGACCTACATCATTATAGCAAAAGAAAGAATGCACTTTCTAACTAAACACTTCTATGTCGTTACATGAAATACAATAGTGAATTTCTAAACATGCATTTAAATACATCAATGCCTATTTAAGCATCCTTTAACTAAATTAGCATTACTCCACAAATACATTTCTAGGTTAACATGACATTAGTATTTCAAAAGCACTTTACGTTACTGCGATGTAAATTCTGGTACATTAGTTCATAGCTTTGTGTCACACTTAAACATGCTTATAATCCTCTATATATGCGGGTGCTGCTTACTCGTGAATATGATGCACCCCTACAATTTCTAACACAGTTTTGCGCTCTCTCAGTCCCCCCTTTGATGACCTGTGTCATCACCACCAACCCACATTCCTTAGGGTAGGGACCGATCTATACAGCACTTGTTGCAACATTTCCTCGCCTGAGCATTTCTAATGCCCTTAGACTTCGATATTGATTGTCCTGCAAATCCTCCATTCTCTGCTCTTGTACCCTCATCGATCTAGCCACCCTATTTGATCTATAGCATTTGTACAATCTCAACAAACCCCACAATCCAATCACACATGCCACCATGATGATCAAGGGTTCCAGTATGTATTCAAGAAAACTTCTTCCCAGGTTTGCAAACCAACTTCCAACACTTCCAAATCCCTTGCCAACCTTTTCCCATGTATTCTCTTGTGTCAAATCGTTAATTTCATAGTGGATTGCAGTAATGTTGCGTATATATTTCTTCAGATCTTTAGAATTGTCTGGAATATACGTGCAACATTCCTGAACCTTTAAAAGTTTACAGACTCTGCCCTCTTTCGCTAAAAGAACGTCTAAGGCAAGACGGTTCTGTAAAACCATCGCCCTTATCGACAATATCTCACCATGAATCAACACCAGTGATTTTGCCGTACTCATTGATAGCTCATCCACCACTGTTGCTAATCTCTGTATCTTTACGTCATTTAAAATCACCCCCAACATTGGTATCGCAGCTCCGAACACATCTCCCACTATTGCACCAGCACTTTCTCCTCTCTTTACCCTTGTCAATTTGCCACCCTCCACCTGAGCAAAATCCTCAGTGTGATATATCTTAGGAAAGATAATTGCCAGGTAACATGTCTCATACCACTTATCCGGCAACCTCACGTACACATTTCTTCCACAAACGAAATACACAGTAGGAATCACTTGCACCACGCTCTTCAGGAAGTCCTTGGTGTAATATTCGATCTTGAAAGTGTGTTCACAAGTTGTCTCGCCCACATACACATTCTCACAATACGTCTTTGGCCTATGCAAACACAACTTCCCCTTCTGTACCACATCTAATGCTATCGGACCATAGCTCCCCTTTGACTTATGTCCAAGCTCTTCATCCGTCCAATCTACTTTGCCCTGACCTGACGTCTGTAACTGCTTCAGTTTTTGATATCTGTCTTCAACCTGTTCTACGAACTTCTTCTCTACCTCTGTCAAAGAGCAGGTCAAGTTGTGTCGGTGTGCATATGAGGTATCTATGGCTTTCGTTGGAATGAAAAAGTATCTAAGTCTATCCTCTTATTTATAATAATCCCACTTGTTCAGGTGCTTGTAATTTGGGACTTCCGGTAGCACAGCATCATAATTCGAAAAGAAATATTCAAAATGAGTCCTCCCATAAAATATGCTAAGCAGCAAACTACATGAAATTCCATATGTTAACAGCAGGTGATGGTATCTAATACCCTCGTCTACTGAAGCTGGCAATTGCATACACACAGAACAATCTTTCGCATCCATCGCATCAATGTACTCATACAACAACTTGGCATACGCATTCTTCCCAAAGTTTCCTTTGGACAAATCAGCATGTAATCTACGGCTTTCTTCTGCTAGCAAAGCTTTCTCGGCTCCTATGTCTACCTCTTTCTGGCTAGGAATGGTAGGTGTAGGTGTTCCATTGACCTCCGCTTCCTGCTCTTGTGGTGCTAAATAAGAAACTAAAACTACTACAAATATAAAGAAAATCACTAACCCTATTAGTGAACCTATAATACATTTTGCCCTACGAGTCGGGTTCCCAGCCTCCATGGTCTCAGACAGTATGATTCGATTCTAGCAGCAACACAAAGTCTCAGCAATACAAGGTCTCTTGCTTGGCTTTATGAATTTCTCGAACCACACCTAGAAGCAGAGATCCCCTTTCAAATCTTCATTTCCATTTTGTATTCAGGTGACCCTACCCTTCTCCGTCCTCTAAGGGGTGTCCCTAAATTTCTTCTTCTTCCACTCGGCTCTAAGTAACCTCTAGCAGCTATTTACAAAGTCTTTACTGCGCATCAAAGATAAGATTTTCTCCAGGTGCACAGAGTACGTAATCCAAGAGTTCCATGTGAAGGACTATTGATTCATTGGCAGGTATTTCAGGGCCAAATGTAGGAAAAACCAGTCTATTTAGGATCAAGTCATTTATCTTGCTTAAGAGAGGGGGGTTAGGGACAGTGATTGTCAGTAAACCTTCGATTTCCAGTCCAGGTACCAACAGTATCACTTCCGACTTAACATTCGGAGTCGTATCGGTCACAAGCACCGACCTCACCCTCCCGGATCTCAGCACACCTGGCATTTGTCAAAGGGTAGGTCCACTCCGGAGTGGCGTATCTTCTGCAAGGTACTCTCACCCTCCTTGATCTTCTCGGACCCTTCTCCTCTGACTCCTTGCTTTCACCTTCCAGGTCTGATTCTTCAGATACAGGTGCAAGATCTCTTTCGGAGGTCAGCCTCACGTTCAGCCTCTTCCGCCTTTCAGGCCAACTTGCTTCTGTGCGATTCACCCCTCTGCTTCTTGACGGCACAACTTGCTCATCACTGCCTTCAGCTCTCTCAGGGTGTAGATCACCTTCACAGCAGCTTCCTTCCTCTAAGGCGGATTCTGTGTCACTGCCGTTGTGATCTCCCTCAGCTCGGTCGGATGAGTTACCAGCCTCTTCCGACGCCCCCACAGCTTGACTTGTCCCCTCTAGTGGATCTTCCTCCACAGCTGGATTTTCTTCAATGAGAGGAGCTGTTTCTTCCAGGGGCGCTGGGACTCTTCGGGTGTGAGAAGCGTGTATCCAATTTGGCAGTCCACCACACTTCACAGCAGTGTTCGTCACCAAGATGACTTGGAATGGCCCTCGCCAGCGGACATCCAGGCAGCTCTTCCTCACGTGCTTCCGCACTAGAACCCAGTCTCCGGGACACAGGTCGTGACAAAGGTCTCTAGAAGTCGGGATTTTGGCCGTCTGCACCTGAAGAGACACAGAATGGATGACGTCAGATAGTCCTTTGCAGTAATCAAGAATCAGATCATCTGTGATATTCAGCAAGGCTGCTGAGGGGACGGACGGTAATCTCATAGCTCTTCCCATCAGCACCTCATGAGGTGAAAGTCCTGTTCTCCTGTCTGGTGTACTACGCATGCTCATTAACACCAACGGTAAAGCATCTGGCCATTTCAGGGATGTGGATGAACATACTTTCGCCATTCGTGCTTTGAGTGTTCCATTTATTTGCTCCACTATGCCAGAAGCCTCTGGTCGATAGCTACAATGCAGTCTCTGATCAATGTTCAGTGCAGAACAGAGCATCTTCACAACTTCACTGTTAAAATGTGTTCCTCTGTCCGATTTCAAAGAGGTCGGGACCCCGAATCTAGGCACTAACTCCCTCAACAATAATTTGGCTACTGTGAGTGTATCGCACCTACGAGTGGGATATGCCTCAACCCATCTGGAGAACACACACACAATTACCAAGACATATCTGAGGCTATTACACTTCGGCATCTCAATGAAATCCAGTTGCATTCTGTTGAAAGGCCCTCCAAACCTCCCTACATGACTTAACGTAACTGGTGTCCTCTTTCCAACATTCATTTGCTGACACGTAACACATCTCTGACACACCGCTTCCGCAGCCGTTCTGAACTTGGGATTATACCAAGTCTGCCTGAACACTCGTATCATTGCATCTCTTCCTAAATGCACAGAACCATGTATCTGTCGAGCCATCGGGCTCACTAGTTCATTCGGCAACACAGCTCTCCCATCTGCCGAAATCCACAAATCCAGATCCCCCTTGGTACAGCCAGAGGTCACCCACACTCTTTTCTCGAAGTCTGACGCTTGTTCTTGCATTTTCCTCAATTCATCCCAAGTATCTGCCACTTCAAGTACCATGCTTAGCTCGGTCCCTCTGTGCATTCCCTCGATAACCTGGTCGGTGAATGAGTAAGCCTGTTCGGCACAATAACGTGCCACCTCATCCGCATATCTGTTTCCCAGAGACACAAAATCAGCACCTTTGCTATGTGCTGTACACTTCACCACTGCAATTTCTGATGGCCCCTGCAGAGCTTCCAGCAGTAACCTGACAAATTCTCCATTCCTGATAGGGGAACCTGATGATGTCATGTAACCCCTTTGAGACCACAACTGACCGAAGTCGTGAACCACACCAAACCCATATCGGCTGTCGGTGTATATGGTGACTCAAATCTTGTTGGCTGCCAAACAGGCACGCGTCAACGCAACTATCTCAGCCACCTGAGCGGAGTGTACCCCTTCTAAACAGGCGGCTTCGATTATCCCATGAATCGTGCAAATGGCAAAAGCCGCTCTTAACTGTCCAGCATTGTCTCTTATACATGAGCCATCTACAAAGAGGATTTCATCAGGGTCTTCCAAAGGCTCATCGACAAGGTCTGGTCTCGGTTTGGTGCACAGTTCAGTCACTTCAAGGCAGTCATGGTCTTCACAATCATCATCTAAAACATTTGGCAATGGCATCAGTGTAGCAGGGTTCAAAACTGAGCACCTCTTTAGGGTCACATTCTCCGCAGCAAGAATAACCTGCTCGTAGCGTGTGAGCCTGTTGTTAGTCAGGTGCTGCGTTTTGGTCCTGGTCATTAACAATTCTACTGAATGTGGAACATGTACCACCAATGGATGCCCCATCACAATACTCTCACATCGCTCAATGCTGACACCTGTTGCAGCAACGGATTTGAGACATCCGGGCAACGCTGCGGCTACTGGGTCTAAAGTAGCCGAGAAATAAGCAACTGGTCTACGGAAACCTCTGTGATCTTGGGTCAAAACTGCTAACGCGCAACCTTCCCGCTCGCAGCAGAACAATGAAAACAATTTGGTGTAATCAGGCATTCCCAGAGCCGGAGCACAACATAAGTCCTCTCTCAACGCAAGGAAAGCCATCATGCAGTCTGTGTCCCATGGTACCGGATCACTCATGTCCTTGAGCGTCAGTTTCTGTAAGGGCTTCGCTTTTAATGAGAAATTAGCAATCCACTGCGGCAGTAGCCAACCATTCCCAGGATCATTCTAACCTCTCTTTGTGTGGTAGGCACCATCATTTTCATTATTGCCGCTATTCTGTTTGGGGACACCTTCCTTATTCCCTTCTCTATCCTGTGTCCCAAATACTGTACTTCTGGGAGACAGTATTGTAACTTGCTGGGAGATACCTTGAGACCATTCTCTGCCAGATGGTTCAACAAAGCGATGGTGTCTATTCTACAGGCATCTTCTGTCTCTGACGCAACAAGGAGGTCGTCTATGTACTGTACAAGAACTGAGTTCTGAGGCAGTACTAGACTTTCAAGATTTCTCTTCAATAATTGATTAAAGATCGGTGGGCTTTCTGTATACCCCTGTGGGATACAACACCATGTTAACACACGGTTTTCCAGCTTAAAAGCGAAAGAAATTGCCTCTGCTCATGTAACGGTATTGAGAAAAATGGCTGACATAGGTCAATCACGGATAACCACTCAGCCTGCGCTGGAATTTGAAACAATATTACTGATGGATTCGGTACCACTGGACAGCATGGAACGACGATGTCATTCACTTTTCGTAAATCCTGCACAATCCTGAACTTCACGCTAGGCTTCTGCAAGCCCATGATCGGAGAGTTACACGGACTGCCCATTATCTCCTTTAGGATTCCCTGTCTAATCATGGATTCAATCACAGGTTTTATTCCCGCAATCGTTTCTGGAGTCAGCTTGTACTGAGGTGTCCTTGGGAATTCTGCATTAGGTCTCACTTGTATCCTAACTGGCTCCACGCCTTTGACTAATCCAATCTCTTCCCCTGTAAAGTCCCAAACCTCCTGTCTGACTGTTTCTCTCAAATCCCAGGGGACTTCCTCCACTGTTAGTGCAGGATATAGTTCAATGCACAGACGTGTATTTGTAACCTTAAAGGCAGCATCATCATCATTCGTTTCCAACTCCACTCCAGTTGGTGTACAATAGATGGTACAATTAAGTTTGCATAATAGGTCTCCCCCCAGGAGACAGACAGAACTAGAAACACATACCACAAATTGATGGTTGTCCCTGAAGTTTCCTATTCTTACTGGAACTGGCTCGGTCAGTGGATTTGTCATCTTCCTATTTGCCACTCCCACCACTTGGATAGTCTGTCCGGAAAGGGGCAAGTTAGGGACCGCTGCGGACCGTACAGTAGAAGGAGTCGCACCCGTGTCCACCAGAAAGGTAGTGGGGTGTCCGGCTACGTCAGCTTCTACAAAGGGTCCTCTCTGATCTATCTCTAATGCTGCTCCAAAGGTGCACTCTTCCTCTTCATTCAGACACCTTCCTGTCACTGGGTTAAAGGCATAGTACTCGTCTCCGTCTATCAGGAGAGGCATCTGTTGATAAGTCCCTGCCGCGATTTTCGGTGGCTGGGGAACAGGGGCTCTAGGAGCGGAAGTCCCCCCTTTTGCCACCTTGAGCTTGACTACAGTTGATCTCGGAACTTGGGGAGCCTGACTCTCCTCTTCCTCCTCCTGTACTTGATTGTCTGGGTTATGGGGACACTCATGCCTCCAGTGCCCGATCTCGTGACACTGATGACACCTAGTAGTTTTCTTCAGAGTCGCCAGGTCTACCCTTGGCCTTGGACCCTCCTCGCTGTCCCTTTTCAGACCGCCCGATCTCCTCCCCAATGTTCCACTTCCAGACTGACCCTGTCCTCCCGGTTGCATTTGGACTAGCAATAGCTTATCTTTGAGCTTCCTTGTTTTCGAATCTATCTCATCACTGCAGTACCTAGAGTACCTCAAGATCTCGTCTAGAGGTTTGTTCTGCCAACAAATCAAATGTTGCTGTATCATGAGACAGATCTCAGGTCTCAGTCCCAAAACAAACTTGGACACAAACTGTCCCATGTCCTTTGGGTCCATCACATCCAGGCCACTGCACTGCTTGAATATCTGTAACAATCTCTCATAGTATTCATGAACTGTCTCTTTCGGTTCTTGTCTAGTTCTATCTATTTTCACCCAATTTATGTCTTGTGGTGGCACCTTTGTTTTTAACCACGTGATCACTTGCTCATACTTTATCATGACTCTTGGTGAGGGTCCATTTGTGAGTGCGTCTCGTTCTGGCCCCTCCGTGGGCCATTCAACACTGATCTTACATGCTACCCACAAATCTCCCAGAACCACAATGTCAAACAGTGTGTTCAGATCAGCCCACAGTACCTTTGAAATTTTAACAAACCTCTCTACCTGCTTGTACCATTCTACTGGCCTTTCTCTCAATTTTGGAAATGTGTTCGTAAAAACAGCCAAGTCTCCTCTACTCCAGGGTACATGCAGATATCCTCCGTGAGCCACTTCCCTAAGGGGATATATTTCCACATGCATCAGTCCAGCTCCTGGAGATGCCTCTATAGTGCTCCGTCTAACACTTTTTTTTTGACCACTTTTCCTCCCACTTGTCCAGTTGGACCCATATTCGGATTCCCACTATTAGTTCTCTGATGTGGGTTTTAATCCGATCACTCTCTTCTCGTCTAGATCTTGGTCTGTATACTGCAACCTATGGCCACCCTGAAATGCCTTTGTCCTGGTCAAGTCCACTGAGTATTTTTTCGCTACTTCGGTTAACTTCTCGTGAGCTGCCCTAGCTCTGCGAGTAACATCCTTCGCTACAAACAATAGTTCATCTGGTTCGTAAAGTTCTCCAGGGGTATCGTACCTTCCACTATCTCCTCTACCTCTGACTTGAGTCTTAGCACGTCTATTCTCCTTGCCTTTATCACCGCTCTCAGTGTGCCTTGATTAGAGGTTTCGCTCGGGTCTTTCCCTTTACATTCCTGACTCACTCTCCTATCCTCCTCAGGGGTGTTATGAGGAACACTTCCTCGCTCCCATCTTTCGCAGTCCCAATCTTGTCTTCTTTCTACAGTTCCCTGGGCAAACGTACCTCTATTTTCCTCACTCCCACGGTCCCCTTCCTGTCTGTTTCCATTAGACCTGCAATGGGACACCTCCCTATTCTCTGGACTCCAATGTCTACAATCGTCTCTTGCCCTGTCGCTCTGGGTATCCTTGACTGTCTCCCAGGTTCTCAAATCTGGCCTCAACTCTCTAATCGGCCGGGGCCGTGGTCCTCTCAGATCCATCGGTCCTCTTAAACCTCCCTGTTCTCTGGATGAGTCTGCCGATGCTGCTAAAGGGGTGCTCCCTTCTACAGGTCTGGACCAGCGGTTCCAGTCGTCCACCACATTACTTCTATCTTCGCTGACATTCCTTTCCCTGTCTATTTGTGGCAGACTTTCGTTTTGTGGCTGCTCTGGATTGTACACTGACACTATGGGACCTATGGTGACAGGTACCGTAAGAGCATACGGTAGCCTCTGAGCATTGACCCCCTCTTCACAGTGTACCTGCTGTACTGTGAATCTCCCTACTACTCTCCCTTCAGGGGTCCGTTGAGGTACTCCCTCACCTTCCATCGAGCCCGACCTGTCCCCTACTGGGCCCAAGTTGCTCTCTCTTAGTACTCCACCATCCACTACCGATGTCTCTCTCCCTGTTGGTGGTGGTGACCTCCCTTCTACTTCTGGATTATATGGAGGTGGTCTCTCTGACAGCAACCTCTCTATCAAGCTGTTGTCTGTCTCGCTGTCATCATCCTCTGTATTCTTTTTCTGCGCCACCAACAGTGGATACAACCTGTCTCCCTCTATGGTTTGCACTCTCCACCTCTTTGCCAGTGCATCTCACCTCGCGTCCTGTACTGCCCTGACTGACCTGTTCACTCTTTCCTGTCTTCTATCCCTATTCTTCTCGTGGGCTGCCCCGATCAATGCATTCAATGCTTCGAACTGTGTTGGCCTAGGCAAAGGTGGCAAAGAAGACATAATCGCTTTTAGCTGGTACAACACTTCTAATCTGAATGTCCTGTACTTAGGAAACGTCAGTTCCTCATTCCCCTCAGTCATCTTACACCAGTTCTCAAGCCACAATATAGTATGTAACCCAACATTCGTAGACATATAATGAGCTGGCGTATCCTCGGGTGGAGCCTCTTCCCCACCCGAGGTTTTAGTTTCTTTTCTCCCGAAAAACAACTTCGCAATCCTTTTAGACACTTCATGATGCAACCCACAACGTTTCCGTGTTTACTATGCTCGTTTACTTCACAATGACAATCCACCAATACCAGCGCGGCTTCACTCTGGCCGTCCTATCTCAGCGCGGTACTTCCTGACGTCACTCGCCTCCGCTTTGCAGCAGTTCCCCTCCTTTCTCCGCTCGTCTCTCGGTCATGCATGCGTCCCAATCATACACTTTGAAATGATCACTTCCGACCAAGCAATCACCTCTCTGACTGTACGTCCACAGTCTAACTATAATTGTCACCGACTGGCAAATGTCTGTCCGCTTAACGATCAAACAATCGCCTCTCTGATAGGTTTCATATACACGGTAACTTCCGACCAGCGTCCGTTACCCACGCATTCACACATTCGTTTCCCCTATCTCGGTCCTGCGGGCGATCAATGGTACCTCATGATCCCCTTTCAATGGTCGACAATTACTGTAGGTGATCAATACACCTGAACCACTTAAACTCCCTTTGAGCTTAAGATTTTCACCGGTTGCGCGCGCTCACAACCTGATCTCCTTTCACACTACAGGCATTCAACTCCGCTAGACAATATAATTCAACAACACAATGCACACCGCAATCTAACACGCATGACCCTTTTCATACTCACACTCTTATAACCTGCTGCTTTCCGCCGCACCGTCACTCTCCGTCATCTTCCGTGGAACGCCATCCTCCGTCCGCTGTTCTATGGACGCACATCTCCAGATCTCTATGGGCCTTGGGGAAATCTTAACCTACTCTGGATTACCTTCACTCCAGAAGATAAACCATCCTACTCTGCTACCAACTGGAAAGGTGGGATTTTTACTCTAGAATCAGAATCAGAACTCTAGAATCCCGCCACAGGTCGACTAGACCTTTTTACCTGTCATAGAGTGTAGAAGGTAATCTTTTTCAAGAGGTCAATTCGAACTACCTCCATCGCCTTCCCCAAAGAACCACTGACAAAAAGTCAAATTTGAAAATGTATTACAAAGCCAAAAGCAGTTGTGTATATAAACACCTCAGTAAAAGATTCAGTAGATATACGGGCACTAATACAAACATAATCCTACGGAAGAGTCTCAGTCGACTAAGAAACAACACCAATATAATTTCCAAGACCACTAGACTTGCAAGGATTGCTATAATCTGGGTCCTGGTAGGCATAGAAGAAAAGAAGAAATACATCCAAGTAAATCTGTCCCTACGCTATACTAAATGACATCCCTACATCGCAGGTTCCCTCCTAACAAAGGTGTCAGCCGTGGTGACTTCCAAAGAAGTTCACCCACTCAGTTCGGACTTAGCCTAAGAACTCATCTCGCATAGCAAAGCTCTCTGCCTACCCAGCATCTTTCTTCGCCCTCGTGCGCATCTTCTCTGATCTCCTCCCGGGGTGCTGTCCCTAATACGAAACCCATAATTTGGACGACACGCCCTAAGGGACGCCCCTCTCAAAGTATTAGTTTTCAAAGTAGCTTCATTACGACATCTTCATCCTTGTTCGTTGAAAAACGGCCTTGGGTCCCAAAGTCGTCTCCTCTTGAAGTTGCTTCCCTAAAATTCCGCAGCCACTCCTCCAGGTCTGGAACTACCATCCTAACGCTCATACACAATGGGCCCTTCTCTACAATCTTTGGTTAACCTTGCACCTGCAAAAAGGAACGCACATAAATCGATTCACAGTAACATGCTACTTGCAATTAATTCTCTAAAGCAACCTTCTAGGAAAAGACATTTCCATGATTTAATGTTAAAAGAAACATTCTTAGTTCGGCCTACACAATCCTCTCTCCCCACCTGGGCCTCTGTACGTTTTCGAGATGTCACCCTCTAGCATTGGCAAACAGTTTCGTTCATTAGGCCTACATCATTATAGCAAAAGAAAGAATGCACTTTCTAACTAAACACTTCTATGTCGTTACATGAAATACAATAGTGAATTTCTAAACATGAATTTAAATACATCAATGCCTATTTAAGCATCCTTTAACTAAATTAGCATTACTCCACAAATACATTTCTAGGTTAACATGACATTAGTATTTCAAAAGCACTTTACGTTACAGCTATGTAAATTCTGGTACATGAGTTCATAGCTTTGTGTCACACTTAAACATGATTATAATCCTCTATATATGCGGGTGCTGCTTACTCGTGAATATGATGCACCCCTACAATTTCTAACACAGTTTTGCTCTCTCTCACTATCTTATCCGACTGGCCTTCCCTTTTCTTTCCATGTATGCTCCTATTACACAACTATCCTTTGAGACACACCAGCAGGTCCTGTCACCTGCGAGAGGGGATTTTGAACACATTCACTGATTAATTTGTTGGGAGGGGTGACACACGGGGTCCGAGAAAGAGGCGTATACTGGGATACCTGATAGCTTGTTTTCCAACTTTTCCTATTGGTTTGTTTTGAGTGTGTTGGGAGTGGGATATTTTAAATGTGTTTAATATAAGAGATTGTACGCCACGGACTGAAGTGGCAGTCTCCTTAGAACTTACACTCTGCATGTACTTCTAGGACAACTGTGCTTAGCTGCAGCTAATAATCCTGGCTTCCACGCTCAACGGAGTGTCTCGTGTCTCTTTTAGTAACAAGGCAGGTGAATCCTGGGATGTAGGCGTGCCCTGAGCCACCCGGCCCATAAGGCCCGGCTATCCAACTGGCGCCCAACGTGGGGCGGTTTCAGTGGTAGCGGTTCAGCCCGAGGGTCGTGAGAAACCCCGCAAGAAAAATCCGGAGGATTCGCGAGCCACACCAAGAGACCCCTGTATGTCGAAGTGGACCGAAGGTCTTTTGCAGCGGCTACTCCTTTCTGACGGCTGCTGATGACTGCTGCCCTGACTACCGCCCTGCCTTGGACCCTCTGGTGATGATTGGCATCGCGAGATGTTAGACGGACCTCCGTTGGCGTGAGAAGACCATCTAGTTAAGTATTTGTGGGTAGCGCCCACTTCTTTGTTTTGTTTTTGTTTTTTGTTATTCGCCTGTTACAATAGTAGAAGCCAAGGGGTGAGTACTTTTGTACTGTGTTCTTTGCGTTCACTCCTCGAAGTTAGTGAACGGATCAGGGTGCTTGAAATGCCTGGTCTGAGCGGACTTAGGAAACTTTGTTGTTTTTGCTATTCTAGGGATTCCCGGCTTGAGGAATCATGTCCGATTCCTCCGGTTTAGAACTCCCACTTATGAGCTCTATTCTAAGCATGGTGTTGGTCCTATTGCTTTTAACGATGCATGGATCTGATACACAAAGAAAGATGGTATCTTACGGTGGCCACAAAACGGTAGCTTTGAGCCTGACATATTAGATAATTTGGAATCAATTCTGTTTAAAAGAAAAGCCCGTCAGGCAATGTTTGACTCTTTCCGCCTTTGGCGTAGGGAAGCCAAACAGAGAGAAATTAAACAAGCAAAAATTGATAGGAAAATGAAAGATATGACGGTTATACAGGCTGCCCAGCAATTTAAAGAAAATGAGACTGATCGAGCGATTGAGGTCTCGGATAGACAGCATCGGATGGAAATAGATAGGTGCTATCCTGTGTTACCCCCACAACGCAAAGATCTTGATGAAGATCCTTTAATGTCGCATTTACTGAAATTACCTCCGCCTTATGCGCCAGGCACTAATGCACCCGTATTATTGCTACCTGTGCAGCAACCTGTTGTTCAGCCAAGTGCTCCGGCTCCTGCACCCTTGCCTCTTCCAGTAATACCGCCAGCACCTCCTTTGCCACAAACGTCTGTATCTCAGTCTCTTTTGCCTTTTGTGTCTCTTGCAACGGGTAGCCCTTCTCTACCTTTGCTTAATACTTCGTCTCCAGTTTTACTCCCTACTTCTTCTCTGACCCGTAATTGGTTAGTCGATACTGTTTCTGGTTTTTTCTCCCCCCTTTGTGGCTCGTTCAACAGGTCGCCTGCTTTTTCTCTAAGGCAATCCCGTAGTCCGAGGAACGGGTTGTATTTGACTCCCTTGCTCATAGGTGGATGATGAATGGTCCATTATATAGTGTACCCGATATATTGAGTAACTTTCTCCAATGGAATGCGCCTACACAGAGATACGTTTTTAACGTTATGTGTGACACGCTTATTAAAGGATGGGAGAATATGGAATTGGATCTAACTCTGCAGGGTCTATTGAAGATACAGGATAAGTACGATAAAGGACTTATAGTGGGTCCTGATGTTCAGGATGCCATACAGACACTTGTTACTTTTAGGACCTTATATTCTTCTCGGACTATTCCTGAACCTGATCCTGCAGTTAGACAAAAAAACGAAGAATTATTCTATGAGAGAAGTTCCTCCAGTATGGAGGGAAGCGGTTCCGCAAGCAGGTAATGTTCAAGGTGTCCCTGCTCATTTTCAGCGTGTATGGGTACATGTTCCTTGGTAGCGAGCTGAAGTTTTAGCACTTAAGCAGTTTTTGCCGGACCCTCGTAAAAATCCTGCTGGTTATTATATAGAGTTGTCCCAGACTATTGATGCATGTTTTATGAATTTGGCCGATATTGATATGCTGATGGGTAATGTAGTTCCACAAGCATTGTGGGCTCGGATTCGTGGAGAGGACCACGACCAAGCTTTAGGTGGTACTTGGAATGATATAGTTGCCGCAGATGCAGCACAAGTGGGTGGTGCTAAGCCAGACGATTTGATTACACAGTTGCCTGGCAGAATTATAACTTTAATGAAGACGATGATGCCTGCCTTACGCGTCAACTGGAGTAAGTTGGCTGCGTGCAAGCAGAAGAAAGATGAGATTGTTTCCGATTTCTTCACTCGGTTTGAAGAGACGTTTATTGACCATAGTGGGCAGGACTTGACTACTGAAGGTGGACAGCGAATATTTGTGGATACATTTGTTTTCAATTTGCTTCCTGGATTGTCTCATAAGTTAAAAGATTCAGAAAGTTCTTGGGCTGTTTCTTCATCTGCTCAAATATTGGCTACTGCTCAATATTACGAGAATAGGGACAAGGAGGAAAAAGATAAGGCTCAGAAGAAGACTAAGGATTTAAAAACAAAAGTTCTTCTTCAATAGACTTATCCTCCTTGTTCTGGTCAGCGTCAGTTCCAGCAACCTATTCAATCTCAGAGGTTGCTGCAGAAACCTGAGCGTTTTGTTCCACGACCTTTCCTGGGTCCTAATCAGTGCGCCTATTGTAACGAGGAAGGCCATTTTAAGAATAGTTGTCCGGTTTTATTGCAGCGTAATGGTGGATTTCAAGGACAGCAAGGCCGTGGTGGTTTTCAATCAGCATCTAGGGGTAGAGGGCGAGGTGCGTTGCTTCAAGGACAGCGTTCCTTTCCCCCTCAGAATTCTTCGAATTATTTTGATCAGCAGAATACTCAGTTCGCGCAATATTACAATGATGATTATTGTGTTGAAGGTGAGGCTCAGGATTTTCATTCTAGTTAGGACAGCCATGGACAAAGTAAGGGAGTCGTATCAGTTCCAGTAGATCAGAATGGGCCCTTTGTCGAGGTAGTTGCTTTGGGTGTTGCAGAGCCATTTCTTTTGGATACTGGTGCAATGAGAAGTTCTATGATCCATACTAAACTCCCTGGGGCACCTTTGTCTGGCTTAACGAACGTTTCTGTAGGATTTTCTGGCGCCCCATTTGCTGACCCAGTTTCTCGTCCTTTGCCTCTTTCGATTGGTCCTTACGATCTGGAAGCTCACTTATTTTAACGACTGGTTGCGGAGAATATTTGTCGGGTCTGGATCTGTTGAAACGTCTTCATGCAACGTTGTACTGTTCCCCCTCTGGTGTGCGTCTTACTTGGGTGAGAAATTGGTTTCTCCCATATATTTATCGAAGGATAGTTTTCCACCCGAGTTGCAGTCTCTTCCTGCTACGCTTTAGGCTACAGGTCCGAATGATGTTGGTCCTTTACAGATTCCTCCTTATGTGGTTACTATCAAGCCTAATGTTAAACTGCCATGTATTTCACAATACAAGATCTTTAATGATGGTGAGCGAGCCTTGATGGCTATAATCTATGACCTGGTTAAAAAGGGTGTGGTTGAGGAAACGAGAGGTAATGTTTGTAACAGTTCTGTTCTCTCTGTTCTTAAACATAGCGATCCTTCTCAACCACCTGTGTATCGCTTTGTGATTGATCTTCGGGAGGTCAACAAGATTGTTGTCTCCCAGTTTCCTGTTGTTCCAGATATTACTACTTTGCTTACTATGATACCTGCCTCAGCGGCATGGTTTTGTGTTATCGATCTAAAGAATGCTTTCTTTAGAATTCCCATTGCTGAGGAAAGCAGAGATATTTTTGGCTTCTCTCTTGGAGGGTGAAGTTTCCGGTTCAAACGTGCTCCTCAAGGTTATTGCGAAAGTCCCTCTATCTACAGTCAAGCTTTGAAATCTCAGCTTGATGCGTTCACTTTGCCTTCAGGTACTACTTTAATCCAATACATTGATGATTTACTGATTGCTGCTGATTCAGAGGATGTTTGTAAGGAGGTGACCGTTTCTTTGTTGCGTCATTTGTCTGATTTACATCATAAAGTGTCCCCTTCTAAGTTGCAATATTGTCACCAAGAGGTTACCTACTTAGGTCATCTCTTGTCGAAGGAGGGAAGACGATTGACCCCAGAACGAATTCAAGCAACTGCACAAATGTCTGAGCCAACCACACAGAGGGAGGTACGTGCCTTTCTGGGCATTACCTCATATTGTAGGCAATGGATTCCAAATTTTTCTTTGTTAGCTAAGCCTTTGTTGACGTTTACGTTGAAAGACATGCCACAACCTCTCCCTTGGACCGATGAAGGCCAAAAGAGTTTTTCTGATTTACGTAATGCTTTGTGTTCTGCACCTGTGTTAGGTACTCCGGATTACAGTAAGCCTTTTACACTCTATGTGCACGAAAGAGAAGGTTGTGCATTGTGAGTTTTAACACAACAATTTGGAGACAAACAACGGCCATGTGCCTATTTTTTGGCTACGTTGGATCCAGTAGCCAAGGCATTGCCTAGTTGTCTCAGAGCTACAGCAGCGGCAGCAATTTCTATTTGTCAGTCTGCTGGATTGGTATTGGACAACACTCTTGTTGTTATGGTACCACATACAGTAGATACTCTTTTGAATAGGCCTAAGACACAACACCTGACGAGTGCTCGCTTGTCTGGATATGAGCTAACACTTTTGGCTAGCCATATACATATCAAGCGGTGTAATACTCTGAACCCAGCGACATTGTTGCCCGTACCAGATGAGAAAGGCATTCAGGAACAACATGATTGTTTTCTCCGAACAGAGGAGGAGACGAAAGGCAGAATAGATCTGAAAGATACACCACCTGTGGATCCGGACGGGATCCTATGGGTGGATGGATCTTGTTTCAAGCTTCCGAATGGAGAGACAACTGCAGCCTATGCTGTCACTACTTTGCATACTGTAGTGGAGACAGCACGTATTGCACAAAATTCAGCCCAAGCAGCTGAGTTAATTGCTTTAACGAGAGCATGTGTTTGGCGAAAGGAAGAAGAGTAAACATCTACACCGATAGCCAATATGCTTTTAATGTAGCTCATAGTTCCGGTCGCTTGTGGAAGGAAAGAGGATTCTTTACTTCCCATGGGACTAAAATACAGCATGGCCAGTTGGTGACTGGTCTTCTTGACTCACTTGCTTTGCCTACACAAATAGCAATAATCAAGTGTAGTGCCCACAAAAAGATTATTGATGATGTGGGTCGAGGGAATGCTT
Organism: Lissotriton vulgaris; assembly: GCF_964263255.1. NCBI lineage: Eukaryota > Metazoa > Chordata > Amphibia > Caudata > Salamandridae > Lissotriton > Lissotriton vulgaris. The sequence continues at coordinate 661,230,916 of NC_141698.1, read as the reverse complement.
TTGCAGACGAGGTAGCGAAAGAGACAGCGAGAGATGTTACGAGTCGAATGTATGTTGCGGACCCTGCAAGATGGATCAGAGAAGGAGGAATGTGTGAGGACACGATAGAAAGTGTGGGAATGATTCAAGAAGAGGCTACTGAGAAAGAGTTGAGTAAGTGGAGAGAAAGTACGGGAATGTTGGACGCGACTGGGTGTTGGACGGAGTTGTCAGAGCATCAACGATGGCTGTTACCAGATGCCTATGTGCTACCTGTAGTTGCTATGGGGCATGGTCCAGCCCATATTAGTGCGAAGGGTATTTGTAAAGTTTTGGCTCCAGTATGGCAGAATGAGGGGATTCCAAAATGTGCAGAAAACGTAGTGAGACATTGTATTGTTTGTCTAATGCATAATCCAGGAAAGGGAACCCCAACTCCAGCAGGTCATTTTGCTCCCCCTACGCATCCTTTCGAGGTATTGCAAATTGATTTCATTCATATTGAATGTTGCAATAACCTCAAGTATGTTTTGGTGGTGGTTTGTGCCTTTTCCAGATGGATAGAGGCCTACCCCCTACAGGACAATACTGCCTTATCTACTGCTAAAGTTCTTCTAAAGGAGTTTTTCCAGAGGTTTGGTTTGACGCGCATTGTCTGGTCTGACAATGGAAGTGAATTTATGGGCTAGATTATGCAGAAAGTATGTGCAGGTCTTGGTATCAAACAGAAATTCCATGCGCCAAACCATCCTCAGTCAGCGGATTGGTAGAGTGTTATAATGGTACTCTCAAGCTCAAACTGGCAAAGATTCAGGCGAGCAAAGGTCTCGCCTGGCCTGATGCCTTACCATTAGCACTTCTGTCTACAAGAACTACTGCTCATTCCTGTTTAGGTCTAAGTCCGTATGAGGTCGTCTTTGGGCGACCAGCAAATGTCTGGGGAGTGCCTCGACCTGAGAAATATTCCGACATTCCATACCCAATGCTGATTGACTATTTGTATGACCTCACCACTAAATTACGTGTTCTTCACCAACAGGTTCAAAACGCTTTGCCAGAGGCCTCCACAGACCCAGGTCATTCCATCCAACCTGGCGACTGGGTCTGCGTCAAGAATTTTCAGAGGATGCGTAATCTAGAACCTCGTTGGGGCCCACCGCGTCAAGTGCTGCTAACCACAAGGACGGCAGTGAAGGTTTTTGGGAAAAAGAACTGGGTCCACGGCGTGCACTGTAAAAAGATACCCCTACCTTTGCCTTTTGACAAATGAGTTTGAGAGGGTATAGCGGACAACGAAAGTGAGACAGTGCCTAGATTTGTACCATTTAGTAGTGCACGCCTGGACCATACGAACTGTGAGAAAGAAGACGACGACGTGTTACAGGAGGCCGTCCCAACACATTTGCGTTTGAACACTGTGAATCCAGAAACCTTGTTTAAGGACCATGCGATCCCCAATAAGACTCGATATAATCTGCAACCAAGAAGGGTCGAGAATAATTGAATTTTTACGATTTTTCTGGTTATATCTTTTTGTTTTCAAAGGACATTTTGTGTATGTATTTTCTTCCGCCATCCATCAAGTTGCAGAGTCTTAAGCTGTGACCTGAGTAGTGACCTAGGTTCCACAGGATTTGCAGTGTCATAGGACGGCTAACAACCACAGCTAAGTGATCTAGGAAGATTACCGTGAGCAACGCCTTTAGAGCAATGGATGTAAAAGTGGAAATTAATGATCAGACTGTAAATCTGAAACAGCGATTTAAGAAACGGATGGTTAGTCCATGTGGGATAACCTTATGTATCTTGATATGCTTATGTACTTTATTAGCGTGTGGAAGCTGGATTGTTTTTGTTTTACAGCCGTTACCTGTCCCTACTTCTGTCCCCGTATCTTTTTCTGCTACTGCCTCCCCACACCAGTTCTATACACTTTCAGCACACGAAGAGATCAGGAGGACCGAATACTTCAACAATTCGTTCATTCAGCTATTACACCAACACCAGTTAGTAATGAATACTACTGATTGTTGGGTCTATGGGCTCATGCCTCATAATACAGAGAGAGGCATGCCATGTCTGGTTTTCCCGTTCTCCTATGAAGGTTCCACCTGGGCTTATTTGGCTATGTGTTCTAACCTTTACCAAAACCAGTTGCGATATCCTCCTGGCAGTCCATATGGTGGTGGAGCAGACTTTAGGCATAGTACTTTGATTAAGGGAATTGTGACTATGGCTAAGATTGCTCAGATTAGCAAGATTCCTGTAGATGAGAAGAGAGCATATGATGGATGGAACAGAACACAATATGTTACTAGCCTTACAGAAAATTTGGATTGTACCCCATCGAGGTAATTTTTGCTTACAAATTAATGGGCAGAATGTTAAAAATCAGCCAGAGAGGAGTATCTGTTATTATACCTATGTCGATACACCTCAGATTCCCTCACCGCTAGTGCCATCACAAGGCACATATTTCATCTGTCATGATAGAGCCTATACATGGCTTCCTACTTACTTTTCTGGAACATGTTATGTGGCTTTTCTTCTTCCCCCAACATATACCGCTCCTTCAAGTCATCACAAAAAGAGACATGGTAGGGGAGTCTTTGACCAGAAGGACACGGCAGGACAGGAGGCAGCTGACTTCATAAAAGGGTTGCTTCCTTTCTGGGGCCCAATGGCCAATAGCAGAGACATTAGACACCTAGCTCGTGTTGAGGCTACCATAAACGAACCTCCGGAGCCTTGAGTAATGTGACAGCCGAGCTTCAAATCGGATAGGTTTAGGTATTATCATGGCAGACAGGGGTCGAGTCTGTAAGTTGATCGGGTCTAGTTGCTGTGTTTACATTCCTGATAATGCCCCTACAGTATACCAAGCTATCTCTAAGTTACATACCATCTCCGAGTCTATACATCAGGACACGGGAGATTGGTCTGTGATGGGATGGTTTTGGGGACTACTGTCCACATGGGGATGGAAGATACTAACTTTTCTTGGAATGGTCTTAGCTATTATTTTCTCTTGTTGCCTTTGTGTGCAGTGTGGCCTGCAATATGTGGTCTTTGTGCTGCTATGTGTGTCCCGAAGCCTGCATCACGAAAAACAGAGAACATTAGAATGATGTTACAGCAACAGCTTGAGGACCTCATGGCCATTGATATTGACTCAGATTGACTTGAGTCCCTGATGTATTGCCTGAGTAATGGCAAAAGGAGGGTCTGAGGTTCTGCGATTTCAGATTCCGTCCCGTATCTTGCCGCCATTTTGTGTCATGTCGCCATTTTGTGTTGCCCTCACTCAGGCGGCACGGCGAACGCGATGCTTTTGCTTTTCCAGCTGCTACGTGCCCTTCCAGTTAAAAAGTAACTCTATTGTCCTTGTTCATGAAACCCAATGTCAGGGTTTGGCCGAGTTCGTTAATCTATGTCTGGTTCGATTGATCCCTGTCTCAGCCGACTATTTGCCCTCTCCTATTCTTCCCTTATACTATCTTATCCGACTGGCCTTCCCTATTCTTTCCTTGTAGGCTCCTATAACACAACTATCCTTTGAGACACATCAGAATGTCCTGTCACCTGCGAGAGGGGATTGTGAACACCATCACTGATTAATTTGTTGGGAGGGGTGTCACATGGGGTCAGAGAAAGAGGCGTAAACTGGGATACCTGATAGCTTGTTTTCCAACTTTTCCTATTGGTTTGTTTTGTGTGTGTGGGGAGTGGGATATTGTAAATGTGTTTCGTATAAGAGATTGTACGCTACGGACTGAAGTGGCAGTCTCATTAGAACTTACACTCTGCATGTACTTCTAGGACAACTGTGCTTAGCTGCAGCTAATAAACCTGGCTTCCACGCTCAATGGAGTGTCTTGTGTCTCAGTTAGTAACAAGGTTGGTGAATCGTGGGGTTTAGGCGTGCCCTGCGCCGCCCGGCCCATAAGGCCCGGTTCTTAAAGCACCCAGACTCGTTTCGCTTCAAAATCGTATGGTTTTAGACGTTATCTTGGCAGATCGAGGAGGAGCATGCCGTGTGATCGGCAGCTCTTGCTGTGTTTATATTCCTGACTCCGCCCCCTCCACTTATTTGGCTATCCAGAAGCTACATCGTTTGGCTTCTGAAATACATGTAGAGACAGGTATATGATCCCTCTCTGGTTGGTTCTGGGGTCTGTTGTCTTCTTGGGGATGGAAAATTCTGATAGTGCTGGCATGTATAGCCGGTACCATATTCACGTGCTGCCTTTGTGTACAATGTGGACCTGCATGTTGCTCTTATTGCGCAACTAAACTCACCTCCTCTGTGGCCGGTCCATCCCCAGCAGCAGTAAAGGCTCAGTTAGTTCAGCAGGAGCTCAAAGATATAATGATGATTGCTGAGGGAATATTTGAAGATTGAGCTGTTTTAGTTAGCTACATCATGCTAAAAGGGCCGTTCTGAGGGATAAAAATAGATTTCCCATACATAAGGGGCATCGGACCTATATTATGTTAGCATGATGCATCTATACGTACCCTCTTTTGCTAAAACTACATGTATATATTTTATATTCGCTTGCAGGGGGGAAACGTTTATTCGCTCCTTGCGTATCTATTGCTAACAGAGTAGGCCAAGAACCATACGGACGCCATTTTCTGAACCAATGCTCTAACATGGGCTGTGATCACATGTTAGTCTCCGGCAGTTGTCAAGCCCCAGTTCATCTGAATTACTTGGAGCAGCTGAACGTAGGCTGTCTACACGACTGTCCTGAGACTCAAGGTCGCATCTGGCTTTGGGTGCGATAAGCGCATTCCTGGCGGCGCCGTGCATACACTCCAGGGCACCAAGACGAAAGGGAGTCACCCCTCCTGACCTTCACAGTAATAAATAGTTACGCTTTGAACTAATCATGTGTGCCATATATGGTCCTTTCCTGGAGCTCGAGGGCCCACTGGTGTTTTTCCTTTTACAGTGATTATATGTGTTGAACTGAAAAGTATATAACCTCATGTTTGAATGTGAGCCAACAGTCTTCTCCGCGCACCTGATGGGTAAGGGTTGGAGAGGCTCCTCTATAGAGTATTTTTGATTAATAAATGATTGAACTTTCTTCACTGCCAACTGACTGATTATTTGGTAATGGGATTGGGGCTATTAGTAGGTATAGCCCTTTATGTTATTTTTATGGTACTTCAGTTGGCGACTCTGGCAGGACTCCGTGATAGGGTCGTCCTCCCCGTAACCGGGTAGAAAGGACAAAGAAGGGGAGCTCTGGTCGAGTGGGTGGATGGACCACAAACATTTTTTTTACTCCGCTCTCGCGATCAGTGTGCCCCAGCTGCTAGTGACCCTTCGCCGAGAGTCCTACGGGCGTAACCCAGGAACTGACGGTGATGGTCTTCAGGAGTTGGGAGTGGAGAATATGCAATTATACCTGCGTACGCCAGGTGAGTGGATTGTTTTTGATGTCTTTTGGAACGCGCTGTTGAGCAGTGCTTTTGAAGCAGTTAACTGTGTAGGATTTGGTGGTCGGTGTACCACGGAGAATCTTGGGCGTCTGACGGGGCAGCATTGTGTCTGCACGGGTAGATGCTCCAAAACTTGGTTTGTGAACAATAGAGATGCCAATCGGACGCCCTGGTGTGGCTCTTGTGGTGCGCACCCGGCCGGACTGGTCTCGGAAAGGCCTGTGGATGTACCTGGGTAGCCTTGGGGACATATCTGAAGCGATGCTAAGTGTTAGACCTGGCACCTTGGCGTGAGTCTCCCTTCCACTTTTTGCTGATGTGCCTCCGATGTTTTGCTGGTTTTCCGATACTCAGGGCACTGCGCCACGGCTGATCCGTGCCGCAGTGCAAGTGCTCCCTACTGTAAAACTGTATATACGATTGGTATCCATGATTGGTGCATTGGATTTACTGTCAGTCCCTAGTAAAGCGCACTAGAGAGTGCCGGGGCTTGTAGATGCCAATACTGCTGGTGGGCTTGCAGCGCTGGTTGCGCCACCCACCGAAGCAGCCGTAAAAATGTGTCTGGGGACTGCGACCGCAGAACCTGCGTGCGGTCTCGTACCGTCACGCTAGCTGGGCAAGTGCACCCCCTTGCCAGCCTCGACTCTTCCCTTGACTACATATTAGTCACCCCTATGGTAGGCCTGCGGGCAGGGTGCATTGTAGGTGTAAGGTAGGACAGGCCCTGAGGTGTGTGGCATGTCCTAGTAGTGACTTACAACCGAGACCGTATTTCACTATTGAAGGCTACCTGCTCCATTAGGCCAGACTGAGCTGCTGGAATTATTACACCATATAATTCCCGCAGGCTCACGGAGCATGGTAGCGAGTCATGTTTAGTATGCCTGAACTCAGGATGATAAGACATTTCTTGTAGTCAAGTTTATTTTAGTATCCTGGGTTTGCAAATGCTACTTTTAGAAAGTTAGCATTTGCTTTCTTAACCATTTCAGCCGCCTCTGCGGGCATGTGTATCTGACTGTCTGGGATGTGTGAGTGACAGGGCTGGAGGGATGACAGGTGGTGAATGCGCAGAATACACCTTAGTGGGAGGTAGGAGTGCCTCTTGACTCGAACTGTAGCTGTGCTCGGCCACCACAATGCTGGCTCCACCCTCCTGGGGAGCGGCGGATGACTCTGCCGGCACCTGGCCCAGGAAGGGCGAAGCCTCCATCAACAAGGTACTCTGGCCGCCCCTGTCCGCACAATGCTGGCTCCACCCCCTGTGGGGCGTCTGATGCGCCTGCCCCTCACACTGAAAGCAGAAGCCGGAGTACACCCGCCGGGGTACTCCAGAACTGAGAGTGGCTAGGCAAAGGCCCCCCTGGCCTGCGAGAACAAAGGAATTGGCCTATAAAAGAAGGAGCCCTGCTCCTTGAGAATTAGATCTGGTTTGGGCCACAGAAGGACTCTGCCCGACGAGAAGGACCGTGAGAGACAAGGAAGGGTGCTGACTCTTGCCTGTGTCTGGTGCCTTGCAGCTGAAGGAGAGAAAGGAGAAAAGACTACGAGAAGACTTTTGCTTTACTTGTGCCAAACTCTGCTGAAGAGATCTCCAAGGGCTTGCCAACTGAACTTGCCCCCTGACCAGCGTCCCAGGACCAGTGGACGCTAACCCCCTTGGAAGAAAGCGACTGCGGGTGCTGACCATCGCCGCAGTACCGACAGAGGAATCTCCTCTGAGGCATCGACGTCCTCCCGACCACCGTGACCAGGGCCCAAAGCAACAGCGGGAGCAAAGTAAGGACCAGCTGCCGCTGGCCCGAACACCGTGACCGCAACTGCACCGGGAGCCCGAGAGCAAAGCGAAGGCGGACCCGTCCGGTCCGAGCTCTCGAGGTGACTACATAACGAGCAGTCACTCACCTGCGAAGACGGGCAATAGCCGTACGAGAATCCGCAAGGTCGGTAGCCTGCCCAACAGCCCAGCTGTGAGCCCACAGCTGCACCAACATTTAGCTGGGTACGTCCTGCACTTGGGGACCGTACTGCCACTTGTCACCGCCGCACAGCCGCCGCCTCCAGGGTCGGAGCGGACGACGAGGAGAGGACCCTGCCGCCACAGAACACCGCTGCCCCGGATGACCAGTGACCTGCTCGGCTGAAGAGCCGCAACGATCAGCGACCCCGGGAAGGCAACGCGACGTGGGACAGATCCCCTGGAAGCCGCCGGCTCCACAAGAACTTTGGTTAACCCCGGCCTACGGGCCTCAAGAGAACTGCATAAGAACTGTGGTAACCTGAACTGAGTAACTTCCAACCGTTTTCATAAAGTACGTTGACTGTATTCACAAGCCTGCTTAAAATCTATATAAAGATATATATTTTTACAGAATACAGTCTGGTCTCGTTGTGTGGTGGGTTGGTTGTAAAGGTGTACTATTGCAAGTGTTTAACCTATATGCCCCAAAGATTAGCCTGCGACTGCTTAAGCCACACTACCTAGAGGGTAAGCAGAGGTTGTCTGGAAGGTAACCCTCAGCCCTGACAAGGAAGAGGAGAGTCCCTGCTTGTCGCTAGTGTTGCACTGCGCCAACTAGAGACTCCCCCTTCCTACATTGGTGGCAGCGGTGGGATTTTCGAATTTACACTTGCGATATCTATACCTGAGCTTCTGACCACTACACAAGGATTACAGTCCAGTTACTTAGCCACAGACTTTGCTTTTTGAATTTTGCCGAAAGAAGATTCCGAGTGCGGAAGCCATGCCGGGCACAAAGAGCCTGGATGGAGCAGAGTCCACGACCTCCGAGGTGTTGGAGGTAGAGTGGGACCCCGCCAAAGTGGATAAATATTCCAAGGACGAACTGAAGTTCTTTTGCAAGAAACTCAAGGTCCCGCACGCTGGCTGCAAAAACAAGACGCAGCTCTCCAAGGCCCTGAAAGCCTGGATAGAGTCCCGAAAGACCCCGGAGGAGCAAGACGTCCTCGCCGAGCAGAATGCAACAGAGGAGCGGAATGCACTTGGGGATCTGATCGATCTCGAGAGGCAAGACAGCGAGCACAGCTTTGGTAAAGGCCTGTCGCCAGAGGAGCTGGCGGACAGGAAGGAAACGAGGAATCACGAAAGAAAGTTGGCAGAATTGAAAATCCAGCTGGAGCTTGAAACGAAAAGAATGGCGCTGGAAGAGCGAAAGCACCAGATGGATTATGAAGTAAAAATGAGGGAGATAAGTCTCAAGGAGAGAGACTTGGATCGGCCTCCCTCTGGTGGCAGCGCATCGCCAGTGCAGGTAGAGTCAAGAGTGCAAATCCCGAAGGACGTAGTTAAGGATTTCTTTAAGGGGGATGACATAGGACAGTGGTTTAGGGCATACGAGGTAGCCATGTCCTCCCACCGGGTCCCTGACAAGGATTGGGGAGCGGGGTTGTGGGGAAGGTTCCTTAGCGAAGGGAGAGATACCTTGCTTGATTTGCCCGTTGAAAATCAGAGATCCTATTCCCACATGAAAGAAGCTTTAATGAACAGGTACGGGCTTACCCCTGAAATATATAGACAGAAGTTTAGGGGATGTACTAAGCGGCCTGGGAATACGTATGTGGAGTATGTGACTTACTTTTGCAGAGCACTGAATGGTTGGGTGAAAGGTAACAAAGTTAATGATTTTCAAGGTCTCTTTGATTTAATTGCATGGGAGCACTTGTCTGATCACTGTTTTCCTGAGTTACGCCAACACCTGATCGATAGCAAGCTGTCCAACCCGAGGAAGCTTGCTGAGGAGGCGGACCGCTGGCTCAGCACCAGGGTCCACAAGGGTCCCGTGGGAGACTCCGCCAAGAGTGGGCAGGGTCCCCAGCAGAAGAGTGGGGGGGACAAGGGGGGAAAACAGAAAGGGTTCCAAAAAGGCCCCCAAAGTAGTTCCCAAGGGAGCCCGCAGCAGGGTTCTCAGCCTCCCCCACCTCCGAAGCAGAATGGGGCCCTGACAGGTAAACCTGTTCCAAAGGGGTCCTTCAATTGTTTCAAATGTGGCGAGCCTGGGCACATATCCAGTGACCCCAAGTGTCGCCTGTTTGGAAAACCCGCACCCACTGGTGCTCCGCCCGACAAGTGACTAGCGTTCACCTGGGAGAAGAAATGATGGTCCCGGGGGGTGGAGATCCCGTTCACATGACCCTGGTCTCGCTAGGAGACAGCGAGATGATCCCTACGAACTACCTGCCCTCTAACACTAAGAAATATGGGCAGGTGGTGATCATCAATGGCAAGGAAGCTGAGGCTCTTAGAGACACAGGAGCCAGTGTGACTGCAGTGAGGCAGCACCTGGTGTCTCAAGAGCAGGTTGTACCCCATGCCTACTGTAGGGTTATCAACGCTGATAATTCTGAGAGTCAGTGTCCGATGGCTCAAGTTCCCTTCGAGTGGGGGGGGGGTCTCTGGTACTCTGCAGGTCTGTGTGAGAAAAACCATGCCTTTTGACTGTTTGCTAGGGAACGACTTGGAGCACTCCCCTTGGGAAAAGGTGGAGAAGACGACTCACCTGCGGATGGTGGGTCTGCCTGACTGGGCGTGCGTGACCACCCGGTCAATGGCAGCCAGTAGGGGTGATCGAGAGGTCCTGGGGCCTGAAGGAGAGGCCCAGGAACCGGCTTTAGGGAGAAGGCGCAGGGGGCGCGGGAAACCGGCTCCTGAAGTTCCCACGGTCCAGGAGGAAGCAGACCTTGAGGGGGATGCCCTGGAGCCTACAGGGGAACAGATCGCCGAACTGAGGGACCTGCCTGAGCTGACCCATTGGCAGCAAGAAGGAGGACCCTCCAGGGAGGAATTCTGCAAGGAGCAGAAAGAATGCCCTTCTCTCGTGGGTATGCGGCAGCAGGCTGCAGACCAGGCCAATGGTGTTCAGGCCAAAACACATTACGTGTACTGGGAGAACGACCTCCTGTATTCGGAGCCTAAGGCTGCTGAACCAGGGTCAGCCCGTGTGCTGGTGGTACCCCAGAAGTTCAGAGCCTTCCTACTGGGTCTGGCTCATGATGTGCCTTTAGCAGGACATTTGGGGATGGACAAGACCTATGACAGGCTTGTCACCCTCTTTTACTGGCCCCAAATGCATAAGAGTTCAGATGCTTATTGCAGAACCTGTCCAACTTGCCAGGCAAGTGGGAAGACGGGAGGGAAGAACAAGGCTCCCCTCCAACCCTTCCCTGTGGTCGGTACGCCATTCCAGCGAGTGGGTATTGACATCGTTGGGCCTCTGGACCCCAAGACAGCCATGGGCAACAGGTTCATCCTGGTCTTGGTGGACCATGCCACCCGGTACCCTGAAGCCATCCCTCTGAGGACAGTGACGGCTCCCGTGGTGGGGCGTGCACTGATGGGAATATTCTCACGAGTAGGATTCCCTCTAGAGGTGGTGAGCGACAGGGGGACCAACTTCATATCGAAGTATATGAAGTCCCTTTGGCAGGAGTGTGGCGTAACGTACAAGTTCACCACGCCCTACCATCCCCAAGGTAACGGGTTGGTTGAAAGATTCAACCGAACCCTAAAAGGCATGATCATGGGCCTGGAAGGTCCGATGAGGCGTAAGTGGGACGTCCTCTACCCATGCCTGCTCTTTGCATATCGCGAGGTGCCACAGAAGTCCCTAGGGTTCAGCCCCTTTGAACTGCTGTACGGTCACCCCGTGAGAGGACCCCTGAGTCTGGTAAAGGAAGGCTGGGAGCAATCTCCCAGGAAACCTCCCCAGAATGTATATAGCTACATGCTGGCCTTCAGAAACCAGACCAGACGCTTCAGACAACTTGCCGAGGCAAATCTGGAAGCGAGCCAGGAGGAAATGAAGCGGTGGTACGATCAGAATGCCACTCTGGTCGAGCTTCAGCCTGGACAAGAGGTGTATGTCTTGGCCCCAGTGGAGCCCTGTGCCCTTCAGGATAAGTGGACAGGACCATTTGAGGTTGTGGAGCGCAAGAGCCCCGTGACATACTTGGTGGACATGAAGACGCCCAGGAACCCTTTGCGGGTCCTACATGTCAACGGCCTCAAGCCCCACTTGCGAAGGTCCGAAGTGGGCATGTTGTTGGCAACCGATGACGGAATGGAGGAGGAGTCGGAGCCTCTTCCTGACCTCTTGGTGGCCTGTGAGAAGGATGGGTCAGTGGATGGAGTTAACCTCTCACCCACCCTGACCGCCGAACAACAGGAGGACTGCCGCCAGTTGCTGGGGCAGTTTCCAGACCTGTTCTCCCTGGTTCCGAGTGTCACAGATTGGTGCGTCCATGATGTGGACACTTGAGACAGCTTACCTGTGAAGCATAAGGCTTACAGGGTAACTGACAGGGTCCGGGCCTGCATCAAGGAGGAGGTCTCCAAGATGCTTGCCCTCGGGGTGGTTGAGTCTTCCAGCAGTCCTTGGTCCAGCCCCGTGGTGTTGGTTCCGAAGGCTGCTGCGCCGGGAGCCACACCCGAACTCCGGTTCTGTGTGGACTACAGAGGACTCAATTCAGTCACGAAGACTGACGCGCACCCCATCCCCAGAGCGGACGAGCTCATTGATCGGCTAGGGGCTGCCCGGTTCCTCAGCACGTTTGATTTAACGTCTGGGTACTGGCAGATCGCCTTGACCGATGGGGCAAAGGAGAGGTCGGCATTCTCGACACCAGATGGGCATTTCCAGTTCCGGGTTATGCCATTTGGGATGAAGAATGCCCCTGCCACCTTTCAGAGATTGGTCAACCAGGTGTTGGCTGGACTGGACGAGTTCAGTGCCGCCTACCTGGATGACATCGCAGTGTTCAGCGGTACCTGGCCCGAACACCTGCGACACCTCTGGGAAGTGTTGATGGCCCTGCGCAGAGCAGGCCTCACAATCAAGGCAAGCAAGTGCCAGATTGGGCAGGGTTCCGTGGTGTACTTGGGACACCAAGTTGGGAGTGGCAAGGTAGCCCCCTTGCAGCCCAAAATCGAGACCATCCTGGCTTGGGAACCCCCCAAGACCCAGACTGCAGTGAGAGCCTTTCTGGGGCTCACTGGGTATTACAGGAGGTTTGTCAAGGGCTATGGCACGATCGTGACCCCCTTGACAGAGCTGACTTCAAAGAAGCAGCCCAGGAATGTGATTTGGACTGACGCCTGTCAGAAGGCTTTCGACACCCTGAAGACTGCCATGTGCACGGCGCCCGTGCTCCTGGCCCCTGATTTCTCCAAGGAGTTCATTGTGCAAACAGACGCTTCAGAGCATGGTGTAGGGGCTGTTCTTTCACAGATGACTGAGGAGGGCTTTGACCAACCCGTAGCCTTCATAAGTAGGAGGTTACTTCCACGGGAAAGTAGGTGGAGTGCAATAGAGCGTGAAGCATTTGCTGTGGTCTGGGCGCTGAAGAAGCTAAGACCCTACTTGTTTGGGTCTCACTTCCGAGTTCAGACGGACCACAGGCCCCTCAGATGGTTGATGCAAATGAGGGGTGAGAACCCGAAACTGTTGAGGTGGTCCATTTCTCTACAGAGTATGGACTTTACGGTGGAACACCGCCCTGGCACCGATCACGCCAACGCTGACGGTCTGTCCAGATTTTTCCACCTTAGTGATGTGGAACTCCCTGGGGAAGGGTAGTTCCCCCCACATTTCAGCTGGAGGGGACACATGTTAGACCTGGCACCTTGGCGTGAGTCTCCCTTCCACTTTTTGCTGATGTGCCTCCGATGTTTTGCTGGTTTTCCGATACTCAGGGCACTGCGCCACGGCTGATCCGTGCCGCAGTGCAAGTGCTCCCTACTGTAAAACTGTATATACGATTGGTATCCATGATTGGTGCATTGGATTTACTGTCAGTCCCTAGTAAAGCGCACTAGAGAGTGCCGGGGCTTGTAGATGCCAATACTGCTGGTGGGCTTGCAGCGCTGGTTGCGCCACCCACCGAAGCAGCCGTAAAAATGTGTCTGGGGACTGCGACCGCAGAACCCGCGTGCGGTCTCGTACCGTCACGCTAGCTGGGCAAGTGCACCCCCTTGCCAGCCTCGACTCTTCCCTTGACTACATATTAGTCACCCCTATGGTAGGCCTGCGGGCAGGGTGCATTGTAGGTGTAAGGTAGGACAGGCCCTGAGGTGTGTGGCATGTCCTAGTAGTGACTTACAACGGAGACCGTATTTCACTATTGAAGGCTACCTGCTCCATTAGGCCAGACTGAGCTGCTGGAATTATTACACCATATAATTCCCGCAGGCTCACGGAGCATGGTAGCGAGTCATGTTTAGTATGCCTGAACTCAGGATGATAAGACATTTCTTGTAGTCAAGTTTATTTTAGTATCCTGGGTTTGCAAATGCTACTTTTAGAAAGTTAGCATTTGCTTGCTTAACCATTTCAGCCGCCTCTGCGGGTATGTGTATCTGACTGTCTGGGATGTGTGAGTGACAGGGCTGGAGGGATGACAGGTGGTGAATGCGCAGATTACACCTTAGTGGGAGGTAGGAGTGCCTCTTGACTCGAACTGTAGCTGTGCTCGGCCACCACAATGCTGGCTCCACCCTCCTGGGGAGCGGCGGATGACTCTGCCGGCACCTGGCCCAGGAAGGGCGAAGCCTCCATCAACAAGGTACTCTGGCCGCCCCTGTCCACACAATGCTGGCTCCACCCCTGTGGGGCGTCTGATGCGCCTGCCCCTCACACTGAAAGCAGAAGCCGGAGTACACCCGCCGGGGTACTCCAGAACTGAGAGTGGCTAGGCAAAGGCCCCCCTGGCCTGCGAGAACAAAGGAATTGGCCTATAAAAGAAGGAGCCCTGCTCCTTGAGAATTAGATCCGGTTTGGGCCACAGAAGGACTCTGCCCGACGAGAAGGACCGTGAGAGACAAGGAAGGGTGCTGACTCTTGCCTGTGTCTGGTGCCTTGCTGCTGAAGGAGAGAAAGGAGAAAAGACTACGAGAAGACTTTTGCTTTACTTGTGCCAAACTCTGCTGAAGAGATCTCCAAGGGCTTGCCAACTGAACTTGCCCCCTGACCAGCGTCCCAGGACCAGTGGACACTAACCCCCTTGGAAGAAAGCGACTGCGGGTGCTGACCATCGCCGCAGTACCGACAGAGGAATCTCCTCTGAGGCATCGACGTCCTCCCGACCACCGTGACCGGGGCCCAAAGCAACAGCGGGAGCAAAGTAAGGACCAGCCGCCGCTGGCCCGAACACCGTGACCGCAACTGCACCGGGAGCCCGAGAGCAAAGCGAAGGGGGACCTGTCCGGTCCGAGCTCTCGAGGTGACTACATAACGAGCAGTCACTCACCTGCGAAGACGGGCAATTGCCCTACGAGAATCCGCAAGGTCGGTAGCCTGCCTGACAGCCCAGCTGTGAGCCCACAGCTGCACCGACATTTGGCTGGGTACGTCCTGCACTTGGGGACCGTACTGCCACTTGTCACCGCCGCACAGCCGCCGCCTCCAGGGTCGGAGCGGACGACGAGGAGAGGACCCTGCCGCCACAGAACACCGCTGCCCCGGATGACCAGTGACCTGCTCGGCTGAAGAGCCGCAACGATCAGCGACCCCGGGAAGGCAACGCGACGTGGGACAGATCCCCTGGAAGCCGCCGGCTCCACAAGAACTTTGGTTAACCCCGGCCTACGGGCCTCAAGAGAACTGCATAAGAACTGTGGTAACCTGAACTGAGTAACTTGCAACCGTTTTCATAAAGTACGTTGACTGTATTCACAAGCCTGCTTAAAATCTATATAAAGATATATATTTTTACAGAATACAGTCTGGTCTCGTTGTGTGGTGGGTTGGTTGTAAAGGTGTACTATTGCAAGTGTTTAACCTATATGCCCCAAAGATTAGCCTGCGACTGCTTAAGCCACACTACCTAGAGGGTAAGCAGAGGTTGTCTGGAAGGTAACCCTCAGCCCTGACAAGGAAGAGGAGAGTCCCTGCTTGTCGCTAGTGTTGCACTGCGCCAACTAGAGACTCCCCCTTCCTACACTAAGGATGCGGGCTTAGTCAGAATAGTCTCAAGGGTGAACCAGGAAGACCTCAGGATAGTCTGTAGGACACTCTGTGGTTATACCTGTCCGGCGGACTCCTGGTAGTCTTTGGACTGCTTGATTTTGGTATCTGTTGGTCTGGAATCTGAATTGATTGATTCTCCATGAACAGGAGTCGACTGGCTCTGTTCTTTGTTTGGAAAGACAGAAAAGAGACATGTCGTTTTGAATATCTTTGTATGTACATATACTATTGTTCTGTGTATGTTTGAATAAGAGTGAGGTCGAATAGGTTGTGAATGTTTGAACATGGCGATGTTTGGAAGTATGTTTTTTATGATTGAATGAGAAATACGTGACAACAATCACTATGTCGTGTGTTAGCAAATTGAGTTGTTTTGGATATTGGTGCCGCCCTAATGATACGCGCTTGGCTGAAAGTCAACCTGCCCCGCTTGAAGGCAGCCAGAGTTATGATATGTATGTAAGCATGGTATTAAACCTCTCTTGTTTACTACACTATGGCATAAATATACTAAGGATAATGTAGAGTTGCAATGGATTTTAACCGGGGCTTTTGATGAGAAAAAGTTCTATTTTCTGCAGGATCGATTGTTTTCTAAACGTAGTCGACGGTCAATGGCAGACCTAAACCTATGGCAGAAGGTGGCAAAGCGTAGACATATACGGGAGGACAAGGTTTGCAGAATGAAGTGTGGTCAGATGATTATGCAGAAAAATGGTAAAGCTCAAACTGAACAAGGAATTGATTGTGCAGATAGGCAATTTAGATTGCAAGTGGATAAGACCTGTGTGGCTGGGAATAAAGCAGAGGATGAGATGGAGGATTTATTGGATACTCGTCCCCCTCCACCTTATGCTCCACAACGTTTTTATATCTTGTTGATCTCCCAGCTCCAGTACAGGTCCTTTCAGCCTCTACCCCTGTTGTTTCCTCTTCCCCTGTCTCTCCGGGAACGTCCTCTGTTTTATCTCCCTCTGTGTCTGAGACGGCTACCTTTTGGTCTGTTACATTGTCATCTTCTGTTATGTCCACAGCTGTTTTGTCTCCCCCCTACCCTTGCGTGGGCTTCCCATTCCATGAGCACGACCCCATCCTTATCTGTTTCAAATCCAGCTTGTGCTCAAGGGGATTTCGACAGACGAAAGTTGTTTACTCGTTCAACTGTAGGATTAAACGAGAAACAGATGATTGAAAATTAGTCATCCCAGTGGATGCGACAGCCTATTTATACTATAACTGATGTATGGAGCATGCTTCGAGACTTTAAGCCTGTTATGCAGCAACATGCCCAGAAACACATGGCCACATGTCTTCTTATTTTATGGGAACAGTGTTTTGCAGGAGGGATGGCTCCCCAAGTGATGTATGATATTCGGGACAGGGCTCATAAGTTTGAACTTAGACCAGAGGAAGTGTACAAAAATGTTGAGGTTTTATTAAGTTATCGAGGGCGGATGCACCAAAAATGTTCCTTATGGGACTCTCAGCACCCTATGCGAGAAGTCCATCCTATCTTTCATCCTGAGATACCGGAATTAAAGAATGATCAGGATGAGGTGACTAGACCTCGTGTAGAGGCACGAGTGCAGGAATAATGGGTTTACACCCCCTGGAAGAAGAGTGACGTTCTCTTGCTAAAATAACAACTACCTGACCCCCATAAGAATCCAATGGCTTATTATAAAGAACTCAGAGAAGCGGCTTTCTCAGCCGTTATGACCCTAGCTGATATAGAGCTATTTTTTGCGTTGATAGTCTCTGTCCATTTATGGCGTCAGGTGCATGATCAGGACCATGTTCAGGAGTTAGGCAGAACATGGGAACAGATAAAAGATTGGGATAAGGAACGTAAGCCTGGCGATAAACCAAAACCCAAACTATTGGCGTAACCTGGACGTATTATTACTTACATGCATTCCTTAGTTCCGCCTCGTAAGGTGGATTGGGATAAATTGACAGCATGTAAGCAGAAGAAAGACGAAAGCGTTTCCGATTTCTTCACTAAATTTGAAGACGTGTTCATTGATTTTAGTGGGCAGGATTTATCATTGGAAGGCGGTATACAATTATTTGCTCATCGTTTTGTGACCAAGTTGTTACCGGAAGTTTCTGTGCGGCTACAAGCTGCTGAAAGTACCTGGACCACGTCTACGCCCATGGTAATATTGAGTATGGCCCAATATTATGAACATAGAGAAAATGAGAGTAAGGATAAGACGGAAAAGAAAACGAAAGATCTTAAAACAAGGAAGTTGTTACAACAAGTTGTTCGAGGACGAGGCAGAGAGAGAGGTGGTAGAGTGTTCGTCCTGAGTGGGGCGGGAACCAGATGAGGGGGAGGGCCTGCTGTTGTCTTGGGGATAAACCAGTGCGCCTATTGTAAGGAGAAAGGGCGTCGGCGATTTCAGTGTCCATTGTTGCTGGCTCAGAATGGGGCTATGAGAGGAGAAGGAAGAGGTCGAGGTGGTGTGGATCGCAGTGATATGCGACGAGAGGCCGCAACGGACGTCAGATCAGAAAATAATTACTTCGATAATCCGAGAGGTAGGCAGTATTATAATGAGGACTGTGCAATGGATGCAACCGAAGGGTATGCCTATGCATAGGACAGCCAAGGACAGAGTGGGGGCCAGGTGTCAGTACCCGTTGATCAGCAAGGTCCTGATGTAAAGGCGCATTTGATGGGGACATCTGATTTTTTTTTAGTTGAATCAGGTGCAATGAATAGTTCTACTTCTCGTTCTCTGGTCCCAGGGGCTGCTCTGTCCGGGCTAAATAATGTTTCGGTGGGATTCTCTGTAATCCCAGTGATGAACACCATTTCCAAACCTATTCCGTTTACAATTGGTCCAGTAACGGTAGACTCTCCGATTCTTCTGACTTCCCATTGTGGGGAAAATTTATTGGGCTTGGATTTGTTGAAGAAATGACATGCAAACATTCATTCACCTGATGGTGTTTATTTGACTATCAATCCCCTTGGAAAGCATACTTTGCAGTGTTTCACCAAAAATGAACCCCTCCCTCCTGAGTTTGCTGCTATCCCAGCAACGCTGTGGGCCACTGAAGACACAGAT
Source organism: Lissotriton vulgaris (assembly GCF_964263255.1). Taxonomy (NCBI): domain Eukaryota; kingdom Metazoa; phylum Chordata; class Amphibia; order Caudata; family Salamandridae; genus Lissotriton; species Lissotriton vulgaris. The sequence continues at coordinate 661,212,423 of NC_141698.1, read as the reverse complement.
GTAGGATTATTAAGGATTCCACCAGGGTGGATTACTTTGAAGCAAAATGCTCGGCTTCCACATATACCTCAGTACAAAATCTTCTTGGCAGGCGAGAAAGCTTTGCTCTCCATCATACAAGATTCGATCACAAAAGGGTGTGGTGGAAGAGACAGCTGCTGATATATGCAACAGCCCCATTTTACCGATCTTAAAAAAGGCCCCTGTTGGAAGTGATCCTGACAAAGTTGATACTTCGTTTTGTGATTTATTTGCGTGAAATTAATAAAATAGTGGTGCCCCAATACCCTGTGGTTTCTGATATCACTACTATTCTCACTATGATTCCTCCCACTGCTAAATATTTCTCTGTGATCGATTTAAAGACTGCTTTCTTTAGCATTCCGATACATCCTGATAGCCGCCATATTTTCGGCTTCTCATTATCTTGTCCCAGCTTCCGGGTATGTCGCGCTCCCCAGGGGTACACGGAGAGTCCTAGTATTTATAGTCAAGCTTTGAAGACATTGTTGGATGATTTGGCCCTACTCCCTGGTAATGTGCTTTTGCAATAGGTTGATGATTTGTTAGTGGCCTCTGATGCTGAGGAGGGTTGTAGGGAAGCCACTGTACAATTATTGTCTCATTTGGCGGCTAATGGCAATAAAGTATCTCTTTCTAAATTCCAATATTGTTAACAGGAAGTGACCTACCTAGGTCATCTACTGTCGAAAGAGGGAAGGAGACTAACCCCTGAGCGCGTGACTACCATTTTTATTATGTCTGTACCTCGTACTCAGTATGATGTTCGTGCATTTCTCGGCATAACTTCTTACTGTCGCCAATGGATCGCTAATGTTTCCCTTCTCACTAAACCTCTCCTGTATTTAACCACTAAAGATGGGCATGAACCTTTACCCTGGACTGATGCTTGCCAAAATGCTTTTGACTCTTTGAAATCTGCGCTTTGCTCTGCACCCGTTCTTGGTACCCCTGACTACCAAAAACCTTTTGTACTTTATGTACACGAGGTGGTCGGTTGCTCGCTTTCTGTGTTAACACAAGGATTAGGTGGTAAGCAGAGACCTTGTGCCTATTTCTCTGCGGTTTTGGAAAACGTCGCCAGAGCACTCCCTAGCTGTTTAAGAGCTACTGCTGTGGTCGCAGTGGCTATTCGACAGTCGGAAGGGCTTGTTCTGAACACTGATCCCACAGTGATGGTACCACACGCTGTGGATACATTATTGAACAAAACGAAGACCCAGCAGCTTGCGAGTGCGCATCTTACAGGGTCCGAATTGACTTTGTTTGCACCCCACATTACGATTAAACGATGTGCCACTCTGAACCCTGCTACGTTACTACCCCTCCCTTCGAACAAAAGGAACAATGATGATCATGATTGTATATTTCGGGTAATGGGAAGATGCAGGGATCCAACTGATAGGTGATCTATACGAGGATGGGGCACTGTTGCCCTATTAGATATTGCTGGAGCAATACGACCTGCCGAGGGGGGATATTTATTACATGCAGCACTGACTAGAGCAATCCAAGTACACTGGCGGGAGGGGCTGGCGGAACCTAAGACAATCATGGCATGCCAATATACCATAATGGCAGCCGGGACATTCAAGGCGGTTACGTGTCTATACTCTAGGATGCTCAATGAAGGGTTGGAACCCCTGGAAGTGCTGAGAGCGAAATGGGAAGCTGAGGTAGGCAAACCTATCCCTGCACCGGCCTGGATGCAGATAATTAGTCGAGCCTGGAAGAGCACGAGGAACGCGAGATTCCAGTTGGTACATTTCTATATCCTTCATAGCGCCTATTTGACACCAGTGAAGATCCAGAAATATTTTCAGATACAGGTAGCAGCGTGCCCTCTGTGTGCACAGACAGGAGCAGATTTGGTGCATATGTTGTGGTCTTGCCCCACGATGGGAGCCTATTGGGAGGACGTGGGGGAAATACTGAACACACTCACAGAATTAACCTTTGACATAGCCACTAGTGTCTTGCTTTGGTTCCCCCACACATCGAAAAACAAGATAACAAGCAAGTTTGTGGATATGGGCCTACTACTAGCGAAACAGGAAATAACGAGGTGCTGGAAGGCCACAGTGGGACCTAGCACCAAGAGATGGAGTGCTGAGTTTGTGAAGTGGGCAACTGGTGAGAGTACACTTAGATTCCAACAGGCAAGACGGCAGAATGATGATAGGACCTTGGAGGCGGCGACGGCATGGGAAACATTAGTAAAGCGTTACAGGATTATCAGGCAGGGGACGACAGAGATGAGATTGCAATAGTGGAGGGGGTCCCGAGCTAGGGCAGGTTTACCGAGATTCGGAAAGAGGAGTGACCCCTGATCCCACGAGAATGAATAGATCCATGGAATAGTGCACACCGATGACAAGGGGGCGAGGGGCTACCACACGAGTTGGGGGGAGTTGAGGATACACAGATTATTGGGATTGGTTTGTTTGATATTTTACTCCTATCATGCTTTGGTAATTGTATTGTATGGCGTAAAAAGAGCAGAGGGGTTGAACCTTGGCGGGGATTGGATTGTCATGCTGATTGGCAGAATGCATGGTTATGTATGAGGCTTGTATAAACCCAATAAACTATGTTTTCAAAAAAATCATTGTATATTTCGGACGGCGGAAGAGATGAAGGGACAGGTAGACCTGACAGACAATCCTCTATCTGACCCTCAAGGGGAGTTGTATGTCGATGGCTCTTGTTTCAAATTACCAGATGGCACGATAACTGCCACATATGCAATAACTACACTTCACACTGTAGTTGAAGCTTCTTGAGTACCCTATCAATCAGCACAGCTAGCTGAGTTAGTGGCATTGCTTCGGGCCTGTGAGCTACGTTAAGGATTGAGAGTAAATATTTACACCGATAGCCAGTACGCCTTCGGCGTGGCTCACAGTTTTGACCGGCTTTGGACCGAAAGAGGTCAGCGAATACAGAATGGCCCCTTGATTTTGCGATTGCTGACAGCATTGCCGTTACCAGAGATGGTGGCTGTAGTTAAATGCAGTGCACACAAGGCAGTGGTTGATGCAGTGGGTGAAGGTAATGCCGTTGCTTATCAAGTAGCAAAGGAAACTGCAAAATCCAAATTGACCTCAATGTTTGTGACTAGCTCTGCTAGGAGGGTGGCTGAAACAGAGATGTTTAATAACACCATGGAGAGTGTCCGTGAAGTCCAGAAAGAAGCTACCCATATTGAGCTGGCTCACTGGAAAGAGAAAGTGGGGAAATTAGATGCAGAGAATTGTTGGATTGATTTGACAGAAAAACAGCGATGGTTGTTGCCTAATGCATTAGTGAATGCAGTGATGACAATGGCACATGGTTCTGCTCATACTGGGGCAAAGGGTATTTGTGCATTATTAGGTCCTGGATGCTACAATCCCAATATTCCAAGGACCGCTGCACATTTGGTGCAATATTGCATGGTTTGCTTACCACACAATCCTGGGGGCAGGGAGCCTGTTCTGAGTGGAAACTTTGCACCACCATCTTTGCCTTTTGAGGTGCTCCAAATGGATTATATCCAGCTTGAGTGCGTAAATAATTTGAAGTATGCCCTGGTCGTGGTGTGCGCTTTCAGTAAATGGGTGGAAGCCTACCCGACCAAAGAAAATACTGCCTTGGCCACGGCAAAGGCGTTGGTAAATGAATACTTCCTGTGCTATGGATTGCCTCGGGTGATCTGGAGTGATAACGAGGGACTCTTTAATGCAGAATTCATCAGGCACATTTGTAATGGACTACAGATTAAACAGAAATTCAATGCGGCTTGACACCCCCAGTACGCTGGGTTGGTCGAGAAGTATAATGGGATACTGAAGCTCAAACTGGCAAAAATTCAAGAAAGTACCAGATTGAGGTGGCCAGATGCTCTACCGCTGACATTAATGTCAATACGGGTTACCCCACATTCTCGTTCTGGCTTATCTCTATATGAGGTCATTTTTGGGCACCCTGCTAATGTTTGAGGCGTCCAGAGACCCAGAACATTTCGTGATATAGAGTATCCTATGCTTTGACTAAAGATCTCCGTTCCATTCATCAACAGGTCTCAGCAGTCTTGCAGCCCCTGCCGGAGGGTCCGGACATCGCTTGGAGCCAGAACAGTGGGTTCTGGTCTGTAATTATCAGCAAAAATCCAGCTTGGATCCCCGTTGGTCTGAACCATTTCAAGTCACGTTGGCCACGCTGACGGCAGTAAAGGTGAACGGCAAGCGACACTGGATCCATGTGTCACATCTGAAACAAAACTACCCCTCCCGCTTCCCATATGATCAGCGATCCCAGAAGGGGTTCTGACCCAGGAAAGTGAGTGAGTTCCTCGTTTTGTCCCTTTTTCTGACGCCCAGGTAACTGGAGAAGGGCAAGGAGAAGGTTTTCTGGGCTCGGAAGGGGCTCTGTCATCAGCACAAGTGATTTCCCCAGATTCTGTTGCCCCTACAAGCAAACGTGAGGCTCGCAGTAGCCCTGTTTCACCTGATTCATCATCCTCTGTTTTGTTCTCTGATCAAGAAGTGCCTGGCCATGCTAGTTACAACCTGCGGCCCAGAAAACAACGTGGTACCCCAGGTGAATATGATAGGAGGTAGGGATAGACTTGAGTAATAGGGTACAGACCTGCTCCACAAATGTCTGTTAGATGCGCTTCTGGGGTACTGAGCGAGATACTGGACTGAACGCGCTGAGAGCCTTGAACATTTGCTTGCTCTGTTCAGAAAGAAAGACTGAATTTCTTGTTTAAAGAGGCCCAGGTTGTGTTATCTTCAAGAGTTGTGTGAGAACATAACTCCAACGTGAGAATTTTGCATTGATATGTTTTGTGATGAACGATAGGAGCCTGCCTGGGAGGCTCTAAACGGACACAGAATAGGAGCACCCTCTGGCAGGTTGGACTGCATATCCCGAGTTTATTTTTGGACTTTTAGTTAGTATGTATCCCTTTGCTCGTCTTGTTCCTGAAGAGGAACGTCCTCTTGTACCACGTTATTTCCCTGCATATATGCCTGTCTTTTCTAGTTGGACCCAACAAGTTGAAATTGCATATATAGTTATTATAGCAATATTACTAATCACATTGTTGGGAGTAGTCATCTGTTTAGAATTTCGCCACCCTATGCATACTGTTTTAGGAACAACTGCCCCACCTGCGGAACATGTGTTTCATACTTTAGCCACACATACTTTAGCCACAGTGGAGAAGTGTGGCTCAAATGGTTAGAGCGGCAGACCCTGATGCAGAGATCTGGTCCGGGACCAGGGTTCAATACCAGCCTCGGCGGGTCTTGGGCTCAATTTCTTCAGACCTGATAATTCTCGCCTTGGTGCCTATTCTAATCATGGATCCCACTCTGCAACTTTGGGCAATAGCTTGCTTAATCTCCACAACGGCCCCAACAGCGCTGGGATGCCTGGCTTCACCTTGGGGGTGTCAAGGAGTGGACATTCCACAGGGAAAAACCAGGAAGGGTTCCTAAGCGGTATACGGACAGCACTGGGACACCTCCGTTGGAGGTAGCTGTGCGCTTTACAAATGGCATTCACATTTACATAAGGAAAGGCATCGTCAGACTTATGTGAAAACATTTATTTGTTGAAATGCTTCATCAAACACACAGTGCCGCCAATACTACAAATTGTTGGGTTTGTGGTCTTTTACCATCTGTTATGCACAAGCATGACTTATTCATATCCCTACCCTTGTCTTTTCTTGGGAGTTGTGAGGCTTGGTTTAAATTACTTTCAATGATGTATATGCATTATACTGTGGACACTCAAAGGTTTTCGGAAAAGGATTATGAAATAATTTTAGCATATATTATTTTCATCAGGGATTCAACCCCAAGGGGAATAATGGAGAGGGAACCTTAGATCCGAATGCATGTATGAATATGTATACAACACATGAAAATACCACTTGGTTGAAAAATGAGATTTTGGATCTTGTTGAGTTTAATTTCACTCAGTATTTTCGACATTTTCAAGACCGGAATGTTACTGTAGATTGGGCTATTCCAGTGCCTATATTAAATAGTACCTCTGTGTTCTGAGTTCAGGGAGTAGGGTACATATCAGTAGGAGAAAGCCAATGCAATTACACTTATCAGTTGCGCACTTTTAGCAGCCCTCCATTATTAACCCCTCCTAAAGTATATTTTGTTTGTGGAGAAAATGCCTATACTTGGCTTCCATGAGGTTGGGCTGGAAGTTTCTACCTGTTCTTCCTATACCCACCTGTCTATATTGCCCCTTCTAATTATCACAAGGATCACCGCTTAGATAAACAAAGTGTGCTTATAAGGAGAAATAAAAGAGAGATAGATACTACAGATATAGATCAGACAGATACTCCACTGCTGCATTTTACCGACATTATAAAAGAAGTGTTTACCATTTGGGGGCCTATAATAACCAGCAAAGAAGTACGGCGTTTGTCCAGAGTAGTTGAAGAGGTAATTAACACTACTGCAGGAATATTGACTTATATAACCGTAGAGCTGCAAGCGACCAGGCTCGTTTCGCGTCAAAATTATATGGTTTTGGTTGGTTGGTTGGTTGATATGCTTTATTTCGATACATAAAAATATCTTAAAAGCAGTACATACAATAAATATTTTAAAAAAGGCATTCACCAAATGTACATAGTAATACACCCAAAGAGATAAAAAAAGACAGTAAAAACATTGGGATATGCACAATTAAAAATGAATTCCATTGATAGAGCACGCCTATTTGAGCGGATCAACCAAGACCATTTTAAAGATTTTGAGATGCCACAAACTACAAGGGCGGAAGTGTCTGTTAGTAGAATGCGTAAGGCCACTGAATATTGGCGAGTGCCAAATGATCTGCACACTGGTTTGAGCCAACGCTTCCTTGGGTTACAATAGTCTGGACATTCAAAAAGGATGTGAGCAACCATCTCCACCCGCATGGGACATAGGGCACAATAGGGGGAGTGCTGGGAGGTCGATTTCCATCTCGATACCAAATAGCCTACTGGTAGTGTACCCACCCTAAACCTAAAGTACAATGCCCTATCAAATGCAATGGAAATCAAATGGAGATAGGGTTCGTAGGCCACCATGTCTTTGATTCGTAAGAAAGCTACGGTGGAATTGCAGTGTCGTGGGTTGCTGATGAGTTTGAAAGGGACCCACTCCCAGTACAGTTTCTTCAGGGTGGCTTTGGGTGGGGCTGAATGAGTGACCCAAGCTTCGCCTAATCCCAGCTCCCCCAAAAGGCATTTGACATCCCTCAACCTCTTTACCCTGTGCCAACCCCCCATGGCCATCACCTCGGACAGGCCCTCAGCGTATGAGGCAAGTTCGGGGACCCTCCACAAACGAGCCCACAGCAACAGGGGCCGTAGTCGTGCCTGATCCACGATCGATCTACATCCCAGGTCCAGTAATACAGGAACTGTGGGTGTGCTCAAAGGCAGAGCCATTAGATCTTTCAAAAAGTTTTCTCTCAACCTTGGCTAATACTTTCAAATTACAAGTGCCCCATAGCTCTGCCCCATATAATGCAGCAGAGACCCTCTAGCTTTATAGATATCAATAACAGGGGCCATACAATGTTTGGGGGAAGAGCAGTGTTCCCTAAGTAACACACCGCCCACCCTTTTATGGCTGAGGAGCATTTTATTAATATGCGGAGTCCAACTCATGGAGTCACAAAGCCGGATTCCCAGGTAATCGAACTCTGCTACCTTCTCCAGTGGACTGTCATTCAGGACCGGTGGACGCCCTAGTTTCCTGGGGGGATTCATGACCAAATATTTGGTCTTATCAATATTGATCACCAGGCCCCTCAGGGAACAGAACTCCTGGAAACGGTCGAGAAGCGTTTGCAGGCCTTGGGGGGGTCTTCGAAATGAGGAGAGTATCATCTGCAAAAAGCAGAGTAGGGATCCGGATGCCCGCCAGGGAGGGTGCATCGGCCGGTTCTTTTTGCAAATACTCCACCACCCCATTCACATACAGGGAGAATAGGGTGGGGGCTAGCACACATCCCTGGCGGACACCCCTGCACACCGGGATCCTGTTAGTCTTTTCCCCCCTCGTACCCCACCACACCTGCGCATAATTCCCTGAGTGTAGTTTAATTAGGAGCGACAAAATATAGGGGGGCAACCCCATGTTCTGCAGGACCCCCCACAATTCCTCCCTAGGTACTAGGTCAAAGGCAGTCTTCAGGTCTATAAAGGCCAAGTAAAGACTGCCCTTGCCCAGCACCACCACCTTCCAATGCAGGAGCATTAGTCTGAAGTCCTGTTCAATAGATTCAGTTCCCGACCGGAAGCCCGCCTGGAGGTCTGACAGGATCTTATTGTCATCGACCCATTGAAGAAGCCTCCCCAGGATCGCCTTCCCTACCACCTTCTGGGAGGAGTCAATAAGGCTTATGGGCCTATAGTTGGCAGGGCTGTCCCGACATCCCTTTTTGAATATCGGCACACCTTCTTTCCAAGAATCGGGTACAGGACCTCCCCCCAGAATTGCGTTCAATAGGGAAGCAACCAACTGGCCCCATTCTTTGGGGTAAGCTCGTAGCAGGTCGCCGGGAATCCCATCTGGTCCTGCAGCTTTTAGTGGGACCAAGGTCTTTATTACGGCTTTAACCTCCCTGGCGGTGAAGGCATCGGGGAGACCAACCATTGCCTCAACCACTGGGGATAAAGAATCATTGATGGCCCCACCAGGCAGGGAATAAAGGGCCTCAAAGTGGTTATACCAGCTCTGAGCTGGAATATTACAGGTAACCAACGTGGCAACCGGCCTATCCCTGTTCCTGACCAGGCTCCAGAAACCCCTGGCGTCCCTTCCTATGCTAGCTGCCAAGAGGTCCGCCCAAAACTTCTCCGCCCACTCCTTTTTCGCTGCCCTCAAGGTACGGTAATAATCCTTCCTTGCAAGCCTGGTAGCTACTTGAGATTTAGATTTGACTGCTCCCACCAAGGCTTTTTTCATAGTCCTCCATTTTTTTGTGTACCATCCCTGTTTGGTAGGCGGTCTTGCCCTGATGTTAGCTCCCGAACACCTGCCAGGGAGAATAAATAAATTACTAAATTCCCTGGTTAGGTTACAGAAGGTCAACGAGACCTCCTCAAACACTTGGGAAGACAAATCTAGTTTATTCGAAGCTGCAAGCATGAGAGACCCTACAGCTGCCACTTTCTCTGGGGATAAGGTAAATTTAGCCCACGTCAACCGTCGGCCACAGTTAGAAATAGTAACTGCCTGGGGGCCATATGGGGGAGTGGTTTCTCCCCACCCTTAAGCCACTGGGGAGAGAGGACAAGAGAGAGGAGGTTGTGATCACTCTCAATTGTCGACATGATCTCTATATCCCTTAGAGCACCCCATAAACGTACATCGAGAAGAATATAATCAATTCTAGATGCATGATTTGGCCTATTGTAGGTGTGGGCCCCTTTCAGATCTGATTTGGACTGCCCTCAAGTCAAATTCCATATTAAGGGAATTAATCTGTAGGGCCACTTGAGTCCACCTCTTAATGGGGGGCAAGGCCAGGGCGGGTATCCCCCGCCTTGAGTCCTCCTCATCTGTGCCTAATACATTGTCCGTATCAAGGGGCTCGAACGTGCAATTGAGGTTACCCGCGATTTAAGGGGGCGCTGCCTAAGCAGTCCTTCCAAGAGAGCAATGGTGGCCGATTGTGTGCCACCCTTCGTTCCTCTAGCGTAGATGTTGAAGATGTCCAATAGCAGGACACCCCGGGGATCCTTTAAGGTGATGTTAAGGAGGTGGGGAGAGTTAGTGGGATGCTCCTCCACCTTACACTCTAAGGAGATCTCAACCCAGATAAATAGGCCACCCGAAGGGCGTCCCTTCTCTGCCGCCGGGGGAACAGCTGGGACAAAGTGGGTTGAATATCCCACCTTGTGGCGAGGCTCCCTGCACCAAGTTTCCTGGAAGATACAGATGGAGTAACCTTCCACAAGGGTATTCCAGTCCAGCAGGCCCAACTTCCTATCAATACCCGCGACGTTCCAGCTGCAAATCCTAAGAACTGGATCCGCCACAGCTAGCTCGCCGCGGAGTACGGACCATCTCAGCCCTCCAACTGATCCAGGGTTCCCATTCCACTGCCCCTGCTTGATCTCCCATGGGATGCGTTATCTCCAAGTACAATAATAGGGGCCACCGGGCTGACAATCGGGATGTCGCCGACTACTGGTAGCTTAAGGGCTGGGCCAACTACAACCATACTCTGTGCCCGGATAGCCTCCCCATGGTGGACATCGGTTCAATATCCTGGAGGGCTCCAGTCAAACCCAGGCCAGGGAGCACATGGGTGAAACTGGGGGCCAACAGGATTATCAAGATAAGATGGACTATTGCTCCAACCCCTGCCAGGATATGGGCAAATGGAGATTGCAGCAGGCCTTGGGTAGAAGTAGGTCAAATCTACTACACCAATGCTGGAGACCCCATTTATGTCCCTGTGGTTGCAAATGACTTGTGCTACTCTACTGTCTTTGAAATTAACTACACACAGTCCCCCTCCAAGATCAGCCCATCAACACCCCTAGGAAGTGGTCTGTTGGTCTTTAACCAATGTAAGGTTTTGTTTTTGAGTGCCTGATGAGATTCGTATTGTTCATCCTTCAAAGTTGGTACATTTGTAAGGATGGCGACATACGGATGGCAATCAGGGGGCAGATTAACCGGGGGGCACTTTGGGGCAGTTTTTGGCGCAGAAACTTCAGAATGAGTGACTCTGGATATACTGGTAGAGGGTGTTGCAGAGCTTGCTGGGGGTAAAGGGGGGAGTCACGGAGCCGAAAAAGGAAGAAAACCGGAGAAGTGGAAAAACAGAGAAATCACCGCCAGCTATCTCCAGCTATCTCCGCCACCATCATCACCCCTCTGCACCCCTCAGCACCACCTGCTGCCTTACTCTTTACTCCGCGGTGGCGGCGGACCAGTGGTAAACCCCTGAGGTGAGGTGCATCTGACATCATTTTGTACGAGAAAGCGGCAAGGAGTTAGTGCAAGTGCGACCTGTGGTGGCTAGAAAGGAGGCAAGGAGGATAGAAAGGGGGCTCCGGCCTGCACCCCCCACTCCTGCTTGTTCCACGGCCCCCGTACTACCTGTCATCACCAAACATTCCCCTGCTGTCTGCTGTCTGCAGGGACCAGAGGCCAGAGGCCAGCGGGGTTTGCGGGAAGGCCGATTGTGGATTGTGGACGGTGGGCAGCGGTGGATTGCGGTGAGCCCTCAGCATGCACTGCGTGCGGCGTGCAAGTGAGCAGTGAAGGGAGAGACTCCCTGCTTACTTTACTGGCCGTAAGGACACTGACCTTGGACCCTTCTGTTTCTGTTTCGCCGTCACTTCTCGCCGCACCTGCTTCGCGGGTGCCGCTTCGTGCTTGTGGACAGCGGGCTGATCCAGAAACCTGTCCCTGTGAACTTTGAGGAGCCTGGGCGCTAACAGTAACCTCAGGGGTAGTGCGCGGCAGGGACTCTGTTGCCCAGGAGTCCCTACACAGCCAGGAACATCGCAGCCCCGCCCCTGGTAGCCACGCCCCCTGCCTGCAATGCCCCCTACTTTAACGGCTCGCCTAACGTCTCGTGGGATGCGAGCGGGATGCCGGGGGAAGCCCGGGCAAAGAGCGGGCAGTCTGTGGCAGTCCGGGGCAGGCCAAGGCTGGGCTGGGACACCCCCCTGTCATCTGCCACTCCTGGCTGTAAGGATTGGACTTTATCAGGTATAGAGTGTCGTCATACCCCCACAGTTACTACCAGTGTCCACACGCTTGGGGAACATCTTGAGGGGAGGGGGAGAGGTGGGGCCCAGTACTATAATAGGAACTATGGACCAGTTTATCACACGAGTAGCTGCAGTTATTGAGAAAGAGATTGTAATGACAGAGCGCCGCCTTTCACAAGAACAGCTCCCCCCAAGCGCTCTTCTCTGGGCTCACTAGCCCAGGTTAAGTCACCAGTATGCAGCTCGGTTCCCCTCTACCCCACCTCCTCTACATCTGATCAGCTACTAATTGCTTCTCTGAGGGACAGTATCGACAGGCTGGAGAACCTGGTAGCACAATCCATTCCCGCTTCACCAGTTGGTAGTGGACCGGACTTGTGTCGCCAGGATGTCCCAGCCCCTTTACCACGCCCGGTGTCCTCTCCAAGTGGTACTGGTTCTCCACACCCATTGACCTTACCGGCGTTGGCAACCAAGAACCCCTCTCGTGCGAAAAGGAAAAGGATTGCTAGCCCGCGTAAAGGTAGCTTCTTCAAATTATACAAGAGACCAAAGAAGCTTGGAAGTAGAGGTACAGGAAACACAATGGGGGAGGGTTTACTTACGGATAACAACGACAGTGAAAAAAGGGGCCACCATCCCGGCACTAAAGTTAAGGAAGCAAGTGTAGGCCCCCCTTCTAATTGTCAACTGACTGCAAGTCATGATCCGGTATCACTAGCACAAATTGAAAACCTGATGAAAACACTACTGTCCCCGATAGCTGACAAATTAAAGGGGTTAGGCGAAAGGGTGGACTGGTTTGAACAGGCAACCCTGGATATCTTTTTTTCATTGAAATCACTCGTCAAATTGCATTCTAGGATGAGGGAGGATGGACAGGGAGGGGTAGTTGGCAACTGGGCGACCCCGGATTCCCCGCATATAATTCCCACAACAACATCCACAGCAAATACAGTAATTCTGCAGGCATCTGAAAACGCTCCTGCAGTATGCGTTGTGGATACCCCAGCGAGCACTACCCTGATTGCCCATGCACCTATGAATATCACCAAACCCACTGAAGCCCAGGCAACGAAGTCTAGTAAGGCCAAGCCGCCGGGAGGAAAGGGTTCTGGCAATATCATGAGCACATCTATCAATGCAGCACGCAGACGTTAGTATACTTACCCTAAATATGCATATATCAAACGCCAACGGGCCCACATCACGTTCCTGCAAGAGACCCATCTCACAGCGCCAGAAGCTGACAAGCTGAGATATCGCTGGCGGGGTATTCTATGCGCCACATCATATTCAGCGTTCGCACGGGGCGCGCTCATCTGTATTCGCCCTGGGACTCCTTTTAAAGAAACACGTAGGGTGGTGGATAGAGAGGGGAGGTACGCCCTGATGGAGGGTCTCTTAGATGGACAACCAATCCTCTTAGGCAGCATCTACACGCCCAACGTTGAACAAGAAAGATTTTGGGACACCCTCTCGGGTGTATTGGCACAATTCGCCTCTCTCCCCTGGATACTTGGGGCGACTACAACTGTGAACTAGACATTACACTAGACAGGTCCCACCCACCACCACAACACTCCCCGGCCACGGCACAAACTGAGAGATTTCGATGCTGGGTTGGTCACTGGACGCTCATAGATGCATGGAGGGCCCACCATCCCCACACACTGCTATACTCATTCCACTGCATCCCACACAACCTACGAACCTGACTTGACAGATTTTTATGCACCCCGTCCCTAATACCCAAAGTCCAACACGCAGACTATCTAGGTCGCCTAGTCTCAGACCACGACGCACATATCCTAAGTATACGCTGGAGACCACCCCACCCTCCGGTACCTACATGGCGTCTCCCGAGGGACTGCCTCATGGACCAGGTATTCAAACACGAACACGCTCAGACGGTGGAAGATTACTTCGTCCACAACGCCGAGACGGCCACCACCAAGCTAATTGAATGAGATGCGTTCAAAGTAGTTATAAGGAGCACCTGTATCAAACAGATTGTGGGGGCCCGTCACACGCTCGAACGTGCGCTCACTGACTCGGAGCACACACTAGCGACTCTCACCAAAACAGAAGACGCATAGTCAGCCACAACGGCACAGGTAGCCGAGGCAAAAACGAAACATGCATCTGCCATGGCGGACCTGCGGAAGTTCAATTTCCGTACATACGCTGCCCGCGTACGTAAAGAGCACGACAAAACAGGAACACTATTGGCATGGCTGGCACGCCACGACACAGAGGCCGCACCCATCACAGAGATCAGGATGCCCGCAGACACACTAGTATGCTCCCAACAGGACATACTTAATGAATTCAGACACTATTATGCCGCCGAATACAGTGCCCAGACACACTGCCAACAGGAGGAGGTGGCTCAGTTCCTGGACCCGCTGCCACTCCCCCATATCGCAGGGGCGACCAGAGATGCCCTGGATGTGAAAATAACAACAGCCGATGTCTCCGGTGCGATACGCTCCCTGGCACGCAACAAGGCCCCTGGCCTTGACGGGCTTCCTCTTGAGTATTATAACGCCTTCGCTGCTCTGTTGACCTCCCGACTGACCGCCATGTTCGCGGACGCCCTCGATCGTAGGGAACTCCTAGCGTCCCTGCGAGAATTGGTCATTGTGTCCTTTCTTAAACCACACATGGATCCTCAACAGCTGTCGTCATACCGACCTATCACGTTCCGGTCAGCTGACTGTAAAATCCTGGGCAAAATACAGGCCATCAGATACGAACAGATATTGTGCCCTTTGGTCCACCCGGATCAAAACGCCTTCGTCCCCGGTAGGAGCACGTCGCAGAATATCAGGCGCGTCTTCCACGTTCAAGACCAAGTGAGAGATACTTACCCCCAAGCGGCCTGCATAATCCTGGACCTCAAAAAAGCTTTCGATACAGTGACCTGGCAGTATATTTTCACGGTCCTTCGTCGGACAGGCACAGGTCCAACCCTATTACAGTACACTAAGCTCCTATACACTAACCTCACATCTCGGGTCAGTCTTGGCCATTACATATCGTCCCAGATACGAGTCGAGAAGGGTACCAGGCAAGGCTGCTCCCTTTCACCTCTGATATTCGCCTTAGTGGTAGAGCCATTAGCGATCCACCTACGTCGGGAGGGTGCATCCTGGGGCATCCCCATAGCGGACACACTCCACTTCGTCTCTATGTATGCGGACGATCTTTTATTGTACGTCCAGGACATAACCGCGGACCTCGCCCCCATATGGATGGCCCTATCCGAATTTGCTGAGGCCTCCGGCCTTCGAGTGAATTGGGAGAAATCTGTGATATATCCTCTGCATCAGTCCCCTGCACCGCCGCGAGAGATCAGGATAGGCACACAGAGCCTCTCTTGGAGCACGGGCGCCACCGTTATCTCAGAATCTGCCTTTATCACTCACCCACCGACATATATGAGGGCAACCACTGTAGAGTACTCGCCAGTATCCGCGTCTGGGTGGGCTTCTGGAAGAATCTTCCACTTGCCCCTATTGGCCTGGTGGCTCTGGCAAAAATGATCATAGTCCCTCGACTGTTGTATTACTTCGCTAACCTTCCGGTCGTCCCACCCAGACATTTCTTTCGTGAGCTAGATATGCTCCTTCGATCACTAGTGTGGGGTAGTGGCCGACATAGAATCACCCTCACCAAACTCCAGCTACCTACCACACAGGGAGGTCTCGGTGCCCCGGACCTTGAGTCGTACTTCCTCGCAGCCCAACTCCAGTGGCTGTTCTACTGGACAGCGGGCAGACACTCCGGAGAGACCCTCACTACACAGGGTCCCATCCCAATACCAGAGCTCTGCCACTTGTTACTCCCCGGCGGCAAACCCCGCCGGACCTACCCCCTCAAGTGTAAGTGCATGCAACGAATACATCGTATGGCGGTGAAGACCCCCCGTTACTCCCCACGGCTTCCGCTTGCGGGGTGGCCCTGCGGGGATACATACTTCACGAATACCATGCTGCGCATGTGAGTGGAAGTGGAAATCACCGAAGCGGAGGGACTCTTTGCAGATGGCCAGCTTCGCCCATATGATCACCTCATAGAGGACTACAGCCTCCCCCCCAGGGCAGTTCTTGATGCACCGTCAACTCATTGACTGCTATCGCCCGCACAGTGACCTTACAGCCGGCGAACCCGCAACACACCCCGTAGTGCACACCATCCTCTATATGGGCAGAGGCAGACACTTAGTCACTTGGCTGTACAAGTCAATCAGAGAGCTAACAAACAAACCCCTACACGCACTGCGGGCAACCTGGGAGGACGAGATCGGGCGACAACTTTATGACCGGAAATGGGACAGAGCACTAGAATCCCCAAAGAAAGTGCCGAGAAACGCACGATTCAAAAACATACAGTACTACATCTTACATAGAGCCTATCGGACCCCGGCACGTCTTCAGCAGTTTTTCCCCAACACGCAATTCGTATGCCCTAGATGTCACTCCACAGATGCACACTTTCATCCCATGTTTTGGAGCTGCCCGTCCCTTCAGACATACTGGACGGCCATACTCGACTCCATCAGTGCCCTCACAGGACTGCACACCTGGGAGGCGGTCGCCCTGGGAATTTTCTGTAAACCAAAAACACACAAGGTGCAGGTCAGATACGCTTCCTTATCCCTGCTATTGGCCAAAAGAAATATTGCCATGCACTGGCGCACGACCGCAGGTCCCCCATTCGAGGCATGGGTGGGAGCAGTGAAAAATGGGCGACAGCTGAGGAAGACACCCTGAGGGAGGAAGAGGCGAAAGGTCAGCGTAAACACCCTATCTCCCTAGAATGGGCCATGCTATCTCACCAAATTGAGTTAGCCTACAAGCGTGCCTCCCCACACGAGTTCCAAGACGCCGCTGCTCCCCCTACAGCCCCACCATCCCAATAAAGTGTTTGTAACCTGAACACATCCGCCTCCCTTCTCCGCTCATCCCTCCTCTGTCCTTCAGTCCCCCCCTCATCTTAACCTCCCTACAGATGAGTTCTGAACAATCAGTCTGATTCCAACTTCTCACTCAGTCTTCACCCCAATACCTCCTCCTCTCCCGCCCCCCCTAGTTGCTTCCAACAGTCCCTTTCCCTTTACACTCACTCCCAGGTTCCTCCTTCCCTAGTTCTCCCCCGCGCGCACATGGCGTCAACCACCAGCCAACACATGCCACTACCCCACTCTATATGTGCATATAGACTGTTTCCTGATGGCATATTCATATCATTGTAACATCTTTGTTCGAATAATATGGTACTGTGCGTGCTTTATATGTGATAAAAAGTTAATAAAAATCATTAAAAAAAAAAAAAAAAAAAACATTCATTCCTATAAGAGACAACAATGCAAAATTCATACTCTCCTGACCTTTCATACCTACCTCTTTGCATAAAAAAAGAGTAAGTAAAATAATTTTGATCTTTGAATCTGATTTCTTTGGGGTTGGTTAAACCAATAATGTCTTGGCTTTTAAGGTATATGGTCTCAATTGATTAGTATCCATATTCTTATTCATCTTTTCATACAGAAAAATCTTAGTAGTGAATGTTGTTTTTACTATATTCCGAATGAGTGTTCATTCCATAGCAATATCCATACTTGACTCTCCCATCAAAGGTATCATGTACTTTAGGGAGAAAAATAATGAAACAAAAATAAAATTATGGATCTTGGTTATCTCACTATAACCACGCGCTAAATGATAATACTGGTAGTCATTTACTACGTGCTTCTCCCCAACGGTTATTCAGCGGAGAACTGAAAAGGCAGTGATCCGTTCCTTACGGCCCTGCATTCATTTTGGTTTACCGCAGATGTCTCAGGAATCTGTTTATTCCTTAAATGGGAATTCAGTAAAAAATGTCTTTCACAAAAAGTGGTCTTTAGGGAGGCAGACCTTCTGCCGTTGAGCACTTCCACATCTCCGAACATCTGCAACAAATTGCGCACGCCGGCCGACGTGCGAGGCTCTTTTTAGGTTTCGCCTGGCGAACAGCTGCGCAGGCGAAAACTTTTGTTTACAAGTTTGGGGCTTTGTTCTGCCTCTCTGTTCCATTGGCTAGCTCCATAATTGGAGGCTAGCCATTGGAAAAGAGATGCATCACTCATTCCCCGAGCAGATTCGTGGGCGTTTATTGTGATTTTTACTCATCCCGCCTATTTTTGTGCGTCGTGCGGCGGTGGGCGGTTGTTTTTTTTTTCGTATCGGCATGTTGGTTTCATTACCAACGTGTGCTTTGCAGGGGTGGGCTGCGCAATTTCACTTTCCAAGAGTTGCTAGCAGGTAAGTGGCATATTTTAATCCTTTTGTTATCCCGTTCCCGCCCCCCTCCTGCTGTCCGTGAGCCCGTACCTGCCCCCCTCCCGCTGTCGGTGTGCCCGTCCCCACCCCCCCTCCCGCTGTCCGTGAGCCCGTCCCAGATCCCGCTGTCCGTGTGCCCATCCCCCCTACCGCTGTCCGTGTGCCCGTCCCCCCTCCCGCTGTCCGTGTGCCCGTCCACTTAAACTGCATCTTCTGATGTATTTGTTTTTGCTCCCGCACTCGTTCGATCAGGGAGCCATTCTTCCGGTGCTTGAACTCTCCCTGCTGGTTCCAGTGTGCGGACAGCACCTCTCCCCCTACAAACTTTAAAGAGAGCACATGTGGTGCCCGTTAACATGAGTGGCCGCCTGCTTGCCGCCGTCGGCTGAGTCCTCGGGCTGTCACAGTTGTGACCGTCACACTGTGTGATCTCCGACCTGAGAGTTGCTTGTGGTGAATGAAGTATTCTGGGGTTGTGAATTGCAGCCATAAAAGTTTAAAAAATGAAAAGTCGCAGGCAGCTAATAAATACAGGGTGTCGCGTTTGGGACAGTGTTTTCATCCATTGCTCCTTTACGTTTGACTGTTCCACCTCAAGTATTTGCAATACTGAGAGCCTGCACGTATTGGGGAAACAACGCCCTGCTTTGCATCGCTCAAACGGTGTCTATAGTGAGGCTAGGCAAGATGAACTGTAAACACAGTTCCAAAGGGGTACATGTGCGATATTCACCTGCTGACCTTACATAAGGCCAGGCGGGCCAGACAATGCACCAAAGAAAATGTGTGAATGAATGGACACATGAGGACAGCGTACAATAACTGGGGTGAGATGAGTAGTTCTGTAAAGTGGGTAGTGTATAAAGAGAGAGCGAGAGCGTTAAAAAAGCGCTCCAGCAGAGATGGGTGAGGGCAGAGGAGGCAACTGTCCCCAGAGACAGACAGACACCCGGCAAGAGCCCAGCTCAGCTCCTCAACCCCCACCATCTCCCAGCCCGGTTCTCTCCGTCCGCGAGAGTACATCTGCAAAATTTTCCGGCGGCCCCCAGCATCACAGGTGCCGCCATGTGTGAGCCCATGGGCAAGAATGAAACCCTGGCCCTGAGGAAGAAGCACATCGGGTGAGTAGCATATGGCCGCTATTGCACCACGGTCGTCCACTGAGCAAAAATGTGCAGTCAATTCAAATGCAGAGCTGGTTCGGGTTACGCGTTATGTGTCTTATTACCAGATGCATAACTCGAACCCCTTATTTAAGTTCATATTTCTGACAAGACTGACACTTTGTTCCAAATGTATTATGTTTCACTGTGAAAGTTGAGGTAGCACACAATAATTACGAAAACAAACAGGACAAGATGCTTGGCAGTCAGGTTAATTTTGTTGTGGAAATTAAATCACCAGGTGACTTGTGCAAGACAACAGACAATTTTAGGGCACAGTTTTTTAAAAGTTTTTGAAAATGGCATAGTACCCAGTGTGTCGTGGACCCTAGTGCAAGGAAGGAATGGACCCCGCTGGCAGCAGTTTCAACGGTGAAAGATAGGGTTAATCAGGGTTGAATGCACCCTCTCCCCCCACCCACCCCCCAGTCCAGGTGCCACTGCACCTGGTACACAATTGGAAGCTACGTCCTTGGCTTTGGATAAAAGCCACCTTTTTTCCCACCATGTCTGGAGACAAACTTTCCGTGGCCGCAGGATCTGGCACCGTCCAATGCATCGCAAAATATTTACACTTATAAGAACATTGGGTGTTGCTGGCTGTCAGCTGGAGAGTCACACAAACAAGACCCCAGGGGTTCATCTTTTATTTTCCTGCACACTAAACTCACTAAGGAGCTGTGCTTGCTTCCCTGCCCCCTGGCTGTGCTTGCTTCCCTGCCCCCTTGCTGTGCTTGCTTCCCTGCCCCCTCGCTGTGCTTGCTTTCCTGAGTGTGTGTGTGGCTCTGGGTGGGTGTGTGTGGCTCTGGGTGTGTGTGTGACTCTGGGTGTGTGTGTGTGTGGCTCTGGGTGTGGCTCTGTGTGTGGCTCTCTGTGTGTGTGTGGGTCTGTGTGTGTGGGTCTGTGTGTGTGTGGCTCTGTGTGTGTGTGTGGGGGGGCTCTGTTGGTGTGCGTGGGTCTGTGTGTGGGTCTGTGTGTGTGGGGGGGTCTGTGTGCTTTTGTGTGGCATTTGCCAGAGATTAAACTATTGGCATTGTAAATGACAATGCCATTTATTTATCTGTTTTCAAAACCAACACATAAATATAAATTTTGTCATTTCCAATGCCAATAGCTCAAACTTTTCAAAAGGCGAAATCATTACATTGTAAATGCTTGTTTTATTTCCCAGTGTTCCTCTCTATTAGAACTATAAAAAGTCCCATTGCTTCATGGGATTTGTAGGAGGAATACAAATAAAGACAGAAGAAAAGAAGAAAAACCCCATGCACAGTTTTTTGGAAGGTGGGATGGATCCTTAAGGAGTTAGGAAGCTTCAACTTGTAGACAACTGGGTTCATTTGCTTAAGCACTGTATGCGGACCAATGTACTTAGGATGGAATACACTTCACAATCGAAAGCATATATTCCTGGTGGATAACCATACTCTATCCCCAACATGATAACTCGATCCCTCCATGCTATGCTATGTCAACAGGCCCATTTCTTATACTGTGTTTTACATGACTTAAATCTACATGACTCATTTGATGTATATCATTAATGCTTTTGAAAGAGGTGGCAAAGGTGTGGCGCATGGGCCAGGGGGACTGACTCCGGACTCCGGACTCCGGACTCCTGACTCCGGAACCTGGGGGCTCAAGGTTCGATCCCCGGGTGCCGGCGGCAGATCAGCCCAGCACCATGTGACTCTGGGCAATAGCTCGCTTAATCTTCCCGACGGCCCCCAGCGCCTTGACACTTTCAGGTAATTGTTAGCGCTTTACAAACACTGGACATTTTGATGTGGGTTTTCACTGATGGCTGTGCTACCTGTGCTATAGGAATATTGATAGGAAAGATTTTTGGATGGTAACCAAAATTAGCATATAACGGAGAGACTCTGGTAGCACTGTGCACTGCATTATTGTATGCCAATTCCGCAAGCCATAGCAATGACACCCATGAATCAGTGGTTTCATCTGCATAACAACGCAGATATTTCTTAAGGGTCTGATCTAGTCTTTCAGTTTGTCCATCTGTCTGGAGATGGAAACTGGTAGACATAGTCGATGCTATATGTAGAGTTTTACACCAAGTCTGCCAAAAACGTGACGTAAACTGTGACTCCGTGTCGGATATGATATTTTTGGGTAATCCATGAAGACAAACCACATTGGTCAGTAAAAGCTGTGCTGTTTGAACTTCTGTATGTAGAGTTATGCAAGGAATGAAATGTCCCATCTTTGTGAGGCTGTCTACAACCACTAATATAGTTACCTTGATTTTTTGGCAATCTTGTGATAAAATCCACACTGATGCTTTTCCATGGTTCATCAGGAGTTGGTAATGGTATTAGTTTTCCTGTGGCCTTTGAAGGATCCATCTTGGTTGTAGCACAAGTGTCACATCTCTTAATCCACATCTTTATATCATCTCCCCTAGATTGCCACCAAACAATAACGTTGCATCCACTGTAATGTCTTTCTGTAACCAGGATGTCCTGCCAACACTGAATTATGACACCACTTGAATGATTTAACCTGTATTTCCTTAGAGGGTAGATACAATTGATTTTTGTGGGATGGTAGCCCTTGTTTGAGATTTCTTTGATCATTCTGTTCCAGCCACCTATCTCAATTGGAAACGTAGAAGTAGAATGTCTAACAGATTCCAAGAAATTTTCAATTGTTATGACACATAGTACCGTAGATGGAGGCATAATAGTTTCAATGAATTCCTCCTTTGGATTGTTATCATTGATTTGTCTGGATAACGCACCCGCCTTTCTGTTCTCAGTGCCTGGATAATAAGTGACTTCAAATTCAAAATCAGCAAAGAACAGTACCCATCTCATTTGCCTTTGTGTCAATTTCCTAGCTGTTTTCATGAACTGTAGTTTCCTTTTATCGGTGTAGACTGTGGTGGAATGCTGAGCCCCCCACAAATACAGTCTCCAGTCTTGAAAAGCTCACTTAAAGCTAATAGTTCTTTCTCAGCTATGGTGTAATAATTCATTTTTTAAAAAAAAAAAATTTAAAACATTTTATTGGGAGATTAAGTGGGTTACACAGCTCCATGCCTACAACCATTCATGTGGCCGGTAGCGCTTCCAATCAGAATGTATCATCAGTAGCAACGGAAGAGTAGAACGAAGTTTCTAACACAGCAAGCCGCCTTCAACCTCTCAGGGCCGGCCGCGTCACATCATTTAAACATCTTTGAAATACCCGTGTGCATGATGGAACCCATAACAAAAAGAAAAAGGTGCAATAGGTACAGTGGTTCTCTTGTGAGTTCGGACCAAAAAACAGCAATCAACAAGTAATAGCTAAGAGTGCAGCACACAATAATCCCATAGCATTTCACAGGTAAAGATGATGTAAGGCTAAGATGAAACACGAAAAAGAGACGTAAAGGGGAGACCAGGGGCCTTCTTGGTTTGCAATGATCCCCCTGGGGCTAGCAGTATAGAGAGAATGTCATTCAGGAAGCAGCTTGTAGGAGGATCCTTCAAATGGCTTAGTGTACATAAAGACAGCTCTTATGATGGAATATTAGCAATAGGTTGATCGTGTGCCTCTGCACGGGACAACAGGTAAGCTGCAAATGGCGTCCATATGTCTCTGCGTCGCGAGTTGGTAGGGAGAAGTTCTCCATAAAGGGTGAGGTGATCTTGACAGTGTATCATGTCTGCAAGCCAGTCCTTAAATTTAGGCGCTCTTCTCCTTCCCCATCTACAGGCAATGCGACGCTTGGCTATCAGCAGAGCTAGGGCTACGAGTCTACGATGCGCTGTGGAGACATGCTGAACATAACTCAGTAATGCGGTCAATGGAGTAGCCTCA
The DNA here is from genome assembly GCF_964263255.1 of Lissotriton vulgaris. NCBI lineage: Eukaryota > Metazoa > Chordata > Amphibia > Caudata > Salamandridae > Lissotriton > Lissotriton vulgaris. Next base: position 661,189,330 of record NC_141698.1, on the reverse strand, counting down.
AGGTTTGTATTGTTTATCTGGGTAAGGGCTGCAAAGACCTGTGTCCAGTACTCGGAAATGGCGGGGCAGTCCCAGGCCAAATGCAAGAAGTCAGCCTGCGGCGCTCGGCATCTATCGCAGTGGTCATTATCGTGCAGTTGGCGTCTATGCATTCCAGCAGGGGTGCAATACAATCTATGAAGATATTTATAATGTATTATCTGAAAACGACTGCTGGCCGACACTCGTTCAGTTTGTGACCAGCAGTACTCCCACTGGTCATCCGTTATGGGCGCGTCCAGTTCCGTCTCCCATTTAGTACGAGATGGCGAGTCCAGCTGCACAGGTCTGGTGTGTATGGCTCGGTAAATGAGCAAAACCAATCGCCTGAGTGAGGGTTGTTGTAGTACAGCTTGAAGTGGTGGAAGCAAAGGAGGCTCAGTAGGAAAGTCAGCATGAAGCGCTCTCATCCCCTGCTTGAGTCTAATATATAGAAAGCTATCTAATGGAGTATGTTGTGCATCCTCAAGCAAATCACTGAAGTCTCTGAACACGCCATTCGAGTAGAGGTTTCCCCATAATGGAATGGAAAATCTGCGCTGCAGCCGGTGGAAGATAGTTTCCTGTAGCAGCGGCATATCTGGATGGTAGGCCAGAGGAAGCAGCGGCGAATAGAGCAGGGGGAGATCGAACATGCATTTTATGCGGTGCCACGCAGTAATTGTGGCATTCACAGTAGTATGCGTGCGTTCTCGAGCATTCAGATTCAGATAGACTGCACCTTCTATCGGGATAGGGTGTAACAACCAATGTTCAGCTGCAACCTGTGGCATGTACTTGGGCAGTCTAATCCAGTAGTATAAATAGTGTGCCTGGGCACTAAGGTAGTAAAGTTCAAAATCAGGAATTCCGAACCCACCCGCAGCATAAGGTTTAGTAAGTGTGGACCACTTCAGCCTATCTCTTTTCCCGCCCCACACCAATCTGCACCATTCGGATCTGAGGGTGGAAAAGAAATACCTCCCAGGATAATAGAGAATATGCATGAACAGATACAGTAATTGTGGTAGCACCACCATTTTGATAAGCGAGGCCCTACCTGCCATAGAGAGCGGGAGTGTAATCCAACGGTCAATTTTATCCGTAAGGCGTGAGATAGCTACACCATAATTAAGACGCATGAGTTCGTCCCTGTCTCTGGTGATTTTGATGCCCAAGTAGCGTAAGTCCCTGTCACACCATTGTAATGGGTAGTCCAGGGGGAAACGTGTCACTGCATCCGTGATCGGAAAGAAGCAAGACTTGCCCCAGTTTATATGAATACCCGATAGATGGCCAAATGTCACAAATTCTCTAAGCAGGGTGTTCAAGTTATGCTGCGGGTCCCTAACATACAAGGTAATATCGTCAGCATACAGGGATATTAATATTTGCCTCATGTTACAGCGGAGGGCCAGATCATTGTGGCGTTGTCGTAAACAAGCAGCCAGAGGTTCTGTGGCAATAGCAAATAGAAGAGGTGATAACCGGCATCCCTGCCGCGTGCCCCTGGTAATCAAGAAAGCGCTTGAGAGCCGGCCATTGATCAGTATTCTTGCTCCTGGTTGGTGATAAAGTAAATGTATCCATGATACGAATAGGGGGGAAAGCCCATGCGGTGCAGTATCCCAAAAAGGAACGGCCACTCAAGCGAGTCGAAGGCTTTTGTTGCGTCTAAAAAGACCGCTGCTAGGGGCAGCGCAGGTGACACATTGTGCAACACTGTAAATAGGGTTCTCAGGTTGTGGGAAGTGGATCTGCCAGGGACAAATCCAGATTGATCTGGCAATATAAGATGTTCCAGCAGGAGACTAACTCGATTAGCGATAATTTTGGCCAGGATTTTGGCATCGCAGTTAAGGAGCGACAGAGATCGATAGGATTCACACAAATTAGCGGGTTTGTCCGGTTTCAGCAGGGAGATTATGAGTGCTTCCCTGATAGAGGCAGGCAGTGAACCAACTTCCAACGATTCTTCATACACTTCTCGGTGAATGGGTGCCATTAGGTCTATATAGGTTTTGTAAAATTCCACAGGTATGCCGTCCATACCTGTAGCTTTCCCGGACGGTAGTCCCATTATGGCCTCCTGTACCTCATCTAGTTTGAATGGAGCGCACAGGAAAGCGCGGTCTGCGTCACTAAGCCAACCTAGCGCAATATCTCCCAGGTAGGCATCAAGGTCTATATCCCTAGCTCCTGAGGTCTTATATAAAGCTTCGTAGTGGGCAGTAAACTCACCAAGTATGTTCGCAGTGTCGCAGTGGCACGCCCCATCGCGACTCTCCACTTTCAATACAAAGCCAGAGTGTCGGGGTTGTCGGACAGCGTCCGCCAGTGCCTTACCGGGGCGCTCTCCTTCGCCATATCGGCGGGCCTGCCAATGTTTTCCGCTAAAGCGCACTTCGCTTTGCGCTTCTTCAATGTACTCATTGAGCAGAGTCCTAAATTTCTCCTGCGTTTCACCGTCTGGTGTGCTTCTAAGCTCCAGTGCCCGCAGTTCTCGTTCCAGTCTAGACAAGGTATTTAGGATATCTTTAAGGAACCCAGCCCCCTTGGAGATGCAGTAACCTCTTATGGTAACCTTAAAGGCTTCCCAAACTGTCTCCATTGCGTCAACTGACCCCTTATTCCTCACAAAAAAATCGCGCACCTCTTCGCGCAATTCTTCCTGAAATACTATGTCCGAGAGCATTCATGTGTTGAGTCACCAAGCGCTGCGTGGAGGGTTAAAATCAGCATAAGAAAAGACTAACCGTAATGGGGCATGGTCCGAATATGTCCTGGCGAGATGGTGGGCCTGGCAAATTGCAGAGGCCAGTCCCCTAGAGACAAGCCAAAGATCCAGTCGGGCCCAAGTGGCCGCGTGAGCCGTGAAGTGTGTGCCTTCCTTGTCTAGTGGGTGCATGTGCCGCCAGGCGCCAACCAATGGATTTTCATCTATAATGTCTTTTAGCAATAAGCCAGATTTAGTGCAATGGTGCGGACTGGGGTGGGATCTGTCCAGAGTCGGTGCGTACGTAACATTGAAATCTCCACCCCAGATAATGTGCGTAGAGCCTATACGTCTGATTGTCTCCCAAAGAAAGGAGAAGAAATCAGGGGTATCCACATTAGGGCCATAGCAGCATACTAGTGTGACAGATTCCAGGCCCAGCTGGCCCCAGATCATACAGTATCGCCCCTGATTTTCTCCCCTCGACCCTCTAATGTGAAAGGGGACGTGTTTCTTGATTAATATCGCAGTGCCCATGGCATAGGAGGAGTACGAGGAAAAGATGCTATGTGCAGCCCAAGAGAGGCAAAGGACATGTGTCTGTGTGGTGCCATATGTGTTCCCTGTAACATCGCTACGTGGATATGATGCCTATCAAGGTATGCCAATATCTGTCGTCGTTTCCTAGGGTCTCCAAGTCCCCTCATGTTCCATGTAATGACATTGAATTGTGTGTTAGGCTGCCTCGCCATTAGGTTTTATAATACGTGTGACAGCTGATGTAATGTGCAATATGACATTCGTATCAATCAGTCCGAGTCGAAACCAGACCACCATAAATAAAAATCACTCATGTGAATAGAAGTATTAACTGTACCAACTTCGTCATCCCCACTCCCATCCCCCCTCCCACTGAAGCAGCCCCAACTTGCCAGCATAGAAATCCCCCCGCCCGACCCCTCTACCCCCACCCACTACACCCAAAAAACAATCCTCGCCAACTCTTGTGGCCAGGCAAGCATGGGGGAACACCCAATAAGAGACATCTAGGTGGCAACACAATCCACCCCTTGCTGCCGGAATTCGTGTCAAGCACTACAGCTCCGACTCGCATATGGGGTGCCCAGCGAGTCAACGTCCAGCATCCAGAAGGAGTCCAAAACCAGGCAGTGCAATATCAACAGATCCTAACTGATTTTGGATGGATCCTACCTGCAGAGTTCTCATGTGGGGCAAAGCATGCAGGGATCATCGCTTTTCATTATTCACCAACGCCCTCTTCCTCCAGCGGTTCCTGCCTTTCGTCTTCAGCCCCGTCCTCGGGGCGCGCCGCAAGCCGAAGATGCTTGAGAAAGTCATATGCCTTGATGAGTCACACGTAATCGCGCCGGGTACAGGAGAGCGTAATCAATTTGAGCATTGCGCAGTTTTGCTTTGGCATCCAAGAATTTCCTTCGCTCCTCCTGCACCATGGGTGTGAAACACAGTAAAGGATTTTCCATCATAGGATAACGACTTTTTACTGCGGGCGGCCTTCAACGCAACATCTCGATCCTGATAGTTAAGGAGTCTGGCAATAATGGGTCTCGGGGGCGCTCCGGGTTTAGGTCTGGGTCCCAGGGATCTGTGCACCCTCTCGACAATAAACTGGGGGGAAAAGGCCTCCGAGCCCACCGCGGACAGCAGTAGCTTCTCCACATAGTCCTCCATTCTTCCTGTGTTGGTGGACTCCGGAATTCCAATTATGCGTACGTTATTTCTTCGACTCCTGGCCTCCAAATCCTCATTCTTGGAGGCGATGACATGCATCAAATTCTCCATCCTAGAGAGCTGGGTAGTATGTCAGGCCTGCACATCATCCGAGTCCGAAATACATCGTTCCGCCTCCGTGATACGTTCTTCGTGAACATCCATTTTATGAACAATCCCATTCATGCGGGAGGACAATCTGTCTACTTTATCTGCTATGGTGGCAAACCCCTGGCGCATTTCGCGTAGGATATCCTGTATCACAGCTGGAGGAGCTGCTGCTCCTGTAGCCGAGTCGGCCATGGAGGAGGTGGCAGGAGGATCTTGCCCGGTCCGCGCATTCAGCTTGCCAGCGTCAAATGTAAGTCTAGGCTGCCTCGGGTCCGCCTTGCCCATGGTGGTGTCGGGGCAAGTCCAGTGAAGTAATGCCAGACAAGGATAGGCCAAAGCGCAGGATTATGTCTCTTCCGAGGTGCAGCCTATAGAAGACCAAGGTCTAGGCCGTAGAACTAGCTCAGCCAGGGGCGTCCCCAGAAATGCGAGCAAGGCCCAGGCACAGACAGCAACAGTCTCCCTTCCCCCCGAGGCCCGCGTTGCAATGGTACGAGCAGAGGGGGGGCTCAGTGCAGTAGATATGGGGATCTATGGGGTTTCCTCCAGGCCCCAAGCTTGTGCCGTCCAGTGGGGAGCCTGGCGTCGTAATCTCGATGCATCGTGCACTAGGCACCAGCAATTTTGCACTCACCCCCGGTGGCTGAGGGAGGGGGCCACTTATGCTCTGCAACAAGGCAGTCCTAGATCACTCTTAGTGTCGCCACAGCCATGAGCGACAGGCCTAGGGCCCACAGCAGTCAGCAATGCCGCAGGGAGCCCCGGAGGGGGCTGGGGGGCGGCAACCGGAATCCCAAGTCTTACCGCCGTACTCCGATGGCAGTCCGCTCCCCCCGGTAATGCTCCGATTCAAGGAAGGGTCGTGGGCAGCCCTCCGTAGATCGCAGGGACCCAGGAATGTCCGTGCTAGGCTTTCAAAATACCCCGGGCGCACTACTGGCCTTCTCGAGGCCCAGCGTCTTCTCCTACGCCTCGGAGTGGCGTGAACGGCCGATCTGGCACACGTACAGCGCAGGCTCCGATTATGCGCTCCAGTTCAGAACTTTGGGCCGAGATATGGCGTTCCACAGCTCCGCTGAGGCCTCAAATTTCCCTGGAGTTTCAGCAAGTTTGCCGGGTGCGGTGCTGTTGGTCTGGGCCTCCTTGATGCCACTCTTAAGGATTTTTTAACGGATTTTGTTCGCCGGGCGGCGAGAGCCTCACAGTCAGGCGGCCATTCACCAGTGTGCCACCTAGCGCTCCCCATGGTGTCATAATTCATTTGATATGTATTTAGCTTTCAAGACAAATAAGCTACTGGATGAAGTTGTCAGGTTACACAACTTTCTTAGACAGAACTGCTCTGATGGCCACATCGGAGACATCTGCCTCCACAATGTAAGGTACAAGAGAGAAATGGTCCCAGAACAATAAAAATTATAAAAGATATATAGACTAAAGAATAAGAGACATAAATCCTAATTATGTTACCAACATTGTATTTAATCACAATGTGTAAGTGCATTTCGTCATACAGTCTGAATAATGGGTAAACAATTTTATAGCGTATTTTGTGCCCCAGAAGGGAAGGGAGGGGAAGGTGATAGTGTAGGGGGAAGTGTAGGGTAATCAAAAAAGTGACATAGTAATGGTCAGGCGACCTTAGTATACAAAGCGATATTTAAATCAACAAAATATAGACCGAAAGTTCAAGTAATATTACATATACATTATGCTTCCAAAAAGAAAATACAATAAATGAATTATACGGGAGGAAGCTAAATGTAATAAGGCTGTCGACGTTTCGACCCACAGATAATTGTAGGCAGTAGATGATGCCTTGCTAGATGCCTTGCTATGGGGTCTTCATCAGGACGAGGGGAGGGGGGCGTATTACCATGAGGTGTGTGGTACGCGAACCATGGTAACAGGTATCTCATAAATTAGGCGAGGAACATTATGGCGTTAACTTGGCTCTGGGTCATGAATAGACTCGGTGCCTAGAACTCTAAGATGAGTGGTTCTCATAAACGATTCCAAGAAGGGCTTCACAGATCCAGCCGACAGATCGGGAATCTGAAAAGGTGACTTGAACTGAGTCAATCCCGTCGGATTACCGATCGGGCATCTGTATCGCAGGGAAATGTATCCGAATGGAGCGGTCTGCAATAGCAGGTTCCACAATGTAAGGGGTTGCAGGATTAGCATGACATAATACAGGAGCTGTAGTGAATGCCTTTTGTAAGAAAACAAATGCTTCAGAGACATCAGGTGTCCATACAAAAGGGATGTGTTTTCTCAGAAGCCTAGTGATTGGTTATACCACATGTGAGAAGTGCTGAACAAACCTCTGATAGTATTTAGCAAGTTCCAAGAAGCATTGCACATCTCTCACACTACTTGCTCTGGCCACTCTTGCACTGCCTTCACCTTCCTCACAGCCATACGAAATCTGGTGGGGCACAACATCACCCCTAGAAGTTCCACTTCACACGCATGAAACTCAAATTTTCTTAATTTACAAAACAGATGATGTTCCCTCAACTTCCTCAAAACCAATATCACATGCATCCTGTGTTCTTCCTCATTTGCTGAATAGAGCAATAAGTTGTCTATGTGCACAATGAAGAACTTATCCAAATACTCCATTAAAATATAAATCAAAAAATACTGAAACCGAGCAGGGGCATAGAACAAACCAAACAATATTACTGTGTACTCAGAAAGCCCATATCTAGTTTTAAATGTTGTTTTCCATTCGTCCCCTTCTGTCATTCGTACTAGGTGATAAGTGCCTCTCAAATCCAACTTCGTATAAATCTTAGCCTCCTTTACTTGATCCAAAAGGACCGAAATGAGATGGCGTGGGTATGTGTTCTTAATGGTGTTTTTATTCAGCATGCGTTAGTCAATGCAGGTGCATAATCCCCATTAGCCTTAGAAATAAAGAAAAGAGGGGAAGCAGCAGGATAACGGGATGATATTCTAACTCCAATAGAAGAGTAGTGTTCTTTGTATTCCTTTAAGTGCTGTGTCTCAGGTTCTGACTAGACATACACCCTGCAAGATGGTAAAGTAGCCCAAGGGATCAGGTCTATCTGGCAATCATACTCCCGATGTGGAGGTAACACGTCAGCTTTACCTTCATTAAACACATCGTGGTATGCTGTATAACAGTCAGCCAATTCTATTTCTTTTTCTGCAGCAGTAGCTATTTGAAATGGACACACAGAAACTAACATAGTGGATGGGAATCTCGGCAAACAACGAGGTTGACGTTCATCAGAAAGGAATTGTATATATTTAATCTTCCAGTCTATCAAGGTATTACGTTGCCAAAGCCGAGGTATGCCTAAAAGGACCTCATATGGTGGGGCTTCTATGATATTTAAGGAAAGAGACTCAACATGCCAATGTATATTCAGAAACACCTTTAATGTAACGGGTACCGTTTGCCTGGTAACTGGACCCGATTTCAAAAGATTCCGTCAACTGACAAGACCTGCTCAAGAAGGATTGCAAAATGCTTTTCAATGATAACTTCTGTACCAAGCCTATGTCTATAAAATTCCCAGTGGCACCTGATTCTATCAACATATCTCTACATTGTATCGATTTTCATCCACTTGCAACACAATAGGAAGCAATATATGTGTTTTGGTTTCCTTGTCTCAATCCAAAAAGAGAGACAGCACTCTCCACTTCTGTTCAACATCAGGAGTTGGGAGTTACTGACTTCTGTCTTTTTCTGTAAAGGGGACAGTGCAATCTTTTTATTCTGATAGGCTGTGGACTGTGATTTTGTTTTAGTGGGACACTCTCTTACATAATGCCAATTCTGCGTGTTTCTCTTTCTTCCTTAGAAAGGGGAGATCTAATCATGCCCACTTTCATGGGCTCTCCTTGTGACTCATTATTCACTGTAGTTCTGTGATAGCTTCTATCAAAACGGACCACTGGCCTCTCCCTTTTTTTCTTATCTCTTGCTCTTACCATCAACCTATGGTCTAAACGTAGTGCTAGATTCATTAAATTAATGCAAGTAACCAGTTGAGGTTCGATCTGGGCTAATATATCATCTCTAAGAACCAAAAAATACAAAGACATTCTATTTTATTCCGTTCAAGCTGCCTCTGCCACTAAGCAATAAAAAGAAGTCATATATTTGATCACAACATTTTTCCTTTGTCTTAACTCCAATAACTTACGGTCTGCACTTAATGTGGTAGTCCTCCTATCGAACACTAGCTAGGGGGACTGCCTAATTAGCTGCATCCCCTGCTAAGTAGGATGTGGCAAATGCCACTCTGAATGATTACTGGGAAATTAGGCTGGTTTACAAGAAAAATGTAATAGAACCTGTGTCAAAAAGACCTGAACTTTGTGGGAATCTCCTGTAAATCTCTCTGGCGTGTTTAAAGGAATTGGAGGATGAACACATTGTATTTGAGAAGCAGGGGCATCGGTTTTTTCTCAAAGGGTAGCTGTTTCTGCTCGAGAAGAATCTAGTTCTTTTTGTATCACCGCTAATGCTTGAAGGACCTCATTCATGGTGGCCAGGTCTGTAAGTCGCTCTGAACGGGAGGAGTATATTTTCGTGGGTGCGTAATTCTGTCAAGCCTTCCACACTACAGCATGGAAGAGAACTCCTCAAGATCTGAGCGACGAACAACAAATGGTTCACCTCCTGATATCCCCAATTCCGCTAACCAAATGGTTTGGAGTTTTAGGGTGATCAAGCAGTGTAAAGGGCTTAGGAAAAGAACAGCCAGGAAAAGGAAGAAACCTGAAAAGAAGAATAAAGAGGGATTATCACATGAAAAATACTACCCTCTTAAATTCTTACTAATTGTGAATTTCTTTCACCATCCACAATTGTAGGTCATTCTTCTTTCTTAAAAAATAACCTTTTTATCTACTTCCCAAACCTTCATTACCTATGAAAGAAGAGACAGATTAACATTCATTCCTATAAGAGACAACAATGCAAAATTAATTCTCTCCTGCCCATTTATACATACCCCTTTACTTCAAAATAAAAGAGTAAGATGATTGGAGATACACACTCCTCTCATGTACTTCTTGAAGGCCTCCCAATGCGTGGCCAAGTAGCAGCAGAGCCAGTGTTTTTTATTTAGAAATAATATTTAATTGCAACCCGGAGCTCAGCGTGGAAGACATCATCAATCAATGCCTGTTTAGGGAATCTTCACTGTCTCTCGCAGCCCTCAGGGCACGGGATTGTAAGGGTCAATTTTACCGGGGAATGGTCAGAAAGGGTTCTAGGCAAATGTTGTATCGCCTTATACCAAGTAGCTAGCATAGGGGATATGAGCAAATAGTCAAGTCTTGTCCAAGTATGAGGGTGAGCGGAGAAGTGTGTGTACACTACTTCACCAGGGCAGCAATGACACAAGACGTCTAATTGGCCTTCTGTGTCACAGTGGATATACTATCCCTAATAGGGTCAAGGAAGAGATTGTAGTCGCCTCCCATGCAGATATAGTCTACATCTAGCTGCAGTAGCTGTGAGCGAATGTTGTGGAAAAATTCCGGGTCATCCATGTTTGGAGCGTAGCTACAAATAAGGGATATCCTATGGACGAACAATTGCACTATTACCATAACATATCCCTGGGCAATTGGTCAAGTGGTGCCCTTACATCATAAAGCTACAGCAGGCTGTCATCTGACATGATGGCAAATCAGTTGCCTAGGAATCGTATCATGGTATTGAAATGGTCGATTTCTGAGCTCTTACTTGCACTTTGCTCGCTACTCCCTGGTCCACCACAGCTTCTGTGCTGATTGTTGTGGAGGGAGGTTGAAGCGACACCACTTCCTGGTTCCTGGTTGTTCCATCCTGGCCAGCCATCTTGGGGAGGTTGACGGGCTAGTCTCCCCCTCGCCCTGACTATTTTAGGGCGGGAGTCATTCGCGCACGATCATTGACAAACGAAGATGGTAGCGCTAGCGCTTGACTGTGACTAGGATTACTGCAAGCATTTTACTCTGTTATACTGATATTTTAAAAACCTATTGAGTGTGATAATATGTGTTTTTAAAAACGATTTCTGAGCTCTTACTTGCACTTTGCTAGCTACTCCCTGGTCCACCACAGCTTCTGTGCTGATTGTTGTGGAGGGAGGTTGAAGCGACACCACTTCCTGGTTCCTGGTTGTTCCATCCTGGCCAGCCATCTTGGGGAGGTTGACGGGCTAGTCTCCCCCTCGCCCTGACTATTTTAGGGCGGGAGTCATTCGCGCACGATCATTGACAAACGAAGATGGTAGCGCTAGCGCTTGACTGTGACTAGGATTACTGCAAGCATTTTACTCTGTTATACTGATATTTTAAAAACCTATTGAGTGTGATAATATGTGTTTTTAAAAACGATTTCTGAGCTCTTACTTGCACTTTGCTCGCTACTCCCTGGTCCACCACAGCTTCTGTGCTGATTGTTGTGGAGGGAGGTTGAAGCGACACCACTTCCTGGTTCCTGGTTGTTCCATCCTGGCCAGCCATCTTGGGGAGGTTGACGGGCTAGTCTCCCCCTCGCCCTGACTATTTTAAGGCGGGAGTCATTTGCGCACGATCATTGACAAACGAAGATGGTAGCGCTAGCGCTTGACTGTGACTAGGATTACTGCAAGCATTTTACTCTGTTATACTGATATTTTAAAAACCTATTGAGTGTGATAATATGTGTTTTTAAAAACGATTTCTGAGCTCTTACTTGCACTTTGCTCGCTACTCCCTGGTCCACCACAGCTTCTGTGCTGATTGTTGTGGAGGGAGGTTGAAGCGACACCACTTCCTGGTTCCTGGTTGTTCCATCCTGGCCAGCCATCTTGGAGAGGTTGACGGGCTAGTCTCCACCCTCACCTAATCTATAAGACCTCTCCCTACCTAGCGCAGCGGTGACGCGCAGCGGTAGCGCCGTATACGCGCCGAAGAGGCGCAAAAGAGTAGCCAGTCTGCGCCAGTCAGCGGCACGGAAGCGGACGGGGCCGGACGGCTATTTACTTTTCCTTTTCCTGAGCTAGTGGCAATATGTGCCTTAGTATGCTCACGTATTCCAGCCCCGAGCTTCGTACTCTCCGTCCTCCGTGTGGCCGTTGCCATCATGTATTCCCAGGAGGGCGGGCTCTGAAGAAAGGATGTAGCGCATGTGGTTGGCGCCTTCCTGATCGGAAATCACTTACACAGGTTATCCCACCCATCTACCATCAATGTTTACTACTGAATACCAGATCCTTACCTGGCCACGCTCTAGACATTTGGAATATGTTACAGGATTTGAAGGTATCCTGTTTGTTCCTAACGGAAACTTGGTTGTCTGACTCTTCTTCCCCCGATTTGGCAAATGCCGTACCCTCCGCCTACAATATTTATAGGAAAGACAGGCCATCTGGTAGAGGGGGTGGAGTGGCTATCATAGTAAAAAAGAATATAGCATGTCGCACGTTCCCTGTAGATAATATACAGGGCAGTGAAGCCCTTGGTTTCACTCTTCAGCTCTCATCCTCCCAGGCTTGTACTGGTATTCTTGTTTACAGACCACCAGGCTCGGTGGGGCCGTTTCTAGAAGAACTGCAGGCCGCCCTATCGACCCCATGCCTTAGGTCTAATCACTGCCTTCTATTAGGTGACTTAAATATTCATATGGACAATAGTTCAGATCCGGACACTCAAAAACTGTTGGATATTACTTCCGTGGTAGGCCTATCTCCTTATGTGGCAGGACCGTCTCATATTAAAGGTCACACGTTGGACCAGATCTTTTCTACTCTTCCTATCTGTGTTGACCCTCCCATGCCAGTTTTGTGGTCAGATCATTTTCTCATTACTTTTTCCATCCCTGTCATGGCTTCATCACGGTCCAAACCTGCTGGGTCGTTAAAGCATCTCTCCAAACCTTTCCATCTCCTTACTAGGGAGATGCTTTCAAATGCTTTAACAAACTTCCCTTGTCCCACCTCTGATAATGTAGAGGATTATATTGCTCTCTTTCACAACTGGCTCACAGATCGTCTAGAGAGCTTGGTTCCGGCCAAGAAACAAAATTCCGCCGATAAGAGGACATCTGCCCCTTGGTTTACCCCTCATTTAAAAAAAGCACGACAAGATCTAAAAAAAGCAGAAAGAGCATGGAGGCGATCTTATGATCATACTGAGAGGCTAAATTTTAAGACGCTGACTCGAGCCTACCACAAATCCATTTGGGAAGGTAAAAAATCCTATCTGGAATATAGAATAAATGAAGCGGAGCATTCTTGCAAGGACATTTTCAAGGTGGTAAAAGATTTCACCTCTCCTTCAGCTTACACTCCAACCCATGCTCATTCAGAAGCTTGGCTGAAGGAATTGGCTGTCTATTTTGTACAGAAAATTACCACTATTCAAGAATCTCTCCAGGCCACTTTTCAGCAGCATACGATGAGTCTGGGGTGCCCCTTACCAGACCACGGTCCCCTCCTGTGCGACTTTCCCCCACCAGATCAGGAGAGCTCTCTTGACATCTTGGCAAGTCTTAAATCCGGATCTCCACAAGATCCTTGCCCGGCCAAGTGTCTAGCAAATATGGCACCAGTTCTAAATGACCTGGTAAATCCCATCCTGAATCTGTCGCTCTCTTCCGGGGTAGTTCCCAAAGCTTGGAAGAGCGCCATGATCCTGCCACTCATTAAAAAACCAGCGCTCGACCCTTCAGTCCATGCCAACTACAGACCCATCTCCCTACTCCCTGCTCTGGCGAAAGTGACAGAGAGGTTTGTTCACAGATCTAGCTCTAATTTCATCGAGGAAAAGGGTCTGTTGCATAGCACTCAATCTGGCTTCCGTGCAAATTTCAGCACGGAGACTGCGCTCCTCGAAGTCACAGATGCCATCAGGGAGGAGTTGGATGTTGGAAAAAAAGTGTTACTGATTATGCTAGACCTGTCGGCGGCTTTCGATACCGTTCCCCACGCACTTCTTCTTTCCAGACTCTGGGATTTTGGTCTGCGGGGAACGGTGTGGAATTGGCTTAAATCCTTCTTAGCCGACCGCCGGCAGACAATCTGGGCGCCTCCCTACTCCGCCGAAATGTCACCGCTAGAAGTGGGGGTTCCCCAAGGTTCCATTCTGAGCCCCCTCCTCTTTAACATCTTTATGGCCCCCCTGGCGGTGACGGCGGAGTCTTTCGGCGCCCGGATTGTCACTTACGCTGACGACACCCAGCTCCTTTTTGCAAGCAACAAGGATGGCCTGTTTGACGATGCCCAGGTCAGGGGCTGTCTGAGCGCTGTTTTTGAGTGGTTTGGACGTCATGGGCTGAAGTGCAACTCCGACAAGTCGGAGTTGCTCTTCTTTGGTTGTACCTCTGAGCCTGATTGGAAACCCTGGTGGCCGCAAGATATGTTTCCTCCCACTAGTTCGTCTTTGAAAGCCAAAAACTTGGGAGTTTTGATTGACAATGAGCTATCTTTCGGACCGCATATCTCGTCTCTTACTGGGAAATGTTTCGGCATCCTTCGGATGCTTCGTAAATTCCTCCCTCTAGTCTCCATCCAGCACAAAAAAATCATTGTCCAGGCACTGATTGGCTCTAGGCTTGATTATGCTAATGTTTTGTTCCTGGGACTTCCCAAATATTTGGTCAGGCGTCTGCAAATCGCCCAGAATTCTGCAGCCCGAGCCATCTTTGGTCTTCCGAGAAAAGCCAGAGCCACTGATCTTCTCTCAACACTACACTGGCTTCCTATTGCTAAAAGGATTCTGTTTAAAACTTTGACCACGACTTTCAAGGCCCTACATGGCATAGGCCCCAAATATATTTCTAAACGATTGTCCTGGTATAACCCCCCCAGATCTCTTAGATCTTCGTCCCTATCTAAAATGAGTGTTCCCATTATCAAGCGTGCTAGAGCAGGAGGACGGTCTTTTCGCTACTTAGCTCCTCATGCTTGGAACGACCTCCCAATCTCTTTGAGACAGACCTCTAGCCTTCTGTCCTTCCGAAAGGCCCTTAAGACATGGCTTTTCCCTTAATTTGATGCTGCTTCCTGTTGTCTTCACGTCCTCTCAGTGTTATGTTCTCCCTTCTTCGGTTGGGTTTCCTTCAATAAAGCGCCGGGATACTCCGTGGAGTGGCCGTGCGCTATAGAAGTATAAAAATAACATAACATAACATAACATGGGCAGCAGGACGCCCAGCTGAAGACTAAGATGGTGAGATGAAAGAAACTAGGCCCTTATTTGCGATTTATACATTTGTTTGAAGGTGGGGTTGATCATAAAATTCTGGAGTTCTCCTTAGGTTGACTGAGATCTTTCTATCTACGTTCTCATATAGGTGCTAGAGTTGTGTAGAGAGTGGCAGCAAATGAGGCATAGGATTAAGAGACGAATGCCAGGTTGAGAATAAAATTCAGATTTTAATTTTTTGTGAGCCTTGGATTTTCTCAATACTACAGAAGCCATAGAAATAATTAACGCTTGATAAAGCATTTTTTGTAGTGTTGCATTAGCTTTGAAATTTTCAAATTCTAATACTGGACTAACAGTGGACTTTTCCATTTGCAGATTATACCGAATGGCCAGCAGAGGCATTGTTGCAGAGGAGAATTTCTCTGTGCTGCTGAGACAAAAAAAACGACAACTCATTTATCAGCTTCGGCATGCCTCTATCACTTTATATGGTAAGTCAAACTCACATTCAATTGTTTTGCCATCATTAAAAGAAGTTCATAGAATCTGATGGCTCTCGGTACCTTTTAGTGGGGTCTTCCGCATAAATAGACTTTTTCCAAGACTGTAGCATAATGAATGACACTATGGTCATCATGGTAGTTTATCAAATACTTTGACTGTCTACTTGTGACAGCTCGGTGGTTCCTTGGGAACGGTTTGATGCCAAAAAGGGGTCCACCTCTCGACAGTCCCAACCCTTAATGCTATAACAGCACAGGTGAGTGCAATGATCAAGCGGGGGAAGGAAAGGAAGGGGACTGCAGGGAGGGAGATCGGTAAGGCAAAACAATATTGGTGAATACAGATTTATACAATGCTCTCTTATGCTACCTAATGAATCTTGCGTACCTGTAAAGAAAATAACTTTCATGTTTCTAGATGAGGAAATATATAGCCTTGTCTACTTTTTGCAAAGAAGGGAATTGCGCTGGGAAGGTGGTAAACAGAAGGAACCTTACTACAGTGTTCGTAAGGGGCACAAGTAGTCATTACATTTGTATTACATATAACATCACATATTATGAGTAGTCCTGTACACACCATTCAGCTGAGCAGCACCCACTTCACAGGGGAAGAGCAGGCGGCCACCTCTTGAACCCCCTGCTAGGGATATATAAACAACAATCACCACTTAATCCTTTTGGGTATGTGATCACAAGAAATGATATGCCATGCGCCTTTATATACTTTGATTAAGTGCACATTTCTAAATACCTAACATCTCCCACTTTGGTTTGCAGGTCGACCTGAATTTTGTATAAATAATATGAGGAGTTAACAGCACTCCGCTCTGATACCGGCAAACAGCATCACTGACATTGTCTCGTATCACAATCAACAAAATACATCTCCGGGGATAAGAGGAGTTAACAGCATTCCGCTCTGGTACCGGCACACAGAATTACTGACATTGTCTCTAATCACAATCACTCAAAGATAGCCAGGGGCGGAGTTCCGCTTTCTGCTACAGAGTCTCGGAACGAATGGTGCAAGTGCACCCTTACCAGGACCAAAAACGCTTCAACTGGAACAAGCAGCAGAACACATGGCTTTGTTGTAGGATAGAAGAATAATCAGCCACGAACCCGGCACTGGAGGATTCTTTAAGCTCCTCCGCTTCCAGGTCACGCGACTCCTTCCCAGGAGGCAATCGCGGACTTCCGCTTTGCCTCATGGGAATTGTAGTTCTTTGTTGGTTCCGACATCGCGCTTCTCACGCTGGTCGTCGGAACACTCTCCGGTCTCCTCCTGGCTGTTCCACCATCCCGCTACCCTTGACCACACACTCTTCTGTGCCCCCGGAAGGGCCAGGATGGCGGGGAGGGGCGGACCCTCCCTAGAGAAGCCGGTAAGTGGAACATGTGTGTGACAGCACATCCCTCCTCTGGCAGTCTCTCAGCCGGCGGGGGCTTATCAGGGTTCTTCCTATGGAACCTGTTGGTCAGACGAGGGGCATGGATATTAACAACTGGTTACCAGGACAAAACTGTCTTTAGATACTTGTGCTGGCAATGTGTCCTCTGAGTTAATTACCTTCTTCCAGGCTGGAATGAGTTACCTTAAGTTAGAGTGATTTACTTAAGACTGCATTCTTTCAACTCCAGCCCACTTTAAATAGGAGCCCAATGCTTTCAGTGGTGCAGAGTTCTGTCCCATTATGTCTCCTACTTGCCTTGCAGTCATATTTACAGATTGTACACAGATTGTACACCCAGACTTTCTGCCCTAGCTGGTAAATAGTCAGCACAGCCTTTTGGTCATGCCAGCCATTTGCAATTCCTGGCTAGCCTCAAGGTTTTTCGTTGCCTTCTTCATGTACTCAGCCATCCTGGAGCAGAGAACAAGTACATAGTCCACAATATCCTGTTTAGGTGGTTTTAAAGGTACCTCCCTTCCCTCCTTCACTAGATATAATGGACCCCTCACTGGATGTCAGAACCTCGGGGCTTCGAGATCATAATATCTCAGCATTATTAAGGAAGCGGCCGCTATCCTTACTAAGAAACAGACCCACTAGTAATCTTTGGAGACTCCGCGTTCAATTGCGGAATTACAAGATGGCCGCTAAACTCGATTGCGAGTTAGCGGTCTAGTTCTGAAGAGTCTCCAGGTGCAGAATGTGAGGTGAGGCGCACTTCACCTGAAGTCTTCCGGCATAAAAGTTGACTCTTGAGGGCTCTCATATGAGACATTACAGAACCTTGTTTTTTGGCGCTGAATGTCAAGCGCAATTTACAGACTTTACTTTGTGAGAATTCCAGCAAATTGAGAGAGCGAGAATAAAAGGTTAGAAATACCTTTAACACGCCGAGAGAGCTGAATATCGTCAAGAGGCCTCCAACGCGTCCAGAAGAAGCAACCTACACGACGACGAAGCCTGTTGAAGAAAAGAGATAAGTCACAGATTAGAACATAGGGTTTTAGTTAAAATTCACAGAGAGTTAATAATTGCTAACGGAGGAAAAACTAGCACTTACCTGGTATAGCGGTGTTTAGAAGTACTGCATAAATACATTTATCATTTGGTTGTTATCACAGAGGATGTTCCTAGTGAAAATAGAAAAAGAAGTCATTAATGTAAAAACTGAATAAGAGCAAAAATACAGTAGCACATGTAAAAGGAACTGCGGAGGTTATGTAGATACCCATAGGTACAATAGAACAAGGAACAGAAAGAATAGATTGGAAGATAAGAAAAAGGTGAATAAAATACACAGTCTACAACTAGTGAGAGCAGGTAAGAGGAGTAATTATATTAATAAGTAGTTAAGAGATTCGTGAGGAGAATAGAAGGCACCCAATTAAATACATCTGCACATGTACATTTCTTTTCATATAGATATCATCTAGTTGAAGATCATTAAAGACAAAAAGAGCAAGAGTGAAGCAATAACTCAGGGTAACTAGTTAAGAAGAGTCTAGTGAGAGAGAGAAATATCAGACAAGAGTAGATTAGGATTTGTTGACTGAATTCTTGTCATCACACTTCAGGTCTTCTCTGAACCAGGAGTCTGGAGGAAGGACGCCCAAGAGAAGCCAGAAGGAAATACCTGAGCAGTCTCTTCTTTGTCAGTTTATTGTTTTATCCACTCCCCTTTCCCCCTGAGGATCTTTCGGAGTCTAGTTTTAAAACAGACTCAGGGAGAGCTTTGAGGGGGCGTTGGGAACTATCAACTTCTGCTCCTGAGCAAGACCTTCTGAGGTGAGAATTCCAACTGAGGCTCTGACACTGGATGTCCAAACAGAAGTTCAAAAGGGCTGTAACCAACCCCCTTCTGAGGAAACTCTCTGTAGGCAAAGAGAAGGCAGGGCCAAAGTATATCCAATCTGCACCTAAGCTTTTCTGAGAGACCTTTGATCATGCCCTTGAGGGTTTTGTTGGACCTTTCAACTAACCCATTGCATTGTGGGTGATAAGGGGTGGTAAATGTATATTTACTCCACCCTCCTTCCACATAGCAGTCAAGTAACTAGACATGAAGTTTGCATCTCTGTCTGATACTACCTCTTTAGGAAAACGCACCCTGGAAAAGATTGCCAAGAGGGCCCTTGCCACCACAGGAGCTGTGGTGGTCCTAAGTGGGATTGCCTCCGGAAACCTAGTGGCATGGTCCACCACCACCAGTATAAATCTGTGCCCAGATGCAGTTTGAGGATCCATGGGACCAACAATGTCAATCCCAACCTTCACAAAGGGAACCCACACCACAGGTAGTGGGTATTAGGGGGCCTTTGTGGTACCACCTGCCTTACCACTGGCTTTACAGGTGATACAGGAGCGACAAAACTTCTTTGTGTCTTCTGAAATATGAGGCCAATAAAAGTGAGGGACAAATCTGTCCTCAGTCTTGTTTTGGCCTAGGTGACCTGCTAATGGGATATCATGTGCCAGTGTCAATAGGAAGCCCCTAAACTTCAGAAGTATAACCAACCTACTGGTAGAACCAGGCTTGGTGTTTCTACTCTCTGAGTAAATGAGTCCTTCCTCCAAGTAGATCCTATGTGATCCACTGGCACTCCCAGCAGCCTCAGCAGCAGCTTGCTGTCTGAGGGGTTCAAGAGAAGGGCAGCTCAGCTGCTCCTGGCTCAGATCTGCCCTGGAAGGGCCCCTTGTCCCCAAGAACTCAACCTGATCAGGTTCAAGCTCTTCTGGGACAGTTCCTTCCTGAGGACTAAGATCATCTCCCTCAAGAGACTGATCTGCACTCTGAGTCGGGGGGGAAGACACTTACTTACCACTACTGCTCCTTTTCTTGGAAGGCCCCTGGTCCATTTTTCCAGGATGCAGGGCCTGTTCAGTGGAAGACATTTTTACCTGTGACCTAGTCATAGCAAACACATCTGCAGGGATGCCCAACATTTCTGCATGAGTCAACAGAACTAAGCTCTGGTTAAAATTACTTGACATGGGCCTGGATAGGTCCATAGTTAATTTATTGGCTGACCTACACTCTGACCTTACTGCTAAAATTAGAGTTTCCTCGAATGGAAGGTGTACAGATGTCTTTGCTTCTGAAAAGGGAGTCAGACAGGGATGTATACTGGCACCACTGTTGTTCACGTTATATGTGAACGCTTTGGAGCCTGCTCTTAGGGGCGTTACAAGCGATATCCCGCGTGCAGGGGAACAGGGGATACCAGTTCTCCTTTACGCTGATGACGCGGTTCTTCTTGCACGTACCGGGGTGGGGCTTCAACGACTCCTGGATGCTTTTGAATCCTTTATGGGCTCACTTGACCTGAAAATAAACGCAAAAAAATCTCAGGTTATGCTTATGGGCAGGGCCTCTAGGAGACCTTTTCATAAAATCTTTCTCTGTGGGCAGGAAAATCTTGCACGCGTCTCCTCCTTTCCCTACCTGGGGATCACCTTTGACGAGAAAGGTAGCTGGGGTCCTCATGTTAATAACAGAGCAACCATGTTGGCTAGGACATCTGCAGCCCTCCATGGGTTTTCCAAAAAACTGGGGGGTAGGCCATTTGCAGCTGTTAGTAAAATATACAAGGCTAAATGTATTTCAGTTGCATCATATGGTGGCTCATTGTGGGGACATAGGGGAGTGGAACCCATACAGATCGTGGAAAACAAATTCTTTAGATCTGTCCTGGGTGTCCCTCAGTCAACCCAGTCTTACACCGTCCATATGGAATTGGGGGAAGGCTACATCTCAGACCTGATCAGAATAGCACCTTTAGTTGCTTGGCTGAGGATGTGGCTTAACACAGAAATTCCCCTAAATCATATCATAATGAGGGACTGTTTGACCCTAGATAAAGTGCATAAGATTAGGTGGTTGACATAGATTAAGGAAAGTTTTTTGAGGTTGGGGAGGCCTGAGCTTTATACTGGTATTGACTCTATAACATCTAAAGATATTGTTTACACCAAACTTGCAATGAAGGAGCTCCTATCCCTGGAGAGGGAAGAAGTAGAGCTGAAAAAACCCTGTGTCAGGGCCAGTTTATTGTTGGCTATACCTAATGGTCCGGACAGTTATCTTAACGTGGTGACCCATCCCTACCACAGGTTTATTTTAACTCGTTTCCGTTTTAACCTGATACATTTTAATTTGGGCTTTTATCCTGTATGGAGTACCCCAGAAAAGGCACCACCCTGTTCCTGCGATCATTTCTCTGAGCAAAGCACCATGCACTTTATAATGTTCTGTAGCCATTACAATGAAGCTCGGAGATTGTTTCTTGTACCTATACTCAAGGAAGCAGGATTCATTTTAGTTAGACCTGCTCTTATCTATTTACAACTGTTACAAACTCCCAGGATTATGTTTCACGTGGCTAGTTTCCTGGTGAGAGCTATTAGAAGCAGGAACATTAGATTAAAAAATATGTCTACCTCCCTTTGTAGTATAGACCAACACTTTAGTTCGTTTGTTTGTTTGTGATCGTCTTGGTTTAGTAACCTTAGAAATGACTGTATCAGGGTCAGTAGTTGCTAGTATTGAATATTTTGCTGGGGGCCTCCTTAGTATTTTTAAGCCCTTTTAACTTCTCTTTGCACATTAGCACTTTGCACTTTAGCACTTTGCACTTTGTATCTCTCATGTTGATATAAATTTGTAACATGATGTATGATGATTTTTAACTTGTTAATTTCAATTGTTTTTAATTGCTCTCAATGTATGTGTTGTTTGTATTAATGTATTATATACTTGCCATTGTCTTTGTATGATATTAAGTTATTGCAATAAAGTATTTTGACTGACTGACTGACTGCATGAGTCCTGAGTTCCACTTCAGCCCAAGCTGAAGTTTCTAAATCATTGCCCAACAAGCATTCAACTGGGAGGTCTGCACTTACCACAACACAAGAAGCTTGAAAAGGGGGTCTAAGGGATTTAGTTTAGAGACCTACGAGAAGTAATTCCCCTAAAATTGCAGTCATAACACAATAGACTTCTCTGGTCTAAGCTAGTCTGGAAACAATATGGGAAGAAAGAGGAAAGAAAGAAATAAATGTGGGTCTTTTAACAAACCCCAACAAAGGAAGCAATCCCTTTTAGGACGAATGCCCTCACCCACCATAGGTGGCATGCTTCATCATATGGGCTTCTCCTCCCAGTGGGAAAACCTAGTCCCACTGAGGGCTACAACTCACTCACTGTGAGGTAGGAGCTCCTGGATGTTTTATGGTAGTTATCAGAAGTTGTTCCGGATGCTAAAATCCCATATGTGAGTGATGAGGTGATGTGAGCGTGCAGCACGATAAGTGAGTGAGAGTATGTTAAAACTGCCTAATGCGGATGAAAAGATTCTGCCTGTTGTGTAAAACCCAAGTGAAATGGGGGTTGACCTGGCTGTTAGATCTTGTATCTCTAGAGCATGCGAGACCTTTTAATGTAGTAAGGCTTTTGTTTACATTACACGTAATACCTAGCTGTGTGAACTGCAATATATTGCACGATATAAAGCGCAAATAGGCATGCATTTCACTTGGGTTTTCTACAACAGGGAGCAGTCACTAACGCGCTGCTGACGTGACTTAAACGATTAACACGGGGGCTCTCTAATTATTGGTGATCATTTTTGAAACCGGAGTTAAGACATACCCACCATTGTCACCCATGTCGGGGATTCTTCAAATGAGTGCATATCGCTAATGATTATATTCCGAGTAGTGCTTATACATCAGTATTGTAATGTTACAGCTATTCAAGCCATTAGCAACCACGCATGATTACAGCAATGTTACAGCTATTCAAGCGGATTGCATTTGCACACACCATTGGCTAACATGTATAGCGGTACTAGTCTGCCATATGACGATGCATATGTTAAATGATCCCTACAATGAGACTAACAAGAGTATATTCACTTGACAGTGCATTATATTAATTTCTCTACCACCGTTGCTACATGTGTTGTTTCTTGTCTAGACTGACAGCCGCATGTTTACATTTTATGTTCCACGGTGTCCTAACCTGTTAGGTACACCACCAACACAATTTTTATAGATAGGTGTCCATATTACAAACAAGAATTATGTGACGCAATCTTATTATTTCAGAGCGGGGCTCCCTTCCCTGAGTTGTAACCAGGTTGAGGTGGGTTAGCTTGTCCCACAAATTTGGGTAAGTAGCTAGTATAGTAGTACCTTTTTGGACTCAATGATAAAATATGACTAGGCTGTCCGGAATTTGGTTTAAAGCGATTGTGCTCAAGAGTACCCTACTGCCTAAAAATTAGCTGACCCAGTTGAAACAGAGTGTCACTGATTTTTCACATTCTTATACTGCTTGGCCACTTGAGGGAACCAAAGCAGTACAAAGCTGAAAAGGTTGCTCGGGGAAGTGAACAACTGAAATCTCACAGCTGCCTGCATTGGCTCTTTGAGGGTTTTCCATTGTTTGTTTCCCCATGTTGCTCGATAAATTTTGCTGATTGGGCTAGGGTGCACGGGTGGTCTGTTTATGTGCAGGAGCTCGGGTGGTTTATTGGGCTATTAGCATGCTGACTTCTGGAGGAGCCCCTTTTTATCTGGGGAGAAGAGCTACTTAGTCTTCGCCCGCATGGGTCTCCACCCCTTTTGGAGAATTCTCAGGCATGCAATACATACGCTCGGGCGGCTGACATCACCCTGGCCGGCGGCCCAGGGAGTAGCTGGGCTGGCCAAGTCCTGCTCTTAAACACACAGCTCGACGGCAGCAGGTAGCGAGGCAAGGCTGGGACACTCAGAACTTGGGCGGGACAGCTGTTAGAGCGCGGCAGACCGCTCTTTGCATCTGAGCAGAAAACACGCATTTCCAGTTATTGCTCAGAATGCCCACATGGCTCAAAGGGCTTCAGCATCACCCCACCCCCCCTTGTCGCGTGTGACAGCCTGGGCTGAGCCTGGGCTGAGTCAGCTTCCCGGTCACACACACAGCCGCACCCGAGTACTTCAAAGGTCTTTAAAAGACCATTTACGTGTGGAAGAGGCTTTGTTGCTTTTTCACCCCTTCATCTCCAGAATCCTTCATCTCCATTCTGGAGATGAAGGGGTGAAAAAGCAACAAAGCCCCGTCCAGACGTACATGGTCTTTTAAAGATCTGTGAAGTACTCTAGTGCGTTTGTGTGTGTGACGGGGAAGCTGACGCAGCCCCTGTCTCAGGCAGAGAGCCTATTGCTGGAAGAATTACACCTCCCCTCCCCAAATTTGGCAAAAGTTGAGAGTTCCTCTACAATTGTTATCCCTGCAGCTGCTTAGGCGTGCATTTTCCATTATTGTTCTTACTGCCAATATAATCTGTTTTTTATGTGCATATGTGTGCAGATAGGAACCAGCCCTCGTTCTGACGAAAAACGTGCATAGTTTTAACTTTAAACTATGCAGGGTGGCTGCACTAGAGTCACGCTGGTGACAGCCTGGGGGTCTATGCTGCAAAATACCTCATTAGCAATTTAATCTGACCGAGGGTGTGGTAAATTAAATATTACCCTGTCAGAATTTCTATATTTAACCAAAGGGTCATGCATATAATGAGAGGCAGAGTCCGTGGTGTCCGATTCAAAAGGGCTTTATTTCAGTAACTCGAGTTAAGGGAGAATCGGGTTCCGTCACCACTAAGGTTCAGGAAGGGTCTTCTGAACTTTATTCACAGAGTACAATATTTATACATGGAATATACATTGCATTGCATAGAGAAGGAGGAGCGCTCCAGGCAGAGCAAGAGAAAGAGAGAGATAAGAGCATGTGGGCGTGCAAGAGGCGTGTAAGAAGGCGTTCACTTTAGGAGTCATAGGTGAGTCATAGGTGGGTGGTTACATGGAGGGGGTCTGCATGGTCAGCTGGAACCTTTACCCTACTTGTGTGCGCAACTTGGTCATGACATGCAATTAACGTGTAACTGGGGGAAGCTCGGGGGAGCTGACTTTCGGTCTAGTAGAGAAGCCTTCAGTGTCAGGACGACCTGCACGTCTGGTATTATCTGATATCTTAAGTTTGGAGGATGTATTGTCTGAAGTAAAGGTCGTTCAAGCAAACATTGCTCATCACAAAGAGCCGGTGTGTGCATATATTTCTTCGTGCATTGCGTAGGGGCCATGGGTTTTCTATGGATGCGAGCTCTGTAAATCACTTAAACAGAGACAGAAAGGCTAGGTCCTATCTTTGCAGACAGGTTCTGTTTACCTTCTTCACTACAATGTGATGCGGATAGATGCACAGCTCGTTTGTTGGATTGTTTAACGAAGATTTTTAGTTAAGTATTAAGGTGCTCCTAAAGGTGACATCGAGGGTCCAATGGCGTCTATAAAATGCAATTAGAAGTGAAGCTAGAGGGTCTCTAGTCTCATCCCTTTTAAGGCACACAAATTATTGTCTTTCCTTTGGAAAAAGACTTCCACTCCGTTTTTTCAGGTGTATAAATGTCTTTTTTTATTCCTTTGAATTTAACACATGGTTTTCAGTTTCATTTCACTTAAACATGAGTTGTGACCATATATACTTCAGGCTATGTCGTTTTAACGTCGATAGATTTAATATCCCGAGCGCTCTACGGAAACGCTCCCTATACATTGCTGACTGTGCTTTCACTGTTCTTTTACAGATGTAAAAATCCTCGACGAAAGGCTTGTAAGTGATACACTGTCTTTATTATTTCACATCACATTTGCACGAATATGCACAGGGAATCCTTTGGTATTAATAACGGTCATACTTTGGTTCTCCATTGTTTAAAGCCCTGTACTGTATAATGATGTTGGTTGTAACGATTATGATAAATCCTATAGTAACTGTGATTATGTTATATTTGCAGTGTCGATTCCCTGATGAAGGGCATGAATGTAATGCCCGAAATGCATTGGATACGTTAAAACGACATAGCCTGAAGTATATATGGTCACAACTCATGTTTAAGTGAAATGAAACTGAAAACCATGTGTTAAATTCAAAGGAATAAAAAAAGACATTTATACACCGGAAAAAACGGAGTGGAAGTCTTTTTCCAAAGGAAAGACAATAATTTGTGTGCCTTAAAAGGGATGAGACTAGAGACCCTCTAGCTTCACTTCTAATTACCTTCTTCACTAGGCAGGAATGCGTTTCTGTGGAGCAAGCAGATAACTGTGTGCAAAATACTGTCTTGGCAGGCCGGGCTGGGCCCCTTTCGGCTGAGCCAGAAGTATGCGAGAGGTCAGGGATACGTAGCTGAGCTGCAGCTTTCAGAGTGTCTGGAGGCAGGAAACCTGAATTCAGAGACTGGCTCAAACTGAGCCACAAAACGGGTTCATCTCGACTTTTAAACGTGCACCATGCGAATACATTGGCAACATAGGCCTCAGTGCAGAATTAACGTTTCTTTCATGGAAGGCTTGGTAACTGACATTCTAATGGGGGACGGAAATGCAGAGGCATCATTATTACAGGCCATAGAGGGAAAATGCATGGGTGACATGCACATACACTAAACATGGGGTACAAGCAGGGGACACATTGGCCACGTAAAATTTCTATTTCCTCATTCCCTCCTTGTCCCCTACTTTACCCTTCAGGACACATCTATATTCATGAGACCGTATATCTGATCATACAGCATCATTTGTTCGTCTTTACTCTTTTGTATCCGTGGATGGGGAATACAGGCAGTGGCACACAGGCCGCAAATCGCCGGGCCACATTGCAGACAGAGACAGCAGCCGAATATCATAAGCAGTATCATTCCTAGGAACAATAACACTGTCCATCCCCATCCCGATATTACACTCCAGAGCCAACCGGACCAAGTCCATGTGCCTGGGTCTTGATGTATCTCGTGAGCTATCTTGTGGAGCCTTGTTATTGCTGCGTACACAGATGGCGCGTTATATGGAATAAACACGCAACAACTGGAGCCGATCACTCTACAAGCCCCGCCCCTATCTGCCAGGATGACGTCAAGAACAAGGCGATTCTGAAGAACAACAAGTCGCATGGCAGACTGCTCCTCAGTCAAGTTCGCCAGGGCAGAAGTAGTCTCATTCACTACTGCTTCTAGTGTTCTTGTTAACCTGCGTATGAGTTTACTGTTTTGGACGGGACCTATGAAGAAAAAGAATCCTTTATTGAAATCTGTATATTGCTCCCAAGCTGTCTCAGTCTGATCAACCACTGGGGAATCGGTCTCCCTCCTATGTCTAACATGCACTAGTCGTGAATCTCGATGATAATGGGATGGAGCTAGAAAGACGGGTGGCAACAGGAACGCTATATAACATGTCCCACCCTAGTCTAAGGGCAGATGTACATAGGCTGTCTGACCGCAAATGAAATAGGAATGGCGGGAAGCTTTGAAAGAAGACTTTCCTTTGTCAGTAAATTCGACTACAGCATTACATTCGCTGTGTCCTAAATGCACTGATCCTTTCTTTCTAACTCACAATTCACCTTTTACTGGTAGGACTGATATAAACGGTGGACTTGTATTTTGCTCTGGCTGGACATTCAGAATCATAAAGTTAAGGGAAGCATTTCCTTGTTCGTACACTTCATTTTCTAGATCGGTCCCCTTCCTTTGGGGAAGACCGTCTTTGTCTGGAAAACACGCCTCATGCATTACTGTATTCAAATTTCCCCATATCCAGACACCCTGAGAAACTGCAGACTTTCTGTCTAGTGATGACATTAAAGCAAACCATGCTCCGCATGAACCATTGTGCGAGAACGGAAAAGGAAAGAGGGGCAGAACTCCCTTCATTTTCTGATAAGGTGGGAGTCGGCCACATACCCAGCAATTTGTTACATTGCTGGTCTGATGAGAATGGTGCAACATTCGAATAAAAGTATAGTTGCGCAGGGCTAGTCGATATGACAGTTCATGGGGTGGCAGATCACTAAACGTGTGCTCTATAGTGTCATTAATGGAAAAGTGTATACGTGAAGAAATAGGAGGAAAGAAAACATGTAGTGTCAAACTGATACATATTATAGTGATGCACAGAAGAGACATAAAAATCAGAGTTACTATACATCTACTGCGTAATATCTTGCAGTATTTCTCTCTCAGCTTGCTCTTTTTACTATTCTGGTCTATGATCTTATACATGTCAGGAACCTGTCTAACCGATTCACCACCTAGTGGACTTAAACAATTAAACGCTGTCTGACTTACTAGACCGTAACTTGGACCTGTATTCTTGTTGCGGAGTCTTTTCTAGCAAAGGGGGCTTAAAGTCTGTACTATCAGTACTGTCTTTAGTCTTTATCAAAGTTCCGGAATCTCCAAAGTATTTTTTACAATGTTGGGCATGAAGCCATCCTTTACGTCCTTCGACCTTGACGGCAGTCCTCGTGGTGAGCAATACTAATTTCGGTGTCTTCCAGCGCGGCTCAAGGGGGCTTGATCGATCAAAGTTCCGCACATATACGTAGTCACCAGGGACGATGGCATGTTCCTTGACCTGGGTGTTGTCAGAGAAGGCGGCGGCAACCTGTGAACGACAAGAGAGTAGTGCAGACATCAAGGAAGCCAGGTAATCTGTCAGCATGTTACTGTCAACATCAGTTATTTTCTTAGGCATAGGCGTACCCCACATATTCGGTGGTCTACCGAAAACCACTTCATAAGGAGATAGGCCTGTTCTGGAATGAGCTACCATACGCATGTAAAAGAGGGCAACCGGCAAGGCTACCATCCAATCTACGCCTTTTTCTGCACAAATCTTGGCTAATTTCGTCTTAAGTGTCTGATTATGGCGCTCGACAAGTCCAGCTGCTTCAGGGTGTCGTACCCAATGAAACTTCCACTGTTATCCTAACAGAAGGGACACTTGTTTCATTAATTCAGAAGAAAAGGGCTGACCATTATCTGAGTACACGACACGGGGCAATCCATATCTGGGGAAGAATTCACGCACCAATTGCCTGGCGGTGGTCACAGCAGTATAGTCTGGGACTGGTTACGCTTCTGTCCATCTAGATAGTGCACATACAACTACCAGGACATACTTGTAACCTCTACATATATCCATCTGGATATAATCCATCTGGAATGCCTTTGCCTGGATTTAACTGGCAACAGATCATACAGGTACGTACTTTCTGTGTTGCTGCTGCACGTAGTTGCTTGTTTAACCAGATATTCTGTAAGCTGTCTAGCATTGCCTTTTCTCCTAAGTGTGCTGGACTATGTGCTGTGTTTATGATGACTTGTACCATAGAGTCTGGGAGAAACCATGTAGCTTTGCCTTTAGTCATCCAACCCTGGTCAGTCTGGACCCCTCCTTGTTCAGTCCATTTCTTTATTTCATCTGGAGTGGCATGTGTCTGTATGTCGAGTACATCTTGTGAAGGATCCCTGACTGTCATGCTTTTTGTCAGTAATGGTAACTCTGTCTTTGTCGTGTCTGTTGGCGTCTGGGCTGTACGTTTAGCAGTACGGTCTGCCAGGTCATTACCCTGGGTAATGGTGTCTGTAACTTTGGTGTGTGCTTTGCATTTCAGAATGGCTATGGCTGTAGGCAAATGTATTGCTTCTAACAGAGCCTGAATAAGCGGGCCGTGCTGAATTTTAGCCCCATGAGAGGTCAAGAAACCTCTCTCCCTCCATAACACTCCGAAATCATGAACAACACCGAATGCATACTGTGAATCTGTATAAATGTTCACTTTCAAGTTCTTGGCTCTTATGCAGGCTTGTGTCAGAGCGATGAGCTCTGCTGCTTGTGCTGACAGTATGTCTATTCTTTGTGTCTCTATGACTTCAGTAGCAGTGGTCACGGCATATGCGGCCACTAACTCTCCAGTGCTTGTTCTCATGCATGAACCATCTACATAAAGTGTCAGGTCAGGGTCTGGCAGTGCAATATCTGTCAGGTCTTGTCTTGGTTTCGTCACTGGATTTATTGATTCCACATAGTCATGTGGTGCAGTGTCTACTGTACTTGAGGGCAAGAGTGTAGCAGGGTTGAGAATATTGCATCGTCTAATCTCTATGTGTGGCTGAAATAACGTCAGTTCATATCCTGTCAGTCTTGCTACAGTCAAGTGCTGTGTCTGTGTCCTGTTCAAGAGAACTTCCACTGCGTGCGGTACCTGGACTGTCAGGGGATGTCCCAGCACTATGGAGTCACTTTGTCTTATGGCTAGGGCTGTTGCTGCAACTGATTTCAGGCACACAGGCAGAGCCTGGGCCACTGGATCCAGTGTACTGGAAAAATAAGCGCAAGGCTTGTGTTTTCCTGCTTGATCTTGTGTAAGAACAGATAATGCTGTTCCATCTCGTTCAGTGACGAAAAGCATAAAAGGTTTACTGTAACAAGGAGTCGCTAACACTGGTGCTTGGCACAAGGCTCTTTTTAATTCTTCAAATGCCAATGTATGTTCTTGTGTCCAAGGGAGGACAGTCGAAGACGCTGCCTCCTGTGTTGTCAACTGTATGAGTGGTTTGGCTAGATAGGCATACTGGGGAATCCATTGTCTGCAGTATGAAGTGAGGCCAATGAAGGCCCGTACTTCCTTTTGTGTCTTGGGCTGTGAAAGGTTAGCAATTAACTGAATGCGTTCTTGTGTCAGCTGTCTACCCCTCTTGGACAGCAAGTGTCCAAGGTACACCACTTGCTGTGCACAGAATTGCAACTTCGAAGGGGACACTTTGTGCCCCTTGTCTGCCAGAAAGTGTAAAACTGTCAGTGATGCATTTTCGCAGTCTGGTTCTGATCGTGCTGTAATTAGGATGTCGTCTACGTACTGGAGCAGTGCAGTGTTGGTAGGCATATGAATACTGTCCAGCTGTCTTTTTAATGCTTGGCTGTAAAAGCTAGGACTCTCTGTAAAACCTTGGGGAGCTCTCGTAAATTTAAAGCTGCGTCCATTTAAACTGAATCCGAAAAGATACTGACTATCTGGATGAATTGGAACGCTAAAGAAAGCATTCTTCAAGTCAATTACAGTAAAGAACGTTGCCTCAGAATCAATAGCAGTCAGTAATGAAGAAATGTCTGGGACCACTGGGTATTGAGGGACTACACATTTATTCAATTCTCGAAGGTCAACAACTAGTCTGTAAACTGGTGGTGCATTAGGGTCTGTTCGTTTAAGAATAGGGATGACAGGTGAATTACATACATTCGAGTCAGCCTCCACTACCACCCCTTGTGCAATGAGTTCGTCAACAATTTTCAGTAAGGCTACTACGGCATCAGGTGGTAACTTGTATTGTCGGATACGTGGTAGTACTACTCCTGCTTTGAGAGTGACATGGTATGGTGTAATGTGCATGCAACCTACGCCAGTCGGGCCTTGTGCCCATAGGTGCTGTGGTACATTCTGGAGTCTGTGGTCGAAATCTTTCAACACATAGTGTCCCTTAAAATCACGTAAGAACAGTCGTACTCCTTCCGGAGAACAACATATAACTGCTCCTAGTTCCTTTAATGTCTTTATACCAAGCAAGTTTTCTGGACATGACTTAGTAAGTAGCAAGTCTGTGGTACGTGACAATGGACCAACTCCTAGGGAAACTGGTTTCGATACTTCATTAACAATAGGCTTTCCTGAAAATCCCAGGGAAACATTCTGTGAGCCTGAAAGGGGTGCCCCTGGAACCTCGTCATGGCTGATGGTAGTTCTGCTCGCCCCTGTGTCAATCAGAAATTTACTGTCCTTTCCCAATACACGACTATGTACATAGGGACCCTCTTGATCTACAGGAACCTCAATAAGGGGCAAGCCAACTTCCCTCTCTAGGCTGTTTCTTGAGAACTGTTGGTATTCTGGATAGTCTGACTGCGTGTACTGATACATTTGTGTCGGGGCATTAACAGGTGGTGGTGGGGGTGGAAAATTCGCTACTGTCTGTTGCGTGTTCTGTGGGGTGCTATTCTGCCTAGGAGGATGCGGTAGTTCTTTTGTCTTGCCTGTAGCTATATTGTGTTTCAGGACAGCACAATCCTTTACAAAGTGACCAGGCTGTTTGCAATAATTACAGTTCCCTTTAACAAGTGTCGTGGCATTTTTGTTCGTATTTGCCGGCACCGTTTGGGCAACCAGCACTTTCATTTTCGTCTCTTTCATGCTTCTCTTTTCATGATCCTGCTCTTCTCTAATTCTGTTCTGGTGATATTGTAGCATTTGCAACATTTGGGAAGGGCTATTTGCTTGCCAAGTACTCTCAACCTTCAGTACTCTATTCTTGATCTGGGGTAAGGAATTCTCTATTAATTTGCTCACGAAAAGATGTGGATATGACTCGCTACTGGGCTTAAGACCACTATTAATAGAAAAGCATTTCTTGAATCTAGAATAGAAATCACTTGTGTCCTCGTCTTGTTTCTGTTTACAGGCTGAAATAGCATCCCAGTCTTCCTTTTTAGTAATCAATAGTCTCAGCAAAACCTGTATCAGGAGTTCAGGTAGTGCTTTAGCTTTATCCCCAAGACCAACCCCCGGGTGCCTGCCTTTATCCTCTGTTTCCAATTCTGCCCAACTTATCTTTTTCTCTCCCACCTCCCAGTCTTTTTCCTTAAGATTTTCGTAAATACCAGCAGGTAATAGTACTTTCAATAGTTTCAGAATGTCAGCGTACGTGTAATCTCCAATGCGGAGAATGTCTTTTAATTCTCGGTGAAATCCCCCCGGGTCTTTATCATGGCAGGGCAACATCTTTTTCATTTCCAGTATTTCTAATTTCGTCAAGGGTGTGTAAGCATACACTCGCTGAAGTTCACCCGCTGCATTTTTGACGGGATGTTACTCTCGTAGGGGGTTCTGTCTGTCTATGTATAAGCTCTTTCTGTCGTGGTGTGGGGCGGGAAGCATGCATGTGGTCAGAGAAGTTAAGTACTTATGTTGTTGGTCCAGAATGACATTAATCAAGTCAGTACCTAGGCCTGTCCATCTTTCTAGAAGTATATCGTCCAGTAATTTATACAAGTGACCAGGATCAGAATATTGACTCTCGTACAACGTTATCAAATGTTGAACCATGTAAATACCAGCCAAACGCTGTTCGTTCGGCGGAAGGCTCAAGAAAGTCTGGGCCACTATGTCATTGCTATAAATGTTAGAATTGGACACCCACTGGACGGCTGACCGGACCAATTCCTTTTCGTGTGGGGTGTGGGATCGCTCGCACTCTATCCGTCCTTTCAAGGCTTTTTCAGTAGCTTGGAATAGATTTTCAAGGGAATATCTTTCTTTTATAGCCTGTCCCTGTTTGCGGTAGTCGAGGCACTTGGGCCTGTCAAACTGTCGTGCTTTGCCTACGTAATTCATTTTGTCCTTTGCCTCGTTTTCTGGCTCAAAATCTTCCGATGATGACTCAAACTGCCCGTCAGACACTTCACTGTGTATTTCTAAGATCTCCTTTCGTATTTTCTTGTACATACTTTCTGTCTGTCCCAGTCTATCATGCCGACCGGCAGCTATGTTGTCACTCCAATCCATCAGACCTTTCTTTACATCTTTGTCTGGTTGGTCTTGTTTCCTGATCAGACAGTTAATCATAAAACGTAGAATGAAGTTCTTAACCTCCACCTTTCTGTGTTCCATGGCCTTTTCTATACACTAGGGTCCCTCCCCAGTTCTAATGAAATGGTATATTTTATCTAGGTGTTCCTTCATGTCTGGTAATGTGACCAAATAGTCGACGGCATGTCTTAATCTTAGTGAAAACACGAGCATTGAACCCTCTCCTGCTACTGGATCGTATATACAACGTGGAACTGTTACACCTACAGAATACTTGAATGTGTTGATGACGTTTGTGGCGTTCATGGTGGCCCTAGCGGTGTTTGTGGCGTTGGCGGTGGCCCTCCCCCTACGGCCCCTGGCCCTACGTCCTCTTTCACGATATGCTGGAGCTGTAGGAGCTGAGCCGCTGATGGGGGCGGAGGGAATTCGTTTACATAGTCCGGTGCGGGCTCTTCTAGATAGGAGGAAATAAAAGCCTCAGATGCTGTCGGCTTTGTTCTACGTACTCTAAAGGGTACTGGTGGTGGCGTACGTGACCTACAGGGTATTTCTGAGGGGGTCCCTTTAGCTAGTTCTTCTGAGAGGACAGGATAAATACCAGCAACGAGGGCATTTCTTTCTCTATCTGCCTGTTCTGCCTTGACCTGTTCCCCCTCCTCCCGCAGTTCTTTTTCTCTGGCTTTTTCCGCTGCTTGTTTACTTCTCTCTGCTTGGTGGAATTCTTTCTATGCTCTCCTATGTGCTTATTTACGCCATAACTCAATGGCATCTTTCTGAGACGGTCTTACTTTCCTTTTCCATAGCGCTTCCTCTACCTTCATAATGCATTCAGAATCCCATGTTCCTGAGGCAGGCCATCAGTACTTCTCCTCTAAATCCTTCGTGTAATCTACCCATAAGTCTAAAAACAATATGGCATCTAGCCCGTGTTTATTGTACATGTAATGACCAGGTGTGTCGCTAGGCGGGACGGGAACTGACTCTTCAAGTATTCCTTTCCTGGTCCCTATCTGACGTAATTTCGTAAACAGTGGCATGTTGAAACCAACACAATGAACAACACAATCAACACAAAAATACTCTGACTGAAACAATCATTCACACTACAACACTAAAACACTAAAACAGATACATTCTAACTAATACATGGGGAAAAACATGAACTTGAAAACAGTTAACTCTATGCACTGGAATACAGTACAACCATACCGGTCTCATAAAGAGACACATCTTTACCGTGCCCACCGAAATGGACCCGTCTTTACCGTGCCTGTGTAAACGGACACGTCTTTACCGAGCTCAAATAAATGAGCCCGTCTTGAATCTTTATACGTTCCCTATAACGGTACTCACCGGGAAACAGAACTTGAAGGCCTCGGAAACTTGATACTGCGTGAACTTGATACTGCGCATGCGCCTCGGAACAGGTGGGCTTCTGGAAACCTCGGACCTTGCTCTCTCACGGCTTGGGCTCTGGTTGGGATGATCCGCAATCCTCACCGCTTCGTGTGGATGCCTGGTCGCAGTCCGTCTCCTCCGTGGGCCTGAGGGAGTAAGCAGGAAAACCCGCTGGCGTGTACACTGTGAAGTCTGTCACTGCTGTAGAAGGGGGCAAGGGCTGGACCTACATCACCGGCTCGTGGGGAAGGGGAATTGTCCCTATTCGGGCACCAGAATTATGTGGTAAATTAAATATTACCCTGTCCGAATTTCTATATTTAACCAAAGGGTCATGCATATAATGAGAGGCAGAGTCCGTGGTGTCCGATTCAAAAGGGCTTTATTTCAGTAACTCGAGTTAAGGGAGAATCGGGTTCCGTCACCACTAAGGTTCAGGAAGGGTCTTCTGAACTTTATTCACAGAGTACAATATTTATACATGGAATATACATTGCATTGCATAGAGAAGGAGGAGCGCTCCAGGCAGAGCAAGAGAAAGAGAGAGATAAGAGCATGTGGGCGTGCAAGAGGCGTGTAAGAAGGCGTTCACTTTAGGAGTCATAGGTGAGTCATAGGTGGGTGGTTACATGGAGGGGGTCTGCATGGTCAGCTGGAACCTTTACCCTACTTGTGTGCGCAACTTGGTCATGACGTGCAATTAACGTGTAACTGGGGGAAGCTCGGGGGAGCTGACTTTCGGTCTAGTAGAGAAGCCTTCAGTGTCAGGACGACCTGCACGTCTGGTATTATCTGATATCCTAAGTTTGGAGGATGTATTGTCTGAAGTAAAGGTCGCTCAAGCAAAGATTGCTCATCACAAAGACCCGGATTGTGCATATATTTCTTCTTGCATTGCGTAGGGGCCATGGGTTTTCTATGGATGCGAGCTCTGTAAATCACTTAAACGGAGACAGAAAGGCTAGGTCCTATCTTTGCAGACGGGTTCTGTTTACCTTCTTCACTAGGCAGGAATGTGTTTCTGTGGAGCAAGCAGATAACTGTGTGCAAAATACTGTCTTGGCAGGCCGGGCTGGGCCCCTTTCGGCTGAGCCAGAAGTATGCGGGAGGTCAGGGATACGTAGCTGAGCTGCAGTTTTCAGAGTGTCTGGAGGCAGGAAACCTGAATTCGGAGACTGGCTCAAGCTGAGCCACAAAACGGGTTCATCTCGACTTTTAAACGTGCACCATGCGAATACATTGGCAACATAGGCCTCAGTGCAGAATTAACGTTTCTTTCATGGAAGGCTTGGTAACTGACATTCTAATGGGGGACGGAAATGCAGAGGCATCATTATTACAGGCCATAGAGGGAAAATGCATGGGTGACATGCACATACACTAAACATGGGGTACAAGCAGGGGACACATTGGCCACGTAAAATTTCTATTTCCTCAAGGGCACATTTCATCGAAGACCACGGAGGAGTGGAGGGGATTAGCCACTGCGGAGGGAGAGGAATATTGCTTAAAAACAGGTGGGAAAGACTTGCCACACCACCGCTCAGTAACTGTTTTCCAGTTCCAACTGGATCCAGGGGATAATGAAAATCATTCAGCACAGCAAGGTCACCTGGCACGTTGTGTTCTAGGCGGCTGGAAATATGAAATTCAACCAGCACGTTATTTCACCCGATGCAAAAATAATGTACAACGCGGTGGTCTCCTATAAAGGTTAGTAATTAGTATGGAGACTATGCCTCATCTGATTTACGAATCCTGGCCCACTACCCCTCAGGGCTAATCTCCACCATGTCAGATAAAGTGTTCTCTTTTTTGCCACTTTTTTGTGTCAGGTTAACCACAGCCCGTGCGTCTCTTTTTGTCAGTTATCATGTGGTATTTAACCTGACAGTCATGAGGCCTTTATTGGATTCATATAAGACACCTCTTCCATTGGTTTTACTATCTTCAGTTATTTCTCACCACCAGATTTTATGATTTACTTCGCAGTACTCCGTGTCGAAATCTGTGGCTAAGATTTCTAAGAGGAAGATGCATACTTCAGTATTGTATTTATTAAGTTTCTCAGAGATTGTGTCTGCTAAAAAGTGTGCAGGTGCAACAGAAATGAAAGGAGAATTTCTGGATGCACTGAAAGTATCTCGGAGGCAGACTTTAATAGCAAAGTTCCAATGCTGGCACTGACTAGGATTCTAGGTACCCCTGGCAGCTCAGCAGTTCTTTAGTAGTCTGAACAGTCACCATCAGAAATGCAGCCAAACTTGAGTTACTTAATCAGGAGGAGGCACTCTTTCATATCAAATAAATGAAAGCGGGGAATATGCATGCTTTTAGTCAGATGTGTTCAAGTTTGTTATGCTACATATACACAGAAGACTAATGTCTTCCTTAAAAGTTCTGTTAAAATGAATGCAATTTTTTGTTTAAGCCATTTGGTTCAACTGTAAATTGCATTTATATAGCTCTGACTATCCCTAGCAAGGAATTGAAGCACTCTGCAGCAGCGAACAGCATGCTACTTCAGAGGATAAGAGTTCACTCAGAAGAAATAACAAAGAATTACTGTGTTTCTAATGCGTAAGACAACTGACTGTGGCTGAAGAGGGCCTTAGTTGTTGGATAGCTTCCGGGCGAGGTCAGGGTGAAGTCATTGACATTTGGTGGAAATCTCTAACTGAGATATATTTGAATTTCACATCCAAAGAAGGTCTTTTGCCAGTTGGATACTTTTTACACTTTCGCTAGTGAGAATTTCTACCTCCAGACATGAGGTGGGTGAGATTTTAAAGTAGTGGGGCACAAATTGATTTGCATACAGCACCGTAGCGAGCGAGCGCAGCGAGCCTGAACCCCAAAAGAGGGGTTTGGGGGGGTTACCCCCCCACGAAAATATTGAAAAAAAGAAGAAAAATCGTGCATTTTCAAGCAAATTTGAGAAAGTAGGAAGGTTAATAAAGCAATTGTGAAAGTGCAGTTATTACATTAATAGATGGCATAACATAGGTAGCTGCTTATTCAGCCGGGGTGAAAGAGCAGCAAAGGAGGTTGGGGTCCTCCAAGGTTGAGGTTGTTTGCTGAGAAATGGCACCAAAATGCGGTAATGTTTCAGGTTGTCCATTGGCAATGTGATGCATCTCTCTTTACTGATTGGTTACACTGAGCAGTGACTCTTCCTTCCTTGGTAAAGTACAAGCACATGATGCCAACACTACAATCTTTGTATAAGTACACAAGGAATGAATAATAATATTCAAAGATATATTATTTCAATGAATATCGATTTAGCAGGTTCTTTAACCCCTTCCACGCTCATGACGAGCTGGGCTCGTCATGGTGTAGCCTCCTCGTACACTGATGACGAGCCCAGCTCGTCATAAAACAACTAAAATAGCAATTCCCAGCACAGGAGGGAAATTGCCTTAGCAGCCATGGAGTAAAGAAACGTGAACTCTCTGGGCCAGATTCAGAAAGCGTTTACTATGAGAAGGGTAACTCAGGACTAATTCAATAGTAAGTCACAGCAAAAACTTGTGCATCAGGTCCGCCATCAACAATTCTTTTTTATATTTGTTAGGCTTTTAAGTAGTGAAGCCCGTGCAGCAGGGAATGCTGGATAATAGAATTAACTTTAAAAAAGGTCACACCACTTTTTTCATTCTGCACAAACATTGATGTTATGCCAGTTATTACTATTCTCCCACGTTCTCTAGTAGTTCTTTCATGTTTCCCTAAAAATTGTTAACCAACCACCAGCACAAGGATGACAGGCCTGGAAGAGGTTAACTCATGCAGAATTTGAAAATGTTAAACATATACTAAAAAAATACAAACTATAATACTTAACAAGTGGTTCTAAAGGAAAGCTTTATTTAATACATATTCTAATTGTAACAGACCAGATAACTAAGCAGAGATATGAATGACAACAGAAAGAAGGAGAGCAGGAATGGATTTCAAGAACACCTTCTCAGAGTGACGCAAATTAATCATCAAAAGAAAGATAAACCTTTTAAACAAGTTCAAAGTTTCCTAGTATCTATCGAGGTCAGAATACTCAATATGTATCACAATCAAAATAGATCCATATCCTGCCAATGCCCTCTCATACTGTATGAAAGTCAAATTCACCCAAATCATATCAAAGTCAATGTCTCCCATATGAAGTCAAAGTCTGCCGATATGTATTTAAAAAAGGTCCCACATACCATATCATAGTTCCCCATTTGCACGTTAGCAAAAGTCCTATGAATTTCTCTATGTTGTTAGTAGTGACTGTAAGTAGACTGCAATCCACCATAACAGAGTGCCTCCAAAACTCAGATGAAACATTATTGCAGTCATAGGAGTGCTCGGAAGCATCAGTTTTTTACTCCAGTGCAATACACCCCGAACCCCTTCTTACGGCTATTAACTCCCTCCCAAAAAAAGAACTTATCTAGAACCTTCCCTCTTTTATCCCTCCACTATTCCTTTATAATCCAAATAACAGACTAACATGTCCACCACTCAAATTAATTGCATATTTCCCTATGCTAATCGTGTTTGGGTTAGGGAGTAGCATTCTTCTCATCGAAACGTGCTGCAACACCTCATCAGGTGTAGCAAGCGCTATATAAATATAAACATATTCCCTCTTCTATGCTTCCACTATCCTTCTCAATCCAAATAACTGACTAACATATCCACCACGCAAATTACTTTTACATTTCCCTATATACTAATTCACCACTAATCCTTTAAGGGTCCCGGAGTTCTGTGCTATTCGCGGAAAAAGCAATTCAACACCCCATCAGCGGCAGCAAGCGCTAAATAAATGCAAACCTTTTTCCTCTTCTATCCTTCCACTATCCTTCTCATTACAAATAACTTACTAACATATCCACCACTCAAATTACTTTCATATTTCACTATACTTATTCACCTCTAAACCTTTTTGGGTTCCAGAGTAGCGTGCTACTCAGTGAAAAAGTGCTTTGACGCCTCGTCAGGGGTAGTAAGCGCTATATAAATGCAATAACACTACAATTCACAACACAATAAAATAACAACCGATATAAAATGTCACCATAAATGATATGACAAAAAAGTCAGTCCTGTCTGTTTAACCAACTGTCCTTCTCATGCAGAAACCTGCATGTCTGTATGTATTAAACTACAAGTCCTTGCATTCTTAATGCAGTGGGATGAAAAACCAGAATTGGCAGAAAACTTCTCCCTCATAAAAGGGGCCAGAGACCTGCAGGTCCGTATTTATTATAGCTACAATTAAACTAAAAGTCCTAGTCCTTGCATGCTTAATGCAGTGGGTTGAATAAACCAGAATTGACAGAAAACTCACCCTCTTTGAAGGGGCCAGTTGACAACTAAACACAATTTGTGCCTTCTGTAAGGTCAAGATCAGTCAGACCAAATGAACATTTTGAGAAGAGCCCAAATTAAGTGGTTAAAATTCTGAAATACCTCAAAAACCTCTTTTAGTAAGAACACCTTCCTTAATGTTGGTATTTCTTGCAGAGCCCTCCTACAGTTACTCAGGATGCAAAAACAACAAAGCATCAATCTGGGCCTAGTTTAACCACAAAAAGATGCTAAACTGGAACTTTTGAAGTTGTTTCTAAGTCATGCGTTTGATGCTTCAACATGGACCAAGAATTCAAAACATATTGATGTGTCATCCCGAATGATTAATGACCTTCCGCTTAGGTGGATAAAGTTTCTATTAAGATACATAGAAATTGAAAAATATATTTCTATAGTTATAATGGTGAAAATAATACTAGTAGTAATATTTGTTATAGAAATACCTCACCACACCTTTGCCGTTTACAACAACAGTTGTATGCATTACTATTTCCAAATTTAATGATGGTCAACCTTTGGAAGAATGGAAAGCTGAACGGGCCTTACAGCAGTGAACTTTGAACTCACGGACCAGCCCAATGAGATTATATACACTTATCGATGTTTGTGCAAAGATCATTTGAAAATCAAAGGTGAAAAAATGTACTTCACAACACAAATTTTAACATCTTATCCAGCTCTAATATGCAATAGGTTTATAGGATTTATTGAACACTTGTCAGTAATTGTACAGCCAATAGGAATTGAGTAGAAGGGCCTTCTTGTGGAATATGCGTCTACGTGTGGAATTCTGCACCGCACTGGTCAGTCTGGACCATGGCATGAATGTTAAAAGCAAACACTGGTTTTCTACAACAAATAAACTCCAATTTTCTACCACCGACGCATTTGTATTGTTCCACTTGAAACTACGAATGTGCAAAATTGCAGTACTTGACTTCTGTAAAAATTGTAAAATTCTAAAATCCCATTATTTACATATTTAGTGATTCTCTTAAAAATCGGCCATGGATCAGGCCCTCAGAGACCAATGTTAAAACAACCCTGGTCTAAAGCTATTGGTGCACAATGGAAAGAGCATTACACACTCACGTTGGATTTATGAGTTGTTTATATGTAGCACTCAATATTAAAACACTGTAAGA
The DNA here is from genome assembly GCF_964263255.1 of Lissotriton vulgaris. NCBI lineage: Eukaryota > Metazoa > Chordata > Amphibia > Caudata > Salamandridae > Lissotriton > Lissotriton vulgaris. The sequence goes on along the minus strand of NC_141698.1, from coordinate 661,148,228 downwards.
ATTCGAAAGAGGATAATAAAACATGAATGGAAAAAGTGCTTGAAAATAAAAAATAAAGCATGCACTTGGACTTGTGTTGCCAACTGGTGAGACTATCCCAAACCAAGGACCATCATTTATTTCTGGGCACTGCTGGAAGCAGCTCTGTCCGCAGAAGCATGCAATACACACATATTCATTAATTTATTCATCCATAGGAATAAAAGGGAAAGAATGCTTTTGGCGGGTGATTGAATGAATAGCTTATGGCTGAACTAATGATCGATTGAACAGGGGTGGAGCTTGAAATATTCAGGAATTTTGAGACCATGATTGAGTAAATCAAATTCCAAGCAAACAGCCTCCCGCATCATTTTACACTCATTGCGCCTCCTAAATAAACCAATGTGGGCTTCAAACAGCAGAAGATTACGCGTAAAGAAGGGTGACCCATTTTTAATGATCGCTTTGTCACTTGAAAGGAAGGCCGCCCACATTACTGTATAAAAAGCACCAAGGCAAGGCCGAGATCAAAGCTGATCTAACTGGAACCAGTTACATTGCTCATAGGGTAGGCTTATAAATCTCTGCCTTTCGAGGTATTTCTCCACTTTGTTTTCTAAACCTTTTTGCTTTTCACTTTCACCACAGGGTCCCGTCCAAGCCTGATCCTACATGTGTATTTATGGGCTGTTTCATGTTCTCATCACATCAAAGTAGAACTTTGTGCGGGGCCTGCATGGCACATCCACCCCTAAAAATTTGCATTTCTCTGTGGCCAATACTTGCAATTAGTGCACCCCACAAGCAGCCAGAAAAATCCCCATCGCCCCAGTTTAATTGCACGTGCTTTTGACAATTCAAAGCTAAGTCTTCACTGCGTGGGAAGTCAGTGATGTCTTCAAAACTTTGGTACAGCTCTCGACTGTTCCATGGCAGGAAATGGCCCCCAGAGTCTAGCCCATAAAATCACTTTTTCAGCTAATAGTACCAAGCATGAGGGGAACTGTAGGTTTAACTTGATGTATTGTGGGTATGGCCAACTTGTTCCTCTGTACTCAATAAAGAATTTTAAAAAACAGGCCTCGCTAAATGCTATCCTGTCCATACCAGGGAAGTCAATGTACCGGTCCAGTGTACCCAGATACCAAGGCCACAAAGTCATGCTGAATTATTGCAAGCAATATTTCAATTATTACACGTTTCCACAATATCGGCGTTGTTTAAAAAAATCTGCAACAAACAAATTTGCATTTTTCATGGAGCAGATACCCCCAGCCAACACACAAGCAAGCCCCCAGTGGAGAGTCCAGACGTCCTCTCCCCTCCCCAGCACCCCGTGCCCGGTTGCCTTACTTCGCAGAGCCCCGATCAGCATGCTGCCGTCCTTGATCAGCTCCTTGATGAACTTGTTGGTTCGGTCCAGCTCGTTCTCGTGACACTTCAGGCGGTCCCGAAAGTCTGGGCTGTCCAAGTATGAAACGCTGAACTCCAAGGTGGGCAGCCCCCATGCAGTCAGAGTGAGTCAAGTGCAGGAAAGTCAAGTGATGGTCTGCTGCCTCAGGAAACGTCACGGCACACACGTCCCCGAATCATGGCCAATCACTGAATGGCTTCACATGCTGAAGTCACAGTGATTGGCCATGACTGAAAGTGCTGCTGAACCTGAGCCCAGTGTGCCACCCACCCACGCGCGGCATCCAATAGGATTGCCTGTGACCTTCGGCGCGGTGGTCCAGCGAATCCTGGCGCTGCGTAAGCGCCAGGATTGGCTAGGGGGGGCACACAGTCTACTCGCCCTGGCACCTTCTCAAATGATGGGGCCCTGCTAAAGACACACCCCATGGCCCCTTCGGTCCATCTCCGTCAACTTGACGGCTAACGCGCATGCGCGGGCTAGTTTCCGCCCGAAATTCCTCATGCGCAGCAGAGCAAACACTGATGTTATTTGTAACCTAAACCTAACCCAGCCCCTTGTAACCCAGCCCCACCCCCTGCGCACTCCCTATTCCTTCGGGTATTTCCCGGACGGAACCTCCGATTGAAGCGCTGCACTTCATTTTTATTAGATGCTCTCTCTGCAGCCTCAGGTGCGTCCACCAGGCTTAGTGGGGCTACGCCCCTACGCCCCAATGGACGTACCGCAGCTGCCAGACATAGTCACTTCTTTTGGACCTCGATTGTTCCAGTGGAGCAAGGCTGCAGGCTATAGTCGAAGAGCGCTCCACAAGGCGAGATACCTTCTATACCAGGTCCAGCTGAACTGGATTTGCTGATGCAGAAAAGTTTAGAGCGGGAGCAACCTAATTTTTGGCGCAGTGTCAATGCAAAGTCGTCGGATCAGCTTGGCAGGAGGTATTGAAGATCTGACTGTGATTTGGGCCTTCCCAGCCTGTGGTGGACATTCCTGTTTTAGCAGATGCAGACTGTCAATCATTGGCACATCTGCAGCATTACTGAGTCTTTGCTTCCATACTTGGTACTTGGTTGGAATTGCTGCTCGCAGTATAAGACATTTTGACCCAAGTATAGACTGATTTTCTGCACAGACAGTTCTGCACCCACACTAATTTCTAAACTAGATAGTACGCTTAATCGGGTATCCACGGCCTCTATTTGCCCTACAGAACCCAGAGAACAAACTATAGAGAAGATATATTACCTTCAGTACACATATATAACTTCCATGTACCTATGTATCTTTATATTTCTTTCTTTACACCTAATTCAGCATCTCCAATACACTAACCTATACCAATCTCATTATATTCTCTAACACTACTCCATGACTCATCCCATAGCTCATTCAACAAATCTGTACAAGTTCTAGATCCCTTCCGTAAAGGTGAATTTTCTCTGGACTTTGATAAGGCTGCTTAATTTTTGCCTGCTTTAATAAATCTGGGATTCAGAAAAGGGGGTGGTGATGAACAGAGTGTCTGAATTAAGCAGACCACTCTTACCCAGTCCAAAGATCAGGGCTTGATCCATCACCGTTATTTATCTCACTGCACCATCCCAGCTCAGAACTTGGCTATATGCAAATCAGTCTGTCCCTGGCCCAGTGCATCATGGGAACAGGGCAGACTAAACTACCAAGCCAATTCTTCACCAGAAAGGAGACAAGCTACCGGGGACCGGTTTCTGGCATTTCAGCCGTTTTCGGCCCGGCTTGCTTGAATCCTGATGGTGCAGTGAGAAAGGGACTCATGTCTGAGTATACCCTGCCACACCTATAGTGGCCAAAAACGATTCAGAAAAGGGGGTGGTGATGAACAGAGTGTCTGAATTAAGCAGACCACTCATATAGCCAGGTTCTGAGCTGGGATGGTGCAGTGAGCTAAAAAACGGTGTTGGATCTAGCCCTGATCTCTTGACTGGGTGAGAGTATTCTGCTTAATTCAGAAACTCTGTCCATCACCACCCCTTGTTCTTTAATTATTTTGTCCACCATAAGCGTGGAAGGGTATACTCAGATGTGAGTCCCTTGCTCATTGCACCATCAGGATTCAAGCAAGCCGGGCCGAAGACGGCTGTAATGCCAGAAACCGGTCCCCGGAAGCTTGTTTCCTTCCCAGTGAAAGAATTGGCTTAGTAGTTTGGTTTGCCCTGCTCCCATCATGCACTGGGACAGGAACAGACTAATTTGCATATAGCCAGGTTATGAGCTGGGATGGTGCAGTGAGCTAAAAAACGGTGTTGGATCTAGCCCTGATTTCTTGACTGGGTGAGAGTATTCTGCTTAATTCAGAAACTCTGTCCATCACCACCCCTTGTTGTTTAATTATTTTGTCCACCATAAGCGTGGAAGGGTATACTCAGATGTGAGTCCCTTGCTCATTGCACCATCAGGTTTCAAGCAAGCCGGGCCGAAGACGGCTGTAATGCCAGAAACCGGTCCCCGGAAGCTTGTTTCCTTCCCAGTGAAAGAATTGGCTTAGTAGTTTGGTTTGCCCTGTTCCCATCATGCACTGGGACAGGAACAGACTAATTTGCATATAGCCAGGTTCTGAGCTGGGATGGTGCAGTGAGCTAAAAAACGGTGTTGGATCTAGCCCTGATCTCTTGACTGGGTGAGAGTATTCTGCTTAATTCAGAAACTCTGTCCATCACCACCCCTTGTTGTTTAATTATTTTGTCCACCATAAGCGTGGAAGGGTATACTCAGATGTGAGTCCCTTGCTCATTGCACCATCAGGATTCAAGCAAGCCGGGCCGAAGACGGCTGTAATGCCAGAAACCGGTCTCCGGAAGCTTGTTTCCTTCCCAGTGAAAGAATTGGCTTAGTGGTTTGGTTTGCCCTGTTCCCATCATGCACTGGGACAGGAACAGACTAATTTGCATATAGCCAGGTTCTGAGCTGGGATGGTGCAGTGAGCTAAAAAACGGTGTTGGATCTAGCCCTGATATCTTGACTGGGTGAGAGTATTCTGCTTAATTCAGAAACTCTGTCCATCACCACCCCTTGTTGTTTAATTAATAAATCTGGGGGCATATACACCCAGTTCAATGCATTGTTGCAGCACCTGTCCCAGGAAATTACAATCTTCAGGTGCAGCAAATTGTGTACAGGCTGTTTTGACGTTGCCTGTCTCAATTGGCAATGTGGAGAGGGCCTTTACACAGATGACAGTTTACATAGGAAGGAAAGCACGAGTGTGCATGATCAAAGACTCACTGAAGAAGTATTGTATCTTGTATTACAATAAGATTGATTTGTAAAATGTGTTTAGACCCCATAAACGCTGTAGTACACTGCCTATATAACAGTCCCTATCATTGCAGAAAGCAAGCAATAATAAAAAAGCTAAACCTTCCATAAACACCGGAAAAACACCAGTTATGTTGTTTTTAATTGCTGTGTAACCACTGATAACCAATGTTTTTTAAGGTTTTGAAATCACTGGAAAACACTGAAAAAAAACTACCAGAATTGACCAAAAATAGAAACTGAAAACAGGAAAGCCTATATATGACTAATTAGTCATTATGAGTTTGCACCTTATTGGGATTTCATTATTTTTGTTGCATTGTTTCTATGTCTTATTCTTACAGACAAGTTCCAATAATACCGAATCACAAACAGGATTACTCGTTTAGTATCATTGTTTACTTTGTAGTTTTTTCACTATTTTTTCCAACAGCAGCTTTGTTTACCCTTTGGTCCTGATGAAAGTCTATATACTTGTATTAATTCTAAAGGCAGAAACATGTCGACCTATTCATACACCATAGCAGTTTAATTCTATACTGCTTTGCACTGCTTTTTAATCCTGCCAGTTCGGACGAGCTAATAAAGAATCTTTTCATCCGCACTAGGCAGTTTTAACACACACTCACTCACTTATGGCGCTGCACCCTAACAACATCTCATCACTCACATATGGGATTTTAGCATCCGGAACAACGTCTGATAACTTCCTGTCAGAAGTCAGAAGGTCTGGACCGACTTCTTCCTTTATCTTCCCCCTTGAACCCCCTTTTTTGTCTCCTCAGCCCTACGAAACAGAAAGCACCGGAGCCGACCTCGAGTGGCCCTCAGGTTGCTGGCCCTTTAACTGGAACCAGGAAGCAGTATCTTATCCGGCCTTGGAGGCGGAGCCTGGTGTGACGACAGAAGCCAAAAACCCGACAACCAATGAAGACGAGAGAGAGGGGAAACAGGAAGCATCAATGATCATGGAGCCAGACGCAAAGCCGCAAGACCTGAACCTAGCTACCGGACACCAGAAGACGCCCTCGAGAGACCACTGGAGCCAGGAGGCCAACATCGCTCTTTGCCCTGCCACGTCCACGAGGAACGTGACTCCAACAGGTGCGTCTGGGACTGGGCCCTGGGAAGAGGGAGGATCGTCCATGTATGGGTGGTGAAGATGGGGATCCCTAAGGGTAGCTTATTCCTCGTTACTCCCAGTGTCGGTGTTCCCTCCCATCCACACGTGATAGGATCTGGGTGATCCCTCACAACCCTCCCCCAAGTACTACGCATCTTTGTGCCTGAAACTTAAGGCTTCCTTTCTTTTGTTTAAATCCCCACTGCCTGGATGGGAGACGACGAGGGGCAAGCGGGCCGCTGTGATCCTTTACGTCATCCGCTGCCTCCTGCCGGGAACTAGGGTTAGGAGAGTGAAGCTCCGAGATCCACTCAAGAACAAGAGACTTTGTGTGTTTCATAACCCCGTAGAACTGTGAAGTAACAGATCGGCAGTAAACATTTAAAAGAGAAAAATAAAAAACTCTCATTTAAAAGAGCATTTGACTACGTCCTTCTCCTTGCCCTGCAACACTACCATAAAACATTGCAGAGCTCCTACCGCACAGTGAGGGAGTTATAGCCCTCAGTGGGACTATGTTTTCCCACTGGGAGGAGAAGCCCATATGATGAAGCATGCCACCTATGGTGGGTGAGGGCATTCGTCCTAAAAGGGATTTCTCCCCTATTGGGGATTTGTTAGAAAGACACACATTTACTTCTTTCTTTCCTCTTTCTTCCCAGATTGGTTCCAGACTAGCTAAGACCCGAGAAGTCTGTTGAGGTCTGCACTTACCACAACCTTCTTAGGGCCTGTTACCCCTGCCCAGGTGAAATTAACAACTGCCTAGGAATGGTCTGTCCTGACATTGCTAGCATTGGTCACTTGGTACATCTCACCAAGTATGATTTGCTCAGGAGCCACAAGATCTTTTGTCACCATTGTGACACTTGCTCCTGTGTCCCTGTTCCATTTATTAAAGGCTGCTGTCTGTATTTGCCCAGGTTACTGGGGTTGACAAATAAGGAGCTCCTATCTATGCCTCCATCACAGATCACTGCAGCCTGAGTGGGAACTCTGACTAGGCCAGAGTCCAACTCAGATCCCAGGATAAACCCTACTGTACCCTTCGTCTGGGTACCATCACTTGGAACTGAACTAGGGGGAACTCTGCAGTTTGGGTAGCTCATCAAGAGCCACACAGGTCTGAAAAACGTGAGTAACATCTTGTAGTGCATGAAGGATTGTCTTTTTCTGTAAGAGGGGCGTTAAATGGGTTGGAGCGGTTTAACAGAGTGGCACACACCCGCCACACTGCTAGCCTCTTCTAGCCTCCGCACCAAATGGGAATGACACACGCCTACACAGGTACTTTGGTAATGAACAAGTGACGCTCAAACACTGGGGTCAGGGGCAGAGCGGGAATACAACCGGACACCCTCAGCACCCTCTTAATAGGTCGCGCTGATAATTTCTGTTAGTGGGGCATTGCATGGGATGGAGCAGAGTAACAGAGGAGCTCACACCCACCGCACGGCTGGCATCTTTAAGCCTCCGCACCAGCCAGGAGTGACACACGCCCACTCAGTCACTCTGTGATAATGTTATTTGGCAAAGAACGAATGGCGCGCAAATGTCGGTTTTCGGGGCAGTGCAGGGTTAACCTGACATCCTGCGCACCCTCCAAACAGGTCACGCTGTTCACCCACAGATTATAGACAATGTCTTTTCCACATGCTGACAAGCCCTTGAGCATTTTAGGCTCACCGAACGTTGACACTCAACTACCTAGTTTGCACATATATAGCTATTAAGTAAACCCCTTTGAAGGCGGAGAGAACGTCAATCCGGTTCTTTTCACCACACAGAGACTAACAGGCTCGCCATTAACGTGCTGGACTGACTGGGGTTAATAACAGCAAGGTCAGAATTTGTGGGACAATGATATTATGGGCCAATAACAGACGCACACTACGGGTCCCCAAGAAGTGTCAGCTACACTGCTTTTAATTGAGGCAGGAGACCCCAGAATAAAAGTTTTATCCAGGTACTCCCAGTGCCATTTTTAACTCACCATCACGTCTACACTTTCTCCGGCCCCATACCCGCACTTCACCAAACGGCTGTTGGAAAAAAGATCTCCGAAAAAGTGCCCCTCTTTGAGGTGAGCCCGTTGGGTAGTGCACCGCCGACCCAACGAGGAGGAGCCAAGATGACGAAGCATGACACCTGCAAGGGTGTGTGAGGGCATTAAATTCCAACAAATGGATTCCCCCTGTAAATCCTAGTGAGATACAGTGGGTCCCAATCCTCTAGTGACTTGCATAACTCCCTACCAGAGGAACAGTACCACATTCCTTATTTGACTTCTTTATTGGGGCACCTGGTTGTGCTGGACCTCCCACTTCTGACAAGTGGAAAAAGCCCCTGTTCCTTCCCCTACTTTGAGAATAATCCTCTGCACGGCTAAACCCCGTGGGATTTCCCCCAGGTGGGAAAGACCGGTTCTATCCCCCATCCTTTCTTTGTATTATCCCCGAGAAGCAACCCTCCATTTAAGGGTCTATTTTTAGATTTATCTTTCACCTCTTCCGCACGTCTATCCTCTAACCATGGAAGGCCAAGGGTTAAGCTATGGAGAGGATGAAGCAGCAGCAATCCTTAGAACTTCCTCCATCTTAGGCATTGAGACTGATGCTGCGACAGGAAGCCACTCCACAGACTGGCAATCCTTATCTGACATGAAAAGAGAATGGGTCAAAATCACGGTGCACTCATGGCAGAATATTTCTGGGCCAACATTTCACCCAATAGACTTGTAGTGAAAAACTTTCCCAGGATTTTCTGGGAAGATGGACAGTTCAAGGTGGAATGGTCACAGATTTCCTGGAGGTACACTTGTGACTACTGATCCTGATTGTGAATACGGCTAAAAGGCTAGCTGATGAACTACTAGCCCGCATCCAAATTGCAGAGAGTGCCCTCAAAAGCACACTTTCTGGACCTAGTTTCAAATCCAAGCTCTCTGAGCTGAATAACGAATTGGCAGAACACAAAGAGTACTTGATGAAACAGAAAATCGTCAAGCTACAAAAGGACATCAAGTGGTTTTATAAGGAGAAGGTTTACCCTTACCTTCAAGAAGGTTACAACACGTACCCACTTGCACAATCACACCAGGTGATGCCCTTTTGGCAGTACCCGATGTTTCCACAGGCCCACCACAATTTGGACCCCAATACCCGCCACAGTTTAGAACCCAAGGCACATGCCAGCCTTTTTTAGGCAGAGGTTGGGGCAGAGGGCGCGGGCGAAGAAGAGGCAACCAGCAGGAGAAAAGGGTGCAGTGGGAGGAATCCCCAGCACAGGGGATGGACACCAGGAGCAAAACCAACAAAAAATGAATCTAGTGGTTAATCTGTCAACCCGTCAACTCAACAATACTGAAGAAAAAGTCCTCAAGAAAGGGTTAGGGTTCGTTCCTACACCTAAAATTGACAATTTACAACAGACTTGCAAACTACACCAGTTCTTTCGCAAGATCCACCTGAAAGCATTCTTTGAGGGCAAGCCCCAAGAACCAACGGAAGATTCAGGCTTGCATAATCCCTCCACCTTTACTCCGCACAGTGGATTGGTCCCCAACGAGATACTGACCTACGAACAGGCAGTACTGAAGGACCTGAGAGCTCTCACCGTAGAACACCACCCCAGCAATATCTCGAAACAGGAGATAGTAGCACTAGAATCCCTAGCCAATGACCCCACCATCACAGTAAAACAAGCAGACAAAGGTAGCGCAACAATCATTATGGCAACAACAGACTATGAGAAAGAGTGTCTCATACAACTGGAAAATAGACACTACTAAACTCCAATCCCCACCAACTCTACAGAAAGCCTCTCCAGAACTAACATGGGACTACTAGAATCCGCGGGGTGCGAAGGGTGGTTGAGCAAGAAGGAGGCGGCCTTCCTTGTCAAAAAAGAACCCAAGACCCCCTACTTTTATGTGCTCCCCAAAATCTACAAGGGGATCACACCGGTACCAGGCTGCCCAATAGTCTCTGGCATAGACTCGGTCCTGGAACCTCTTTCGCAGTTCTGCGACCATTTTCTGCAGCCATTGGTCAGGCTCATTCCATCATACATACAGGACACTAAAGACGTCCTACGAATATTGGACCAGTTTCAAGACACTGACAAGATTAACTTCCTCATCACCTTAGATGTGGAGGCCCTCTACACTAACATCCCGCAGAGGGCCACACTAGAGGTGATTGAGGAAGTACTAGATACCACACCCTGGGAGTCACCAACACCACCCGCATTCATAATGGAGTGCGCCACACTGGCACTTACTGAAAACTTTTTCGAATACAGCTTTTCCACCAAACCCAGGGTACTTCCATGGAGAGTACCTTCGCTCCCAGTGTGGCCGGCCTCTATATGGCAGCATTTGAAGGCAAACACATCTTCCACAACTCCAACCCGTTCCACACTAACATCTTATTGTGGAAATAGTTTATAGATGACATCCTGATTTTCTGGACAGGCAACAGTGAGTCTTACAGTAATTTATTTGTTTGGGTTAACAATCTTAATCCTTTCCTGAAGTTCACATTCACAGCTTCCCCTACATGTATAACCTTCCTGGACCTCACCATCAAGATTGAGGGTAACACCCTCTCTACCACCATGTACAGGAAGAGTACTGACAGGAATAGCCTCCTTCACTTCAGGAGCCACCACCCTAAAGCGTTGAAAGAGAATCTGCCTTTCGGATACTTTTTCAGGGTAAGGAGGAACTGCAGCACCATTGCAGAGTACAAATTTTAGTCCGCTACTCCAGCGAACAATCTTTCTGCGAGAGGTTACCTCCAGAAGAACGTTTCCCTTGCCAGAAAAAGAGCAAGGAACAACCACAAAGAAAGTCTTTTGGAACAAAAGACACAGGGCCCTACCGACACTGGATTGATGACATGTGTGATTACCTTCACACCAGCCTCTAACAAACTCAAAAAGGTACTGATGAGACATTGGCACATTCTCAATACAGGGTCTCTAAACTTTGAACATCCATGCTTCACGTTCAAACGCTTTCAAAACATCAAGGACATCCTGGTTCAGACTAGACCTAAAAAGAAAACAGTGGCCCAACAAACAACCTTATGGCAACTACCGGCAGTGAGGGGACACTACCTTTGCGGGACATGCAGTGCATGCGCATTTACCACGCTGCATAAAACTATCACATTGAACAACTCTTTTACCTTGGAAATGAGAGGACACACGAACTGCAATACTACAAACTGCATTTATCTCTTGACCTGTCCTTGCAACCTGCACTACGTGGGTATGATAACCCACCCCATCAAAACACGTATATCAGAACATCGCAGCAATTTCCGCTGTAGACAAACCAACACTAAAATGTGTACTCACTTTTTGGAGCAGAGCCACTCACCAGATTCCATAAAATGGCTAGTACTTGAGGCCAACCCCAGATCCTACAGGCATAGTCTGTTCGCTAAAGAACAAAGGTGGATACATCGCCTTTCTACAGACAGCGCAGGTCTTAATGAAAATATGCCCTGGAGCAGTATCAAGCCCTAAACTTTGATCCTGCATTCGTCTTGGCCCCAGCTGAACTGCATTACACCACAGGGTGATAGAACCACTGCTAGTGTGTTGGGCACAGCATTCTTTTTGACTCTACATAACAGGAAATGTCAAAATACACTAACCCACTACAACTACGGTTCGAGGAAACACTTCCTAGAACATGGTGAACAAATATACCTGCGCCAACCGATCTTCTGATTCATTATGTACAAATAATATGTTCTTGTTCCCGCCATATTTCAAATCCCAGCTGAATTACAATTCATTTGGTTATTATACCTTTTTTTACATAGCTGCAAAAATAACCATTCCATTAGGGTATGTAAATGATTAAACATTGAGATCAGCCATGTAATCAGCTAAGATGCTATGCACACACTGGGTGTATACTCCACTCTATAATGGCCGCTGTAGTTACCGTACACATCCATGTGACCAGGGCTACAACACGAGGCCCCTGTCACATGACACTCGGCATTACTTAATGGTGGCCGCCCAACACGCCGACACCTCCCGGACTCGGGAGTGTGGGTAGGTCATCAAGAGCCACACAGGTCTGCAAAACACACACCCGCCACACTGCTATCCTCTTCTAGCCTAGGCACCAATTGGGAATGACAGATGCCTACACAGGTACTTTGGTAATGAACAAGCGGCGCTCAAACACCGCGGTCAGAGGCAGAGCGGGAATACAACCGGACACCCTCCGCACCCTCTTAATAGGTCGCGGTGATAACTTCTGTTAGTGGGGCATTGCATGGGATGGAGCGGTTTAACAGAGGAGCTCACACCCACCGCACGGCTGGCATCTTTAAGCCTCCGCACCAGCCGGTAGTGACACACGCCCACTCAGTCACTCTGCGATAATGTTACTTGGCAAAGAACGAGCGGCGCGCAAACGCCGGTTTTTGGGGCAGAGCGGGGTTAACTTTCTGACACGCCCTTGGGCATTTTAGGCTCACCGAACGTTGACACTCTCATCAACTACCTAGTTTGCACATATATAGCCATTAAGTAAACCCCTTCAAAGGCGGAGAGAATGGTAATCCGGCTCTTTTCACCACACAGAGACTAACAGGCTCGCCATGAACGCGCTGGACCAACTGGGGGTAATAACAGCGAGGTCAGGATTTGTGGGACAATGATATTATGGCCCAATAACAGACGCACACTACGGGTCTCGGCAAAGAAAGATTTTAATTACATAGAATTTTAAAATTTTCAATTTAACAATAAGTAAAGGACATGCCACTGAACTAGAAAGTTAGATTTCTCAAGGAAGGAGTTGACTATGCTTTGCCATATTTTTATCTGATTGCAATCATCCCTCTACATATAGCTCTACATCTGTGGGAGGACTAGCCTGATGTGTTGACTGCCGGGTACTGTTGACGCCTGGATTCTTGATACTATTAGGTGAGTCCAATATGAATTGTCTGCTGCTTTTATGTATATTCCACAGGGGCTTGGTTAACCCCCTTAGTTCACTTTAGACACCAAGCCACCATGGCTACTAGTACCTTCTATTGTGTTGGTTCACATGTTAGTCACTGTCGCATTTTTCACAGGCATCGCCTGATAGCTGGTTCGTTTATGTGTAATATATGCATCTTTGTTTCCTTCAAACAGGCAGTTCCAGCTGTCACAGGTACATTTACACTATAGAAATGTTTTCATTGTGTCTCTGATGAACCTATCAGCGAAAATTAATGCACATATAACTTAGTGTACATAGTTCATTTCCTTATGGTCCTGACGAATCGCGAGTCAATCGACACACACGCGAGAAACATGTTGACCGTCTAATAATTCTCAACAACTGAAACAGTAACAGGGGACATTATACCCCAAGAAGTGTCAGCTACACTGCTTTTATTTGAGTCAGGAGACCCCCAGAATAAAAGTTTTTTCCAGGTACTCCCAGCCCCCTTTTTAACTCACCATCATGTCTACACTTTCCCCGGCCCCATACCCGCACTTCACCAAACGGCTGTTGGAAAAAAGACCTTCGAAAAAGTGCCCCTCTTGGAGGTGAGCCCGTTGGGTACTGCACCCCTGACCCAACGAGGAGCAGCCCACATGATGAAGCATGACACCTGCAAGGGTGTGTGAGGGCATTAAATTCCAACAAATAGATTCCCCCTGTAAATCCTAGTGTGACACAGTGGGTCCCAATCCTCTAGTGACTTGCATAACCCCTACCAGATAAACAGCACCACATTCCTTTTTTGACTTCTTAACCCTACTACACCCTTAGTCTGAGTACCACCACTTGGAACTGAAGTAGGGGGAACATTTTCCTTAGGGGCAGTCGTCATTGGAGTTGAGTCCTTGGACTTGTTACAGTCACTTGTCCAATGGGTCTTCTGTTTCCAGATTTGACACCATGGTTTCTTCTTGCCTTTACCCTTGTTGGATTGTGACTATCCACCAGCAGCAGGTTTCTGGGGCCCTTGAGAAGACTTCTGGTCTGGACCCTTTTTACCCACCCTTATCAGAGTTTTTAGAATCCTGTTTCTTGGAGTTACCACCTTGGTTCTGAACCTTCTGCCTCACCCTGTTTCTGACCCATTTGTCTGCCTTCTGACCCAATTCTTGGGTAGAGGTCAGATCAGAGTCCATCAGGTACTGATGCAACAACTTATTTTTATAGTTATTAAGGATCTTCTCTCTCATAATTAAATTGTACAATCCTTTAAAATGACACACTTTACTGCCAAGTAACCAGCTTCCAGAGCCTTAGTAGCACAATCTACAAAGTCAACCCAGTCTTGAGTCTGTGCCTTTTGGGTATCTCTGAACTAAATCCTGTATTGTTCAGTGGCGGTGAAGCCAAACCCATCAATCGGAGCACTCTTCAAGACTTTGTAATTATCAGCATCCTCCTCTCTAACAGTGAGGAGTTTGTCTATACTTTTGTCTACAAAGGAGAGCCACAAGATTGCTGCCCACTGCTCCTGAGGGGCCCTCTGTAATTTACAGGCCCTCTCCAGTGCAGTTATCCGTTTGTGGATGTCATCCCCACTCTGGTAGGGAGGGACAATCTTGTTCAGGTTCCTATGGTCATGAGTATGTTCTCTACTTCTAGGGACACTGTTGCTGCCACCATGGGACTCTAGCCCCAACTTTTTAGAAGCTCTCTGAAGCTCCAGGGATTCCCTATCTAGGGCCAACTGCTCTCTCTTGATTCTAAGCTTAGCTTTTTTAAACTCAAGCAGCCTGCACTTCCTATCATAGGAGGTTTATTTACTGTGGGAAGCTGAGGTCTTATGAGAGACAGAGAACCCTACAGATGTACCAGAATGGTCAGGTTCCTGAGAAGGAGATCTGGATCTTCTTGGTAAACTGTGAACTCTTCCTGGTGGAGAGAAGAGAGGACCACTGGGTCTTCTTCATTCACAGGAACAATTGCAATTGTCCATGTTAGAATAATTTTGATCCTCCTGGCCAGTTTGAGAGAGGGATATATTTTACTGTATAAATATCAGCTGGCATGGACCCCTGTGTGTAGGCCTTACTGTTCAAAAATATAGGCCTTGGTTAAATTGGCCAGAGTGCTGACATTTTCTGTTAAAGTAAGCAAAAAGCAGGTCTGATCAAGAATTCATCCAGCACCACTGTCTGCGAGGCTTTTTCCTCCAGTCTTGTAGCCCCCACACAGCTTGTGAGCTATAGGTCAACTTCCACCCAATTCTTTCGACAAAACAGAAGGCCACATCCTCTAACTATGTTTGAGAAAAGAGGAACTTAGCCCCTCAGCAGTGCCATGCAGCTGTGATGGGCATGGTACCAGGATGTACAGATGGTACATCATCACATAATATGTACTCCCCTTTGTATAATAATGCGCTTTTTCCGTTAAACTAAAACTAAAGCTAATTTACGGTAAGCCTCGAGTCAACAAGGCATGACCTTTAGCCTGGCATACGTGCCACGTTTATGAGAAAAGGCTGCTTTTCGAACATATGGATGGGAAGGGTACGGAACAGACCATAAATGACGCAGGAATAATAAATAGCACGAGGTGGCGCAAGATTACGTAACCATGGACCCCTCACCACCTTAAAGAGTATAAAAAGGAGGTCCGCAGAAATATCGTTGGGCAACTCCTGGTCTGGTGTAGGCATCAGGTTGGCGAGTTGTCTCCAAGAGCTCTTGATCATTGACTTAATGTATATATATTAGCTATATTGTTTTTCTTGTGTTTTGCCAAGTGTATTGCTATATTTGCCATGTCCACTTTTAACATTGCTTTTTCCTTATAATATTTGAAATGTACAACTTGTAATTGCAGGATTTCTCACTTATAGGCAGATGGGAGGATTCCCAGATAATATGTACTTTGTTTTTTTAATGCATTTCTGCCACAAATGATAAATGTGTCTTTAAGGTTTTAGACTCTTTCTCTCTAGCAGTTTAGAAGCTTGTATTCAGTAAATGCAATGTTCAGTACTGAAATCTAAATCCATGTGACTACCTGAGAATGCGGAGCACTGGATACAGAATTATGATTTTTATACCTTTGTATTAAAGTATCTAGATGTTGCATCTTCTTAATAAAACTGTTAACCTTTCAGCTTCGGTTTCCATGGCTCACATATCTGTTTTCTCTATTTTTAGAGCAAGCGTTCCTGCACACACCTGTACAAATTAAGGTGCTCCTTTGTCCCTAGCTAACGCTCACAATCATCTCAGCGCTGGCTTCTGAGCCGTTGCGCTGAGCCCCCTGACCCTTTGCCCTGTAATAAATCTCCCGCTACCATTTGGTGCTGTGACTCTCGGAGTGGCAGCACTAACAGACAGGAAGCATCTGGCACTGGAGGAAATACAGGCTGCTAAAACAGGCATGCAGCCCTTCTGACTAAGCCATAGGAGAAGCACAACGCACGGGGTACGTTTATAACTGGACTGCCTGGTGCTTGGTGCTTGTCTTTTCTGGGCTACAGTGGAGAGGTGGTTGTGTTTTATGATACAGCTGTGTCCCTTCCAGGTTATCAGCTTGCTACTGTCTATTGGTCTCGCTACAAATTTTTTTCAAGAGAGGGGAGGTTATGTGCGGAGTGGAATTCTGAAGACTGAAAGTGAAGTTAGGACATTAATGTGACTAACGCGTTTATCTTTCTAGAAATAGACACGTGTTGTTACTGTGCCTTTTGTACAAACAAAGTAGGAAAGACTGCGTCCTGCATCTTTCAATGACCATTTTTTTGCTGAGCTTTTCTGAATGAAAGGAGGGCCTCTGACCGATCTAATAGATTGTCAGGGAAGGGAAGGTGCGTCTGGCGTCTTTCAAATGCTTATTGTTTGCTTTTTTAAGAGATCCTCTGTCCAAAATAGATATAGAAAGACAGGGAAAGAGAAGATTGGAGTAGTCGTCTTTTCAATATTTATCTAAGTGAATTATTTATTTTTTTCAAGGGATCCTCTGTCCAACATAGATATAGAAAGACAGGGAAGGAGAAGATTGGAGCAATCGTCTTTTCAATATTTATCTAAGTGAAATTTTTTTTTTTAAGGGCTCCTCTGTCCAGCATAGATATAGAAAGACAGGGAAGGAGAAGATTGGAGCAGTCATCTTTTCAATATTTATCTAAGTGAAATATTTTTTTTGCTTTTTTAAGGGATCCTCTGTCCAACATAGATACAGAATGACGGGGAAGGAGAAGATTGGAGCAGTCGTCTTTTCAATATTTAACTAAGTGAAGTCTCTGTATAATAGAGATAGATACCCAGTATTTTTTGCTTTTCTAAGTGATTCTAACTGAAGATTCTAAGTGAAGTCTCTGTATAGTAAAGAGATATACCCTCCATTTCAATAGTCAATGGAGAAGAAGCTAGATCTAAAATCCACGTAGCTAACGGTTTTTCAGATGTCGCTTATGAAAATAACTAAGTGAACTAAGTGATTCCCCGCTAAGTGATTCCCCGTTGTTGAAAGTATTGTATTTTCACCATTTAAAAGTATTTTTTGTTCTCTTTCTGTACACCATTTACATAGGAAGCACTTTAACGCCCTCTAGTGGCCAAAGTGCGCAAATTTTTAACGAAATTCAAACACTAAAAATATTTTTGAAAAACATGAATAAAATGATCGCTATTTAGTAGGCAATTTTAAGACTACATGTCACTGCTTAGTGTTTAGTGATATATATATATATATATTCAATGAAAAAACCATAGGTTATAGACCATATATAGTTAGGGATTTGCATTTACAAAACCATATTTTACTCGCACAAAACCATTGAAATTCCATATATAGTTAGTTGCACTAACTATATATCGCGCACCCGCAATCCACTGCTGATGATGTCACATATTACATCATTCATGACATGGTCAGTGACATCACTGATGACATCACTGATGACATCTCAAATGACATCACTGATGACATCATCTAGTGTCTGTGTGTTTTTGTAAAGTTTAAATATGTTTTACATATTGAAGAATGAGTGGATGTATGGAAGACTGAGTGTGTGTGTGGCTGGCTGGGAGGTGTGTGACTCTGTGCATATCAATGTGTACTTGTATCAGTGATTGTATAAGAGAGTAAGTATGTGTTAGTATATGTGTGAAAAGTATGGTGTTCTGTGTTTAACTGTATAGATGAGGAAATCAAAGTGTGATTGATTCTTCACAGGACTGACTAGGTGTATGAGTGCATATGATAGTGTTGTAATAATGAGTGACTGTATGTATGAGTGATTGTATGGGTGAATGAGTGAATGTGTGTGTAGACGTAGTAATCAGTGAGTGCGTATGTATTAACTGGTATTGGTGTGTCATGATGTCATCAGTGATGTCATTTGAGATGTCATCAGTGATGTCATTTGAGATGTCATCAGTGATGTCATCAGTGATGTCACTGAAGTATGGTGTTCTGTGTTTAACTGTATAGATGAGGAAATGGAAGTGTGATTGATTCTTTACAGGACTGACTAGGTGTGTGAGTAACTCCATGGATGAGTGGCAGTGTGTGAGTGTCTGCATAGGTGTATGAGTGCATATGATAGTGTTGTAATAATGAGTGACTGTATGTATGAGTGATTGTATGGGTGAATGAGTGAATGTGTGTGTAGACGTAGGAATCAGTGAGTGCGTATGTAGTAACTGGTATTGGTGTGTCATGATGTCATCAGTGATGTCATTTGAGATGTCATCAGTGATGTCATCAGTGATCTCATTTGAGATGTCATCAGTGATGTCATTTAAGATGTCATCAGTGATGTCATCAGTGATGTCATTTGAGATGTCATCAGTGATGTCATCAGTGATGTCACTGACCATGTCATGAATGATGTAATATGTGACATCATCAGCAGTGGATTGCGGGTGCGCGATATATAGTTAGTGCAACTAACTATATATGGAATTTCAATGGTTTTGTGCGAGTAAAATATGGTTTTGTAAATGCAAATCCCTAACTATATATGGTCTATAACCTATGGTTTTTTCATTGAATTTCAATGGTTTTTTAAATGCAAATTTCTAACTATATATGGTCTATAACCTATGGTTTTTTCGGTGAATTTCATTGGTTTTTTAAAAGCTAACATCTGTAGCTGTAAAATGTATTATTCTTTAAATCCCAAAATATATTTAGATATTTATTGATAATTTTTTTTTAAATATTTTTTTCTTCGCTTCTAGTTCGCGAACCGGGAAGCTTTCCGTTAGCTCATCTTGATGCCGCGATCTAGTCCGCGAACCGGTCAACGTTACGTTAGCGGAACAGTGACGCGTCGCGGAAGCGCGACGTGTCACGTTATCGCGTAATGCGTCTAATGACGCGTCGCGTTAGCGCTCCCGGAAGTGCTCCGGACCGCGAACCGGAAGCGATCTGGGACGCGGCGCGCGCCGCGTAACGTAAGCGGAACAGGTCATGTGACTTGTTTATCAAACTTCTCATTGGTTCATTTCACTTTTGGTTTCCAAATGATGTATGACTAGGTCATGTGACCTAAAAATAACACTTTTCATTGGCTCAGAACTTTTGTTTTCCCCAAATCATGTAAACCCCTCCTTATTTCCTCACTCTGACTTTCATCTTGGTGAGAGAAAGACCATTTATCTGAAGTTCCACAATGGCTTCCATTCTTGCTGCAGCTGGTGCACCCCCACCACCACCTCCACCTCCTCATAAGAAGAGAGGACCACCTAGTCAAACTATGACTAACAGAGAGGAGGAAGAGGAGGAAGAAGAAGAAGAGGACAGAGAGGAACAACAATTTGTCGATGAGTTGCCCCGGGTTTCTAAACGAAAAACCAGTTTCATCTGGCAGTTTTTCACCATCCCTCCTGGATCAAAGAAAGTGAATGCAAAATATGCCACCTGCCTCATCTGTGATCACAGATTGTCGAGAGGCACAGAAAAGAAGTACAGTATGGGGAACTATACAATGCATCGTCACATGAGCAGGTGGCATCCCTTGAACTACAGCCGGGCTGAGTTAAGGGATCTTCAAGACAATCCGACGGCAACTCCTGTGGCAAGATCTACCTCCACATTGTCTTTGACGGGAAGAGAGGCACAAGAGACTGTGCCAAACATCCAACCCAACTTCCAGCATATGAAGTTATCTTGTATTTACTGTGGTGCTATGCTATCATATGGCAACATGAGTGTCAACCTGATGAACATTGCGTTTGAAAATCATAAATGCCCTAATGCACCCAAAAAGTAATTTTTTTTTTTGCTCCAGTTGAGCCGTTTTGAAAGCCTGTTTTTTGTTGTCTCCCCTCCATAAAATACACAAAAAAAACATAAAACAGTTCTAAAAATACAAAAAAATCAAAAAATGTTCAAAAAATAAAAAAAAAATATAAAACAACAAAAACAAAAAAAAACAGTTCTTTTCAGAACTACCTCCCCTTTCAAACAAAATTGCTAGAATGTTTATCACTCTGGCAAGCTCTATTTCTTTTGGTTCGCTTCAAGTTCGCTGACCGGTTCGCGAACTTTAAGCGAACTAAAAAAATATTTTTTTAAAAAAAAGAAGAGTTAGTATAAGGGAAGTAAACAGAGAATAATGTAAAAAGAAAGACAGCTAGAGAGAGTAAATGAGAGATAGTGTCAATGACATCATCAGCAGTGCATTGCGGGTAAAAAGAGTGGAAAACATTTACCTTATAATTCTTGTTACCTTTTTTAAATATTTTTTCATACTTTCAATCTGTAAAACAAAGAACAAACATTTCAAAAAATATTAAAACATGTATTTAAAAATTAGAAAAGACAAGGGAAAAGGTTCAAAAACAAACAGTTTTTCAACAACTTTGACATTTACAGAAGTCTCTGCTTCTCTACGTCCCCTACACAATCCTAAAGATATATATTCGAAAGAAACTGTATCTTGATGTTGCTGAACTGAGGCCTATTTTGGAACATGATGTTTTTCTTGCACTGCTAATTTCTCACAATAGTGATGCAATAGCAGCGCAAAAAAGATGTAAAGCCATCATAAAATTGTGTCTAACATTGTAAATGATTGTTTTAGGATGCAAATAAGATGTGTGCTTTCAAGAGCTTTCTTTGAGGTGAGGCCTCTTTTTTTTTAAAAAAAAAAACACTACCCAGAAGTACAGCACTCTAAGCATTAAAATTGATATTTACAGAACTCAGCTTACCCATATGTACCTCACATTTCTAAATGTATATCATAAGGACAAAAAGCATAACATTAATTATACATGTTAAATGGTTTATTTTTTCTGTTCTCAGAATGTATCAAATTTCACTTAAATCAGTGACTTGAAGGTATTCATCATGTAACAGCGGGGAAAAAAAAACACAATCAAAATGACTGTGTTTAAAAAACCCATACAACCTAAGAAATCTGATTTCAAAACTTCTTAAAATTAACTTACTTTCAATGACGTCAAACGATCTCCTATAAACAGCATCCACTCTGTTGTGCTTTAAATATTTTCAGCCCGCCACTTTCTGAAAGAAAACCTCCATCGATACGTGAAATATGTTACATAGAAAAAAAACTTCTCTCATTATATCACATGTTTCCACTAGGCCAAATCATGTTGCCGCGATTCGCAAGTCTTGTAATTCTTCCAATCAAATCCCGACATTTTCTATTTTCGCAACTTTCAAAAATAAAATATTTGAGATTATTTTCACAATCCTGGACTACTAATATCTTACTCTTCTTTGTCACTCATGTTCTCCTTTTCCTATGACACTGATACTGCTTACTATGAAGCAGACTTACTTGCATCAGGTTTATATAGTTGGATTTTTAATCGAGACAGCATTGCAGACTTACATTCCCTCTACTTAAAATTTTGGTTTTAAAAACACCAGGTAAGAATTTTTAAGGTCAAACGGCAATTTTTTTTTGAAAGTTACAACAGAATCATTACAGAATGACCAGCCGTTTCCAGACTTTAAGTAAGCTCTATAATGTCCTGATGTAGTTGATGGACCATCGTGATAGATAATTGCTACAGTAACAAAAGTCCTCCCTGATATTGACAGCTGAGAAGCCACAAAATTTTTTATTAAAGTTGACAATTTTGATCCATCAGGCCTACATCGTTGCATCATTAAAATGACATACTGGCCATATCTACGTATAAATAATGTTGACATCATATCACATTTACATTGGCTACACTCCATGTTGTGATCCGCTGCATTTACTAGCTTATTAAAGGACACTGATTTACTGTCTGGCAAAGTTAAATATATAAATCTTTCTGAGTCTACACTAGTAGTACTTGATACCATACAGTTCTCGCAGTCATGCTGCCATTGATAAGAAAGCCCAAACAGGTGATCTACATCTACACCCTCATCTTGCAATATATCAAGCATATACATTAAAAACTCCTGACAATCTTGCTGATTATTTTCAGAGAAGTCTGTTTGACCTGAACATTCATCTACCAGATAACGAACTTCAGACACACTTTCTACTTTTGTTCGATCAGTGCTACATTTCTCGAAAACAGAATTCAACAAACAGCATAAAATTTGTTCAGAATTGAACAGAATCTGTTCTTTTAAACTCTCTAGTGAAAAGAGAACATTAACCACTACATTTGCATAGCAGTTGACACCAGAACTGTTTTCAAATTGAAAACCGACAACATCTTCAACAGAATCCACTTTCTTTCTGCTAACAATTTTCGGTTCATTGACTTTTAGTCTTTTTGCAACAACCTCCCTACTATTACTGCTATTTCTACGTTTGCGGCCTACCACACGTTTCTCAAACAAAGGATATTGAGGCAAATGTGGCGCATACTCTCTTCTTAACCTATTATATTCCTTAACACAATCTAGATCCGCACAAATGTTTGTGACATCACAGTCAATCAAGTACAATCCCGATAAAGTTCTAACTCGTGACAATGCCACATATGCCATACCCTCCTTGAACACTGAACTGCCAATATTCACCAATGCACAGTCTACACTTAAACCTTGCGATTTATGGATTGTCACCGCATATGCCAAGCAAACAGGAAACTGTTTACGGCGAACATATAAGTCTTTAACAAGCAAAAACCTAGCAGAACAACGAGCAATTATCTGTACTTCCTCAATGCCATCAAATTTAATTCTTAAAAATTCTATTCCATCTCTATTTCTGTATTTCTCAAAATCAACAACATTACCCATTGATCCATTTACCAGACCTCTTTCTACATGTAAATTCCGTCTCAAAATGATTCGGCAATTTAAACACACATTCAGAGTCTTTTCAAAACCCGCTGTCTTAGATATAGTCTTCTCTAATGAATCCAATTTTGATTTCAAATTGTCTGACAAAATAATAGTTGATCCCATATGCTCTAATTTGTCGATAGCTTCAAGTTTCACAATCTCTTGCTTTTCTAAATTCAACATTTTGTTGTTGAAGATGGCACATTCTGCAAGAGTTGGCATGAGACATATCCCGGATTTCTTCTCAGTAATTTTCTGAAAAATATTCTCAGGCACAATCTCTTGTTTGGGATATAAATTTGACAGTAATCGTGCATTTAAAGCTTCTTTCCCATGCTCGGTCACTTTTCCAATTCTAATATCTTGTAGAATATTCTTGTAATCTTCATCCTTTGCCTGACGCATATTTTGATGCAGTTCTGCATAATTGAAGTTTAACCATATATTGACGTTGCCAATGCTCCCTAGGCACTTCCTGGTATCTTCATGCGTGAGTATTTTGAACACAGGTTGACCTTTTACTGGTGTCAGCTGTAGAAGATCTCCGAAAACAATGATGTGTTTCCCACCAAATAAGACATCATATTCAGTTTTAAGTACTTCTTGCATTCTCAAATGCACAAAGGCAAGCATGACATTGGAAACCATGCTTACTTCGTCAATGATAAGTAGTTTCATTTTCCTCAAAACTCTTGAAACTTCACAGCAAGCATCTCCAGATAACTTGTTGTATTGTAATTTGTTGTCATGCTCCACCGGCAGCATCAGTAGACGATGCAAAGTAATACCTTTAATATTATGTGCTGCCAGTCCAGTAGGAGCGGTGACAACACAAGACAGCGATGACTCAGTCCTTTCCTGCAAATAACAAGAGATTGCTTTAATGAGGAAACTTTTTCCAGTTCCCGCTTCTCCACTCACGTACAGTCGGACAGGCTTCAACGATGTACATGAGCACTCTTTCTTCTCATGACTTAATCCGTGCTCAATTTCCTTGGTAACTTCCTCATATATTTTCCTCTGCTCAACGTTGAGTTGTTTTTCCAAGTCTTGTAAGTCAACTGAATCCTCCTGAGCATGTGCCATGGCTCTTTCTACTTCATTCATAGCAGTGGCAGCTTCATTTTCGATAATAGGTCCTCCAAGTGGATCTTGACTCAATGAAACAGAACTCTGACTGTCCTGAGAACTGTCTCTGGCAATCTCGGCTGCAATCGTTGCTTCCTGCTCAATTTCCAAAGTTAGCATTTCTTGATATCTAGAAAAAGCAGGACATTCTATGGACTCCTTGGCTGCATTGAAAGAGTCTTCGTAACAGAGGAAATCTCCAAGCAGTTCCTCTTCTGCACTCCAAGGCTTGAAAAGTTGCAAAAGTGCTAAATAGAAAAACTCCTTTTTTTCTGGAGATTCGCCACTCAATTTTCGATGGTTTACTAATTGGCATTTTCTTTGCTTGACCAGGCATCCCTCACTTCCAATTACAGCATACACTCCTTTCTCAATATCTTCTTTGATGTTCCTCTTGAATATATAATTTTGGAGAACCTCATATAGACAAACATTCTCAAGGTGACTGCTTCGATTTGGATAATATGTATCCAACATGTTGGTCTTCAAAATGTCGGTACTGTTTGGTTCCTTTTCTGCCAAATACTCAATTTCCCGAACAGGTTTTAGAACTCGATTTCGCGTTGCAGCAAGACCAAGACTCGCCCAAACGAGACTCCTGGATTTGGCATAGAGACTTGCTGAAGACAATCGATCAGAACATTCGTAAGCTCCGATTTCTCGATGCGACAACATCTTCAGACTGAAACTGTACAACTTCTTGCTGAGGCTCTTTTCATGGGAAATGTCCTCCCACATATCCTTCAGTTCGGTCTTTTCTTTTTTGGTGATGTAAGATGTCACATACCGAGCCACAGCCATACAGTTGTCAGCCACAAACTGTATATCCATGTTGGCATTCCACATGGACAAAATCACTGGGTTGTAGTCATTGATGTACTTGGACTCTTCGTTCCTTTTCAAATTGTATGTATTCTTGGGTGATTTCCTCGTCACATTATGTCGCAGCGAAGACATCAAACTGTTCACTCTTCCTTTAGAAATCACCGGTCGTGGAAAGTTGAAACGACATTTGGTGTAAAACTTGTCCTTGTTTCTGAATTTACGACGACAGTACTTTCCACAACGATGGCTTTGGAAACGTAGAACTTGTTCTCTTAGACTTTTCTTCTCCGTTGCGTTTGGAACAGCACACGTAGAATACTGTTCGATGAAATTCATCACTAAGTCATCCGGATCTGTTCCAAATTTAGGTGCATCCTTGATCCACAGCAACATATGTATATGAGGGGCACCTCTTGCTTGGTACTCCTTTCTCCAGAAGAAATCCAACACCTCTCCAAGAGGTGGATTCTTTTTATTTGTGATGAAAGACATCATAGCTTCAAATCTATGATTGAAGTACCTGCATACATTCACAGGATCCAAAGAACACAGTTCTCCAGGTGTCTTGAATTCAATGTTTTCAATATTTCCATTTGCCTCTCGTAGAAATTCAAGTAAGTCTTCCCAGCCATACTCGGCACAGCTCAGAGTGAGGAACCATGTTGGAGTTCCTAAGTTCCTCAGCATACATTTTAAATCACCATGACGACGGTACCAGTACTCATTAGTACCACGCTGACACGCCATGAGATTAATTAAGTGAGAATCCAAAATACTGTCTTGGACATTGACTTTATGCATAAAGTCACTTGCCGAGATGTTTCGCATGTGTATACCACTTTTTAAGATGTGGTTCACTGCATATGACAGTCCAGACAGATCGCTTTCAAACAGGAGATGAAACAAATAGGGAATGCATTGCCGAAACCTAGGATCTTCTGCATACAATCGTAAAGTCCGGTATTCAGACGCAGGAATTTGATGAGGTCGCTCATCATATCTTCCTCCTTGACCTGTGGGAAATAGCTGTGGGAAACACCGAGCTTCCAAACTTTCCTCCCAAACACTAATGGGACTCCCTTTGGCTTGTTTCATTTGAAACAACTCAATAGCATTCCCCATGACTTCCTTGGAATGCAAAGGATGAACACTATAATGTTCATATATTTCTTCACTTTTAGAGGCCTCTACTTTCTCAATTTGGCCTGCACACAAATCGCTATCCTCTTCATCACTTACTTCCTCTTCTGCAACATATACATTCTTATAGTACTTATTATTTTTCTTCAAATACACTGTTGCCTTTTTGACTTTCCTAACATCCACTAAATCTTGCCATATTTTCTTATTCTTTGTCGGAACCCCATTAACCAAGATAACCAGAGGTTCCTCTTCCACTTTTTCTATTCCAATTGTGTTAATGTTTTTCTTCAAATCTAGAGGCAAATAAACAACTCTTCCCTTTAATCCTCTCTGTAAATCTGCTGGAGGCAACTTCCCTGTCTTTGGCTCCATTCTTACAATAGCCTGAAAGGGATGGATACTTTGAATCAAAATAGATTCATAAGTATTTAAATCCTTCAATTCAGAAGGAATCTCAACCAATTCCAGATTATTATGAACTGCCCTAGCAGGCATCTGGTTTTGGTTTAATTTATTACAACAATAAGTACACACACGTTGATCCGATCCCAAATCAAAATAATTTTCTACCATCAAGTATGTGGCTAAATCCTTCCATTCACTATTATTTTCCCTTTCACTTTTTGCATATAAATCCACTACCTTAGTCTGATTCTTATAATAAGTGCGTCGACAACATACACAAGTGAAATTAGGCCTCTCACTTGATTTCATCTGAAACGTGGCAATTTCCTTCTGAAAATTATCTGTACTGGAAACCTGTACATTATCTTCCACATTACCCTCTACTTCAGGGTCAATTTGAACATTCTCATCTTTACTACCAAAGTAACAAAACTCAATTTCTTCACAAAGATTCTTCACATCTATTTCAGAACCATGCAAAAGAGCAGCACATAACTGTTTAAGCATAATTGCTGGACTCTTAGCATAATACAACATTCTCACTAATTTTCTCACTTTATTATGATGCACTGCTAGCATCCTGAAATGATGAAAAACACTCTGGCATACTCTCCTGGAAAGACAAGCCAGTGAATGACCACGCAAACCTGTCATTTGTCTCACTCTGCAAGGATCTAAATCTTGCAACAACTTCATTTTCTGCTTCAAACTTTTCTTATTAAATGTCCGTATAAAATCACAAAGCAAATTGATGGAAACCTGTCGCACACTGCAAATAGAACTACACTTCCAAATGTACACAGGACCCTTAGGACGTCTTCCTAAAACCTCATCACTTAGCGCCTCTTCTGTCTCTGTTGTCACAAGTTGTTCTTTTTCAACTGGACAACCATCCTTCACTTCATAAGCTCGACCACTGATGTCAACTGCATGCACCAAATCATTATCCTGAAAATAAGTCTCCTCATTAAAAAATGCCTCAGAACTTGAACTATGCATCCATTCTCCGGAAAAAACTTCACAAAAGTTAGTACGATTTACTACTCTCTTCCATCTACTTTTTGTTTTGAAATCAGAAATTACCTTGCTTAGTTTCCTAATTCTATTGATTACCAAAATAAACAACTTTCGCTTAATTTCAAAAGCATGATCAATAATTTTCTCTACATTTTTCTTCTTCCTATAAAATGCCGCTTTCTGTTGGCCTTTCTTTTTAATATTTTTCAATAAATTAACTAATATCCTATTACGGAACATTCGAGTTCGAATGTCCCTAAACTGTTGTTTCCTTCTACTATCATGCACAGAGTTATCTCTTCCTCTACCAGTAACATTTGTGATGGGTCTCTCCTTTCCATTTAAATTACTTTTCTTTTTGTGAACTGAAACATTTTTTTGAGCAAAATTTTTTTTACTACAAATATTTCTTAAGAATGATTTCGTGCTCTTACCCGGACCTTTCTTGGTGTTTTGACAAGTATTTGGGGAAGAGGACTGCTGCAATAAAACATCATCCTGCTGTCTTTGACGTTTTCTAGCCTTTCGTATTCGACTTCTGGAAGGCATTTTCCAAACTATGAAAGAATCTGCAGTTGAACCTGTGGAAAAATATAATATAAAATGTTATTAACCACTATTACCAAACAGTAAATAAATAACAGTCATCTAAAACTTAATGCCGTACTAATTATTTAACATAGCAAATATTTTCCACCAGCACTGCATCACAAAAATGACACTCAATGGTACAAAACAGGCATACAACACTCATAAATCACTCCCTAATATTTGAAATCATTAATTCAGGATGACGATAAGATGTAGCCTATCTAAAGATTTGTTTAGGCCCTGATCTTTAGACTGGGGTGAATGTGTGTCATTGATCCACATTCAGTCCATCACCTGTTTTGTTTATTTGAGGTGAGGCCAACACATGGTTGCAGATAAGATTTTCACTGAAAAAAACCAAGGTAAAAAAACATGTGAAGGCCTATCAATGAAGTAAATCATTAAATGAAAACCAATACATTTCTGGAAATATGCACTACTAGTGCTTCATAAGATGTTTGGGTCATATTTATAAGTTATTTGAGTATCTAGTATGCTATTTTACGTTCTTCATGGTGCAAATTTATTGTAAATACGCTCCCACCTGCGGTTGGCAAATTTAGATTTTGATTATGGGAGTTAGATAGGCATGTTAATAATTTCCCAAAAATGGTGTATAACCCCAAACAACCTTTGAAGCAAATGCTTTTAGCCATGTTATCCACCTCCCATTGGATAACATGGCTAAGAAGTGCTTGCAAATGTGATAAAAAAAGGCCGCAATGCATGAATATCGCAGAAAAATCAGCGATATTCATGCATTTTCCAGCAAATGCTCTTAGCCATGTTATCCACTTCCTATTAAATAACATGGCTAAGAACTGCTCAGGGCCCCATGAGGAACGCTTTCCATTTAAAAAGGGAAAAATAACATCAAAGACACTAAAATGCCTTCTAAATATGAACCCAAACAACCTATGAAGCAATGTGAAAAAAAACTGCCGCAATGCATGAATATAGCAGAAAAGTCAGCGATATTCATGCATTTTCCAGCAAATGCTCTTAGCCATGTTATCCACTTCCAATTAAATAACATGGCTAAGAACTGCTCAGGGCCCCATGAGGAACGCTTTCCATTTAAAAAGGGAAAAATAACATCAAAGACACTAAAATGCCTTCTAAATATGAACCCAAACAACCTATGAAGCAATGTGAAAAAAAACGGCCACAATGCATGAATATAGCAGAAAAATCAGCGATATTCATGCATTTTCCAGCAAATGCTCTTAGCCATGTTATCCACTTCCTATTAAATAACATGGCTAAGAACTGCTCAGGGCCCCATGAGGAACGCTTTCCATTTAAAAAGGGAAAAATAACATCAAAGACACTAAAATGCCTTCTAAATATGACCCCAAACAACCTATGAAGCTCTAACAGTACATATCCTGAAATTTAATTGATTTCAAAATTCGTTTTTAAACACAACATATAAATCAATTGTATACCTGCATTCATGAAGAAATGACTAAAAATGTCCTTGAGACACATGAAAGTGTTTTCTGGAATGCCCTAGCACCATTTTTGGGACACTATTAACATGGCTAGGTAACTCCCATAATGAAAATCTAAATTTGCCAAGCACAAGTGGGAGCGTATTTACAAGACACTTGCCCCATGAGGAACACTTTACATTTTGAAAGGTAAACATAACTTCGCAGAAAAGTCAGCGATATTCATGCATTTTCCAGCAAATGCTCTTAGCCATGTTATCCACTTCCTATTAAATAACATGGCTAAGAACTGCTCAGGGCCCCATGAGGAACGCTTTCCATTTAAAAAGGGAAAAATAACATCAAAGACACTAAAATGCCTTCTAAATATGACCCCAAACAACCTATGAAGCTCTAACAGTACATATCCTGAAATTTAATTCATTTCAAAATTCGTTTTTAAACACAGCATATAAATCAATTGTATACCTGCATTCATGAAGAAATGACTAAAAATGTCCTTGAGACACATGAAAGTGTTTTCTGCAATTCCCTAGCACCATTTTTGGGACACTATTAATATGGCTAGGTAACTCCCATAATCAAAATCTAAATTTGCCAAGCACAAGTGGGAGCGTATTTACAAGACACTTGCCCCATGAGGAACACTTTACATTTTAAAAGGCGAACATAACATCTTAGACACTCAAATACCTTATAAAAACGGCCACAATGCATGAATATAGCAGAAAAATCAGCGATTTTCATGCATTTTCCAGCAAATGCTCTTAGCCATGTTATCCACTTCCTATTAAATAACATGGCTAAAAACTGCTCAGGGCCCCATGAGGAACGCTTTCCATTTAAAAAGGGAAAAATAACATCAAAGACACTAAAATGCCTTCTAAATATGACCCCAAACAACCTATGAAGCTCTAACAGTACATATCCTGAAATTTAATTCATTTCAAAATTCGTTTTTAAACACAACATATAAATCAATTGTATACCTGCATTCATGAAGAAATGACTAAAAATGTCCTTGAGACACATGAAAGTGTTTTCTGGAATGCCCTAGCACCATTTTTGGGACACTATTAACATGGCTAGGTAACTCCCATAATGAAAATCTAAATTTGCCAAGCACAAGTGGGAGCGTATTTACAAGACACTTGCCCCATGAGGAACACTTTACATTTTGAAAGGTAAACATAACTTCGCAGAAAAGTCAGCGATATTCATGCATTTTCCAGCAAATGCTCTTAGCCATGTTATCCACTTCCTATTAAATAACATGGCTAAGAACTGCTCAGGGCCCCATGAGGAACGCTTTCCATTTAAAAAGGGAAAAATAACATCAAAGACACTAAAATGCCTTCTAAATATGACCCCAAACAACCTATGAAGCTCTAACAGTACATATCCTGAAATTTAATTCATTTCAAAATTCGTTTTTAAACACAGCATATAAATCAATTGTATACCTGCATTCATGAAGAAATGACTAAAAATGTCCTTGAGACACATGAAAGTGTTTTCTGCAATTCCCTAGCACCATTTTTGGAACACTATTAATATGGCTAGGTAACTCCCATAATCAAAATCTAAATTTGCCAAGCACAAGTGGGAGCGTATTTACAAGACACTTGCCCCATGAGGAACACTTTACATTTTAAAAGGCGAACATAACATCTTAGACACTCAAATACCTTATAAATATGGCCCAAAACAACCTATGAAGCTCTAGCAGTACATATCCAGAAATGTAATTGATTTCTTAAATCGTTTTTAAAAGCAACATATCTGTTTCAGCTTACATAACAGACCATGAAATGGGCTCCATGTATCACAATATCTTGTGTTACTGCATGCCAGAATGTTACACCAAATATGCAATTACAATTCCTCTATGAAACTAATTCTATTAGTATATCACTAGAGACAAAACCACATTTTGTAAACACAGCTTTTTTCATCATTTTCTCCTTAAATCATACTATTCTCTATCTAAATTAAATAAATCTTTTCTCACCTTAGCAAATATTTTTTGAGTTTTGAAAACAGTCTCAGAAATACACCAAATTGTCTTCAGCAGAAGAAAAAGGATGCACTCCAAAGGCTGCAGCTATTGAAAGCACAGAAATACAGATATTCATTTCACATATCTCTCATATTAGCCAATCATTCCTCTTCCCTCACTTTTTTCAAATCAAAACCCTTCCCCCCTCTGCCCTGTCTGCCTTGTTTCCATAGCAACCACCTCCTGGAAGACCTCTCATGTTTGCAAATTCACACAACAATGTTTCAATTGAACTCTGAACTCTCAGTGCACCTGCGTATCCAGTGCAATCTTTCATTAAATGTTTCTTCCTTGACCATTCAAATTACATCTTTCAAGGAACACATCCATGCACCCTAACTTTCTGTTTTCAGAAATGAAAATGCACCAATCACTGCTAATGAATCATTAGCATTGTAAATCCACAGTTTTTTTTCTATTGAAACTCCTACTGTTTCAACTGCCCTTTCATTACCACATTTCATCTGACTGCAGAACAACATTCTCCCACCATGTTTAAGGTCTGGATTGTTGGACATAGTTACATCCACTGGGCTCAAAGGTATGCTGAGAGCAGAAATTTACCTAACCTCAATTTACAAGATGTGGAAATTAAGTGGTTGGGCCAAAGAGGATTAAAATGTCACCAATTGATACCATTGGTGAAAACCTTTATGCATTTGCCAAAACCTGACCTGTTAATAGTGCACTGTGGAGGTAATGATTTGGGCACTTTGACAGGGGTAGGTCTGGAAATGCTTTTAAAGGACACCTTTGAGCAATTAATGGCACTTTTTCCTCAAACTGCCTTGGTATATTCCAATATATGCCAAAGACAGAAATGGAGGTGGTCCAACCAATTTTGTCCACAAATTGAGAAAGCGAGGAAGCATGTAAACAAATCTGTTTCAGCTTACATGAGAGACCATGGAATGGGCTCTCTTTACAACAATAACTTGCGTTACTACATGCAAGATATCTACAGAGGAGATGGAGTTCACTTCTCAGATGAGGGCAACAGAATTTTCATTCTGAATTTAAGACTGTGCATTGGTACCTACTTATAAGTACCTAAATGTACCATAAACCCAAAAGCTCTTCTCAGAGCTACCCTACATCTGATCACTCACAATTATTATTTTTCTCTAACTTTTTTCACTAATTTTCCACAAAATTCGCTCCCCGGAGCGCTACCCGGTTCGCTAACCGAAAGCTAACCTCGCAGAATTTTTTAAAAAAAAGTTTTTTTTTCCGCACATATAAGCCTCCTCAGCCACGCTCAGAAAACCTAGGGGGTCAAGATAAGTCTACCATGACCCCTTCTACCCATTCTAAACATTATTTGCCCTCCATCTTGTATCTTAATGCGACCGAAACACAAAATGGTGGACTCCCGTGACGCTTAAGGTTCGCTAACCGGGCCGCTTCCCGGAAAGCGGTCCAAAAAAAAGGTGGGAAAGTAATTTACAGAAAAACGACTAGAGACACTCTCACCAAATATACATTAGCTCATACTACATAACAATCCCTTCCATTCTCACAAATTTCATTGAAATTTCATTTAGCCATTTAGCCTGTAGACCTCTCCAAGTACCGTGAGGTAAATTACTTCACAAAACACATCTGAAGTGTTGGAATTGACAACCAATGAAAATGTTACTTTCATTTTCTACTTTTATTACCTGACATTTGATTGGTTATATACCTGTATATATATAAAGGGAGAGAAGGAAACACAGCCATTTTGACTACTACTTGTTGTTGTATATATCATTTAGAATATCAATAATAACATCAACTTGTTTCTAAAGGTAAGTTGTTATTTTTAAAACTGAAGTATATTGTGCACTATAAGTAAATATGGTAAACTTTTTCAGATAGTTATATACTATCCCTCTGTAAGAGTTAGACATTGAGAAAGGCTTCTTTATTATAATTATGGACTGATTTAGGTTTCTGTGGTATAATTATAAATTTACTTAGGCTTCTTCACAGGCACTTTTTAATAGTACTAATTCACGCCTGAAACCATACAGTGCCCATAGATTACTTCTCTGGTATAAACTCACAAGTGCCTGTCTGAACTTAAACCCAACAGTGCCCTATCTCTACTGATATATTTATTTTTTATGCAAATTACAGCAATAAAATGGAAGGTGAGCAGAATGTTTCCTTCGAAATTGTTCTGGAGACCAACACAGAAAAAGAAATTGAGGACAATGATGACTCTGATTTCATGGATCAATCACGGGACCATGAATTAGTTCAATGTGTGGAATCAGTGGATCATTTACTTCATTATGATGACGGTCAAATGTTTGAACTTATGTTCACTGAACAAGAACACATATCAGACAGTGAAATGCTAGACGTTCTATTAAATTTCGAAAAACAATCCGAAAAATAAAATTATATGTAATATTAAAAAATTGTTTGAGTCTTTAATCATTTTTATATGTAATTCATAAAGTAGTTAAATGTAAGAAATGTTATTAAATTTTGAAACACAATCACAACAATAAAAAATTGCTGAAAAAATAAAAATATTAAAAAAAAATCAACAAAACCAACAAATAATTAACATACAGTATTAGAAAAGTCTTTCATTCTTTTATCCATAAAGTTCGCTGCCCAGAACGCTTTCCGGTTCGCGAACTTGGCGCTTACCACGCAAAAAAAAAATTTTTAATTTTTTTTTTTTGGACCCTCCTAGGCCCTTTTAAAACCTCCACATAAAACCTAGGGGGTCAACGAGGATCTACTATGCCCCCTTATGGTAATTTCCCCCTTTGTTTTGGCCTCCTCTTGTCTCTCGATCCTACCGAGAGACAAGATGGCAGCCGCTCCGGACTGTTTAGAATGTTGACAGACACCGGAGGGCCAATCAGCTTCGCATCGCAAAGTTCCGATACGCGAAAGGTTCGCTAACCGGATCGCTGCCCGGAGCGCTGTTACAGATATATATCTTGATTTAAACGTTAATTTCTCAAAATCCACTGGAGCACATATATTGAGACCTAGCAAAGGCACATCGGGCTAACAGTCCCTACAATTTTGCCAAGTTTCGTGAAAATCCATTCAGCCGTTCGGGCTAAAAGTGAGTCCAACCGCCCTATGGAAATTAACATGGGAAAAAGGCGTTTTGGGACCCCCCTTTTTTCTCGGCCCCCCCTCCACAAAACCCCCCCAAATTTTCAAGGGCTGCTCAGAAACAAAATGTGCCATTTTCCTGAAAATTTCAGCCAATTCCGTCCACAAACGCAAAAGTTATTA
Source organism: Lissotriton vulgaris (assembly GCF_964263255.1). Taxonomy (NCBI): domain Eukaryota; kingdom Metazoa; phylum Chordata; class Amphibia; order Caudata; family Salamandridae; genus Lissotriton; species Lissotriton vulgaris. Next base: position 661,113,311 of record NC_141698.1, on the reverse strand, counting down.
GGCATAGAATTTTCAGAAATCCCATAGGGAAAAAATCCTAACTATATATACCTACTGGCGACCGCCAGTAGGTAATATATATATATCAGCACAAATCTTCAAACCTCCACTGCACAGCGGCGAGAGAAGAGACAGACCCCACGCTTTCCAGGCAAGATGTTTATTTAATCCTTGTGCCTTCCAAAATGCAACGTTTCGACTACTGACGTAGTCTTGTTCACACACCACATTGCACAAAGTGGAAACTTTTTTTATATCTTATGCAGTGAGGACACACCCTTCCGGGTCCCACCTCCAAACGTGAGTCACATGGTTTAACATTTAAAACAACCAAAACAGAGCCTTAATTAAAGGCACAGTGCACTGTGACGCCATGTAAGTATAACATTGTTGCAATCCAGAATAAAAACATTCATGTAAGCCTATTAACGTACTCACATTGATCACTCTGTGATTCTGTACACATAATTGAATATACAGTGGCATTATAACTGAATGTTTGAAATAACCGCATGAATGCGTAAAGGTTTCTTATGGAGGTTAACTAAGAACAATAATATGCATGAATGCTTGTTATTGGTCACATAAGTCACACATTAATCTCCCGCAGATAATTATATATACCGTGTTATTTTACCTAAAAATTCAAAAATAACCGCATGAATGCGAAAAAAAATCTCATAGGGTTGACCTGAGAATAATAATGTGCATGAATGCAATGTAAACTTCACAAAACTCCATAGGAAAATATCTGATTGTTCAACTTTCATGGACTTGCAACATAAATCTATTCCTTCAAATCATGGCGGTGCCCTGCAGTTTGTTGCTATAGCATAGAACAACCAAAAATATTGACTTTAAAACACCAAAACAGCACCTAAGTGTACTACACAATTGTAAACACATTATAGTCCCAATTTCCTATATATGAAAAAATATGTATATCTGTACATTGTTCATTTTTCCAATATCGTAATTATATAAGAACTATTTACATCAAAATTGTGTGTATAAAAAAAGAGTGCTTGAATAAATAACCAGTGTAGTGATGATCACCAAAAAAGAAATTCCCAAGTGTTTGTTTAAAAAACTGTGCTGTCTAGAGAACTAAACAGCCAGACCTTTAAGAGACAGGACAACAGAATACCTAAAAATAGGTGCTGGAATACAGGATTTCATATATATACACACTATATACAATTTTATTCATTGTACTCACGTTATATCCACTATGTACATTATCATGCAGAGTGTCTGTGCAAAATGTATGTTCCTACAGGAAGTTGTGCAAGTCCTCCGTCGCATTCAACCCATTGGGTTGTTTGCTGTCGAGTTTGATGATATATTGCGTTTCCAACCGTCGCAGTATTTTGTCACGATCGCCTCCTCGTCTGAGGGGGGCCACGGCGTCAATGACATAATAGGTAAGACATGACAAATCCCTATTGTGCCTGCTGTTGAAATGACGCGCCACTGGGTATGCCCCATCATGGTTGACTATGGCTCTGAGGTGCTGCAGTATTCTGACATGCACCTGTGCACCAGTACTGCCCACATAACGTAGGCCGCAAGTACAAGTTAAGACATATACCGCAAACTCCGTGCGGCAGTTGTAATTGCCTTGAATAGGAAATTCAGTATCAGTGAACGGAGTGCGATAATGAGTGGTATTTTGTCCAAACTTGTATGCCCGACAGGAGGAACATTTGTGAAATCCCTTTCTTCCAAACCATTGATCCATCCTAGGCAGTTCAGGGCTGGATTGTGATAACTTGCTGCGCATGCTAAACGCGCGCCTGAATGTAATTGTAGGCTTGTCAGGAGTTAGATCACGTAAAACTCCATCTGTTTTTAGGACTGCCCAATGTTTATTTACTATGGATTTGATCTTGCGGTGCTGTTGACTATAGGTTGTTATTAGTCTGCTGGAATTCGAGGTTGTATCACTCTCAAGGGGTTTAGATAATAACAAAGAGTCTCTAGTTCTTTCACCGCTCTTCCTCAATGCAATGGCAAGACAGGATTTGCTGTATCCTCTTGCCTCCAGTCTTGCAAGCATTGCGGATGCCCCTTCCTCAAATTTAGCCTGGGTGTTGCATATTCGCTTAAGGCGTAGCAATTCACCCAGCGGGATGCTCATAATGACATGTTGTGGGTGGCCACTGCTGGCATGAAGAATACTATTGCCAGCAGTGGACTTTCTGTGGAGGGCAGTGATGATCTGATTGTTGATGATATTGATAGATACATCAAGAAATTCAGCAGTGCTTTCACTAATGTTAGAAGTGAAAAATAAGTTGGAATGATTTTTGTTGAGTGCATCAACAAAAGTCCGAGCACTGCTAATGTCACCCTCCCACACACAAAAAATATCATCAATAAAACGCATCCAATATTTAACGCGTTCAAATCCAGCAATACCAGGTAGTTCCTGCTCCTCCTGAGGTTCCGTGACAATTGTAAGTGATGTTTTCGACTCGCACGAATATGGTCGAGTCTGGTATGAACCGCAAATGACGAGTTTAGTGGGTGTACGCAGTTTCGCTGTGCTAACCTAAATCGTTCGTCTGTTACGTGGGTATTTCTATCTGTACCCACGGGTTCCATCTTAGATACGGCATCCATTTTGTCTCTTGCCCTCAAGTAGCCAGCGAACGGACGTTGTCCGCTTCGCGACCCTGGGACTCCCAAGATATTTGTGGAAGACACATGTCCTTTGTAAGTGTCTTTATGACAAGGGGGATGATACTGTAAGGCAGATGGCCCCGCTCGAGGCCCATCTCGCCGTGCCGGTTTATTGTCTCAGCCGTGCATCTCATTAGGCACGTCCCTTTGATGCCTGTAGCTCGTGTTTTCCGATACCTCCCCTTTTACACCCTTTCCAATCTCCCTACTGTCTCCATCTTCCTCTGCACCTGTCCTTGTTCCTATTTCGATCTGTTTTACTGCTGATTGGAATGCACTAATGGTGGGAAGATGGGTTTTTACAGTTGGGAACCGCCAAATGTTTCCGCACTTATGTTCCGGACCTTGTGTGTATCAAAGTGACCAAAGCGACCCCTCTGGGGGATAATTGTGGGAACCGGGTCATAAACTTTTGTGTGCTATGCAACCCTATGGGAGAATTCTGTATAAAAGGAGCGATCCACAGAACCAATTTGAAGCAGTCTCCCCGAACTACACTCGTTGTATTTCCTGTGATTTCTGTGTTCCCCTGCAGCAAATAAACCTTGAATCTTTGACGCCGAAGGAAGTGTCCCGTGTCTCTGTGATTCGTACGCCGGAGCAGGTTACCCACGAAGGTTTCAGGTGTTGTCCCCTGGCACCGCTGGGTCCTAAATAACCCAGTCCTTCAGTTGGCGCCCAACGTGGGGCTGCATCAGTGGTACCGGTCCAAGCCCGACGATCGTGAGGAACTTCGTGTGAAATCTCCGAGGGAAGGTGCACTCCGCTTCATCGATCCTGTTGTCGAAATAAGTGACCCGAAGACTTTTCCCGCGAAGATTCCCGCCTCCTGACGGCTGCGACGGACTGCTGCCCTGACTGTAGACCTGTTTTGGCGCCTGGCGTAGACCTTGGTAGAGCGAGACAATTGACGGGCCTTCCTGGTGACGCCATCGATCTTTGAGTTAAGTATTTGTGGGTCGCTCCCAGAGTTCTTGGTTGTGGTTGCTTAGTGGTTGCATGGTTCCATTGCATTTGTAGTTCTTGGTACTTTGTTGTGTTGTTTGATGACTGCAGCCGCCAAAAACCGAGGGTTTTTGCTCTTTGCAGGGACTTGGTAAATCCCGTAACCCTTGACGTTTGTGAAACTCGGCTAGTGTGCAAGATGCCTGGTTGCAGTACTTTGTTCAGTTGTTTCAGACGTTGTGGTGCGGATTCCCGACTGGAGGACTCGTGTCCGATACCTCCGGTTGGAACTCCGACTTATGAACTGTACAGCAAACATGGGCTAGGCCCGATTACTTTTAATGATTATTGGATTCGTTATACTAAGAAGGATGGTGTCCTTAGTTGGCCACCTCACGGTAGCTTTGAGACCCCGATCTTAGATAATCTAGAGGCTAAATTGTTCGAGAAAAAGTCAAGGCCGGCCATGTTTGATGCCTTTCGGTTGTGGCGTAAAGAAGCCCGACAGAAAGAAATCAGACAGACTAAACGAAATCAGAGAGATGGTGTTGCTGCCATTGTAAAGAAAGCAGAGCAATTTCAGCGTGATAAGGAGGTTAAGGAAAAGGAAGTGTTCGATAGACTACAGCGTATGACTATAGATAAATGCTATCCTGCTTTGCCTACGGAGTCGGAAAAGAAGGAAGAAGCAGTTGAGGATCCTTTAATGTCCTATCTTATGAAGTCGCCACCTCCGTACGTACAGGGTGCCGCAGCTCCTGTGGTTCCTCCTGTACCTATTCTCCCACCTATTCTTCCTTTGCCTGTTCCTCAACCTGCACCCGTTCTTCCGACTGTTCCTGCTCCTTTGCCTGTTGCTATCCCTACTGCTCCTCCGCTTCCACATACTCCTGCTCCCGCTACTGCTCCTGCTCTGTTAACTCCTGCTGTTGCCTCTGTTTCTACTCCTTCACTTGTTAGTCCTGTGTCCTATACTTCTCCCTCTACTCGTAGTCGTACTACTCCTCTTGCGGCTAGCTTCTTTCATTCGCTCGGACCTGTTCTTGGGTCCGCTGGTTCCGATGGTCCTCAGAGACGTAGTCAGCTTCCTGGTAACAGAGAACGCGCTTCGCTATATAATATGGCGATGGGTTGGAAGACAAATCCTCTTAGAAATCCACCACGTGTTGTACTCAACACGTTTTGTCAATTCAATATACCAACCCAGAGATTTGTGTTCGAGGAAATGTGTAAGGTCCTTCGCGATCAGATATCGGCTGATGCACCTGACGAGGTGCTGACCGCTTTGTCTGATCTACAGCTTCAGTTCTCGACTGGACTGATAGTGGATACCAACATTCGACGTGCTGTTGAGCGGTTGCTATCTTTCCGTCCCACTCCTATACCTCAAGTCTTGTTTGTTGAGGATGTTGAAAGACAGCCAGTTGAGTCTGGTCAGTTTCTCATGCGAGAAGTTCCACCGGTATGGATGCCTGGCGATGCTACTGCTGTTCCTATTGTTCCGCCATATTTCCAGAGAGTGTGGATACATCTCCCATGGAAACGCTCAGAAGTGTTACAGGTGAAACAATCATTGCCTGACCCTCGCAAAAATCCTACAGGGTATTACAAAGAATTGTCGCAGCTCGTAGACGCTACGATAATGAATCTTGTCGATATTGATATGCTGTTTGGCAATGTCGTACCGCAACCGGTATGGGCTAAGATTCGTCAGGAAAATCATCCCAATGAATTAGGTGGTGATTGGGCTGCCATTGTAGCGGCGGGTGGTTTACAAACTGGTGGTGCTAAACCCGAGCAGTTGATTGCTGCTCTTCCTCAAAGAGAAATAACGTTAATGAAAACTCTTATGCCAGCTATGAGGGTAAATTGGGACAAACTGTCGGCTTGTAAGCAGAAGAAGGACGAGAGTGTCTCCGACTTCTTTACGAGGTTCGAGGAGGCATTCATCGACCATAGTGGTCAGGACATGGGTACTGAGGGTGGTCAGCGGTTGTTCGTGGATAAATTTGTTTCAAACTTATTGCCCGATTTGAGCAATAAATTAAAGAATTCAGAAAGTGCGTGGGCCGTTTCTACCTCAGCTCAGATATTGGCCACAGCACAATATTATGAGAACAGAGAGAAAGAGGAGAACGACCGTGCTGATAAAAAGACGAAAGAGCTTAAAACTAAAGTGTTGTTACAGCAGGCGTATCCTCCACGTTCGAATCAGAATGCTCCCCAACAGAATAGATCGCAGCCGCAATCGAACCGATCACAACCTCGTAATGACTCCTCTTCCCAAAGATCATCATTAGGGTACAATCAATGTGCTTATTGTAGACAGGAGGGACATATTAAATTCAATTGCCCTGTTCTGAACGATCGTAATAGTGGTAATTCATCTAGAGGAGGTCGTGGTGGTTCACAGCAGACATCACGCGGTAGGGGTCGTGGTGCTCAGAATGATCGTTCAGATAACTCATCAGATTCTAATAATTGTTTTGATCAACGTGGATCATCGCAAGGACGATCTGCGCAGTACAATGTAGACGATTACTACGTCGATCAGGGAACTGACGACAGTAATTACTAGGACAGCCAAAGACAAGGAGAGGGAGTGGTATCAGTTCCGGTTGATCAGAGAGGGCCTTACGTCGCAGTTGCTACATCGGGCGTCGTCGAGCCTTTTCTGTTGGACACTGGTGCAGCGAAAAGTTCTATTATGCATTTGAAACTCCCTGGCGCACCTTTGTCTGGCTTAACAAATGTTTCCGTTGGATTCTCTGGCGCCCCCGTTAGCAATCCAGTTTCGCGCCCTTTGCCCCTTACAATTGGGCCTCGTGAGCTCCAAGCTCCGTTGATTTTGACTACTGGTTGTGGTGAAAATCTTTTGGGCCTGGATTTGCTTAAACGTTTGTATGCAACTCTGTATTGTTCTCCTGCGGGTGTAAAGCTTACGTTGGGAGAGAGGGTTGTCTCTCCTATGTACTTGTCTCTCGATAAGCTTCCACCGGAATTGAGTTCTCTTCCTGCGTCTTTGTGGGCAACAGGTCCCAACGATGTGGGCCTGCTTGACATCTCCCCTTATGTTGTTCAGCTGAAATCTAATGTACGATTGCCACGTATTCCCCAGTATCGTATCTCTCTTGATGGTGAACGAGCACTGTTAGCGATCATCTATGATCTGATCGAGAAAGACGTTATTGAGGAGACGCGGGGAAACGTGTGCAACAGCCCTGTGCAGCCAATCCTTAAACGTACTGATCCTTCAAAGCCACCTGTTTATCGTTTTGTTATCGATTTACGGGAGGTGAATAAAATTGTGATTCCTCAGTTCCCCGTTGTGCCTGACATCACGGCGCTACTGACTCTGATTCCAGCTTCTGCATCATGGTTTTCGGTGATTGATTTGAAGAATGCGTTCTTCAGCATCCCGATTGCAGAGGAGAGCAGAGACCTCTTCGGTTTCTCTCTTGGTGGACGCAGCTTCCGGTTTAAACGCGCTCCTCAGGGCTACTGTGAAAGTCCATCCATTTACAGTCAAGCCTTGAAGGGTCAACTGGATGCGTTTAGGTTGCCGGCTGGTGCGGCCTTAATCCAATACGTCGATGACCTATTGGTGGCTGCAGATACTCAGGACATTTGCAAAATTGCTACGGTGTCGCTGCTGCAACATCTCTGCAAGTTAAATCACAAGGTGTCACCTTCTAAACTCCAATATTGTTGTCAAGAAGTAAACTATCTAGGTCACTTATTGTCAAAGGAGGGAAGGCGGTTGACCCCAGAGAGAATTGCAGCGATTGCGCGAATGGCTGTGCCAACAACCCAAAGAGATGTGCGTGCCTTTCTAGGTATCACGTCGTACTGCAGGCAATGGATTCCTAATTTTTCATTGCTAGCGAAACCATTGGTGGCTCTTACGTGCAAGGATGTTTCAACTCCTTTACCATGGACGGAAGAATGTCAGAAAAGTTTTTCTGAATTGCGTGACTCATTGTGTTTGGCTCCTGTGTTAGGTACCCCTGACTACAGCAAGCCGTTTACATTATATGTTCACGAGAGGGAAGGTTGTGCTTTGAGTGTCTTAACGCAACCTTTTGGTGGTAAGCAACGTCCATGTGCATATTTTTCCTCGACCTTGGACCCGGTAGCTAGAGCATTGCCGAGTTGTTTGAGAGCAACAGCGGCAGCTGCGGTGTCCATCCGACAATCAGCAGGATTGGTCATGGATAATATGCTTACGGTGATGGTTCCGCATGCAGTCGACACTCTTTTAAATCGTACGAAAACTCAGCACTTGACGAGTGCGAGGTTATCGGGGTACGAGTTGACGCTGTTGGCAAGTCATATTCAGATAAAACGTTGCAATGTTCTGAACCCGGCGACTTTGTTACCAATTAGCTCAGAGTCAGATGAAATAACAGAACACGACTGTTATTTGAGAACAGAAGAGGAAACAAAAGGTCGAGTGGACCTTAAAAACACTCCTTTGGAAGACCCAGATGGAACGCTGTATGTGGATGGTTCATGTTTTAAGTTGCCGAATGGCGATGTGACTACTGCGTATGCAGTTGTAACGTTGAATACTGTTGTTGAAACTGCAAGATTAAATCAGAATTCTGCCCAAGCTGCAGAACTGATCGCTCTCACTAGAGCGTGTGTGTTAGCGAAAGGGAAACGTGTGAATGTGTTTACCGACAGCCAATATGCTTTTGGCGTCGCCCATAGCTTCGGACGATTGTGGAGAGAGAGAGGTTTTCTGACATCGCATGGTACGAAGATTCAGCATGGCCAGCTTGTGAATGATCTTTTGGATGCACTTACGTTGCCTAAGCAGGTAGCGATTGTTAAATGTAGTGCACATCGTAAGGTGACGGATGATGTTAGTCGTGGTAATGCGTTTGCGGATGAGACTGCTAAGGAGACTGCCCGGAACCTTAGCACTCGAATGTATGTGACGAGTTCGGTTAGGTGGCCCGCAGAGTCGAGTATGTGTGAAGACACTATTGAGAGTATGAAAGAAATTCAGAATGAGGCCACCGAGACTGAAAAGACGAAGTGGAAAGAAAGTACGGGAAAGTTGGATGCAAATGGTTGTTGGATCGATTTATCGGATCAGAAAAGATGGATGTTGCCTGATGCGTATGTGCTGGCTGTTGTGACAATGGCGCATGGGTTAGCACATATTAGCGCGAAAGGTATTTGTAAGCTGCTGTCTCCTGTGTGGAAGAATGATGGTATCACGAAATGTGCTGAACGCTTGGTTAAGAACTGTATGGTGTGTATGTTGTACAATCCTGGTAAGGGAACCCCAACTCCTCCTGGTAGTTTTGCTCCCCCTTCATGTCCCTTTGAGGTGATCCAATTGGACTTCATCCATATGGAGCGATGCAATAACCTGAAATACGTTTTAGTCGTGGTTTGCGCATTCTCCCGATGGATCGAGGCCTATCCTCTCAAAGACAATACTGCTTTGTCCACTGCGAAAATCCTACTGAAGGAGTACTTTCCTCGGTACGGAATGCCTAGAGTTGTGTGGTCAGATAACGGAAGTGAGTTTGTGGGGAGTGTGATGAAGAGTGTGTGTAAGGGCCTTGGAATTAATCAAAAATTCCATAGAGCCAATCATCCCCAGTCAGCTGGTTTGGTTGAAGGGTATAACGGCACCTTTAAACTGAAGCTAGCGAAGATTCAGGCTACGACTGGTCTCTCGTGGCCTGATGCTTTACCCTTAGCATTACTGTCAACAAGGGCAACTGTACACTCCCGAGTAGGGCTTAGCCCCTATGAAATAGTGTTCGGTCGTCCTGCAAATGTCTGGGGGGTCCCTAGGCCAGGTGTGTTCTGTGATCTTGAGTACCCAATGTTGATCGATTATCTTCATGACTTGACTGCTAAACTGAGGTTAATTCACCAACAGGTTTACGAAGCATTGCCGACACAGACGGAGGGTCCAGGCCACCAGCTCCAGCCCGGAGACTGGGTGGTGACGCGGAATTTTTCGCGCAAGACGAATTTGGAGCCCAGGTTCACTGGACCCTTCCAGGTCCTCCTTGCCACGAGAACTGCTGTTCGTCTAGAGGGTCGGAAAAACTGGGTGCATGCCACCCATACGAAGAAAGTCCCTATTCCGTTGCCGGCAGACTCGTGGGTGAGGAGAGGCATTGCATCAACTGAAACCGAAGGATTGCCGGCGTTTGTACTTTTCAGCGACGCACAACCTGTCGGAGAATCCTCAGTGCAGCAGAAAGACACTGTTGAACATTTATCATCAAAAGACTCAAGACCAGAACACTCAACTGATCAGCAGGACGCTGTCTCTTCAACGGATCCTTTGTTTGACGAACAGACACGTCCTGGGAAAACCCGATACTTTTTGCGATCTAGCACTAAAGACTAATAAAAGATCCTGCTCTGATCCCTTGACAACCGCATTATCCCGTTTTCCATGATCAGTTTGAACATTCGTACCATTGTGATTATTTTTGTATATATACATTGAGTTTCGTTCCTTATACTTTTTGCTTCCACAGCCGAGAGACATTTTCGCATATACATACTTGTGAAATAAAGGCCGTAGGGCCGCGCGTGTACTTCCTTCTGGTTAGCAGGTCTTGACGCTAGGTTAAAGACCGTCGGTTCCTGGGAACTCCTAGGGATTGACTACTGCTACACAGAACGAAGTGCGTCAAGAAACGTTGCGGACGGTCGTAGGGGATGGCGTTTTCAAAGCTGATGGACTTGGAAGAAGCTCAGGCGCAAAGGTTCAAGTTACAACAACTCAGTCGTACCAAATGTTTTATGTTCCAAATATTTGTATTGCTTTTGACTGTTTCTGCATTATTGGCGGGTGGGGTGTACTACATGATGTCTTGTTTCCTATCTCCTGTCGTACCTACTCCTACCCCTGATCCTAAACTTACCACTGTTGCATCTCCCCATTCTTTTCACATCTTACCCGAACACGAGCAGGCTAGACGTGCAGAATTCCGCAACAATTCCTTTATTCAGCTCCTTCACCAGCATCAGTTAGTGGTTAACACTACTAATTGTTGGGTGTGTGGGTTGATGCCACATACTACGGATAAGGGAATTCCATATCTGGTGTTACCGTATAGTTCCCAAGGGTCCGCTCGAGCATTTCAAACAATGTTTCGAAGCGCACTAGATTCCTCCCCCAATCGAGAGCCACGTTCTCCCTACTTTGGCCCTGGCTCGTATCACAAGCCTTTGTCCATAGCGATAGAAGACTTAGATAGAGATATCTACGAGCCGTCGCTCATTCCAGTGGAAGAGGTACAAGCCTATAGGGTCCTGAGTAAGGTTGAGTATAGTGCGCTCACGAGTGATAAACAGCTTAAGAGCTCGCCTCCGATATGGGTCGTACCCCACATCGGTAATTTTTGTCTAATGGGTCGTGGCCGAAGACCGAAAGCCCGACTTGGAGAGAGTGCTTGCACCGAAAATTACATGCTGCCGATGATCTCGTCCCCTGTGTTTCTGGCTGCCAAGGGTACCTACTTTGTCTGTCATGATCGTGCGTATGCATGGTTGCCCTCTGACTTCATGGGCTCATGTTTTATTGCAAATTTGTTGCCTCCGACGTTCACTGTAGATGCAGATTATCACAAGACTAGAGTTGTGAGAGGCGTAATTAGCGAAGAGGATACTGCCGGTCAAGAGGCAGGAGACTTTTTCAAGGGTTTCCTCCCGTTTTGGGGACCTATGGTTAATAGTAGGAACCTGAGACAGTTGACTCGAGTGGTAGAATCGACGGCTAATATTACTGCCAGTGCCCTTGGTAATATCACCACAGAACTTCAGGCGGATAGACTTATGACGTTACAAAACCGTATGGTTTTAGACGTGATCTTAGCAGATCGAGGTGGGGTATGTAAGGTGATCCATTCGAGCTGCTGTATTTTCATTCCTGATAATGCTCCGACCGTCTATCAAGCCATCTCAAAGTTGCATAAGATCTCCGAATCCATACACGTGGATGTAGGGGATTGGACGCTACTTGGGTGGTTTTGGGGCCTGATGTCGACTTGGGGTTGGAAGATTCTGATGATTATCGGAGTTGTCGTGGCGTTCCTGTTCACGTGTTGCCTTTGTGTGCAGTGCGGTCCTGCCTTATGTGGCCTCTGTGCTACAACGTGTATAAGACAGCCGCCTGTTACCAATGGAACTCGGTTGGACAGAGCTATGCTGCAGCAACATCTAGATGGTCTGATGAATATCGAGTATGATTCCGACTAGTGCTTGCCTACATGAGGGCAAAAGGAGCGTCTGAGGTTCCGTGACAATTGTAAGTGATGTTTTCGACTCGCACGAATATGGTCGAGTCTGGTATCTATCAATCAATCAATCAGTGACACTTGTAGAGCGCGCTACATACCCGTAGGGTCTCAAGGCGCTGGGGGGGGGCCGCTACTGCTCGAACAGCCAGGTCTTCAGCTTCTTCCTGAAGGAGAGGTGGTCTTGGGTCAGGCGCAGGTCGGTCGGGAGGGAGTTCCAGGTCTTGGCGGCCAGGTAGGAGAAGGACCTTCCTCCTGTAGTCGCTCTTCGGATGCGGGGGACGGCGGCGAGGGCGTGGTTGGCTGATCGGAGGTGGCGTTTGGGTGCGTAGAAGTTGATCCGGCTATTGAGGTAGCTCGGGCCTTGGTCGTGTAGGGCTTTGTGTGCGTGGGTGAGGAGGCGGAAGGTGATTCTTTTGTTGACGGGGAGCCAGTGAAGGTCTCTCAGATGTCCGGTGATGTGGCTGGTTCGTGGGATGTCGAGGATGAGTCTGGCTGAGGCGTTCTGGATCCGCTGGAGTCTCTTCTGGAGCTTGGCGGTGGTACCGGCGTAGAGGGCGTTGCCGTAGTCCAGTCGGCTGGTGACGAGGGCCTGGGTGACGGTCTTCCTGGTCTCGGTGGGGATCCACCGGAAAATCTTCCGTAGCATGCGTAGGATGTTGAAGCACGCCGAGGAGACGTTGTTGACTTGTCTGGTCATGGAGAGGGAGGAGTCCAGGATGAAGCCCAGGTTGCGTGCATGGTCTGTCGGTTTGGGTGCGGTGCCCAGGGCGGGGGGCCACCAGGAGTCGTCCAAGGCGGAGGGGGAAGAGCCCAGGATGAGGACCTCCGTCTTGTCCGAGTTCAGTTTTAGGCGGCTGGTCGTCATCCACTCGGCTACCTCTCTCATCCCTTTGTGCAGGTTGGCTCTGGCGGAGGCGGGGTCGTTGGTCAGGGAGAGGATCAGCTGGGTGTCGTCGGCGTAGGAGATTATGCTGAGGTTGTGTTTGCGTACGATGGCCGCGAGGGGGCTCATGTAGACGTTGAAGAGAGTGGGGCTCAGAGATGATCCTTGAGGGACGCCGCAGATGACTTCGGAGGCCTCTGACTTGTACGGTGGTAGGCGGACTCTCTGTGTTCTTCCGTCGAGGAAGGAGATGATCCATTCCAGCGCCTTGTCCTGGATTCCGATGTTGCTGAGGCGCTGTACTAGGGTGCGGTGGCAGACCGTGTCGAAGGCCGCGGAGAGGTCTAGGAGGATGAGGGCTGCTGTTTCTCCATTGTCCATCAGGGCTCGGATGACATCAGTGGCGGCGATGAGGGCGGTCTCGGTGCTGTGATTGGCTCGGAAGCCGGACTGTGAGGGGTCGAGGGATCCATTCTTCTCGAGGAAGGCGGCCATCTGCTTGTTGACGGTCTTCTCGATGACTTTGGCTGGAAACGGGAGGAGCGAGATGAGGCGGTAGTTCTTGAGTTCGGTGGGGTCCGCTGTTGGTTTCTTGAGTAGAGCGCTGAGTTCGGCGTGTTTCCAGCTCTCAGGGAAGGTGGCGGTGTCGAAGGATGTGTTGATGATGTCTCGCAGGTGGGGTGCGATGACAGCGTCGGCCTTGTTGAAGACGTGGTGAGGGCAAGGGTCGGTTGGTGATCCGGAGTGGATGGAGTTCATCGTGCGGATGGTGTCTTCGGTGCTGATCGGGGTCCAGGCGTGGAGGGTGGTGGTGGGGGGTGATTGTTCGGTCATGGTGTGCGTTGGATGGTTGTTGAAGTTGTTGTGTATGTCCGCGATCTTGTTGTGGAAGTATGAAGCGAGGGAGTTGCAGAGGTCTTGCGATGGGGTGATGTCGTTGTTTCCTGCGCTGGGGTTGGAGAGCTCTTTCACGATGTTGAAGAGTTCCTTGCAGTTGTGTGCGTTGTTGTCCAGCCGTTCCTTGAATGCTGTTTTCTTGGCGGCGCGGATCAGCTGGTGGTGCTTCCGGGTGGCAAGCTTGAAGGAGGTCCTGTTGTCCGGTGTAGGTTCCCTTCTCCAGACTTTCTCGAGGGCTCGGCAGTTCTTCTTGGAGCTCTTGAGTTCGTCGGTGAACCAAGGGGCTTTCTTGCTGCCGGGTCTGCTGGGCGGGGTCCTCAGCGGGGCGAGCTCGTCCGCGCAGATGGTGATCCACTTCGTGAGGTTGTCGGCGGCCTGGCTGGGGTCCGCTGAGCTGGCAGGAGGGTGCTGGCTCAGGGAGGTGGCGAGCTGGTCTGCTGTGATCTTGTTCCAGCTTCTGCGGGCGGCCTGTTGCTGGTGGTGGTGGGTCGTCGTTCTCTTGAAGGTGAAGTGGACGCAGCTGTGGTCCGTCCATTGAAGCTCTGTGGCGTGGCTGAAGTCGATGTCTGTGCTGGATGAGAAGACTGCGTCGAGTGTGTGTCCGGCGAGGTGGGTGGGGGTGGACACCAGTTGCTTGAGTCCCAGGTTGGCGAGGTTGTCCAGTAGGGTGGTGGTGTTGCGGTCGTTGTTGTTCTCCAGGTGGAAGTTGAGGTCCCCCAGGAGGATGAACCGCAAATGACGAGTTTAGTGGGTGTACGCAGTTTCGCTGTGCTAACCTAAACCGTTCGTCTGTTACGTGGGTATTTCTATCTGTACCCACGGGTTCCATCTTAGATACGGCATCCATTTTGTCTCTTGCCCTCAAGTAGCCAGCGAACGGACGTTGTCCGCTTCGCGACCCTGGGACTCCCAAGATATTTGCGGAAGACACATGTCCTTTGTAAGTGTCTTTATGACAAGGGGGATGATACTGTAAGGCAGATGGCCCCGCTCGAGGCCCATCTCGCCGTGCCGGTTTATTGTCTCAGCCGTGCATCTCATTAGGCACGTCCCTTTGATGCCTGTAGCTCGTGTTTCCCGATACCTCCCCTTTTACACCCTTTCCAATCTCCCTACTGTCTCCATCTTCCTCTGCACCTGTCCTTGTTCCTATTTCGATCTGTTTTACTGCTGATTGGAATGCACTAATGGTGGGAAGATGGGTTTTTACAGTTGGGAACCGCCAAATGTTTCCGCACTTATGTTCCGGACCTTGTGTGTATCAAAGTGACCAAAGCGGCCCCTCTGGGGGATAATTGTGGGAACCGGGTCATAAACTTTTGTGTGCTATGCAACCCTATGGGAGAATTCTGTATAAAAGGAGCGATCCACAGAACCAATTTGAAGCAGTCTCCCCGAACTACACTCGTTGTATTTCCTGTGATTTCTGTGTTTCCCTGCAGCAAATAAACCTTGAATCTTTGACGCCGAAGGAAGTGTCCCGTGTCTCTGTGATTCGTACGCCGGAGCAGGTTACCCACGAAGGTTTCAGGTGTTGTCCCCTGGCACCGCTGGGTCCTAAATAACCCAGTCCTTCACTCCCACAGCCCCACGTGCAAGCAAGGGTAGCTGGGAGAGAAGCAGGAACCCATGGCTACACCACGTATTTGCTTCCATATGTCCTTACCAAACAAGAAAAAGTTGTTGTTTAAACACCACAATACCAAGTTACAGATCATTTTGTTGTGGCTATAGTATGCACATGACTTACGTCCCAGGAAATGCTTTATACCCTCGATTCCTTTGTGGTGTTCGATACACGTGTATAAAGATTCAATGTCCAGGGTTATTATACACCAGTCCTTTTGCCATGGTATGGCTTCCAATTTGGATAAAAAGTCACCAGTATCTTTGATGTAACTAGGTAATCCCTGGACATGTTCTTGTAAATAAAAATCTATGTATCGAGAAACATTTTCACCCATACTGTTAATTGCGGAGATGATGGGTCTCCCGGGAGTTGGATTTTGTCTCTTGTGCACCTTTGGAATTAGGTACATATGCGGAATGACTGGATGTTCCTTCAGTAAAAATGAACATTCAGTGGAGGTGATTAGGCTATCTCTTTTATAGCCTAACAGCATTTTTTTGATGCTCTCCTTCGCTTGTTTGTATTGAATGCCGTTGCTAAGTACATAACAATTTTCGTTGTCCAACTGACGTTTTGCTTCCGCAATGTATTGCTCCTTTTGTCACAACACTATGTTCCCCCCCTTGTCTGAGGGACTCACAATGATTTCTTGGTTTTTAGATAGCTTGGTCATTAAATTGTGATACTCCTTGGTTGGAAAACTGGACATGTCCTTTTAAGTGTAGACCTTTTTGTTAAGTCTTTTTAGGTCCTCCACAATACAGTCATGATAAATGTCCACCGCATCCTTCGGCATGACGGGGACAAATTTACTCTTAGGTTTGAAGGGACTTTCACCAGCACCTTTCTGGGGGACATCAATTTCACGCAATTCCCTTTGGGTGTCAGGAACATCCGCATTTGTATCCGTTGCTGGATTTGCCTTGTTGAGATTACACAGAGTGATGAGAGTTCTCGCATCATTTGCTGGTACCAGAGCGGGACTCTGCTCACTACTTGCTTTTTTGTTAGAATCCGTTGTGATGGCATCAGGTTTTGATTTAATCGCATAGAATTTTTGCAGTTTTAATTTTCTAATGTAGAGGTAGACATCAGCTCTGGTGTTTGTATAGTTAAAAGAGCTCTCAGGGCAAAAATTCAAACCTAATTTGAGGATCTGTTCTTCAGCAGTGGTTAACGTCATGTCCGATAAATTGACTATTCTACTTGCGTCAATTATTGCTTGTTGGTTTTCTTTTTGAACCATTTCTTTTTTGGCAATTGCGGCTCCTTTGGCGCGCTTTCTTCTTGCCCTCCGCCTTGCATTTTTCCTTTTCCTGCATTGCGTGAGCGTGTCCGCGGGCCTTGCACTTGCATTTGAGCCTCGACCAAAAAATCAATCTCCTCACCTAGATCAAGAATATCAAGAGAGGGATTATCTTCTGTTAGACTTGATAAAGACCCGCATGTGCTGGATGAGCCAGCTAAAGAAATGGTATCCGTGGACGTTGTTTCAAGATTCTCCATTGCTGTGCCCGAGTTTTGTTGAGATATATATATATATAGGCTTTTATTAGGTATAGCTGCAGAACTTTTTGTGATTATTATTATTATTTTTTTTATGGTCATTGAATTGGAAGTCACTGGCTGGTACACAGGCTGACCTTAGTTAGAGCATAATATCTAGGCACACATTGGTTGTTCTTTTTTTTTAGGATTTGTTGGTTGAGTATACTAACATGTATATTAATTGTGGAGTAATACTGCTGAAAAATATTTTGTGAACATTATTGAAGGCCACTGCCAAATGCAGAAGACTGGTTCGTTAGTGAGATTCAATAACTAGGGAGATTGTAAATGCATTTATGTAGCCCCATGTGTATTTATCTGCCACTGACTAACTGAAGAGATTCTGTACGCTAAGTATCGTGAGCACCATAATTGTCACAGACATACTATTTTGATGCTACTACCTATTTTTTACTAGAAGATACAGATGAGCTATAGTGGACAGCAACCAGTTGAGGTAGTTCTGCACATATTAGATAACAAAATAATAGCAGTACAGAACACTAGCGCACAAACTCTGACGAAATTTAACAGTCGCCAAATTCCCTTGATATCTAAAGCGTGGAACTTGTTGGGAATCCCACTCACACAGGGTACTGAGAGAAGAGTATCTAGTGAGACTGTACCGCACAACGCGAACCTATAGATCCCCTACCCATAGCTCACACCTTACACTTGAGGGACCACAGTACTCACAGGGCTCCCCCTCTGTGAGGGACACTCAAGACATACCTTTGCAACTACCACTGATGTTCCCATCAACATAAGATACTACTGAACTCCCCTCCACAGAATTAATTCAGTCAGAGGGAAGTGTAGTAAATAGCAAAAGCCCTGATCTCACCCACCAGCATTCATTCACACCATCTCCTCCAAGCACCAACTGCCCGGAGAGGCAGGGAGATTCACAGGATACCCACGCCCCACTAGGCTGTGATCATCACGCATTATTATTACAAGCACTGCACAATCCCAACTTACCCCTGGTTTGTGAGCATCACGCACGGGAGCTACATGACCAGCTGCAGCAGCAGCCATCACCAAGTCTCATAGAGCTGCTACAAAGACACCCTTCCACAGCGCATTATCCATTATTGTGGGCATATTTACAAAACCGCCTGTTAGGAGAATACTAGTGTCACATTCACTGCCACAGATTGCCCACCTCAGAGGTAGCTCTAGGATATGAGCAGACAGCCCTCACAATACCAAACACTACAGACCAGGGTACACATAGAGGACGGTCATGTTACTGCCCTTTCTGAGGATCTAACAGCATCCTCTGTTCATGTTTCACCATTGACAGGTACAGTCATCTTGACACTAATCTCAGCCCTGGGAATTGACACAACAGACTCACAGCAGGTGAGATTGACTATAGCACCTAGTGAAGTTACACCTGTATCCCTTTCTATACACAACGCTGAGGAATATGACAACGCCTTTGCAACACGTGATAAAAAACTTTTCAGCTCAGGAAAAGAGTATCATGAAACATTGTATCGAGCTTCACAAGAGCACACAAAACATGCTACACCCATGGCCCAGAGAAGGTACCTTTGATAGGATGATACTAGATCATGCTAGAACATACCTGGAGGGTAAATACTCTGGTAGTAAGCTCAAAAAACGTAAGGACACCCTTGGCATGTGGAGTGTTTTTAAAGAGAATGACACACCACCTACACCCACGGCACCTCCACTAGCTTATGACTCAGGTGGTATGTATCTAGAACGTGTTATCAAAACTGACCTAGAACCCTCATCAAATGATCGGGCAGCCATAGGCCATGACGATATCTCTATCCCAGAAGTCTAAGATGAGACACGAAACAGTATGCCCGAGAATACACAGGGCCAGCTATCCCTAAGCTCCCAAGGCCCAGTGATGCAGGGTGCCACTTCAGGAATACCAGGTCAAATTGACGCGCTATTTACAATAAAAATGACTCCTGCATCCAACTCTGCAGGCCCCCAGCTGGAAGAGGACTGAGAGAGCGATTGGGCCTCTGGCGGTTCACAGCACAGCTCCCACATGCCACTCCCCAGACTTAACCGCCCAGCCCCCACACCCTATACTAGAGATCAGGATACCGCGGGACAAGAACTAGACACTGTGGCCCATTCTTGTCCCCTAGCCAGCAGCATTACAACACACAGACACACCAGAGTGGGTGGCAGCCCCTGAACACTGGTCCTAGGCGAGAGGAAGAACACCTGCTACAATTCAGTAAAGAAAACAGGGACAGCAAACAATATCCCTTTGAGGTATTCACTAAAAGAGATATCAGCAGATGGAGGACAGAGCAGGATTTATACCAAAGAACTGGTAGTGAAGCAGGGAAGCAGGGGACATGTCAGATGAACAGTGTTCAAGAAACCTCACTGATAATACAGCAACACTCCGACGACTGTCTGTACAAATAGGCAGAGTAGATGATAGAATGACTGAAATGATGGGTGACTTGGGCCAATTTAGTAGAAGACAGCAACCAACACTCAATGAATTAGCAAGTACTGAAAACAGAGCAGAGTCACACAGTGGTGGGGTCCCAGCTATTATGCGACCGCAAGAGCCATGGATATACTTACATCAGGAAGCCCAAGGTTCAGGCCCACCATAGAATAACACAGCACCTTTCCGTTCAGCCCACTTCAGTGTACCCCAAGCCCCACCAACGGTCATTAACTACAACCCCCAGATGACACCACCACAGACACCTGCACGCCAGGCATCACCCCCAGTGGTTGCATCACGCAGGATAGTAGCATCAGAGCTAGACATAGACAATTTGGACCTGCCAAATGTGCTTTAAAGAGCAGAAAAAATGGAAAAGGCAGAGAAGAACAGAAGTAGAAAATCTTGCAGTGTTAGGCAACCATGGGAGACCTGATGATATCCCACAGGAATATTATGTATCCGGCACAGCACGCCTGCGCACCACCAGATCTAGAGTACAACACCACATGGCCCTTAGCAGGCCAGGACAGTCATTGAACAACGATCTGACACCAAATGAGATAGTTATACGTGGAGAAGCGTCTGACTACTATGTCAATCCATTCTCAGATGACTTGGCAGGCTGGACAGAAGCTAATGCACCCCAAATGAATGTTTGGCCCCGAGATGGGTCTTTTGAACCAGAGGAAATGGCCGTTGCTGAAGAATGTATCTTGCAGGGGGCAGGAGATGACGATTGGGACTACAACTATATGCGCCAAGGCCTAGAGGTCTGGAAGAGATATGCCCGAAGGTATGACACAACAAGGCCCACAGGGGTAACACGCCAGCTACCCCTGTTGTTTAAAAATGTCTGGGACCGCCCCATGTATTTCCCTTGGTCCCTTATGGACGAAGAAAATTTGAAGAAAGAACTCCCACCCTTCACAGAGGGTGCTGGAAAGTGGATACAAGCCTTTGAAAAACACACTGCAGGTGTGCCATTGGCTGTTGGGGATGTAAAAAGTCAGCTCACATCCCTGATTGGAGAGGATGCAGATGATATGTTAACACGCATTGACCACAGACTTTCCACCACTAACACAAAATTCAATGGTAATCCTTTCAATAAAATAAGGTCTGCCCTATGGAGTGAACTACGCCGGAAGTTTCTCGATGTCCCAGACATCGGGTCCCTAATGTCACAAACAATGCAAAGTAATGGAGTACATTTCAAGGATGAAGGAAAAGTGGCATCAGGAGTTAGGAGAAAAATGGGACGTGACTGGAGGTAACTGTAGGTTCTTCTACCACACAGTTAAGAAGGGACTACCCACTGCAGTACAGGACAAGTTAGATAGAATAGTAGCAATGGGATGCAAACCCTGGCCAGAAATACAACATCACATCATTCACTTTTGCAAGAAGGAGCAGGAGCAGGAGAAAAAGAGGCAATTAGCAATTAAAAATGCAGCTGCTAAATTAGTACAACAAAACTAAAGAAAAGGGAGGCTCTTGACGCAGTTATGGTAGCTACACCAGTAAGTCAAATGACTGCTGTCACTAACTTTCCACAAAATGCCCAGAATGCACTAGGAGGTAACACGCAGGTAGCCACACAACCAATGCAGACACAGCCCTTCCATGATAATGGACAACAACAGCAGTATAATGATAACCAGCAGATGAGGTCTGCAAATACTGGGATGTGAGGGAGGGGTAGAGGATCAGGCTTTCAAAGATCTGCACCCCAGCCAGGAGCTCGACTGTGTTACTACTGTCAGCGGCTAGGTCACTTTATAAAGGACTGCCGTACTGAAATGAAAGATGATGAGAATAGGTCAGCAGGTAGAGGACATCCACAGCAAATTCAGGCACCAATACAATA
Source organism: Lissotriton vulgaris (assembly GCF_964263255.1). Classification (NCBI taxonomy): domain Eukaryota; kingdom Metazoa; phylum Chordata; class Amphibia; order Caudata; family Salamandridae; genus Lissotriton; species Lissotriton vulgaris. The sequence continues at coordinate 661,092,110 of NC_141698.1, read as the reverse complement.
CGTTCAGCAGCAGCAACAGCCACTGCAGCCCAACGTAGTGTACACCTACCCTTCTCCAGCACAGCAACAGCAAATGCTGCAGCAGGTACAATTACAAACACCTGTGATGGCCCAAGTACAGCCCCCAGTTCAACAAGCACAGCCACAACTGCTTCAGCAACAAATGCCTGTGTACGAAATGGTGCCACAGACACAAGTTCTTGTACCTCAGGGAGCCACAGTACTGCCCCCGCCAATTCAGTTTTGCAGAGCACCATCCAGCAGTACCGGGCTGGAGGATATTCAAGTTAGGACAGCCACCAGGCAAACCTAGTGTGTCCCTTGTTGTCGTGTCTCACAAATATTAGAGAGGATCCAGTTGTGTATGTCACGATTAACAACAAAACGTATCGTTTTCAGATTGACACAGATGCCACATTCTCCTGTATAAGGGAAGGAGCACTGCCCATCTCCAATCAAAGTGCAGACACACAGGGTTTCTCTGGGGCAATAACAAGGGTCCCTTTCACAACACCAGTACCATTGGAAGTAGGAGGTAAATGTATTCAGCAACGTCTGCTTTACTCAGCACAGTCCCCAGTAAATCTCTTGGGACGTGATCTCATGGCCAAGTTAAATATGACAATACACTTAAGTAAATATGGCACAATGACTTGCTCCATTCCTGGTACAGCATTGACCAGAATGATGGCTGTCACTTTGGATTCTTCCCTGAGGGATCAGATAAGAGCCGGCCCAATGGATGAGCAAGCATTCTCCACAGTGGTACACATTGTCATTGCCAACCCACCAGAGATGAATGGGCGCACTGTCCAGCTTCCCAAAGAATTTATTGTCCGCCCTCAATCACAGACTATGCCAGTGCCAGACAAAAATATGATCCTAGGAATACACTGTCTCGAAATAACACCAACATTCAGCCTTTTTAGCCATAGATGACTTCGCCTACACATGGGCCTGCATCATTTTCATTGAGCCAGGACATCAGGTGAGAAACATTTCAGATAAAGAACTATTCGGTGATCCTGAGGAACATTTGAAAACAGAAACTATGTATCGAAATCCAGTCCCCCTTAAGAACACCAGCTCCACCCACAGTAATTGATGCTGCACGTGACTCAGACTTAGCTCAGGTACCCAGCATCCTTTGGACCACAGGTCCCAATGATGTGGGGCTCATTCGATCAGCTACACCATTCAGAGTAACACTGAAAGAAGGCGCCATTCTTCCCAGAGTTCGCCAGTATCCCTTGTCTAAAGAAGCAGAAGAAGGAATTGCCCCTACCACACAAGCATTACTAGATCAAGGTGTGATATATCCCTGTATCTCACCTTGTAACACATGTCTTTTTCCTGTACGCAAACAACAAACAAACCAATGGAGGCTAGTTCATGATCTTCGCTCAATTAACAGCATAGTGGTCCCAGAATTTCCCATTGTCCCTGACTCTTCAGTGATCCTTACTAACATCCCTCCCAATACCAAGTACTTTTCTGTCATTGACCTGAAAAATGCCTTTTTCAGTGTCCCATTGCTGGCTGACAGCCAGTTTTTATTCGCATTTTCGTTAAAAAATAGGCAGTTCACATATAAAAGGTTACCTCAAGGCTACTGAGAGTCGCCCAGTGTGTTCAACAGAGTTGTCAAAGACGATTTGTCAAACTTCCAGTGAGACAGCACTCTACTACAGTATGTCAATGACATACTGCTCTGTAGCACCACAGAGAAAGAATGCCGTCAGGATACAATTGCTCTACTTACAATACTAGCACAGAGAGGATACAAAGTAGACAAACAAAAACTGCAATACTGTCAGGAGGAAGTGCAGTGCCTAGTTCAAATGATTTCAGCATCAGGAAGAAGATTTACACCAGGAAGAGTAGAGATAATAAGGAACACTCCAGAACCCCAGACAGTCAAAGACATGCAGAAGTTCCTAGGACTAGTGAACTACGTCAGACAGTGGGTCTTTGATTATTTTACTATCACTGTACCACTCCTGAAAGCTGTCAAAATGGCTAAAGACAGGCATAACAAGATTGACTGGACACCTGATATGACATCAGCCTTTACAAAATTGAAAGAGGAGATTACAAATGCACCAGTGTTAGGCTCTCTTGACTACACAAAGAAATTCTATCTGTTCACTCACTGCAATGGACAGGTCATGACAGCAGTCCTCACCCAAAAGTACCCCATGGGCCACAAACCAATTACATATTTCAGTGGTATGTTAGATTCAGTGATGAGGGGCCATTATCCCTGTGAACAGGCTTTATCAACTGCAGCATTTGCTGTTGCAAATAGCACCCCCATAGTTATGGGTTCCCCTCTGACACTGTATACGGAACATGCTGTCTTTGCAATAATACAAAAAGCTAAAACGACCCTCACCACACAAAGAGTGTCAGGATACGAGGTCATACTGTCATTGCCATCCTTGAAGGTTGTTAAATGTCACACTGTGAAACCAGCCACGATCTTTGCCCACCCCGTTGCCACCACTGATGATGACACTCATGATTGTGCCACATACTGTCCAGACGAGTCAGGAACAGCTAAAGAGGACCCATTACCAGACAGTACAATCTACTTTGTTGATAGTTCTTCTACCATTGATCAAGAGACAGGGATAAGGTACACAGGAGCAGCAGTAGTCAGGGCACAGCAGAATAACTCCTCAGACTCTCTAGGCATTTTACAACAGATAGCATTGACGTCACATTACTCAGCACAAGCAGCAGAATTAGTGGCACTGATTGCAGCCCTCAAGCATGGGGCTGATGATAGAGCTACTGTATATTCTGATTCTGCTTATGTCACCACGACAACACATTCAAGCATCCTGAGATGGAAAAGGCGTGGATTTCTCAAAACAGATGGCACGCCTGTGAGCACAAACAGTTACTTGAGGAACTAATAGATTCATTGACACTGCCAACAGAGGTAGCTGTAGTAAAATGTGCTGCACATACAAATGGCCGAGATTTCGTGTCCAGGGGAAATACCATGGCAGATTGGGCTGCAAAAGCAGCAGCACGAGGGCCCCGAACTGTACAATCTCCACCCCCTGAGCAAAATGACTGTGCCCCCATTCTGCTTGCCCTAGATGCACCCTCAGCAGGGCAAGAAGATACACAAGATACAGTTGTCAGAACCCCTTTGCATCATACAAATGGTATAGCGGTTTGTATGTCCAGAGAAGCCGGGTTTGGGTTGCAAAATTATCCAAGGAGCAATGAATGGACAGTTCTATTAAGGAAGCGGAATTCCAACATGGCCGCCGCTATGGAACAAGGTAGACGTTCTAGTGTTCAAAGGAATTGCAGGTGTTCAGAATTCAGGTGATGCGCGCGGGCGAGAATTACTGCGCACTTCACCGAGTTGAATTCCCTGACAGGCTGCGTTTCCCCTGTGTTCTTGTATCCAGTAAATTATATTGTCATTTCGCTGCGTATGAAGAAATAATACGCGAGCGGAGCCAAGAAGATACCAGCGTCTCGCTTCACGTCAGAAGTGAAACGCGTTCCAGTTCCTTTTGAGATGTCTCTTCGCTGCGTATGAAAACAATACGCGAGCGGAGCCTTAAATGAAACCTGAGTCTCGCTTCAAGTGGAATGCGTCCAGTTTCCTGAGAGAAAATTTCAGTTAGCAGACTCGGGCATGAAAGAAGAGAGCACGGAGAATAGAGACAACGTGAGCAAACACTTCGACTGGTAGCAGTTCAGGAGTTACCGGAGAGTCGACAACTAAGATAAGTGGATATTCAAAGACGCTTGCCATTTAAAGACTAAGAGAGAGTGAGAGAGAATAATACTTGGCAAAATTACAGAGAAATGAAATACAAAGACTTTAACAAGATGTTCAACTGAGATGTTTTCAGTCATCATTTACAAGTATATCACCTGAAGGTAGTGGAAGCTCATCATTAGTCAAGAGCTCTTGTAGGTAGTGTAGATAGGTTACTCTAGAGTAGAAAAAACTCATTGGGATAATCAACAGTGAAGAGAAAGATACAGCGTGTCCAGAGACTTAACTAGGTAAGGTACCTTTTCATTAGATGGTAATTTACAGTGTAGAACAGTGAGAACTTTTAGTAAGGAATTTGCTTCTTACAGGTATTCTCCGTTAAGAAATAAGGGCACATAAACAAGCAAATTGAAGAGAAGCTCGACACTGGATAAGACTAGGTAAAGATTAAAGCAATACAAGTTAGAGAGAAGTCAGAGTAGTTAGGTTATGTGTAATGTATTCTCTCAAATCTTTTTGTGTGCATAACAGGTTCCTCTGAATTGAGTCTGCAGGCAGGCTTACAAGAGGCGCTGAGGAACAGGTCCAGTGCAGTCTCTTCTGTGCATTGTTCTTTATTATTTTATCCACTCCCCTTTCCCTTTGTGGGGTTTACTGGAGCCCAGTTATTTTAACGGCTGACTCTGGCGAATCCTGCAGGGGGCGTTGGGAATTGTCGTCTTCTGTTCCTGTGCAAGGACCCGAATACAGGTACGCTCTGATAGAGTGAAGTGCCCAAGTGTATTCTTGCACCCGAGCAGAAGATGGTGGAGGGGTTGAATTTACAGAGTTTGGGCGCAGTGTTAGAAGCCTTGCAGAAAGAGTTAGTTGCAGTTCGAGAAGATAATAGAAACCTTAGACAGGAAGTGGTCAATGCTAGAAAAGAAACGGCAGATTTAGCACAAAGAATAGGACCAGCCTTGAGTTCAGGTGGGAGCATTGCCAGTCCAATTTCTGAGGGAACCAATAGATTAACTACTCAAGTAATTCATTCCTTGTCCCCAGTCATTCCTTTAGCACCTCCAGAAAGGTTTAGTGGGGATCCCCAAAAGGCACAGATTTTTCTTTCTCAATGTTCCCTTCATTTCATGTGCCGCCCTTCCATTTTCCCTGATGCGCAATCTAGAGTGGCGTTTGTGTTATCCTACCTAAGTGGAGATGCAGCGTCATGGTCCATGCCTTTTGTTACACGAAATGATCCCATTTTGCAGAATTACGATGAGTTTAAGAAAGAATTTCTTCGCATTTTTGATCGACGAAGAATATCACAGGCGGTGGATAACGAACTGCTAGAGCTGCGACAAGGGAATCGAGATTTAGTAGCATATCTGGCGCAGTTTAATAAACTGGTTGTAGAAACTGACTGGCCAGAGAGTAAAAGGTCAGCAGTTTTTTATCGAGGACTACGTGATGACTTAAAGGATATTCTTGCACAAATACCAAACCGACCCACAGGAATTTCAGAATTAGTGGACCTAGTGTTGGAAATTGATTTTCGCCAAGGAGAGCGAAAGGGAGAGAAGAGAAGAGATTTTAAAACTCCCATACCACGGTATGATAGAGCCAGATCAGAAACTACTCGAACAGGGGAGGTGTCCACAAGTGCCGAACCTATGCAAATTGGTACGATCAGAGGTCCATTATCAAAGGAAGAAAAGGAGAAAAGAAGAGTTGGAAACTTGTGCATGTATTGTGGAACAAGTGGGCATTTTGTGAGAAATTGTCCCAAGAAACCTCAGGCAAAGTCCACGTATAAGCCGAAGGAAAACTTGCAGCACCACTTGTAGGAGGAGTTGGACAAGTGGTTGCGAGTCAAGAATCAACTCCCACTGAGCATCAGTTAGCAAATACGTTGCAATCTTCATCTCCTCACTTGATTTTGTCAGTAAAGATCAAGTTTGGGCAGCAGGTTTTGAATGAAGTTTCCGTGATGGTAGATTCTGGGGCCACGGGAAACTTTTGTGATCTGGGATTTGCCGCCAAGATAGGAATAAGAGCAATCCAGAAGACTAAGAGTGAACCAGTAAGAGCGGTGGACGGAACCAACTTGTCCTCAGGCCCAATTGTGAGTCACACTGAGCCTTTACTAGTAATATTGGATGAAGGGCACCAAGAGATGATTCAGTTTAATTTGATTGATGCACCGCAGTTTCAATTCATCCTGGGTCTGCCCTGGTTAACAGAACATAATCCTACAATAAATTGGAGTAATCGAACAATAACCATGAACTCTCGCTATTGTCTTGAGAATTGTTTTAAAGAAGATGTGACGGGTTGTACAGTAAGCCCGGCATACTCGCTGTGTTCAGCTGATGCTTCGATATGTATTATAAACTCTCGAGAAATCCCTGCAGAATACCAGGAGTATGCTGATGTTTTTGATGAAAAGGAAGCAGAAATGCTACCCCCACATCGCCCGTATGATTGCAAGATTGAGTTGGAAGCGGGAGCCACTTTGCCGTGCAGTAGAGTGTATGCACTTACTGAAGGAGAACATAAGCATCTGAGAGAATATTTGGACAAATACTTAGCCAACGGGTTTATTAGGCCATCCCAATCGCCGGTATCTTCTCCATTATTTTTCATACCGAAAAAGGAAGGTGATTTGCGAACCTGCATCGACTATCGTGCCCTCAACAAAATCACTAAAAAGAATCGTTACCCACTACCACTCATCTCTGTCCTTTTGGACCAGGTCAAGGGAGCACGAATCTACACCAAATTGGATCTTCGGGGTGCGTATCACTTGGTTCGAATGAGAGAGGGAGATGAGTGGAAGACAGCGTTTAGGACCAAGTTTGGCTTATTTGAGTACCAAGTAATACCTTACGGTTTGTGCAATGCTCCAGCTGCTTTTCAACATTTTATAAATGATATCCTTCGTGAGTACATTGATCAGTGTGCAATAGTATATATCGATGATATACTCATTTACTCTGACGATTCGAGCAAACATCCAGAACAGGTTCGAGGCATTTTGCAAAAACTCCGAGAGAACCGATTGTTTGTAAAGCTTGAAAAGTGTGCCTTCAATGTCTCTGAAGTGGAGTTCTTAGGATTCATTTTGTCTCCGGCAGGAATGAATATGGATGAACGCAAGATCCAAGCAGTTGTGAATTGGAAGTCACCAACTAGTGTCAAAGAGGTCCAGAGTTTCATTGGATTTGCGAATTTTTATAGAAGATTTATCAGTGAATTTTCTCAGAAGATTCTTCCTCTTACTAAACTGCTTAGAAAAGGAGTTCGCTTTGAGTGGACAAATGAAGCTGAGGAGGCTTTTGCACTATTGAAGAAAAGTTTTACTTCCGCTCCCATCTTGTTACATGCTGACCCTTCAGAACCATTCTACATTGAAACCGATGCGTCGGATCAAGCTATTGGAGGAGTATTGTCACAAAGACATAAAGCAACAGGACAGCTGCACCCCGTGGCATATCGATCTCGAAAATTAACCTCAGCGGAAATGAACTACACCATAACCGAAAAGGAATTGTTGGCAATTAAAGATGCTTTCAAGGAATGGAGACATTACCTCATGGGAGCTAGACACCAAGTCACAGTTTTCACGGATCATAGGAACCTAAAGTTTTTAAAGTCCGCTAAAACTTTAACTCCTAGGCAACTCAGATGGTCATTATATTTTGCTGAATATGACTTTGTTATTACCTATAGACCTGGAGCTCAGAATGGGAAGGCGGATGCCTTATCCAGGATAGATACGGAAAATAATAAGTCAATGGAGAAAGACCAAGCTATCATACCGAGTTCCAAAATTATCTGCTCCACCATACCTGTGGCTTTGGATGAAGCAATTATTCAAGCAATGACTCCAGAGCAGATGCATGTTTGGGTCTCTGAGGAACCAGAGAGGGAAATACGAAACAATCTACCTTATCATCATGGGACAGTGTATGTGCCTACGCCAGAGTTACAGCATCAAGTGATGTATGAATGTCATGACAGTATTTTGGCAGGACACAAAGGAAGAGCAAAGACTGAAGAGTTGATCAAGAGCAGTATTGGTGGCCAAGAATGACTACTGACATTGAGAACTATGTCAAATCTTGTGAAGTTTGCGCACAGGGAAAATCGGAACGATTGGCCCCCAAAGGTTTATTACAACCTTTACCTACCCCTTCTGGTCCTTGGCAGACAGTCACGTTAGATTTAATTGTAGACCTTCCACTTAGTAAGGGGCATGACACTATTCTAGTGGTAGTTGACGCTTTTACCAAGATGGCCCATTTCATGGCCCTTAAAGGTCTCCCAACTGCTAAACAATTGGTGGAAAGCTTCAATGCCCAGATAATTAGGTTACATGGGGTGCCAAAAATCATTATTTCTGACAGAGGTTCCCAGTTTTTATCTCGATTTTGGAAGGCCTTTTTGGAAAGTCTAGGAGTAGAAGGTAGATATTCGACCAGTTACCATCCTGAAACTGATGGTCAAACGGAGAGAGTGAACCAAGAATTGGAACAATATTTAAGGTTGTTTCTCCTGAAAGAGGGTGGTGAATGGTCGGAATATCTGTGGGCAGCAGAGTTTGCACACAATAATGCTAGAAATGTATCCACAGGTTACTCCCCTTTCTACTTAAATTATGGTCATCATCCAAACCTGGCAATAACTGCAACCAATGTTACTGTTCCTGCAGTCCAGGATTTAGTAACTCACTTGACACAAGTTCATGGTTCAGCAATCCAAAATTTAGAACTGGCTAAGCAGCAGTATAAAAAATATGCAGATAAAAAGAGAAGAGAGGGCCCAGAGTTGAGAGAAGGAGATGAGGTCTGGTTAAACACCAAAAATTTGAGGCTAAAGGGTAATAGGAAGTTTTTACCTAGGTTCATTGGTCCATACCAAATTGAGAAACAGATCAATGCAGTGACTTATCGCTTAAAACTGCCAGCTAGATGGAAGCTTCATCCAGTGTTTCATGTCTCATTGTTAAAAAAGGTAGTATCAGGCTTACGTAAAACTATCCCTCCAAAACCCATTCAGTTTGAGTCAGGAATTGAATATGAGGTCAAGGAGATTCTAGACTCTAAAAGAGTAAATGGTCAGTTATTCTATCTAGTGGATTGGAAAGGTTATGGACCTGAGGAGCAATTGTGGGAATGTCATTTAGATGTTCATGCGCCAAGATTAGTGAAATCCTTTCATCAACGATTTCCACACAAACCAAGAGAGAAAGAACCATCTTTGTTGGGGGGTACTGTCAGAACTCCTTTGCATCATACAAATGGTATAGCGGTTTGTATGTCCAGAGAAGCCGGGTTTGGGTTGCAAAATTATCCAAGGAGCAATGAATGGACAGTTCTATTAAGGAAGCGGAATTCCAACATGGCCGCCGCTATGGAACAAGGTAGACGTTCTAGTGTTCAAAGGAATTGCAGGTGTTCAGAATTCAGGTGATGCGCGCGGGCGAGAATTACTGCGCACTTCACCGAGTTGAATTACCTGACAGGCTGCGTTTCCCCTGTGTTCTTGTATCCAGTAAATTATATTGTCATTTCGCTGCGTATGAAGAAATAATACGCGAGCGGAGCCAAGAAGATACCAGCGTCTCGCTTCACGTCAGAAGTGAAACGCGTTCCAGTTCCTTTTGAGATGTCTCTTCGCTGCGTATGAAAACAATACGCGAGCGGAGCCTTAAATGAAACCTGAGTCTCGCTTCAAGTGGAATGCGTCCAGTTTCCTGAGAGAAAATTTCAGTTAGCAGACTCGGGCATGAAAGAAGAGAGCACGGAGAATAGAGACAACGTGAGCAAACACTTCGACTGGTAGCAGTTCAGGAGTTACCGGAGAGTCGACAACTAAGATAAGTGGATATTCAAAGACGCTTGCCATTTAAAGACTAAGAGAGAGTGAGAGAGAATAATACTTGGCAAAATTACAGAGAAATGAAATACAAAGACTTTAACAAGATGTTCAACTGAGATGTTTTCAGTCATCATTTACAAGTATATCACCTGAAGGTAGTGGAAGCTCATCATTAGTCAAGAGCTCTTGTAGGTAGTGTAGATAGGTTACTCTAGAGTAGAAAAAACTCATTGGGATAATCAACAGTGAAGAGAAAGATACAGCGTGTCCAGAGACTTAACTAGGTAAGGTACCTTTTCATTAGATGGTAATTTACAGTGTAGAACAGTGAGAACTTTTAGTAAGGAATTTGCTTCTTACAGGTATTCTCCGTTAAGAAATAAGGGCACATAAACAAGCAAATTGAAGAGAAGCTCGACACTGGATAAGACTAGGTAAAGATTAAAGCAATACAAGTTAGAGAGAAGTCAGAGTAGTTAGGTTATGTGTAATGTATTCTCTCAAATCTTTTTGTGTGCATAACAGGTTCCTCTGAATTGAGTCTGCAGGCAGGCTTACAAGAGGCGCTGAGGAACAGGTCCAGTGCAGTCTCTTCTGTGCATTGTTCTTTATTATTTTATCCACTCCCCTTTCCCTTTGTGGGGTTTACTGGAGCCCAGTTATTTTAACGGCTGACTCTGGCGAATCCTGCAGGGGGCGTTGGGAATTGTCGTCTTCTGTTCCTGTGCAAGGACCCGAATACAGGTACGCTCTGATAACAGTTGATGATCATAGTGAGTCACCACTCCCAGATACACCTGATCCGTCACTTCCATACACTATTGATAACACACAGCAGTATGATCTCATTGTACAACTGCACCTCAGAGAGATACAGGAGAGTACCCCACCTGAAGAAAAATTGTTGTGGAAGAAGAGGGGAGTGTAGCAAGATGCTTCAGATTTCATTCACAGACAGACAATGAAAAGAAATCCTTTCATGCCACAAGCCCTTTTGCAAATAGCACTCACTCAGTTACACCTTCCTACACGGATATATGATGTTACAACGCGTTATTTTACAACGCAGACCGTTACAACACAATTTTTAAACGCAGGTACCATTACAATGCATGCCATTACAACGCATGTCATTACATAGCAGATACTATTACAACGCATGCCATTACATCGTAAGTATAGGTAAGTATATCTTTTTTTAAAAAATGTAATAAAATTAATTTAATTAATTTAAAAATTGTAAATAATATTATTTAATTTTAATAAATTAAATAAGTAAAAAAAAGTATTTATTTTAATTTAATTTAAGTAATGTAATTCAATTAATTTTATAATTGTAAATATTGTAATAAATTTAATTAAAATTAATTAAATTAATTTAATTATTTTAATGTATTTAAAGTCGTAATACCCCTGTACCCCAAAAACTAAACCCAGCCCTAAAACCTAAAAATGCCCCTGTACCCCAAAAACCAAACCCAGCCCTAAAACCTAAAAATACCCCTGTACCCCAAAAACCAAACCTAGCCCTAAAACCTAAAAATACCCCTGTACCCCAAAAACCAAACCCAGCCCTAAAACCTAAAAATACCCCTGTACCCCAAAAACCAAACCTAGCCCTAAAACCTAAAAATACCCCTGTACCCCAAAAGCCAAACCCAGCCCTAAAACCTAAAAATACCCCTGTACCCCAAAAACCAAACCCAGCCCTAAAACCTAAAAATACCCCTGTACCCCAAAAACCAAACCCAGCCCTAAAACCTAAAAATACCCCTGTACCCCAAAAACCAAACCTAGCCCTAAAACCTAAAAATACCCCTGTACCCCAAAAACTAAACCCAGCCCTAAAACCTAAAAATACCCCTGTACCCCAAAAACCAAACCCAGCACTAAAACCTAAAAATACCCCTGTACCCCAAAAACCAAACCCAGCCCTAAAATCTAAAAATACCCCTGTACCCCAAAAACCAAACCCAGCCCTAAAACCTAAAAATACCCCTGTACCCCAAAAACCAAACCCAGCCCTAAAACCTAAAAATACTCAAAAATTACTTAAAATATATATAATTAATTTTACAAAAATACATAAATTAATATTTTCATTTATTTTTAATATTAATTAAATTAATAAAATAATGTAAAATAAAATAAAATAAAAATAATATACTTACCTATACTTACGATGCAATGGCATGCGTTGTAATAGTATCTGCTATGTAATGACATGCGTTGTAATGGCATGCATTGTAATGGTATTTGCGTTGTAAAAGTTGCGATGTAATGGTAGTGCGTTGTAAAAGTTGCGTTGTAACGGTTGTATACCTCCTACACATGTCCCTCGTGATATCATGTCCACAACCTTGCAGACAGAGTGGTTCATCTCCAATGCATATGAGCATATACAACTCTTTGTTCATCGGTGCCTCATTTTTCAACAATATTCCCCTAATCCAGCTTTGAAAACAGTCGCATCAACAATACCAAGGCCCAAGGGTCCTTTTAGAGAGCTCCACATTGACTATGTAGACATGATTGACAGATGCCAGAACTACCAATACCTAATTGTGGTGGTGTGTCCTTTCTCACGGTGGATTGAGGCTGGACCATGTGTCCATTGTAACGCAAAGGCTGCAGCCACCTTCCTGCTTCGTGAGGTCATCTGTCGCTGGGGATTACCGGATGCCATTCGCAGTGACAATGGCAGACATTTTTCAAACGTCATTTTTGACACAATTGCGACAATGTTAGGAGTAAAACATAAGTTGACATCAGCCTATCACTCCCAAAGCAATGGTATTTGTGAGCGCCTCAACGGTCTGTTCAAAGCCAAGCTCAGCAAAATAAGTGCCACAATTGGAAAGAAATGGCTCTATTGCCTTCCCATCGCTTTGTTTACACTTAAACATACTCCCAGCTCTGATCATCACCTCACACCCCACCAGCTTGTCACTGGCAGATCAATGAATGTGGTTGTTCCTTCCACCAGAACTAAAATAGACAATGAAGCATCTTCTGAGATTGTGAAAGCTGAATTGTTTGAGTATTTGTGTTCCCTAACTTGTGCTAGTATGTTTTTTTCTGTTCAGATATCAAAGAATAGGAACAAAAGCACCATTTCTGCTGAACTTTCACCTATCCACCCTGGGACACAAATCTTCATAAAGAAACAAGTCCGGAAGTGGAGAGGCCCCAGGTACGAGGGACCGGTCCAGGTCGTTGATTCTTCACCTACTGCTGTTCGAGTAGCTGAACGCAGGGCATGGGTTTATCGGAGCCACGTGAGGATCCACCCGGGACCATCGGAGATCTGAACATTGACCAAGAGAAGGGCATCATGTTTCCAATGACTTTAAAGGAGAAACAATATGGAGATTGTATGATGGCCTACGGACTGAGACACAGCAACAGACCCGCCTCGCATGTCAAGATTTCACTGAAAAAGATATGTACAATTGCAATTATTTTCTTTGTTATGTTTGTAGCGTCAGTAGCCATATTCCACTGGTTAGCAGTGCGATTAGAGAAAGAAAAAAGAGCTACCAGCGACCTCAAAACTGTCACAACCATAGGGCAGCCCATGCCCAAGACACTTCCTGATAACAAGCAAACTGGGATAAGCACCAGCAGCCGCTATGACACCCCCGTGCCCACCTTGACACCTTCCGCGCCCCCTGCAAACCCCACAGAATGGGACATAGTACTTGATATCATCTTGAATGCCCCAGTGCTAGGTACCCCTAAACGTTCCCGACAAAATAAAAGAAGTATCAGGTATAAAATGGGTCGCAATAAAGTACCAGTCAGATACACATCACGTACCAAATTTAAGGAAGAACAGGCTATGCAAATTTCAGACTGGGTCAGTAATCTCCAAAACACAGTTGTTTACACCTTCGACTAGCACACTATACCTGATAGTAAGCCAGCAGAGGATAATGGGATTCACAACGCTCTATTAGAAAACTTGTGGTACAGAGACATGAGGGAGATTGGAAGAAAGGTCACAAATGAGTCCTGCTTTGTATGTTCTCACATTCCACACGCTGTAGGCACAGACAAATTGATCTTTCCCAGAGAAGTTCAACCATACACCGCCCAATGTCTCCTACACCGGTTTCTTTGCCGCATTCATGGTCAGATACAGCTCCAGTCAGCCGAGATAAATGAGGCATTTTTAAACACCACAGAGTGGGACGACAAGTATGTCACATTTACAGTTGTTTCTGATCCAGGGGAATTTAGAAGGAGGATGCAAGTTTATCATGGTATGAGAGTGCCTGCCGAGGTAATGAAGGTTTGGGAGTACAACTTTAAGACACTAGGGTACTTCACCTTCCCAACACCTCCATCGAACTGCCACTCACCCGAACATTAACAAGCCAACCATGCCCATGACACATGCCCTTGTCAATGCGCCTACAGGCCAATATTTATTTCAACAGCAAGTGGAATGTCCCACATGAGTTAATATGTAAGGCAGCCTCCTTAGGTAGCCCAATTGTAGGACAAGAGCAAAAACACTATATCAATAAGGATATTGGGAGGAAGTGTGCAGAAATATGGACACAGGAAACTAGAAGATACACTTTCAATAAGGGTACAACATACAAGCCAAAAAGAGCATACAAGCTAAAGTCTCCTCTCCTTTGCTTCCTAGGTAACAGCACAGTTCCTGTGGGTCGAAACACTAACTGCAGCAACATTTTTTACAATTTGGACTTTCAGTACGGCACCTCCAGCCTCATGGACATCTATTGGGCCTGCGGAGAACATATCTATCTACAGATGCCCCCCCACTGGCAATGCCTTTGTTCCATCGTGACGATGCATGGACTGCATCTGGTTGTCCCAGCAGCGAACATTTCCAACATTCATACCCACCCGATGACAGGTGATGTCACCCTGCTGCACCACCAGAAAAGGGAAGTCATGAAGTATTTTGCTGATGGCCCTTTTCATGAGATTCCACAAGAATTTTGCCTTTTCAATGATGCTGAACTTTTCTTCGGGGGCGTTATCCCCGTGTTCCAGACCAAAGCCAATGCTCGCTGGCTCGAAGTGACCAGGTACGAGCTGATACAGCTTGTCAACAACACCTGTGATGGGTTCAATGCCGTGAAAGAAGAACTACGACCTTTGAGACTCATGATTCTGGAACACCGCTATGTTCTAGACCAGCTGACTGCAATGAATGGTGGTGTATGCGCTATGGTGGGCAAGTCCTGCTGTACTCTCATATTAGCGAATGATGCGGACAATGGAACACTTACAAAGGCCATCGAGGACTTGGACAATCTGGGAAAAAATATGCATGAGGAGGGAGGTGCACAAGCAGACTTTTTTGCTAATTGGTTCAATTTGGACTGAATGCCTTCATGGTTGTCTGCAGTACTAAAATTTATAATGCCAATATTTTTTGTCTTGCTGCTTTTTTGTTTCGGGGCACAGATTATGATACATTGTGTTAAGAGATTCAGCTCAAAAGTGGTTGGGATGAATTATGCAGAATCAGGGGTATACACTGGAATACGCAGGGAACGGGGACGAGGAAGGAGTAGCTATGTTAAACATAGTAGAGCTCACCATCCCTGACTCTCGCACACCACAGGTTCCTCCTGATAGTCAGTACCAGGCCCAGGTGCATAGTGGCCCACCACTTCCCTCGGGGAAAGACTTAGTACATCCTTATGAGACAATGTGTGACAAATTAGGGGGACCACATGAGGCCTTGGGAACTGCCCTGAACACTGAAGAGCCGCTTCTTCATGACTCACCATGGCCACTCCCCCCAGAGCCAGCTAAATATGCGGTTTGAATGGTGTTCGATGGTGTTCAATAGATGAACAAAAAGGGGGATTTAGAGAGGGATGTATTTTACTGTATAAATATCAGCTGGCATGGACCCCTGTGTGTAGGCCTTACTGTTCAAAAATATAGGCCTTGGTTAAATTGGCCAGAGTGCTGCCATTTTCAGTTAAAGTAAGCAAAAAGCAGGTCTGATCAAGAATTCATCCAGCACCACTGTCTGCAAGGCTTATTCCTCCAGTCTTGTAGCCCCCACCCAGCTTGTGTGCTAAAGGTCAACTTCCACCCAATTCTTTTGACATAACAGAAGGCCACATCCTCTAACTGTATTTGAGAAAAGAGGAACTTATCCCCTCAGCAGTGCCATGCAGCTGTGATGGGCATGGTACCAGGATGTACAGATGGTACATCCTCACATAATATGTACTCCCTTTTGTATAACAATGCGCTTTTTCCGTTAAACTAAAACTAAAGCTAATTTACGGTAAGCCTCGAGTCAACAAGGCATGACCTTTAGCCTGGAATACGTGCCACGTTTACGAGAAAAGTCTACTTTTCGAACATATGGATGGGAAGGGTACGGAACAGACCATAAATGACGCAAGAAGAATAAATAGCACGAGGTGGCGCAAGATGACGTTACCATAGACCCCCCACCACCTTAAAGAGAATAAAAAGGAGGTCCGCAGAAATATCGTTGGGCAACTCCTGGTCTGGTGTAGGCATCAGATTGGCGAGTTGTCTCCAAGAGCTCTTGATCATTGACTTAATGTATATATATATATATATACATATATATATATTAGCTATATTGTTTTTCTTGTGTTTTGCCAAATATATTGTTATATTTGCCATGTCCACTTTTAACATTGCTTTTTCCTTATAATATTTGAAATGTGCAACTTGTAATTGCAGGATTTCTCACTTATAGGCAGATGTGAGTATTCCCAGATATGTACTTTGTTTTTTGAATGCATTTCTGCCACAAATGATAAATGTGTCTTTAAGGTTTTAGACTCTTTCTCTCTAGCAGTTTAGAAGCTTGCATTCAGTAAATGCAATGTTCAGTACTGAAATCTAAATCCATGTGACTACCTGAGAATGCGGAGCACTGGATACAGAATTATGATTTTTATACCTTTGTATTAAAGTATCTAGAAGTTGCATCTTCTTAATAAAACTGTTAACCTTTCAGCTTCGGTTTCCATGGCTCACATATCTGTTTTCTCTATTTTTAGAGCAAGCGTTCCTGTACACACCGGTACAAATTAAGGTGCTCCTTTGTCCCTAGCTAACGCTCACAATCATCCCAGGGCAGGCTTCTTAGCCGTTGCGCCCAGCCTCCTGACCCTTTGTCCCGTAATAAATCTTCCTCTATCATTTGGTGCCGTGACTCTCGGAGTGGCAGCACCAACAGACAGGAAGCATCTGGCACTGGAAGAAATATAGGCTGCTAAAACAGGCGTGCAGCCCTTCTGACTGAGGAGAAGCACAACGCACGGGGTAAGTTTATAACTGGACTGCCTGGTGCTTGTCTTTCTGGGATACAGTGGAGAGGTGGTTGTGTTTTGTGATACAGCTGTGTCCCTTCCAGGTTATCAGTTTGTTACTGTCTATTGGTCTCGCTACAAATTTTTTTCAAGAGAGGGGAGGTTATGTGTGGAGTGGAATTACTGAGACTGAAAGTGAAGTTAGGACATTAATGTGACTTACGTGTTTATCTTTCTAGGAATGGACACATGTTGTCACTGTGCCTTTTGTACAAACAAAGTAGGAAAGACTGAGTCTTGCGTCTTTCAATGACCATTTTTTTGCTGAGCCTCTCTGAATAAAAGGGAGGGCCTCTGACCGATCTAATAGATTGTCAGGGAAGGTGCGTCTGGCATCTTTCAAATGTTTATTTTTTGCTTTTTTAATGGATCCTCTGTCCATCATAGATATAGAAAGACAGGGAAGGAGAAGATTGGAGCAGTCGTCTTTTCAATATTTATATAAGTGAAATATTTTTTTTTCTTTTTGGCTTTTCCCTGTCTTCAATTTTCTAGATGCACACATATTTCTCAATTCCTGGAATGGGGTTACTTGTTCGTTTCCTACGGAGGCTCTACCAGCAATCACAGGAGTACAGCGGCGTTCGCTTCATCAATCCCGCCACACCTCGCCGCACCCGCTCCGCGGGTGCCGCATCGCCTTGTTGGGTGCAGGACAGCATTATTAACGGAGTGACGAGGAAAGGCGGCACCGGGTGAGAGGCATCAGCGGGGCTGCGAACGTGCGGGGACTCCAACAACGAGGAGTCCCTGCGAGACCGACAGCCAGCTTCCGGTCCGCTCTCCCTGCTGGCCCGCCCCCCGCACACCTGAGGATTTTAAAAGCGTTCCTCACCTTTCCCTTTGTGGGTTACTTGTTCGTTTCCTACGGAGGCTCTACCAGCAATCACAGGAGTACAGCGGCGTTCGCTTCATCAATCCCGCCCACACCTCGCCGCACCCGCTCCGCGGGTGCCGCATCGCCTTGTTGGGTGCAGGACAGCATTATCAATGGAGTGACGAGGAAAGGCGGCACCGGGTGAGAGGCATCAGCGGGGCTGCGAGCATGCGGGGACTCCAACAACCAGGAGTCCCTGCGAGACCGACAGCCAGCTTCCGGTCCGCTCTTCCTGCTGGCCCGCCCCCCGCCCATCTGAGGATTTTAAAAGCGTTCCACACCTTTCCCTTTGTGGGTTACTTGTTCGTTTCCTACGGAGGCTCTACCAGCAATCACAGGAGTACAGCGGCGTTCCCTTCATCAATCCCGCCCACACCTCGCCGCACCCGCTCCGCGGGTGCCGCATCGCCTTGTTGGGTGCAGGACAGCATTATCAACGGAGTGACGAGGAAAGGCGGCACCGGGTGAGAGGCATCAGCGGGGCTGCGAGCGTGCGGGGACTCCAACAATCAGGAGTCCCTGCGAGACCGACAGCCAGCTTCCGGTCCGCTCTCCCTGCTGGCCCGCCCCCCGCCCACCTGAGGATTTTAAAAGCGTTCCTCACCTTTCCCTTTGTGGGTTACTTGTTCGTTTCCTACGGAGGCTCTACCAGCAATCACAGGAGTACAGCGGCGTTCGCTTCATCAATCCCGCCCACACCTCGCCGCACCCGCTCCGCGGGTGCTGCATCGCCTTGTTGGGTGCAGGACAGCATTATCAACGGAGTGACGAGGAAAGGCGGCACCGGGTGAGAGGCATCAGCGGGGCTGCGAGCGTGCGGGGACTCCAACAACCAGGAGTCCCTGCGAGACCGACAGCCAGCTTCCGGTCCGCTCTCCCTGCTGGCCCGCCCCCCGCCCATCTTTGGATTTTAAAAGCATTCCTCACCTTTCCCTTTGTGGGTTACTTGTTCGTTTCCTACGGAGGCTCTACCAGCAATCACAGGAGTACAGCGGCGTTCCTTTCATCAATCCCGCCCACACCTCGCCGCACCCGCTCCGCGGGTGCCGCATCGCCTTGTTGGGTGCAGGACAGCATATCAACTGAGTGACGAGGAAAGGCGGCACCGGGTGAGAGGCATCAGCGGGGCTGCGAGCGTGCGGGGACTCCAACAACCAGGAGTCCCTGCGAGACCGACAGCCAGCTTCCGGTCCGCTCTCCCTGCTGTCCCGCCCCCGCCCACCTGAGGATTTTAAAAGCGTTCCTCACCTTTCCCTTTGTGGGTTACTTGTTTGTTTCCTACGGAGGCTCTACCAGCAATCACAGGAGTACAGCGGCGTTCGCTTCATCAATCCCGCCCACACCTCGCCGCACCCGCTCCGCGGGTGCCGCATCGCCTTGTTGGGTGCAGGACAGCATCATCAACAGAGTGACGAGGAAAGGCGGCACCGGGTGAGAGGCATCAGCGGGGCTGCGAGCATGTGGGGACTCCAACAACCAGGAGTCCCTGCGAGACCGACAGCCAGCTTCCGCTCCGCTCTCCCTGCTGGCCCGCCCCCCGCCCACCTGAGGATTTTAAAAGCGTTCCTCACCTTTCCCTTTGTGGGTTACTTGTTCGTTTCCTACAGAGGCTCTACCAGCAATCACAGGAGTACAGCGGCGTTCCCTTCATCAATCCCGCCCACACCTCGCCGCACCCGCTCCGCGGGTGCCGCATCGCCTTGTTGGGTGCAGGACAGCATTATCAACGGAGTGACGAGGAAAGGCGGCACCGGGTGAGAGGCATCAGCGGGGCTGCGAGCGTGCGGGGACTCCAACAACCAGGAGTCCCTGCGAGACCGACAGCCAGCTTCCGGTCCGCTCTCCCTGCTGGCCTGCCCCCCGCCCATCACGCCCCCTATATTTTAGTTCTAGACTCCCGCAGCGTGGGACGCAGCACGGGGCGAAGACCGGCAAAGAGCGGGCCGTTTGAGGCCGTTCGAGGTCCAAGAGGTCTGGTCTGCCCCCCCCCTTTCGCCCCTTGCTCTGCCACTGGTACTGCTTTCATTGCTCCTTCCTATTGTTCATGCTGGTTGTCTACCTTTGCTAGATATGTGCACTAGGGCTAGCCGCAGTAGGGCTGCTAAGGGGGGGTTGCAACAAAATGGCCCTATGGATGATTTCTTTACACGCACGAATATTGCTATAGACAAGGAAATCTCAAAATTGCAAACTCGTGTCTCTTTAGATTTGGCTGCTGCTAGAAGATTGTCGCAGGACATCGCTAATTCCAAAAAATCCTCTTTGGGTCACATAGCATCTGCTATAACTCCGGAACGTCTGGTCAATCCGCGCTGCGTAATCACGCAGGCGGATGTCCATTATACTCCAGTTTCGCTTGTCCCACCTCCAACTCTGTGCCCCACACCCCAGTTTGAAAGTCAGAACCCACCCGTGGCTATCCTCGACCAGCAAATCACCATTACACCCCATACCCTGGAAAATCCCGATGAATCTGCATGCAATACTACCAAAGGTAAAATACATAAAAGGAAACGTAACTCAAGGTCTGCATATTCACGGTAGAAGGCTAAAATTGTTGGGGCACACCAACTTAATGTGGGTAGTTTCCCTGTGACTAGCGTTACAGGAGGGTGTGCTTCTTCGCCACAGGTACTCCGGGGAAAAGATAGAAATGTTGCAGCCCCTGCAACCACCAAAGATAACACAATTGCAGAGGAAAATGGATCACAATTGGAGGGCCAGGAAGGGAGGGACGGGGAGTTTATAGGAATAGTTTGGGAAACCCTAAAAAAGCTCCTATCTCATTTGGACCTAAGATTATCACGCATTGAGAATAATCTATTAGAGATGGAAAAGAGTATCATAGCTTTGGCCACCCTCGGCTTGCGAGGTCTAGAAAACCAAGGCCTCCTAGAGAATAACTTAACCCCTCAGACTCCAAACCTCCCCCCTCCAGCACTAGTTACAACACGGCCAGTTCCCAAACCTCGTACTAAGGGAGTTGATCACAAAACCTCTGATCCTCCACCTAGGGCGCCAAAGCACACCATTCCCCAAGCTCCCATACATACTAATGCAGGTGTACCTCCAAGGTCGAATGCTAGCAATGTTGTCCACCGACCCACCCAGGGCTCACATAATAAGAGTAATTTTCGAGGGGGTTATATTGATCTCCCCCCAGAGGCCAATGATTACATGGTGGTGCTGACGGGTGTGCCTGAGGTTGAGAACGACCACCATGAAAACCATTGGTCCCTGAAGAACAAGGTCATGCACTGGCTTAATGTGAATAGACCGATCCCAAATGCTTTGAGAAGTAGAGTTACAATGGTCCGAAGAGTTCCCTGGGTGGGTCCATCACGGAAATCTAGTCCTGGTGACTGTATAGTCGTGACGTTTGAGGATCCATACACGGCCCGCCATATCTGCTCATGGCTTATGGATGGCGAAGGCTCACCTATTGTACCCAGGCCACTAACTTTCTTTTATCCTCCGCGCACCACACATACCTATGGGGGCGATTGGACCTTGGTACACCATGATTCCCGGAGGGGGTATCCAAATAAAGAGCAAGTTCCAACTAGACGCTGGTTCGGGGCACCAACCCTGAACAGGTTTGGCTGTCTCGAAGAAGTCTATTGACTCCTCAAGCAAGCTGATTCTCCACTGCATTCAAAGGTTTCCTTATCTCATGGGGTCTCTGACTCCTTATCTTTGGTAATCAAACCTAACGGAACCAGCTCCGCTTCACTTGCCCAACCAACGGCACATGCCTTGATAGCGCAGGGAGCGCCGAACACCTCATATACTCATAGAACCCATGCAATAGTACACAAGATAGTTGCACCCCCAACGCCCTCTATGTTATTTCACCAGTTGGCCTACCATCACCAGGGCAAATATCTGAATCCAGAATGAGGCCACTCAAATACCAACCAGAGCTGATGAAGTGGCGACAGGGTTGGTTCATGGCTCAAGAAGGTTAGGCCCTGTTTCTGATCCTGATCCTGATCCTGATCCCCCTGCTTTTGCCCCAATGCCCAGGCAGAGAACCACAGGTAACCAACAGTTGAAGATCTTAAGTTGGAACGTGGCAGGGCTTGCACGCAATTTTGACAATCCAGATTGGAATTCCTTTGTGGATCCTTTCGGGATTTGTCTTCTGCAGGAAACATGGTGCTTGGAACCCTGCCACAGGGTAGGTTTCACAACCTTCTTTGTGCCTGCATCCCAACCTCAGGGTAGCAAAGGTCGCCCGTCGGGCGGCCTTCTCATTTGGGTCAGTATTGCATTGGGACTAACCATAAGGCATATAAATACACAATCTCCTGATCTTCAGAGACTAACAATACAGTGCCATGGGGGGAGGAAGTTAGAAGTGTTCAACCTTTACTTAAGGGGTGCTAGGGGCGGGGCCTCAACGTTATACTCATCAGGAATAGAAGAGGAGCTTGGATCCTGTAACATCAATTCCTTTGTTGTCTTAGCAGGAGACTTTAACTGCTGCTTCGAACCTCTAGCCAGTGAGGACATTTTGGACACCTGGGAAGATGATGCTAGGAGAGGCATTCCCATGCTCTCTCTAGACCCGATCAAAAAATGGACTCAGAGTGCCATAGATATTAACTCACTCTGTATGGAACACGACCTTAGAGCAACCAATGGTCGATCCAAGTCAGATCCCAGGGGAGCGCACACTTACAATAGGGTGGGACACACTTCCAGAATTGATTATATACTGTTGAATCACAAGCTATGGCCGTATCATCAAGATATGGAAGTGTTATTGACTTCTGACAGTGATCATAACCCTTTGGCCCTAACCCTCACCCCCCCGTGGCAAGACAGGAACCCAACCATGTCTCTACACATATGGAAATCATCCCACAAACTTGTTCCCTCGACCTGTGGGAGGCGACTAAAATGGGCTAAAGTTGCCGCGGACGAGGGAAGAATGGCCCAAGCCAAGACCATAATGACAGCTGTGAAGTTGCGTCTAGACACAACGGAAACTACTAATCATGCTGTCCTTACGGCCTTTACAGAAACTATTTCAGCTCTAAGTGAGCTTTTCATAGTCCCACAGAGCAGGGCAAGGGCCATAAACAGAGTCGCAACCAAGGGAAGAGAGAAATGGTACTCCTCTGCATGTCGTGCTGCCAAAGGGGAACTCATTCTAGCTGTGAAATTAAAAGACCCAGGTCAAATTAGTCTTGCTAGGAAAAGCTATAAAAAAGCTTTATCCCTGGCAAGGGATGCATACGAAACCAACTTCTGGAGAGAGCTAATGGATGCGAGTTCAAAAAAGGACTCGAAGGGGTTCTGGGAACTGCTTAGAGCTAGGGACAAGCCCGTCGATTCACAATTGACTTGCAACATCACAGGGGAGGCTTGGTTTGCCCACTTTTCTAAGCTTTATTCCATTTCAACAGGCGCACCACAATCAAATGCGGGTTTCTTGCTTAGAGCGCTGGTTGCCATCACAATTAATGACCATCCCTTTGTTGCCAAGGAAGTTGAAGGGGTAATCAGGTGCCTTGTTGCCAACAAGGCTGCAGGCCCAGACGGCATCCCAGGTGACCTGTTGCAGGTCAATACAGAGGTTTGGAGCAGACTTATTGCCTCACTCCTGAACGAGGCCGTGATGGGAGGCTGTCTTCCTGACTCCTGGAAGGGTGCAGAGGTCGTCCCAATTTTCAAGAAAGGCTGTCGGGACGACCCTGCTAACTATCGCCCAATTAGTTTGCTCGACTCCACCCAAAAGGTAGCGGGCAAAGTCGTTTTAGGCAGGATCTTGCACTGGGCTGAAGAAAATCAGGTACTCTCAGACTTCCAGGCTGGTTTTAGATCAGGAACTGGTACCATTGAACAGACATTTCGCCTATTAATGCTTTATTGGAAAGTGGTCGTATTGGGCAAAGGCAGTCTGTATCTCGCATTCATAGATTTACGGACTGCCTTTGACCTGGTCCCACGTGACCAACTGTGGAATGTCTTAGAGGGTTTGGGTATCCCTCCGTATCTGCTGGGTTTGCTTATTAAGTTCCATGAAAGCAACTTTGCACAGATTAGGTGGGGAGATCAGGGGCAAAAAACATCTCGCATTCCTGTAGATAGGGGTGTCCGCCAGGGTTGTGTGCTAGCCCCCACTCTGTTTTCACTCTACGTTAACGGAGTGGTGGAGCACCTTCTCCAACATCCAGCTGATGCACCCTCCCTGGCGGGCAGAAAAATACCTACCCTCCTATTTGCAGATGACACCCTCCTGATCTCAAAAACCCTGATAGGCCTCCAAACGTTGCTTTCTAGTTTCAAGGATTTTTGTCACTCTAAGGGCCTTGTCATCAATGTAAGCAAAACCAAATTCCTTGTCCTAAACCCCCCTAGGAAAACTGTCATCCCTCCCACCCTAGACTCAGTGCCACTTGAAAGGGTAAAGGAGTTTGATTATTTAGGCATCCGACTCAGTGACTCCATGAATTGGAAGGCTCACCACCAAAAAGTCTTTCTGACGCATAAGAGGGTTACAGGGGCCCTGCTAAAAGAACAACGTGCCCGCCCCTTAAACCGATTGGGGTGATATTAGACATCTATAGGGCAAGGGTGGTGAGTGCGGCGCTGTATGGGTCGGAATTGTGGGGTGTCCAGAGAGTTGACACCTTGACACATCTTGAAAACAATTTCCATAAAGATCTCATGAAGTTACCACACAGCACCCCTACACTCCCACTCCTATTAGATGCAGGTACACGCCCAATAAGCGAGCAAGCTAGGCTACGTCCCCTCTTACTGTGGGCTCAACTATGGAATGTACCAGAACTGTCTAGTTATGCTGAAGCCCTAAGAGAACTCCTTTCATTACCCGGCTGGTACAAGGTCGGCTGGCTCAGGGAAGTTAAGCGGCTTCTCTGTGAACTGGGCCTTGGAGACGCCTGGGTCAATAGAATAGCCCCACCCAAACAGATGTTAAAGAAATTATATTGGTCTTGGGTGACAAACAAGAGAATGAGCAATTCTAAATTATGCAGATCTGTTGTAGAGTTTCTGTTAATCAAGGGGGACTTGTGCAGGGTAAGATCACAGCCGCGAGTTCCGTACAACTCTATGGGAAAGTTGCAGTTGGAATTTTAAAGTTTAAGGACACTTAGGAGAGGACTTTTAGCAAACCCTTTTAAACATAGAAGGTTCTAAGGCCAGCACCCATGTGAGCACTTGAGTACTTGTGTTACCTAACCCAGGGAAGCAAGGTGCATAGGTGTCAAATCATGTCGTGAATCTTCGTCGTTTTTAATGGCATGATGCTGCAAAGTGCTGCTGCCGTGAAGAGGAAAAGTGTGTGTGATCCAAGCCTGAATCAAAGCTGAGAAGAACCTGAAAGCAGAGGAGACAGAGTCTGGGTCACTTGCCAGTGACCGGGGGCCTGATAGACGAATGCCCACCGATGTAGGGTGCTGTAGGGTGCTTCAGGTGAGAAGAGGTGAAGCTTGACTCTGCAGCCACGGGGACCAGAGGATGTCGAGGACAACCAAAGTCCACAGGCAAGCTGTCCCACAAAGGATGTCGAGTGCTGGGGAGGGTCAGTGTCCAGGTTAAACACTAACAAGCCTTGGCAACTGCAACTCATGCGGTCAGAGAAAAGATGCTTCGGTGAGGACCAGCAAGGTCATGGTGACTCCCCAAATGATGGGGAGTCAGGGCACATCTAGAGCAACCAGGAAAGCCCACTGAAAGTTAAAGTTGCCTTCACAGGGACCCACAGGCCAACGGACCAGGGCCGGAAAGGGATCTCGGGAGGAATCACAGAATACCAGCCCACGGAACACTTGTGGAGTGTAGGCCAATAATCATCAATGGAATCACTGCTCTACATCTGGACTACAAGTAGCCCAAAGCACAGCTTCATGGGTTGCCGGAAAGTAGAGGCTTCTGCAAATGTACACAGTGCCTAGCGCCTTGAGACCCTCCGGGTGAGTAGTGCGCTATATAAATGCTTTGATTGATTGATTGATTGATAGGGGTTCAGGTTGCACTGTCGCCACAAGGGTTACGAGTCTCAAGTTTGCTGAGCACACTAGTTGACCTCATGGACACTTTGAAACCCACCTCCTGTGTTGCAAAAGTCTTCAGAGTCCTCAGGAGCTTTGGAGTTGCAAACCGGTCAGATGCGTCTTTGGTGTCTGCTTAGCAGGGGAGTAACTTCTTTACTCCAAGGGAGATTCTTCAGTCATCTAGCGCAGTGTAGATTGTTGAAGTACTTGGTTTCTGTAGCAGAGTTTCGTCCAGGTAAACCTAAAGTCCTGAAGTTAGGGTTCCTACTTTATACCCAAGGAAGTGGTGGGACTAACTCTGGGGACCCACCTATGGGAGGGTCAGGACAGATGGGTGGCTACCCCCATGCCCATTGTCCAGTTTCACACCAGAGAAGGAGCAAATGGCTCCTGCAACTAGTTTGAGCTGGACTATGCACAGGGACACCAAATGCCCCCAGTGCAGACATCAAAGCACTCTCAGAGTGCACCCACCCAGCCCCAATACACTAAAGCCTGTCTGGGAGATGGTTACATCTCCAAGTGACAGGAAACCTATTGTCCAGCCTCCCCTGCTGGAGTTTCATCCAGCAGCAGGAGAGCAGACTTGTGTCTGTGGTTGGCAGCATCCATCTTGTGATGCCAGGGTTCTGTAAAGCTGGTACAGGGAGTACCGGTGTAGTCATATTTCTCCCTCTAGGAGGGTGGAATCATACCTCCCACATCAGTTACTGGTGTGGAGATATGATTCCAAGATGTTTGACACCAAACATGACATGTTTCCGTGCAGCCGTTTTAAAGTTAGCATTTACTGTGAGGTTATAATGCACTTAAGAGTATATGGTATGGCTGCATCACAGAACAACCCCGGAGAATAGATTCTGAAGGCTGCAGAGGGGCTCTGCTCATGCATGGGTACCCTCTCACATAAAACCCAGCTCCCTGCCTTCAGAATTGATAAGGCCTGCCATAGGGATGACTGATAGGTTTATATGTGTAGTGATGATGTAGATAGAGTGAACCTATATCTAAAAAGGGGTGCATGCACCACCTTACACATGCTGCAGTAGCAGACATGTGGTGTCAGTTTGAGGGGTCTCCCAGGGGTGGCAACACATGCTGCAGCCCCTGGGAAGCATATGGGGTGCATATGACCTGGGTACATAGTATACCATATACTAGGGACTTATAAGAGTACCCCAGAATCCAATTTGGAGTGTACCTAAAATACATACAATCAATTTAGAGGAGAAAGCAGCTAGGCTAGGGTCCTAAATAGATAGCAGGATCCCAGCCAGACTAAGTTGAAAACAGTGAAATATCAGCAAAATGTGGGGGTAACTATAAGAAGCAGATCCTACTCTCCTACAACCAGCAAAAAAAATCTTAAACAACTGATCACGAAACTTGATTGGCGTGATCACTTTTTTATTTACATCATTTTAGCATCTTCGTAATATGCTGT
The DNA here is from genome assembly GCF_964263255.1 of Lissotriton vulgaris. Lineage (NCBI taxonomy): Eukaryota > Metazoa > Chordata > Amphibia > Caudata > Salamandridae > Lissotriton > Lissotriton vulgaris. The sequence goes on along the minus strand of NC_141698.1, from coordinate 661,064,791 downwards.
AAACAGACACATGACCAATATAGGAACAACAGATATCTAATTAACATAAACGTAAACCATGTGTTTAAGGCCCACAATATTACAGAGTAAAAAAAAGTTGACATAAAGAGAATTAATCAGACTTTTAGAATAGGACCAACATTAAAAACAAACAAAAAACACAATTTGTGTTTATTTAATGTGGTCATAAACCAGTGGCTGGAATCTGTGCTCGAACTATTTACATACTGACATCAAGTTCCTTTTAAGTGCAAACAATGTAGTTTGAATGACTCATCCAAATTAGAGATGAATGCCAGTTCTTTTGAAGTTAGTGGTTTGTGGGCAAAAAGTGGATAGCCATAACTAAGCGATCAGAAGATTTTTTCTTCTTTTTTGATTTACAGAGATTCCCAAGAAGTGAACCATGCTCTCTTCATTGAATTCTTTAATAGCTTTCATGGATAGCCTCTGTCTTTAAGTTTCTCAAACAATAATGTCACATGATGGAAATAGTCATCTTTGCATGTTCAATTCTGCGCAATTCTTAAAAATTGCCCATATAGCAAGTTGTCCCGGAGGCTGCGAGGACGGACACTGGAACAGTGCAAAGCTTTATTACAATCTGTAGGGTGACAATAAGCTCCTGTCTCTTACAAATACTTCAACCTCCAAAAATGTAATTGTTTCACTGTTGCTGTTATCGGCAGAACTTGATATCAATTTCTTCCATGAATAGCAACAGTGAAACAATCATGTTGAAAAACATGTTCGAGACAGGAAATTAGTGCCAACAATACACACAAAACCTACATATTGCAATAAAGCTTTGCACTATTCCAATAAATCATCCAACATAAATACGTAGGAAAGTTAAGGCAGCACCGTTGATTAACCACTTTACCGAAAAACAACACACAGAGGATGGTGTACGTTGTGTACCGAGGTCAGTTATTTATTTTTCCTCATTTACTAACCGGTTAAGCAATTAACGTCTGTAGGAGAGTAGGGTTTGCTATCCTATGGTCACCCCAAATTTTTGCTTTTTGCTTCACTGGTTTCTGACTTAATGTGGCTGTGGGCCTGCTAATCAGACCCACAGCCTGCTGTTCTCTCTCTCAATTACTGCCAATGCACTATAGGTGCATTACGAATTGGAACTGGTTCACCATATTAGCCCCTGTAGTAGTGTACCCTAGGTACCCAGGGCATAGGTGTTTCCAAGGCCTACCAGGGGCTGCAGCATGTATTGTGCCACCCCTGGCCTGGCCTCCATATTTGACACAACTGGCTGATCACTCAGCTGGGGTAAGTTGTTGTAATCACCTCTTACTTAGGTACAGTATGCCTGTGCTTAACCCTAAACTGGACACATATGTTCCTATCAGCCACTCCTATGGAAGGCCTCATCAATCCTGGAGGCAGAGTGCTTGGAAATATGTGAGATGGTGCTCTAGCATGAGCTGAGCCTGTCTGCAGCTGTCGGGAACCACCCCCTAAGCTGTTCCGGGATATTGCCATACCATATACTCTTAAGTGCATTATAATCCTCGCGGTTATATGCTATCTTTGGTTTGGCTTTATCAAAACATGTCGAGTAAGGTGTCATACGAATTGGAATACTATCCCCTCGACAGTTCTGTTGACGGGGATAGCATTCCACCCTTCTAGAGGGACACGACATGTGTGTAGCCTTAACCTCGGTTAAAGTTAACCAGAGCCTCAGCATCACAAAATGGATGCTGCCACCACAGACACGAGTCTGGCCTCCTGCTGCTGACTGAAACTCGGCAGATGGTGGCCTGGACAAAGGGTTTCCTGCCTTGGGAGGTGCGAGCACCACCCCAGACAGGGTTTTGTGTATTGGGTAGGACAGGGCTGAGTAGAATCAGACATGCCCGGGGCACACAAGGTGTCCCCGTGCATAGGCCAGTCCAAACCGGTCCTGGGACTTTCCAGACCCAGGCTTGGCGCGGAACTGGACAAAGGAAAGGGGGTGTAACCGCCCCCCTTCCTGGTTCCTCCCAGAGGAGGGACCTAGTAGGTGATCCACCCCTCAGATTGGGAATAAGAGTGGGAGCAGTGCCATTGCACAGCAGATCATCCTGAATCAACTTGAAACTAAGAAGACGACTGGACTTCGACATTCTGCTGCTCAGAAGACTGAAGAGAATCTCCCTTGTGGCCTAGGAGTGGCCACCCTGTGAACACAGGTACCAACCAGCAACTCGACGTCTGCTTTGCCGCCGCCTCCCGCCGGAGCCCGAGCCCAGAGCCCGACAAAAACCAGACTCCCAGACCTCTCAGAGCCCGATCCACAGTCCCTGCAAAGAAGGGACCCGTGGAGGCACCGAGTAACGTGGGACCGGACCTCTTGGAAGACACTCGAAAAGCTGACTGCGCAGCTTCTGAGGTATCCTCGACGTTGTGCTTTGGGGACTGAGAAACCCCACCACCGAGCAGCCCTTGCACCGAAGATCAGCCCTCCAGCATCTCCACGATCTGCGTTGGGCCCTTTTGCATTATGCCACTCGACGCGCCATCCCAGCCACTAGCCACGTGGTCAGCGGCCATCTTGGCGACGAAACCGACGATTTACACAGCAGGTCTGGTTGCTCCAGACCTACCCAAGCTCCTGTAAAGAGGAGCACTCGCTCTGACCTTGCTGGTCCGAGTGTTAAGCATCTTTCAACTCCTGCGTGGCTTGCATTAGCCAAGGCCTGTTGGCTCTGATCAAGTTGCCGACACCGCCAACAGCGAGAAGCCTGCGTGGGACAGCTCGTGACCGACTCCTGGACGTCCTTGACCCCCGGTGTCCACGTGGCTGCAGAGAGAAGCTACCCAACAACGCCTGTTTGCACCCGACATCGCCGGTTCCAATCTGGTTCCACGGTAGTCACTGGCTAGTGACTTTGAACATTGTCCCCTCTGCTTTCAGGTCTTCACATCTTCAGATCCACCCTTGGATCCACCGGAACTCTTCACATCGAGCCGCCTGCAGCATCTTCAGCTCCAAGCACCATCGACCAGCGTGACGAAACCCGACACTACTTCGACCCTGTGCACCCGTTTCCTGTGGGTGAGGTAACTCAGCTCCGCCGGTGTTCCTACACTGGTACACATCTCAAGGGCCTGTGTCTTAAGTTTCAGCTCCCTAGGTCACTCAGAAGGTTCCTAACTTTCTAACTTTGTACTTTTTACGCACCATAGACTTTGCATTGGAAAGTGCGTGCACTTTGAACACTGCACCCGAGTCCCGCGGGCCTTTCCCGACTTAGTCACTGCTAGTCTCGAATAGCTCCAGCGATTCCCAGGGCCCTAGGCCTGTTCCCTTTCCTATTGGTATCTCTTATACCACTTTCTTAGTATATGGTTTAGGTGGCCCCTAAGGCTCATCCATATTGTGCAACTTTTGTGTATTTTGAACTGTCTTGTGATTTAACGCTTGTGCTTCTGTGCTCATAAAGAGTCCAGGGGATTTTATAGTTAATAAATCAATATATATTTTCAATATATATCTGTGTGGTGTCCCTTTCATTTGGTATTCAAGGGGGTTGTGTATGGTATTACAGCTGGCTTCACATGCCTTTCAGAGTTTAGCCTAAGACTGCTTTGTCCACGTTACCACTAGGATAACTGGTCTACAAGGTTGAATTACAACCATCATCATAAGGGTTGCTTGGCATGGTACAAAGTGATCACTAAGAATTAGTGAGCATTATATACCAGGCCAACTTCTCACATTGGTGAGCAGCGGATTGGGATCTGAGCTTGCTGTTGTTTTACCATTACAATCTTTGAGATTATCATTTGAAAGATCACACAGGTACCTGCTAGGTACATATAAAACAAGACTAGTATACATAAGTTCTACTGAACTTAGTTGTTGTAGAGCAAAGGGAGTAGCACACCCGAGCTACAACTACTAGATAGGTTTAGTAGGTAAACACCAGTGTAGGTAGATTGCAACATATCCACCCACACTAGAGCAATGTCTGGAGCAGAGGGTTCCACTGGGAACATCCCTGTTGAGAGTGACCCTCCAAGGGCACCATCCAGATTTGCTATTTTTTCCTTTAAGGAACTAAGGTAGCTTTGTGCCTTAAGGGGTCTGAAGACAGGGCCTTCCCCTACTACAGACCACCTAAGAGAGCTCTTGGATCAGTCTGAGACTCTAAAGACCTCTAAGGCAAACCCCAAAGGGGATGCTGAAGGAGGCCATCCTTCAGAGGATGACACCGTAGACACCCCTGGTCCTATCATCCTGGTAGATGAGGAAGCCCCCATCACTGGAGCTCCTCAGGTAGATGAAGAGGAAGAGGATGAGGAAGAAGAGGAGGAGGAGGGAAGCAGTGAGTCAGATGATGACAGAAATAGTCAGGTGCTGGTCAGTAGACTGAACCAGGCTAACTTAAGCTTACCTGGGAATGAATCAGGTAACAACCCATTCAGACCCCCAGGTGGACTTAACCAGAAGCCTAGGAGGAGAAGGACTCACTCAGGTGACTCTGACAACTCCCATGCTTCTAGAGGCTCTCATGGTCACTCCAGAAGGTAGATGACTAGCCCTCAGAGAAGGGAACATGAGGCCAAAATGAGAGAGGCTGAGCTTAGGATCCAGAAGCGAGAATTAGAGGTTGCCCTGGTCCAAGAGAGACTTGCTAGAGCAAGACAGCCTAGAGAGAGTGGGGTAATAGAACCCACTGGTGGCAGCAATATCCACAAGGATAAAGACAGGTCTTTTGATAACAGAAACCTGAGTAAGATTGTGCCCCCCTACAAAGCTGGGGATGATATCCATAAATGGATTACTGCAATGGAGAGAGCCTGCAGAGTACAGCAGATCCCTCAGGAGCAGTGGGCAGCAATCTTGTGGCTCTCCTTTGAAGGTAGAGGCCGAGACAGACTCCTCACAGTTAGTGATGGGGATTCTAGAAACTACCTGGTCCTGAAGAGTGCTCTGATTGATGGGTTAGGCTTAACCACTGAACAGTACAGGTTAATGTTCAGAGATACCCAGAAGACACAGACTCAGGACTGGTCTGAATTTGATGAGTGTGCCACTAAGGCTCTGGAGGGATGGTTGCTGGGAAGCAAGGTTACAGACTATGAAGGATTGTATAATTTGCTGATGAGAGAACAAATTTTAAATAATTGTCAGAACCAGCAGTTGCATCAACATTTGGTTGACTCAGATTTGACCTCTTCCCAAGAATTGGGAAAGAGGGCAGATAAATGGGTAAGAACCAGAGTTAAGCAAAAGAACCAGAACCAGAACCAGGGTGGTGACCAGAAGAAAACAGACCAGAAGGGTGGGGAGCAGAAAGCTAAAGACCAGAAGTCTTCAACAGGGCCCCAAACTGAGACAGAGGGTGGGTCCCAAACTTCCAAGAAGAAGAAGAAAGAAGGTCAGAAGAAACCCTGGTGTAAAACTTGTAAGAAGACCTCTCACTGGACAAGTGAGTGTAAAAAGGGTGGAGCCCTCAGCACTGCAGCCCCTAAGGCAACTGCACCCACTAGTACAGCTAGCAGTGCTGGTCCTCAAACCAAGGGGGTAGTGGGTATCACTTTGGGAACTGAAGGAGATTCTGACCTAGTCAGAACCCTTACACAGGCTGTTCTGATTTGTGAAGGGGACATAGAGTTGGCCCCTGACATAAGTCCCAGTAACCTGGGCAAATACAGACAGACGCCTTTGATCAACAATAAAGTGGCTCAAGCTTACAGGGACACATGTGCCAGTGTCACTATGGTGACACCTAACTTTGTGGACCCTGGACAATACATGCCAGGTGATAATTACCTGGTGACCAATGCCAGCAATGTCACTACTACACATAGTGTGGCACTTGTTAACTTTTCCTGGGGAGGGGTAACTGGCCTAAAAAGAGTTGTGGTTAGTGCTGATCTCCCAGTAGAATGTTTGTTAGGCAATGACCTGGAGAACTCTCTATGGTCAGAAGTTGAGTACAGGACTCATGCAGAGATGTTAGGGATATCATCACATGTCCTTGCTGTGACCAGGTCACAGGCCAAAAAGTGCCTCTCTGAACCTCAGGTCTTGGATCCTGGAACAATGGACCAAGCACCTTCCAAGAAGAAGAACAGGAGGGTAAAGGCTGTGCCTTCCCAACTGCCTGCAAGTGAGGATCAGGCTTCACAGGAAACTGATCTTGAGACCCCTGAAGGAACTGTCTCCAAGACTGTCTCCAAGACAAATGGTCTGGACCCCATACAATTCTGGAGAAGAAGGGAGAGGTTACCCACAGGGTGCTCCATTTAAACAGATTGAAGGCATGTGTCAGCAGGGAAGACATGAGCTTGCTCATGGCTACAGATGAGGGACAGGAGGAAGAGAGTGACCCTCTCCCAGACCTGCTCACTCAGAACCCTGAGGATGGATCAGTTGATGGTGTGGCCTTAGGTGGCAGCCTCACTGAGCATCAGCAACATGACTGCAGACAAGTTCTACAGGCATACAGACATATGTTCTCCTTGACACCCAGTCAGACTAACTGGTGTACCCATGTGGTGGACACTGGTGACAGTCTTCCTGTAAAGAGCAAGATTTACAGGCAACCTGACCACGTCAGGGGCTGTATAAAGACTGAGGTGCAAAAGATGCTGGAATTAGGTGTCATTGAGCCTTCAGAGAGCCCCTGGGCTAGCCCAGTGGTTCTGGTCCCCAAACCTCACACCAAAGATGGCAAGAGAGAGATGAGGTTCTGTGTGGATTACAGAGGACTCAATGCTGTCACCAGGACAGATGCACACCCTATTCCAAGGGCAGATGAGCTCATTGACAAGTTGGCTTCTGCCAAATATTTGAGCACATTTGACTTGACAGCTGGCTACTGGCAAATCAGGTTAGCTGAGGAGTCTAAAGCCAAGACAGCATTTTCTACCCCTAGTGGGCATTATCAATTTGTGGTAATGCCCTTTGGTTTGAAAAATGCACCTGCTACCTTCCAAAGGTTGGTGAATCAAGTCCTCACTGGGTTGGATGACTTTTGCGCAGCTTATCTGGATGATATTGCTGTCTTTAGCTCCACCTGGGAGGATCACCTGGTCCACCTGAAGGAAGTGCTTGAGGTTCTGCAGAAGGCAGGCCTCACTATCAAGGCAACAAAGTGCCAGATAGGGCAGAGTAAGGTTGTATACCTGGGCCACCTTGTAGGTGGAGGCCAAGTTTAACCACTGGAGAGTAAGATCCAGACCATCAAGGACTGGTCCCCTCCAACCACCCAGACTCAGGTCAGAGCTTTCTTGGGCCTGACTGGGTACTACAGGAAGTTTGTTAAGAACTATGGGTCCATTGTGACTCCCCTTAATGATCTGACATCTAAGAAGATGCCCAAAAAGTGTCAGTGGACAGAAATCTGTCAAAAGGCATTTGATGACCTGAAGAAGGCCATGTGCTCTGCACCTATCCTGAAGAGTCCTGACTACTCAAGAGAGTTCATTGTCCAAACAGATGCTTCTGAGTTGGGAGTGGGAGCAGTGCTTTCACAGCTTACTGTAGATGGCCAGGACCAGCCCATTGCTTTTATTAGCAGAAGGCTGACCCCCAGAGAGAAACGTTGGTCAGCTATAGAGAGGGAGGCCTTTGCTGTGGTGTGGGCCCTGAAGAAGCTGAGACCATACTTATTTGGCACTCACTTCAAGATTCAGACCGACCATAAGCCCCTCCTATGGCTTAATCAGATGAAGGGTGAAAACCCCAAACTACTCAGATGGTCCATTTCCCTACAGGGGATGGACTTTACAGTGGAGCACCGCCCAGGGACTGACCATGGCAACGCAGATGGTCTCTCCAGGTACTTCCACTTAGAACATGAAGAAACAACTGTAGGAGAGTAGGGTCTGCTATCCTATGGTCACCCCAAATTATTGCCTTTTGCTTCACTGGTTTCTGACTTAATGTGGCTGTGGGCCTGCTAATCAGACCCACAGCCCGCTGTTCTCTCTCTAAATTACTGCCAATGCACATTAGGTGCATTACGAATTGGAACTGGTTCACCTTATGAGCCCCTGTAGTAGTGTACCCTAGGTACCCAGGGCATAGGTGTATCCAAGGCCTACCAGGGGCTGCAGCATGTATTATGCCACCCCTGGCCTTGCCTCCATATTTGACACAACTGGCTGATCACTCAGCTGGGGTAAGTTGGTGTAATCACCTCTTACTTAGGTACAGTATGCCTGTGCCTAACCCTAAACTGGACACATATGTTCCTATCAGCCACTCCTATGGAAGGCCTCATCAATCCTGGAGGCAGAGTGCTTGGAAATATGTGAGATGGTGCTCTAGCATGAGCTGAGCCTGTCTGCAGCTGTCGGGAACCACTCCCTAAGCTGTTCCGGGATATTGCCATACCATATACTCTTAAGTGCATTATAATCCTCGCGGTTAAATGCTATCTTTGGTTTGGCTTTATCAAAATATGTCGAGTAAGGTGTCAGACGAATTGGAATACTATCCCCTCGCCAGTTCTGGCGACGGGGATAGCATTCCACCCTTCTAGAGGGACACGACATGTGGGTAGCCTTAACCCCGGTTAAAGTTAAACAGAGCCTCAGCATCACAAAATGGATGCTGCCACCACAGACACGAGTCTGGCCTCCTGCTGCTGACCGAAACTCGGCAGATGGTGGCCTGGACAAAGGGTTTCCTGCCTTGGAAGGTGCGAGCACCACCCCAGACAGGGTTTTGTGTATTGGGTAGGACAGGGCTGAATAGAATCAGACATGCCCGGGGCACACAAGGTGTCCCCGTGCATAGGCCAGTCCAAACCGGTCCTGGGACTTTCCAGACCCAGGCTTGGCGCGGAACTGGACAAAGGAAAGGGGGTGTAACCGCCCCCCTTCCTGGTTCCTCCCAGAGGAGGGACCTAGTAGGTGATCCACCCCTCAGATTGGGAATAAGAATGGGAGCAGTGCCATTGCACAGCAGATCATCCTGAATCAACTTTACACGAAGAAGAAGACTGGACTTCGACATTCTGCTGCACAGAAGACCGAAGAGAATCTCCCTTGTGGCCTAGGAGTGGCCACCCTGTGAACACAGGTACCAACCAGCAACTCGATGTCTGCTTTGCCGCTGCCTCCCGCCGGAGCCCGAGCCCAGAGCCCGACAAGAACCAGACTCCCAGACCTCTCAGAGCCCGATCCACAGTCCCTGCAAAGAAGGGACCCGTGGAGGCACCGAGTGACGTGGGACCGGACCTCTTGGAAGACACTCAAAAAGCTGACTGCGCAGCTTCTGAGGCATCCTCGACGTTGTGCTTTGGGGACCGAGAAACCCCACCACCGAGCAGCCCTTGCACCGAAGATCAGCCCTCCAGCATCTCCACGATCTGCGTGGGGCCCTTTTGCATTGTGCCACTTGACGCGCCATCCCGGCCACTAGCCACGTGGTCAGCGGCCATCTTGGCAACGAAACCGACAATTTACACAGCAGGTCTGGTTGCTCAAGACCTACCCAAGCTCCTGTAAAAAGGAGCACTCGCTCTGACCTTGCTGGTCCGAGTGATAAGCATCTTTCAACCTCTGCGTGGCTTGCATTTGCCAAGGCCTGTTTGATCCGATCAGGTCGCCGACACCGCCAACAGCGAAAAGCCTACGTGGGACAGCTCATCACCGACTCCTGGACGTCCTCGACCCCGGGTATCCACGTGGCTGCAGAAAGAAGCTACCTGACAACGCCTGTTTGCACCCGACATCGCCTGGTTCCAATCTGGTTCCACGGTAGTCACTGGCTAGTGACTTTGAACACTGTCCCCTCTGCTTTCAGGTCTTCACATCTTCAGATCCACCCTTGGATCCACCGGAACTCTTCACATCGAGCCGCCTGCAGCATCTTCAGCTCCAAGCACCATCGACCAGCGTGATGAAACCCGACACTACTTCGACCCTGTGCACCCGCTTCCTGTGGGTGAGGTAACTCAGCTCCGCCGGTGCTCCTGCACTGGTACACATCTCAAGGGCCTGTGTCTTAAATTTCAGCTCCGTAGGTCACTCGGAAGGTTCCTAACTTTCTAACTTTGTACTTTTTACGCACCATAGACTTTGCATTGGAAAGTGCGTGCACTTTGAACACTGCACCCGAGTCCCGCAGGCCTTTCCGGACTTAGTCACTGCTAGGCTCGAATAGCTCCAGCGATTCCCAAGGCCCTAGGCCTGTTCCCTTTCCTATTGGTATCTCTTATACCACTTTCTTAGTATATGGTTTAGGTGGCCCCTAGGGCTCATCCATATTGTGCAACTTTTGTGTATTTTAAACTGTCTTGTGATTTAACGCTTGTGCTTCTGTGCTCATAAAGAGTCCAGGGGATTTTATAGTTAATAAATCAATATATATTTTCAATATATATCTGTGTGGTGTCCCTTTCATTTGGTATTCAAGGGGGTTGTGTATGGTATAACAGCTGGCTTCACATGCCTTTCAGAGTTTAGCCTAAGACTGCTTTGTCCACGTTACCACTAGGATAACTGGTCTACAAGGTTGAATTACAACCATCATCATAAGAGTTGCTTGGCATGGTACAAAGTGATCACTAAGAATTAGTGAGCATTATATACCAGGCCAACTTCTCACAACAACTGGTCAAGGTTAGTCTAATGTCCCTGCGTTTGGGGGGGGGGTTATGTAGGAGAGTAGGGTCTGCTATCCTATGGTCACCCCAAATTTTTGCTTTTTGCTTCACTGGTTTCTGACTTAATGTGGCTGTGGGCCTGCTAATCAGACCCACAGCCTGCTGTTCTCTCTCTAAATTACTGCCAATGCACTATAGGTGCATTACGAATTGGAACTGGTTCACCTTATTATCCCCTGTAGTCGTGTACCCTAGGTACCCAGGGCATAGGTGTTTCCAAGGCCTACCAGGGGCTGCAGCATGTATTGTGCCACCCCTGGCCTGGCCTCCATATTTGACACAACTGGCTGATCACTCAGCTGGGGTAAGTTGGTGTAATCACCTCTTACTTAGGTACAGTATGCCTGTGCCTAACCCTAAACTGGACACATATGTTCCTATCAGCCACTCCTATGGAAGGCCTCATCAATCCTGGAGGCAGAGTGCTTGGAAATATGTGAGATGGTGCTCTAGCATGAGCTGAGCCTGTCTGCAGCTGTCGGGAACCACTCCCTAAGCTGTTCCGGGATATTGCCATACCATATACTCTTAAGTGCATTATAATCCTTGCGGTTAAATGCTATCTTTGGTTTGGCTTTATCAAAACATGTCGAGTAAGGTGTCATACGAATTGGAATACTATCCCCTCGACAGTTCTGTCGACGGGGATAGCATTCCACCCTTCTAGAGGGACACGACATGTGTGTAGCCTTAACCCCGGTTAAAGTTAACCAGAGCCTCAGCATCACAAAATGGAAGCTGCCACCACAGACACGAGTCTGGCCTCCTGCTGCTGACCGAAACTCGGCAGATGGTGGCCTGGACAAAGGGTTTCCTGCCTTGGGAGGCGCGAGCACCACCCCAGACAGGGTTTTGTGTATTGGGTGGGACAGGGCTGAATAGAATCAGACATGCCCGTGGCACACAAGGTGTCCCCGTGCATAGGCCAGTCCAAACCGGTCCTGGGACTTTCCAGACCCAGGCTTGGCGCGGAACTGGACAAAGGAAAGGGGGTGTAACTGCCCCCCTTCCTGGTTCCTCCCAGAGGAGGGACCTAGTAGGTGATTCACCCCTCAGATTGGGAATAAGAGTGGGAGCAGTGCCATTGCACAGCAGATCATCCTGAATCAACTTGAAACTAAGAAGACGACTGGACTTCGACATTCTGCTGCTCAGAAGACTGAAGAGAATCCCCCTTGTGGCCTAGGAGTGGCCACCCTGTAAACACAGGTACCAACCAGCAACTCGACGTCTGCTTTGCCGCCACCTCCCGCCGGAGCCCGAGCCCAGAGCCCGACAAGAACCAGACTCCCAGACCTCTCAGAGCCCGATCCACAGTCCCTGCAAAGAAGGGACCCGTGGAGGCACCGAGTGACGTGGGACCAGATCTCTTGGAAGACACTCGAAAAGCTGACTGCGCAGCTTCTGAGGTATCCTCGACGTTGTGCTTTGGGGACTGAGAAACCCCACCACTGAGCAGCCCTTGCACCGAAGATCAGCCCTCCAGCATCTCCACGATCTGCGTTGGGCCCTTTTGCATTGTGCCACTCGACGCGCCATCCCGGCCACTAGCCACGTGGTCAGCGGCCATCTTGGCGACGAAACTGACAATTTACACAGCAGGTCTGGTTGCTCCAGACCTACCCAAGCTCCTGTAAAGAGGAGCACTCGCTCTGACCTTGCTGGTTCGAGTGTTAAGCATCTTTCAACTCCTGCGTGGCTTGCATTAGCCAAGGCCTGTTGGCTCCGATCAAGTTGCCGACACCACCAACAGCGAGAAGCCTGCGTGGGACAGCTCGTGACCGACTCCTAGACGTCCTCGACCCCCGGTGTCCATGTGGCTGCAGAGAGAAGCTACCCGACAACGCCTGTTTGCACCCGACATCGCCGGTTCCAATCTGGTTCCACGGTAGTCACTGGCTAGTGACTTTGAACATTGTCCCCTCTGCTTTCAGGTCTTCATATCTTCAGATCCACCCTTGGATCCACCGGAACTCTTCACATCGAGCCGCCTGCAGTATCTTCAGCTCCAAGCACCATCAACCAGCGTGACGAAACCCGACACTACTTCAACCCTGTGCACCCGTTTCCTGTGGGTGAGGTAACTCAGCTCTGCCGGTGTTCCTACACTGGTACACATCTCAAGGGCCTGTGTCTTAAGTTTCAGCTCCCTAGGTCACTCGGAAGGTTCCTAACTTTCTAACTTTGTACTTTTTACGCACCATAGACTTTGCATTGGAAAGTGCGTGCACTTTGAACACTGCACCCGAGTCCCGCGGGCCTTTCCCGACTTAGTCACTGCTAGTCCCGAATAGCTCCAGCAATTCCCAAGGCCCTAGGCCTGTTCCCTTTCCTATTGGTATCTCTTATGCCACTTTCTTAGTATATGGTTTAGGTGGCCCCTAGGGCTCATCCATATTGTGCAACTTTTGTGTATTTTGAACTGTCTTGTGATTTAACGCTTGTGCTTCTGTGCTCATAAAGAGTCCAGGGGATTTTATAGTTAATAAATCAATATATATTTTCAATATATATCTGTGTGGTGTTCCTTTCATTTGGTATTCAAGGGGGTTGTGTATGGTATTACAGCTGGCTTCACATGCCTTTCAGAGTTTAGCCTAAGACTGCTTTGTCCACGTTACCACTAGGATAAATGGTCTACAAGGTTGAATTACAACCATCATCATAAGGGTTGCTTGGCATGGTACAAAGTGATCACTAAGAATTAGTGAGCATTATATACCAGGCCAACTTCTCACAACGTCTACCAGGGCGGGACACACCATCTCAGACATCTGATTGACAAAGCTTTAGATCAACCTAGGCCGTGCCGGTAGTTGTGTCGCAGAAACCCATTCGACATACAAGCAATAACCAAACACGGGTAAGCTGCTGAGCCAGATATTTAGCCCACACACAGGACGCCTCCTGTTAAAACTCAAACAAGGGCCAATGCAGCGTAATCATCGGACAGGGGAGAAAAAAAAACCCCGCCAGAGACTTTCGTAGTTAACCCTAATTCAAAAGATGCCAGAAGGCTCTTACTCTGGTTTCCCGGCCTTGCTAGGTCTAACTTAGCGACTTGTAGTAGCGATGCTTGCCATTACTGTACAGTTGGTGGTGAAGAGTCTTTCCACTTTCTGCAAATTTCTCTTCTAGCCAGCAAGATAGAATCAAACAAAAGATTTTTCACTAGTCCTAAGACTCCAATTACTAATCCAAAGATTATGTGAGTTGAATTTAGCATAATTTGCCGATCAAGAGAAATTGACAAAAAGCGGCTTACCGATCCCAAAAAAGGAAAAAGGGGACAAAGTTCGACACTCAAAAAACATATGCAGATCCGAAGCCGTCCGCATCTCATTCAGGATACCGGTGAGCCTTGTGAGAATTTAGAGAGCCTCTGCAGTGAATAGTATGCCCTATGCAATGTAAAGAGATGGTTGCGACATAGCCAAGCTGGTTTTACAATACTAGCAGCCCGTCCCGACCTTGTCCGGGAGCAATCAGGCTTCCTGGACCCCCGCCCGCCCTGACATTGTGCATCAGCAGCCCGGCCCCCCCGCCCGCCCGGACATTGTCAAGCAGCCTGGGCCACCGCCCGCCCCGTCCCCCGCCAGCCCTGTCCCCGCCTGCCCCGACATTGTCAAGCAGCCTGGGCTCCCGCCCGCCCCGTCCCGTCCCCAGCCTGCCCCCGCCTGCCCCGACCCCCGCCTGCCCGGAGCCTTACCTCAGCCGCCGCTCCTCCCCCGCGCTCCTCATTTCACTGCTCCGCCGCTCCTTGCCGCCTACCACTCCTCCTGCCTGTCCGCCGGTCCTCACCGCCATTCCGCCGTTCGTCACCGCTCCTCCCCCGCGCCATGTTCGCCGCTCCTCCCGCGTTCCTGGACGCCGCTCCTCCCCGCGCTCCTGACGTCAGCACGCAGGTCATGGCCGGTGCTACTTCGTAGGGACTACTTTTTTTAAATGTTAATGTTTTAAATAACGCATATTTTTATACTTTATATAGCCTATGTCCATCTGCACACCCTGACAATTACAATGATGTATCGGGTGTGTGGATTGGCGCTGTGGTTCCCGAGTTTACCCGCCTCAAAGGTGCAAAGTTCTTCCTTTATAATAGTAGTATAGATTCCACAGTGTTTTAAAAGAATCCAACCAAAGATTAGTAACATCTAGCGCTAAAAAGGAGCTTCCCAAAAGTTTATCGGCCAATTGGAATTCGCCGTCCATCTCCTGCAACATTGTATGGTACCAAAAGGCTTTTATCTAGTAGCTGGAACTCAAGCTGGTTTCCTCCTCCCACTAGGAACCTACTCTTAGTTACTGTCTGTGCCTGGCCCCAGCTAGTCATCTGCAGGTATTTAAACTTTGAAAGCTCTAATCCAGTCCTATCCCTATTTGAATTCCATGATAAAAGATCTCCTTCTAAAAACAGGTCGCCCCATTCTTTAAGCCCTGCCTCCCTCAAAGGTAAGGCAAGGTTATCCTTCAGCCAAGCCGGTGTCCCTGGTGAATCCCAAAGAGGTGCTTTAATGGAAAAATATCCCAATGAGACCGAACTACGAAGTTTTAACCAGGTTTTAGTCATCCCTTGTAGGACTTTTAATTTTATTTTCTTAAAGAATTTGGGGTCCCCGAATTTAAACAAAAAACCTTCCAAGGAGAGTCTTGCTCCACTCAGCATGGCTCTAAACATGCAACCTATCCGACTACTGGTAGGCATCTTCAAAAGCATGCAGGAATGAGTAAATTGGAATGCCCATGCATACAGTTGAAGGTCAGGGGCTGCTAAACCTCCCTTTTCCCTACGCCGCCTCAGTTTTTTTAAGGCAATCCTGGGTGTGTGTTGAGCCAAAATAAATGAATTAATGTCACACTGCAGCTTTAATAAAAGTGAGGGTTCAAAATATAAAGGAATAGTGTTAAACAAAAAAGTGACCTTTGGTAAAATGGACATCTTAACGAGGTTAACCTTCACCAGCATGGACAGAGGTAAGGAAGACCATGTTCTCATTAGTTTCCTACAGTCCCTAGCTACTATTAAGAAATTTGTTTCAAAGATTTTATTGATATCTTGTACGATGGTGATCCCCAGGTATCGCATTTTAGGACTGGTCTGCACGCCCCCGGTCCCCACAGTTCCAGACCATGATCTCAGTTTTCAAAGCGCTAATCTCGTAACCCGAGATTTCTCCAAATTTATGAGTGAGTATAATCACCGCGGGGAGGGCCGAAGCCAACTCTGATTAATAGATCATAATATCATCGTGTACAGGGCTACTTTTTTTCCCACTCTCCCTATTTGAACGACTTGATGTTAATGTCGTCCCTAAGTTTTGAGCAAAGGGTTCAATATATAAATCAAAAAGGAGAGGGGAGAGTGTACATCCCTGACGCGTTCCCCGCGTGATATTAAACGGGTCAGACACTGCTCCGTTCACCAAGAGGCATGCCGAAGGATTTTGATAAAGCAAACTCACCATGCGCCGAAACCTATCTCCGATGTTAAATTTACCTAAGACCCCGACAGGTATGACCAATTCACCCTGTCGAAGGCCTTAGTAGCATCAAGGGTGAGCACAAGCAAAGGAATTAAGCATGTGGATGCTACATCAATGGCCCCTATCAGATCATACGTTAATTCAAACAGTTGCCTGCCCTTAACAACCCCCTTTGGTCGTGATGTAGAATGTCTCCCGCCACTGACACCAATTTATTAGCCATTACAGAGGCAAAGATTTTGTAATCAACATTCAATATCGAAATTGGTCTGTATGACCCATAGTTTGGTGCCGATTTACCTGGTTTTAGTATCAGAGCTATCGAGGCTTTATCCCATGAAGCTGGAGGTGACAACCCATCTTGGAGAATCGTAAATAATGTGATTAAACTAGGTCCGAGGTAAGTTATTGAACCTGACCCTCGGGGAGGGGCCGTTGAAATCCGCCCGATTCGTAAAGAGGTTTATTTAACCCTTGATTTCAGCTGAGATGACGGAAATGCATAATCTCAGAACCTAAGAAACCTATTTGATTACCTGTTGCATACATTCATGTCAATAAGAATTTGCAAAACCCTGACTGACACCGCACAGTGCAGTACAAGTTTTTTGTCACCTGTTGCCATCGGACATCAGCCAGTCATTCCCACTTTTAAAATAATGCTGTCTCCAAACTCTAATATGTGCTCCGTCATTTGATTCACCAAGTTATTACAATCTCTCTCTGCAGCAATTCTACAGAGTCATGAAAATTCATCTGAGTAATCGATCTGCCATTGAAGCAGAGTCCGTAGAACTGCATGTCCCAGGAGGCACTCTGATATTACAATGAATGATGAATACGTACTGTCCTTGCCATTTGCGAACTTTTCCTCAACCATTCACTCCAAGGCCCCCGTGCAGCAGAGCCACAGACTACTACAACAGTAAGAGATGCAGGGCCAGAACAAAACGGCGGAGCTGCTGTGTGACGACAAGCGGAAAAGGAAGAAGCACGTCATGTTTTCATAACAAGTCGCAATATCACCACATTTCCAAGCATCGGTGGGTGGCCACATTAAATAAACAAAAAGTACTGGAGGTCCATCGACTAATTTTTCTCGTCAATGCCAAGCCGCGCGCCCCTGGTCAGAATGGTTCAATTGAGTTTTTAAGACAGTAGCCCAATATTGCCCAATTCAATAAATGGGACTAGTACCACATCCACGTTAACTCCAAGTCCCATGATGCACTCTGATAATACACTGACGAACACGTCATGTGCATACTCAGATCGCACGCCTATTGGTAAAGGTTTTGTTTTCAATTTTGACCAACCAAATGTGACATAACTACTTATATATAACCCACCTGGCGGGCTTTCGCAGACTTTAGCAGCAGGAAGACGCGAGGTCGGAGCATAGTCGATGCATCACCAATGCTTCTTTTTTAATTGAATATGTTCAGGAACTCAACACCCACCTCAGTTAAAGTACTGGTAGTTTACATTTAAAGTGAAACCTTACACTGATTTGTATTTGAAATATTTCAAGCCCACTAAGGTTTTAGTTGTCTTACAGACAAGTCCTAAACAAGAAAGTGTAGAGAAGGTGCTGAGGTTTCAAGGCGCTGCAAAGGTTCGTGCCGCGCTTTCACCCGAGCTCCTCCCTTATCCTGGCGCCGCCCCCATCCAGGTGCATGGCGTGATTTGGGAGGGAGGCGCGTGGCCAAACAGCGAGTTGCATCATTAATGATAATGGTGGTGTTGGGAGGACGTCCCTAGTCTGTAACCGGCAGGTCGAGGTCTGTTTTTAGTCCCACATACATTTGCCTCTAAAGAAAGTCCTCCAATAATAATTTCTTTCTCCACTACTTATGAAGTGGTCTTGGGGTCTCTAGCAAAGAAGCCACAACGTCTGCTACTTTGAAAGCCAGCATGGCAACATTTTTCATCAACAAACATACGTGTATTTAAACGCACGGCCTTATCGTTACGGTTGACTCTTAAGAAACAAAGGACTGGTTTAATTGCCAATCGATTGTCGCACTCAGAATAAGATGCTACTTACCACACACACACAGCACATGCCTCATTTAAAGGATCTATGTCCTATTTGTATTCAATTCATAATGACCTCAAATTACATAAAACGGCCTTCATCCCAACTACATTTATTGAATGAGACCACGGCTACATAGGGCTGGTGCTCCAGGTCTGGATTTCCCTTTCATAAACAAATCCTGATTCGCTTCAGTGGGCCCACCTGAGCTAACCGGCCTGAATGCATGCTGCGCATCTCTTAGAGTATAGTTGGTGATGTGCACGTGGCAGTGATGTGTGGACTGAGCACGTCCAAGGGCTGCAGGCTTCTGATTTCGGCCATGAAGTCGCACCTGAGGCTTGCACGCTCATTGAAGTCAATCAAAGGCTCCGGGGGACGCAGCACCTGGATAGTTACCAGTTAATAACGCATTAGAGAGGCTTGTGCAGGTCGCGCGGCCGCTGGAGGTAAGTGTGCGAGAGAGTGTTGGTCTCCCTATTAAACCTTACTAGTTTTATGCTTTAAACTTATTTTGCTACTCTGTGCTTCACACTTCTTCCATTCATAAGGAGTCACATTTTATTGCTATTCGTTGGAACATGTTTCGCTCTGAGTCGGTATCTTAAAATGCTACAGTCGTTTGTGTAATAGCCAATGTTTTAGGACACGGGAAAGGGAGTTTTCCACAAGCGGGAATGCTTGCATTTTTCCTATTCCTTTTTACTGGAGCTGGGTACGTTTTAGAAGGAGAATACCATCGTCACTTGTGACTGGAAGCTCGGAGTATCTGGTGAGCCCCGGAATGCAGGGCCTGTCTCCGCATCTCAATGACTCTCTGTTACCGGCTGAGGTGTTCCTTCCTTCCCACATTCTGTATTCTCATTCTGCTCCCCCCGAAAAGCATCATAATCTCGATTTTATTTGCGGTGTGTGAAAAGTTACTTAAGCAGCATGGTCCTTGTTCTAAGTAGCATGGGCCTTATTTATGAAGGCCTTGCGCCGCCGGTGCGTCACTTTTAACATGGGAAAAAATGACGCACCGGTGGCGCAAGGCCTTCATAAATAAGGCCCCATGCTCTTTGGCTGCATACTGCGATAAAAAAACGAGCAAACTTGCCTGTAAAATACATAATACAACATTTCATGTGGTGTTCAATCTCACCCAAAGGTTGTGATGTTATAACCTGTGCTTTAAGTGGGCCGGGTCTTTCCGGTGCTGAGCACCGGCAGTTCTAAAAAGCAGGTGCAGAGAGGGGCCCTATCGGGCTCCCCATTTTTATTTACCTCGGGGTGAAAAAGTATGAGTTTTTTTGTTCTTTTTAACTCTGCAATAGTACAATCCGTCACGGCTTTTGATGTGACTTCAAAGAAACTAGTTTTTCAGTTTTATGTGGGGCAAATTTGGAGCACGTTACATGAGCGCCAGATACATTACATAATGGTATATTCATATTTTGAGTCACAGGACGTCAAGCTTGAATTTGTTTTCTCAGCTCGAAGGTCGGCTGCTCTGGCCTTGGTCACAACCTCGCCCACAAGAGCAGAAACCTTTTCAAAATGATATACCACGAAGTCCTAGGTGTTGCTTAATTATTCAAGGTAATTTACAATCAATGACAAAGACAATCATCCTGGATTGTTGTAGGTGTAATGTTACTTGATATATGTCTGGACGAATGGACCGAAACGGCACACTATGCTAAGTGCAGATTTTTAGCTTCGGTGTTTCAAGCCACGTCTTTAATTCGGCCGCACTCCTGTGAGACCTCCACTAGTCTCCCCCCCCCCCCCCCCTCCACTTATTCATCCCACTCAATACTCTGGTTGTAACACACGTAGATACCAGAGGAGCAAAACAGGGTCCCGTATTAGACGTTTGGAAACCTAATTTGAAATATTATTTAGCATTACTAAGAAAGGTTACTACGATGCGCTCCCCTCTTCTAGCCCCCCGCCCCCAACAAAACCATCTCATAATATCGCACTGGTTAGAACATATATTTACGCGCCCAGATTGCTGGTTTGCTTCGATGTGAGGGACGATGTTAACCCAAATCTCGTAAATAGGGTCTAACGCTTCCAGGAGACCCCTGAGGCAAACTGGGGACCAGGGGCCGGGCAAAGTTGGATAAGTCCATGAAGGCTGTGCACATAAGACATAACTCCTTCCTGGTGGCTCCTAGCACTCTTTGCAGAGCAACATTTTTTCACAAGACTGAGTGTGTTTTTTGGGGTGAGCGGGACTTAACTGGTATTGAACTACAAGCTCCATGCTCCCAATGGAGGGCTTTCTTCCAAAATTCTCCCAAGAAAGTATTTCGTGTTTTGCACTGCAGGTAGCCATTTCACAAATGGATGAAGGCGGTCATTTTGCTTCTCAACTCCAAGTTCTCCTTGTGTGCAAGTGTTCCAGGATGTTCTTTGCAGTTCCATGCATCTTCTTTAGTTGTTTTTTTTTGCCGCCAAACATTATTAAAAAAATTAGTATCGGGAATGGATTATCTCACTTTGCATTTTCTCAACCACCACATGACAGGTGTGTTTGTATCTGGGAAAGGTCTGACATACTAATGTTAGATTGTTCACCCGCACGTTCTAAATAACAAAATATGCGGCCGATGAAAACGTTACCTATGTGTGGTAATCTGTTTGCAGCTTGCGATGCCATGCATTCATTCACGGTTTGCGCACTCCTACCATCTTGTGTTTGGCGCTCCCTTTGTAAATTGTTTTTCTTTGAAGCAAAGGTTTACAGTTATAAGCCGACTTGGGATTCCTCCCAAAAATCCTCAACACCAGGGCAAAGACTCCACCGTAGGTTCTTACCCGCTGTTTCCCTTTTAGATTGTCTCCTCTCCCCCTTTGCCCTCCTTTCCCTCGAGGTGAGAGAGAGAAGGTATGTGGAGTGTTGTGAAACAGGACCGTGTATGTATACTTATGAACTGTGACAGTGCTATTTTAGATCTAGATTAGTTGAAATATTTCACTATGAGCTCGCATCTGGAGGGATGGGATGGTCCATGTGAACCTACAGTATTTTCTGTTCTCTCATGTGCCACTGAAGATCATATGCTTTGCACAAATTTAAAAGCAGTGCCATTTTCCCAAAAGCGGCGGCTTGCGTGCATATACAGGAGATGTTTGGCACAGGGTTTAAGGACAGTGTGCCCAGCCTGGGTCTCTTGGGTAGCACGAATGTCCTCACAGTAATGCATTGTGAACGTCGGAGGTGTAGACCACTTTGCAACTTTACAGAGGTCTGTAAAAGGGATATGTCATAGGAAGGCCATAGTGGATCCTTATTCACAAGTAGAATGTGCTCTCACGTCATAACCGTATTTACGGCATGCTTAGCTGTGGCATAACTCACTTGAATGTACTTAAGTATCCATCTTGTGTGGCCCGACTTGGAAATAGGATTGGCAAAAGCAACTAACAGTTTTTTCTTTAGTAATTGTCACATTAAAACGTATTGGATCTTTTGAAATTCAAAGTGTGAAAGGTTATTTCTGCAACTTACTGAATTTATGTAAGGAAACCTAGTACCCTTTATCTAACATGGCACGAGGATACAATTTAGGTAGAAATTGTGGGTGTGTTTTAAGAATGACCCGGTCTTTGTGCACTTGAATAAAAGTCTCTTTCACTGTTAAGACTTGCACTACAACTATACATAAGGAAATGATTATAATGAGGAAGGCTATTTCCTACAAGAGAAATTGCAGTTGGCAAGAATGTTACAGCTCTGAAGAGAGTCTGATGGGCCCGGGAAAACACATTAAGGTTCCAGGAAGGTGCTGTTATTGGTGGGGCAACCCTTTTCATACCATGCATGAATAACTGGAGTTTTAAATGAAAATTGGCGTTTCCTATCTTGCATGCAGACTGCTACATTTACCAAATGAACCCTATTCGAGATGCATACTAGACCTGATTTATGCTAATACAGCAGATAATGTCTGGCACTGTAGCCTGTAGAGGCTGTTAATTTTATTTATTTTATTTTATTTTGAAAGTTTTATATAGCGCGGACAAGATCCTTGCGGATATCAGAGCGCTTTACAAAGAGAAGTACATGGGGGAGCATAGCCAGACAGATCAATAGGTCACATAGTATAAATGGTACAAATAGGTGGCTACAAAGCCAACCTGTGTACAAAATAGTACAAGTAGCTACAACGTCCAACATGTGAGCAATCAGACAATTAATAAGAGAGGGTTAATGGGGACTGAGAATGGGGGCGATGGAGGGGGATCCATGTTGCGATGGTGGTTTAGGTGGGAATTGGAGAATGCACTATATTGGTATATATGTGCAGGAAAAACAAAAACATACAGTAGGTTACACGGTGTAGGAATAGTACTAGTGATCAATCGGCGTATCCTAAATGTAAGAGTGTGCAGGGTAACATATACATACAATAGGTTACAATTTTATAGGTTATAGAGTACAACAGTGGGACTAGTGATCAACCAAATATATACATGAGGTAGTGTCACCATCAAAAATCCAAAATCATGGAGATCAGAAATGACATTAGTTAGCAACCAAGGTAAATGAGGTAGCATTGCATTACAAATGTTCGAAATACAGGTCGAAGAATAATACTGCGGTAAAAGGTGTATGAGGTAGCAATCTGTGCATTACAGATGTTCAAAATACAGGTATAGGTACAATACTGCAAAACTAGGCAAACGTTCTTTCAGATATGGTGTGGCAGTCTGTGCATTACAAATGTTCAGATTAAAGCTAGGAGTGAACTGCAATAATAGGCAGATATTCTTTCAAATATGAGGTAGCATTCTGTGCATTACACATGTTCAGAATATAGTTAAAAGTATAATGATACAATAATAGGCAGGCATTCTTTCACAAGAGGGTGTAGATACCTAACTGAGCCCAGTGCTCAGTAGTTGTGATTAGTCTAGAATGTTAAATTCTTAGCGAGTGTTCCGATAAAGAAGAAAATGACTAGTCCAGGATGTCCGTCCCTGAGAGAGACTAGTCAAACATGTCCG
The DNA here is from genome assembly GCF_964263255.1 of Lissotriton vulgaris. Taxonomy (NCBI): domain Eukaryota; kingdom Metazoa; phylum Chordata; class Amphibia; order Caudata; family Salamandridae; genus Lissotriton; species Lissotriton vulgaris. The sequence continues at coordinate 661,041,638 of NC_141698.1, read as the reverse complement.
CCAAATAGGTGGGATAGAGACATTAGTCCTCTGTTTGTTGCTGTTGCTTAGCAAGCATATAGGAGCAGTTTCCCTTCTCCTTCATGCATGCATGGGAGGTGGAGATATTAGTCCTCTGTCTGCTGCTATTACTTTAAGCATAGGGGGAGGAATTTCACTTTCCATCAGAGCCAGCAATGCTCCAGCTATCTGGGAGGAATGCTGTGTGGGGGAGTTAAAGTGAGGAGCCTCGTGGACAGGGGTATCGGGGGGGGGGGGGGGGTATGGCTCCAGGTTTATGGCTCCAGCCATTTTGAACAAAGGAGGTAGTTTAAAAGTGAGCAGGCGGGTAGGAGAAATACACATACCTCAAGTCTCTGTGTGCCCCCTGAGTCCGACCGCAGAGTCTTTCAGCAGCAATGCATTAATCCACAAAGTGTCTCAGTCCCTTCCGATTTGCTAAAATTTGTGAATTGCGTGTGGTTGAACTCCATAGATTAGATCAGATCATGGCTCCAAGCCTGTATCACCGTGAGACGCAGCGTAGGTAAACACCCGGTATCCAACGGATCCGATGGGGGCAGACACTAGTCTTCTGTCGCAGAACCGCTCCCGTTGTTGGTCTCAGGGCTCTCCTCAGTCGCTCCCCTGGACAGCGGCAGCGCCATACCCTCCGCATCCATCTCCTGAGCACGTGTCCTGTCTCCGGTGCTGCGGTGCGGGGGGGGGGGGAGACTACTCCTGTTTTTTAGCAGCCGGCGTCCTCCACCGCGGAGCGGACGGTAGGGGGGCCACTTTCAGTCCTCTGGCGTCGCTCGCTGTAGCTCCTCTGCTGCGGCTTTACTTAGCCCTCCGTAGCCTCTGAGACTGTGAAACCCTGCGGTGGAGCGGGCGGGCGGTTCCGGCACAGCAAGCTCACGGGGGGTGCCCTCTTATGCTGCCGGGGGTGCCCTCCGATGCTGCCGTGTATGCCTTTTGGCTTCCTTTGCAGTTTAATGTTGAGGCAGCAGTGTAGAAATCCCTTCTGTTTTGTGCCCTGTCATGCCTCTGTAGTGGGCTAATGCGCCTCTTTCAGAATGAGCATTCACTCTGTTTTAAGGAGAAGGTACTTGAACACTAAGATTTCAGAAGCCAGGTTGCAAGATTCAGTGCCTTGAGGTTTGGGTGTTGCAACTGATGCTAGGCGAGTAGTCTACAACTTCTTGTGTGGATGAACTGACATTACCCACAGTATGGACTATACCTGGCTGTCATGCCCAAATGGGTATGATTAGAAGATACCTAATGTGTGCCTGCCTTGTTTTTCTTGCTGCTTCTGGAATAAATGGCAGTGCCGGAAAAGCCTAGTTAAATATCCTTTAGCGGGTTATCTATAGAGCACTGCCCATGCGCATCTGGAGGCAAAGTTTAGGCGTTTTGCATTTTCTGCAGTCTTGAAGAGACTGACACTGGGTGTTCCTCAGCTGAAAGTACTGATTAAGTACTAGGGGTTTGATCGCCCATTCATGTGTTTTCAGACCAGCTGAATAGGATGAAGCAACAAAGTAATTAGCCACTCCCAAGAGATGTTCTGCTAGGGGGAAGCATTTTTGAACCGCAACTCAGCGCCCTAATGTATGTATTAAGGCTAGAAGTTGGGGGGAAGTGTAATTCCTGTTCCCTGCCTCGCTTGTGGATGTAGTATTTACTAGACACGTTGTCTGCACAAATCAACATAGCTTTTTTTTAAATCACATTACAAAATGCTTGTAGCCCCAGTTGCACTGCCATGAAATCCCGGAGACGAATGTGCTGTTATTTGGGAGACCAATTGTCCCGAAAATTCATGATAGATATGATTTTTTTAGGTCGATGCCTACCAAACTGCACAGCTGTCTGGTTTTCTAATGATATCTTGGGGACATTAAAGCTTCCCTGGGAATGTATTCCACCCATAGCATACCATTGTCTTCGAGTTGTGTAACTTATATTTGCTTGCTTTCTATTTACTGGCTTTATGCATTTTAGGTTGTCTAGCTTAAGTTCGTCCTTTCAATGGAACATAGCCTATTCATTGTGCGCTTTTACGAGTGCTCATGTTCTGTAAACAGGCCTTTAATACTTGTTCTTATTTTTTCAGAGCATTCAAAGATGGAGTTAAAATGTCTGGCTTTGTTTTCCTAGGGATCTTTTTTTACTTTCTTTGCCTTCCAAGTGAGAGGATTTATGTGACAATCCTTCTGGGTATCCGTGGGAGAGGAGAGGCTGTAGGATGTCCATACAACAACATTTAAATGAACTGTGCAAATATATGAGAACTAGAAAAGCACACACGAAGGCCATGCTTTTTTAATTCTGAAGTGTGGCGGAAACAAATATTTTAATATGATCAAATTAATACACTAGGTGATGCCATTTCCACATATCATTTGAGTGCTGTACACTTTTCTCGGTAAAACTGTCTCTACAAATCTAATAGTCATTTCAATTGAAAATGTGTTGTCTGTAATGGCAGTGAGCTATCACACCATGCATCCTCCACTCAACTCTTCTCCAGTCCACTTTACAACACTATACTCCACGGCACGCTACTCCGCTCTCTACTACTCGCACTATATCATTGCTCTCTACGCCACTTCACTCTTTTCCACCATACTCCACTCTATGCTATTCCCCTCCCCTCTACAACACTCTACTCCACTGTGCATGATTCCGCTCTGACACTACTCCACTCCACAGTACCCCACTCTATTCCTCCCCACGCTGTTCTGCACCGGGACACTCTGCCACTCTTCACCACTTTACTGACACTTTACTCCACTGTATATCACTCCATTCTTCCGCTATGCTATGCCACTCCATTCTTCTGCCATGTTATGCCACTCCATTCTTCCGCCATGCTATGCCACTCCATTCTTCCGCCATGCTATGCCACTCCATTCTTCCAGCTTGCTATGCCACTCCATTCTTCCGCCATGCTATGCCACTCCATTCTTCCGCCATGCTATGCCACTCCATTCTTCTGCCATGCTATGCCACTCTACTTTTCTTCACTTTACTGTGTTCTACTCCACTCCACAAACATTTTGCTATGCTAAACAGCAGCTTTGCTGGTGGACAACATGGCTAAAACACATCGGAAGACATCAGGTGGATTGAACAGGAATTTCTGGAGTGCTTGCCTGGAGAGAGAGGAGTTGGAACTGAGGAAACCCTCTGTAAGAGCTTACATGGTTTTAACCACTACCCCCTCTCTGGAACCATATTTAAAAATTGTTACTAACCCACTCCACAGATTCTTGTTAACAAAATTTAGGATGAACTTGATTCACTACTCACTTGGTAGTTTCCCCGTGTAGACAAAACCAGAAGACGGTCCGCCCTGTGATTGTGACCAGTTTTCGAACCAGGATGCCCTCCATTTTACATTTTTTTGCGGTCTGTATACCACTGAGAGGGCAAAATATTTATTACCTGTCCTGAAGACCGCTGGCTTTATTCAAGTAAGGCCAGCGCTAATTTTCCTCCAATCACTAGCGGACATCCATACCCTTTTTAGTGTTTCATGCTTCCTAACAGCTGCCTTCAGATTAAGGAACAAAAGAATTCCCCGGAGTGCTTTATTTTAATCTTATTTTAAGTGCAGTTTTATCTGTAGCCAATCTTAATCATTTGTAAACATTAGGAAACAATGAGATTAATAATTTATTGTCATAATTTGTAATCAAATTCACTGATGTTTTTTAAAAATTGTTCTGTATTGTATCTTGCCTTTTATGATTTTAACAAAAATCGAATAAAGTGTATTTTGACTTGACTTGAACACATTGGAAAAGTTAATAGCTGTGGCGTAGGCGAGACCTATTGGTTTTGCCAGTGCTTGTTGGCATTTACGGTGACGCCTAATTTGTAGAGAAGCAACACTACTTGTGGAGTGTGTGCTAGGCATTGATGTAGGCTTCTGTTCTTTTTCAGTTAGTTGGCCAGAAATGGAAAGACCTCAATGGTGCTGTGGCTTAGGTGCACTACAACCACTGCTAGACATTTTGTAAATGCTTGTGGGCTTGTTATGACCCCCAAAAGGTAGTACTTTGACCTGATAGTGCTGGTCAAAGGGTGTATAGGGATTTGAAAGGAGGGGTCCTGGAGATAAAGGCTTTCCATGACATTTCTGTGGTAAAACTGCGGAATGGGGTCTTGCAAAGTTGTCATTTTGAAGTGCTCTGACATGATGCAGCGGCCTGAAATAGAGTATTGGCTGGAGTGTTCCATCCTTTTTTGTGGCTTTAGGAAGAATATGGAATGTATTCCTGGTCTCTTCTGACCCCTTTTAGAGTAATTTTGTCCACCTCTTCTTGCAGCAGGCGCTTATGTTGTGCCAGTGAAGAGGCATATTGTTTGAGTTTTGTAAAGTGCGTGGCTGCCCATGGGCTTCCCAGCGCTACCGAGCAGAAGAGAGTGGATACCAATGACTCAACCTGTGAATAGCCAAGTCTTCAGTTTTTTCCTGAAGGCAATCTCCTCTGTAAGTAATCTTAGTTCTATAGGTATGGACTTCCAAAGTTTTGGCACCAAATGTGTGAAAGATCTTCCTCCCCATCTGAATCGCCTAATCCTTGTAGTTTTGGCTAGCCGATCTTGGGGCTCTTTCCGGTTTGTAGGGTGTGATCAGGGCCATGAGTAAAGTTGGCCCTTTGCCGCCAAGGCCTTGTGTGCTGAGCACAGTGCTTTGAACTTGACCCTGGCCTGTATGGGCAGCCAGTGAGTATTTTCAGAGCCTCTTTCGCTGACTCTTACCTAGGTATACTTCTGAGTAACCTGGCTGCTGCATTTTGTACCACCTGCAGTCTATTCAACACCTACTTGGGTGACTCCAGAAAGAAATAGTTTCCGTAGTCTAGACGTGAGACCACCAAAGACTGTATGACTGTTCTCCTGGTCTCCTCTGGGATGAGGTCTAGAATTTTACAGAGCATTTGCAGACTTCCTAAACAGGTGGCCGCCAGTTTCCAGGCGTGCGTTTCCATGGTGAATTTGTGGTCTATCTACACTCCTAGGTTCTTTATGGAAGTTTTATGCACCAGTGGACATCCCATTTCTTTTGGTCATTCGATGGTGACTTGTGGTGTGAGATTATTTCCTAAAAACATGAGTTCCGTTTTGTCCCCATTTCGTTTTAGCTTGCAGCTTGTCATCCAGCTAGCTAACCTTTCCATGCAGGACAGACTAGGTTGTTTCGAGTTGGGGTCCACTGTCACAGAAACTACCAATTGGGTGTCATCTGCGTATGATGAGATTGACAACCCAAATTCCTGGACCGTCTCGGCCAGAGGTTGCATTTATAGGTTGAAGAGCGTAGGGCTGAGGGGAGAGGCCTGTGGTACCCCACATGTAACCTCTAGAATGTCCGGAAAGTGTCTGCATTCTGTGGTCTGAAATGATCTGTCCTTCAAGAATGATACTATCCACCTAGGTACGCGGCCTTGAATCCCTGCTCTCTATAGCATATGAATGAGTGTTTTATGATCCACCATATCAAAGGCTGCACTTAGGTCGAGCAGCAGGATGGCAGCATTACCTCCTTGATCGAGGATTCCCTTCAGGTCTTCTGTGACCGGTAGTAGGGCAGATTTGGTGCAGTGCGCTGGTCTAAAACCCATTTGGGTCTGGTGGAGAACCTTATTCTCCTCTAAGAAATGGGACAGCGTGTGTTTGACAGAGTTTTCAGCCATTTTTTCTAAGACGGGTAGGAGTGAGATGGGGTGGAAGTTACCCAGATCTTATGGATCTAAATGTGGTTTTTTTTAGCAAAGGTCTGACTATGGCGTGTTTCCAGGATTTCTGCACTTTCCTTTGCATGAATTATATGGTGAGTAACTCTGTGGCAGTTGTCAGTATAGTGTCTCCCCCCGTGACAAAATATAAGAGGGTATTGGATCTATAGGGGACCCTCATTTGATGCCTTGTAGGAATTTAGTTTTGTAGTATCTTTATTGATCACTGGAAATTCCTTTAGTATATGTCTCGCTGTGTGCCCAATGAAAGCCATGGTGCCTTGAGGGTCTAGGTTATCCCTACTCCCTATCATGGAGTTGGGGATGTATTCAACCTTATTTTAACCCCTTCCACACTGATGACGAGCTGGGCTCGTCATGGAGTAGCCTCCTCGCACGCTGATGACGAGCTCAGCTCGTCACGTAACATGCGTTTTAAAAAATCTCAGCGCAGGAGCGGAATTCCGCTAGCGCGCATGAGGTTAAAAAAAGGCTGCCAGTTCATTGCATCTCTCCTTAGAAGAGGATTGTGCAGAGGCATCTGGTTCTATTGACGTGAGGGATTTAACCACCTTGAAAAGTTCTCTGAAGGAGAGATTAGCTGTTTTTTCCCCATGGAAATATCTAGTTTGGGCTATCTTGATTTCATTGTGGTGGTGTCTAATCTCTTTCTTATATTGTGCCTTTATGGGAATGTCATATAATTTCCTCCAGGTTCTTTCATAGAAAAACAAATTACAAGCTCTTTTTAGGGATGCAAGGTGGCTGTTAAACCAAGTTGATTTCGTTTGTATCTGATTTTTCCTGAGTGGGTGGTGGTGTATTGAATTCCGAGCAGCATCCCTGGCTATGATGGACAAGACCCACTTATTGGAGGTTATGTCTTCACATGGGAGAAAATGCAACATTGGCCTTCCCCTGACTGGTGTAATACGGGGGACTGCAAGTCATTCCTGTGATGCAGATGGCACCCTGTTACGGGCACCTCAGCCTTTACCTTGGCTGTTGTCCCAGATTTGACCTCTGTCATATGGGTTGGAACTTTGTCCTTCCTGAAAGGACTGCAGCAGTTGACAAGCTGCATGCTCCTTTGTGACATCAGCATTTGCTCCTCCTCTTGATTTTTGGCGCAGAACACATGCCAATTTGGGTGCAGCATTACCCATAGCCTAGGCTATTCTACCTTTTATTATTTTCTCAAGCATCATATTCACTTCTGGCCCAAACAGGTGTTCTCTATCAAAGGGGACACAGCATGTTGGACTTGATGGCGAAAGCCTGAGGTCCTGAGTCAGCAATGCAAAGCAGGACACAAGTGTTTATCTGGTTGCAGTACCTGCTACATCTATAACTCATTGTATGTTGGCATTGAAGTTGATTTTCCCTTCTTGCAGCAACTCCTTGCCTCTTTTCTGGTAAAAACATTTTTTGATTATGGGGAAGGGTCTCTGTTGAGATACTCTTCAGTATTAAGAACTAATAACACATGCTTTATTCAGGTCTGACAGAATACCTTTGTTTAAAACTACATTATATGACCACATTCTGAGGAAGACCGGTAGCTCCTATCATTATAACTCTTTTCTAGTAGGCTTCCGACAGGTATTTGACCCACGCCTGTTCATTTCAAAAACTTAAATCTGCATATATTGCCTTGCTTATGTTATGTTAATCTTTATTTGTTTAGAGCACGTACACCAGGTTGGTTTCTTGGCACTGTTCTAAAGGTGTTAGACTTGGATGTTAAAAGTATGCCTGCTTGAATAGCCAAGTTTTTAGTATTTTACGGAAACCCATGAGGTCTGTGCATGCTCTGGCTTCCAGAGGTAAGGAGTTCCACAATTTGGGGCCTAAGGTGGCAAATCTTGATCCTCCACTGCGTTTTGTCCTGAAGGGGGGTATGACCAGGAGGTGCAGATGGGCAGATCACAGGTTGCGAGTGGCAGTGTATCTGGTTATCATATTATCAATTAATTTAGGGCTTTTATTACTCAGGGATTTGAAAATGATACATCCCACTTTGAAGGCGCATCTCTGGATTATAGCGAGCCAGTGGAGCTTCTTCAGCAGAGGGGTGGTATGTTGGTGCCTATTTGCTTGGAGGACCAGCCTGGCTGCCTGCTTTTGGATCATTTGAAGGCGGTTGATGAGGTAGGTCGGGATGCCAAAATAAAGGGAGTTGGCATAGTCGATGTGGGATATTACCATCGCAAGGACTGCCTGATTCTTCACTTCCTGGCTAAGGAATCTACACATTTTCCTTATTTTTCTTAGCTGGAAGCAGCAAGTGGAGACCACGGCTCCAATTTGTTTGTTCATGGTAAGATCACTGTTGATTATTAGCCCCAGGGTTTTAGCAGAGGTAGAGGGGTTGGGGGATTGTCCCAGATCTTTAGGCCCGAAAAGGGGGCTCCAGGGTTTTGTTAGGCGAGGATGACTTCCGTTTTATCCGGATTAAATTTAAGGTGGTTGCTGTTCATCCAGTCACGGATGAACAGCATTTTTGTCTGGAATCCGTGAACAGTAGTGGGGGAGTTTTTGATTGGGAAGATTAACTGAAAATCGTCAGCGTAGTTAAAGGTTTGAATTTTTCTTTCCTTAAGTGCATGGATTAGTGGGAGAAGATATAGATTGAATACGTGGGGGGAGAGGGAGGAGCCTTGGGGGACGCCACATGTATTTTTGATCTTGGAGGTTGTGAAGTTTCCCAAACAAACTGCTTGGTAGCGGTTGTTTAGGAAAGAGCTAATCCATTTGAGTGCTAGTCCTTGGATTCCTGTGTCCATGACCCTGTCGACCAAGATGCTGTGGTCGACTGTGTCAAATGCGGCAGAGAGATCTAGAAGCACAAGTGCTTGGGGGGGATCCTCCATCCGCTTTTGCTCGCAGATGGTCCAAGACTGATAATACAACTGATTCTGTGGAGTGCGCAGGGAGGAACCCTGCCTGGTGAGTGTCCAGGTAATCTAACTGTTCCAGGAAGGCTGACAAGTTTTTGGCTACGTGGGCTTCAAGTAGTTTGGCCATGTAGGGGAGCAATGATATGGGTCGGTAATTGGTGAGGGTCCCGGGGTCTGCTCCTGGTTTTTTCAGTAGAGGGGTGACAGATGCCTCTTTGAAAGTGTTGGGAACATAGCCTTGAGATAGTGAGATGTTTAACCACTTGGCTGCTAGGCATTTCCCCCCCCCCCCCTGTGCTGGAAATTGCCATTTTAGTGGCACCATGACGAGCTCAGCTCGTCATCAGCACACGACACCCATGGGTGATGACGAGCTGAGCTCGTCATCAGCATCGAAGGGGTTAGTAAGGTCATGTGAGGGTCTGGGCAGGCCGTAAAGGCTTCCTTTAGGATCCAAGGGGGGCAGCAATCTTTCAGGGAGCCAGATTTAACCTTCATCATGAGGTCTGTGAATGCTCCTTGGTCTATCCTTGGGAAGTGTTCAAGCCTTTGTGTGTCTTTAGGTTTTGCTTGGCACGTGGGTGTTGTGCATAAAGGGATGCTGGCTTTGATGTTTTTAATTTTGTCGACAAAAGTTGTTCAGGGAGTCACACAGGGCTTGCGAAGGTATGATTTTTTGGGTTACTCTGTCAGGATTTGAGAGGTCATTGATTATTGAAAATATGTCCCTTTGATCGATATGCCGAGGTGAGGATTTTTTTTGAGAAATATTCAGTTTTTGCAGTCAAAATTGTTTTTTTGTAGGTTCTGAGAGCTGCTAAGTAGATGTTTTTGTCCTCTAGTAAATAGTTATTTCTCCATTTCCTTTCTGCTTGACGTAGCACCAGTTTTAGATTTTTTAAATCAGTGGAGAACCACTTATGTGCATCATGGCGGTGGGCCCGTTGTATATTCTTAAGCGGGGCATGTTCATTGCTGGCTTTAGAAAGCCAATCTGATAGGTTTCCCTCACACTCTTCAATGGAGGAGTGGGTGACAGGGATTGTTTTAGTCAAGGTTTCGAGAAATTGGCACTTGTTGATGGTGTTCCAGCTCCTGCAGTATCTGGGGTCCAGTTGGGGGATTTTAAGTTTGGCAAAGTTGTTTATGGAGAATTTGATGAGATGATGATCTGACCAGATTAAAGGGATCACATCTAGATTAGTTATAGTCTGGTATATTTTCCATGTACTTGTACATGTTTAATACTTTACTTCTAATTCAGCATCTCCGATGTACTATTCTATATTTCATCCTATACCTCTCTCAATAGATCCTCTATCTCCACTCTTTGACTCACCTTAAACCCCATTCTAGTACTACGATCCCCAAAATAACTCTTTCTAGACGCTTCTCTCCTCTACCACTCCTGGCATCATCTCATACCTCTTTTACTACTTTGATCTCCCAAACAAGGCTTTCTTAACCCTTCCCTCTGACTCTTCATCCCTCCACCTCCCTTTACTCACACCAAGTCTCCCCCTACTGCTATGAGTGCCCAAAAACTTTCAAGACCCTGCCCTCTTCGATTCCTCCTCTATCCTTTTTCAGTTCAAGTTACAAACTTGCATGCCCACTCCTCAAATTAACTTCATGTCTCCCTATACTAATTCACCACTAATCCTTTTTGGGTTTCGGAGTAGCATGCTATATGCCAAAAAAGTGCTTCAATACCTCATCAGAGGTAGTAAGTGATATATAAATGTAATTGCACTAAATTTTGAGTCACTTTTATTCCGCTCATGCAGAGGTTTGACAAACTCTCCTAGTTCCATTGATTACTTTCCTCAAAACTTTTCACCAGGAATGGTCCCTCTGGAACTAGATCAGAAGTCTGTTTTTATTCAAGACCTCGGGCCCTTCTAAAAGAACACATTTCGGTTGGTTTGAGAACCCCTTTGTAATAATTGCTGCTTTTAGAACATTGTAGACGTGAATGTACTTAAACTGTTAAAGCACAGAATCACCAGGAAGTACCGAATCATTTGTTCTCGCCCGTTTTCATTATTTCAATTCTAAAGTCGATTTTTCTTTATTTTCTCCTCAACTCCTCACTCCCACCCAATTCAAACACTGGCACTGTGCTTGTAAAATCTATTGCATTTAATTTAAAACCTAAAAGGGGCGTACATCCCACCCCAACTCTGCATCCCTGCGCTTATCAGTTATTCTTCCCCAGTGTTCCACAAAGAGTAAGGTATTATTTTCATTGCATCTATTGGTGAGCATGCACACCTTTTGCATGTCACACCCATACCATCTCGCATTCTGGTACCTCCGTTCAAATATTACTTTGTCATATTAATTTTACAGCTGCTTACCAAGCTAAAACTTACAAGAAAAAAACATGTTAATAATCACATAGGTGAAACCTATTGCATTTGCTAGTGCTTGTTTTGTTTGTTTTTGCATTTACACAATAACATTTCCTTTCTAAAAACTGTACATGTGATGTTAGCAGCAAGTAAAACAAAAACACAGATGCACCTTTCATCAGTCTGAGCATTGGAGGCGCTCTTAAGCACAACAAAAAATAAAATGAATATCATAAGAGCCCAGGGTGAGTGTAATAGTCAGTTTAGGTCTGTGCCATATCATGTTTCCCCGTGACCAATAATCAAACATCTTTGCAAGAGTATGGATAAAAAAACAATTAAGTGAGTTCCTAGTATTTTTGATAATTCTCTGCTTCTAAAGAACTTTGTATCCATTGGAATATCGATTTCCTATTTAAGTACTGGCCCTAAAAACTTTAAAATACTTTTATCGCATATGTTTGACATTAATTAGCTCCATTATCCGAATCAAGCAGTGTATTGTGAAAGGTTGCGAACTGCGAATGTGGCCCTTTTTTTTTGGGCTGCTCGGGCCGAAATGTGGCCCCAATCCAACCCTGGACATGTGCTAAGCCAAAGTCGCTGATTGTTTTGCCATCAAAAATCATTGCTTGATATCATGCTAGTCCATTACCTCATTAATTTTCCTGGCCATTTTTACAGGATCTATAACCTAAAAGGATTTGACCACCCCAACATAATATTCCTTCGCCACCTCAGTGCCGTTATAACCATTCCACAGAAGCTGAATGAAGCAGCTACAACTCCATGCATTTTGTGTGGTTAGAAAATAAGTCCAAGACAGGTTATTCCTGTCTTTCATAATTATTTTTTTAAATGCTTGAAATTATAGCATTTGAATGGTTCACTAAGTAGAAATATTGATTTTTCTGGTCTTGTGATGTCCACATCTATATAAAGAATTGCATATTCTTGGAAAGGTGTGAATTCATGGTATCTGAAATTGATGCAAGTTCACATAATTGAGGTGTGAATGTTCATATATAATTTCGGCCCACTATTTTCCATGTTGATTTGGTCATGTACTTTTTATTTTTTGTTTTTCCAGTGTCCATTAGTTCTCAGTCCTGAGGAGAACCCACAATCCAGTCTGGATTCGAAAAGTGTCGACAGTTAAACCAGGGAGAACATTCAAAATTGATGCGGTTATACAGGGTACGTTTTATTTGAATGACTGTGTATAATCCTTGTGTTTCATTCATGTAAAAGAAAATATACTTTCATGCCCTGGTCTTGGACACATTGATGATAAGGGACCTCTATTAATGACACAATCTAAGACTGGCTTCCTGTGTTATGAACTTGCCACTGGTACATTGTGGTTTTTGTTTGTTTTTTAATGTTGGTCTTATTCTAAAAATTCACTTATTTCCCTACAGGTCAATTTTTTAGGAATCTTTATAATATTGGGGGTCTTAAAACCTGGTTTACCATTATGTATATTTAGGTATTTGTTCCTTTCTTTGTCATGTGTATGTTCACAGCGCATTACGAAGATTAAAAAATGACCGAAATAAAAGTGATCACGCCAGTCAAGCTCCCTGGTCAGTTGTTTAAGAAATTATTTTTGTTGGTAAGCAATGTCAATATTGGCTTTTTGATTGTTGGTAAACTTTCTGAAAGTGGCATTTTCAAACCTCCAACTTAAAAACACACTACGCAGTTAGTTGTGCTTTTAAATTGTGAGTCCAGAGACAACAATTTTTGATTTTCCAACTGGAAACTACACTTACCGAATGCTATAAGGCACTCCCAATGTTATCCTATAGGAGGGATAGGCCTTGCAGTATTGAAAAACACAATTACGACTATTTCACTACCAGGACATATAAAACTTCAGAGTACATGTCCTACTTTTTAAATACAATTCAAATTAATTGTATGATTACTTCGTTTTCATTTGTTTCGTTTCAAAAGCTTTATTCGATTATTTCACAAAACAATCTTAAAAGCCTACACAATATGTGCAGTTTACATTCCTCTAAAAACACTCTAATATTAATATCACTTAAAAGTACCAGTACAGAGCTATAACGATAGAAAACATAACAGGGATGTATACATAATTCAGCACATAGGGATAAAACTTGAAGAGTTAAAAAAACATACTTTTTCTGGCGGCCATGGATTTTAAAATAAATACGGCTGTAAAAAAACATACATCTGGATCCAAAAAAAACCATACATCTGGATCTGTATGATTACTTAAAACCATTACAAATTTCATAACATGGAATTGTATGAAAAGAGAACCAGTGCGCAATAATCAAGGAGAAGAGCCTTGGAAAAGAAAATTCCTCTCCAGAAGCATGTGTAACAATGTGTAATATATTGAATAAACATTTTAATAAAAAAAGAATAAAACACTAACATGCTTGTCCATGCATTGAGGTGTTTTGATACATACGACAATGCTGTATGTATACAATGTCTGTGACTGCCCAGTGCACTTTAAATTCTTTGTCTGCTGATTTGCACTTTCCAAAAGCTATAACCTGTTTTAGAGTACAAATCCAACCTGACCCGGTCTCGCCCACGCAGTGGCTGTACATATTTTTTTTAACACATTTTCTATTGTACTCTAAAACAGGATATAGCTTTGGAAAGTGCAAATCAGCAGACCAAGAATTTGAAAGTGCATTGGGCAGTCACAGACATTGTATAAATTTTGCAGTGCAACGGTTCAAGCCTAAAACTGAAGTGTATTGATAAGTCACAATGGCTTTTAAAGTGCAAATAAATTCCTAAATGAGTGCTAATGCGGACAATATATACAGTTTCAAAAATACAAATACAGCAGACCATAATTTTGAAATCCCAAAATAGGGCATCAACATTGTGTGCGTGTTGCTATGCAACAATAGAATGCAGACATTTCAAGAATGTTTTTAAAGCACAGTCTGTCAGTGAGTGACTTTAAAGTGCAAACTGGTTCATGAATGATTCCAATGCGGACCATGGTTTTAAGGTGCTGTGTCACACAGGTAGTATATGTTGTTACAGTGCCGACAAACACATCCAAGGTTTGAGTTAGATTAAGTCACAGACACTTTAAGACTTTTAAAGTGCAGAACAAGTCCATAATTAGGATCTGCTCAAGAAAAAGCTGGAATTATTAGGCCTTTGGCAATACCATAGATGCAAAATAATTTAGATGTATTCAAGTCTGCGGGTGATGCTGATATTTTTTTATTTTAGAACTGTAAAGCATACGTCTCGAACTCTGATCCTTTCTCCCCCGGAGGCTGGGAGTCTGTTGGCAGTTCACATTATTTAATAAATTACGGGCTAGCATTATGAATTTCCCAAATTTTGCATTTTAGTCACTGTTTCTAGGAAGTACTTGAAAAGATAAATAGTCACATGCATCAACCTATTTAGGAATTGAAACGGTGCGAATCGCTAAATTCGGCCGTTTGCGATTCCTAAATTGGTTTTTGGGATGCATCAAGCATTTTTGGGAAAATTGATATTTTTAGCGAATTCCAAAAATGCGATTGCTTTTAAGGAATCGCAAATTTGCGATTCCTTAAAAGCAATGCATGATTACTTTTAAAATTGTGAATTCGCAATTAGGGGGTGCAAATTACCACGAGGTTGAACCTCGTGGTAATTTGCAAAAATGTGTTAAAATGCTCAAATGCATTTTCACACACTGTCTTGTTACAGACACACGTCCTTAGGACGTGTGTGAGAAACATGCACTTCAAAATACATTTCAGGGGTACAGGGGGGTCCTTTGGACCACCCCCGGCACCCATGGAATGCATGGAATGCATTAACATTGTGCGAATTCTAATTTGCGATTTCGCAATTGGAATTCGCATAATATTTGCGATTCGGTAAAAATTGCGATTTTTACCAAATCGCAAAAATTATGCAAATTGTTGCATCCCGTTTTGCGATTCCTTATTTGCGATTCCCTAATTTTCGCAAATAAGGAATCGCAAAATCTTACATTGATGCATGTGGTGGTAATGTTGTAGTTCTTTTATAACTGCGATGAGTTGTTTCAAATTGGATGTCTTGTTTACTGAAGAGTACTTTCTTTATGAATTTTGTGATGAAATGTTTTTTAGATTGATTGTCCTTTGTGCCTTAGAGAATTTTTAAAATTAATTTTTGTATATGCTTACATCAAAACAACCAATAGGCTGAGGACTGTTATCTTGCTGAATTTTTATGGGACCTAAGATTACCTCAATATGACCCATGTATAGGTTTGTGTTGTTGTATAAGATGTTGATTAAGATGTTTGTAGTGTACTTTTATGGTTTTTATTAACGAAATAAAGTGGATATGATTCACTGGCTGATTGCCATGTTAAGGGCGTTTGTAGCTGTTGTTAAGGAGACATTTATAGACCCAAGCATGTTGTCCTGCATGTCAGGGAGTTCAAAGCACGTAAGGACTGGTAAGATTTGTAGATAATCAATTAATTGTGACCGGGGATGGGTTTTAAGTCTTAGTTTAGCGCCTATGTTTAAAGACTTAGCGGTTTGTGTAGCCCCACTTGTTTTAATTTTGGGGGCTTAGGTTCTCCGCAACTGAAAATACTGGCAGCTTCTTGCCAACCTAATCTGTGTAACCCAAGAGCATGTGATGGACTTGTGCCAAGATTAGCTCCCTGCGCCATCTAAGTTGTTTGGGTGCTCTAAGAGGCCAGAAAGAGCACTGATTCTGTCTTTCTGCAGTGGTGAATGGGGGACGATTGTAGTTGAGGATAGTTCAATAATGGAGGTTATCCTACTAGTCACCTAGATTTGGGTAGGAGCTGGACTTCTTTCTTCCCAGGAGTGGCTGCCCTACTTTCTGTGGCCTGCTGCTGTCCATTTGGGTGTTAATAAGAGTACATGGGAGCCCGGCTGCTCAAGCTTGCCTCTGGGTTTAAGCCCTCTTTGTTATTTTGAAGTAGGCTATTATCCCTTTGACGGCTGCCTCCATGTACCACCGGACGCCCCCAGCTACCTAGAGTGCCCTCTGCACTCGCTGGCCAGGAGCCACTAGAGCATCAGCCCCCATTTAAGGCCCAATCTTCTGACCTCTGCAGGTCTGACTGGCTCGGGAGACTTAATGTGAGCCGATGGGTCTAGTGGGTGCACTCCCCATCCCCAGAGCAAAGGGTAAAATTGTGGAACCGGATGGGGCTGAGGAATTATAGGGGACCTCTTTTGCAATACTCACCCCCACCTCTTGCACCTACAACCTCCTATCCACCATCCTTGCGACTGCTGCTTCTGTAGGCTATGCCTTATCCACTGTCACATGTCATGTCCTCAAAGCTCCCTACAATAAAATCTGTACCAATGGATTATTTGAAGTAAAGTGCACCCTGCCTTAATGCTGTCTTGGGCCTACCTTAGGGGTGATATGTAATAAAAAGGAAGGTTTCGGCCTGACCAGTGGGTTATCTTGCCAGATCTAAATGGCCGTTTAAGACTGCACACATAGGCTCTTCGATTGCAGGCCTGAGCCATTTTTAAAGGGCTATTTTTGTGGGTGGCACAACCAGTACTGCAGGTCCGCTTTCTTTTTTTTTTTTTTTTCCTTTGATACTTGAGTTTTAATAATACCTACAGTGGCTATTTGTTTGAAACAAACATTTTAGTTATGAAGCATATTTTATTTTTCATCATCAGATTGTCTGGTTTCCTTTTTTTTAATTTTTATTTTTTATTAGTTTTTCACAAACACAATATCTTGACAAAGTCAAAGATAGAATGAGAATTCAAGGACCCCCCACCCTCCCCCCACCCTTCACATCCATTAAAAACCAGTGGCACAGATACCTAAAGACAACAAAGAGAAGCCAAAATAAAGAATATACTAACAGAGAAGATGAACCTAATTGATAGAAGGTATTGTGGGATTCTTGTGACCCTACTATGCCTCTTGGTCCCCCTGCCCCTGTTGCTCAATCCACTTGGAGAATGCCCCCATACCTCAAGCCTAATCCTCCTTTTCCTTGGTCCTTTCTTGGAATATACAGATTATTCTAGATGATATATAGCAACTAATCTGGCCAACCATTGTGTGTAGGCGGGAGACCCAGAATCTAGCCATCCGGAGGAGACACAGATCCTCCAAACTGCCATTGCTATAAAAATCAACCCTTCCTCCTTTATTCTTAGAGAGTCAGATTGTGTTCCCAGAAGAATGGTCGTAGGGTTTAAGAGGATAGGTTGGTTTGTTATTTCACAAAGTAAGTTCTGTATTCTGAGTAGGGTGGAGTCAATAGTTGGGCATGTTGCAAATATGTATATCAAATCCGCACCTACCTCAGAACAACGAGGGCATAATGTGCCTCTCCTGGATCCCCATTTGATGATTTTGCTAGGAGTCATATAAAGAAAAAATATAGTTTTAAAATGTTGTGCCTGTAATTTGGCAGAAATTAGGATTTGTTGTGATAACCGCAAGGAGTTGTAAAAACACACTTTGAGGGGAATCAAGTTTAGTATGCCACTTAGTAGCAATAGATTCTCAGTCGTCTGGGGTTTCCTTATTTAATATTTGATAGATACCTCCAATGCGAGGAGTAGTGTTCTTACGGAGAGTGTTCATAAGTTCAACCTCAGAAAATCCACTGACTCCTCCCACTTTCCTAGAGAGGTAGTCCTGAATGGCCATGTATTTAAATAGATCTTGACTCTTTAGTTTGAATTTGGTCTGTAAAGTCGAGAAGGGTTCGATTCCCCCTAACTGTTATGAGGTCCCCTAATTTTACTATCCCTGCTCTATACCATTCAGACATGTAGGATGAGCTAAATATAGTCGGTAAGTTGTTGTTGGTTATAGGGGAGTAGAAGTTAAATCTACCAATTCCCAGGATTCTCCGGACATGGCGAAAAACTTTATAGGAGTTCATTAGCGTCTTCAATTATACTCTATTGTAGTACCCATAGGTTGTTTCACGGATTAAGTAGCCCCAGTGTTGATCCCCTAGTAAGGACCGATAGGGTGAGGGTAAAGATGGTCCAGCTCCATAGGTGGGTTCTCTTAGTAGAACTGAACTATATTGTAGGACTGCCGCCCAGTAGTATATGGTGATGTTGGGAAAAACCCATCCCCCTCTGTCTTTCGGCAACGTAAGATGTTTTAGTGAACGTCTGGGCGGAGCATACGCTCAAATAAATTGGGTGAAGATTTGTTGAAATTTAAGAAGATCTTTTTTGCTGAACTCCAGGGGTATACAGCGAAAGAAATACAATAACATAGGAAAATAAGTCATTTTGATGACATTACACTTGCCGACCAGCGTTAGGTGTAAATTATCTATTTGTTTTAATGCCTTTTTTGTCTGGACAGCAAGGAGAACCAAATTAGCTGTGACTATTTCCTCCAGCCAAGGTGAGACAAGTACGCCCAGGTATTTGGCCTTTGGCACCACTCTGACGTCAGTCCAGATGATTTTATTATTTGCTAGGATCTGAGTTTTATTCTTATTAAGGGCATAGCCAGACAGTCTCCAAAACGTCTGGGCCTCACCTTCTAGTGCCAGTATGGAATTGGCAGGATCTGGAGTGGCGATGGCAAGATCGTCAGCGTAAGCCAAGATTTTACAGCTGTTTTGGAAATATGTTACTGGAGAGATGTTATGATTTTTCTCTATTTGCATGATCAGGGGATCTAAATAGAGAGCGAACAGTAATGGAGAACAGGGGCAGCCCTGTCGGGTGCCTCGTAAGATTTTAAAGGGCTCCATCAGCTGTCCATTTATGGTGACTTTAGCAGTTGGATTGTAATAGAGTGCCTGTATCGCCTGCACAAGCCTGCCCCCGAAGCCCATACTGTCCATCACCCTCCAAAGGAATCGCCATGAGACCCAATCTAAAGCCTTTTCGGCGTCAAGTAATATAAGAGACATCGGGTCTCTGGCTACTTGGGCAGCATCAAACAGAGTAATAACTCTCCTGATGTGTTCGGTGGTCCCCTTCTTGGGTATGAAGCCGTGTTGCCACTCAGAGACAAGGAGTTTTACTACTCGGGATATTCTGGAGGCTAATACCTTAGAGAATACTTTAGAGTCGCAGTTAATGAGGGTTATTGGTGTATAAGAACTCATGTCTAGTGGAGATTTATCCTTTTTTGGAAAGATGGAAGTTCTAGCACTGGACCAGGAGGCTGGGAGAGAGGCTCCGCTGAAAATGGATGTAATGACCTCTGTAAATATGACATTGATTTGATTGGCAAAGATTTTTAAAAAATCAACAGGGATGCCATCAGGGCCAGAAGCCTTCCCATCAGGGAGACTAGAAAGAGCATCCAAGATTTCTTCCCATGTAGGGGTAAGGTCCAGAAACTGGCTATCTTCTAAGCTAAGCTGGCTTAGTTCGATCCCACTGAGATAACTAAGGATCTCTCTGTCTAATACCTGGGCCGTGAAGCAGCTTTCTTCCTTATATAGTTTGGCATAGAATTCCTGAAACCCATGCCGAATAAGGCTAGGATCAGAAACCTCTATACCTGAGGAAAGTCTGATTGTTTGAATTTAACTGGAGGTAGTTTGTTGTCTCGTCCTGACGGCTAAATGATGCCCAATGTTGTCACTACACTCGTAGGTCTTTTCTCTTGCCGCTGCCCACTTAGCCTCGATTTCTTCCATAAACACTGTCCCTATTTCCGCCTTGGCCAAAACTGCTTCTTGTTGGACTGGCTGACAGTCTAGTCCTGCATGGATTGCTCGAGTTAGTTTTGTTTCTATATTTCTTAATTTTTCTTGGAGGTCCTTGACCTGATTTTTTTTCCGCTTTATTTTTCTGGACGGAGAACCTGAGGGTCTCGCCTCTAATCCATGCCTTTAAGGTGTCCCAGACCATCATTTGGGAAGCAGAGCCCATGTTTATCTCCAGGAACTCCTAGATCCATCCTTGCATATGATTGACATAGCTAGAGTCGAATAAGAAAGCTTTCACAAAGCTCCATCTACAAGCCTCTCTAGGTTGCCCAAACTCCCTTATAGTGAAAATGAGAGGGTTATGGTCGGACATAAAGCGGGGAGCAAGGTCTATAGTAAAGCTGTTGGCCAGTGATGCAGATACAAAAAAATAATCCAGTCTAACCAGAACTTGATGCGGGCCGAGTAGAATGTATACCCGGGTTGCACAGGGTTTTTACTCGCCCAGCTATCTTATCAGTCCATGAGTCTGAATAAGGTTAGTTGGGGTTTGAAAGACTTGGGGCTTTCTTCCCTTGTATCTCCAGATAGTATTAGTAGCCCAATCGCCGGGTAGGTGTATGGTAAAGCCCCCATATAGCACTATCTGGGTGGACCAGTGTGCTAATTCGCTGGAGACTTGGTTGATGACCCCAGGATCGTCAGCATTGCTCACGTATAATGAACAAAGGGTGAAGGAAAATTTATTAGGGAGTTGAATCTGGGTAATGGCCCACCTCCCTAGTGAATCTGATTTGGTACGTGGATTACTGATAGCGAGTATTCTGTCAGTTAAAATTCCTACTCCCTTTGTTTTGGCTACTTGTGTGGTAGCACCCACTACTCTAAACCCCAATGTATTTAGTAGTTGTTTTTGGGACTGTTCTATATGGGTTTCCTGTAAGCATATGTTCCCCCCAAGCGTTCGCAAGCCCATGGCCACCTTTTATCTTTTTAACGCGTCATTCAAGCTGCAGACGTTGACTGAGACAATTCGTAATGGATCTATCGCCATCTAAAGGATATACCACTGTCCTTTTTAAGTTTCCTGAACAAATTTGTAAAAGTGAAACCGAGCTAATCATGAAGGTTCGTGTGTGTATGTATTTAGTACCTGTGTGTGCCTCCTGTGACCCTGCCCACCCCTCCTGAAGAACTGGGATGTCAAATACCCA
The DNA here is from genome assembly GCF_964263255.1 of Lissotriton vulgaris. Classification (NCBI taxonomy): domain Eukaryota; kingdom Metazoa; phylum Chordata; class Amphibia; order Caudata; family Salamandridae; genus Lissotriton; species Lissotriton vulgaris. Next base: position 661,020,779 of record NC_141698.1, on the reverse strand, counting down.
GCGGCGCCAGGGACACGCCCAAAGTCCTCTGGTTTCCCTTGCCTTGGTACACAGAGACACGGAATACTTCTAGGTGGTGTCAGAGATCAAATTTATTAGCTGCAGCTAGTAGCAGAAATCCCAGCAATACAACACGGTGTACAACTCAAGAAACTGCTCAATTTTCATGGAGCAAGACATTACCTTTTATACACAATATTCTCATTATAAATGTACACCCACTGCACCAAATTCTGACCAATAGGACACATTTTCTAACTGAGTATCACAATAACAAAAAACCAATTTACAGTAACCCAACCGAAAATTTAATTATTAGGACTGTCCCAAATCCAATTTCAACAAGCCGGACAAACCGATAATTGAAAGCACTACCCATGTAATGAAAAGTCGTAAGGAAAGAAACAATTTAGATATTGATTAGGATAAGATATGTGCAAGGAAACTAAAGGTTAATGAGGTCCTGAACAGTGATTGAAAAACTCAGACAAGGATCAGCTAGTGAAACTGGTTTTGCAAAAGGTCAATTTCAGGTGAAAAGGGCCACTCTCTCTGCAGTTCATTCAGAGTCAGAAAAACCCAAGTTAATATATGCACGAACTCAGAAGGCCAGGCCACTTGTTCGTTGGGCCTGCTTCACAGGCCTACGTGAGGGCAAGACTAAAATGGAGTCAGGTTTGAGAATTACAGAACCACAGAACCTCCTTTTGCCATTACGTAGACCATAACCTAAACTCATGTCAATCTGAATCTAGGTTTATATCTATTCTCATCAGGTCATCAAGGTGTTGCTGTAACATCATCTTATTATCCTTCACTTCTCTCTGGACAGGTCTTCTCACACAGATCGTAGCACAAAGACTACAAATGGCGGGACCACACTGGATCAATAAACAACACGAGAAAAGGATAGATAACGCCATACCAACGAACATCAGAATCTTCCATCCCCATTTGGACTGCGATTCCCATAACCATCCCATCAACGACCAGTTACCTTCGTCCACATGAATAGACTCGGAGATCTGATGTAGTCTAGAGATGGCTTGGTACACTGTCGGGCATTATCTGGTATGAAAACGCAGCAACTAGATCGAATCAATTTGCATACCCCACCTCTATCTGCAAGTATAATATCTCGATCTGCTTGAAGCTCAGCTGTAATATTGCTAAGGGCACCTGCAGTCTCATTTATAGTGGCCTCAACCACTCTCATAAGCTGACGAATATTCCTACTATTAGCCATAGGACCCCAAAAGGGTAGGAAACCCTTTAAGAAGTCTCCAGCTTCTTGTGCAACAGTATCTTTCGCATAGATTATACCTCTACCATATCTTGTGTTATGGTAATCGGAAACAGCAGTGTATGTAGGGGGAAGCAAAAATGCCATGTAACATGTGCCGGAAAAATCAGATGGCAACCATGTGTATGCTCTATCGTGACAAACAAAATACGTGCCTTTAGCTGGCAAACTGAGATTTCTGGGACGTATAAACGTATGTGTGAACACACATACTCTTACCAAGCTGAGCTCTCGGATTCTGACCATTACTTTGCAAACGGAGATGACCTTGGTGGGGTATAATCCAAATAGGAGGAGACCTTTGCTGCCTTTCTTTCTCCGTCAAGCTAACACTGTCGTCTTATTCCAACCGACATATGCTCGTACCTCATCTCTAGGGATAGCATTATACGCATCGATATCTCTAATCATATCAACTATTCCCTGTATCAAGGCATTATTATTTGCATTGTCTTTGACGTAATGTACAGGAGAGGCTTCATTTGCATAGATAAACATTGATTTGAGTGCCCAAATTGACCCATTAGGCGAAAAAGGTAAAACCAAATATGGCATTCCCTTATCTATAGTATGTGGCATAAGACCACACACCCAACAATTCGTGGTATTTATGACTAGCTTCTTGTGCTGATGCAACATCTGTATAAACAAATTGTTCACAAATTCTGATCCTCGTGTCTGTTCAGGTAAAGTATGAAACTCATGTGGAGAAACAGTAGAAAAAGAAAGAGTTGGTTGGGAGGTAGATGTAAGTGGCAATTGTGTGACATAGAAAATCCAACCCACACAAGCTAACGTAATATTCACAAGCATAAGAAAACACATTATTAAAAAACATTTGCTACGAATCAATATACATATTCGGACTTTAGAATCCACTTTCCTAACACATTTATCAGACTCAAGAAACTCCATCCTCTAACGTGCTGCTCACTGCAATTTTCCTTCTTCACTTAAGTGTGCGCCAAGATCGCACTAACGACCCTGAACCACAGACCTTGTGTCCATATGCGGCTCACCCCTTAAGAACTTCCTACCGTGACCCTGCAGCTGAGTCCGATGGTGACTCGAAAAAGGAAAAAAGTCTCTTGATCTGACAAGGTGTAATTCACTATATAAAAAAATATTTTTATTTGTCCATAGCAACAGGCTTTCTTGGCCTCAAATCGTAGCGTTCTTTATCAGGTACAGTTGGATCCTTAAATAAAAGTTCCGGATTGGTGGTGTTAATCTTTAGATGAGAAGGCACAGCAGCTTGCAGAATATCATCATCCTTGCGTTCTGACAGTGTCCATGTCAAATGAGCATCACTAAATGGAACGAATTTGGGGACTCTCGCAATCTGTGTCAGCTATACCATCCCTCACCCACTGATCATACGGTAAAGGCAAAGGAACTTTTTTCGTATGGGTGGCATGCACCCAGTTCTTTTTACCAGCTTCTCTGACAGCAGTTCTAGTGACCAGCAATACCAAATAGGGACCAGTCCATCTCTGTTCCAAATTCTTGGATCGCTGAAAATTCTTCGTCAAGATAAAATCACCAGGTTGGATCGTGTGCCCTGGATCTGTAGTAGCTGTCGGCAAACTGTCATAGACCTGATGGTGGAGAACACGTAATTTAGCAGTCATGTCATGTAAGTAATCCACCAACATAGGGTACTCAATACTGCTGTATTCTTTAGGACGAGGCACACCCCAAACTTTCGCAGGACGACCAAACACAATTTCATACAGACTAAGTCCCACTCGAGAATGCACAGTCGTCCTTGTTGACAAAAGAGCCAACGGCAAGGCATCCGGCCATGTAAGACCAGTGCTCACTTGTACCTTAGCTAATTTCAGCTTCAAGGTACCATTGTAACATTCAACAAGTCCAGCAGACTGGGGGTGATTCGCTGCATGGAACTTCTGATTTATTCCCAAACCAGCACATACTTTCTTCATGATTTGACCCACAAATTCACTCCCATTGTCCAACCATACAATTCTCAACAAACCATACCTAGGGAAGTACTCTCTCAGCAAAACCTTGGCTGTAGACAAGGCAGAATTATCTTTTACGGGGTAGGCCTCTATCCACCTGGAAAAGGCACAAACAACCACAAGGACATACTTCAAATGATTGCATCTCTCCATATGCATATAATCTAGCTGTATCACCTCAAACGGATACGTCGGAGGAGCAAAATGACCAGCTGGAGTTGGAGTTCCCTTACCAGGATTATACTTCGGACAAATCATACAATGTTTCACCACGTTCTCTGCACATTTCAGAATTCCAGCATTCTGCCAAACTGGAGCCAACAACTTGCATATTCCCTTCGAACTTATGTGAGCCATACCATGAGCCATTGTAACCACTGGGAGTACATACGCATCTGGCAACAGCCATCGTTGGTGTTCTGACAACTCAACCCAACAACCTGTCGAATCCAACATACCCGTAGTTTCTCTCCAAACACTCACTTCTTTCTCAGTTGCTTCAGCCTGAATCATTTTCCCACTTTCTATTGTGTCTTCACACATTCCACCAGCCATAACCCAATTAGCTGGGCCTGCAACATACATACGGCTCATCATGTCTTTCGCCGTTTCCTTCGCAACTTTATCTGCAAACGCATTCCCCCGACCAACATCGTCCACAACTTTCTTATGCGCACTACACTTCATAATTGCAATCTGCTTTGGGAGAGTGAGAGATTCCAAAAGTTCATTCACCAACTGCCCATGCTGTATTTTTGTCCCATGCAAAGTAAGGAACCCACTCTCTCTCCACAAACTCCCAAAACTATGGGCAACACCAAACGCATACTGGCTATCGGCGTAAACATTCACTCGCTTTCCTTCTGACAACACACACGCTCTAGTCAGTGCAATCAACTCTGCCGCTTGCGCAGAATTCTGTGGTATGCGTGTTGTCTCAAGAACTGTATGTAAAGTTGTAATAGCATACGCTGCAGTCATTTCACCATTCGGAAACTTAAAACACGAACCATCTACCCATAGGGTACCATCAACATCCGTAAGGGGAGTATCCCTCAAGTCAACTCTAGCCTTTGTTTCTTCCTCTGTACGAAGAAAACAATCATGCTTTTCCTGAGGATCCATCTCTGTAGAGATCGGTAACAACATAACTGGATTCAACACATTACATCTTTTAATGTGCACATGACTAGCCAACAATGCCAACTCTTAACCTGACAGACGTGCACTAGTAAGGTGCTGTGTCTTAGTCCTGTTTAATAAGGTATCCACTGCATGTGGGACCATCACAATCAACGTATTATCCAATACCAAACCAGCAGACTGTAGTATAGAAACAGCCGCTGTAGCTGTAGCTCTCAGACAACTCGGCAACGCCTTAGCAACTGGGTCGAACGTTGCTGAAAAATACGCACATGGACGCTGCTTGTCCTCAAATGGTTGTGTCAACACTGACAACGCACAACCTTCTCTCTCGTGCACCTACAACGTGAAAGGCTTACTATAGTCTGGAGTACCCAACACAGGAGCCAAACACAATGCATCGCGTAGTTCAGAAAAACTTTTCTGACATTCGTCAGACCAAGGAAGAGGATGCAGAGTATCTTTCAGAGTCAATGCTAACAGAGGTTTCGCCAACAGTGAAAAATCGGGGATCCATTGTCTACAATACGATGTATTACCTAAAAAGGCATGCACTTCTCTCTGTGTCGAGGGTACATTCATTTGCGCAATTGCTTGAATTCGTTCTGGGGTCAATCTCCTTCCCTCCTTCGACAAGAGATGACCCAAGTAGGTCACTTCTTGGTGACAATATTGCAACTTTGAAGGTGACACTTTATGATGGTCAGACAAATACCGCAACAAAGAAAGAGTAGCCTCTTTACAAATCTTTTCGTCATCAGCAGTAATCAACAAATCATCGACGTACTGAATAAGAGTAGCACCAACAGGTAACACAAAACCGTCAAGCTGAGTTTTCAACGCCTGACTGTAGATGGAGGGACTTTCACAATAACCTTGGGGAGCTCTCTTAAACCGGAAGCTTCGGCCTCCTAATGAGAAGCCAACAATATCCCTGCTCTCCTCAGCAAAAGGAATACTGAAGAAAGCATTCTTCAAACCGATGACAGAAAACCAAGCTGCCGAAGCAGGAATCAAAGTCAACAAAGCAGTAATATTAGGCACCACAGGAGACTGTGGCACGACAATCTTGTTTACCTCTCGAAGGTCGATCACAAACCGGTACACAGGTGGCTGAGAAGCATCAGTACGTTTAAGGACAGGCAAAACAGGACTGTTTCAAACATTACTCTGTTTCCTCAACTGCACCCTCCTCAACCAGATCATAAACAATCGCTAAAAGAGCTCTCTCGCCATCACTCGAGATCTTGTATTGGGGAAAACGAGGTAGCCTAGCATTTGACTTAAGGGTGACAACACAAGGTGGAATCTGCAAAAGACCAACATCATTTGGACCTGTAGCCCAAAGTGTATCAGGGTGCGAACGCAATTCCATTGGCAAACAATCCTTAGACAAATACATTAGGGAAATCACTTTCTTACCAAGGGTAAGTTTTACTCCTGAAGGAGAACAATGTAATGTTGCATACAATCTTTTCAGCAGGTCCAAACCCAACAGATTCTCACCACAACCAGTCGTTAGAATAAGTGGAGCTTCCAATTCATAAGGGCCAATGGAAAGGGACAAAGGACTAGAAATCGGATTATGAACTGGGGCGCCTGAAAATCCTACTGAAACATTGGTCAAGCCAGACAAAGGTTCGCCAGGAAGTTTAGAGTGCATAATAGAACTCTTCGCACCAGTTTCCAAAAGAAAAGGTTCTGCCACACCTGATGTAATCACTTCAACATAAGGTCCACTCTGATCTACTGGAACTGACACTACTCCCTCACTTTGTCCTTGGCTGTCCTAGTTATCATTATAACCAGAACTCTCACCTTCGACATAGTAATCCTCAACATAGTACTAGGCAGACTGACCACTCTGAACATTGTCTGTTAAAATAATTCGCAGAATTCTGTAGGGAAGAGGAACGCTCATTCTGAGGGATCACACCACGTCCCCTACCCCTAGGAGCTTGCTGAAAACTACCACGACCTCAATGATCAGATACACCATTCGCACACTGTAACAAAGCCGGGCAACTATTCTTGTAATGACCTTTCTCTCTGCAATAAGCACACTGATTAGGGCCAGGAAAGAATCGCTGAACATAAGGCTCAAGCTTCTGTAACAATCTCTGAAATTGTGGAGGTTGCTGAAACTGAGGCTGATTCTGACGAGGCGGATAAGATTGCTGCAAAAGAACTTTCATCTTTAACTCTTTCGTTTTCTTCTCTACTTTATATCCTTCTCATCTTTATCCCTATTCTCGTAATATTGTGCAGTAGCCAATATCTGGGCCGACGAAGAGACAGCCCATGAACTCTCAGAGACCTTTAACTTATTAGAAAGTTCGGGAAGCAAATTAAAAACAAATTTATCCACAAACAACCTTTTGACCACCTTCCGTACTCATATCCTGACCACTATGATCAATAAACATCTCTTCAAAACTAGTGAAGAAATCGGATACACTCTCGTCTTTCTTCTGCTTACATGCTGCTAACGTATCCCAATTCACTCGTAAAGCGGGCATCATTGTTTTCATCAGATTAATAATTCTACCTGGTATTTCTGAAACTATAAAGGTTCAGGTTTAGCACCTCCCTCCTGTCTACCATCTGCAGCAACAATATTCGCCCAGGTATCACCTAATTCAGGAACATGATTTTCATGACGAATCTTCGGCCACAAGGGTTGAGGGACTACATTACCCATCAACATATCAATGTCAGCTAAATTCATAATACACGCTTCAACTGTCAGGGACAACTCCTTGTAATAACCAGCAGTATTCTTACGAGGGTCAGGTAAGGTCTGCTTAAGAGCCAAGACCTCTGCTCTCTTCCATGGAACATGTACCCATACGCGCTGGAAATGTGCCGGTACACCCTGAATACCCTGATTAACATAGCAACAACTTCCTCTCTCCATACAGGGGGAACCTCTCTCATAGGATACTGCTTCACTTTCCTCCTAACAGAGGAATCGGGTTCATACAATGTCTGAGGTGAAAGTCTAGATCTGAAGGCAAGTATTGTCTCTACGGCATCTGTAACATCAGATTCCAAAATCATCCCTTTAGCAAACTCTGACTGAACATCGAGCACATCCTGCGGAATCGGACCCAACTCGTTATCTCCCCATTCCTGACGCAGAAAAGTACACATTACATCAAAAACATACCTTTGCTTAGGCGGTTCCCACTGAAAGAAAACATCCATGACTGCTGGCAAATCATACCTCGGAGCATTTAAAATACACCTACGAGCCAATAAATCCAACACTGCCCGTTCTTCAGAACTAGGAAGCTGACAACGACTTTTTACGTTCCAAAACAGGGGTCATATTCAGTGACCCAAACAATGGTGACAACAGATTAACAACAGTCTCGGTCATTCGTTTTCGAGCAGAAGGGGAAGAAGTAGAAATAAGAACAGGAGAATAAGTATTCTGAGGCAAGGAAGGTGTAGGGACAAGAACAGTAGAAGTCGAAGAAGCAGAAGGCAAAGGAGTTTGAGGCAAAGCTGGTAGCAAGGCTGGCGACCCTAGAATGGGTTGCGCAGGAGGAGGCAAAACAATCTGTGGAGCACCGGGTGGCTGAACAACAGCAGGAGGTTGAACAACAAAGGGTGGAACAACCGGGGGTAATAGAGGCGCAGTAGCACCCTGCACATAGGGAGGAGGCAATCTCAGTAAATGAGAGATCAAAGGATCTTTTTCAAGCTCTTCCATCACTTTCGGAGGAGAAGATGGCAAGGCGGATAACATTTATCTATGGCCATGCAATACTGTCTATCTAAGACTTCACTCGCACGCTCTTCTCCATCTTCCTTAAACTGTCTAGCAGCTTGTAGTACTCACATATTCTTATCTTTCCTATCTCTCTTTGCTTGCTTAATTTCTCGCTGTTTGGCTTCCTTACGCCAAAGGCGGAAAGAGTCAAACATTGCCGGCCGGGCTTTCCTCCTAAATAGCCTAACTTCTAGATTGTCTAATCTGTTTCAAAACTACCATGTGGGGGCCATTGCAAAACACCATCTTTTTTCATGTAGCGAACCCATACTTCGTTATAAGTAATAGGGCCCCCTCCGTGTTTAGACTAGAGCTCATAAGTCGGAGTTCCAACCAGAGGTATCAGACATGACTCCTTCAATCGGGAATCCCTGTTACTACCACAAACAAACCAATTACCAAATTTACCAAGACTAGTCATCTTGCTCACTAGTCTGGTTTCAAACTTCAAAGGGAATCAAAAAATGATACACTCGTAAATACACAAGCCCTCCGGCTTTGGGTACTCCAGCAACCAAATCAAAACCAAGAAACCAAACAAAGTCGTGGGAGCGACCCACTTGTACTTAAACAAATATCTGTCACGCCACCAGATGAACGTCTATCGTCTCGCTTTACAAACATCAATCGGGGGGTCCAAGACAAGGCGACAGTCAGGGCAGCAGTCCTTCGTAGCCATTGGAAAGCGGGAAGCCTCACAGAAAAGACCTTTGGTCCACGTCGACATGCAGGAGTCGATAAAGGGGGGGGCCCTCCTCCAGAATTTCCTCACTTGGCTCCTCGCAATCTTCGGGCTTGGACCGGTACCGCTGAAGTCGTCCCACGTTGGCCGCTCCAACTGAAGAACTGGGATGTCAAATACCCAGCGGCGCCAGGGACACGCCTAAAGTCCTCTGGGTTCCCTTGCCTTGGTACACAGAGACACGGAATACTTCTAGGTGGCGTCAGAGAATAGCAGAAATAGCATAGCAGAATAGCAGAAATCCCAGCAATACAACACGGTGTACAACTCAAACTGCTCAATTTTCATAGAGCAAGACATCACCTTTTATACACAATATTCTCATTATAAATGTACACCCACTGCACCAAATTCTGACCAATAGGACACATTTTCTAACTATCACATTAACAAAAACCCAATTTACAGTAACCCAACCCAAAAGTTAATTATTAGGTCTGTCCCAATTTCAACAAGCCGGACAAACCCATAATTGAAAGCACTACCCATGTAATGAAAAGTCGTAAGGAAAGAAACAATTTAGATATTGATTAGGATAAGATATGTGCAAGGAAACTAAAGGTCAACGAGGTCCTGAACGGTGATTGAAAAACTCAGACAATGATCAGCTAGTGAAACTGGTTTTGCCAAAGGTCAGTTTCAGGTGAAAAGGGTCACTCTCTCTGCAGTTCATTCAGAGTCAGAAAAACCCAAGTTAATGTATACACGAACTCAGAAGGCCAGGCCACTTGTTCGTTGGGCCTACTTCACAGGCCTACGTGAGGGCAAGATTAAAATGGAGTCAGGTTTGAGAATTACAGAACCACACTCCCACCACCCTCCCTGCTCCCCCCCTTGTGTGAGCAATCAGGCCGAGCCAGAATGATGGTGGTCAGTCATGAGCCACGGCCACTGGCCACGCCAGTCGCAGAAAGAAATCAGAGTACATGACCATATTCATGTAATCAGCCATTAGACCTACCGTTCGTGCCCTTCGTGCCCTTGTGCCTTCGGTGTTTTAATCAGGTGCTCAACTTAAATGAATAGATGCATAATTTTTTTTTGTTTGTTTTGTAAAAAAACAGTTTTTATTGCAAAAAGGTAAAGCATACACAGCTTGTCATTGCCCATAACCCTGGGGCCGGCAACGTCAATAATGATGGAAAACAAATATTACACAGCCTATGTGCCGACATCCCTGAGGCTCGGCGGCAATTCTAAATCAAGGCGCAATGCTAAGACCAAGTTACTATTGAACGGCAGCGAGTTCAACTGTTTGGTATTTTCTCTTTTTTATAAAACCAACAACAATCGCTTAACAGAAACGTGCAAAATAATAAGAGCAGAATTAAAACCATAGTCACAATTGATATGTCAAATAGGAAGAAACAGCACCAAAACAAAGCAGCATTACATTAATGCAGAAGTATTCCCACCAGTCCAGCCCATGTCATAGCCAGTTCAGCAGTTGGAGAATCACATAGTTCACCCCTGTATGCATTCCAGTGTCCCCACTTCCTGTCCCACACCTTCGGGCAACCTCTAACTTTGTACACTGTCTTTTCGGCAATCATGCACCTGTCCATTTCAGCCACCCATCCTACCACCAGAGGTTTGTCTCGGGAGCCCCACTTCATCGCAATGGAGCGCTTAGCTAACAAATCCCAGAGCTGCCCATTGTAGTTCCTGAACATTGAGATTGTTTGCACCCCAGATATCAAGGACACAAGGCCGTGGCAGTGGTGGCAGAGGCTTGCCCAAGGAATCGCTCATTTTCTGGAGGACGCGGCCCCAAAACTCCTGCACCCTCGGACAATCCCATAATATGTGAAAGAAGGTGCCAGGTAAGTTGCAGGAATAGGGAGTCAGGGCGTCGCCCGGTTTTTGCCAGGGTAAGAGCAGACATGTAGGCCCTATGTAATACCTTTAAATGAATCAGGCGGAACCTATGGCAGATAGCCGATTGTCTAGGGGACATGAGGGCCGAGCGCCACTCTTCCTCATCAAGGGGCCCAGGTCTGCTTCCCATTTGGTCCTCAGCGACGGGAAAGAGTTGGGGAGATTATTACCCAATTTGCGATAGGTATAGGAAATAGCCTTCTCAGGTAGCGGTTTCGATAATAGCATGTCCTAAGGGGGGGAAATAGGAGGAATGGAGGAGAGGTCAGGGATGGCCGTCCGAATGGCGTGTAAAATTTGCAGATACCAAAAGAATTCTCTGGATGCTAGGGAGTACTTAGTTTGAAGAGCACTAAAAGGCAGGATGAATCAGATCTCCCACCTCAGAAATCCCTATCATGTCCCATTTGTCAAATCCCTGGGAGAAGCATAGGGAGCCCAGACGTTGTGATGACCACAAAGGGGTGGCTTTAGAAAGCGTGTCAGCCCATCCCAAACTCTTATTGGCTCTGTGCCACAGTCTGACCGTGTGAGCCATGGGACTGACGTACCTGCGCTTAGCGGGCTTGCTATAGAGCGCCCCCAAATAGCCCTCTCGACCAGTTTGGGTCCTATCAAGGAGGAAAGCCGGGTTGATAGGTGAGCCATGTATCCAGTGGTTAACAGCCACCAATTGTGACGCCCAGTAGTAAAGGCGAAGGTTGGGCAGGGCAATGCCACCATCATACCAGCCTTGAAAGGGCTTAGACAGGGCAATCCGAGCAGCACCGCCGTCCCACAGCAAAAGACGAAGCTCGCTCTCAACCATGCGAAAATAGGAGTCAGGAATCAAAAAGGGGCAGTTTTGCAGGGCATATAGAAAGTGCGGGAGGGCCAACATTTTAAACAGAGCCGCCCTGCCCGGGAGTGACAGCAGGAGGGATCGCCAATGTGCAACGTCGCTGCGAAGTCTGCACAAGTGGCCTAACAAATTGCGGTCCTGAAACACCCTTGAGTCAGGCGTAACGTAGATGCCGAGATATGGAAGCTGTCAGTGGCAACCGCAATGGTGAACCCCCGGGGCAGGCAGGGAGGGGGTCCATGTAACATATACAATACAGATTTCGTCCAGTTAATTGAAGAGCCTGAATATTTACCGAAGTTGGTGAGGACATGAAATAAGCTATTAATGGAAGATCGGAAAGAGGACACATGAATCAAGATATCGTCAGCATAAAGAGAGATTTTATCTGTCACGTCATCATTCCACTGGAGACCTCTAATGGAGACGTCCGTGCGGACCCAGTGTGCGAGGGGCTCAAGGGTAAGAGCGAAAAGCAGCGGGGATAGAGGGCATCCCTGCCTGGCACCCCTGTGAAGACTAAACTGTCGCGAAGTGTGGTCGTTGACCCTGACCTGGGCCAAGAGGTCTGTATACAAGAGCCGCACCCAACTAATAGTTTGGGGCCCAAAGCCAAAGCGAGCCAGAACCTCAAAGAGGTAGGGCCATTTGATGGAATCAAATGCCATTGTGGCGTCAAGGGATAAGATGACCGCATCTTGTTGGATAATGGATTGACGACTCATGACATTGTTGACTCTAGGCAGGTTCAGCACGGTATTACGACCCGGAAGAAAACCGGATTGGTCATCATGGATGAGGGAAGGAAGCACAAGAAGTAGCCGAGTGGCCAACAGCTTGGCCAAAACCTTTGCCTCCGTACTAATCGGGGAGATCGGCCGATAAGAGCCGCAGCTATCGGGTGGTTTATTAGGCTTGAGGATTACAACAATGGAGGCCAGTCGCTGAGCTAAGAGGAGGACGCCATCATCATGGCTCCGTAGAAACATATTCCGCAAGTGAGGGATAGTTTCCCTAGCCATGCCCTTGAGGTATTCGACCGGGACTCCATTCGGGCCATAGCTTTGCCGGAGTTGACGGCGAAAAGCGCCGAAGTAAGTTCCTCCACTGTAAATATCAGCGTCCAGGGCCACCCTGTCCACCTCAGATATGATCGGAAGACACATCTCCGCCAAGAGTTGTCTAGATTCCTCAGGCGTATAGGAAGGACCCACGGCATAGACACTCTCCATGTGGTCGGCAAAGGCCTCCGCAATATCTTGTGGGTCATTAACCGTGACTCCATCCGGTCTAATGATGGAGGACACCCATCTGGAGCCCTGATTCCGGCGCTCTAGCCTCGCAAGCATTTTCCCTGCCGGATCTCCGAATTCGTAAACTCGATGACGCGAGTGGAGAAGGCCGGCCCGCGCTTTCTCTTGGGCGAGTGCTTGGTAAGCCAGTTGGTGTGTGCGGAGACGGGCCGCGGTGTCGTCAGTGGGAGCGGCGTTGTGCGTCCTTTCGATTCTGCCTGGAGGATCTGGTCATTATGTTTACGCAAATAGCTGGTTTTTAGTGTCATCGCCTCGCCCTTCACGACTGCCAAGTAAGCCTCCCAGAGGGTCACCGCGGAGTAGACTGAGCCAACATTCTCAGTGAAATAATATTCGGTACGCTCGAGGAGAGCTTCTTTAATATCAGGTATCTGTAGCAGCCAGGGGCTGATGATTATCGGGCCCCGAGTAAAGGGGCGATAATAGGTCCGGTCTACACTGAGGGGTGAGTGATCGGAGATGCCGTGCGGAAGACCCTTCGGTCAGACAAAGAAACCGAGATCCGCAGCGGGACAGAATAGATAAACAATACTTTTGTGTGCATTCGAATAGTGCGTAAAATACGACTTATTCGGGTAACAGTAGCGCCAGATGTCTACCAGCCCCATGGCTTGGGTGAAGTCGGAAAAGTCGGAACGCGAACGATGAGAGGTGCGCTTAGGGCTACGGTTTAAGTTGTCGCACAACGTGCTATTAAAATCACCGCCAACTAGCAGTGTACCGACAGGGAGGCCCAATAGGCAAGTACCTAGCTCCTTAAGGGAGTCCAGTACAAGTGTAGGAGGAATATAGACAGAGACCAGATTTAGCGGGCGGCCCTCCCAAGTAGCCTCTACTATCGCTATGTGGCCCAGGGGCTCAGCCCAATTCCTGAAGTGAGTAAGTGACAGGTTTTTCTTGATGAGGATCCCCGTACTGCGGGACCCAGACGTGAAGCCCGCGTGAACTAGCAGTGTATATCCCCCCCACTGGAGAGCCTTGCAAGTGTTCCCTACTAGGTGTTTCCTGCAGCAGGACGATGTCGGGGGAGTGACGACGAAGGTATTGGAGGACCACACTCCTCTTGATCTTGTGCCCCAGTGCCATATTCACATAACAAAAAAAAAGAGTACTTGGTAAGCAGTCAGTGCGGCCCCAGCCGGGCTGAAGAGCACACCACCGGGAATCGAGAGCAAACCTGGCACGGAGAGCCGCCACCCAGAGCGGTCCCAGCAAGTAACTTTATGTGAAGTTCAGGGCCTCTAAGAAGTAATCAAAGTCCACGTAGAACAACCTCCCCAAAGTAAAGGAATCTCAGTCTCCAGTCTTGTTGAGGCTGGTAAAGAGTTCTTGGCTACCCGGCATCTGGTCAGTGCGTGCTTGGGAGTCCAGGTCATCACGGGCGTCGCGGTGATTCGGGGAGCACCCCCGTCCGGCGCCAGCTGTCCAACCAGTCCCACACCTCCTCCGGTGACATAAAGAACCATACTCTGCTGTCATGGTCCACCCGCAGCTTCGCCGGGGAAAGCATGGAATACTTAATCTGTTTGTCCCGCAGAGCTTTCTTGGCTTCCAGGAAGCTATGACGCCTAGCCTGGACCTTCACGGTAAAGTCCAGGAGGAGGGACGGCCCTATAGGAGAGTAGGATCTGCTATCCTATGGTCACCCCAAATTTTTGCTTTTTGCTTCACTGGTTTATGACTTAATGTGGCTGTGGGCCTGCTAATCAGACCCACAGCCTGCTGTTCTCTCTCTAAATTACTGCCAATGCACTTTAGGTGCATTACGAATTGGAACTGGTTCACCTTATTGGCCCCTGTAACAGTGTACCCTAGGTACCCAGGGCATAGGTGTTTCCAAGGCCTACCAGGGGCTGCAGCATGTATTGTGCCACCCCTGGCCTGGCCTCCATATTTGACACAACTGGCTGATCACTCAGCTGGGGTAAGTTGGTGTAATCACCACTTACTTAGATATAGTATCCCTATATCAAACCTTAAACTGGACACATATGTTCCTATCAGCCACTCCTATGGAAGGCCTCTTCAATCCTGGAGGCAGAGTGCTTGGAAATATGTGAGATGGTGCTCTAGCATGAGCTGAGCCTGTCTGTAGCTGTCGGGAACCACTCCCTAAGCTGTTCCGGGATATTGCCATACCATATACTCTTAAGTGCATTATAATCCTCGCGGTTATTTGCTATCTTTGGTTTGGCTTTATCAAAACATGTCGAGTAAGGTGTCATACGAATTGGAATACTATCCCCTCGACAGTTCTGTCGACCGGGATAGCATTCCACCCTTCTAGAGGGACACGACATGTGTGTAGCCTTAACCCCGGTTAAAGTTAACCAGAGCCTCAGCATCACAAAATGGATGCTGCCACCACAGACACGAGTCTGACCACCTGCTGCTGGGAGTCCTTCCAGCGAGGGAGGCTTGGACAAAGGGTTTCCTGCCTTGGGAGGTGCGAGCACCACCCCAGACAGGGTTTTGTGTATTGGGTAGGACAGGGCTGAATAGAAACAGACATGCCCGGGGCACACAAGGTGTCCCCGTGCATAAGCCAGTCCAAACCGGTCCTGGGACTTTCCAGACCCAGGCCTGGCAAGGAGCTGGACTAAGGAAAGGGGGTGTAACCGCCCCCCTTCCTGGTTCCTCCCAGAGGAGTGACCTAGTAGGTGTTCCACCCCTCAGATTGGGAATAAGAGTGGGAGCAGTGCCATTGCACAGCAGATCATCCTGAAATCAACTTTAAACAAAGAAGAAGACTGGACTTCGACATTCTGCTGCTCAGAAGACTGAAGAGAATCTCCCTTGTGGCCTAGGAGTGGCCACCCTGTGAACACAGGCACCAACCAGCAACTCAACGTCTGCTTTGCCGCCGCCTCCCACCGGAGCCCGAGCCCAGAACCTGACAAGACCCAGACTCCCAGACCTCTCACAGCCCGATCCACAGTCCCTGCAAAGAAGGGACCCGTGGAGGTACCGAGTGACGTGGGACCGGACTTCTTGGAAGACTCGAAAAGCTGACTGCGCAGCAACCAAGGCATCCTCGACGTTGTGCTTTGGATACTGAGAACCCCCACCACCGAGCAGCTCTTGCACCGAAGATCAGCCCCCCAGCATCTCCACGATCTGCGTGGGGCCCTTTTGCATTGTGCCACTCGACGTGCCATCCCGGCCACTAGCCACGTGGTCAGCGGCCATCTTAACGATGAAACCGACAAACTACACTGCAGGTCTGGTTGCTCCAGACTTGCCCTAGCTTCTGTGAAAAGGAGCACCCGCTCTGACCTTGCTGGTCCGAGTGTTAAGCATTTTTTGATTCCTGCGTGGCTAGCATCAGCCAAGGCTTGTTTGCTCCGATCAGGTCGCCAACACCGCCAACAGCGAGAAGCCTGCGTGGGACAGCTTGTGACCGACTCCTGGACGTCCTCGACCTCCGGTGTCCACGTGGCTGCAGAGAGAAGCTACACCTCAACGCCTGTGTGCACCCGACATCGCCTGGTTCCAATCTGGTTCCACCGTAGTCACTGGCTAGTGACTTTGAACATTGTCCCCTCTGCTTTCAGGTCCTCAGATCTTCAGATCCACTCTTGGATCCACCGGAACTCTTCACATCGAGCTGCCTGCAGCATCTTCAGCTCCAAGCACCATCGACCAGCGTGACGAAACCCGACACTACTTCGACCCTGTGCACCCGCTTCCTGTGGGTGAGGTAACTCAGCTCCGCCGGTGTTCCTACACTGGTACACATCTCAAGGGCCTGTGTCTTAAGTTTCAGCATTCTAGGTCACTCGGAAGGTTCTGAACTAACTAACTTTGTACTTTTTACGCACCATAGACTTTACATTGGTGAGTGTGTGCACTTTAAACATTGCACCCGAGTCCCGCGGGCCTTTCCCGACTTAGTCACTGCTAGTCTCGAATAGCTCCAGCAATTCCCAAGGCCCTAGGCCTGTTTCCCTATCGATTGGTATCTCTTATACCACTTTCTTAGTATATGGTTTAGGTGGCCCCTAGGGCTCATCCATATTGTGCAACTTTTGTGTATTTTAAACTGTGTTTTGTTTAACGCTTGTGCTTCTGTGCTCATAAAGAGTTCAGGGGATATTTGTAGTTAATAAATATATATATATATATTTTCAATATATATCTGTGTGGTGTCCTTTCATCTGGTATTCAAGGGGGTTGTGTATGGTAATACAGCTGGCTTCACATGCCTTTCAGAGTTTAGCCTAAGACTGCTTTGTCCACGTTACCACTAGGATAACTGGTCTATAGGGTTGACTTGCAACCGATCATCATAAGGGTTGCTTGGCATGGTACAGGTTGATCACTAGAATTAGTGAGCATCACATACCAGGCCAACTTCTCACATTGGTGAGCAGCCGATTGGGATCTGAGCTTGCTGTTGTTTTACCATTACAATCTTTGAGATTATCATTTGAAAGATCATACAGGTACCTGCTAGGTACATATAAAACAAGACTAGTATACTTAAGTTCTACTGAACTTAGTTGTTGTAGATCAAAGGGAGTAGCACACCCTGACTACAACTACTAGATAGGCTTAGTAGGTAAACACCAGTGTAGGTAGATTGCAACACATCCACCCACACTAGAGCAATGTCTGGAGCAGAGGGTTCCACTGGGAACATCCCTGTTGAGAGTGACCCTCCAAGGGCACCATCCAAATTTGCTATTTTTTCCTTTAAGGAATTAAGACAGCTTTGTGTCTTAAGGGGTCTGCGGACAGGGCCTTCCCCTACCACAGACCACCTTAGAGAGATCTTGGACCAGTCTGAGACTCTAAAGACCTCTAAGGCAGACCCCACAGGGGATGCTGAAGGAGGCCATCCTTCAGAGGATGACACTGTAGACACCCCTGTCCCTATCATCCTGGTAGATGAGGAAGCCCCCATCACTGGAGCTCCTCAGGTAGATCCAGAGGAGGAAGAGGAAGAAGAGACAGAAGAGGGGAGCAGTGAGTCAGATGATGACAGAAATAGTCAGGTGCTGGTCAGTAGACTGAACCAGGCTAACTTAAGCCTATTTGGGACTGAATCTGGTAACAACCCATTCAGACCCCCAGGTGGACTTAACCAGAAGCCTAGGAGGAGAAGGACTCACTCAGGTGACTCCAACAACTCCCATGCTTCTAGAGGTTCTCATGGTCCCTCCAGAAGGGAGTTGACTAGCCCTCAGAGAAAGGAACATGAGGCCAAAATGAGAGAGGCTGAATTGAGGATCCAGAGACAAGAGTTAGAGGTTGCCCTTGCCCAAGAGAAACTTGCTAGAGCAAGACAGCCTAGAGAGAGTGGGGTAATAGAACCCACTGGTGGCAGCAATATCCACAAGGATAAAGACCGGTCTTTTGATAACAGAAACCTGAGTAAGATTGTGCCCCCTACAAAGCTGGGGATGATATCCATAAATGGATAACTGCAATGGAGAGAGCCTGCAGAGTACAGCAGATCCCTCAGGAGCAGTGGGCAGCAATCTTGTCTCTCTCCTTTGAAGGTAGAGGCCGAGACAGACTCCTCACAGTTAGTGATGGGAATTCTAGAAACTACCTGGTCCTGAAGAGTGCTCTGATTGATGGGTTAGGCTTAACCACTGAACAGTACAGGTTAATGTTCAGAGATACCCAGAAGACCCAGACCCAGGACTGGTCTGAATTTGTTGTGTGCCACTAAGGCTCTGGAGGGATGGTTGCTGGGAAGCAAGGTTACAGACTATGAAGGATTGTATAATTTTGCTGATGAGAGAACACATTTTAAATAATTGTCAGAACCAGCAGTTGCATCAACATTTGGTTAACTCAGATTTGACCTCTCCCCAAGAATTGGGAAAGAGGGCAGATAAATGGGTAAGAACTAGAGTTAAGCAAAAGAACCAGAACCAGAACCAGGGTGGTGACCAGAAGAAAACAGACCAGAAGGGTGGGGAGCAGAAAGCTAAAGACCAGAAGTCTTCAACAGGGCCCCAAACTGATACAGAGGGTGGGTCCTAAACTTCCAAGAAAAAGAAGAAAGAAGGTCAGAAGAAACCCTGGTGTAAACCTTGTAAAAACACCTCTCACTGGACAAGTGAGTGTAAAAAGGGTGGAGCCCCCAGCACTGCAGCCCCTAAGGCAACTGCGCCCACTAGTACAGCTAGCAGTGCTGGTCCACAAACCAAGGGGGTAGTGGGTATCACCTTGGGAACTGAAGGAGATTCTGACCTAGTCAGAACCCTTACATAGGCTGTTCTGATTTGTGAAGGGGACATAGATTTGACCCCTGACATCAGTCCCAGTAACCTGGGCAAATACAGACAGACACCTTTGATTAATAACAAAGTGGCTCAAGCGTACAGGGACACATGTGCCAGTGTCACAATGGTGACACCTAACTTTGTGGACCCTGGACAATACATGCCAGGTGATAATTACCTGGTTACCAATGCCAGCAATGTCACTACTACACATAGTGTGGCACTTGTTACCTTTTCCTGGTGAGGGGTAACTGGCCTAAAAAGAGTTGTGGTTAGTGCTGATCTCCCAGTTGAATGTTTGTTGGGCAACGACCTGGAGAACTCTCTATGGTCAGAAGTTGAGTACAGGACCCATGCAGAGATGTTAAGGATATCATCACAAGTCCTTGCTGTGACCAGGTCACAGGCCAAAAAGTGCCTCTCTGAACCTCAGGTCTTGGATCCTGAAACAATGGACCAAACACCTTCCAAGAAGAACAGGAGGATTAAGGCTGTGCCTTCCCAACTGCCTGCAAGTGAGGATCAAGCTTCACAGGAAGCTGGTCTTGAGACCCCTGAAGGAACTGTCTCTGAATAACTTGAACCTGATCAGGTTGAGTTTCTGGGGACAGGGGGACCTTCTAGGGCAGACTTGGGGCAGGCTCAGTTAACCTGTCCTTCTCTTGAACCCCTCAGACAGCAGGCTGCTGCTGAGGCTGCTGGGAATGCTCAAGGTGCCCATAAGGTTTATTGGGATGAAGGACTCCTTTACACAGAGGGTAGAGACCCCAAGCCTGGTACAACCAGGAGGTTGGTTATACCTCTGCAATTTAGGGGTTTCCTTCTCACCTTGGCCCATGATATTCCTTTAGCAGGACACTTAGGCCAGAATAAGACCTGGGACAGGCTTGTCCCTCACTTTCACTGGCCCCACATGTCTGAAGACACCAAGGAGTTTTGTCGCTCCTGTGAAACCTGCCAAGCCAATGGTAAAGCAGGTGGAACCACAAAGGCCCCCCTAGTACCACTACCTGTGGTGGGGGTTCCCTTTGAAAGAGTGGGGATTGATATTGTAGGTCCAATGGATCCCCCTACAGCATCTGGGCACAGATTCATACTGGTGGTGGTGGACCATGCCACCAGGTACTCAGAGGCAATTCCACTTAGGTCCACAACAGCTCCTGTTGTGGCCAGGGCCTTACTTGGAGTTTTCTCCAGAGTGGGGTTTCCTAAGGAGGTAATATCTGACAGAGGTGCCAACTTCATGTCAGGATATTTGACAGCTATGTGGAAGGAATGTGGTGTCAACTACAAGTTCACCACCCCTTCTCATCCACAATGTAATGGGCTTGTTGAAAGATTTAACAAGACCCTAAAGGGCATGATCAAAGGATTACCTGAAAAGCTCAGGCGAAGATGGGACATCCTACTGCCCTGCCTTTTGTTTGCTTACAGAGAGGTCCTTCAAAAGGGGGTTGGCTTCAGCCCCTTTGAATTGTTGTTTGGGCACCATGTAAGAGGACCCCTGTGTCTGGTGAAGGAAGGATGGGAGTTACCTCTCAATAAACCTAAGCAAGACATAGTGGACTATGTACTTGGTCTCTGCTCCAGGATGGCAGAGTACATGGAAAAGGCATCCAAAAACCTTGAGGCTAGGCAAGAATTACAGAAAGCTTGGCATGACCAAAAGGCTGTCCTGGTTGAGTTTCAGCCTGGGCAGAAGGTATGGGTGTTCGAGCCAGTGGCCCCAGCAGCAGTCAAGGACAAATGGTCTAGACCCCATACAATTCTGGAAAAGAAGGGAGAGGTTACCTACTTGGTGGACCTAGGAACTCCGAGGAGCCCCCACAGGGTGCTCCATGTCAACAGATTGAAGGCATATGTCAGCAGGGCAGACATGGGCTTGCTCATGGCTACAGATGAGGGACAGGTGGAAGAGAGTGACCCTCTCCCAGACCTGCTCACTCAGAACCCTGAGGATGGATCAGTTGATGGTGTGGCCTTAGATGGCAGCCTCACTGAACATCAGCAAAATGACTGTAGACAGGATCTGCAGGGATACAGGCATATGTTCTCATTGACACCCAGTCAGACTAACTGGTGTACCCATGTGGTGGACACTGGTGACAGTCTTCCTGTAAAGAGCAAGATTTACAGGCAACCTGATCATGTCAGGGACTGTATAAAGACTGAGGTGCAAAGGATGCTGGAATTAGGTGTCATTGAGCCTTCAGAGAGCCCCTGGGCTAGCCCAGTGGTTCTGGTCCCCAAACCTCATACCAAAGATGGCAAGAGAGAGATGAGGTTCTGTGTGGATTACAGAGGACTCAATGCTGTCACCAGGACAGATGCACACCCTATTCCAAGGGCAGATGAGCTCATTGACAAGTTGGCTTCTGCCAATTATTTGACCACATTTGACTTGACAGCTGGCTACTGGCAAATCAGGTTAGCTGAGGAGTCTAAAGCCAAGACAGCATTTTCTACCCCTAGTGGGCATTATCAATTTGTGGTGATGCCCTTTGGTTTGAAAAATGCACCTGCCACCTTCCAAAGGTTGGTGAATCAAGTCCTCACTGGGTTGGATGACTTTTGTGCAGCTTATCTGGATGATATTGCTGTCTTTAGCTCCACCTGGGAGGATCACCTGGTCCACCTGAAGGAAGTGCTTGAGGCTCTGCAGAAGGCAGGCCTCACTATCAAGGCAACAAAGTGCCAGATAGGGCAGAGCAAGGTTGTATACCTGGGCCACCTTGTAGGTGGAGGCCAAGTTCAATCACTGGAGAGTAAGATCCAGACCATCAAGGACTGGCCCCCTCCAACTACCCAGACTCAGGTCAGAGCTTTCTTGGGCCTGACTGGGTACTACAGGAAGTTTGTTAAGAACTATGGGTCCATTGTGACTCCTCTTAATGATCGGACAGAAACTGTCAAAAGGCATTTGATGACCTGAAGAAGTCCTTGTGCTCTGCACCTATCCTGAAGAGTCCTGACTACTCAAGAGAGTTCATTGTCCAAACAGATGCTTCTGAGTTGGGAGTGGGAGCAGTGCTTTCACAGCTTAATGTAGATGGCCAGGACCAGCCCATTGCTTTTATTAGCAGAAGGCTGACCCCCAGAGAGAAACGTTGGTCAGCTATTGAGAGGGAGGCCTTTGCTGTGGTGTGGGCCCTGAAGAAGTTGAGACCATACTTATTTGGCACTCACTTCAAGATTCAGACCGACCATAAGCCCCTCTTATGGCTTAATCAGATAAAGGGTGAAAACCCCAAACTACTCAGGTGGTCCATTTCCCTACAGGGGATGGACTTTACAGTGGAGCACCGCCCAGGGACTGACCATGGCAACACAGATGGTGTCTCCAGGTACTTCCACTTAAAACATGAAGACACAACTGGTCAAGGTTAGTCTAATGTCCCTGCGTTTTGGGGGGGGGGGTGTAGGAGAGTAGGGTCTGCTATCCTATGGTCACCCCAAATTTTTGCTTTTTGCTTCACTGGTTTATGACTTAATGTGGCTGTGGGTCTGCTAATCAGACCCACAGCCTGCTGTTCTCTCTCTAAATTACTGCCAATGCACTTTAGGTGCATTACGAATTGGAACTGGTTCACCTTATGAGCCCCTGTAGTAGTGCACCATAGGTGCCCAGGGCATAGGTGTATCCAAGGCCTACCAGGGGCTGCAGCATGTATTGTGCCACCCCTGGCCTGGCCTCCATATTTGACACAACTGGCTGATCACTCAGCTGGGGTAAGTTGGTGTAATCACCTCTTACTTAGATATAGTATCCCTATATCTAACCTTAAACTGGACACATATGTTCCTATCAGCCACTCCTATGAAAGGCCTCTTCAATCCTGGAGGCAGAGTGCTTGGAAATATGTGAGATGGTGCTCTAGCATGAGCTGAGCCCGTCTGCAGCTGTCGGGAACCACTCCCTAAGCTGTTCCAGGATATTGCCATACCATATACTCTTAAGTGCATTATAATCCTCGCGGTTATTTGCTATCTTTGGTTTGGCTTTATCAAAACATGTCGAGTAAGGTGTCATACGAATTGGAATACTATCCCCTCGACAGTTTTGTCAACGGGGATCGCATTCCACCCTTCTAGAGGGACACAACATGTGTGTAGCCTTAACCCCGGTTAAAGTTAACCAGAGCCTCAGCATCACAAAATGGATGCTGCCACCACAGACACGAGTCTGACCTCCTGCTGCTGGGAGTCCTTCCAGCGAGGGAGGCTTGGACAAAGGGTTTCCTGCCTTGGGAGGTGCGAGCACCACCCCAGACAGGGTTTTGTATATTGGGTAGGACAGGGCTGAATAGAAACAGACATGCCCGGGGCACACAAGGTGTCCCCGTGCATAAGCCAGTCCAAACCGGTCCTGGGACTTTCCAGACCCAGGCCTGGCGAGGAGCTGGACAAAGGAAAGGGGGTGTAACCACCCCCCTTCCTCCCAGAGGAGGGACCTAGTAGGTGATCCACCCCTCAGATTGGGAATAAGAGTGGGAGCAGTGCCATTGCACAGCAGATCATCCTGACATCAACTTTAAACAAAGAAGAAGACTGGACTTCGACATTCTGCTGCTCAGAAGACTGAAGAGAATCTCCCTTGTGGCCTAGGAGTGGCCACCCTGTGAACACAGGCAGCAACCATTAACTCGATGTCTGCTTTGCCGCTGCCTCCCGCCGGAGCCCAAGCCCAGAGCCTGACAAGACCCAGACTTCCAGACCTCTCACAGCCCGATCCACAGTCCCTGCAAAGAAGGGACCCGTGGAGGCACCGAGTGACGTGGGACCGGACCTCTTGGAAGACACTCGAAAAGCTGACTGCGCAGCAACCGAGGCATCCTCGATGTTGTGCTTTGGGGACTGAGAACCCCCACCACCGAGCAGCCCTTGCAACGAAGATCAGCCCCCCAGCATCTCCATGATCTGCGTGGGGCCCTTTTGCATTGTGCCACTCGACGCGCCATCCCTGCCACTAGCCACGTGGTCAGCGGCCATCTTGGTGACAAAACCGACAAACTACACTGCGGTCTGGTTGTTTCAGACTTGCCCTAGCTCCTGTGAAAAGGAGCACCCGCTCTGACCTTGCTGGTCCGAGTGTTAAGCATTTTTTGATTTCTGTGTGGCTTGCATTAGCCAAGGCCTGTTTGCTCCGATCAGGTCACCGACACCGCCAACAGCGAGAAGCCTGCGTGGGACAGCTCATGACTGACTCCTGGACGTCCTCATCCTCCGGTGTCCACGTGGCTGCAGAGAGAATCTACACCTCAACGCCTGTTTGCACCAGACATCGCCTGGTTCCAATCTGGTTCCACGGTAGTCACTGGCTAGTGACTTTGAACATTGTCCCCTCTGCTTTCAGGTCCTCACATCTTCAGATCCACCCTTGGATCCACCGGAACTCTTCACATCGAGCCGCCTGCAGCATCTTCAGCTCCAAGCACCATCGACCAGCGTGACGAAACCAGACACTACTTCGACCCTGTGCACCCGCTTCCTGTGGGTGAGGTAACTCAGCTCCGCTGCTGTTCCTACACTGGTACACATCTCAAGGGCCTGTGTCTTAAGTTTCAGCGTTCTAGGTCACTCTGAAGGTTCCGAAGTAACTAACTTTGTGCTTTTTACGCACCATAGACTTTACATTGGTGAGTGCGTGCACTTTAAACACTGCACCTGAGTCCCGCGGGCCTTTCCCGACTTAGTCACTGCTAGTCTCGAATAGCTCCAGCGATTCCCAAGGCCCTAGGCCTGTTTCCCTATCAATTAGTATCTCTTATACCACTTTCTTAGTATATGGTTTAGGTGGCCCCTAGGGCTCATCCATATTGTGCAACTTTTGTGTATTTTAAACTGTCTTGTGATTTAACGCTTGTGCTTCTGTGCTCATAAAGAGTTCAGGGGATATTTGTAGTTAATAAATATATATATATTTTCAATATATATCTGTGTGGTGTCCTTTCATCTGGTATTCAAGGGGTTTGTGTATGGTAATACATCTGGCTTCACATGCCTTTCAGAGTTTAGCCTAAGACTACTTTGTCCACGTTACCACTAAGATAACTGGTCTATAAGGTTGACTTAATACCAATCATCATAAGGGTGGCTTGGCATGGTACAGGTTGATCACTAGAATTAGTGAGCATCACATACCAGGCCAACTTCTCACAGGCCCCGCCCGGGCAGCTTGGAGGATGGCGTCGCGATCCTGGAAATTGAAGACCCTCGCAATAATGGGTCGGGGTAGAGCACCAGGCTTGGACTACTCCGGGACCCTGTGAGCTCGCTCAATGGAGAAATAGTTTGAGAGCTTCGTCGGACGGAGGTGGGTCGTAATCAACTTTTCCACAAAGAGGTCCGCCGCCGGCTCCTCCATTCGTTCTGGTACGCCCAGTATTCAGATGTTGTTACGTCGCGCCCTCCCTTCATAATCATCCAGGAGTTCGCTCATCTGGTGTTGCTGCTTCTGGAGTTGCTCCACCTGCCGCTGGAGGGTAGAAGTATCTTCAATCAGGGCCGCTGTCTTAACTTCTACGTCTTTGACCTTGGAGTCCATTTTCCAGAGGTCAGCCCGCAACAGTCACCTCTATATTGACGGAGTCAATCCGTGTTTCCAGGGAGGATCCGACGCCCGCTATAGCCTGCATAACGTCCTCCAGGGTAGGGGCTTTCGCTCCAGGCGAGGGGGAAGTGAGGCTAGAGGTCCTAGGGGAGGCCTCGGTCTTGTCGCCACCCTTAGTGCTCCAGGAGTTGTTGTTGATCTGCCTCTGACTGGAGGGCCTGGTCCCTTTATTCGACGCCATGAGATCTGAAGGTGCTGGAGAGGTGGCGTAGAGAAGGCAAACGGGAGGCAGACGGCAGCAGTAGAAGTGACCAACAGAGTGAGGGCCGGCGACACACCCTCGGCCCGGCAGCTCAAGCCGATAGGCAGGAGAGATCCAGGGAGCAGCGGTCAGTAGCGCACCCAGCAGGCGGCAGCAATGTCTGTGGTTCCGGAGTGGCACTTAGGCACAGAAGGCGCCCGTGGGGACCACGCGGGCATCGGGAAACACCACCAGGTAACAGCCTCAGGGCCACAACTCCTGTGGTGAGCTTCACTGTAGAGGGGCGTATCTGGGCCAGCAATAGCTCCTCAGGGCATACAGGAGAGTCAGGCAGCAGGTGGCTGGCAGTCAACAGCGGCCATGTTGCATGTCACAGGCAGTAAGGGACAGTGTGGGCTCACTCACTGCGTCAATTCCCCAGCATCCACAGCCTTGTGATGATAGATTGCAGCTCCCCAAACATATAGTCCACTGCGGGGCCTCTGCAACCAGGGGCACACCACAACCAGGAGCAGTCGCAACCAGGCGGAGTAATGAAGGCCGGGGTATGGTGCCACAACAGGGAGAAAGGCAGTGCGCCCCACCCGCAGCAGTAAAGGCAATCCCAGAGTTCTGTGGCGGTAAGAGCACGGCAGACAGAAAGGGACAATAGGCACTGGCACAGGAGGCCCGGAAGTCTGGATGGCGTGTTGGAGGATCAGGGCATTGTAGACCCGGGGTGGCCGATCAACATGTAGGGCGAAAGCACAGTCCGGCACCACAGTGTGCGGGCGGGCTCTATAAAATGAACAGGTGCCCCCATTCTCAGCGGCGTGTGTGCTGAAGGATCTAGGCAGTGGAGGCCCGGGGCAGCCAACCAACGTATAGGGGAAAAAAACAATCAGGCACCACAGTGTGCGGGCGGGCACTATAGAGTGAGCAGGTGCCCCCAGCGGCACGCCAACGGTCCACGTACCGTCTCCGATAGAGGGGGGTCGCTGGATGCAATGTCCGGGCCTCCGCCGTGCAGAAGAGTAGGCCACAGCGGGACAGATCCGGGAAGCACCGGAGGCCGAAGACGAGCCCAGGAAACAATATTGGCCCAGGAGCGGCACCGCAGTCCGCGCAGCAAGCACAGTGCGGCGGAGTCAGGGCCCCAGCAAGAGGCAAGCGAGGGAGGTCACACAGCCCCAGTAGCCGCAGGCCCAGAGGCCGGGGTGTTGTGTGGGCGGCCGCTGCCGATGGTGAGGCAGGCACGCCGAGTCCAGGCAGGGCAGAACAGAGCACACCAGAAACTAGCCAGGCAGCCGCCGGCGACCAGGAAAGAGTCCCGCAAGGCTCCGGTGCGTGGTGTGGGGGTCTGTGTCCACTTGTAAAGGCTACAGCAGCGGGTATGGGTAGTCGTGGAGTCAGTGCTCCGACATGGGCGCCATCTTGCCTGCGGCCGGACCTCCTCCACCAGACCCGCTCCACTTAAGGCACAGCCGATACCAGGGTAAGTGCGCTATCAGCCTGGCACCGGGGTTTGCAGTGGGCCCCCCCCCCCCGATTTTCAGGGGGATCCCAGGTCGAAAAACGGAGTTAATGTGGCGGATTTACAGGCAGAGGTCGGGAGCCGAGTGAGCGTGCGACCATCCCAGCCGGATGCTAGCCATGCCCCCCCAATAGATGCATAATTTATTTCATGTTACAATCTTCCCCCTATTCCTTTCACCCCCCTTCCCTACCAGAGGAGTCAAAGTTCTAAGAGGAGAAGAAGATAAAAAAGGGAGGGTGAGCGAGAGTATACCCAAAAGGGTATATGTATACACACTAAAGACTACATCTGTCGGTGATTTCTCTTCCCCCCCCTAATTAACAGAAAAAGATAATGTCAGAGTAACCAGTCCATCATTATGTCCCTTTGTGTCCTTTCTTGAGTTTAATTTCTTCCAAGTATCCCTTGGCTTTAATTTCGGATGTAAAGACCTTGGTAATACCATGCAGAATAACCTTCAGCCTAGCCAGGTTCATGAGGTACACCTCCGCGCCTAGTGAGGGAGTAAGGGAGAAATCAGCTGCCGCAGATGCCATCTACGCTCCACAGTCTGATGGCAAAAGTCCGGTTTGGAGAAAAAGGTGATTCCATGAGCCTCTTTTTTTGAGTTGGGGCGAGCCTTGTCATACACCAGTTGTCTCAGGAGAAAGTTGCCAAAGTATACAAGGAAGACCCGAGGCTGACCTTCAGTTACATTGCCATTGTTATATTGCTGTTTCGGAAAAAAGGGGAACCGGTGAGCTCTCTGCACTTCGCGGTTCCAGTCCCAGTCAGAGTGCTCTGGAAAAGAGTCTTGCAGTAGTTTAACTATGAACTGTCTGGGGTCTTCCCCCTCCTTTCCTTCCGGAATTTCAAGCAGGCAAAGGTTGTTCCGGCGCTGCCGGTTTTCTTGCTCTTCCATTTTCGCCATAAGATCTGTAAGGAAAGCAGAGTTGGATTCAGTGGCCTGCTTGGTTGCCACTGCTTCAGTCTCCAGGTGTTCCGTCCTGGCCTCGACCATGCCCACTCGCTCGTTGATGTCTGTACAAGTTTTATTCAGCCGTCTGAGACCGCCCTGTAATTTCTTTGCTGCGTTCTTAGCTGCCCGGTTTTCGCCTCTCACTTCCTCCTGGAAGTCTTTAATTGAGGTGAGTATGGCTGTAAGTGATGGCTCAGTTGTCTCGTTAATTTTGGTTTGTAACTTTCTTGGGCTGCGCCACTGTGACTGTGATTGTGATTGGGTTGGTTCATCTTCTTCTAGATGGTAGGACATCTGTGAATCCGAATAGTCCCATTTAAGCTGGCTTCTCCGCTTGGTCTGATCCCTTGATTTTTTTAGGGTGGACAACCGTGCCAGGATTGTCATGGGAAACCTTGTTTTCCTCTTAGCTAGCACTGCTAGTGTTGTCTTCATCTTCAGTCCCCCCCTCCCCTGATGAACTTGGGGGACTGTCCGAGACTGAGAAGAAATCCTCGTGCCCTATTTCTGGGGTACAAGGGCCAGTGGTGCCAGGAGGAACTTCCAGGTTTTGAATGGCTGCTTCCGTCTCTATGGGCAGGTCCCTGGCACTGAGATTCTCAAAAGGTGTACATAGAGCATTGCCGGTGTTTCCTTCATCTGATTCCAGATGTTCATCCTCGGTGGGAAGTGGGGTTAAAAGAGGCTTAGGGGGCTTAGAGGGGCCAAGCACATGGTCATGTTCTTCAGTTGGAGTATACAGTAAAAGAAGTGGATCTGTTGAACCAAGCTGATTGTCTGGCAGACTGTGAGGAGCATTACTGGTGTCCAAGCTGCCAGAAAGGGTTTGACTGCTGTCGCCGCTAGCACTGTTCTGCTGAGAAGAGGCATCAGCTATGTTAGAGCATTGCGTTTTTCCTGTGCTGATTTTATTAATAGCTGCTTGGTTTTTAGCCACTAAAAAGATCTTAGCTGGAAGTCGGTGTGTTAGGCCAGCATCTTTGCTGTCTTTACTATGAGCCCCTGCCCCAGCCCCGGTCTGTCCAGTGTTTTTTTTTGCCCCGCTGCTCCCACTGACCTGCTTATGCTTGGTCTTGCCGGTGTCGTCTCCTGCGGAGGGATCCTTCCCTGCGATGGGTGTCTTTGCTTTGAATCCTTTCTTGGTTCCACGGTAACTCATCTTTTTTACTCTACTGCACTCGTTACGTCTGAGACTCTCCAATGCTCTGCAGTGCCCCCAAAATCCAAACAATGTTGCCAGTTCCGTTGTCGCCAGAAGCAGAAAGCTCGGGCTTTGAAGACACACTGCCTATAACTCAGCACAGCATTTCTCCGCCCGTTTAACCAAACACTCGCAGGGTGCCTGTCTCTCGCGTCTGTTATACACGCAAACCGCATGTGATGGAAAAAGTTCCAGTTTAGCCGCCGATAAAGCCAGCAAGTCTGTGGGATAATCCTCTTTCCTGAAACGCCACTCCACCACCTTGTAAAGCGCCCTGAGCAGCACCGTAGCTCCTAGCAGGTCCCGCTGCGTCCTCCGGTGCCTCGAAGCTGCCGAGATTCTGTGCACCTGGGATCCCGGCATCACTGATGCGCGCGCAGGGCAGGTACCCGATCACCTCCAAGTCCGGAGGCTGGCGTGGCGGCCCTGAACACGGGCTCACACTGGCTCCATCTTGCTCAGATTGTCTGCAGGCCCGCTTCTATGCCCTGGGGACCTGTTGTGCACTTTACTGGGGTTTTATTAGTAAATCAAATATGCCAATTGGGGATAAGCCAATGTTACCATGCTTAGAGTCCAGAACAAATGCACTTTAGCACTAGTTAGCAGTGGTAAAGTGCCCAGAATCCTAAAACCAGAAACAGTGAAGTCAGGAAAGCAGGGGGTCAGAAGGCAACAAGTTAGTGGAAACCACTCCAAGGATGCCAGGCTTAAAACATATGGTTGAAGAAAGACTGGATACAGTAAATCCTTACACCTTGGAACTGCCTACTCCTAGTCTATCTACCTCTATTTCAAAAGGAGTTAGAGTTGCAGAAGTCCAGGTGAACAATTTTGTATGGCTATAAGTGCAGTATTACCAGATACACTTGATGCTTTAAACAGAGCAATGCTTAATCTTGATGCCTAACTGTTGGAATAACCTGGAACTTTTGGCTAAAAATCCATTTGATTCTGTATTTGACAAATGAAAAGATATTGAAATGCTATTGGTTAAAGAATTAGCAGTGATGAGAAGGGATCAGCAGAAGAGGCAAGTTACCAACATGTTGTGGAAAATTATGATTTATGCAGTCTGGTTAAAAGCAACGCGGTCATCGGAATGGAGGATCAAGTGGAACTTAATTTGACCCATTCAGGCTCATTTATTTATTTATTTTTCTCTCACACAAGCCCTGTCACACATTAGATTGGATTTTCACTAGTAACATTATTTTGGAAAAAATACTATTGCTAATCTGGACCGATTACAGGGCCATCTTTTCAAACTCATTCTTCTGGAGAAAATAGTGCCCTTACACAACAGATTGCCTATTAATAAGACCCACTGCGGCGCAAAATTAATAAAACTGACTTGGAAGAGGCCCTGGAAAGACACCTTCCCTTGCTAGACCTAGACAACCATGAGGCTGCTGATAATGTTGATATCTGGATTAGATAATCAATGGATCTCCTGGCCCCAGAGAAATTTACTAAACACCGCAGGAACCAACCTTCAGCCCCATGGTACAATGCGGGTCTTTAAAACATAAATTCTAAGTGCATATTTTTGAATGCACATTGAGGCTAGACCACAATGAGCAGAGCAAACTAAGTTGTATACTAGTCCTAGTAGAATATAAAGAAGCAATCATAACTGCTAAAATGAATTGCTTCTCCTCTAAAATAAAGGCAGCAAAAAATGTCAGACTTCATTCTCACATGACTGAGAAAGATAATGTGAATTTACAGAAAATATGCTTTCAGTTTAGCTTATAGATCCCCTTCCAAACAACTGTGGGAAAAGCATGAGATAATAGTTTTCTTTCAAATATGATTCATGATATCCCAACAGAAGGCTTTTTCACGTGGTAAAATCACCTTAGAACACACCACAATTCCTAAAATGATTATGGTACCTTGAACAAATGATTTCTAATGTAACTAAAGTCCTAAAACCTTCTATTAGCTGCAATGCTTTTTAATGAGGTGCTATCATGTATATTGGTCCCAAGATGGCTGCCAACACTTCTTGGATGAAGTGCTGACAGCCAATCAGATCTCAAGATGAGATGTGTGGTTTGGCTCCACCCAGATATATATATATTTTTTCTTTTGATTTTCTCAGGAACTACTAGAGGGATTTACACCATTTAACCAAAAGCATGATCTGCGTACCAGACCCTACCATTTTCCCAAATTTCGTTCAATTCTGTTCAGCGGTTCGGGCTGTAGCCCTGTCTAATCGTCCTATGGAAATTAACATGGGGAAAACATGTTTTGGGCCCCCCCTTTTTTCTCGGCCCCCACTTGACAAATCTTCCCTAGACTTTCGGGGAAGGAGAAATTTGTGAAGATTCAACAAGTGGCGCCAAAGTTATTCCCAATAGAATGTTGTGGTTACCTATGGAAACTAGGTCCTAACTTATAACTACCTACTGACGATATATATATATATATATATATATATATATATATATATATATGCTGCAGAAGGTCGACTTGGAATCACCAGTGTCTCGGCGATCACACACAAAAAGACCAACGATTCCCAAATGATGGCAAAGGGTTGTTTATTTCTGAGAGAGGTACAGCAGCGTGGCAGACGACCCGTTTCGGGCAGTTGCCCTTGTTCACATCAGAGATATTACCCATAATGCCCTCTTTTTAACTGAATTTGTGTGCACCATGTGACAAAAACAAACAAAATACTAGTAGGTCAAAGTCACAATGAACACATATATATATATATATATATATATATATATGATAAATTCCACAAAACGACTCACGCAGACTTTCGCCGCTTGCGGCAACATGGACGCGGACCCAGGTATGTGCTTTTCAAGTTCTCTTCATTCCTGAATTGCCAAGACGCGTTTTGCAGCCACATCCGCTTGTTCACTCAACAATGAGTGTATATGTGTTTTTCAAAGTGCTAGTGCATACAAAAGAAATCACGTGACCGGTCAAGCAATAGAAATCGACAACATACTCGCCCCAACAAAGTTCAAATACATTGCAGAGATTCTGACTAAGCGTGGGCGAATTTTGCGAATCTGGCGTTCGCGCAATTTGCGAACTCTCAATCCGCAAAATCCGCGAATTCTCGTGAATTTGCGGATTTTTTTTGTGTTTGTGAAGGGTTTCTGCCAGTTCGCGAAGGTTTGGTACCAGTTTGCAATCACGAACTTACTTGTCGGCTCGCAACGGTCGCGACTATGTTGTTTCTACGTCTGGTTCATCATCACAGGTTCCCAGCACCCTCTGTTTCACCACTGCCA
This sequence comes from Lissotriton vulgaris, assembly GCF_964263255.1. Taxonomy (NCBI): domain Eukaryota; kingdom Metazoa; phylum Chordata; class Amphibia; order Caudata; family Salamandridae; genus Lissotriton; species Lissotriton vulgaris. The sequence goes on along the minus strand of NC_141698.1, from coordinate 660,987,807 downwards.
CCCTCTATTTCACCCATGCCACCCTCTGTTACATCAATTCCACCCTCTGGTTCCTCATCACTGTAGATTATGGGGGGGAAAAGCAAGCACACCTGCCCTGCTTCAACTGACATGAATTAATTTGGGGTTAGTTTATTAATGTGTCACTGTTTTAAAATTCCAGGTCTGGCACCTGCTTCCTTATCAGTAATTTGCTTACTGTTGCAGTGCAATTTTTTTTCCAGGACCTTTGTGGCCTACTTGTAGCTATTCTATGAGCCTGCTGTGAGGGTCAGGGCAGGGTCATACAATTGTTGCAACTAGCAACTGAACTCTGGAGGGGCCCCAGTCAGGAAGCACTACAGGGAATGGTTACTAATGATGAGTTTGTACTCTTGCACCTGCCGAGTGCTTTCAGTTTTGCAAAACTCGTTTTTCTGCAATTTCGCGGGATTTGCGGGGCGCGAACACGCGCGAGATCTAATTCGGAAGCTGCGAATTCGTGCGAATATGCGATTTGGTTTTTTGCGGCGTGTTAGTTCGCAAGGTTTTGTGCATTTTCACGAGCCGCTTGTAGCGCACGGCGCGAAGTTACCCTTGCGGTCGTTCAAGGGCGCGGCCATCTTGTTTGCATGACGTATTTCCGTTTCCGGGCGCGAAGTGTAATCTCGCAAAGTGTGCGGCTCGCCAGTACAGTTTCGCGAGGAAAATCTCGCGCGAACTTATCCGCGTGGTCGTGAACGGGCGCGGCCATCTTGTTTCTCATTCATTGCTATGGTTCTGGGCATGCTTTTTGTATCCTCTCTAAATCTCTGCCATCCTTTGCTTGTTTGAAGTTTTTTTGATCTATTTTACTTATTATCTATCTATCCCTCTATTTTTCTAGCCCTATATTTTTGTGTTTACTGCTACTTTTGGTTAATTTTAAACTACTTTTTTAAACTTTTCTTTTCTTCTCTTCCCTATTCTATTTTCTTTATTCCTTTCCGCCCAGACCATGGTGAAGGGAGCCGGGAAGCATCCCGAGAATGGGAAGGGTCCCGCATCCCGTGCCCGGCTCCCGTGCGGGCGTTTAAGGGGGGATTAGGTCGTACCCCGGGAGATCTTTAGCCCGGAGGAGGTGGGCGCACTCATTTTTTTTTCAGGGCCATCATGGGAGGCGGCAGGATCGGTGTCGGGTACGGGATCCGGGAGCGCCGGAAGCGGTGGGAGAAGGTGTGCCGGGCCATGTACCACCACTCTCGGGTCTGGCGCACCTACAACCAGGCCACCCACCGCTGGACGGATGTCCTGGACGGTGAACGAGATCTGCTCGACCTGCTTGGCCTTGAGATCCCCGGGCTTGGTGAGTAGTAGTAGCTATTTCTTTACTACTCTGTTTTCTCCTGCTGTGTGTTATGTTGCAATTTTTTGTTTTTTACCAAGAGCAATAATGCGGCTCATTACATTGTAGGTAAATTATATTTCACTGCTCTCCTTCTCAGTAGTGTTGCTACTATGCTTATTTGTTTTCGATTTTGTGTTTATTTCATTGGCCTGTGAAATTATGTATGAGTGTAGTTTAAAGAACTGCGTAATGCTACACACTAAGGTTCAGATTTTTAATTACCGGCGCATCCCTGCAAAGTAGCAGGGATGCGCCAGTAATTGTGCGCCACGCTACCATCACCCATGGTGCGCCATATTTACAATGCGGCGCACCATGGGCCCAAAACGTCACCAAAGCGTTACGCATCTGTGCCGTAAAGGCGGCGCATTGCTGGAGTTGCGTCGCAACGATGGCGCAGCTCCATCAATGCTCTGGGGTGCCCTATCTCCCTAATGCTGTGTCAAGCCGTACGTCTGCTTCAAGCAGGCGCAGGGTTTGAGTCACGCATCATTGTCGTTAAAGTGAGTGATTGAAATCTTGTAGATTTCCCTCAGCCACTTTTAGGATGCGTTCCTGCGCAGGAACGCCCTCCCTTGCGCCGGAACGCCCCCCTGATGGCGCAGGGCTTTACAACGTGATGCATCTCCCATATGCGTCACGTTGTTAATATACGCCGCACCATTGCGCCTATTTTGTGCTGCCGCTGCATCACAAAAGTCACGCAACAATGGAGCAAAAGAGCCGCAATGGGCTTCTAAATCAGCCACTACAGACTCAAGTCCAGTCCTTCCTTTGTACACATGGCGATAAGAAGAAATAGTGGTGGTGGATTGATAGTTTGAGTATTTAGTAAGTATCTTACAATCTTGTACTAAACCACACTCTATCAGGATACGTTGAATTATCAACAACCTATGCATATATATGCTATAGACAAAGATGCATTTCACCCTGCATGCGTATTTACGCAGTAAATCCGTTTAACGTCACTAAAGTTCCCTTACCATACCGAGTTTCCTGATCACTTATTGAAAATCTAATAAAGCCCCCTATTCAAACTTCTGTTGATGTAATCTCAAGGGGAAAAAAACATATGCTCATTAATGGCAACTCCCCTTCCATTACTTGAATCTTTTTTTCCCCCCTCTGATAGACAGACTAAATTTCGCAAGGAAATGACAAGACAAATGTAAATTCAAATGTCGTTTTTTTATCAATCTACAGCTGCTAAAAATTAAACTCTTTTAATGTTTAAAAACTCATTTTATATTGTAATAATATGTGACTTTGAACCGATATAATTTTATGTTCTATATGCATCTTCACTTTATAGATATTGTGTGGCTGCTCCAGGAAGAAGGCACTGGCCGCCGAAACGCGCGTAGAGACTGAATTTTTATGCCACCTACCCCCTTTGTTTACTGTTTGTCAATTGTATATTATAATGTTAATGTTAAATATATACTGTGAATTTTTAACTGCAATTTGATGTCATATAAATGAACTTTTTTAATTGTGTTAATTGATTAATAACATTTTGTGTTTTAGTCAGCTGTAGTCTACTCTCAAATATTTTTACCTTTATGTGACTCTAACCGTTAAATTGCCTAGGTTGTTACTTTTCAATTGTGCTTATTTCCCTGACCTAGGAATTACAAAATTCGTTAATTCAGCAGAAACCCTTCAACTGTATGCGCGCGCAACTAGCATGACGTGAAACTGGGGGCTTTGACTTTAGCACTAGTGGAGGAGACTGGTGTCTGGAGTGTCAGGGCAACCTGTACCTATAGCATATCTGGTATCTGTTGTTTCGAGGATGTAATGTCTGGAGTAAAAGGTCTCTCGAGCAGGGGCCATCCAATACTGAAAACTGGTGCGTGCATACGTGTCTTGGTGCAATGCGCGGAGCCTGGGCCTACCATGGTAACGGGTTCAGTAAATCACTTGCAAGGAGGACAGGAAGGCCGGGCCCTTTGCTCTGCAGCCGGGAATATGTTTACCTATTTCACTAGACTGGAATCTGTTTTCGAGGAGGCTGAGCAGATACCTGTAGGCAAAACATGAATTTTGCAGGCAGTCCAGGCCGAGCCGGGCACCGCTGCACTGGCAGGAAGTAAGGCAGGGGTCAGGGATGCGTACAGCTTTCGGAGACAGGAGAGATTAGGCAGAGAGGCCTCGTTTAAGGGCCTAGCTCGACTGGGCCAGGAAACATGGAGAAAACGTGTGCGAATTTCAGAAGTGCACCATGTAAAGACGGTGGCACCGTATGCCTAGGAACATATTTAACGGGATTTCTTGGTATGGTTGGATAGCTAACATGTTAAGGATGGACGCAAACGTATTTGCGTCTGTCTAGCATGTACAGAACAGAAGTTACACGACATACATGGAACATGGGTGCATGGATAGGGTGCGAGTGGGGGACACATTAACTACCTGAAAATTTCTATTACCTCATTCCCTCCTTGGACCCTACTACACCCTTTAGGATATATCTATATTCATGAGACCATCTATCTGTTCGTAAAGCATCATTTGTTCATCTTTCTTTATTCGGGAGCGGGAACGTGTACTTGGATGGGGAATACAGGCTGTGGCGCACAAGCCGCAAATCGCTGGCCCACATTGCAGACAGAGACAACAACTGAATACTATGACCAATATTATTCCTAGGAATGACAACAACTTCCATCCCCAGGCGGATATTACACTCCAGAACCAACCGGACCAAGTCCAGGAGCCTGGGTTCTGGTGTATCAAGTGAGCTATTTCATGAAGCCGAGTTATGGCCTTATACACGGATGGAGCGTTATTTGGAATCAACACGCAACAACTGGATCCGATGACTCTACAAGCCCCGCCCCTATCTGCCAGGATGACGTCAAGGACAAGGCGATTTTGAAGAACAACAAGTCTCATAGCAGACTGCTCCTTGGTCAGGTTACCTAAAGCAGAAGTAGTTTCGTTCATTACTGCTTCCAAGGTTCTAGTTAACTTGCGTATCAATTTGCTATTCTGGACAGGACCTACAAAGAAAAAGAATCCTTTATTGAAATCTGTGTATTGTTCCCATGTGGTTTCAGTCTGGTCGACAATCGGGGTCTTGATCTCCCTTCTTTGTCTGACATGGACGAGATGTGGATTTCTGTGATAATCAGGCGGGGCTAGAAAAACAGGTGGCAATAGGAACGCAATATAGCACGTCCCATCCCAATCCAATGGCAGACGTACATAGGCTGTCTGACCACATATGAAATAAGAATGGCGAGAGGCTCTGAAAGTAGACTTTCCTTTATCACTGAATTCGACAACAGTATTACAATCACTGTGTCCTAAATGTACTGAACCATTCTTTCTGACGCATAATTCACCTTTCACTGGTAAAACTGTAATAAACGGCAAGTCCGAATTAGTCTCAGACTGCACATTCAGAATCATGAGGTTAAGTGTAAAATTACCCAATCCATACACTTCATTTTCTAGATCGGTCTCTGTCCTCTGGGGAAGACCTTCTTGGTCTGGGAAACATATTTTATTCATGACGGTATTCAGGTTCCCCCATATCCAATTGCCTTGGGAAACCTTGGACTTACTATCTAGGGAAGACATGAAAGTAAACCATGCACCACACGAACCATTATGTGTGAAAGGATAAGGAAAGAGGGGCAGAGCTCCCTTGTATTTCTGATAGGGAGGTAGTCGGCCACACACCCAGCAATTAGTGGCATTGCTGGTCTGGTGTGAATGATGTAACATACGGATGAATGTATTGTTGCGCATGGCTAAACGATAGGATAATTCATGTGGGGGCAAATCACTAAAAGTGTGCTCCACAGTGTCATTAGAGGAAGCATGTACATGTGAATCAAGAGGGAAAAAAACGTGTAACATTAGACTAATGCATATAATCGTAAGACTCAGAAGAAACATCGAGATCAAGGCAATTACACATCTGCTGTGCAGAACTTTACAATACAGTTTTCTCTTCTCGATACGCCTATCTCTCTGACTACTTGGGTCTATTTTATACATGTCAGAAACCTGTCTAACCGCTTCACCCAGGGGGACTTAAACAATTAAACGCTGTCTGACTTACTAGACCTTAGCTTTTCACGGTACTCCTCTCGGGGAGTTTTCTCTAGTAGGGGGAGTTTAGTATCAGTCTCTGTAAGTGGGCTGTCTTAATCTGAACGTCTGGACACAGTCCGTGAATTTTTTTAACATGGCTCGAATGCAGCCATCCCTTCCTCCCCTCTACTTTAACTGCAGTCCTTGTAGACAATAAAACCAACTTCGGCTGCTTCCATCTGGGTTCCAACGGACTCTTCCGGTCGAAGTTCCTCACGAGGACCAAATTGTCAGGGTCTAGTCAGGCGCCTGCATTACTGTTGTGAAGGGAAAACTAAATTTCCCAGAAGCCTCAGCTGAGGCTACTTTAGGATCTCTGACACGCTTCCTGTTGCGTGTTATTCCGGGTTTCATCTTCGAAGGAGAGAGGAGCCTGTCTCTCGCAGCTTCGCGTATTCTTCAGGGGGCCGGGTGTGCTGGACCACCGGCTGCAGGTAGGAGCGGTTCCCTGCCTCCGTGTTCTCCGGCATTAAGCGGAGCGCTGTGGTACTTCCGCCACGCGTTGCCGTCTTTTTCTGTGCACAGTGAAGCTAACTGTTGCGCAGTGTTTCTTTGGGTCATTTTCTGATGCGGAGCGTGGTGGTTTCTGCCACACGTTGCCGTGTCCTTGGACAAAGTATCGACGGATATTTTCTTTGGCAATAGAGGAACTATCGGAAGAGCGGAGCGGAGTGGCTTAGACACCACACGCCGCCGTGTCTTCGTGACCTTTACTTATTTGATCAGATACTGTCTTCTACTGTACAGTAGGTGGTGCACGTCGGTGGTTGCTGCGTGTCACCAGAACAAGCTGCTTGTTTTCACGTCTTGGCATTAATGTGTTACAAAGGTAAGCGGAACGCCGTGGTGGTCGCAGCTACGCGTTTCCGTGGGTGTTACTACAAGAGGTGTTGTGTCCTTATAGTATTAGTCCAAGACTATACTATTTAACAACCTTGGTTTTTGTTTGAACGCTTTCATCCTTATCTGTGGATTTAAACTGATTGTTTTATGTTGGGAATCGGCAGAGCGGAATGCTGTGGTTCTTGCATCCCACGCATTACCGTGTTCTGTGTTTTCATCTTCTGTGCTGCATCTCTTTGGATTAATCCCAGTCCTTCTCTTCAGTGTGATTAGTGAACGTGCTCTTAGGAACCCCCTATTATAACTTACTGTTGCATGAAGAAGGTATTGAAAGATACAGCATACCATAATATACCAGGTTCCATTCTCAAATATTGTCTATGTAATTCTAGGTATCACTGTGTTTATGTATTGTATAGGACAAGGGTACAGGAAAAGAGGAATAACAGAGATACCTTTTGAGCATTCCTGCATTTATCCACAGGTATTTAGAGTAGAAAGAAACTATATGAGTGTTCATATTACACAAAAGAACAGTGTTTCTTATCTCTTTGTCTTTTGTCATTTCAGATATTCCCTTTCCCCGCAGACCCCTCCCTTTCCTTCCCTGTTTATTATTTTGCATTTACCCCTCGCCTAATGGCTCAAATCCTCTGTTGACATTTAATCAGAGGGTTTGTGACGTTTGGAGGTGGGCTGTATGATCATCATCCGGATCCTGTGGAGCGTACCTGACACACATCTCCTGGGCGGACTTCATGTGGCTTTACTTGGGTGTTGTCCGGAAAGGCAGCCGCGACCTGTGAACGACAAGATTGAAGTGCAGACATCAAGGAAGCCAGGTAATCTGTCAGCATACAACTGTCAACATCAGTAATCCTACGGGGTATAGGCGTCCCCCACATATTCGGAGGCCTTCCAAAGACCACCTCATACGGGGATAGCCCTGTCCTGGAATGAGCTACCATTCGCATGTAAAAGAGTGCAACTGGCAAGGCAACTATCCAATCTACACCTTTTTCAGCACATATTTTGGCTAGGCGTGTTTTCAGAGTCTGATTATGTCTCTCTACGAGACCTGCGGCTTCAGGATGTCGGACACAGTGGAACTTCCACTGGTAACCTAACAGGAGTGACACCTGCTTCATAAGCTCGGACGAGAATGGCTGTCCATTATCAGAGTATATGACACGGGGCAAACCGTACCGCGGGAAAAACTCACGTACCAGCTGTTTGGCGGTGGTTGCAGCAGTGTAATCGGGGACTGGATATGCTTCTGTCCATCTGGAAAGAGCACATACGACTACAAGGACATACTTAAATCCTCGACATCGGTCCATCTGGATATAATCCATCTGGAGGACTTCAAAAGGATGGTCAGGAGGATGAAATCCACCCTGTTCCACGGGGACACCTTTTCCTGGATTGAACTGACAACAGATCATGCAGGTACGCACTTTCTGTTTCGCTGCTGCTCGTAAATGTTTGTTGTACCAGAGATTCTGTAAACTGTCTAACATGGCTTTCTCTCCTAAGTGTGCTGGACTATGTGCTGTGTTAATGATGACTTGAACCATAGAGTCGGGGAGGAACCATGTGGCCCTACCCTTCGTCATCCATCCCTGATCTGTTTGGATCTCTCCTTGTTCAGTCCATTTCTTGATTTCGTCTGGTGTGGCATGTGTCTGTATGTCGAGTACATCTAGAATGGGATCCTTAACTGTCAGGCAATGTGTCAGTGTAGTCGGATCAGTCTTTGTCATGTCAGTCGGAATATCTGTCTGAGCTGTGAGTTTGGCTGTACGATCTGCCAGGTCGTTACCCTGGGAAATAGTGTCGGTGACTTTGGTATGTGCTTTGCATTTCATAATAGCTATGGCTGTCGGCAAATGTATTGCTTCTAACAGGGCTTGAATGAGGGGACCATGCTGGATCTTGGTACCGTGAGAAGTTAAGAAACCTCTCTCTTCCCAAAGGACTCCGAAGTCGTGAGCGACTCCGAATGCATACTGTGAGTCTGTGTATATGTTAACTTTCTTGTTTTTGGCTAGTATACAGGTTTGAGTCAGAGCAATAAGCTCTGCAGCTTGAGCAGATAGTGTCAATACGGTGTGTTTCTATGACTTCAGTTTCAGTGGTCACTGCATAGGCGGCCGCTAATTCTCCTGTACTTGTTCTCATACATGAACCATCCACGTAAAGTGTCAGGTCTGGATCGGTCAATGCAATATCTGTCAAGTCTTGTCTGGGTTTTGTCACTGTATTAATGACTTCTACACAGTTGTGTGGTGCTGGATCTGTTGTACTCGAGGGTAACAATGTGGCAGGATTAAGTATGTTGCAGCGTCTGATTTCTATGTGTGGCTGGAACAGTGTCAATTCATAACCTGTCAGTCATGCTATAGTCAAGTGTTGAGTCTGTGTACGGTTCAGAAGTACTTCCACGGAATGTGGAACCTGTACTGTCAAGGGATGTCCTAACACTATTGAATCGCTTTGTCTGATAGCTAGAGCTGTTGCTGCAACTGATTTCAAGCAAGCACGCAGGCAGAGCCTGGGCAACTGGATCCAATGTACTAGAAAAATAAGCACAAGGCTTATGGTGTCCTGCTTGATCTTGTGTGAGAACGGACAACGCTGTGCCATCACGTTCTGTGACAAAAAGTGTAAAAGGTTTGCTGTCACATGGTGTCGCTAAAACTGGTGCTTGACATAAGGCTTTCTTCAAGTCATTAAAAGCTTGTGTATGTTCCTGAGTCCAAGGGAGGACAGCCGAAGTTGCTGCCTCCTGTGTTGTCAACTGTATGAGTGGCTTGGCTAGAAATGCATACTGGGGAATCCATTGTCTGCAGTTCGAAGTGAGGCCAATAAAGGCCCGTACTTCCTTTTGAGTCTTGGGTTGTGGCAGATGTGCTATTAACTGGATACGATCTGGTGTCAACTGTCTACCCCTCTTGGACAGCAAGTGCCCAAGGTATACCACTTGCTGGGCACAGAATTGGAGCTTCGAAGGGGATACTTTGTGCCCCTTCTCGGCCAGAAAATACAAGACTGTCAGTGACGCGCGCTCGCAGTCACGTTTGGTCCGTGCTGTGATCAATAGATCATCGACATACTGCAGTAGAGCAGTGTCAGCAGGCATGTGAATACTGTCTAGTTGTCTTTTCAATGCTTGGCTGTAAATACTCGGACTTTCCGTGAACCCTTGAGGTGCATGTGCAAATTTAAAGCTTCGGCCATTTAAACAGAATCCGAAAAGGTATTGGCTGTCAGGATGAATGGGGACGCAGAAGAAGGCGTTCTTGAGGTCAATTACAGTAAAGAACGCAGCTTCGGAATCAATGGCAGTCAATAGTGATGAGATATCTGGGACCACTGGATACTGTGGTACTATGCATTTATTGAGTTCACGAAGATCGATCACCAGTCGATAGACTGGAGGTGCATTTGGGTCAGTTCGTTTAAGAATCGGAATGATTGGAGAATTACATACATTGGAATCAGTTTCTACAACTACTCCTTGGGCAATGAGTTCGTCAATAATTTTCAGTAAGGCTGCTACAGCCTCGGGGGGGGCAATTTGTATTGTCGGATTCGGGGCAGTACAACACCTTGCTTGAGTGTGACTCGATAAGGAGTAATGTGCATACAACCTACATCAGTTGGACCTTGCGCCCATAAATGCTGTGGAACATCTTTCAATCTGACATCAAAATCTCTCAACACATAATGGCCCTTGAAATCACGAAGGAATAATCTCACTCCTTCTGGGGAACAACATATAACAGCTCCTAGAGCTTTCAGTGTTTTAATACCAAGTAAGTTTTCAGGACAAGATTTCGTGAGCAATAAATCTGTAGTACGGGACAATGGACCAACTGCAAGGGGAACTGGCTGTGATACTTCGTTAACAATAAGCTTTCCTGAAAATCCAAGGGAAACATTCTGTGAGCCTGAGAGGGGTGCCCCTGGGACCTCGTCATGACTGATGGTAGTTCTGCTCGCCCCCGTGTCAATCAAAAATGTTCTATCTTTCCCTAACACCTGACTATGTACATAGGGACCATCTTGATCTACAGGAACCTCGATAAGGGGCAAGCCAACCTCCCTCTCTAGGCTGTTTCATGTGTACTGCTGATAATCGGAGTAATCGGATTGTGCATACTGGTACATTTGCTGTGTGACGTGTTGTGTTGCGGCAATGGGTTGGGGTTGGTGTACAGCTACTGTCTGTTGCTGTGCATTTTGTGGAGGTGTCGGGTTCTGTTGAATATTCTGTTGAACATGTTCTGTTCTAGGCGGACGTGGTCTTTCTTTCGTTTTGCCTGTAAGAATATTGTGTCTGAGAATGGCACAATCACTGATAAAGTGACCTGGCTGCTTTCAATAATTGCAATTTCCTTTAACAGGACCTGTAGAATGACTAGTCTGTGTGTTCTGCGTGTTACCCCTCTTCTGACCATCTGCTGGAACAGACTGGGCAACTAGTACTTTCATTTTCGTGTCTTTCATGCGTCTCTGTTCATGATCGTGTTCCTCTCTAATTCTGTTCTGGTGGTACTGTAACATCTGTAACATTTGGGAAGGCGTATTAGCTTGCCATGTACTTTCGACTTTCAATACTCTGTTCTTAACCTGGGGTAAGGAATTCTCGACTAGTTTGGTCACAAAAAGATGTGGGAATGACTCGCTACTTGTTTTCAGGCCACTATTAATAATAAAACATTTCTCGAATCTCGAATAAAAATCACTAGTGTCTTCGTCTTGTTTCTGTTTGCAGGCTGAGATTACCTCCCAGTCTTCCTTTTTGATTGTCAATAATCTAGGCAAAACCTGTACTAATAATCCTGGTAATGCTTTAGTTTTCTCCCCAAGACCTAAACCTGGGGTACGTCTATTTTCCTCGTCTTCTAATTCAGCCCAAATCTTTTTATCTCCCACCTCCCATTCCTTTTCTTTCAGTTTTTCGTAAATCCCTGCTGGCAATAATACTTTGAGCATTTTAAGAATGTCGGAATATGTGTAATCTCCCATAAGTAACATGTCTTTTAATTCACGGTGGAAACCTGCAGGATCTTTATCGTGACAAGGTACAATTTTCTTCATTTCCAATAATTCCATTTTAGTCAGAGTGTATACGAATACGCGTTCAAGCGTATCATCTGGCTTCCGGATTGGATGTACTTCTCGTAAGGGGTTCTGTCTGTCTAGGTGATACGGCTGTCTTACTGGGGGTGGAACGGAAACAAGACGTGGAGTCCGGAAAGTTCTGTATTTGTGACGTTGTTCTAGAATGATATCAATTAAATCGGTACCTAGACCTCTCCATCTTCTCAGGAGTAAGTCTTGCAATAAATTATACAATGGACCTGGATCAGATTGCTGATTTTCATACAGTGTAATGAGATGTTGAGTCATGTATATACCAGCTAGTCGCTGTTCTTCTGGAGTAAGGCTTAAAAACGTTTGCACTACTAAATCATCTTTATATATACTGTCATCCCCGGCCCATTGGACTGCTGACCGGGCTAGTTCCTGATCACGTAAGGTAGTAAGCTCATGATAACCTATTCTTTCTTTCAGAATTTTATCAGTAACTTGGAATATATGTTCAAGAGAACATTGCTCTGGGATCGGGGAAAGGAAACGTTTCTTGTTTTCTAGACGAATGGGTCTGTCGAAAGGTCTATCAAAAGATTACTGTTAAGGGAGTTTCACTCTACCCACGTACACTATTTTATCCTCAATCTCTGCTGGAGTCTCTGCTTCTTCCTACTCCTCCGAGGAGTCATTCTTGTCTGACTCGGCTTCCTTTTCAGCCTTCCGTCTGTTATGTATTGCTACTATTTCTTTACGGATCTTTCTAGACATGGCATCTATACAATTCTGTTTATCATGTTTACAATCTGCAATATTTTGACCCCATTTTATCAGGCCATCCATCTCTTCTTGAACCACATCTGACTGATCTTGTTCCCTAATCAAACAATTAATCAAGAATCGTAATAGTAAACCCTGGGTCTCCACTTTCTGATATGCCATGGCTTCACGAATACATTCTGGCCTCTCTCCAGTTCTAACAAAATGATATATATTGTCTAGGTGTTCTGGCATTTCTGGTAATGTCACCAAATAATCTGTAGACGTAATGAGGCTAACATCATGTCTCCTTTCTTGCCAGGTACTGGATCATATCTACAATCCGTAAGATACTGTTTAAGCTTTTCATATGTCATTGCTTTCGGAGTACGCTGGGTTGCTAATTCTCTCATTGTCACTCGTTGTAACTGTGGCGGTGTGTGAAAGTGACCTCCTGTGGCACCTCCTGAGGCATAACCATGGGCATGACATGACGTCATGGCGGGAGGGAAAGGTATATGTAACGGGGACTGACTCTGGGTTGCATCTGTCGCAAAAGGATTGAGAGGACCAATAGTAGGGGGACCAGTAGCAGCAGCAGTAGAAGGGGAAGTGACAGCAGGTGCGGGAAGCGAGTCTTGGCGTGGAGGGGTCGTGGCTTGATCAGCCGGAACATGCTGCGGTACATTATAAGCGGGTTGTACGGGTACATTGGTATATGCGGGAGATACATCATCTAAATAGGAAGAAAGGAAAATGTCTGCTGCGGTCTTTTTGTGACGGAGTTTAGTCGGAACCAATGGTGGTGGCAAGTTACGGGGTATATCCGGGGTCGCCTTGGGCAGGCCCTCAGCAAGAACTGGATACATGCCTGTAATGAGTGCATTTCTTTGGCGGTCTAATTGTTCTAATCTGACCTGCTCCCTCTTCTAATAACTCTTTTTCTCTGGCTTTTTCGGATTCTTCTCTACTTCTCTCAGCTTTTCTGATTGCTTTTTCTGTTCTCCTATGCGATTCTTTACGCCACAATTCTATGGCCTCTTTCTGAGATTGTCTGGCTTTCTTTTTCCATAACGCTTCTTCTACTCTCATGATGCAATCTGCATCCCATGTCCCTGAGGCAGGCCATCTAAACTTTTCTTCCAGATTATTGGTGTAGTCCACCCATAAGTCTAAATACAACACAGCATCTAAGCCATGTTTGTGGTACATAAAATATCCTGGAGTGTCCCTAGGCGGGACAGGAACAGCTTCTTCAAGTATCCCTTTCCTAGTACCTATCTGACGTAATTTTGAAAACAGTGGCATGACTAGAGTGATTCGGACGTGAACACAATAAACACAGTAATAAACGGTAAACAATCATTCATACCACAACATTGAAACACATTAAAACATGTCGGACTGAAATTACCTGGAACACAGAAAACACAGAAAACTCTCGGAATAAAACTGAATAACTAGATGCACTGCTAAAACAGTACAGACCGGTCTCATAAAGAGACAAGTCGGACCGTATCCACCTAAGTGAACACGTCAGGACCAGAATTGTGTACCCAACTCTGTCTTTACTGGGCACAAATTAATGAACCCGTCTAGATGCGTTTCCAACAACGGTACTCACCGGGAAGCAAGAAACTGAAGGCCTCGGAAGCTGGACTGGACTGGACTGCTACGACATCGGACTGGCACGCATCACGCTACCACGCATGCGCTTCGGAACAGGTTGGCCTCCGGACACCTCGGACCTTGCTCTCTCGACTAGGGCTCTGGTCGGGATCCTCCGCATTCCTCACCGCCTCGTCTGGACGCCGGACCGCAGTCTGTCTCCCTCGTGGACCCGAGGGAAGATAGCAGGAAGACCCGCAACGTGCACTGTTTCCGTCGGGGATGCAGAAGGGGTCGAAAGCCGCGTGACTTCACCGGCGAGTGGGGAAGGGGGGGGTTCCCTGTTCGGGCGCCAAATTATGTGGTAAATAAATTTACCTATACATTTTTCCGCATAATTATCAATACAAGACAGCTCATTTAAATGAGAGGCAGAGTCCGTGGTATCTGAGTCATACGGGCTTTAATGGAATTATCCTCAAGGATGGAGCATCATGTTCCATCACCTCTAAGGTTCAGGAAGGGACAGTCAACGTTTTATTAACATTACACATTATATATAGTAAAACTTTACAATTGAATCCAATACAGTAGGCGTAACAGGTGAAAAGAGAGAGATAAGAACACATGTGCGTAATAGGAGGCGTGAAAAGAGGCGTACACATGGTCGTGCACTGTACATGTCAGAGAAACGTAACAAGAATCGTCACATGTGGGTGGATACATAGGGAAAAGTTGCAGAACCAGCAGAAACCCTTCACCTGTATGCGCGCGCAACTAGCATGATGTGAAACTGGGGGCTTTGACTTTAGCACTAGTGGAGGAGACTGGTGTCTGGAGTGTCAGGGCAACCTGTACCTATAGCATATCTGATATCTGTTGTTTGGAGGATGTAATGTCTGGAGTAAAAGGTCTCTCGGGCAGGGGCCATCCAATACTGAAAACTGGTGCGTGCATACGTGTCTTGGTGCAATGCGCGGAGCCGTGGGCCTACCATGGTAACGGGTTCAGTAAATCACTTGCAAGGACGACAGGAAGGCCGGGCCCTTTGCTCTGCAGCCGGGAATATGTTTACCTATTTCACTAGACTGGAATGTGTTTTCGAGGAGGCTGAGCAGATACCTGTAGGCAAAACATGAATTTGGCAGGCAGTCCAGGCCGAGCCGGGCACCGCTGCACTGGCAGGAAGTAAGGCAGGGGTCAGGGATGCGTACAGCTTTCGGAGACAGGAGAGATGAGGCAGAGAGGCCTCGTTTAAGGGCCTAGCTCGACTGGGCCAGGAAACATGGAGAAAACGTGTGCGAATTTCAGAAGTGCACCATGTAAAGACGGTGGCACCGTATGCCTAGGAACATATTTAACGGGATTTCTTGGTATGGTTGGATAGCTAACATGTTAAGGATGGACGCAAACGTATTTGCGTCTGTCTAGCATGTACAGAACAGAAGTTACACGACATACATGGAACATGGGTGCATGGATAGGGTGCGAGTGGGGGACACATTAACTACCTGAAAATTTCTATTACCTCAGGCTCCATACCCCCCGGGCCCTGGGCTGAACGCGACGCCGGAGGAGATAGAGCGCTTCCTCATGGCCATGAGGTCCCTTTCTTCTCCGACGGGTTCCGCGGCCCCTTCGGGCCCAGCGAACCCGTCTGGGGGCCCTAGTGGGTCGGGGGCTGCGACTCCGACGCAGTCGGGTGCTTCAGCCTCGGCGGCGCAGGGTTCAGCGGTCCCGGCGTCGTCGGTGCCTTCGGGCCCGACGCCGCAGGGTGCCGTTCGGCCCTCGTCGGGCGCTGGAACGTCCCCGGTGGACCTTACGACCCCCCCGGGTCGGTCCGTGTGGTGTCCCCTCCGGCGTCGGCCTCGGCCGACGCCGTCCCCAATGCCTCCTCTGTATGGGTTCCGGCGTCGGGACGGGGCCTGTCGGCGCCGATCTCGACGCCGGTCGGGGATTTCCATCCCTATGAACCATCCTCATTCACTTACGACCCTGAGTCTCAGGAGATGGGGGAAGAGGAGGATTGGGAGGGGTCTGAGGACCCTCTGACAAGGGAATGTCAGTCTAACATGGACTGGACAGGAGACCTTGGGGAGGCCAGTGGCCTGGACACCTCTCCAGACACTGGATTTGTCTCTCCTCCTTCCGTGGCTTCGGAGGAGGGTGCGACATATAGTGTGGTGTTGATGAGGGCTGCTAAGGCGTTGGGCCTTGAGCTCCCCGTCGCGGCCGTGAGGACTAACCTCCTCACTGAGGTCCTTATGCCGCAGTCATGCTCCATGGAGCCTATGCTGCCGTTTAATGAGGCCTTGTCGGACGTTCTTTTGGGCACTTGGTCCAGGCCCGCTACAGGTTCACCTGTAGATAGGAACGTGGCCAGACGCCACCGCCCGGCTCCGGGCGACCCATGTTTCCTGTCCACCCACCCCACCCCCGAGAGTCTGGTTATCCAGGCCTCTAACTCCCAGACCGCCTTCCCGTCGGCTCCCCCTGACCGGGAATCCAAGAGGTACGAGGCCTTTGGCAAAAAGGTATTCTCGTCCCTTAGCTTAGGACTGCGGTCTTCCAACACCGCATGCCTCTTGGGCCGTTACACCCATTCTATATGGGAAACGGTGGCGGAATTGCTGCCAGAGTGTCCGTTGGAGGTACGGGCCAAACTCGGCCAAGCCCTAGTGGAGGGCCGGGACGCAGCGAAGTATTCGATCAGGTGCGGACTGGATACAACTGACTCGCTGGGCAGAGCGATGGCTACGACGGTGGCGATTCGACGCCACGCCTGGCTCAGATCCGCCAACTTCTCGGCTGATGTCCAGAATACCCTCATGGACATGCCGTTCGATGGCCGTCGCCTCTTTGGCGACAAGGCAGACCACGCGCTCGAGCGCTTTAAGGACTCCAGGGCTACGGCCAAGTCCTTGGGCCTCTCGGCCCCGCGCCAGCAAGTGGGTGCCTTTCGCTCCTTTCGTGGCCAAGGAAGGGGCGTCCCCACGCGTGCCGCCAGCCACTCGCCGCAAACTGTCGTCCAGCGCGGCGGCGGCCGTGGAAACCGCAGTGGAGGCGGTCGGGGAGGCAAGCGGAGCCAGTCCACACCTGCCCCCGCAGCATCCGCCTCTAAACCCTCCTAGTCCGGGCTTTTCGGCCCATGTGACGCCAGTGGGGGGCAGGGTTCGCCATCACCACTCACTGGCGCACAGTCACTTCGGACAGGTGGGTGCTGCAGATCGTCAGAAGGGGCTACTCCCTCCCCTTCGAGACGACCCCTCAAGCCATGCCACCGCAACACCACCGCGTATCGGGGGATCATTTGCGGCTCCAGCAGGAGGAAGTTTCGGCCCTCTTGGCCAAGGGGGCCATC
Organism: Lissotriton vulgaris; assembly: GCF_964263255.1. NCBI lineage: Eukaryota > Metazoa > Chordata > Amphibia > Caudata > Salamandridae > Lissotriton > Lissotriton vulgaris. The sequence goes on along the minus strand of NC_141698.1, from coordinate 660,970,660 downwards.
GAGCGCGTTCCTGGGCCAGAAGTAGGTCGTGGTTGCTACTCCCACTACTTCCTGGTACCCAAGAAGGGCAAAGGGGGCCTACGCCCTATCTTGGATCTGAGGAACGTCAACGGCTTCCTCCGGAAGGAGAAGTTTAAAATGCTGACACTGGCTCAGGTCTTGGCTGCCCTAGACCCAGGAGACTGGATGGTAGCGTTGGACTTGCAGGATGCGTATTTCCACATTCCCGTCCTGCCGGCCCACCGGCGTTACCTGCGGTTCATGGTAGGCCTCGAGCACTTTCAGTTTACCGTGCTCCCCTTCGGCCTTACCAGCGCCCCACGGGTGTTCACGAAGGTGATGGCGGTGGTCGCGGCTCACCTGCGTAGGTTAGGGGTTTCAGTCTTCCCCTACCTAGACGACTGGTTGTTGAAGGCGGGCTCGCCCCAGGCAGTCTTCAACCACCTCCAGACTACGGCGGATCTCCTGCACAGGCTGGGATTTTCCATCAATGTGCCGAAGTCACACCTGTGCCCCTCTCAGAAGCTCCTTTTCATCGGAGCGGTTCTCGACTCGGCGCAGTTTCGGGTTTACCCGCCCGAACAGCGAGTCCGGGATATTCAGGCCCTGATTCCAATCTTCGGGCCGTTATCCCGGGTTTCGGTCAGGCTGACGCTGCGGCTTCTGGGGCTGATGGCCTCCTGCATCCTTCTGGTGCATCACACACGGTGGCGGATGCGGGCTCTGCAGTGGGACCTGAAGTTTCAGTGGGCCCAGCACCGGGGCAACCTTTCCGACCATGTCCTGATCTCGAGACAGCTGCAGTGGTGGCTCACGGACCGCGATTGGGTCAACGGCAGATCCCTCTCCCTTCCCCAACCGGAGCACGTAGTTGTGACGGACGCGTCCCTCCAGGGCTGAGGTGGCCACTTGGGAGAGGCGGAGATCAGAGGACTCTGGTCTCCGGCGGAGTCCCGGCTCCATATCAATCTGTTCGAGCTGCGGGCGATTCGTCTGGCACTGAAAGCATTCCTCCCGTCTGTCCGAGGGAGTGCAGTGCAGGTGTTCCCGGACAACACCACCGCCATGTGGTACTGCAACAAACAGGGCGGTGTGGGGTCGTGGACCCTATGCAAGGAGGCTCTGCGCCTCTGGCAATGGCTGGAACATCAGGGCGTGACTCTGGTGGTTCAACACCTGGCAGGTGCTCTGAACGCCAGGGCGGACGAACTCAGCCGTCGGTGCTCGATGATCACGAATGGCGTCTGAACTCGGACGTGGCGCAAGGCCCCTTTCTGCGTTGGGGAGAGCCTTGGTTAGATCTATTCGCCACCGAAGAGAACGTGCAATGCCATCAGTTCTGCGCGTTAGAATTTCCAAGGCGGCACTCGCTCGGAGACGCTTTTCGTCGCGAGTGGAGCTGCGGTCTGTTGTACGCCTTTCCGCCTATACCTCTTCTGCCCAGAGTGCTGAAGAAGATCAAGCGCGACCGAGCACAAGTCATCCTTGTGGCTCCGGACTGGGCACGAAGGTACTGGTATCCCGAGCTACTCAGTATGTCAGTCGATCCCCCGGTTCGTCTGCCTCTTCAGGAGGACCTTCTGTCGCAGCAGCAGGGGACGGTCCTCCACCCGAACCTGTCCAGTCTCCACCTCCATGCATGGAGATTGAGCGGCGACAGTTGAGGCCATTTGACTTGCCTCCTGAAGTTTGCAACATCATTCTGGCAGCCAGGCGTCCCTCCACAAAAACGGTATACGCCTGCAGGTGGAACAGATTTGTGGCATGGTGCACAGCAAAGGCTGTGGATCCTCTCAATGCCCCTCTCTGAGATTCTTCTCTTCCTTCTTTCTCTTGCCCAGCAGGGCTCTGCTCTGGGCACTATCAAGGGCTATCTTTCGGCTCTTTCAGCCTTTCTGAGGCTGCCTGACCAACCTTCTTTGTTCAAGTCCCCTATAGTAAACAGATTTCTGAAAGGCAACACTCATACCTTTCCTCCTGTTCCTTTCGTGATGCCTCAGTGGGACTTGAACCTGGTTCTAACATTTCTGATGTGCGCTCCCTTTGAGCCACTTCATAACTGTCCACTTGGCCTTCTTTCTTTGAAGACTGCCTTCCTGGTAGCCATCACCTCTGCCAGGAGAGTGAGTGAGCTCCAGGCCCTCTTGTAAGCCTCCTTTCCTTTCAGTCCATCCGGACAAGGTTGTTTTGAGGACTAGGCCCTCCTTCTTGCCTAAGGTGGTCACGGCCTTCGACATGGGGCAGTCCATCACATTACCCACCTTCTTTCCACCTCCGCACCCCTCGAGAGAGGAGGAGAGGCTCCACCGTCTGGACCCAAAACGTGCGCTCTCGTTCTATCTGGATCGCACACGCCAGTTCCGGGTGGATGATCAACTCTTTGTTGGGTACGCGGGCGCTAAGAAAGGGAAAGTGGTGCACAAGAGGACCATTTCTCGATGGATTATCATGTGCATCCAGGCGTGTTACTCCTTGGCTAAGAAGGAACCACCTGTTGGGCTGCGGGCTCATTCCACTCGAGCCACGGCCACTACAACTGCCTTGGGCCGAGGTGTGCCCTTGCAGGACATTTGCCAGGCTGCTACGTGGGCTTCGTTGCACACGTTTGCGAGGCACTACTGCCTGGACAGTCAAGTCCGGAGGGATGGCTACTTCGGCCGTTCCGTTCTCCAGGACTTTCTGGTGTGAGTATTGGTTCGCAGACCCACCACCACGGGGATGGTATTGCTGGGCTATCTATTCTAAGGTAAGGAATCTATCACTAACGTGTCTCTTTCAGATGCACAAGTTACTACTTGTGTAACGATATATCTGTAAGAGACATTAGTTAGTGATTGATTCCTTACCGACCCACCCATCCTCCCCGTTCTGCGAACCGATATCAAGGGTTAAGGTCATCCCCTTTCAGGGCCCTAGTTTCTTGGCACCAGTGTCGGTTTTTGTCATGGCTCTGCGCTTCTGGCACGGAAAAGCTGTGGCTAAGAACTGACGTCAGCACGCGGAGGCGGCGTCTAAGTACTCCGACGACGTCATCACGGCGCCCACGACGCCTACGACGGACGCGGAGCCGCAGACGACGCCTACCGACGCGCAAGGGTACTGCTACGCAAAACTTTCCGGATCCAGTCTGACGCCTGGGGATATTCTAAGGTAAGGAATCTATCACTAATGTCTCTTACAGATATATCATTACACAAGTAGTAACTTGTGCATTTAGCTCCCAAAGTCACTGATGATTGATCCCAATGATGTCAGAGGCACGGACTCATGCTTGCAAAAATTCCAAAACCTTTAGCTCATCCACTCTAGTCTGGAGGACCAAAAATCACAGAGTCTATTTAAGTTTAAAAGCTTTATTAAAAGTAAACACATTTATTAAAATCAAGTTGAAAATGGAAAAGTGCTTAGTGCTGACGATTAATTGGACACATTTCTTGTGGTTGAGCCGAGCTCTCACCTGGTTTGAACTTGATCCTGCTCGTGTTCTTAGAAGTCAAGCTTCTGTCTGTTAGGAGAAAAAGTGGTGCGTGTTAAAAATAAAAAGCAAGCATTCATCAGTTGTGCCAAAAACTGCAGCAAGACAACAGCCTTCCCTGGAAAAAGGGACATTTTTACTTTAGAGTAGACAGTCCCAAATTATTACATTGCATTCTGTTTTTTTCACATTTCTTTCTTCCTCCTAGACCAAATATTATATAGTAGTGAGTGGTGTATTCTAACATTATTAAATGTACTTTGTAGGTGGAACATCTAGAGGCAGGGCCAGCGCGGAGGTGGTGGCGGCATTGGACGAGGACAACTCTGGGGAGGAGGCGGTGCAAGTGCCGGACCAGGACATGTCTGTGAGGGATAACACGGTGGTGGCGGGCAGAGGTAAGCTATATATTCCTTACTTATTGAGATTGAAGACTGCAGAGTGTGCTTTCTGCACAGGTGTATTATAAATCAACCAGGTAGTAGCCTCCTCTAAATGTACTTCGACTTAGCTGTGAAGTTTTTTGCGAGAAGAATCCCAATCAGATCTGAGATGAACTTGATGGATGGGATGAACGAAAAGCGAAAGAAGGGTGTAAGTAAGTGTGGAAGGACGAGAAATGTAATGATGACTGGCAAAGAAGAATGATATGTGTTTGCTTGGTCCCCGAGGTGGCTGGGAAGGAATGAATATGGAATGGTGCATGGCTGGGTGAATGATGAAGCAAGGATGGGTGGAAGGAGAACAGCCTGGGTGGGTGAAACAGAAACTGTATGTGTGCATATACTTTGAATGGATGGATGCCTGGATCATAGTACTATCTGACTCTTAGATAGCATATGTGTATCTAGAGAGAGTAGACGGTCACTGGATGAACTAAGTGTTACTTTGAAGAGTATGTAACACCGCACCCGCACGTCCGTTCCAGTGTAGGAAAGGCAAGGAAAATAAGTTGTAATTTTGTCCAAATACTACCATGAATAGTAGCAGTAGTTTTGTATTGCAACTGCAAGCACAGCATATATCCGGTTATTACGGTGGACACTCCCTACCTCTCTTAATAACTTTAGTTTAGTAGTAGTACGTCATTCATGTGTGGGTGTATCACTGTTCACTCAATAATAAGCAAAGCACCTAAAGTCATCTCATATGCAATCAAATACATCCCATGTGAAGTGATAGATAATCAGAATATTTAGCTTCTTCATTTCCCTTTTCTAATACTCATTTGCACTATAGGGTAAAAGCTAAATTAATTAAGCAGCAGCCCTTTTAACAGAGTATTCTCAGTGCCACCCGTAATAGAAAAGTCAGAGCTTCACTACCTGCATGTACTGGACCAGTACAGTAACGCAAGCCTGTCTCACTCATCATGGTGTGCGTCTGTTTTTCTCGGGTGCAAGTTCACTGCGCTGGCATTATGCCGGTTTGCATAAGATAACGTACCAATTTTCCTAAACAAGAGAGAAGAAGAATAAGACTGGTGTACTGTCCTAGTCGACTGTAATGGAAGTCCATAGTGCTCGTAGAATTTGTTCCTTAAACTCCCACTAATGTTAGAGCAAGGATGAAGAAGTCGGAGGTTACATAGATACAGTCCTCAATAGTTATGTACTGTGCTTTCTATTTGCTGGTGGCCCTAGAGGAGGAGGAGAAGAGGCAGTCTGGTACTACAACAACATCCACTGGGACCGCTGCATCCTCCTCCGTGCCCCCACGGGCTGCCAGCCAGCGCAGTGCTCCAGCGGTACGGAGCCGGGCTACTAAAGCCAAACGGCACTGCCGAGCAGCAAAGACAGCAGCTGCCCCCCACAGGATTTGCAAGGCACGCCGGCGCCGCTTATCCCTCAGAGTGTCCTACCTGGAGCAGGAGGTCCTAAGCTATAAGAACTTGGTGGAGGGCCTCCGCTTCGACCATGCCACCCTCCGCAAGGAGCATGATGCCCTGGCCGCTAAAGTCAACAGCACCCTGCCGTAGTGTCTCTTGCCCCTTTTTTAGAGACTTTTGGGGGGTGGGAATTGGGAGTTGGGTTTTTTGGGGACTTTTGAAAGACAATTGTTGGGGTAAGGGAGGGTCTTGCAGGAGATTATTTTGTTAGGGCTATAAAAATATACTTTTTGAAACTTTATCTGACCATACCTGTGTTTTACTGCTTTTGAGTCTGGTGGGTGGGGGTTTAACAGTAAGTTTGTTTTCCTGAATAGTCCTAGGACTTTAGTAGTACTACCGTCAATCTCTCGTCTCTCCTTATACTCCATTATACTACCTCCAACCAAGTGCTGATCTTACCTGTAATTTGTGTTTGGAAGTAGGGCTAGGCCCAGGGCTGGCCCCACGGGAAATGACGATTAAGGTTGGCAATCCAGGGCGGATGAAATTTCCTCCTCATTGCGGTGGTACTAGTGGTGTGACACAGTGGCATGGCTATGGAAAAAAAGAAAATGAAACCTGGTTTGTCCTTACTGTAGCATTACAACGGTACGATAGAGAATATAGCAGGTGACAGTACACTAGACTAGAACAGTGCCACTATCAATGTTCCCTCTAATTTTTTTCCTCTATGTGCGGCAGAGTAAGGTCTCTGTGCACTGCAACCAAGGCTAAGTGCGCCGGAAACCAGACCGCGTGTATGCGCTGCAATTAACATGAATACCCCAGCCGTGCCAAGTAGTATGCATTAGGCGTGGTCCACAACACTGCACTAAAATGCATTAATCACTCATTTTAGCACCTTGACAATGTCTGTGTAATAGGAGTCAGTGATCGCGAGTGTTGGAGCCTAATATACAGAAGTGCAGCAAGTGTTGGCCATATGGTGCTATAGGCAGGACACTGGAAAATTGAACAAAGGTGCTTCCTGCTTGCGTCATTGTATCAAGTAAGCATTTTACGTACTGTCTGATTACGCAGCTCTGATGTCGTAAGGCTGAGCATGGGAAGCGCTGAACTGCGCGTGTCTGTCTTTGAGAGGGTTCCTGGTAAATGCTGCACGCACTCACAGGTAAATGCATGTGATTTGCACACAAGCCCCCGCTAGCCCTGTCTGGCATCAGTAACTGACAGGTGTGCGTTGGTGCATGAGCCCCGAGGATCCCAGTGAGAAGAGGGGAGGGCACGGCTCGCACCCACAGGCCATGCACAGGCAGCGGCTCAGGTGTGAACAGGTAACCTCGGAAAGCAGACTTCCACCTGTGCGGGGCCAATGTAAGGGTTCCTGCATACACAGGAATGATGACGGAAGTGCAGGTTTGTAAGAAAGGTTCTACTTTAAATACAACAATATGTGCATGCGCAGGAATGCTGAGGGGGATCTGCAGATTTGTAAAGTGTCATACTATGAATATAACAATAAGTGCATGCACAAGAGAGCCCAGAGAGCTGAACGCGGGGTTTGTCTTTGCACAGTGACTTAATGCCATAGCAGACCATGGAAGAGGATACATGGCAGAACTGAAGAATTGCATGTGCGCAGCTGGTTTGTTGCTTTGTGTCTTTATGCTGAAGGCCCAGAGCTGCCCTGCTCAGCGACGCTGCATGGGACTTCTTACTTGTAGTGCGGAGGTGCCCCGTTGCCAGCAATTGACAACCCACCTACCTACTCAAATTCTCCCATTTTAGGTATGGTGTTAGTGAAGACCTTTTGATTTTATTAAAATAGGTATCACATGCTTACATATAGGGGTTTTCAGCCACCTCTCAATCCATTGGTCTGTTGTCATCAACATTTTTCTTTTGCCCACTACAGCATACAACATTCGGTCAGTCACTGGTTAACATTACTTTGAGTGACTACATTTTGCTCTTTCAGAAGGAGCACTTCCACACACAAGTGAGTTACCTTCAGTGCCAGTGTTCTTACTTTATGATTACTTTAGTGTTGCCTTTGTGTTTGGAGCCTTGTTTGATAGAAGGACACCACTGATGCACATTCCATCTTTATTAGATCCCATCTCCAGCAATTGCTGTTTGAAATTCCTTAAGGGGTGTTTTGCTTTTCTGACTGTTGTTAGTTTACAGCCTACCAGATCAAATTGTGTCCATTTAAAACTGTTCTGTCTTAAGTTATCTTCTTTTTCCTTTTTCCCTCTTTCTTTTCTACTCTGTCTCTTTACTTTTTTCTTTTTGTCACCTTCTTTCTTTCTTTTTTTCCTTTCCTTCTCTTTCGTACTCTTTACTTCTCTCTTACATTGTGTCTTTACTTTCTTTCCCTTTTTCTTCTATCCTTCTCTTTCCTCCTCCTAAATTTTTTCTTTTCTTTCTTTCTCTCATTCCTTTTCTTTCCTTTTCCTTTTCCTTCTTTCTCGTGTCATACTTTCTTGCTTTCCTTTTTTTGCTTTGCTTTTTTCACACTTTGTCTTGCAGCCAATGCCAGACTAATTTTCTTTTTTTAGGTCTGCATTAGCCAGAAAACTGATCCAGCGGCTTACTAGCAACAGGTGCTCTAATACCATATATTCACCTGGGCCTATAAAGACACATACACACTACCTGGTAATAAACCGCTGGGGTCAATTATTTATGATTCTTTATCATTCAAGATTAGTCACTTCTTATTCTGCATTGGCCAAGTCCTTTTGATTCTACAGAAATTATGTGTATAATATAGTTACTTTTAGTGGTGTTAGCCAGACTATATCCATTAATCCATTACTGCGATATTCACATTTTTCTTCCACCTGCTGCTCCAGCATGTATTAAGGGGCAATGTATCAGCCCGCTTCAGCCATTGGTTGAATTCACTATGAGTTGTGGCATGCTGCCCTTTCACAAGGAACATATCAACACACAAAGCAGTTCCCCTCAGTGACAGTGAGTACTATGCAAATGTGTGGTTTTATTTTAGATCCAAAATATTGTTTGCCTGGAGATTGAGGCAGGCTTGGCATATTTACAAACAACAATGCTGTGCAAAAACCATGACAGAACCAGAATTGCCAGAAGGCTGGTTGCCAACGCCAGACCTAATGTCTTTGCCAATGTTTGTTTATAAACTGTCCTCCCAGGACATCTATAGCCCTCAGTTGTTCATTCGCTTGAAAGACACTAGCCAAGACTTCAATCCTGCCACTAGTATCGGTGGAAAGAGGAAAGGTGTGTTTATCCTGCTTAAGTCCTTGCAACCGATTGAGTTTCACTGCTGCATACTTTTTAAAACCACAATATTAGCTAGTCTTAAATTTGTAAAGAATCGAGTGTCAGGGCCCAAGAGATTTCACAGGACACCAGTTCTGCTTGCACCACCCAGAGCCACAGACAGTGCTGTCAAATGCCAGTGTCATCCATACCTACTACCATCACATACCAATAACTCTGACGATTCAATCTCATCCAATGAAAATACAGATGCAAAGAGACAGAGAGCTCGATCATATGCTGGCCTGCCAAAAATAAGTGCAGGTGCTGAGCACTGGCAAACAATCGCACAAATTAAGCACTGATATTATTAGCCCCTCACCCCTGCCCTTGTTACATACAAAGAGCTCCACCCGTCCTGAGCACTTTTAATCTAATCAAGAAGCTACAGACCCGGAAAATTTCGAACGTTTCATTTGTTAGAAGTTCAGTCCTGAAAGTGGCAGCAGTGTCAGGCGGGCGCATCTGGTGGAATGATTTGTAGAAAACAGTAAATGCGCTTTAAACTTTTAGCCAAACTTGTTCCGTCCAAGTTTAGCCTGATCTCACCCCATGACTGCCCTTCTCCAGAAATGAGACTAAAGAACTGGACGGCCAATCCAATACATATCAGACTGCCACTTTAACCTCTCAGCACTCTCACAGAACTCACCTCACCTCACGTAAACTGCCCCATGGCCTGGGTACATACAGCGTTAAACTGCAGAATTGTCCTGCACACTCCTAAACCTGACCGCAAATTAAACTGTTTCATGCCATGTGTGCGATGTATCATTGCACCTTGTAAAGCGCTCTGAAGTCTAGAGTTTGAAAGTCTGCATTTCTTTTTTTAATAGCGCACGGCTTTGGGGTTGACTGAGGGCCATTGCGATTGAATTCATGTTCATTGCAGCCCCCCCCGCCCCCGTGTGCGCTGCAATTTACATGAATTCCATTTCAAAGGCACACAATCAACCTCGCAGCTGTGGACTATTACAAAAAGGAATGCAGAGTTTAAAACACGACGTGTGCTTTCAGAATCTGAAAGCACACGTCGTGTTTTAAACTCTGCATTCCTTTTCGTAATAGTGTGGGGCTGATTGTGGGCCTATGTAAAAGTATTCATATTAATTGCAGTGCAAGACGAGACTGCGATTAGCACGAATACTTTCACAACGGCCCACAATCAGCCCCGCAGACTCGCACTATTAAGAAAATAAATGAGCAAGTGCCAGAGCTACTTGCTGTTGAATGCGAGCCCTAGCGGGAAGTGGTGTGTGCGCGCTAATTCTGAGACACTGCGCGCTCGGGAAGACTTCAGTGCGTGCTTGCACAAGCGCGCACGTTAGGGGGAACAGTGGCCACAATGTAGCCTAACAAATGGTAAAGTATTGACTTGTACTTGTGTAGGATTTCTTTGACATTGGCTAATACTAAAAGAAATAGTACTGAAGCTGAGTAAGTCTAGAATATATCCTCGGATTCCTTCACCAGCCTGTTGATATGACCTTATCCTCCCCAGCAAGTGTGTGGAATTATTGATGTCGTTTAGTCACACATCAAGCAAAACCACACAGCCCAGGGGAAGAGGGTTAGGGTTTGTAAAATGGATAGGAATGGGGGTTTCTTTTTGGGTCGGTTTTGTTGAGAGAAAAAAAAAGCACAGCATGGACAAACAATAATTGAACATAAAGAAATTTTTGGGTACAAAGCTAACCATAAATCTTTTACGTGACATAAAGGAAGTGCATGCACTACTGAATGCATTGTTACTGAAAAGTAAGTAGTACTTTCGACAACCGTGAATGACAGAATGCGACAGTACAGGGCTACATTAAATTAGGTTTAAAAAATAGCTGAAGTAAAACCTATAGAATGGCTGTAGGGATCAATTTAGAAGCAGAGAGAGATCCAAGAAATGCAGTCACACTCATAGAAGAAAAGAATGGATACTGAAGCTGTCTGTATGTTGTTGTAGTTGTCCTCCTGTTGAATTTGGTAAGTAAGTTGCATGCAGCAAACAATTCCTCTTATTATCGGCACTCCCCCATTCCAGCTGGCGCTTCGTCCATCAATGTTGGTGACCAGAAGACACCCTGTCCACTGCCTGCCTGGCGGATGCTGAATTGCGGCTCGCTAATGTGAAGCCTGACTCCATCCTTTTTTCCCCATTGCACAGACTGAAACCCGGCCTGTAATTATTGAACGAAAAACAGCACTGATAAATTAATATAAGGTATGTACGCTGTGTAGTGCAGAAAGTCACACTTTGATTTTCCTAATAGACAGTACAATATTTTTGAAAGTGCGTACTCTGTCTGAGTCACCTTTCGAAGGATAAATAAGTAAAGGCAAATTAATTTAGTGGATCTTTCCCCTCAAGCTAGGTGTACTGTAAACTGTGTTTTAGAACAAAATTAGACCTTCCCAGCAGTGCTCCCACCCAGACCCTTACTAAAGCCAGTCGCAAAAATGTAGAAGACCCCCAATCAGATTTCAAAAAACGATGCCTAGCAGAAAACTGGTGACAAAACGTACTTCGAAAGTAAAAGTAGGCCCAAATACCCCCTTACTCACCATGGATTGTATTCAAACCACTTGCAAGCAAGCAAAAGTATCCATAGCCAGCATCGCTCCAAGACTCAAACCCCCCACCCAAACACATGCAATAGAAATTCTGCTAACCCTAACGAGCCCTAAGTTAAGAATAGTGGCAGAGGCTTTCTTTAACTATGCCAAATCCCCCCTTTCCCACCATGGATTTTCTTCAAATGACTTGCAACCAAAATTACACATTCTCACGAGTGCTCTAAAACCCCAGAACTCAGTTGCAAAAATCTAGAACACCCCGAAACACATGCAATCCTGCTGCTAGGGCTAACCCTAACGAACCCGAAGTTACAAAAAGTGCCAAAAGGCTTTTCCTTATGGATTTTGTCCCAACCACTTCTATCCGGTATTAGACCTTCCCAGGAGTGCCCCAAGACCCGCCAACCCACCCGCCAAAAAGCACAACACCCCCAAACAGCCCAAAAGGAAAATCTCATACTTACAATATTTCTCGGCCTTCGGTCCAAACGCGCTGTGCAGCTAGGCCATAACTCCAGTTTTCCACCACGAATTTCCTGAAAAGCAAATGCAATCAAGATTAGACTGTCCCAGCAGTGCTCCCAGACCCCAAAACTCACCCACAAAAACCCGTAACCCCCCAAAGAGTACCTCAAAGGCAAGCAAGTCAGCAAAAACACAAATAAATTCCACCTCCGATTTGGTCCAAACCACTTTTATCCGGTATTGGAGCTTCCCAGCAATGGCCCCAGAGCCGTCAACTCACCCGCAAAGAAGAAGAACACCCCTACAAGTGCTGAGTCTTTCTTCATTGGGCGTAATCCAGCCCTCTGCTTTGATGGAAATAGGAGTCTCGAGGAGGAGGATAGAGGAGCATGTTCTTCTGAACTTGTGAACCTGAGGAATGCAGACTGCGGCACCTTCAAATCAATAAGCAAACAAGTGAAGACAGTTCTGCTGATGGGCTTGTTTTTGTGATTAGGTGATTAAAGTTTGAATTATATTAACTGTGCACAACAAAGAAAGACAGACGCACAGGAATAAAAGTGAAGAAGGACGAAAAAGAAAGTTATTGATTCATTGTCTCATTTTCAGGGCTCGGTGTCAGGGTCCAGGAATAAGAATAAGGTTTAGTCATCATACTCTGCGAATTCAGGCAGGGTGAGCTCAGTGTCACCTGACAGAGAAGAAATTCCCTCATCTACGTTGCTGTCCACCTCGTCTTCATCTGGCGTGCTTTCGCGTACTCTGTAATCTGGTGGTATGAGGTGCTGATTCATCTTGATCATTGTTAACCTCTCCACATTTTTGGGCGAGAGGCGGCTCCGTTTGGGAGTTACAATGCCACCAGCAGCACTGAAAACACATTCAGAAGACACGCTTGCGAGGGGGCAAGACAAGTAGTTTAAAGCCAGGTTGGAGAGCTGTGGCCACAATTCTTTTTTCCCATGCCAATACGCCAATGGGTCAGCATTAACATAGACCTCTGAGTCATTCAGATAGTCCTGCACCATCGACTCAAGGTCCTCCAAGGTTCCTCCACTTTGCTTAGCTTTTGCTGTGACCTTTTGAGAACCAAACCCAAGCCGATTTAGCCAATCCTCTTCGGCATCCAATGTTACTGTTGTGTCTGGTGCAGATGATCCGGTTGCCGGTGTCTTTAACGGCTGGGAGGTCACTTGTGCCACAGCCACAGGTGCACAAGTGGATTGTTTTGACTGGGGATGGCCTGCTGATGCTGATGTACTGCCTTTTCCATCAAATTTCTGCCGTTCTCTTTCAAACCTCTTGGCTGACCAGGCTAGCCAACGTTTGTACTTTGTAACATCTTCATGAGCAAAAGGAAAGAATGCTCAGCCTACCAGTGCCTTTTTGTAGTGTGGATCCAGAATAGTAGCACAAATGTAATGCTGGTCTGATTGGATCATTTTAAGACGTTCATCACCTTGTAGGCACTCTAATAATTTCTCCGCCAAAACAAAAGGGTCTTTGTTTTTTTCATCTTTTTGAAACACAGAAGACATCGCCTTCAGTTGGTGCTCCAGCATGTAAAACAATGGGATAGCTTTTCCTAAATTACAGTCCTCCTTGCTGACTGCACGTGTGAAGACCTCAAAAGGGTGAAGCATGCGAGCCAGGCTTTTAACTATGTCCCATTGCGCCGCACCCATCCTCAGGTCCTTCTGAGCTGTACCCTGTTTTAAAAAATAGTGATCGAGTACCGTATACTGCTCATACAGACGCTCAAGCATGTAGAAGGTTGAGTTCCAACGTGTTGCCACCTCCTGGATGAGTGCTTTCACTGGCATTCGACGTTCATGTAGCAGGCTCCTCAGATGCTTCCGGGCCTTAAAAGAATGGCTGAAATGGTTGCACATTTTTCGGCAGGTGTCCACTACCTCGTACTCTGGACTGTCTTTATCACTCAAGATTCTTTTGACAACCAGGTTTATACAGTGCGCCAAACACGGCACTCTGAAATACTGACCCAGCTCCATGGCCTTAACTACATTGGCGCCATTATCCGTGGAAACATAACCAATCTGGCGTTTTTTGGGGGACAGCCAGTCAAGGACCTTTGTGTTAAACTCATCCAAAATGTTTTGTGCTGTGACGTTTCTCAAAACCAAACATGGCTAGTGTTGCATGTTTCCGAGCAGCTTTAAAAACTTGGTCCGGGTCAACACCTACGTTTAGCTTTGCTTTAACCCCTGAAAAAGAGACCCAGTGTGCAGTGATGCACATGTAATCAGCGCCTGCGCCACTGGTCCACATGTCTGTTGTCAGATGTATAGTGTGAACAGCACTCTTCTGCAAAGCTGCCCCAATCACCTCCAGCACATCTTCATGTAGTGCTGGAACCGCAACTCTGGCAAAATAGAACCGGCTAGGAACCTTCCATTTAGGGTAGAGCGCTGCCACTAATTCTAGAAAACCAACCCCTTCTACAAAAGAAAAAGGGAGAAGGTCCCGAGCTAGCATTTTAGCTAGCTTAGTGTCATACAGACTCGTCAGTGGGTGGTTGCGTTCATATGGCGTTTCTGTAAACAACATCTTTCTAATGTTACCCTGGACCAAGCATTTACGGGATGATAATTTCTTCGACCCAGTTACGCTCGCTGATGAACTTTTTCGCATTGGTGTCTCACTCTCTCCCACACTCTTAGTGTGGCTCACATGGTGTGTGCTGCTGACAGGGGTACTGGGTGTAAGTGAAGTGTTTGACACGTCTTCTTCCTCCTTGTCATCATCAGATGAAACATCAACGTTTTCATTAGGGTCAATTCGGGCTTCCTTGATCGCCTGCAGGTACGCAAACCATTCAAGTGTGCTGTCTCTTAAGATGACCTCTCTGGCCTCCGGTACCATAGTTGGTACCAAACTTACTACGACTAACTGCAACCTTACAAATGCTACAAATGGCGAAGTTTTCCCTTTTTGGGCAAACACTAAAGAAGTCCCAAGCTGGGGACTTGAAATGTCTGTGGGGGCCGGAGGAGGCGGCGATACTGGTGGCGGTGGTCTTGCTGCTAATACCAGATGAAGTGGAGGATGTGGATTGCCGAACTTTAGTACGTTGTGTACTTTCACCACCACTAATTGAGGTCGAGGTGGATGGAGGTCCCTTCTGGCGAGGAAGAAATATGGAAGCGGTACGTGTTGGTGTACTAGTTAACTCCAATGATTGTTGTGTTTCCATTGCCTCCTCGTCAACATCATCATCATCACGCTCAGCAGCTTCTCGGGCTAGGGTCAAAATGTCTCTTTGCTGCATGCCCGCTGGGGCTGCAGTGACCTTTATGATGACTAGGTCGTCGCTGTCATGAGAGCCTTCATCAGCAGCAGTATCCGCCACTTCTTGTTGAGCTCTATCACACTCCATAACTATGAGTTTTTCGACCTTCCTTTTACGCTTAAGTACCTTTGTCAAATCATGGTGTGCCTCACTCTCAGACGGCCGTGGTGGTTCCCAATCTTCATCCATATCATCAGAAGGAGGTGGGCTTGAAGAAGATGTAGACACCCCCCTTGATCTTTTCCTTGCTAGGGATGTGGAAGACAATGAATGATCATCAGGAGGAGTGGCTTCTCAAATGATACCTTGGCTTGATTGTCGATTTCCTGATGTGCCCCTACTTCGGGAGGAACAACTATTGTGGGCACTTGTGACCCTCCATGCACCTCTGCTTTCGCATCTCCTTGCGCTGCCTCTCCTTCCATGTACTTGGGCTTGTACTTGCACATGTGGTTGTTGTTGCGGCTGTGGTTGTTCAACACTTGTCAGATGAGTTACAACAACCTGTGTTGATTCAGGGACATTGCTGCTACTTTCTTGTGATGAGCCAACATCACTGGTCGATGGTGATTGAAGAAGTACACTGACTGCCTCTGCAGCACTCAAGGGCTTGGACTTAAGTTGGCGTGGTGGTGGCGGCACTGAGCCCAATGGAGCGGGGGTGCTGCTCCCAGCTTGGTCCCCAGCAGATCCCGCTGCTGCAGGCGTACTTTTTTTTTTTTACTCCCAAAAAACGTGGCGGGCGGCACACGAGCCTCCTTGGTAACTTGCTTCTTCTGCTCCTTACTGGCAACTTTCTTGCTAGATGAGCTATGGGGAACTTTTTTTGGGGCCATCTTCTTCAGAGCAGGTCAGAACAGCAGGCCGCAGTTGCACGAGTTGCAGAGTTGTCTGTGGCCAGACGTGACGTCGCGTGACGTTATGCTGCACACACACACCGCTGCAGGACTTCTTCCTGGCACTGGTGGTTCTCTTGAGTCTTGTGCACCTAAAAGCAATGGAAGACAGAGGAACATCAGTTCAGTTATACACCTGAAAAAAATCGAAAAAACACAGAAAAATCAACACAATCCCATGCCCTCCATTATGTTTAAATTCAAGACACCCCACAGAAAGACAAGGCCCCTGCAACACTCACTACCCCTGGTGAAAAGGCCACAACAACAGGCCAAAAAAATGGAAATCACAGAAAAATCAGCGCAATCACAAACCATCCAGGCCCTCCATGATGTTTAAATTCAAGACACCCCACAGAAAGACTAGGCCCATGCAACACTCACTACCCCTGGGCATAAAGGTTGAAAACTAGGCAAAATGGTTGCAGGCCTAACAACACTGCCTGCATTCAAAATGGCCACTGGCAATGGCCTGCCTGTACCAGCACTCAAAATGGCCCCCACCCACATGGCCTGTCCCCATGAACACCCCAAAAAATCGAAAATCACAGAAAAATCAGCATAATCACAAACCATCCAGGCCCTCCATGATGTTTAAATTCGACACCCCACAGAGAGACTAGGCCGATGCAACACTCACTACCCCTGGTGAAAAGGCCACAACAACAGGCCAAACAAACGAAAATCACAGAAACATCAGCACAATCCCAAGCCATCCAGCCCCTCCATGATGTTTAAATTAAAAAAATCCACAGAAAGACTCAGTCCACCCACCACTGAGTACCCCTGGGCAAAAGGCCCCAAAATTTGAAAATTCCAAAATTGTAGTTGCAGCAACTGTAATGCCCCAAACAAACTTACTTCTAAAATTTCTAATCCAAAAGTGATCCAAAGAAAGTAAAAAAGGTCTCAAATCCAAATCTCCAGCAGCATCCACAAAAAGTAATCCTTCCAGCTCCAGATCCAAATGAAGTGACCAGGAGATGGACAAACCACTGGGAGGAGCCTGCTGGACAGGAACAGGAAGTTGAAGACTGTGGGGCACTTCCTTCCTCCCACCCCCCCTCCCCAAAATGGACTCCTCGCAAAAAAAGTGCAGGCAAATGTCAACCCGAGAGTTATTCAGATAAAAATCATCATTTCCAGAAGGTTTATGCTGCTTGCTGGTGGATTTCTTGTGCAGAATTGCAAATTTTGTATTTTCGCGAGTGTGAGATTGTTGCTGCTCGCCGCATCTACAAGGTCGCAATCGCGAAGTCCCGCGATACGTGATCACGGCATACTCGCGTTGACAAACTCTCGCTGTGCAAGTTGGCAAGCCGCGATGACGTAATCGCGCTCGCCAAATTCCCGCGGGATCCCGTAGCAAGATCCAAAATGGCGCAGCACTCGCAAAATATCGAGAAAAACAACTCTGCAAATGCTGAATGACGGTAAGTAAACACCGCGCGCCGCAAAACTGTATCACCAAGAAAAAAAAATCCGCTGCGTGCGAATTTGCGGATTTTTGGTAAATTTGCGAGCGTTCGTGGATTGCAAATTTACCGAAAATCCGCAAAATCCGCGAGCATAACGGATTTTCTGCCCATGCTTAATTCTGACATTGATAAATCTATATTTATACAGTCAAAATTGATGAATTACCCAAATAAATCGTCACAGGCGAAAAAAGAATTCTCGTTCACCAAAACTCATGATGATCAGTCACGTGGACTAAAACCTATGTAAATGTGCAATAAAGTGCAAATTACATCATGATCAGGAACCCACTACTGCTGGCAACCTGGCTAATGTAAGGTGTGCAGTGGAAAAATGAATGTAATCACTGTAAATATAGTTAAATGGAGACATGAGCAAAATGATGGAATTTATGGATCACTGTACTTGTCATTCATGGTAAAATACTACTAAAGAACATCCCATTTGGTAATCCTGAAAATTATGATTGACATACTGGTTAAATACACTTTGGGAAATTCAAGTAGATTACTAGTCATCCTTGTATGTATACAAGCTGGAATGTTCTATGCCGGTCAATTTCAATGCATAGTCATGCTATTGACACAGTACATCTCAAAAGTGCAGACTAGTTACATACAATATATAAATAGATAAAAAAATCTATATAAATATACGTATATAAATATATGAGAGGACATAAATGGTGTGTTCTGTTTTGCAAGTCAAAAGTTTGGTTATTTTACGACTGCTGGGACTGAAAGGAGTAGTGTACAAAGTTGTATTAACTCCGTGGGCACAAGCTTTACATGTCTTACATCTTATGAACCCTTTATGTGTCTGCAACCAAGATGTATTCTCAATAATTTCAGTGCTAGTTGAGACCAGACAGTCACTCATAGATGGGGCTCTGCTGTGGGTAATGGACACCCTCCGCGGTGGCAGGGGTCCAATTACCGGATCATTTAAAACAAGTGGCCAGCTGGTTTGCTCTTTTTTGTTGATCTCTTTGTGCTGTCTGCTATATCCCAAGATTAGGCGGAACTCTGGTATAGTGTCTGTTTCTAGACCTGAGTTTGTGCTGACAGTGGTAGTTATGGGTTTCTTGTCTCTGAGTAGGTCAACGCGGTCAAGCATCTTGGTATTAGCGATTGCCTGCTCAAGTGTTTTGGGCGAATAGCCTCTCTCCAAGAACCGCTGTCTGCACTGTTCCTATGGTATTCTCAGGTCATTCTCTGTACTACATATACATTTCAGCCTCAGCATTTTCCCATAGGGGATGCTGTTAAATAAGTGCCGTGGGTGGGCACTTGAAGCATGCAGAACGGAATTACCCACCGTCTCTTTACGATGTAGGCGGGTTTCCAACTTGTTGTTCTGCACAAACACTTGTGCATCTAAAAAATTAGCACTAGTGTCACTAATAGTGGCTGTAAGGTTCGGAGTGTTTAGGTTGATGTTGATCATAAATTGTTCAGCCTGATCTTTGGTTCCCTGCCTCACTATGAATAAGTCTTGGATGAAACAGAGCCAACCTTTGATGTTGTGTTGCATAATCAGAGTATGCTCCACCCTAAGGACCAGCTCCTCCCACCAGCCCATGTGAAGACCGGCATAGCTGAGGGAGAAGCTGGCCCCCATCGCTACTCCTTGTATCTGTTGAAAAAGGAGGCTGTTAAACATATTCATATTTGCGGAGACAAAAATCTATCATGGCAATTAACATTTCATTGTGTGGACGATATAGTGTGGATCTCTGGGACAAATAAAATTGTATAGCATTTATACCATCTTCATGTTGGATACTGGTATATAATGGTGTGACATCAAGTGCAATCAGTAAAAGATCTGTGCCCCATTCAGTGTCTTTGATTTTGTTGATAAAATCGCTGGTATCCCGCACATACGAAGGTAACTCTTTCACAAAACCCTGCAAGAAAGAATCCACATAAATGGAGGTATTCTCCAACAGACCGTCTCTCGCTGTAATGATGGGACGGGCCTGGTGGTTTCTAGGTGTTCTTATGTACTTTAGGGATAAAAGTATATCGACTGTATGGTTGAATTGTCTTTTGTCAAATATTTCCATTCGTCTTCACAAATTAAATCCCTTTTGCGCCATCCAGACAGTTTATTGTAGTATGTCTGGTATGTTGATTTCAGGTTGGCAGCGTTGGTACGTACATGACAAGATCAATCATTTAGTTGGCCAAAGGCTTCTGCTTTATAGTCCTGCTGAGACCAGAGAACAATGTTTGCCCCCTTATATATAGCACTATGGTACTCAAGAGGGATTCTTGTTGAGGATACGCTGAGTTTTTGTAACTCCATTCCACTTTGAAAAAGGCAAAAAGGCCCCAATGCTTTGAATGGTTCAGAGTACTTTCCTATTGCACGTTCTACTTGCCTCACAGCCATAATTCCAGATAGTAACCTACTGCATAAATGCTAATATCACATCCTCCTGTGCCTTCTTCACCCAGGAAAATTGGTCAAGGGGTGCCCTGATATCATTAAGCTACAGCAGGATGACATTGACATGAGGGCCAATCAAATGATCAGCAAGCAATAGGATACATTTATCTAGGTATTGAAATGGGTAGCAGGGTGGACACGATGCCCAACTGAATACTAGAATGTCAAGATGAAAGAAATTAGGGCACTATGTGATGCTTATAAAATTGTGTGGTTGATCATAATAATCTCAACTTCTCTTTTGCTTAAATGCTAGAAATTTGTGGAAATGAGGATGCTAGAGTGGGTTATTCATAATTTCTATTATTCCCACTTAGTGGAGCAAATAGCGTCCTCTAGCAACTTATCAGCTGACTTAATTGCAATTTGGGGTACCATAACCAAAAAAGAATTGCTTTGAGAAGGTGTTGGACCCAGCGAATTCTGACTGGCTGAGATGTATTGAAGCCAGACAGAATCCACCGTCCTAGATGGGATGAGTATTATACACTTGTTGGATAACCCATGCTCACCCTTGGGTAGCTTGGCACAGAGCAGTAATGCTTATCCACTGGGTCAAATTGTAAAGGACTGGCACAACACCATCCTCGTAACACACGGAGTACACTACAATAACACTCCACAACTTATGTGTAGAACACTGGTCTTTGTATTACACATACATTGAAATCAAAACGACATACACTTTGGATAAATACTTTTAGCTATATGCAATTGTCAATCCATACCATTAGCAAAAAGGCATGAACACATATGTACCAGTCATAGGTATTTGCTTGCCCTATTATCTCATCAGCCTCCTAAGCAACAAAAACCCATGTGCTTGCTTCTCCAAGGTGTTCACAATTCAAACAATTCCTCCAACCTCAAAAGCAACAGAAACCTATATGCAGGCTATTTAGAGGTATTCCACATGCCTGCTAACACATTTGCTTAAAACGCGGCTTTCCCAATATCCCATCCTAAGTACGGTTGTAATGGTCAAGAAATCAAAGGTTTTGACTAGGCCTCGACCTCGGCCCTCAACCACTCAAACGACACCAGCTAATGATAAACATTGCACCTGCTGGTATCACTTTGAGTAGATTGTCGGTACCACAGTAAGCGGAAGGATACAGTTACTTGGTTTCATCCTTCCAGATTATGCCTTCAGGCACCCAGTGACACCTTCATGAGTCCATAGGCAAAAGACTGACACTGGAAGCTGATGCGCTTCTAAAGTGGAAAAATGTGTCCCCTTCAGGTGGAGGTGCGAGCTGCAGTTGCTCCAGGTAGCCAGCCATGGGTGGACACCAGGCACAATGAGACTGCTCGGGTCCAGTCGCAATAGTTTCAACAACCGATTACCTTGTGTTGTGGGTCTGGTGAGAGTGAGTCGGTGACTTCGGGCAGAGGCCACAATCTAGGCTTCCAAAGATTCTTCAAATGTCCCCCAACACCCCTCAGACACCACACACTACAGAGTTTGAGCTGGCACAGGTTTCTCGTTGCAAGCATGAGTCATCAGAATCTTCTAACTTCCCCAGCACTCCTCTAACTCCTCGCATCCTGCTACTTCAGGTGGGAAACTGATCTGTATGACCATACTCCTCTGCACAGTATGATTTCAGCATATGTCAGGACGGTCCTTGACCCAACTTTCAATCACTCCTACCTGTTCCCGCAGCATACTGAGCAGCCCTTATGATCTTGTGGAAGCAGGGAGATCTTTCTCTTCCTGGCATCTTGTGGACAGGAGTCCAGCAAACACGCCATTGGAGAGTGTCTACGGACCCAGTGTAGGAGAGTAGGTTCTGCTTATTATGGTTAGCCCCACTTTTTGCTGGTGTTTCACTGTTTCTCGACTTTAGTCTGGCTGGACCCCTGCCATTCAGGACCCCAGCCTAGCTGCTTCCTCTCTAAATTGATTGCAAGTAATTTAGGTACACTCCAGATTGTTTACTTAGTTGCCCTTGTGAGTCCCTAGTATATGGTACCTTAGGTACTAAGGGCATAGGTACCCCAGAGGCCTACCAGGGGCTGAAGTATGTACTGTGCCCCTTGGGAAGCCTTCCAAAATGGCACCACAGGTCTGCTACTGCAGCCTGGGTAAGGTGATGCATGCACCCCTTATTAAGATATAGGTTACCTATTTCTACCTTTAATCACTGACACATATAAACCTATGTCACTCCTATGGCAGGCCTTATCAATCCTGAAGGCAGAGTGCTTGGTTTTGTGTGAAAGGGTGCCCATGCATGAACAGGACCCCTCTGCAGCTTTCTGAATCCATTCTCTGAGGCTGTTCTGTAATGCAGCCAGACCATATACTCTTAAGTGCATTATAACCTCGCAGTAAATGCTAACTTTGGAATGGCTGCATCGAAACGTGTTTGGTGTCAAACACTTTGGAATCCTAACCCCCGCCTGTCCTGGTGGCGGGGGTAGAATTCCATCCTTCTAGAGGGAGAAGACATGAACGCACTAACCTGACCTTTAATAGTTTAAAAGAGCCCCAGCATCACAAAATGGATGCTGCAGACCCCCTACTGCTGGACGAAACTCAGGCAGGGGAGGCCTCGAAAATAGGTTTCCTGTCACAGGGAGGTGTAACAGCCTCCCAGACAGGCTTTAGTGTATTGGGGCTGGGTGGGTGCATTCATAGAATGCTTTTCAGACGGTGCTGGGGGCACACTTGGTGTCCCTGTGCATACCCCAGTTCAAACCGGTTGCAGGGACAGCTGCTCTGGCAAGAAACTGAACAAAGGGAAAGGGGTGTAACCAACCCCCTCCCTGGGTCCTCCCATAGGTGGGACCCTAGAGTAAGTCCAACCCCTAAACCTAGTATAAGTATAGGAACCCAGTCCTTAGGACTTTAGATTACACCTGGACGAAACTCTGCAACATATATCCTGGAACATTCTATTTCAACTAGACAACAGAAGAATCTTCCTTGGGGTCAAGGAGTGACTCCCCTGTTTAAACAGGCACCAATGAAGCAATTGCCGGGCTGCATCTTTGATGCCCCCGCCGGATCCTGAAGTGCCTGCAGCCCAGAAAGAGGATTTCCAGACTTCTCTAAGGCCGACACAAGTCTCCAGCAAAACTTAGGCCTGCAGCCCTCATGAGAGAGGTGGGACCGGAACTCCTGGACACCATGCACATTTGCTAGTGCATCCACTTCTCAAGTTTTCCCGAAGTTGTGCATTGGTCTACTCGTAGTCCAAGGCCCGAGTACCAGGTGCACCGAAGATTGTGGGCCTACACTCCATGAGTGTTCCGTCAGCCCGCTTCTAGCATTTCTGATTGAGGCCCTTTCCTGATCCCTGGTCCCTAGACTGGTGGGTCCCCATGAAGGTAACTCTGCTATCCTTTGGGCTTTTCTGCTTGCTCCAGATGTGCTCTGACTCCTCTCCAAAGGGGGAGTCCCTCCGACCTTGCTGGTCTGCACCAAAGTCAATCTTTGCTTTCTGTGCGGGTTGCTGTTGACAAGGCTTGTTGGGTCCCATCCGGAATCCGACACAGCAGCACTCAACAACCTTTGTGGGACAGTGCAAATCCACCACCTGGTTGTCATTGACGCTGCCTGGTCCTTGTGGCTGAAGAGTCCAGCTTCACCTTCTTCACCTGCAAGCACCCGACATCGGTGGGCATCCACTCATCGCCTTCCTGGTCACTGGCTAGTGACCCAGACTCTGTCCCCTCTGCTTTCAGGTTCTTCATCTCCGATCCAGGCTTGTAGCCAACCCGGACACTTTCCACTTTGATGCCAGCAGCCTTTTGCAGCAGCTCTCCATTGAAATCGATGACAAAACCAGACACAAAAAGACACCTATGCACCCGGCTTGACGGGGTGAGGTAACTTGAGTACTCCGGTGCTCCGATGGGTGTTAACTCTAGAACCTCCTAGTTCTAAAGAGGTTTGTACCAAAGTCCTCTTCTAAGTGTCCTCTTTCTTTAAAATTCCAACAGTGACTTTCCCCATAGAAGTTATTGGTGATTCGCGACTATGTTCAGACACTGCGCGCGTCCCCGGTGGGTCCCCTGTGTCACTGCCTTGGGTGGTTCCTGGTGGCCCCAGCGGTTCTGAAGGCTCATTGCCTTGTATCTATGTCAGTTCTGGTACTTATACCACTTACCTAATATATGGTTTGGTCCGCCCCTGGGGCTCAACTTATATTGTGCTAATTTGCTGTGTGCTAAATAAGTTTATTGAATGTACTTTTGCCTCTAGCCTCTAAAAGAGACTAGAGGGATGTGTTTAGAATAAATACATATATTTTATACATATACCTTGTGTGGTTCTCCTTTCATTTGGCCATTCACAAGATTATAGACTGGTATAACAAACTGCTTTACATTCCTCCAAGACTTAGCCTGAATGCTGCTCTCCACAGCTACCACTAGGATAGCTTTCTATATTACACCTACCATCAATAAGGGACGTTGGACTGGAGCAAGGTGCCCACTAGAATAGTGATTCAGAAAAGGGGGTGGTGATGAACAGAGTGTCTGAATTAAGCAGACCACTCTTACCCAGTCCAAAGATCAGGGCTTGATCCATCACCGTTATTTAGCTCACTGCACCATCCCAGCTCAGAACCTGGCTATATGCAAATCAGTCTGTCCCTGGCCCAGTGCATCATGGGAACAGGGCAGACTAAACTGCCAAGCCAATTCTTCACCAGAAAGGAGACAAGCTTCCGGGGACCGGTTTCTGGCATTTCAGCCGTCGGCGGCCCGGCTTGCTTGAATCCTGATGGTGCAGTGAGCAAGGGACTCATGTCTGAGTATACCCTGCCACACCTATAGTGGCCAAAAACGATTCAGAAAAGGGGGTGGTGATGAACAGAGTGTCTGAATTATGCAGACCACTCTTACCCAGTCCAAAGATCAGGGCTTGATCCATCACCGTTATTTAGCTCACTGCACCATCCCAGCTCAGAACCTGGCTATATGCAAATCAGTCTGTCCCTGGCCCAGTGCATCATGGGAACAGGGCAGACTAAACTGCCAAGCCAATTCTTCACCAGAAAGGAGACAAGCTTCCGGGGACCGGTTTCTGGCATTTCAGCCGTTGTCGGCCCGGCTTGCTTGAATCCTGATGGTGCAGTGAGCAAGGGACTCATGTCTGAGTATACCCTGCCACACCTATAGTGGCCAAAAACGATTCAGAAAAGGGGGTGGTGATGAACAGAGTGTCTGAATTAAGCAGACCACTCTTACCCAGTCCAAAGATCAGGGCTTGATCCATCACCGTTATTTAGCTCACTGCACCATCCCAGCTCAGAACCTGGCTATATGCAAATCAGTCTGTCCCTGGCCCAGTGCATCATGGGAACAGGGCAGACTAAACTGCCAAGCCAATTCTTCACCAGAAAGGAGACAAGCTTCCGGGGACCGGTTTCTGGCATTTCAGCCGTCGTCGGCCCGGCTTGCTTGAATCCTGATGCTCATTGCACCATCAGCATTCAAGCAAGCCGGGCCGAAAACGGCTGAAATGCCAGAAACCCGTCCCCGGTAGCTTGTTTCCTTCCCAGTATAAGAATTGGCTTGGTAGTTTGGTCTGCCCTGTTCCCATGATGCACTGGGCCAGGGTCAGACTAATTTGCATATAGCCAAGTTCTGAGCTGGGATGGTGCAGTGAGCTAAAAAACGGTGATGGATCAAGCCCTGATCTTTGGACTGGGTAAGAGTGGTCTGCTTAATTCAGACACTCTGTTCATCACCACCCCCTTTTCTGAATCACTAGAATAGTGGACAGCATATGCCAGGCCAACTTCTCACACCCAGGACATGACAGTTGGCCATTAGCTGCAGGCCAGCAACATCCAGGCAAAATCCACCAAGTGATAGTCTCCTTCATGGTACTGAGAAGAGGGGTCCCAGCAATAGAAACCAGAATGATCAAAATAAATAGCAATAATGGTAAAAAACAATCAATTGACTTACATTGTTGTTTATTCACAATGTAGGTATATATTGATTACCACAAAAGTTTCATATATATATTTCAAAATGTTCAAAGTGCCCCTGAGAGGAAGGGAAGTGGTATAGTGAAGGGTAGTGTGGGTATAGGATAGTGACATAAAAAACGGCCAAGCGGCCTCCCTGTACTATGTATTTTTAGTCAAACATAGACATAAAGAACATTGGTGCAAAAATTCATTATATACACATCATGCTCCACATAATACAATCAATGTCCCGTTCATGGGGTAGAGCTGAAAAAACACAAAGCTGGACACGTTTCGACCCCCTGACAGTGGCAGGCGCTAATTGTTTGCTTGCAATGGGGTCTTCATCAGGACGGTGGTGGGCCAGAAGATCCAAGAGTTGCTTGTCTCAGGTAAGGATGGAAGAGGGATAACGCTCTTACAGAGAGGAAACTTCAGATCAAAAATTGGTAACGGTAGATTTGCCATCAGATTGTGGTAGAAATGGCAGGAGCGTTCTGAGTCCGCCCGTAGGTCGGGCACATCGCGGTGATACCGCTGAAACGTAGATCGTCGTGAATTTGTACAACGTCAGGAGAAGGTAGAGTTAATTAGTCTATGTACGAAGCGCGGTCAGCAAAGGAGCATGACAACCCCAGGCCAACAAAAGCCTGCTGATTCTCCAGTTGCAGTCCCTCCTGCCCCAATGGTTGATCTTGTCGCTGTCCCTGTGTAGAACCAGTATAGAATCCCAAAGTGTCTCTAACTCCTGAGGGCAGAGCCCTGTTAGTTCCAGCCAACAATGGCCTTCGGAGATAAGACCAGTTAAAAAGGCCACTATTTTGATGCACATGTGCTCTCTAAATTTTGTCCTGTCTTCCATCCTACTCTGAGAGGAATAATCAATATTTTTAGGGGGGCCAAGACTTCCCCTTGGAAGGCAGGTGCCAATTTCACCCCCCTTGTATCCATCCCAGGAAGACCCCTTCAGAGTCAGCAGTTTCCCTCGAGACCCTAGTGTAGTGCATTGTCAGGAATGCTCAGATGTAGCCCCCCCCCCGCCCCAGTTCTCTGATGTAGACTTGACAGGTTGACATGCATCCAGGGCCACAGGCACAGAAATGCCCACTTTCCCAAAGTAGTATTTCCACATCAGTAATGTTGAATCCACTTGCAGGACCATTACTAACGCACCCATCTCAAACACTATACTGCTCCTGTTCTGCACATAGGAAATAATGTTCAATAGCCTTTCTACTGGTCCCCCATGTTAATGCGAGAAGCAAGCTCCATCGTGCCGAACACACCATCCAGTGCCATTCACTATCAGTGTATGTAGTGCACCCTTACCCATGCCCTGCCTCTTCTTGAATTGTATTGTCAAAAGCGCTCCAAGTCCTAAAGCTAGCACCTAGATCAGTGAAACATCAGGAGGGACATAAGCAAAAAGTTGAGGGAAACTCATCCTAGAAAGGGCCATTACCAACAGAAGAGTACATTGTCCCTTGGATCTCAATAAGATCTTTTTATCTATGTCCTGATATAGGTGTTATGGGTGTGTAGAGAGTGGTAGCAAATGAGGCATGAGATGTATGATAGGTTGAAAACACAAATTGAGATTTGAATTTCTAGTGAGCTGTGGATTAGCGCAATATTTCTGACGCCATAGTACTGATCTGTTAACGCTTTATAAAATCAGTGTGATGTTTTGAATAAGTTAAAAAAAAAAGTCCTAGTAATGGTAGATGCAGTGGACCTTTTCATCTGCAGAATTTACTGAATGGCCAGCAGTGACAGTGTTGCACAAGAATGTTTCTCCGCATTGCTGAGACAAAAAAAAAAAAAAAGTTCATACTTCCTGGTGGTGCCAATACTCTGCGGCCATCTTATTAGGTTGACGCTCCAGTCTTCCTCGAGCCCTGACTACATAGCCTCCGCCTCCCAGCGCTGATGCGCCGAGTAAATCTTGAACTGATCACCCCTGCGCTAGCGCTCTGGGTGACATCGTTTTGTATTGCTGCAAGTGTTTTTAAAGTACGTTCTGGTGATTTTAAAAATATTGCTGTTGTTGCTAAATGCTAATTGTGCGCTGACTCCCCGGTCCACCGCAGCGATTTAGGCTGTTTGTTGTGGAGGGAGAACAGAGCGCTCATACTTCCTGATGGTGCCAATACTCGGCGGCCATCTTATTAGGTTGACGCTCCAGTCTTACTCGAGCCCAATCTACATAAGACTCCAGTTTCTTCGCGCAGCGGCACGCGCAGCGGGAGCGCCGTAGAGGCGCGGAAGAGGTGCCGAAGAGAAGCCTAAGAGAAGCCAGTCTGTGTCAGTCTGTGTCAGTCTGTGTCAGTCTGTGTCAGTCTGTGTCAGTCTGTGTCAGTCTGTGTCAGTCTGTGTCAGTCTGTGTCAGTCTGTGTCCAGATCCCAGTCCGGCACTATGGAAGGAAATCGACTCCTATACAGCGCCTCTTCCCTGCTCGCATTAAGACCCACCGTTAACCCTCTATGTTTACACTCGGTCCTCCCTATAAACACTAAGGCCCGTTGTAAAACATGTAATTGGGGATTGTCCACTCCAAGTACAGGGAAACATCCCCCATGCACAATTGGAGGATGTTCCTTCTTAATTGTCTATCATTGCCGAAGCATTGTGCTAAACTGGCCATGCTGATAGAGGAGCTCAACCCTGACGTCCTCTTTCTAACTGAGACGTGACTCCAGCTGGAAACTGATCACTGCCACCCTCCAGGGCTACACTCTAAAGCGACTGGATTGCAAGACAGGCGGAGGGCTGGCCATCATCTACAGAGACAACTATAGATGCCGTGTCACTCCCTCCACCACGCCAGTCTGTGAGAGCCTACACTTCACTCTCGAATTCACCCCCACTACCACCTTTTCAGGCATTTTAGTCAATTGACCGGCTGGTACCCCTAGCGACTTCGTCGCGAATATGACAGATGTAGCTGGCAATCTAGTGCTTACCTCGGCAAATCTTACTTTGTTGGGCGAGCTGAATCTGCACCTGGACGATCCACTTGATTCAGCAGCCAACAGTCTTCGACTGAATCTCCAAGCCATTGATCTGCTCCAGAAAGGTTTTCACTCGACACCTACTAAGGGGCATCTCCTAGATCACATCTACAGTAATCTGGACAGCCTAAATGTCGAGTCACTTATACCGACCACTACTTAATACCCTTTATATGGTCCACGAGCACCCCCCACCCATCCTACAAAACCATAAGAAACACTGGGGGAGGAAATGGGTCTCGCTCCCCTTTTCCAAGTGGAAATCGGCTCTTGCCGAACATTTACCTCCGAAGGTGACAAACCCCAACACAGCCACTGCCAATTTTGACAATTGGATTCTTAATTCCCTTGATCAAGTTCTCCCATTCAATAAAAAGGTCTAAAGTAGCCCCCTGGTACTCCCCCGCCTTGAGAACTATGAAACAACCCTGTTGTAAATTGGAGAATTGCTTGGAGACAAGAACACTCACAACCTAAGAAAGCAGAGTATAGAGCCGCAACTAAGCTATATAAAAATGAATTGAAATCCGCACAAGCCCAATTTTATGAATCTAAAATCAACCTAGCTGCAAATTCCCCTATAGAAAATGTTAAAATTGCCAAGTCACTAATTTCCCCCTAACCCGAGCGTCTGTCATCTGACTGCTCGCAAGCCCGATGTAATAACCTAGCCACCTTCTTCTCCCAGAAGATCCAGGCCATCTACTCCTCCTTCGCCATTGGTAGAAGTGATTCGGAGACTACCACTGTCACAAGTTCTGACCTTTCAGTTCCCTGTTCGCTTGATGAGTTCCCTCTCTTAGACACCATCTCATTAGACAGAATGATCCCTAAAGTCACCTTGGGATCTCCCAATGATCCAGCACCCCCGCAGGCCCTTACCAAGGTCATTGATGCCATTCCCCCGGTCATCCTAGATGTCCTTAACTCCTCCATCACCTCTAGCTCTGTTCCAGCTCCTTGGAAATGTGCGATGGTTAAAGCCCTTTTGAAAAAGCCTACCTTAGATCAAAACAACTTGGCCAACTTCCGCCCAATCTCCCTACTCCCCTGGATGAGCAAGTTGCTTGAGAGGCACGTTAATAACATCCTAGAAGATTATTTAGAATCTAACAATCTGCTATGTGCCTCTCAAACGGGATTCCGCCCTCAACACGGACCCGAAACTGCTCTGCTGGCAGTGACGGAAGAAACAAGATCTGTGCTGGACCAGGGAGAGAAAGCAGCCATCCTATTATTAGACCTCAGCGCCACGTTCGACACTGTTAACCATGCCACACTATTGCATTGTCCGAAGGGCATGGGCATGTCGGGCGCGGCCCTGGCATGGCTGACCTCCTTCCTGGTTGAGCGCTTCTTCCAGGTGTTCGAGGGTGAGGTAGTCTCCTCCAAGCAACCACTCAGTTGTGGGGTTCCCCAGGGCTCTGCCCTAAGCCCCACACTTTTTAATGTCTACATTAGACCCCTAGCAGAGATATTCCATCCCTTCGGAGTACGTATTGTAACCTAAGCGGACGACACCCAATTGGTGGTCTCTTTGGACCACAGTGAGGGGTCGTCCAACACACTGGGCCCCTGTCTAGAGGCAGTAGCCACGTGGATGCAATCCTCTTGTATCAGACTAAACGGGGAGAAGACGGAGATTATGCTACTGGGCAACCCTGCACCAACCACTCTGGCTTCCATCTGGCCCACATGTCTAGGCTCTCCTCCTCCCCCTAAACCTCAGATAAAGAGCCTTGGAATTTTGCTCGATAAAGTGCTAAACTTCTCTGTCCAGGCCACCAGAACGGCATCCACGTGTGTCGGGCTAATGAGAATGCTCTGGAAGGTGCTCCCTTTGCTTCCATTCCAGGCGAGGAGAATCATGGTTCAGGCCCTGATACTCTCCCGCCTGGATTACGGAAATGCTTTATGTCTGGGAGCCCTGGCAGCAGTGACCAACAGACTCCAGGGTACTCAAAACTGCGCTGCTCGATTACTATTTAACATTCCTCGTTGGCAGTCAGCCAAGAAGGCTCTAAAAGAACTACACTGGCTCCCAGTGGCTGCAAGAGTACAATTTAAGGCCATGTGCATTGTGCATAAATCCTTTCACCGAGCAGGTCCTGCCATCTTGTTCCCCCTAGTGGTGCCCTATACTCCTTCCAGAGCCCTCCGCTCCAGTGCATTGCATCTAGCCACCACAACTAAAATCAACAAAGCCCGAAGGGGCGGCTGTTCATTCTCGCACACTGCTGCGAGAATTTGGAATTCTCTCCCCCTGGATCTCCGAGAGAATAACAACCGGATGGCATTCAGGAAAGCTTTGAAAACCCACCTGTTTGCAAAGGCATGTTAACCCACCCTGTACCTCGCCACAGTTATCAGTTAAAGCGATGCGAGGTCTCCGGGTAGTTACGCGCTATACAAATATAATTTTTCATTTCATTTCACAAGCATTCTGCATTTTATTAATCAAGTTATGACAACTCAAATTCACATTCACTCATGTCTTTTGTCAGTAAAAGAGGTTCATAGCACCTGTAGGTCCTCACTACATTATAGTGGGGTCCTCTGTGTGCAGATAATTAATTTACATATGATATTATGCATTACTTTATATAATGCTCATGCCAGTTAATCATAGACTTAGACTCCCTCCAAGACTGACCAAGTCTGCTTCAGATAGTTGTGCTAGGAATTTGCTGTCAGAAGAATTGCTGCCTTTTGAGCTGGAATGTATTGTCTTAAGTTAGTGATTGAGGTACTCCTTCATGGAGGGAATCTCATGTAACCTGTTCTACTGCACTATGTTTGTGGAACTCTGATAGATCAGATGGAGTTTTGTTGAGGATACTTAACATCCTACTTTGAAAAAGTCCCAAATGTTCAGACTGGTTTAGTGAACTCTCCCATTACATCTCTGTAAGCGGGATTAATTAGTGGGGTCCACAAGAGATTTCAATGGGTTTTATTTTATATACATTTTCAATTGGTTATGTTGGGATTGTCTATCGTAATTAACGTCTTTGTTAGCCACTTCTTGGGCCTTTATAGTTCCCACAAATCTTGGTACTGTTGCAAGAATGTCTTCTTTCTTCAGACTCTTCCTCAAAACATCAAAATAAAAGAAAAAAGAACGATAGAAAATGGTGCGAGAATTTGCCTTTTCTTTCACACCATCACCATGGGTGAAAAGGAGTGAGGAGACACCCGGTGCTCTTTCGCTGGGGAAAGCTGTGAGGGGGTTATCGGGTTGGTGGTAGCGCTATGGGGTTTAGCCTGGCTTCTCCCTGCCGACATTCGCCCGCCTCCCAGCCCACCCTGTAATTCGGGCATGCACCTGGGAGAGCCACACGCCTCCTGGAGTGTGGCTGGATGTTGCACAGATCCATTTGTCTCCTGGTTCTTCCGTCATTCTGGAGGTCCCTTGCTCGGCAGTCAGGACTGGAATCAGGGTGCCTTCTTCCTTTCCTGGCTTCTCTTCCTGGACTCTGCACACGGTATCCTCCTCCCTTGATGTATCCCTTTGAATCCGATACTCCGCATCTTCCTGCTTCCACTGTCTCTCCCAGTCCGTCTTTGCCTCGAACTACTCATCCTCAATTGGATTAAGGATAATGATGCCAGGCCAGGGGGCGTGGTTTGTTGGAACTCGCTCCCAGTTAAAGGGGCCGCTCAAGTCTGTAGATGACTTTCGAACCTGTGGAATGAAGCAGTCCGGGTAATCCTTTGTCTGTGAATGAAAAAAGAGAGGATTGTGGTTTCTACGACTATGCCGCCATTCCTGTTTTATCCCAGTATGATCATGGGTAAGGGGGGCTTCATGACATACCCCACCCCTGGACCTGTCCCTTTTGGGGAGAGGGAGTATGCGGGAAAGAAAATCAGCACTACCGTTCTCTGTTCCTTTATGGTGCCGTACCTCAAAATTATAGAGTTGGAGGTAGAGGAACCACCTGAGTATGGGAGGGTTGTTTCCAGAATTCCGACTCCTCCATTGCAGAGGTGCTTGGTCGATATATAAAATAAAGCGATTACCCTCAAGGTAATAACATAGCTTTTCCACTGCCCATTTTATGGCGGACATTCCTTTTCTGTGGTGGGATAGTTTTTCTCCCCGGGAAAAAGCTTCCTGCTTTATGACTAGTGAAGGACTGGGTTTTTCTAAGACCCAGCGGTGCCAGGGATAACACCTAAAACCTTCGTGGGTAGCCTGTTCCGGCGTACAAATGACAGAGACACGGGACACTTCCTTCGGCGTCAAAGATTCGAGGTTTATTACTGCAGGGAACACAGAAGTCACAGGAAGTACAACACGTGTAGGTTCGAGGAGACTGCTTCAACTTGCATCTGTGGATCGCTCTTCTTATACAGTTTTCGAGCATAGAATAACATGGTACACAAAGGTTTACAACTTGGTTCCCATCGTAAAGACCATAAGGGGTCGCTTTCATGTATTCAGGGCCCGGAACATAAGTACAGTAACGTTTAGTAGTCCCCAACTGTAAAAGTACATCTTCCCACCATTAGTACATTCCAATCAGCAGTAAACTAGTCGAGGAAGAGACAGAAACAGGTGCAGAGGAAGACAGGAACAGTGAGCAGATCGAAAAGGGTGTAAAAGGGGTGGAATCGGGAAACACGAGCTGCAGGCATCAAAGGGGACGTGCCTAATGAATGCACAACTGAGACAATAGACCGGCACGGCAAGATGAGCCTCGAGCGGGGCCATCTGCCTTACAGTATCATCCCCCTCATCATAAAGACACCTTCAAAGGAACACGTGTCTTCCGCAAGAGTTTGGGAATCCCAGGGTCGCGAAGCGGACAGCGTCCATTCGCTGGCTACTTGAGGGCAAGAAACAAAATGGATGCCGTATCTAAGATGGAACCCGTGGGTTCAGATGAAGAAACCCACGAAACAAACGAACGGTTTAGGCTAGCACAGCGAAAACGCGTACACCCACTAAACTCGTCATTTGCGGTTCATAGATACCAGACTCGACCATATTCGTACGAGTCAAAAACACCACTTACGATTGTCACGGAACCTCAGACGCTACTTTTGCCCTCATGTAGGCAAGCACTAGTCGGAATCATAATCGATCTCGATATTCATCAGACCATCCAGATGCTGCTGCAACATAATTCTATCCATCAGAGTTCCTTTGGTAACAGGCGGCTGCCTTATACACGTCGTAGCACAGAGGCCACATTAGGCAGGACCACACTGCACGCAAAGACAACACGTGAACAGGAATGCTACAACAACCCCGATGATCATCAGAATTTTCCAACCCCAAGTCGACATTAGGCCCCAAAACCACCCGAGTAGCGTCCAATCCCCTACGTCCACGTGTATGGACTCATAGATCTTATGCAACTTCGAGATGGCTTGATAGACAGTCGGAGCGTTGTCTGGAATGAAAATACAACAACTCGAATGGATCACCTTACATACTCCACCTCGATCTGCTAAGACAACGTCTAAACCATACGATTTTGTAACGTCATCAATCTATCCGCCTGAAGCTCTGCTGTGATATTACCAAGGGCACTGGCAGTGATATTAGCGGTCGATTCCACTACTCGAGTCAACTGTCTCAGGTTCCTACTATTGATCATAGGCCCCCAAAACATCAAGAAACCCTTGAAAAAGTCTCCTGCCTCTTGACCGGCAGTGTCCTCTTTGCTAATCACGCCCCTCACAACTCTGGTCTTGTGGTAATCGGAGGCGACTGTAAAAGTCGGTGGCAACAAGTTTGCAATATAACATGTGCCCGCAAAGTCAAGGGGCAACCATGTATACGCACGGTCGTAACAGACAAAGTACGTACCCTTGGCAGTCAGAAGAACAGGGGAAGAGAGAATTGGTAAGACATACGTCTCAGAGCAAGCACTCTCTCCAAGGTGAGCTCTCGGGCTTCGGCCACGACCTTTTAGACAGAAATTACCAAGGTGGGGTACGATCCATATTGGAGACGAGCTTTTGAGCTGTCTTTCGCCCACAAGCGCACTATACTCAACCTCACTGAGATCCCTGTAGGCTCGCACTTCTTCCTCTGGGATGAGCGATGGCTCATAGATATCCCTATCTAAATCAGCAATCGCTATTGCCAAAGGCTTGTGGTACGGACCGGGACCAAAGTGTGGAGAACGTGGCTCTCGATTGGGGTAGGAATCTAGTGCACTTCGAAACATTGTTTGGAATGCTCGAGCTGAACCCTGGGAACTGTAAGGAAGGACCAAGTACGGAATTCCCTTATCGGTGGTATGTGGCATTAACCCACACACCCAACAATTGGTATTGTTCATCACCAACTGATGCTGATGAAGGAGCTGAACGAAGGAATTGTTCATGAATTCCGCACGTCTAACCTACTCGTGTTGAGGTAAGATGTGGAAAGAATGAGGAGAAACAGTGGAGGTAAGTTTAGGTTCAGAAGAAGGGGTAGGTGAGGTAGAAGGCAACAATGACTGTATCATGTAATACACCCCACCCACCAATAACGAAGAAACAGTTAAAAATAGAAGGAACACCTGAAACATGAAGCATTTTGTACGTGCAATTTGTTGCAACTTGAATCTTTGGGCCTGAGATTTTTCCAATTCCGACAGCTTCGAGAAAGCCATCCTCTAAAACCGTCCGCTACGTTCTTGACGCACTTCGTTCTGTGTAGCAGTAGTCAATCCCCAGGAGTTCCTAGGAATCGACTGTCTTTGACCTAGTGTCAAGACCTACTAACCAGAAGGAAGTGCCCGCGCGGCCCTACGGTCCACCCGGATGTAAGGTATCTTTAATCAGCAATATGTACAAAATCTCCTAGCTGTGGAAGCAAAAACACATACGTAAAAAAAGGCTCAAAATTTACAAAGTTACAATTATACGAGTGTGTTCAGACTGAATAGTGGCAATGGGGTAACGTGGATGTCAGGGGAGAAAGCAAAAATATTTATTAGTCTCTGGTATTGGATCGAAGGAAATATCGGCTTCTCCCAGGACGTGTCTGTTCGTCAAACAGCTGATCCGATGATGAGACAGAGTTCTGCTGATCAGTCAATTGTTCAGATCCTGAGTTTTGTGATGACAAATGTTCAACAATGTCGTCCTGCTGCACTGAGGTTTCTCCGACAGGCTGAGCGTCGCTAAAAGGAACGAAGGTCGGCACAGTTTCGCCTTCAGCCGAGGCGATGCTCTTCCTCACCCATGAGTCTGCTGGTAAAGGTATAGGTACCTTTTTGGTATGGGTGGCATGCACCCAGTTTTTACATCCTTCCAAACGAACAGCAGTCCTCGTGGCAAGGAGCACTTGGTAGGGTCCGGTAAAACGATGCTCAAGGTTACGCTTCCGTCCGAAGTTCCTCGTCACCACCCAGTCTCCGGGCTGGAGCTGGTGGCCTGGACCCTCCGTCTGCGTCGGCAGTGCTTCAAAGACCTGTTGGTGAATTAACCTCAGTTTAGCAGTCAGATCATGAAGATAATCGATCAACATTGGGTACTCAAGATCAGAAAACACACTGGGTCTAGGGACCCCCCAAACATTGGCAGGGCGGCCGAACACTATCTCGTAGGGACTAAGCCCTACTCGGGAGTGTACAGTCGCCCTAGTTGACAAAAGAGCTAAGGGCAAAGCGTCAGGCCACGAGAGACCAGTCGTAGCCTGAATCTTCGCTAATTTCAATTTAAGGGTGCCATTATACCCTTCAACCAAACCTGCTGACTGGGGATGATTGGCGCTGTGGAATTTCTGTGTAATTCCAAGGCCCTTACACACACTCTTCATCACACTCCCCACAAACTCACTTCCGTTATCAGACCATACAATCCGTGGCATTCCATACCGGGGAAAGTATTCCTTCAGTAGGATTTTTGCAGTGGACAGAGCAGTGTTGTCTTTGAGAGGGTAGGCTTCAATCCATCGGGAGAATGCGCAAACCACAACTAAAACGTACTTCAGGTTATTGCATCGCTCCATATGGATGAAGTCTAGCTGAATCACCTCAAAGGGACATGAAGGGGGAACAAAATGGCCAGGAGGTGTAGGAGTTCTCTTACCAGGATTGTACATCATACATATCATACAATTCTTAACCAATCTCTCAGCACACTTAGCAATACCATCATTCTTCCATACAGGGGACAACAACTTGCAAATACCTTTTGCACTAATATGTGCCAAGCCGTGTGCCATTGTCACAACAGCTAGCACATACGCATCCGGCAACATCCACCTCTTATTCTCCGACAAATCGACCCAACAACCATTTGCATCCGACTTTCCCGTACTTTCTTTCCACTTCGTCTTTTCAGACTTAGTGGCCTCATTCTGAATCGCTTTCACACTCTAGATAGTGTCCTCACACATACCAGTTTCTGCAGGCCACCTTACCGAACTCGTCACATACATTTTAGTGCTAAGATTCCGGGCAGTCTCCTTAGCAATCTCATCCGCAAACGCATTGGCACGACCAACATCATCTGTCACCTTACGGTGTGCACTACATTTAATAATCGCCACCTGCTCGGGCAATGTAAGTGCATCCAAAAGATCATTCACAAGCTGTCCATGCTGAATCTTCATGCCATGCGATGTCATAAAACCTCTCTCTCTCCACAAACGTCCCAAACTATGCGCAACACCAAATGCATACTGGCTGTCCGTAAACACATTCACCTGTTTCCCTTTCGACAACACACACGCTCTAGTCAAAGCAATCAGCTCTGCCGCCTGCGCAGAGTTCTGATTCAATCTCGCAGTCTCCACAACCGTACTCAATGTCACCACAGCATACGCAGTCGTTACATCACCATTCGGCAACTTAAAACACGACCCATCCACATACAAGGTCCCATCGGGATCTTCGAATGGAGTATTTTTCAAATCAACACGACCTTTTGTTTCCTCCTCAGTTCGTAAATAGCAGTCATGAGGTACTGCTTCGTCTGATTCCATACTGATTGGCAACAAAGTTGCCGGGTTCAGGACATTACAGCGTTTTATTTGAACATGACTTGCCAAAAGCGTCAAC
The DNA here is from genome assembly GCF_964263255.1 of Lissotriton vulgaris. Taxonomy (NCBI): domain Eukaryota; kingdom Metazoa; phylum Chordata; class Amphibia; order Caudata; family Salamandridae; genus Lissotriton; species Lissotriton vulgaris. The sequence continues at coordinate 660,932,917 of NC_141698.1, read as the reverse complement.
TCGTACCCAGACAACCTTGCACTCGTCAGGTGTTGGGTTTTAGTACGATTCAAGAGAGTGTCAACTGCATGCGGAACCATCACCGTAAGCATATTATCCATGACCAATCCTGCAGATTGTCGGATGGACACCGCAGCTGCCGCTGTTGCTCTCAAACAACTCGGCAATGCTCTAGCTACTGGGTCCAAGGTCGAGGAAAAAAATGCATATGGACGTTGCTTACCACTGAATTGTTGCGTCAAAACACTCAACGCACAACCTTCCCTCTCGTGAACGTATAGTGTAAACGGCTTACTGTAGTCAGGGGTACCTAACACAGGAGCCGAACACAACGCATCACGCAATTCAGAAAAACTTTTCTGACATTCTTCCGTCCATGGTAAAGGAGTTGGAACATCCTTGCACGTAAGAGCCACCAATGGTTTCGCTAGCAATGAAAAATTTGGAATCCATTGCCTGCAGTATGACGTGATACCTAAAAAGGCACGCACATCTCTCTGAGTTATTGGCACAGTCATTCGAGCAATCGCTGCAATTCTCAGGCTCAACGACGCCCGAGGTGGCAACTGCGACGTAAGGCCCTCTCTGATCAACCGGAACTGATACTGCTCCCTCTCCTTGTCTATGGCTGTCCTAGTAATTACCGTCGTCAGCGTCCTGATCGACGTAATAATCGTCCACATTGTACTGCGCAGATCTGCCTTGCGACGATCCGCGCTGATCGAAACAATTATTAGAATCAGAAGAATTATCAGAACGATCATTTTGAGCACCGCGGCCTCTACCTCGTGAAGCCTGTTGAGGACCACTACGACCTCCTCTAGATGAATTACCACTATTTCGATCACGCAAAACTTGACAATCAAATTTCAAATGACCCTCCCCCCTACAATAGGCACACTGATTGTACCCCAATGTAGATCTCTGCGAAGAGGAGTCATTTCGTGATTGCGACCTATTTGACTGAGACTGCGATCGATTCCGCTGTTGCGAATCATTCTGATTCGAACGTGGAGGATACGCTTGCTGCAACAACACCTTAGTTTTGAGTTCTTTCGTCTTTTTATCGGCACAATCATTTTCCTCTTTCTCTCTATTCTCATAATATTGGGCCGTGGCCAATATTTGAGCAGAAGTGGAAACAGCCCACGCACTTTCTGAATTTCGTAATTTGTTGCTTAGGTCTGGCAACAAATTTGAGACAAACTTGTCCACAAACAATCGCTGACCTCCCTCAGTACCCATATCTTGACCACTGTGATCAATGAATGCCTCCTCCAATCTCGTAAAGAAATCAGAGACACTCTCATCCTTCTTTTGCTTGCAAGCGGACAGTTTGTCCCAATTCACCTTCATAGCTGGCATAAGCGTTTTCATAAGGGTAATAATTCTCTGAGGGAGATTAGCAATCAACTGTTCGGGCTTAGCCCCTCCAACTTGCAAGGCATCCGCAGCAAGAAGTGCATTCCAATCACCGCCTAATTCCGCCACATGGTCTTCCTGACGAATCTTTCCCCATACCGGTTGCGGTACGACATTGCCAAATAACATATCAATGTCGGCAAGATTCATCCCAGTCGCATCCACTAGCTGAGACAATTCCTTATAGTACCCAGCAGGATTTTTCCGAGGGTCAGGCAAAGATTGCTTCACCTGCAAAACTTCCGATCGCTTCCACGGGAGGTGTATCCACACTCTCTGGAAATATGGCGGAATAATGGGATTAGCAGTAGGATCGCCAGGCATCCACACTGGTGGAACTTCGCGCATGGGATACTGACCAGGCGCTGCAAGCGGTTCCTCAATGTCCTCTAAAAACAATGCCCTAGGCATTATAGAAGGACGAAAAGACAGCAACTGCTCGACAGCACGTCGAACATTGGTACCCACCAGTATTCCGCTCGCAAACTGGAGCTGAAGATTAGTCAGAGCAGTCAATACATCGTCAGATGCATCAGCGTAAAAGCTTGCACATTTCTTCAAACACGAACCTTTGTGTCGGTTCGTTGAATTGACAAAACGTATCAAGCACCACACGTGGAGGATTTCTAAGGGGGTATTTAATCCAACCCGTCGCCATGTTGTACAGCGAGTCACGTTCCCTACTACCGGGAAGCTGACTTCGCCTTTGGGGACCATCGGAACCAGCGGACTCAAGAACGGGTCCAAGAGTATTAAAGAAGTTAGCAGCGACAGAAGGGGTACAACATCGAGCAGATGAAGAACAGTAACTCAACGGGGTAACAAGAGAAGTGTCAGGAACAGAAGAGACAGCAGGAGTAACCAGAACAGTAGAGACAGCGGGAGCAGGAGTATGAGGAAGTACAAGCGGGGGAGCAGTAGGGACGGAAGCAGGTAATGGAGCGGGAACAGGTTGGGGTACTGGAACAGGAGCAGGTGGAGGAACAGGGACAGGGGGAACCACAGGAACTGCGGTACCCTGTGCGTACGGAGGTGGTGACTTCAAGAGATAGGACAACAAGGGGTCCTCTACTGATTCCTCCTGCTTATCCGTACCCATCGGTAAAGCGGGGTAACATTTATCCACAGTCATACGCTGCAACCTATCGACAACTTCCTTTTCCTTTTCCTCCTTATCTCGCTGGAACTGCTCTGTGTTTCTTACCGTTGTAACAATACCTTCTCTCTTATTACGTTTAATCTGTTTGATTTCTCTCTGCTTGGCTTCTTTACGCCACAACCAAAAGGAATCAAACATGGCCGGCCTTGCTTTTCTTTGGAACAATTTAGCTTCAAGATTATCTAAAATCGGGGGCCTCAAAACTACCATGAGGTGGCCAACTAAGGACACTGTCTTTTTTAGTGTAACGAACCCAACACTCATTGAATGTAATTGGACCCAAACCGTGTCGACTGTACAACTCGTAAGTTGGAGTTCCAACCGGAGGTATCGGACACGAGTCCTCCAGTCGGGAATCCGCACCACAACTTCTAAAGCAACTGAACAAAGTACTACGGCCAGGCATCGTGCACACTAACCGAGTTTCACAAACGTCAAGGGTTATAGGATTACAATGTCCCTGCAAAGAGCAAAAACCCTCGGTTTTTGGCGACTGCAGACGTCAAATATCACAACAAAGTACTAAGAACCACAAATGCAATGGAACCATGCAACAACTAAGCACCCACAACAAAGGACTCTGGGAGCGACCCACAAATACTTAACTCAAAGATCAATGGCGTCACCAGGAAGGCCCGTCAATCGTCTCCCTGTACCAAGGTCTACGCCAGGCGCCAAAACAGGTCTATAGTCAGGGCAGCAGTCCGTCGCAGCCGTCAGGAGGCGGGGATCTTCGCGGGAAAAGTCGTTGGGCCACTTATTTCGACAACAGGATCGATGAAGCGGGGTGCACCTTCCCTCGGAGATTTCACACGAAGTTCCTCACGATCGTCGGGCTTTGGACCGGTACCACTGATGCAGCCCCACATTGGGCGCCAACTGAAGGACTGGGTTTTTCTAAGACCCAGCGGTGCCAGGGATAACACCTAAAACCTTCGTGGGTAACCTGTTCCGGCGTACAAATGACAGACGCGGGACACTTCCTTCGGCGTCAAAGATTCAAGGTTTATTACTGCAGGGAACACAGAAGTCACAGGAAGTACAACACGTGTAGGTTTGAGGAGACTGCTTCAACTTGCATCTGTGGATCGCTCTTCTTATACAGTTTTCGAGCATAGAATAACATGGTACACAAAGGTTTACAACTTGGTTCCCATCGTAAAGACCATAAGGGGTTGCTTTCATGTATTCAGGGCCCGGAACATAAGTACAGTAACGTTTAGTAGTTCCCAACTGTAAAAGTACATCTTCCCACCATTAGTTAATTCCAATCAGCAGTAAACGAGACGAGGAAGAGACAGAAACAGGTGCAGAGGAAGACAGGAACAGTGAGCAGATCGAAAAGGGTGTAAAAGGGGTGGTATCGGGAAACACGAGCTGCAGGCATCAAAGGGGACGTGCCTAATGAATGCACAACTGAGACAATAGACCGGCACGGCAAGATGAGCCTCGAGCGGGGCCATCTGCCTTACAGTATCATCCCCCTCATCATAAAGACACCTTCAAAGGAACACGTGTCTTCCGCAAGAGTTTGGGAATCCCAGGGTCGCGAAGCGGACAGCGTCCGTTCGCTGGCTACTTGAGGGCAAGAAACAAAATGGATGCCGTATCTAAGATGGAACCTGTGGGTTCAGATGAAGAAACCCACGAAACAAACAAACGGTTTAGGCTAGCACAGCGAAAACGCGTACACCCACTAAACTCGTCATTTGCGGTTCTTAGATACCAGACTCGACCATATTCGTACGAGTCAAAAACACCACTTACGATTGTCACAGAACCTCACTAGTATAGGATGTTCTATGCCTTGTAGCGAAAACTGCGAGAGAACCGCCCCGACCCCAGAGTCAGAAACATCTGTATGAAGGACAAAGGGTTTGGAGAAATCGGGTGAGGATAGGTCAGGGCTGCTTGTGATAGCTTTTTTAAGTAGGAGAAAAGCTTTTTTGACTTTATTGGTGGGGTGTAAGAGGTTGGCTGTTTTGGTGGTTTTTTAAGAGGTCTGTGAGGGGCCCTGCTATTTCTGAGTAGTAAGAAATTAATCTCCTGTAGTAGTCCCACAACCCAAGAAAGGCCCGGACTTCCCGTTTGATGGTTGGAAAAGGGGTGTCCAAGATCGCTCTTACTTTCTTGGTCTGGGGTTCTATTATTCTGTTCCCTAGGACAAAGCCTAGGTATTTGGCTTTTTGGAAGGCCACTTTGAACTTCTTTGCGTTAATGTGTAGGCCTGCTTGGGTTAAGGCCAGGAGTACTTTCTTACAGTGGGTCAAATGTTGTTCCCAGGTAAGACTAAAGATAACAATATCATCAAGACAGGCTGACGAAAACCCTTGGTGTTCATGAAGCACGGTTTTCATTAAACGCTGAAAGAAAGCAGGTGCTCCATGAAGATCGAATGGTAGAACTGTAAACTCATAGAGCCCATCTGGAGTAACAAAGACGGTTTTTGCTCGGTCTTGTTCTCTTAGGGGGACCTGCCAGTATCCTTTTGTTAAATCCAGGGTCATGTACTGGGCCTCCCCCAACCTCTCTATCAATTCATCTACCTTCGGTGGGGGGTATGAGTCAAACTGGGAAATGCCGTTTACTGCCTTGAAGTCTATACAGAAGTGGATGGAGCCATCCGGTTTTGGTAGTAAGACGATAGGAGAGGCCCAATTGCTCTTGGAGGGATGGATGACTCCCATTTCTAGCATGGCTTGGATCTCATTTTGTACGGCCGTCCTCCTGGCAGCAGGAATGTGGTAGGGTTGTTGTTTGATGAACTTGCCAGGTATCGTTTCAATGGCATGTTCTGGAGGTCCCTCGCTCGGCAGTCAGGACTGGAATCGAGGTGCCTTTTTCCTTTCCCGGCTTCTCTTCCTGGACTCTGCACACGGTATCCTCCTCCATCTCGACGTCTCCCTCTGAATCTGATACTCAGCATCTTCCTGCTTCCACCGTCTCTTCCAGTCCTTCTTTGCCTCTAACCACTCGTCCTCATTGGATTAGGGCTAATGACGCCAGGCCAGGGGGCGTGGTTTGTTGGAACTTGCTCCCAGTTAAAGGGGCCGCTCATGTCTGTGGATGACTTTTGAACCTGTGGAAGGAAGCAGTCTGGGGAATCCTCAGTCTGTGAATGAAAAAGGAGAGGATTGTGGTTTCTACGACTGTCGCCATTCCTGTTTTATCCCAGTATGATCATCGGTAAGGGGGGCTTCGTGACACGCTCCTACTTGCCTTCTAGTCATAACTACAAATCGTAACCTAGTACATGACTGCTGATATCCCATCCTCCTCTGTGTCTTCTTCCCCCACGCCAATTGATCAGTGATGTGCTGACATCCTAAAGCTACAGCTGGATGTTATCTGACATTAGGGCAACTATGTTGCCTAACAAACAGTAGAATGCATTTATCTTGGTATTGAAATGGATAGCAGTGTAGACAGGACACCCAACTGAAGACTAGGATGGCAAGATGAAAGAAATTAGAGCACAATTTGAGGCTTATACATTTGTATGAAGGTGTGGTTGATCATAATATTCTCAACATTAATTTTGCTTAACTGCAAAGGAATAGGTGAAAATGAAAATTTTAAGTACAAAACAAGATTAAAAACAGTCAATGGTGTTTCACTGTCCCTTTTTATTTCTACGATCATGGAAGATGCTGTGATGGTTATAGGTGGCAATTTAATTGCCAATTCAAGCCCCTGATTGATCCCAACGGAGCAACCCCATTTGAAGATCTGCTTTTGGTAATCAATGAGCCAAACAATCCTCCTATTTGGGCCTAGAACCCACTGGCTCTCCAGATTAAATCCCTCACACTGAACTATTCACTAAGAGCATGCAATGGACGCACACAATCTGATTCTCCAGGGAAGCACACATTTAAAAGTCAGCCAATCCTCTATTTTAGATTACATCCTTGTAGAAACCAGGATGTGGCATAGGGCTGTCCATTTTGCGGTCCTGCCTTGGCTTGACCGTGATCAATGCACTCTTATTATGGAGGTGGAGCTGTCGATTCCCCAGAAAAACTGTATCAAAAATGCTGCCAGATGATAGATTAATTATAACTAGCAACAGGAGAAGAATACGGTGGCCAGTAATACTACAATCTCCTTGTAGGTTGGCTTCTTTATATGAGACTATCATCCCGATCCTATTGGAAGTGAACAAGTTTATAACTACAGAAGTTATTTTTCCAATAGGTTTTTTTTGGTGGCAAAAAAGGCCAAGCATTCCTGGTTCGATGATAGTTGTCGGTTAGCTAAGTAGGCAATGATACATTATTGATAGAACGGGTTGCGCGCCTGGAACTAACCTGATCTTATGCTCAAAACCTCTCACACTGCCAACGTTGTTAAAACAGGTTTGAAATCATCAATACATTTTTTTAAAGCCAGAGAATCTGATTCACAATCAATACTAAAAACACTAAGATCCCTGATTTTGATAGGGTTGTCATCGCCGGGGACTAGGTACAATCCCATGCGGACAAGATATTTCCACCAAACTATATTTTTCCCCTTTTCTGCAACGTTAATCTTCGTTGTGGTTTCTCTACCTAGACATTGAACAACGCCTGTAAAATAACCAATCATGTTAATGCCCTTTTCTACCAAAGGTTTTTGGATTAATATCAGACTGTAATAAATCAACCTTCCTTTTCTACAATTCATAAAAAGTGGAGTCCCTCAAAATTGTGAAAGGTGATCCCGAATCAGCCATAACCTGTAAAGGAACATTATCAATTATAGCTGAACGCAATGGACCTTTGATATCATCAATTTCACCATCACAGTCTAGGGTAACCACTATATTGCTGATAGTTATTGCAATACTCCACTTCTGTGTCAATACAATTTATATCAGGTGGTTTTTTAATTTTCCACACACCTCTTGAGAATACCCTACTTTTTTTTTTTACAAATAACACATCGTTTATTAATAGCAGGACAACATTGGAAATTCCCGATGAGTTTTAGATCCACACCTATATCAGAATGTATTTTGCTTCTTTTGAGTAAACTTTACATTCTTGTTCTTAACACTTACTGAACAAACCGGGTTGTCATGGCAACAGTCATTAGCGTTAACTAAATTAACTCCGCTTTTCACGGAATCAGACATTACCCTGCTGGTGAGTGTTGAACGCTCAATACTCAAGGCTAGATCAAAAACTTCATTTAATGAAGGATTCTTGCATCCCAAAACACGTTCTTTGATCTTTCTAGAAGAACAATTAAAAACAAACTGGTCTCTAATATAGTTATCAGACAATGGACCAAAATCACATGTTGTGGCCAAAACTCTAAGGGCAGAGATATACTCTTCAACTTTCTCCTTCTCTCTCTGCTTCCTAGTGTAAAAATTGTGACGCTCCAACATAATGGTTGGGTCCTCTGAGAACTGCTTTTATAAACGTGCAACTGCTTCTTGATAGACATTCCAACGTTGATCCCCGGACTGAGAAGTAGGAGCGGGAATAGGAGTAACACTCTTAAAAATCCTTTGAGCAGCTTGACCAAGACACCCAAATAAAATTGCGAACTTACGTTCAGGAGAGTAAGCAGCAGCGTCAATAGCTACAAGATGATTTTCAAAAAGTGCAAACCATTCTTTCCAGATTATGTCAGGGCTACCAGGTTTACTTAAAAATGGTGGTGGCTGTGTAATTTGTTGTAACTGCATGTTAGCCATAATCAACAAATTGAAGTGAAGTTCAATGTGTAAATAAAACACCTCAATGCTAATGACACAATTATCACTGGAAATGTAGAACATGAGTTATATAGGCAAGCTGACACAGTATCAACACAAGTTATAGATATTATGAAAATCAATATGCACTGCTAAAAAATATATACATTAAAACAACTTGCTGTACCTGTATCGTGTTGTATGTTGTAAAACTTTAAAATAAACAGATAAAACAATTTGAGATATTTACTTAGACATAAACGTTTCTGTTAGAATTCACAATAAAGTGTCATTAGTAAATAACTAAAGCGTGCGCATCGCTGCATAGACGCGCAATTAAATCTCCATAAAGTCAATCCAAACGAGTGCGTCACTGTAGTAACGTGTAGAAGAATGCTGGTCACATGAAAGCGTGCGCGTCGCTGTAGCAATGCGCTTGTGAAACTTGAATTGAAGAACCACCTCGGTAAAGTCTAGAGCGGCTGATATTAATAAAAATGAAAGTGTGCGCGTCGCTGTAGTAACGCGCTTGTGACCTTCAAATCGCAGAATTACCTCGGTAAGGATTAGTGTGGGGCACACAGAGTTAGAGTGAGCGTATATACCGCTGGAGTTGCTTCAAAAATTTTCTAAGACACAAATTGACGTAGATGAGAGAACGATTACTTGGAACCAATTCAGTCATAAACCAACATCCAATTGAAATGACGATTTGAAATCCACTTTTACTCGGGTTGGTTAATTAAACTCTTAGATCCAACTGTAAAGCCACCAGCCAATATCCAATTAAATACGGTTTGAGTCACAAGCAAATTCTGACTTCCAATAGTCTGTAAGAAACCAACGGCCAATCAGGAGAATAAGACCAAAAGTCTTTTAAATAGGTTTCATGCCGGACCAATCACGCCTCTTCAACCATTTGAACCTACGTACCTTAGATAATCCTACCGGAATGCTCTTTAAAAAGGAGACCACTTGAGAGAGACCGGAGGCAGGTACGTCTTCACGAAGTGAAAATGGTGAAAATTGTTAATCCTCTTGCGTTGGTGTGTGTGGAGAATTTCCCCAATCGTCTCCAGATGTTACATGAAGAAAGGAAGTCCATAAAGCAGAAGTAGTATATCCAATGGTAAGTTTATTACGATAAATATCTCCACCCAGGTTGCGATGCGTTCAGCCAGCAGAAAGCCCAATGGTGACTGAACAGACGTTGAAGGCCTACCGCTGAGTGGGCACACCGCACGAGAACAATGCATTTAAGAAACAACATGGACGTGCACAGCACGAGGATAATACATTTGAAGGAAAACACCATGTGCGTGCATTGCGCGGAGCCCCACGCGATGCACGCTGATAACTCACTACCAGAGCCTTGCTGAATGGCTTGCTTGCAAGTAACCTTTTCAAAGAACTACATGAATTTGAAAAAACAGACTAAATGCTCACAGAAACCCTACATTTTTGACCTTCCACCAAAAATCCTGTCATTAGCCAAACGTGGTTACTATCTTTGTGCCCCGATGGCAAAAGCACAAAGTCTGTCTGAACTCTTGTTCAGCAACAAACAAAGCTAGCATATTCCTGCTCAAGACACACACCAAACCTAAAATCTGATATGAATTTGCCTTACCAAAGAGGCAGATAAGCCAGCAGTTTTTAACTTCTCTTTATTAAACACATACCTGTAAAATTCTGTTCGAACGAAATACAGACCCTAAAAACCATCATTCGTTCCAGTCATAGCACACAGAAACATAATTCATTAAACTTGTGCATTCAAACACAAATGAGCACACAGAACGTATGAACTTATTTGAGTGAGCAGCAGCATTAAAAGGAGGGAGGAGGAGGATTGGTTGCTGGGAGGTAAATTCTGTTTGGAATGTTTAACAATTGTAAGTTCTATAACCTTTGAAGATGCTGCTCAGTAGTGGCAATAAAGGATTTACTGAACAAAACTGTCCTCCGCGTCTTGACATAATTGCAGATAGTACACTAGTACTTAATTGCTTGTAGCTAATCCTCCTGTGTTTCATCTTCACTCAGGACAATTAGCCAAGTGGTGCCATTATAATTCTATAGTAGCAGTAGCATGTCATCTGACATGAGGGCCAATCAATTGCCTAACAAGCAATAGGAAATATTTATCTTGGTATTGGAATGAGTAGCAAGGTAGACGGAATGCCCAACTGAAGACTAGCGTGGTGAGATCAAACAAATTTGGCTATTATTTGAGAATTATACATTTGTATGAAGGTGTGGTTGATCATAATGCTCTTGACTTAACATTTGTTTAAATGCTAGGAATTTGTAAAAATGAAGATGTTAGACTGTGTTATTCAAAATCTTTATTATTCCCACTAAGTGCAGTATAAACCTTCCTCTCTCAACTTATCCTCTGATTTATTGCTATTTGTGTACAATATGCTAAAAGAATTACAGTGAAAAGCATACTTTCACTTGGCTGGCAATAAGATCTTATAATATATCTCCTAATTGAGATGATAGAGTTGAGTAAAGAGTGCTAGCAAATAAGGCATGGGATTAAGAGATGAGATGTACGATAGGTGGAAAACACAAACTGATATTTAAATTTCTAATAAGCTGTTGGCAAGAACAATATTTCAGACAACATATGTTAAAAATGTATAGAAATACACTTTTTGATTGTATTGCGTTTGTTTGAAAAAATTCCAATTCCTGATTTCAGTAGATATATTAACAATGGACTTTTACATCTGCACTATATACTGAATAACCAGCAGTGCCGGTGTTGCACAAAAGAGTATCTATGCATTGCAGAGCCTAGAAAATAAAGTTCACAAGCATTCTTTTTTATCAATTTATATGGTAAGTCAACTCCCATTCAATCACGTTATTTATAAGTAGAATCAGTTTACAGCATCTTAAGGTCCTCGCTAAATGATAGGGGGTCTCCGTGTGAATTATTTTTTATCACAGTAGTAGAATAATGCATTACATTATGTTGTTCATGATAGTTAATCATAGACATTGACTCCCTCCAAAGCTGACAAAGCCCGCTTTAGAGGGAGCAGGCTTTGTCCGCAAATGTCTGTGGAATCCCAAAAATTGAAGGTAGAAGCAAGGTCACGTAGAGCGGCAACATATTCCTTGACTGATTCGTCGCTGCCTTGTTTGCGTTTGAAGAAACTGTCTTTCCAAAAGCACGTTTGGTTCTTCAAAGAATTGTTTTTTAGGTCTTAGCTTAGCTTCAAGATAAACATTCCAAGTGCCATCATCAGCAGGTTGTGAAAAAGTAGGTAAGTTATCAAAAACATGTTGTGCAGCAACACCAAGATGATCGTGGAGAAGAGCATTCTTTCTTGCTGGAGAATATTCTAAACCATCAATACCAATAAGATAGTTTTCAAAAATATGGATCCATTGTTTCCAAAGAATCTCTAGCTTGCCTGGTTTAGGCAGGAATGGAGCAGGATGTAAAGCATTGTTGGTAGACGACATGAATACAAATGTAGAGACGCTCTTGCAAAAAGAAGCAGGAGGAAATGAAAGTGTGATTGGAGCGGAGCTCCCACAATCACCTAAAAACAAAGTTGACCTCCGTACTAAGGTTGTACAAGTAAAATAAAATAGTTGGAGGGGAACTCCCACACCTACTTAAAATATATAAATATATATAATATTGATACGAGACTGCAAGTAGAAAATGCTGCAAAGGCTGCTTTAGCAAAAAATAAGTGTAAAATGCCTGAAGAAAACTAGGAAATCCTGTCTGTAGAGCCGAGTGTTAATTTACTTTATGCCACATAAAGTAGATTGATGAACAGCACAGCCAGGCTCCAGGAAGAGTGAAACAACGAGTGCGTCACAATGCTCAAAGGAGATTCCTTAGATTCCTTAGGATGCCAGGAATGTAGGCAGCATCATAATAGAGGAGAGTCACAATGAGGGGCAAGTTAGAATGTTGCTATGAAAGCAAAGCCTTGCTGCTCTGGTTGTCATAATCATCATTAATCTTTATTTCAATTATAAAAACCATAAACGATTTCATACAATGTAAAACAATCATAAAAAACAGATCTTTCAATCCTGCGGCTATTCACTACAACGTAGTTAAAAGTACTAATCGAAGTCTCATTAAACGTTTTCCTAATAATTAAAACAATAAATACAATTTGAAAGTCTAGGAACATTGAAACAACATCGAAATTCATCATTTTAACACAATTACGACATTACCAATTAATTTAAACGCATTTTCATTTTCCGGATATTTCATTTTTAAAATATATTTAAAACTATTGGCATTACATAGATAAGAACTACTATTCTTCTCTTTACACAAGATTGTTCACAAAAGCGACTAAAATTTGAAACCCCTTCTCCTAATCAAGTTGACACTGAAAAGATATCTGCTTATGCTGAAGACAATGGATTGCGTATTGTTGGAACATAATGTTGTCAGGTCACCTAAGGTAGCCTGGCCTAGGGTAAGACAATATCAATAGAGGCACATGTGTAAAGGTTGCAACTCACCTAGCAGTAATTCAATGCAATATCACTCAAAAATGACACTACACCAATGTGTGTGTAAAATATGAGCTGTTTTATAAAAATATACTTTGCTCTTTTGTATCAAACTTCAGTTACCACAGTGCAATACTATATGTCAAACAGGGAAATTATTAATCTTTCAACAGTTGCCAAATTATTTCATTAATCAGTTTCTCAGCTTAACAGCAAATTACATTAGTCTCCAAGGAGCAGTGTCTAGACTCCTCCAAACTTTACTAGACTTAACTTCTCTGAAGTGATGTTACATTTACCCCCACTCCACAAGAATTGGCGAGCCTTACTCACTTTAGTTACTCTATGTAAGCTCTTCACTAGAGCTGTAAAAAAAAGGGGGGGGGGTTGGTATATAGTAATCTAATCACAGAAGGGGAACATCCTGCATTCAAAATTAAGTCTCAGTAGATCCTTTCAAGAAACTTGATGGGCATTACCCAGTACTAGCCCAATCCTTGACTGATCTTATGCCTCCTCGCTATCAGAGCTAAGTTCTGGATAAGAGCTGTGTTGCTCTTGTCCAACTGCGGTATCCACTCTAATTTAGTGTCTAAAGTAATGCCTAAATAATTAAAATTGTGCACATATTCGATCCTTTCTGTATGAACAGTCAAAGTTTTCTTAAAGGTTTTGTGTGGATTGACTGCCATATATTTGGTTTTAGCTGAATTAATCTCCAATCCTTTGATTTCACAGTAAGTTCTGAAACTATTAAGTACGATTTGAAGGCCTTTGGGTGTCTGAATAATAAAATCGTATCATCTGCAAACAAGAGTGCAGGTACATAGGACACCCCCCACCCCCCACTTGGGAGAATCGTGTTTGCAGCCCAAGAGGGATTCTGGGATGTCATTCACATACAAAGAAAAAAGTGTGGGGGCAAGCACGCACCCTTGCCGTACACCCCTATTTATATAAAAACGATCTGTCCATTTTCCACTTGGACCCCATCTGACCCTGGCAAAATTAGCCTCGTGCAGTCTAATAATCTGCAATAAGATTTCCCACGGGACGCCCTGGTCCCTTAGTGTTTTCCACAATGCATTTCTGGGAACCCGGTCAAAAGCTGCCCTTAGGTCAACAAATGCAATGTACAGATGCGCCTTTTTTATTTTGATATACTTCCAGATAATACAAAGGAATCTAAACACTTGATAGTGTGCTGATTTTTTTTCCCTAAAACCTGCCTGGTACTTGGTTAAAATACTATTTTCCAAAATCCAAGAGTTCAGTTTGCTTAAAATTTGTCTTGCAAAAACATTTTGTAAGACGTCGATTAGACTAATTGGTCCATAGTGTACAGGATTCATGCGGTCCCCTTTCTTAAAAATAGCCACGATCTCTGCACCTCGCCATGATTCAGGGTCAGGAGCACCCATTGCAATAGCATTACACAAAAGATTAATGTACGGTGCCCATATCTCTTTTTCATGTCACCATAGGTCACCAGGCATCCTGTCTGGTCCAGGTGCCTTACCAGGTTTTATTGCCTCCATGGTTTCTGACAAGCTAAACGAAAGAAATGCCTCACTTGGGTTAGGGATTAAATCATCACTGTCGAGAGTAGTCTCATTTGTAGGAGCTGAATACTCAGACCAGATGTTCTCGTCCCAACATTTCTTTGTTTTGAGTACTACCTCCTTGTAACACCTTCTTTTCTCCCTTAGATTTACAATATCATTGCTTTTTACTGCCTCTATTAATTCTTTCTTAGCATTACGACACTCTTTATTATACCATGAATGGGCATTTATCAATGGATCTAATGTCCCCTTTTTATATGGCTTAGAAGCTTTGGTTAGTATTTGTCCAAGCCCCTCTACCATATTTTCATGCATCTGCATGATTGGGATCTCATTTTCTGGTAAGTAAGTATATGGGGAAACTATTTCTAAGTATGTCTCGTAGATCTTCTTAACTGTGTCTTCATTCCCCAATACTACCGGCCATTTGAGTGCTCTGCGGTTATTTGACACCACAGGTTCAGTGATGGTATATGTGAAGCTATTTTCTGCTAGGGCTATTAACTTAAAAAGGGAAGCACAAAGCGTCAGACAGAAGGGGTAGTGGTCACTCTCTATACGATCTTCCACTCTGGTTGTCAAGGAGAGGCACTGTGCTGGATGCCAGTCTTGGAGATGTATGGCTGCCTTAGTTGCCTAGGAGATGCTGACGACAAAGACTGAAGCGTCATAAGTAACTCAGGAGCAGGATATTGAAAAATGCTATGGCTTGAGCAAGCAGGCAAAAACAGTAGAGACTTGTGAAGGAAGACATATGAATTTAAAAAAATGAAATAAACACACCTGAGTGCATGAGTTCTTATGGAAACGTGGCAAAGTCTGAAAAATCGATAGGGTGTAAAATCGCTGGTGTCACAGGAATTGTAGCGTGGGTGGCAGATGGCAGTTGGAAGACGAAACTCTTTCCTCTCTCTTTACCCCACTCCTGGTTCCAAAATATGTAGCAACTGTAGCGATGAACAGCACGTGAGCCAGACTGAAGTTGAAGTCTTGTTATTTCTTTATTCAGTTTCAGGAATCAAACAGGATTCAAATGTAATAGGAACCACAGCGAAGACATCAGTACAGCACCAAGTCAAAGACAGAATAGTCAGAGCATAGAAGGGATCTAGAAGATATCATGAGAGGGAAAGAATAGAAAGAGAAGAAAGGCAAAGGGCAGTAGAGAGAAAGGAGGGAGAAGAGAAAATGAGAGATAGAAAGATATTACAATGACCTCTTCCAGGGGATGTGTCAGGGCAACATAAAGCAGTCCTGTTGACTGCCCCCATCCATAACTCCAGTCCAGGCACTCTTCACCACTTGAGAGACCCTACCTCTCCTTTTTTCTTAGGAACATTAGCCCTTTCTTGATTCTTAGAATAACATCCTCACTCTGGGGGGGATGCAAGAATAAAAAGTGGGGACCAATCAACCTCCACTAAAGTATGTCATAAGACTTAGTCAAGTTGCCCCAAAATACCACTTTAATAGTGCATTTAACATCACTTTTAATTTGAATATCCAAGTGATATAGTCTGTCCTGAGGGACTACGTGGCTGTCTGTGGTTTTAACCATAATAAGTTTTAGTAGCTTTCACTACCAGAAACTGGCAGAGTGTCTGGCATACTAAGGTGACTACTGCCGCACTGTTTTGGAGAGTCACTGCCCAACTTCTGTTCAGGAGGAGGGTTTTCACTGTCTGTGGCATATTTAGCAGTTAGAGCTGCAACTTTCTTCTATGGAGGAGGCTTGTCTTTCTTTATTCTCACGTCAGACGAGCATTGTCTCTCTCCTTTTGGTTTCACATAGTCTTCTTCTCTAAAGTCAGCTCGCCCTCCTCTGTCGTGTTGTTGATCAGAAGATTTCTGAAAGGGAAGAGGAAACTGTGTATCAGATGCCCGATACCTGTCTGGTGTCTTTATTTTAGTGCTATCATAAAAACTCAAAATTTCTTTCAAAGGACTCTGGGGTGGAGAACCTCTATGTTGTCTACCATTCTGTTAAGTATTTTCCCATAGTTTTGTTTAGCAAACTCACTGGGCGGCCTGGCATCCTTTTCTGAGGTAGGCTTGCCAAGTGGTGGAACTGAAGGTCTGATGAACTATTGCACCGTAAATGTGTATATACATTAGCAATGGTGAACTGGCAACTCGCGGTCAGCTACTGCCAAAGCAGCAAGTCGTTGTTATATAGTCAAAAACTCTGCTTCACCTAACATTAGAAAGAATAATTTCAGAGACAATGAGAAAATTACCCTGAAGTTTTATCCCCAAATCAACAGCAGGACCTGAGCCATGCTCATTCTGTATTTAAGGACATTAGGTAGAACTTCCAAAGAGGGAGTTCCTTAGCAAAGAGTTTAGAATGTGGCAAAAATAGTCCTGTAGGTGTTGTGGTCAGCTATAGTGGGTACCAGTCCAGTGGGTAAGCACATAGCTAAAATGATGTGCTTTTCCTGTGACCCTGCAAGAGGAAACACAGCTTCAAGTTGATCAGGTATTTTTTGTGGGTTTTTTTGGGGGGCGGGGGGGTTATCCAAAATGGTATTTCCTCATGATTAGTGGACTGTTTACCCATAACTAAAGATACAATTACAGGACCTATTACAGGTGCTGCGGTCAACTGGGATTAAGCTTGCATAGGACGACAAGAACAATTCTACAAAGCAAGGATTTGTACCAGATTCAAATTACATAAAACTAGATATTGTTTATGTCCAGCCATCCTTAATGAGAGGACTCGTTCGAACTGGTCCAGGCACATGGGGAAGGGTGCCATTTAAATCAAGTCCGGTGCTCCCATACTGTAAGAGGAATTTCCACAAGAGATTAAGGTTGTTATGCTGCAGGTACGTGGGGTATTAAGAATACATGAAAAGTGTTAGTGTCCACAGCCGGACATGTGACCCAAGAATAAGAAACTTCAAAGCGGAAGGATGCATCTGCTTAAACTACAATAATTACAGGAGCCCCCTCATTAACGACTCCATATTGTTGTAATTGGCCATATACTGCTGGTCGGTAGTTGCCCGCAATCTCAATAGGTTGAGCCATAAGCAAATTTAACGGATTCAAAGCTTAGCACAAACCGGGTATAAAAGCTTTTAATATTAAAGCTTGAAAAATCAACAGAACTAGGGGCGTCTTAAAATCTGTGGAGGATCCCCAACACCACGGATGTCTCCAATACAAAGGTATTGTGGACAAGCACTACTCGGGAGGGGGGGGGGGGTGTCCCGCAAGCAAGAACTTGACCAAAACGTTGGTGGCGCAGTGTTGCAGGAATTCTGCTTGGGAACAGAACTATGCTTGGGACCATAGAACATCGGCATGTAGGGACTAAGTCACCATACCAGCTCAGTATCCATGAGCCTGAGTCCTACAAGCTTCAGTACCTCACTTGCCCTCCTAACCTTAACAGAGAACCAAGGGAATTGGCACCCCAGAACACAACCCTCTCGACCCTCTCAAGGATCGCAGTAATAGGGGACACACTTTCCCTCTCTCACTCTTGTCCATCCGCAATAAGAAACAAAGAAAGTTTAGAATATTTATTTAAACTATTGTGCCTTAAACTGTAGTATTTATACAAAATTAGAATACAAATGCATACCAAAAATACTTTTGGCAGGGTCAAAAAAAACATATATCCTAAAAAGCTATCTCATGTTACAAGATAGGGTAGCCTAAACCCACCCTCCCCTTCTACCAAAACTAAATGATTATTTATCAAAGATCTGAGATCAGTAGTGGACCCCATACATTAGCATACACAGATGGACTTTCTACATCTCAGCTGATAATAATAATATTAATGATACAGAGTTTTGTATAGCGCGAACAGCTACCTCACGAGGAGGTGACCCGGCGCTGATGTAGCAATCTTGTCTCATAACCCCCACTCTGTGTGTTTTCTTAAATTCTTGTGCTCAGTTATAACAAGTGCAACACAAACAAATAGGGATGGAATGCTGAATAAATCATACATTCACCCCCAGTCGAGATCTGGGTTAAATTCATCATTCTTTTGCTCACCATGCCACCCCAGTTTAGACCCAGCCATATGCAAATCAGTCTTGACCCTGTGCCTCATGGTGATGTAAATAATTAATTTACTCTCTTAATTTCTATGCAGGTAAGTACTTAATCAATAATAACTCAATCGAAATGAAGGAAAACAGAGTCCGTGGTGTAAGAGTTTCTAAGGGTTTTATTCCTCATAAAGGAATCAGGATATCATGTTCTGACCACCACACAGGGTGTCAGAAGGGATAGATGAGCGCGCTAACGTTTATTGACAATACATAGCTTATATACTTGATTTACATCATAATGTTCAATGTAAGAGGCGTAACAGCTGAGAGAAGACAAGATAACAGTATACACGTGGTGCTAGTACATCATCAAGAGGCGTAAGCTAGGCGTAACTAGGCGTGTGTGCTAGAAACGTCACTGATAGGTGACGCAAGTGGGTGGCACCAAGGGGTGGTGCTAACAGAATGTTGCAATGTCAGCAGAAATCGGAAGCTTGGATGCGCGCGCAGCTGCATGACGTGTGATAGACGGGGTGCAGGGGACTTGACATTTACCCTGACGGAAAGAGACAGAAGTCTGGCATGTCAGATCAACTTGTGCTTCTATCATATCTGGTATCTGATGTTTAGGAACTAAGCTATCTGGGCAGAAAGGTCTCTAGAGCAGAAGCTATTCTATACTTGCTGTGAGTGCGTGTATAAGCGCCTGAGTGTCTGTATGAGAAGCGTGGGGGCATGGGGCCTTCCATGGAAGCATGGCAACAGAGGCTATGAATTACTTGCATAAAGACAGGTCGGCCCTTTAGCCCTGTAGCTGAGGAAGGATGTTTACTGAAGCTAGCAGGCTGGAATGTATCTTCGGGGAGGAAAACAGATAACTCGAAGGTTATAGTCAATCTTGGCAGGCAGCAGGCTGAGCTGAGCACGGAGGGCCGCGCTAGAAGTAAGTCAGAGTTCACGGGAACGGGGGCTGCTTGGGCAGAGGCCCTCGCAGTCAGAAGCCAGAAAAGAGGCTCGATGGCAGAGATTCAGGGCCTACTTTCAGCCAGGCTGAAAAACGTAGGAGTACACTTCAAAAAGACGTTGGCATACCATACTTAGGAACGGACCATCAAACCCATTCATGGTGGGTCTGAAAGAGGACAAGTTAACGTTGGACGCAAATGTATTTGCGTCTTCATAGCTGGTACAGGAGGGAAGTTACATGCACTTTTAACTCGTACATGGAGTCGGTGGGGTACTCGCTAGGGAACACAACATGACCATAAAATTTATATTACCTCATTCCCTCCTTGTTCCCTACGGACCCTTCATGATATATCGATCCTCATAAATCGATCGGTTTGTTCTTGTAACATTATATGTTCGTCTTTCTTTTTTTTGACTATTTGAGAGGCAACTGGAATGCTCAATGCAGGATGTGGCACACAGTCCACATATCGCTGGCCCACACTGCAGGCATAGGCAACAACTGAATACTATAACAAGACCAATGCCTAGGAAGGATAAGATCTTCCATCCCCAAGCCGTTAACGTAGTCCAGAACCAACCGGACCAAGTCCAGGTGCCTGGATTCTGATGTATCTGATTTGCAATTTTATGTAAACGGGTGATAGCTTGATAGACAGATGGTGCATTTTGTGGAATGAAAACACAGCAACTTGACCCGATGACCTTACAGGCTCCACCTCTATCTGCCAAGATGACGTCAATCACGAGACGATTTTGAAGGACAACAGTCCGTATAGCAGACTGCTCCTCTGTTAAGTTACCTAGAGCGGAGGCAGTTTCGTTCACTACTGCTTCAAGTGTTCTCGTTAATCTGCGTATTAATTTACTGTTTTGGACAGGTCCTAGGAAGAAAAAGAATCCTTTATTGAAATCAGTGTACTGTTCCCATGCCGTTTCTGTGTAGTCGACAAGGGGAATATCTCTTTTGGGTCTATTCGGTGCTAGGTTTGTATTTCTATGGTAATCAGGGGGAGCTAGAAAAACAGGTGGCAGAAGGAATGCAATGTAACAGGTACCATCCCAGTCTGGAGGCAAACGTATGTATGCGGTATGACCACAAACAAAATAGGAATGACTGGTAGCTTTAAAAGACGATTTACCATGGTCACTGAACTCGACCACAGTAGTGCATTTACTATGACCTACGTGTACTGAACCTTTCTTGCTAACACATAATTCACCTGTGACTGGTAACACTAACATATGGGGCAAAACTGGAGCAGTTTCAGATTCAACAGTGAGGATCATAAGGCTAATTGTGTAATTACCTAATCCATATACTTCATTTTCTAGATCAGTTCCTATTCGAGTGGGAAGTCCCTCTTTATCAGGATAACAGACGTTGAGCAGGACTAAGTTCAAGTTTCCCCAAACCCAGCCCCCTTCGGAGACAGCGATATCAGGATCTAAGGAATTAATTATTTTAAACCATGCTCCACAGGAGCCATTGTGAGTGAATGGGTACGGAAAGAGGGGCAGAGCTCCCTTGTAATTCTGGTAGGGAGGGAGTCGACCACATATCCAGCAGTCTGTAGCATTACTTGTCTGATGGGAATGGTGTAACATACTAATGAATGTATTGTTGCGCAGCGCAAGTCTGTAAGAGAGTTCATGTGCAGGAAGTTCACTAAAAGTGTGTTCAGCAGAGACATTGTAAGCAGATTGTTCACGCCTGAAAATAGGCCAGTACATAGGAAGCAGAATGCTGGCAATAATAATTAGAATACTCAGAATAAACATGATTATTAGTGTCACTATGCAGTGACTACGAAGTGATTTGCAATATGTTCTTCTCTTTTTCTCTCTCTCTCTAACTCGATCTAGGGGATACATGTCAGAAACTATTTAACCGATTCACCTAGGGGAGGACTTAAACAATTAAACTGTCTGACTTGCTAGATCGAAGCTTCATACGGTAAAATTCTTGAGGAGTCTTTTCTCTTTTAGGCACAGTAACGTCTTGTGTTTCAACACAGTCTTTGGTGGGGGTGGACGAGTCAGAGTCCTGTTTCAGTCCGTTTTTTAGTTCATTGCATAGCTTGATGTGACTCGTGTGGACCCACCCCTTTCTCCCCTCGATTTTCACGGCGGTCCTGGTGGTAAGCAGAACGGTCTTCGGAGACTTCCAGCGGGGCTCCAGCGGACCTTTCCGGTCGAAGTTCCTGACGAGTACCAGGTCCCCTGGACGGACCTCATGCGCCTTTACATCGGTGTTGTCAGGGAAGGCTGCGGCAACCTGTGAACGACATGATTGGAGTGCAGACATCAAGGAGGCAAGGTAATCTGTCAACATGTTACAATCAACATCAGTGATCTTTTTCGGAACGGGCGTCCCCCACATATTCGGCGGTCTGCCAAAGACCACTTCGTACGGGGATAGCCCTGATCTTGAGTGGGCGACCATTCTCATGTAGAATAGTGCCACGGGCAGGGCGACTATCCAGTCGACCCCTTTTTCCTGACAGATCTTGGCAAGACGGATTTTTAATGTCTGATTATGCCTTTCTACAAGGCCAGCTGCTTCGGGATGTCGGACACAGTGGAACCTCCACTGATATCCTAGCAAGAGGGAAACTTGTTTCATCAACTCGGACGAGAACGGCTGTCCGTTATCTGAGTACACGACACGGGGCAAACCGTACCGTGGGAAGAATTCACGAACCAACTGTCTGGCAGTGGTCGGAGCAGTGTAGTCTGGGACTGGGTATGCTTCGGTCCAGCGGGACAGAGCACAAACAATTACAAGAACATACTTAAATCCTCTGCAACTATTCATCTGGATATAATCCATCTGGAGGACTTCAAAAGGGTGATCGGGAGGATGGAATCCACCTTGCTCAACAGGGACGCTTTTACCTGGATTGAACTGACAACAGATCATGCAAGTACGCACTTTCTGTTTTGCTGCTGCTCGTAAGTGTTTGTTGTACCAGATATTCTGTAAACTGTCTAACATGGCTTTCTCTCCAAGATGGGCAGGACTATGTGCTGTATTTATCATGACTTGAACCATTGAGTCGGGGAGAAACCATATAGATTTTCCCTTCGTCACCCAACCTTGATCTGTCTGAATCCCTCCTAGTTCAGTCCATTTCTTTATCTCCTCTGGAGTAGCATGCGTCTGGATATCAATTACGTCTAGGGCGGGATCTCTAACTGTCATACACTGTGTTTGTACTATTGTCTTTGTCACATCAGTAGTCTGGGTGTGAGTCAGTGCTGTATGTTTTGCTGTCTGGTCTGCCAGGTCGTTACCCTGGGAAACAGAATCTGTGACTTTAGTATGTGCCTTACATTTCATGACTGATATGCCCGAGGGCAAATGTATTGCTTCTAACAGTGCTTGAATGAGGGGGCCATGTTGTATCTTGGCCCCATGAGAAGTCAGAAAACCTCGTTCTTGCCAGAGGACTCCGAAGTCGTGTACAACTCCGAAGGCATAGCGGGAATCTGTGTATATGTTAACATTTCTGTTCTTGGCTAGAATACAAGCTCGGGTCAGAGCGATGAGCTCTGCTGCTTGAGCAGACAGGGTGTCAATACGATGTGTTTCTTTAATTTCAGTTTCAGTGGTCACGGCGTACGCGGCCACTAATTCTCCTGTACTTGTTCTCATGCATGAACCGTCCACATAAAGTGTCAGGTCTGGATTTGTCAATGGGACATCTGTTAAGTCTCGTCTAGGCTTAGTTACTGCATTAATTATTTCTATACAATCATGCGGAGCTGGATCTGTCATAACTGTAGGTAACAGTGTTGCTGGGTTCAGGATGCTGCAACGTCTGATTTCTATGTGTGGCTGGAATAGTGTTAATTCATAACCTGTCAGTCGTGCTATAGTTAAGTGTTGAGTCTGGGTTCTGTTTAACAAAACCTCTACAGAATGTGGTACTTGAACTGTTAACTGATGACCTAGAACAATTGAATCACTTTGTCTTATTGCTAACGCTGTTGCTGCTACTGACTTTAAGCACGCAGGGAGTGCTTGAGCTACTGAATCCAATGTACTAGAAAAATAAGCACAAGGCTTATGTGAACCTGCTTGGTCTTGAGTGAGGACAGACAACGCTGTGCCATCACGTTCTGTAACAAAAAGTGTAAACGGTTTGCTGTAACATGGTGTCGCTAAAACTGGTGCTTGGCATAAAACTTTCTTTAATTCTTCAAAAGCTTGTGTGTGTTCCTGAGTCCAAGGGAGGACAGTCGAAGTTGCTGCCTCCTGTGTCGTTAACTGGATGAGTGGTTTAGCTAAAAATGCATACTGGGGAATCCATTGTCTGCAGTACGAGGTGAGGCCTATGAAGGCCCGCACTTCCTTTTGTGTCTTGGGTTGCGGCATGTTCACAATTAACTGAATGCGATCGGGAGTGAGCTGTCTCCCCACTTTGGACAGTAAGTGACCCAAGTACACAACTTGCTGAGCACAGAATTGTAGCTTCGAAGGAGACACCTTGTGTCCCTTGTCAGCCAGGAAATGTAAAACTGTCAGTGATGCTTTTTCACATTCGGGCTCACTTCGTGCGGTGATCAGCAGATCATCGACGTATTGTAGTAAAGCGGTGTTGACTGGCATTTGAATACAATCTAGTTGTCTTTTCAGTGCTTGACTATAGATGCTGGGGCTTTCTGTAAATCCTTGAGGTGCGCGCGAAAATTTGAAACTGCGTCCATTTAAACAGAATCCGAAGAGATATTGGCTCTCGGGATCAATAGGCACGCTGAAGAAGGCGTTCTTGAGATCAATTACAGTAAAGAACGTTGCTTCTGAATCAATAGCAGTCAATAGAGATGATATATCGGGGACCACAGGATACTGTGGGATAATGCATTTATTCAATTCTCGAAGATCAATCACCAGCCGATATACTGGCGGTGCATTGGGATTAGTACGTTTAAGAATCGGAATTATGGGTGAATTACAGATATTGGAGTCGGTTTCGACGACCACTCCTTGGGCAATGAGCTCTTCAATGATTTTCAGTAAAGCCACTACAGCATCGGGTGGTAACTTGTATTGTCTGATTCTGGGTAATACAACACCGGCCTTGAGGGTAACGCGGTATGGTGTAATGTGCATACATCCTACATCAGTTGGGCTTTTTGCCCACAAGTAATCAGGTACATTTTTCAATCTGACGTCAAACTCACGAAGAACGTAATGACCCTTGAAATCCCGTAGAAAGAGTCTAACCCCCTCCGGGGAGCAACATATTATAGCTCCTAGAGCCTTCAGTGTTTTAATTCCTAACAGATTTTCCGGACATGATTTTGTTAGTAATAGGTCTGTAACGCGTGATAATGGACCCACAGCCAGGGGAACTGGTTCTGATACTTCATTTACAATAGGCTGTCCTGAAAACCCAAGGGAAACATTTTGTGAGCCTGAGAGGGGTGCCCCTGGAACTTCGTCATGACTTATTGTAGTGCGACTTGCCCCTGTGTCAATTAAAAACTTTCTATCTTTCCCCAATACTTGACTGTGTACATAAGGACCTTCTTGATCTACAGGAATCTCGATAAGAGGCAAGCCACCTTCCCTCTCTAGGCTGTTTCATGTATATCGGGAATATTCGGGGTAAGCAGACTGGGCATACTGGTACATCTGTTGTGAGACTTGCTGAGTTGCAGCAATGGGCTGTGGCTGTGGTACTGCTACGGTCTGTGCTGTCTGTGCAGATGCATGCATGGGCTGTGTATTCTGTGTAGACTGATGCTGGTTATGGTCTTGTCTAGGCGGATGCGGTCTCTCTTTAGTTTTTCCTGTCGCTATGTTATGTTTCAGAACTGCGCATTCGTGTACGTAGTGACCTGGCTGCTTGCAATAATTGCATGTCCCTTTAACAGGAGCTGCAGTGTGACTTGTCTGGGTCGTACCTTTTCTGTGACTGTCGGATGGAACCGTCTGTGCTACTAACATTTTCATTTTCGTGTCTTTCATGCGCTTCTGTTCCTGATCTTGTTCTTCCCTAATTCTATTCTGGTGATATTGTAACATTTGTAACATCTGGGATGGCGTATTTGCTTGCCATGTACTCTCGACTTTATACACTCTATTTTTAACTAACGGTAGGGAATTCTCGACTAACTTTGATACGAAAAGATGTGGGTACGACTCGCTACTTGGCTGGAGGCCACTATTGATAATAAAACATTTCTCGAATCTTGAATAAAAGTCGCTAGTATCTTCATCATGTTTCTGTTTACAGGACGAGATTGCATCCCAATCCTCCTTTCTAGTTGTCAATAATCTGGGCAGGACCTGTACTATTAAACCTGGTAATGCTCTAGTTTTGTCCCCAAGGCCTAACCCTGGAACCCGTTTCTTTTCTTCATCCTCTATTTCTGCCCAGGCAATCTTTGCGTCTCCCACCTCCCAGTCCTTTTCCTTTAATTTCTCGAATATACCCGTAGGCAATAATACTTTCAACATTTTCATGATATCATCATATGTGTAGTCCCCCATCAGTAACATGTCTTTGAGCTCTCTATGAAAACCTGCAGGGTCTTTATCATGGCACGGTACTAATTTCTTCATTTCTAACAGTTCTAATTTAGTCAGAGGCGTGTGTACATACACGCGTTTCAAGGTTTTATCCTCACCCATAACAGGGTGCACTTCTCGTAAGGGGTTCTGGCTTTCAATACCCCCGCACTGCATATGGTACATCTTTCTTTCTGGAGGTGGGGCGGGGACATATTCAGAGCTTACAAAGGTGTCATATCTGCGTCGTTGTTCTAGAATTATTTGTACTAATTTAGTGCTTAGACCTCTCCATCTATCCATCAGTAGTGCTTCCAGTGTCTCGTGTAAGGGACCTGGATCGGAATAATGTTTTCTGTATTTGATGAGAAGGTGTTGAATCATGTATACACCTGCTAATTTCTGTTCGTCGGGGGAGAGGTTCAGAAATGTCTGTGCTACGGTGTCATCATTATATATGTCTGCATTTTCGGCCCATGATACCGCTGATCGGGCTAATTCTTGTTCATCCATAGAATTGAGTACATGGTACCCAACTCGATCTCGAAGCCGTTTATCAGTTTCCTGGAACTGATGCTCAGCAGAATTCGGATTCGTTAGGGCAGAGAAGAAAACTCTCTTGCTTTCTGGACGGATACCCTTCCTAAGATAAGTTCCCTTACCTACATATGCTATAGTGCTTGTAGTCGGTTCTGGTTCTTCAGATTCTTCTTCCTCCTCGGAGGGAGCCTTTTCTTTCTCCTTCTCGTGTACTGCTATCACTGCTTTCTTAATCTTTTTATACATGGCCTCTATGCAATTTTGTCTGTCATGTTTTCCGTCGGCTATATTTTGACCCCACTTATTCAATGCATCTAATTCACTCTGATCTGTTCCGGGCCTGTCTCGTTCTCTTATTAGACAATTTATGAAAAATCGTAGTATCAGTGCTTGCATGTTAACTTTCTGTTTCTCCAGGGCATCCTTAATACTGTCGGGGTCCTTTCCCGTTTGAACGAACTCATATATTCTATCTAGGCGCTCCTTCATTCCTGCATAACATAACAAACTATCAGTAGCAGATCTTAACCGTAATGACGCTAATATCATTAAGTCGTCCTGTCCGGGTTCTGGATCATATCTACAAACTGACATATTTTCCTTTAATGCGTCAAGGCGGGATGAATTAGAAGAACGGGGGGATCTGTGCGTAAGAGGACTCTGCATACCTCTGAGATTTAATCTGTGAGTCGGTGGCGGGGTCTGGAGACCCGCGGTCGCACCTCCTGAAGCGGAAGCTTGGGCATTATCTCTGTGTGTAGTCAGTATCTGAATTTGTCTTTTAGTAGGATCTGATTGGAGTGGTTTCGGCAAATCAGTTTTAGGTGAGGGAAGTGGCGGGGCTGGCGGAACGGAACTAGCCTTTTTCGGTGTTGGCTGAGCGTGATCTTGGGGAGCAGTACCACCCCCAGCCCCGTCAGTAGGCAGGGCACGAACAGGCAGATTTGTGTAAGCTGGCGCTACATCTTCGAGGTATGAATTTAGGAATATGTCTTTAGTAGTCTTATGCATTACTTTAGTTGGAACTAATGGTGACGGCAAATTTTTCGGTATTTCTGAAATGGCGTCAGGGGTACCATCGGCCAAAAGATACATGTTGTTCACTTTGCCATTTTGGATACGATCTATTTGTTCTACCTTTACTCGAATTCCCTCAGTAACTAATTCGTTTTCTTGGGCCTTTTCTGATTCTTTAAGCCTGTCTTCTCTACGGAGTGCTCTATCAGCACGCTTACGTGATTCCTTACGCCAAAATTCTATGGCGTCTTTCTGAGATTGTCTAGCTTTCTTTTTCCGTAATATTTCTTCTACCTTTATGATGCACTCGGCATCCCATGTTCCGTTAACTGGCCATCGGTATCTTTCTTCTAGGTGCTTGGTATAATCGGTCCATAACTCGAGATACAGGATGGCGTCTATGCCATGTTTATTGTACATAAAATTACCTGGAGTGTCCCTAGGGGGGATTGGAATCTCTTCCTCTAGCATCCCTTTCCTAGTTCCTATCTGCTTTAATTTGTTGAAAAACGGCATTGTGCCTACTTGATACTGAAATGCTTGATCCTTAATGCTTAATTTCGCCTGTAACTATTTAAACAAGAAAACACAATAATGCACAAAAACAATCACATTCATACCACGACATTAATCACATGAAACATTTAAAGACATAGCTAACTTCCCCCTACTCTGAATGTACCCCTCAACGATACAGATACACTGCTGTAACAGTGCAGAAATTCGGAATACTTTATATACTGCTAAACAGTACAGATACACTGCCTAAAAACAGTGCAGACCGGACTTGCGTACCCAAACCCGTCTAGATACGACCCAGCAATGGTACTCACCGGGAAGCACGGAAAACAGAAGGCCTCGGAAACTCGACTGGACTCGACTCGGAACTTCGGAAAACTTCGGAAAACTTCGGAAAACTTCGGAAAACTGGTGGGCCTCTTCACACCTCGGACCTTGCTTCCTTCGGCTGGGCTCTGGTCGGGATCCTCCGCACTCCTCACCGCCTCGTCTGGGCACTGATCGCAGTCTTCGTCACCTCCGTGTGTCAGAGGGGGATGCAGGAAATCCTGCCAGTACACGTGTTGTCCGTCTAACTGATGGCAGGGGACACGGATTGCAACGCACCTTCCGGCGCGTGAGGTGGGGGAGGGGTCCCTGTTCGGGCGCCAAAATGATGTAAATAATTAATTTACTCTCTTAATTTCTATGCAGGTAAGTACTTAATCAATAATAACTCAATCGAAATGAAGGAAAACAGAGTCCGTGGTGTAAGAGTTTCTAAGGGTTTTATTCCTCATAAAGGAATCAGGATATCATGTTCTGACCACCACACAGGGTGTCAGAAGGGATAGATGAGCGCGCTAACGTTTATTGACAATACATAGCTTATATACTTGATTTACATCATAATGTTCAATGTAAGAGGCGTAACAGCTGAGAGAAGACAAGATAACAGTATACACGTGGTGCTAGTACATCATCAAGAGGCGTAAGCTAGGCGTAACTAGGCGTGTGTGCTAGAAACGTCACTGATAGGTGACGCAAGTGGGTGGCACCAAGGGGTGGTGCTAACAGAATGTTGCAATGTCAGCAGAAATCGGAAGCTTGGATGCGCGCGCAGCTGCATGACGTGTGATAGACGGGGTGCAGGGGACTTGACATTTACCCTGACGGAAAGAGACAGAAGTCTGGCATGTCAGATCAACTTGTGCTTCTATCATATCTGGTATCTGATGTTTAGGAACTAAGCTATCTGGGCAGAAAGGTCTCTAGAGCAGAAGCTATTCTATACTTGCTGTGAGTGCGTGTATAAGCGCCTGAGTGTCTGTATGAGAAGCGTGGGGGCATGGGGCCTTCCATGGAAGCATGGCAACAGAGGCTATGAATTACTTGCATAAAGACAGGTCGGCCCTTTAGCCCTGTAGCTGAGGAAGGATGTTTACTGAAGCTAGCAGGCTGGAATGTATCTTCGGGGAGGAAAACAGATAACTCGAAGGTTATAGTCAATCTTGGCAGGCAGCAGGCTGAGCTGAGCACGGAGGGCCGCGCTAGAAGTAAGTCAGAGTTCACGGGAACGGGGGCTGCTTGGGCAGAGGCCCTCGCAGTCAGAAGCCAGAAAAGAGGCTCGATGGCAGAGATTCAGGGCCTACTTTCAGCCAGGCTGAAAAACGTAGGAGTACACTTCAAAAAGACGTTGGCATACCATACTTAGGAACGGACCATCAAACCCATTCATGGTGGGTCTGAAAGAGGACAAGTTAACGTTGGACGCAAATGTATTTGCGTCTTCATAGCTGGTACAGGAGGGAAGTTACATGCACTTTTAACTCGTACATGGAGTCGGTGGGGTACTCGCTAGGGAACACAACATGACCATAAAATTTATATTACCTCAATGGGAACAGTCCAGACCGAACTGCCAAGCCAGGTCCCACCTGGACCGGAAACAAGCATTCTGGGACCGGGTTCTGGGTATTACCCTTCATCAGCCAGGCTAGCTTGAATCCAGTGGCACAGTGAGCAAGGGACCCATGTCTGGTCATACCCTTCCCACTTAGGGTGAAAGGCGCTACGCAAACAAATGATGGACGGAATGCTGAATAAATCATACATTCACCCCTGTCAAGAGATCTGGGTTAAATCCATTGTTCCTTTGCTCACCATGCCAGCCCAGCAAATCAGTCTTGACCCTGTGCTTCATGGGAACAGTCCAGACTGAACTGCCAAGCCAGGTCCTCCCTGGACCGGAAACAAGCATCCTGGGAACTGGGAGCGGTGGCTTGCTTTTTTGCCTTTAAAAGGCACACAATGTCATTTTACCTGTGCATGTGATTCACTTTGTTTTAATAGGTCTTCTATAAACTTTATGTATATATATTTGAAGTGACAAATGATTACACTTGCTCGCTTTAGAGCTTGTTACTAGGAATCCACTTGAATGGTCCTTTGACCACACAGTGCACTATACTTTGCCATGAAGTTATAGGAATGATGAGGTCTAGAAGCTTGCTGACCAGTTAAAGTTCTAGCACCTACTTATGGCACACTTACTATGAACGTTTTTATATTTTGCTTTGTTTTACAGATTTAAACGTGTCTGTGTGAACCGAAAGTATGGCATTACCCCCGCACTCACAGCACATTTTAGTGTATGTGCTGATATCTCACGAGGCCGGTCACTTGCCTCTCTTCCCCCTTTGGTCCTGAAGAAAGCCTATTAAGTGTCATTGACCGGGTGAAACAATGTAGACCACCACTAGGATATTCCCGATCAAGTTAGTCTTAACAATATCCATTTTGCCTTTTTTATCTTGCACTTGGACCTCAGTGATAAAGCAGAACTACTTTGAAGGAGGATCCTAGAGGCAATTTTACTTGCACATCAATCTCACTCCCTTCACAAAATCCACCGCTCTGATGTAATCCGGTGTCAAAGCCCACCTGTGTTGTACTCGGCAGCCTAGCTGGGAACCCGATGATGAAGCATGCCACCAACTAGGTTTGTGGGTGAGGGTTCTTTTTAATAACCTAATGGCTTGTGCCTGACTTCCTGGCACTCTGATGCTGTGAGTCTGGTTTCCCTGCAGGGTTTGTCCCTATTGTTTGGTTATTTACTTAAGAGAAAAGAACGTACCCTGCTATTTCCTCGCTCTCCCTTTGTTTATACTAGCTTAACAAGTGTACATGGAAGCATACCTTGTTTAATTACAGTTGAATTCAACACAAACCTCTTTCAAGATGCCCCAGGAAAGCTCAACGATTTTGACCCGGGGGATAAACGATATATTATGGATCAGATAAAGTCCACCGGTAACCGAAATAGCAAACTAGGAGAATACATGGTCCTGCAATTTACCAATTTGGGTTATACAACGCTGAATCGCCGTTTTTCCCTAGCTAATCCCCCAACCTGGACAAGAACAAATGGATACACTCCATCGTTCTTACACTACACCTTATGTAACAACAACAAAATGTTCGCCTTGATAGAAAATTATACTATTGTGGCACGAGGAGAGAGTGACCATTTCCCCCAAATATTTACCCTGTCCAGCTTTGCTCAACACACGACAACAAGTTTAACAAATAGTGGAATGTACACAGAGAACCTGAAAAGGTTAAAATTATCATGATCGTCCGTATGGAGGAATCTGTCAAAGTGTAGAGGCTTGGTAGGTGCAAGGAGGCCTGTTGATATTTTGCCCACTGTAGCATGGGGGTCTCAAGTCAACTACTCAATAAATTCCTGTTCATGACACGAAAAACTACAAACTGGAATCAATTATTCATCTTTGCAGAGACCAAACAACTATAAACCTTACATAACTTGGCTATAAGGCATCCCCGGAAGCGCCCGGGGGATGTACAGCTGTACTCCAACTACAAGCAAGCCCAGAAACCATTCAGGCAAGCAATATTCCAAGATAAACAAAAAGGTTCTGACCAGTTTTGGACAAAATTATTTTACTCAAGCAAAACACCCAATCCAAAGGTATTCTGGTCTCAAGGCTCAAGAAGGCAAAGCAGCGCTAACATTTGCGAAAATGAATTGGTATTGTTAACAAATCATTTCAAAGTGACCAAAATGAAGAGAGCTGCTAAACCCATTCCATCCCCCCTTTCGTCCACCACAAACCATACGCAGCTCCCCTTGGGCACAACGAGCTCTGGCACATCAGAGCAACTAATAGAAGGCCACCCAGACACAAGTCGCATCCAATAGAGAAACTCCATTTCAGCAAGAAGAGCTTCTGTTTCAGGCATCAGACACCTCAAGTACTGATGACTTGACTGGCACGAATTATAACCAATGGCCAGTCTGATGGAACCACTGGGCCAAACAGCCTGCCTCAGGCTCTGTACAAGGTGGATATCGAGTTGTGGGCCAAACATCTGGCACCCCTATTCCTCTATTGTTAGTCCAGTCATCCATATTCCACAGTCCTGGCGTGGAGCCATCAATCAATCCAATCTTCAAAGGGGGCATGAGATCTGACCCCAAAAATTACATGATGATTGCTCTTTGGGACATTGAATCCAGATATTCTGCTAGCCTGTTGCTTGAAGACCTGTCGTCATGAGCCACAGAAAATCACCTTTTACTTTTCAATCAGTCTAACTTTGTGGCAAAATGAGGAACCACAACAAACCTGCTCGCCTCATCAATATTGACAGAGAAAGCATTGGTTTCAAGACTGCCACTGCACTGCCACTTTGTCCACCTCAAGGCGGCGTTCGACCGCAAGCCCAGGAATCTTCTATGGTTTAAATTGCAGAAATGGGGGATGCCTCCTGCCCTCTTTTCCTAAAGGCCATAATATAGCTTCACTCCAACACCTGGATCCATATAAAACTGGGAGACTGATTTCATATCTCGAGGAAAATATAAAGGTCCTGTGGTGTAAAACCAGGGTACATGCTGGCACCCCTTCTTTTTAATCTTTTCATCTCCGATCTACCACAGTTACTTGATGATAATTCCCACCCTCCCAAACTTGGCGGTACCCGTGTCCGTGACCTGCTATATGTAGACTACCTCATCTTGCTTAGACATACAAGGGTCGGCTTTCAGAGGTTCCTTGACCAGCTGATCTTCTACACAACCTGCAACGAGCTGGAATTAAATCCATCATAGACTAAGACCATTACTTTCAGAAAAAGAAAGCTGCAGGGTGGAGGTTGACAATTCAAAGGTAAAACCATTGAGAACACAGACATTTACAAATATCTGGGAGTTAATATGGACTGGAGGGGTACTATTTCTAAACCGAAGGAAGTGATTGGTGTAAAGGCTCTGTCAATAGAGGTAGCACCAACAAAGCTTGCAAGGCAGTTATCCAGACCAGGTTTGTCTCCTCTACTAAAAGTTATGAAAGCTAAAAACCTTCAATTATTTGTTATGTCCAGGAGAATATGCTGTGGAAAGACTCCTGCCTGGTGAACAAGATAACAAGAATCTTTAAGCGAGAATGGAGTTTACTAAAAAAGCTTCTTCACCAGCTCAAATAAGACTTAAGGTCTGCCTTTTAGAC
Source organism: Lissotriton vulgaris (assembly GCF_964263255.1). Taxonomy (NCBI): domain Eukaryota; kingdom Metazoa; phylum Chordata; class Amphibia; order Caudata; family Salamandridae; genus Lissotriton; species Lissotriton vulgaris. Next base: position 660,899,476 of record NC_141698.1, on the reverse strand, counting down.
CATCTAGGGGTTGGGGGTGCTGCCTTTATCAAGCTGTGCAATAAACTCTGTATCTCAAGTGCAGGAAGCCTAGAGGCTATGCTGTGGCAAGAAATATCCACCAGCCAACTGGGACAAAAACACTGCCGCCACCTAGAACTCGAACTGCAAATGCTGGATGCAAAAGAAATCTGGAGAATTAACCCATCCCAGTAGGCTCAAAATTTTCATTAAAAATAAATAAATTCGGTCCTGGTCTTTTCACTATGATAGGGCACAACTGGCAAAAAGCAAACATGCCTGGACAGATATATCTGGGTTTAAGCCAGGGACCTCATTGCTACATCTATCATGCACCAATGCAGTAGTATGGGGGGAAAAAGATTTTTTGCACTCTGGATTGGTGAATGGCCTTCTCTGAACCACCTACCAGACTGGCGCCGCTCAAACAAGAATACAATGTGCAGAGGGTACAGGTGCATCCCATAGTCGATTGACCATGTGGCGTGTGTCTGCCCTGCCCTACTCAATGACCGAAAGATGCTGCTACCGGGTGAATGAAACAAACTTTGTGTTCGCTCTTGCCATCAAGCCATTCTAGCAGCTATGAACCCAATGCTCAACATCCGGTTCACTAAGTTTGTCACATGAGCAGCAAAAAGTCTAAAGCAGTGGGAGTGTCAGTAACCAAATCCACCGGGTTGCCCCCTACTCAATGTGCAGTTAGTTGTACTCTTCTTTCTGGATCAATTTGCTAGCAGCCATGAGCAGCATATTGACTGCTCACTTGATTTCATGGCTCGGAATTTTGTCGTGATTTTAGGTTTTTTTCTCTATGCAGGAACTATCCTTCTATCAAACAGAACTCCAAAGTGAGCAGAACTGATAGTCAGCCTTCTTTTTTTGGACTGGTGCTTCGTTCATTTATTACTGTGTTTTAAATGGAAAGGATCTCCATTTTAGTAATGAAGCTATCCTGTGTTTCTCTGCAAACATTTCATACAGAAGACGCATCCCATTAGGAAAAATTAAATCCAGTATCCTGTAGGCTTCATGTAACTATGTACCATTAAATATTGTAACTTTTGCAATATTTTCCTTTTATATAGTATTTTATTATGAGTGTTTCTCTGTTGTAAAGATTATTAACTGAACTATAAAGCATTTTCTTTTGAATGACTGGCAGTGTTGCGCAACAACATTCTCTGCATTGCTGAGAAAAAAAAGTTTATAAGCATTCTGCATTCTATTCATCAATTTATATGGTAAGTCAAATTCACATTCAATCATGTTTGTCAGTAAAAGAGGTTCATAGCACTTGTAGGTCCTCAATACTTTATTGTGGGGTCCTCCGTGTGAAGAGAATTTCTTTCCATATGATAGTTTAATGAATCACTTTATAATGCTCATGCCAGTTCACCCTAGACTTTGACTCCCTTCAAGGCTGACAAAGCCTGCTTTAGATAGTTGTGCCAGGAATTTGTCATCAGAAGAAATTGCTGCCTTTGAGGCTGGATTTTTTTGTCTTAAGTTCGTAATTAGGGTACTTCATGGAGAGAAGCTCATTTAACCTGTTCTACTGTACTCTGTATGTGAAACTCTGATAATCCAGATCGTTTTGTTGAGGATACTCTGGTATTTTGCATCAACAACCTACATTGAAAAAGGTCCAAATGTTCTGACTAGTTCAGTGAACATTTCCATTACACCTTCTACTTACCTTCCACTCATAACTACAAATAGTAACCAAGTAATTGACTGCTGATATCTCATCCTCCTGTTTGTCCTCCTCTCCCAGGACAATTGATCAAGTCGTGCTCTGACATCATAAAGCTACAGATAGATGTCATCTGACATGAGGGCAAATCAATTCCCTAGCAATCAATAGGATGTATTTGAGGATGACGTGGTGGGAGGCGTGGCACATCAAAGCATTTCTGGGCTAGAGGGGATTGGCTGACCATACTGCTAAGCGCCACATGGACACCAGATGCCATACGCTTTGTGCAGCGGACCCGTGCAGTGGGCACGCCAAAAGCAAGCCCGTCTGCGGCCGTTCGGGGCCAGAGGCCACGACTCCTATCCGTCTCCCTTCCCACATTGAGGTACAGCCCCAACTCTTTACTCAAGTTAAGGGGAACTACTCTCGCTTCTTGCGACTCTTCCTGGAACCTAGCAGACCAACATACCACCTGCTCACATTGCGGGTTTCAACTCCACCCCACCGCTTCAGCCAAAAAAACACAGCAAAGCATGTACCTTCTAAATTGCAGGTCATTCCCTAAACATTCCTTAGAAATCTCCATGTTTTTAGAAGAGTTAAACCCAGACGTTTTATTTCTGACAGACGTGGCTCCATGCAGTCAGAACCTCACATCATCCAAGCCCTTCCCCATGGGTATCAAATACTACGTGGAGACCGCACAACGGGAAGGGGAGGTGGTTTAGCAGTCATCTATAAAGACTATTATGGGTGTCGCAGCACCCCCAGCCCCATACCAGACTGTGAAAGTCTTCCATTCGCCATAGACTTCTCCCCCACCAGCCCATAATCGGGGATGCTTTTATAACACCCACCTGGAACCCTGGGGCAATTCTTTAACACCCTTCCATCCACCATAGTGAACTTGGCCTACAGCCCATCTAATTTCACCCTCCTAGGGGACTTTAATATCCATTTTGATGACTCCACAGACCACACTGCCCATGAAGTCTCTCAGCGCTCACATTTCAACGACTAGTGCCTAAACCTACCCATACTAAAGGCCATCTCCTTGTTCCCGTCTTTAGCAACAGTCCAGATCTCCGAGTAGGAAATCCCTCTCCCCTTCCATGGACAAACCACTTCCTTAACCCCCTCTCCTGGCTCACTCCAGAAACCCACCCCTCCACCTCCACAGTAATTCGTAAAGATGAAAACTGGTCAAAACTCCCCCAAGCTGAATGGCTGGCAGGTCTTGAAAAATCTAAACCACCCAGCATTTCTGACCCCACTCTAGCCAACGAGAACTATAACAATTGGATCTCCGACTCACTAGACTCTGTACTCTCCATCAAATGCACTGAACCTAAACTCCGCACTGGGACCGCCCCTTGGTACTCCTCGGAACTACGTGATAGGAAACGTATCTGCAAAAAGCTGGAAAGGAAATGGCGTCTGGACAACTCTCCTTCCAGAAAAATCGCATATAGAGCAGCGATTAAAATCTACATGTCCGAAATTAAACTTTCGCAGTCGAACTGTTTCAAAAAGAAGATTGACGCAGCTGCCTCAAGGCCCAAGGAAATATACTGCATTGCGAAAACCCTACTTAAGCTCCCAGAAAGGCTCCAAAACCCCCTGAATCCACAAACTCACTGTACCAACTTAGCAGAGTTCTTCTTCCACAAAATAGAAGCAATCTACACCTCCTTTCCCCCACCCCAGACCCCGCTCACCAATCCTTCCGAACCAGGGCCTCACTCTATCACTTTCCTTTTTTGGACCCCACCAAACTAGAATCTATCATGCACCAGGTAAAATCCGGCTCCCCAATAACCCAGCACCCCCACGTACCTTACTCTCAGTCACTGGCCACATCTACCCACTATCCTTGATCTACTTAATGCATCCCTATCTGCCGGCACTGTCCCGCTTCCCTGGAAGTGAGCCATGGTCAGAGCCCTCCTCAAAAAACCAAATCTGGATTAAAACAGCCCTACCAATTACCGACCAATCTCCCTGCTACCTTGGCTAAGTAAGATCCTAGAGAAACATGCCAACATGGTTCTGGCAGACTTCCTAAAATCCAACCACTTACTGGACCCCACCCAGACGGGTTTCTTCCCCCTCTATGGGACTGAAACCGCCTTAGTCACAGTGACAGAGGAGGCCATGAGGATTTTAGCCCAAGGAGGCTCTGCAGCTATCATCCTCATTGACCCAAGTGCTGCCTTCGACACTATGAGCCACAACATCTTACTACTTTGACTTAGCAGTTTGGGAATCTCAGGAAGGGCAATCGCATGGCTCAAATCCTTCCTCTCCGACCGCTCCTTCCAGGTTTTTGAGGGCGACTGCACCTCCCCCAGCAAGTCTCCTGGCTACAGTGTATCGCATGGCTCTTCCTTAAGCCCTACGCTTTTTAACATATACATGAGCCCTCTAGCCAAGATCGTCCACCCCTTCTGGGTAAAAATGATCACCTACGCGGACAATACTCAGCTAGTGGTGGCTCCCAATCCACAGCATGCCACCCCCAATTGCCTGAAGATCTGCTTAAAATCAGTTACAGAGTGGATAACAAATTGAACGTTGACAAAACGGAGCTCATGCTCCTAGGTAACCCCACCAACATTATCATTGACACCTTGTGGCCTACCTGCCTGGGACCTGCCCCCGTGCCTAAAGACACAATAAATAACCTGGGCATTTAGTTAGATAAGTCCCTTAATGTTAACTGCCAAACAGTTAAACTTTCAGCTACCTGCATTGGCCTACTCAGGTTTCTGTGTAAAATCCTCCCCTTGCTGCCCTTCCATGCAAGACAGATAATGAATGGTCCGGGGTCTCATTCTGTCTCGTCTGGATTTTGGGAATGCCCTTTACTTAGGAGACCCAGAGGCCACCCTGAACAAACTCCAGATCATTCAAAATTGTGCAGCCAGAACCCTCCTTCAGATCCCCCGCCGATTCGTGGTTAAACCCAGGTTGAAGGACCTCAATTGGCTCTCAATAAGGGAAAGAGTCTAATTTATGGCACTGTGCATCGTCCATAGAGCCTTCTGGGGAACAGGCGCTGTCATCAACCAATCTCTGATTACCGCCTACCACCCAAACAGACAGCTCAGATCTGCATCTTCCTTCCTCGCACTGGTGCCTAGGATTAAGAGAGCCAGATGTGGGGGTTGCTCGTTCTCCCACAACACGACTAGGCTTTGGAACTCCCTTCCCCTCCAGCTGCGATCAATGCCCAAACTACTTTCCTTCCACAAATACCTAAAAACCCTGCTTTTTAACATACCAGAATAGCTTTCAACTGTGTATCCATATGCGTTTTGTCTGCAGCGCTAGGACGCCTGAGGGTAACTACCGCGCTCGACAAATGGTCTTTTCATTTCATTTAATTTCATTTAATTTAATTTATCTTGGTATTGCAATGTGTAGCAGTGTAGACTGGATGCCCAACTGAACCTTGATATGGTGAGATGAAAGAAATGAGGGGACTATTTGAGGCACATATATTTGTATGAAGCTGTGGTTGATCATAATATTCTCAACTTTTCTTTGCTGCAAAGGAATTTGAGAGAATTAACATGTTCCAATGTGTTATTCATAATTTTTGTAACTCTCAATAAGTGTAGCATAAACCTTCCTCTCAAATTATCTGACTTAATTGCTATGAATTACAGTGAGAGGGGTACAATTTCACTTGCCTGGCAATATTATCATATCCATCTCCTAACTTAGAGGGTAGAGTTGGGTAGAGTGCGCTAGTAAATGAGGCATGGCATTGAGAGGCGTGTGCTAGGTGGAAAACTCAAATTGAGATTTGAATTTTAAGTAAGCTGTTGATTTCTCACAAGATTTCAGACCCCATCAAACATATCAGTTAATGCCTTATAAAAATCAGTTTTTTGTTGTATTCTACTAGTTTGAAATTATTCAATTCCTAACAATGGTAGATGCAACAGTGGACTTTTCCAGCAGTGGCAGGGTTTCACAAGAACATTTCTCTGCATTGCTAAGACAAATAAAATAAAAAGTTTATCATGGTATTGAAATGGGTAGCAGGGCAGCAGGACGCCCAGCTGAGGACAAATATGGTGATATGAAATAAACTAGGCCATTATTTGAGACGTACACATTTGTTTGAAGGTGCGGTTGATCATAACATTCTGGAGTTCTCTATAGGTTTACTGATAGGGATGGGCTAAAATGAAGATGTTAGAATCTGTTAGTCCTAGTTTTTAATATTCCCACTAACTGTAGCATAAACCTTCACCCCTTAAATGATCAGATCACTGAATTGCTATTGGTGTACCATGATCTAAAAGAATTCCAGTGAGAAAGGTGCACTGTCACTTGGCTGCCAAAGAGATCTGTCTGTATACGCCCTCATATAGTTGCTAGAGTTGTGTCGAGAGTGGAAGAAAATGAGGCCTAGGATTGAGAGAAGAATGCCAGGTTGAGAATAAAATTGAGGTTTGAATTTTTAGTGATCTTTGAATTTTCACAATATCCCAGCCATAAAATAATTATTAACGCTTGATAAAACATTTATTTTGTAGTGTTGCATTAGCTTGGAAATATTCAAGTTCTACTAGGGGACTTTTCAATCTACGGATTATACTGAATGGCCATCAGAGGCAGGGTTGCAGAGGAGAATTTCTCTGAGTTGCAGAGACAAAAAAAAAATACAAAAAAACTCCATCAGCTTCGGCATGCCTCTATCAATTTACATGGTAAGTCAAACTCATTTAATCATTTTGCTGTCATTGAAAGAAGTTCATTGCATCTGATGGCTCTCAGTACCTTTTAGTGGGGTCTTCCACATAAATAGAACTTTTCAAGATGGTAGCAACAGACATGACGCTATGGTAATCATGATAGTTTATCAAAAACTTTGACTGTCTACGTGCCCGACAAAACCTTTTTTAGATACTTGCGCTGGCAATATGTCCTCAGAGTTAATTACCTTCTTTCAGGCTGGAATGAGTTGTCTTAAGTTAGAGCAATTAACTTCATTACACATGGATGAAAGCTATTTAACCTGTTTCCCTGTATTCTGAGTATGGAAGTCTGATAGTCCAGATGGACTGCTGTTTAAAGAGTGTTCTCCTAATGTTAGCCCACTTTAAATAGGAGTGCAATGCTTTCAATGGTGCAGAGTTTTGTCCCATTGTATCTCCTACTTGCCTGCAGTCATAATGACAGAAAGTTACCTAGTAGGTCATTGCTGATGTCTCCTCGTCCTGTACAATTCTCATCCAGGGCGATACATCATAAAGTTACAGCAGTATGTAATTTGACATGATGGCAAATCAGTTGCCTGTGAAGATGGACTGCTTTTTAAAAAGGGGGTTCTTGTACCTCCAGCACCCTTTCAAATGGGGAGCCCAATGTTTTCAATGTTGCAGAGTCCTTTCCCATTACACCTCCTACTTGGCCTGCAGTCATAATTGCAGAGCGTTACCTAGTGCATAATTCCTAATGCATCATTGTTTTGTGTAATGTCACCCAGGACGATTGGTCAACTGGTGCCCTGACATCATAAAGCTACAGCAGAATGTCATCTGACCTGAGGGCAAGCAAGAGGATATATTTATCATGTTATTGAAATCGGTAGCAGGGTAGCTAGGACTCACAGCTGAAAGGCAAAGATCCTGAGATGAGCAAAACAAGGGCATTATTTGAGACTTATTCATTAGTTTGAAGGTGTCGGTGATCATAGTATTCTCAGGTTCTCTATAGGTTAACTGATAGGGATGTGCAAGAATGAAGATGTCCGAATCTGTGGTTTATAGATTTTCTCTTTACCACTAACGGTAGCATAAACCTTCCTCCATAAACTTCTCTGATCCATTAATGGTCATTGGTGTACTATTGATGGAGCAAGGTTTCGCACAATTAGCGACTTGCTTGTATTCATGAACCTCGAATAACTTTAACTATGTAATCAACCTGTTTCGTGTTACTAATATTGCACATTTTTCACTACACGGGGGTCCCAGAGTAGCTTGCTTATGTAAATATTAATCCTAATACGCTTGTTCATTAAAATAGCCGCTGCTACGTGGGAAATTAGCCTGCGCATGCGTCGGTCATACCCATGTGATGGTGAGGCACTCGCAGTTCTGGTGGGAATTTATTGCTCATGTGCAATGCACTTAAAACGGCTGCTTTGTGTTCTCACATGCTCTGAGCTTGCATTGCTGCTTTAGCAAAGCTGTTTGTTCTGCACTTACCCTAATGCAATAGTTATTATAAAGTAACGGATATAGTATAGCCATTTCATGGTATACAGTGTAATCTTTTATTCTGTGTTTCTAAATTGTTTTCGCTTGCTTTTCATGTATTGTATTCTTTGGGCCTGGGAGGTGCTTACTAACCCATCTTTGAAGTCCGTATGGTACCAGTCATGTGATGGGGGAAAAGAAAGCCATGCAGCAGTGGAACCCAGCCAGCTGGCAGCCTCTCCCAAGATGCTCCTGGGAACCGACCTGTAACCCAGCAGGACGAAGCTGACTGTGCCTGAAATTGCTACACTTGTAATAAACTGCTGTGTACTCTATTGTTCTCTGTAAGACATATGCCATGGGAAACTAAAATGTAAGGGGTGGGTACGAAAACTGAATATTAAGCCTGAGAAAGTCTAAAATGTAGGTGGTGTGATGACTTAACCTCCTCCTTTGTCCAATCAGAATTTGGGGATCCTTACACTTGCAACATTGGGGGCTGGTACACTGACCCGAAAAACAGTATAACTAGCCTAGGTTTAGCTAGAGAATTTGCCCGACTTTTCCGAATAGCTGACCTGTCACTGACCCAACGCACTCTATAGGTGACTGAACTCAGAGAGCTGTGGAGCACTCTGTCCGTATTTTCCACAGACTCAGATGGGGTTTTGGGGAACCTTAAGTGCTGGCGAAGCACTTTGCTGGGAGATTCGAAAATCCAATCAGGGTTACTGGGAGATTCCTTGCAGAGAGGGAGTAGCACAGGCGTTGCAACCGAAGCTGCGGGTGTTGGTCATACCCTTTGGTGAACCCGGTCCTCGTCCAAGTTCTGGGGTTATCCTGTCCCGACTGTCCATGAGCTGTACCTGCTCGCCTACTGGCAACCTAAGTCCTTGAGGGTGCTTTCCCGTCTTTCCAAACTGACCCGTGGCCTGGGTTGGTCTTCATTCTATCCTAGGTAAATATAAGTCTGTGTGGGTGTTTGTTTATCTAAAATTTCTTTCCTCTCATCTCGAATAAAGCATAATTGCATACGTTCCTTTTCCTCCCTGTCTCTATGAATGAGATTTTCATGTACTATTTGTCTATTAGCATGTTCCACTTTTCTACCTACCTTTAGTCAAATGCACATTGTGTTCTTATATAGTTTAGGTTCCATTCTTACCCTCCCTATAGAGAATAAGCAGTTCTGGATAAATCAAATTGCATAAGTTGCGATTCCTTTGAACCGTTAGGGAATTTCGAAAGTCTACTTTGATTAGCATGTACCCTTTCCTTACCCGCCTTTAGTGAAGTTGTGAAAGTCTGTTGATCTAAAATAGCGTGTTCCTTATTTTCTTCTTCCCTTTAATTTCCGATTTCTAAATGATTCTTTGCCTCATTCATAGCTATACGATATTTCTAATTCTAGTTATAGACAGTTTGATCTGTGTCAATCTTAGGCTCATGGCATATGATGATGATGATTAGATAAAGATTTTCAAAACTTCCTGAGTTTGTGGTTATTATAAAGAGTACAAACAATATTGAAACTATATTGTATTGTGTTGTCTACTTACTCCACAGCTAGCTCCTTGATCCATTGTGATCTTGGGTACCTGTGACGAGGATTGGTAAGTCAGGTACACGGAAATAATCCGAAAGGAACTGAATTGCTGGTAGTAGTGTGTAGGTTACCTGATTAAAGTGTTCAATATTTTTATGGGCCCAAGTGTGCATATTTGGTAAGAAAATTAGTCGTGTGACCTGCGCGCTCTATCACATTAACCTAAAAGAATTGCAGTGAGCAGGGTCTGCTGTCACTTGGATAGCAATTAGATATTTTTATCTATGTTCTAATATAGATGCTAAAGTTGTATAAAGAGTGGTAGCAACGGAGGCTTAGGATGGAAAGGTATGCTAGGTTGAAAATAAAATTGAGATTTGAATTCTATTTGAGCTATGTATTTTCACCATGTTACAGACGTCATAGTACTGATTGATAACCATTTACCAAAAACTGAGTGTTGTTGTGGTGCATTAGTTGGGTAATATTCAAGTTCTGTTAATAGACTAACAGTGAACTTTTCCATTTGCAGAATATATTGAATGACCAGCAGAGGGAGTGTTGCAGAAGAACATTTCTCAGAGTTGCTGAGAGAAAAAAAAATCTTCAGCAGCCCTCTGCTCCATTTAACAATCTACATGGTGAGTCACTCTAAATTTATCATTTTGCTGGTCCTTAAAAAAAGTGCATAGCATGTGACGGCTCTCTGCTCCTTTTAGTGGCGTCTTCCGCATGAATATTATTCATCAAGACTGAAGCGATATGGATGGCGCTAGGGGCATCATGATAGCTTTTCAAAGACTTTTACTGTCTACAAGGCTGACAATCATACTTTCATTACTTGTGCTAGTAATATGTCATCAGAGTAAATTAATGTCTTTGAGGCTGTAATGAGGTGTCCTATATTAGAGCAATTGACTTACTCTCACATGGGGAGAAGCTATTTTAACGTTCCTCCCTTCACACTGAAAGTGGGACTCTTATACTCAAGAAGGGTTGCTCTTTAGGATACTCTGTGTTCTTGTACCTCCAGCCCGCTTTCAAATGGGGAGCCCAATGTCTTCAATGTTGAAGAGTCCTTTCCAATTACACCTCCTACTTGGCCTGCAGTAATAATTTCAGAGCGTTACCTAGTGCGGAATTCCTAATGCCTCCTTGTTCTGTGTAATTGTCACCCATGACGATTGGTCAAATGGTGCCCTGACATCATAGAGCTACAGCAGGATGTCATCTGACATGAGGGCCAGCAATAGGATACATTTATCATGTTATTGAAATGGGTAGCAGAAAGGCAAAGATGGCGAGACGAGCAAAAGAAGGGCATTATTTGAGACTTAATTATTTGTTTGAAGGTGTCGGTGATCACAATATTCTCAGGTTCTCTATAGGTTAACTGATAGGGATGTGCAAGAATGAAGATGTCTGAATCTGTGGTTCATATTTTTTCTCATTACCACTAACTGTAGCATAAACCTTCCTCCATAAACTTATCAGATCCCTTAATGGTCATTGGTGTACTCTAACCTAAAAGAATTGCAGTGAGCAGGGTACGCTGTCACTTGGATTTCAATTAGATATTTTTATCTACATTCTAATATAGATGTTAAAGTTGTATAAAGAGTGGTAGCAACGGAGGCTTAGGATGGAAAGGTATGCTAGGTTGAAAATAAAATTGAGATTTGAATTCTTTGAGCTATGTATTTTCACCATGTTACAGACGTCATAGTACCGATTGATAACTCTTTACCAAAAACTGATTGTTGTGTTGCATTAGTTTGGTAATATTCAAGTTCTGTTAATAGACTAACAGTGAACTTTTTAATTTGCAGAATATATTGAATTACCAGCAGAGGCAGTGTTGCAGAAGAAAATTACTCAGAGTTGCTTGGGACAAAAAAATATTTCATTAGCCCTCTGCTTCATGTACCAATTTTCATGGTGAGTCAAACTCTCAATTTATTATTTTGCTTGTCCTTAAAAAAAGTTCATAGCATGTGACGGCTCTCTGCTCCTTTTAGTGGAGTCTTCCGCATGAATATTATTTATCAAGACTGAAGCGATATGGATGGAGCTAAGGGCATCATGATAGCTTTTCAAAGACGTTTACTGTCTACAAGGCTGACAATCATACTTTCATTACTTGTGCTAGTAATAGGTCATCAGAGTAAATTAATGTCTTTGAGGCTGGAATGAGGTGTCCTATATTAGAGCAATTGACTTACTCTCGCATGGAAAGAAGCTATTTTAACCTTCCTCCCTTCAAACTGAAAGTGGGACTCTTATACTCAAGAAAGTTGCTCTTTAGGATACTCTGTGTTCTTGTACCTAGGGCTCCCTTTCAAATGGGGAGCCCAATGTCTTCAATGTTGCAGAGTCCTTTCCCATTACACCTCCTACTTGGCCTGCAGTCATAATTGCAGAGCGTGACCTAATGCGGAATTCCTAATGCTTCATTGTTCTGTGTAATTGTCACCATGACGATTGGTCAAATGGTCCCCTAACATCATAAAGGTACAGCAGGATGGCATCTGACATGAGGGCTAGCAATAGGATACATGTATCACGTTATTGAAATGGGTAGCAGGGTAGCCAGGACTCCCAGATGAATGGCAAAGATGGTGTGATGATCAAAAGAAGTGCAAGTGCATTATTTGAGACTTATTCATTTGTTTGAAGGTGTCGATGATCACAATATTCTCAGGCTCTCTACAGGTTAACTGATAGGGATGTGCAAGAATGAAGATGTCCGAATCTGTGGTTCATAGTTTTTCTCATTACCACTAACTGTAGTATAAACCTTCCTCCATAAACTTATCCGATCCCTTAACCCCTTCGACGCTGATGACGGAGTGGTTCCGTCATCCGCATCGGTTGGGCTGTGCTGATGAGTGAACTGCTCCGTCATCAGCACAGCCCTCGGGGGAGCGCTGGCGATCGATCCTTGTGCTATTACCTGGAGTGGCAGCGGAAGACTTTCCGCTGCCACCCCCTAGCCCCCCCCACGCTTCCTGGTGACGTCAGCGCGCACAGCGCGCGCCAGCGTCATCAGAAAGCGCTGGATGCGCTGGAAGCCATTTGTTTCCAGCGCGTCCAGCGGGAAGGGTGAGTCTTTGTTGCTCCGGTGAGGCGGGGGGCCCGTTTCTTGGTACCTTCAGGCATCGGGGGGGGGGGGAAACTGTGTTTCCTCTCCCCTGATGTCCCAATGCACAGCATTCCTGGTGCACGATTGCGCACAGCGTCACGATCGTGCACCAGGAATGCCCCACTAGACACCAAGGATTGCTTGTGTATTTTTTTGTGTGCAGGAAGCGAACCCTTGGGCAAGAGTCGCTTCCTTAGGGGGCCAAATTACTTTACAGACTTTTCTGCCCCCCCTGGGGCAGATTGGCTGTTTTTTTGGCCGATCTGCACCCAGGTGGGGCAGAAAAGCCCACTAGACACCAGGGATGGTTTTTAATTTATAAAGGAAGCGACCCCTTGGGTAAGTGTCGCTTCCTAGTGACCCACAATTTTTTTTTAGACTTTTCTGCCCCCCCTGGGGGCAGTTTGGCCATTTTTTGGGCCTAATCTGGACCGGGGGGGGGAGGCAGAAAAGCCCACTAGACACCAGGGAAGTTATTTAATTTATGAAGGAAGCGACCCCTTGGGTAAGGGGCGCTTCCTAGGGTCCAAACATTTTTTTTGACTGTTCTGCCCCCCCCCCCCCTGGGGGCAGATCGGCTGTTTTTTATACCGTGTCTGGACCCAGGGGATAGAAAAGCCCACTAGTCTCCAGGGATTGTTTTTTTTTATAGGAAGCTACCCCTTGGCCAAGGGTCGCTTCCTTGGGCCCGTTTGTTATCAAAAGTATGTTCTGCTGTGTCTTTATTTGGCCTCTCTGCCCTACGTAGGGTTGCTTCCAGGGGGCCCACGTTTATAATGATTTATATTCAGCCCCCCATGGGGACAGACACCCCATTTGTGACATACCCCGTGACATAGCCTGTTGTAATGTGTGTTGTTTTTGTTTCTTCTAATGTGTTGTTTTATTTTCTCTTTAGATTGTTGCAGTGTGCAGTTTCCGTTACTGGTGGTTCTGTTGTTCTGCTGTTTGTGTAGTTGCATGTGTTTGGTAAGAGACCTTTTTTTGTTCAATTGTAATGTAACAAAGTGTGTAATAATACGAGTATGTTAGGTTTCTGTTTTTTGTGATTGTAAAACATGTTTTGCATTTGTTCTTGATGTGTACTTCTGTAGATGTAAGTTTTTTTTTCTTCTTTCTAGTGGGATATTGTTGCCTATTTGCTGTGTCTTTGCAGAGTAGGTGCTGGGGTGTGTAGTTGTCTCTTGTAAGTGAATTGTATATTTTTTCAATATATAGATATTTGTGATAAAGGCTTACATTTTTTTACTCACTTTGCACAGTGTTGGGGTTGTTGAGTTTTTTCTGCAGACTCCTTTATTTGTAAGGATAATGGCTAGCCGCCGGATTACTGCTCAGCAAGTTATTGGAATGCTTTTTGATTCTTCCTCTGAACATGGTCCAGAGACTGACTCTGATTCTGAGCCAGAGGTGGGAGGTGAAGATTCAGGTAGTGAGTTTTATCTACACATGGCTTCATCTGATGATGAAGATACTTTTGGTGTGGATGAAGGGCCTGTGGTTGCGGAGGACATTGCTGTGCCAATAGTGCAGCAAGAGGCATCTGGGCTGCAGCCTGGGGCTGCTAGGCTTCCAGTTGGTGTAGTGAGACAAGAGGCAGCTAGGCGGCAGCCTGCGGCTGCAAGACTTGACGTTGAAAGTTCTGATCTCTGGGTTGCACCATGCATTGTGCAGCCGGCATTGCCTGAATTTACTGGTGTTCCAGGGTATAGGGTGAACACTGAAAACTTTTTACCAATTGATTTTTTCAAGTTGTTTATGGATGATTTGTTTTTGGCAGAGATTGTAGAGCAGACTCATTTGTATGCAGCATTTTTTTTGAGGGTGAACAGTGCCAGCCTTAAGCCCCACGCTAGAGCTACCCGGTGGACTTCCACAAATTTGGAGGAGATGAAAAAGTTTTTGGGTTTAACTTTTTTTGATGGGCTTGCTTAGGAAACCATCAATGGCTTCATATTAGTCTACTAGTCCCTTGATGGCAACAGCTATATTTCCGGCAGTCATGAGTCGTGATAGGTATTTGCTTCTGATTCGGATGATGCATTTTATTGACAATAGTTCTGCTTTGGCACGAGATCACCCTGATTATGACCATCTTTTCAAGATTCGACCTGTCATTGATCATTTCGTTGATCGATTTCCTGAGATCTTTTATCCTAGGAAAGAAATTGCAGTGGATGAGTCTTTGCTGTTGTTCAAGGGCCGCTTGGTATTTCGGCAATACATTCCTAGTAAGAGGGCACGCTATGGAATTAAGCTTTATATGCTGTGTGACAGTCGGACCGGATATGTCTATAATTTCAGGGTGTACACCGGTAAGGAATCCAGGATTAACCCCCCTTGGTTGTCCGTCGACTTTTGGAGTGACTGAGAAAATTGTGTGGGAACTTGGTCGAGTATTTTTTAACAAAGGCCATCATTTATATGTAGATAACTTCTACACTGGTGTGCGGTTGTTCAGGGAATCGGCCAAAGTGGACACTGTTGCTTGTGGCACAATCCACTCAAACCGTAAAGGTTTCCCAAAAGAACTGGTTTGTCAAAAACTGGCTCGGGGACAGTGCAGTGCATTGCGTTGTGAGGAGCTTCTAGCTGTAAAGTTTTCAGACAGGAGAGATGTCTACATGTTGACTTCCATACATGATGAAAGCACTGAACCGGTGACTGTTTGGGGTCAGGTTGCAGAAGCGCGCAAACCTGTGTGCATTTTTGACTATAATAAGCACATGGGTGGTGTTGACAGAGTAGATCAGAGGTTGGAACCGTATGCTGTTCTTCGTAAGGCTTACATTTGGTACAAGAAGTTGGCTATCCATCTTTTCCACTTGGCAACCTTTAATGCTTTTGTTGTGTTACAGAAATCTTGTCCCCAGACAAAGATGACTTTTGTAAAGTTTCAGGAGTCTGTAATAGGCAGCCTTGTTTTAGTGGAACAGGCAAGCGTTCCTAGATTTGGAGTGGTGGAGGATGTTGCCAGATTGAAAGATCGCCACTTTCCTGATCAAATTCCTCCTACAACCACAAAAGACTTTCCCAGTTGGAGATGTAGAGTCTGTTGGCGTAGAGGTTTGCGGAAGGAAGTTCGTATGTATTGCCCCGACTGCCCTTCAAACCGTGGGCTGTGTGTACCTGCTTGTTTTAGATTGTACCACACGCAAAATAATTTTTGGAGCATCCATGAGTGTTAAAGTGAACTGGTTGGTCTTTATTATTTAAAACTTATTGTTCAGTTTCAAAGTTGGCATTTGTGTAGTGTTTTTAGATGTAGTTGTTGTGTTAGTAGATTTGTATCAATTTGCAATTTTATTTAAAAAAAATAAAATAAAGTATGATGTTGGTTTGCGTGTAGTGTCCATTGTCTGAAGGGGTGTGCATGGTTTGGCACTTGGCTGGCGGTGTCTGTGGACTGGTGCTTGTCTGGCGGTGTCCATGGACTGGTGCTTGGCTGGCGGTGTGCGTGGTCTGTTGTTTGGATGGCAGTGTGCGTGGTCTTGCGCTTGCCTGGTGGTGTGTTGGATTGGTGCTTGGCTGGTGGTGTGCCTGGACTGGTGTTTGGCTGGTGGTGTGCATGGTCTTGCACTTGCCTGTTGGTGTGTTTGGATTGGTGCTTGGCTGGTGGTGTGCGTGGACTGGTGCTTGGCTGGCGGTGTGTGGGAAGTGACTTAATGCTGGTTACTACACACAGTGCTGGTTGAGCACCCACTCCATGTAATCCATGAGTTTGTGTAGGTGCTGTGTCAGGAATGTGGGCGTGTGAAAGTGATGGGCCCTTGATTGGCGTTGTCTGCTGGTGGAAGTGTAGTAATGTGATGGGTCCGCGGCTGGCAGTGTGAATGTTTTGTATGTGTCATATGTATGAAAGGTGTATGAATGGCCTGTAAAGCGGTTGGTGCCTTGTCGTGGCTTTACAGCTCACGAGCTGTGAGTCAATGGTTCAGTTTCTTGTCCTTTCCATTATTAACAGTGTATTTCATTTTTTGTGATATCATTTGCTAATACATTGGTATATACTGAACCATCACTCACCCTCGTGCCAAATCCAACCAGTATGTGTGTGTTTGAAAACTTGATGTCTCTGTATTTTTTTTTTTTTAAGCAGGACGCACCTTGTTACTTTTTTTGTAAATGTTGTGATGTGTTGCTTTTGTTCCTGGTGGTGTGAATGGTCTTCTGTGTGTCAGGTATGAAAGGTGTGTGAATGGGCTGTAAAGCGGTTGGTGCCGTGAAGTGGCTTTACAGCTCACGAGCTGCAAGTCATTGGTTCAGTTTTTTGTCCATGTAATTGACAGTGCATTTCATTTTTGTGAAATCTCTTGTTAATAAAATTATATAAACTGAACCATCACTCGCCCTCGTGCCAAATCCAACCAGTATGTGTGTGTGTTTGAGGAATAGATGGCTGTGTAGGGATCTTGTTTTTCTTAGTCTCCGTGCCAAGGAGTACATTCCGCTTACGAATAACCTGCCAATTGTAGATATTTTTGAAAACCCAAGGGACTACATGGTGATGTCTCTCTGGTGAAATCTAGTAATTAGTTGTATCCACAATATCCTGCAATACTCAGTGTCCGTCATATTTTCCTTGCAATATTGCGCACAAATTGTCAAGCTGCACAAGTAAACCACTAATTTTGTCAAACCTAATTGGTTTAGCTAGGGGCGGTCACAAGGGTTTTTCACTCCTTCCTTGGTTGCCATCTAGGGAAACCTAGCATACCCACACATTTTTGGAAAGTAGACATCCGGGAGCTTTCAAGGGGAACATTTATGTGTTTGGAAGTGTGGCATCACTGGGCTCACACACATTTCCACCCACCCAGCGTTCCCCCAGGTCTCCCTGAAAAAATGGTACCTCACTTGCCTGGGTCTGACAGGAAACAGCGCAAAACGCAACATGGTCGCACCTCAATTTTGCAGTGAAAATGTGCCCTTTTTTGGCAAAGAGCCTACCTTTCGTTTTTGAACCCTAGCTCTGCCGGCACCTAGTGAAACTTAGCAAATCTATACATTTTTAAAAACTAGACACCCAGGGTAATTCATGATGGAGTGACTCGACTGCCGTCCACCAGGTTCTGTTACCCAGAATCCCTTGCAAAGCTAAAATATTTACAAAAAGAACGCATTTTCCTCACATTTCTGTTAGAAAGTTCTAGAATCTGCATGGATCAAAAAATTTCCACCCACCCAGCAATCCCCAGGTCTCCCAAAAAAATGGTACCTCACTTGCGTGGGTAGGCATAGTGGCTGCAAGAGGAAAAGACCCAAATCATATGGTGGAGACTCAAATTTTACCTATAGCAAAACTATCTTGTTTTTGGGGGGGGACCTGAGTTTTTGGCCCGGGGCTCGGCGGCCATCTTTGGAAACTAACCAACCCAAACAGTTTTGCAAAGTAGACACCCGGGGGAGTCCTGGGAGGTATAGCATGCGTGGATGCCCCAATGTTTTCCTACCCAGAATTCCTTGCAAACCTTTAAATTAGGTAAAAAAAACACTTTTCCATACATTTGTTAGTGGGATCTCTGTGCCGACACAAATATCCTACCACCATGCGTTCCCCTTGTTCCTCTGAGTAGAATGATACCTCACTTGTGTGGGTGGGCCAAAGCGGAACAGGCCAAAAATTTACTTTTAAGAAATTGTAGTTTTTGGGGCTGTCAAATTAACCACATAGAATTCTACTGTTTTAGGGTCATCCTAGTCAGAGGCCTTTGGCCCACCCACACAAGTGAGGTATCATTTTACTCGGGAGAATAAGGGGAATGCTGGGTGGTAGGTTATTTGTACCGGCATGGACATCCCACGAACAAATGTATGGAAAAGTCAGTTTTTTACATAAGTTTAAGGTTTGCATGGAATTCTGGGGAGGAAACCGTTAGGGGACCCACGCATGCCATACCTCCCTGGACTCCCCCGGATATCTAATTTTCAGAACTGTTTGGGTTTGGTATTTTCCAAAGATGGCCGCCGAGCCCCGGGCCAAAAACTCAGGCCCCCCCCCAAAAACAAGGTAGTTTTGCTAAAGGTAAAATTTGAGTCTCCACCATATGATTTTGGGAGAGTGGAACTCCGGTTCCCCTCTCCCAAAAAAAAAAATAGTTTTGCTAAAGGTATTTTTTAAGTCTCCACCGTACGATTTGGCCCTTTTCCTTTTGCAGCCACTATGCCTACCCACGCAATTGAGGTAAAATTTTTATCAGGAGACCTGGGGCAATGCTGGGTGGGAGGAAATTTGTGTGTGCCCAGTGATGCCACGCTTTCCCACACAGAAATGTGTGAAAAATCAGATTTTCTTTAGATATAGTTGAGGTTTGCAAGGGATTCTGGGTAAAGGGACGTTGGAGGATTCACGCAAGCCATACCTCCTTGGAAGCCCCCGGGTGTCTACTTTTCAAAAATGTGTGGGTTTGGTAGGTTCCCCTAGATGGCCGCCTAGCACGGGGCCAAAAATGCAGGTAACCCTACTTGCAAAAGCTGTTGGTTTTCACATAGGCAACCTACAGTGTTTACCTAGATGGCTGTCTAGGACAGGGCCAAAAACCCAGGTAACACCCCTTGCAAAAGTTGGATGGTTTTGACATAGGCAATTTGCCTATGGGAAAACCAACAGCTTTTGCAAGTGGGTTTACCTGCAATTTTGGCCCCGTGCTAGGCGGCCATCTTTGGAAACTACCAAACCCAAACAGTTCTGAAAACTAGACACCCAGGGGAGTCCAGGGAGGTATGGCATGTGTGGGTCCCCCAACGTTTTCCTACCCAGAATTCCATGCGAACCTTAAACTTGTGTTAAAAAAACACTTTTCCATACATTTGTTCGTGGGATCTCTGTGCCGGCACAAATTACCTACCACCCAGCGTTCCCCTTGTTCTCCCGAGTAAAATGATACCTCACTTGTGTGGGTGGGCCAAATATCTTGTGACTAGGATGACCCTAAAACAGTAGAATTCTATGTGCTTAATTTGGCATTCCCTAAAACTACAATTTCTTAAAACTACATTTTTGGCCTGTTCCGCTTGGGCCCACCCTCACAAGTGAGTTATCATTTTACTCGAGGGAACAAGGGGAACGCATGGTGGTAGGATATTTGTGTCGGCACTGAGATCCCACGAAAAAATATATGGAAAAGTGTTGTTTTACCTAATTTTAAGGTTTGCAAGGAATTCTGGGTAGGAAAACGTTGGGGGACCCACGCATGCCATGCCTCCCTGGACTCCCCCGGGTATCTACTTTGCAAAACTGTTTGGGTTTGGTAGTTTCCAAAGATGGCCGCCGAGCCCAGGGCCAAAAACTCAGGCCCCCCCCAAAAACTAGGTAGTTTTGCTAAAAGTAAAATTTAAGTCTCCATCATACGATTTGGGCCTTTTCCTCTTGCAGCCACTAGGCCTACCCACGCAAGTGAGGTACCATTTTTATCGGGAGACCTGGGGGAACGCTGGGTGGGTGGAAATGTGTTGATCCATGCATATTCCAGAACTTTCCACCACAGAAATGTGAGGAAAATGCGTTTTTTTGTAAATGTTTTAGATTTGCAAGGGATTCTGGGTAACAGACCCTGGTGGGAGGCAGTCGAGTCACCCCGTCCTGAATTCCCCTGGGTGTCTAGTTTTCAAAAATGTATAGGTTTGCTAGGTTTCCTTAGGTGCCGGCAGAGCTAGGGTTCAAAAACAAAAGGACTTTTCCATTTGCAGACTATATTGAATGACCAGCAGAGGGAGTGTTGCAGAAGAAAATTTCTCAGAGTTGCTGAGAGAAAAAAAAAAAACTTCAGCAGCCCTCTGCTTCATTTAACAATTTACATGGTGAGTCAAACTCTAAATTTATCATTTTGCTGGTCCTTAAAAAAAGTGCATAGCATGTGACGGCTCTCTGCTCCTTTTAGTGGCGTCCTCCGCATGAAAATTATTTATCAAGACTGAAGCCATATAGATGGCGCTAAGGGCATCATGATAGCTATTCAAAGACGTTTACTGTCTACAAGGCTGACAATCATACTTTCATTGCTTGTGCTAGTAATAGGTCATCAGAGTAAATTAATGTCTTTGAGGCTGGAATGAGGTGTCCTATATTAGAGCAATTGACTTTCTCTCACATGGGGAGAAGCTATTTTAACCTTCCACCCTTCACACTGAAAGTGGAACTCTTATACTCAAGAAGGGTTGCTCTTTAGGATACTCTGTGTTCTTGTAAGTCCAGCCCCCTTTCAAATGGGGAGCCCAATTTCTTCAATGTTGAAGAGTGCTTTCCCATTACACCTCCTACTTGGCCTGCAGTCATAATTTCAGAGCGTTACCTAGTGCGGAATTCCTAATGCCTCCTTGTTCTGTGTAATTGTCACCCATGACGATTGGTCAAATGGTGCCCTGACATCCTGACATTATAAAGCTACAGCAGGATGTCATCTGACATGAGGGCCAGCAATAAGATACATTTATCATGTTATTTAAATGGGTGGCAGGGTAGCCTGGACTTCCAGCAGAAAGGCAAAGATGGCGAGACGAGCAAAAGAAGGGCATTATTTGAGACTTAATTATTTGTTTGAAGGTGTCGGTGATCACAATATTCTCAGGTTCTCTATAGGTTAACTGATAGGGATGTGCAAGAATGAAGATGTCCGAATCTGTGGTTCATAGTTTTACTCATTACCACTAACTGTAGCATAAACCTTCCTCCATAAACTTATCAGATCCCTTAATGGTCATTGGTGTACTCTAACCTAACAGAATTGCAATGAGCAGGGTACGCTGTCACTTGGATAGCAATTCAATATTTTTATCTACATTCTAATATAGATGCTAAAGTTGTATAAAGAGTGGTAGCAACGGAGGCTTAGGATGGAAAGGTATGCTAGGTTGAAAATAAAATAGAGGTTTGAATTCTTTTTGAGCTATGTATTTTCACCATGTTACAGATGTCATAGTACTGATTGATAACCATTTACCAAAAACTGATTGTTGTTGTGGTGCATTAGTTTGGTAATATTCAAGTTCTGTTAATAGACTAACAGTGGACTTTTCCATTTGCAGACTATATTGAATGACCAGCAGAGGGAGTGTTGCAGAAGAAAATTTCTCAGAGTTGCTGAGAGAAAAAAAAAACTTCAGCAGCCCTCTGCTTCATTTAACAATTTACATGGTGAGTCAAACTCTAAATTTATCATTTTGCTGGTCCTTAAAAAAAGTGCATAGCATGTGACGGCTCTCTGCTCCTTTTAGTGGCGTCTTCCGCATGAAAATTATTTATCAAGACTGAAGCCATATAGATGGCGCTAAGGGCACCATGATAGCTATTCAAAGACGTTTACTGTCTACAAGGCTGACAATCATACTTTCATTACTTGTGCTAGTAATAGGTCATCAGAGTAAATTAATGTCTTTGAGGCTGGAATGAGGTGTCCTATATTAGAGCAATTGACTTTCTCTCACATGGGGAGAAGCTATTTTAACATTCCACCCTTCACACTGAAAGTGGGACTCTTATACTCAAGAAGGGTTGCTCATTAGGATACTCTGTGTTCTTGTACCTCCAGCCCCCTTTCAAATGGGGAGCCCAATATCTTCAATGTTGAAGAGTGCTTTCCCATTACACCTCCTACTTGGCCTGCAGTCATAATTTCAGAGCGTTACCTAGTGCGGAATTCCTAATGCCTCCTTGTTCTGTGTAATTGTCACCCATGACGATTGGTCAAATGGTGCCCTGACATCATAAAGCTACAGCAGGATGTCATCTGACATGAGGGCCAGCAATAGGATACATTTATCATGGTATTGAAATGGGTAGCAGGGTAGCCTGGACTGCCAGCAGAAAGGCAAAGATGGAGAGACGAGCAAAAGAAGGGCATTATTTGAGACTTAATTATTTGTTTGAAGGTGTCGGTGATCACAATATTCTCAGGTTCTCTATAGGTTAACTGATAGGGATGTGCAAGAATGAAGATGTCCGAATCTGTGGTTCATAGTTTTACTCATTACCACTAACTGTAGCATAAACCTTCCTCCATAAACTTATCAGATCCCTTAATGGTCATTGGTGTACTCTAACCTAACAGAATTCCAATGAGCAGGGTACGCTGTCACTTGGATAGCAATTAGATATTTTTATCTACATTCTAATATAGATGCTAAAGTTGTATAAAGAGTGGTAGCAACGGAGGCTTAGGATGGAAAGGTATGCTAGGTTGAAAATGAAATTGAGATTTGAATTCTTTTTGAGCTATGTATTTTCACCATGTTACAGACGTCATAGTACTGATTGATAACCATTTACCAAAAACTGATTGTTGTTGTGGTGCATTAGTTTGGTAATATTCAAGTTCTGTTATTAGACTAACAGTGGACTTTTCCATTTGCAGACTATATTGAATGACCAGCAGAGGGAGTGTTGCAGAAGAAAATTTCTCAGAGTTGCTGAGAGAAAAAAAAAAAAACTTCAGCAGCCCTCTGCTTCATTTAACAATTTACATGGTGAGTCAAACTCTAAATTTATCATTTTGCTGGTCCTTAAAAAAAGTGCATAGCATGTGACGGCTCTCTGCTCCTTTTAGTGGCGTCCTCCGCATGAAAATTATTTATCAAGACTGAAGCCATATAGATGGCGCTAACGGCATCATGATAGCTATTCAAAGACGTTTACTGTCTACAAGGCTGACAATCATACTTTCATTACTTGTGCTAGTAATAGGTCATCAGAGTAAATTAATGTCTTTGAGGCTGGAATGAGGTGTCCTATATTAGAGCAATTGACTTTCTCTCACATGGGGAGAAGCTATTTTAACCTTCCACCCTTCACACTGAAAGTGGGACTCTTATACTTTATACTCAAGAAGGGTTGCTCTTTAGGATACTCTGTGTTCTTGTACCTCCAGCCCCCTTTCAAATGGGGAGCCCAATGTTTTCAATGTTGAAGAGTGCTTTCCCATTACACCTCCTACTTGGCCTGCAGTCATAATTTCAGAGCGTTACCTAGTGCGGAATTCCTAATGCCTCCTTGTTCTGTGTAATTGTCACCCATGACGATTGGTCAAATGGTGCCCTGACATCCTGACATTATAAAGCTACAGCAGGATGTCATCTGACATGAGGGCCAGCAATAAGATACATTTATCATGTTATTTAAATGGGTGGCAGGGTAGCCTGGACTTCCAGCAGAAAGGCAAAGATGGCGAGACGAGCAAAAGAAGGGCATTATTTGAGACTTAATTATTTGTTTGAAGGTGTCGGTGATCACAATATTCTCAGGTTCTCTATAGGTTAACTGATAGGGATGTGCAAGAATGAAGATGTCCGAATCTGTGGTTCATAGTTTTACTCATTACCACTAACTGTAGCATAAACCTTCCTCCATAAACTTATCAGATCCCTTAATGGTCATTGGTGTACTCTAACCTAACAGAATTGCAATGAGCAGGGTACGCTGTCACTTGGATAGCAATTCGATATTTTTATCTACATTCTAATATAGATGCTAAAGTTGTATAAAGAGTGGTAGCAACGGAGGCTTAGGATGGAAAGGTATGCTAGGTTGAAAATAAAATAGAGGTTTGAATTCTTTTTGAGCTATGTATTTTCACCATGTTACAGATGTCATAGTACTGATTGATAACCATTTACCAAAAACTGATTGTTGTTGTGGTGCATTAGTTTGGTAATATTCAAGTTCTGTTAATAGACTAACAGTGGACTTTTCCATTTGCAGACTATATTGAATGACCAGCAGAGGGAGTGTTGCAGAAGAAAATTTCTCAGAGTTGCTGAGAGAAAAAAAAAAACTTCAGCAGCCCTCTGCTTCATTTAACAATTTACATGGTGAGTCAAACTCTAAATTTATCATTTTGCTGGTCCTTAAAAAAAGTGCATAGCATGTGACGGCTCTCTGCTCCTTTTAGTGGCGTCTTCCGCATGAAAATTATTTATCAAGACTGAAGCCATATAGATGGCGCTAAGGGCATCATGATAGCTATTCAAAGACGTTTACTGTCTACAAGGCTGACAATCATACTTTCATTACTTGTGCTAGTAATAGGTCATCAGAGTAAATTAATGTCTTTGAGGCTGGAATGAGGTGTCCTATATTAGAGCAATTGACTTTCTCTCACATGGGGAGAAGCTATTTTAACATTCCACCCTTCACACTGAAAGTGGGACTCTTATACTCAAGAAGGGTTGCTCATTAGGATACTCTGTGTTCTTGTACCTCCAGCCCCCTTTCAAATGGGGAGCCCAATATCTTCAATGTTGAAGAGTGCTTTCCCATTACACCTCCTACTTGGCCTGCAGTCATAATTTCAGAGCGTTACCTAGTGCGGAATTCCTAATGCCTCCTTGTTCTGTGTAATTGTCACCCATGACGATTGGTCAAATGGTGCCCTGACATCATAAAGCTACAGCAGGATGTCATCTGACATGAGGGCCAGCAATAGGATAAATTTATCAGGTTATTGAAATGGGTAGCAGGATAGCCTGGACTGCCAGCAGAAAGGCAAAGATGGAGGGACGAGCAAAAGAAGGGCATTATTTGAGACTTAATTATTTGTTTGAAGGTGTCGGTGATCACAATATTCGCAGGTTCTCTATAGGTTAACTGATAGGGATGTGCAAGAATGAAGATGACCGAATCTGTGGTTCATAGTTTTTCTCATTACCACTAACTGTAGCATAAACCTTCCTCCATAAACTTATCAGATCCCTTAATGGTCATTGGTGTACTCTAACCTAACAGAATTGCAATGAGCAGGGTACGCTGTCACTTTGATAGCAATTCAATATTTTTATCTACATTCTAATATAGATGCTAAAGTTGTATAAAGAGTGGTAGCAACGGAGGCTTAGGATGGAAAGGTATGCTAGGTTGAAAATAAAATAGAGGTTTGAATTCTTTTTGAGCTATGTATTTTCACCATGTTACAGACGTCATAGTACTGATTGATAACCATTTACCAAAAACGGATTGTTGTTGTGGTGCATTAGTTTGGTAATATTCAAGTTCTGTTAATAGACTAACAGTGGACTTTTCCATTTGCAGACTATATTGAATGACCAGCAGAGGGAGTGTTGCAGAAGAAAATTTCTCAGAGTTGCTGAGAGAAAAAAAAAAACTTCAGCAGCCCTCTGCTTCATTTAACAATTTACATGGTGAGTCAAACTCTAAATGTATCATTTTACTGGTCCTTAAAAAAAGTGCATAGCATGTAACGGCTCTCTGCTCCTTTTAGTGGCGTCTTCCGCATGAAAATTATTTATCAAGACTGAAGCCATATAGATGGCGCTAAGGGCATCATGATAGCTATTCAAAGACGTTTACTGTCTACAAGGCTGACAATCATACTTTCATTGCTTGTGCTAGTAATAGGTCATCAGGTTAAATGAATGTCTTTGAGGCTGGAATGAGGTGTCCTATATTAGAGCAATTGACTTTCTCTCACATCGGGAGAAGCTATTTTAGCCTTCCTCCTTTCACACTGAAAGTGGGACTCTTCTACTCAAGAAGGGTTGCTCTTTAGGATACTCTGTGTTCTTGTACCTCCAGCCCCCTTTCAAATGTGGAGCCCAATGTCTTCAATGTTGAAGAGTGCTTTCCCATTACACCTCCTACTTGGCCTGCAGTCATAATTTCAGAGCGTTACCTAGTGCGGAATTCCTAATGCCTCCTTGTTCTGTGTAATTGTCACCCATGACGATTGGTCTAATGGTGCCCTGACATCATAAAGCTACAGCAGGATGTCATCTGACATGAGGGCCAGCAATAGGATACATTTATCATGCTATTGAAATGAGTAGCAGGGTAGCCAGGACTGCCAGCAGAAAGGCAAAGATGGCGAGACGAGCAAAAGAAGGGCATTATTTGAGACTTAATTATTTGTTTGAAGGTGTCGGTGATCACAATATTCTCAGGTTCTCTATAGGTTAACTGATCGGGATGTGCAAGAATGAAGATGTCCGAATCTGTGGTTCATAGTTTTCCTCATTACCACTAACTGTAGCATAAACCTTCCTCTATAAACTTATCAGATCCCTTAATGGTCATTGGTGTACTCTAACCTAACAGAATTGCAATGAGCAGGGTACGCTGTCACTTGGATAGCAATTAGATATTTTTATCTACATTCTAATATAGATGCTAAAGTTGTATAAAGAGTGGTAGCAATGGAGGCTTAGGATGGAAAGGTATGCTAGGTTGAAAATAAAATAGAGGTTTGAATTCTTTTTGAGCTATGTATTTTCACCATGTTACAGACGTCATAGTACTGATTGATAACCATTTACCAAAAACTGATTGTTGTTGTGGTGCATTAGTTTGGTAATATTCAAGTTCTGTTAATAGACTAACAGTGGACTTTTCCATTTACAGACTATATTGAATGACCAGCAGAGGGAGTGTTGCAGAAGAAAATTTCTAAGAGTTGCTGAGAGAAAAAAAAAAAACTTCAGCAGCCCTCTGCTTCATTTAACAATTTACATGGTGAGTCAAACTCTAAATGTATCATTTTACTGGTCCTTAAAAAAAGTGCATAGCATGTGACGGCTCTCTGCTCCTTTTAGTGGCGTCTTCTGCATGAAAATTATTTATCAAGACTGAAGCCATATAGATGGCGCTAAGGGCATCATGATAGCTATTCAAAGACGTTTACTGTCTACAAGGCTGTCAATCATACTTTCATTACTTGTGCTAGTAATAGGTCATCAGATTAAATGAATGTTTTTGAGGCTGGAATGAGGTGACATATATTAGAGCAATTGACTTTCTCTCACATGGGGAGAAGCTATTTTAACCTTCCTCCCTTCACACTGAAAGTGGGACTCTTATACTCAAGAAGGGTTGCTCTTCAGGATACTCTGTGTTCTTGTACCTCCAGCCCCCTTTCAAATGGGGAGCCCAATGTCTTCAATGTTGAAGAGTGCTTTCCCATTACACCTCCTACTTGGCCTGCAGTCATAATTTCAGAGCGTTACCTAGTGCGGAATACCTAATGCCTCCTTGTTCTGTGTAATTGTCACCCATGACGATTGGTCAAATGGTGCCCTGACATCATAAAGCTACAGCAGGATGTCATCTGACATGAGGGCCAGCAATAGGATAAATTTATCAGGTTATTGAAATGGGTAGCAGGGTAGCCTGGACTGCCAGCAGAAAGGCAAAGATGGCGAGACGAGCAAAAGAAGGGCATTATTTGAGACTTAATTATTAGTTTGAAGGTGTCGGTGATCACAATATTCGCAGGTTCTCTATAGGTTAACTGATAGGGATGTGCAAGAATGAAGATGACCGAATCTGTGGTTCATAGTTTTTCTCATTACCACTAACTGTAGCATAAACCTTCCTCCATAAACTTATCAGATCCCTTAATGGTCATTGGTGTACTCTAACCTAACAGAATTGCAATGAGCAGGGTACGCTGTCACTTTGATAGCAATTCAATATTTTTATCTACATTCTAATATAGATGCTAAAGTTGTATAAAGAGTGGTAGCAACGGAGGCTTAGGATGGAAAGGTATGCTAGGTTGAAAATAAAATAGAGGTTTGAATTCTTTTTGAGCTATGTATTTTCACCATGTTACAGACGTCATAGTACTGATTGATAACCATTTACCAAAAACGGATTGTTGTTGTGGTGCATTAGTTTGGTAATATTCAAGTTCTGTTAATAGACTAACAGTGGACTTTTCCATTTGCAGACTATATTGAATGACCAGCAGAGGGAGTGTTGCAGAAGAAAATTTCTCAGAGTTGCTGAGAGAAAAAAAAAAAACTTCAGCAGCCCTCTGCTTCATTTAACAATTTACATGGTGAGTCAAACTCTAAATGTATCATTTTACTGGTCCTTAAAAAAAGTGCATAGCATGTGACGGCTCTCTGCTCCTTTTAGTGGCGTCTTCCGCATGAAAATTATTTATCAAGACTGAAGCCATATAGATGGCGCTAAGGGCATCATGATAGCTATTCAAAGACGTTTACTGTCTACAAGGCTGACAATCATACTTTCATTACTTGTGCTAGTAATAGGTCATCAGAGTAAATTAATGTCTTTGAGGCTGGAATGAGGTGTCCTATATTAGAGCAATTGACTTTCTCTCACATGGGGAGAAGCTATTTTAACATTCCACCCTTCACACTGAAAGTGGGACTCTTATACTCAAGAAGGGTTGCTCATTAGGATACTCTGTGTTCTTGTACCTCCAGCCCCCTTTCAAATGTGGAGCCCAATGTCTTCAATGTTGAAGAGTGCTTTCCCATTACACCTCCTACTTGGCCTGCAGTCATAATTTCAGAGCGTTACCTAGTGCGGAATTCCTAATGCCTCCTTGTTCTGTGTAATTGTCACCCATGACGATTGGTCTAATGGTGCCCTGACATCATAAAGCTACAGCAGGATGTCATCTGACATGAGGGCCAGCAATAGGATACATTTATCATGCTATTGAAATGAGTAGCAGGGTAGCCAGGACTGCCAGCAGAAAGGCAAAGATGGCGAGACGAGCAAAAGAAGGGCATTATTTGAGACTTAATTATTTGTTTGAAGGTGTCGGTGATCACAATATTCTCAGGTTCTCTATAGGTTAACTGATCGGGATGTGCAAGAATGAAGATGTCCGAATCTGTGGTTCATAGTTTTCCTCATTACCACTAACTGTAGCATAAACCTTCCTCTATAAACTTATCAGATCCCTTAATGGTCATTGGTGTACTCTAACCTAACAGAATTGCAATGAGCAGGGTACGCTGTCACTTGGATAGCAATTAGATATTTTTATCTACATTCTAATATAGATGCTAAAGTTGTATAAAGAGTGGTAGCAATGGAGGCTTAGGATGGAAAGGTATGCTAGGTTGAAAATAAAATAGAGGTTTGAATTCTTTTTGAGCTATGTATTTTCACCATGTTACAGACGTCATAGTACTGATTGATAACCATTTACCAAAAACTGATGGTTGTTGTGGTGCATTAGTTTGGTAATATTCAAGTTCTGTTAATAGACTAACAGTGGACTTTTCCATTTACAGACTATATTGAATGACCAGCAGAGGGAGTGTTGCAGAAGAAAATTTCTCAGAGTTGCTGAGAGAAAAAAAAAAAACTTCAGCAGCCCTCTGCTTCATTTAACAATTTACATGGTGAGTCAAACTCTAAATGTATCATTTTACTGGTCCTTAAAAAAAGTGCATAGCATGTGACGGCTCTCTGCTCCTTTTAGTGGCGTCTTCTGCATGAAAATTATTTATCAAGACTGAAGCCATATAGATGGCGCTAAGGGCATCATGATAGCTATTCAAAGACGTTTACTGTCTACAAGGCTGTCAATCATACTTTCATTACTTGTGCTAGTAATAGGTCATCAGATTAAATGAATGTTTTTGAGGCTGGAATGAGGTGACATATATTAGAGCAATTGACTTTCTCTCACATGGGGAGAAGCTATTTTAACCTTCCTCCCTTCACACTGAAAGTGGGACTCATACTCAAGAAGGGTTGCTCTTTAGGATACTCTGTGTTATTGTACCTCCAGCCCCCTTTCAAATGGGGAGCTCAATTTCTTCAATGTTGAAGAGTCCTTTCCCATTACACCTCCTACTTGGCCTGCAGTCATAATTTCAGAGCGTTACCTAGTGCGGATTTCTTAGTGCCTCCTTGTTCTGTGTAATTGTCACCCATGACGATTGGTCAAATGGTGCCCTGACATCCTGACATCATAAAGCTACAGCAGGATGTCATCTGACATGAGGGCCAGCAATAAGATACATTTATCATGTTATTTAAATGGGTGGCAGGGTAGCCTGGACTGCCAGCAGAAAGGCAAAGATGGCGAGACGAGCAAAAGAAGGGCATTATTTGAGACTTAATTATTTGTTTGAAGGTGTCGGTGATCACAATATTCTCAGGTTCTCTATAGGTTAATTGATCGGGATGTGCAAGAATGAAGATGTCCGAATCTGTGGTTCATAGTTTTCCTCATTACCACTAACTGTAGCATAAACCTTCCTCCATAAACTTATCAGATCCCTTAATGGTCATTGGTGTACTCTAACCTAACAGAATTGCAATGAGCAGGGTACGCTGTCACTTGGATAGCAATTAGATATTTTTATCTACATTCTAATATAGATGCTAAAGTTGTATAAAGAGTGGTAGCAACGGAGGCTTAGGATGGAAAGGTATGCTAGGTTGAAAATGAAATTGAGATTTGAATTCTTTTTGAGCTATGTATTTTCACCATGTTACAGACGTCATAGTACTGATTGATAACCATTTACCAAAAACTGATTGTTGTTGTGGTGCATTAGTTTGGTAATATTCAAGTTCTGTTATTAGACTAACAGTGGACTTTTCCATTTGCAGACTATATTGAATGACCAGCAGAGGGAGTGTTGCAGAAGAAAATTTCTCAGAGTTGCTGAGAGAAAAAAAAAAAAAACTTCAGCAGCCCTCTGCTTCATTTAACAATTTACATGGTGAGTCAAACTCTAAATTTATCATTTTGCTGGTCCTTAAAAAAAGTGCATAGCATGTGACGGCTCTCTGCTCCTTTTAGTGGCGTCTTCCGCATGAAAATTATTTATCAAGACTGAAGCCATATAGATGGCGCTAAGGGCATCATGATAGCTATTCAAAGACGTTTACTGTCTACAAGGCTGACAATCATACTTTCATTACTTGTGCTAGTAATAGGTCATCAGAGTAAATTAATGTCTTTGAGGCTGGAATGAGGTGTCCTATATTAAAGCAATTGACTTTCTCTCACATGGGGAGAAGCTATTTTAACCTTCCACCCTTCACACTGAAAGTGGGACTCTTATACTCAAGAAGGGTTGCTCTTTAGGATACTCTGTGTTCTTGTAAGTCCAGCCCCCTTTCAAATGGGGAGCCCAATGTCTTCAATGTTGAAGAGTGCTTTCCCATTACACCTCCTACTTGGCCTGCAGTCATAATTTCAGAGCGTTACCTAGTGCGGAATTCCTAATGCCTCCTTGTTCTGTGTAATTGTCACCCATGACGATTGGTCAAATGGTGCCCTGACATCATAAAGCTACAGCAGGATGTCATCTGACATGAGGGCCAGCAATAGGATAAATTTATCAGGTTATTGAAATGGGTAGCCTGGACTGCCAGCAGAAAGGCAAAGAAGGAGGGACGAGCAAAAGAAGGGCATTATTTGAGATTTAATTATTTGTTTGAAGGTGTCGGTGATCACAATATTCTCAGGTTCTCTACAGGTTAACTGATAGGGATGTGCAAGAATGAAGATGACCGAATCTGTGGTTCATAGTTTTTCTCATTACCACTAACTGTAGCATAAACTTTCCTCCATAAACTTATCAGATCCCTTAATGGTCATTGGTGTACTCTAACCCAACAGAATTGCAATGAGCAGGGTACGCTGTCACTTTGATAGCAATTCGATATTTTTATCTACATTCTAATATAGATTCTAAAGTTGTATAAAGAGTGGTAGCAACGGAGGCTTAGGATGGAAAGGTATGCTAGGTTGAAAATAAAATAGAGGTTTGAATTCTTTTTGAGCTATGTATTTTCACCATGTTACAGACGTCATAGTACTGATTGATAACCATTTACCAAAAACGGATTGTTGTTGTGGTGCATTAGTTTGGTAATATTCAAGTTCTGTTAATAGACTAACAGTGGACTTTTCCATTTGCAGACTATATTGAATGACCAGCAGAGGGAGTGTTGCAGAAGAAAATTTCTCAGAGTTGCTGAGAGAAAAAAAAAAAACTTCAGCAGCCCTCTGCTTCATTTAACAATTTACATGGTGAGTCAAACTCTAAATGTATCATTTTACTGGTCCTTAAAAAAAGTGCATAGCATGTGACGGCTCCCTGCTCCTTTTAGTGGCGTCTTCCGCATGAAAATTATTTATCAAGACTGAAGCCATATAGATGGCGCTAAGGGCATCATGATAGCTATTCAAAGACGTTTACTGTCTACAAGGCTGACAATCATACTTTCATTACTTGTGCTAGTAATAGGTCATCACAGTAAATTAATGTCTTTTAGGCTGGAATGAGGTGTCCTATATTAGAGCAATTGATTTTCTCTCACATGGGGAGAAGCTATTTTAACCTTCCACCCTTCACACTTAAAGTGGGACTCTTATACTCAAGAAGGGTTGCTCATTAGGATACTCTGTGTTCTTGTACCTCCAGCCCCCTTTCAAATGGGGAGCCCAATATCTTCAATGTTGAAGAGTGCTTTCCCATTACACCTCCTACTTGGCCTGCAGTCATAATTTCAGAGCGTTACCTAGTGCGGAATTCCTAAAGCCTCCTTGTTCTGTGTAATTGTCACCCATGACGATTGGTCAAATGGTGCCCTGACATCCTGACATCATAAAGCTACAGCAGGATGTCATCTGACATGAGGGCCAGCAATAGGATACATTTATCAGGTTATTGAAATGGGTAGCAGGGTAGCCTGGACTGCCAGCAGAAAGGCAAAGATGGAGAGACGAGCAAAAGAAGGGCATTATTTGAGACTTAATTATTTGTTTGAAGGTGTCGGTGATCACAATATTCTCAGGTTCTCTATAGGTTAACTGATAGGGATGTGCAAGAATGAAGATGTCCGAATCTGTGGTTCATAGTTTTACTCATTACCACGAACTGTAGCATAAACCTTCCTCCATAAACTTATCAGATCCCTTAATGGTCATTGGTGTACTCTAACCTAACAGAATTGCAATGAGCAGGGTACGCTGTCACTTGGATAGCAATTCGATATTTTCATCTACATTCTAATATAGATGCTAAAGTTGTATAAAGAGTGGTAGCAACGGAGGCTTAGGATGGAAAGGTATGCTAGGTTGAAAATAAAATAGAGGTTTGAATTCTTTTTGAGCTATGTATTTTCACCATGTTACAGACGTCATAGTACTGATTGATAACCATTTACCAAAAACTGATTGTTGTTGTGGTGCATTAGTTTGGTAATATTCAAGTTCTGTTAATAGACTAACAGTGGACTTTTCCATTTGCAGACTATATTGAATGACCAGCAGAGGGAGTGTTGCAGAAGAAAATTTCTCAGAGTTGCTGAGAGAAAAAAAAAAACTTCAGCAGCCCTCTGCTTCATTTAACAATTTACATGGTGAGTCAAACTCTAAATTTATCATTTTGCTGACCTTAAAAAAAGTGCATAGCATGTGACGGCTCTCTGCTCCTTTTAGTGGCGTCTTCCGCATGAAAATTATTTATCAAGACTGAAGCCATATAGATGGCGCTAAGGGCATCATGATAGCTATTCAAAGACGTTTACTGTCTACAAGGCTGAAAATCATACTTTCATTGCTTGTGCTAGTAATAGGTCATCAGGTTAAATGAATGTCTTTGAGGCTGGAATGAGGTGACATATATTAGAGCAATTGACTTTCTCTCACATGGGGAGAAGCTATTTTAACCTTCCTCCCTTCACACTGAAAGTGGGACTCTTATACTCAAGAAGGGTTGCTCTTTAGGATACTCTGTGTTCTTGTACCTCCAGCCCCCTTTCAAATGGGGAGCCCAATGTCTTCAATGTTGAAGAGTGCTTTCCCATTACACCTCCTACTTGGCCTGCAGCCATAATTTCAGAGCGTTACCTAGTGCGGAATACCTAATGCCTCCTTGTTCTGTGTAATTGTCACCCATGACGATTGGTCAAATGGTGCCCTGACATCATAAAGCTACAGCAGGATGTCATCTGACATGAGGGCCAGCAATAGGATACATTTATCAGGTTATTGAAATGGGTAGCAGGGTAGCCTGGACTGCCAGCAGAAAGGCAAAGATGGCGAGACGAGCAAAAGAAGGGCATTATTTGAGACTTAATTATTAGTTTGAAGGTGTCGGTGATCACAATATTCTCAGGTTCTCTATAGGTTAACTGATAGGGATGTGCAAGAATGAAGATGTCCGAATCTGTGGTTCATAGTTTTTCTCATTACCACTAACTGTAGCATAAACCTTCCTCCATAAACATATCAGATCCCTTAATGGTCATTGGTGTACTCTAACCTAACAGAATTGCAATGAGCAGGGTACGCTGTCACTTGGATAGCAATTAGATATTTTTATCTACATTCTAATATAGATGCTAAAGTTGTATAAAGAGTGGTAGCAACGGAGGCTAAGGATGGAAAGGTATGCTAGGTTGAAAATGAAATTGAGATTTGAATTCTTTTTGAGCTATGTATTTTCACCATGTTACAGACGTCATAGTACTGATTGATAACCATTTACCAAAAACTGATTGTTGTTGTGGTGCATTAGTTTGGTAATATTCAAGTTCTGTTATTAGACTAACAGTGGACTTTTCCATTTGCAGACTATATTGAATGACCAGCAGAGGGAGTGTTGCAGAAGAAAATTTCTCAGAGTTGCTGAGAAAAGAAAAAAAAACTTCAGCAGCCCTCTGCTTCATTTAACAATTTACATGGTGAGTCAAACTCTAAATTTATCATTTTGCTGGTCCTTAAAAAAAGTGCATAGCATGTGACGGCTCTCTGCTCCTTTTAGTGGCGTCTTCTGCATGAAAATTATTTATCAAGACTGAAGCCATATAGATGGCGCTAAGGGCATCATGATAGCTATTCAAAGACGTTTACTGTCTACAAGGCTGTCAATCATACTTTCATTACTTGTGCTAGTAATAGGTCATCAGATTAAATGAATGTTTTTGAGGCTGGAATGAGGTGACATATATTAGAGCAATTGACTTTCTCTCACATGGGGAGAAGCTATTTTAACCTTCCTCCCTTCACACTGAAAGTGGGACTCTTATACTCAAGAAGGGTTGCTCTTCAGGATACTCTGTGTTCTTGTACCTCCAGCCCCCTTTCAAATGGGGAGCCCAATGTCTTCAATGTTGAAGAGTGCTTTCCCATTACACCTCCTACTTGGCCTGCAGTCATAATTTCAGAGCGTTACCTAGTGCGGAATACCTAATGCCTCCTTGTTCTGTGTAATTGTCACCCATGACGATTGGTCAAATGGTGCCCTGACATCATAAATCTACAGCAGGATGTCATCTGACATGAGGGCCAGCAATAGGATACATTTATCATGCTATTGAAATGAGTAGCAGGGTAGCCAGGACTGCCAGCAGAAAGGCAAAGATGGAGAGACGAGCAAAAGAAGGGCATTATTTGAGACTTAATTATTTGTTTGAAGGTGTTGGTGATCACAATATTCTCAGGTTCTCTATAGGTTAACTGATAGGGATGTGCAAGAATGAAGATGTCCGAATCTGTGGTTCATAGTTTTACTCATTACCACTAACTGTAGCATAAACCTTCCTCCATAAACTTATCAGATCCCTTAATGGTCATTGGTGTACTCTAACCTAACAGAATTGCAATGAGCAGGGTACGCTGTCACTTGGATAGCAATTCAATATTTTTATCTACATTCTAATATAGATGCTAAAGTTGTATAAAGAGTGGTAGCAATGGAGGCTTAGGATGGAAAGGTATGCTAGGTTGAAAATAAAATAGAGGTTTGAATTCTTTTTGAGCTATGTATTTTCACCATGTTACAGACGTCATAGTACTGATTGATAACCATTTACCAAAAACTGATTGTTGTTGTGGTGCATTAGTTTGGTAATATTCAAGTTCTGTTATTAGACTAACAGTGGACTTTTCCATTTGCAGACTATATTGAATGACCAGCAGAGGGAGTGTTGCAGAAGAAAATTTCTCAGAGTTGCTGAGAGAAAAAAAAAAAACTTCAGCAGCCCTCTGCTTCATTTAACAATTTACATGGTGAGTCAAACTCTATATTTATCATTTTGCTGGTCCTTAAAAAAAGTGCATAGCATGTGACGGCTCTCTGCTCCTTTTAGTGGCGTCTTCCGCATGAAAATTATTTATCAAGACTGAAGCCATATAGATGGCGCTAAGGGCATCATGATAGCTATTCAAAGACGTTTACTGTCTACAAGGCTGACAATCATACTTTCATTACTTGTGCTAGTAATAGGTCATCAGAGTAAATTAATGTCTTTGAGGCTGGAATGAGGTGTCCTATGTTAGAGCAATTGACTTTCTCTCACATGGGGAGAAGCTATTTTAACCTTCCACCCTTCACACTGAAAGTGGGACTCTTATACTCAAGAAGGGTTGCTCATTAGGATACTCTGTGTTCTTGTACCTCCAGCCCCCTTTCAAATGGGGAGCCCAATATCTTCAATGTTGAAGAGTGCTTTCCCATTACACCTCCTACTTGGCCTGCAGTCATAATTTCAAAGCGTTACCTAGTGCGGAATTCCTAATGCCTCCTTGTTCTGTGTAATTGTCACCCATGACGATTGGTCAAATGGTGCCCTGACATCATAAAGCTACAGCAGGATGTCATCTGACATGAGGGCCAGCAATAGGATAAATTTATCAGGTTATTGAAATGGGTAGCAGGGTAGCCTGGACTGCCAGCAGAAAGGCAAAGATGGAGAGACGAGCAAAAGAAGGGCATTATTTGAGACTTAATTATTTGTTTGAAGGTGTTGGTGATCACAATATTCTCAGGTTCTATATAGGTTAACTGATAGGGATGTGCAAGAATGAAGATGTCCGAATCTGTGGTTCATAGTTTTACTCATTACCACTAACTGTAGCATAAACCTTCCTCCATAAACTTATCAGATCCCTTAATGGTCATTGGTGTACTCTAACCTAACAGAATTGCAATGAGCAGGGTACGCTGTCACTTGGATAGCAATTAGATATTTTTATCTACATTCTAATATAGATGCTAAAGTTGTATAAAGAGTGTTAGCAACGGAGGCTTAGGATGGAAAGGTATGCTAGGTTGAAAATGAAATTGAGATTTGAATTCTTTTTGAGCTATGTATTTTCACCATGTTACAGACGTCATAGTACTGATTGATAACCATTTACCAAAAACGGATTGTTGTTGTGGTGCATTAGTTTGGTAATATTCAAGTTCTGTTAATAGACTAACAGTGGACTTTTCCATTTGCAGACTATATTGAATGACCAGCAGAGGGAGTGTTGCAGAAGAAAATTTCTCAGAGTTGCTGAGAGAAAAAAAAAACTTCAGCAGCCCTCTGCTTCATTTAACAATTTACATGGTGAGTCAAACTCTAAATGTATCATTTTACTGGTCCTTAAAAAAAGTGCATAGCATGTGACGGCTCTCTGCTCCTTTTAGTGGCGTCTTCCGCATGAAAATTATTTATCAAGACTGAAGCCATATAGATGGCGCTAAGGGCATCATGATAGCTATTCAAGGACGTTTACTGTCTACAAGGCTGACAATCATACTTTCATTGCTTGTGCTAGTAATAGGTCATCAGGTTAAATGAATGTCTTTGAGGCTGGAATGAGGTGACATATATTAGAGCAATTGACTCTCTCTCACATGGGGAGAAGCTATTTTAACCTTCCTCCCTTCACACTGAAAGTGGGACTCTTATACTCAAGAAGGGTTGCTCTTTAGGATACTCTGTGTTCTTGTACCTCCAGCCCCCTTTCAAATGGGGAGCCCAATGTCTTCAATGTTGAAGGGTGCTTTCCCATTACACCTCCTACTTGGCCTGCAGTCATAATTTCAGAG
Organism: Lissotriton vulgaris; assembly: GCF_964263255.1. Taxonomy (NCBI): domain Eukaryota; kingdom Metazoa; phylum Chordata; class Amphibia; order Caudata; family Salamandridae; genus Lissotriton; species Lissotriton vulgaris. Next base: position 660,861,311 of record NC_141698.1, on the reverse strand, counting down.
CGTTACCTAGTGCGGAATACCTAATGCCTCCTTGTTCTGTCTAATTGTCACCCATGACGATTGGTCAAATGGTGCCCTGACATCATAAAGCTACAGCAGGATGTCATCTGCCATGAGGGCCAGCAATAGGATACATTTATCATGTTATTGAAATGGGTAGCAGGGTAGCCAGGACTGCCAGCAGAAAGGCAAAGATGGCGAGACGAGCAAAAGAAGGGCATTATTTGAGACTTAATTATTTGTTTGAAGGTGTCGGTGTTCACAATATTCTCAGGTTCTCTAAAGGTTAACTGATCGGGATGTGCAAGAATGAAGATGTCTGAATCTGTGGTTCACAGTTTTTCTCATTACCACTAACTGTAGCATAAACCTTCCTCCATAAACTTATCAGATCCCTTAATGGTCATTGGTGTACTCTAACCTAACAGAATTGCTATGAGCAGGGTACGCTGTCACTTGGATAGCAATTTGATATTTTTATCTACATTCTAATATAGATGCTAAAGTTGTATAAAGAGTGGTAGCAACGGAGGCTTAGGATGGAAAGGTATGCTAGGTTGAAAATAAAATAGAGGTTTGAATTCTTTTTGAGCTATGTATTTTCACCATGTTACAGACGTCATAGTACTGATTGATAACCATTTACCAAAAACTGATTGTTGTTGTGGTGCATTAGTTTAATAATAATCAAGTTCTGTTAATAGACTAACAGTGGACTTTTCCATTTACAGACTATATTGAATGACCAGCAGAGGGAGTGTTGCAGAAGAAAATTTCTCAGAGTTGCTGAGAGAAAAAAAAAAAACTTCAGCAGCCCTCTGCTTCATTTAACAATTTACATGGTGAGTCAAACTCTAAATGTATCATTTTACTGGTCCTTAAAAAAAGTGCATAGCATGTGACGGCTCTCTGCTCCTTTTAGTGGCGTCTTCCGCATTAAAATTATTTATCAAGACTGAAGCCATATAGATGGCGCTAAGGGCATCATGATAGCTATTCAAAGACGTTTACTGTCTACAAGGCTGACAATCATACTTTCATTGCTTGTGCTAGTAATAGGTCATCAGGTTAAATGAATGTCTTTGAGGCTGGAATGAGGTGTCCTATATTAGAGCAATTGACTTTCTCTCACATGGGGAGAAGCTATTTTAACCTTCCACCCTTCACACTGAAAGTGGGACTCTTATACTCAAGAAGGGTTGCTCTTTAGGATACTCTGTGTTCTTGTACCTCCAGCCCCCTTTCAAATGGGGAGCCCAATGTCTTCAATGTTCAAGAGTGCTTTCCCATTACACCTCCTACTTGGCCTGCAGTCATAATTTCAGAGCGTTACCTAGTGCGGAATTCCTAATGCCTCCTTGTTCTGTGTAATTGTCACCCATGACGATTGGTCAAATGGTGCCCTGACATCATAAAGCTACAGCAGGATGTCATCTGACATGAGGGCCAGCAATAGGATACATTTATCAGGTTATTGAAATGGGTAGCAGGGTAGCCTGGACTGCCAGCAGAAAGGCAAAGATGGAGAGACGAGCAAAAGAAGGGCATTATTTGAGACTTAATTATTTGTTTGAAGGTGTTGGTGATCACAATATTCTCAGGTTCTATATAGGTTAACTGATAGGGATGTGCAAGAATGAAGATGTCCGAATCTGTGGTTCATAGTTTTACTCATTACCACTAACTGTAGCATAAACCTTCCTCCATAAACTTATCAGATCCCTTAATGGTCATTGGTGTACTCTAACCTAACAGAATTGCAATGAGCAGGGTACGCTGTCACTTGGATAGCAATTAGATATTTTTATCTACATTCTAATATAGATGCTAAAGTTGTATAAAGAGTGGTAGCAACGGAGGCTAAGGATGGAAAGGTATGCTAGGTTGAAAATGAAATTGAGATTTGAATTCTTTTTGAGCTATGTATTTTCACCATGTTACAGACGTCATAGTACTGATTGATAACCATTTACCAAAAACTGATTGTTGTTGTGGTGCATTAGTTTGGTAATATTCACGTTCTGTTATTAGACTAACAGTGGACTTTTCCATTTGTAGACTATATTGAATGACCAGCAGAGGGAGTGTTGCAGAAGAAAATTTCTCAGAGTTGCTGAGAGAAAAAAAAAAAACTTCAGCAGCCCTCTGCTTCATTTAACAATTTACATGGTGAGTCAAACTCTATATTTATCATTTTGCTGGTCCTTAAAAAAAGTGCATAGCATGTGACGGCTCTCTGCTCCTTTTAGTGGCATCTTCCGCATGAAAATTATTTATCAAGACTGAAGCCATATAGATGGCGCTAAGGGCATCATGATAGCTATTCAAAGACGTTTACTGTCTACAAGGCTGACAATCATACTTTCATTACTTGTGCTAGTAATAGGTCATCAGAGTAAATTAATGTCTTTGAGGCTGGAATGAGGTGTCCTATATTAGAGCAATTGACTTTCTCTCACATGGGGAGAAGCTATTTTAACCTTCCACCCTTCACACTGAAAGTGGGACTCTTATACTCAAGAAGGGTTGCTCATTAGGATACTCTGTGTTCTTGTACCTCCAGCCCCCTTTCAAATGGGGAGCCCAATATCTTCAATGTTGAAGAGTGCTTTCCCATTACACCTCCTACTTGGCCTGCAGTCATAATTTCAGAGCGTTACCTAGTGCGGAATTCCTAATGCCTCCTTGTTCTGTCTAATTGTCACCCATGACGATTGGTCAAATGGTGCCCTGACATCATAAAGCTACAGCAGGATGTCATCTGCCATGAGGGCCAGCAATAGGATACATTTATCATGTTATTGAAATGGGTAGCAGGGTAGCCAGGACTGCCAGCAGAAAGGCAAAGATGGCGAGACGAGCAAAAGAAGGGCATTATTTGAGACTTAATTATTTGTTTGAAGGTGTCGGTGTTCACAATATTCTCAGGTTCTCTATAGGTTAACTGATCGGGATGTGCAAGAATGAAGATGTCTGAATCTGTGGTTCATAGTTTTTCTCATTACCACTAACTGTAGCATAAACCTTCCTCCATAAACTTATCAGATCCCTTAATGGTCATTGGTGTACTCTAACCTAACAGAATTGCTATGAGCAGGGTACGCTGTCACTTGGATAGCAATTTGATATTTTTATCTACATTCTAATATAGATGCTAAAGTTGTATAAAGAGTGGTAGCAACGGAGGCTTAGGATGGAAAGGTATGCTAGGTTGAAAATAAAATAGAGGTTTGAATTCTTTTTGAGCTATGTATTTTCACCATGTTACAGACGTCATAGTACTGATTGATAACCATTTACCAAAAACTGATTGTTGTTGTGGTGCATTAGTTTAATAATAATCAAGTTCTGTTAATAGACTAACAGTGGACTTTTCCATTTACAGACTATATTGAATGACCAGCAGAGGGAGTGTTGCAGAAGAAAATTTCTCAGAGTTGCTGAGAGAAAAAAAAAAAAACTTCAGCAGCCCTCTGCTTCATTTAACAATTTACATGGTGAGTCAAACTCTATATTTATCATTTTGCTGGTCCTTAAAAAAAGTGCATAGCATGTGACGGCTCTCTGCTCCTTTTAGTGGCATCTTCCGCATGAAAATTATTTATCAAGACTGAAGCCATATAGATGGCGCTAAGGGCATCATGATAGCTATTCAAAGACGTTTACTGTCTACAAGGCTGACAATCATACTTTCATTACTTGTGCTAGTAATAGGTCATCAGAGTAAATTAATGTCTTTGAGGCTGGACTGAGGTGTCCTATATTAGAGCAATTGACTTTCTCTCACATGGGGAGAAGCTATTTTAACCTTCCACCCTTCACACTGAAAGTGGGACTCTTATACTCAAGAAGGGTTGCTCATTAGGATACTCTGTGTTCTTGTACCTCCAGCCCCCTTTCAAATGGGGAGCCCAATATCTTCAATGTTGAAGAGTGCTTTCCCATTACACCTCCTACTTGGCCTGCAGTCATAATTTCAGAGAGTTACCTAGTGCGGAATTCCTAATGCCTCCTTGTTCTGTCTAATTGTCACCCATGACGATTGGTCAAATGGTGCCCTGACATCAGAAAGCTACAGCAGGATGTCATCTGCCATGAGGGCCAGCAATAGGATACATTTATCATGTCATTGAAATGAGTAGCAGGGTAGCCAGGACTGCCAGCAGAAAGGCAAAGATGGCGAGACGAGCAAAAGAAGGGCATTATTTGAGACTTAATTATTTGTTTGAAGGTGTCGGTGATCACAATATTCTCAGGTTCTCTGTAGGTTAACTGATAGGGATGTGCAAGAATGAAGATGTCCGAATCTGTGGTTCATAGTTTTCTCATTACCACTAACTCTAGCATAAACCTTCCTCCATAAACTTATCAGATCCCTTAATGGTCATTGGTGTACTCTAACCTAACAGAATTGCAATGAGCAGGGTACGCTGTCACTTGGATAGCAATTCGATATTTTTATCTACATTCTAATATAGATGCTAAAGTTGTATAAAGAGTGGTAGCAACGGAGGCTCAGGATGGAAAGGTATGCTAGGTTGAAAATAAAATAGAGATTTGAATTCTTTTTGAGCTATGTATTTTCACCATGTTACAGACGTCATAGTACTGATTGATAACCATTTACCAAAAACTGATTGTTGTTGTGGTGCATTAGTTTGGTAATATTCAAGTTCTGTTAATAGACTAACAGTGGACTTTTCCATTTGCAGACTATATTGAATGACCAGCAGAGGGAGTGTTGCAGAAGAAAATTTCTCAGTTGCTGAGAGAAAAAAAAAAAACTTCAGCAGCCCTCTGCTTCATTTAACAATTTACATGGTGAGTCAAACTCTAAATTCATCATTTTGCTGGTCCTTATAAAAGGTGCATAGCATGTGACGGCTCTCTGCTCCTTTTAGTGGCGTCTTCCGCATGAAAATTATTTATCAAGACTGAAGCCATATAGATGGCGCTAAGGGCATCATGATAGCTATTCAAAGACGTTTACTGTCTACAAGGCTGACAATCATACTTTCATTACTTGTGCTAGTAATAGGTCATCAGAGTAAATTAATGTCTTTGAGGCTGGAATGAGGTGTCCTATATTAGAGCAATTGACTTTCTCTCACATGGGGAGAAGCTATTTTAACCTTCCTCCTTTCACACTGAAAGTGGGACTCTTATACTCAAGAAGGGTTGCTCTTTAGGATACTCTGTGTTCTTGTACCTCCAGCCCCCTTTCAAATGGGGAGCCCAATTTCTTCAATGTTGAAGAGTGCTTTCCCATTACACCTCCTACTTGGCCTGCAGTCATAATTTCAGAGCGTTACCTAGTGCTGAAATCCTAATGCCTCCTTGTTCTGTGTTTTTGTCACCCATGACGATTGGTCAAATGGTGCCCTGACATCATAAAGCTACAGCAGGATGTCATCTGACATGAGGGCCAGCAATAGGATACATTTATCATGTTATTGAAATGGGTAGTAGGGTAGCCAGGACTGCCAGCAGAAAGGCAAAGATGGCGAGATGAGCAAAAGAAGGGCATTACTTGAGACATAATTATTTGTTTGAATGTGTCGGTGATCACAATATTCTCAGGTTCTCTAAAGGTTAACTGATAGGGATGTGCAAGATGAAGATGTCCGAATCTGTGGTTCATAGTTTTTCTCATTACCACTAACTGTAGCATAAACCTTCCTCCATAAACGTATCAGATCCCTTAATGGTCATTGGTGTACTCTAACCTAACAGAATTGCAATGAGCAGGGTACGCTGTCACTTGGATCGCAATTAGATATTTTTATCTACATTCTAATATAGATGCTAAAGTTGTATAAAGAGTGGTAGCAACGGAGGCTCAGGATGGAAAGGTATGCTAGGTTGAAAATAAAATAGAGATTTGAATTCTTTTTGAGCTATGTATTTTCACCATGTTACAGACGTCATAGTACTGATTGATAACCATTTACCAAAAACTGATTGTTGTTGTGGTGCATTAGTTTAATATTATTCAAATTCTGTTAATAGACTAACAGTGGACTTTTCCATTTGCAGACTATATTGAATGACCAGCAGAGGGAGTGTTGCAGAAGAACATTTCTCAGAGTTGCTGAGAAAAAAAAAACTTCAGCAGCCCTCTGCTTCATTTAACAATTTACATGGTGAGTCAAACTCAAAATTTATCATTTTGCTGGTCCTTAAAAAAAGTGCATAGCATGTGACGGCTCTCTGCTCCTTTTAGTGGCGTCTTCCGCATGAAAATTATTTATCAAGACTGACGCCATATAGATGGCGCTAAGGGCATCATGATAGCTATTCAAAGACGTTTAATGTCTACAAGGCTGACAATCATACTTTCATTACGTGTGCTAGTAATAGGTCATCAGAGTAAATTAATGTCTTTGAGGCTGGAATGAGGTGTTCTATATTAGAGCAATTGACTTTCTCTCACATGGGGAGAAGCTATTTTAACCTTCCACCCTTCACACTGAAAGTGGGACTCTTATACTCAAGAAGGGTTGCTCTTTAGGATACTCTGTGTTCTTGTACCTCCAGCCCCCTTTCAAATGGGGAGCCCAATGTCTTCAATGTTGAAGAGTGCTTTCCCATTACACCTCCTACTTGGCCTGTAGTCATAATTTCAGAGCGTTACCTAGTGCGGAATTCCTAATGCCTCCTTGTTCTGTGTAATTGTCACCCATGACGATTGGTCAAATGGTGCCCTGACATCATAAATCTACAGCAGGATTTCATCTGACATGAGGGTCAGCAATATGATACATTTATCATGTTATTGAAATGGGTAGCAGGTTAGCCTGGACTGCCAGCTGAAAGGCAAAGATGGCGAGACGAGCAAAAGAAGGGCATGATTCGAGACTTAATTATTTGTTTGACGGTGTCGGTGATCACAATATTCTCAGGTTCTCTATAGGTTATCTGATAGGGATGTCCAAGAATGAAGATGTCCGAATCTGTGGTTCATAGTTTTTCTCATTACCACTAACTGTAGCATAAACCTTCCTCCATAAACTTATCAGATCCCTTAATGGTCATTGGTGTACTCTAACCTAACAGAATTGCAATGAGCAGGGTACGCTGTCACTTGGATAGCAATTCGATATTTTTATCTACATTCTAATATAGATGCTAAAGTTGTATAAAGAGTGGTAGCAACGGAGGCTTAGGATGGAAAGGTATGCTAGGTTGAAAATAAAATAGAGGTTTGAATTCTTTTTGAGCTATGTATTTTCACCATGTTACAGACGTCATAGTACTGATTGATAACCATTTACCAAAAACTGATTATTGTTGTGATGCATTAGTTTGGTAACATTCAAGTTCTGTTAATAGACTAACAGTGGACTTTTCCATTTGCAGACTATATTGAATGACCAGCAGAGGGAGTGTTGCAGAAGAAAATTTCTCAGAGTTGCTGAGAGAAAAAAAAATAACTTCAGCAGCCCTCTGCTTCATTTAACAATTTACATGGTGTCAAACTCTAAATTTATCATTTTGCTGGTCCTTAAAAAAAATTGCATAGCATGTGACGGCTCTCTGCTCCTTTTAGTGGCGTCTTCCGCATGAAAATTATTTATCAAGACTGAAGCCATATAGATGGCGCTAAGGGCATCATGATAGCTATTTCAAAGACGATTACTGTCTACAAGGCTGACAATCATACTTTCATTACTTGTGCTAGTAATAGGTCATCGGATTAAATGAATGTCTTTGAGGCTGGAATGAGGTGTCCTATATTAGAGCAATTGACTTTCTCTCACATGGGGAGAAGCTATTTTAACCTTCCACCCTTCACACTGAAAGTGGGACTCTTATACTCAAGAAGGGTTGCTCTTTAGGATACTCTGTGTTCTTGTACCTCCAGCCCACTTTCAAATGGGGAGCCCAGTGTCTTCAATGTTGAAGAGTGCTTTCCCATTACACCTCCTACTTGGCCTGCAGTCATAATTTCAGAGCGTTACCTAGTGCTGAATTCCTAATGCCTCCTTGTTCTGTGTAATTGTCACCCATGACGATTGGTCAAATGGTGCCCTGACATCATAAAGCTACAGCAGGATGTCATCTGACATGAGGGCCAACAATAGGATACATTTATCAGGTTATTGAAATGGGTAGCAGGGTAGCCTGGACTGCCAGCAGAAAGGCAAAGATGGCGAGACGAGCAAAAGAAGGGCATTATTTGAGACTTAATTATTTGTTTGAAGGTGTCGGTGATCACAGTATTCTCAGGTTCTCTAAAGGTTAACTGATAGGGATGTGCAAGAATGAAGATGTCCGAATCTGTGGTTCGTAGTTTTTCTCATTACCACTAACTGTAGCATAAACCTTCCTCCATAAACTTATCAGATCCCTTAATAGTCATTGGTGTACTCTAACCTAACAGAATTGCAGTGAGCAGGGTACGCTGTCACTTGGATAGCAATTAGATATTTTTATCTACATTCTAATATAGATGCTAAAGTTGTATAAAGAGTGGTAGCAACGGAGGCTTAGGATGGAAAGGTATGCGAGGCTTAAAATAAAATAGAGATTTGAATTCTTTTTGAGCTATGTATTTTCACCATGTTACAGACGTCATAGTACTGATTGATAACCATTTACCAAAAACTGATTATTGTTGTGATGCATTAGTTTGGTAACATTCAAGTTCTGTTAATAGACTAACAGTGGACTTTTCCATTTGCAGACTATATTGAATGACCAGCAGAGGGAGTGTTGCAGAAGAAAGTTTCTCAGAGTTGCTGAGAGAAAAAAAAAAACTTCAGCAGCCCTCTGCTTCATTTAACTATTTACATGGTGAGTCAAACTCTAAATTTATCATTTTGCTGGTCCTTAAAAAAAAAGTGCATAGCATGTGACAGCTCTCTGCTCCTTTTAGTGGCGTCTTCCGCATGAAAATTATTTATCAAGACTGAAGCCATATAGATGGCGCTAAGGGCATCATGATAGCTATTTCAAAGACGTTTACTGTCTACAAGGCTGACAATCATACTTTCATTACTTGTGCTAGTAATAGGTAATCAGAGTAAATTAATGTCTTTGAGGCTGGAATGAGGTGTCCTATATTAGAGCAATTGACTTTCTCTCACATGGGGAGAAGCTATTTTAACCTTCCACCCTTCACACTGAAAGTGGGACTCTTATACTCAAGAAGGGTTGCTCTTTAGGATACTCTATGTTCTTGTACCTCCAGCCCCCTTTCAAATGGGGAGCCCAATGTCTTCAATGTTGAAGAGTGCTTTCCCATTACACCTCCTACTTGGCCTGCAGTCATAATTTCAGAGCGTTACCTAGTGCGGAATTCCTAATGCCTCCTTGTTCTGTGTAATTGTCACCCATGACGATTGGTCAAATGGTGCCCTGACATCCTAAAGCTACAGCAGGATGTCATCTGACATGAGGGCCAGCAATAGGATACATTTATCATGTTATTGAAATGGGTAGCAGGGTAGACTGGACTGCCAGCAGAAAGGCAAAGATGGCGAGACGAGCAAAAGAAGGGCATTATTTGAGACTTAATTATTTGTTTGAAGGTGTCGGTGATCACAGTATTCTCAGGTTCTCTAAAGGTTAACTGATAGGGATGTGCAAGAATGAAGATGTCCGAATCTGTGGTTCGTAGTTTTTCTCATTACCACTAACTGTAGCATAAACCTTCCTCCATAAACTTATCAGATCCCTTAATGGTCATTGGTGTACTCTAACCTAACAGAATTGCAATGAGCAGGGTACGCTGTCACTTGGATAGCAATTAGATATTTTTATCTACATTCTAATATAGATGCTAAAGTTGTATAAAGAGTGGTAGCAACGGAGGCTTAGGATGGAAAGGTATGCTAGGTTGAAAATGAAATTGAGATTTGAATTCTTTTTGAGCTATGTATTTTCATCATGTTACAGACGTCATAGTACTGATTGATAACCATTTACCAAAAACTGATTGTTGTTGCGGTGCATTAGTTTGGTAATATTCAAGTTCTGTTAATAGACTAACAGTGGACTTTTCCATTTGCAGACTATATTGAATGACCAGCAGAGGGAGTGTTGCAGAAGAAAATTTCTCAGAGTTGCTGAGAGAAAAAAAAAAAATTCAGCAGCCCTCTGCTTCATTTAACAATTTACATGGTGAGTCAAACTCTAAATTTATCATTTTGCTGGTCCTTAAAACATGGTGAGTCAAACTCTAAATTTATCATTTTGCTGGTCCTTAAAAAAAGTGCATAGCATGTGACGGCTCTCTGATCCTTTTAGTGGCGTCTTCCGCATGAAAATTATTTATCAAGACTGAAGCCATATAGATGGCGCTAAGGGCATCATGATAGCTATTTCAAAGACGTTTACTGTCTACAAGGCTGACAATCATACTTTCATTACTTGTGCTAGTAATAGGTCATCAGAGTAAATTAATGTCTTTGAGGCTGGAATGAGGTGTTCTATATTAGAGCAATTTACTTTCTCTCACATGGGGAGAAGCTATTTTAACCTTCCACCCTTCACACTGAAAGTGGGACTCTTATACTCAAGAAGGGTTGCTCTTTAGGATACTCTGTGTTCTTGTACCTCCAGCCCCCTTTCAAATGGGGAGCCCAATGTCTTCAATGTTGAAGAGTGCTTTCCCATTACACCTCCTACTTGGCCTGCAGTCATAATTTCAGAGCGTTACCTAGTGCGGAATTCCTAAAGCCTCCTTGTTCTGTGTAATTGTCACCCATGACGATTGGTCAAATGGTGCCCTGACATCCTGACATCATAAAGCTACAGCAGGATGTCATCTGACATGAGGGCCAGCAATAGGATACATTTATCATGTCATTGAAATGAGTAGCAGGGTAGCCAGGACTGCCAGCAGAAAGGCAAAGATGGCGAGACGAGCAAAAGAAGGGCATTATTTGAGACTTAATTATTTGTTTGAAGGTGTCGGTGATCACAATATTCTCAGGTTCTCTATAGGTTAACTGATAGGGATGTGCAAGAATGAAGATGTCCGAATTTGTGGTTCATAGTTTTCTCATTACCACTAACTGTAGCATAAACCTTCCTCCATAAACTTATCAGATCCCTTAATGGTCATTGGTGTACTCTAACCTAACAGAATTGCAATGAGCAGGGTACGCTGTCACTTGGATAGCAATTAGATATTCTTATGTACATTCTAATATAGATGCTAAAGTTGTATAAAGAGTGGTAGCAACGGAGGCTCAGGATGGAAAGGTATGCTAGGTTGAAAATAAAATAGAGATTAGAATTCTTTTTGAGCTATGTATTTTCACCATGTTACAGACGTCATAGTACTGATTGATAACCATTTACCAAAAACTGATTGTTGTTGTGGTGCATTAGTTTGGTAATATTCAAGTTCTGTTAATAGACTAACAGTGGACTTTTCCATTTGCAGACTATATTGAATGACCAGCAGAGGGAGTGTTGCAGAAGAAAATTTCTCAGAGTTGCTGAGAGAAAAAAAAAAACTTCAGCAGCCCTCTGCTTCATTTAACAATTTACATGGTGAGTCAAACTCTAAATTTATCATTTTGCTGGTCCTTAAAAAAAGTGCATAGCATGTGACGGCTCTCTGCTCCTTTTAGTGGCGTCTTACGCATGAAAATTATTTATCAAGACTGAAGCCATATAGATGGCGCTAAGGGCATCATGATAGCTATTCAAAGACGTTTACTGTCTACAAGGCTGGCAATCATACTTTCATTACTTGTGCTAGTAATAGGTCATCGGATTAAATGAATGTCTTTGAGGCTGGAATGAGGTGACATATTAGAGCAATTGACTTTCTCTCACATGGGGAGAAGCTATTTTAACCTTCCTCCTTTCACACTGAAAGTGGGACTCTTATACTCCAGAAGGGTTGCTCTTTAGGATACTCTGTGTTCTTGTACCTCCAGCCCCCTTTCGAATGGGGAGCCCAATTTCTTCAATGTTGAAGAGTCCTTTCCCATTACACCTCCTACTTGGCCGGCAGTCATAATTTCAGAGCGTTACCTAGTGCGGAACTCCTAATGCCTCCTTGTTCTGTGTAATTGTCACCCATGACGATTGGTCAAATGGTGCCCTGACATCATAAAGCTACAGCAGGATGTCATCTGACATGAGGGCCAGCAATAGGATACATTTATCATGTTATTGAAGTGGGTAGCAGGGTAGCCAGGACTGCCAGCAGAAAGGCAAAGATGGTGAGACGAGCAAAAGAAGGGCATTATTTGAGACTTAATTATTTGTTTGAAGGTGTCGGTGATCACAATATTCTCAGGTTCGCTATAGGTTAACTGATCGGGATGTGCAAGAATGAAGATGTCCGAATCTGTGGTTCATAGTTTTTCTCATTACCACTAACTGTAGCATAAACCTTAGTCCATAAACTTATCAGATCCCTTAATGGTCATTGGTGTACTCTAACCTAACAGAATTGCAATGAGCAGGGTACGCTGTCACTTGGATAGCAATTAGATATTTTTATCTACATTCTAATATAGATGCTAAAGTTGTATAAAGAGTGGTAGCAACGGAGGCTTAGGATGGAAAGGTATGCTAGGTTGAAAATTAAATTGAGATTTGAATTCTTTTTGAGCTATGTATTTTCACCATGTTACAGACGTCATAGTACTGATTGATAACCATTTACCAAAAAATGATTGTTGTTGTGGTGCATTAGTTTGGTAATATTCAAGTTCTGTTAATAGACTAACAGTGGACTTTTCCATTTGCAGACTATATTGAATGACCAGCAGAGGGAGTGTTGCAGAAGAAAATTTCTCAGAGTTGCTGAGAGAAAAAAAAAAAATTCAGCAGCCCTCTGCTTCATTTAACAATTTACATGGTGAGTCAAACTCTAAATTGATCATTTTGCTGGTCCTTAAAAAAAAAGTGCATAGCATGTGACGGCTCTCTGCTCCTTTTAGTGGCGTCTTCCGCATGAAAATTATTTATCAAGACTGAAGCCATATAGATGGTGATAAGGGCATCATGATAGCTATTTCAAAGACGTTTACTGTCTACAAGGCTGACAATCATACTTTCATTACTTGTGCTAGTAATAGTTCATCGGATTAAATGAATGTCTTTGAGGCTGGATTGAGGTGTCCTATATTAGAGCAATTGACTTTCTCTCACATGGGGAGAAGCTATTTTAACCTTCCACCCTTCACACTGAAAGTGAGACTCTTCTACTCAAGAAGGGTTGCTCTTTAGAATACTGTGTTCTTGTACCTCCAGCCCCCTTTCAAATGGGGAGCCCAATTTCTTCAATGTTGAAGAGTCTTTTCCCATTACCCCTCCTACTTGGCCTGCAGTCATAATTTCAGAGCGTTACCTAGTGCGGAATTCTTAATGCCTCCTTGTTCTGTGTAATTGTCACCCATGACGATTGGTCAAATGGTGCCCTGACATCATAAAGCTACAGCAGGATGTCATCTGACATGAGGGCCAGCAATAGGATACATTTATCCTGTTATTGAAATGGGTAGTAGGGTAGCCAGGACTGCCAGCAGAAAGGCAAAGATGGCGAGATGAGCAAAAGAAGGGCATTACTTGAGACTTAATTATTTGTTTGAAGGTGTCAGTGATCACAGTATTCTCAGGTTCTCTATAGCTTAACTGATAGGGATTTGCAGGAATGAAGATGTCCAAATCTGTGGTTCATAGTTTTTCTCATTACCACTAACTGTAGCATAAACCTTCCTCCATAAACTTATCAGATCCCTTAATGGTCATTGGTGTACTCTAACCTAACAGAATTGCAGTGAGCAGGGTACGCTGTCACTTGGATAGCAATTAGATATTTTTATCTACATTCTAATATAGATGCTAAAGTTGTATAAAGAGTGGTAGCAACGGAGGCTTAGGATGGAAAGGTATGCTAGATTGAAAATGAAATTGAGATTTGAATTCTTTTTGAGCTATGTATTTTCACCATGTTACAGACGTCATAGTACTGATTGATAACCATTTACCAAAAACTGATTGTTGTTGTGGTGCATTAGTTTGGTAATATTCAAGTTCTGTTAATAGACTAACAGTGGACTTTTCCATTTGCAGACTATATTGAATGACCAGCAGAGGGAGTGTTGCAGAAGAAAATTTCTCAGAGTTGCTGAGAGAAAAAAAAAAAATTCAGCAGCCCTCTGCTTCATTTAACAATTTACATGGTGAGTCGAACTCTAAATTTATCATTTTGCTGGTCCTTAAAACATGGTGAGTCAAACTCTAAATTTATCATTTTGCTGGTCCTTAAAAAAAGTGCATAGCATGTGACGGCTCTCTGATCCTTTTAGTGGCGTCTTCCGCATGAAAATTATTTATCAAGACTGAAGCCATATAGATGGCGCTAAGGGCATCATGATAGCTATTTCAAAGACGTTTACTGTCTACAAGGCTGACAATCATACTTTCATCACTTGTGCTAGTAATAGGTCATCAGAGTAAATTAATGTCTTTGAGGCTGGAATGAGGTGTTCTATATTAGAGCAATTGACTTTCTCTCACATGGGGAGAAGCTATTTTAACCTTCCACCCTTCACACTGAAAGTGGGACTCTTATACTCAAGAAGGGTTGCTCTTTAGGATACTCTGTGTTCTTGTACCTCCAGCCCCCTTTCAAATGGGGAGCCCAATGTCTTCAATGTTGAAGAGTGCTTTCCCATTACACCTCCTACTTGGCCTGCAGTCATAATTTCAGAGCGTTACCTAGTGCGGAATTCCTAATGCCTCCTTGTTCTGTGTAATTGTCACCCATGACGATTGGTCAAATGGTGCCCTGACATCATAAAGCTACAGCAGGATTTCATCTGACATGAGGGCCAGCAACAGGATACATTTATCATGTTATTGAAATGGGTAGTAGGGTAGCCAGGACTGCCAGCAGAAAGGCAAAGATGGCGAGATGAGCAAAAGAAGGGCATTACTTGAGACTTAATTATTTGTTTGAATGTGTCGGTGATCACAATATTCTAAGGTTCTCTAAAGGTTAACTGATAGGGATGTGCAAGAATGAAGATGTCCGAATTTGTGGTTCATAGTTTTTCTCATTACCACTAACTGTAGCATAAACCTTCCTCCATAAACTTATCAGATCCCTTAATGGTCATTGGTGTACTCTAACCTAACAGAATTGCAGTGAACAGGGTACACTGTCACTTGGATAGCAATGAGATATTTTTATCTACATTCTAATATAGATGCTAAAGTTGTATAAAGAGTGGTAGCAACGGAGGCTTAGGATGGAAAGGTATGCTAGGTTGAAAATAAAATAGAGATTTGAATTCTTTTTGAGCTATGTATTTTCACCATGTTACAGACGTCATAGTACTGATTGATAACCATTTACCAAAAACTGATTGTTGTTGTGGTGCATTAGTTTGGTAATATTCAAGTTCTGTTAATAGACTAACAGTGGACTTTTCCATTTGCAGACTATATTGAATGACCAGCAGAGGGAGTGTTGCAGAAGAAAGTTTCTCAGAGTTGCTGAGAGAAAAAATAACTTCAGCAGCCCTCTGCTTCATTTAACAATGTACATGGTGAGTCAAACTCTAAATTTATCATTTTGCTGGTCCTTAAAAAAAGTGCATAGCATGTGACGGCTCTCTGCTCCTTTTAGTGGCGTCTTCAGCATGAAAATTATTTATCAACGCTGAAGCCATATAGATGGCGCTAAGGGCATCATGATAGCTATTTCAAAGACGTTTACTGTCTACAAGGCTGACAATCATACTTTTATTACTTTTGCTAGTAATAGGTCATCGGATTAAATGAATGTCTTTGAGTCTGGAATGAGGTGCCCTATATTAGAGCAATTGACTTTCTCTCACATGGGGAGAAGCTATTTTAACCTTCCTCCCTTCACACTGAAAGTGGGACTCTTATACTCAAGAAGGGTTGCTCTTTAGGATACTCTGTGTTCTTGTACCTCCAGCCCCCTTTCAAATGGGGAGCCCAATTTCTTCAATGTTGAAGAGTGCTTTCCCATTACACCTCCTACTTGGCCTGCAGTCATAATTTCAGAGCGTTACCTGGTGCGGAATTCCTAAAGCCTCCTTGTTCTGTGTAATTGTCACCCATGACGATTGGTCAAATGGTGCCCTGACATCTTAAAGCTACAGCAGGATGTCATCTGACATGAAGGCCAACAATAGGATACATTTATCAGGTTATTGAAATGGGTAGCAGGGTAGCCTGGACTGCCAGCAGAAAGGCAAAGATGGCGAGACGAGCAAAAGAAGGGCATTATTTGAGACTTAATTATTTGTTTGAAGGTGTCGGTGATCACAGTATTCTCGGGTTCTCTATAGGTTAACTGATAGGGATTTGCAGGAATGAAGATGTCCGAATCTGTGGTTCGTAGTTTTTCTCATTACCACTAACTGTAGCATAAACCTTCCTCCATAAACTTATCAGATCCCTTAATGGTCATTGGTGTACTCTAACCTAACAGAATTGCAATGAGCAGGGTACACTGTCACTTGGATAGCAATGAGATATTTTTATCTACATTCTAATATAGATGCTAAAGTTGTATAAAGAGTGGTAGCAACGGAGGCTTAGGATGGAAAGGTATGCTAGGTTGAAAATAAAATAGAGATTTGAATTCTTTTTGAGCTATGTATTTTCACCATGTTACAGACGTCATAGTACTGATTGATAACCATTTACCAAAAACTGATTGTTGTTGTGGTGCATTAGTTTGGTAATATTCAAGTTCTGTTAATAGACTAACAGTGGACTTTTCCATTTGCAGACTATATTGAATGACCAGCAGAGGGAGTGTTGCAGAAGAAAATTTCTCAGAGTTGCTGAGAGAAAAAAAAAATAACTTCAGCAGCCCTCTGCTTCATTTAACAATTTACATGGTGAGTCAAACTCTAAATTTATCATTTTGCTGGTCCTTAAAAAAAAGTGCATAGCATGTGACGGCTCTCTGCTCCTTTTAGTGGCGTCTTCCGCATGAAAATTATTTATCAAGACTGAAGCCATATAAATGGCGCTAAGGGCATCATGATAGCTATTTCAAAGACGTTTACTGTCTACAAGGCTGACAATCATACTTTCATTACTTGTGCTACTAATAGGTCATCGGATTAAATGAATGTCTTTGAGGCTGGATTGAGGTGTCCTATATTAGAGCAATTGACTTTCTCTCACATGGGGAGAAGCTATTTTAACCTTCCACCCTTCACACTGAAAGTGGGACTCTTATACTCAAGAAGGGTTGCTCTTTAGGATACTCTGTGTTCTTGTACCTCCAGCCCCCTTTCAAATGGGGAGCCCAGTGTCTTCAATGTTGAAGAGTGCTTTCCCATTACACCTCCTACTTGGCCTGCAGTCATAATTTCAGAGCGTTACCTAGTGCGGAATTCCTAATGCCTCCTTGTTCTGTGTAATTGTCACCCATGACGATTGGTCAAATGGTGCCCTGACATCTTAAAGCTACAGCAGGATGTCATCTGACATGAAGGCCAGCAATAGGATACATTTATCAGGTTATTGAAATGGGTAGCAGGGTAGCCTGGACTGCCAGCAGAAAGGCAAAGATGGCGAGACGAGCAAAAGAAGGGCATTATTTGAGACTTAATTATTTGTTTGAAGGTGTCGGTGATCACAGTATTCTCGGGTTCTCTATAGGTTAACTGATAGGGATTTGCAGGAATGAAGATGTCCAAATCTGTGGTTCATAGTTTTTCTCATTACCACTAACTGTAGCATAAACCTTCCTCCATAAACTTATCAGATCCCTTAATGGTCATTGGTGTACTCTAACCTAACAGAATTGCAATGAGCAGGGTACACTGTCACTTGCATAGCAATGAGATATTTTTATCTACATTCTAATATAGATGCTAAAGTTGTATAAAGAGTGGTAGCAACGGAGGCTTAGGATGGAAAGGTATGTTAGGTTGAAAATAAAATAGAGATTTGAATTCTTTTTCAGCTATGTATTTTCACCATGTTACAGACGTCATAGTACTGATTGATAACCATTTACCAAAAACTGATTGTTGTTGTGGTGCATTAGTTTGGTAATATTCAAGTTCTGTTAATAGACTAACAGTGGACTTTTCCATTTGCAGACTATATTGAATGACCAGCAGAGGGAGTGTTGCAGAAGAAAATTTCTCAGAGTTGCTGAGAAAAATAAAAAATAACTTCAGCAGCCCTCTGCTTCATTTAACAATGTACATGGTGAGTCAAACTCTAAATTTATCATTTTGCTGGTCCTTAAAAAAAGTGCATAGCATGTGACGGCTCTCTGCTCCTTTTAGTGGCGTCTTCCGCATGAAAATTATTTATCAATGCTGAAGCCATATAGATGGCGCTAAGGGCATCATGATAGCTATTTCAAAGACGTTTACTGTCTACAAGGCTGACAATCATACTTTCATTACTTTTGCTAGTAATAGGTCATCGGATTAAATGAATGTCTTTGAGTCTGGAATGAGGTGCCCTATATTAGAGCAATTGACTTTCTCTCACATGGGGAGAAGCTATTTTAACCTTCCTCCCTTCACACTGAAAGTGGGACTCTTATACTCAAGAAGGGTTGCTCTTTAGGATACTCTGTGTTCTTGTACCTCCAGCCCCCTTTCAAATGGGGAGCCCAATTTCTTCAATGTTGAAGAGTGCTTTCCCATTACACCTCCTACTTGGCCTGCAGTCATAATTTCAGAGCGTTACCTAGTGCGGAATTCCTAATGCCTCCTTGTTCTGTGTAATTGTCACCCATGACGCTTGGTCAAATGGTGCCCTGACATCTTAAAGCTACAGCAGGATGTCATCTGACATGAAGGCCAGCAATAGGATACATTTATCAGGTTATTGAAATGGGTAGCAGGGTAGCCTGGACTGCCATCAGAAAGGCAAAGATGGCGAGACGAGCAAAAGAAGGGCATTATTTGAGACTTAATTATTTGTTTGAAGGTGTCGGTGATCACAGTATTCTCGGGTTCTCTATAGGTTAACTGATAGGGATTTGCAGGAATGAAGATGTCCAAATCTGTGGTTCATAGTTTTTCTCATTACCACTAACTGTAGCATAAACCTTCCTCCATAAACTTATCAGATCCCTTAATGGTCATTGGTGTACTCTAACCTAACAGAATTGCAATGAGCAGGGTACGCTGTCACTTGGATAGCAATGAGATATTTTTATCTACATTCTAATATAGATGCTAAAGTTGTATAAAGAGTGGTAGCAACAGAGGCTTAGGATGGAAAGGTATGCTAGGTTGAAAATAAAATAGAGGTTTGAATTCTTTTTGAGCTATGTATTTTCACCATGTTACAGACGTCATAGTACTGATTGATAACAATTTACCAAAAACTGATTGTTGTTGTGGTGCATTAGTTTGGTAATATTCAAGTTCTGTTAATAGACTAACAGTGGACTTTTCCATTTGCAGACTATATTGAATGACCAGCAGAGGGAGTGTTGCAGAAGAAAATTTCTCAGAGTTGCTGAGAGAAAAAAAAAAAACTTCAGCAGCCCTCTGCTTCATTTAACAATTTACATGGTGAGTCAAACTCTAAATTTATCATTTTGCTGGTCCTTAAAAAAGGTGCATAGCATGTGACGGCTCTCTGCTTCTTTTAGTGGCGTCTTCCGCATGAAAATTATTTATCAAGACTGAAGCCATATAGATGGCGCTAAGGGCATCATGATAGCTATTCCAAGACGTTTACTGTCTACAAGGCTGACAATCATACTTTCATTACTTTTGCTAGTAATAGGTCATCGGATTAAATGAATGTCTTTGAGGCTAGAATGAGGTGCCCTATATTAGAGCAATTGACTTTCTCTCACATGGGGAGAAGCTATTTTAACCTTCCACCCTTCACACTGAAAGTGGGACTCTTATACTCAAGAAGGGTTGCTCTTTAGGATACTCTGTGTTCTTGTACCTCCAGCCCCCTTTCAAATGGGGAGCCCAGTGTCTTCAATGTTGAAGAGTGCTTTCCCATTACACCTCCTACTTGGCCTGCAGTCATAATTTCAGAGCGTTACCTAGTGCGGAATTCCTAATGCCTCCTTGTTCTGTGTAATTGTCACCCATGACGATTGGTCAAATGGTGCCCTGACATCTTAAAGCTACAGCAGGATGTCATCTGACATGAAGGCCAGCAATAGGATACATTTATCAGGTTATTGAAATGGGTAGCAGGGTAGCCTGGACTGCCAGCAGAAAGGCAAAGATGGCGAGACGAGCAAAAGAAGGGCATTATTTGAGACTTAATTATTTGTTTGAAGGTGTCGGTGATCACAGTATTCTCGGGTTCTCTATAGGTTAACTGATAGGGATTTGCAGGAATGAAGATGTCCAAATCTGTGCTTCATAGTTTTTCTCATTACCACTAACTGTAGCATAAACCTTCCTCCATAAACTTATCAGATCCCTTAATGGTCATTGGTGTACTCTAACCTAACAGAATTGCAATGAGCAGGGTACACTGTCACTTGGATAGCAATGAGATATTTTTATCTACATTCTAATATAGATGCTAAAGTTGTATAAAGAGTGGTAGCAACGGAGGCTTAGGATGGAAAGGTATGCTAGGTTGAAAATGAAATAGAGATTTGAATTCTTTTTCAGCTATGTATTTTCACCATGTTACAGACGTCATAGTACTGATTGATAACCATTTACCAAAAACTGATTGTTGTTGTGGTGCATTAGTTTGGTAATATTCAAGTTCTGTTAATAGACTAACAGTGGACTTTTCCATTTGCAGACTATATTGAATGACCAGCAGAGGGAGTGTTGCAGAAGAAAATTTCTCAGAGTTGCTGAGAGAAAAAAAAAAACTTCAGCAGCCCTCTGCTTCATTTAACAATTTACATGGTGAGTCAAACTCTAAATTTATCATTTTGCTGGTCCTTAAAAAAGGTGCATAGCATGTGACGGCTCTCTGCTCCTTTTAGTTGCGTCTTCCGCATGTAAATTATTTATCAAGACTGAAGCCATATAGATGGCGCTAAGGGCATCATGATAGCTATTCCAAGATGTTTACTGTCTACAAGGCGGACAATCATACTTTCATTACTTTTGCTAGTAATAGGTCATCGGATTAAATGAATGTCTTTGAGGCTGGAATGAGGTGTCCTATATTAGAGCAATTGACTTTCTCTCACATGGGGAGAAGCTATTTTAACCTTCCACCCTTCACACTGAAAGTGGGACTCTTATACTCAAGAAGGGTTGCTCTTTAGGATACTCTGTGTTCTTGTACCTCCAGCCCCCTTTCAAATGGGGAGCCCAGTGTCTTCAATGTTGAAGAGTGCTTTCCCATTACACCTCCTACTTGGCCTGCAGTCATAATTTCAGAGCGTTACCTAGTGCGGAATTCCTAATGCCTCCTTGTTCTGTGTAATTGTCACCCATGACGATTGGTCAAATGGTGCCCTGACATCATAAAGCTACAGCAGGATGTCATCTGACATGAAGGCCAGCAATAGGATACATTTATCAGGTTATTGAAATGGGTAGCAGGGTAGCCTGGACTGCCAGCAGAAAGGCAAAGATGGCGAGACGAGCAAAAGAAGGGCATTATTTGAGACTTATTTATTTGTTTGAAGGTGTCGGTGATCACAGTATTCTCGGGTTCTCTATAGGTTAACTGATAGGGATTTGCAGGAATGAAGATGTCCAAATCTGTGGTTCATAGTTTTTCTCATTACCACTAACTGTAGCATAAACCTTCCTCCATAAACTTATCAGATCCCTTAATGGTCATTGGTGTACTCTAACCTAACAGAATTGCAATGAGCAGGGTATGCTGTCACTTGGATAGCAATAAATATTTTTATCTACATTCTAATATAGATGCTAAAGTTGTATAAAGAGTGGTAGCAACGGAGGCTTGGGATGGAAAGGTATGCTAGGTTGAAAATAAAATAGAGGTTTGAATTCTTTTTGAGCTATGTATTTTCACCATGTTACAGACGTCATAGTACTGATTGATAACCATTTACCGAAAACTGATTGTTGTTGTGGTGCATTAGTTTGGTAATATTCAAGTTCTGTTAATAGACTAACAGTGGACTTTTCCATTTGCAGACTATATTGAATGACCAGCAGAGGGAGTGTTGCAGAAGAAAATTTCTCAGAGTTGCTGAGAAAAATAAAAAATAACTTCAGCAGCCCTCTGCTTCATTTAACAATGTACATGGTGAGTCAAACTCTAAATTTATCATTTTGCTGGTCCTTAAAAAAAGTGCATAGCATGTGACGGCTCTCTGCTCCTTTTAGTGGCGTCTTCCGCATGAAAATTATTTATCAACGCTGAAGCCATATAGATGGCGCTAAGGGCATCATGATAGCTATTTCAAAGACGTTTACTGTCTACAAGGCTGACAATCATACTTTCATTACTTTTGCTAGTAATAGGTCATCGGATTAAATGAATGTCTTTGAGTCTGGAATGAGGTGCCCTTTATTAGAGCAATTGACTTTCTCTCACATGGGGAGAAGCTATTTTAACCTTCCTCCCTTCACACTGAAAGTGGGACTCTTATACTCAAGAAGGGTTGCTCTTTAGGATACTCTGTGTTCTTGTACCTCCAGCCCCCTTTCAAATGGGGAGCCCAATTTCTTCAATGTTGAAGAGTGCTTTCCCATTACACCTCCTACTTGGCCTGCAGTCATTATTTCAGAGTGTTACCTAGTGCGGAATTCCTAATGCCTCCTTGTTCTGTGTAATTGTCACCCATGACGATTGGTCAAATGGTGCCCTGACATCTTAAAGCTACAGCAGGATATCATCTGACATGAAGGCCAGCAATAGGATACATTTATCAGGTTATTGAAATGGGTAGCAGGGTAGCCTGGACTGCCAGCAGAAAGGCAAAGATGGCGAGACGAGCAAAAGAAGGGCATTATTTGAGACTTAATTATTTGTTTGAAGGTGTCGGTGATCACAGTATTCTCGGGTTCTCTATAGGTTAACTGATAGGGATTTGCAGGAATGAAGATGTCCAAATCTGTGGTTCATAGTTTTTCTCATTACCACTAACTGTAGCATAAACCTTCCTCCATAAACTTATCAGATCCCTTAATGGTCATTGGTGTACTCTAACCTAACAGAATTGCAATGAGCAGGGTATGCTGTCACTTGGATAGCAATAAATATTTTTATCTACATTCTAATATAGATGCTAAAGTTGTATAAAGAGTGGTAGCAACGGAGGCTTAGGATGGAAAGGTATGCTAGGTTGAAAATAAAATAGAGGTTTGAATTCTTTTTGAGCTATGTATTTTCACCATGTTACAGACGTCATAGTACTGATTGATAACCATTTACCGAAAACTGATTGTTGTTGTGGTGCATTAGTTTGGTAATATTCAAGTTCTGTTAATAGACTAACAGTGGACTTTTCCATTTGCAGACTATATTGAATGACCAGCAGAGGGAGTGTTGCAGAAGAAAATTTCTCAGAGTTGCTGAGAAAAATTAAAAATAACTTCAGCAGCCCTCTGCTTCATTTAACAATGTACATGGTGAGTCAAACTCTAAATTTATCATTTTGCTGGTCCTTAAAAAAAGTGCATAGCATGTGACGGCTCTCTGCTCCTTTTAGTGGCGTCTTCCGCATGAAAATTATTTATCAACGCTGAAGCCATATAGATGGCGCTAAGGGCATCATGATAGCTATTTCAAAGACGTTTACTGTCTACAAGGCTGACAATCATACTTTCATTACTTTTGCTAGTAATAGGTCATCGGATTAAATGAATGTCTTTGAGTCTGGAATGAGGTGCCCTATATTAGAGCAATTGACTTTCTCTCACATGGGGAGAAGCTATTTTAACCTTCCTCCCTTCACACTGAAAGTGGGACTCTTATACTCAAGAAGGGTTGCTCTTTAGGATACTCTGTGTTCTTGTACCTCCAGCCCCCTTTCAAATGGGGAGCCCAATTTCTTCAATGTTGAAGAGTGCTTTCCCATTACACCTACTACTTGGCCTGCAGTCATAATTTCAGAGCGTTACCTAGTGCGGAATTCCTAATGCCTCCTTGTTCTGTGTAATTGTCACCCATGACGATTGGTCAAATGGTGCCCTGACATCTTAAAGCTACAGCAGGATGTCATCTGACATGAAGGCCAGCAATAGGATACATTTATCAGGTTATTGAAATGGGTAGCAGGGTAGCCTGGACTGCCAGCAGAAAGGCAAAGATGGCGAGACGAGCAAAAGAAGGGCATTATTTGAGACTTAATTATTTGTTTGAAGGTGTCGGTGATCACAGTATTCTCGGGTTCTCTATAGGTTAACTGATAGGGATTTGCAGGAATGAAGATGTCCAAATCTGTGGTTCACAGTTTTTCTCATTACCACTAACTGTAGCATAAACCTTCCTCCATAAACTTATCAGATCCCTTAATGGTCATTGGTGTACTCTAACCTAACAGAATTGCAATGAGCAGGGTACGCTGTCACTTGGATAGCAATGAGATATTTTTATCTACATTCTAATATAGATGCTAAAGTTGTATAAAGAGTGGTAGCAACGGAGGCTTAGGATGGAAAGGTATGCTAGGTTGAAAATAAAATAGAGGTTTGAATTCTTTTTGAGCTATGTATTTTCACCATGTTACAGGCGTCATAGTACTGATTGATAACCATTTACCAAAAACTGATTGTTGTTGTGGTGCATTAGTTTGGTAATATTCAAGTTCTGTTAATAGACTAACAGTGGACTTTTCCATTTGCAGACTATATTGAATGACCAGCAGAGGGAGTGTTGCAGAAGAAAATTTCTCAGAGTTGCTGAGAGAAAAAAAAAATAACTTCAGCAGCCCTCTGCTTCATTTAACAATTTACATGGTGAGTCAAACTCTAAATTTATCATTTTGCTGGTCCTTAAAAAAGGTGCATAGCATGTGACGGCTCTCTGCTCCTTTTAGTTGCGTCTTCCGCATGAAAATTATTTATCAAGACTGAAGCCACATAGATGGCGCTAAGGGCATCATGATAGCTATTCCAAGATGTTTACTGTCTACAAGGCTGACAATCATACTTTCATTACTTTTGCTAGTAATAGGTCATCGGATTAAATGAATGTCTTTGAGGCTGGAATGAGGTGTCCTATATTAGAGCAATTGACTTTCTCTCACATGGGGAGAAGCTATTTTAACCTTCCTCCCTTCACACTGAAAGTGGGACTCTTATACTCAAGAAGGGTTGCTCTTTAGGATACTCTGTGTTCTTGTACCTCCAGCCCCCTTTCAAATGGGGAGCCCAGTGTCTTCAATGTTGAAGAGTGCTTTCCCATTACACCTCCTACTTGGCCTGCAGTCATAATTTCAGAGCGTTACCTAGTGCGGAATTCCTAATGCCTCCTTGTTCTGTGTAATTGTCACCCATGACGATTGGTCAAATGGTGCCCTGACATCATAAAGCTACAGCAGGATGTCATCTGACATGAGGGCCAGCAATAGGATACATTTATCAGGTTATTGAAATGGGTAGCAGGGTAGCCTGGGCTGCCAGCAGAAAGGCAAAGATGGCGAGACGAGCAAAAGAAGGGCATTATTTGAGACTTATTTTTTTGTTTGAAGGTGTCGGTGATCACAGTATTCTCAGGTTCCCTATAGGTTAACTGATAGGGATTTGCAGGAATGAAGATGTCCAAATCTGTGGTTCATAGTTTTTCTCATTACCACTAACTGTAGCATAAACCTTCCTCCATAAACTTATCAGATCCCTTAATGGTCATTGGTGTACTCTAACCTAACAGAATTGCAATGAGCAGGGTATGCTGTCACTTGGATAGCAATAAATATTTTTATCTACATTCTAATATAGATGCTAAAGTTGTATAAAGAGTGGTAGCAACGGAGGCTTAGGATGGAAAGGTATGCTAGGTTGAAAATAAAATAGAGGTTTGAATTTTTTGAGCTATGTATTTTCACCATGTTACAGACGTCATAGTACTGATTGATAACCATTTACCGAAAACTGATTGTTGTTGTGGTGCATTAGTTTGGTAATATTCAAGTTCTGTTAATAGACTAACAGTGGACTTTTCCATTTGCAGACTATATTGAATGACCAGCAGAGGGAGTGTTGCAGAAGAAAATTTCTCAGAGTTGCTGAGAGAAAAAAAAATAACTTCAGCAGCCCTCTGCTTCATTTAACAATTTACATGGTGAGTCAAACTCTAAATTTATCATTTTGCTGGTCCATAAAAAAGGTGCATAGCATGTGACGGCTCTCTGCTCCTTTTAGTTGCGTCTTCCGCATGAAAATTATTTATCAAGACTGAAGCCACATAGATGGCGCTAAGGGCATCATGATAGCTATTCCAAGATGTTTACTGTCTACAAGGCTGACAATCATACTTTCATTACTTTTGCTAGTAATAGGTCATCGGATTAAATGAATGTCTTTGAGGCTGGAATGAGGTGTCCTATATTAGAGCAATTGACTTTCTCTCACATGGGGAGAAGCTATTTTAACCTTCCACCCTTCACACTGAAAGTGGGACTCTTATACTCAAGAAGGGTTTCTCTTTAGGATACTCTGTGTTCTTGTACCTCCAGCCCCCTTTCAAATGGGGAGCCCAGTGTCTTCAATGTTGAAGAGTGCTTTCCCATTACACCTCCTACTTGGCCTGCAGTCATAATTTCAGAGCGTTACCTAGTGCGGAATTCCTAATGCCTCCTTGTTCTGTGTAATTGTCACCCATGACGATTGGTCAAATGGTGCCCTGACATCTTAAAGCTACAGCAGGATGTCATCTGACATGAAGGCCAACAATAGGATACATTTATCAGGTTATTGAAATGGGTAGCAGGGTAGCCTGGACTGCCAGCAGAAAGGCAAAGATGGCGAGACGAGCAAAAGAAGGGCATTATTTGAGACTTAATTATTTGTTGGAAGGTGTCGGTGATCACAGTATTCTCAGGTTCTCTATAGGTTAACTGATAGGGATTTGCAGGAATGAAGATGTCCAAATCTGTGGTTCATAGTTTTTCTCATTACCACTAACTGTAGCATAAACCTTCCTCTATAAACTTATCAGATCCCTTAATGGTCATTGGTGTACTCTAACCTAACAGAATTGCAATGAGCAGGGTATGCTGTCACTTGGATAGCAATTCGATATTTTTATCTACATTCTAATATAGATGCTAAAGTTGTATAAAGAGTGGTAGCAACGGAGGCTTAGGATGGAAAGGTATGCTAGGTTGAAAATAAAATAGAGATTTGAATTCTTTTTGAGCTATGTATTTTCACCATGTTACAGGCGTCATAGTACTGATTGATAACCATTTACCAAAAACTGATTGTTTTTGTGGTGCATTAGTTTGGTAATATTCAAGTTCTGTTAATAGACTAACAGTGGACTTTTCCATTTGCAGACTATATTGAATGACCAGCAGAGGGAGTGTTGCAGAAGAAAATTTCTCAGAGTTGCTGAGAGAAAAAAAAAAAACTTCAGCAGCCCTCTGCTTCATTTAACAATTTACATGGTGAGTCAAACTCTAAATTTATCATTTTGCTGGTCCTTAAAAAAGGTGCATAGCATGTGACGGCTCTCTGCTTCTTTTAGTGGCGTCTTCCGCATGAAAATTATTTATCAAGACTGAAGCCATATAGATGGCGCTAAGGGCATCATGATAGCTATTCAAAGACGTTTACTGTCTACAAGGCTGACAATCATACTTTCATTACTTTTGCTAGTAATAGGTCATCGGATTAAATGAATGTCTTTGAGGCTGGAATGAGGTGCCCTATATTAGAGCAATTGACTTTCTCTCACATGGGGAGAAGCTATTTTAACCTTCCACCCTTCACACTGAAAGTGGGACTCTTATACTCAAGAAGGGTTGCTCTTTAGGATACTCTGTGTTCTTGTACCTCCAGCCCCCCTTCGAATGGGGAGCCCAGTGTCTTCAATGTTGAAGAGTGCTTTCCCATTACACCTCCTACTTGGCCTGCAGTCATAATTTCAGAGCGTTACCTAGTGCGGAATTCCTAATGCCTCCTTGTTCTGTGTAATTGTCACCCATGACGATTGGTCAAATGGTGCCCTGACATCATAAAGCTACAGCAGGATGTCATCTGACATGAGGGCCAGCAATAGGATACATTTATCAGGTTATTGAAATGGGTAGCAGGGTAGCCTAGACTGCCAGCAGAAAGGCAAAGATGGCGAGACGAGCAAAAGAAGGGCATTATTTGAGACTTAATTATTTGTTGGAAGGTGTCGGTGATCACAGTATTCTCAGGTTCTCTATAGGTTAACTGATAGGGATTTGCAGGAATGAAGATGTCCAAATCTGTGGTTCATAGTTTTTCTCATTACCACTAACTGTAGCATAAACCTTCCTCCATAAACTTATCAGATCCCTTAATGGTCATTGGTGTACTCTAACCTAACAGAATTGCAATGAGCAGGGTATGCTGTCACTTGGATAGCAATAAATATTTTTATCTACATTCTAATATAGATGCTAAAGTTGTATAAAGAGTGGTAGCAACGGAGGCTTAGGATGGAAAGGTATGCTAGGTTGAAAATAAAATAGAGGTTTGAATTCTTTTTGAGCTATGTATTTTCACCATGTTACAGACGTCATAGTACTGATTGATAACCATTTACCGAAAACTGATTGTTGTTGTGGTGCATTAGTTTGGTAATATTCAAGTTCTGTTAATAGACTAACAGTGGACTTTTCCATTTGCAGACTATATTGAATGACCAGCAGAGGGAGTGTTGCAGAAGAAAATTTCTCAGAGTTGCTGAGAAAAATAAAAAATAACTTCAGCAGCCCTCTGCTTCATTTAACAATGTACATGGTGAGTCAAACTCTAAATTTATCATTTTGCTGGTCCTTAAAAAAAGTGCATAGCATGTGACGGCTCTCTGCTCCTTTTAGTGGCGTCTTCCGCATGAAAATTATTTATCAACGCTGAAGCCATATAGATGGCGCTAAGGGCATCATGATAGCTATTTCAAAGACGTTTACTGTCTACAAGGCTGACAATCATACTTTCATTACTTTTGCTAGTAATAGGTCATCGGATTAAATGAATGTCTTTGAGTCTGGAATGAGGTGCCCTATATTAGAGCAATTGACTTTCTCTCACATGGGGAGAAGCTATTTTAACCTTCCTCCCTTCACACTGAAAGTGGGACTCTTATACTCAAGAAGGGTTGCTCTTTAGGATACTCTGTGTTCTTGTACCTCCAGCCCCCTTTCAAATGGGGAGCCCAGTGTCTTCAATGTTGAAGAGTGTTTTCCCATTACACCTCCTACTTGGCCTGCAGTCATAATTTCAGAGCGTTACCTAGTGCGGAATTCCTAATGCCTCCTTGTTCTGTGTAATTGTCACCCATGACGATTGGTCAAATGGTGCCCTGACATCTTAAAGCTACAGCAGGATGTCATCTGACATGAAGGCCAGCAATAGGATACATTTATCAGGTTATTGAAATGGGTAGCAGGGTAGCCTGGACTGCCAGCAGAAAGGCAAAGATGGCGAGACGAGCAAAAGAAGGGCATTATTTGAGACTTAATTATTTGTTTGAAGGTGTCGGTGATCACAGTATTCTCGGGTTCTCTATAGGTTAACTGATAGGGATTTGCAGGAATGAAGATGTCCAAATCTGTGGTTCATAGTTTTTCTCATTACCACTAACTGTAGCATAAACCTTCCTCCATAAACTTATCAGATCCCTTAATGGTCATTGGTGTACTCTAACCTAACAGAATTGCAATGAGCAGGGTATGCTGTCACTTGGATAGCAATAAATATTTTTATCTACATTCTAATATAGATGCTAAAGTTGTATAAAGAGTGGTAGCAACGGAGGCTTAGGATGGAAAGGTATGCTAGGTTGAAAATAAAATAGAGATTTGAATTCTTTTTGAGCTATGTATTTTCACCATGTTACAGACGTCATAGTACTGATTGATAACCATTTACCGAAAACTGATTGTTGTTGTGGTGCATTAGTTTGGTAATATTCAAGTTCTGTTAATAGACTAACAGTGGACTTTTCCATTTGCAGACTATATTGAATGACCAGCAGAGGGAGTGTTGCAGAAGATAATTTCTCAGAGTTGCTGAGAAAAATAAAAAATAACTTCAGCAGCCCTCTGCTTCATTTAACAATGTACATGGTGAGTCAAACTCTAAATTTATCATTTTGCTGGTCCTTAAAAAAAGTGCATAGCATGTGACAGCTCTCTGCTCCTTTTAGTGGCGTCTTCCGCATGAAAATTATTTATCAACGCTGAAGCCATATAGATGGCGCTAAGGGCATCATGATAGCTATTTCAAAGACGTTTACTGTCTACAAGGCTGACAATCATACTTTCATTACTTTTGCTAGTAATAGGTCCTCGGATTAAATGAATGTCTTTGAGTCTGGATTGAGGTGTCCTATATTAGAGCAATTGACTTTCTCTCACATGGGGAGAAGCTATTTTAACCTTCCTCCCTTCACACTGAAAGTGGGACTCTTATACTCAAGAAGGGTTGCTCTTTAGGATACTCTGTGTTCTTGTACCTCCAGCCCCCTTTCAAATGGGGAGCCCAATTTCTTCAATGTTGAAGAGTGCTTTCCCATTACACCTCCTACTTGGCCTGCAGTCATAATTTCAGAGCGATACCTAGTGCGGAATTCCTAATGCCTCCTTGTTCTGTGTAATTGTCACCCATGACGATTGGTCAAATGGTGCCCTGACATCTTAAAGCTACAGCAGGATGTCATCTGACATGAAGGCCAGCAATAGGATACATTTATCAGGTTATTGAAATGGGTAGCAGGGTAGCCTGGACTGCCATCAGAAAGGCAAAGATGGCGAGACGAGCAAAAGAAGGGCATTATTTGAGACTTAATTATTTGTTTGAAGGTGTCGGTGATCACAGTATTCTCGGGTTCTCTATAGGTTAACTGATAGGGATTTGCAGGAATGAAGATGTCCAAATCTGTGGTTCATAGTTTTTCTCATTACCACTAACTGTAGCATAAACCTTCCTCCATAAACTTATCAGATCCCTTAATGGTCATTGGTGTACTCTAACCTAACAGAATTGCAATGAGCAGGGTACGCTGTCACTTGGATAGCAATGAGATATTTTTATCTACATTCTAATATAGATGCTAAAGTTGTATAAAGAGTGGTAGCAACAGAGGCTTAGGATGGAAAGGTATGCTAGGTTGAAAATAAAATAGAGGTTTGAATACTTTTTGAGCTATGTATTTTCACCATGTTACAGACGTCATAGTACTGATTGATAACAATTTACCAAAAACTGATTGTTGTTGTGGTGCATTAGTTTGGTAATATTCAAGTTCTGTTAATAGACTAACAGTGGACTTTTCCATTTGCAGACTATATTGAATGACCAGCAGAGGGAGTGTTGCAGAAGAAAATTTCTCAGAGTTGCTGAGAGAAAAAAAAAAACTTCAGCAGCCCTCTGCTTCATTTAACAATTTACATGGTGAGTCAAACTCTAAATTTATCATTTTGCTGGTCCTTAAAAAAGGTGCATAGCATGTGACGGCTCTCTGCTTCTTTTAGTGGCGTCTTCCGCATGAAAATTATTTATCAAGACTGAAGCCATATAGATGGCGCTAAGGGCATCATGATAGCTATTCAAAGACGTTTACTGTCTACAAGGCTGACAATCATACTTTCATTACTTTTGCTAGTAATAGGTCATCGGATTAAATGAATGTCTTTGAGGCTGGAATGAGGTGCCCTATATTAGAGCAATTGACTTTCTCTCACATGGGGAGAAGCTATTTTAACCTTCCTCCTTTCACACTGAAAGTGGGACTCTTATTCTCAAGAAGGGTTGCTCTTTAGGATACTCTGTGTTCTTGTACCTCCAGCCCCCCTTCGAATGGGGAGCCCAGTGTCTTCAATGTTGAAGAGTCCTTTCCCATTACACCTCCTACTTGGCCTGCAGTCATAATTTCAGAGCGTTACCTAGTGCTGAAATCCTAATGCCTCCTTGTTCTGTGTAATTGTCACCCATGACGATTGGTCAAATGGTGCCCTGACATCATAAAGCTACAGCAGGATGTCATCTGACATGAGGGCCAGCAATAGGACACATTTATCAGGTTATTGAAATGGGTAGCAGGGTAGCCTGGGCTGCCAGCAGAAAGGCAAAGATGGCGAGACGAGCAAAAGAAGGGCATTATTTGAGACTTATTTTTTTGTTTGAAGGTGTTGGTGATCACAGTATTCTCAGGTTCCCTATAGGGTAACTGATAGGGATTTGCAGGAATGAAGATGTCCAAATCTGTGGTTCATAGTTTTTCTCATTACCACTAACTGTAGCATAAACCTTCCTCCATAAACTTATCAGATCCCTTAATGGTCATTGGTGTACTCTAACCTAACAGAATTGCAATGAGCAGGGTACGCTGTCACTTGGATAGCAATGAGATATTTTTATCTACATTCTAATATAGATGCTAAAGTTGTATAAAGAGTGGTAGCAACGAAGGCTTAGGATGGAAAGGTATGCTAGGTTGAAAATAAAATGGAGATTTGAATTCTTTTTGAGCTATGTATTTTCACCATGTTACAGACGTCATAGTACTGATTGATAACCATTTACCAAAAACTGATTGTTGTTGTGGTGCATTAGTTTGGTAATATTCAAGTTCTGTTAATAGACTAACAGTGGACTTTTCCATTTGCAGACTATATTGAATGACCAGCAGAGGGAGTGTTGCAGAAGAAAATTTCTCAGAGTTGCTGAGAGAAAAAAAAAAACTTCAGCAGCCCTCTGCTTCATTTAACAATTTACATGGTGAGTCAAACTCTAAATTTATCATTTTGCTGGTCCTTAAAAAAGGTGCATAGCATGTGACGGCTCTCTGCTTCTTTTAGTGGCGTCTTCCGCATGAAAATTATTTATCAAGACTGAAGCCATATAGATGGCGCTAAGGGCATCATGATAGCTATTCAAAGACGTTTACTGTCTACAAGGCTGACAATCATACTTTCATTACTTTTGCTAGTAATAGGTCATCGGATTAAATGAATGTCTTTGAGGCTGGAATGAGGTGTCCTATATTAGAGCAATTGACTTTCTCTCACATGGGGAGAAGCTATTTTAACCTTCCACCCTTCACACTGAAAGTGGGACTCTTATACTCAAGAAGGGTTGCTCTTTAGGATACTCTGTGTTCTTGTACCTCCAGCCCCCTTTCAAATGGGGAGCCCAGTGTCTTCAATGTTGAAGAGTGCTTTCCCATTACACCTCCTACTTGGCCTGCAGTCATAATTTCAGAGCGTTACCTAGTGCGGAATTCCTAATGCCTCCTTGTTCTGTGTAATTGTCACCCATGACGATTGGTCAAATGGTGCCCTGACATCATAAAGCTACAGCAGGATGTCATCTGACATGAGGGCCAGCAATAGGATACATTTATCAGGTTATTGAAATGGGTAGCAGGGTAGCCTGGACTGCCAGCAGAAAGGCAAAGATGGCGAGACGAGCAAAAGAAGGGCATTATTTGAGACTTAATTATTTGTTGGAAGGTGTCGGTGATCACAGTATTCTCAGGTTCTCTATAGGTTAACTGATAGGGATTTGCAGGAATGAAGATGTCCAAATCTGTGGTTCATAGTTTTTCTCATTACCACTAACTGTAGCATAAACCTTCCTCTATAAACTTATCAGATCCCTTAATGGTCATTGGTGTACTCTAACCTAACAGAATTGCAATGAGCAGGGTACGCTGTCACTTGGATAGCAATGAGATATTTTTATCTACATTCTAATATAGATGCTAAAGTTGTATAAAGAGTGGTAGCAACGAAGGCTTAGGATGGAAAGGTATGCTAGGTTGAAAATAAAATGGAGATTTGAATTCTTTTTGAGCTATGTATTTTCACCATGTTACAGACGTCATAGTACTGATTGATAACCATTTACCAAAAACTGATTGTTGTTGTGGTGCATTAGTTTGGTAATATTCAAGTTCTGTTAATAGACTAACAGTGGACTTTTCCATTTGCAGACTATATTGAATGACCAGCAGAGGGAGTGTTGCAGAAGAAAATTTCTCAGAGTTGCTGAGAGAAAAAAAAATAACTTCAGCAGCCCTCTGCTTCATTTAACAATGTACATGGTGAGTCAAACTCTAAATTTATCATTTTGCTGGTCCTTAAAAAAAGTGCATAGCATGTGACGGCTCTCTGCTCCTTTTAGTGGCGTCTTCCGCATGAAAATTATTTATCAACGCTGAAGCCATATAGATGGCGCTAAGGGCATCATGATAGCTATTTCAAAGACGTTTACTGTCTACAAGGCTGACGATCATACTTTCATTACTTTTGCTAGTAATAGGTCATCGGATTAAATGAATGTCTTTGAGTCTGGAATGAGGTGCCCTATATTAGAGCAATTGACTTTCTCTCACATGGGGAGAAGCTATTTTAACCTTCCTCCCTTCACACTGAAAGTGGGACTCTTATACTCAAGAAGGGTTGCTCTTTAGGATACTCTGTGTTCTTGTACCTAAAGCCCCCTTTCAAATGGGGAGCCCAATTTCTTCAATGTTGAAGTGTCCTTTCCCATTACACCTCCTACTTGGCCTGCAGTCATAATTTCAGAGCGATACCTAGTGCGGAATTCCTAATGCCTCCTTGTTCTGTGTAATTGTCACCCATGACGATTGGTCAAATGGTGCCCTGACATCTTAAAGCTACAGCAGGATGTCATCTGACATGAAGGCCAGCAATAGGATACATTTATCAGGTTATTGAAATGGGTAGCAGGGTAGCCTGGACTGCCATCAGAAAGGCAAAGATGGCGAGACGAGCAAAAGAAGGGCATTATTTGAGACTTAATTATTTGTTTGAAGGTGTCGGTGATCACAGTATTCTCGGGTTCTCTATAGGTTAACTGATAGGGATTTGCAGGAATGAAGATGTCCAAATCTGTGGTTCATAGTTTTTCTCATTACCACTAACTGTAGCATAAACCTTCCTCCATAAACTTATCAGATCCCTTAATGGTCATTGGTGTACTCTAACCTAACAGAATTGCAATGAGCAGGGTACGCTGTCACTTGGATAGCAATGAGATATTTTTATCTACATTCTAATATAGATGCTAAAGTTGTATAAAGAGTGGTAGCAACAGAGGCTTAGGATGGAAAGGTATGCTAGGTTGAAAATAAAATAGAGGTTTGAATTCTTTTTGAGCTATGTATTTTCACCATGTTACAGACGTCATAGTACTGATTGATAACCATTTACCGAAAACTGATTGTTGTTGTGGTGCATTAGTTTGGTAATATTCAAGTTCTGTTAATAGACTAACAGTGGACTTTTCCATTTGCAGACTATATTGAATGACCAGCAGAGGGAGTGTTGCTGAAGAAAATTTCTCAGAGTTGCTGAGAAAAATAAAAAATAACTTCAGCAGCCCTCTGCTTCATTTAACAATGTACATGGTGAGTCAAACTCTAAATTTATCATTTTGCTGGTCCTTAAAAAAAGTGCATAGCATGTGACGGCTCTCTGCTCCTTTTAGTGGCGTCTTCCGCATGAAAATTATTTATCAACGCTGAAGCCATATAGATGGCGCTAAGGGCATCATGATAGCTATTTCAAAGACGTTTACTGTCTACAAGGCTGACAATCATACTTTCATTACTTTTGCTAGTAATAGGTCATCGGATTAAATGAATGTCTTTGAGTCTGGAATGAGGTGCCCTATATTAGAGCAATTGACTTTCTCTCACATGGGGAGAAGCTATTTTAACCTTCCACCCTTCACACTGAAAGTGGGACTCTTATACTCAAGAAGGGTTGCTCTTTAGGATACTCTGTGTTCTTGTACCTCCAGCCCCCTTTCAAATGGGGAGCCCAGTGTCTTCAATGTTGAAGAGTGCTTTCCCATTACACCTCCTACTTGGCCTGCAGTCATAATTTCAGAGCGTTACCTAGTGCGGAATTCCTAATGCCTCCTTGTTCTGTGTAATTGTCACCCATGACGATTGGTCAAATGGTGCCCTGACATCATAAAGCTACAGCAGGATGTCATCTGACATGAGGGCCAGCAATAGGATACATTTATCAGGTTATTGAAATGGGTAGCAGGGTAGCCTGGACTGCCAGCAGAAAGGCAAAGATGGCGAGACGAGCAAAAGAAGGGCATTATTTGAGACTTAATTATTTGTTGGAAGGTGTCGGTGATCACAGTAATCTCAGGTTCTCTATAGGTTAACTGATAGGGATTTGCAGGAATGAAGATGTCCAAATCTGTGGTTCATAGTTTTTCTCATTACCACTAACTGTAGCATAAACCTTCCTCTATAAACTTATCAGATCCCTTAATGGTCATTGGTGTACTCTAACCTAACAGAATTGCAATGAGCAGGGTACGCTGTCACTTGGATAGCAATGAGATATTTTTATCTACATTCTAATATAGATGCTAAAGTTGTATAAAGAGTGGTAGCAACGAAGGCTTAGGATGGGAAAGGTATGCTAGGTTGAAAATAAAATGGAGATTTGAATTCTTTTTGAGCTATGTATTTTCCCCATGTTACAGACGTCATAGTACTGATTGATAACCATTTACCAAAAACTGATTGTTGTTGTGGTGCATTAGTTTGGTAATATTCAAGTTCTGTTAATAGACTAACAGTGGACTTTTCCATTTGCAGACTATATTGAATGACCAGCAGAGGGAGTGTTGCAGAAGAAAATTTCTCAGAGTTGCTGAGAGAAAAAAAAAAAACTTCAGCAGCCCTCTGCTTCATTTAACAATTTACATGGTGAGTCAAACTCTAAATTTATCATTTTGCTGGTCCTTAAAAAAGGTGCATAGCATGTGACGGCTCTCTGCTTCTTTTAGTGGCGTCTTCCGCATGAAAATTATTTATCAAGACTGAAGCCATATAGATGGCGCTAAGGGCATCATGATAGCTATTCAAAGACGTTTACTGTCTACAAGGCTGACAATCATACTTTCATTACTTTTGCTAGTAATAGGTCATCGGATTAAATGAATGTCTTTGAGGCTGGAATGAGGTGCCCTATATTAGAGCAATTGACTTTCTCTCACATGGGGAGAAGCTATTTTAACCTTCCTCCTTTCACACTGAAAGTGGGACTCTTATTCTCAAGAAGGGTTGCTCTTTAGGATACTCTGTGTTCTTGTACCTCCAGCCCCCTTTCAAATGGGGAGCCCAATTTCTTCAATGTTGAAGAGTCCTTTCCCATTACACCTCCTACTTGGCCTGCAGTCATAATTTCAGAGCGTTACCTAGTGCTGAAATCCTAATGCCTCCTTGTTCTGTGTAATTGTCACCCATGACGATTGGTCAAATGGTGCCCTGACATCATAAAGCTACAGCAGGATGTCATCTGACATGAGGGCCAGCAATAGGATACATTTATCAGGTTATTGAAATGGGTAGCAGGGTAGCCTGGGCTGCCAGCAGAAAGGCAAAGATGGCGAGACGAGCAAAAGAAGGGCATTATTTGAGACTTATTTTTTTGTTTGAAGGTGTCGGTGATCACAGTATTCTCAGGTTCCCTATAGGGTAACTGATAGGGATTTGCAGGAATGAAGATGTCCAAATCTGTGGTTCATAGTTTTTCTCATTACCACTAACTGTAGCATAAACCTTCCTCCATAAACTTATCAGATCCCTTAATGGTCATTGGTGTACTCTAACCTAACAGAATTGCAATGAGCAGGGTACGCTGTCACTTGGATAGCAATAAATATTTTTATCTACATTCTAATATAGATGCTAAAGTTGTATAAAGAGTGGTAGCAACGGAGGCTTAGGATGGAAAGGTATGCTAGGTTGAAAATAAAATAGAGATTTGAATTCTTTTTGAGCTATGTATTTTCACCATGTTACAGACATCATAGTACTGATTGATAACCATTTACCA
The DNA here is from genome assembly GCF_964263255.1 of Lissotriton vulgaris. Taxonomy (NCBI): domain Eukaryota; kingdom Metazoa; phylum Chordata; class Amphibia; order Caudata; family Salamandridae; genus Lissotriton; species Lissotriton vulgaris. Next base: position 660,823,411 of record NC_141698.1, on the reverse strand, counting down.
AAACTGATTGTTGTTGTGGTGCATTAGTTTGGTAATATTCAAGTTCTGTTAATAGACTAACAGTGGACTTTTCCATTTGCAGACTATATTGAATGACCAGCAGAGGGAGTGTTGCAGAAGAAAATTTCTCAGAGTTGCTGAGAGAAAAAAAAAATAACTTCAGCAGCCCTCTGCTTCATTTAACAATTTACATGGTGAGTCAAACTCTAAATTTATCATTTTGCTGGTCCTTAAAAAAAAGTGCATAGCATGTGACGGCTCTCTGCTCCTTTTAGTGGCGTCTTCCGCATGAAAATTATTTATCAAGACTGAAGCCATATAGATGGCGCTAAGGGCATCATGATAGCTATTCCAAGACGTTTACGGTCTACAAGGCTGACAATCATACTTTCATTACTTTTGCTAGTAATAGGTCATCGGATTAAATGAATGTCTTTGAGGCTGGAATGAGGTGTCCTATATTAGAGCAATTGACTTTCTCTCACATGGGGAGAAGCTATTTTAACCTTCCACCCTTCACACTGAAAGTGGGACTCTTATACTCAAGAAGGGTTGCTCTTTAGGATACTCTGTGTTCTTGTACCTCCAGCCCCCTTTCAAATGGGGAGCCCAGTGTCTTCAATGTTGAAGAGTGCTTTCCCATTACACCTCCTACTTGGCCTGCAGTCATAGTTTCAGAGCGTTACCTAGTGCGGAATTCCTAATGCCTCCTTGTTCTGTGTAATTGTCACCCATGACGATTGGTCAAATGGTGCCCTGACATCATAAAGCTACAGCAGGATGTCATCTGACATGAGGGCCAGCAATAGGATACATTTATCAGGTTATTGAAATGGGTAGCAGGGTAGCCTGGACTGCCAGCAGAAAGGCAAAGATGGCGAGACGAGCAAAAGAAGGGCATTATTTGAGACTTAATTATTGGTTGGAAGGTGTCGGTGATCACAGTATTCTCAGGTTCTCTATAGGTTAACTGATAGGGATTTGCAGGAATGAAGATGTCCAAATCTGTGGTTCATAGTTTTTCTCATTACCACTAACTGTAGCATAAACCTTCCTCTATAAACTTATCAGATCCCTTAATGGTCATTGGTGTACTCTAACCTAACAGAATTGCAATGAGCAGGGTACGCTGTCACTTGGATAGCAATGAGATATTTTTATCTACATTCTAATATAGATGCTAAAGTTGTATAAAGAGTGGTAGCAACGAAGGCTTAGGATGGAAAGGTATGCTAGGTTGAAAATAAAATGGAGATTTGAATTCTTTTTGAGCTATGTATTTTCACCATGTTACAGACGTCATAGTACTGATTGATAACCATTTACCAAAAACTGATTGTTGTTGTGGTGCATTAGTTTGGTAATATTCAAGTTCTGTTAATAGACTAACAGTGGACTTTTCCATTTGCAGACTATATTGAATGACCAGTAGAGGGAGTGTTGCAGAAGAAAATTTCTCAGAGTTGCTGAGAGAAAAAAAAAAAACTTCAGCAGCCCTCTGCTTCATTTAACAATTTACATGGTGAGTCAAACACTAAATTTATCATTTTGCTGGTCCTTAAAAAAGGTGCATAGCATGTGACGGCTCTCTGCTTCTTTTAGTGGCGTCTTCCGCATGAAAATTATTTATCAAGACTGAAGCAATATAGATGGCGCTAAGGGCATCATGATAGCTATTCAAAGACGTTTACTGTCTACAAGGCTGACAATCATACTTTCATTACTTTTGCTAGTAATAGGTCATCGGATTAAATGAATGTCTTTGAGGCTGGAATGAGGTGCCCTATATTAGAGCAATTGACTTTCTCTCACATGGGGAGAAGCTATTTTAACCTTCCTCCTTTCACACTGAAAGTGGGACTCTTATACTCAAGAAGGGTTGCTCTTTAGGATACTCTGTGTTCTTGTATCTAAAGCCCCCTTTCAAATGGGGAGCCCAATTTCTTCAATGTTGAAGTGTCCTTTCCCATTACACCTCCTACTTGGCCTGCAGTCATAATTTCAGAGCGATACCTAGTGCGGAATTCCTAATGCCTCCTTGTTCTGTGTAATTGTCACCCATGACGATTGGTCAAATGGTGCCCTGACATCTTAAAGCTACAGCAGGATGTCATCTGACATGAAGGCCAGCAATAGGATACATTTATCAGGTTATTGAAATGGGTAGCAGGGTAGCCTGGACTGCCAGCAGAAAGGCAAAGATGGCGAGGCGAGCAAAAGAAGGGCATTATTTGAGACTTAATTATTTGTTGGAAGGTGTCGGTGATCACAGTATTCTCAGGTTCTCTATAGGTTAACTGATAGGGATTTTCAGGAATGAAGATGTCCAAATCTGTGGTTCATAGTTTTTCTCATTACCACTAACTGTAGCATAAACCTTCCTCTATAAACTTATCAGATCCCTTAATGGTCATTGGTGTACTCTAACCTAACAGAATTGCAATGAGCAGGGTACGCTGTCACTTGGATAGCAATGAGATATTTTTATCTACATTCTAATATAGATGCTAAAGTTGTATAAAGAGTGGTAGCAACGAAGGCTTAGGATGGAAAGGTATGCTAGGTTGAAAATAAAATGGAGATTTGAATTCTTTTTGAGCTATGTATTTTCACCATGTTACAGACGTCATGGTACTGATTGATAACCATTTACCAAAAACTGATTGTTGTTGTGGTGCATTAGTTTGGTAATATTCAAGTTCTGTTAAGACTAACAGTGGACTTTTCCATTTGCAGACTATATTGAATGACCAGCAGAGGGAGTGTTGCAGAAGAACATTTCTCAAAGTTGCTGAGAGAAAAAAAAAATAACTTCAGCAGCCCTCTGTTTCATTTAACAATTTACATGGTGAGTCAAACTCTAAATATATCATTTTGCTGGTCCTTAAAAAAGGTGCATAGCATGTGACGGCTCTCTGCTCCTTTTAGTGGCGTCTTCCGCATGAAAATTATTTATCAAGACTGAAGCCATATAGATGGCGCTAAGGGCATCATGATAGCTATTCCAAGACGTTTACTGTCTACAAGGCTGACAATCATACTTTCATTACTTTTGCTAGTAATAGGTCATCGGATTAAATGAATGTCTTTGAGGCTGGAATGAGGTGTCCTATATTAGAGCAATTGACTTTCTCTCACATGGGGAGAAGCTATTTTAACCTTCCACCCTTCACACTGAAAGTGGGACTCTTATACACAAGAAGGGTTGCTCTTTAGGATACTCTGTGTTCTTGTACCTCCAGCCCCCTTTCAAATGGGGAGCCCAGTGTCTTCAATGTTGAAGAGTGCTTTCCCATTACACCTCCTACTTGGCCTGCAGTCATAATTTCAGAGCGTTACCTAGTGCGGAATTCCTAATGCCTCCTTGTTCTGTGTAATTGTCACCCATGACGATTGGTCAAATGGTGCCCTGACATCATAAAGCTACAGCAGGATGTCATCTGACATGAGGGCCAGCAATAGGATACATTTATCAGGTTATTGAAATGGGTAGCAGGGTAGCCTGGACTGCCAGCAGAAAGGCAAAGATGGCGAGACGAGCAAAAGAAGGGCATTATTTGAGACTTAATTATTTGTTGGAAGGTGTCGGTGATCACAGTATTCTCAGGTTCTCTATAGGTTAACTGATAGGGATTTGCAGGAATGAAGATGTCCAAATCTGTGGTTCATAGTTTTTCTCATTACCACTAACTGTAGCATAAACCTTCCTCCATAAACTTATCAGATCCCTTAATGGTCATTGGTGTACTCTAACCTAACAGAATTACAATGAGCAGGGTATGCTGTCACTTGGATAGCAATAAATATTTTTATCTACATTCTAATATAGATGCTAAAGTTGTATAAAGAGTGGTAGCAACGGAGGCTTAGGATGGAAAGGTATGCTAGGTTGAAAATAAAATAGAGGTTTGAATTCTTTTTGAGCTATGTATTTTCACCATGTTAGACGTCATAGTACTGATTGATAACCATTTACCGAAAACTGATTGTTGTTGTGGTGCATTAGTTTGGTAATATTCAAGTTCTGTTAATAGACTAACAGTGGACTTTTCCATTTGCAGACTATATTGAATGACCAGCAGAGGGAGTGTTGCAGAAGAAAATTTCTCAGAGTTGCTGAGAAAAATAAAAAATAACTTCAGCAGCCCTCTGCTTCATTTAACAATGTACATGGTGAGTCAAACTCTAAATTTATCATTTTGCTGGTCCTTAAAAAAAGTGCATAGCATGTGACGGCTCTCTGCTCCTTTTAGTGGCGTCTTCCGCATGAAAATTATTTATCAAGACTGAAGCCATATAGATGGCGCTAAGGGCATCATGATAGCTATTCAAAGACGTTTACTGTCTACAAGGCTGACAATCATACTTTCATTACTTTTGCTAGTAATAGGTCATCGGATTAAATGAATGTCTTTGAGTCTGGAATGAGGTGCCCTATATTAGAGCAATTGACTTTCTCTCACATGGGGAGAAGCTATTTTAACCTTCCTCCCTTCACACTGAAAGTGGGACTCTTATACTCAAGAAGGGTTGCTCTTTAGGATACTCTGTGTTCTTGTACCTCCAGCCCCCTTTCAAATGGGGAGCCCAATTTCTTCAATGTTGAAGAGTGCTTTCCCATTACACCTCCTACTTGGCCTGCAGTCATAATTTCAGAGCGTTACCTAGTGCGGAATTCCTAATGCCTCCTTGTTCTGTGTAATTGTCACCCATGACGATTGGTCAAATGGTGCCCTGACATCTTAAAGCTACAGCAGGATGTCATCTGACATGAAGGCCAGCAATAGGATACATTTATCAGGTTATTGAAATGGGTAGCAGGGTAGCCTGGACTGCCAGCAGAAAGGCAAAGATGGCGAGACGAGCAAAAGAAGGGCATTATTTGAGACTTAATTATTTGTTTGAAGGTGTCGGTGATCACAGTATTCTCGGGTTCTCTATAGGTTAACTGATAGGGATTTGCAGGAATGAAGATGTCCAAATCTGTGGTTCATAGTTTTTCTCATTACCACTAACTGTAGCATAAACCTTCCTCCATAAACTTATCAGATCCCTTAATGGTCATTGGTGTACTCTAACCTAACAGAATTGCAATGAGCAGGGTACACTGTCACTTGGATAGCAATGAGATATTTTTATCTACATTCTAATATAGATGCTAAAGTTGTATAAAGAGTGGTAGCAACGGAGGCTTAGGATGGAAAGGTATGCTAGGTTGAAAATAAAATAGAGATTTGAATTCTTTTTGAGCTATGTATTTTCACCATGTTACAGACGTCATAGTACTGATTGATAACCATTTACCAAAAACTGATTGTTGTTGTGGTGCATTAGTTTGGTAATATTCAAGTTCTGTTAATAGACTAACAGTGGACTTTTCCATTTGCAGACTATATTGAATGACCAGCAGAGGGAGTGTTGCAGAAGAAAATTTCTCAGAGTTGCTGAGAGAAAAAAAAAAACTTCAGCAGCCCTCTGCTTCATTTAACAATTTACATGGTGAGTCAAACTCTAAATTTATCATTTTGCTGGTCCTTAAAGGTGCATAGCATGTGACGGCTCTCTGCTCCTTTCAGTGGCGTCTTCCGCATGAAAATTATTTATCAAGACTGAAGCCATATAGATGGCGCTAAGGGCATCATGATAGCTATTCAAAGACGTTTACTGTCTACAAGGCTGACAATCATACTTTCATTACTTTTGCTAGTAATAGGTCATCGGATTAAATGAATGTCTTTGAGGCTGGAATGAGGTGCCCTATATTAGAGCAATTGACTTTCTCTCACATGGGGAGAAGCTATTTTAACCTTCCTCCTTTCACACTGAAAGTGGGACTCTTATTCTCAAGAAGGGTTGCTCTTTAGGATACTCTGTGTTCTTGTACCTCCAGCCCCCTTTCAAATGGGGAGCCCAATTTCTTCAATGTTGAAGAGTGCTTTCCCATTACACCTCATACTTGGCCTGCAGTCATCATTTCAGAGCGTTACCTAGTGCGGAATTCCTAATACCTCCTTGTTCTGTGTAATTGTCACCCATGACGATTGGTCAAATGGTGCCCTGACATCATAAAGCTACAGCAGGATGTCATCTGACATGAGGGCCAGCAATAGGATACATTTATCAGGTTATTGAAATGGGTAGCAGGGTAGCCTGGGCTGCCAGCAGAAAGGCAAAGATGGCGAGACGAGCAAAAGAAGGGCATTATTTGAGACTTATTTTTTTGTTTGAAGGTGTAGGTGATCACAGTATTCTCAGGTTCCCTATAGGGTAACTGATAGGGATTTGCAGGAATGAAGATGTCCAAATCTGTGGTTCATAGTTTTTCTCATTACCACTAACTGTAGCATAAACCTTCCTCCATAAACTTATCAGATCCCTTAATGGTCATTGGTGTACTCTAACCTAACAGAATTGCAATGAGCAGGGTACACTGTCACTTGGATAGCAATGAGATATTTTTATCTACATTCTAATATAGATGCTAAAGTTGTATAAAGAGTGGTAGCAACGGAGGCTTAGGATGGAAAGGTATGCTAGGTTGAAAATAAAATAGAGATTTGAATTCTTTTTGAGCTATGTATTTTCACCATGTTACAGACGTCATAGTACTGATTGATAACCATTTACCAAAAACTGATTGTTGTTGTGGTGCATTAGTTTGGTAATATTCAAGTTCTGTTAATAGACTAACAGTGGACTTTTCCATTTGCAGACTATATTGAATGACCAGCAGAGGGAGTGTTGCAGAAGAAAATTTCTCAGAGTTGCTGAGAAAAATAAAAAATAACTTCAGCAGCCCTCTGCTTCATTTAACAATGTACATGGTGAGTCAAACTCTAAATTTATCATTTTGCTGGTCCTTAAAAAAGGTGCATAGCATGTGACGGCTCTCTGCTCCTTTTAGTTGCGTCTTCCGCATGAAAATTATTTATCAAGACTGAAGCCATATAGATGGCGCTAAGGGCATCATGATAGCTATTCCAAGATGTTTACTGTCTACAAGGCTGACAATCATACTTTCATTACTTTTGCTAGTAATAGGTCATCGGAATAAATGAATGTCTTTGAGGCTGGAATGAGGTGTCCTATATTAGAGCAATTGACTTTCTCTCACATGGGGAGAAGCTATTTTAACCTTCCACCCTTCACACTGAAAGTGGGACTCTTATACTCAAGAAGGGTTGCTCTTTAGGATACTCTGTGTTCTTGTACCTCCAGCCCCCTTTCAAATGGGGAGCCCAGTGTCTTCAATGTTGAAGAGTGCTTTCCCATTACACCTCCTACTTGGCCTGCAGTCATAATTTCAGAGCGTTACCTAGTGCGGAATTCCTAATGCCTCCTTGTTCTGTGTAATTGTCACCCATGACGATTGGTCAAATGGTGCCCTGACATCATAAAGCTACAGCAGGATGTCATCTGACATGAGGGCCAGCAATAGGATACATTTATCAGGTTATTGAAATGGGTAGCAGGGTAGCCTGGACTGCCAGCAGAAAGGCAAAGATGGCGAGACGAGCAAAAGAAGGGCATTATTTGAGACTTAATTATTTGTTGGAAGGTGTCGGTGATCACAGTATTCTCAGGTTCTCTATAGGTTAACTGATAGGGATTTGCAGGAATGAAGATGTCCAAATCTGTGGTTCATAGTTTTTCTCATTACCACTAACTGTAGCATAAACCTTCCTCTATAAACTTATCGGATCCCTTAATGGTCATTGGTGTCATCTAACCTAACAGAATTGCAATGAGCAGGGTACGCTGTCACTTGGATAGCAATGAGATATTTTTATCTACATTCTAATATAGATGCTAAAGTTGTATAAAGAGTGGTAGCAACGAAGGCTTAGGATGGAAAGGTATGCTAGGTTGAAAATAAAATGGAGATTTGAATTCTTTTTGAGCTATGTAATTTCACCATGTTACAGACGTCATAGTACAGATTGATAACCATTTACCAAAAACTGATTGTTGTTGTGGTGCATTAGTTTGGTAATATTCAAGTTCTGTTAATAGACTAACAGTGGACTTTTCCATTTGCAGACTATATTGAATGACCAGCAGAGGGAATGTTGCCGAAGAACATTTCTCAGAGTTGCTGAGAGAAAAAAAAAATAACTTCAGCAGCCCTCTGTTTCATTTAACAATTTACATGGTGAGTCAAACTCTAAATATATCATTTTGCTGGTCCTTAAAAAAGGTGCATAGCATGTGACGGCTCTCTGCTCCTTTTAGTGGCGTCTTCCGCATGAAAATTATTTATCAAGACTGAAGCCATATAGATGGCGCTAAGGGCATCATGATAGCTATTCCAAGACGTTTACTGTCTACAAGGCTGACAATCATACTTTCATTACTTTTGCTAGTAATAGGTCATCGGATTAAATGAATGTCTTTGAGGCTGGAAGGAGGTGCCCTATATTAGAGCAATTGACTTTCTCTCACATGGGGAGAAGCTATTTTAACCTTCCTCCTTTCACACTGAAAGTGGGACTCTTATACTCAAGAAGGGTTGCTCTTTAGGATACTCTTTGTTCTTGTACTTAAAGCCCCCTTTCAAATGGGGAGCCCAATTTCTTCAATGTTGAAGTGTCCTTTCCCATTACACCTCCTACTTGGCCTGCAGTCATAATTTCAGAGAGATACCTAGTGCGGAATTCCTAATGCCTCCTTGTTCTATGTAATTGTCACCCATGACGATTGGTCAAATGGTGCCCTGACATCTTAAAGCTACAGTAGGATGTCATCTGACATGAAGGCCAGCAATAGGATACATTTATCAGGTTATTGAAATGGGTAGCAGGGTAGCCTGGACTGCCTTCAGAAAGGCAAAGATGGCGAGACGAGCAAAAGAAGGGCATTATTTGAGACTTATTTTTTTGTTTGAAGGTGTCGGTGATCACAGTATTCTCAGGTTCCCTATAGGGTAACTGATAGGGATTTGCAGGAATGAAGATGTCCAAATCTGTGGTTCATAGTTTTTCTCATTACCACGAACTGTAGCATGAACCTTCCTCCATAAACTTATCAGATCCCTTAATGGCCATTGGTGTACTCTAACCTAACAGAATTGCAATGAGCAGGGTACGCTGTCACTTGGATAGCAATGAGATATTTTTATCTACATTCTAATATAGATGCTAAAGTTGTATAAAGAGTGGTAGCAACGAAGGCTTAGGATGGAAAGGTATGCTAGGTTGAAAATAAAATGGAGATTTGAATTCTTTTTGAGCTATGTATTTTCACCATGTTACAGACGTCATAGTACTGATTGATAACCATTTACCAAAAACTGATTGTTGTTGTGGTGCATTAGTTTGGTAATATTCAAGTTCTGTTAATAGACTAACAGTGGACTTTTCCATTTGCAGACTATATTGAATGACCAGCAGAGGGAGTGTTGCAGAAGAAAATTTCTCAGAGTTGCTGAGAGAAAAAAAAAAAACTTCAGCAGCCCTCTGCTTCATTTAACAATTTACATGGTGAGTCAAACTCTAAATTTATCATTTTGCTGGTCCTTAAAAAAGGTGCATAGCATGTGACGGCTCTCTGCTTCTTTTAGTGGCGTCTTCCGCATGAAAATTATTTATCAAGACTGAAGCCATATAGATGGCGCTAAGGGCATCATGATAGCTATTCAAAGACGTTTACTGTCTACAAGGCTGACAATCATACTTTCATTACTTTTGCTAGTAATAGGTCATCGGATTAAATGAATGTCTTTGAGGCTGGAATGAGGTGCCCTATATTAGAGCAATTGACTTTCTCTCACATGGGGAGAAGCTATTTTAACCTTCCACCCTTCACACTGAAAGTGGGACTCTTATACTCAAGAAGGGTTGCTCTTTAGGATACTCTGTGTTCTTGTACCTCCAGCCCCCTTTCAAATGGGGAGCCCAGTGTCTTCAATGTTGAAGAGTGCTTTCCCATTACACCTCCTACTTGGCCTGCAGTCATAATTTCAGAGCGTTACCTAGTGCGGAATTCCTAATGCCTCCTTGTTCTGTGTAATTGTCACCCATGACGATTGGTCAAATGGTGCCCTGACATCATAAAGCTACAGCAGGATGTCATCTGACATGAGGGCCAGCAATAGGATACATTTATCAGGTTATTGAAATGGGTAGCAGGGTAGCCTGGGCTGCCAGCAGAAAGGCAAAGATGGCGAGACGAGCAAAAGAAGGGCATTATTTGAGACTTATTTTTTTGTTTGAAGGTGTCGGTGATCACAGTATTCTCAGGTTCCCTATAGGGTAACTGATAGGGATTTGCAGGAATGAAGATGTCCAAATCTGTGGTTCATAGTTTTTCTCATTACCACTAACTGTAGCATAAACCTTCCTCCATAAACTTATCAGATCCCTTAATGGTCATTGGTGTACTCTAACCTAACAGAATTGCAATGAGCAGGGTACACTGTCACTTGGATAGCAATGAGATATTTTTATCTACATTCTAATATAGATGCTAAAGTTGTATAAAGAGTGGTAGCAACGGAGGCTTAGGATGGAAAGGTATGCTAGGTTGAAAATAAAATAGAGATTTGAATTCTTTTTGAGCTATGTATTTTCACCATGTTACAGACGTCATAGTACTGATTGATAACCATTTACCAAAAACTGATTGTTGTTGTGGTGCATTAGTTTGGTAATATTCAAGTTCTGTTAATAGACTAACAGTGGACTTTTCCATTTGCAGACTATATTGAATGACCAGCAGAGGGAGTGTTGCAGAAGAAAATTTCTCAGAGTTGCTGAGAGAAAAAAAAAATAACTTCAGCAGCCCTCTGCTTCATTTAACAATTTACATGGTGAGTCAAACTCTAAATTTATCATTTTGCTGGTCCTTAAAAAAAAGTGCATAGCATGTGACGGCTCTCTGCTCCTTTTAGTGGCGTCTTCCGCATGAAAATTATTTATCAAGACTGAAGCCATATAGATGGCGCTAAGGGCATCATGATAGCTATTCCAAGACGTTTACGGTCTACAAGGCTGACAATCATACTTTCATTACTTTTGCTAGTAATAGGTCATCGGATTAAATGAATGTCTTTGAGGCTGGAATGAGGTGTCCTATATTAGAGCAATTGACTTTCTCTCACATGGGGAGAAGCTATTTTAACCTTCCACCCTTCACACTGAAAGTGGGACTCTTATACTCAAGAAGGGTTGCTCTTTAGGATACTCTGTGTTCTTGTACCTCCAGCCCCCTTTCAAATGGGGAGCCCAGTGTCTTCAATGTTGAAGAGTGCTTTCCCATTACACCTCCTACTTGGCCTGCAGTCATAGTTTCAGAGCGTTACCTAGTGCGGAATTCCTAATGCCTCCTTGTTCTGTGTAATTGTCACCCATGACGATTGGTCAAATGGTGCCCTGACATCATAAAGCTACAGCAGGATGTCATCTGACATGAGGGCCAGCAATAGGATACATTTATCAGGTTATTGAAATGGGTAGCAGGGTAGCCTGGACTGCCAGCAGAAAGGCAAAGATGGCGAGACGAGCAAAAGAAGGGCATTATTTGAGACTTAATTATTTGTTGGAAGGTGTCGGTGATCACAGTATTCTCAGGTTCTCTATAGGTTAACTGATAGGGATTTGCAGGAATGAAGATGTCCAAATCTGTGGTTCATAGTTTTTCTCATTACCACTAACTGTAGCATAAACCTTCCTCTATAAACTTATCAGATCCCTTAATGGTCATTGGTGTACTCTAACCTAACAGAATTGCAATGAGCAGGGTACGCTGTCACTTGGATAGCAATGAGATATTTTTATCTACATTCTAATATAGATGCTAAAGTTGTATAAAGAGTGGTAGCAACGAAGGCTTAGGATGGAAAGGTATGCTAGGTTGAAAATAAAATGGAGATTTGAATTCTTTTTGAGCGATGTATTTTCACCATGTTACAGACGTCATAGTACTGATTGATAACCATTTACCAAAAACTGATTGTTGTTGTGGTGCATTAGTTTGGTAATATTCAAGTTCTGTTAATAGACTAACAGTGGACTTTTCCATTTGCAGACTATATTGAATGACCAGTAGAGGGAGTGTTGCAGAAGAAAATTTCTCAGAGTTGCTGAGAGAAAAAAAAAAAACTTCAGCAGCCCTCTGCTTCATTTAACAATTTACATGGTGAGTCAAACACTAAATTTATCATTTTGCTGGTCCTTAAAAAAGGTGCATAGCATGTGACGGCTCTCTGCTTCTTTTAGTGGCGTCTTCCGCATGAAAATTATTTATCAAGACTGAAGCAATATAGATGGCGCTAAGGGCATCATGATAGCTATTCAAAGACGTTTACTGTCTACAAGGCTGACAATCATACTTTCATTACTTTTGCTAGTAATAGGTCATCGGATTAAATGAATGTCTTTGAGGCTGGAATGAGGTGTCCTATATTAGAGCAATTGACTTTCTCTCACATGGGGAGAAGCTATTTTAACCTTCCACCCTTCACACTGAAAGTGGGACTCTTATACACAAGAAGGGTTGCTCTTTAGGATACTCTGTGTTCTTGTACCTCCAGCCCCCTTTCAAATGGGGAGCCCAGTGTCTTCAATGTTGAAGAGTGCTTTCCCATTACACCTCCTACTTGGCCTGCAGTCATAATTTCAGAGCGTTACCTAGTGCGGAATTCCTAATGCCTCCTTGTTCTGTGTAATTGTCACCCATGACGATTGGTCAAATGGTGCCCTGACATCATAAAGCTACAGCAGGATGTCATCTGACATGAGGGCCAGCAATAGGATACATTTATCAGGTTATTGAAATGGGTAGCAGGGTAGCCTGGACTGCCAGCAGAAAGGCAAAGATGGCGAGACGAGCAAAAGAAGGGCATTATTTGAGACTTAATTATTTGTTGGAAGGTGTCGGTGATCACAGTATTCTCAGGTTCTCTATAGGTTAACTGATAGGGATTTGCAGGAATGAAGATGTCCAAATCTGTGGTTCATAGTTTTTCTCATTACCACTAACTGTAGCATAAACCTTCCTCCATAAACTTATCAGATCCCTTAATGGTCATTGGTGTACTCTAACCTAACAGAATTACAATGAGCAGGGTATGCTGTCACTTGGATAGCAATAAATATTTTTATATACATTCTAATATAGATGCTAAAGTTGTATAAAGAGTGGTAGCAACGGAGGCTTAGGATGGAAAGGTATGCTAGGTTGAAAATAAAATAGAGGTTTGAATTCTTTTTGAGCTATGTATTTTCACCATGTTAGACGTCATAGTACTGATTGATAACCATTTACCGAAAACTGATTGTTGTTGTGGTGCATTAGTTTGGTAATATTCAAGTTCTGTTAATAGACTAACAGTGGACTTTTCCATTTGCAGACTATATTGAATGACCAGCAGAGGGAGTGTTGCAGAAGAAAATTTCTCAGAGTTGCTGAGAAAAATAAAAAATAACTTCAGCAGCCCTCTGCTTCATTTAACAATTTACATGGTGAGTCAAACTCTAAATTTATCATTTTGCTGGTCCTTAAAAAAGGTGCATAGCATGTGACGGCTCTCTGCTCCTTTCAGTGGCGTCTTCCGCATGAAAATTATTTATCAAGACTGAAGCCATATAGATGGCGCTAAGGGCATCATGATAGCTATTCAAAGACGTTTACTGTCTACAAGGCTGACAATCATACTTTCATTACTTTTGCTAGTAATAGGTCATCGGATTAAATGAATGTCTTTGAGGCTGGAATGAGGTGCCCTATATTAGAGCAATTGACTTTCTCTCACATGGGGAGAAGCTATTTTAACCTTCCTCCTTTCACACTGAAAGTGGGACTCTTATTCTCAAGAAGGGTTGCTCTTTAGGATACTCTGTGTTCTTGTACCTCCAGCCCCCTTTCAAATGGGGAGCCCAATTTCTTCAATGTTGAAGAGTGCTTTCCCATTACACCTCATACTTGGCCTGCAGTCATAATTTCAGAGCGTTACCTAGTGCGGAATTCCTAATACCTCCTTGTTCTGTGTAATTGTCACCCATGACGATTGGTCAAATGGTGCCCTGACATCATAAAGCTACAGCAGGATGTCATCTGACATGAGGGCCAGCAATAGGATACATTTATCAGGTTATTGAAATGGGTAGCAGGGTAGCCTGGGCTGCCAGCAGAAAGGCAAAGATGGCGAGACGAGCAAAAGAAGGGCATTATTTGAGACTTATTTTTTTGTTTGAAGGTGTAGGTGATCACAGTATTCTCAGGTTCCCTATAGGGTAACTGATAGGGATTTGCAGGAATGAAGATGTCCAAATCTGTGGTTCATAGTTTTTCTCATTACCACTAACTGTAGCATAAACCTTCCTCCATAAACTTATCAGATCCCTTAATGGTCATTGGTGTACTCTAACCTAACAGAATTGCAATGAGCAGGGTACACTGTCACTTGGATAGCAATGAGATATTTTTATCTACATTCTAATATAGATGCTAAAGTTGTATAAAGAGTGGTAGCAACGGAGGCTTAGGATGGAAAGGTATGCTAGGTTGAAAATAAAATAGAGATTTGAATTCTTTTTGAGCTATGTATTTTCACCATGTTACAGACGTCATAGTACTGATTGATAACCATTTACCAAAAACTGATTGTTGTTGTGGTGCATTAGTTTGGTAATATTCAAGTTCTGTTAATAGACTAACAGTGGACTTTTCCATTTGCAGACTATATTGAATGACCAGCAGAGGGAGTGTTGCAGAAGAAAATTTCTCAGAGTTGCTGAGAAAAATAAAAAATAACTTCAGCAGCCCTCTGCTTCATTTAACAATGTACATGGTGAGTCAAACTCTAAATTTATCATTTTGCTGGTCCTTAAAAAAGGTGCATAGCATGTGACGGCTCTCTGCTCCTTTTAGTTGCGTCTTCCGCATGAAAATTATTTATCAAGACTGAAGCCATATAGATGGCGCTAAGGGCATCATGATAGCTATTCCAAGATGTTTACTGTCTACAAGGCTGACAATCATACTTTCATTACTTTTGCTAGTAATAGGTCATCGGAATAAATGAATGTCTTTGAGGCTGGAATGAGGTGTCCTATATTAGAGCAATTGACTTTCTCTCACATGGGGAGAAGCTATTTTAACCTTCCACCCTTCACACTGAAAGTGGGACTCTTATACTCAAGAAGGGTTGCTCTTTAGGATACTCTGTGTTCTTGTACCTCCAGCCCCCTTTCAAATGGGGAGCCCAGTGTCTTCAATGTTGAAGAGTGCTTTCCCATTACACCTCCTACTTGGCCTGCAGTCATAATTTCAGAGCGTTACCTAGTGCGGAATTCCTAATGCCTCCTTGTTCTGTGTAATTGTCACCCATGACGATTGGTCAAATGGTGCCCTGACATCATAAAGCTACAGCAGGATGTCATCTGACATGAGGGCCAGCAATAGGATACATTTATCAGGTTATTGAAATGGGTAGCAGGGTAGCCTGGACTGCCAGCAGAAAGGCAAAGATGGCGAGACGAGCAAAAGAAGGGCATTATTTGAGACTTAATTATTTGTTGGAAGGTGTCGGTGATCACAGTATTCTCAGGTTCTCTATAGGTTAACTGATAGGGATTTTCAGGAATGAAGATGTCCAAATCTGTGGTTCATAGTTTTTCTCATTACCACTAACTGTAGCATAAACCTTCCTCTATAAACTTATCGGATCCCTTAATGGTCATTGGTGTCATCTAACCTAACAGAATTGCAATGAGCAGGGTACGCTGTCACTTGGATAGCAATGAGATATTTTTATCTACATTCTAATATAGATGCTAAAGTTGTATAAAGAGTGGTAGCAACGAAGGCTTAGGATGGAAAGGTATGCTAGGTTGAAAATAAAATGGAGATTTGAATTCTTTTTGAGCTATGTAATTTCACCATGTTACAGACGTCATAGTACAGATTGATAACCATTTACCAAAAACTGATTGTTGTTGTGGTGCATTAGTTTGGTAATATTCAAGTTCTGTTAATAGACTAACAGTGGACTTTTCCATTTGCAGACTATATTGAATGACCAGCAGAGGGAATGTTGCCAAAGAACATTTCTCAGAGTTGCTGAGAGAAAAAAAAAATAACTTCAGCAGCCCTCTGTTTCATTTAACAATTTACATGGTGAGTCAAACTCTAAATATATCATTTTGCTGGTCCTTAAAAAAGGTGCATAGCATGTGACGGCTCTCTGCTCCTTTTAGTGGCGTCTTCCGCATGAAAATTATTTATCAAGACTGAAGCCATATAGATGGCGCTAAGGGCATCATGATAGCTATTTCAAAGACGTTTACTGTCTACAAGGCTGACAATCATACTTTCATTACTTTTGCTAGTAATAGGTCATCGGATTAAATGAATGTCTTTGAGTCTGGAATGAGGTGCCCTATATTAGAGCAATTGACTTTCTCTCACATGGGGAGAAGCTATTTTAACCTTCCTCCCTTCACACTGAAAGTGGGACTCTTATACTCAAGAAGGGTTGCTCTTTAGGATACTCTGTGTTCTTGTACCTCCAGCCCCCTTTCAAATGGGGAGCCCAATTTCTTCAATGCTGAAGAGTGCTTTCCCATTACACCTCCTACTTGGCCTGCAGTCATAATTTCAGAGCGTTACCTAGTGCGGAATTCCTAATGCCTCCTTGTTCTGTGTAATTGTCACCCATGACGATTGGTCAAATGGTGCCCTGACATCATAAAGCTACAGCAGGATGTCATCTGACATGAGGGCCAGCAATAGGATACATTTATCAGGTTATTGAAATGGGTAGCAGGGTAGCCTGGGCTGCCAGCAGAAAGGCAAAGATGGCGAGACGAGCAAAAGAAGGGCATTATTTGAGACTTAATTATTTGTTTGAAGGTGTCGGTGATCACAGTATTCTCAGGTTCTCTATAGGTTAACTGATAGGGATTTGCAGGAATGAAGATGTCCAAATCTGTGGTTCATAGTTTTTCTCATTACCACTAACTGTAGCATAAACCTTCCTCCATAAACTTATCAGATCCCTTAATGGTCATTGGTGTACTCTAACCTAACAGAATTGCAATGAGCAGGGTACGCTGTCACTTGGATAGCAATTAGATATTTTTATCTACATTCTAATATAGATGCTAAAGTTGTATAAAGAGTGGTAGCAACGAAGGCTTAGGATGGAAAGGTATGCTAGGTTGAAAATAAAATAGAGATTTGAATTCTTTTTGAGCTATGTATTTTCACCATGTTACAGACGTCATAGTATTGATTGATAACCATTTACCAAAAACTGATTGTTGTTGTGGTGCATTAGTTTGGTAATATTCAAGTTCTGTTAAGACTAACAGTGGACTTTTACATTTGCAGACTATATTGAATGACCAGCAGAGGGAGTGTTGCAGAAGAACATTTCTCAGAGTTGCTGAGAGAAAAAAAAAATAACTTCAGCAGCCCTCTGTTTCATTTAACAATTTACATGGTGAGTCAAACTCTAAATATATCATTTTGCTGGTCCTTAAAAAAGGTGCATAGCATGTGACGGCTCTCTGCTCCTTTTAGTGGCGTCTTCCGCATGAAAATTATTTATCAAGACTGAAGCCATATAGATGGCGCTAAGGGCATCATGATAGCTATTCCAAGACGTTTACTGTCTACAAGGCTGACAATCATACTTTCATTACTTTTGCTAGTAATAGGTCATCGGATTAAATGAATGTCTTTGAGGCTGGAAGGAGGTGCCCTATATTAGAGCAATTGACTTTCTCTCACATGGGGAGAAGCTATTTTAACCTTCCTCCTTTCACACTGAAAGTGGGACTCTTATACTCAAGAAGGGTTGCTCTTTAGGATACTCTTTGTTCTTGTACTTAAAGCCCCCTTTCAAATGGGGAGCCCAATTTCTTCAATGTTGAAGTGTCCTTTCCCATTACACCTCCTACTTGGCCTGCAGTCATAATTTCAGAGAGATACCTAGTGCGGAATTCCTAATGCCTCCTTGTTCTATGTAATTGTCACCCATGACGATTGGTCAAATGGTGCCCTGACATCTTAAAGCTACAGTAGGATGTCATCTGACATGAAGGCCAGCAATAGGATACATTTATCAGGTTATTGAAATGGGTAGCAGGGTAGCCTGGACTGCCTTCAGAAAGGCAAAGATGGCGAGACGAGCAAAAGAAGGGCATTATTTGAGACTTATTTTTTTGTTTGAAGGTGTCGGTGATCACAGTATTCTCAGGTTCCCTATAGGGTAACTGATAGGGATTTGCAGGAATGAAGATGTCCAAATCTGTGGTTCATAGTTTTTCTCATTACCACGAACTGTAGCATGAACCTTCCTCCATAAACTTATCAGATCCCTTAATGGCCATTGGTGTACTCTAACCTAACAGAATTGCAATGAGCAGGGTACGCTGTCACTTGGATAGCAATGAGATATTTTTATCTACATTCTAATATAGATGCTAAAGTTGTATAAAGAGTGGTAGCAACGAAGGCTTAGGATGGAAAGGTATGCTAGGTTGAAAATAAAATGGAGATTTGAATTCTTTTTGAGCTATGTATTTTCACCATGTTACAGACGTCATAGTACTGATTGATAACCATTTACCAAAAACTGATTGTTGTTGTGGTGCATTAGTTTGGTAATATTCAAGTTCTGTTAATAGACTAACAGTGGACTTTTCCATTTGCAGACTATATTGAATGACCAGCAGAGGGAGTGTTGCAGAAGAAAATTTCTCAGAGTTGCTGAGAGAAAAAAAAAAAACTTCAGCAGCCCTCTGCTTCATTTAACAATTTACATGGTGAGTCAAACTCTAAATTTATCATTTTGCTGGTCCTTAAAAAAGGTGCATAGCATGTGACGGCTCTCTGCTTCTTTTAGTGGCGTCTTCCGCATGAAAATTATTTATCAAGACTGAAGCCATATAGATGGCGCTAAGGGCATCATGATAGCTATTCAAAGACGTTTACTGTCTACAAGGCTGACAATCATACTTTCATTACTTTTGCTAGTAATAGGTCATCGGATTAAATGAATGTCTTTGAGGCTGGAATGAGGTGCCCTATATTAGAGCAATTGACTTTCTCTCACATGGGGAGAAGCTATTTTAACCTTCCACCCTTCACACTGAAAGTGGGACTCTTATACTCAAGAAGGGTTGCTCTTTAGGATACTCTGTGTTCTTGTACCTCCAGCCCCCTTTCAAATGGGGAGCCCAGTGTCTTCAATGTTGAAGAGTGCTTTCCCATTACACCTCCTACTTGGCCTGCAGTCATAATTTCAGAGCGTTACCTAGTGCGGAATTCCTAATGCCTCCTTGTTCTGTGTAATTGTCACCCATGACGATTGGTCAAATGGTGCCCTGACATCATAAAGCTACAGCAGGATGTCATCTGACATGAGGGCCAGCAATAGGATACATTTATCAGGTTATTGAAATGGGTAGCAGGGTAGCCTGGACTGCCAGCAGAAAGGCAAAGATGGCGAGACGAGCAAAAGAAGGGCATTATTTGAGACTTAATTATTTGTTGGAAGGTGTCGGTGATCACAGTATTCTCAGGTTCTCTATAGGTTAACTGATAGGGATTTGCAGGAATGAAGATGTCCAAATCTGTGGTTCATAGTTTTTCTCATTACCACTAACTGTAGCATAAACCTTCCTCTATAAACTTATCAGATCCCTTAATGGTCATTGGTGTACTCTAACCTAACAGAATTGCAATGAGCAGGGTACGCTGTCACTTGGATAGCAATGAGATATTTTTATCTACATTCTAATATAGATGCTAAAGTTGTATAAAGAGTGGTAGCAACGAAGGCTTAGGATGGAAAGGTATGCTAGGTTGAAAATAAAATGGAGATTTGAATTCTTTTTGAGCTATGTATTTTCACCATGTTACAGACGTCATAGTACTGATTGATAACCATTTACCAAAAACTGATTGTTGTTGTGGTGCATTAGTTTGGTAATATTCAAGTTCTGTTAATAGACTAACAGTGGACTTTTCCATTTGCAGACTATATTGAATGACCAGCAGAGGGAGTGTTGCAGAAGAAAATTTCTCAGAGTTGCTGAGAGAAAAAAAAAAAACTTCAGCAGCCCTCTGCTTCATTTAACAATTTACATGGTGAGTCAAACTCTAAATTTATCATTTTGCTGGTCCTTAAAAAAGGTGCATAGCATGTGACGGCTCTCTGCTTCTTTTAGTGGCGTCTTCCGCATGAAAATTATTTATCAAGACTGAAGCCATATAGATGGCGCTAAGGGCATCATGATAGCTATTCAAAGACGTTTACTGTCTACAAGGCTGACAATCATACTTTCATTACTTTTGCTAGTAATAGGTCATCGGATTAAATGAATGTCTTTGAGGCTGGAATGAGGTGCCCTATATTAGAGCAATTGACTTTCTCTCACATGGGGAGAAGCTATTTTAACCTTCCACCCTTCACACTGAAAGTGGGACTCTTATACTCAAGAAGGGTTGCTCTTTAGGATACTCTGTGTTCTTGTACCTCCAGCCCCCTTTCAAATGGGGAGCCCAATGTCTTCAATGTTAAAGAGTCCTTTCCCATTACACCTCCTACTTGGCCTGCAGTCATAATTTCAGAGCGTTACCTAGTGCGGAATTCCTAATGCCTCCTTGTTCTGTGTAATTGTCACCCATGACGATTGGTCAAATGGTGCCCTGACATCATAAAGCTACAGCAGGATGTCATCTGACATGAGGGCCAGCAATAGGATACATTTATCAGGTTATTGAAATGGGTAGCAGGGTAGCCTGGGCTGCCAGCAGAAAGGCAAAGATGGCGAGACGAGCAAAAGAAGGGCATTATTTGAGACTTATTTTTTTGTTTGAAGGTGTCGGTGATCACAGTATTCTCAGGTTCCCTATAGGGTAACTGATAGGGATTTGCAGGAATGAAGATGTCCAAATCTGTGGTTCATAGTTTTTCTCATTACCACTAACTGTAGCATAAACCTTCCTCCATAAACTTATCAGATCCCTTAATGGTCATTGGTGTACTCTAACCTAACAGAATTGCAATGAGCAGGGTACACTGTCACTTGGATAGCAATGAGATATTTTTATCTACATTCTAATATAGATGCTAAAGTTGTATAAAGAGTGGTAGCAACGGAGGCTTAGGATGGAAAGGTATGCTAGGTTGAAAATAAAATAGAGATTTGAATTCTTTTTGAGCTATGTATTTTCACCATGTTACAGACGTCATAGTACTGATTGATAACCATTTACCAAAAACTGATTGTTGTTGTGGTGCATTAGTTTGGTAATATTCAAGTTCTGTTAATAGACTAACAGTGGACTTTTCCATTTGCAGACTATATTGAATGACCAGCAGAGGGAGTGTTGCAGAAGAAAATTTCTCAGAGTTGCTGAGAAAAATAAAAAATAACTTCAGCAGCCCTCTGCTTCATTTAACAATGTACATGGTGAGTCAAACTCTAAATGTATCATTTTGCTGGTCCTTAAAAAAGGTGCATAGCATGTGACGGCTCTCTGCTCCTTTTAGTTGCGTCTTCCGCATGAAAATTATTTATCAAGACTGAAGCCATATAGATGGCGCTAAGGGCATCATGATAGCTATTCCAAGATGTTTACTGTCTACAAGGCTGACAATCATACTTTCATTACTTTTGCTAGTAATAGGTCATCGGAATAAATGAATGTCTTTGAGGCTGGAATGAGGTGTCCTATATTAGAGCAATTGACTTTCTCTCACATGGGGAGAAGCTATTTTAACCTTCCACCCTTCACACTGAAAGTGGGACTCTTATACTCAAGAAGGGTTGCTCTTTAGGATACTCTGTGTTCTTGTACCTCCAGCCCCCTTTCAAATGGGGAGCCCAGTGTCTTCAATGTTGAAGAGTGCTTTCCCATTACACCTCCTACTTGGCCTGCAGTCATAATTTCAGAGCGTTACCTAGTGCGGAATTCCTAATGCCTCCTTGTTCTGTGTAATTGTCACCCATGACGATTGGTCAAATGGTGCCCTGACATCATAAAGCTACAGCAGGATGTCATCTGACATGAGGGCCAGCAATAGGATACATTTATCAGGTTATTGAAATGGGTAGCAGGGTAGCCTGGACTGCCAGCAGAAAGGCAAAGATGGCGAGACGAGCAAAAGAAGGGCATTATTTGAGACTTAATTATTTGTTGGAAGGTGTCGGTGATCACAGTATTCTCAGGTTCTCTATAGGTTAACTGATAGGGATTTGCAGGAATGAAGATGTCCAAATCTGTGGTTCATAGTTTTTCTCATTACCACTAACTGTAGCATAAACCTTCCTCTATAAACTTATCAGATCCCTTAATGGTCATTGGTGTACTCTAACCTAACAGAATTGCAATGAGCAGGGTACGCTGTCACTTGGATAGCAATGAGATATTTTTATCTACATTCTAATATAGATGCTAAAGTTGTATAAAGAGTGGTAGCAACGAAGGCTTAGGATGGAAAGGTATGCTAGGTTGAAAATAAAATGGAGATTTGAATTCTTTTTGAGCTATGTAATTTCACCATGTTACAGACGTCATAGTACGGATTGATAACCATTTACCAAAAACTGATTGTTGTTGTGGTGCATTAGTTTGGTAATATTCAAGTTCTGTTAATAGACTAACAGTGGACTTTTCCATTTGCAGACTATATTGAATGACCAGCAGAGGGAATGTTGCCGAAGAACATTTCTCAGAGTTGCTGAGAGAAAAAAAAAATAACTTCAGCAGCCCTCTGTTTCATTTAACAATTTACATGGTGAGTCAAACTCTAAATATATCATTTTGCTGGTCCTTAAAAAAGGTGCATAGCATGTGACGGCTCTCTGCTCCTTTTAGTGGCGTCTTCCGCATGAAAATTATTTATCAAGACTGAAGCCATATAGATGGCGCTAAGGGCATCATGATAGCTATTTCAAAGACGTTTACTGTCTACAAGGCTGACAATCATACTTTCATTACTTTTGCTAGTAATAGGTCATCGGATTAAATGAATGTCTTTGAGTCTGGAATGAGGTGCCCTATATTAGAGCAATTGACTTTCTCTCACATGGGGAGAAGCTATTTTAACCTTCCTCCCTTCACACTGAAAGTGGGACTCTTATACTCAAGAAGGGTTGCTCTTTAGGATACTCTGTGTTCTTGTACCTCCAGCCCCCTTTCAAATGGGGAGCCCAATTTCTTCAATGCTGAAGAGTGCTTTCCCATTACACCTCCTACTTGGCCTGCAGTCATAATTTCAGAGCGTTACCTAGTGCGGAATTCCTAATGCCTCCTTGTTCTGTGTAATTGTCACCCATGACGATTGGTCAAATGGTGCCCTGACATCATAAAGCTACAGCAGGATGTCATCTGACATGAGGGCCAGCAATAGGATACATTTATCAGGTTATTGAAATGGGTAGCAGGGTAGCCTGGGCTGCCAGCAGAAAGGCAAAGATGGCGAGACGAGCAAAAGAAGGGCATTATTTGAGACTTAATTATTTGTTTGAAGGTGTCGTTGATCACAGTATTCTCAGGTTCTCTATAGGTTAACTGATAGGGATTTGCAGGAATGAAGATGTCCAAATCTGTGGTTCATAGTTTTTCTCATTACCACTAACTGTAGCATAAACCTTCCTCCATAAACTTATCAGATACCTTAATGGTCATTGGTGTACTCTAACCTAACAGAATTGCAATGAGCAGGGTACGCTGTCACTTGGATAGCAATTAGATATTTTTATCTACATTCTAATATAGATGCTAAAGTTGTATAAAGAGTGGTAGCAACGAAGGCTTAGGATGGAAAGGTATGCTAGGTTGAAAATAAAATAGAGATTTGAATTCTTTTTGAGCTATGTATTTTCACCATGTTACAGACGTCATAGTATTGATTGATAACCATTTACCAAAAACTGATTGTTGTTGTGGTGCATTAGTTTGGTAATATTCAAGTTCTGTTAAGACTAACAGTGGACTTTTCCATTTGCAGACTATATTGAATGACCAGCAGAGGGAGTGTTGCAGAAGAAAATTTCTCAGAGTTGCTGAGAAAAATAAAAAATAACTTCAGCAGCCCTCTGCTTCATTTAACAATGTACATGGTGAGTCAAACTCTAAATTTATCATTTTGCTGGTCCTTAAAAAAAGTGCATAGCATGTGACGGCTCTCTGCTCCTTTTAGTGGCGTCTTCCGCATGAAAATTATTTATCAAGACTGAAGCCATATAGATGGCGCTAAGGGCATCATGATAGCTATTCAAAGACGTTTACTGTCTACAAGGCTGACAATCATACTTTCATTACTTTTGCTAGTAATAGGTCATCGGATTAAATGAATGTCTTTGAGTCTGGAATGAGGTGCCCTATATTAGAGCAATTGACTTTCTCTCACATGGGGAGAAGCTATTTTAACCTTCCTCCCTTCACACTGAAAGTGGGACTCTTATACTCAAGAAGGGTTGCTCTTTAGGATACTCTGTGTTCTTGTACCTCCAGCCCCCTTTCAAATGGGGAGCCCAATTTCTTCAATGTTGAAGAGTGCTTTCCCATTACACCTCCTACTTGGCCTGCAGTCATAATTTCAGAGCGTTACCTAGTGCGGAATTCCTAATGCCTCCTTGTTCTGTGTAATTGTCACCCATGACGATTGGTCAAATGGTGCCCTGACATCTTAAAGCTACAGCAGGATGTCATCTGACATGAAGGCCAGCAATAGGATACATTTATCAGGTTATTGAAATGGGTAGCAGGGTAGCCTGGACTGCCAGCAGAAAGGCAAAGATGGCGAGACGAGCAAAAGAAGGGCATTATTTGAGACTTAATTATTTGTTTGAAGGTGTCGGTGATCACAGTATTCTCGGGTTCTCTATAGGTTAACTGATAGGGATTTGCAGGAATGAAGATGTCCAAATCTGTGGTTCATAGTTTTTCTCATTACCACTAACTGTAGCATAAACCTTCCTCCATAAACTTATCAGATCCCTTAATGGTCATTGGTGTACTCTAACCTAACAGAATTGCAATGAGCAGGGTACACTGTCACTTGGATAGCAATGAGATATTTTTATCTACATTCTAATATAGATGCTAAAGTTGTATAAAGAGTGGTAGCAACGGAGGCTTATGATGGAAAGGTATGCTAGGTTGAAAATAAAATAGAGATTTGAATTCTTTTTGAGCTATGTATTTTCACCATGTTACAGACGTCATAGTACTGATTGATAACCATTTACCAAAAACTGATTGTTGTTGTGGTGCATTAGTTTGGTAATATTCAAGTTCTGTTAATAGACTAACCGTGGACTTTTCCATTTGCAGACTATATTGAATGACCAGCAGAGGGAGTGTTGCAGAAGAAAATTTCTCAGAGTTGCTGAGAGAAAAAAAAAAACTTCAGCAGCCCTCTGCTTCATTTAACAATTTACATGGTGAGTCAAACTCTAAATTTATCATTTTGCTGGTCCTTAAAAAAGGTGCATAGCATGTGACGGCTCTCTGCTCCTTTCAGTGGCGTCTTCCGCATGAAAATTATTTATCAAGACTGAAGCCATATAGATGGCGCTAAGGGCATCATGATAGCTATTCAAAGACGTTTACTGTCTACAAGGCTGACAATCATACTTTCATTACTTTTGCTAGTAATAGGTCATCGGATTAAATGAATGTCTTTGAGGCTGGAATGAGGTGCCCTATATTAGAGCAATTGACTTTCTCTCACATGGGGAGAAGCTATTTTAACCTTCCTCCTTTCACACTGAAAGTGGGACTCTTATTCTCAAGAAGGGTTGCTCTTTAGGATACTCTGTGTTCTTGTACCTCCAGCCCCCTTTCAAATGGGGAGCCCAATTTCTTCAATGTTGAAGAGTGCTTTCCCATTACACCTCATACTTGGCCTGCAGTCATAATTTCAGAGCGTTACCTAGTGCGGAATTCCTAATACCTCCTTGTTCTGTGTAATTGTCACCCATGACGATTGGTCAAATGGTGCCCTGACATCATAAAGCTACAGCAGGATGTCATCTGACATGAGGGCCAGCAATAGGATACATTTATCAGGTTATTGAAATGGGTAGCAGGGTAGCCTGGGCTGCCAGCAGAAAGGCAAAGATGGCGAGACGAGCAAAAGAAGGGCATTATTTGAGACTTATATTTTTTGTTTGAAGGTGTAGGTGATCACAGTATTCTCAGGTTCCCTATAGGGTAACTGATAGGGATTTGCAGGAATGAAGATGTCCAAATCTGTGGTTCATAGTTTTTCTCATTACCACTAACTGTAGCATAAACCTTCCTCCATAAACTTATCAGATCCCTTAATGGTCATTGGTGTACTCTAACCTAACAGAATTGCAATGAGCAGGGTACACTGTCACTTGGATAGCAATGAGATATTTTTATCTACATTCTAATATAGATGCTAAAGTTGTATAAAGAGTGGTAGCAACGGAGGCTTAGGATGGAAAGGTATGCTAGGTTGAAAATAAAATAGAGATTTGAATTCTTTTTGAGCTATGTATTTTCACCATGTTACAGACGTCATAGTACTGATTGATAACCATTTACCAAAAACTGATTGTTGTTGTGGTGCATTAGTTTGGTAATATTCAAGTTCTGTTAATAGACTAACAGTGGACTTTTCCATTTGCAGACTATATTGAATGACCAGCAGAGGGAGTGTTGCAGAAGAAAATTTCTCAGAGTTGCTGAGAAAAATAAAAAATAACTTCAGCAGCCCTCTGCTTCATTTAACAATGTACATGGTGAGTCAAACTCTAAATTTATCATTTTGCTGGTCCTTAAAAAAGGTGCATAGCATGTGACGGCTCTCTGCTCCTTTTAGTTGCGTCTTCCGCATGAAAATTATTTATCAAGACTGAAGCCATATAGATGGCGCTAAGGGCATCATGATAGCTATTCCAAGATGTTTACTGTCTACAAGGCTGACAATCATACTTTCATTACTTTTGCTAGTAATAGGTCATCGGAATAAATGAATGTCTTTGAGGCTGGAATGAGGTGTCCTATATTAGAGCAATTGACTTTCTCTCACATGGGGAGAAGCTATTTTAACCTTCCACCCTTCACACTGAAAGTGGGACTCTTATACTCAAGAAGGGTTGCTCTTTAGGATACTCTGTGTTCTTGTACCTCCAGCCCCCTTTCAAATGGGGAGCCCAGTGTCTTCAATGTTGAAGAGTGCTTTCCCATTACACCTCCTACTTGGCCTGCAGTCATAATTTCAGAGCGTTACCTAGTGCGGAATTCCTAATGCCTCCTTGTTCTGTGTAATTGTCACCCATGACGATTGGTCAAATGGTGCCCTGACATCATAAAGCTACAGCAGGATGTCATCTGACATGAGGGCCAGCAATAGGATACATTTATCAGGTTATTGAAATGGGTAGCAGGGTAGCCTGGACTGCCAGCAGAAAGGCAAAGATGGCGAGACGAGCAAAAGAAGGGCATTATTTGAGACTTAATTATTTGTTGGAAGGTGTCGGTGATCACAGTATTCTCAGGTTCTCTATAGGTTAACTGATAGGGATTTGCAGGAATGAAGATGTCCAAATCTGTGGTTCATAGTTTTTCTCATTACCACTAACTGTAGCATAAACCTTCCTCTATAAACTTATCGGATCCCTTAATGGTCATTGGTGTCATCTAACCTAACAGAATTGCAATGAGCAGGGTACGCTGTCACTTGGATAGCAATGAGATATTTTTATCTACATTCTAATATAGATGCTAAAGTTGTATAAAGAGTGGTAGCAACGAAGGCTTAGGATGGAAAGGTATGCTAGGTTGAAAATAAAATGGAGATTTGAATTCTTTTTGAGCTATGTAATTTCACCATGTTACAGACGTCATAGTACAGATTGATAACCATTTACCAAAAACTGATTGTTGTTGTGGTGCATTAGTTTGGTAATATTCAAGTTCTGTTAATAGACTAACAGTGGACTTTTCCATTTGCAGACTATATTGAATGACCAGCAGAGGGAGTGTTGCAGAAGAACATTTCTCAGAGTTGCTGAGAGAAAAAAAAAATAACTTCAGCAGCCCTCTGTTTCATTTAACAATTTACATGGTGAGTCAAACTCTAAATATATAATTTTGCTGGTCCTTAAAAAAGGTGCATAGCATGTGACGGCTCTCTGCTCCTTTTAGTGGCGTCTTCCGCATGAAAATTATTTATCAAGACTGAAGCCATATAGATGGCGCTAAGGGCATCATGATAGCTATTCCAAGACGTTTACTGTCTACAAGGCTGACAATCATACTTTCATTACTTTTGCTAGTAATAGGTCATCGGATTAAATGAATGTCTTTGAGGCTGGAAGGAGGTGCCCTATATTAGAGCAATTGACTTTCTCTCACATGGGGAGAAGCTATTTTAACCTTCCTCCTTTCACACTGAAAGTGGGACTCTTATACTCAAGAAGGGTTGCTCTTTAGGATACTTTTTGTTCTTGTACTTAAAGCCCCCTTTCAAATGGGGAGCCCAATTTCTTCAATGTTGAAGTGTCCTTTCCCATTACACCTCCTACTTGGCCTGCAGTCATAATTTCAGAGAGATACCTAGTGCGGAATTCCTAATGCCTCCTTGTTCTATGTAATTGTCACCCATGACGATTGGTCAAATGGTGCCCTGACATCATAAAGCTACAGCAGGATGTCATCTGACATGAGGGCCAGCAATAGGATACATTTATCAGGTTATTGAAATGGGTAGCAGGGTAGCCTGGGCTGCCAGCAGAAAGGCAAAGATGGCGAGACGAGCAAAAGAAGGGCATTATTTGAGACTTATTTTTTTGTTTGAAGGTGTCGGTGATCACAGTATTCTCAGGTTCCCTATAGGGTAACTGATAGGGATTTGCAGGAATGAAGATGTCCAAATCTGTGGTTCATAGTTTTTCTCATTACCACTAACTGTAGCATAAACCTTCCTCCATAAACTTATCAGATCCCTTAATGGTCATTGGTGTACTCTAACCTAACAGAATTGCAATGAGCAGGGTACACTGTCACTTGGATAGCAATGAGATATTTTTATCTACATTCTAATATAGATGCTAAAGTTGTATAAAGAGTGGTAGCAACGGAGGCTTAGGATGGAAAGGTATGCTAGGTTGAAAATAAAATAGAGATTTGAATTCTTTTTGAGCTATGTATTTTCACCATGTTACAGACGTCATAGTACTGATTGATAACCATTTACCAAAAACTGATTGTTGTTGTGGTGCATTAGTTTGGTAATATTCAAGTTCTGTTAATAGACTAACAGTGGACTTTTCCATTTGCAGACTATATTGAATGACCAGCAGAGGGAGTGTTGCAGAAGAAAATTTCTCAGAGTTGCTGAGAAAAATAAAAAATAACTTCAGCAGCCCTCTGCTTCATTTAACAATGTACATGGTGAGTCAAACTCTAAATGTATCATTTTGCTGGTCCTTAAAAAAGGTGCATAGCATGTGACGGCTCTCTGCTCCTTTTAGTTGCGTCTTCCGCATGAAAATTATTTATCAAGACTGAAGCCATATAGATGGCGCTAAGGGCATCATGATAGCTATTCCAAGATGTTTACTGTCTACAAGGCTGACAATCATACTTTCATTACTTTTGCTAGTAATAGGTCATCGGAATAAATGAATGTCTTTGAGGCTGGAATGAGGTGTCCTATATTAGAGCAATTGACTTTCTCTCACATGGGGAGAAGCTATTTTAACCTTCCACCCTTCACACTGAAAGTGGGACTCTTATACTCAAGAAGGGTTGCTCTTTAGGATACTCTGTGTTCTTGTACCTCCAGCCCCCTTTCAAATGGGGAGCCCAGTGTCTTCAATGTTGAAGAGTGCTTTCCCATTACACCTCCTACTTGGCCTGCAGTCATAATTTCAGAGCGTTACCTAGTGCGGAATTCCTAATGCCTCCTTGTTCTGTGTAATTGTCACCCATGACGATTGGTCAAATGGTGCCCTGACATCATAAAGCTACAGCAGGATGTCATCTGACATGAGGGCCAGCAATAGGATACATTTATCAGGTTATTGAAATGGGTAGCAGGGTAGCCTGGACTGCCAGCAGAAAGGCAAAGATGGCGAGACGAGCAAAAGAAGGGCATTATTTGAGACTTAATTATTTGTTGGAAGGTGTCGGTGATCACAGTATTCTCAGGTTCTCTATAGGTTAACTGATAGGGATTTGCAGGAATGAAGATGTCCAAATCTGTGGTTCATAGTTTTTCTCATTACCACTAACTGTAGCATAAACCTTCCTCTATAAACTTATCAGATCCCTTAATGGTCATTGGTGTACTCTAACCTAACAGAATTGCAATGAGCAGGGTACGCTGTCACTTGGATAGCAATGAGATATTTTTATCTACATTCTAATATAGATGCTAAAGTTGTATAAAGAGTGGTAGCAACGAAGGCTTAGGATGGAAAGGTATGCTAGGTTGAAAATAAAATGGAGATTTGAATTCTTTTTGAGCTATGTATTTTCACCATGTTACAGACGTCATAGTACTGATTGATAACCATTTACCAAAAACTGATTGTTGTTGTGGTGCATTAGTTTGGTAATATTCAAGTTCTGTTAATAGACTAACAGTGGACTTTTCCATTTGCAGACTATATTGAATGACCAGCAGAGGGAGTGTTGCAGAAGAAAATTTCTCAGAGTTGCTGAGAGAAAAAAAAAAAACTTCAGCAGCCCTCTGCTTCATTTAACAATTTACATGGTGAGTCAAACTCTAAATTTATCATTTTGCTGGTCCTTAAAAAAGGTGCATAGCATGTGACGGCTCTCTGCTTCTTTTAGTGGCGTCTTCCGCATGAAAATTATTTATCAAGACTGAAGCCATATAGATGGCGCTAAGGGCATCATGATAGCTATTCAAAGACGTTTACTGTCTACAAGGCTGACAATCATACTTTCATTACTTTTGCTAGTAATAGGTCATCGGATTAAATGAATGTCTTTGAGGCTGGAATGAGGTGCCCTATATTAGAGCAATTGACTTTCTCTCACATGGGGAGAAGCTATTTTAACCTTCCACCCTTCACACTGAAAGTGGGACTCTTATACTCAAGAAGGGTTGCTCTTTAGGATACTCTGTGTTCTTGTACCTCCAGCCCCCTTTCAAATGGGGAGCCCAGTGTCTTCAATGTTGAAGAGTGCTTTCCCATTACACCTCCTACTTGGCCTGCAGTCATAATTTCAGAGCGTTACCTAGTGCGGAATTCCTAATGCCTCCTTGTTCTGTGTAATTGTCACCCATGACGATTGGTCAAATGGTGCCCTGACATCATAAAGCTACAGCAGGATGTCATCTGACATGAGGGCCAGCAATAGGATACATTTATCAGGTTATTGAAATGGGTAGCAGGGTAGCCTGGGCTGCCAGCAGAAAGGCAAAGATGGCGAGACGAGCAAAAGAAGGGCATTATTTGAGACTTATTTTTTTGTTTGAAGGTGTCGGTGATCACAGTATTCTCAGGTTCCCTATAGGTTAACTGATAGGGATTTGCAGGAATGAAGATGTCCAAATCTGTGGTTCATAGTTTTTCTCATTACCACTAACTGTAGCATAAACCTTCCTCTATAAACTTATCAGATCCCTTAATGGTCATTGGTGTCATCTAACCTAACAGAATTGCAATGAGCAGGGTACGCTGTCACTTGGATAGCAATGAGATATTTTTATCTACATTCTAATATAGATGCTAAAGTTGTATAAAGAGTGGTAGCAACGAAGGCTTAGGATGGAAAGGTATGCTAGGTTGAAAATAAAATGGAGATTTGAATTCTTTTTGAGCTATGTAATTTCACCATGTTACAGACGTCATAGTACAGATTGATAACCATTTACCAAAAACTGATTGTTGTTGTGGTGCATTAGTTTGGTAATATTCAAGTTCTGTTAATAGACTAACAGTGGACTTTTCCATTTGCAGACTATATTGAATGACCAGCAGAGGGAATGTTGCCGAAGAACATTTCTCAGAGTTGCTGAGAGAAAAAAAAAATAACTTCAGCAGCCCTCTGTTTCATTTAACAATTTACATGGTGAGTCAAACTCTAAATATATCATTTTGCTGGTCCTTAAAAAAGGTGCATAGCATGTGACGGCTCTCTGCTCCTTTTAGTGGCGTCTTCCGCATGAAAATTATTTATCAAGACTGAAGCCATATAGATGGCGCTAAGGGCATCATGATAGCTATTTCAAAGACGTTTACTGTCTACAAGGCTGACAATCATACTTTCATTACTTTTGCTAGTAATAGGTCATCGGATTAAATGAATGTCTTTGAGTCTGGAATGAGGTGCCCTATATTAGAGCAATTGACTTTCTCTCACATGGGGAGAAGCTATTTTAACCTTCCTCCCTTCACACTGAAAGTGGGACTCTTATACTCAAGAAGGGTTGCTCTTTAGGATACTCTGTGTTCTTGTACCTCCAGCCCCCTTTCAAATGGGGAGCCCAATTTCTTCAATGCTGAAGAGTGCTTTCCCATTACACCTCCTACTTGGCCTGCAGTCATAATTTCAGAGCGTTACCTAGTGCGGAATTCCTAATGCCTCCTTGTTCTGTGTAATTGTCACCCATGACGATTGGTCAAATGGTGCCCTGACATCATAAAGCTACAGCAGGATGTCATCTGACATGAGGGCCAGCAATAGGATACATTTATCAGGTTATTGAAATGGGTAGCAGGGTAGCCTGGGCTGCCAGCAGAAAGGCAAAGATGGCGATACGAGCAAAAGAAGGGCATTATTTGAGACTTAATTATTTGTTTGAAGGTGTCGTTGATCACAGTATTCTCAGGTTCTCTATAGGTTAACTGATAGGGATTTGCAGGAATGAAGATGTCCAAATCTGTGGTTCATAGTTTTTCTCATTACCACTAACTGTAGCATAAACCTTCCTCCATAAACTTATCAGATCCCTTAATGGTCATTGGTGTACTCTAACCTAACAGAATTGCAATGAGCAGGGTACGCTGTCACTTGGATAGCAATTAGATATTTTTATCTACATTCTAATATAGATGCTAAAGTTGTATAAAGAGTGGTAGCAACGAAGGCTTAGGATGGAAAGGTATGCTAGGTTGAAAATAAAATAGAGATTTGAATTCTTTTTGAGCTATGTATTTTCACCATGTTACAGACGTCATAGTATTGATTGATAACCATTTACCAAAAACTGATTGTTGTTGTGGTGCATTAGTTTGGTAATATTCAAGTTCTGTTAAGACTAACAGTGGACTTTTCCATTTGCAGACTATATTGAATGACCAGCAGAGGGAGTGTTGCAGAAGAAAATTTCTCAGAGTTGCTGAGAAAAATAAAAAATAACTTCAGCAGCCCTCTGCTTCATTTAACAATGTACATGGTGAGTCAAACTCTAAATTTATCATTTTGCTGGTCCTTAAAAAAAGTGCATAGCATGTGACGGCTCTCTGCTCCTTTTAGTGGCGTCTTCCGCATGAAAATTATTTATCAACGCTGAAGCCATATAGATGGCGCTAAGGGCATCATGATAGCTATTTCAAAGACATTTACTGTCTACAAGGCTGACAATCATTCTTTCATTACTTTTGCTAGTAATAGGTCATCGGATTAAATGAATGTCTTTGAGTCTGGAATGAGGTGCCCTATATTAGAGCAATTGACTTTCTCTCACATGGGGAGAAGCTATTTTAACCTTCCTCCCTTCACACTGAAAGTGGGACTCTTATACTCAAGAAGGGTTGCTCTTTAGGATACTCTGTGTTCTTGTACCTCCAGCCCCCTTTCAAATGGGGAGCCCAATTTCTTCAATGTTGAAGAGTGCTTTCCCATTACACCTCCTACTTGGCCTGCAGTCATAATTTCAGAGCGTTACCTAGTGCGGAATTCCTAATGCCTCCTTGTTCTGTGTAATTGTCACCCATGACGATTGGTCAAATGGTGCCCTGACATCTTAAAGCTACAGCAGGATGTCATCTGACATGAAGGCCAGCAATAGGATACATTTATCAGGTTATTGAAATGGGTAGCAGGGTAGCCTGGACTGCCAGCAGAAAGGCAAAGATGGCGAGACGAGCAAAAGAAGGGCATTATTTGAGACTTAATTATTTGTTTGAAGGTGTCGGTGATCACAGTATTCTCGGGTTCTCTATAGGTTAACTGATAGGGATTTGCAGGAATGAAGATGTCCAAATCTGTGGTTCATAGTTTTTCTCATTACCACTAACTGTAGCATAAACCTTCCTCTATAAACTTATCAGATCCCTTAATGGTCATTGGTGTACTCTAACCTAACAGAATTGCAATGAGCAGGGTATGCTGTCACTTGGATAGCAATTCGATATTTTTATCTACATTCTAATTTAGATGCTAAAGTTGTATAAAGAGTGGTAGCAACGGAGGCTTAGGATGGAAAGGTATGCTAGGTTGAAAATAAATTAGAGGTTTGAATTCTTTTTGAGCTATGTATTTTCACCATGTTACAGACGTCATAGTACTGATTGATAACCATTTACCAAAAACTGATTGTTGTTGTGGTGCATTAGTTTGGTAATATTCAAGTTCTGTTAATAGACTAACAGTGGACTTTTCCATTTGCAGACTATATTGAATGACCAGCAGAGGGAGTGTTGCAGAAGAAAATTTCTCAGAGTTGCTGAGAGAAAAAAAAAATAACTTCAGCAGCCCTCTGCTTCATTTAACAATTTACATGGTGAGTCAAACTCTAAATTTATCATTTTGCTGGTCCTTAAAAAAGGTGCATAGCATGTGACGGCTCTCTGCTCCTTTTAGTGGCGTCTTCCGCATGAAAATTATTTATCAAGACTGAAGCCATATAGATGGCGCTAAGGGCATCATGATAGCTATTCAAAGACGTTTACTGTCTACAAGGCTGACAATCATACTTTCATTACTTTTGCTAGTAATAGGTCATCGGATTAAATGAATGTCTTTGAGGCTGGAATGACGTGCCCTATATTAGAGCAATTGACTTTCTCTCACATGGGGAGAAGCTATTTTAACCTTCCACCCTTCACACTGAAAGTGGGACTCTTATACTCAAGAAGGGTTGCTCTTTAGGATACTCTGTGTTCTTGTACCTCCAGCCCCCTTTCAAATGGGGAGCCCAGTGTCTTCAATGTTGAAGAGTGCTTTCCCATTACACCTCCTACTTGGCCTGCAGTCATAATTTCAGAGCGTTACCTAGTGCGGAATTCCTAATGCCTCCTTGTTCTGTGTAATTGTCACCCATGACGATTGGTCAAATGGTGCCCTGACATCATAAAGCTACAGCAGGATGTCATCTGACATGAGGGCCAGCAATAGGATACATTTATCAGGTTATTGAAATGGGTAGCAGGGTAGCCTGGGCTGCCAGCAGAAAGGCAAAGATGGCGAGATGAGCAAAAGAAGGGCATTATTTGAGACTTATTTTTTTGTTTGAAGGTGTCGGTGATCACAGTATTCTCAGGTTCCCTATAGGGTAACTGATAGGGATTTGCAGGAATGAAGATGTCCAAATCTGTGGTTCATAGTTTTTCTCTATACCACTAACTGTAGCATAAACCTTCCTCCATAAACTTATCAGATCCCTTAATGGTCATTGGTGTACTCTAACCTAACAGAATTGCAATGAGCAGGGTACGCTGTCACTTGGATAGCAATTAGATATTTTTATCTACATTCTAATATAGATGCTAAAGTTGTATAAAGAGTGGTAGCAACGAAGGCTTAGGATGGAAAGGTATGCTAGGTTGAAAATAAAATAGAGATTTGAATTCTTTTTGAGCTATGTATTTTCACCATGTTACAGACGTCATAGTACTGATTGATAACCATTCACCAAAAACTGATTGTTTTTGTGGTGCATTAGTTTGGTAATATTCAAGTTCTGTTAATAGACTAACAGTGGACTTTTCCATTTGCAGACTATATTGAATGACCAGCAGAGGGAATGTTGCCGAAGAACATTTCTCAGAGTTGCTGAGAGAAAAAAAAAATAACTTCAGCAGCCCTCTGTTTCATTTAACAATTTACATGGTGAGTCAAACTCTAAATATATCATTTTGCTGGTCCTTAAAAAAGGTGCATAGCATGTGACGGCTCTCTGCTCCTTTTAGTGGCGTCTTCCGCATGAAAATTATTTATCAAGACTGAAGCCATATAGATGGCGCTAAGGGCATCATGATAGCTATTTCAAAGACGTTTACTGTCTACAAGGCTGACAATCATACTTTCATTACTTTTGCTAGTAATAGGTCATCGGATTAAATGAATGTCTTTGAGTCTGGAATGAGGTGCCCTATATTAGAGCAATTGACTTTCTCTCACATGGGGAGAAGCTATTTTAACCTTCCTCCCTTCACACTGAAAGTGGGACTCTTATACTCAAGAAGGGTTGCTCTTTAGGATACTCTGTGTTCTTGTACCTCCAGCCCCCTTTCAAATGGGGAGCCCAATTTCTTCAATGCTGAAGAGTGCTTTCCCATTACACCTCCTACTTGGCCTGCAGTCATAATTTCAGAGCGTTACCTAGTGCGGAATTCCTAATGCCTCCTTGTTCTGTGTAATTGTCACCCATGACGATTGGTCAAATGGTGCCCTGACATCATAAAGCTACAGCAGGATGTCATCTGACATGAGGGCCAGCAATAGGATACATTTATCAGGTTATTGAAATGGGTAGCAGGGTAGCCTGGGCTGCCAGCAGAAAGGCAAAGATGG
This sequence comes from Lissotriton vulgaris, assembly GCF_964263255.1. Taxonomy (NCBI): domain Eukaryota; kingdom Metazoa; phylum Chordata; class Amphibia; order Caudata; family Salamandridae; genus Lissotriton; species Lissotriton vulgaris. Next base: position 660,786,697 of record NC_141698.1, on the reverse strand, counting down.
CGATACGAGCAAAAGAAGGGCATTATTTGAGACTTAATTATTTGTTTGAAGGTGTCGTTGATCACAGTATTCTCAGGTTCTCTATAGGTTAACTGATAGGGATTTGCAGGAATGAAGATGTCCAAATCTGTGGTTCATAGTTTTTCTCATTACCACTAACTGTAGCATAAACCTTCCTCCATAAACTTATCAGATCCCTTAATGGTCATTGGTGTACTCTAACCTAACAGAATTGCAATGAGCAGGGTACGCTGTCACTTGGATAGCAATGAGATATTTTTATCTACATTCTAATATAGATGCTAAAGTTGTATAAAGAGTGGTAGCAACGAAGGCTTAGGATGGAAAGGTATGCTAGGTTGAAAATAAAATAGAGATTTGAATTCTTTTTGAGCTATGTATTTTCACCATGTTACAGACGTCATAGTATTGATTGATAACCATTTACCAAAAACTGATTGTTGTTGTGGTGCATTAGTTTGGTAATATTCAAGTTCTGTTAAGACTAACAGTGGACTTTTCCATTTGCAGACTATATTGAATGACCAGCAGAGGGAGTGTTGCAGAAGAAAATTTCTCAGAGTTGCTGAGAAAAATAAAAAATAACTTCAGCAGCCCTCTGCTTCATTTAACAATTTACATGGTGAGTCAAACTCTAAATTTATCATTTTGCTGGTCCTTAAAAAAGGTGCATAGCATGTGACGGCTCTCTGCTCCTTTTAGTTGCGTCTTCCGCATGAAAATTATTTATCAAGACTGAAGCCATATAGATGGCGCTAAGGGCATCATGATAGCTATTCCAAGATGTTTACTGTCTACAAGGCTGACAATCATACTTTCATTACTTTTGCTAGTAATAGGTCATCGGAATAAATGAATGTCTTTGAGGCTGGAATGAGGTGTCCTATATTAGAGCAATTGACTTTCTCTCACATGGGGAGAAGCTATTTTAACCTTCCACCCTTCACACTGAAAGTGGGACTCTTATGCTCAAGAAGGGTTGCTCTTTAGGATACTCTGTGTTCTTGTACCTCCAGCCCCCTTTCAAATGGGGAGCCCAGTGTCTTCAATGTTGAAGAGTGCTTTCCCATTACACCTCCTACTTGGCCTGCAGTCATAATTTCAGAGCGTTACCTAGTGCGGAATTCCTAATGCCTCCTTGTTCTGTGTAATTGTCACCCATGACGATTGGTCAAATGGTGCCCTGACATCATAAAGCTACAGCAGGATGTCATCTGACATGAGGGCCAGCAATAGGATACATTTATCAGGTTATTGAAATGGGTAGCAGGGTAGCCTGGACTGCCAGCAGAAAGGCAAAGATGGCGAGACGAGCAAAAGAAGGGCATTATTTGAGACTTAATTATTTGTTGGAAGGTGTCGGTGATCACAGTATTCTCAGGTTCTCTATAGGTTAACTGATAGGGATTTGCAGGAATGAAGATGTCCAAATCTGTGGTTCATAGTTTTTCTCATTACCACTAACTGTAGCATAAACCTTCCTCTATAAACTTATCAGATCCCTTAATGGTCATTGGTGTACTCTAACCTAACAGAATTGCAATGAGCAGGGTACGCTGTCACTTGGATAGCAATGAGATATTTTTATCTACATTCTAATATAGATGCTAAAGTTGTATAAAGAGTGGTAGCAACGAAGGCTTAGGATGGAAAGGTATGCTAGGTTGAAAATAAAATGGAGATTTGAATTCTTTTTGAGCTATGTATTTTCACCATGTTACAGACGTCATAGTACTGATTGATAACCATTTACCGAAAAGTGATTGTTGTTGTGGTGCATTAGTTTGGTAATATTCAAGTTCTGTTAATAGACTAACAGTGGACTTTTCCATTTGCAGACTATATTGAATGACCAGCAGAGGGAGTGTTGCAGAAGAAAATTTCTCAGAGTTGCTGAGAGAAAAAAAAAAATAACTTCAGCAGCCCTCTGCTTCATTTAACAATTTACATGGTGAGTCAAACTCTAAATTTATCATTTTGCTGGTCCTTAAAAAAGGTGCATAGCATGTGACGGCTCTCTGCTCCTTTTAGTGGCGTCTTCCGCATGAAAATTATTTATCAAGACTGAAGCCATATAGATGGCGCTAAGGGCATCATGATAGCTATTCAAAGACGTTTACTGTCTACAAGGCTGACAATCATACTTTCATTACTTTTGCTAGTAATAGGTCATCGGATTAAATGAATGTCTTTGAGGCTGGAATGAGGTGCTCTATATTAGAGCAATTGACTTTCTCTCACATGGGGATAAGCTATTTTAACCTTCCTCCTTTCACACTGAAAGTGGGACTCTTATACTCAAGAAGGGTTGCTCTTTAGGATACTCTGTGTTCTTGTACCTCCAGCCCTCTTTCAAATGGGGAGCCCAATTTCTTCAATGTTGAAGAGTCCTTTCCCATTACACCTCCTACTTGGCCTGCAGTCATAATTTCAGAGCGTTACCTAGTGCGGAATTCCTAATGCCTCCTAGTTCTGTGTAATTGTCACCCATGACGATTGGTCAAATGGTGCCCTGACATCATAAAGCTACAGCAGGATGTCATCTGACATGAGGGCCAGCAATAGGATACATTTATCAGGTTATTGAAATGGGTAGCAGGGTAGCCTGGGCTGCCAGCAGAAAGGCAAAGATGGTGAGATGAGCAAAAGAAGGGCATTATTTGAGACATAATTATTTGTTTGAAGGTGTCGGTGATCACAGTATTCTCAGGTTCTCTATAGGTTAACTGATAGGGATTTGCAGGAATGAAGATGTCCAAATCTGTGGTTCATAGTTTTTCTCATTACCACTAACTGTAGCATAAACCTTCCTCCATAAACTTATCAGATCCCTTAATGGTCATTGGTGTACTCTAACCTAAAAGAATTGCAATGAGCAGGGTACGCTGTCACTTGGATAGCAATAAATATTTTTATCTACATTCTAATAAAGATGCTAAAGTTGTATAAAGAGTGGTAGCAACGGAGGCTTAGGATGGAAAGGTATGCTAGGTTCAAAATAGAGGTTTGAATTCTTTTTGAGCTATGTATTTTCACCATGTTACAGACGTTACAGTACTGATTGATAACCATTTACCGAAAACTGATTGTTGTTGTGGTGCATTAGTTTGGTAATATTCAAGTTCTGTTAATAGACTAACAGTGGACTTTTCCATTTGCAGACTATATTGAATGACCAGCAGAGGGAGTGTTGCAGAAGAAAATTTCTCAGAGTTGCTGAGAGAAAAAAAAATAACTTCAGCAGCCCTCTGCTTCATTTAACAATTTACATGGTGAGTCAAACTCTAAATTTATCATTTTGCTGGTCCTTAAAAAAAGTGCATAGCATGTGACTGCTCTCTGCTCCTTTTAGTGGCGTCTTCCGTATGAAATTTTTTTATCAAGACTGAAGCCATATAAATGGCGCTAAGGGCATCATGATAGCTATTTCAAAGCCGTTTACTGTCTACAAGGCTGACAATGATACTTTCATTACTTGTGCTAGTAATAGGTCATCGGATTAAATGAATGTCTTTGAGGCTGGATTGAGGTGCCCTATATTAGAGCAATTGACTTTCTCTCACATGGGGAGAAGCTATTTTAACCTTCCACCCTTCACACTGAAAGTGGGACTCTTATACTCAAGAAGGGTTGCTCTTTAGGATACTCTGTGTTCTTGTACCTCCAGCCCCCTTTCAAATGGGGAGCCCAATTTCTTCAATGTTGAAGAGTCCTTTCCCATTACACCTCCTACTTGGCCTGCAGTCATAATTTCAGAGCGTTACCTAGTGCTGAATTCCTAATGCCTCCTTGTTCTGTGTAATTGTCACCCATGACGATTGGTCAAATGGTGCCCTGACATCATAAAGCTACAGCAGGATGTCATCTGACATGAGGGCCAGCAATAGGATACATTTATCAGGTTATTGAAATGGGTAGCAGGGTAGCCTGGGCTGCCAGCAGAAAGGCAAAGATGGCGAGACGAGCAAAAGAAGGGCATTATTTGAGACTTAATTATTTGTTTGAAGGTGTCGGTGATCACAGTATTCTCAGGTTCTCTATAGGTTAACTGATGGGGATTTGCAGGAATGAAGATGTCCAAATCTGTGGTTCATAGTTTTTCTCATTACCACTAACTGTAGCATAAACCTTCCTCTATAAACTTATCAGATCCCTTAATGGTCATTGGTGTACTCTAACCTAACAGAATTGCAATGAGCAGGGTACGCTGTCACTTGGATAGCAATAAATATTTGTATCTACATTCTAATAAAGATGCTAAAGTTGTATAAAGAGTGGTAGCAACGGAGGCTTAGGATGGAAAGGTATGCTAGGTTGAAAATAAAATAGAGATTTGAATTCTTTTTGAGCTATGTATTTTCACAATGTTACAGGCGTCATAGTACTGATTCATAACCATTTACCAAAAACTGATTGTTGTTGTGGTGCATTAGTTTGGTAATATTCAAGTTCTGTTAATAGACTAACAGTGGACTTTTCCATTTGCAGACTATATTGAATGACCAGCAGAGGGAGTGTTGCAGAAGAAAATTTCTCAGAGTTGCTGAGAGAAAAAAAAAATAACTTCAGCAGCCCTCTGCTTCATTTAACAATTTACATGGTGAGTCAAACTCTAAATTTATCATTTTGCTGGTCCTTAAAAAAAGTGCATAGCATGTGACGGCTCTCTGCTCCTTTTAGTGGCGTCTTCCGCATGAAAATTATTTATCAAGACTGAAGCCATATAAATGGTGCTAAGGGCATCATGATAGCTATTTCAAAGACGTTTACTGTCTACAAGGCTGACAATCATACTTTCATTACTTGTGCTAGTAATAGGTCATCGGATTAAATGAATGTCTTTGAGGCTGGATTGAGGTGCCCTATATTAGAGCAATTGACTTTCTCTCACATGGGGAGAAGCTATTTTAACCTTCCACCCTTCACACTGAAAGTGGGACTCTTATACTCAAGAAGGGTTGCTCTTTAGGATACTCTGTGTTCTTGTACCTCCAGCCCCCTTTCAAATGGGGAGCCCAGTGTCTTCAATGTTGAAGAGTGCTTTCCCATTACACCTCCTACTTGGCCTGCAGTCATAATTTCAGAGCGTTACCTAGTGCTGAATTCCTAATGCCTCCTTGTTCTGTGTAATTGTCACCCATGACGATTGGTCAAATGGTGCCCTGACATCATAAAGCTACAGCAGGATGTCATCTGACATGAGGGCCAGCAATAGGATACATTTATCAGGGTATTGAAATGGGTAGCAGGGTAGCCTGGGCTGCCAGCAGAAAGGCAAAGATGGCGAGACGAGCAAAAGAAGGGCATTATTTGAGACTTAATTTTTTGTTTGAAGGTGTCGGTGATCACAGTATTCTCAGGTTCTCTATAGGTTAACTGATAGGGATTTGCAGGAATGAAGATGTCCAAATCTGTGGTTCATAGTTTTTCCCATTACCACTAACTGTAGCATAAACCTTCCTCCATAAACTTATCAGATCCCTTAATGGTCATTGGTGTACTCTAACCTAACAGAATTGCAATGAGCAGGGTACGCTGTCATTTGGATAGCAATAAATATTTTTATCTACATTCTAATCAAGATGCTAAAGTTGTATAAAGAGTGGTAGCAACGGAGGCTTAGGATGGAAAGGTATGCTAGGTTGAAAATAAAATAGAGATTTGAATTCTTTTTGAGCTATGTATTTTAACAATGTTACAGGCGTCATAGTACTGATTGATAACCATTTACCAAAAACTGATTGTTGTTGTGGTGCATTAGTTTGGTAATATTCAAGTTCTGTTAATAGACTAACAGTGGACTTTTCCATTTGCAGACTATATTGAATGACCAGCAGAGGGAGTGTTGCAGAAGAAAATTTCTCAGAGTTGCTGAGAGAAAAAAAAATAACTTCAGCAGCCCTCTGCTTCATTTAACAATGTACATTGTGAGTCAAACTCTAAATTTATCATTTTGCTGGTCCTTAAAAAAAGTGCATAGCATGTGACGGCTCTCTGCTCCTTTTAGTGGCGTCTTCCGCATGAAAATTATTTATCAACGCTGAAGCCATATAGATGGCGGTAAGGGCATCATGATAGCTATTTCAAAGACGTTTACTGTCTACAAGGCTGACAATCATACTTTCATTACTTGTGCTAGTAATAGGTCATCGGATTAAATGAATGTCTTTGAGGCTGGAATGAGGTGCCCTATATTAGAGCAATTGACTTTCTCTCACATGGGGAGAAGCTATTTTGACCTTCCTCCCTTCACACTGAAAGTGGGACTCTTATACTCAAGAAGGGTTGCTCTTTAGGATACTCTGTGTTCTTGTACCTCCAGCCCCCTTTCAAATGGGGAGCCCAATGTCTTCAATGTTGAAGAGTGCTTTCCCATTACACCTCCTACTTGGCCTGCAGTCATAATTTCAGAGCGTTACCTAGTGCGGAATTCCTAATGCCTCCTTGTTCTGTGTAATTGTCACCCATGACGATTGGTCAAATGGTGCCCTGACATCATAAAGCTACAGCAGGATGTCATCTGACATGAGGGCCAGCAATAGGATACATTTATCAGGTTATTGAAATGGGTAGCAGGGTAGCCTGGGCTGCCAGCAGAAAGGCAAAGATGGCGAGACGAGCAAAAGAAGGGCATTATTTGAGACTTAATTATTTGTTTGAAGGTGTCGGTGATCACAGTATTCTCAGGTTCTCTATAGGTTAACTGATAGGGATTTGCAGGAATGAAGATGTCCAAATCTGTGGTTCATAGTTTTTCTCATTACCACTAACTGTAGCATAAACCTTCCTCTATAAACTTATCAGGTCCCTTAATGGTCATTGGTGTACTCTAACCTAACAGAATTGCAATGAGCAGGGTACGCTGTCACTTGGATAGCAATGAGATATTTTTATCTACATTCTAATATAGATGCTAAAGTTGTATAAAGAGTGGTAGCAACGAAGGCTTAGGATGGAAAGGTATGCTAGGTTGAAAATAAAATGGAGATTTGAATTCTTTTTGAGCTATGTATTTTCACCATGTTACAGACTTCATAGTACTGATTGATAACCATTTACCAAAAACTGATTGTTGTTGTGGTGCATTAGTTTGGTAATATTCAAGTTCTGTTAAGACTAACAGTGGACTTTTCCATTTGCAGACTATATTGAATGACCAGCAGAGGGAGTGTTGCAGAAGAACATTTCTCAGAGTTGCTGAGAGAAAAAAAAAATAACTTCAGCAGCCCTCTGTTTCATTTAACAATTTACATGGTGAGTCAAACTCTAAATATATCATTTTGCTGGTCCTTAAAAAAGGTGCATAGCATGTGACGGCTCTCTGCTCCTTTTAGTGGCGTCTTCCGCATGAAAATTATTTATCAAGACTGAAGCCATATAGATGGCGCTAAGGGCATCATGATAGCTATTCCAAGACGTTTACTGTCTACAAGGCTGACAATCATACTTTCATTACTTTTGCTAGTAATAGGTCATCGGATTAAATGAATGTCTTTGAGGCTGGAATGAGGTGCCCTATATTAGAGCAATTGACTTTCTCTCACATGGGGAGAAGCTATTTTAACCTTCCTCCTTTCACACTGAAAGTGGGACTCTTATACTCAAGAAGGGTTGCTCTTTAGGATACTCTGTGTTCTTGTACCTAAAGCCCCCTTTCAAATGGGGAGCCCAATTTCTTCAATGTTGAAGTGTCCTTTCCCATTACACCTCCTACTTGGCCTGCAGTCATAATTTCAGAGCGATACCTAGTGCGGAATTCCTGATGCCTCCTTGTTCTGTGTAATTGTCACCCATGACGATTGGTCAAATGGTGCCCTGACATCTTAAAGCTACAGCAGGATGTCATCTGACATGAAGGCCAGCAATAGGATACATTTATCAGGTTATTGAAATGGGTAGCAGGGTAGCCTGGACTGCCAGCAGAAAGGCAAAGATGGCGAGACGAGCAAAAGAAGGGCATTATTTGAGACTTAATTATTTGTTTGAAGGTGTCGGTGATCACAGTATTCTCGGGTTCTCTATAGGTTAACTGATAGGGATTTGCAGGAATGAAGATGTCCAAATCTGTGGTTCATAGTTTTTCTCATTACCACTAACTGTAGCATAAACCTTCCTCTATAAACTTATCAGATCCCTTAATGGTCATTGGTGTACTCTAACCTAACAGAATTGCAATGAGCAGGGTATGCTGTCACTTGGATAGCAATTCGATATTTTTATCTACATTCTAATTTAGATGCTAAAGTTGTATAAAGAGTGGTAGCAACGGAGGCTTAGGATGGAAAGGTATGCTAGGTTAAAAATAAAATAGAGGTTTGAATTCTTTTTGAGCTATGTATTTTCACCATGTTACAGACGTCATAGTACTGATTGATAACCATTTACCAAAAACTGATTGTTGTTGTGGTGCATTAGTTTGGTAATATTCAAGTTCTGTTAATAGACTAACAGTGGACTTTTCCATTTGCAGACTATATTGAATGACCAGCAGAGGGAGTGTTGCAGAAGAAAATTTCTCAGAGTTGCTGAGAGAAAAAAAAAAAACTTCAGCAGCCCTCTGCTTCATTTAACAATTTACATGGTGAGTCAAACTCTAAATTTATCATTTTGCTGGTCCTTAAAAAAGGTGCATAGCATGTGACGGCTCTCTGCTTCTTTTAGTGGCGTCTTCCGCATGAAAATTATTTATCAAGACTGAAGCCATATAGATGGCGCTAAGGGCATCATGATAGCTATTCAAAGACGTTTACTGTCTACAAGGCTGACAATCATACTTTCATTACTTTTGCTAGTAATAGGTCATCGGATTAAATGAATGTCTTTGAGGCTGGAATGAGGTGCCCTATATTAGAGCAATTGACTTTCTCTCACATGGGGAGAAGCTATTTTAACCTTCCACCCTTCACACTGAAAGTGGGACTCTTATACTCAAGAAGGGTTGCTCTTTAGGATACTCTGTGTTCTTGTACCTCCAGCCCCCTTTCAAATGGGGAGCCCAATTTCTTCAATGTTGAAGAGTGCTTTCCCATTACACCTCCTACTTGGCCTGCAGTCATAATTTCAGAGCGTTACCTAGTGCGGAATTCCTAATGCCTCCTTGTTCTGTGTAATTGTCACCCATGACGATTGGTCAAATGGTGCCCTGACATCTTAAAGCTACAGCAGGATGTCATCTGACATGAAGGCCAGCAATAGGATACATTTATCAGGTTATTGAAATGGGTAGCAGGGTAGCCTGGACTGCCAGCAGAAAGGCAAAGATGGCGAGACGAGCAAATGAAGGGCATTATTTGAGACTTAATTATTTGTTGGAAGGTGTCGGTGATCACAGTATTCTCAGGTTCTCTATAGGTTAACTGATAGGGATTTGCAGGAATGAAGATGTCCAAATCTGTGGTTCATAGTTTTTCTCATTACCACTAACTGTAGCATAAACCTTCCTCTATAAACTTATCAGATCCCTTAATGGTCATTGGTGTACTCTAACCTAACAGAATTGCAATGAGCAGGGTACGCTGTCACTTGGATAGCAATGAGATATTTTTATCTACATTCTAATATAGATGCTAAAGTTGTATAAAGAGTGGTAGCAACGAAGGCTTAGGATGGAAAGGTATGCTAGGTTGAAAATAAAATGGAGATTTGAATTCTTTTTGAGCTATGTATTTTCACCATGTTACAGACGTCATAGTACTGATTGATAACCATTTACCGGAAACTGATTGTTGTTGTGGTGCATTAGTTTGGTAATATTCAAGTTCTGTTAATAGACTAACAGTGGACTTTTCCATTTGCAGACTATATTGAATGACCAGCAGAGGGAGTGTTGCAGAAGAAAATTTCTCAGAGTTGCTGAGAAAAATAAAAAATAACTTCAGCAGCCCTCTGCTTCATTTAACAATTTACATGGTGAGTCAAACTCTAAATTTATCATTTTGCTGGTCCTTAAAAAAGGTGCATAGCATGTGACGGCTCTCTGCTCCTTTTAGTTGCGTCTTCCGCATGAAAATTATTTATCAACGCTGAAGCCATATAGATGGCGCTAAGGGCATCATGATAGCTATTTCAAAGACGTTTACTGTCTACAAGGCTGACAATCATACTTTCATTACTTGTGCTAGTAATAGGTCATCGGATTAAATGAATGTCTTTGAGGCTGGAATGAGGTGCCCTATATTAGAGCAATTGACTTTCTCTCACATGGGGAGAAGCTATTTTAACCTTCCTCCCTTCACACTGAAAGTGGGACTCTTATACTCAAGAAGGGTTGCTCTTTAGGATACTCTGTGTTCTTGTACCTCCAGCCCCCTTTGAAATGGGGAGCCCAATGTCTTCAATGTTGAAGAGTGCTTTCCCATTACACCTCCTACTTGGCCTGCAGTCATAATTTCAGAGCGTTACCTAGTGCTGAAATCCTAATGCCTCCTTGTTCTGTGTAATTGTCACCCATGACGATTGGTCAAATGGTGTCCTGACATCATAAAGCTACAGCAGGATGTCATCTGACATGAGGGCCAGCAATAGGATACATTTATCAGGTTATTGAAATGGGTAGCAGGGTAGCCTGGGCTGCCAGCAGAAAGGCAAAGATGGCGAGATGAGCAAAAGAAGGGCATTATTTGAGACTTAATTATTTGTTTGAAGGTGTCGGTGATCACAGTATTCTCAGGTTCTCTATAGGTTAACTGATAGGGATTTGCAGGAATGAAGATGTCCAAATCTGTGGTTCATAGTTTTTCTCATTACCACTAACTGTAGCATAAACCTTCCTCCATAAACTTATCAGATCCCTTAATGGTCATTGGTGTACTCTAACCTAACAGAATTGCAATGAGCAGGGTATGCTGTCACTTGGATAGCAATAAATATTTTTATCTACATTCTAATATAGATGCTAAAGTTGTATAAAGAGTGGTAGCAACGGAGGCTTAGGATGGAAAGGTATGCTAGGTTGAAAATAAAATAGAGGTTTGAATTCTTTTTGAGCTATGTATTTTCACCATGTTACAGACGTCATAGTACTGATTGATAACCATTTACCGAAAAGTGATTGTTGTTGTGGTGCATTAGTTTGGTAATATTCAAGTTCTGTTAATAGACTAACAGTGGACTTTTCCATTTGCAGACTATATTGAATGACCAGCAGAGGGAGTGTTGCAGAAGAAAATTTCTCAGAGTTGCTGAGAGAAAAAAAAAAATAACTTCAGCAGCCCTCTGCTTCATTTAACAATTTACATGGTGAGTCAAACTCTAAATTTATCATTTTGCTGGTCCTTAAAAAAGGTGCATAGCATGTGACGGCTCTCTGCTCCTTTTAGTGGCGTCTTCCGCATGAAAATTATTTATCAAGACTGAAGCCATATAGATGGCGCTAAGGGCATCATGATAGCTATTCAAAGACGTTTACTGTCTACAAGGCTGACAATCATACTTTCATTACTTTTGCTAGTAATAGGTCATCGGATTAAATGAATGTCTTTGAGGCTGGAATGAGGTGCTCTATATTAGAGCAATTGACTTTCTCTCACATGGGGATAAGCTATTTTAACCTTCCTCCTTTCACACTGAAAGTGGGACTCTTATACTCAAGAAGGGTTGCTCTTTAGGATACTCTGTGTTCTTGTACCTCCAGCCCTCTTTCAAATGGGGAGCCCAATTTCTTCAATGTTGAAGAGTCCTTTCCCATTACACCTCCTACTTGGCCTGCAGTCATAATTTCAGAGCGTTACCTAGTGCGGAATTCCTAATGCCTCCTAGTTCTGTGTAATTGTCACCCATGACGATTGGTCAAATGGTGCCCTGACATCATAAAGCTACAGCAGGATGTCATCTGACATGAGGGCCAGCAATAGGATACATTTATCAGGTTATTGAAATGGGTAGCAGGGTAGCCTGGGCTGCCAGCAGAAAGGCAAAGATGGTGAGATGAGCAAAAGAAGGGCATTATTTGAGACATAATTATTTGTTTGAAGGTGTCGGTGATCACAGTATTCTCAGGTTCTCTATAGGTTAACTGATAGGGATTTGCAGGAATGAAGATGTCCAAATCTGTGGTTCATAGTTTTTCTCATTACCACTAACTGTAGCATAAACCTTCCTCCATAAACTTATCAGATCCCTTAATGGTCATTGGTGTACTCTAACCTAACAGAATTGCAATGAGCAGGGTACACGGTCACTTGGATAGCAATAAATATTTTTATCTACATTCTAATATAGATGCTAAAGTTGTATAAAGAGTGGTAGCAACGGAGGCTTAGGATGGAAAGGTATGCTAGGTTGAAAATAAAATAGAGATTTGAATTCTTTTTGAGCTATGTATTTTCACCATGTTACAGACGTCATAGTACTGATTGATAACCATTCACCAAAAACTGATTGTTTTTGTGGTGCATTAGTTTGGTAATATTCAAGTTCTGTTAATAGACTAACAGTGGACTTTTCCATTTGCAGACTATATTGAATGACCAGCAGAGGGAGTGTTGCAGAAGAAAATTTCTCAGAGTTGCTGAGAAAAATAAAAATAACTTCAGCAGCCCTCTGCTTCATTTAACAATGTACATTGTGAGTCAAACTCTAAATTTATCATTTTGCTGGTCCTTAAAAAAAGTGCATAGCATGTGACCGCTCTCTGCTCCTTTTAGTGGCGTCTTCCGCATGAAAATTATTTATCAACGCTGAAGCCATATAGATGGCGGTAAGGGCATCATGATAGCTATTTCAAAGCCGTTTACTGTCTACAAGGCTGACAATCATACTTTCATTACTTGTGCTAGTAATAGGTCATCGGATTAAATGAATGTCTTTGAGGCTGGATTGAGGTGCCCTATATTAGAGCAATTGACTTTCTCTCACATGGGGAGAAGCTATTTTAACCTTCCACCCTTCACACTGAAAGTGGGACTCTTATACTCAAGAAGGGTTGCTCTTTAGGATACTCTGTGTTCTTGTACCTCCAGCCCCCTTTCAAATGGGGAGCCCAATTTCTTCAATGTTGAAGAGTCCTTGCCCATTACACCTCCTACTTGGCCTGCAGTCATAATTTCAGAGCGTTACCTAGTGCTGAATTCCTAATGCCTCCTTGTTCTGTGTAATTGTCACCCATGACGATTGGTCAAATGGTGCCCTGACATCATAAAGCTACAGCAGGATGTCATCTGACATGAGGGCCAGCAATAGGATACATTTATCAGGTTATTGAAATGGGTAGCAGGGTAGCCTGGGCTGCCAGCAGAAAGGCAAAGATGGCGAGACGAGCAAAAGAAGGGCATTATTTGAGACTTAATTATTTGTTTGAAGGTGTCGGTGATCACAGTATTCTCAGGTTCTCTATAGGTTAACTGATGGGGATTTGCAGGAATGAAGATGTCCAAATCTGTGGTTCATAGTTTTTCTCATTACCACTAACTGTAGCATAAACCTTCCTCTATAAACTTATCAGATCCCTTAATGGTCATTGGTGTACTCTAACCTAACAGAATTGCAATGAGCAGGGTACGCTGTCACTTGGATAGCAATAAATATTTGTATCTACATTCTAATAAAGATGCTAAAGTTGTATAAAGAGTGGTAGCAACGGAGGCTTAGGATGGAAAGGTATGCTAGGTTGAAAATAAAATAGAGATTTGAATTCTTTTTGAGCTATGTATTTTCACAATGTTACAGGCGTCATAGTACTGATTCATAACCATTTACCAAAAACTGATTGTTGTTGTGGTGCATTAGTTTGGTAATATTCAAGTTCTGTTAATAGACTAACAGTGGACTTTTCCATTTGCAGACTATATTGAATGACCAGCAGAGGGAGTGTTGCAGAAGAAAATTTCTCAGAGTTGCTGAGAGAAAAAAAAAATAACTTCAGCAGCCCTCTGCTTCATTTAACAATTTACATGGTGAGTCAAACTCTAAATTTATCATTTTGCTGGTCCTTAAAAAAAGTGCATAGCATGTGACGGCTCTCTGCTCCTTTTAGTGGCGTCTTCCGCATGAAAATTATTTATCAAGACTGAAGCCATATAAATGGCGCTAAGGGCATCATGATAGCTATTTCAAAGACGTTTACTGTCTACAAGGCTGACAATCATACTTTCATTACTTGTGCTAGTAATAGGTCATCGGATTAAATGAATGTCTTTGAGGCTGGATTGAGGTGCCCTATATTAGAGCAATTGACTTTCTCTCACATGGGGAGAAGCTATTTTAACCTTCCACCCTTCACACTGAAAGTGGGACTCTTATACTCAAGAAGGGTTGCTCTTTAGGATACTCTGTGTTCTTGTACCTCCAGCCCCCTTTCAAATGGGGAGCCCAGTGTCTTCAATGTTGAAGAGTGCTTTCCCATTACACCTCCTACTTGGCCTGCAGTCATAATTTCAGAGCGTTACCTAGTGCTGAATTCCTAATGCCTCCTTGTTCTGTGTAATTGTCACCCATGACGATTGGTCAAATGGTGCCCTGACATCATAAAGCTACAGCAGGATGTCATCTGACATGAGGGCCAGCAATAGGATACATTTATCAGGGTATTGAAATGGGTAGCAGGGTAGCCTGGGCTGCCAGCAGAAAGGCAAAGATGGCGAGACGAGCAAAAGAAGGGCATTATTTGAGACTTAATTTTTTGTTTGAAGGTGTCGGTGATCACAGTATTCTCAGGTTCTCTATAGGTTAACTGATAGGGATTTGCAGGAATGAAGATGTCCAAATCTGTGGTTCATAGTTTTTCCCATTACCACTAACTGTAGCATAAACCTTCCTCCATAAACTTATCAGATCCCTTAATGGTCATTGGTGTACTCTAACCTAACAGAATTGCAATGAGCAGGGTACGCTGTCATTTGGATAGCAATAAATATTTTTATCTACATTCTAATCAAGATGCTAAAGTTGTATAAAGAGTGGTAGCAACGGAGGCTTAGGATGGAAAGGTATGCTAGGTTGAAAATAAAATAGAGATTTGAATTCTTTTTGAGCTATGTATTTTAACAATGTTACAGGCGTCATAGTACTGATTGATAACCATTTACCAAAAACTGATTGTTGTTGTGGTGCATTAGTTTGGTAATATTCAAGTTCTGTTAATAGACTAACAGTGGACTTTTCCATTTGCAGACTATATTGAATGACCAGCAGAGGGAGTGTTGCAGAAGAAAATTTCTCAGAGTTGCTGAGAGAAAAAAAAATAACTTCAGCAGCCCTCTGCTTCATTTAACAATGTACATTGTGAGTCAAACTCTAAATTTATCATTTTGCTGGTCCTTAAAAAAAGTGCATAGCATGTGACGGCTCTCTGCTCCTTTTAGTGGCGTCTTCCGCATGAAAATTATTTATCAACGCTGAAGCCATATAGATGGCGGTAAGGGCATCATGATAGCTATTTCAAAGACGTTTACTGTCTACAAGGCTGACAATCATACTTTCATTACTTGTGCTAGTAATAGGTCATCGGATTAAATGAATGTCTTTGAGGCTGGAATGAGGTGCCCTATATTAGAGCAATTGACTTTCTCTCACATGGGGAGAAGCTATTTTGACCTTCCTCCCTTCACACTGAAAGTGGGACTCTTATACTCAAGAAGGGTTGCTCTTTAGGATACTCTGTGTTCTTGTACCTCCAGCCCCCTTTCAAATGGGGAGCCCAATGTCTTCAATGTTGAAGAGTGCTTTCCCATTACACCTCCTACTTGGCCTGCAGTCATAATTTCAGAGCGTTACCTAGTGCGGAATTCCTAATGCCTCCTTGTTCTGTGTAATTGTCACCCATGACGATTGGTCAAATGGTGCCCTGACATCATAAAGCTACAGCAGGATGTCATCTGACATGAGGGCCAGCAATAGGATACATTTATCAGGTTATTGAAATGGGTAGCAGGGTAGCCTGGGCTGCCAGCAGAAAGGCAAAGATGGCGAGACGAGCAAAAGAAGGGCATTATTTGAGACTTAATTATTTGTTTGAAGGTGTCGGTGATCACAGTATTCTCAGGTTCTCTATAGGTTAACTGATAGGGATTTGCAGGAATGAAGATGTCCAAATCTGTGGTTCATAGTTTTTCTCATTACCACTAACTGTAGCATAAACCTTCCTCTATAAACTTATCAGGTCCCTTAATGGTCATTGGTGTACTCTAACCTAACAGAATTGTAATGAGCAGGGTACGCTGTCACGTGGATAGCAATAAATATTTTTATCTACATTCTAATAAAGATGCTAAAGTTGTATAAAGAGTGGTAGCAACGGAGGCTTAGGATGGAAAGGTATGCTAGGTTGAAAATAAAATAGAGGTTTGAATTCTTTTTGAGCTATGTATTTTCACCATGTTACAGACGTCATAGTACTGATTGATAACCATTTACCAAAAACTGATTGTTGTTGTGGTGCATTAGTTTGGTAATATTCAAGTTCTGTTAAGACTAACAGTGGACTTTTCCATTTGCAGACTATATTGAATGACCAGCAGAGGGAGTGTTGCAGAAGAACATTTCTCAGAGTTGCTGAGAGAAAAAAAAAATAACTTCAGCAGCCCTCTGTTTCATTTAAGAATTTACATGGTGAGTCAAACTCTAAATATATCATTTTGCTGGTCCTTAAAAAAAGGTGCATAGCATGTGACGGCTCTCTGCTCCTTTTAGTGGCGTCTTCCGCATGAAAATTATTTATCAAGACTGAAGCCATATAGATGGCGCTAAGGGCATCATGATAGCTATTCCAAGACGTTTACTGTCTACAAGGCTGACAATCATACTTTCATTACTTTTGCTAGTAATAGGTCATCGGATTAAATGAATGTCTTTGAGGCTGGAATGAGGTGCCCTATATTAGAGCAATTGACTTTCTCTCACATGGGGAGAAGCTATTTTAACCTTCCTCCTTTCACACTGAAAGTGGGACTCTTATACTCAAGAAGGGTTGCTCTTTAGGATACTCTGTGTTCTTGTACCTAAAGCCCCCTTTCAAATGGGGAGCCCAATTTCTTCAATGTTGAAGTGTCCTTTCCCATTACACCTCCTACTTGGCCTGCAGTCATAATTTCAGAGCGATACCTAGTGCGGAATTCCTGATGCCTCCTTGTTCTGTGTAATTGTCACCCATGACGATTGGTCAAATGGTGCCCTGACATCTTAAAGCTACAGCAGGATGTCATCTGACATGAAGGCCAGCAATAGGATACATTTATCAGGTTATTGAAATGGGTAGCAGGGTAGCCTGGACTGCCAGCAGAAAGGCAAAGATGGCGAGACGAGCAAAAGAAGGGCATTATTTGAGACTTAATTATTTGTTTGAAGGTGTCGGTGATCACAGTATTCTCGGGTTCTCTATAGGTTAACTGATAGGGATTTGCAGGAATGAAGATGTCCAAATCTGTGGTTCATAGTTTTTCTCATTACCACTAACTGTAGCATAAACCTTCCTCTATAAACTTATCAGATCCCTTAATGGTCATTGGTGTACTCTAACCTAACAGAATTGCAATGAGCAGGGTATGCTGTCACTTGGATAGCAATTCGATATTTTTATCTACATTCTAATTTAGATGCTAAAGTTGTATAAAGAGTGGTAGCAACGGAGGCTTAGGATGGAAAGGTATGCTAGGTTGAAAATAAAATAGAGGTTTGAATTCTTTTTGAGCTATGTATTTTCACCATGTTACAGACGTCATAGTACTGATTGATAACCATTTACCAAAAACTGATTGTTGTTGTGGTGCATTAGTTTGGTAATATTCAAGTTCTGTTAATAGACTAACAGTGGACTTTTCCATTTGCAGACTATATTGAATGACCAGCAGAGGGAGTGTTGCAGAAGAAAATTTCTCAGAGTTGCTGAGAAAAATAAAAAATAACTTCAGCAGCCCTCTGCTTCCTTTAACAGTGTACATGGTGAGTCAAACTCTAAATTTATCATTTTGCTGGTCCTTAAAAAAAGTGCATAGCATGTGACGGCTCTCTGCTCCTTTTAGTGGCGTCTTCCGCATGAAAATTATTTATCAACGCTGAAGCCATATAGATGGCGCT
Source organism: Lissotriton vulgaris (assembly GCF_964263255.1). Classification (NCBI taxonomy): domain Eukaryota; kingdom Metazoa; phylum Chordata; class Amphibia; order Caudata; family Salamandridae; genus Lissotriton; species Lissotriton vulgaris. The sequence continues at coordinate 660,768,667 of NC_141698.1, read as the reverse complement.
AAGGGCATCATGATAGCTATTTCAAAGACATTTACTGTCTACAAGGCTGACAATCATTCTTTCATTACTTTTGCTAGTAATAGGTCATCGGATTAAATGAATGTCTTTGAGTCTGGAATGAGGTGCCCTATATTAGAGCAATTGACTTTCTCTCACATGGGGAGAAGCTATTTTAACCTTCCTCCCTTCACACTGAAAGTGGGACTCTTATACTCAAGAAGGGTTGCTCTTTAGGATACTCTGTGTTCTTGTACCTCCAGCCCCCTTTCAAATGGGGAGCCCAATTTCTTCAATGTTGAAGAGTGCTTTCCCATTACACCTCCTACTTGGCCTGCAGTCATAATTTCAGAGCGTTACCTAGTGCGGAATTCCTAATGCCTCCTTGTTCTGTGTAATTGTCACCCATGACGATTGGTCAAATGGTGCCCTGACATCTTAAAGCTACAGCAGGATGTCATCTGACATGAAGGCCAGCAATAGGATACATTTATCAGGTTATTGAAATGGGTAGCAGGGTAGCCTGGACTGCCAGCAGAAAGGCAAAGATGGCGAGACGAGCAAATGAAGGGCATTATTTGAGACTTAATTATTTGTTGGAAGGTGTCGGTGATCACAGTATTCTCAGGTTCTCTATAGGTTAACTGATAGGGATTTGCAGGAATGAAGATGTCCAAATCTGTGGTTCATAGTTTTTCTCATTACCACTAACTGTAGCATAAACCTTCCTCTATAAACTTATCAGATCCCTTAATGGTCATTGGTGTACTCTAACCTAACAGAATTGCAATGAGCAGGGTACGCTGTCACTTGGATAGCAATGAGATATTTTTATCTACATTCTAATATAGATGCTAAAGTTGTATAAAGAGTGGTAGCAACGAAGGCTTAGGATGGAAAGGTATGCTAGGTTGAAAATAAAATGGAGATTTGAATTCTTTTTGAGCTATGTATTTTCACCATGTTACAGACGTCATAGTACTGATTGATAACCATTTACCGGAAACTGATTGTTGTTGTGGTGCATTAGTTTGGTAATATTCAAGTTCTGTTAATAGACTAACAGTGGACTTTTCCATTTGCAGACTATATTGAATGACCAGCAGAGGGAGTGTTGCAGAAGAAAATTTCTCAGAGTTGCTGAGAAAAATAAAAAATAACTTCAGCAGCCCTCTGCTTCATTTAACAATTTACATGGTGAGTCAAACTCTAAATTTATCATTTTGCTGGTCCTTAAAAAAGGTGCATAGCATGTGACGGCTCTCTGCTCCTTTTAGTTGCGTCTTCCGCATGAAAATTATTTATCAAGACTGAAGCCATATAGATGGCGCTAAGGGCATCATGATAGCTATTCCAAGACGTTTACTGTCTACAAGGCTGACAATCATACTTTCATTACTTTTGCTAGTAATAGGTCATCGGATTAAATGAATGTCTTTGAGGCTGGAATGAGGTGTCCTATATTAGAGCAATTGACTTTCTCTCACATGGGGAGAAGCTATTTTAACCTTCCACCCTTCACACTGAAAGTGGGACTCTTATACTCAAGAAGGGTTGCTCTTTAGGATACTCTGTGTTCTTGTACCTCCAGCCCCCTTTCAAATGGGGAGCCCAGTGTCTTCAATGTTGAAGAGTGCTTTCCCATTACACCTCCTACTTGGCCTGCAGTCATAATTTCAGAGCGTTACCTAGTGCTGAATTCCTAATGCCTCCTTGTTCTGTGTAATTGTCACCCATGACGATTGGTCAAATGGTGCCCTGACATCATAAAGCTACAGCAGGATGTCATCTGACATGAGGGCCAGCAATAGGATACATTTATCAGGTTATTGAAATGGGTAGCAGGGTAGCCTGGGCTGCCAGCAGAAAGGCAAAGATGGCGAGACGAGCAAAAGAAGGGCATTATTTGAGACTTAATTTTTTGTTTGAAGGTGTTGGTGATCACAGTATTCTCAGGTTCTCTATAGGTTAACTGATAGGGATGTGCAGGAATGAAGATGTCCAAATCTGTGTTTCATAGTTTTTCTCATTACCAATAACTGTAGCATAAACCTTCCTCCATAAACTTATCAGATCCCTTAATGGTCATTGGTGTACTCTAACCTAACAGAATTGCAATGAGCAGGGTACGCTGTCACTTGGATAGCAATAAATATTTTTATCTACATTCTAATATAGATGCTAAAGTTGTATAAAGAGTGGTAGCAACGGAGGCTTAGGATGGAAAGGTATGCTAGGTTGAAAATAAAATAGAGATTTGAATTCTTTTTGAGCTATGTATTTTCACCATGTTACAGGCGTCATAGTACTGATTGATAACCATTTACCAAAAACTGATTGTTGTTGTGGTGCATTAGTTTGGTAATATTCAAGTTCTGTTAATAGACTAACAGTGGACTTTTCCATTTGCAGACTATATTGAATGACCAGCAGAGGGAGTGTTGCAGAAGAAAATTTCTCTGAGTTGCTGAGAAAAATAAAAAATAACTTCAGCAGCCCTCTGCTTCATTTAACAATGTACATGGTGAGTCAAACTCTAAATTTATCATTTTGCTGGTCCTTAAAAAAAGTGCATAGCATGTGACGGCTCTCTGCTCCTTTTAGTTGCGTCTTCCGCATGAAAATTATTTATCAACGCTGAAGCCATATAGATGGCGCTAAGGGCATCATGATAGCTATTTCAAAGACGTTTACTGTCTACAAGGCTGACAATCATACTTTCATTACTTGTGCTAGTAATAGGTCATCGGATTAAATGAATGTCTTTGAGGCTGGAATGAGGTGCCCTATATTAGAGCAATTGACTTTCTCTCACATGGGGAGAAGCTATTTTAACCTTCCTCCCTTCACACTGAAAGTGGGACTCTTATACTCAAGAAGGGTTGCTCTTTAGGATACTCTGTGTTCTTGTACCTCCAGCCCCCTTTGAAATGGGGAGCCCAATGTCTTCAATGTTGAAGAGTGCTTTCCCATTACACCTCCTACTTGGCCTGCAGTCATAATTTCAGAGCGTTACCTAGTGCTGAAATCCTAATGCCTCCTTGTTCTGTGTAATTGTCACCCATGACGATTGGTCAAATGGTGTCCTGACATCATAAAGCTACAGCAGGATGTCATCTGACATGAGGGCCAGCAATAGGATACATTTATCAGGTTATTGAAATGGGTAGCAGGGTAGCCTGGGCTGCCAGCAGAAAGGCAAAGATGGCGAGACGAGCAAAAGAAGGGCATTATTTGAGACTTAATTATTTGTTTGAAGGTGTCGGTGATCACAGTATTCTCAGGTTCTCTATAGGTTAACTGATAGGGATTTGCAGGAATGAAGATGTCCAAATCTGTGGTTCATAGTTTTTCTCATTACCACTAACTGTAGCATAAACCTTCCTCTATAAACTTATCAGGTCCCTTAATGGTCATTGGTGTACTCTAACCTAACAGAATTGTAATGAGCAGGGTACGCTGTCACGTGGATAGCAATAAATATTTTTATCTACATTCTAATAAAGATGCTAAAGTTGTATAAAGAGTGGTAGCAACGGAGGCTTAGGATGGAAAGGTATGCTAGGTTGAAAATAAAATAGAGGTTTGAATTCTTTTTGAGCTATGTATTTTCACCATGTTACAGACGTCATAGTACTGATTGATAACCATTTACCAAAAACTGATTGTTGTTGTGGTGCATTAGTTTGGTAATATTCAAGTTCTGTTAAGACTAACAGTGGACTTTTCCATTTGCAGACTATATTGAATGACCAGCAGAGGGAGTGTTGCAGAAGAACATTTCTCAGAGTTGCTGAGAGAAAAAAAAAATAACTTCAGCAGCCCTCTGTTTCATTTAAGAATTTACATGGTGAGTCAAACTCTAAATATATCATTTTGCTGGTCCTTAAAAAAGGTGCATAGCATGTGACGGCTCTCTGCTCCTTTTAGTGGCGTCTTCCGCATGAAAATTATTTATCAAGACTGAAGCCATATAGATGGCGCTAAGGGCATCATGATAGCTATTCCAAGACGTTTACTGTCTACAAGGCTGACAATCATACTTTCATTACTTTTGCTAGTAATAGGTCATCGGATTAAATGAATGTCTTTGAGGCTGGAATGAGGTGCCCTATATTAGAGCAATTGACTTTCTCTCACATGGGGAGAAGCTATTTTAACCTTCCTCCTTTCACACTGAAAGTGGGACTCTTATACTCAAGAAGGGTTGCTCTTTAGGATACTCTGTGTTCTTGTACCTAAAGCCCCCTTTCAAATGGGGAGCCCAATTTCTTCAATGTTGAAGTGTCCTTTCCCATTACACCTCCTACTTGGCCTGCAGTCATAATTTCAGAGCGATACCTAGTGCGGAATTCCTGATGCCTCCTTGTTCTGTGTAATTGTCACCCATGACGATTGGTCAAATGGTGCCCTGACATCTTAAAGCTACAGCAGGATGTCATCTGACATGAAGGCCAGCAATAGGATACATTTATCAGGTTATTGAAATGGGTAGCAGGGTAGCCTGGACTGCCAGCAGAAAGGCAAAGATGGCGAGACGAGCAAAAGAAGGGCATTATTTGAGACTTTATTATTTGTTTGAAGGTGTCGGTGATCACAGTATTCTCGGGTTCTCTATAGGTTAACTGATAGGGATTTGCAGGAATGAAGATGTCCAAATCTGTGGTTCATAGTTTTTCTCATTACCACTAACTGTAGCATAAACCTTCCTCTATAAACTTATCAGATCCCTTAATGGTCATTGGTGTACTCTAACCTAACAGAATTGCAATGAGCAGGGTATGCTGTCACTTGGATAGCAATTCGATATTTTTATCTACATTCTAATTTAGATGCTAAAGTTGTATAAAGAGTGGTAGCAACGGAGGCTTAGGATGGAAAGGTATGCTAGGTTGAAAATAAAATAGAGGTTTGAATTCTTTTTGAGCTATGTATTTTCACCATGTTACAGACGTCATAGTACTGATTGATAACCATTTACCAAAAACTGATTGTTGTTGTGGTGCATTAGTTTGGTAATATTCAAGTTCTGTTAATAGACTAACAGTGGACTTTTCCATTTGCAGACTATATTGAATGACCAGCAGAGGGAGTGTTGCAGAAGAAAATTTCTCAGAGTTGCTGAGAAAAATAAAAAATAACTTCAGCAGCCCTCTGCTTCCTTTAACAGTGTACATGGTGAGTCAAACTCTAAATTTATCATTTTGCTGGTCCTTAAAAAAAGTGCATAGCATGTGACGGCTCTCTGCTCCTTTTAGTGGCGTCTTCCGCATGAAAATTATTTATCAACGCTGAAGCCATATAGATGGCGCTAAGGGCATCATGATAGCTATTTCAAAGACATTTACTGTCTACAAGGCTGACAATCATTCTTTCATTACTTTTGCTAGTAATAGGTCATCGGATTAAATGAATGTCTTTGAGTCTGGAATGAGGTGCCCTATATTAGAGCAATTGACTTTCTCTCACATGGGGAGAAGCTATTTTAACCTTCCTCCCTTCACACTGAAAGTGGGACTCTTATACTCAAGAAGGGTTGCTCTTTAGGATACTCTGTGTTCTTGTACCTCCAGCCCCCTTTCAAATGGGGAGCCCAATTTCTTCAATGTTGAAGAGTGCTTTCCCATTACACCTCCTACTTGGCCTGCAGTCATAATTTCAGAGCGTTACCTAGTGCGGAATTCCTAATGCCTCCTTGTTCTGTGTAATTGTCACCCATGACGATTGGTCAAATGGTGCCCTGACATCTTAAAGCTACAGCAGGATGTCATCTGACATGAAGGCCAGCAATAGGATACATTTATCAGGTTATTGAAATGGGTAGCAGGGTAGCCTGGACTGCCAGCAGAAAGGCAAAGATGGCGAGACGAGCAAATGAAGGGCATTATTTGAGACTTAATTATTTGTTGGAAGGTGTCGGTGATCACAGTATTCTCAGGTTCTCTATAGGTTAACTGATAGGGATTTGCAGGAATGAAGATGTCCAAATCTGTGGTTCATAGTTTTTCTCATTACCACTAACTGTAGCATAAACCTTCCTCTATAAACTTATCAGATCCCTTAATGGTCATTGGTGTACTCTAACCTAACAGAATTGCAATGAGCAGGGTACGCTGTCACTTGGATAGCAATGAGATATTTTTATCTACATTCTAATATAGATGCTAAAGTTGTATAAAGAGTGGTAGCAACGAAGGCTTAGGATGGAAAGGTATGCTAGGTTGAAAATAAAATGGAGATTTGAATTCTTTTTGAGCTATGTATTTTCACCATGTTACAGACGTCATAGTACTGATTGATAACCATTTACCGGAAACTGATTGTTGTTGTGGTGCATTAGTTTGGTAATATTCAAGTTCTGTTAATAGACTAACAGTGGACTTTTCCATTTGCAGACTATATTGAATGACCAGCAGAGGGAGTGTTGCAGAAGAAAATTTCTCAGAGTTGCTGAGAAAAATAAAAAATAACTTCAGCAGCCCTCTGCTTCATTTAACAATTTACATGGTGAGTCAAACTCTAAATTTATCATTTTGCTGGTCCTTAAAAAAGGTGCATAGCATGTGACGGCTCTCTGCTCCTTTTAGTTGCGTCTTCCGCATGAAAATTATTTATCAAGACTGAAGCCATATAGATGGCGCTAAGGGCATCATGATAGCTATTCCAAGACGTTTACTGTCTACAAGGCTGACAATCATACTTTCATTACTTTTGCTAGTAATAGGTCATCGGATTAAATGAATGTCTTTGAGGCTGGAATGAGGTGTCCTATATTAGAGCAATTGACTTTCTCTCACATGGGGAGAAGCTATTTTAACCTTCCACCCTTCACACTGAAAGTGGGACTCTTATACTCAAGAAGGGTTGCTCTTTAGGATACTCTGTGTTCTTGTACCTCCAGCCCCCTTTCAAATGGGGAGCCCAGTGTCTTCAATGTTGAAGAGTGCTTTCCCATTACACCTCCTACTTGGCCTGCAGTCATAATTTCAGAGCGTTACCTAGTGCTGAATTCCTAATGCCTCCTTGTTCTGTGTAATTGTCACCCATGACGATTGGTCAAATGGTGCCCTGACATCATAAAGCTACAGCAGGATGTCATCTGACATGAGGGCCAGCAATAGGATACATTTATCAGGTTATTGAAATGGGTAGCAGGGTAGCCTGGGCTGCCAGCAGAAAGGCAAAGATGGCGAGACGAGCAAAAGAAGGGCATTATTTGAGACTTAATTTTTTGTTTGAAGGTGTTGGTGATCACAGTATTCTCAGGTTCTCTATAGGTTAACTGATAGGGATGTGCAGGAATGAAGATGTCCAAATCTGTGTTTCATAGTTTTTCTCATTACCAATAACTGTAGCATAAACCTTCCTCCATAAACTTATCAGATCCCTTAATGGTCATTGGTGTACTCTAACCTAACAGAATTGCAATGAGCAGGGTACGCTGTCACTTGGATAGCAATAAATATTTTTATCTACATTCTAATATAGATGCTAAAGTTGTATAAAGAGTGGTAGCAACGGAGGCTTAGGATGGAAAGGTATGCTAGGTTGAAAATAAAATAGAGATTTGAATTCTTTTTGAGCTATGTATTTTCACCATGTTACAGGCGTCATAGTACTGATTGATAACCATTTACCAAAAACTGATTGTTGTTGTGGTGCATTAGTTTGGTAATATTCAAGTTCTGTTAATAGACTAACAGTGGACTTTTCCATTTGCAGACTATATTGAATGACCAGCAGAGGGAGTGTTGCAGAAGAAAATTTCTCTGAGTTGCTGAGAAAAATAAAAAATAACTTCAGCAGCCCTCTGCTTCATTTAACAATGTACATGGTGAGTCAAACTCTAAATTTATCATTTTGCTGGTCCTTAAAAAAAGTGCATAGCATGTGACGGCTCTCTGCTCCTTTTAGTTGCGTCTTCCGCATGAAAATTATTTATCAACGCTGAAGCCATATAGATGGCGCTAAGGGCATCATGATAGCTATTTCAAAGACGTTTACTGTCTACAAGGCTGACAATCATACTTTCATTACTTGTGCTAGTAATAGGTCATCGGATTAAATGAATGTCTTTGAGGCTGGAATGAGGTGCCCTATATTAGAGCAATTGACTTTCTCTCACATGGGGAGAAGCTATTTTAACCTTCCTCCCTTCACACTGAAAGTGGGACTCTTATACTCAAGAAGGGTTGCTCTTTAGGATACTCTGTGTTCTTGTACCTCCAGCCCCCTTTGAAATGGGGAGCCCAATGTCTTCAATGTTGAAGAGTGCTTTCCCATTACACCTCCTACTTGGCCTGCAGTCATAATTTCAGAGCGTTACCTAGTGCTGAAATCCTAATGCCTCCTTGTTCTGTGTAATTGTCACCCATGACGATTGGTCAAATGGTGTCCTGACATCATAAAGCTACAGCAGGATGTCATCTGACATGAGGGCCAGCAATAGGATACATTTATCAGGTTATTGAAATGGGTAGCAGGGTAGCCTGGGCTGCCAGCAGAAAGGCAAAGATGGCGAGATGAGCAAAAGAAGGGCATTATTTGAGACTTAATTATTTGTTTGAAGGTGTCGGTGATCACAGTATTCTCAGGTTCTCTATAGGTTAACTGATAGGGATTTGCAGGAATGAAGATGTCCAAATCTGTGGTTCATAGTTTTTCTCATTACCACTAACTGTAGCATAAACCTTCCTCCATAAACTTATCAGATCCCTTAATGGTCATTGGTGTACTCTAACCTAACAGAATTGCAATGAGCAGGGTATGCTGTCACTTGGATAGCAATAAATATTTTTATCTACATTCTAATATAGATGCTAAAGTTGTATAAAGAGTGGTAGCAACGGAGGCTTAGGATGGAAAGGTATGCTAGGTTGAAAATAAAATAGAGGTTTGAATTCTTTTTGAGCTATGTATTTTCACCATGTTACAGACGTCATAGTACTGATTGATAACCATTTACCGAAAAGTGATTGTTGTTGTGGTGCATTAGTTTGGTAATATTCAAGTTCTGTTAATAGACTAACAGTGGACTTTTCCATTTGCAGACTATATTGAATGACCAGCAGAGGGAGTGTTGCAGAAGAAAATTTCTCAGAGTTGCTGAGAGAAAAAAAAATAACTTCAGCAGCCCTCTGCTTCATTTAACAATTTACATGGTGAGTCAAACTCTAAATTTATCAATTTGCTGGTCCTTAAAAAAGGTGCATAGCATGTGACGGCTCTCTGCTCCTTTTAGTGGCGTCTTCCGCATGAAAATTATTTATCAAGACTGAAGCCATATAGATGGCGCTAAGGGCATCATGATAGCTATTCAAAGACGTTTACTGTCTACAAGGCTGACAATCATACTTTCATTACTTTTGCTAGTAATAGGTCATCGGATTAAATGAATGTCTTTGAGGCTGGAATGAGGTGCTCTATATTAGAGCAATTGACTTTCTCTCACATGGGGATAAGCTATTTTAACCTTCCTCCTTTCACACTGAAAGTGGGACTCTTATACTCAAGAAGGGTTGCTCTTTAGGATACTCTGTGTTCTTGTACCTCCAGCCCTCTTTCAAATGGGGAGCCCAATTTCTTCAATGTTGAAGAGTCCTTTCCCATTACACCTCCTACTTGGCCTGCAGTCATAATTTCAGAGCGTTACCTAGTGCGGAATTCCTAATGCCTCCTAGTTCTGTGTAATTGTCACCCATGACGATTGGTCAAATGGTGCCCTGACATCATAAAGCTACAGCAGGATGTCATCTGACATGAGGGCCAGCAATAGGATACATTTATCAGGTTATTGAAATGGGTAGCAGGGTAGCCTGGGCTGCCAGCAGAAAGGCAAAGATGGTGAGATGAGCAAAAGAAGGGCATTATTTGAGACATAATTATTTGTTTGAAGGTGTCGGTGATCACAGTATTCTCAGGTTCTCTATAGGTTAACTGATAGGGATTTGCAGGAATGAAGATGTCCAAATCTGTGGTTCATAGTTTTTCTCATTACCACTAACTGTAGCATAAACCTTCCTCCATAAACTTATCAGATCCCTTAATGGTCATTGGTGTACTCTAACCTAACAGAATTGCAATGAGCAGGGTACACGGTCACTTGGATAGCAATAAATATTTTTATCTACATTCTAATCAAGATGCTAAAGTTGTATAAAGAGTGGTAGCAACGGAGGCTTAGGATGGAAAGGTATGCTAGGTTGAAAATAAAATAGAGATTTGAATTCTTTTTGAGCTATGTATTTTCACAATGTTACAGGCGTCATAGTACTGATTGATAACCATTTACCAAAAACTGATTGTTGTTGTGGTGCATTAGTTTGGTAATATTCAAGTTCTGTTAATAGACTAACAGTGGACTTTTCCATTTGCAGACTATATTGAATGACCAGCAGAGGGAGTGTTGCAGAAGAAAATTTCTCAGAGTTGCTGAGAGAAAAAAAAAATAACTTCAGCAGCCCTCTGCTTCATTTAACAATTTACATGGTGAGTCAAACTCTAAATTTATCATTTTGCTGGTCCTTAAAAAAGGTGCATAGCATGTGACGGCTCTCTGCTCCTTTTAGTTGCGTCTTCCGCATGAAAATTATTTATCAAGACTGAAGCCATATAAATGGCGCTAAGGGCATCATGATAGCTATTTCAAAGACGTTTACTGTCTACAAGGCTGACAATCATACTTTCATTACTTGTGCTAGTAATAGGTCATCGGATTAAATGAATGTCTTTGAGGCTGGATTGAGGTGCCCTATATTAGAGCAATTGACTTTCTCTCACATGGGGAGAAGCTATTTTAACCTTCCACCCTTCACACTGAAAGTGGGACTCTTATACTCAAGAAGGGTTGCTCTTTAGGATACTCTGTGTTCTTGTACCTCCAGCCCCCTTTCAAATGGGGAGCCCAGTGTCTTCAATGTTGAAGAGTGCTTTCCCATTACACCTCCTACTTGGCCTGCAGTCATAATTTGAGAGCGTTACCTAGTGCTGAATTCCTAATGCCTCCTTGTTCTGTGTAATTGTCACCCATGACGATTGGTCAAATGGTGCCCTGACATCATAAAGCTACAGCAGGATGTCATCTGACATGAGGGCCAGCAATAGGATACATTTATCAGGTTATTGAAATGGGTAGCAGGGTAGCCTGGGCTGCCAGCAGAAAGGCAAAGATGGCGAGACGAGCAAAAGAAGGGCATTATTTGAGACTTAATTTTTTGTTTGAAGGTGTCGGTGATCACAGTATTCTCAGGTTCTCTATAGGTTAACTGATAGGGATTTGCAGGAATGAAGATGTCCAAATCTGTGGTTCATAGTTTTTCTCATTACCACTAACTGTAGCATAAACCTTCCTCCATAAACTTATCAGATCCCTTAATGGTCATTGGTGTACTCTAACCTAACAGAATTGCAATGAGCAGGGTACGCTGTCACTTGGATAACAATAAATATTTTTATCTACATTCTAATATAGATGCTAAAGTTGTATAAAGAGTGGTAGCAACGGAGGCTTAGGATGGAAAGTTATGCTAGGTTGAAAATAAAATAGAGATTTGAATTCTTTTTGAGCTATGTATTTTCACCATGTTACAGGCGTCATAGTACTGATTGATAACCATTTACCAAAAACTGATTGTTGTTGTGGTGCATTAGTTTGGTAATATTCAAGTTCTGTTAATAGACTAACAGTGGACTTTTCCATTTGCAGACTATATTGAATGACCAGAGGGAGTGTTGCAGAAGAAAATTTCTCAGAGTTGCTGAGAGAAAAAAAAAATAACTTCAGCAGCCCTCTGCTTCATTTAACAATTTACATGGTGAGTCAAACTCTAAATTTGTCATTTTGCTGGTCCTTAAAAAAAGTGCATAGCATGTGACGGCTCTCTGCTCCTTTTAGTGGCGTCTTCCGCATGAAAATTATTTATCAAGACTGAAGCCATATAAATGGCGCTAAGGGCATCATGATAGCTATTTCAAAGACGTTTACTGTCTACAAGGCTGACAATCATACTTTCATTACTTGTGCTAGTAATAGGTCATCGGATTAAATGAATGTCTTTGAGGCTGGATTGAGGTGTCCTATATTAGAGCAATTGACTTTCTCTCACATGGGGAGAAGCTATTTTAACCTTCCACCCTTCACACTGAAAGTGGGACTCTTATACTCAAGAAGGGTTGCTCTTTAGGATACTCTGTGTTCTTGTACCTCCAGCCCCCTTTCAAATGGGGAGCCCAGTGTCTTCAATGTTGAAGAGTGCTTTCCCATTACACCTCCTACTTGGCCTGCAGTCATAATTTCAGAGCGTTACCTAGTGCGGAATTCCTAATGCCTCCTTGTTCTGTGTAATTGTCACCCATGACGATTGGTCAAATGGTGCCCTGACATCATAAAGCTACAGCAGGATGTCATCTGACATGAGGGCCAGCAATAGGATACATTTATCAGGTTATTGAAATGGGTAGCAGGGTAGTCTGGGCTGCCAGCAGAAAGGCAAAGATGGCGAGACGAGCAAAAGAAGGGCATTATTTGAGACTTAAGTTTTTTGTTTGAAGGTGTCGGTGATCACAGTATTCTCAGGTTCTCTATAGGTTAACTGATAGGGATTTGCAGGAATGAAGATGTCCAAATCTGTGGTTCATAGTTTTTCTCATTACCACTAACTGTAGCATAAACCTTCCTCCATAAACTTATCAGATCCCTTAATGGTCATTGGTGTACTCTAACCTAACAGAATTACAATGAGCAGGGTATGCTGTCACTTGGATAGCAATAAATATTTTTATCTACATTCTAATCAAGATGCTAAAGTTGTATAAAGAGTGGTAGCAACGGAGGCTTAGGATGGAAAGGTATGCTAGGTTGAAAATAAAATAGAGATTTGAATTCTTTTTGAGCTATGTATTTTCACAATGTTACAGGCGTCATAGTACTGATTGATAACCATTTACCAAAAACTGATTGTTGTTGTGGTGCATTAGTTTGGTAATATTCAAGTTCTGTTAATAGACTAACAGTGGACTTTTCCATTTGCAGACTATATTGAATGACCAGCAGAGGGAGTGTTGCAGAAGAAAATTTCTCAGAGTTGCTGAGAGAAAAAAAAAATAACTTCAGCAGCCCTCTGCTTCATTTAACAATTTACATGGTGAGTCAAACTCTAAATTTATCATTTTGCTGGTCCTTAAAAAAGGTGCATAGCATGTGACGGCTCTCTGCTCCTTTTAGTTGCGTCTTCCGCATGAAAATTATTTATCAAGACTGAAGCCATATAAATGGCGCTAAGGGCATCATGATAGCTATTTCAAAGACGTTTACTGTCTACAAGGCTGACAATCATACTTTCATTACTTGTGCTAGTAATAGGTCATCGGATTAAATGAATGTCTTTGAGGCTGGATTGAGGTGCCCTATATTAGAGCAATTGACTTTCTCTCACATGGGGAGAAGCTATTTTAACCTTCCACCCTTCACACTGAAAGTGGGACTCTTATACTCAAGAAGGGTTGCTCTTTAGGATACTCTGTGTTCTTGTACCTCCAGCCCCCTTTCAAATGGGGAGCCCAGTGTCTTCAATGTTGAAGAGTGCTTTCCCATTACACCTCCTACTTGGCCTGCAGTCATAATTTCAGAGCGTTACCTAGTGCTGAATTCCTAATGCCTCCTTGTTCTGTGTAATTGTCACCCATGACGATTGGTCAAATGGTGCCCTGACATCATAAAGCTACAGCAGGATGTCATCTGACATGAGGGCCAGCAATAGGATACATTTATCAGGTTATTGAAATGGGTAGCAGGGTAGCCTGGGCTGCCAGCAGAAAGGCAAAGATGGCGAGACGAGCAAAAGAAGGGCATTATTTGAGACTTAATTTTTTGTTTGAAGGTGTCGGTGATCACAGTATTCTCAGGTTCTCTATAGGTTAACTGATAGGGATTTGCAGGAATGAAGATGTCCAAATCTGTGGTTCATAGTTTTTCTCATTACCACTAACTGTAGCATAAACCTTCCTCCATAAACTTATCAGATCCCTTAATGGTCATTGGTGTACTCTAACCTAACAGAATTGCAATGAGCAGGGTACGCTGTCACTTGGATAACAATAAATATTTTTATCTACATTCTAATATAGATGCTAAAGTTGTATAAAGAGTGGTAGCAACGGAGGCTTAGGATGGAAAGGTATGCTAGGTTGAAAATAAAATAGAGATTTGAATTCTTTTTGAGCTATGTATTTTCACCATGTTACAGGCGTCATAGTACTGATTGATAACCATTTACCAAAAACTGATTGTTGTTGTGGTGCATTAGTTTGGTAATATTCAAGTTCTGTTAATAGACTAACAGTGGACTTTTCCATTTGCAGACTATATTGAATGACCAGAGGGAGTGTTGCAGAAGAAAATTTCTCAGAGTTGCTGAGAGAAAAAAAAAATAACTTCAGCAGCCCTCTGCTTCATTTAACAATTTACATGGTGAGTCAAACTCTAAATTTATCATTTTGCTGGTCCTTAAAAAAAGTGCATAGCATGTGACGGCTCTCTGCTCCTTTTAGTGGCGTCTTCCGCATGAAAATTATTTATCAAGACTGAAGCCATATAAATGGCGGTAAGGGCATCATGATAGCTATTTCAAAGACGTTTACTGTCTACAAGGCTGACAATCATACTTTCATTACTTGTGCTAGTAATAGGTCATCGGATTAAATGAATGTCTTTGAGGCTGGATTGAGGTGTCCTATATTAGAGCAATTGACTTTCTCTCACATGGGGAGAAGCTATTTTAACCTTCCACCCTTCACACTGAAAGTGGGACTCTTATACTCAAGAAGGGTTGCTCTTTAGGATACTCTGTGTTCTTGTACCTCCAGCCCCCTTTCAAATGGGGAGCCCAGTGTCTTCAATGTTGAAGAGTGCTTTCCCATTACACCTCCTACTTGGCCTGCAGTCATAATTTCAGAGCGTTACCTAGTGCGGAATTCCTAATGCCTCCTTGTTCTGTGTAATTGTCACCCATGACGATTGGTCAAATGGTGCCCTGACATCATAAAGCTACAGCAGGATGTCATCTGACATGAGGGCCAGCAATAGGATACATTTATCAGGTTATTGAAATGGGTAGCAGGGTAGCCTGGGCTGCCAGCAGAAAGGCAAAGATGGCGAGATGAGCAAAAGAAGGGCATTATTTGAGACTTAATTATTTGTTTGAAGGTGTCGGTGATCACAGTATTCTCAGGTTCTCTATAGGTTAACTGATAGGGATTTGCAGGAATGAAGATGTCCAAATCTGTGGTTCATAGTTTTTCTCATTACCACTAACTGTAGCATAAACCTTCCTCCATAAACTTATCAGATCCCTTAATGGTCATTGGTGTACTCTAACCTAACAGAATTGCAATGAGCAGGGTATGCTGTCACTTGGATAGCAATAAATATTTTTATCTACATTCTAATATAGATGCTAAAGTTGTATAAAGAGTGGCAGCAACGGAGGCTTAGGATGGAAAGGTATGCTAGGTTGAAAATAAAATAGAGATTTGAATTCTTTTTGAGCTATGTATTTTCACCATGTTACAGATGTCATAGTACTGATTAATAACCATTTACCAAAAACTGATTGTTGTTGTGGTGCATTAGTTTGGTAATATTCAAGTTCTGTTAATAGACTAACAGTGGACTTTTCCATTTGCAGACTATATTGAATGACCAGCAGAGGGAGTGTTGCAGAAGAAAATTTCTGAGTTGCTGAGAGAAAAAAAAAATAACTTCAGCAGCCCTCTGTTTCATTTAACAATTTACATGGTGAGTCAAACTCTAAATTTATCATTTTGCTGGTCCTTAAAAAAAGTGCATAGCATGTGACGGCTCTCTGCTCCTTTTAGTGGCGTCTTCCGCATGAAAATTATTTATCAAGACTGAAGCCATATAAATGGCGCTAAGGGAATCATGATAGCTATTTCAAAGACGTTTACTGTCTACAAGGCTGACAATCATATTTTCATTACTTTTGCTAGTAATAGGTCATCGGATTAAATGAATGTCTTTGAGGCTGGAATGAGGTGTCCTATATTAGAGCAATTGACTTTCTCTCACATGGGGAGAAGCTATTTTAACCTTCCACCCTTCACACTGAAAGTGGGACTCTTATACTCAAGAAGGGTTGCTCTTTAGGATACTCTGTGTTCTTGTACCTCCAGCCCCCTTTCAAATGGGGAGCCCAGTGTCTTCAATGTTGAAGAGTGCTTTCCCATTACACCTCCTACTTGGCCTGCAGTCATTATTTCAGAGCGTTACCTAGTGCTGAATTCCTAATGCCTCCTTGTTCTGTGTAATTGTCACCCATGACGATTGGTCAAATGGTGCCCTGACATCATAAAGCTACAGCAGGATGTCATCTGACATGAGGGCCAGCAATAGGATACATTTATCAGGTTATTGAAATGGGTAGCAGGGTAGCCTGGGCTGCCAGCAGAAAGGCAAAGATGGCGAGACGAGCAAAAGAAGGGCATTATTTGAGACTTAATTTTTTGTTTGAAGGTGTCGGTGATCACAGTATTCTCAGGTTCTCTATAGGTTAACTGATAGGGATTTGCAGGAATGAAGATGTCCAAATCTGTGGTTCATAGTTTTTCTCATTACCACTAACTGTAGCATAAACCTTCCTCCATAAACTTATCAGATCCCTTAATGGTCATTGGTGTACTCTAACCTAACAGAATTGCAATGAGCAGGGTACGCTGTTACTTGGATAGCAATAAATATTTTTATCTACATTCTAATATAGATGCTAAAGTTGTATAAAGAGTGGTAGCAACGGAGGCTTAGGATGGAAAGGTATGCTAGGTTGAAAATAAAATAGAGATTTGAATTCTTTTTGAGCTATGTATTTTCACCATGTTACAGACGTCATAGTACTGATTGATAACCATTTACCAAAAACTGATTGTTGTTGTGGTGCATTAGTTTGGTAATATTCAAGTTCTGTTAATAGACTAACAGTGGACTTTTCCATTTGCAGACTATATTGAATGACCAGCAGAGGGAGTGTTGCAGAAGAAAATTTCTGAGTTGCTGAGAGAAAAAAAAAATAACTTCAGCAGCCCTCTGTTTCATTTAACAATTTACATGGTGAGTCAAACTCTAAATTTATCATTTTGCTGGTCCTTAAAAAAAGTGCATAGCATGTGACGGCTCTCTGCTCCTTTTAGTGGCGTCTTCCGCATGAAAATTATTTATCAAGACTGAAGCCATATAAATGGCGCTAAGGGAATCATGATAGCTATTTCAAAGACGTTTACTGTCTACAAGGCTGACAATCATACTTTCATTACTTTTGCTAGTAATAGGTCATCGGATTAAATGAATGTCTTTGAGGCTGGAATGAGGTGTCCTATATTAGAGCAATTGACTTTCTCTCACATGAGGAGAAGCTATTTTAACCTTCCACCCTTCACACTGAAAGTGGGACTCTTATACTCAAGAAGGGTTGCTCTTTAGGATACTCTGTGTTCTTGTACCTCCAGCCCCCTTTCAAATGGGGAGCCCAGTGTCTTCAATGTTGAAGAGTGCTTTCCCATTACACCTCCTACTTGGCCTGCAGTCATAATTTCAGAGCGTTACCTAGTGCTGAATTCCTAATGCCTCCTTGTTCTGTGTAATTGTCACCCATGACGATTGGTCAAATGGTGTCCTGACATCATAAAGCTACAGCAGGATGTCATCTGACATGAGGGCCAGCAATAGGATACATTTATCAGGTTATTGAAATGGGTAGCAGGGTAGCCTGGGCTGCCAGCAGAAAGGCAAAGATGGCGAGACGAGCAAAAGAAGGGCATTATTTGAGACTTAATTTTTTGTTTGAAGGTGTCGGTGATCACAGTATACTCAGGTTCTCTATAGGTTAACTGATAGGGATTTGCAGGAATGAAGATGTCCAAATCTGTGGTTCATAGTTTTTCTCATTACCACTAACTGTAGCATAAACCTTCCTCCATAAACTTATCAGATCCCTTAATGGTCATTGGTGTACTCTAACCTAACAGAATTGCAATGAGCAGGGTACGCTGTCACTTGGATAGCAATAAATATTTTTATCTACATTCTAATATAGATGCTAAAGTTGTATAAAGAGTGGTAGCAACGGAGGCTTAGGATGGAAAGGTATGCTAGGTTGAAAATAAAATAGAGATTTGAATTCTTTTTGAGCTATGTATTTTCACCATTTTACAGGCGTCATAGTACTGATTGATAACCATTTACCAAAAACTGATTGTTGTTGTGGTGCATTAGTTTGGTAATATTCAAGTTCTGTTAATAGACTAACAGTGGACTTTTCCATTTGCAGACTATATTGAATGACCAGCAGAGGGAGTGTTGCAGAAGAAAATTTGAGTTGCTGAGAGAAAAAAAAAATAACTTCAGCAGCCCTCTGTTTCATTTAACAATTTACATGGTGAGTCAAACTCTAAATTTATCATTTTGCTGGTCCTTAAAAAAAGTGCATAGCATGTGACGGCTCTCTGCTCCTTTTAGTGGCATCTTCCGCATGAAAATTATTTATCAAGACTGAAGCCATATAAATGGCGCTAAGGGCATCATGATAGCTATTTCAAAGACGTTTACTGTCTACAAGGCTGACAATCATACTTTCATTACTTTTGCTAGTAATAGGTCATCGGATTAAATGAATGTCTTTGAGGCTGGAATGAGGTGTCCTATATTAGAGCAATTGACTTTCTCTCACATGGGGAGAAGCTATTTTAACCTTCCACCCTTCACACTGAAAGTGGGACTCTTATACTCAAGAAGGGTTGCTCTTTAGGATACTCTGTGTTCTTGTACCTCCAGCCCCCTTTCAAATGGGGAGCCCAGTGTCTTCAATGTTGAAGAGTCCTTTCCCATTACACCTCCTACTTGGCCTGCAGTCATAATTTCAGAGCGTTACCTAGTGCGGAACTCCTAATGTCTCCTTGTTCTGTGTAATTGTCACCCATGATGATTGGTCAAATGGTGCCCTGACATCATAAAGCTACAGCAGGATGTCATCTGACATGAGGGCCAGCAATAGGATACATTTATCAGGTTATTGAAATGGGTAGCAGGGTAGCCTGGGCTGCCAGCAGAAAGGCAAAGATGGCGAGACGAGCAAAAGAAGGGCATTATTTGAGACTTAATTTTTTGTTTGAAGGTGTCGGTGATCACAGTATTTTCAGGTTCTCTATAGGTTAACTGATAGGGATTTGCAGGAATGAAGATGTCCAAATCTGTGGTTCATAGTTTTTCTCATTACCACTAACTGTAGCATAAACCTTCCTCCATAAACTTATCAGATCCCTTAATGGTCATTGGTGTACTCTAACCTAACAGAATTGCAATGAGCAGGGTACGATGTCACTTGGATAGCAATAAATATTTTTATCTACATTCTAATATAGATGCTAAAGTTGTATAAAGAGTGGTAGCACGGAGGCTTATGATGGAAAGGTATGCTAGGTTGAAAATAAAATAGAGATTTGAATTCTTTTTGAGCTATGTATTTTCACCATGTTACAGATGTCATAGTACTGATTGATAACCATTTACCAAAAACTGATTGTTGTTGTGGTGCATTAGTTTGGTAATATTCAAGTTCTGTTAATAGACTAACAGTGGACTTTTCCATTTGCAGACTATATTGAATGACCAGCAGAGGGAGTGTTGCAGAAGAAAATTTCTCAGAGTTGCTGAGAGAAAAAAAAAAAACTTCAGCAGCCCTCTGCTTCATTTAACAATTTACATGGCGAGTCAAACTCTAAATTTATCATTTTGCTGGTCCTTAAAAAAGGTGCATAGCATGTGACGGCTCTCTGCTCCTTTTAGTTGCGTCTTCCGCATGAAAATTATTTATCAAAACTGAAGCCATATAGATGGCGCTAAGGGCATCATGATAGCTATTCCAAGACGTTTACTGTCTACAAGGCTGACAATCATACTTTCATTACTTTTGCTAGTAATAGGTCATCGGATTAAATGAATGTCTTTGAGGCTGGAATGAGGTGTCCTATATTAGAGCAATTGACTTTCTCTCACATGGGGAGAAGCTATTTTAACCTTCCACCCTTCACACTGAAAGTGGGACTCTTATACTCAAGAAGGGTTGCTCTTTAGGATACTCTGTGTTCTTGTACCTCCAGCCCCCTTTCAAATGGGGAGCCTAGTGTCTTCAATGTTGAAGAGTGCTTTCCCATTACACCTCCTACTTGGCCTGCAGTCATAATTTCAGAGCGTTACCTAGTGCGGAATTCCTAATGCCTCCTTGTTCTGTGTAATTGTCACCCATGACGATTGGTCAAATGGTGCCCTGACATCATAAAGCTACAGCAGGATGTCATCTGACATGAGGGCCAGCAATAGGATACATTTATCAGGTTATTGAAATGGGTAGCAGGGTAGCCTGGGCTGCCAGCAGAAAGGCAAAGATGGCGAGACGAGCAAAAGAAGGGCATTATTTGAGACTTAATTTTTTGTTTGAAGGTGTCGGTGATCACAGTATTCTCAGGTTCTCTATAGGTTAACTGATAGGGATTTGCAGGAATGAAGATGTCCAAATCTGTGGTTCATAGTTTTTCTCATTACCACTAACTGTAGCATAAACCTTCCTCCATAAACTTATCAGATCCCTTAATGGTCATTGGTGTACTCTAACCTAACAGAATTGCAATGAGCAGGGTACGCTGTCACTTGGATAGCAATAAATATTTTTATCTACATTCTAATATAGATGCTAAAGTTGTATAAAGAGTGGTAGCAACGGAGGCTTAGGATGGAAAGGTATGCTAGGTTGAAAATAAAATAGAGATTTGAATTCTTTTTGAGCTATGTATTTTCACCATGTTACAGGCGTCATAGTACTGATTGATAACCATTTACCAAAAACTGATTGTTGTTGTGGTGCATTAGTTTGGTAATATTCAAGTTCTGTTAATAGACTAACAGTGGACTTTTCCATTTGCAGATTATATTGAATGACCAGCAGAGGGAGTGTTGCAGAAGAAAATTTCTGAGTTGCTGAGAGAAAAAAAAAAATAACTTCAGCAGCCCTCTGTTTCATTTAACAATTTACATGGTGAGTCAAACTCTACATTTATCATTTTGCTGGTCCTTAAAAAAAGTGCATAGCATGTGACGGCTCTCTGCTCCTTTTAGTGGCGTCTTCCGCATGAAAATTATTTATCAAGACTGAAGCCATATAAATGGCGCTAAGGGCATCATGATAGCTATTTCAAAGACGTTTACTGTCTACAAGGCTGACAATCATACTTTCATTACTTTTGCTAGTAATAGGTCATCGGATTAAATGAATGTCTTTGAGGCTGGAATGAGGTGTCCTATATTAGAGCAATTGACTTTCTCTCACATGGGGAGAAGCTATTTTAACCTTCCACCCTTCACACTGAAAGTGGGACTCTTATACTCAAGAAGGGTTGCTCTTTAGGATACTCTGTGTTCTTGTACCTCCAGCCCCCTTTCAAATGGGGAGCCCAGTGTCTTCAATGTTGAAGAGTCCTTTCCCATTACACCTCCTACTTGGCCTGCAGTCATAATTTCAGAGCGTTACCTAGTGCGGAACTCCTAATGTCTCCTTGTTCTGTGTAATTGTCACCCATGATGATTGGTCAAATGGTGCCCTGAAATCATAAAGCTACAGCAGGATGTCATCTGACATGAGGGCCAGCAATAGGATACATTTATCAGGTTATTGAAATGGGTAGCAGGGTAGCCTGGGCTGCCAGCAGAAAGGCAAAGATGGCGAGATGAGCAAAAGAAGGGCATTATTTGAGACTTAATTTTTTGTTTGAAGGTGTCGGTGATCACAGTATTCTCAGGTTCTCTATAGGTTAACTGATAGGGATTTGCAGGAATGAAGATGTCCAAATCTGTGGTTCATAGTTTTTCTCATTACCACTAACTGTAGCATAAACCTTCCTCCATAAACTTATCAGATCCCTTAATGGTCATTGGTGTACTCTAACCTAACAGAATTGCAATGAGCAGGGTACGCTGTCACTTGGATAGCAATAAATATTTTTATCTACATTCTAATATAGATGCTAAAGTTGTATAAAGAGTGGTAGCACGGAGGCTTATGATGGAAAGGTATGCTAGGTTGAAAATAAAATAGAGATTTGAATTCTTTTTGAGCTATGTATTTTCACCATGTTACAGATGTCATAGTACTGATTGATAACCATTTACCAAAAACTGATTGTTGTTGTGGTGCATTAGTTTGGTAATATTCAAGTTCTGTTAATAGACTAACAGTGGACTTTTCCATTTGCAGACTATATTGAATGACCAGCAGAGGGAGTGTTGCAGAAGAAAATTTCTCAGAGTTGCTGAGAGAAAAAAAAAAAACTTCAGCAGCCCTCTGCTTCATTTAACAATTTACATGGCGAGTCAAACTCTAAATTTATCATTTTGCTGGTCCTTAAAAAAGGTGCATAGCATGTGACGGCTCTCTGCTCCTTTTAGTTGCGTCTTCCGCATGAAAATTATTTATCAAAACTGAAGCCATATAGATGGCGCTAAGGGCATCATGATAGCTATTCCAAGACGTTTACTGTCTACAAGGCTGACAATCATACTTTCATTACTTTTGCTAGTAATAGGTCATCGGATTAAATGAATGTCTTTGAGGCTGGAATGAGGTGTCCTATATTAGAGCAATTGACTTTCTCTCACATGGGGAGAAGCTATTTTAACCTTCCACCCTTCACACTGAAAGTGGGACTCTTATACTCAAGAAGGGTTGCTCTTTAGGATACTCTGTGTTCTTGTACCTCCAGCCCCCTTTCAAATGGGGAGCCTAGTGTCTTCAATGTTGAAGAGTGCTTTCCCATTACACCTCCTACTTGGCCTGCAGTCATAATTTCAGAGCGTTACCTAGTGCGGAATTCCTAATGCCTCCTTGTTCTGTGTAATTGTCACCCATGACGATTGGTCAAATGGTGCCCTGACATCATAAAGCTACAGCAGGATATCATCTGACATGAGGGCCAGCAATAGGATACATTTATCAGGTTATTGAAATGGGTAGCAGGGTAGCCTGGGCTGCCAGCAGAAAGGCAAAGATGGCGAGATGAGCAAAAGAAGGGCATTATTTGAGACTTAATTATTTGTTTGAAGGTGTCGGTGATCACAGTATTCTCAGGTTCTCTATAGGTTAACTGATAGGGATTTGCAGGAATGAAGATGTCCAAATCTGTGGTTCATAGTTTTTCTCATTACCACTAACTGTAGCATAAACCTTCCTCCATAAACTTATCAGATCCCTTAATGGTCATTGGTGTACTCTAACCTAACAGAATTGCAATGAGCAGGGTATGCTGTCACTTGGATAGCAATAAATATTTTTATCTACATTCTAATATAGATGCTAAAGTTGTATAAAGAGTGGCAGCAACGGAGGCTTAGGATGGAAAGGTATGCTAGGTTGAAAATAAAATAGAGATTTGAATTCTTTTTGAGCTATGTATTTTCACCATGTTACAGATGTCATAGTACTGATTGATAACCATTTACCAAAAACTGATTGTTGTTGTGGTGCATTAGTTTGGTAATATTCAAGTTCTGTTAATAGACTAACAGTGGACTTTTCCATTTGCAGACTATATTGAATGACCAGCAGAGGGAGTGTTGCAGAAGAAAATTTCTGAGTTGCTGAGAGAAAAAAAAAATAACTTCAGCAGCCCTCTGTTTCATTTAACAATTTACATGGTGAGTCAAACTCTAAATTTATCATTTTGCTGGTCCTTACAAAAAGTGCATAGCATGTGACGGCTCTCTGCTCCTTTTAGTGGCGTCTTCCGCATGAAAATTATTTATCAAGACTGAAGCCATATAAATGGCGCTAAGGGCATCATGATAGCTATTTCAAAGACGTTTACTGTCTACAAGGCTGACAATCATACTTTCATTACTTTTGCTAGTAATAGGTCATCGGATTAAATGAATGTCTTTGAGGCTGGAATGAGGTGTCCTATATTAGAGCAATTGACTTTCTCTCACATGGGGAGAAGCTATTTTAACCTTCCACCCTTCACACTGAAAGTGGGACTCTTATACTCAAGAAGGGTTGCTCTTTAGGATACTCTGTGTTCTTGTACCTCCAGCCCCCTTTCAAATGGGGAGCCCAGTGTCTTCAATGTTGAAGAGTGCTTTCCCATTACACCTCCTACTTGGCCTGCAGTCATAATTTCAGAGCGTTACCTAGTGCGGAATTCCTAATGTCTCCTTGTTCTGTGTAATTGTCACCCATGATGATTGGTCAAATGGTGCCCTGACATCATAAAGCTACAGCAGGATGTCATCTGACATGAGGGCCAGCAATAGGATACATTTATCAGGTTTTTGAAATGGGTAGCAGGGTAGCCTGGGCTGCCAGCAGAAAGGCAAAGATGGCGAGATGAGCAAAAGAAGGGCATTATTTGAGACTTAATTATTTGTTTGAAGGTGTCGGTGATCACAGTATTCTCAGGTTCTCTATAGGTTAACTGATAGGGATTTGCAGGAATGAAGATGTCCAAATCTGTGGTTCATAGTTTTTCTCATTACCACTAACTGTAGCATAAACCTTCCTCCATAAACTTATCAGATCCCTTAATGGTCATTGGTGTACTCTAACCTAACAGAATTGCAATGAGCAGGGTATGCTGTCACTTGGATAGCAATAAATATTTTTATCTACATTCTAATATAGATGCTAAAGTTGTATAAAGAGTGGCAGCAACGGAGGCTTAGGATGGAAAGGTATGCTAGGTTGAAAATAAAATAGAGATTTGAATTCTTTTTGAGCTATGTATTTTCACCATGTTACAGGCGTCATAGTACTGATTGATAACCATTTACCAAAAACTGATTGTTGTTGTGGTGCATTAGTTTGGTAATATTCAAGTTCTGTTAATAGACTAACAGTGGACTTTTCCATTTGCAGATTATATTGAATGACCAGCAGAGGGAGTGTTGCAGAAGAAAATTTCTGAGTTGCTGAGAGAAAAAAAAAAATAACTTCAGCAGCCCTCTGTTTCATTTAACAATTTACATGGTGAGTCAAACTCTACATTTATCATTTTGCTGGTCCTTAAAAAAAGTGCATAGCATGTGACGGCTCTCTGCTCCTTTTAGTGGCGTCTTCCGCATGAAAATTATTTATCAAGACTGAAGCCATATAAATGGCGCTAAGGGCATCATGATAGCTATTTCAAAGACGTTTACTGTCTACAAGGCTGACAATCATACTTTCATTACTTTTGCTAGTAATAGGTCATCGGATTAAATGAATGTCTTTGAGGCTGGAATGAGGTGTCCTATATTAGAGCAATTGACTTTCTCTCACATGGGGAGAAGCTATTTTAACCTTCCACCCTTCACACTGAAAGTGGGACTCTTATACTCAAGAAGGGTTGCTCTTTAGGATACTCTGTGTTCTTGTACCTCCAGCCCCCTTTCAAATGGGGAGCCCAGTGTCTTCAATGTTGAAGAGTCCTTTCCCATTACACCTCCTACTTGGCCTGCAGTCATAATTTCAGAGCGTTACCTAGTGCGGAACTCCTAATGTCTCCTTGTTCTGTGTAATTGTCACCCATGATGATTGGTCAAATGGTGCCCTGAAATCATAAAGCTACAGCAGGATGTCATCTGACATGAGGGCCAGCAATAGGATACATTTATCAGGTTATTGAAATGGGTAGCAGGGTAGCCTGGGCTGCCAGCAGAAAGGCAAAGATGGCGAGATGAGCAAAAGAAGGGCATTATTTGAGACTTAATTATTTGTTTGAAGGTGTCGGTGATCACAGTATTCTCAGGTTCTCTATAGGTTAACTGATAGGGATTTGCAGGAATGAAGATGTCCAAATCTGTGGTTCATAGTTTTTCTCATTACCACTAACTGTAGCATAAACCTTCCTCCATAAACTTATCAGATCCCTTAATGGTCATTGGTGTACTCTAACCTAACAGAATTGCAATGAGCAGGGTATGCTGTCACTTGGATAGCAATAAATATTTTTATCTACATTCTAATATAGATGCTAAAGTTGTATAAAGAGTGGCAGCAACGGAGGCTTAGGATGGAAAGGTATGCTAGGTTGAAAATAAAATAGAGATTTGAATTCTTTTTGAGCTATGTATTTTCACCATGTTACAGATGTCATAGTACTGATTGATAACCATTTACCAAAAACTGATTGTTGTTGTGGTGCATTAGTTTGGTAATATTCAAGTTCTGTTAATAGACTAACAGTGGACTTTTCCATTTGCAGACTATATTGAATGACCAGCAGAGGGAGTGTTGCAGAAGAAAATTTCTGAGTTGCTGAGAGAAAAAAAAAATAACTTCAGCAGCCCTCTGTTTCATTTAACAATTTACATGGTGAGTCAAACTCTAAATTTATCATTTTGCTGGTCCTTAAAAAAAGTGCATAGCATGTGACGGCTCTCTGCTCCTTTTAGTGGCGTCTTCCGCATGAAAATTATTTATCAAGACTGAAGCCATATAAATGGCGCTAAGGGCATCATGATAGCTATTTCAAAGACGTTTACTGTCTACAAGGCTGACAATCATACTTTCATTACTTTTGCTAGTAATAGGTCATCGGATTAAATGAATGTCTTTGAGGCTGGAATGAGGTGTCCTATATTAGAGCAATTGACTTTCTCTCACATGGGGAGAAGCTATTTTAACCTTCCACCCTTCACACTGAAAGTGGGACTCTTATACTCAAGAAGGGTTGCTCTTTAGGATACTCTGTGTTCTTGTACCTCCAGCCCCCTTTCAAATGGGGAGCCCAGTGTCTTCAATGTTGAAGAGTGATTTCCCATTACACCTCCTACTTGGCCTGCAGTCATAATTTCAGAGCGTTACCTAGTGCTGAATTCCTAATGCCTCCTTGTTCTGTGTAATTGTCACCCATGACGATTGGTCAAATGGTGCCCTGACATCATAAAGCTACAGCAGGATGTCATCTGACATGAGGGCCAGCAATAGGATACATTTATCAGGTTATTGAAATGGGTAGCAGGGTAGCCTGGGCTGCCAGCAGAAAGGCAAAGATGGCGAGACGAGCAAAAGAAGGGCATTATTTGAGACTTAATTTTTTGTTTGAAGGTGTCGGTGATCACAGTATTCTCAGGTTCTCTATAGGTTAACTGATAGGGATTTGCAGGAATGAAGATGTCCAAATCTGTGGTTCATAGTTTTTCTCATTACCACTAACTGTAGCATAAACCTTCCTCCATAAACTTATCAGATCCCTTAATGGTCATTGGTGTACTCTAACCTAACAGAATTGCAATGAGCAGGGTACGCTGTCACTTGGATAGCAATAAATATTTTTATCTACATTCTAATATAGATGCTAAAGTTGTATAAAGAGTGGTAGCAACGGAGGCTTAGGATGGAAAGGTATGCTAGGTTGAAAATAAAATAGAGATTTGAATTCTTTTTGAGCTATGTATTTTCACCATGTTACAGACGTCATAGTACTGATTGATAACCATTTACCGAAAACTGATTGTTGTTGTGGTGCATTAGTTTGGTAATATTCAAGTTTTGTTAATAGACTAACAGTGGACTTTTCCATTTGCAGACTATATTGAATGACCAGCAGAGGGAGTGTTGCAGAAGAAAATTTCTCAGAGTTGCTGAGAGAAAAAAAAAAAACTTCAGCAGCCCTCTGCTTCATTTAACAATTTACATGGTGAGTCAAACTCTAAATTTATCATTTTGCTGGTCCTTAAAAAAGGTGCATAGCATGTGACGGCTCTCTGCTCCTTTTAGTTGCGTCTTCCGCATGAAAATTATTTATCAAGACTGAAGCCATATAGATGGCGCTAAGGGCATCATGATAGCTATTCCAAGACGTTTACTGTCTACAAGGCTGACAATCATACTTTCATTACTTTTGCTAGTAATAGGTCATCGGATTAAATGAATGTCTTTGAGGCTGGAATGAGGTGTCCTATATTAGAGCAATTGACTTTCTCTCACATGGGGAGAAGCTATTTTAACCTTCCACCCTTCACACTGAAAGTGGGACTCTTATACTCAAGAAGGGTTGCTCTTTAGGATACTCTGTGTTCTTGTACCTCCAGCCCCCTTTCAAATGGGGAGCCCAGTGTCTTCAATGTTGAAGAGTGCTTTCCCATTACACCTCCTACTTGGCCTGCAGTCATAATTTCAGAGCGTTACCTAGTGCGGAATTCCTAATGTCTCCTTGTTCTGTGTAATTGTCACCCATGATGATTGGTCAAATGGTGCCCTGACATCATAAAGCTACAGCAGGATGTCATCTGACATGAGGGCCAGCAATAGGATACATTTATCAGGTTTTTGAAATGGGTAGCAGGGTAGCCTGGGCTGCCAGCAGAAAGGCAAAGATGGCGAGATGAGCAAAAGAAGGGCATTATTTGAGACTTAATTATTTGTTTGAAGGTGTCGGTGATCACAGTATTCTCAGGTTCTCTATAGGTTAACTGATAGGGATTTGCAGGAATGAAGATGTCCAAATCTGTGGTTCATAGTTTTTCTCATTACCACTAACTGTAGCATAAACCTTCCTCCATAAACTTATCAGATCCCTTAATGGTCATTGGTGTACTCTAACCTAACAGAATTGCAATGAGCAGGGTATGCTGTCACTTGGATAGCAATAAATATTTTTATCTACATTCTAATATAGATGCTAAAGTTGTATAAAGAGTGGCAGCAACGGAGGCTTAGGATGGAAAGGTATGCTAGGTTGAAAATAAAATAGAGATTTGAATTCTTTTTGAGCTATGTATTTTCACCATGTTACAGGCGTCATAGTACTGATTGATAACCATTTACCAAAAACTGATTGTTGTTGTGGTGCATTAGTTTGGTAATATTCAAGTTCTGTTAATAGACTAACAGTGGACTTTTCCATTTGCAGACTATATTGAATGACCAGCAGAGGGAGTGTTGCAGAAGAAAATTTCTGAGTTGCTGAGAGAAAAAAAAAATAACTTCAGCAGCCCTCTGTTTCATTTAACAATTTACATGGTGAGTCAAACTCTAAATTTATCATTTTGCTGGTCCTTACAAAAAGTGCATAGCATGTGACGGCTCTCTGCTCCTTTTAGTGGCGTCTTCCGCATGAAAATTATTTATCAAGACTGAAGCCATATAAATGGCGCTAAGGGCATCATGATAGCTATTTCAAAGACGTTTACTGTCTACAAGGCTGACAATCATACTTTCATTACTTTTGCTAGTAATAGGTCATCGGATTAAATGAATGTCTTTGAGGCTGGAATGAGGTGTCCTATATTAGAGCAATTGACTTTCTCTCACATGGGGAGAAGCTATTTTAACCTTCCACCCTTCACACTGAAAGTGGGACTCTTATACTCAAGAAGGGTTGCTCTTTAGGATACTCTGTGTTCTTGTACCTCCAGCCCCCTTTCAAATGGGGAGCCCAGTGTCTTCAATGTTGAAGAGTGCTTTCCCATTACACCTCCTACTTGGCCTGCAGTCATAATTTCAGAGCGTTACCTAGTGCGGAATTCCTAATGTCTCCTTGTTCTGTGTAATTGTCACCCATGATGATTGGTCAAATGGTGCCCTGACATCATAAAGCTACAGCAGGATGTCATCTGACATGAGGGCCAGCAATAGGATACATTTATCAGGTTTTTGAAATGGGTAGCAGGGTAGCCTGGGCTGCCAGCAGAAAGGCAAAGATGGCGAGATGAGCAAAAGAAGGGCATTATTTGAGACTTAATTATTTGTTTGAAGGTGTCGGTGATCACAGTATTCTCAGGTTCTCTATAGGTTAACTGATAGGGATTTGCAGGAATGAAGATGTCCAAATCTGTGGTTCATAGTTTTTCTCATTACCACTAACTGTAGCATAAACCTTCCTCCATAAACTTATCAGATCCCTTAATGGTCATTGGTGTACTCTAACCTAACAGAATTGCAATGAGCAGGGTATGCTGTCACTTGGATAGCAATAAATATTTTTATCTACATTCTAATATAGATGCTAAAGTTGTATAAAGAGTGGCAGCAACGGAGGCTTAGGATGGAAAGGTATGCTAGGTTGAAAATAAAATAGAGATTTGAATTCTTTTTGAGCTATGTATTTTCACCATGTTACAGATGTCATAGTACTGATTGATAACCATTTACCAAAAACTGATTGTTGTTGTGGTGCATTAGTTTGGTAATATTCAAGTTCTGTTAATAGACTAACAGTGGACTTTTCCATTTGCAGACTATATTGAATGACCAGCAGAGGGAGTGTTGCAGAAGAAAATTTCTGAGTTGCTGAGAGAAAAAAAAAATAACTTCAGCAGCCCTCTGTTTCATTTAACAATTTACATGGTGAGTCAAACTCTAAATTTATCATTTTGCTGGTCCTTAAAAAAAGTGCATAGCATGTGACGGCTCTCTGCTCCTTTTAGTGGCGTCTTCCGCATGAAAATTATTTATCAAGACTGAAGCCATATAAATGGCGCTAAGGGCATCATGATAGCTATTTCAAAGACGTTTACTGTCTACAAGGCTGACAATCATACTTTCATTACTTTTGCTAGTAATAGGTCATCGGATTAAATGAATGTCTTTGAGGCTGGAATGAGGTGTCCTATATTAGAGCAATTGACTTTCTCTCACATGGGGAGAAGCTATTTTAACCTTCCACCCTTCACACTGAAAGTGGGACTCTTATACTCAAGAAGGGTTGCTCTTTAGGATACTCTGTGTTCTTGTACCTCCAGCCCCCTTTCAAATGGGGAGCCCAGTGTCTTCAATGTTGAAGAGTGATTTCCCATTACACCTCCTACTTGGCCTGCAGTCATAATTTCAGAGCGTTACCTAGTGCTGAATTCCTAATGCCTCCTTGTTCTGTGTAATTGTCACCCATGACGATTGGTCAAATGGTGCCCTGACATCATAAAGCTACAGCAGGATGTCATCTGACATGAGGGCCAGCAATAGGATACATTTATCAGGTTATTGAAATGGGTAGCAGGGTAGCCTGGGCTGCCAGCAGAAAGGCAAAGATGGCGAGACGAGCAAAAGAAGGGCATTATTTGAGACTTAATTTTTTGTTTGAAGGTGTCGGTGATCACAGTATTCTCAGGTTCTCTATAGGTTAACTGATAGGGATTTGCAGGAATGAAGATGTCCAAATCTGTGGTTCATAGTTTTTCTCATTACCACTAACTGTAGCATAAACCTTCCTCCATAAACTTATCAGATCCCTTAATGGTCATTGGTGTACTCTAACCTAACAGAATTGCAATGAGCAGGGTACGCTGTCACTTGGATAGCAATAAATATTTTTATCTACATTCTAATATAGATGCTAAAGTTGTATAAAGAGTGGTAGCAACGGAGGCTTAGGATGGAAAGGTATGCTAGGTTGAAAATAAAATAGAGATTTGAATTCTTTTTGAGCTATGTATTTTCACCATGTTACAGACGTCATAGTACTGATTGATAACCATTTACCGAAAACTGATTGTTGTTGTGGTGCATTAGTTTGGTAATATTCAAGTTTTGTTAATAGACTAACAGTGGACTTTTCCATTTGCAGACTATATTGAATGACCAGCAGAGGGAGTGTTGCAGAAGAAAATTTCTCAGAGTTGCTGAGAGAAAAAAAAAAAACTTCAGCAGCCCTCTGCTTCATTTAACAATTTACATGGTGAGTCAAACTCTAAATTTATCATTTTGCTGGTCCTTAAAAAAGGTGCATAGCATGTGACGGCTCTCTGCTCCTTTTAGTTGCGTCTTCCGCATGAAAATTATTTATCAAGACTGAAGCCATATAGATGGCGCTAAGGGCATCATGATAGCTATTCCAAGACGTTTACTGTCTACAAGGCTGACAATCATACTTTCATTACTTTTGCTAGTAATAGGTCATCGGATTAAATGAATGTCTTTGAGGCTGGAATGAGGTGTCCTATATTAGAGCAATTGACTTTCTCTCACATGGGGAGAAGCTATTTTAACCTTCCACCCTTCACACTGAAAGTGGGACTCTTATACTCAAGAAGGGTTGCTCTTTAGGATACTCTGTGTTCTTGTACCTCCAGCCCCCTTTCAAATGGGGAGCCCAGTGTCTTCAATGTTGAAGAGTGCTTTCCCATTACACCTCCTACTTGGCCTGCAGTCATAATTTCAGAGCGTTACCTAGTGCGGAATTCCTAATGTCTCCTTGTTCTGTGTAATTGTCACCCATGATGATTGGTCAAATGGTGCCCTGACATCATAAAGCTACAGCAGGATGTCATCTGACATGAGGGCCAGCAATAGGATACATTTATCAGGTTTTTGAAATGGGTAGCAGGGTAGCCTGGGCTGCCAGCAGAAAGGCAAAGATGGCGAGATGAGCAAAAGAAGGGCATTATTTGAGACTTAATTATTTGTTTGAAGGTGTCGGTGATCACAGTATTCTCAGGTTCTCTATAGGTTAACTGATAGGGATTTGCAGGAATGAAGATGTCCAAATCTGTGGTTCATAGTTTTTCTCATTACCACTAACTGTAGCATAAACCTTCCTCCATAAACTTATCAGATCCCTTAATGGTCATTGGTGTACTCTAACCTAACAGAATTGCAATGAGCAGGGTATGCTGTCACTTGGATAGCAATAAATATTTTTATCTACATTCTAATATAGATGCTAAAGTTGTATAAAGAGTGGCAGCAACGGAGGCTTAGGATGGAAAGGTATGCTAGGTTGAAAATAAAATAGAGATTTGAATTCTTTTTGAGCTATGTATTTTCACCATGTTACAGGCGTCATAGTACTGATTGATAACCATTTACCAAAAACTGATTGTTGTTGTGGTGCATTAGTTTGGTAATATTCAAGTTCTGTTAATAGACTAACAGTGGACTTTTCCATTTGCAGACTATATTGAATGACCAGCAGAGGGAGTGTTGCAGAAGAAAATTTCTGAGTTGCTGAGAGAAAAAAAAAATAACTTCAGCAGCCCTCTGTTTCATTTAACAATTTACATGGTGAGTCAAACTCTAAATTTATCATTTTGCTGGTCCTTACAAAAAGTGCATAGCATGTGACGGCTCTCTGCTCCTTTTAGTGGCGTCTTCCGCATGAAAATTATTTATCAAGACTGAAGCCATATAAATGGCGCTAAGGGCATCATGATAGCTATTTCAAAGACGTTTACTGTCTACAAGGCTGACAATCATACTTTCATTACTTTTGCTAGTAATAGGTCATCGGATTAAATGAATGTCTTTGAGGCTGGAATGAGGTGTCCTATATTAGAGCAATTGACTTTCTCTCACATGGGGAGAAGCTATTTTAACCTTCCACCCTTCACACTGAAAGTGGGACTCTTATACTCAAGAAGGGTTGCTCTTTAGGATACTCTGTGTTCTTGTACCTCCAGCCCCCTTTCAAATGGGGAGCCCAGTGTCTTCAATGTTGAAGAGTGCTTTCCCATTACACCTCCTACTTGGCCTGCAGTCATAATTTCAGAGCGTTACCTAGTGCGGAATTCCTAATGTCTCCTTGTTCTGTGTAATTGTCACCCATGATGATTGGTCAAATGGTGCCCTGACATCATAAAGCTACAGCAGGATGTCATCTGACATGAGGGCCAGCAATAGGATACATTTATCAGGTTTTTGAAATGGGTAGCAGGGTAGCCTGGGCTGCCAGCAGAAAGGCAAAGATGGCGAGATGAGCAAAAGAAGGGCATTATTTGAGACTTAATTATTTGTTTGAAGGTGTCGGTGATCACAGTATTCTCAGGTTCTCTATAGGTTAACTGATAGGGATTTGCAGGAATGAAGATGTCCAAATCTGTGGTTCATAGTTTTTCTCATTACCACTAACTGTAGCATAAACCTTCCTCCATAAACTTATCAGATCCCTTAATGGTCATTGGTGTACTCTAACCTAACAGAATTGCAATGAGCAGGGTATGCTGTCACTTGGATAGCAATAAATATTTTTATCTACATTCTAATATAGATGCTAAAGTTGTATAAAGAGTGGCAGCAACGGAGGCTTAGGATGGAAAGGTATGCTAGGTTGAAAATAAAATAGAGATTTGAATTCTTTTTGAGCTATGTATTTTCACCATGTTACAGGCGTCATAGTACTGATTGATAACCATTTACCAAAAACTGATTGTTGTTGTGGTGCATTAGTTTGGTAATATTCAAGTTCTGTTAATAGACTAACAGTGGACTTTTCCATTTGCAGATTATATTGAATGACCAGCAGAGGGAGTGTTGCAGAAGAAAATTTCTGAGTTGCTGAGAGAAAAAAAAAAATAACTTCAGCAGCCCTCTGTTTCATTTAACAATTTACATGGTGAGTCAAACTCTACATTTATCATTTTGCTGGTCCTTAAAAAAAGTGCATAGCATGTGACGGCTCTCTGCTCCTTTTAGTGGCGTCTTCCGCATGAAAATTATTTATCAAGACTGAAGCCATATAAATGGCGCTAAGGGCATCATGATAGCTATTTCAAAGACGTTTACTGTCTACAAGGCTGACAATCATACTTTCATTACTTTTGCTAGTAATAGGTCATCGGATTAAATGAATGTCTTTGAGGCTGGAATGAGGTGTCCTATATTAGAGCAATTGACTTTCTCTCACATGGGGAGAAGCTATTTTAACCTTCCACCCTTCACACTGAAAGTGGGACTCTTATACTCAAGAAGGGTTGCTCTTTAGGATACTCTGTGTTCTTGTACCTCCAGCCCCCTTTCAAATGGGGAGCCCAGTGTCTTCAATGTTGAAGAGTCCTTTCCCATTACACCTCCTACTTGGCCTGCAGTCATAATTTCAGAGCGTTACCTAGTGCGGAACTCCTAATGTCTCCTTGTTCTGTGTAATTGTCACCCATGATGATTGGTCAAATGGTGCCCTGAAATCATAAAGCTACAGCAGGATGTCATCTGACATGAGGGCCAGCAATAGGATACATTTATCAGGTTATTGAAATGGGTAGCAGGGTAGCCTGGGCTGCCAGCAGAAAGGCAAAGATGGCGAGATGAGCAAAAGAAGGGCATTATTTGAGACTTAATTTTTTGTTTGAAGGTGTCGGTGATCACAGTATTCTCAGGTTCTCTATAGGTTAACTGATAGGGATTTGCAGGAATGAAGATGTCCAAATCTGTGGTTCATAGTTTTTCTCATTACCACTAACTGTAGCATAAACCTTCCTCCATAAACTTATCAGATCCCTTAATGGTCATTGGTGTACTCTAACCTAACAGAATTGCAATGAGCAGGGTACGCTGTCACTTGGATAGCAATAAATATTTTTATCTACATTCTAATATAGATGCTAAAGTTGTATAAAGAGTGGTAGCACGGAGGCTTATGATGGAAAGGTATGCTAGGTTGAAAATAAAATAGAGATTTGAATTCTTTTTGAGCTATGTATTTTCACCATGTTACAGATGTCATAGTACTGATTGATAACCATTTACCAA
This sequence comes from Lissotriton vulgaris, assembly GCF_964263255.1. Taxonomy (NCBI): domain Eukaryota; kingdom Metazoa; phylum Chordata; class Amphibia; order Caudata; family Salamandridae; genus Lissotriton; species Lissotriton vulgaris. Next base: position 660,733,181 of record NC_141698.1, on the reverse strand, counting down.
AAACTGATTGTTGTTGTGGTGCATTAGTTTGGTAATATTCAAGTTCTGTTAATAGACTAACAGTGGACTTTTCCATTTGCAGACTATATTGAATGACCAGCAGAGGGAGTGTTGCAGAAGAAAATTTCTCAGAGTTGCTGAGAGAAAAAAAAAAAACTTCAGCAGCCCTCTGCTTCATTTAACAATTTACATGGTGAGTCAAACTCTAAATTTATCATTTTGCTGGTCCTTAAAAAAGGTGCATAGCATGTGACGGCTCTCTGCTCCTTTTAGTTGCGTCTTCCGCATGAAAATTATTTATCAAGACTGAAGCCATATAGATGGCGCTAAGGGCATCATGATAGCTATTCCAAGACGTTTACTGTCTACAAGGCTGACAATCATACTTTCATTACTTTTGCTAGTAATAGGTCATCGGATTAAATGAATGTCTTTGAGGCTGGAATGAGGTGTCCTATATTAGAGCAATTGACTTTCTCTCACATGGGGAGAAGCTATTTTAACCTTCCACCCTTCACACTGAAAGTGGGACTCTTATACTCAAGAAGGGTTGCTCTTTAGGATACTCTGTGTTCTTGTACCTCCAGCCCCCTTTCAAATGGGGAGCCCAGTGTCTTCAATGTTGAAGAGTGCTTTCCCATTACACCTCCTACTTGGCCTGCAGTCATAATTTCAGAGCGTTACCTAGTGCGGAATTCCTAATGTCTCCTTGTTCTGTGTAATTGTCACCCATGATGATTGGTCAAATGGTGCCCTGACATCATAAAGCTACAGCAGGATGTCATCTGACATGAGGGCCAGCAATAGGATACATTTATCAGGTTTTTGAAATGGGTAGCAGGGTAGCCTGGGCTGCCAGCAGAAAGGCAAAGATGGCGAGATGAGCAAAAGAAGGGCATTATTTGAGACTTAATTATTTGTTTGAAGGTGTCGGTGATCACAGTATTCTCAGGTTCTCTATAGGTTAACTGATAGGGATTTGCAGGAATGAAGATGTCCAAATCTGTGGTTCATAGTTTTTCTCATTACCACTAACTGTAGCATAAACCTTCCTCCATAAACTTATCAGATCCCTTAATGGTCATTGGTGTACTCTAACCTAACAGAATTGCAATGAGCAGGGTATGCTGTCACTTGGATAGCAATAAATATTTTTATCTACATTCTAATATAGATGCTAAAGTTGTATAAAGAGTGGCAGCAACGGAGGCTTAGGATGGAAAGGTATGCTAGGTTGAAAATAAAATAGAGATTTGAATTCTTTTTGAGCTATGTATTTTCACCATGTTACAGGCGTCATAGTACTGATTGATAACCATTTACCAAAAACTGATTGTTGTTGTGGTGCATTAGTTTGGTAATATTCAAGTTCTGTTAATAGACTAACAGTGGACTTTTCCATTTGCAGATTATATTGAATGACCAGCAGAGGGAGTGTTGCAGAAGAAAATTTCTGAGTTGCTGAGAGAAAAAAAAAAATAACTTCAGCAGCCCTCTGTTTCATTTAACAATTTACATGGTGAGTCAAACTCTACATTTATCATTTTGCTGGTCCTTAAAAAAAGTGCATAGCATGTGACGGCTCTCTGCTCCTTTTAGTGGCGTCTTCCGCATGAAAATTATTTATCAAGACTGAAGCCATATAAATGGCGCTAAGGGCATCATGATAGCTATTTCAAAGACGTTTACTGTCTACAAGGCTGACAATCATACTTTCATTACTTTTGCTAGTAATAGGTCATCGGATTAAATGAATGTCTTTGAGGCTGGAATGAGGTGTCCTATATTAGAGCAATTGACTTTCTCTCACATGGGGAGAAGCTATTTTAACCTTCCACCCTTCACACTGAAAGTGGGACTCTTATACTCAAGAAGGGTTGCTCTTTAGGATACTCTGTGTTCTTGTACCTCCAGCCCCCTTTCAAATGGGGAGCCCAGTGTCTTCAATGTTGAAGAGTCCTTTCCCATTACACCTCCTACTTGGCCTGCAGTCATAATTTCAGAGCGTTACCTAGTGCGGAACTCCTAATGTCTCCTTGTTCTGTGTAATTGTCACCCATGATGATTGGTCAAATGGTGCCCTGAAATCATAAAGCTACAGCAGGATGTCATCTGACATGAGGGCCAGCAATAGGATACATTTATCAGGTTATTGAAATGGGTAGCAGGGTAGCCTGGGCTGCCAGCAGAAAGGCAAAGATGGCGAGATGAGCAAAAGAAGGGCATTATTTGAGACTTAATTTTTTGTTTGAAGGTGTCGGTGATCACAGTATTCTCAGGTTCTCTATAGGTTAACTGATAGGGATTTGCAGGAATGAAGATGTCCAAATCTGTGGTTCATAGTTTTTCTCATTACCACTAACTGTAGCATAAACCTTCCTCCATAAACTTATCAGATCCCTTAATGGTCATTGGTGTACTCTAACCTAACAGAATTGCAATGAGCAGGGTACGCTGTCACTTGGATAGCAATAAATATTTTTATCTACATTCTAATATAGATGCTAAAGTTGTATAAAGAGTGGTAGCACGGAGGCTTATGATGGAAAGGTATGCTAGGTTGAAAATAAAATAGAGATTTGAATTCTTTTTGAGCTATGTATTTTCACCATGTGATGTCATAGTACTGATTGATAACCATTTACCAAAAACTGATTGTTGTTGTGGTGCATTAGTTTGGTAATATTCAAGTTCTGTTAATAGACTAACAGTGGACTTTTCCATTTGCAGACTATATTGAATGACCAGCAGAGGGAGTGTTGCAGAAGAAAATTTCTCAGAGTTGCTGAGAGAAAAAAAAAAAACTTCAGCAGCCCTCTGCTTCATTTAACAATTTACATGGTGAGTCAAACTCTAAATTTATCATTTTGCTGGTCCTTAAAAAAGGTGCATAGCATGTGACGGCTCTCTGCTCCTTTTAGTTGCGTCTTCCGCATGAAAATTATTTATCAAGACTGAAGCCATATAGATGGCGCTAAGGGCATCATGATAGCTATTCCAAGACGTTTACTGTCTACAAGGCTGACAATCATACTTTCATTACTTTTGCTAGTAATAGGTCATCGGATTAAATGAATGTCTTTGAGGCTGGAATGAGGTGTCCTATATTAGAGCAATTGACTTTCTCTCACATGGGGAGAAGCTATTTTAACCTTCCACCCTTCACACTGAAAGTGGGACTCTTATACTCAAGAAGGGTTGCTCTTTAGGATACTCTGTGTTCTTGTACCTCCAGCCCCCTTTCAAATGGGGAGCCCAGTGTCTTCAATGTTGAAGAGTGCTTTCCCATTACACCTCCTACTTGGCCTGCAGTCATAATTTCAGAGCGTTACCTAGTGCGGAATTCCTAATGTCTCCTTGTTCTGTGTAATTGTCACCCATGATGATTGGTCAAATGGTGCCCTGACATCATAAAGCTACAGCAGGATGTCATCTGACATGAGGGCCAGCAATAGGATACATTTATCAGGTTTTTGAAATGGGTAGCAGGGTAGCCTGGGCTGCCAGCAGAAAGGCAAAGATGGCGAGATGAGCAAAAGAAGGGCATTATTTGAGACTTAATTATTTGTTTGAAGGTGTCGGTGATCACAGTATTCTCAGGTTCTCTATAGGTTAACTGATAGGGATTTGCAGGAATGAAGATGTCCAAATCTGTGGTTCATAGTTTTTCTCATTACCACTAACTGTAGCATAAACCTTCCTCCATAAACTTATCAGATCCCTTAATGGTCATTGGTGTACTCTAACCTAACAGAATTGCAATGAGCAGGGTATGCTGTCACTTGGATAGCAATAAATATTTTTATCTACATTCTAATATAGATGCTAAAGTTGTATAAAGAGTGGCAGCAACGGAGGCTTAGGATGGAAAGGTATGCTAGGTTGAAAATAAAATAGAGATTTGAATTCTTTTTGAGCTATGTATTTTCACCATGTTACAGGCGTCATAGTACTGATTGATAACCATTTACCAAAAACTGATTGTTGTTGTGGTGCATTAGTTTGGTAATATTCAAGTTCTGTTAATAGACTAACAGTGGACTTTTCCATTTGCAGATTATATTGAATGACCAGCAGAGGGAGTGTTGCAGAAGAAAATTTCTGAGTTGCTGAGAGAAAAAAAAAAATAACTTCAGCAGCCCTCTGTTTCATTTAACAATTTACATGGTGAGTCAAACTCTACATTTATCATTTTGCTGGTCCTTAAAAAAAGTGCATAGCATGTGACGGCTCTCTGCTCCTTTTAGTGGCGTCTTCCGCATGAAAATTATTTATCAAGACTGAAGCCATATAAATGGCGCTAAGGGCATCATGATAGCTATTTCAAAGACGTTTACTGTCTACAAGGCTGACAATCATACTTTCATTACTTTTGCTAGTAATAGGTCATCAGATTAAATGAATGTCTTTGAGGCTGGAATGAGGTGTCCTATATTAGAGCAATTGACTTTCTCTCACATGGGGAGAAGCTATTTTAACCTTCCACCCTTCACACTGAAAGTGGGACTCTTATACTCAAGAAGGGTTGCTCTTTAGGATACTCTGTGTTCTTGTACCTCCAGCCCCCTTTCAAATGGGGAGCCCAGTGTCTTCAATGTTGAAGAGTCCTTTCCCATTACACCTCCTACTTGGCCTGCAGTCATAATTTCAGAGCGTTACCTAGTGCGGAACTCCTAATGTCTCCTTGTTCTGTGTAATTGTCACCCATGATGATTGGTCAAATGGTGCCCTGAAATCATAAAGCTACAGCAGGATGTCATCTGACATGAGGGCCAGCAATAGGATACATTTATCAGGTTATTGAAATGGGTAGCAGGGTAGCCTGGGCTGCCAGCAGAAAGGCAAAGATGGCGAGATGAGCAAAAGAAGGGCATTATTTGAGACTTAATTTTTTGTTTGAAGGTGTCGGTGATCACAGTATTCTCAGGTTCTCTATAGGTTAACTGATAGGGATTTGCAGGAATGAAGATGTCCAAATCTGTGGTTCATAGTTTTTCTCATTACCACTAACTGTAGCATAAACCTTCCTCCATAAACTTATCAGATCCCTTAATGGTCATTGGTGTACTCTAACCTAACAGAATTGCAATGAGCAGGGTACGCTGTCACTTGGATAGCAATAAATATTTTTATCTACATTCTAATATAGATGCTAAAGTTGTATAAAGAGTGGTAGCACGGAGGCTTATGATGGAAAGGTATGCTAGGTTGAAAATAAAATAGAGATTTGAATTCTTTTTGAGCTATGTATTTTCACCATGTTACAGATGTCATAGTACTGATTGATAACCATTTACCAAAAACTGATTGTTGTTGTGGTGCATTAGTTTGGTAATATTCAAGTTCTGTTAATAGACTAACAGTGGACTTTTCCATTTGCAGACTATATTGAATGACCAGCAGAGGGAGTGTTGCAGAAGAAAATTTCTCAGAGTTGCTGAGAGAAAAAAAAAAAACTTCAGCAGCCCTCTGCTTCATTTAACAATTTACATGGCGAGTCAAACTCTAAATTTATCATTTTGCTGGTCCTTAAAAAAGGTGCATAGCATGTGACGGCTCTCTGCTCCTTTTAGTTGCGTCTTCCGCATGAAAATTATTTATCAAAACTGAAGCCATATAGATGGCGCTAAGGGCATCATGATAGCTATTCCAAGACGTGTACTGTCTACAAGGCTGACAATCATACTTTCATTACTTTTGCTAGTAATAGGTCATCGGATTAAATGAATGTCTTTGAGGCTGGAATGAGGTGTCCTATATTAGAGCAATTGACTTTCTCTCACATGGGAAGAAGCTATTTTAACCTTCCACCCTTCACACTGAAAGTGGGACTCTTATACTCAAGAAGGGTTGCTCTTTAGGATACTCTGTGTTCTTGTACCTCCAGCCCCCTTTCAAATGGGGAGCCCAGTGTCTTCAATGTTGAAGAGTGCTTTCCCATTACACCTCCTACTTGGCCTGCAGTCATAATTTCAGAGCGTTACCTAGTGCTGAATTCCTAATGCCTCCTTGTTCTGTGTAATTGTCACCCATGACGATTGGTCAAATGGTGTCCTGACATCATAAAGCTACAGCAGGATGTCATCTGACATGAGGGCCAGCAATAGGATACATTTATCAGGTTATTGAAATGGGTAGCAGGGTAGCCTGGGCTGCCAGCAGAAAGGCAAAGATGGCGAGACGAGCAAAAGAAGGGCATTATTTGAGACTTAATTTTTTGTTTGAAGGTGTCGGTGATCACAGTATTCTCAGGTTCTCTATAGGTTAACTGATAGGGATTTGCAGGAATGAAGATGTCCAAATCTGTGGTTCATAGTTTTTCTCATTACCACTAACTGTAGCATAAACCTTCCTCCATAAACTTATCAGATCCCTTAATGGTCATTGGTGTACTCTAATCTAACAGAATTGCAATGAGCAGGGTACGCTGTCACTTGGATAGCAATAAATATTTTTATCTACATTCTAATATAGATGCTAAAGTTGTATAAAGAGTGGTAGCAACGGAGGCTTAGGATGGAAAGGTATGCTAGGTTGAAAATAAAATAGAGATTTGAATTCTTTTTGAGCTATGTATTTTCACCATTTTACAGGCGTCATAGTACTGATTGATAACCATTTACCAAAAACTGATTGTTGTTGTGGTGCATTAGTTTGGTAATATTCAAGTTCTGTTAATAGACTAACAGTGGACTTTTCCATTTGCAGACTATATTGAATGACCAGCAGAGGGAGTGTTGCAGAAGAAAATTTGAGTTGCTGAGAGAAAAAAAAAATAACTTCAGCAGCCCTCTGTTTCATTTAACAATTTACATGGTGAGTCAAACTCTCAATTTATCATTTTGCTGGTCCTTAAAAAAAGTGCATAGCATGTGACGGCTCTCTGCTCCTTTTAGTGGCATCTTCCGCATGAAAATTATTTATCAAGACTGAAGCCATATAAATGGCGCTAAGGGCATCATGATAGCTATTTCAAAGACGTTTACTGTCTACAAGGCTGACAATCATACTTTCATTACTTTTGCTAGTAATAGGTCATCGGATTAAATGAATGTCTTTGAGGCTGGAATGAGGTGTCCTATATTAGAGCAATTGACTTTCTCTCACATGGGGAGAAGCTATTTTAACCTTCCACCCTTCACACTGAAAGTGGGACTCTTATACTCAAGAAGGGTTGCTCTTTAGGATACTCTGTGTTCTTGTACCTCCAGCCCCCTTTCAAATGGGGAGCCCAGTGTCTTCAATGTTGAAGAGTGCTTTCCCATTACACCTCCTACTTGGCCTGCAGTCATAATTTCAGAGCGTTACCTAGTGCTGAATTCCTAATGCCTCCTTGTTCTGTGTAATTGTCACCCATGACGATTGGTCAAATGGTGTCCTGACATCATAAAGCTACAGCAGGATGTCATCTGACATGAGGGCCAGCAATAGGATACATTTATCAGGTTATTGAAATGGGTAGCAGGGTAGCCTGGGCTGCCAGCAGAAAGGCAAAGATGGCGAGACGAGCAAAAGAAGGGCATTATTTGAGACTTAATTTTTTGTTTGAAGGTGTCGGTGATCACAGTATTCTCAGGTTCTCTATAGGTTAACTGATAGGGATTTGCAGGAATGAAGATGTCCAAATCTGTGGTTCATAGTTTTTCTCATTACCACTAACTGTAGCATAAACCTTCCTCCATAAACTTATCAGATCCCTTAATGGTCATTGGTGTACTCTAATCTAACAGAATTGCAATGAGCAGGGTACGCTGTCACTTGGATAGCAATAAATATTTTTATCTACATTCTAATATAGATGCTAAAGTTGTATAAAGAGTGGTAGCAACGGAGGCTTAGGATGGAAAGGTATGCTAGGTTGAAAATAAAATAGAGATTTGAATTCTTTTTGAGCTATGTATTTTCACCATTTTACAGGCGTCATAGTACTGATTGATAACCATTTACCAAAAACTGATTGTTGTTGTGGTGCATTAGTTTGGTAATATTCAAGTTCTGTTAATAGACTAACAGTGGACTTTTCCATTTGCAGACTATATTGAATGACCAGCAGAGGGAGTGTTGCAGAAGAAAATTTGAGTTGCTGAGAGAAAAAAAAAATAACTTCAGCAGCCCTCTGTTTCATTTAACAATTTACATGGTGAGTCAAACTCTCAATTTATCATTTTGCTGGTCCTTAAAAAAAGTGCATAGCATGTGACGGCTCTCTGCTCCTTTTAGTGGCATCTTCCGCATGAAAATTATTTATCAAGACTGAAGCCATATAAATGGCGCTAAGGGCATCATGATAGCTATTTCAAAGACGTTTCCTGTCTACAAGGCTGACAATCATACTTTCATTACTTTTGCTAGTAATAGGTCATCGGATTAAATGAATGTCTTTGAGGCTGGAATGAGGTGTCCTATATTAGAGCAATTGACTTTCTCTCACATGGGGAGAAGCTATTTTAACCTTCCACCCTTCACACTGAAAGTGGGACTCTTATACTCAAGAAGGGTTGCTCTTTAGGATACTCTGTGTTCTTGTACCTCCAGCCCCCTTTCAAATGGGGAGCCCAGTGTCTTCAATGTTGAAGAGTCCTTTCCCATTACACCTCCTACTTGGCCTGCAGTCATAATTTCAGAGCGTTACCTAGTGCGGAACTCCTAATGTCTCCTTGTTCTGTGTAATTGTCACCCATGATGATTGGTCAAATGGTGCCCTGACATCATAAAGCTACAGCAGGATGTCATCTGACATGAGGGCCAGCAATAGGATACATTTATCAGGTTATTGAAATGGGTAGCAGGGTAGCCTGGGCTGCCAGCAGAAAGGCAAAGATGGCGAGATGAGCAAAAGAAGGGCATTATTTGAGACTTAATTATTTGTTTGAAGGTGTCGGTGATCACAGTATTCTCAGGTTCTCTATAGGTTAACTGATAGGGATTTGCAGGGAATGAAGATGTCCAAATCTGTGGTTCATAGTTTTTCTCATTACCACTAACTGTAGCATAAACCTTCCTCTATAAACTTATCAGATCCCTTAATGGTCATTGGTGTACTCTAATCTAACAGAATTGCAATGAGCAGGGTACGCTGTCACTTGGATAGCAATGAGATATTTTTATCTACATTCTAATATAGATGCTAAAGTTGTATAAAGAGTGGTAGCAACGGAGGCTTAGGATGGAAAGGTATGCTAGGTTGAAAATAAAATAGAGATTTGAATTCTTTTTGAGCTATGTATTTTCACCATGTTACAGACGTCATAGTACTGATTGATAACCATTTACCAAAAACTGATTGTTGTTGTGGTGCATTAGTTTGGTAATATTCAAGTTCTGTTAATAGACTAACAGTGGACTTTTCCATTTGCAGACTATATTGAATGACCAGCAGAGGGAGTGTTGCAGAAGAAAATTTCTCAGAGTTGCTGAGAGAAAAAAAAAAAACTTCAGCAGCCCTCTGCTTCATTTAACAATTTACATGGTGAGTCAAACTCTAAATTTATCATTTTGCTGGTCCTTAAAAAAGGTGCATAGCATGTGACGGCTCTCTGCTCCTTTTAGTTGCGTCTTCCGCATGAAAATTATTTATCAAGACTGAAGCCATATAGATGGCGCTAAGGGCATCATGATAGCTATTCCAAGACGTTTACTGTCTACAAGGCTGACAATCATACTTTCATTACTTTTGCTAGTAATAGGTCATCGGATTAAATGAATGTCTTTGAGGCTGGAATGAGGTGTCCTATATTAGAGCAATTGACTTTCTCTCACATGGGGAGAAGCTATTTTAACCTTCCACCCTTCACACTGAAAGTGGGACTCTTATACTCAAGAAGGGTTGCTCTTTAGGATACTCTGTGTTCTTGTACCTCCAGCCCCCTTTCAAATGGGGAGCCCAGTGTCTTCAATGTTGGAGTGCTTTCCCATTGCACCTCCTACTTGGCCTGCAGTCATAATTTCAGAGCGTTACCTAGTGCGGAATTCCTAATGTCTCCTTGTTCTGTGTAATTGTCACCCATGATGATTGGTCAAATGGTGCCCTGACATCATAAAGCTACAGCAGGATGTCATCTGACATGAGGGCCAGCAATAGGATACATTTATCAGGTTTTTGAAATGGGTAGCAGGGTAGCCTGGGCTGCCAGCAGAAAGGCAAAGATGGCGAGATGAGCAAAAGAAGGGCATTATTTGAGACTTAATTATTTGTTTGAAGGTGTCGGTGATCACAGTATTCTCAGGTTCTCTATAGGTTAACTGATAGGGATTTGCAGGAATGAAGATGTCCAAATCTGTGGTTCATAGTTTTTCTCATTACCACTAACTGTAGCATAAACCTTCCTCCATAAACTTATCAGATCCCTTAATGGTCATTGGTGTACTCTAACCTAACAGAATTGCAATGAGCAGGGTATGCTGTCACTTGGATAGCAATAAATATTTTTATCTACATTCTAATATAGATGCTAAAGTTGTATAAAGAGTGGCAGCAACGGAGGCTTAGGATGGAAAGGTATGCTAGGTTGAAAATAAAATAGAGATTTGAATTCTTTTTGAGCTATGTATTTTCACCATGTTACAGGCGTCATAGTACTGATTGATAACCATTTACCAAAAACTGATTGTTGTTGTGGTGCATTAGTTTGGTAATATTCAAGTTCTGTTAATAGACTAACAGTGGATGTAGGAGAGTAGGGTCTGCTATCCTATGGTCACCCCAAATTTTTGCTTTTTGCTTCACTGGTTTCTGACTTAATGTGGCTGTGGGCCTGCTAATCAGACCCACAGCCTGCTGTTCTCTCTCTAAATTACTGCCAATGCACTCTAGGTGCATTACGAATTGGAACTGGTTCACCTTATGAGCCCCTGTAATAGTGCACCCTAGGTGCCCAGGGCATAGGTGTATCCAAGGCCTACCAGGGGCTGCAGCACGTATTGTGCCACCCCTGGCCTGGCCTCCATATTTGACACAACTGGCTGATCACTCAGCTGGGGTAAGTCGGTGTAACCACCTCTTACTTACGTACAGTATGTCTGTGCCTAACCCTAAACTGGACACATATGTTCCTATCAGCCACTCCTATGGAAGGCCTCACCAATCCTGGAGGCAGAGTGCTTGGAAATATGTGAGATGGTGCTCTGGCATGAGCTGAGCCTGTCTGCAGCTGTCGGGAACCACTCCCTAAGCTGTTCCGGGATATTGCCATACCATATACTCTTAAGTGCATTATAATCCTCGCGGTTAAATGCTATCTTTGGTTTGGCTTTATCAAAACATGTCGAGTAAGGTGTCATACGAATTGGAATACTATCCCCTCGCCAATTCTGGCGACGGGGATAGCATTCCACCCTTCTAGAGGGATACGACATGTGTGTAACCCTAACCCCGGTTAAAGTTAAACAGAGCCACAGCTTCACAAAATGGACGCTGCCACCACAGACACAAGTCTGGCCTCCTGCTGCTGACCGAAACTCGGCAGATGGTGGCCTGGACAAAGGGTTTCCTGCCTTGGGAGGTGCGAGCACCACCCCAGACAGGATTTTGTGTATTGGGTAGGACAGGGCTGAATAGAATCAGACATGCCCGGGGCACACAAGGTGTCCCCGTGCATAGGCCAGCCCAAACCGGTTCTGGGGCCTTCCAGCCCCAGTCCTGGCGCGGAGCTGGACAAAGGAAAGGGGGTGTAACCGCCCCCCTTCCTGGTTCCTCCCAGAGGAGGGACCTAGTAGGTGATCCACCCCCTAGATTGGAATAAGAAGGGGAGCAGTGCCATTGCACAGCAGATCATCCCGAAATCAACTTAAAACTAAGAAGAAGACTGGACTTCGACATTCTGCTGCACAGAAGACTGAAGAAGAATCTCCCTTGTGGCCAAGGAGTGACCACCCTGTGAACACAGGCACCAACCAGCAACTCGACATCTGCTTTGCCGCCGCCTCCCGCCGGAGCCCGAGCCCAGAGCCCGACAAGAACCAGATTCCCAGACCTCTCAGAGCCCGATCCACAGTCCCTGCAAAGAAGGGACCCGTGGAGGCACCGAGTGACGTGGGACCGGACCTCTTGGAAGACACTCGTAAAGCTAACTGCGCAGCTTCTGAGGCATCCTCGACGTTGTGCTTTGGGGACTGAGAACCCCCACCACCGAGCAGCCCTTGCACCGAAGATCAGCCCCCCAGCATCTCCACGATCTGCGTGGGGCCCTTTTGCACTGTGCCACTCGACGCGCCATCCCGGCCACTAGCCACGCGGCCAGCGGCCATCTTGGCGACGAACCCGAAGATTTAAACAGCAGGTCTGGTTGCTCCAGACCTACCCAAGCTCCTGTGAAAAGGAGCACTCGCTCTGACCTTGCTGGTCCGAGTGAACAGCATCTTTCAACTTCTGCGTGGCTTGCATTTGCCAAGGCCTGTTTGCTCCGATCAGGTCGCCGACACCGCCAACAGCGAGAAGCCTACGTGGGACAGCTCGTGACCGACTCCTGGACGTCCTCGACCCCGGGTATCCACGTGGCTGCAGAAAGAAGCTACCCGACAACGCCTGTTTGCACCCGACATCGCCTGGTTCCAATCTGGTTCCACGGTAGTCACTGGCTAGTGACTTTGAACACTGTCCCCTCTGCTTTCAGGTCTTCAACTCTTCAGATCCACCCTTGGATCCACCGGAACTCTTCTCATCGAGCCGCCTGCAGCATCTTCAGCTCCAAGCACCATCGACCAGCGTGACGAAACCCGACACATCTTCGACCCTGTGCACCCGCTTCCTGTGGGTGAGGTAACTCAGCTCCGCCGGTGCTCCTGCACTGGTACACATCCCAAGGGCCTGTGTTTTAAGTTTCAGCTCCGTAGGTCACTCGGAAGGTTCCTAACTTTCTAACTTTGTGCTTTTTACGCACCATAGACTTTGTATTGTAAAGTGCGTGCACTTTGAACACTGCACCCGAGTCCCGTGGGCCTTTCCCGACTTAGTTATTTCCAGTCTCGAATAGCTCCAGCGATTCCCAAGGCCCTAGGCCTCTTCACTTTCCTCCTGGTATCTCTTATACCACTTATTTAGTATATGGTTTAGGTGGCCCCTAGGGCTCATCCATATTGTGCAACTTTTGTGTATTTTAAACTGTCTTGTGATTTAACGCTTGTGCTTCTGTGCTCATAAAGAGTCCAGGGGATTTTATAGTTAATAAATCAATATATATTTTCAATATATATCTGTGTGGTGTCCCTTTCATTTGGTATTCAAGGGGGTTGTGTATGGTATAACAGCTGGCTTCACATGCCTTTCAGAGTTTAGCCTAAGACTGCTTTGTCCACGTTACCACTAGGATAACTGGTCTACAAGGTTGAATTACAACCATCATCATAAGGGTTGCTTGGCATGGTACAAAGTGATCACTAGAACTAGTGAGCATTATATACCAGGCCAACTTCTCACATTGGTGAGCAGCGGATTGGGATCTGAGCTTGCTGTTGTTTTACCATTACAATCTTTGAGATTATCATTTGAAAGATCATACAGGTACCTGCTAGGTACATATAAAACAAGACTAGTATACTTAAGTTCTACTGAACTTAGTTGTTGTAGAGCAAAGGGAGTAGCACACCCTAGCTACAACTACTAGATAGGTTTAGTAGGTAAACACCAGTGTAGGTAGATTGCAACACATCCACCCACACTAGAGCAATGTCTGGAGCAGAGGGTTCCACTGGGAATGTCTCTGTTGAGAGTGACCCTCCAAGGGCACCATCCAAATTTGCTATTTTTCCCTTTAAGGAATTAAGACAGCTTTGTGTCTTAAGGGGTCTGAAGACAGGGCCTTCCCCTACTGCAGACCACCTAAGAGAGCTTTTGGATCAGTCTGAAGCTCTAAAGACCTCTAAAGCAAACCCCACAGGGAATGCTGAAGGAGGCCATCCTTCAGAGGATGACACTGTAGACCCCCCTGCCCCTATCATCCTAGTAGATGAGGATGCCTCCATCACTGGAGCTCCTCAAGTAGATGTAGAGGAAGAGGAAGAAGAAGAGGGGGAGGAGGTGGAAAGCAGTGAGTCAGATGATGACAGAGATAGTCAGGTGCTGGTCAGTAGACTGAACCAGGCTAACTTAAGTCAACTTGGGAATGAATCAGGTAACAACCCATTCAGACCCTCAGGTGGACTTAACCAGGAGCCTAGGAGGAGAAGGATTCACTCAGGTGACTCTGACAACTCCTATGCTTCTAGAGGTTCTCATGGTCACTCCAGAAGGAGGATGACTAGCCCTCAGAGAAGGGAACATGAGACCAAATTGAGAGAATCTCAAATTAGAGAGGCTGAATTGAGAGTCCAGAGACAAGAGTTAGAGATTGCCCTGGCCCAAGAGAAACTTGCTAGAGCAAGACAGCCTAGAGAGAGTGGGGTAATAGAACCCACTGGTGGCAGCAATATCCACAAGGATAAAGACAGGTCTTTTGATAATAGAAACCTGAGTAAGATTGTGCCCCCCTACAAAGCTGGGGATGACATCCATAAATGGATTACTGCAATGGAGAGAGCCTGCAGAGTACAGCAGATCCCTCAGGAGCAGTGGGCAGCAATCTTGTGGCTCTCCTTTGAAGGTAGAGGCCGAGACAGACTCCTCACAGTTAGTGATGGGGATTCTAGAAACTACCTGGTCCTGAAGAGTGCTCTGATTGATGGGTTAGGCTTAACCACTGAACAGTACAGGTTAATGTTCAGAGATACCCAGAAGACACAGACTCAGGACTGGTCTGAATTTGTTGAGTGTGCCACTAAGGCTCTGGAGGGATGGTTGCTGGGAAGCAAGGTTACAGACTATGAAGGATTGTATAATTTGCTGATGAGAGAACAAATTTTAAATAATTGTCAGAACCAGCAGTTGCATCAACATTTGGTTGACTCAGATTTGACCTCTCCCCAAGAATTGGGAAAGAGGGCAGATAAATGGGTAAGAACCAGAGTTAAGCAAAAGAACCAGAACCAGAACCAGGGTGGTGACCAGAAGAAAACAGACCAGAAGGGTGGGGAGCAGAAAACTAAAGACCAGAAGTCTTCAACAGGGCCCCAAACTGAGACAGAGGGTGGGTCCCAAACTTCCAAGAAGAAGAAGAAAGAAGGTCAGAAGAAACCCTGGTGTAAAACTTGTAAGAACACCTCTCACTGGACAAGTGAGTGTAAAAAGGGTGGAGCCCCCAGCACTGCAGCCCCTAAGGCACCTGCACCCACTAGTACAGTTAGCAGTGTTGGTCCTCAAGCCAAGGGTTTAGTGGGAATCACTTTGGGAACTGAAGGAGATTCTGACCTAGTCAGAACTCTTACACAGGCTGTTCTGGTTTGTGAAGGGGACATAGATTTGACCCCTGACATAAGTCCCAGTAACCTGGGCAAATACAGACAGACACCTTTGATTAACAACAAAGTGGCTCAAGCTTACAGGGACACATGTGCCAGTGTCACTATGGTGACACCTAACTTTGTGGACCCTGGACAATACATGCCAGGCGATGATTACCTGGTGACCAATGCCAGCAATGTCACTACTACACATAGTGTGGCACTTGTTAACTTTTCCTGGGGAGGGGTAACTGGCCTAAAGAAAGTTGTGGTTAGTGCTGATCTCCCAGTAGAATGTTTGTTGGGCAATGACCTGGAGAACTCTCTATGGTCAGAAGTTGAGTACAGGACTCATGCAGAGATGTTAGGGATATCATCACATGTCCTTGCTGTGACCAGGTCACAGGCCAAAAAGTGCCTCTCTGAACCTCAGGTCTTGGATCCTGGAACAATGGACCAAGTACCTCCCAAGAAGAAGAACAGGAGGGTTAAGGCTGCGCCTTCCCAACTGCCTACAAGTGAGGATCAGGCTTCACAGGAAACTGATCTTGAGACCCCTGAAGGAACTGTCCCTGAAGAACTTGAACCTGATCAGGTTGAGTTTCTGGGGACAGGGGGACCTTCTAGGGCAGACTTGGGGCAGGCTCAGTTATCCTGTCCTTCTCTTGAACCCCTCAGACAGCAGGCTGCTGCTGAGGCTGCTGGGAATGCTCAAGGTGCCCATAAAGTATATTGGGACGATGGACTCCTTTATTCAGAGGCTAGAGACCCCAAGCCTGGTGCTACCAGGAGGTTGGTTATACCTCTGCAATTTAGGGGCTTCCTACTCACCTTGGCTCATGATATTCCTTTAGCAGGACACCTAGGCCAGAACAAGACTTGGGACAGGCTTGTCCCTCACTTTCACTGGCCTCACATGTCTGAAGACACCAAGGAGTTTTGTCGCTCCTGTGAAACCTGCCAAGCCAGTGGTAAAGCAGGTGGAACAACAAAGGCCCCCCTGATACCACTACCTGTGGTGGGGGTTCCCTTTGAAAGAGTGGGGATTGATATTGTTGGACCAATGGATCCCCCTACAGCATCTGGGCACAGATTCATACTGGTGGTAGTGGATCATGCCACCAGGTACCCAGAGGCAATTCCCCTTAGGACCACAACAGCTCCTGTTGTGGCCAGGGCCTTACTTGGAGTTTTCTCCAGAGTGGGGTTTCCTAAGGAGGTAATATCAGATAGAGGTACCAACTTCATGTCTGGATATTTGACAGCTATGTGGAAGGAATGTGGTGTCAACTACAAGTTCACCACCCCTTATCACCCACAATGCAATGGGCTTGTTGAGAGATTTAACAAGACCCTAAAGGGCATGATTAAAGGATTACCTGAAAAGCTCAGGCGAAGATGGGACATCCTTCTGCCCTGCCTTTTGTTCGCTTACAGAGAGGTCCCTCAAAAGGGGGTTGGCTTCAGCCCCTTTGAATTGTTGTTTGGGCACCCTGTAAGAGGACCCCTGTGTCTTGTGAAGGAAGGATGGGAGTTACCTCTCAAAAAGCCTAAACAGGACATAGTGGACTATGTACTTGGTCTCCGCTCCAGGATGGCAGAGTACATGGAGAAGGCATCCAAAAACCTTGAGGCTAGCCAAGAATTACAAAAAGCTTGGCATGACCAAAAGGCTGTCCTTGTTGAATTTCAGCCTGGACAGAAGGTATGGGTGTTGGAGCCAGTGGCCCCAGCAGCACTCCAAGACAAGTGGTCTGGACCCCATACAATTCTGGAAAAGAAGGGAGAGGTTACCTACTTGGTGGACCTAGGAACTCCCAGGAGCCCCCACAGGGTGCTCCATGTGAACAGATTGAAGGCATATGTCAGCAGGGCAGACATGGGCTTGCTCATGGCTACAGATGAGGGACAGGAGGAAGAGAGTGACCCTCTCCCAGACCTGCTCACTCAGAACCCTGAGGATGGCTCAGTTGATGGTGTGGCCTTAGGTGGCAGCCTCACTGAACATCAGCAACATGACTGCAGACAAGTTCTACAGGCATACAGGCATATGTTCTCATTGACACCCAGTCAGACTAACTGGTGTACACATGTGGTGGACACTGGTGACAGTCTTCCTGTAAAAAGCAAAATTTACAGGCAACCTGACCACGTCAGGGACTGTATAAAGACTGAGGTGCAAAAGATGCTGGAATTAGGTGTCATTGAGCCTTCAGAGAGCCCCTGGGCTAGCCCAGTGGTTCTGGTCCCCAAACCTCACACCAAAGATGGCAAGAGAGAGATGAGGTTCTGTGTGGATTACAGAGGACTCAATGCTGTCACCAGGACAGATGCACACCCTATTCCAAGGGCAGATGAGCTCATTGACAAGTTGGCTTCTGCCAAATATTTGAGCACATTTGACTTGACAGCTGGCTACTGGCAAATCAGGTTAGCTGAGGAGTCTAAAGCCAAAACAGCATTTTCTACCCCTAGTGGGCATTATCAGTTTGTGGTGATGCCCTTTGGTTTGAAAAATGCACCTGCCACCTTCCAAAGGTTGGTGAACCAAGTCCTCACTGGGTTGGATGACTTTTGTGCAGCTTATCTGGACGATATTGCTGTCTTTAGCTCCACCTGGGAGGATCACCTGATCCACCTGAAGGAAGTGCTTGAGGCTCTGCAGAAGGCAGGCCTCACTATCAAGGCAACAAAGTGCCAGATAGGGCAGAGCAAGGTTGTATACCTGGGCCACCTTGTAGGTGGAGGCCAAGTTCAACCACTGGAGAGTAAGATCCAGACCATCAAGGACTGGTCCCCTCCAACTACCCAGACTCAGGTCAGAGCTTTCTTGGGCCTGACTGGGTACTACAGGAAGTTTGTTAAGAACTATGGGTCCATTGTGACTCCTCTTAATGATCTGACATCCAAGAAGATGCCCAAAAAGGTTCAGTGGACAGAAATCTGTCAAAAGGCATTTGATGACCTGAAGAAGGCCATGTGCTCTGCACCTATCCTGAAGAGTCCTGACTACTCAAGAGAGTTCATTGTCTAAACAGATGCTTCTGAGTTGGGAGTGGGAGCAGTGCTTTCACAGCTTAATGTAGATGGCCAGGACCAGCCCATTGCTTTCATTAGCAGAAGGCTGACCCCCAGAGAGAAACGTTGGTCAGCTATAGAGAGGGAGGCCTTTGCTGTGGTGTGGGCCCTGAAGAAGTTGAGACCATACTTATTTGGCACTCACTTCAAGATTCAGACCGACCATAAGCCCCTCCTATGGCTTAATCAGATGAAGGGTGAAAACCCCAAACTACTCAGGTGGTCCATTTCCCTACAGGGGATGGACTTTACAGTGGAGCACCGCCCAGGGACTGACCATGGCAACGCAGATGGTCTCTCCAGGTACTTCCACTTAGAACATGAAGACACAACTGGTCAAGGTTAGTCTAATGTCCCTGCGTTTGGGGGGGGGTTATGTAGGAGAGTAGGGTCTGCTATCCTATGGTCACCCCAAATTTTTGCTTTTTGCTTCACTGGTTTCTGACTTAATGTGGCTGTGGGCCTGCTAATCAGACCCACAGCCTGCTGTTCTCTCTCTAAATTACTGCCAATGCACTCTAGGTGCATTACGAATTGGAACTGGTTCACCTTATGAGCCCCTGTAATAGTGCACCCTAGGTGCCCAGGGCATAGGTGTATCCAAGGCCTACCAGGGGCTGCAGCACGTATTGTGCCACCCCTGGCCTGGCCTCCATATTTGACACAACTGGCTGATCACTCAGCTGGGGTAAGTCGGTGTAACCACCTCTTACTTAGGTACAGTATGTCTGTGCCTAACCCTAAACTGGACACATATGTTCCTATCAGCCACTCCTATGGAAGGCCTCACCAATCCTGGAGGCAGAGTGCTTGGAAATATGTGAGATGGTGCTCTGGCATGAGCTGAGCCTGTCTGCAGCTGTCGGGAACCACTCCCTAAGCTGTTCCGGGATATTGCCATACCATATACTCTTAAGTGCATTATAATCCTCGCGGTTAAATGCTATCTTTGGTTTGGCTTTATCAAAACATGTCGAGTAAGGTGTCATACGAATTGGAATACTATCCCCTCGCCAATTCTGGCGACGGGGATAGCATTCCACCCTTCTAGAGGGATACGACATGTGTGTAACCCTAACCCCGGTTAAAGTTAAACAGAGCCTCAGCTTCACAAAATGGACGCTGCCACCACAGACACAAGTCTGGCCTCCTGCTGCTGACCGAAACTCGGCAGATGGTGGCCTGGACAAAGGGTTTCCTGCCTTGGGAGGTGCGAGCACCACCCCAGACAGGATTTTGTGTATTGGGTAGGACAGGGCTGAATAGAATCAGACATGCCCGGGGCACACAAGGTGTCCCCGTGCATAGGCCAGCCCAAACCGGTTCTGGGGCCTTCCAGCCCCAGTCCTGGCGCGGAGCTGGACAAAGGAAAGGGGGTGTAACCGCCCCCCTTCCTGGTTCCTCCCAGAGGAGGGACCTAGTAGGTGATCCACCCCCTAGATTGGAATAAGAAGGGGAGCAGTGCCATTGCACAGCAGATCATCCCGAAATCAACTTAAAACTAAGAAGAAGACTGGACTTCGACATTCTGCTGCACAGAAGACTGAAGAAGAATCTCCCTTGTGGCCAAGGAGTGACCACCCTGTGAACACAGGCACCAACCAGCAACTCGACGTCTGCTTTGCCGCCGCCTCCCGCCGGAGCCCGAGCCCAGAGCCCGACAAGAACCAGATTCCCAGACCTCTCAGAGCCCGATCCACAGTCCCTGCAAAGAAGGGACCCGTGGAGGCACCGAGTGACGTGGGACCGGACCTCTTGGAAGACACTCGTAAAGCTAACTGCGCAGCTTCTGAGGCATCCTCGACGTTGTGCTTTGGGGACTGAGAACCCCCACCACCGAGCAGCCCTTGCACCGAAGATCAGCCCCCCAGCATCTCCACGATCTGCGTGGGGCCCTTTTGCACTGTGCCACTCGACGCGCCATCCCGGCCACTAGCCACGCGGCCAGCGGCCATCTTGGCGACGAACCCGAAGATTTAAACAGCAGGTCTGGTTGCTCCAGACCTACCCAAGCTCCTGTGAAAAGGAGCACTCGCTCTGACCTTGCTGGTCCGAGTGAACAGCATCTTTCAACTTCTGCGTGGCTTGCATTTGCCAAGGCCTGTTTGCTCCGATCAGGGCGCCGACACCGCCAACAGCGAGAAGCCTACGTGGGACAGCTCGTGACCGACTCCTGGACGTCCTCGACCCCGGGTATCCACGTGGCTGCAGAAAGAAGCTACCCGACAACGCCTGTTTGCACCCGACATCGCCTGGTTCCAATCTGGTTCCACGGTAGTCACTGGCTAGTGACTTTGAACACTGTCCCCTCTGCTTTCAGGTCTTCAACTCTTCAGATCCACCCTTGGATCCACCGGAACTCTTCTCATCGAGCCGCCTGCAGCATCTTCAGCTCCAAGCACCATCGACCAGCGTGACGAAACCCGACACATC
The DNA here is from genome assembly GCF_964263255.1 of Lissotriton vulgaris. NCBI lineage: Eukaryota > Metazoa > Chordata > Amphibia > Caudata > Salamandridae > Lissotriton > Lissotriton vulgaris. Next base: position 660,712,358 of record NC_141698.1, on the reverse strand, counting down.
TTCGACCCTGTGCACCCGCTTCCTGTGGGTGAGGTAACTCAGCTCCGCCGGTGCTCCTGCACTGGTACACATCCCAAGGGCCTGTGTTTTAAGTTTCAGCTCCGTAGGTCACTCGGAAGGTTCCTAACTTTCTAACTTTGTGCTTTTTACGCACCATAGACTTTGTATTGTAAAGTGCGTGCACTTTGAACACTGCACCCGAGTCCCGTGGGCCTTTCCCGACTTAGTTATTTCCAGTCTCGAATAGCTCCAGCGATTCCCAAGGCCCTAGGCCTCTTCACTTTCCTCCTGGTATCTCTTATACCACTTATTTAGTATATGGTTTAGGTGGCCCCTAGGGCTCATCCATATTGTGCAACTTTTGTGTATTTTAAACTGTCTTGTGATTTAACGCTTGTGCTTCTGTGCTCATAAAGAGTCCAGGGGATTTTATAGTTAATAAATCAATATATATTTTCAATATATATCTGTGTGGTGTCCCTTTCATTTGGTATTCAAGGGGGTTGTGTATGGTATAACAGCTGGCTTCACATGCCTTTCAGAGTTTAGCCTAAGACTGCTTTGTCCACGTTACCACTAGGATAACTGGTCTACAAGGTTGAATTACAACCATCATCATAAGGGTTGCTTGGCATGGTACAAAGTGATCACTAGAACTAGTGAGCATTATATACCAGGCCAACTTCTCACAGTGGACTTTTCCATTTGCAGATTATATTGAATGACCAGCAGAGGGAGTGTTGCAGAAGAAAATTTCTGAGTTGCTGAGAGAAAAAAAAAAATAACTTCAGCAGCCCTCTGTTTCATTTAACAATTTACATGGTGAGTCAAACTCTAAATTTATCATTTTGCTGGTCCTTAAAAAAAGTGCATAGCATGTGACGGCTCTCTGCTCCTTTTAGTGGCGTCTTCCGCATGAAAATTATTTATCAAGACTGAAGCCATATAAATGGCGCTAAGGGCATCATGATAGCTATTTCAAAGACGTTTACTGTCTACAAGGCTGACAATCATACTTTCATTACTTTTGCTAGTAATAGGTCATCGGATTAAATGAATGTCTTTGAGGCTGGAATGAGGTGTCCTATATTAGAGCAATTGACTTTCTCTCACATGGGGAGAAGCTATTTTAACCTTCCACCCTTCACACTGAAAGTGGGGCTCTTATACTCAAGAAGGGTTGCTCTTTAGGATACTCTGTGTTCTTGTACCTCCAGCCCCCTTTCAAATGGGGAGCCCAGTGTCTTCAATGTTGAAGAGTGCTTTCCCATTACACCTCCTACTTGGCCTGCAGTCATAATTTCAGAGCGTTACCTAGTGCTGAATTCCTAATGCCTCCTTGTTCTGTGTAATTGTCACCCATGACGATTGGTCAAATGGTGCCCTGACATCATAAAGCAACAGCAGGATGTCATCTGACATGAGGGCCAGCAATAGGATACATTTATCAGGTTATTGAAATGGGTAGCAGGGTAGCCTGGGCTGCCAGCAGAAAGGCAAAGATGGCGAGACGAGCAAAAGAAGGGCATTATTTGAGACTTAATTTTTTGTTTGAAGGTGTCGGTGATCACAGTATTCTCAGGTTCTCTATAGGTTAACTGATAGGGATTTGCAGGAATGAAGATGTCCAAATCTGTGGTTCATAGTTTTTCTCATTACCACTAACTGTAGCATAAACCTTCCTCCATAAACTTAACAGATCCCTTAATGGTCATTGGTGTACTCTAACCTAACAGAATTGCAATGAGCAGGGTACGCTGTCACTTGGATAGCAATAAATATTTGTATCTACATTCTAATATAGATGCTAAAGTTGTATAAAGAGTGGTAGCAACGGAGGCTTAGGATGGAAAGGTATGCTAGGTTGAAAATAAAATAGAGATTTGAATTCTTTTTGAGCTATGTTTTTTCACCATGTTACAGACGTCATAGTACTGATTGATAACCATTTACCGAAAACTGATTGTTGTTGTGGTGCATTAGTTTGGTAATATTCAAGTTTTGTTAATAGACTAACAGTGGACTTTTCCATTTGCAGACTATATTGAATGACCAGCAGAGGGAGTGTTGCAGAAGAAAATTTCTCAGAGTTGCTGAGAGAAAAAAAAAAAACTTCAGCAGCCCTCTGCTTCATTTAACAATTTACATGGTGAGTCAAACTCTAAATTTATCATTTTGCTGGTCCTTAAAAAAGGTGCATAGCATGTGACGGCTCTCTGCTCCTTTTAGTTGCGTCTTCCGCATGAAAATTATTTATCAAGACTGAAGCCATATAGATGGCGCTAAGGGCATCATGATAGCTATTCCAAGACGTTTACTGTCTACAAGGCTGACAATCATACTTTCATTACTTTTGCTAGTAATAGGTCATCGGATTAAATGAATGTCTTTGAGGCTGGAATGAGGTGTCCTATATTAGAGCAATTGACTTTCTCTCACATGGGGAGAAGCTATTTTAACCTTCCACCCTTCACACTGAAAGTGGGACTCTTATACTCAAGAAGGGTTGCTCTTTAGGATACTCTGTGTTCTTGTACCTCCAGCCCCCTTTCAAATGGGGAGCCCAGTGTCTTCAATGTTGAAGAGTGCTTTCCCATTACACCTCCTACTTGGCCTGCAGTCATAATTTCAGAGCGTTACCTAGTGCTGAATTCCTAATGCCTCCTTGTTCTGTGTAATTGTCACCCATGACGATTGGTCAAATGGTGCCCTGACATCATAAAGCAACAGCAGGATGTCATCTGACATGAGGGCCAGCAATAGGATACATTTATCAGGTTATTGAAATGGGTAGCAGGGTAGCCTGGGCTGCCAGCAGAAAGGCAAAGATGGCGAGACGAGCAAAAGAAGGGCATTATTTGAGACTTAATTTTTTGTTTGAAGGTGTCGGTGATCACAGTATTCTCAGGTTCTCTATAGGTTAACTGATAGGGATTTGCAGGAATGAAGATGTCCAAATCTGTGGTTCATAGTTTTTCTCATTACCACTAACTGTAGCATAAACCTTCCTCCATAAACTTAACAGATCCCTTAATGGTCATTGGTGTACTCTAACCTAACAGAATTGCAATGAGCAGGGTACGCTGTCACTTGGATAGCAATAAATATTTGTATCTACATTCTAATATAGATGCTAAAGTTGTATAAAGAGTGGTAGCAACGGAGGCTTAGGATGGAAAGGTATGCTAGGTTGAAAATAAAATAGAGATTTGAATTCTTTTTGAGCTATGTATTTTCACCATGTTACAGACGTCATAGTACTGATTGATAACCATTTACCGAAAACTGATTGTTGTTGTGGTGCATTAGTTTGGTAATATTCAAGTTTTGTTAATAGACTAACAGTGGACTTTTCCATTTGCAGACTATATTGAATGACCAGCAGAGGGAGTGTTGCAGAAGAAAATTTCTCAGAGTTGCTGAGAGAAAAAAAAAAAACTTCAGCAGCCCTCTGCTTCATTTAACAATTTACATGGTGAGTCAAACTCTAAATTTATCATTTTGCTGGTCCTTAAAAAAGGTGCATAGCATGTGACGGCTCTCTGCTCCTTTTAGTTGCGTCTTCCGCATGAAAATTATTTATCAAGACTGAAGCCATATAGATGGCGCTAAGGGCATCATGATAGCTATTCCAAGACGTTTACTGTCTACAAGGCTGACAATCATACTTTCATTACTTTTGCTAGTAATAGGTCATCGGATTAAATGAATGTCTTTGAGGCTGGAATGAGGTGTCCTATATTAGAGCAATTGACTTTCTCTCACATGGGGAGAAGCTATTTTAACCTTCCACCCTTCACACTGAAAGTGGGACTCTTATACTCAAGAAGGGTTGCTCTTTAGGATACTCTGTGTTCTTGTACCCCCAGCCCCCTTTCAAATGGGGAGCCCAGTGTCTTCAATGTTGAAGAGTGCTTTCCCATTACACCTCCTACTTGGCCTGCAGTCATAATTTCAGAGCGTTACCTAGTGCTGAATTCCTAATGCCTCCTTGTTCTGTGTAATTATCACCCATGACGATTGGTCAAATGGTGCCCTGACATCATAAAGCTACAGCAGGATGTCATCTGACATGAGGGCCAGCAATAGGATACATTTATCAGGTTATTGAAATGGGTAGCAGGGTAGCCTGGGCTGCCAGCAGAAAGGCAAAGATGGCGAGATGAGCAAAAGAAGGGCATTATTTGAGACTTAATTTTTTGTTTGAAGGTGTCGGTGATCACAGTATTCTCAGGTTCTCTATAGGTTAACTGATAGGGATTTGCAGGAATGAAGATGTCCAAATCTGTGGTTCATAGTTTTTCTCATTACCACTAACTGTAGCATAAACCTTCCTCCATAAACTTATCAGATCCCTTAATGGTCATTGGTGTACTCTAACCTAACAGAATTGCAATGAGCAGGGTACGCTGTCACTTGGATAGCAATAAATATTTTTATCTACATTCTAATATAGATGCTAAAGTTGTATAAAGAGTGGTAGCAACGGAGGCTTAGGATGGAAAGGTATGCTAGGTTGAAAATAAAATAGAGATTTGAATTCTTTTTGAGCTATGTATTTTCACCATGTTACAGACGTCATAGTACTGATTGATAACCATTTACCGAAAACTGATTGTTGTTGTGGTGCATTAGTTTGGTAATATTCAAGTTTTGTTAATAGACTAACAGTGGACTTTTCCATTTGCAGACTATATTGAATGACCAGCAGAGGGAGTGTTGCAGAAGAAAATTTCTCAGTTGCTGAGAGAAAAAAAAAAAACTTCAGCAGCCCTCTGCTTCATTTAACAATTTACATGGTGAGTCAAACTCTAAATTTATCATTTTGCTGGTCCTTAAAAAAGGTGCATAGCATGTGACGGCTCTCTGCTCCTTTTAGTTGCGTCTTCCGCATGAAAATTATTTATCAAGACTGAAGCCATATAGATGGCGCTAAGGGCATCATGATAGCTATTCCAAGACGTTTACTGTCTACAAGGCTGACAATCATACTTTCATTACTTTTGCTAGTAATAGGTCATCGGATTAAATGAATGTCTTTGAGGCTGGAATGAGGTGTCCTATATTAGAGCAATTGACTTTCTCTCACATGGGGAGAAGCTATTTTAACCTTCCACCCTTCACACTGAAAGTGGGACTCTTATACTCAAGAAGGGTTGCTCTTTAGGATACTCTGTGTTCTTGTACCCCCAGCCCCCTTTCAAATGGGGAGCCCAGTGTCTTCAATGTTGAAGAGTGCTTTCCCATTACACCTCCTACTTGGCCTGCAGTCATAATTTCAGAGCGTTACCTAGTGCTGAATTCCTAATGCCTCCTTGTTCTGTGTAATTGTCACCCATGACGATTGGTCAAATGGTGCCCTGACATCATAAAGCTACAGCAGGATGTCATCTGACATGAGGGCCAGCAATAGGATACATTTATCAGGTTATTGAAATGGGTAGCAGGGTAGCCTGGGCTGCCAGCAGAAAGGCAAAGATGGCGAGACGAGCAAAAGAAGGGCATTATTTGAGACTTAATTTTTTGTTTGAAGGTGTCGGTGATCACAGTATTCTCAGGTTCTCTATAGGTTAACTGATAGGGATTTGCAGGAATGAAGATGTCCAAATCTGTGGTTCATAGTTTTTCTCATTACCACTAACTGTAGCATAAACCTTCCTCCATAAACTTATCAGATCCCTTAATGGTCATTGGTGTACTCTAACCTAACAGAATTGCAATGAGCAGGGTACGCTGTCACTTGGATAGCAATAAATATTTTTATCTACATTCTAATATAGATGCTAAAGTTGTATAAAGAGTGGCAGCAACGGAGGCTTAGGATGGAAAGGTATGCTAGGTTGAAAATAAAATAGAGATTTGAATTCTTTTTGAGCTATGTATTTTCACCATGTTACAGATGTCATAGTACTGATTGATAACCATTTACCAAAAACTGATTGTTGTTGTGGTGCATTAGTTTGGTAATATTCAAGTTCTGTTAATAGACTAACAGTGGACTTTTCCATTTGCAGACTATATTGAATGACCAGCAGAGGGAGTGTTGCAGAAGAAAATTTCTCAGAGTTGCTGAGAGAAAAAAAAAAAACGTCAGCAGCCCTCTGCTTCATTTAACAATTTACATGGTGAGTCAAACTCTAAATTTATCATTTTGCTGGTCCTTAAAAAAGGTGCATAGCATGTGACGGCTCTCTGCTCCTTTTAGTTGCGTCTTCCGCATGAAAATTATTTATCAAGACTGAAGCCATATAGATGGCGCTAAGGGCATCATGATAGCTATTCCAAGACGTTTACTGTCTACAAGGCTGACAATCATACTTTCATTACTTTTGCTAGTAATAGGTCATCGGATTAAATGAATGTCTTTGAGGCTGGAATGAGGTGTCCTATATTAGAGCAATTGACTTTCTCTCACATGGGGAGAAGCTATTTTAACCTTCCACCCTTCACACTGAAAGTGGGACTCTTATACTCAAGAAGGGTTGCTCTTTAGGATACTCTGTGTTCTTGTACCTCCAGCCCCCTTTCAAATGGGGAGCCCAGTGTCTTCAATGTTGAAGAGTGCTTTCCCATTACACCTCCTACTTGGCCTGCAGTCATAATTTCAGAGCGTTACCTAGTGCTGAATTCCTAATGCCTCCTAGTTCTGTGTAATTGTCACCCATGACGATTGGTCAAATGGTGCCCTGACATCATAAAGCTACAGCAGGATGTCATCTGACATGAGGGCCAGCAATAGGATACATTTATCAGGTTATTGAAATGGGTAGCAGGGTAGCCTGGGCTGCCAGCAGAAAGGCAAAGATGGCGAGATGAGCAAAAGAAGGGCATTATTTGAGACTTAATTTTTTGTTTGAAGGTGTCGGTGATCACAGTATTCTCAGGTTCTCTATAGGTTAACTGATAGGGATTTGCAGGAATGAAGATGTCCAAATCTGTGGTTCATAGTTTTTCTCATTACCACTAACTGTAGCATAAACCTTCCTCCATAAACTTATCAGATCCCTTAATGGTCATTGGTGTACTCTAACCTAACAGAATTGCAATGAGCAGGGTACGCTGTCACTTGGATAGCAATAAATATTTTTATCTACATTCTAATATAGATGCTAAAGTTGTATAAAGAGTGGTAGCAACGGAGGCTTAGGATGGAAAGGTATGCTAGGTTGAAAATAAAATAGAGATTTGAATTCTTTTTGAGCTATGTATTTTCACCATGTTACAGACATCATAGTACTGATTGATAACCATTTACCAAAAACTGATTGTTGTTGTGGTGCATTAGTTTGGTAATATTCAAGTTCTGTTAATAGACTAACAGTGGACTTTTCCATTTGCAGACTATATTGAATGACCAGCAGAGGGAGTGTTGCAGAAGAAAATTTCTGAGTTGCTGAGAGAAAAAAAAAATAACTTCAGCAGCCCTCTGTTTCATTTAACAATTTACATGGTGAGTCAAACTCTACATTTATCATTTTGCTGGTCCTTAAAAAAAGTGCATAGCATGTGACGGCTCTCTGCTCCTTTTAGTGGCGTCTTCCGCATGAAAATTATTTATCAAGACTGAAGCCATATAAATGGCGCTAAGGGCATCATGATAGCTATTTCAAAGACGTTTACTGTCTACAAGGCTGACAATCATACTTTCATTACTTGTGCTAGTAATAGGTCATCGGATTAAATGAATGTCTTTGAGGCTGGATTGAGGTGTTCTATATTAGAGCAATTGACTTTCTCTCACATGGGGAGAAGCTATTTTAACCTTCCACCCTTCACACTGAAAGTGGGACTCTTATACTCAAGAAGGGTTGCTCTTTAGGATACTCTGTGTTCTTGTACCTCCAGCCCCCTTTCAAATGGGGAGCCCAGTGTCTTCAATGTTGAAGAGTGCTTTCCCATTACACCTCCTACTTGGCCTGCAGTCATAATTTCAGAGCGTTACCTAGTGCGGAATTCCTAATGTCTCCTTGTTCTGTGTAATTGTCACCCATGATGATTGGTCAAATGGTGCCCTGACATCATAAAGCTACAGCAGGATGTCATCTGACATGAGGGCCAGCAATAGGATACATTTATCAGGTTTTTGAAATGGGTAGCAGGGTAGCCTGGGCTGCCAGCAGAAAGGCAAAGATGGCGAGATGAGCAAAAGAAGGGCATTATTTGAGACTTAATTATTTGTTTGAAGGTGTCGGTGATCACAGTATTCTCAGGTTCTCTATAGGTTAACTGATAGGGATTTGCAGGAATGAAGATGTCCAAATCTGTGGTTCATAGTTTTTCTCATTACCACTAACTGTAGCATAAACCTTCCTCCATAAACTTATCAGATCCCTTAATGGTCATTGGTGTACTCTGACCTAACAGAATTGCAATGAGCAGGGTATGCTGTCACTTGGATAGCAATAAATATTTTTATCTACATTCTAATATAGATGCTAAAGTTGTATAAAGAGTGGCAGCAACGGAGGCTTAGGATGGAAAGGTATGCTAGGTTGAAAATAAAATAGAGATTTGAATTCTTTTTGAGCTATGTATTTTCACCATGTTACAGGCGTCATAGTACTGATTGATAACCATTTACCAAAAACTGATTGTTGTTGTGGTGCATTAGTTTGGTAATATTCAAGTTCTGTTAATAGACTAACAGTGGACTTTTCCATTTGCAGACTATATTGAATGACCAGCAGAGGGAGTGTTGCAGAAGAAAATTTCTCAGAGTTGCTGAGAGAAAAAAAAAACACGTCAGCAGCCCTCTGCTTCATTTAACAATTTACATGGTGAGTCAAACTCTAAATTTATCATTTTGCTGGTCCTTAAAAAAGTGCATAGCATGTGACGGCTCTCTGCTCCTTTTAGTGGCGTCTTCCGCATGAAAATTATTTATCAAGACTGAAGCCATATAAATGGCGCTAAGGGCATCATGATAGCTATTTCAAAGACGTTTACTGTCTACAAGGCTGACAATCATACTTTCATTACTTTTGCTAGTAATAGGTCATCGGATTAAATGAATGTCTTTGAGGCTGGAATGAGGTGTCCTATATTAGAGCAATTGACTTTCTCTCACATGGGGAGAAGCTATTTTAACCTTCCACCCTTCACACTGAAAGTGGGACTCTTATACTCAAGAAGGGTTGCTCTTTAGGATACTCTGTGTTCTTGTACCTCCAGCCCCCTTTCAAATGGGGAGCCCAGTGTCTTCAATGTTGAAGAGTGCTTTCCCATTACACCTCCTACTTGGCCTGCAGTCATAATTTCAGAGCGTTACCTAGTGCTGAATTCCTAATGCCTCCTTGTTCTGTGTAATTGTCACCCATGACGATTGGTCAAATGGTGCCCTGACATCATAAAGCTACAGCAGGATGTCATCTGACATGAGGGCCAGCAATAGGATACATTTATCAGGTTATTGAAATGGGTAGCAGGGTAGCCTGGGCTGCCAGCAGAAAGGCAAAGATGGCGAGATGAGCAAAAGAAGGGCATTATTTGAGACTTAATTTTTTGTTTGAAGGTGTCGGTGATCACAGTATTCTCAGGTTCTCTATAGGTTAACTGATAGGGATTTGCAGGAATGAAGATGTCCAAATCTGTGGTTCATAGTTTTTCTCATTACCACTAACTGTAGCATAAACCTTCCTCCATAAACTTATCAGATCCCTTAATGGTCATTGGTGTACTCTAACCTAACAGAATTGCAATGAGCAGGGTACGCTGTCACTTGGATAGCAATAAATATTTTTATCTACATTCTAATATAGATGCTAAAGTTGTATAAAGAGTGGTAGCAACGGAGGCTTAGGATGGAAAGGTATGCTAGGTTGAAAATAAAATAGAGATTTGAATTCTTTTTGAGCTATGTATTTTCACCATGTTACAGATGTCATAGTACTGATTGATAACCATTTACCAAAAACTGATTGTTGTTGTGGTGCATTAGTTTGGTAATATTCAAGTTCTGTTAATAGACTAACAGTGGACTTTTCCATTTGCAGACTATATTGAATGACCAGCAGAGGGAGTGTTGCAGAAGAAAATTTCTCAGAGTTGCTGAGAGAAAAAAAAAAAACTTCAGCAGCCCGCTGCTTCATTTAACAATTTACATGGCGAGTCAAACTCTAAATTTATCATTTTGCTGGTCCTTAAAAAAGGTGCATAGCATGTGACGGCTCTCTGCTCCTTTTAGTTGCGTCTTCCGCATGAAAATTATTTATCAAGACTGAAGCCATATAGATGGCGCTAAGGGCATCATGATAGCTATTCCAAGACGTTTACTGTCTACAAGGCTGACAATCATACTTTCATTACTTTTGCTAGTAATAGGTCATCGGATTAAATGAATGTCTTTGAGGCTGGAATGAGGTGTCCTATATTAGAGCAATTGTCTTTCTCTCACATGGGGAGAAGCTATTTTAACCTTCCACCCTTCACACTGAAAGTGGGACTCTTCTACTCAAGAAGGGTTGCTCTTTAGGATACTCTGTGTTCTTGTACCTCCAGCCCCCTTTCAAATGGGGAGCCCAGTGTCTTCAATGTTGAAGAGTGCTTTCCCATTACACCTCCTACTTGGCCTGCAGTCATAATTTCAGAGCGTTACCTAGTGCTGAATTCCTAATGCCTCCTTGTTCTGTGTAATTGTCACCCATGACGATTGGTCAAATGGTGCCCTGACATCATAAAGCTACAGCAGGATGTCATCTGACATGAGGGCCAGCAATAGGATACATTTATCAGGTTATTGAAATGGGTAGCAGGGTAGCCTGGGCTGCCAGCAGAAAGGCAAAGATGGCGAGACGAGCAAAAGAAGGGCATTATTTGAGACTTAATTTTTTGTTTGAAGGTGTCGGTGATCACAGTATTCTCAGGTTCTCTATAGGTTAACTGATAGGGATTTGCAGGAATGAAGATGTCCAAATCTGTGGTTCATAGTTTTTCTCATTACCACTAACTGTAGCATAAACCTTCCTCCATAAACTTATCAGATCCCTTAATGGTCATTGGTGTACTCTAACCTAACAGAATTGCAATGAGCAGGGTACGCTGTCACTTGGATAGCAATAAATATTTTTATCTACATTCTAATATAGATGCTTAAGTTGTATAAAGAGTGGTAGCAACGGAGGCTTAGGATGGATAGGTATGCTAGGTTGAAAATAAAATAGAGATTTGAATTCTTTTTGAGCTATGTATTTTCACCATGTTACAGGCGTCATAGTACTGATTGATAACCATTTACCAAAAACTGATTGTTGTTGTGGTGCATTAGTTTGGTAATATTCAAGTTCTGTTAATAGACTAACAGTGGACTTTTCCATTTGCAGACTATATTGAATGACCAGCAGAGGGAGTGTTGCAGAAGAAAATTTCTGAGTTGCTGAGAGAAAAAAAAAATAACTTCAGCAGCCCTCTGTTTCATTTAACAATTTACATGGTGAGTCAAACTCTAAATTTATCATTTTGCTGGTCCTTAAAAAAAGTGCATAGCATGTGACGGCTCTCTGCTCCTTTTAGTGGCGTCTTCCGCATGAAAATTATTTATCAAGACTGAAGCCATATAAATGGCGCTAAGGGCATCATGATAGCTATTTCAAAGACGTTTACTGTCTACAAGGCTGACAATCATACTTTCATTACTTTTGCTAGTAATAGGTCATCGGATTAAATGAATGTCTTTGAGGCTGGAATGAGGTGTCCTATATTAGAGCAATTGACTTTCTCTCACATGGGGAGAAGCTATTTTAACCTTCCACCCTTCACACTGAAAGTGGGACTCTTATACTCAAGAAGGGTTGCTCTTTAGGATACTCTGTGTTCTTGTACCTCCAGCCCCCTTTCAAATGGGGAGCCCAGTGTCTTCAATGTTGAAGAGTGCTTTCCCATTACACCTCCTACTTGGCCTGCAGTCATAATTTCAGAGCGTTACCTAGTGCTGAATTCCTAATGCCTCCTTGTTCTGTGTAATTGTCACCCATGACGATTGGTCAAATGGTGCCCTGACATCATAAAGCTACAGCAGGATGTCATCTGACATGAGGGCCAGCAATAGGATACATTTATCAGGTTATTGAAATGGGTAGCAGGGTAGCCTGGGCTGCCAGCAGAAAGGCAAAGATGGCGAGATGAGCAAAAGAAGGGCATTATTTGAGACTTAATTTTTTGTTTGAAGGTGTCGGTGATCACAGTATTCTCAGGTTCTCTATAGGTTAACTGATAGGGATTTGCAGGAATGAAGATGTCCAAATCTGTGGTTCATAGTTTTTCTCATTACCACTAACTGTAGCATAAACCTTCCTCCATAAACTTATCAGATCCCTTAATGGTCATTGGTGTACTCTAACCTAACAGAATTGCAATGAGCAGGGTACGCTGTCACTTGGATAGCAATAAATATTTTTATCTACATTCTAATATAGATGCTAAAGTTGTATAAAGAGTGGTAGCAACGGAGGCTTAGGATGGAAAGGTATGCTAGGTTGAAAATAAAATAGAGATTTGAATTCTTTTTGAGCTATGTATTTTCACCATGTTACAGATGTCATAGTACTGATTGATAACCATTTACCAAAAACTGATTGTTGTTGTGGTGCATTAGTTTGGTAATATTCAAGTTCTGTTAATAGACTAACAGTGGACTTTTCCATTTGCAGACTATATTGAATGACCAGCAGAGGGAGTGTTGCAGAAGAAAATTTCTCAGAGTTGCTGAGAGAAAAAAAAAAAACTTCAGCAGCCCGCTGCTTCATTTAACAATTTACATGGCGAGTCAAACTCTAAATTTATCATTTTGCTGGTCCTTAAAAAAGGTGCATAGCATGTGACGGCTCTCTGCTCCTTTTAGTTGCGTCTTCCGCATGAAAATTATTTATCAAGACTGAAGCCATATAGATGGCGCTAAGGGCATCATGATAGCTATTCCAAGACGTTTACTGTCTACAAGGCTGACAATCATACTTTCATTACTTTTGCTAGTAATAGGTCATCGGATTAAATGAATGTCTTTGAGGCTGGAATGAGGTGTCCTATATTAGAGCAATTGTCTTTCTCTCACATGGGGAGAAGCTATTTTAACCTTCCACCCTTCACACTGAAAGTGGGACTCTTCTACTCAAGAAGGGTTGCTCTTTAGGATACTCTGTGTTCTTGTACCTCCAGCCCCCTTTCAAATGGGGAGCCCAGTGTCTTCAATGTTGAAGAGTGCTTTCCCATTACATCTCCTACTTGGCCTGCAGTCATAATTTCAGAGCGTTACCTAGTGCTGAATTCCTAATGCCTCCTTGTTCTGTGTAATTGTCACCCATGACGATTGGTCAAATGGTGCCCTGACATCATAAAGCTACAGCAGGATGTCATCTGACATGAGGGCCAGCAATAGGATACATTTATCAGGTTATTGAAATGGGTAGCAGGGTAGCCTGGGCTGCCAGCAGAAAGGCAAAGATGGCGAGACGAGCAAAAGAAGGGCATTATTTGAGACTTAATTTTTTGTTTGAAGGTGTCGGTGATCACAGTATTCTCAGGTTCTCTATAGGTTAACTGATAGGGATTTGCAGGAATGAAGATGTCCAAATCTGTGGTTCATAGTTTTTCTCATTACCACTAACTGTAGCATAAACCTTCCTCCATAAACTTATCAGATCCCTTAATGGTCATTGGTGTACTCTAACCTAACAGAATTGCAATGAGCAGGGTACGCTGTCACTTGGATAGCAATAAATATTTTTATCTACATTCTAATATAGATGCTTAAGTTGTATAAAGAGTGGTAGCAACGGAGGCTTAGGATGGAAAGGTATGCTAGGTTGAAAATAAAATAGAGATTTGAATTCTTTTTGAGCTATGTATTTTCACCATGTTACAGGCGTCATAGTACTGATTGATAACCATTTACCAAAAACTGATTGTTGTTGTGGTGCATTAGTTTGGTAATATTCAAGTTCTGTTAATAGACTAACAGTGGACTTTTCCATTTGCAGACTATATTGAATGACCAGCAGAGGGAGTGTTGCAGAAGAAAATTTCTCAGAGTTGCTGAGAGAAAAAAAAAAAACTTCAGCAGCCCTCTGCTTCATTTAACAATTTACATGGTGAGTCAAACTCTACATTTATCATTTTGCTGGTCCTTAAAAAAAGTGCATAGCATGTGACGGCTCTCTGCTCCTTTTAGTGGCGTCTTCCGCATGAAAATTATTTATCAAGACTGAAGCCATATAAATGGCGCTAAGGGCATCATGATAGCTATTTCAAAGACGTTTACTGTCTACAAGGCTGACAATCATACTTTCATTACTTTTGCTAGTAATAGGTCATCGGATTAAATGAATGTCTTTGAGGCTGGAATGAGGTGTCCTATATTAGAGCAATTGACTTTCTCTCACATGGGGAGAAGCTATTTTAACCTTCCACCCTTCACACTGAAAGTGGGACTCTTATACTCAAGAAGGGTTGCTCTTTAGGATACTCTGTGTTCTTGTACCTCCAGCCCCCTTTCAAATGGGGAGCCCAGTGTCTTCAATGTTGAAGAGTGCTTTCCCATTACACCTCCTACTTGGCCTGCAGTCATAATTTCAGAGCATTACCTAGTGCTGAATTCCTAATGCCTCCTTGTTCTGTGTAATTGTCACCCATGACGATTGGTCAAATGGTGCCCTGACATCATAAAGCTACAGCAGGATGTCATCTGACATGAGGGCCAGCAATAGGATACATTTATCAGGTTATTGAAATGGGTAGCAGGGTAGCCTGGGCTGCCAGCAGAAAGGCAAAGATGGCGAGACGAGCAAAAGAAGGGCATTATTTGAGACTTAATTTTTTGTTTGAAGGTGTCGGTGATCACAGTATTCTCAGGTTCTCTATAGGTTAACTGATAGGGATTTGCAGGAATGAAGATGTCCAAATCTGTGGTTCATAGTTTTTCTCATTACCACTAACTGTAGCATAAACCTTCCTCCATAAACTTATCAGATCCCTTAATGGTCATTGGTGTACTCTAACCTAACAGAATTGCAATGAGCAGGGTACGCTGTCACTTGGATAGCAATAAATATTTTTATCTACATTCTAATATAGATGCTTAAGTTGTATAAAGAGTGGTAGCAACGGAGGCTTAGGATGGAAAGGTATGCTAGGTTGAAAATAAAATAGAGATTTGAATTCTTTTTGAGCTATGTATTTTCACCATGTTACAGGCGTCATAGTACTGATTGATAACCATTTACCAAAAACTGATTGTTGTTGTGGTGCATTAGTTTGGTAATATTCAAGTTCTGTTAATAGACTAACAGTGGACTTTTCCATTTGCAGACTATATTGAATGACCAGCAGAGGGAGTGTTGCAGAAGAAAATTTCTGAGTTGCTGAGAGAAAAAAAAAATAACTTCAGCAGCCCTCTGTTTCATTTAACAATTTACATGGTGAGTCAAACTCTAAATTTATCATTTTGCTGGTCCTTAAAAAAAGTGCATAGCATGTGACGGCTCTCTGCTCCTTTTAGTGGCGTCTTCCGCATGAAAATTATTTATCAAGACTGAAGCCATATAAATGGCGCTAAGGGCATCATGATAGCTATTTCAAAGACGTTTACTGTCTACAAGGCTGACAATCATACTTTCATTACTTTTGCTAGTAATAGGTCATCGGATTAAATGAATGTCTTTGAGGCTGGAATGAGGTGTCCTATATTAGAGCAATTGACTTTCTCTCACATGGGGAGAAGCTATTTTAACCTTCCACCCTTCACACTGAAAGTGGGACTCTTATACTCAAGAAGGGTTGCTCTTTAGGATACTCTGTGTTCTTGTACCTCCAGCCCCCTTTCAAATGGGGAGCCCAGTGTCTTCAATGTTGAAGAGTGCTTTCCCATTACACCTCCTACTTGGCCTGCAGTCATAATTTCAGAGCGTTACCTAGTGCTGAATTCCTAATGCCTCCTTGTTCTGTGTAATTGTCACCCATGACGATTGGTCAAATGGTGCCCTGACATCATAAAGCTACAGCAGGATATCATCTGACATGAGGGCCAGCAATAGGATACATTTATCAGGTTATTGAAATGGGTAGCAGGGTAGCCTGGGCTGCCAGCAGAAAGGCAAAGATGGCGAGATGAGCAAAAGAAGGGCATTATTTGAGACTTAATTTTTTGTTTGAAGGTGTCGGTGATCACAGTATTCTCAGGTTCTCTATAGGTTAACTGATAGGGATTTGCAGGAATGAAGATGTCCAAATCTGTGGTTCATAGTTTTTCTCATTACCACTAACTGTAGCATAAACCTTCCTCCATAAACTTATCAGATCCCTTAATGGTCATTGGTGTACTCTAACCTAACAGAATTGCAATGAGCAGGGTACGCTGTCACTTGGATAGCAATAAATATTTTTATCTACATTCTAATATAGATGCTTAAGTTGTATAAAGAGTGGTAGCAACAGAGGCTTAGGATGGAAAGGTATGCTAGGTTGAAAATAAAATAGAGATTTGAATTCTTTTTGAGCTATGTATTTTCACCATGTTACAGGCGTCATAGTACTGATTGATAACCATTTACCAAAAACTGATTGTTGTTGTGGTGCATTAGTTTGGTAATATTCAAGTTCTGTTAATAGACTAACAGTGGACTTTTCCATTTGCAGACTATATTGAATGACCAGCAGAGGGAGTGTTGCAGAAGAAAATTTCTGAGTTGCTGAGAGAAAAAAAAAATAACTTCAGCAGCCCTCTGTTTCATTTAACAATTTACATGGTGAGTCAAACTCTACATTTATCATTTTGCTGGTCCTTAAAAAAAGTGCATAGCATGTGACGGCTCTCTGCTCCTTTTAGTGGCGTCTTCCGCATGAAAATTATTTATCAAGACTGAAGCCATATAAATGGCGCTAAGGGCATCATGATAGCTATTTCAAAGACGTTTACTGTCTACAAGGCTGACAATCATACTTTCATTACTTGTGCTAGTAATAGGTCATCGGATTAAATGAATGTCTTTGAGGCTGGATTGAGGTGTTCTATATTAAAGCAATTGACTTTCTCTCACATGGGGAGAAGCTATTTTAACCTTCCACCCTTCACACTGAAAGTGGGACTCTTATACTCAAGAAGGGTTGCTCTTTAGGATACTCTGTGTTCTTGTACCTCCAGCCCCCTTTCAAATGGGGAGCCCAGTGTCTTCAATGTTGAAGAGTGCTTTCCCATTACACCTCCTACTTGGCCTGCAGTCATAATTTCAGAGCGTTACCTAGTGCGGAATTCCTAATGTCTCCTTGTTCTGTGTAATTGTCACCAATGATGATTGGTCAAATGGTGCCCTGACATCATAAAGCTACAGCAGGATGTCATCTGACATGAGGGCCAGCAATAGGATACATTTATCAGGTTTTTGAAATGGGTAGCAGGGTAGCCTGGGCTGCCAGCAGAAAGGCAAAGATGGCGAGATGAGCAAAAGAAGGGCATTATTTGAGACTTAATTATTTGTTTGAAGGTGTCGGTGATCACAGTATTCTCAGGTTCTCTATAGGTTAACTGATAGGGATTTGCAGGAATGAAGATGTCCAAATCTGTGGTTCATAGTTTTTCTCATTACCACTAACTGTAGCATAAACCTTCCTCCATAAACTTATCAGATCCCTTAATGGTCATTGGTGTACTCTGACCTAACAGAATTGCAATGAGCAGGGTATGCTGTCACTTGGATAGCAATAAATATTTTTATCTACATTCTAATATAGATGCTAAAGTTGTATAAAGAGTGGCAGCAACGGAGGCTTAGGATGGAAAGGTATGCTAGGTTGAAAATAAAATAGAGATTTGAATTCTTTTTGAGCTATGTATTTTCACCATGTTACAGATGTCATAGTACTGATTGATAACCATTTACCAAAAACTGATTGTTGTTGTGGTGCATTAGTTTGGTAATATTCAAGTTCTGTTAATAGACTAACAGTGGACTTTTCCATTTGCAGACTATATTGAATGACCAGCAGAGGGAGTGTTGCAGAAGAAAATTTCTCAGAGTTGCTGAGAGAAAAAAAAAAAACTTCAGCAGCCCTCTGCTTCATTTAACAATTTACATGGTGAGTCAAACTCTAAATTTATCATTTTGCTGGTCCTTAAAAAAGGTGCATAGCATGTGACGGCTCTCTGCTCCTTTTAGTTGCGTCTTCCGCATGAAAATTATTTATCAAGACTGAAGCCACATAGATGGCGCTAAGGGCATCATGATAGCTATTCCAAGACGTTTACTGTCTACAAGGCTGACAATCATACTTTCATTACTTTTGCTAGTAATAGGTCATCGGATTAAATGAATGTCTTTGAGGCTGGAATGAGGTGTCCTATATTAGAGCAATTGACTTTCTCTCACATGGGGAGAAGCTATTTTAACCTTCCACCCTTCACACTGAAAGTGGGACTCTTATTCTCAAGAAGGGTTGCTCTTTAGGATACTCTGTGTTCTTGTACCTCCAGCCCCCTTTCAAATGGGGAGCCCAGTGTCTTCAATGTTGAAGAGTGCTTTCCCATTACACCTCCTACTTGGCCTGCAGTCATAATTTCAGAGCGTTACCTAGTGCTGAATTCCTAATGCCTCCTTGTTCTGTGTAATTGTCACCCATGACGATTGGTCAAATGGTGCCCTGACATCATAAAGCTACAGCAGGATGTCATCTGACATGAGGGCCAGCAATAGGATACATTTATCAGGTTATTGAAATGGGTAGCAGGGTAGCCTGGGCTGCCAGCAGAAAGGCAAAGATGGCGAGACGAGCAAAAGAAGGGCATTATTTGAGACTTAATTTTTTGTTTGAAGGTGTCGGTGATCACAGTATTCTCAGGTTCTCTATAGGTTAACTGATAGGGATTTGCAGGAATGAAGATGTCCAAATCTGTGGTTCATAGTTTTTCTCTTTACCACTAACTGTAGCATAAACCTTCCTCCATAAACTTATCAGATCCCTTAATGGTCATTGGTGTACTCTAACCTAACAGAATTGCAATGAGCAGGGTACGCTGTCACTTGGATAGCAATAAATATTTTTATCTACATTCTAATATAGATGCTAAAGTTGTATAAAGAGTGGTAGCAATGGAGGCTTAGGATGGAAAGGTATGCTAGGTTGAAAATAAAATAGAGATTTGAATTCTTTTTGAGCTATGTATTTTCACCATGTTACAGGCGTCATAGTACTGATTGATAACCATTTACCAAAAACTGATTGTTGTTGTGGTGCATTAGTTTGGTAATATTCAAGTTCTGTTAATAGACTAACAGTGGACTTTTCCATTTGCAGACTATATTGAATGACCAGCAGAGGGAGTGTTGCAGAAGAAAATTTCTCAGAGTTGCTGAGAGAAAAAAAAAAACTTCAGCAGCCCTCTGCTTCATTTAACAATTTACATGGCGAGTCAAACTCTAAATTTATCATTTTGCTGGTCCTTAAAAAAGGTGCATAGCATGTGACGGCTCTCTGCTCCTTTTAGTTGCGTCTTCCGCATGAAAATTATTTATCAAGACTGAAGCCATATAGATGGCGCTAAGGGCATCATGATAGCTATTCCAAGACGTTTACTGTCTACAAGGCTGACAATCATACTTTCATTACTTTTGCTAGTAATAGGTCATCGGATTAAATGAATGTCTTTGAGGCTGGAATGAGGTGTCCTATATTAGAGCAATTGACTTTCTCTCACATGGGGAGAAGCTATTTTAACCTTCCACCCTTCACACTGAAAGTGGGACTCTTATTCTCAAGAAGGGTTGCTCTTTAGGATACTCTGTGTTCTTGTACCTCCAGCCCCCTTTCAAATGGGGGAGCCCAGTGTCTTCAATGTTGAAGAGTGCTTTCCCATTACACCTCCTACTTGGCCTGCAGTCATAATTTCAGAGCGTTACCTAGTGCGGAATTCCTAATGTCTCCTTGTTCTGTGTAATTGTCACCCATGATGATTGGTCAAATGGTGCCCTGACATCATAAAGCTACAGCAGGATGTCATCTGACATGAGGGCCAGCAATAGGATACATTTATCAGGTTTTTGAAATGGGTAGCAGGGTAGCCTGGGCTGCCAGCAGAAAGGCAAAGATGGCGAGATGAGCAAAAGAAGGGCATTATTTGAGACTTAATTATTTGTTTGAAGGTGTCGGTGATCACAGTATTCTCAGGTTCTCTATAGGTTAACTGATAGGGATTTGCAGGAATGAAGATGTCCAAATCTGTGGTTCATAGTTTTTCTCATTACCACTAACTGTAGCATAAACCTTCCTCCATAAACTTATCAGATCCCTTAATGGTCATTGGTGTACTCTGACCTAACAGAATTGCAATGAGCAGGGTATGCTGTCACTTGGATAGCAATAAATATTTTTATCTACATTCTAATATAGATGCTAAAGTTGTATAAAGAGTGGCAGCAACGGAGGCTTAGGATGGAAAGGTATGCTAGGTTGAAAATAAAATAGAGATTTGAATTCTTTTTGAGCTATGTATTTTCACCATGTTACAGATGTCATAGTACTGATTGATAACCATTTACCAAAAACTGATTGTTGTTGTGGTGCATTAGTTTGGTAATATTCAAGTTCTGTTAATAGACTAACAGTGGACTTTTCCATTTGCAGACTATATTGAATGACCAGCAGAGGGAGTGTTGCAGAAGAAAATTTCTCAGAGTTGCTGAGAGAAAAAAAAAAAACTTCAGCAGCCCTCTGCTTCATTTAACAATTTACATGGTGAGTCAAACTCTAAATTTATCATTTTGCTGGTCCTTAAAAAAGGTGCATAGCATGTGACGGCTCTCTGCTCCTTTTAGTTGCGTCTTCCGCATGAAAATTATTTATCAAGACTGAAGCCACATAGATGGCGCTAAGGGCATCATGATAGCTATTCCAAGACGTTTACTGTCTACAAGGCTGACAATCATACTTTCATTACTTTTGCTAGTAATAGGTCATCGGATTAAATGAATGTCTTTGAGGCTGGAATGAGGTGTCCTATATTAGAGCAATTGACTTTCTCTCACATGGGGAGAAGCTATTTTAACCTTCCACCCTTCACACTGAAAGTGGGACTCTTATTCTCAAGAAGGGTTGCTCTTTAGGATACTCTGTGTTCTTGTACCTCCAGCCCCCTTTCAAATGGGGAGCCCAGTGTCTTCAATGTTGAAGAGTGCTTTCCCATTACACCTCCTACTTGGCCTGCAGTCATAATTTCAGAGCGTTACCTAGTGCTGAATTCCTAATGCCTCCTTGTTCTGTGTAATTGTCACCCATGACGATTGGTCAAATGGTGCCCTGACATCATAAAGCTACAGCAGGATGTCATCTGACATGAGGGCCAGCAATAGGATACATTTATCAGGTTATTGAAATGGGTAGCAGGGTAGCCTGGGCTGCCAGCAGAAAGGCAAAGATGGCGAGACGAGCAAAAGAAGGGCATTATTTGAGACTTAATTTTTTGTTTGAAGGTGTCGGTGATCACAGTATTCTCAGGTTCTCTATAGGTTAACTGATAGGGATTTGCAGGAATGAAGATGTCCAAATCTGTGGTTCATAGTTTTTCTCTTTACCACTAACTGTAGCATAAACCTTCCTCCATAAACTTATCAGATCCCTTAATGGTCATTGGTGTACTCTAACCTAACAGAATTGCAATGAGCAGGGTACGCTGTCACTTGGATAGCAATAAATATTTTTATCTACATTCTAATATAGATGCTAAAGTTGTATAAAGAGTGGTAGCAATGGAGGCTTAGGATGGAAAGGTATGCTAGGTTGAAAATAAAATAGAGATTTGAATTCTTTTTGAGCTATGTATTTTCACCATGTTACAGGCGTCATAGTACTGATTGATAACCATTTACCAAAAACTGATTGTTGTTGTGGTGCATTAGTTTGGTAATATTCAAGTTCTGTTAATAGACTAACAGTGGACTTTTCCATTTGCAGACTATATTGAATGACCAGCAGAGGGAGTGTTGCAGAAGAAAATTTCTCAGAGTTGCTGAGAGAAAAAAAAAAACTTCAGCAGCCCTCTGCTTCATTTAACAATTTACATGGCGAGTCAAACTCTAAATTTATCATTTTGCTGGTCCTTAAAAAAGGTGCATAGCATGTGACGGCTCTCTGCTCCTTTTAGTTGCGTCTTCCGCATGAAAATTATTTATCAAGACTGAAGCCATATAGATGGCGCTAAGGGCATCATGATAGCTATTCCAAGACGTTTACTGTCTACAAGGCTGACAATCATACTTTCATTACTTTTGCTAGTAATAGGTCATCGGATTAAATGAATGTCTTTGAGGCTGGAATGAGGTGTCCTATATTAGAGCAATTGACTTTCTCTCACATGGGGAGAAGCTATTTTAACCTTCCACCCTTCACACTGAAAGTGGGACTCTTATTCTCAAGAAGGGTTGCTCTTTAGGATACTCTGTGTTCTTGTACCTCCAGCCCCCTTTCAAATGGGGGAGCCCAGTGTCTTCAATGTTGAAGAGTGCTTTCCCATTACACCTCCTACTTGGCCTGCAGTCATAATTTCAGAGCGTTACCTAGTGCGGAATTCCTAATGTCTCCTTGTTCTGTGTAATTGTCACCCATGATGATTGGTCAAATGGTGCCCTGACATCATAAAGCTACAGCAGGATGTCATCTGACATGAGGGCCAGCAATAGGATACATTTATCAGGTTTTTGAAATGGGTAGCAGGGTAGCCTGGGCTGCCAGCAGAAAGGCAAAGATGGCGAGATGAGCAAAAGAAGGGCATTATTTGAGACTTAATTATTTGTTTGAAGGTGTCGGTGATCACAGTATTCTCAGGTTCTCTATAGGTTAACTGATAGGGATTTGCAGGAATGAAGATGTCCAAATCTGTGGTTCATAGTTTTTCTCATTACCACTAACTGTAGCATAAACCTTCCTCCATAAACTTATCAGATCCCTTAATGGTCATTGGTGTACTCTGACCTAACAGAATTGCAATGAGCAGGGTATGCTGTCACTTGGATAGCAATAAATATTTTTATCTACATTCTAATATAGATGCTAAAGTTGTATAAAGAGTGGCAGCAACGGAGGCTTAGGATGGAAAGGTATGCTAGGTTGAAAATAAAATAGAGATTTGAATTCTTTTTGAGCTATGTATTTTCACCATGTTACAGGCGTCATAGTACTGATTGATAACCATTTACCAAAAACTGATTGTTGTTGTGGTGCATTAGTTTGGTAATATTCAAGTTCTGTTAATAGACTAACAGTGGACTTTTCCATTTGCAGATTATATTGAATGACCAGCAGAGGGAGTGTTGCAGAAGAAAATTTCTGAGTTGCTGAGAGAAAAAAAAATAACTTCAGCAGCCCTCTGTTTCATTTAACAATTTACATGGTGAGTCAAACTCTACATTTATCATTTTGCTGGTCCTTAAAAAAAGTGCATAGCATGTGACGGCTCTCTGCTCCTTTTAGTGGCGTCTTCCGCATGAAAATTATTTATCAAGACTGAAGCCATATAAATGGCGCTAAGGGCATCATGATAGCTATTTCAAAGACGTTTACTGTCTACAAGGCTGACAATCATACTTTCATTACTTTTGCTAGTAATAGGTCATCGGATTAAATGAATGTCTTTGAGGCTGGAATGAGGTGTCCTATATTAGAGCAATTGACTTTCTCTCACATGGGGAGAAGCTATTTTAACCTTCCACCCTTCACACTGAAAGTGGGACTCTTATACTCAAGAAGGGTTGCTCTTTAGGATACTCTGTGTTCTTGTACCTCCAGCCCCCTTTCAAATGGGGAGCCCAGTGTCTTCAATGTTGAAGAGTCCTTTCCCATTACACCTCCTACTTGGCCTGCAGTCATAATTTCAGAGCGTTACCTAGTGCGGAACTCCTAATGTCTCCTTGTTCTGTGTAATTGTCACCCATGATGATTGGTCAAATGGTGCCCTGACATCATAAAGCTACAGCAGGATGTCATCTGACATGAGGGCCAGCAATAGGATACATTTATCAGGTTATTGAAATGGGTAGCAGGGTAGCCTGGGCTGCCAGCAGAAAGGCAAAGATGGCGAGACGAGCAAAAGAAGGGCATTATTTGAGACTTAATTTTTTGTTTGAAGGTGTCGGTGATCACAGTATTCTCAGGTTCTCTATAGGTTAACTGATAGGGATTTGCAGGAATGAAGATGTCCAAATCTGTGGTTCATAGTTTTTCTCATTACCACTAACTGTAGCATAAACCTTCCTCCATAAACTTATCAGATCCCTTAATGGTCATTGGTGTACTCTAACCTAACAGAATTGCAATGAGCAGGGTACGCTGTCACTTGGATAGCAATAAATATTTTTATCTACATTCTAATATAGATGCTTAAGTTGTATAAAGAGTGGTAGCAACAGAGGCTTAGGATGGAAAGGTATGCTAGGTTGAAAATAAAATAGAGATTTGAATTCTTTTTGAGCTATGTATTTTCACCATGTTACAGGCGTCATAGTACTGATTGATAACCATTTACCAAAAACTGATTGTTGTTGTGGTGCATTAGTTTGGTAATATTCAAGTTCTGTTAATAGACTAACAGTGGACTTTTCCATTTGCAGACTATATTGAATGACCAGCAGAGGGAGTGTTGCAGAAGAAAATTTCTGAGTTGCTGAGAGAAAAAAAAAATAACTTCAGCAGCCCTCTGTTTCATTTAACAATTTACATGGTGAGTCAAACTCTAAATTTATCATTTTGCTGGTCCTTAAAAAAGTGCATAGCATGTGACGGCTCTCTGCTCCTTTTAGTGGCGTCTTCCGCATGAAAATTATTTATCAAGACTGAAGCCATATAAATGGCGCTAAGGGCATCATGATAGCTATTTCAAAGACGTTTACTGTCTACAAGGCTGACAATCATACTTTCATTACTTTTGCTAGTAATAGGTCATCGGATTAAATGAATGTCTTTGAGGCTGGAATGAGGTGTCCTATATTAGAGCAATTGACTTTCTCTCACATGGGGAGAAGCTATTTTAACCTTCCACCCTTCACACTGAAAGTGGGACTCTTATACTCAAGAAGGGTTGCTCTTTAGGATACTCTGTGTTCTTGTACCTCCAGCCCCCTTTCAAATGGGGAGCCCAGTGTCTTCAATGTTGAAGAGTCCTTTCCCATTACACCTCCTACTTGGCCTGCAGTCATAATTTCAGAGCGTTACCTAGTGCGGAACTCCTAATGTCTCCTTGTTCTGTGTAATTGTCACCCATGATGATTGGTCAAATGGTGCCCTGACATCATAAAGCTACAGCAGGATGTCATCTGACATGAGGGCCAGCAATAGGATACATTTATCAGGTTATTGAAATGGGTAGCAGGGTAGCCTGGGCTGCCAGCAGAAAGGCAAAGATGGCGAGACGAGCAAAAGAAGGGCATTATTTGAGACTTAATTTTTTGTTTGAAGGTGTCGGTGATCACAGTATTCTCAGGTTCTCTATAGGTTAACTGATAGGGATTTGCAGGAATGAAGATGTCCAAATCTGTGGTTCATAGTTTTTCTCATTACCACTAACTGTAGCATAAACCTTCCTCCATAAACTTATCAGATCCCTTAATGGTCATTGGTGTACTCTAACCTAACAGAATTGCAATGAGCAGGGTACGCTGTCACTTGGATAGCAATAAATATTTTTATCTACATTCTAATATAGATGCTAAAGTTGTATAAAGAGTGGTAGCAACGGAGGCTTAGGATGGAAAGGTATGCTAGGTTGAAAATAAAATAGAGATTTGAATTCTTTTTGAGCTATGTATTTTCACCATGTTACAGATGTCATAGTACTGATTGATAACCATTTACCAAAAACTGATTGTTGTTGTGGTGCATTAGTTTGGTAATATTCAAGTTCTGTTAATAGACTAACAGTGGACTTTTCCATTTGCAGACTATATTGAATGACCAGCAGAGGGAGTGTTGCAGAAGAAAATTTCTCAGAGTTGCTGAGAGAAAAAAAAAAAACTTCAGCAGCCCTCTGCTTCATTTAACAATTTACATGGCGAGTCAAACTCTAAATTTATCATTTTGCTGGTCCTTAAAAAAGGTGCATAGCATGTGACGGCTCTCTGCTCCTTTTAGTTGCGTCTTCCGCATGAAAATTATTTATCAAGACTGAAGCCATATAGATGGCGCTAAGGGCATCATGATAGCTATTCCAAGACGTTTACTGTCTACAAGGCTGACAATCATACTTTCATTACTTTTGCTAGTAATAGGTCATCGGATTAAATGAATGTCTTTGAGGCTGGAATGAGGTGTCCTATATTAGAGCAATTGACTTTCTCTCACATGGGGAGAAGCTATTTTAACCTTCCACCCTTCACACTGAAAGTGGGACTCTTATACTCAAGAAGGGTTGCTCTTTAGGATACTCTGTGTTCTTGTACCTCCAGCCCCCTTTCAAATGGGGAGCCCAGTGTCTTCAATGTTGAAGAGTGCTTTCCCATTACACCTCCTACTTGGCCTGCAGTCATAATTTCAGAGCGTTACCTAGTGCTGAATTCCTAATGCCTCCTTGTTCTGTGTAATTGTCACCCATGACGATTGGTCAAATGGTGCCCTGACATCATAAAGCTACAGCAGGATGTCATCTGACATGAGGGCCAGCAATAGGATACATTTATCAGGTTATTGAAATGGGTAGCAGGGTAGCCTGGGCTGCCAGCAGAAAGGCAAAGATGGCGAGACGAGCAAAAGAAGGGCATTATTTGAGACTTAATTTTTTGTTTGAAGGTGTCGGTGATCACAGTATTCTCAGGTTCTCTATAGGTTAACTGATAGGGATTTGCAGGAATGAAGATGTCCAAATCTGTGGTTCATAGTTTTTCTCTTTACCACTAACTGTAGCATAAACCTTCCTCCATAAACTTATCAGATCCCTTAATGGTCATTGGTGTACTCTAACCTAACAGAATTGCAATGAGCAGGGTACGCTGTCACTTGGATAGCAATAAATATTTTTATCTACATTCTAATATAGATGCTTAAGTTGTATAAAGAGTGGTAGCAACGGAGGCTTAGGATGGAAAGGTATGCTAGGTTGAAAATAAAATAGAGATTTGAATTCTTTTTGAGCTATGTATTTTCACCATGTTACAGGCGTCATAGTACTGATTGATAACCATTTACCAAAAACTGATTGTTGTTGTGGTGCATTAGTTTGGTAATATTCAAGTTCTGTTAATAGACTAACAGTGGACTTTTCCATTTGCAGACTATATTGAATGACCAGCAGAGGGAGTGTTGCAGAAGAAAATTTCTGAGTTGCTGAGAGAAAAAAAAAATAACTTCAGCAGCCCTCTGTTTCATTTAACAATTTACATGGTGAGTCAAACTCTAAATTTATCATTTTGCTGGTCCTTAAAAAAAGTGCATAGCATGTGACGGCTCTCTGCTCCTTTTAGTGGCGTCTTCCGCATGAAAATTATTTATCAAGACTGAAGCCATATAAATGGCGCTAAGGGCATCATGATAGCTATTTCAAAGATGTTTACTGTCTACAAGGCTGACAATCATACTTTCATTACTTTTGCTAGTAATAGGTCATCGGATTAAATGAATGTCTTTGAGGCTGGAATGAGGTGTCCTATATTAGAGCAATTGACTTTCTCTCACATGGGGAGAAGCTATTTTAACCTTCCACCCTTCACACTGAAAGTGGGACTCTTATACTCAAGAAGGGTTGCTCTTTAGGATACTCTGTGTTCTTGTACCTCCAGCCCCCTTTCAAATGGGGAGCCCAGTGTCTTCAATGTTGAAGAGTGCTTTCCCATTACACCTCCTACTTGGCCTGCAGTCATAATTTCAGAGCGTTACCTAGTGCTGAATTCCTAATGCCTCCTTGTTCTGTGTAATTGTCACCCATGACGATTGCTCAAATGGTGCCCTGACATCATAAAGCTACAGCAGGATGTCATCTGACATGAGGGCCAGCAATAGGATACATTTATCAGGTTATTGAAATGGGTAGCAGGGTAGCCTGGGCTGCCAGCAGAAAGGCAAAGATGGCGAGATGAGCAAAAGAAGGGCATTATTTGAGACTTAATTTTTTGTTTGAAGGTGTCGGTGATCACAGTATTCTCAGGTTCTCTATAGGTTAACTGATAGGGATTTGCAGGAATGAAGATGTCCAAATCTGTGGTTCATAGTTTTTCTCATTACCACTAACTGTAGCATAAACCTTCCTCCATAAACTTATCAGATCCCTTAATGGTCATTGGTGTACTCTAACCTAACAGAATTGCAATGAGCAGGGTACGCTGTCACTTGGATAGCAATAAATATTTTTATCTACATTCTAATATAGATGCTAAAGTTGTATAAAGAGTGGTAGCAACGGAGGCTTAGGATGGAAAGGTATGCTAGGTTGAAAATAAAATAGAGATTTGAATTCTTTTTGAGCTATGTATTTTCACCATGTTACAGACGTCATAGTACTGATTGATAACCATTTACCAAAAACTGATTGTTGTTGTGGTGCATTAGTTTGGTAATATTCAAGTTCTGTTAATAGACTAACAGTGGACTTTTCCATTTGCAGACTATATTGAATGACCAGCAGAGGGAGTGTTGCAGAAGAAAATTTCTGAGTTGCTGAGAGAAAAAAAAAATAAATTCAGCAGCCCTCTGTTTCATTTAACAATTTACATGGTGAGTCAAACTCTACATTTATCATTTTGCTGGTCCTTAAAAAAAGTGCATAGCATGTGACGGCTCTCTGCTCCTTTTAGTGGCGTCTTCCGCATGAAAATTATTTATCAAGACTGAAGCCATATAAATGGCGCTAAGGGCATCATGATAGCTATTTCAAAGACGTTTACTGTCTACAAGGCTGACAATCATACTTTCATTACTTGTGCTAGTAATAGGTCATCGGATTAAATGAATGTCTTTGAGGCTGGATTGAGGTGTTCTATATTAGAGCAATTGACTTTCTCTCACATGGGGAGAAGCTATTTTAACCTTCCACCCTTCACACTGAAAGTGGGACTCTTATACTCAAGAAGGGTTGCTCTTTAGGATACTCTGTGTTCTTGTACCTCCAGCCCCCTTTCAAATGGGGAGCCCAGTGTCTTCAATGTTGAAGAGTGCTTTCCCATTACACCTCCTACTTGGCCTGCAGTCATAATTTCAGAGCGTTACCTAGTGCGGAATTCGTAATGTCTCCTTGTTCTGTGTAATTGTCACCAATGATGATTGGTCAAATGGTGCCCTGACATCATAAAGCTACAGCAGGATGTCATCTGACATGAGGGCCAGCAATAGGATACATTTATCAGGTTTTTGAAATGGGTAGCAGGGTAGCCTGGGCTGCCAGCAGAAAGGCAAAGATGGCGAGATGAGCAAAAGAAGGGCATTATTTGAGACTTAATTATTTGTTTGAAGGTGTCGGTGATCACAGTATTCTCAGGTTCTCTATAGGTTAACTGATAGGGATTTGCAGGAATGAAGATGTCCAAATCTGTGGTTCATAGTTTTTCTCATTACCACTAACTGTAGCATAAACCTTCCTCCATAAACTTATCAGATCCCTTAATGGTCATTGGTGTACTCTGACCTAACAGAATTGCAATGAGCAGGGTATGCTGTCACTTGGATAGCAATAAATATTTTTATCTACATTCTAATATAGATGCTAAAGTTGTATAAAGAGTGGCAGCAACGGAGGCTTAGGATGGAAAGGTATGCTAGGTTGAAAATAAAATAGAGATTTGAATTCTTTTTGAGCTATGTATTTTCACCATGTTACAGGCGTCATAGTACTGATTGATAACCATTTACCAAAAACTGATTGTTGTTGTGGTGCATTAGTTTGGTAATATTCAAGTTCTGTTAATAGACTAACAGTGGACTTTTCCATTTGCAGATTATATTGAATGACCAGCAGAGGGAGTGTTGCAGAAGAAAATTTCTGAGTTGCTGAGAGAAAAAAAAATAACTTCAGCAGCCCTCTGTTTCATTTAACAATTTACATGGTGAGTCAAACTCTACATTTATCATTTTGCTGGTCCTTAAAAAAAGTGCATAGCATGTGACGGCTCTCTGCTCCTTTTAGTGGCGTCTTCCGCATGAAAATTATTTATCAAGACTGAAGCCATATAAATGGCGCTAAGGGCATCATGATAGCTATTTCAAAGACGTTTACTGTCTACAAGGCTGACAATCATACTTTCATTACTTTTGCTAGTAATAGGTCATCGGATTAAATGAATGTCTTTGAGGCTGGAATGAGGTGTCCTATATTAGAGCAATTGACTTTCTCTCACATGGGGAGAAGCTATTTTAACCTTCCACCCTTCACACTGAAAGTGGGACTCTTATACTCAAGAAGGGTTGCTCTTTAGGATACTCTGTGTTCTTGTACCTCCAGCCCCCTTTCAAATGGGGAGCCCAGTGTCTTCAATGTTGAAGAGTCCTTTCCCATTACACCTCCTACTTGGCCTGCAGTCATAATTTCAGAGCGTTACCTAGTGCGGAACTCCTAATGTCTCCTTGTTCTGTGTAATTGTCACCCATGATGATTGGTCAAATGGTGCCCTGACATCATAAAGCTACAGCAGGATGTCATCTGACATGAGGGCCAGCAATAGGATACATTTATCAGGTTATTGAAATGGGTAGCAGGGTAGCCTGGGCTGCCAGCAGAAAGGCAAAGATGGCGAGACGAGCAAAAGAAGGGCATTATTTGAGACTTAATTTTTTGTTTGAAGGTGTCGGTGATCACAGTATTCTCAGGTTCTCTATAGGTTAACTGATAGGGATTTGCAGGAATGAAGATGTCCAAATCTGTGGTTCATAGTTTTTCTCATTACCACTAACTGTAGCATAAACCTTCCTCCATAAACTTATCAGATCCCTTAATGGTCATTGGTGTACTCTAACCTAACAGAATTGCAATGAGCAGGGTACGCTGTCACTTGGATAGCAATAAATATTTTTATCTACATTCTAATATAGATGCTTAAGTTGTATAAAGAGTGGTAGCAACAGAGGCTTAGGATGGAAAGGTATGCTAGGTTGAAAATAAAATAGAGATTTGAATTCTTTTTGAGCTATGTATTTTCACCATGTTACAGGCGTCATAGTACTGATTGATAACCATTTACCAAAAACTGATTGTTGTTGTGGTGCATTAGTTTGGTAATATTCAAGTTCTGTTAATAGACTAACAGTGGACTTTTCCATTTGCAGACTATATTGAATGACCAGCAGAGGGAGTGTTGCAGAAGAAAATTTCTGAGTTGCTGAGAGAAAAAAAAAATAACTTCAGCAGCCCTCTGTTTCATTTAACAATTTACATGGTGAGTCAAACTCTAAATTTATCATTTTGCTGGTCCTTAAAAAAAGTGCATAGCATGTGACGGCTCTCTGCTCCTTTTAGTGGCGTCTTCCGCATGAAAATTATTTATCAAGACTGAAGCCATATAAATGGCGCTAAGGGCATCATGATAGCTATTTCAAAGACGTTTACTGTCTACAAGGCTGACAATCATACTTTCATTACTTTTGCTAGTAATAGGTCATCGGATTAAATGAATGTCTTTGAGGCTGGAATGAGGTGTCCTATATTAGAGCAATTGACTTTCTCTCACATGGGGAGAAGCTATTTTAACCTTCCACCCTTCACACTGAAAGTGGGACTCTTATACTCAAGAAGGGTTGCTCTTTAGGATACTCTGTGTTCTTGTACCTCCAGCCCCCTTTCAAATGGGGAGCCCAGTGTCTTCAATGTTGAAGAGTGCTTTCCCATTACACCTCCTACTTGGCCTGCAGTCATAATTTCAGAGCGTTACCTAGTGCTGAATTCCTAATGCCTCCTTGTTCTGTGTAATTGTCACCCATGACGATTGGTCAAATGGTGCCCTGACATCATAAAGCTACAGCAGGATGTCATCTGACATGAGGGCCAGCAATAGGATACATTTATCAGGTTATTGAAATGGGTAGCAGGGTAGCCTGGGCTGCCAGCAGAAAGGCAAAGATGGCGAGATGAGCAAAAGAAGGGCATTATTTGAGACTTAATTTTTTGTTTGAAGGTGTCGGTGATCACAGTATTCTCAGGTTCTCTATAGGTTAACTGATAGGGATTTGCAGGAATGAAGATGTCCAAATCTGTGGTTCATAGTTTTTCTCATTACCACTAACTGTAGCATAAACCTTCCTCCATAAACTTATCAGATCCCTTAATGGTCATTGGTGTACTCTAACCTAACAGAATTGCAATGAGCAGGGTACGCTGTCACTTGGATAGCAATAAATATTTTTATCTACATTCTAATATAGATGCTAAAGTTGTATAAAGAGTGGTAGCAACGGAGGCTTAGGATGGAAAGGTATGCTAGGTTGAAAATAAAATAGAGATTTGAATTATTTTTGAGCTATGTATTTTCACCATGTTACAGATGTCATAGTACTGATTGATAACCATTTACCAAAAACTGATTGTTGTTGTGGTGCATTAGTTTGGTAATATTCAAGTTCTGTTAATAGACTAACAGTGGACTTTTCCATTTGCAGACTATATTGAATGACCAGCAGAGGGAGTGTTGCAGAAGAAAATTTCTCAGAGTTGCTGAGAGAAAAAAAAAAAACTTCAGCAGCCCTCTGCTTCATTTAACAATTTACATGGTGAGTCAAACTCTACATTTATCATTTTGCTGGTCCTTAAAAAAAGTGCATAGCATGTGACGGCTCTCTGCTCCTTTTAGTGGCGTCTTCCGCATGAAAATTATTTATCAAGACTGAAGCCATATAAATGGCGCTAAGGGCATCATGATAGCTATTTCAAAGACGTTTACTGTCTACAAGGCTGACAATCATACTTTCATTACTTTTGCTAGTAATAGGTCATCGGATTAAATGAATGTCTTTGAGGCTGGAATGAGGTGTCCTATATTAGAGCAATTGACTTTCTCTCACATGGGGAGAAGCTATTTTAACCTTCCACCCTTCACACTGAAAGTGGGACTCTTATACTCAAGAAGGGTTGCTCTTTAGGATACTCTGTGTTCTTGTACCTCCAGCCCCCTTTCAAATGGGGAGCCCAGTGTCTTCAATGTTGAAGAGTCCTTTCCCATTACACCTCCTACTTGGCCTGCAGTCATAATTTCAGAGCGTTACCTAGTGCGGAACTCCTAATGTCTCCTTGTTCTGTGTAATTGTCACCCATGATGATTGGTCAAATGGTGCCCTGACATCATAAAGCTACAGCAGGATGTCATCTGACATGAGGGCCAGCAATAGGATACATTTATCAGGTTATTGAAATGGGTAGCAGGGTAGCCTGGGCTGCCAGCAGAAAGGCAAAGATGGCGAGACGAGCAAAAGAAGGGCATTATTTGAGACTTAATTTTTTGTTTGAAGGTGTCGGTGATCACAGTATTCTCAGGTTCTCTATAGGTTAACTGATAGGGATTTGCAGGAATGAAGATGTCCAAATCTGTGGTTCATAGTTTTTCTCATTACCACTAACTGTAGCATAAACCTTCCTCCATAAACTTATCAGATCCCTTAATGGTCATTGGTGTACTCTAACCTAACAGAATTGCAATGAGCAGGGTACGCTGTCACTTGGATAGCAATAAATATTTTTATCTACATTCTAATATAGATGCTAAAGTTGTATAAAGAGTGGTAGCAACGGAGGCTTAGGATGGAAAGGTATGCTAGGTTGAAAATAAAATAGAGATTTGAATTCTTTTTGAGCTATGTATTTTCACCATGTTACAGATGTCATAGTACTGATTGATAACCATTTACCAAAAACTGATTGTTGTTGTGGTGCATTAGTTTGGTAATATTCAAGTTCTGTTAATAGACTAACAGTGGACTTTTCCATTTGCAGACTATATTGAATGACCAGCAGAGGGAGTGTTGCAGAAGAAAATTTCTCAGAGTTGCTGAGAGAAAAAAAAAAAACTTCAGCAGCCCTCTGCTTCATTTAACAATTTACATGGCGAGTCAAACTCTAAATTTATCATTTTGCTGGTCCTTAAAAAAGGTGCATAGCATGTGACGGCTCTCTGCTCCTTTTAGTTGCGTCTTCCGCATGAAAATTATTTATCAAGACTGAAGCCATATAGATGGCGCTAAGGGCATCATGATAGCTATTCCAAGACGTTTACTGTCTACAAGGCTGACAATCATACTTTCATTACTTTTGCTAGTAATAGGTCATCGGATTAAATGAATGTCTTTGAGGCTGGAATGAGGTGTCCTATATTAGAGCAATTGACTTTCTCTCACATGGGGAGAAGCTATTTTAACCTTCCACCCTTCACACTGAAAGTGGGACTCTTATACTCAAGAAGGGTTGCTCTTTAGGATACTCTGTGTTCTTGTACCTCCAGCCCCCTTTCAAATGGGGAGCCCAGTGTCTTCAATGTTGAAGAGTGCTTTCCCATTACACCTCCTACTTGGCCTGCAGTCATAATTTCAGAGCGTTACCTAGTGCTGAATTCCTAATGCCTCCTTGTTCTGTGTAATTGTCACCCATGACGATTGGTCAAATGGTGCCCTGACATCATAAAGCTACAGCAGGATGTCATCTGACATGAGGGCCAGCAATAGGATACATTTATCAGGTTATTGAAATGGGTAGCAGGGTAGCCTGGGCTGCCAGCAGAAAGGCAAAGATGGCGAGACGAGCAAAAGAAGGGCATTATTTGAGACTTAATTTTTTGTTTGAAGGTGTCGGTGATCACAGTATTCTCAGGTTCTCTATAGGTTAACTGATAGGGATTTGCAGGAATGAAGATGTCCAAATCTGTGGTTCATAGTTTTTCTCATTACCACTAACTGTAGCATAAACCTTCCTCCATAAACTTATCAGATCCCTTAATGGTCATTGGTGTACTCTAACCTAACAGAATTGCAATGAGCAGGGTACGCTGTCACTTGGATAGCAATAAATATTTTTATCTACATTCTAATATAGATGCTTAAGTTGTATAAAGAGTGGTAGCAACGGAGGCTTAGGATGGAAAGGTATGCTAGGTTGAAAATAAAATAGAGATTTGAATTCTTTTTGAGCTATGTATTTTCACCATGTTACAGGCGTCATAGTACTGATTGATAACCATTTACCAAAAACTGATTGTTGTTGTGGTGCATTAGTTTGGTAATATTCAAGTTCTGTTAATAGACTAACAGTGGACTTTTCCATTTGCAGACTATATTGAATGACCAGCAGAGGGAGTGTTGCAGAAGAAAATTTCTGAGTTGCTGAGAGAAAAAAAAAATAACTTCAGCAGCCCTCTGTTTCATTTAACAATTTACATGGTGAGTCAAACTCTAAATTTATCATTTTGCTGGTCCTTAAAAAAAGTGCATAGCATGTGACGGCTCTCTGCTCCTTTTAGTGGCGTCTTCCGCATGAAAATTATTTATCAAGACTGAAGCCATATAAATGGCGCTAAGGGCATCATGATAGCTATTTCAAAGACGTTTACTGTCTACAAGGCTGACAATCATACTTTCATTACTTTTGCTAGTAATAGGTCATCGGATTAAATGAATGTCTTTGAGGCTGGAATGAGGTGTCCTATATTAGAGCAATTGACTTTCTCTCACATGGGGAGAAGCTATTTTAACCTTCCACCCTTCACACTGAAAGTGGGACTCTTATACTCAAGAAGGGTTGCTCTTTAGGATACTCTGTGTTCTTGTACCTCCAGCCCCCTTTCAAATGGGGAGCCCAGTGTCTTCAATGTTGAAGAGTGCTTTCCCATTACACCTCCTACTTGGCCTGCAGTCATAATTTCAGAGCGTTACCTAGTGCTGAATTCCTAATGCCTCCTTGTTCTGTGTAATTGTCACCCATGACGATTGGTCAAATGGTGCCCTGACATCATAAAGCTACAGCAGGATGTCATCTGACATGAGGGCCAGCAATAGGATACATTTATCAGGTTATTGAAATGGGTAGCAGGGTAGCCTGGGCTGCCAGCAGAAAGGCAAAGATGGCGAGATGAGCAAAAGAAGGGCATTATTTGAGACTTAATTTTTTGTTTGAAGGTGTCGGTGATCACAGTATTCTCAGGTTCTCTATAGGTTAACTGATAGGGATTTGCAGGAATGAAGATGTCCAAATCTGTGGTTCATAGTTTTTCTCATTACCACTAACTGTAGCATAAACCTTCCTCCATAAACTTATCAGATCCCTTAATGGTCATTGGTGTACTCTAACCTAACAGAATTGCAATGAGCAGGGTACGCTGTCACTTGGATAGCAATAAATATTTTTATCTACATTCTAATATAGATGCTAAAGTTGTATAAAGACTGGTAGCAACGGAGGCTTAGGATGGAAAGGTATGCTAGGTTGAAAATAAAATAGAGATTTGAATTCTTTTTGAGCTATGTATTTTCACCATGTTACAGACGTCATAGTACTGATTGATAACCATTTACCAAAAACTGATTGTTGTTGTGGTGCATTAGTTTGGTAATATTCAAGTTCTGTTAATAGACTAACAGTGGACTTTTCCATTTGCAGACTATATTGAATGACCAGCAGAGGGAGTGTTGCAGAAGAAAATTTCTGAGTTGCTGAGAGAAAAAAAAAATAACTTCAGCAGCCCTCTGTTTCATTTAACAATTTACATGGTGAGTCAAACTCTACATTTATCATTTTGCTGGTCCTTAAAAAAAGTGCATAGCATGTGACGGCTCTCTGCTCCTTTTAGTGGCGTCTTCCGCATGAAAATTATTTATCAAGACTGAAGCCATATAAATGGCGCTAAGGGCATCATGATAGCTATTTCAAAGACGTTTACTGTCTACAAGGCTGACAATCATACTTTCATTACTTGTGCTAGTAATAGGTCATCGGATTAAATGAATGTCTTTGAGGCTGGATTGAGGTGTTCTATATTAGAGCAATTGACTTTCTCTCACATGGGGAGAAGCTATTTTAACCTTCCACCCTTCACACTGAAAGTGGGACTCTTATACTCAAGAAGGGTTGCTCTTTAGGATACTCTGTGTTCTTGTACCTCCAGCCCCCTTTCAAATGGGGAGCCCAGTGTCTTCAATGTTGAAGAGTGCTTTCCCATTACACCTCCTACTTGGCCTGCAGTCATAATTTCAGAGCGTTACCTAGTGCGGAATTCCTAATGTCTCCTTGTTCTGTGTAATTGTCACCAATGATGATTGGTCAAATGGTGCCCTGACATCATAAAGCTACAGCAGGATGTCATCTGACATGAGGGCCAGCAATAGGATACATTTATCAGGTTTTTGAAATGGGTAGCAGGGTAGCCTGGGCTGCCAGCAGAAAGGCAAAGATGGCGAGATGAGCAAAAGAAGGGCATTATTTGAGACTTAATTATTTGTTTGAAGGTGTCGGTGATCACAGTATTCTCAGGTTCTCTATAGGTTAACTGATAGGGATTTGCAGGAATGAAGATGTCCAAATCTGTGGTTCATAGTTTTTCTCATTACCACTAACTGTAGCATAAACCTTCCTCCATAAACTTATCAGATCCCTTAATGGTCATTGGTGTACTCTAACCTAACAGAATTGCAATGAGCAGGGTATGCTGTCACTTGGATAGCAATAAATATTTTTATCTACATTCTAATATAGATGCTAAAGTTGTATAAAGAGTGGCAGCAACGGAGGCTTAGGATGGAAAGGTATGCTAGGTTGAAAATAAAATAGAGATTTGAATTCTTTTTGAGCTATGTATTTTCACCATGTTACAGATGTCATAGTACTGATTGATAACCATTTACCAAAAACTGATTGTTGTTGTGGTGCATTAGTTTGGTAATATTCAAGTTCTGTTAATAGACTAACAGTGGACTTTTCCATTTGCAGACTATATTGAATGACCAGCAGAGGGAGTGTTGCAGAAGAAAATTTCTGAGTTGCTGAGAGAAAAAAAAAATAACTTCAGCAGCCCTCTGTTTCATTTAACAATTTACATGGTGAGTCAAACTCTAAATTTATCATTTTGCTGGTCCTTAAAAAAAGTGCATAGCATGTGACGGCTCTCTGCTCCTTTTAGTGGCGTCTTCCGCATGAAAATTATTTATCAAGACTGAAGCCATATAAATGGCGCTAAGGGCATCATGATAGCTATTTCAAAGACGTTTACTGTCTACAAGGCTGACAATCATACTTTCATTACTTTTGCTAGTAATAGGTCATCGGATTAAATGAATGTCTTTGAGGCTGGAATGAGGTGTCCTATATTAGAGCAATTGACTTTCTCTCACATGGGGAGAAGCTATTTTAACCTTCCACCCTTCACACTGAAAGTGGGACTCTTATACTCAAGAAGGGTTGCTCTTTAGGATACTCTGTGTTCTTGTACCTCCAGCCCCCTTTCAAATGGGGAGCCCAGTGTCTTCAATGTTGAAGAGTGCTTTCCCATTACACCTCCTACTTGGCCTGCAGTCATAATTTCAGAGCGTTACCTAGTGCTGAATTCCTAATGCCTCCTTGTTCTGTGTAATTGTCACCCATGACGATTGGTCAAATGGTGCCCTGACATCATAAAGCTACAGCAGGATGTCATCTGACATGAGGGCCAGCAATAGGATACATTTATCAGGTTATTGAAATGGGTAGCAGGGTAGCCTGGGCTGCCAGCAGAAAGGCAAAGATGGCGAGACGAGCAAAAGAAGGGCATTATTTGAGACTTAATTTTTTGTTTGAAGGTGTCGGTGATCACAGTATTCTCAGGTTCTCTATAGGTTAACTGATAGGGATTTGCAGGAATGAAGATGTCCAAATCTGTGGTTCATAGTTTTTCTCATTACCACTAACTGTAGCATAAACCTTCCTCCATAAACTTATCAGATCCCTTAATGGTCATTGGTGTACTCTAACCTAACAGAATTGCAATGAGCAGGGTACGCTGTCACTTGGATAGCAATAAATATTTTTATCTACATTCTAATATAGATGCTTAAGTTGTATAAAGAGTGGTAGCAACAGAGGCTTAGGATGGAAAGGTATGCTAGGTTGAAAATAAAATAGAGATTTGAATTCTTTTTGAGCTATGTATTTTCACCATGTTACAGGCGTCATAGTACTGATTGATAACCATTTACCAAAAACTGATTGTTGTTGTGGTGCATTAGTTTGGTAATATTCAAGTTCTGTTAATAGACTAACAGTGGACTTTTCCATTTGCAGACTATATTGAATGACCAGCAGAGGGAGTGTTGCAGAAGAAAATTTCTGAGTTGCTGAGAGAAAAAAAAAATAACTTCAGCAGCCCTCTGTTTCATTTAACAATTTACATGGTGAGTCAAACTCTAAATTTATCATTTTGCTGGTCCTTAAAAAAAGTGCATAGCATGTGACGGCTCTCTGCTCCTTTTAGTGGCGTCTTCCGCATGAAAATTATTTATCAAGACTGAAGCCATATAAATGGCGCTAAGGGCATCATGATAGCTATTTCAAAGACGTTTACTGTCTACAAGGCTGACAATCATACTTTCATTACTTTTGCTAGTAATAGGTCATCGGATTAAATGAATGTCTTTGAGGCTGGAATGAGGTGTCCTATATTAGAGCAATTGACTTTCTCTCACATGGGGAGAAGCTATTTTAACCTTCCACCCTTCACACTGAAAGTGGGACTCTTATACTCAAGAAGGGTTGCTCTTTAGGATACTCTGTGTTCTTGTACCTCCAGCCCCCTTTCAAATGGGGAGCCCAGTGTCTTCAATGTTGAAGAGTGCTTTCCCATTACACCTCCTACTTGGCCTGCAGTCATAATTTCAGAGCGTTACCTAGTGCGGAATTCCTAATGTCTCCTTGTTCTGTGTAATTGTCACCAATGATGATTGGTCAAATGGTGCCCTGACATCATAAAGCTACAGCAGGATGTCATCTGACATGAGGGCCAGCAATAGGATACATTTATCAGGTTTTTGAAATGGGTAGCAGGGTAGCCTGGGCTGCCAGCAGAAAGGCAAAGATGGCGAGATGAGCAAAAGAAGGGCATTATTTGAGACTTAATTATTTGTTTGAAGGTGTCGGTGATCACAGTATTCTCAGGTTCTCTATAGGTTAACTGATAGGGATTTGCAGGAATGAAGATGTCCAAATCTGTGGTTCATAGTTTTTCTCATTACCACTAACTGTAGCATAAACCTTCCTCCATAAACTTATCAGATCCCTTAATGGTCATTGGTGTACTCTGACCTAACAGAATTGCAATCAGCAGGGTATGCTGTCACTTGGATAGCAATAAATATTTTTATCTACATTCTAATATAGATGCTAAAGTTGTATAAAGAGTGGCAGCAACGGAGGCTTAGGATGGAAAGGTATGCTAGGTTGAAAATAAAATAGAGATTTGAATTCTTTTTGAGCTATGTATTTTCACCATGTTACAGGCGTCATAGTACTGATTGATAACCATTTACCAAAAACTGATTGTTGTTGTGGTGCATTAGTTTGGTAATATTCAAGTTCTGTTAATAGACTAACAGTGGACTTTTCCATTTGCAGATTATATTGAATGACCAGCAGAGGGAGTGTTGCAGAAGAAAATTTCTGAGTTGCTGAGAGAAAAAAAAATAACTTCAGCAGCCCTCTGTTTCATTTAACAATTTACATGGTGAGTCAAACTCTACATTTATCATTTTGCTGGTCCTTAAAAAAAGTGCATAGCATGTGACGGCTCTCTGCTCCTTTTAGTGGCGTCTTCCGCATGAAAATTATTTATCAAGACTGAAGCCATATAAATGGCGCTAAGGGCATCATGATAGCTATTTCAAAGACGTTTACTGTCTACAAGGCTGACAATCATACTTTCATTACTTTTGCTAGTAATAGGTCATCGGATTAAATGAATGTCTTTGAGGCTGGAATGAGGTGTCCTATATTAGAGCAATTGACTTTCTCTCACATGGGGAGAAGCTATTTTAACCTTCCACCCTTCACACTGAAAGTGGGACTCTTATACTCAAGAAGGGTTGCTCTTTAGGATACTCTGTGTTCTTGTACCTCCAGCCCCCTTTCAAATGGGGAGCCCAGTGTCTTCAATGTTGAAGAGTCCTTTCCCATTACACCTCCTACTTGGCCTGCAGTCATAATTTCAGAGCGTTACCTAGTGCGGAACTCCTAATGTCTCCTTGTTCTGTGTAATTGTCACCCATGATGATTGGTCAAATGGTGCCCTGACATCATAAAGCTACAGCAGGATGTCATCTGACATGAGGGCCAGCAATAGGATACATTTATCAGGTTATTGAAATGGGTAGCAGGGTAGCCTGGGCTGCCAGCAGAAAGGCAAAGATGGCGAGACGAGCAAAAGAAGGGCATTATTTGAGACTTAATTTTTTGTTTGAAGGTGTCGGTGATCACAGTATTCTCAGGTTCTCTATAGGTTAACTGATAGGGATTTGCAGGAATGAAGATGTCCAAATCTGTGGTTCATAGTTTTTCTCATTACCACTAACTGTAGCATAAACCTTCCTCCATAAACTTATCAGATCCCTTAATGGTCATTGGTGTACTCTAACCTAACAGAATTGCAATGAGCAGGGTACGCTGTCACTTGGATAGCAATAAATATTTTTATCTACATTCTAATATAGATGCTTAAGTTGTATAAAGAGTGGTAGCAACAGAGGCTTAGGATGGAAAGGTATGCTAGGTTGAAAATAAAATAGAGATTTGAATTCTTTTTGAGCTATGTATTTTCACCATGTTACAGGCGTCATAGTACTGATTGATAACCATTTACCAAAAACTGATTGTTGTTGTGGTGCATTAGTTTGGTAATATTCAAGTTCTGTTAATAGACTAACAGTGGACTTTTCCATTTGCAGACTATATTGAATGACCAGCAGAGGGAGTGTTGCAGAAGAAAATTTCTGAGTTGCTGAGAGAAAAAAAAAATAACTTCAGCAGCCCTCTGTTTCATTTAACAATTTACATGGTGAGTCAAACTCTAAATTTATCATTTTGCTGGTCCTTAAAAAAAGTGCATAGCATGTGACGGCTCTCTGCTCCTTTTAGTGGCGTCTTCCGCATGAAAATTATTTATCAAGACTGAAGCCATATAAATGGCGCTAAGGGCATCATGATAGCTATTTCAAAGACGTTTACTGTCTACAAGGCTGACAATCATACTTTCATTACTTTTGCTAGTAATAGGTCATCGGATTAAATGAATGTCTTTGAGGCTGGAATGAGGTGTCCTATATTAGAGCAATTGACTTTCTCTCACATGGGGAGAAGCTATTTTAACCTTCCACCCTTCACACTGAAAGTGGGACTCTTATACTCAAGAAGGGTTGCTCTTTAGGATACTCTGTGTTCTTGTACCTCCAGCCCCCTTTCAAATGGGGAGCCCAGTGTCTTCAATGTTGAAGAGTGCTTTCCCATTACACCTCCTACTTGGCCTGCAGTCATAATTTCAGAGCGTTACCTAGTGCTGAATTCCTAATGCCTCCTTGTTCTGTGTAATTGTCACCCATGA
This sequence comes from Lissotriton vulgaris, assembly GCF_964263255.1. Lineage (NCBI taxonomy): Eukaryota > Metazoa > Chordata > Amphibia > Caudata > Salamandridae > Lissotriton > Lissotriton vulgaris. Next base: position 660,669,891 of record NC_141698.1, on the reverse strand, counting down.
CGATTGGTCAAATGGTGCCCTGACATCATAAAGCTACAGCAGGATGTCATCTGACATGAGGGCCAGCAATAGGATACATTTATCAGGTTATTGAAATGGGTAGCAGGGTAGCCTGGGCTGCCAGCAGAAAGGCAAAGATGGCGAGATGAGCAAAAGAAGGGCATTATTTGAGACTTAATTTTTTGTTTGAAGGTGTCGGTGATCACAGTATTCTCAGGTTCTCTATAGGTTAACTGATAGGGATTTGCAGGAATGAAGATGTCCAAATCTGTGGTTCATAGTTTTTCTCATTACCACTAACTGTAGCATAAACCTTCCTCCATAAACTTATCAGATCCCTTAATGGTCATTGGTGTACTCTAACCTAACAGAATTGCAATGAGCAGGGTACGCTGTCACTTGGATAGCAATAAATATTTTTATCTACATTCTAATATAGATGCTAAAGTTGTATAAAGAGTGGTAGCAACGGAGGCTTAGGATGGAAAGGTATGCTAGGTTGAAAATAAAATAGAGATTTGAATTATTTTTGAGCTATGTATTTTCACCATGTTACAGATGTCATAGTACTGATTGATAACCATTTACCAAAAACTGATTGTTGTTGTGGTGCATTAGTTTGGTAATATTCAAGTTCTGTTAATAGACTAACAGTGGACTTTTCCATTTGCAGACTATATTGAATGACCAGCAGAGGGAGTGTTGCAGAAGAAAATTTCTCAGAGTTGCTGAGAGAAAAAAAAAAAACTTCAGCAGCCCTCTGCTTCATTTAACAATTTACATGGTGAGTCAAACTCTACATTTATCATTTTGCTGGTCCTTAAAAAAAGTGCATAGCATGTGACGGCTCTCTGCTCCTTTTAGTGGCGTCTTCCGCATGAAAATTATTTATCAAGACTGAAGCCATATAAATGGCGCTAAGGGCATCATGATAGCTATTTCAAAGACGTTTACTGTCTACAAGGCTGACAATCATACTTTCATTACTTTTGCTAGTAATAGGTCATCGGATTAAATGAATGTCTTTGAGGCTGGAATGAGGTGTCCTATATTAGAGCAATTGACTTTCTCTCACATGGGGAGAAGCTATTTTAACCTTCCACCCTTCACACTGAAAGTGGGACTCTTATACTCAAGAAGGGTTGCTCTTTAGGATACTCTGTGTTCTTGTACCTCCAGCCCCCTTTCAAATGGGGAGCCCAGTGTCTTCAATGTTGAAGAGTGCTTTCCCATTACACCTCCTACTTGGCCTGCAGTCATAATTTCAGAGCGTTACCTAGTGCTGAATTCCTAATGCCTCCTTGTTCTGTGTAATTGTCACCCATGACGATTGGTCAAATGGTGCCCTGACATCATAAAGCTACAGCAGGATGTCATCTGACATGAGGGCCAGCAATAGGATACATTTATCAGGTTATTGAAATGGGTAGCAGGGTAGCCTGGGCTGCCAGCAGAAAGGCAAAGATGGCGAGACGAGCAAAAGAAGGGCATTATTTGAGACTTAATTTTTTGTTTGAAGGTGTCGGTGATCACAGTATTCTCAGGTTCTCTATAGGTTAACTGATAGGGATTTGCAGGAATGAAGATGTCCAAATCTGTGGTTCATAGTTTTTCTCATTACCACTAACTGTAGCATAAACCTTCCTCCATAAACTTATCAGATCCCTTAATGGTCATTGGTGTACTCTAACCTAACAGAATTGCAATGAGCAGGGTACGCTGTCACTTGGATAGCAATAAATATTTTTATCTACATTCTAATATAGATGCTTAAGTTGTATAAAGAGTGGTAGCAACGGAGGCTTAGGATGGAAAGGTATGCTAGGTTGAAAATAAAATAGAGATTTGAATTCTTTTTGAGCTATGTATTTTCACCATGTTACAGGCGTCATAGTACTGATTGATAACCATTTACCAAAAACTGATTGTTGTTGTGGTGCATTAGTTTGGTAATATTCAAGTTCTGTTAATAGACTAACAGTGGACTTTTCCATTTGCAGACTATATTGAATGACCAGCAGAGGGAGTGTTGCAGAAGAAAATTTCTGAGTTGCTGAGAGAAAAAAAAAATAACTTCAGCAGCCCTCTGTTTCATTTAACAATTTACATGGTGAGTCAAACTCTACATTTATCATTTTGCTGGTCCTTAAAAAAAGTGCATAGCATGTGACGGCTCTCTGCTCCTTTTAGTGGCGTCTTCCGCATGAAAATTATTTATCAAGACTGAAGCCATATAAATGGCGCTAAGGGCATCATGATAGCTATTTCAAAGACGTTTACTGTCTACAAGGCTGACAATCATACTTTCATTACTTTTGCTAGTAATAGGTCATCGGATTAAATGAATGTCTTTGAGGCTGGAATGAGGTGTCCTATATTAGAGCAATTGACTTTCTCTCACATGGGGAGAAGCTATTTTAACCTTCCACCCTTCACACTGAAAGTGGGACTCTTATACTCAAGAAGGGTTGCTCTTTAGGATACTCTGTGTTCTTGTACCTCCAGCCCCCTTTCAAATGGGGAGCCCAGTGTCTTCAATGTTGAAGAGTCCTTTCCCATTACACCTCCTACTTGGCCTGCAGTCATAATTTCAGAGCGTTACCTAGTGCGGAACTCCTAATGTCTCCTTGTTCTGTGTAATTGTCACCCATGATGATTGGTCAAATGGTGCCCTGACATCATAAAGCTACAGCAGGATGTCATCTGACATGAGGGCCAGCAATAGGATACATTTATCAGGTTATTGAAATGGGTAGCAGGGTAGCCTGGGCTGCCAGCAGAAAGGCAAAGATGGCGAGACGAGCAAAAGAAGGGCATTATTTGAGACTTAATTTTTTGTTTGAAGGTGTCGGTGATCACAGTATTCTCAGGTTCTCTATAGGTTAACTGATAGGGATTTGCAGGAATGAAGATGTCCAAATCTGTGGTTCATAGTTTTTCTCATTACCACTAACTGTAGCATAAACCTTCCTCCATAAACTTATCAGATCCCTTAATGGTCATTGGTGTACTCTAACCTAACAGAATTGCAATGAGCAGGGTACGCTGTCACTTGGATAGCAATAAATATTTTTATCTACATTCTAATATAGATGCTTAAGTTGTATAAAGAGTGGTAGCAACAGAGGCTTAGGATGGAAAGGTATGCTAGGTTGAAAATAAAATAGAGATTTGAATTCTTTTTGAGCTATGTATTTTCACCATGTTACAGGCGTCATAGTACTGATTGATAACCATTTACCAAAAACTGATTGTTGTTGTGGTGCATTAGTTTGGTAATATTCAAGTTCTGTTAATAGACTAACAGTGGACTTTTCCATTTGCAGACTATATTGAATGACCAGCAGAGGGAGTGTTGCAGAAGAAAATTTCTGAGTTGCTGAGAGAAAAAAAAAATAACTTCAGCAGCCCTCTGTTTCATTTAACAATTTACATGGTGAGTCAAACTCTAAATTTATCATTTTGCTGGTCCTTAAAAAAAGTGCATAGCATGTGACGGCTCTCTGCTCCTTTTAGTGGCGTCTTCCGCATGAAAATTATTTATCAAGACTGAAGCCATATAAATGGCGCTAAGGGCATCATGATAGCTATTTCAAAGACGTTTACTGTCTACAAGGCTGACAATCATACTTTCATTACTTTTGCTAGTAATAGGTCATCGGATTAAATGAATGTCTTTGAGGCTGGAATGAGGTGTCCTATATTAGAGCAATTGACTTTCTCTCACATGGGGAGAAGCTATTTTAACCTTCCACCCTTCACACTGAAAGTGGGACTCTTATACTCAAGAAGGGTTGCTCTTTAGGATACTCTGTGTTCTTGTACCTCCAGCCCCCTTTCAAATGGGGAGCCCAGTGTCTTCAATGTTGAAGAGTGCTTTCCCATTACACCTCCTACTTGGCCTGCAGTCATAATTTCAGAGCGTTACCTAGTGCTGAATTCCTAATGCCTCCTTGTTCTGTGTAATTGTCACCCATGACGATTGGTCAAATGGTGCCCTGACATCATAAAGCTACAGCAGGATGTCATCTGACATGAGGGCCAGCAATAGGATACATTTATCAGGTTATTGAAATGGGTAGCAGGGTAGCCTGGGCTGCCAGCAGAAAGGCAAAGATGGCGAGATGAGCAAAAGAAGGGCATTATTTGAGACTTAATTTTTTGTTTGAAGGTGTCGGTGATCACAGTATTCTCAGGTTCTCTATAGGTTAACTGATAGGGATTTGCAGGAATGAAGATGTCCAAATCTGTGGTTCATAGTTTTTCTCATTACCACTAACTGTAGCATAAACCTTCCTCCATAAACTTATCAGATCCCTTAATGGTCATTGGTGTACTCTAACCTAACAGAATTGCAATGAGCAGGGTACGCTGTCACTTGGATAGCAATAAATATTTTTATCTACATTCTAATATAGATGCTAAAGTTGTATAAAGAGTGGTAGCAACGGAGGCTTAGGATGGAAAGGTATGCTAGGTTGAAAATAAAATAGAGATTTGAATTATTTTTGAGCTATGTATTTTCACCATGTTACAGATGTCATAGTACTGATTGATAACCATTTACCAAAAACTGATTGTTGTTGTGGTGCATTAGTTTGGTAATATTCAAGTTCTGTTAATAGACTAACAGTGGACTTTTCCATTTGCAGACTATATTGAATGACCAGCAGAGGGAGTGTTGCAGAAGAAAATTTCTCAGAGTTGCTGAGAGAAAAAAAAAAAACTTCAGCAGCCCTCTGCTTCATTTAACAATTTACATGGTGAGTCAAACTCTACATTTATCATTTTGCTGGTCCTTAAAAAAAGTGCATAGCATGTGACGGCTCTCTGCTCCTTTTAGTGGCGTCTTCCGCATGAAAATTATTTATCAAGACTGAAGCCATATAAATGGCGCTAAGGGCATCATGATAGCTATTTCAAAGACGTTTACTGTCTACAAGGCTGACAATCATACTTTCATTACTTTTGCTAGTAATAGGTCATCGGATTAAATGAATGTCTTTGAGGCTGGAATGAGGTGTCCTATATTAGAGCAATTGACTTTCTCTCACATGGGGAGAAGCTATTTTAACCTTCCACCCTTCACACTGAAAGTGGGACTCTTATACTCAAGAAGGGTTGCTCTTTAGGATACTCTGTGTTCTTGTACCTCCAGCCCCCTTTCAAATGGGGAGCCCAGTGTCTTCAATGTTGAAGAGTGCTTTCCCATTACACCTCCTACTTGGCCTGCAGTCATAATTTCAGAGCGTTACCTAGTGCTGAATTCCTAATGCCTCCTTGTTCTGTGTAATTGTCACCCATGACGATTGGTCAAATGGTGCCCTGACATCATAAAGCTACAGCAGGATGTCATCTGACATGAGGGCCAGCAATAGGATACATTTATCAGGTTATTGAAATGGGTAGCAGGGTAGCCTGGGCTGCCAGCAGAAAGGCAAAGATGGCGAGACGAGCAAAAGAAGGGCATTATTTGAGACTTAATTTTTTGTTTGAAGGTGTCGGTGATCACAGTATTCTCAGGTTCTCTATAGGTTAACTGATAGGGATTTGCAGGAATGAAGATGTCCAAATCTGTGGTTCATAGTTTTTCTCATTACCACTAACTGTAGCATAAACCTTCCTCCATAAACTTATCAGATCCCTTAATGGTCATTGGTGTACTCTAACCTAACAGAATTGCAATGAGCAGGGTACGCTGTCACTTGGATAGCAATAAATATTTTTATCTACATTCTAATATAGATGCTTAAGTTGTATAAAGAGTGGTAGCAACGGAGGCTTAGGATGGAAAGGTATGCTAGGTTGAAAATAAAATAGAGATTTGAATTCTTTTTGAGCTATGTATTTTCACCATGTTACAGGCGTCATAGTACTGATTGATAACCATTTACCAAAAACTGATTGTTGTTGTGGTGCATTAGTTTGGTAATATTCAAGTTCTGTTAATAGACTAACAGTGGACTTTTCCATTTGCAGACTATATTGAATGACCAGCAGAGGGAGTGTTGCAGAAGAAAATTTCTGAGTTGCTGAGAGAAAAAAAAAATAACTTCAGCAGCCCTCTGTTTCATTTAACAATTTACATGGTGAGTCAAACTCTAAATTTATCATTTTGCTGGTCCTTAAAAAAAGTGCATAGCATGTGACGGCTCTCTGCTCCTTTTAGTGGCGTCTTCCGCATGAAAATTATTTATCAAGACTGAAGCCATATAAATGGCGCTAAGGGCATCATGATAGCTATTTCAAAGACGTTTACTGTCTACAAGGCTGACAATCATACTTTCATTACTTTTGCTAGTAATAGGTCATCGGATTAAATGAATGTCTTTGAGGCTGGATTGAGGTGTTCTATATTAGAGCAATTGACTTTCTCTCACATGGGGAGAAGCTATTTTAACCTTCCACCCTTCACACTGAAAGTGGGACTCTTATACTCAAGAAGGGTTGCTCTTTAGGATACTCTGTGTTCTTGTACCTCCAGCCCCCTTTCAAATGGGGAGCCCAGTGTCTTCAATGTTGAAGAGTGCTTTCCCATTACACCTCCTACTTGGCCTGCAGTCATAATTTCAGAGCGTTACCTAGTGCTGAATTCCTAATGCCTCCTTGTTCTGTGTAATTGTCACCCATGACGATTGGTCAAATGGTGCCCTGACATCATAAAGCTACAGCAGGATGTCATCTGACATGAGGGCCAGCAATAGGATACATTTATCAGGTTATTGAAATGGGTAGCAGGGTAGCAGGGTAGCCTGGGCTGCCAGCAGAAAGGCAAAGATGGCGAGATGAGCAAAAGAAGGGCATTATTTGAGACTTAATTTTTTGTTTGAAGGTGTCGGTGATCACAGTATTCTCAGGTTCTCTATAGGTTAACTGATAGGGATTTGCAGGAATGAAGATGTCCAAATCTGTGGTTCATAGTTTTTCTCATTACCACTAACTGTAGCATAAACCTTCCTCCATAAACTTATCAGATCCCTTAATGGTCATTGGTGTACTCTAACCTAACAGAATTGCAATGAGCAGGGTACGCTGTCACTTGGATAGCAATAAATATTTTTATCTACATTCTAATATAGATGCTAAAGTTGTATAAAGAGTGGTAGCAACGGAGGCTTAGGATGGAAAGGTATGCTAGGTTGAAAATAAAATAGAGATTTGAATTCTTTTTGAGCTATGTATTTTCACCATGTTACAGATGTCATAGTACTGATTGATAACCATTTACCAAAAACTGATTGTTGTTGTGGTGCATTAGTTTGGTAATATTCAAGTTCTGTTAATAGACTAACAGTGGACTTTTCCATTTGCAGACTATATTGAATGACCAGCAGAGGGAGTGTTGCAGAAGAAAATTTCTCAGAGTTGCTGAGAGAAAAAAAAAAAACTTCAGCAGCCCTCTGCTTCATTTAACAATTTACATGGTGAGTCAAACTCTACATTTATCATTTTGCTGGTCCTTAAAAAAAGTGCATAGCATGTGACGGCTCTCTGCTCCTTTTAGTGGCGTCTTCCGCATGAAAATTATTTATCAAGACTGAAGCCATATAAATGGCGCTAAGGGCATCATGATAGCTATTTCAAAGACGTTTACTGTCTACAAGGCTGACAATCATACTTTCATTACTTTTGCTAGTAATAGGTCATCGGATTAAATGAATGTCTTTGAGGCTGGAATGAGGTGTCCTATATTAGAGCAATTGACTTTCTCTCACATGGGGAGAAGCTATTTTAACCTTCCACCCTTCACACTGAAAGTGGGACTCTTATACTCAAGAAGGGTTGCTCTTTAGGATACTCTGTGTTCTTGTACCTCCAGCCCCCTTTCAAATGGGGAGCCCAGTGTCTTCAATGTTGAAGAGTCCTTTCCCATTACACCTCCTACTTGGCCTGCAGTCATAATTTCAGAGCGTTACCTAGTGCGGAACTCCTAATGTCTCCTTGTTCTGTGTAATTGTCACCCATGATGATTGGTCAAATGGTGCCCTGACATCATAAAGCTACAGCAGGATGTCATCTGACATGAGGGCCAGCAATAGGATACATTTATCAGGTTATTGAAATGGGTAGCAGGGTAGCCTGGGCTGCCAGCAGAAAGGCAAAGATGGCGAGACGAGCAAAAGAAGGGCATTATTTGAGACTTAATTTTTTGTTTGAAGGTGTCGGTGATCACAGTATTCTCAGGTTCTCTATAGGTTAACTGATAGGGATTTGCAGGAATGAAGATGTCCAAATCTGTGGTTCATAGTTTTTCTCATTACCACTAACTGTAGCATAAACCTTCCTCCATAAACTTATCAGATCCCTTAATGGTCATTGGTGTACTCTAACCTAACAGAATTGCAATGAGCAGGGTACGCTGTCACTTGGATAGCAATAAATATTTTTATCTACATTCTAATATAGATGCTAAAGTTGTATAAAGAGTGGTAGCAACGGAGGCTTAGGATGGAAAGGTATGCTAGGTTGAAAATAAAATAGAGATTTGAATTCTTTTTGAGCTATGTATTTTCACCATGTTACAGATGTCATAGTACTGATTGATAACCATTTACCAAAAACTGATTGTTGTTGTGGTGCATTAGTTTGGTAATATTCAAGTTCTGTTAATAGACTAACAGTGGACTTTTCCATTTGCAGACTATATTGAATGACCAGCAGAGGGAGTGTTGCAGAAGAAAATTTCTGAGTTGCTGAGAGAAAAAAAAAATAACTTCAGCAGCCCTCTGTTTCATTTAACAATTTACATGGTGAGTCAAACTCTAAATTTATCATTTTGCTGGTCCTTAAAAAAAGTGCATAGCATGTGACGGCTCTCTGCTCCTTTTAGTGGCGTCTTCCGCATGAAAATTATTTATCAAGACTGAAGCCATATAAATGGCGCTAAGGGCATCATGATAGCTATTTCAAAGACGTTTACTGTCTACAAGGCTGACAATCATACTTTCATTACTTTTGCTAGTAATAGGTCATCGGATTAAATGAATGTCTTTGAGGCTGGAATGAGGTGTCCTATATTAGAGCAATTGACTTTCTCTCACATGGGGAGAAGCTATTTTAACCTTCCACCCTTCACACTGAAAGTGGGACTCTTATACTCAAGAAGGGTTGCTCTTTAGGATACTCTGTGTTCTTGTACCTCCAGCCCCCTTTCAAATGGGGAGCCCAGTGTCTTCAATGTTGAAGAGTGCTTTCCCATTACACCTCCTACTTGGCCTGCAGTCATAATTTCAGAGCGTTACCTAGTGCTGAATTCCTAATGCCTCCTTGTTCTGTGTAATTGTCACCCATGACGATTGGTCAAATGGTGCCCTGACATCATAAAGCTACAGCAGGATGTCATCTGACATGAGGGCCAGCAATAGGATACATTTATCAGGTTATTGAAATGGGTAGCAGGGTAGCCTGGGCTGCCAGCAGAAAGGCAAAGATGGCGAGATGAGCAAAAGAAGGGCATTATTTGAGACTTAATTTTTTGTTTGAAGGTGTCGGTGATCACAGTATTCTCAGGTTCTCTATAGGTTAACTGATAGGGATTTGCAGGAATGAAGATGTCCAAATCTGTGGTTCATAGTTTTTCTCATTACCACTAACTGTAGCATAAACCTTCCTCCATAAACTTATCAGATCCCTTAATGGTCATTGGTGTACTCTAACCTAACAGAATTGCAATGAGCAGGGTACGCTGTCACTTGGATAGCAATAAATATTTTTATCTACATTCTAATATAGATGCTAAAGTTGTATAAAGAGTGGTAGCAACGGAGGCTTAGGATGGAAAGGTATGCTAGGTTGAAAATAAAATAGAGATTTGAATTCTTTTTGAGCTATGTATTTTCACCATGTTACAGACGTCATAGTACTGATTGATAACCATTTACCAAAAACTGATTGTTGTTGTGGTGCATTAGTTTGGTAATATTCAAGTTCTGTTAATAGACTAACAGTGGACTTTTCCATTTGCAGACTATATTGAATGACCAGCAGAGGGAGTGTTGCAGAAGAAAATTTCTGAGTTGCTGAGAGAAAAAAAAAATAACTTCAGCAGCCCTCTGTTTCATTTAACAATTTACATGGTGAGTCAAACTCTACATTTATCATTTTGCTGGTCCTTAAAAAAAGTGCATAGCATGTGACGGCTCTCTGCTCCTTTTAGTGGCGTCTTCCGCATGAAAATTATTTATCAAGACTGAAGCCATATAAATGGCGCTAAGGGCATCATGATAGCTATTTCAAAGACGTTTACTGTCTACAAGGCTGACAATCATACTTTCATTACTTGTGCTAGTAATAGGTCATCGGATTAAATGAATGTCTTTGAGGCTGGATTGAGGTGTTCTATATTAGAGCAATTGACTTTCTCTCACATGGGGAGAAGCTATTTTAACCTTCCACCCTTCACACTGAAAGTGGGACTCTTATACTCAAGAAGGGTTGCTCTTTAGGATACTCTGTGTTCTTGTACCTCCAGCCCCCTTTCAAATGGGGAGCCCAGTGTCTTCAATGTTGAAGAGTGCTTTCCCATTACACCTCCTACTTGGCCTGCAGTCATAATTTCAGAGCGTTACCTAGTGCGGAACTCCTAATGTCTCCTTGTTCTGTGTAATTGTCACCCATGATGATTGGTCAAATGGTGCCCTGACATCATAAAGCTACAGCAGGATGTCATCTGACATGAGGGCCAGCAATAGGATACATTTATCAGGTTATTGAAATGGGTAGCAGGGTAGCAGGGTAGCCTGGGCTGCCAGCAGAAAGGCAAAGATGGCGAGATGAGCAAAAGAAGGGCATTATTTGAGACTTAATTTTTTGTTTGAAGGTGTCGGTGATCACAGTATTCTCAGGTTCTCTATAGGTTAACTGATAGGGATTTGCAGGAATGAAGATGTCCAAATCTGTGGTTCATAGTTTTTCTCATTACCACTAACTGTAGCATAAACCTTCCTCCATAAACTTATCAGATCCCTTAATGGTCATTGGTGTACTCTAACCTAACAGAATTGCAATGAGCAGGGTACGCTGTCACTTGGATAGCAATAAATATTTTTATCTACATTCTAATATAGATGCTAAAGTTGTATAAAGAGTGGTAGCAACGGAGGCTTAGGATGGAAAGGTATGCTAGGTTGAAAATAAAATAGAGATTTGAATTCTTTTTGAGCTATGTATTTTCACCATGTTACAGATGTCATAGTACTGATTGATAACCATTTACCAAAAACTGATTGTTGTTGTGGTGCATTAGTTTGGTAATATTCAAGTTCTGTTAATAGACTAACAGTGGACTTTTCCATTTGCAGACTATATTGAATGACCAGCAGAGGGAGTGTTGCAGAAGAAAATTTCTCAGAGTTGCTGAGAGAAAAAAAAAAAACTTCAGCAGCCCTCTGCTTCATTTAACAATTTACATGGTGAGTCAAACTCTACATTTATCATTTTGCTGGTCCTTAAAAAAAGTGCATAGCATGTGACGGCTCTCTGCTCCTTTTAGTGGCGTCTTCCGCATGAAAATTATTTATCAAGACTGAAGCCATATAAATGGCGCTAAGGGCATCATGATAGCTATTTCAAAGACGTTTACTGTCTACAAGGCTGACAATCATACTTTCATTACTTTTGCTAGTAATAGGTCATCGGATTAAATGAATGTCTTTGAGGCTGGAATGAGGTGTCCTATATTAGAGCAATTGACTTTCTCTCACATGGGGAGAAGCTATTTTAACCTTCCACCCTTCACACTGAAAGTGGGACTCTTATACTCAAGAAGGGTTGCTCTTTAGGATACTCTGTGTTCTTGTACCTCCAGCCCCCTTTCAAATGGGGAGCCCAGTGTCTTCAATGTTGAAGAGTCCTTTCCCATTACACCTCCTACTTGGCCTGCAGTCATAATTTCAGAGCGTTACCTAGTGCGGAACTCCTAATGTCTCCTTGTTCTGTGTAATTGTCACCCATGATGATTGGTCAAATGGTGCCCTGACATCATAAAGCTACAGCAGGATGTCATCTGACATGAGGGCCAGCAATAGGATACATTTATCAGGTTATTGAAATGGGTAGCAGGGTAGCCTGGGCTGCCAGCAGAAAGGCAAAGATGGCGAGACGAGCAAAAGAAGGGCATTATTTGAGACTTAATTTTTTGTTTGAAGGTGTCGGTGATCACAGTATTCTCAGGTTCTCTATAGGTTAACTGATAGGGATTTGCAGGAATGAAGATGTCCAAATCTGTGGTTCATAGTTTTTCTCATTACCACTAACTGTAGCATAAACCTTCCTCCATAAACTTATCAGATCCCTTAATGGTCATTGGTGTACTCTAACCTAACAGAATTGCAATGAGCAGGGTACGCTGTCACTTGGATAGCAATAAATATTTTTATCTACATTCTAATATAGATGCTAAAGTTGTATAAAGAGTGGTAGCAACGGAGGCTTAGGATGGAAAGGTATGCTAGGTTGAAAATAAAATAGAGATTTGAATTCTTTTTGAGCTATGTATTTTCACCATGTTACAGATGTCATAGTACTGATTGATAACCATTTACCAAAAACTGATTGTTGTTGTGGTGCATTAGTTTGGTAATATTCAAGTTCTGTTAATAGACTAACAGTGGACTTTTCCATTTGCAGACTATATTGAATGACCAGCAGAGGGAGTGTTGCAGAAGAAAATTTCTCAGAGTTGCTGAGAGAAAAAAAAAAAACTTCAGCAGCCCTCTGCTTCATTTAACAATTTACATGGCGAGTCAAACTCTAAATTTATCATTTTGCTGGTCCTTAAAAAAGGTGCATAGCATGTGACGGCTCTCTGCTCCTTTTAGTTGCGTCTTCCGCATGAAAATTATTTATCAAGACTGAAGCCATATAGATGGCGCTAAGGGCATCATGATAGCTATTCCAAGACGTTTACTGTCTACAAGGCTGACAATCATACTTTCATTACTTTTGCTAGTAATAGGTCATCGGATTAAATGAATGTCTTTGAGGCTGGAATGAGGTGTCCTATATTAGAGCAATTGACTTTCTCTCACATGGGGAGAAGCTATTTTAACCTTCCACCCTTCACACTGAAAGTGGGACTCTTATACTCAAGAAGGGTTGCTCTTTAGGATACTCTGTGTTCTTGTACCTCCAGCCCCCTTTCAAATGGGGAGCCCAGTGTCTTCAATGTTGAAGAGTGCTTTCCCATTACACCTCCTACTTGGCCTGCAGTCATAATTTCAGAGCGTTACCTAGTGCGGAACTCCTAATGTCTCCTTGTTCTGTGTAATTGTCACCCATGATGATTGGTCAAATGGTGCCCTGACATCATAAAGCTACAGCAGGATGTCATCTGACATGAGGGCCAGCAATAGGATACATTTATCAGGTTATTGAAATGGGTAGCAGGGTAGCAGGGTAGCCTGGGCTGCCAGCAGAAAGGCAAAGATGGCGAGATGAGCAAAAGAAGGGCATTATTTGAGACTTAATTTTTTGTTTGAAGGTGTCGGTGATCACAGTATTCTCAGGTTCTCTATAGGTTAACTGATAGGGATTTGCAGGAATGAAGATGTCCAAATCTGTGGTTCATAGTTTTTCTCATTACCACTAACTGTAGCATAAACCTTCCTCCATAAACTTATCAGATCCCTTAATGGTCATTGGTGTACTCTAACCTAACAGAATTGCAATGAGCAGGGTACGCTGTCACTTGGATAGCAATAAATATTTTTATCTACATTCTAATATAGATGCTAAAGTTGTATAAAGAGTGGTAGCAACGGAGGCTTAGGATGGAAAGGTATGCTAGGTTGAAAATAAAATAGAGATTTGAATTCTTTTTGAGCTATGTATTTTCACCATGTTACAGATGTCATAGTACTGATTGATAACCATTTACAAAAAACTGATTGTTGTTGTGGTGCATTAGTTTGGTAATATTCAAGTTCTGTTAATAGACTAACAGTGGACTTTTCCATTTGCAGACTATATTGAATGACCAGCAGAAGAAAATTTCTGAGTTGCTGAGAGAAAAAAAAAAAAACTTCAGCAGCCCTCTGCTTCATTTAACAATTTACATGGCGAGTCAAACTCTAAATTTATCATTTTGCTGGTCCTTAAAAAAGGTGCATAGCATGTGACGGCTCTCTGCTCCTTTAGGTGCGTCTTCCGCATGAAAATTATTTATCAAGACTGAAGCCATATAGATGGCGCTAAGGGCATCATGATAGCTATTCCAAGACGTTTACTGTCTACAAGGCTGACAATCATACTTTCATTACTTTTGCTAGTAATAGGTCATCGGATTAAATGAATGTCTTTGAGGCTGGAATGAGGTGTCCTATATTAGAGCAATTGACTTTCTCTCACATGGGGAGAAGCTATTTTAACCTTCCACCCTTCACACTGAAAGTGGGACTCTTATACTCAAGAAGGGTTGCTCTTTAGGATACTCTGTGTTCTTGTACCTCCAGCCCCCTTTCAAATGGGGAGCCCAGTGTCTTCAATGTTGAAGAGTGCTTTCCCATTACACCTCCTACTTGGCCTGCAGTCATAATTTCAGAGCGTTACCTAGTGCTGAATTCCTAATGCCTCCTTGTTCTGTGTAATTGTCACCCATGACGATTGGTCAAATGGTGCCCTGACATCATAAAGCTACAGCAGGATGTCATCTGACATGAGGGCCAGCAATAGGATACATTTATCAGGTTATTGAAATGGGTAGCAGGGTAGCCTGGGCTGCCAGCAGAAAGGCAAAGATGGCGAGACGAGCAAAAGAAGGGCATTATTTGAGACTTAATTTTTTGTTTGAAGGTGTCGGTGATCACAGTATTCTCAGGTTCTCTATAGGTTAACTGATAGGGATTTGCAGGAATGAAGATGTCCAAATCTGTGGTTCATAGTTTTTCTCATTACCACTAACTGTAGCATAAACCTTCCTCCATAAACTTATCAGATCCCTTAATGGTCATTGGTGTACTCTAACCTAACAGAATTGCAATGAGCAGGGTACGCTGTCACTTGGATAGTAATAAATATTTTTATCTACATTCTAATATAGATGCTAAAGTTGTATAAAGAGTGGTAGCAACGGAGGCTTAGGATGGAAAGGTATGCTAGGTTGAAAATAAAATAGAGATTTGAATTCTTTTTGAGCTATGTATTTTCACCATGTTACAGGCGTCATAGTACTGATTGATAACCATTTACCAAAAACTGATTGTTGTTGTGGTGCATTAGTTTGGTAATATTCAAGTTCTGTTAATAGACTAACAGTGGACTTTTCCATTTGCAGACTATATTGAATGACCAGCAGAGGGAGTGTTGCAGACGAAAATTTCTGAGTTGCTGAGAGAAAAAAAAAATAACTTCAGCAGCCCTCTGTTTCATTTAACAATTTACATGGTGAGTCAAACTCTAAATTTATCATTTTGCTGGTCCTTAAAAAAAGTGCATAGCATGTGACGGCTCTCTGCTCCTTTTAGTGGCGTCTTCCGCATGAAAATTATTTATCAAGACTGAAGCCATATAAATGGCGCTAAGGGCATCATGATAGCTATTTCAAAGACGTTTACTGTCTACAAGGCTGACAATCATACTTTCATTACTTGTGCTAGTAATAGGTCTTCGGATTAAATGAATGTCTTTGAGGCTGGATTGAGGTGTCCTATATTAGAGCAATTGACTTTCTCTCACATGGGGAGAAGCTATTTTAACCTTCCACCCTTCACACTGAAAGTGGGACTCTTATACTCAAGAAGGGTTGCTCTTTAGGATACTCTGTGTTCTTGTACCTCCAGCCCCCTTTCAAATGGGGAGCCTAGTGTCTTCAATGTTGAAGAGTGCTTTCCCATTACACCTCCTACTTGGCCTGCAGTCATAATTTCAGAGCGTTACCTAGTGCGGAATTCCTAATGCCTCCTTGTTCTGTGTAATTGTCACCCATGACGATTGGTCAAATGGTGCCCTGACATCATAAAGCTACAGCAGGATGTCATCTGACATGAGGGCCAGCAATAGGATACATTTATCAGGTTATTGAAATGGGTAGCAGGGTAGCCTGGGCTGCCAGCAGAAAGGCAAAGATGGCGAGATGAGCAAAAGAAGGGCATTATTTGAGACTTAATTTTTTGTTTGAAGGTGTCGGTGATCACAGTATTCTCAGGTTCTCTATAGGTTAACTGATAGGGATTTGCAGGAATGAAGATGTCCAAATCTGTGGTTCATAGTTTTTCTCATTACCACTAACTGTAGCATAAACCTTCCTCCATAAACTTATCAGATCCCTTAATGGTCATTGGTGTACTCTAACCTAACAGAATTGCAATGAGCAGGGTACGCTGTCACTTGGATAGCAATAAATATTTTTATCTACATTCTAATATAGATGCTAAAGTTGTATAAAGAGTGGTAGCAACGGAGGCTTAGGATGGAAAGGTATGCTAGGTTGAAAATAAAATAGAGATTTGAATTCTTTTTGAGCTATGTATTTTCACCATGTTACAGACGTCATAGTACTGATTGATAACCATTTACCAAAAACTGATTGTTGTTGTGGTGCATTAGTTTGGTAATATTCAAGTTCTGTTAATAGACTAACAGTGGACTTTTCCATTTGCAGACTATATTGAATGACCAGCAGAGGGAGTGTTGCAGAAGAAAATTTCTGAGTTGCTGAGAGAAAAAAAAAATAACTTCAGCAGCCCTCTGTTTCATTTAACAATTTACATGGTGAGTCAAACTCTACATTTATCATTTTGCTGGTCCTTAAAAAAAGTGCATAGCATGTGACGGCTCTCTGCTCCTTTTAGTGGCGTCTTCCGCATGAAAATTATTTATCAAGACTGAAGCCATATAAATGGCGCTAAGGGCATCATGATAGCTATTTCAAAGACGTTTACTGTCTACAAGGCTGACAATCATACTTTCATTACTTGTGCTAGTAATAGGTCATCGGATTAAATGAATGTCTTTGAGGCTGGATTGAGGTGTTCTATATTAGAGCAATTGACTTTCTCTCACATGGGGAGAAGCTATTTTAACCTTCCACCCTTCACACTGAAAGTGGGACTCTTATACTCAAGAAGGGTTGCTCTTTAGGATACTCTGTGTTCTTGTACCTCCAGCCCCCTTTCAAATGGGGAGCCAAGTGTCTTCAATGTTGAAGAGTGCTTTCCCATTACACCTCCTACTTGGCCTGCAGTCATAATTTCAGAGCGTTACCTAGTGCTGAATTCCTAATGCCTCCTTGTTCTGTGTAATTGTCACCCATGACGATTGGTCAAATGGTGCCCTGACATCATAAAGCTACAGCAGGATGTCATCTGACATGAGGGCCAGCAATAGCATACATTTATCAGGTTTTTGAAATGGGTAGCAGGGTAGCCTGGGCTGCCAGCAGAAAGGCAAAGATGGCGAGACGAGCAAAAGAAGGGCATTATTTGAGACTTAATTTTTTGTTTGAAGGTGTCGGTGATCACAGTATTCTCAGGTTCTCTATAGGTTAACTGATAGGGATTTGCAGGAATGAAGATGTCCAAATCTGTGGTTCATAGTTTTTCTCATTACCACTAACTGTAGCATAAACCTTCCTCCATAAACTTATCAGATCCCTTAATGGTCATTGGTGTACTCTAACCTAACAGAATTGCAATGAGCAGGGTACGCTGTCACTTGGATAGCAATAAATATTTTTATCTACATTCTAATATAGATGCTAAAGTTGTATAAAGAGTGGTAGCAACGGAGGCTTAGGATGGAAAGGTATGCTAGGTTGAAAATAAAATAGAGATTTGAATTCTTTTTGAGCTATGTATTTTCACCATGTTACAGGCGTCATAGTACTGATTGATAACCATTTACCAAAAACTGATTGTTGTTGTGGTGCATTAGTTTGGTAATATTCAAGTTCTGTTACTAGACTAACAGTGGACTTTTCCATTTGCAGACTATATTGAATGACCAGCAGAAGAAAATTTCTGAGTTGCTGAGAGAAAAAAAAATAACTTCAGCAGCCCTCTGTTTCATTTAACAATTTACATGGTGAGTCAAACTCTAAATTTATCATTTTGCTGGTCCTTAAAAAAAGTGCATAGCATGTGACGGCTCTCTGCTCCTTTTAGTGGCGTCTTCCGCATGAAAATTATTTATCAAGACTGAAGCCATATAAATGGCGCTAAGGGCATCATGATAGCTATTTCAAAGACGTTTACTGTCTACAAGGCTGACAATCATACTTTCATTACTTTTGCTAGTAATAGGTCTTCGGATTAAATGAATGTCTTTGAGGCTGGAATGAGGTGTTCTATATTAGAGCAATTGACTTTCTCTCACATGGGGAGAAGCTATTTTAACCTTCCACCCTTCACACTGAAAGTGGGACTCTTATACTCAAGAAGGGTTGCTCTTTAGGATACTCTGTGTTCTTGTACCTCCAGCCCCCTTTCAAATGGGGAGCCCAGTGTCTTCAATGTTGAAGAGTGCTTTCCCATTACACCTCCTACTTGGCCTGCAGTCATAATTTCTGAGCGTTACCTAGTGCGGAATTCCTAATGCCTCCTTGTTCTGTGTAATTGTCACCCATGACGATTGGTCAAATGGTGCCCTGACATCATAAAGCTACAGCAGGATGTCATCTGACATGAGGGCCAGCAATAGGATACATTTATCAGGTTATTGAAATGGGTAGCAGGGTAGCCTGGGCTGCCAGCAGAAAGGCAAAGATGGCGAGATGAGCAAAAGAAGGGCATTATTTGAGACTTAATTTTTTGTTTGAAGGTGTCGGTGATCACAGTATTCTCAGGTTCTCTATAGGTTAACTGATAGGGATTTGCAGGAATGAAGATGTCCAAATCTGTGGTTCATAGTTTTTCTCATTACCACTAACTGTAGCATAAACCTTCCTCCATAAACTTATCAGATCCCTTAATGGTCATTGGTGTACTCTAACCTAACAGAATTGCAATGAGCAGGGTACGCTGTCACTTGGATAGCAATAAATATTTTTATCTACATTCTAATATAGATGCTAAAGTTGTATAAAGAGTGGTAGCAACGGAGGCTTAGGATGGAAAGGTATGCTAGGTTGAAAATAAAATCGAGATTTGAATTCTTTTTGAGCTATGTATTTTCACCATGTTACAGGCGTCATAGTACTGATTGATAACCATTTACCAAAAACTGATTGTTGTTGTGGTGCATTAGTTTGGTAATATTCAAGTTCTGTTAATAGACTAACAGTGGACTTTTCCATTTGCAGACTATATTGAATGACCAGCAGAGGGAGTGTTGCAGAAGAAAATTTCTGAGTTGCTGAGAGAAAAAAAAAATAACTTCAGCAGCCCTCTGTTTCATTTAACAATTTACATGGTGAGTCAAACTCTAAATTTATCATTTTGCTGGTCCTTAAAAAAAGTGCATAGCATGTGACGGCTCTCTGCTCCTTTTAGTGGCGTCTTCCGCATGAAAATTATTTATCAAGACTGAAGCCATATAAATGGCGCTAAGGGCATCATGATAGCTATTTCAAAGACGTTTACTGTCTACAAGGCTGACAATCATACTTTCATTACTTGTGCTAGTAATAGGTCTTCGGATTAAATGAATGTCTTTGAGGCTGGATTGAGGTGTCCTATATTAGAGCAATTGACTTTCTCTCACATGGGGAGAAGCTATTTTAACCTTCCACCCTTCACACTGAAAGTGGGACTCTTATACTCAAGAAGGGTTGCTCTTTAGGATACTCTGTGTTCTTGTACCTCCAGCCCCCTTTCAAATGGGGAGCCTAGTGTCTTCAATGTTGAAGAGTGCTTTCCCATTACACCTCCTACTTGGCCTGCAGTCATAATTTCAGAGCGTTACCTAGTGCGGAATTCCTAATGCCTCCTTGTTCTGTGTAATTGTCACCCATGACGATTGGTCAAATGGTGCCCTGACATCATAAAGCTACAGCAGGATGTCATCTGACATGAGGGCCAGCAATAGGATACATTTATCAGGTTATTGAAATGGGTAGCAGGGTAGCCTGGGCTGCCAGCAGAAAGGCAAAGATGGCGAGATGAGCAAAAGAAGGGCATTATTTGAGACTTAATTTTTTGTTTGAAGGTGTCGGTGATCACAGTATTCTCAGGTTCTCTATAGGTTAACTGATAGGGATTTGCAGGAATGAAGATGTCCAAATCTGTGGTTCATAGTTTTTCTCATTACCACTAACTGTAGCATAAACCTTCCTCCATAAACTTATCAGATCCCTTAATGGTCATTGGTGTACTCTAACCTAACAGAATTGCAATGAGCAGGGTACGCTGTCACTTGGATAGCAATAAATATTTTTATCTACATTCTAATATAGATGCTAAAGTTGTATAAAGAGTGGTAGCAACGGAGGCTTAGGATGGAAAGGTATGCTAGGTTGAAAATAAAATCGAGATTTGAATTCTTTTCGAGCTATGTATTTTCACCATGTTACAGACGTCATAGTACTGATTGATAACCATTTACCAAAAACTGATTGTTGTTGTGGTGCATTAGTTTGGTAATATTCAAGTTCTGTTAATAGACTAACAGTGGACTTTTCCATTTGCAGACTATATTGAATGACCAGCAGAGGGAGTGTTGCAGAAGAAAATTTCTGAGTTGCTGAGAGAAAAAAAAAATAACTTCAGCAGCCCTCTGTTTCATTTAACAATTTACATGGTGAGTCAAACTCTACATTTATCATTTTGCTGGTCCTTAAAAAAAGTGCATAGCATGTGACGGCTCTCTGCTCCTTTTAGTGGCGTCTTCCGCATGAAAATTATTTATCAAGACTGAAGCCATATAAATGGCGCTAAGGGCATCATGATAGCTATTTCAAAGACGTTTACTGTCTACAAGGCTGACAATCATACTTTCATTACTTGTGCTAGTAATAGGTCTTCGGATTAAATGAATGTCTTTGAGGCTGGATTGAGGTGTCCTATATTAGAGCAATTGACTTTCTCTCACATGGGGAGAAGCTATTTTAACCTTCCACCCTTCACACTGAAAGTGGGACTCTTATACTCAAGAAGGGTTGCTCTTTAGGATACTCTGTGTTCTTGTACCTCCAGCCCCCTTTCAAATGGGGAGCCTAGTGTCTTCAATGTTGAAGAGTGCTTTCCCATTACACCTCCTACTTGGCCTGCAGTCATAATTTCAGAGCGTTACCTAGTGCGGAATTCCTAATGCCTCCTTGTTCTGTGTAATTGTCACCCATGACGATTGGTCAAATGGTGCCCTGACATCATAAAGCTACAGCAGGATGTCATCTGACATGAGGGCCAGCAATAGGATACATTTATCAGGTTATTGAAATGGGTAGCAGGGTAGCCTGGGCTGCCAGCAGAAAGGCAAAGATGGCGAGATGAGCAAAAGAAGGGCATTATTTGAGACTTAATTTTTTGTTTGAAGGTGTCGGTGATCACAGTATTCTCAGGTTCTCTATAGGTTAACTGATAGGGATTTGCAGGAATGAAGATGTCCAAATCTGTGGTTCATAGTTTTTCTCATTACCACTAACTGTAGCATAAACCTTCCTCCATAAACTTATCAGATCCCTTAATGGTCATTGGTGTACTCTAACCTAACAGAATTGCAATGAGCAGGGTACGCTGTCACTTGGATAGCAATAAATATTTTTATCTACATTCTAATATAGATGCTAAAGTTGTATAAAGAGTGGTAGCAACGGAGGCTTAGGATGGAAAGGTATGCTAGGTTGAAAATAAAATCGAGATTTGAATTCTTTTTGAGCTATGTATTTTCACCATGTTACAGACGTCATAGTACTGATTGATAACCATTTACCAAAAACTGATTGTTGTTGTGGTGCATTAGTTTGGTAATATTCAAGTTCTGTTAATAGACTAACAGTGGACTTTTCCATTTGCAGACTATATTGAATGACCAGCAGAGGGAGTGTTGCAGAAGAAAATTTCTGAGTTGCTGAGAGAAAAAAAAATAACTTCAGCAGCCCTCTGTTTCATTTAACAATTTACATGGTGAGTCAAACTCTACATTTATCATTTTGCTGGTCCTTAAAAAAAGTGCATAGCATGTGACGGCTCTCTGCTCCTTTTAGTGGCGTCTTCCGCATGAAAATTATTTATCAAGACTGAAGCCATATAAATGGCGCTAAGGGCATCATGATAGCTATTTCAAAGACGTTTACTGTCTACAAGGCTGACAATCATACTTTCATTACTTGTGCTAGTAATAGGTCTTCGGATTAAATGAATGTCTTTGAGGCTGGATTGAGGTGTCCTATATTAGAGCAATTGACTTTCTCTCACATGGGGAGAAGCTATTTTAACCTTCCACCCTTCACACTGAAAGTGGGACTCTTATACTCAAGAAGGGTTGCTCTTTAGGATACTCTGTGTTCTTGTACCTCCAGCCCCCTTTCAAATGGGGAGCCCAGTGTCTTCAATGTTGAAGAGTGCTTTCCCATTACACCTCCTACTTGGCCTGCAGTCATAATTTCAGAGCGTTACCTAGTGCGGAATTCCTAATGTCTCCTTGTTCTGTGTTATTGTCACCCATGATGATTGGTCAAATGGTGCCCTGACATCATAAAGCTACAGCAGGATGTCATCTGACATGAGGGCCAGCAATAGGATACATTTATCAGGTTATTGAAATGGGTAGCAGGGTAGCCTGGGCTGCCAGCAGAAAGGCAAAGATGGCGAGATGAGCAAAAGAAGGGCATTATTTGAGACTTAATTATTTGTTTGAAGGTGTCGGTGATCACAGTATTCTCAGGTTCTCTATAGGTTAACTGATAGGGATTTGCAGGAATGAAGATGTCCAAATCTGTGGTTCATAGTTTTTCTCATTACCACTAACTGTAGCATAAACCTTCCTCTATAAACTTATCAGATCCCTTAATGGTCATTGGTGTACTCTAATCTAACAGAATTGCAATGAGCAGGGTACGCTGTCACTTGGATAGCAATGAGATATTTTTATCTACATTCTAATATAGATGCTAAAGTTGTATAAAGAGTGGTAGCAACGGAGGCTTAGGATGGAAAGGTATGCTAGGTTGAAAATAAAATAGAGATTTGAATTCTTTTTGAGCTATGTATTTTCACCATGTTACAGACGTCATAGTACTGATTGATAACCATTTACCAAAAACTGATTGTTGTTGTGGTGCATTAGTTTGGTAATATTCAAGTTCTGTTAATAGACTAAAAGTGGACTTTTCCATTTGCAGACTATATTGAATGACCAGCAGAGGGAGTGTTGCAGAAGAAAATTTCTGAGTTGCTGAGAGAAAAAAAAATAACTTCAGCAGCCCTCTGTTTCATTTAACAATTTACATGGTGAGTCAAACTCTAAATTTATCATTTTGCTGGTCCTTAAAAAAAGTGCATAGCATGTGACGGCTCTCTGCTCCTTTTAGTGGCGTCTTCCGCATGAAAATTATTTATCAAGACTGAAGCCATATAAATGGCGCTAAGGGAATCATGATAGCTATTTCAAAGACGTTTACTGTCTACAAGGCTGACAATCATACTTTCATTACTTTTGCTAGTAATAGGTCATCGGATTAAATGAATGTCTTTGAGGCTGGAATGAGGTGTCCTATATTAGAGCAATTGACTTTCTCTCACATGGGGAGAAGCTATTTTAACCTTCCACCCTTCACACTGAAAGTGGGACTCTTATACTCAAGAAGGGTTGCTCTTTAGGATACTCTGTGTTCTTGTACCTCCAGCCCCCTTTCAAATGGGGAGCCCAGTGTCTTCAATGTTGAAGAGTCCTTTCCCATTACACCTCCTACTTGGCCTGCAGTCATAATTTCAGAGCGTTACCTAGTGCGGAACTCCTAATGTCTCCTTGTTCTGTGTAATTGTCACCCATGATGATTGGTCAAATGGTGCCCTGACATCATAAAGCTACAGCAGGATGTCATCTGACATGAGGGCCAGCAATAGGATACATTTATCAGGTTAGTGAAATGGGTAGCAGGGTAGCCTGGGCTGCCAGCAGAAAGGCAAAGATGGCGAGACGAGCAAAAGAAGGGCATTATTTGAGACTTAATTTTTTGTTTGAAGGTGTCGGTGATCACAGTATTCTCAGGTTCTCTATAGGTCAACTGATAGGGATTTGCAGGAATGAAGATGTCCAAATCTGTGGTTCATAGTTTTTCTCATTACCACTAACTGTAGCATAAACCTTCCTCCATGAACTTATCAGATCCCTTAATGGTCATTGGTGTACTCTAACCTAACAGAATTGCAATGAGCAGGGTACGCTGTCACTTGGATAGCAATAAATATTTTTATCTACATTCTAATATAGATGCTAAAGTTGTATAAAGAGTGGTAGCAACGGAGGCTTAGGATGGAAAGGTATGCTAGGTTGAAAATAAAATAGAGATTTGAATTCTTTTTGAGCTATGTATTTTCACCATGTTACAGATGTCATAGTACTGATTGATAACCATTTACCAAAAACTGATTGTTGTTGTGGTGCATTAGTTTGGTAATATTCAAGTTCTGTTAATAGACTAACAGTGGACTTTTCCATTTGCAGACTATATTGAATGACCAGCAGAGGGAGTGTTGCAGAAGAAAATTTCTCAGAGTTGCTGAGAGAAAAAAAAAAAACTTCAGCAGCCCTCTGCTTCATTTAACAATTTACATGGTGAGTCAAACTCTAAATTTATCATTTTGCTGGTCCTTAAAAAAGGTGCATAGCATGTGACGGCTCTCTGCTCCTTTAAGTTGCGTCTTCCGCATGAAAATTATTTATCAAGACTGAAGCCATATAGATGGCGCTAAGGGCATCATGATAGCTATTCCAAGACGTTTACTGTCTACAAGGCTGACAATCATACTTTCATTACTTTTGCTAGTAATAGGTCATCGGATTAAATGAATGTCTTTGAGGCTGGAATGAGGTGTCCTATATTAGAGCAATTGACTTTCTCTCACATGGGGAGAAGCTATTTTAACCTTCCACCCTTCACACTGAAAGTGGGACTCTTATACTCAAGAAGGGTTGCTCTTTAGGATACTCTGTGTTCTTGTACCTCCAGCCCCCTTTCAAATGGGGAGCCCAGTGTCTTCAATGTTGAAGAGTGCTTTCCCATTACACCTCCTACTTGGCCTGCAGTCATAATTTCAGAGCGTTACCTAGTGCTGAATTCCTAATGCCTCCTAGTTCTGTGTAATTGTCACCCATGACGATTGGTCAAATGGTGCCCTGACATCATAAAGCTACAGCAGGATGTCATCTGACATGAGGGCCAGCAATAGGATACATTTATCAGGTTATTGAAATGGGTAGCAGGGTAGCCTGGGCTGCCAGCAGAAAGGCAAAGATGGCGAGATGAGCAAAAGAAGGGCATTATTTGAGACTTAATTTTTTGTTTGAAGGTGTCGGTGATCACAGTATTCTCAGGTTCTCTATAGGTTAACTGATAGGGATTTGCAGGAATGAAGATGTCCAAATCTGTGGTTCATAGTTTTTCTCATTACCACTAACTGTAGCATAAACCTTTCTCCATAAACTTATCAGATCCCTTAATGGTCATTGGTGTACTCTAACCTAACAGAATTGCAATGAGCAGGGTACGCTGTCACTTGGATAGCAATAAATATTTTTATCTACATTCTAATATAGATGCTAAAGTTGTATAAAGAGTGGTAGCAACGGAGGCTTAGGATGGAAAGGTATGCTAGGTTGAAAATAAAATAGAGATTTGAATTCTTTTTGAGCTATGTATTTTCACCATGTTACAGACATCATAGTACTGATTGATAACCATTTACCAAAAACTGATTGTTGTTGTGGTGCATTAGTTTGGTAATATTCAAGTTCTGTTAATAGACTAACAGTGGACTTTTCCATTTGCAGACTATATTGAATGACCAGCGGAGGGAGTGTTGCAGAAGAAAATTTCTGAGTTGCTGAGAGAAAAAAAAAATAACTTCAGCAGCCCTCTGTTTCATTTAACAATTTACATGGTGAGTCAAACTCTACATTTATCATTTTGCTGGTCCTTAAAAAAGTGCATAGCATGTGACGGCTCTCTGCTCCTTTTAGTGGCGTCTTCCGCATGAAAATTATTTATCAAGACTGAAGCCATATAAATGGCGCTAAGGGCATCATGATAGCTATTTCAAAGACGTTTACTGTCTACAAGGCTGACAATCATACTTTCATTACTTGTGCTAGTAATAGGTCATCGGATTAAATGAATGTCTTTGAGGCTGGATTGAGGTGTTCTATATTAGAGCAATTGACTTTCTCTCACATGGGGAGAAGCTATTTTAACCTTCCACCCTTCACACTGAAAGTGGGACTCTTACACTCAAGAAGGGTTGCTCTTTAGGATACTCTGTGTTCTTGTACCTCCAGCCCCCTTTCAAATGGGGAGCCCAGTGTCTTCAATGTTGAAGAGTGCTTTCCCATTACACCTCCTACTTGGCCTGCAGTCATAATTTCAGAGCGTTACCTAGTGCGGAATTCCTAATGTCTCCTTGTTCTGTGTAATTGTCACCCATGATGATTGGTCAAATGGTGCCCTGACATCATAAAGCTACAGCAGGATGTCATCTGACATGAGGGCCAGCAATAGGATACATTTATCAGGTTATTGAAATGGGTAGCAGGGTAGCCTGGGCTGCCAGCAGAAAGGCAAAGATGGCGAGACGAGCAAAAGAAGGGCATTATTTGAGACTTAATTTTTTGTTTGAAGGTGTCGGTGATCACAGTATTCTCAGGTTCTCTATAGGTTAACTGATAGGGATTTGCAGGAATGAAGATGTCCAAATCTGTGGTTCATAGTTTTTCTCATTACCACTAACTGTAGCATAAACCTTCCTCCATAAACTTATCAGATCCCTTAATGGTCATTGGTGTACTCTAACCTAACAGAATTGCAATGAGCAGGGTACGCTGTCACTTGGATAGCAATAAATATTTTTATCTACATTCTAATATAGATGCTAAAGTTGTATAAAGAGTGGTAGCAACGGAGGCTTAGGATGGAAAGGTATGCTAGGTTGAAAATAAAATAGAGATTTGAATTCTTTTTGAGCTATGTATTTTCACCATGTTACAGATGTCATAGTACTGATTGATAACCATTTACCAAAAACTGATTGTTGTTGTGGTGCATTAGTTTGGTAATATTCAAGTTCTGTCAATAGACTAACAGTGGACTTTTCCATTTGCAGACTATATTGAATGACCAGCAGAGGGAGTGTTGCAGAAGACAATTTCTCAGAGTTGCTGAGAGAAAAAAAAAAACTTCAGCAGCCCTCTGCTTCATTTAACAATTTACATGGTGAGTCAAACTCTAAATTTATCATTTTGCTGGTCCTTAAAAAAGGTGCATAGCATGTGACGGCTCTCTGCTCCTTTTAGTTGCGTCTTCCGCATGAAAATTATTTATCAAGACTGAAGCCATATAGATGGCGCTAAGGGCATCATGATAGCTATTCCAAGACGTTTACTGTCTACAAGGCTGACAATCATACTTTCATTACTTTTGCTAGTAATAGGTCATCGGATTAAATGAATGTCTTTGAGGCTGGAATGAGGTGTCCTATATTAGAGCAATTGACTTTCTCTCACATGGGGAGAAGCTATTTTAACCTTCCACCCTTCACACTGAAAGTGGGACTCTTATACTCAAGAAGGGTTGCTCTTTAGGATACTCTGTGTTCTTGTACCTCCAGCCCCCTTTCAAATGGGGAGCCCAGTGTCTTCAATGTTGAAGAGTGCTTTCCCATTACACCTCCTACTTGGCCTGCAGTCATAATTTCAGAGCGTTACTTAGTGCTGAATTCCTAATGCCTCCTTGTTCTGTGTAATTGTCACCCATGACGATTGGTCAAATGGTGCCCTGACATCATAAAGCTACAGCAGGATGTCATCTGACATGAGGGCCAGCAATAGGATACATTTATCAGGTTATTGAAATGGGTAGCAGGGTAGCCTGGGCTGCCAGCAGAAAGGCAAAGATGGCGAGATGAGCAAAAGAAGGGCATTATTTGAGACTTAATTTTTTGTTTGAAGGTGTCGGTGATCACAGTATTCTCAGGTTCTCTATAGGTTAACTGATAGGGATTTGCAGGAATGAAGATGTCCAAATCTGTGGTTCATAGTTTTTCTCATTACCACTAACTGTAGCATAAACCTTCCTCCATAAACTTATCAGATCCCTTAATGGTCATTGGTGTACTCTAACCTAACAGAATTGCAATGAGCAGGGTACACTGTCACTTGGATAGCAATGAGATATTTTTATCTACATTCTAATATAGATGCTAAAGTTGTATAAAGAGTGGTAGCAACGGAGGCTTAGGATGGACAGGTATGCTAGGTTGAAAATAAAATAGAGATTTGAATTATTTTTGAGCTATGTATTTTCACCATGTTACAGATGTCATAGTACTGATTGATAACCATTTACCAAAAAACTGATTGTTGTTGTGGTGCATTAGTTTGGTAATATTCAAGTTTTGTTAATAGACTAACAGTGGACTTTTCCATTTGCAGACTATATTGAATGACCAGCAGAGGGAGTGTTGCAGAAGAAAATTTCTCAGAGTTGCTGAGAGAAAAAAAAAATAACTTCAGCAGCCCTCTGCTCCATTTAACAATTTACATGGTGAGTCAAACTCTAAATTTATCATTTTGCTGGTCCTTAAAAAAGGTGCATAGCATGTGACGGCTCTCTGCTCCTTTTAGTTGCGTCTTCCGCATGAAAATTATTTATCAAGACTGAAGCCATATAGATGGCGCTAAGGGCATCATGATAGCTATTTCAAAGACGTTTACTGTCTACAAGGCTGACAATCATACTTTCATTACTTGTGCTAGTAATAGGTCATCGGATTAAATGAATGTCTTTGAGGCTGGATTGAGGTGTCCTATATTAGAGCAATTGACTTTCTCTCACATGGGGAGAAGCTATTTTAACCTTCCACCCTTCACACTGAAAGTGGGACTCTTATACTCAAGAAGGGTTGCTCTTTAGGATACTCTGTGTTCTTGTACCTCCAGCCCCCTTTCAAATGGGGAGCCCAGTGTCTTCAATGTTGAAGAGTGCTTTCCCATTACACCTCCTACTTGGCCTGCAGTCATAATTTCAGAGCGTTACCTAGTGCGGAATTCCTAATGCCTCCTTGTTCTGTGTAATTGTCACCCATGACGATTGGTCAAATGGTGCCCTGACATCATAAAGCTACAGCAGGATGTCATCTGACATGAGGGCCAGCAATAGGATACATTTATCAGGTTATTGAAATGGGTAGCAGGGTAGCCTAGGCTGCCAGCAGAAAGGCAAAGATGGCGAGACGAGCAAAAGAAGGGCATTATTTGAGACTTAATTATTTGTTTGAAGGTGTCGGTGATCACAGTATTCTCGGGTTCTCTATAGGTTAACTGATAGGGATTTGCAGGAATGAAGATGTCCAAATCTGTGGTTCATAGTTTTTCTCATTACCACTAACTGTAGCATAAACCTTCCTCCATAAACTTATCAGATCCCTTAATGGTCATTGGTGTACTCTAACCTAACAGAATTGCAATGAGCAGGGTACACTGTCACTTGGATAGCAATGAGATATTTTTATCTACATTCTAATATAGATGCTAAAGTTGTATAAAGAGTGGTAGCAACGGAGGCTTAGGATGGACAGGTATGCTAGGTTGAAAATAAAATAGAGATTTGAATTCTTTTTGAGCTATGTATTTTCACCATGTTACAGACGTCATAGTACTGATTGATAACCATTTACCAAAAAACTGATTGTTGTTGTGGTGCATTAGTTTGGTAATATTCAAGTTCTGTTAATAGACTAACAGTGGACTTTTCCATTTGCAGACTATATTGAATGACCAGCAGAGGGAGTGTTGCAGAAGAAAATTTCTCAGAGTTGCTGAGAGAAAAAAAAAATAACTTCAGCAGCCCTCTGCTTCATTTAACAATTTACATGGTGAGTCAAACTCTAAATTTATCATTTTGCTGGTCCTTAAAAAAGGTGCATAGCATGTGACGGCTCTCTGCTCCTTTTAGTTGCGTCTTCCGCATGAAAATTATTTATCAAGACTGAAGCCATATAGATGGCGCTAAGGGCATCATGATAGCTATTTCAAAGACGTTTACTGTCTACAAGGCTGACAATCATACTTTCATTACTTGTGCTAGTAATAGGTCATCGGATTAAATGAATGTCTTTGAGGCTGGATTGAGGTGTCCTATATTAGAGCAATTGACTTTCTCTCACATGGGGAGAAGCTATTTTAACCTTCCACCCTTCACACTGAAAGTGGGACTCTTATACTCAAGAAGGGTTGCTCTTTAGGATACTCTGTGTTCTTGTACCTCCAGCCCCCTTTCAAATGGGGAGCCCAGTGTCTTCAATGTTGAAGAGTGCTTTCCCATTACACCTCCTACTTGGCCTGCAGTCATAATTTCAGAGCGTTACCTAGTGCGGAATTCCTAATGCCTCCTTGTTCTGTGTAATTGTCACCCATGACGATTGGTCAAATGGTGCCCTGACATCATAAAGCTACAGCAGGATGTCATCTGACATGAGGGCCAGCAATAGGATACATTTATCAGGTTATTGAAATGGGTAGCAGGGTAGCCTGGGCTGCCAGCAGAAAGGCAAAGATGGCGAGATGAGCAAAAGGGCATTATTTGAGACTTAATTATTTGTTTGAAGGTGTCGGTGATCACAGTATTCTCAGGTTCTCTATAGGTTAACTGATAGGGATTTGCAGGAATGAAGATGTCCAAATCTGTGGTTCATAGTTTTTCTCATTACCACTAACTGTAGCATAAACCTTCCTCCATAAACTTATCAGATCCCTTAATGCTCATTGGTGTACTCTAACCTAACAGAATTGCAATGAGCAGGGTATGCTGTCACTTGGATAGCAATAAATATTTTTATCTACATTCTAATATAGATGCTAAAGTTGTATAAAGAGTGGTAGCAATGGAGGCTTAGGATGGAAAGGTATGCTAGGTTGAAAATAAAATAGAGATTTGAATTCTTTTTGAGTTATGTATTTTCACCATGTTACAGACGTCATAGTACTGATTGATAACCATTTACCAAAAACTGATTGTTGTTGTGGTGCATTAGTTTGGTAATATTCAAGTTCTGTTAATAGACTAACAGTGGACTTTTCCATTTGCAGACTATATTGAATGACCAGCAGAGGGAGTGTTGCAGAAGAAAATTTCTCAGAGTTGTTGAGAAAAATAAAAAATAACTTCAGCAGCCCTCTGCTTCATTTAACAATGTACATGGTGAGTCAAACTCTAAATTTATCATTTTGCTGGTCCTTAAAAAAAGTGCATAGCATGTGACGGCTCTCTGCTCCTTTTAGTGGCGTCTTCTGCATGAAAATTATTTATCAACGCTGAAGCCATATAGATGGCGCTAAGGGCATCATGATAGCTATTTCAAAGACGTTTACTGTCTACAAGGCTGACAATCATACTTTCATTACTTTTGCTAGTAATAGGTCATCGGATTAAATGAATGTCTTTGAGTCTGGAATGAGGTGCCCTATATTAGAGCAATTGACTTTCTCTCACATGGGGAGAAGCTATTTTAACCTTCCTCCCTTCACACTGAAAGTGGGACTCTTATACTCAAGAAGGGTTGCTCTTTAGGATAATCTGTGTTCTTGTACCTCCAGCCCCCTTTCAAATGGGGAGCCCAATTTCTTCAATGTTGAAGAGTGCTTTCCCATTACACCTCCTACTTGGCCTGCAGTCATAATTTCAGAGCGTTACCTAGTGCGGAATTCCTAATGCCTCCTTGTTCTGTGTAATTGTCACCCATGACGATTGGTCAAATGGTGCCCTGACATCATAAAGCTACAGCAGGATGTCATCTGACATGAGGGCCAGCAATAGGATACATTTATCAGGTTATTGAAATGGGTAGCAGGGTAGCCTGGACTGCCAGCAGAAAGGCAAAGATGGCGAGACGAGCAAAAGAAGGGCATTATTTGAGACTTAATTATTTGTTGGAAGGTGTCGGTGATCCCAGTATTCTCAGGTTCTCTATAGGTTAACTGATAGGGATTTGCAGGAATGAAGATGTCCAAATCTGTGGTTCATAGTTTTTCTCATTACCACTAACTGTAGCATAAACCTTCCTCTATAAACTTATCAGATCCCTTAATGGTCATTGGTGCACACTAACCTAACAGAATTGCAATGAGCAGGGTACGCTGTCACTTGGATAGCAATGAGATATTTTTATCTACATTCTAATATAGATGCTAAAGTTGTATAAAGAGTGGTAGCAACGAAGGCTTAGGATGGAAAGGTATGCTAGGTTGAAAATAAAATGGAGATTTGAATTCTTTTTGAGCTATGTATTTTCACCATGTTACAGACGTCATAGTACTGATTGATAACCATTTACCAAAAACTGATTGTTGTTGTGGTGCATTAGTTTGGTAATATTCAAGTTCTGTTAATAGACTAACAGTGGACTTTTCCATTTGCAGACTATATTGAATGACCAGCAGAGGGAGTGTTGCAGAAGAAAATTTCTCAGAGTTGCTGAGAGAAAAAAAAAATAACTTCAGCAGCCCTCTGCTTCATTTAACAATTTACATGGTGAGTCAAACTCTAAATTTATAATTTTGCTGGTCCTTAAAAAAGGTGCATAGCATGTGACGGCTCTCTGCTCCTTTTAGGTGTGTCTTCCGCATGAAAATTATTTATCAAGACTGAAGCCATATAGATGGCGCTAAGGGCATCATGATAGCTATTTCAAAGACGTTTACTGTCTACAAGGCTGACAATCATACTTTCATTACTTGTGCTAGTAATAGGTCATCGGATTAAATGAATGTCTTTGAGGCTGGATTGAGGTGTCCTATATTAGAGCAATTGACTTTCTCTCACATGGGGAGAAGCTATTTTAACCTTCCACCCTTCACACTGAAAGTGGGACTCTTATACTCAAGAAGGGTTGCTCTTTAGGATACTCTGTGTTCTTGTACCTCCAGCCCCCTTTCAAATGGGGAGCCCAGTGTCTTCTATGTTGAAGAGTGCTTTCCCATTACACCTCCTACTTGGCCTGCAGTCATAATTTCAGAGCGTTACCTAGTGCGGAATTCCTAATGCCTCCTTGTTCTGTGTAATTGTCACCCATGACGATTGGTCAAATGGTGCCCTGACATCATAAAGCTACAGCAGGATGTCATCTGACATGAGGGCCAGCAATAGGATACATTTATCAGGTTATTGAAATGGGTAGCAGGGTAGCCTGGGCTGCCAGCAGAAAGGCAAAGATGGCGAGATGAGCAAAAGGGCATTATTTGAGACTTAATTATTTGTTTGAAGGTGTCGGTGATCACAGTATTCTCAGGTTCTCTATAGGTTAACTGATAGGGATTTGCAGGAATGAAGATGTCCAAATCTGTGGTTCATAGTTTTTCTCATTACCACTAACTGTAGCATAAACCTTCCTCCATAAACTTATCAGATCCCTTAATGCTCATTGGTGTACTCTAACCTAACAGAATTGCAATGAGCAGGGTATGCTGTCACTTGGATAGCAATAAATATTTTTATCTACATTCTAATATAGATGCTAAAGTTGTATAAAGAGTGGTAGCAATGGAGGCTTAGGATGGAAAGGTATGCTAGGTTGAAAATAAAATAGAGATTTGAATTCTTTTTGAGTTATGTATTTTCACCATGTTACAGACGTCATAGTACTGATTGATAACCATTTACCAAAAACTGATTGTTGTTGTGGTGCATTAGTTTGGTAATATTCAAGTTCTGTTAATAGACTAACAGTGGACTTTTCCATTTGCAGACTATATTGAATGACCAGCAGAGGGAGTGTTGCAGAAGAAAATTTCTCAGAGTTGTTGAGAAAAATAAAAAATAACTTCAGCAGCCCTCTGCTTCATTTAACAATGTACATGGTGAGTTAAACTCTAAATTTATCATTTTGCTGGTCCTTAAAAAAAGTGCATAGCATGTGACGGCTCTCTGCTCCTTTTAGTGGCGTCTTCTGCATGAAAATTATTTATCAACGCTGAAGCCATATAGATGGCGCTAAGGGCATCATGATAGCTATTTCAAAGACGTTTACTGTCTACAAGGCTGACAATCATACTTTCATTACTTTTGCTAGTAATAGGTCATCAGATTAAATGAATGTCTTTGAGTCTGGAATGAGGTGCCCTATATTAGAGCAATTGACTTTCTCTCACATGGGGAGAAGCTATTTTAACCTTCCTCCCTTCACACTGAAAGTGGGACTCTTATACTCAAGAAGGGTTGCTCTTTAGGATAATCTGTGTTCTTGTACCTCCAGCCCCCTTTCAAATGGGGAGCCCAATTTCTTCAATGTTGAAGAGTGCTTTCCCATTACACCTCCTACTTGGCCTGCAGTCATAATTTCAGAGCGTTACCTAGTGCGGAATTCCTAATGCCTCCTTGTTCTGTGTAATTGTCACCCATGACGATTGGTCAAATGGTGCCCTGACATCATAAAGCTACAGCAGGATGTCATCTGACATGAGGGCCAGCAATAGGATACATTTATCAGGTTATTGAAATGGGTAGCAGGGTAGCCTGGGCTGCCAGCAGAAAGGCAAAGATGGCGAGATGAGCAAAAGGGCATTATTTGAGACTTAATTATTTGTTTGAAGGTGTCGGTGATCACAGTATTCTCAGGTTCTCTATAGGTTAACTGATAGGGATTTGCAGGAATGAAGATGTCCAAATCTGTGGTTCATAGTTTTTCTCATTACCACTAACTGTAGCATAAACCTTCCTCCATAAACTTATCAGATCCCTTAATGCTCATTGGTGTACTCTAACCTAACAGAATTGCAATGAGCAGGGTATGCTGTCACTTGGATAGCAATAAATATTTTTATCTACATTCTAATATAGATGCTAAAGTTGTATAAAGAGTGGTAGCAATGGAGGCTTAGGATGGAAAGGTATGCTAGGTTGAAAATAAAATAGAGATTTGAATTCTTTTTGAGTTATGTATTTTCACCATGTTACAGACGTCATAGTACTGATTGATAACCATTTACCAAAAACTGATTGTTGTTGTGGTGCATTAGTTTGGTAATATTCAAGTTCTGTTAATAGACTAACAGTGGACTTTTCCATTTGCAGACTATATTGAATGACCAGCAGAGGGAGTGTTGCAGAAGAAAATTTCTCAGAGTTGTTGAGAAAAATAAAAAATAACTTCAGCAGCCCTCTGCTTCATTTAACAATGTACATGGTGAGTCAAACTCTAAATTTATCATTTTGCTGGTCCTTAGAAAAAGTGCATAGCATGTGACGGCTCTCTGCTCCTTTTAGTGGCGTCTTCTGCATGAAAATTATTTATCAACGCTGAAGCCATATAGATGGCGCTAAGGG
Organism: Lissotriton vulgaris; assembly: GCF_964263255.1. Lineage (NCBI taxonomy): Eukaryota > Metazoa > Chordata > Amphibia > Caudata > Salamandridae > Lissotriton > Lissotriton vulgaris. Next base: position 660,634,490 of record NC_141698.1, on the reverse strand, counting down.
CATCATGATAGCTATTTCAAAGACGTTTACTGTCTACAAGGCTGACAATCATACTTTCATTACTTTTGCTAGTAATAGGTCATCGGATTAAATGAATGTCTTTGAGTCTGGAATGAGGTGCCCTATATTAGAGCAATTGACTTTCTCTCACATGGGGAGAAGCTATTTTAACCTTCCTCCCTTCACACTGAAAGTGGGACTCTTATACTCAAGAAGGGTTGCTCTTTAGGATAATCTGTGTTCTTGTACCTCCAGCCCCCTTTCAAATGGGGAGCCCAATTTCTTCAATGTTGAAGAGTGCTTTCCCATTACACCTCCTACTTGGCCTGCAGTCATAATTTCAGAGCGTTACCTAGTGCGGAATTCCTAATGCCTCCTTGTTCTGTGTAATTGTCACCCATGACGATTGGTCAAATGGTGCCCTGACATCATAAAGCTACAGCAGGATGTCATCTGACATGAGGGCCAGCAATAGGATACATTTATCAGGTTATTGAAATGGGTAGCAGGGTAGCCTGGACTGCCAGCAGAAAGGCAAAGATGGCGAGACGAGCAAAAGAAGGGCATTATTTGAGACTTAATTATTTGTTGGAAGGTGTCGGTGATCCCAGTATTCTCAGGTTCTCTATAGGTTAACTGATAGGGATTTGCAGGAATGAAGATGTCCAAATCTGTGGTTCATAGTTTTTCTCATTACCACTAACTGTAGCATAAACCTTCCTCTATAAACTTATCAGATCCCTTAATGGTCATTGGTGCACACTAACCTAACAGAATTGCAATGAGCAGGGTACGCTGTCACTTGGATAGCAATGAGATATTTTTATCTACATTCTAATATAGATGCTAAAGTTGTATAAAGAGTGGTAGCAACGAAGGCTTAGGATGGAAAGGTATGCTAGGTTGAAAATAAAATGGAGATTTGAATTCTTTTTGAGCTATGTATTTTCACCATGTTACAGGCGTCATAGTACTGATTGATAACCATTTACCAAAAACTGATTGTTGTTGTGGTGCATTAGTTTGGTAATATTCAAGTTCTGTTAATAGACTAACAGTGGACTTTTCCATTTGCAGACTATATTGAATGACCAGCAGAGGGAGTGTTGCAGAAGAAAATTTCTCAGAGTTGTTGAGAAAAATAAAAAATAACTTCAGCAGCCCTCTGCTTCATTTAACAATGTACATGGTGAGTCAAACTCTAAATTTATCATTTTGCTGGTCCTTAAAAAAAGTGCATAGCATGTGACGGCTCTCTGCTCCTTTTAGTGGCGTCTTCCGCATGAAAATTATTTATCAACGCTGAAGCCATATAGATGGCGCTAAGGGCATCATGATAGCTATTTCAAAGACGTTTACTGTCTACAAGGCTGACAATCATACTTTCATTACTTTTGCTAGTAATAGGTCATCGGATTAAATGAATGTCTTTGAGTCTGGAATGAGGTGCCCTATATTAGAGCAATTGACTTTCTCTCACATGGGGAGAAGCTATTTTAACCTTCCACCCTTCACACTGAAAGTGGGACTCTTATACTCAAGAAGGGTTGCTCTTTGGGATACTCTGTGTTCTTGTACCTCCAGCCCCCTTTCAAATGGGGAGCCCAGTGTCTTCAATGTTGAAGAGTGCTTTCCCATTACACCACCTACTTGGCCTGCAGTCATAATTTCAGAGCGTTACCTAGTGCGGAATTCCTAATGCCTCCTTGTTCTGTGTAATTGTCACCCATGACGATTGGTCAAATGGTGCCCTGACATCATAAAGCTACAGCAGGATGTCATCTGACATGAGGGCCAGCAATAGGATACATTTATCAGGTTATTGAAATGGGTAGCAGGGTAGCCTGGGCTGCCAGCAGAAAGGCAAAGATGGCGAGATGAGCAAAAGAAGGGCATTATTTGAGACTTAATTATTTGTTTGAAGGTGTCGGTGATCACAGTATTCTCAGGTTCTCTATAGGTTAACTGATAGGGATTTGCAGGAATGAAGATGTCCAAATCTGTGGTTCATAGTTTTTCTCATTACCACTAACTGTAGCATAAACCTTCCTCCATAAACTTATCAGATCCCTTAATGGTCATTGGTGTACTCTAAACTAACAGAATTGCAATGAGCAGGGTACACTGTCACTTGGATAGCAATGAGATATTTTTATCTACATTCTAATATAGATGCTAAAGTTGTATAAAGAGTGGTAGCAACGGAGGCTTAGGATGGAAAGGTATGCTAGGTTGAAAATAAAATAGAGATTTGAATTCTTTTTGAGCTATGTATTTTCACCATGTTACAGACGTCATAGTACTGATTGATAACCATTTACCAAAAACTGATTGTTGTTGTGGTGCATTAGTTTGGTAATATTCAAGTTCTGTTAATAGACTAACAGTGGACTTTTCCATTTGCAGACTATATTGAATGACCAGCAGAGGGAGTGTTGCAGAAGAAAATTTCTCAGAGTTGCTGAGAGAAAAAAAAATAACTTCAGCAGCCCTCTGCTTCATTTAACAATTTACATGGTGAGTCAAACTCTAAATTTATCATTTTGCTGGTCCTTAAAAAAGGTGCATAGCATGTGACGGCTCTCTGCTCCTTTTAGTGGCGTCTTCCGCATGAAAATTATTTATCAAGACTGAAGCCATATAGATGGCGCTAAGGGCATCATGATAGCTATTCAAAGACGTTTACTGTCTACAAGGCTTACAATCATACTTTCATTACTTTTGCTAGTAATAGGTCATCGGATTAAATTAATGTCTTTGAGGCTGGAATGAGGTGCCCTATATTAGAGCAATTGACTTTCTCTCACATGGGGAGAAGCTATTTTAACCTTCCTCCTTTCACACTGAAAGTGGGACTCTTATACTCAAGAAGGGTTGCTCTTTAGGATACTCTGTGTTCTTGTACCTCCAGCCCCCTTTCAAATGGGGAGCCCAGTGTCTTCAATGTTGAAGAGTCCTTTCCCATTACACCTCCTACTTGGCCTGCAGTCATAATTTCAGAGCGTTACCTAGTGCTAAAATCCTAATGCCTCCTTGTTCTGTGTAATTGTCACCCATGACGATTGGTCAAATGGTGCCCTGACATCATAAAGCTACAGCAGGATGTCATCTGACATGAGGGCCAGCAATAGGATACATTTATCAGGTTATTGAAATGGGTAGCAGGGTAGCCTGGGCTGCCAGCAGAAAGGCAAAGATGGCGAGATGAGCAAAAGAAGGGCATTATTTGAGACTTAATTATTTGTTTGAAGGTGTCGGTGATCACAGTATTCTCAGGTTCTCTATAGGTTAACTGATAGGGATTTGCAGGAATGAAGATGTCCAAATCTGTGGTTCATAGTTTTTCTCATTACCACTAACTGTAGCATAAACCTTCCTCCATAAACTTATCAGATCCCTTAATGGTCATTGGTGTACTCTAACCTAACAGAATTGCAATGAGCAGGGTATGCTGTCACTTGGATAGCAATAAATATTTTTATCTACATTCTAATATAGATGCTAAAGTTGTATAAAGAGTGGTAGCAATGGAGGCTTAGGATGGAAAGGTATGCTAGGTTGAAAATAAAATAGAGATTTGAATTCTTTTTGAGTTATGTATTTTCACCATGTTACAGACGTCATAGTACTGATTGATAACCATTTACCAAAAACTGATTGTTGTTGTGGTGCATTAGTTTGGTAATATTCAAGTTCTGTTAATAGACTAACAGTGGACTTTTCCATTTGCAGACTATATTGAATGACCAGCAGAGGGAGTGTTGCAGAAGAAAATTTCTCAGAGTTGCTGAGAAAAATAAAAAATAACTTCAGCAGCCCTCTGCTTCATTTAACAATGTACATGGTGAGTCAAACTCTAAATTTATCATTTTGCTGGTCCTTAAAAAAAGTGCATAGCATGTGACGGCTCTCTGCTCCTTTTAGTGGCGTCTTCCGCATGAAAATTATTTATCAACGCTGAAGCCATATAGATGGCGCTAAGGGCATCATGATAGCTATTTCAAAGACGTTTACTGTCTACAAGGCTGACAATCATACTTTCATTACTTGTGCTAGTAATAGGTCATCGGATTAAATGAATGTCTTTGAGGCTGGATTGAGGTGTCCTATATTAGAGCAATTGACTTTCTCTCACATGGGGAGAAGCTATTTTAACCTTCCACCCTTCACACTGAAAGTGGGACTCTTATACTCAAGAAGGGTTGCTCTTTAGGATACTCTGTGTTCTTGAACCCCCAGCCCCCTTTCAAATGGGGAGCCCAGTGTCTTCAATGTTGAAGAGTGCTTTCCCATTACACCTCCTACTTGGCCTGCAGTCATAATTTCAGAGCGTTACCTAGTGCGGAATTCCTAATGCCTCCTTGTTCTGTGTAATTGTCACCCATGACGATTGGTCAAATGGTGCCCTGACATCATAAAGCTACAGCAGGATGTCATCTGACATGAGGGCCAGCAATAGGATACATTTATCAGGTTATTGAAATGGGTAGCAGGGTAGCCTAGGCTGCCAGCAGAAAGGCAAAGATGGCGAGATGAGCAAAAGAAGGGCATTATTTGAGACTTAATTATTTGTTTGAAGGTGTCGGTGATCACAGTATTCTCAGGTTCTCTATAGGTTAACTGATAGGGATTTGCAGGAATGAAGATGTCCAAATCTGTGGTTCATAGTTTTTCTCATTACCACTAACTGTAGCATAAACCTTCCTCCATAAACTTATCAGATCCCTTAATGGTCATTGGTGTACTCTAACCTAACAGAATTGCAATGAGCAGGGTACACTGTCACTTGGATAGCAATGAGATATTTTTATCTACATTCTAATATAGATGCTAAAGTTGTATAACGAGTGGTAGCAACGGAGGCTTAGGATGGAAAGGTATGCTAGGTTGAAAATAAAATAGAGATTTGAATTCTTTTTGAGCTATGCATTTTCACCATGTTACAGACGTCATAGTACTGATTGATAACCATTTACCAAAAACTGATTGTTGTTGTGGTGCATTAGTTTGGTAATATTCAAGTTCTGTTAATAGACTAACAGTGGACTTTTCCATTTGCAGACTATATTGAATGACCAGCAGAGGGAGTGTTGCAGAAGAAAATTTCTCAGAGTTGCTGAGAGAAAAAAAAAATAACTTCAGCAGCCCTCTGCTTCATTTAACAATTTACATGGTGAGTCAAACTCTAAATTTATCATTTTGCTGGTCCTTAAAAAAGGTGCATAGCATGTGACGGCTCTCTGCTCCTTTTAGTTGCGTCTTCCGCATGAAAATTATTTATCAAGACTGAAGCCATATAAATGGCTCTAAGGGCATCATGATAGCTATTCCAAGACGTTTACTGTCTACAAGGCTGACAATCATACTTTCATTACTTTTGCTAGTAATAGGTCATCGGATTAAATGAATGTCTTTGAGGCTGGAATGAGGTGTCCTATATTAGAGCAATTGACTTTCTCTCACATGGGGAGAAGCTATTTTAACCTTCCACCCTTCACACTGAAAGTGGGACTCTTATACTCAAGAAGGGTTGCTCTTTAGGATACTCTGTGTTCTTGTACCTCCAGCCCCCTTTCAAATGGGGAGCCCAGTGTCTTCAATGTTGAAGAGTGCTTTCCCATTACACCTCCTACTTGGCCTGCAGTCATAATTTCAGAGCGTTACCTAGTGCTGAATTCCTAATGCCTCCTTGTTCTGTGTAATTGTCACCCATGACGATTGGTCAAATGGTGCCCTGACATCATAAAGCTACAGCAGAATGTCATCTGACATGAGGGCCAGCAATAGGATACATTTATCAGGTTATTGAAATGGGGGTAGCAGGGTAGCCTTGGCTGCCAGCAGAAAGGCAAAGATGGCGAGACGAGCAAAAGAAGGGCATTATTTGAGACTTAATTATTTGTTTGAAGGTGTCGGTGATCACAGTATTCTCGGGTTCTCTATAGGTTAACTGATAGGGATTTGCAGGAATGAAGATGTCCAAATCTGTGGTTCATAGTTTTTCTCATTACCACTAACTGTAGCATAAACCTTCCTCCATAAACTTATCAGATCCCTTAATGGTCATTGGTGTACTCTAACCTAACAGAATTGCAATGAGCAGGGTACACGGTCACTTGGATAGCAATGAGATATTTTTATCTACATTCTAATATAGATGCTAAAGTTGTATAAAGAGTGGTAGCAACGGAGGCTTAGGATGGAAAGGTATGCTAGGTTGAAAATAAAATAGAGATTTGAATTCTTTTTGAGCTATGTATTTTCACCATGTTACAGACGTCATAGTACTGATTGATAACCATTTACCAAAAACTGATTGTAGTTGTGGTGCATTAGTTTGGTAATATTCAAGTTCTGTTAATAGACTAACAGTGGACTTTTCCATTTGCAGACTATATTGAATGTCCAGCAGAGGGAGTGTTGCAGAAGAAAATTTCTCAGAGTTGCTGAGAGAAAAAAAAAAACTTCAGCAGCCCTCTGCTTCATTTAACAATTTACATGGTGAGTCAAACTCTAAATTTATCATTTTGCTGGTCCTTAAAAAAGGTGCATAGCATGTGACAGCTCTCTGCTCCTTTTAGTTGCGTCTTCCGCATGAAAATTATTTATCAAGACTGAAGCCATATAGATGGCGCTAAGGGCATCATGATAGCTATTTCAAAGACGTTTACTGTCTACAAGGCTGACAATCATACTTTCATTACTTGTGCTAGTAATAGGTCATCGGATTAAATGAATGTCTTTGAGGCTGGATTGAGGTGTCCTATATTAGAGCAATTGACTTTCTCTCACATGGGGAGAAGCTATTTTAACCTTCCACCCTTCACACTGAAAGTGGGACTCTTATACTCAAGAAGGGTTGCTCTTTAGGATACTCTGTGTTCTTGTACCTCCAGCCCCCTTTCAAATGGGGAGCCCAGTGTCTTCAATGTTGAAGAGTGCTTTCCCATTACACCTCCTACTTGGCCTGCAGTCATAATTTCAGAGCGTTACTTAGTGCGGAATTCCTAATGCCTCCTTGTTCTGTCTAATTGTCACCCATGACGATTGGTCAAATGGTGCCCTGACATCATAAAGCTACAGCAGGATGTCATCTGATATGAGGACCAGCAATAGGATACATTTATCAGGTTATTGAAATGGGTAGCAGGGTAGCCTAGGCTGCCAGCAGAAAGGCAAAGATGGCGAGACGAGCAAAAGAAGGGCATTATTTGAGACTTAATTATTTGTTTGAAGGTGTCGGTGATCACAGTATTCTCAGGTTCTCTATAGGTTAACTGATAGGGATTTGCAGGAATGAAGATGTCCAAATCTGTGGTTCATAGTTTTTCTCATTACCACTAACTGTAGCATAAACCTTCCTCCATAAACTTATCAGATCCCTTAATGGTCATTGGTGTACTCTAACCTAACAGAATTGCAATGAGCAGGGTACACTGTCACTTGGATAGCAATTAGATATTTTTATCTAAATTCTAATATAGATGCTAAAGTTGTATAAAGAGTGGTAGCAACGGAGGCTTAGGATGGAAAGGTATGCTAGGTTGAAAATAAAATAGAGATTTGAATTCTTTTTGAGCTATGTATTTTCACCATGTTACAGACCTCATAGTACTGATTGATAACCATTTACCAAAAACTGATTGTTGTTGTGGTGCATTAGTTTGGTAATATTCAAGTTCTGTTAATAGACTAACAGTGGACTTTTCCATTTGCAGACTATATTGAATGACCAGCAGAGGGAGTGTTGCAGAAGAAAATTTCTCAGAGTTGCTGAGAGAAAAAAAAAAAACTTCAGCAGCCCTCTGCTTCATTTAACAATTTACATGGTGAGTCAAACTCTAAATTTATCATTTTGCTGGTCCTTAAAAAAGGTGCATAGCATGTGACGGCTCTCTGCTCCTTTTAGTGGCGTCTTCCGCATGAAAATTATTTATCAAGACTGAAGCCATATAGATGGCGCTAAGGGCATCATGATAGCTATTCAAAGACGTTTACTGTCTACAAGGCTGACAATCATACTTTCATTACTTTTGCTAGTAATAGGTCATCGGATTAAATTAATGTCTTTGAGGCTGGAATGAGGTGCCCTATATTAGAGCAATTGACTTTCTCTCACATGGGGAGAAGCTATTTTAACCTTCCTCCTTTCACACTGAAAGTGGGACTCTTATACTCAAGAAGGGTTGCTCTTTAGGATACTCTGTGTTCTTGTACCTCCAGCCCCCTTTCAAATGGGGAGCCCAGTGTCTTCAATGTTGAAGAGTGCTTTCCCATTACACCTCCTACTTGGCCTGCAGTCCTAATTTCAGAGCGTTACCTAGTGCGGAATTCCTAATGCCTCCTTGTTCTGTGTAATTGTCACCCATGACGATTGGTCAAACGTGCCCTGACATCATAAAGCTACAGCAGGATGTCATCTGACATGAGGGCCAGCAATAGGATACATTTATCAGGTTATTGAAATGGGTAGCAGGGTAGCAGGGCTGCCAGCAGAAAGGCAAAGATGGCGAGATGAGCAAAAGAAGGGCATTATTTGAGACTTAATTATTTGTTTGAAGGTGTCGGTGATCACAGTATTCTCAGGTTCTCTATAGGTTAACTGATAGGGATTTGCAGGAATGAAGATGTCCAAATCTGTGGTTCATAGTTTTTCTCATTACCACTAACTGTAGCATAAACCTTCCTCCATAAACTTATCAGATCCCTTAATGGTCATTGGTGTACTCTAACCTAACAGAATTGCAATGAGCAGGGTATGCTGTCACTTGGATAGCAATAAATATTTTTATCTACATTCTAATATAGATGCTAAAGTTGTATAAAGAGTGGTAGCAATGGAGGCTTAGGATGGAAAGGTATGCTAGGTTGAAAATAAAATAGAGATTTGAATTCTTTTTGAGTTATGTATTTTCACCATGTTACAGACGTCATAGTACTGATTGATAACCATTTACCAAAAACTGATTGTTGTTGTGGTGCATTAGTTTGGTAATATTCAAGTTCTGTTAATAGACTAACAGTGGACTTTTCCATTTGCAGACTATATTGAATGACCAGCAGAGGGAGTGTTGCAGAAGAACATTTCTCAGAGTTGCTGAGAAAAATAAAAAATAACTTCAGCAGCCCTCTGCTTCATTTAACAATGTACATGGTGAGTCAAACTCTAAATTTATCATTTTGCTGGTCCTTAAAAAAAGTGCATAGCATGTGACGGCTCTCTGCTCCTTTTAGTGGCGTCTTCCGCATGAAAATTATTTATCAACGCTGAAGCCATATAGATGGCGCTAAGGGCATCATGATAGCTATTTCAAAGACGTTTACTGTCTACAAGGCTGACAATCATACTTTCATTACTTTTGCTAGTAATAGGTCATCGGATTAAATGAATGTCTTTGAGTCTGGAATGAGGTGCCCTATATTAGAGCAATTGACTTTCTCTCACATGGGGAGAAGCTATTTTAACCTTCCTCCCTTCACACTGAAAGTGGGACTCTTATACTCAAGAAGGGTTGCTCTTTAGGATACTCTGTGTTCTTGTACCTCCAGCCCCCTTTCAAATGGGGAGCCCAATTTCTTCAATGTTGAAGAGTGCTTTCCCATTACACCTCCTACTTGGCCTGCAGTCATAATTTCAGAGCGTTACCTAGTGCGGAATTCCTAATGCCTCCTTGTTCTGTGTAATTGTCACCCATGACGATTGGTCAAATGGTGCCCTGACATCATAAAGCTACAGCAGGATGTCATCTGACATGAGGGCCAGCAATAGGATACATTTATCAGGTTATTGAAATGGGTAGCAGGGTAGCCTGGACGGCCAGCAGAAAGGCAAAGATGGCGAGACGAGCAAAAGAAGGGCATTATTTGAGACTTAATTATTTGTTTGAAGGTGTCGGTGATCACAGTATTCTCAGGTTCTCTATAGGTTAACTGATAGGGATTTGCAGGAATGAAGAGGTCCAAATCTGTGGTTCATAGTTTTTCTCATTACCACTAACTGTAGCATAAACCTTCCTCCATAAACTTATCAGATCCCTTAATGGTCATTGGTGTACTCTAACCTAACAGAATTGCAGTGAGCAGGGTACGCTGTCACTTGGATAGCAATTAGATATTTTTATCTACATTCTGATATAGATGCTAAAGTTGTATAAAGAGTGGTAGCAACGGAGGCTTAGGATGGAAAGGTATGCTAGGTTGAAAATAAAATAGAGATTTGAATTCTTTTTGAGCTATGTATTTTCACCATGTTACGGACGTCATAGTACTGATTGATAACCATTTACCAAAAACTGATTGTTGTTGTGGTGCATTAGTTTGGTAATATTCAAGTTCTGTTAATAGACTAACAGTGGACTTTTCCATTTGCAAACTACATTGAATGACCAGCAGAGTGAGTGTTGCAGAAGAAAATTTCTGAGTTGCTGAGAGAAAAAAAAAAATAACTTCAGCAGCCCTCTGTTTCATTTAACAATTTACATGGTGAGTCAAACTCTAAATTTATCATTTTGCTGGTCCTTAAAAAAAGTGCATAGCATGTGACGGCTCTCTGCTCCTTTTAGTGGCGTCTTCCGCATGAAAATTATTTATCAAGACTGAAGCCATATAAATGGCGCTAAGGGCATCATGATAGCTATTTCAAAGACGTTTACTGTCTACAAGGCTGACAATCATACTTTCATTACTTGTGCTAGTAATAGGTCATCGGATTAAATGAATGTCTTTGAGGCTGGATTGAGGTGTCCTATATTAGAGCAATTGACTTTCTCTCACATGGGGAGAAGCTATTTTAACCTTCCACCCTTCACACTGAAAGTGGGACTCTTCTACTCAAGAAGGGTTGCTCTTTAGGATACTCTGTGTTCTTGTACCTCCAGCCCCCTTTCAAATGGGGAGCCCAGTGTCTTCAATGTTGAAGAGTGCTTTCCCATTACACCTCCTACTTGGCCTGCAGTCATAATTTCAGAGCGTTACCTAGTGCGGAATTCCTAATGTCTCCTTGTTCTGTGTAATTGTCACCCATGATGATTGGTCAAATGGTGCCCTGACATCATAAAGCTACAGCAGGATGTCATCTGACATGAGGGCCAGCAATAGGATACATTTATCAGGTTATTGAAATGGGTAGCAGGGTAGCCTGGGCTGCCAGCAGAAAGGCAAAGATGGCGAGATGAGCAAAAGAAGGGCATTATTTGAGACTTAATTATTTGTTTGAAGGTGTCGGTGATCACAGTATTCTCAGGTTCTCTATAGGTTAACTGACAGGGATTTGCAGGAATGAAGATGTCCAAATCTGTGGTTCATAGTTTTTCTCATTACCACTAACTGTAGCATAAACCTTCCTCCATAAACTTATCAGATCCCTTAATGGTCATTGGTGTACTCTAACCTAACAGAATTGCAATGAGCAGGGTACACTGTCACTTGGATAGCAATGAGATATTTTTATCTACATTCTAATATAGATGCTAAAGTTGTATAAAGAGTGGTAGCAACGGAGGCTTAGGATGGAAAGGTATGCTAGGTTGAAAATAAAATAGAGATTTGAATTCTTTTTGAGCTATGTATTTTCACCATGTTACAGGCGTCATAGTACTGATTGATAACCATTTACCAAAAACTGATTGTTGTTGTGGTGCATTAGTTTGGTAATATTCAAGTTCTGTTAATAGACTAACAGTGGACTTTTCCATTTGCAGACTATATTGAATGACCAGCAGAGGGAGTGTTGCAGAAGAAAATTTCTCAGAGTTGTTGAGAAAAATAAAAAATAACTTCAGCAGCCCTCTGCTTCATTTAACAATGTACATGGTGAGTCAAACTCTAAATTTATCATTTTGCTGGTCCTTAAAAAAAGTGCATAGCATGTGACGGCTCTCTGCTCCTTTTAGTGGCGTCTTCCGCATGAAAATTATTTATCAACGCTGAAGCCATATAGATGGCGCTAAGGGCATCATGATAGCTATTTCAAAGACGTTTACTGTCTACAAGGCTGACAATCATACTTTCATTACTTTTGCTAGTAATAGGTCATCGGATTAAATGAATGTCTTTGAGTCTGGAATGAGGTGCCCTATATTAGAGCAATTGACTTTCTCTCACATGGGGAGAAGCTATTTTAACCTTCCTCCCTTCACACTGAAAGTGGGACTCTTATACTCAAGAAGGGTTGCTCTTTAGGATACTCTGTGTTCTTGTACCTCCAGCCCCCTTTCAAATGGGGAGCCCAATTTCTTCAATGTTGAAGAGTGCTTTCCCATTACACCTCCTACTTGGCCTGCAGTCATAATTTCAGAGCGTTACCTAGTGCGGAATTCCTAATGCCTCCTTGTTCTGTGTAATTGTCACCCATGACGATTGGTCAAATGGTGCCCTGACATCATAAAGCTACAGCAGGATGTCATCTGACATGAGGGCCAGCAATAGGATACATTTATCAGGTTATTGAAATGGGTAGCAGGGTAGCCTGGACTGCCAGCAGAAAGGCAAAGATGGCGAGACGAGCAAAAGAAGGGCATTATTTGAGACTTAATTATTTGTTGGAAGGTGTCGGTGATCCCAGTATTCTCAGGTTCTCTATAGGTTAACTGATAGGGATTTGCAGGAATGAAGATGTCCAAATCTGTGGTTCATAGTTTTTCTCATTACCACTAACTGTAGCATAAACCTTCCTCTATAAACTTATCAGATCCCTTAATGGTCATTGGTGCACACTAACCTAACAGAATTGCAATGAGCAGGGTACGCTGTCACTTGGATAGCAATGAGATATTTTTATCTACATTCTAATATAGATGCTAAAGTTGTATAAAGAGTGGTAGCAACGAAGGCTTAGGATGGAAAGGTATGCTAGGTTGAAAATAAAATGGAGATTTGAATTCTTTTTGAGCTATGTATTTTCACCATGTTACAGACGTCATAGTACTGATTGATAACCATTTACCAAAAACTGATTGTTGTTGTGGTGCATTAGTTTGGTAATATTCAAGTTCTGTTAATAGACTAACAGTGGACTTTTCCATTTGCAGACTATATTGAATGACCAGCAGAGGGAGTGTTGCAGAAGAAAATTTCTCAGAGTTGCTGAGAGAAAAAAAAAATAACTTCAGCAGCCCTCTGCTTCATTTAACAATTTACATGGTGAGTCAAACTCTAAATTTATCATTTTGCTGGTCCTTAAAAAAAGTGCATAGCATGTGACGGCTCTCTGCTCCTTTTAGTGGCGTCTTCCGCATGAAAATTATTTATCAACGCTGAAGCCATATAGATGGCGCTAAGGGCATCATGATAGCTATTTCAAAGACGTTTACTGTCTACAAGGCTGACAATCATACTTTCATTACTTGTGCTAGTAATAGGTCATCGGATTAAATGAATGTCTTTGAGGCTGGATTGAGGTGTCCTATATTAGAGCAATTGACTTTCTCTCACATGGGGAGAAGCTATTTTAACCTTCCTCCCTTGACACTGAAAGTGGGACTCTTATACTCAAGAAGGGTTGCTCTTTAGGATACTCTGTGTTCTTGTACCTCCAGCCCCCTTTCAAATGGGGAGCCCAATTTCTTCAATGTTGAAGAGTGATTTCCCATTACACCTCCTACTTGGCCTGCAGTCATAATTTCAGAGCGTTACCTAATGCGGAATTCCTAATGCCTCCTTGTTCTGTGTAATTGTCACCCATGACGATTGGTCAAATGGTGCCCTGACATCTTAAAGCTACAGCAGGATGTCATCTGACATGAAGGCCAGCAATAGGATACATTTATCAGGTTATTGAAATGGGTAGCAGGGTAGCCTGGACTGCCAGCAGAAAGGCAAAGATGGCGAGACGAGCAAAAGAAGGGCATTATTTGAGACTTAATTATTTGTTTGAAGGTGTCGGTGATCACAGTATTCTCGGGTTCTCTAAAGGTTAACTGATAGGGATTTGCAGGAATGAAGATGTCCAAATCTGTGGTTCATAGTTTTTCTCATTACCACTAACTGTAGCATAAACCTTCCTCCATAAACTTATCAGATCCCTTAATGGTCATTGGTGTACTCTAAACTAACAGAATTGCAATGAGCAGGGTACACTGTCACTTGGATAGCAATGAGATATTTTTATCTACATTCTAATATAGATGCTAAAGTTGTATAAAGAGTGGTAGCAACGGAGGCTTAGGATGGAAAGGTATGCTAGGTTGAAAATAAAATAGAGATTTGAATTCTTTTTGAGCTATGTATTTTCACCATGTTACAGACGTCATAGTACTGATTGATAACCATTTACCAAAAACTGATTGTTGTTGTGGTGCATTAGTTTGGTAATATTCAAGTTCTGTTAATAGACTAACAGTGGACTTTTCCATTTGCAGACTATATTGAATGACCAGCAGAGGGAGTGTTGCAGAAGAAAATTTCTCAGAGTTGCTGAGAGAAAAAAAAATAACTTCAGCAGCCCTCTGCTTCATTTAACAATTTACATGGTGAGTCAAACTCTAAATTTATCATTTTGCTGGTCCTTAAAAAAGGTGCATAGCATGTGACGGCTCTCTGCTCCTTTTAGTGGCGTCTTCCGCATGAAAATTATTTATCAAGACTGAAGCCATATAGATGGCGCTAAGGGCATCATGATAGCTATTCAAAGACGTTTACTGTCTACAAGGCTTACAATCATACTTTCATTACTTTTGCTAGTAATAGGTCATCGGATTAAATTAATGTCTTTGAGGCTGGAATGAGGTGCCCTATATTAGAGCAATTGACTTTCTCTCACATGGGGAGAAGCTATTTTAACCTTCCTCCTTTCACACTGAAAGTGGGACTCTTATACTCAAGAAGGGTTGCTCTTTAGGATACTCTGTGTTCTTGTACCTCCAGCCCCCTTTCAAATGGGGAGCCCAGTGTCTTCAATGTTGAAGAGTCCTTTCCCATTACACCTCCTACTTGGCCTGCAGTCATAATTTCAGAGCGTTACCTAGTGCTAAAATCCTAATGCCTCCTTGTTCTGTGTAATTGTCACCCATGACGATTGGTCAAATGGTGCCCTGACATCATAAAGCTACAGCAGGATGTCATCTGACATGAGGGCCAGCAATAGGATACATTTATCAGGTTATTGAAATGGGTAGCAGGGTAGCCTGGGCTGCCAGCAGAAAGGCAAAGATGGCGAGATGAGCAAAAGAAGGGCATTATTTGAGACTTAATTATTTGTTTGAAGGTGTCGGTGATCACAGTATTCTCAGGTTCTCTATAGGTTAACTGATAGGGATTTGCAGGAATGAAGATGTCCAAATCTGTGGTTCATAGTTTTTCTCATTACCACTAACTGTAGCATAAACCTTCCTCCATAAACTTATCAGATCCCTTAATGGTCATTGGTGTACTCTAACCTAACAGAATTGCAATGAGCAGGGTACACTGTCACTTGGATAGCAATGAGATATTTTTATCTAAATTCTAATATAGATGCTAAAGTTGTATAAAGAGTGGTAGCAACGGAGGCTTAGGATGGAAAGGTATGCTAGGTTGAAAATAAAATAGAGATTTGAATTCTTTTTGAGCTATGTATTTTCACCATGTTACAGACGTCATAGTACTGATTGATAACCATTTACCAAAAACTGATTGTTGTTGTGGTGCATTAGTTTGGTAATATTCAAGTTCTGTTAATAGACTAACAGTGGACTTTTCCATTTGCAGACTATATTGAATGACCAGCAGAGGGAGTGTTGCAGAAGAAAATTTCTCAGAGTTGCTGAGAGAAAAAAAAATAACTTCAGCAGCCCTCTGCTTCATTTAACAATTTACATGGTGAGTCAAACTCTAAATTTATCATTTTGCTGGTCCTTAAAAAAGGTGCATAGCATGTGACGGCTCTCTGCTCCTTTTAGTGGCGTCTTCCGCATGAAAATTATTTATCAAGACTGAAGCCATATAGATGGCGCTAAGGGCATCATGATAGCTATTCAAAGACGTTTACTGTCTACAAGGCTTACAATCATACTTTCATTACTTTTGCTAGTAATAGGTCATCGGATTAAATTAATGTCTTTGAGGCTGGAATGAGGTGCCCTATATTAGAGCAATTGACTTTCTCTCACATGGGGAGAAGCTATTTTAACCTTCCTCCTTTCACACTGAAAGTGGGACTCTTATACTCAAGAAGGGTTGCTCTTTAGGATACTCTGTGTTCTTGTACCTCCAGCCCCCTTTCAAATGGGGAGCCCAGTGTCTTCAATGTTGAAGAGTCCTTTCCCATTACACCTCCTACTTGGCCTGCAGTCATAATTTCAGAGCGTTACCTAGTGCTAAAATCCTAATGCCTCCTTGTTCTGTGTAATTGTCACCCATGACGATTGGTCAAATGGTGCCCTGACATCATAAAGCTACAGCAGGATGTCATCTGACATGAGGGCCAGCAATAGGATACATTTATCAGGTTATTGAAATGGGTAGCAGGGTAGCCTGGGCTGCCAGCAGAAAGGCAAAGATGGCGAGATGAGCAAAAGAAGGGCATTATTTGAGACTTAATTATTTGTTTGAAGGTGTCGGTGATCACAGTATTCTCAGGTTCTCTATAGGTTAACTGATAGGGATTTGCAGGAATGAAGATGTCCAAATCTGTGGTTCATAGTTTTTCTCATTACCACTAACTGTAGCATAAACCTTCCTCCATAAACTTATCAGATCCCTTAATGGTCATTGGTGTACTCTAACCTAACAGAATTGCAATGAGCAGGGTACACTGTCACTTGGATAGCAATGAGATATTTTTATCTAAATTCTAATATAGATGCTAAAGTTGTATAAAGAGTGGTAGCAACGGAGGCTTAGGATGGAAAGGTATGCTAGGTTGAAAATAAAATAGAGATTTGAATTCTTTTTGAGCTATGTATTTTCACCATGTTACAGACGTCATAGTACTGATTGATAACCATTTACCAAAAACTGATTGTTGTTGTGGTGCATTAGTTTGGTAATATTCAAGTTCTGTTAATAGACTAACAGTGGACTTTTCCATTTGCAGACTATATTGAATGACCAGCAGAGGGAGTGTTGCAGAAGAAAATTTCTCAGAGTTGCTGAGAAAAATAAAAAATAACTTCAGCAGCCCTCTGCTTCATTTAACAATGTACATGGTGAGTCAAACTCTAAATTTATCATTTTGCTGGTCCTTAAAAAAAGTGCATAGCATGTGACGGCTCTCTGCTCCTTTTAGTGGCGTCTTCCGCATGAAAATTATTTATCAACGCTGAAGCCATATAGATGGTGCTAAGGGCATCATGATAGCTATTTCAAAGACGTTTACTGTCTACAAGGCTGACAATCATACTTTCATTACTTGTGCTAGTAATAGGTCATCGGATTAAATGAATGTCTTTGAGGCTGGATTGAGGTGTCCTATATTAGAGCAATTGATTTTCTCTCACATGGGGAGAAGCTATTTTAACCTTCCACCCTTCACACTGAAAGTGGGACTCTTATACTCAAGAAGGGTTGCTCTTTGGGATACTCTGTGTTCTTGTACCTCCAGCCCCCTTTCAAATGGGGAGCCCAGTGTCTTCAATGTTGAAGAGTGCTTTCCCATTACACCACCTACTTGGCCTGCAGTCATAATTTCAGAGCGTTACCTAGTGCGGAATTCCTAATGCCTCCTTGTTCTGTGTAATTGTCACCCATGATGATTGGTCAAATGGTGCCCTGACATCATAAAGCTACAGCAGGATGTCATCTGACATGAGGGCCAGCAATAGGATACATTTATCAGGTTATTGAAATGGGTAGCAGGGTAGCCTGGGCTGCCAGCAGAAAGGCAAAGATGGCGAGATGAGCAAAAGAAGGGCATTATTTGAGACTTAATTATTTGTTTGAAGGTGTCGGTGATCACAGTATTCTCAGGTTCTCTATAGGTTAACTGATAGGGATTTGCAGGAATGAAGATGTCCAAATCTGTGGTTCATAGTTTTTCTCATTACCACTAACTGTAGCATAAACCTTCCTCCATAAACTTATCAGATCCCTTAATGGTCATTGGTGTACTCTAACCTAACAGAATTGCAATGAGCAGGGTATGCTGTCACTTGGATAGCAATAAATATTTTTATCTACATTCTAATATAGATGCTAAAGTTGTATAAAGAGTGGTAGCAATGGAGGCTTAGGATGGAAAGGTATGCTAGGTTGAAAATAAAATAGAGATTTGAATTCTTTTTGAGTTATGTATTTTCACCATGTTACAGACGTCATAGTACTGATTGATAACCATTTACCAAAAACTGATTGTTGTTGTGGTGCATTAGTTTGGTAATATTCAAGTTCTGTTAATAGACTAACAGTGGACTTTTCCATTTGCAGACTATATTGAATGACCAGCAGAGGGAGTGTTGCAGAAGAAAATTTCTCAGAGTTGCTGAGAAAAATAAAAAATAACTTCAGCAGCCCTCTGCTTCATTTAACAATGTACATGGTGAGTCAAACTCTAAATTTATCATTTTGCTGGTCCTTAAAAAAAGTGCATAGCATGTGACGGCTCTCTGCTCCTTTTAGTGGCGTCTTCCGCATGAAAATTATTTATCAACGCTGAAGCCATATAGATGGCGCTAAGGGCATCATGATAGCTATTTCAAAGACGTTTACTGTCTACAAGGCTGACAATCATACTTTCATTACTTGTGCTAGTAATAGGTCATCGGATTAAATGAATGTCTTTGAGGCTGGATTGAGGTGTCCTATATTAGAGCAATTGACTTTCTCTCACATGGGGAGAAGCTATTTTAACCTTCCACCCTTCACACTGAAAGTGGGACTCTTATACTCAAGAAGGGTTGCTCTTTAGGATACTCTGTGTTCTTGAACCCCCAGCCCCCTTTCAAATGGGGAGCCCAGTGTCTTCAATGTTGAAGAGTGCTTTCCCATTACACCTCCTACTTGGCCTGCAGTCATAATTTCAGAGCGTTACCTAGTGCGGAATTCCTAATGCCTCCTTGTTCTGTGTAATTGTCACCCATGACGATTGGTCAAATGGTGCCCTGACATCATAAAGCTACAGCAGGATGTCATCTGACATGAGGGCCAGCAATAGGATACATTTATCAGGTTATTGAAATGGGTAGCAGGGTAGCCTAGGCTGCCAGCAGAAAGGCAAAGATGGCGAGATGAGCAAAAGAAGGGCATTATTTGAGACTTAATTATTTGTTTGAAGGTGTCGGTGATCACAGTATTCTCAGGTTCTCTATAGGTTAACTGATAGGGATTTGCAGGAATGAAGATGTCCAAATCTGTGGTTCATAGTTTTTCTCATTACCACTAACTGTAGCATAAACCTTCCTCCATAAACTTATCAGATCCCTTAATGGTCATTGGTGTACTCTAACCTAACAGAATTGCAATGAGCAGGGTACACTGTCACTTGGATAGCAATGAGATATTTTTATCTACATTCTAATATAGATGCTAAAGTTGTATAACGAGTGGTAGCAACGGAGGCTTAGGATGGAAAGGTATGCTAGGTTGAAAATAAAATAGAGATTTGAATTCTTTTTGAGCTATGCATTTTCACCATGTTACAGACGTCATAGTACTGATTGATAACCATTTACCAAAAACTGATTGTTGTTGTGGTGCATTAGTTTGGTAATATTCAAGTTCTGTTAATAGACTAACAGTGGACTTTTCCATTTGCAGACTATATTGAATGACCAGCAGAGGGAGTGTTGCAGAAGAAAATTTCTCAGAGTTGCTGAGAGAAAAAAAAAATAACTTCAGCAGCCCTCTGCTTCATTTAACAATTTACATGGTGAGTCAAACTCTAAATTTATCATTTTGCTGGTCCTTAAAAAAGGTGCATAGCATGTGACGGCTCTCTGCTCCTTTTAGTTGCGTCTTCCGCATGAAAATTATTTATCAAGACTGAAGCCATATAAATGGCTCTAAGGGCATCATGATAGCTATTCCAAGACGTTTACTGTCTACAAGGCTGACAATCATACTTTCATTCCTTTTGCTAGTAATAGGTCATCGGATTAAATGAATGTCTTTGAGGCTGGAATGAGGTGTCCTATATTAGAGCTTTTGACTTATTTCTCACATGGGGAGAAGCTATTTTAACCTTCCACCCTTCACACTGAAAGTGGGACTCTTATACTCAAGAAGGGTTGCTCTTTAGGATACTCTGTGTTCCTGTACCTCCAGCCCCCTTTCAAATGGGGAGCCCAGTGTCTTCAATGTTGAAGAGTGCTTTCCCATTACACCTCCTACTTGGCCTGCAGTCATAATTTCAGAGCGTTACCTAGTGCGGAATTCCTAATGCCTCCTTGTTCTGTGTAATTGTCACCCATGACGATTGGTCAAATGGTGCCCTGACATCATAAAGCTACAGCAGGATGTCATCTGACATGAGGGCCAGCAATAGGATACATTTATCAGGTTATTGAAATGGGTAGCAGGGTAGCCTGGACGGCCAGCAGAAAGGCAAAGATGGCGAGACGAGCAAAAGAAGGGCATTATTTGAGACTTAATTATTTGTTTGAAGGTGTCGGTGATCACAGTATTCTCAGGTTCTCTATAGGTTAACTGATAGGGATTTGCAGGAATGAAGAGGTCCAAATCTGTGGTTCATAGTTTTTCTCATTACCACTAACTGTAGCATAAACCTTCCTCCATAAACTTATCAGATCCCTTAATGGTCATTGGTGTACTCTAACCTAACAGAATTGCAGTGAGCAGGGTACGCTGTCACTTGGATAGCAATTAGATATTTTTATCTACATTCTGATATAGATGCTAAAGTTGTATAAAGAGTGGTAGCAACGGAGGCTTAGGATGGAAAGGTATGCTAGGTTGAAAATAAAATAGAGATTTGAATTCTTTTTGAGCTATGTATTTTCACCATGTTACAGACGTCATAGTACTGATTGATAACCATTTACCAAAAACTGATTGTTGTTGTGGTGCATTAGTTTGGTAATATTCAAGTTCTGTTAATAGACTAACAGTGGACTTTTCCATTTGCAGACTATATTGAATGACCAGCAGAGTGAGTGTTGCAGAAGAAAATTTCTGAGTTGCTGAGAGAAAAAAAAAAATAACTTCAGCAGCCCTCTGTTTCATTTAACAATTTACATGGTGAGTCAAACTCTAAATTTATCATTTTGCTGGTCCTTAAAAAAAGTGCATAGCATGTGACGGCTCTCTGCTCCTTTTAGTGGCGTCTTCCGCATGAAAATTATTTATCAAGACTGAAGCCATATAAATGGCGCTAAGGGCATCATGATAGCTATTTCAAAGACGTTTACTGTCTACAAGGCTGACAATCATACTTTCATTACTTGTGCTAGTAATAGGTCATCGGATTAAATGAATGTCTTTGAGGCTGGATTGAGGTGTCCTATATTAGAGCAATTGACTTTCTCTCACATGGGGAGTAGCTATTTTAACCTTCCACCCTTCACACTGAAAGTGGGACTCTTCTACTCAAGAAGGGTTGCTCTTTAGGATACTCTGTGTTCTTGTACCTCCAGCCCCCTTTCAAATGGGGAGCCCAGTGTCTTCAATGTTGAAGAGTGCTTTCCCATTACACCTCCTACTTGGCCTGCAGTCATAATTTCAGAGCGTTACCTAGTGCGGAATTCCTAATGTCTCCTTGTTCTGTGTAATTGTCACCCATGATGATTGGTCAAATGGTGCCCTGACATCATAAAGCTACAGCAGGATGTCATCTGACATGAGGGCCAGCAATAGGATACATTTATCAGGTTATTGAAATGGGTAGCAGGGTAGCCTGGGCTGCCAGCAGAAAGGCAAAGATGGCGAGATGAGCAAAAGAAGGGCATTATTTGAGACTTAATTATTTGTTTGAAGGTGTCGGTGATCACAGTATTCTCAGGTTCTCTATAGGTTAACTGACAGGGATTTGCAGGAATGAAGATGTCCAAATCTGTGGTTCATAGTTTTTCTCATTACCACTAACTGTAGCATAAACCTTCCTCCATAAACTTATCAGATCCCTTAATGGTCATTGGTGTACTCTAACCTAACAGAATTGCAATGAGCAGGGTACACTGTCACTTGGATAGCAATGAGATATTTTTATCTACATTCTAATATAGATGCTAAAGTTGTATAAAGAGTGGTAGCAACGGAGGCTTAGGATGGAAAGGTATGCTAGGTTGAAAATAAAATAGAGATTTGAATTCTTTTTGAGCTATGCATTTTCACCATGTTACAGACGTCATAGTACTGATTGATAACCATTTACCAAAAACTGATTGTTGTTGTGGTGCATTAGTTTGGTAATATTCAAGTTCTGTTAATAGACTAACAGTGGACTTTTCCATTTGCAGACTATATTGAATGACCAGCAGAGGGAGTGTTGCAGAAGAAAATTTCTCAGAGTTGCTGAGAGAAAAAAAAAATAACTTCAGCAGCCCTCTGCTTCAGTTAACAATTTACATGGTGAGTCAAACTCTAAATTTATCATTTTGCTGGTCCTTAAAAAAGGTGCATAGCATGTGACGGCTCTCTGCTACTTTTAGTTGCGTCTTCCGCATGAAAATTATTTATCAAGACTGAAGCCATATAGATGGCGCTAAGGGCATCATGATAGCTATTCCAAGACGTTTACTGTCTACAAGGCTGACAATCATACTTTCATTACTTTTGCTAGTAATAGGTCATCGGATTAAATGAATGTCTTTGAGGCTGGAATGAGGTGCCCTATATTAGAGCAATTGACTTTCTCTCACATGGGGAGAAGCTATTTTAACCTTCCTCCTTTCACACTGAAAGTGGGACTCTTATACTCAAGAAGGGTTGCTCTTTAGGATACTCTGTGTTCTTGAACCTCCAGCCCCCTTTCAAATGGGGAGCCCAATGTCTTCAATGTTGAAGAGTGCTTTCCCATTACACCTCCTACTTGGCCTGCAGTCATAATTTCAGAGCGTTACCTAGTGCGGAATTCCTAATGCCTCCTTGTCCTGTGTAATTGTCACCCATGACGATTGGTCAAATGGTGCCCTGACATCATAAAGCTACAGCAGGATGTCATCTGACATGAGGGCCAGCAATAGGATACATTTATCAGGTTATTGAAATGGGTAGCAGGGTAGCCTGGACGGCCAGCAGAAAGGCAAAGATGGCGAGACGAGCAAAAGAAGGGCATTATTTGAGACTTAATTATTTGTTTGAAGGTGTCGGTGATCACAGTATTCTCAGGTTCTCTATAGGTTAACTGATAGGGATTTGCAGGAATGAAGAGGTCCAAATCTGTGGTTCATAGTTTTTCTCATTACCACTAACTGTAGCATAAACCTTCCTCCATAAACTTATCAGATCCCTTAATGGTCATTGGTGTACTCTAACCTAACAGAATTGCAGTGAGCAGGGTACGCTGTCACTTGGATAGCAATTAGATATTTTTATCTACATTCTGATATAGATGCTAAAGTTGTATAAAGAGTGGTAGCAACGGAGGCTTAGGATGGAAAGGTATGCTAGGTTGAAAATAAAATAGAGATTTGAATTCTTTTTGAGCTATGTATTTTCACCATGTTACAGACGTCATAGTACTGATTGATAACCATTTACCAAAAACTGATTGTTGTTGTGGTGCATTAGTTTGGTAATATTCAAGTTCTGTTAATGGACTAACAGTGGACTTTTCCATTTGCAGACTATATTGAATGACCAGCAGAGTGAGTGTTGCAGAAGAAAATTTCTGAGTTGCTGAGAGAAAAAAAAAAATAACTTCAGCAGCCCTCTGTTTCATTTAACAATTTACATGGTGAGTCAAACTCTAAATTTATCATTTTGCTGGTCCTTAAAAAAAGTGCATAGCATGTGACGGCTCTCTGCTCCTTTTAGTGGCGTCTTCCGCATGAAAATTATTTATCAAGACTGAAGCCATATAAATGGCGCTAAGGGCATCATGATAGCTATTTCAAAGACGTTTACTGTCTACAAGGCTGACAATCATACTTTCATTACTTGTGCTAGTAATAGGTCATCGGATTAAATGAATGTCTTTGAGGCTGGATTGAGGTGTCCTATATTAGAGCAATTGACTTTCTCTCACATGGGGAGAAGCTATTTTAACCTTCCACCCTTCACACTGAAAGTGGGACTCTTCTACTCAAGAAGGGTTGCTCTTTAGGATACTCTGTGTTCTTGTACCTCCAGCCCCCTTTCAAATGGGGAGCCCAGTGTCTTCAATGTTGAAGAGTGCTTTCCCATTACACCTCCTACTTGGCCTGCAGTCATAATTTCAGAGCGTTACCTAGTGCGGAATTCCTAATGTCTCCTTGTTCTGTGTAATTGTCACCCATGATGATTGGTCAAATGGTGCCCTGACATCATAAAGCTACAGCAGGATGTCATCTGACATGAGGGCCAGCAATAGGATACATTTATCAGGTTATTGAAATGGGTAGCAGGGTAGCCTGGGCTGCCAGCAGAAAGGCAAAGATGGCGAGATGAGCAAAAGAAGGGCATTATTTGAGACTTAATTATTTGTTTGAAGGTGTCGGTGATCACAGTATTCTCAGGTTCTCTATAGGTTAACTGACAGGGATTTGCAGGAATGAAGATGTCCAAATCTGTGGTTCATAGTTTTTCTCATTACCACTAACTGTAGCATAAACCTTCCTCCATAAACTTATCAGATCCCTTAATGGTCATTGGTGTACTCTAACCTAACAGAATTGCAATGAGCAGGGTACACTGTCACTTGGATAGCAATGAGATATTTTTATCTACATTCTAATATAGATGCTAAAGTTGTATAAAGAGTGGTAGCAACGGAGGCTTAGGATGGAAAGGTATGCTAGGTTGAAAATAAAATAGAGATTTGAATTCTTTTTGAGCTATGCATTTTCACCATGTTACAGACGTCATAGTACTGATTGATAACCATTTACCAAAAACTGATTGTTGTTGTGGTGCATTAGTTTGGTAATATTCAAGTTCTGTTAATAGACTAACAGTGGACTTTTCCATTTGCAGACTATATTGAATGACCAGCAGAGGGAGTGTTGCAGAAGAAAATTTCTCAGAGTTGCTGAGAGAAAAAAAAAAACTTCAGCAGCCCTCTGCTTCATTTAACAATTTACATGGTGAGTCAAACTCTAAATTTATCATTTTGCTGGTCCTTAAAAAAGGTGCATAGCATGTGACGGCTCTCTGCTACTTTTAGTTGCGTCTTCCGCATGAAAATTATTTATCAAGACTGAAGCCATATAGATGGCGCTAAGGGCATCATGATAGCTATTCAAAGACATTTACTGTCTACAAGGCAGAAAATCATACTTTCATTACTTGTGCTGGTAATAGGTCATCAGATTAAATGAATGTCTTTGAGGCTGGAATGAGGTGCCCTATATTAGAGCAATTGACTTTCTCTCACATGGTGAGAAGCTATTTTAACCTTCCACCCTTCACACTGAAAGTGGGACTCTTATACTCAAGAAGGGTTGCTCTTTAGGATACTTTGTGTTCTTGTACCTCCAGCCCCCTTTCAAATGGGGAGCCCAATGTCTTCAAGGTTGAAGAGTGCTTTCCCATTACACCTCCTACTTGGCCTGCAGTCATAATTTCAGAGCGTTACCTAGTGCGGAATTCCTAATGTCTCCTTGTTCTGTGTAATTGTCACCCATGATGATTGGTCAAATGGTGCCCTGACATCATAAAGCTACAGCAGGATGTCATCTGACATGAGGGCCAGCAATAGGATACATTTATCAGGTTATTGAAATGGGTAGCAGGGTAGCCTGGGCTGCCAGCAGAAAGGCAAAGATGGCGAGATGAGCAAAAGAAGGGCATTATTTGAGACTTAATTATTTGTTTGAAGGTGTCGGTGATCACAGTATTCTCAGGTTCTCTATAGGTTAACTGATAGGGATTTGCAGGAATGAAGATGTCCAAATCTGTGGTTCATAGTTTTTCTCATTACCACGAACTGTAGCATAAACCTTCCTCCATAAACTTATCAGATCCCTTAATGGTCATTGGTGTACTCTAACCTAACAGAATTGCAGTGAGCAGGGTACGCTGTCACTTGGATAGCAATTAGATATTTGTATCTACATTCTGATATAGATGCTAAAGTTGTATAAAGAGTGGTAGCAACGGAGGCTTAGGATGGAAAGGTATGCTAGGTTGAAAATAAAATAGAGATTTGAATTCTTTTTCAGCTATGTATTTTCACCATGTTACAGACGTCATAGTACTGATTGATAACCATTTACCAAAAACTGATTGTTGTTGTGGTGCATTAGTTTGGTAATATTCAAGTTCTGTTAATAGACTAACAGTGGACTTTTCCATTTGCAGACTATATTGAATGACCAGCAGAGGGAGTGTTGCAGAAGAAAATTTCTCAGAGTTGCTGAGAGAAAAAAAAAAACTTCAGCAGCCCTCTGCTTCATTTAACAATTTACATGGTGAGTCAAACTCTAAATTTATCATTTTGCTGGTCCTTAAAAAAAGTGCATAGCATGTGACGGCTCTCTGCTCCTTTTAGTGGCGTCTTCCGCATGAAAATTATTTATCAAGACTGAAGCCATATAGATGGCGCTAAGGGCATCATGATAGCTATTCAAAGACATTTACTGTCTACAAGGCAGAAAATCATACTTTCATTACTTGTGCTAGTAATAGGTCATCAGATTAAATGAATGTCTTTGAGGCTGGAATGAGGTGCCCTATATTAGAGCAATTGACTTTATCTCACATGGGGAGAAGCTATTTTAACCTTCCACCCTTCACACTGAAAGTGGGACTCTTATACTCAAGAAGGGTTGCCCTTTAGGATACTTTGTGTTCTTGTACCTCCAGCCCCCTTTCAAATGGGGAGCCCAATGTCTTCAATGTTGAAGAGTGCTTTCCCATTACACCTCCTACTTGGCCTGCAGTCATAATTTCAGAGCGTTACCTAGTGCGGAATTCCTAATGCCTCCTTGTTCTGTGTAATTGTCACCCATGACGATTGGTCAAATGGTGCCCTGACATCATAAAGCTACAGCAGGATGTCATCTGACATGAGGGCCAGCAATAGGATACATTTATCAAGTTATTGAAATGGGTAGCAGGGTAGCCTGGACGGCCAGCAGAAAGGCAAAGATGGCGAGACGAGCAAAAGAAGGGCATTATTTGAGACTTAATTATTTGTTTGAAGGTGTCGGTGATCACAGTATTCTCAGGTTCTCTATAGGTTAACTGATAGGGATTTGCAGGAATGAAAATGTCCAAATCTGTGGTTCATAGTTTTTCTCATTACCACTAACTGTAGCATAAACCTTCCTCCATAAACTTATCAGATCCCTTAATGGTCATTGGTGTACTCTAACCTAACAGAATTGCAGTGAGCAGGGTACGCTGTCACTTGGATAGCAATTAGATATTTTTATCTACATTCTGATATAGATGCTAAAGTTGTATAAAGAGTGGTAGCAACGGAGGCTTAGGATGGAAAGGTACGCTAGGTTGAAAATAAAATAGAGATTTTAATTCTTTTTCAGCTATATATTTTCACCATGTTACAGACGTCATAGTACTGATTGATAACCATTTACCAAAAACTGATTGTTGTTGTGGTGCATTAGTTTGGTAATATACAAGTTCTGTTAATAGACTAACAGTGGACTTTTCCATTTGCAGACTATATTGAATGACTAGCAGAGGGAGTGTTGCAGAAGAAAATTTCTCAGAGTTGCTGAGAGAAAAAAAAAAACTTCAGCAGCCCTCTGCTTCATTTAACAATTTACATGGTGAGTCAAACTCTAAATTTATCATTTTGCTGGTCCTTAAAAAAAGTGCATAGCATGTGACGGCTCTCTGCTCCTTTTAGTGGCGTCTTCCGCATGAAAATTATTTATCAAGACTGAAGCCATATAGATGGCGCTAAGGGCATCATGATAGCTATTCAAAGACATTTACTGTCTACAAGGCTGAAAATCATACTTTCATTACTTGTGCTAGTAATAGGTCATCAGATTAAATGAATGTCTTTGAGGCTGGAATGAGGTGTCCTATATTAGAGCAATTGACTTTCTCTCACATGGGGAGAAGCTATTTTAACCTTCCACCCTTCACACTGAAAGTGGGACTCTTCTACTCAAGAAGGGTTGCTCTTTAGGATACTCTGTGTTCTTGTACCTCCAGCCCCCTTTCAAATGGGGAGCCCAGTGTCTTCAATGTTGAAGAGTGCTTTCCCATTCCACCTCCTACTTGGCCTGCAGTCATAATTTCAGAGCGTTACCTAGTGCGGAATTCCTAATGTCTCCTTGTTCTGTGTAATTTTCACCCATGATGATTGGTCAAATGGTGCCCTGACATCATAAAGCTACAGCAGGATGTCATCTGACATGAGGGCCAGCAATAGGATACATTTATCAGGTTATTGAAATGGGTAGCAGGGTAGCCTGGGCTGCCAGCAGAAAGGCAAAGATGGCGAGACGAGCAAAAGAAGGGCATTATTTGAGACTTAATTATTTGTTTGAAGGTGTCGGTGATCACAGTTTTCTCAGGTTCTCTATAGGTTAACTGATAGGGATTTGCAGGAATGAAAATGTCCAAATCTGTGGTTCATAGTTTTTCTCATTACCACTAACTGTAGCATAAACCTTCCTCCATAAACTTATCAGATCCCTTAATGGTCATTGGTGTACTCTAACCTAACAGAATTGCAGTGAGCAGGGTACGCTGTCACTTGGATAGCAATTAGATATTTTTATCTACATTCTGATATAGATGCTAAAGTTGTATAAAGAGTGGTAGCAACGGAGGCTTAGGATGGAAAGGTACGCTAGGTTGAAAATAAAATAGAGATTTTAATTCTTTTTCAGCTATATATTTTCACCATGTTACAGACGTCATAGTACTGATTGATAACCATTTACCAAAAACTGATTGTTGTTGTGGTGCATTAGTTTGGTAATATACAAGTTCTGTTAATAGACTAACAGTGGACTTTTCCATTTGCAGACTATATTGAATGACCAGCAGAGGGAGTGTTGCAGAAGAAAATTTCTCAGAGTTGCTGAGAGAAAAAAAAAAACTTCAGCAGCCCTCTGCTTCATTTAACAATTTACATGGTGAGTCAAACTCTAAATTTATCATTTTGCTGGTCCTTAAAAAAAGTGCATAGCATGTGACGGCTCTCTGCTCCTTTTAGTGGCGTCTTCCGCATGAAAATTATTTATCAAGACTGAAGCCATATAGATGGCGCTAAGGGCATCATGATAGCTATTCAAAGACATTTACTGTCTACAAGGCTGAAAATCATACTTTCATTACTTGTGCTAGTAATAGGTCATCAGATTAAATGAATGTCTTTGAGGCTGGAATGAGGTGCCCTATATTAGAGCAATTGACTTTCTCTCACATGGGGAGAAGCTATTTTAACCTTCCTCCTTTCACACTGAAAGTGGGACTCTTATACTCAAGAAGGGTTGCTCTTTAGGATACTCTGTGTTCTTGAACCTCCAGCCCCCTTTCAAATGGGGAGCCCAATGTCTTCAATGTTGAAGAGTGCTTTCCCATTACACCTCCTACTTGGCCTGCAGTCATAATTTCAGAGCGTTACCTAGTGCGGAATTCCTAATGCCTCCTTGTCCTGTGTAATTGTCACCCATGACGATTGGTCAAATGGTGCCCTGACATCATAAAGCTACAGCAGGATGTCATCTGACATGAGGGCCAGCAATAGGATACATTTATCAGGTTATTGAAATGGGTAGCAGGGTAGCCTGGACGGCCAGCAGAAAGGCAAAGATGGCGAGACGAGCAAAAGAAGGGCATTATTTGAGACTTAATTATTTGTTTGAAGGTGTCGGTGATCACAATATTCTCAGGTTCTCTATAGGTTAACTGATAGGGATTTGCAGGAATGAAGATGTCCAAATCTGTGGTTCATAGTTTTTCTCATTACCACTAACTGTAGCATAAACCTTCCTCCATAAACTTATCAGATCCCTTAATGGTCATTGGTGTACTCTAACCTAACAGAATTGCAGTGAGCAGGGTACGCTGTCACTTGGATAGCAATTAGATATTTTTATCTACATTCTGATATAGATGCTAAAGTTGTATAAAGAGTGGTAGCCATGGAGGCTTAGGATGGAAAGGTATGCTAGGTTGAAAATAAAATAGAGATTTGAATTCTTTTTGAGCTATGTATTTTCACCATGTTACAGACGTCATAGTACTGATTGATAACCATTTACCAAAAACTGATTGTTGTTGTGGTGCATTAGTTTGGTAATATTCAAGTTCTGTTAATAGACTAACAGTGGACTTTTCCATTTGCAGACTATATTGAATGACCAGCAGAGGGAGTGTTGCAGAAGAAAATTTCTCAGAGTTGCTGAGAGAAAAAAAAAAAACTTCAGCAGCCCTCTGCTTCATTTAACAATTTACATGGTGAGTCAAACTCTAAATTTATCATTTTGCTGGTCCTTAAAAAAAGTGCATAGCATGTGACGGCTCTCTGCTCCTTTTAGTGGCGTCTTCCGCATGAAAATTATTTATCAAGACTGAAGCCATATAGATGGCGCTAAGGGCATCATGATAGCTATTCAAAGACATTTACTGTCTACAAGGCAGAAAATCATACTTTCATTACTTGTGCAAGTAATAGGTCATCAGATTAAATGAATGTCTTTGAGGCTGGAATGAGGTGCCCTATATTAGAGCAATTGACTTTCTCTCACATGGGGAGAAGCTATTTTAACCTTCCACCCTTCACACTGAAAGTGGGACTCTTATACTCAAGAAGGGTTGCTCTTTAGGATACTTTGTGTTCTTGTACCTCCAGCCCCCTTTCAAATGGGGAGCCCAATGTCTTCAATGTTGAAGAGTGCTTTCCCATTACACCTCCTACTTGGCCTGCAGTCATAATTTCAGAGCGTTACCTAGTGCGGAATTCCTAATGCCTCCTTGTCCTGTGTAATTGTCACCCATGACGATTGGTCAAATGGTGCCCTGACATCATAAAGCTACAGCAGGATGTCATCTGACATGAGGGCCAGCAATAGGATACATTTATCAGGTTATTGAAATGGGTAGCAGGGTAGCCTGGACGGCCAGCAGAAAGGCAAAGATGGCGAGACGAGCAAAAGAAGGGCATTATTTGAGACTTAATTATTTGTTTGAAGGTGTCGGTGATCACAGTATTCTCAGGTTCTCTATAGGTTAACTGATAGGGATTTGCAGGAATGAAGATGTCCAAATCTGTGGTTCATAGTTTTTCTCATTACCACTAACTGTAGCATAAACCTTCCTCCATAAACTTATCAGATCCCTTAATGGTCATTGGTGTACTCTAACCTAACAGAATTGCAGTGAGCAGGGTACGCTGTCACTTGGATAGCAATTAGATATTTTTATCTACATTCTGATATAGATGCTAAAGTTGTATAAAGAGTGGTAGCAACGGAGGCTTAGGATGGAAAGGTATGCTAGGTTGAAAATAAAATAGAGATTTGAATTCTTTTTGAGCTATGTATTTTCACCATGTTACAGACGTCATAGTACTGATTGATAACCATTTACCAAAAACTGATTGTTGTTGTGGTGCATTAGTTTGGTAATATTCAAGTTCTGTTAATAGACTAACAGTGGACTTTTCCATTTGCAGACTATATTGAATGACCAGCAGAGGGAGTGCTGCAGAAGAAAATTTCTCAGAGTTGCTGAGAGAAAAAAAAAAACTTCAGCAGCCCTCTGCTTCATTTAACAATTTACATGGTGAGTCAAACTCTAAATTTATCATTTTGCTGGTCCTTAAAAAAAGTGCATAGCATGTGACGGCTCTCTGCTCCTTTTAGTGGCGTCTTCCGCATGAAAATTATTTATCAAGACTGAAGCCATATAGATGGCGCTAAGGGCATCATGATAGCTATTCAAAGACATTTACTGTCTACAAGGCAGAAAATCATACTTTCATTACTTGTGCTAGTAATAGGTCATCAGATTAAATGAATGTCTTTGAGGCTGGAATGAGGTGCCCTATATTAGAGCAATTGTCTTTATCTCACATGGGGAGAAGCTATTTTAACCTTCCACCCTTCACACTGAAAGTGGGACTCTTATACTCAAGAAGGGTTGCTCTTTAGGATACTCTGTGTTCTTGAACCTCCAGCCCCCTTTCAAATGGGGAGCCCAATGTCTTCAATGTTGAAGAGTGCTTTCCCATTACACCTCCTACTTGGCCTGCAGTCATAATTTCAGAGCGTTACCTAGTGCGGAATTCCTAATGCCTCCTTGTCCTGTGTAATTGTCACCCATGACGATTGGTCAAATGGTGCCCTGACATCATAAAGCTACAGCAGGATGTCATCTGACATGAGGGCCAGCAATAGGATACATTTATCAGGTTATTGAAATGGGTAGCAGGGTAGCCTGGACGGCCAGCAGAAAGGCAAAGATGGCGAGACGAGCAAAAGAAGGGCATTATTTGAGACTTAATTATTTGTTTGAAGGTGTCGGTGATCACAGTATTCTCAGGTTCTCTATAGGTTAACTGATAGGGATTTGCAGGAATGAAGATGTCCAAATCTGTGGTTCATAGTTTTTCTCATTACCACTAACTGTAGCATAAACCTTCCTCCATAAACTTATCAGATCCCTTAATGGTCATTGGTGTACTCTAACCTAACAGAATTGCAGTGAGCAGGGTACGCTGTCCCTTGGATAGCAATTAGATATTTTTATCTACATTCTGATATAGATGCTAAAGTTGTATAAAGAGTGGTAGCAACGGAGGCTTAGGATGGAAAGGTATGCTAGGTTGAAAATAAAATAGAGATTTTAATTCTTTTTCAGCTATATATTTTCACCATGTTACAGACGTCATAGTACTGATTGATAACCATTTACCAAAAACTGATTGTTGTTGTGGTGCATTAGTTTGGTAATATACAAGTTCTGTTAATAGACTAACAGTGGACTTTTCCATTTGCAGACTATATTGAATGACCAGCAGAGGGAGTGTTGCAGAAGAAAATTTCTCAGAGTTGCTGAGAGAAAAAAAAAAACTTCAGCAGCCCTCTGCTTCATTTAATAATTTACATGGTGAGTCAAACTCTAAATTTATCATTTTGCTGGTCCTTAAAAAAAGTGCATAGCATGTGACGGCTCTCTGCTCCTTTTAGTGGCGTCTTCCGCATGAAAATTATTTATCAAGACTGAAGCCATATAGATGGCGCTAAGGGCATCATGATAGCTATTCAAAGACATTTACTGTCTACAAGGCTGAAAATCATACTTTCATTACTTGTGCTAGTAATAGGTCATCAGATTAAATGAATGTCTTTGAGGCTGGAATGAGGTGCCCTATATTAGAGCAATTGACTTTCTCTCACATGGGGAGAAGCTATTTAAACCTTTCTCCTTTCACACTGAAAGTGGGACTCTTATACTCAAGAAGGGTTGCTCTTTAGGATACTCTGTGTTCTTGAACCTCCAGCCCCCTTTCAAATGGGGAGCCCAATGTCTTCAATGTTGAAGAGTGCTTTCCCATTACACCTCCTACTTGGCCTGCAGTCATAATTTCAGAGCGTTACCTAGTGCGGAATTCCTAATGCCTCCTTGTTCTGTGTAATTGTCACCCATGACGATTGGTCAAATGGTGCCCTGACATCATAAAGCTACAGCAGGATGTCATCTGACATGAGGGCCAGCAATAGGATACATTTATCAGGTTATTGAAATGGGTAGCAGGGTAGCCTGGACGGCCAGCAGAAAGGCAAAGATGGCGAGACGAGCAAAAGAAGGGCATTATTTGAGACTTAATTATTTGTTTGAAGGTGTCGGTGATCACAGTATTCTCAGGTTCTCTATAGGTTAACTGATAGGGATTTGCAGGAATGAAGATGTCCAAATCTGTGGTTCATAGTTTTTCTCATTACCACTAACTGTAGCATAAACCTTCCTCCATAAACTTATCAGATCCCTTAATGGTCATTGGTGTACTCTAACCTAACAGAATTGCAGTGAGCAGGGTACGCTGTCACTTGGATAGCAATTAGATATTTTTATCTACATTCTGATATAGATGCTAAAGTTGTATAAAGAGTGGTAGCAACGGAGGCTTAGGATGGAAAGGTACGCTAGGTTGAAAATAAAATAGAGATTTTAATTCTTTTTCAGCTATATATTTTCACCATGTTACAGACGTCATAGTACTGATTGATAACCATTTACCAAAAACTGATTGTTGTTGTGGTGCATTAGTTTGGTAATATACAAGTTCTGTTAATAGACTAACAGTGGACTTTTCCATTTGCAGACTATATTGAATGACCAGCAGAGGGAGTGTTGCAGAAGAAAATTTCTCAGAGTTGCTGAGAGAAAAAAAAAACTGCAGCAGCCCTCTGCTTCATTTAACAATTTACATGGTGAGTCAAACTCTAAATTTATCATTTTGCTGGTCCTTAAAAAAAGTGCATAGCATGTGACGGCTCTCTGCTCCTTTTAGTGGCGTCTTCCGCATGAAAATTATTTATCAAGACTGAAGCCATATAGATGGCGCTAAGGGCATCATGATAGCTATTCAAAGACATTTACTGTCTACAAGGCTGAAAATCATACTTTCATTACTTGTGCTAGTAATAGGTCATCAGATTAAATGAATGTCTTTGAAGCTGGAATGAGGTGCCCTATATTAGAGCAATTGACTTTCTCTCACATGGGGAGAAGCTATTTTAACCTTCCACCCTTCACACTGAAAGTGGGACTCTTATACTCAAGAAGGGTTGCTCTTTAGGATACTTTGTGTTCTTGTACCTCCAGCCCCCTTTCAAATGGGGAGCCCAATGTCTTCAATGTTGAAGAGTGCTTTCCCATTACACCTCCTACTTGGCCTGCAGTCATAATTTCAGAGCGTTACCTAGTGCGGAATTCCTAATGCCTCCTTGTTCTGTGTAATTGTCACCCATGACGATTGGTCAAATGGTGCCCTGACATCATAAAGCTACAGCAGGATGTCATCTGACATGAGGGCCAGCAATAGGATACATTTATCAAGTTATTGAAATGGGTAGCAGGGTAGCCTGGACGGCCAGCAGAAAGGCAAAGATGGCGAGACGAGCAAAAGAAGGGCATTATTTGAGACTTAATTATTTGTTTGAAGGTGTCGGTGATCACAGTATTCTCAGGTTCTCTATAGGTTAACTGATAGGGATTTGCAGGAATGAAGATGTCCAAATCTGTGGTTCATAGTTTTTCTCATTACCACTAACTGTAGCATAAACCTTCCTCCATAAACTTATCAGATCCCTTAATGGTCATTGGTGTACTCTAACCTAACAGAATTGCAGTGAGCAGGGTACGCTGTCACTTGGATAGCAATTAGATATTTTTATCTACATTCTGATATAGATGCTAAAGTTGTATAAAGAGTGGTAGCAACGGAGGCTTAGGATGGAAAGGTATGCTAGGTTGAAAATAAAATAGAGAATTGAATTCTTTTTGAGCTATGTATTTTCACCATGTTACAGACGTCATAGTACTGATTGATAACCATTTACCAAAAACTGATTGTTGTTGTGGTGCATTAGTTTGGTAACATTCAAGTTCTGTTAATAGACTAACAGTGGACTTTTCCATTTGCAGACTATATTGAATGACCAGCAGAGGGAGTGTTGCAGAAGAAAATTTCTCAGAGTTGCTGAGAGAAAAAAAAAAACTTCAGCAGCCCTCTGCTTCATTTAACAATTTACATGGTGAGTCAAACTCTAAATTTATCATTTTGCTGGTCCTTAAAAAAAGTGCATAGCATGTGACGGCTCTCTGCTCCTTTTAGTGGCGTCTTCCGCATGAAAATTATTTATCAAGACTGAAGCCATATAGATGGCGCTAAGGGCATCATGATAGCTATTCAAAGACATTTACTGTCTACAAGGCTGAAAATCATACTTTCATTACTTGTGCTAGTAATAGGTCATCAGATTAAATGAATGTCTTTGAGGCTGGAATGAGGTGCCCTATATTAGAGCAATTGACTTTCTCTCACATGGGGAGAAGCTATTTTAACCTTCCACCCTTCACACTGAAAGTGGGACTCTTATACTCAAGAAGGGTTGCTCTTTAGGATACTTTGTGTTCTTGTACCTCCAGCCCCCTTTCAAATGGGGAGCCCAATGTCTTCAATGTTGAAGAGTGCTTTCCCATTACACCTCCTACTTGGCCTGCAGTCATAATTTCAGAGCGTTACCTAGTGCGGAATTCCTAATGCCTCCTTGTTCTGTGTAATTGTCACCCATGACGATTGGTCAAATGGTGCCCTGACATCATAAAGCTACAGCAGGATGTCATCTGACATGAGGGCCAGCAATAGGATACATTTATCAAGTTATTGAAATGGGTAGCAGGGTAGCCTGGACGGCCAGCAGAAAGGCAAAGATGGCGAGACGAGCAAAAGAAGGGCATTATTTGAGACTTAATTATTTGTTTGAAGGTGTCGGTGATCACAGTATTCTCAGGTTCTCTATAGGTTAACTGATAGGGATTTGCAGGAATGAAGATGTCCAAATCTGTGGTTCATAGTTTTTCTCATTACCACTAACTGTAGCATAAACCTTCCTCCATAAACTTATCAGATCCCTTAATGGTCATTGGTGTACTCTAACCTAACAGAATTGCAGTGAGCAGGGTACGCTGTCACTTGGATAGCAATTAGATATTTTTATCTACATTCTGATATAGATGCTAAAGTTGTATAAAGAGTGGTAGCAACGGAGGCTTAGGATGGAAAGGTATGCTAGGTTGAAAATAAAATAGAGATTTGAATTCTTTTTGAGCTATGTATTTTCACCATGTTACAGACGTCATAGTACTGATTGATAACCATTTACAAAAAACTGATTGTTGTAGTGGTGCATTAGTTTGGTAATATTCAAGTTCTGTTAATAGACTAACAGTGGACTTTTCCATTTGCAGACTATATTGAATGACCAGCAGAGGGAGTGTTGCAGAAGAAAATTTCTCAGAGTTGCTGAGAGAAAAAAAAAAAACTTCAGCAGCCCTCTGCTTCATTTAACAATTTACATGGTGAGTCAAACTCTAAATTTATCATTTTGCTGGTCCTTAAAAAAAGTGCATAGCATGTGACGGCTCTCTGCTCCTTTTAGTGGCGTCTTCCGCATGAAAATTATTTATCAAGACTGAAGCCATATAGATGGCGCTAAGGGCATCATGATAGCTATTCAAAGACATTTACTGTCTACAAGGCTGAAAATCATACTTTCATTACTTGTGCTAGTAATAGGTCATCAGATTAAATGAATGTCTTTGAGGCTGGAATGAGGTGCCCTATATTAGAGCAATTGACTTTCTCTCACATGGGGAAAAGCTATTTTAACCTTCCTCCTTTCACACTGAAAGTGGGACTCTTATACTCAAGAAGGGTTGCTCTTTAGGATACTCTGTGTTCTTGAACCTCCAGCCCCCTTTCAAATGGGGAGCCCAATGTCTTCAATGTTGAAGAGTGCTTTCCCATTACACCTCCTACTTGGCCTGCAGTCATAATTTCAGAGCGTTACCTAGTGCGGAATTCCTAATGCCTCCTTGTTCTGTGTAATTGTCACCCATGACGATTGGTCAAATGGTGCCCTGACATCATAAAGCTACAGCAGGATGTCATCTGACATGAGGGCCAGCAATAGGATACATTTATCAGGTTATTGAAATGGGTAGCAGGGTAGCCTAGGCTGCCAGCAGAAAGGCAAAGATGGCGAGATGAGCAAAAGAAGGGCATTATTTGAGACTTAATTATTTGTTTGAAGGTGTCGGTGATCACAGTATTCTCAGGTTCTCTATAGGTTAACTGATAGGGATTTGCAGGAATGAAGATGTCCAAATCTGTGGTTCATAGTTTTTCTCATTACCACTAACTGTAGCATAAACCTTCCTCCATAAACTTATCAGATCCCTTAATGGTCATTGGTGTACTCTAACCTAACAGAATTGCAGTGAGCAGGGTACGCTGTCACTTGGATAGCAATTAGATATTTTTATCTACATTCTGATATAGATGCTAAAGTTGTATAAAGAGTGGTAGCAACGGAGGCTTAGGATGGAAAGGTATGCTAGGTTGAAAATAAAATAGAGATTTGAATTCTTTTTGAGCTATGTATTTTCACCATGTTACAGACGTCATAGTACTGATTGATAACCATTTACCAAAAACTGATTGTTGTTGTGGTGCATTAGTTTGGTAATATTCAAGTTCTGTTAATAGACTAACAGTGGACTTTTCCATTTGCAGACTATATTGAATGACCAGCAGAGGGAGTGTTGCAGAAGAAAATTTCTCAGAGTTGCTGAGAGAAAAAAAAAAAACTTCAGCAGCCCTCTGCTTCATTTAACAATTTACATGGTGAGTCAAACTCTAAATTTATCATTTTGCTGGTCCTTAAAAAAAGTGCATAGCATGTGACGGCTCTCTGCTCCTTTTAGTGGCGTCTTCCGCATGAAAATTATTTATCAAGACTGAAGCCATATAGATGGCGCTAAGGGCATCATGATAGCTATTCAAAGACATTTACTGTCTACAAGGCAGAAAATCATACTTTCATTACTTGTGCTAGTAATAGGTCATCAGATTAAATGAATGTCTTTGAGGCTGGAATGAGGTGCCCTATATTAGAGCAATTGACTTTCTCTCACATGGGGAGAAGCTATTTTAACCTTCCACCCTTCACACTGAAAGTGGGACTCTTATACTCAAGAAGGGTTGCTCTTTAGGATACTTTGTGTTCTTGTACCTCCAGCCCCCTTTCAAATGGGGAGCCCAATGTCTTCAATGTTGAAGAGTGCTTTCCCATTACACCTCCTACTTGGCCTGCAGTCATAATTTCAGAGCGTTACCTAGTGCGGAATTCCTAATGCCTCCTTGTTCTGTGTAATTGTCACCCATGACGATTGGTCAAATGGTGCCCTGACATCATAAAGCTACAGCAGGATGTCATCTGACATGAGGGCCAGCAATAGGATACATTTATCAAGTTATTGAAATGGGTAGCAGGGTAGCCTGGACGGCCAGCAGAAAGGCAAAGATGGCGAGACGAGCAAAAGAAGGGCATTATTTGAGACTTAATTATTTGTTTGAAGGTGTCGGTGATCACAGTATTCTCAGGTTCTCTATAGGTTAACTGATAGGGATTTGCAGGAATGAAGATGTCCAAATCTGTGGTTCATAGTTTTTCTCATTACCACTAACTGTAGCATAAACCTTCCTCCATAAACTTATCAGATCCCTTAATGGTCATTGGTGTACTCTAACCTAACAGAATTGCAGTGAGCAGGGTACGCTGTCACTTGGATAGCAATTAGATATTTTTATCTACATTCTGATATAGATGCTAAAGTTGTATAAAGAGTGGTAGCAACGGAGGCTTAGGATGGAAAGGTATGCTAGGTTGAAAATAAAATAGAGATTTTAATTCTTTTTCAGCTATATATTTTCACCATGTTACAGACGTCATAGTACTGATTGATAACCATTTACCAAAAACTGATTGTTGTTGTGGTGCATTAGTTTGGTAATATACAAGTTCTGTTAATAGACTAATAGTGGACTTTTCCATTTGCAGACTATATTGAATGACCAGCAGAGGGAGTGTTGCAGAAGAATATTTCTCAGAGTTGCTGAGAGAAAAAAAAAAACTTTAGCAGCCCTCTGCTTCATTTAACAATTTACATGGTGAGTCAAACTCTAAATTTATTATTTTGCTGGTCCTTAAAAAAAGTGCATAGCATGTGACGGCTCTCTGCTCCTTTTAGTGGCGTCTTCCGCATGAAAATTATTTATCAAGACTGAAGCCATATAGATGGCGCTAAGGGCATCATGATAGCTATTCAAAGACATTTACTGTCTACAAGGCTGAAAATCATACTTTCATTACTTGTGCTAGTAATATGTCATCAGATTAAATGAATGTCTTTGAGGCTGGAATGAGGTGCCCTATATTAGAGCAATTGACTTTCTCTCACATGGGGAGAAGCTATTTTAACCTTCCTCCTTTCACACTGAAAGTGGGACTCTTACACTCAAGAAGGGTTGCTCTTTAGGATACTCTGTGTTCTTGAACCTCCAGCCCCCTTTCAAATGGGGAGCCAAATGTCTTCAATGTTGAAGAGTGCTTTCCCATTACACCTCCTACTTGGCCTGCAGTCATAATTTCAGAGTGTTACCTAGTGCGGAATTCCTAATGCCTCCTTGTTCTGTGTAATTGTCACCCATGACGATTGGTCAAATGGTGCCCTGACATCATAAAGCTACAGCAGGATGTCATCTGACATGAGGGCCAGCAATAGGATACATTTATCAAGTTATTGAAATGGGTAGCAGGGTAGCCTGGACGGCCAGCAGAAAGGCAAAGATGGCGAGACGAGCAAAAGAAGGGCATTATTTGAGACTTAATTATTTGTTTGAAGGTGTCGGTGATCACAGTATTCTCAGGTTCTCTATAGGTTAACTGATAGGGATTTGCAGGAATGAAGATGTCCAAATCTGTGGTTCATAGTTTTTCTCATTACCACTAACTGTAGCATAAACCTTCCTCCATAAACTTATCAGATCCCTTAATGGTCATTGGTGTACTCTAACCTAACAGAATTGCAGTGAGCAGGGTACGCTGTCACTTGGATAGCAATTAGATATTTTAATCTACATTCTGATATAGATGCTAAAGTTGTATAAAGAGTGGTAGCAACGGAGGCTTAGGATGGAAAGGTATGCTAGGTTGAAAATAAAATAGAGATTTGAATTCTTTTTCAGCTATGTATTTTCACCATGTTACAGACGTCATAGTACTGATTGATAACCATTTACCAAAAACTGATTGTTGTTGTGGTGCATTAGTTTGGTAATATTCAAGTTCTGTTAATAGACTAACAGTGGACTTTTCCATTTGCAGACTATATTGAATGACCAGCAGAGGGAGTGTTGCAGAAGAAAATTTCTCAGAGTTGCTGAGAGAAAAAAAAAAAACTTCAGCAGCCCTCTGCTTCATTTAACAATTTACATGGTGAGTCAAACTCTAAATTTATCATTTTGCTGGTCCTTAAAAAAAGTGCATAGCATGTGACGGCTCTCTGCTCCTTTTAGTGGCGTCTTCCGCATGAAAATTATTTATCAAGACTGAAGCCATATAGATGGCGCTAAGGGCATCATGATAGCTATTCAAAGACATTTACTGTCTACAAGGCTGAAAATCATACTTTCATTACTTGTGCTAGTAATAGGTCATCAGATTAAATGAATGTCTTTGAGGCTGGAATGAGGTGCCCTATATTAGAGCAATTGACTTTCTCTCACATGGGGAGAAGCTATTTTAACCTTCCACCCTTCACACTGAAAGTGGGACTCTTATACTCAAGAAGGGTTGCTCTTTAGGATACTTTGTGTTCTTGTACCTCCAGCCCCCTTTCAAATGGGGAGCCCAATGTCTTCAATGTTGAAGAGTGCTTTCCCATTACACCTCCTACTTGGCCTGCAGTCATAATTTCAGAGCGTTACCTAGTGCGGAATTCCTAATGCCTCCTTGTTCTGTGTAATTGTCACCCATGACGATTGGTCAAATGGTGCCCTGACATCATAAAGCTACAGCAGGATGTCATCTGACATGAGGGCCAGCAATAGGATACATTTATCAAGTTATTGAAATGGGTAGCAAGGTAGCCTGGACGGCCAGCAGAAAGGCAAAGATGGCGAGACGAGCAAAAGAAGGGCATTATTTGAGACTTAATTATTTGTTTGAAGGTGTCGGTGATCACAGTATTCTCAGGTTCTCTATAGGTTAACTGATAGGGATTTGCAGGAATGAAGATGTCCAAATCTGTGGTTCATAGTTTTTCTCATTACCACTAACTGTAGCATAAACCTTCCTCCATAAACTTATCAGATCCCTTAATG
Source organism: Lissotriton vulgaris (assembly GCF_964263255.1). Classification (NCBI taxonomy): domain Eukaryota; kingdom Metazoa; phylum Chordata; class Amphibia; order Caudata; family Salamandridae; genus Lissotriton; species Lissotriton vulgaris. The sequence continues at coordinate 660,592,597 of NC_141698.1, read as the reverse complement.
GTCATTGGTGTACTCTAACCTAACAGAATTGCAGTGAGCAGGGTACGCTGTCACTTGGATAGCAATTAGATATTTTTATCTACATTCTGATATAGATGCTAAAGTTGTATAAAGAGTGGTAGCAACGGAGGCTTAGGATGGAAAGGTATGCTAGGTTGAAAATAAAATAGAGAATTGAATTCTTTTTGAGCTATGTATTTTCACCATGTTACAGACGTCATAGTACTGATTGATAACCATTTACCAAAAACTGATTGTTGTTGTGGTGCATTAGTTTGGTAACATTCAAGTTCTGTTAATAGACTAACAGTGGACTTTTCCATTTGCAGACTATATTGAATGACCAGCAGAGGGAGTGTTGCAGAAGAAAATTTCTCAGAGTTGCTGAGAGAAAAAAAAAAACTTCAGCAGCCCTCTGCTTCATTTAACAATTTACATGGTGAGTCAAACTCTAAATTTATCATTTTGCTGGTCCTTAAAAAAAGTGCATAGCATGTGACGGCTCTCTGCTCCTTTTAGTGGCGTCTTCCGCATGAAAATTATTTATCAAGACTGAAGCCATATAGATGGCGCTAAGGGCATCATGATAGCTATTCAAAGACATTTACTGTCTACAAGGCTGAAAATCATACTTTCATTACTTGTGCTAGTAATAGGTCATCAGATTAAATGAATGTCTTTGAGGCTGGAATGAGGTGCCCTATATTAGAGCAATTGACTTTCTCTCACATGGGGAGAAGCTATTTTAACCTTCCACCCTTCACACTGAAAGTGGGACTCTTATACTCAAGAAGGGTTGCTCTTTAGGATACTTTGTGTTCTTGTACCTCCAGCCCCCTTTCAAATGGGGAGCCCAATGTCTTCAATGTTGAAGAGTGCTTTCCCATTACACCTCCTACTTGGCCTGCAGTCATAATTTCAGAGCGTTACCTAGTGCGGAATTCCTAATGCCTCCTTGTTCTGTGTAATTGTCACCCATGACGATTGGTCAAATGGTGCCCTGACATCATAAAGCTACAGCAGGATGTCATCTGACATGAGGGCCAGCAATAGGATACATTTATCAAGTTATTGAAATGGGTAGCAGGGTAGCCTGGACGGCCAGCAGAAAGGCAAAGATGGCGAGACGAGCAAAAGAAGGGCATTATTTGAGACTTAATTATTTGTTTGAAGGTGTCGGTGATCACAGTATTCTCAGGTTCTCTATAGGTTAACTGATAGGGATTTGCAGGAATGAAGATGTCCAAATCTGTGGTTCATAGTTTTTCTCATTACCACTAACTGTAGCATAAACCTTCCTCCATAAACTTATCAGATCCCTTAATGGTCATTGGTGTACTATAACCTAACAGAATTGCAGTGAGCAGGGTACGCTGTCACTTGGATAGCAATTAGATATTTTTATCTACATTCTGATATAGATGCTAAAGTTGTATAAAGAGTGGTAGCAACGGAGGCTTAGGATGGAAAGGTATGCTAGGTTGAAAATAAAATAGAGATTTGAATTCTTTTTGAGCTATGTATTTTCACCATGTTACAGACGTCATAGTACTGATTGATAACCATTTACAAAAAACTGATTGTTGTAGTGGTGCATTAGTTTGGTAATATTCAAGTTCTGTTAATAGACTAACAGTGGACTTTTCCATTTGCAGACTATATTGAATGACCAGCAGAGGGAGTGTTGCAGAAGAAAATTTCTCAGAGTTGCTGAGAGAAAAAAAAAAAACTTCAGCAGCCCTCTGCTTCATTTAACAATTTACATGGTGAGTCAAACTCTAAATTTATCATTTTGCTGGTCCTTAAAAAAAGTGCATAGCATGTGACGGCTCTCTGCTCCTTTTAGTGGCGTCTTCCGCATGAAAATTATTTATCAAGACTGAAGCCATATAGATGGCGCTAAGGGCATCATGATAGCTATTCAAAGACATTTACTGTCTACAAGGCTGAAAATCATACTTTCATTACTTGTGCTAGTAATAGGTCATCAGATTAAATGAATGTCTTTGAGGCTGGAATGAGGTGCCCTATATTAGAGCAATTGACTTTCTCTCACATGGGGAAAAGCTATTTTAACCTTCCTCCTTTCACACTGAAAGTGGGACTCTTATACTCAAGAAGGGTTGCTCTTTAGGATACTCTGTGTTCTTGAACCTCCAGCCCCCTTTCAAATGGGGAGCCCAATGTCTTCAATGTTGAAGAGTGCTTTCCCATTACACCTCCTACTTGGCCTGCAGTCATAATTTCAGAGCGTTACCTAGTGCGGAATTCCTAATGCCTCCTTGTTCTGTGTAATTGTCACCCATGACGATTGGTCAAATGGTGCCCTGACATCATAAAGCTACAGCAGGATGTCATCTGACATGAGGGCCAGCAATAGGATACATTTATCAGGTTATTGAAATGGGTAGCAGGGTAGCCTAGGCTGCCAGCAGAAAGGCAAAGATGGCGAGATGAGCAAAAGAAGGGCATTATTTGAGACTTAATTATTTGTTTGAAGGTGTCGGTGATCACAGTATTCTCAGGTTCTCTATAGGTTAACTGATAGGGATTTGCAGGAATGAAGATGTCCAAATCTGTGGTTCATAGTTTTTCTCATTACCACTAACTGTAGCATAAACCTTCCTCCATAAACTTATCAGATCCCTTAATGGTCATTGGTGTACTCTAACCTAACAGAATTGCAGTGAGCAGGGTACGCTGTCACTTGGATAGCAATTAGATATTTTTATCTACATTCTGATATAGATGCTAAAGTTGTATAAAGAGTGGTAGCAACGGAGGCTTAGGATGGAAAGGTATGCTAGGTTGAAAATAAAATAGAGATTTGAATTCTTTTTGAGCTATGTATTTTCACCATGTTACAGACGTCATAGTACTGATTGATAACCATTTACCAAAAACTGATTGTTGTTGTGGTGCATTAGTTTGGTAATATTCAAGTTCTGTTAATAGACTAACAGTGGACTTTTCCATTTGCAGACTATATTGAATGACCAGCAGAGGGAGTGTTGCAGAAGAAAATTTCTCAGAGTTGCTGAGAGAAAAAAAAAAAACTTCAGCAGCCCTCTGCTTCATTTAACAATTTACATGGTGAGTCAAACTCTAAATTTATCATTTTGCTGGTCCTTAAAAAAAGTGCATAGCATGTGACGGCTCTCTGCTCCTTTTAGTGGCGTCTTCCGCATGAAAATTATTTATCAAGACTGAAGCCATATAGATGGCGCTAAGGGCATCATGATAGCTATTCAAAGACATTTACTGTCTACAAGGCTGAAAATCATACTTTCATTACTTGTGCTAGTAATAGGTCATCAGATTAAATGAATGTCTTTGAGGCTGGAATGAGGTGCCCTATATTAGAGCAATTGACTTTCTCTCACATGGGGAGAAGCTATTTTAACCTTCCACCCTTCACACTGAAAGTGGGACTCTTATACTCAAGAAGGGTTGCTCTTTAGGATACTTTGTGTTCTTGTACCTCCAGCCCCCTTTCAAATGGGGAGCCCAATGTCTTCAATGTTGAAGAGTGCTTTCCCATTACACCTCCTACTTGGCCTGCAGTCATAATTTCAGAGCGTTACCTAGTGCGGAATTCCTAATGCCTCCTTGTTCTGTGTAATTGTCACCCATGACGATTGGTCAAATGGTGCCCTGACATCATAAAGCTACAGCAGGATGTCATCTGACATGAGGGCCAGCAATAGGATACATTTATCAAGTTATTGAAATGGGTAGCAGGGTAGCCTGGACGGCCAGCAGAAAGGCAAAGATGGCGAGACGAGCAAAAGAAGGGCATTATTTGAGACTTAATTATTTGTTTGAAGGTGTCGGTGATCACAGTATTCTCAGGTTCTCTATAGGTTAACTGATAGGGATTTGCAGGAATGAAGATGTCCAAATCTGTGGTTCATAGTTTTTCTCATTACCACTAACTGTAGCATAAACCTTCCTCCATAAACTTATCAGATCCCTTAATGGTCATTGGTGTACTCTAACCTAACAGAATTGCAGTGAGCAGGGTACGCTGTCACTTGGATAGCAATTAGATATTTTTATCTACATTCTGATATAGATGCTAAAGTTGTATAAAGAGTGGTAGCAACGGAGGCTTAGGATGGAAAGGTATGCTAGGTTGAAAATAAAATAGAGATTTGAATTCTTTTTGAGCTATGTATTTTCACCATGTTACAGACGTCATAGTACTGATTGATAACCATTTACAAAAAACTGATTGTTGTAGTGGTGCATTAGTTTGGTAATATTCAAGTTCTGTTAATAGACTAACAGTGGACTTTTCCATTTGCAGACTATATTGAATGACCAGCAGAGGGAGTGTTGCAGAAGAAAATTTCTCAGAGTTGCTGAGAGAAAAAAAAAAAACTTCAGCAGCCCTCTGCTTCATTTAACAATTTACATGGTGAGTCAAACTCTAAATTTATCATTTTGCTGGTCCTTAAAAAAAGTGCATAGCATGTGACGGCTCTCTGCTCCTTTTAGTGGCGTCTTCCGCATGAAAATTATTTATCAAGACTGAAGCCATATAGATGGCGCTAAGGGCATCATGATAGCTATTCAAAGACATTTACTGTCTACAAGGCAGAAAATCATACTTTCATTACTTGTGCTAGTAATAGGTCATCAGATTAAATGAATGTCTTTGAGGCTGGAATGAGGTGCCCTATATTAGAGCAATTGACTTTCTCTCACATGGGGAGAAGCTATTTTAACCTTCCACCCTTCACACTGAAAGTGGGACTCTTATACTCAAGAAGGGTTGCTCTTTAGGATACTTTGTGTTCTTGTACCTCCAGCCCCCTTTCAAATGGGGAGCCCAATGTCTTCAATGTTGAAGAGTGCTTTCCCATTACACCTCCTACTTGGCCTGCAGTCATAATTTCAGAGCGTTACCTAGTGCGGAATTCCTAATGCCTCCTTGTTCTGTGTAATTGTCACCCATGACGATTGGTCAAATGGTGCCCTGACATCATAAAGCTACAGCAGGATGTCATCTGACATGAGGGCCAGCAATAGGATACATTTATCAAGTTATTGAAATGGGTAGCAGGGTAGCCTGGACGGCCAGCAGAAAGGCAAAGATGGCGAGACGAGCAAAAGAAGGGCATTATTTGAGACTTAATTATTTGTTTGAAGGTGTCGGTGATCACAGTATTCTCAGGTTCTCTATAGGTTAACTGATAGGGATTTGCAGGAATGAAGATGTCCAAATCTGTGGTTCATAGTTTTTCTCATTACCACTAACTGTAGCATAAACCTTCCTCCATAAACTTATCAGATCCCTTAATGGTCATTGGTGTACTCTAACCTAACAGAATTGCAGTGAGCAGGGTACGCTGTCACTTGGATAGCAATTAGATATTTTTATCTACATTCTGATATAGATGCTAAAGTTGTATAAAGAGTGGTAGCAACGGAGGCTTAGGATGGAAAGGTATGCTAGGTTGAAAATAAAATAGAGATTTTAATTCTTTTTCAGCTATATATTTTCACCATGTTACAGACGTCATAGTACTGATTGATAACCATTTACCAAAAACTGATTGTTGTTGTGGTGCATTAGTTTGGTAATATACAAGTTCTGTTAATAGACTAATAGTGGACTTTTCCATTTGCAGACTATATTGAATGACCAGCAGAGGGAGTGTTGCAGAAGAATATTTCTCAGAGTTGCTGAGAGAAAAAAAAAAACTTTAGCAGCCCTCTGCTTCATTTAACAATTTACATGGTGAGTCAAACTCTAAATTTATTATTTTGCTGGTCCTTAAAAAAAGTGCATAGCATGTGACGGCTCTCTGCTCCTTTTAGTGGCGTCTTCCGCATGAAAATTATTTATCAAGACTGAAGCCATATAGATGGCGCTAAGGGCATCATGATAGCTATTCAAAGACATTTACTGTCTACAAGGCTGAAAATCATACTTTCATTACTTGTGCTAGTAATATGTCATCAGATTAAATGAATGTCTTTGAGGCTGGAATGAGGTGCCCTATATTAGAGCAATTGACTTTCTCTCACATGGGGAGAAGCTATTTTAACCTTCCTCCTTTCACACTGAAAGTGGGACTCTTACACTCAAGAAGGGTTGCTCTTTAGGATACTCTGTGTTCTTGAACCTCCAGCCCCCTTTCAAATGGGGAGCCAAATGTCTTCAATGTTGAAGAGTGCTTTCCCATTACACCTCCTACTTGGCCTGCAGTCATAATTTCAGAGTGTTACCTAGTGCGGAATTCCTAATGCCTCCTTGTTCTGTGTAATTGTCACCCATGACGATTGGTCAAATGGTGCCCTGACATCATAAAGCTACAGCAGGATGTCATCTGACATGAGGGCCAGCAATAGGATACATTTATCAAGTTATTGAAATGGGTAGCAGGGTAGCCTGGACGGCCAGCAGAAAGGCAAAGATGGCGAGACGAGCAAAAGAAGGGCATTATTTGAGACTTAATTATTTGTTTGAAGGTGTCGGTGATCACAGTATTCTCAGGTTCTCTATAGGTTAACTGATAGGGATTTGCAGGAATGAAGATGTCCAAATCTGTGGTTCATAGTTTTTCTCATTACCACTAACTGTAGCATAAACCTTCCTCCATAAACTTATCAGATCCCTTAATGGTCATTGGTGTACTCTAACCTAACAGAATTGCAGTGAGCAGGGTACGCTGTCACTTGGATAGCAATTAGATATTTTAATCTACATTCTGATATAGATGCTAAAGTTGTATAAAGAGTGGTAGCAACGGAGGCTTAGGATGGAAAGGTATGCTAGGTTGAAAATAAAATAGAGATTTGAATTCTTTTTCAGCTATGTATTTTCACCATGTTACAGACGTCATAGTACTGATTGATAACCATTTACCAAAAACTGATTGTTGTTGTGGTGCATTAGTTTGGTAATATTCAAGTTCTGTTAATAGACTAACAGTGGACTTTTCCATTTGCAGACTATATTGAATGACCAGCAGAGGGAGTGTTGCAGAAGAAAATTTCTCAGAGTTGCTGAGAGAAAAAAAAAAAACTTCAGCAGCCCTCTGCTTCATTTAACAATTTACATGGTGAGTCAAACTCTAAATTTATCATTTTGCTGGTCCTTAAAAAAAGTGCATAGCATGTGACGGCTCTCTGCTCCTTTTAGTGGCGTCTTCCGCATGAAAATTATTTATCAAGACTGAAGCCATATAGATGGCGCTAAGGGCATCATGATAGCTATTCAAAGACATTTACTGTCTACAAGGCTGAAAATCATACTTTCATTACTTGTGCTAGTAATAGGTCATCAGATTAAATGAATGTCTTTGAGGCTGGAATGAGGTGCCCTATATTAGAGCAATTGACTTTCTCTCACATGGGGAGAAGCTATTTTAACCTTCCACCCTTCACACTGAAAGTGGGACTCTTATACTCAAGAAGGGTTGCTCTTTAGGATACTTTGTGTTCTTGTACCTCCAGCCCCCTTTCAAATGGGGAGCCCAATGTCTTCAATGTTGAAGAGTGCTTTCCCATTACACCTCCTACTTGGCCTGCAGTCATAATTTCAGAGCGTTACCTAGTGCGGAATTCCTAATGCCTCCTTGTTCTGTGTAATTGTCACCCATGACGATTGGTCAAATGGTGCCCTGACATCATAAAGCTACAGCAGGATGTCATCTGACATGAGGGCCAGCAATAGGATACATTTATCAAGTTATTGAAATGGGTAGCAAGGTAGCCTGGACGGCCAGCAGAAAGGCAAAGATGGCGAGACGAGCAAAAGAAGGGCATTATTTGAGACTTAATTATTTGTTTGAAGGTGTCGGTGATCACAGTATTCTCAGGTTCTCTATAGGTTAACTGATAGGGATTTGCAGGAATGAAGATGTCCAAATCTGTGGTTCATAGTTTTTCTCATTACCACTAACTGTAGCATAAACCTTCCTCCATAAACTTATCAGATCCCTTAATGGTCATTGGTGTACTCTAACCTAACAGAATTGCAGTGAGCAGGGTACGCTGTCACTTGGATAGCAATTAGATATTTTTATCTACATTCTGATATAGATGCTAAAGTTGTATAAAGAGTGGTAGCAACGGAGGCTTAGGATGGAAAGGTATGCTAGGTTGAAAATAAAATAGAGATTTGAATTCTTTTTGAGCTATGTATTTTCACCATGTTACAGACGTCATAGTACTGATTGATAACCATTTACAAAAAACTGATTGTTGTAGTGGTGCATTAGTTTGGTAATATTCAAGTTCTGTTAATAGACTAACAGTGGACTTTTCCATTTGCAGACTATATTGAATGACCAGCAGAGGGAGTGTTGCAGAAGAAAATTTCTCAGAGTTGCTGAGAGAAAAAAAAAAAACTTCAGCAGCCCTCTGCTTCATTTAACAATTTACATGGTGAGTCAAACTCTAAATTTATCATTTTGCTGGTCCTTAAAAAAAGTGCATAGCATGTGACGGCTCTCTGCTCCTTTTAGTGGCGTCTTCCGCATGAAAATTATTTATCAAGACTGAAGCCATATAGATGGCGCTAAGGGCATCATGATAGCTATTCAAAGACATTTACTGTCTACAAGGCAGAAAATCATACTTTCATTACTTGTGCTAGTAATAGGTCATCAGATTAAATGAATGTCTTTGAGGCTGGAATGAGGTGCCCTATATTAGAGCAATTGACTTTCTCTCACATGGGGAGAAACTATTTTAACCTTCCACCCTTCACACTGAAAGTGGGACTCTTATACTCAAGAAGGGTTGCTCTTTAGGATACTTTGTGTTCTTGTACCTCCAGCCCCCTTTCAAATGGGGAGCCCAATGTCTTCAATGTTGAAGAGTGCTTTCCCATTACACCTCCTACTTGGCCTGCAGTCATAATTTCAGAGCGTTACCTAGTGCGGAATTCCCAATGCCTCCTTGTTCTGTGTAATTGTCACCCATGACGATTGGTCAAATGGTGCCCTGACATCATAAAGCTACAGCAGGATGTCATCTGACATGAGGGCCAGCAATAGGATACATTTATCAAGTTATTGAAACGGGTAGCAGGGTAGCCTGGACGGCCAGCAGAAAGGCAAAGATGGCGAGACGAGCAAAAGAAGGGCATTATTTGAGACTTAATTATTTGTTTGAAGGTATCGGTGATCACAGTATTCTCAGGTTCTCTATAGGTTAACTGATAGGGATTTGCAGGAATGAAGATGTCCAAATCTGTGGTTCATAGTTTTTCTCATTACCACTAACTGTAGCATAAACCTTCCTCCATAAACTTATCAGATCCCTTAATGGTCATTGGTGTACTCTAACCTAACAGAATTGCAGTGAGCAGGGTACGCTGTCACTTGGATAGCAATTAGATATTTTTATCTACATTCTGATATAGATGCTAAAGTTGTATAAAGAGTGGTAGCAACGGAGGCTTAGGATGGAAAGGTATGCTAGGTTGAAAATAAAATAGAGATTTGAATTCTTTTTGAGCTATGTATTTTCACCATGTTACAGACGTCATAGTACTGATTGATAACCATTTACCAAAAACTGATTGTTGTTGTGGTGCATTAGTTTGGTAATATTCAAGTTCTGTTAATAGACTAACAGTGGACTTTTCCATTTGCAGACTATATTGAATGACCAGCAGAGGGAGTGTTGCAGAAGAAAATTTCTCAGAGTTGCTGAGAGAAAAAAAAAAAACTTCAGCAGCCCTCTGCTTCATTTAACAATTTACATGGTGAGTCAAACTCTAAATTTATCATTTTGCTGGTCCTTAAAAAAAGTGCATAGCATGTGACGGCTCTCTGCTCCTTTTAGTGGCGTCTTCCGCATGAAAATTATTTATCAAGACTGAAGCCATATAGATGGCGCTAAGGGCATCATGATAGCTATTCAAAGACATTTACTGTCTACAAGGCAGAAAATCATACTTTCATTACTTGTGCTAGTAATAGGTCATCAGATTAAATGAATGTCTTTGAGGCTGGAATGAGGTGCCCTATATTAGAGCAATTGACTTTCTCTCACATGGGGAGAAGCTATTTTAACCTTCCACCCTTCACACTGAAAGTGGGACTCTTATACTCAAGAAGGGTTGCTCTTTAGGATACTTTGTGTTCTTGTACCTCCAGCCCCCTTTCAAATGGGGAGCCCAATGTCTGCAATGTTGAAGAGTGCTTTCCCATTACACCTCCTACTTGGCCTGCAGTCATAATTTCAGAGCGTTACCTAGTGCGGAATTCCTAATGCCTCCTTGTTCTGTGTAATTGTCACCCATGACGATTGGTCAAATGGTGCCCTGACATCATAAAGCTACAGCAGGATGTCATCTGACATGAGGGCCAGCAATAGGATACATTTATCAAGTTATTGAAATGGGTAGCAGGGTAGCCTGGACGGCCAGCAGAAAGGCAAAGATGGCGAGACGAGCAAAAGAAGGGCATTATTTGAGACTTAATTATTTGTTTGAAGGTGTCGGTGATCACAGTATTCTCAGGTTCTCTATAGGTTAACTGATAGGGATTTGCAGGAATGAAGATGTCCAAATCTGTGGTTCATAGTTTTTCTCATTACCACTAACTGTAGCATAAACCTTCCTCCATAAACTTATCAGATCCCTTAATGGTCATTGGTGTACTCTAACCTAACAGAATTGCAGTGAGCAGGGTACGCTGTCACTTGGATAGCAATTAGATATTTTTATCTACATTCTGATATAGATGCTAAAGTTGTATAAAGAGTGGTAGCAACGGAGGCTTAGGATGGAAAGGTATGCTAGGTTGAAAATAAAATAGAGATTTTAATTCTTTTTCAGCTATATATTTTCACCATGTTACAGACGTCATAGTACTGATTGATAACCATTTACCAAAAACTGATTGTTGTTGTGATGCATTAGTTTGGTAATATACAAGTTCTGTTAATAGACTAATAGTGGACTTTTCCATTTGCAGACTATATTGAATGACCAGCAGAGGGAGTGTTGCAGAAGAATATTTCTCAGAGTTGCTGAGAGAAAAAAAAAAACTTTAGCAGCCCTCTGCTTCATTTAACAATTTACATGGTGAGTCAAACTCTAAATTTATTATTTTGCTGGTCCTTAAAAAAAGTGCATAGCATGTGACGGCTCTCTGCTCCTTTTAGTGGCGTCTTCCGCATGAAAATTATTTATCAAGACTGAAGCCATATAGATGGCGCTAAGGGCATCATGATAGCTATTCAAAGACATTTACTGTCTACAAGGCTGAAAATCATACTTTCATTACTTGTGCTAGTAATAGGTCATCAGATTAAATGAATGTCTTTGAGGCTGGAATGAGGTGCCCTATATTAGAGCAATTGACTTTCTCTCACATGGGGAGAAGCTATTTTAACCTTCCTCCTTTCACACTGAAAGTGGGACTCTTACACTCAAGAAGGGTTGCTCTTTAGGATACTCTGTGTTCTTGAACCTCCAGCCCCCTTTCAAATGGGGAGCCAAATGTCTTCAATGTTGAAGAGTGCTTTCCCATTACACCTCCTACTTGGCCTGCAGTCATAATTTCAGAGTGTTACCTAGTGCGGAATTCCTAATGCCTCCTTGTTCTGTGTAATTGTCACCCATGACGATTGGTCAAATGGTGCCCTGACATCATAAAGCTACAGCAGGATGTCATCTGACATGAGGGCCAGCAATAGGATACATTTATCAAGTTATTGAAATGGGTAGCAGGGTAGCCTGGACGGCCAGCAGAAAGGCAAAGATGGCGAGACGAGCAAAAGAAGGGCATTATTTGAGACTTAATTATTTGTTTGAAGGTGTCGGTGATCACAGTATTCTCAGGTTCTCTATAGGTTAACTGATAGGGATTTGCAGGAATGAAGATGTCCAATCTGTGGTTCATAGTTTTTCTCATTACCACTAACTGTAGCATAAACCTTCCTCCATAAACTTATCAGATCCCTTAATGGTCATTGGTGTACTCTAACCTAACAGAATTGCAGTGAGCAGGGTACGCTGTCACTTGGATAGCAATTAGATATTTTAATCTACATTCTGATATAGATGCTTAAGTTGTATAAAGAGTGGTAGCAACGGAGGCTTAGGATGGAAAGGTATGCTAGGTTGAAAATAAAATAGAGATTTGAATTCTTTTTCAGCTATGTATTTTCACCATGTTACAGACGTCATAGTACTGATTGATAACCATTTACCAAAAACTGATTGTTGTTGTGGTGCATTAGTTTGGTAATATTCAATTTCTGTTAATAGACTAACAGTGGACTTTTCCATTTGCAGACTATATTGAATGACCAGCAGAGGGAGTGTTGCAGAAGAAAATTTCTCAGAGTTGCTGAGAGAAAAAAAAAACTTCAGCAGCCCTCTGCTTCATTTAACAATTTACATGGTGAGTCAAACTCTAAATTTATCATTTTGCTGGTCCTTAAAAAAAGTGCATAGCATGTGACGGCTCTCTGCTCCTTTTAGTGGCGTCTTCCGCATGAAAATTATTTATCAAGACTGAAGCCATATAGATGGCGCTAAGGGCATCATGATAGCTATTCAAAGACATTTACTGTCTACAAGGCTGAAAATCATACTTTCATTACTTGTGCTAGTAATAGGTCATCAGATTAAATGAATGTTTTTGAGGCTGGAATGAGGTGCCCTATATTAGAGCAATTGACTTTCTCTCACATGGGGAGAAGCTATTTTAACCTTCCACCCTTCACACTGAAAGCGGGACTCTTATACTCAAGAAGGGTTGCTCTTTAGGATACTTTGTGTTCTTGTACCTCCAGCCCCCTTTCAAATGGGGAGCCCAATGTCTTCAATGTTGAAGAGTGCTTTCCCATTACACCTCCTACTTGGCCTGCAGTCATAATTTCAGAGCGTTACCTAGTGCGGAATTCCTAATGCCTCCTTGTTCTGTGTAATTGTCACCCATGACGATTGGTCAAATGGTGCCCTGACATCATAAAGCTACAGCAGGATGTCATCTGACATGAGGGCCAGCAATAGGATACATTTATCAAGTTATTGAAATGGGTAGCAGGGTAGCCTGGACGGCCAGCAGAAAGGCAAAGATGGCGAGACGAGCAAAAGAAGGGCATTATTTGAGACTTAATTATTTGTTTGAAGGTGTCGGTGATCACAGTATTCTCAGGTTCTCTATAGGTTAACTGATAGGGATTTGCAGGAATGAAGATGTCCAAATCTGTGGTTCATAGTTTTTCTCATTACCACTAACTGTAGCATAAACCTTCCTCCATAAACTTATCAGATCCCTTAATGGTCATTGGTGTACTCTAACCTAACAGAATTGCAGTGAGCAGGGTACGCTGTCACTTGGATAGCAATTAGATATTTTTATCTACATTCTGATATAGATGCTAAAGTTGTATAAAGAGTGGTAGCAACGGAGGCTTAGGATGGAAAGGTATGCTAGGTTGAAAATAAAATAGAGATTTGAATTCTTTTTGAGCTATGTATTTTCACCATGTTACAGACGTCATAGTACTGATTGATAACCATTTACCAAAAACTGATTGTTGTTGTGGTGCATTAGTTTGGTAATATTCAAGTTCTGTTAATAGACTAACAGTGGACTTTTCCATTTGCAGACTATATTGAATGACCAGCAGAGGGCGTGTTGCAGAAGAAAATTTCTCAGAGTTGCTGAGAGAAAAAAAAATAACTTCAGCAGCCCTCTGCTTCATTTTACAATTTACATGGTGAGTCAAACTCTAAATTTATCATTTTGCTGGTCCTTAAAAAAAAAGTGCATAGCATGTGACGGCTCTCTGCTCCTTTTAGTGGCGTCTTCCGCATGAAAATTATTTATCAAGACTGAAGCCATATAGATGGCGCTAAGGGCATCATGATAGCTATTCAAAGACATTTACTGTCTACAAGGCAGAAAATCATACTTTCATTACTTGTGCTAGTAATAGGTCATCAGATTAAATGAATGTCTTTGAGGCTGGAATGAGGTGCCCTATATTAGAGCAATTGACTTTCTCTCACATGGGGAGAAGCTATTTTAACCTTCCACCCTTCACACTGAAAGTGGGACTCTTATACTCAAGAAGGGTTGCTCTTTAGGATACTTTGTGTTCTTGTACCTCCAGCCCCCTTTCAAATGGGGAGCCCAATGTCTTGAATGTTGAAGAGTGCTTTCCCATTACACCTCCTACTTGGCCTGCAGTCATAATTTCAGAGCGTTACCTAGTGCGGAATTCCTAATGCCTCCTTGTTCTGTGTAATTGTCACCCATGACGATTGGTCAAATGGTGCCCTGACATCATAAAGCTACAGCAGGATGTCATCTGACATGAGGGCCAGCAATAGGATACATTTATCAGGTTATTGAAATGGGTAGCAGGGTAGCCTGACGGCCAGCAGAAAGGCAAAGATGGCGAGACGAGCAAAAGAAGGGCATTATTTGAGACTTAATTATTTGTTTGAAGGTGTCGGTGATCACAGTATTCTCAGGTTCTCTATAGGTTAACTGATAGGGATTTGCAGGAATGAAGATGTCCAAATCTGTGGTTCATAGTTTTTCTCATTACCACTAACTGTAGCATAAACCTTCCTCCATAAACTTATCAGATCCCTTAATGGTCATTGGTGTACTCTAACCTAACAGAATTGCAGTGAGCAGGGTACGCTGTCACTTGGATAGCAATTAGATATTTTTATCTACATTCTGATATAGATGCTAAAGTTGTATAAAGAGTGGTAGCAACGGAGGCTTAGGATGGAAAGGTATGCTAGGTTGAAAATAAAATAGAGATTTGAATTCTTTTTGAGCTATGTATTTTCACCATGTTACAGACGTCATAGTACTGATTGATAACCATTTACCAAAAACTGATTGTTGTTGTGGTGCATTAGTTTGGTAATATTCAAGTTCTGTTAATAGACTAACAGTGGACTTTTCCATTTGCAGACTATATTGAATGACCAGCAGAGGGAGTGTTGCAGAAGAAAATTTCTCAGAGTTGCTGAGAGAAAAAAAAATAACTTCAGCAGCCCTCTGCTTCATTTTACAATTTACATGGTGAGTCAAACTCTAAATTTATCATTTTGCTGGTCCTTAAAAAAAAAGTGCATAGCATGTGACGGCTCTCTGCTCCTTTTAGTGGCGTCTTCCGCATGAAAATTATTTATCAAGACTGAAGCCATATAGATGGCGCTAAGGGCATCATGATAGCTATTCAAAGACATTTACTGTCTACAAGGCAGAAAATCATACTTTCATTACTTGTGCTAGTAATAGGTCATCAGATTAAATGAATGTCTTTGAGGCTGGAATGAGGTGCCCTATATTAGAGCAATTGACTTTCTCTCACATGGGGAGAAGCTATTTTAACCTTCCACCCTTCACACTGAAAGTGGGACTCTTATACTCAAGAAGGGTTGCTCTTTAGGATACTTTGTGTTCTTGTACCTCCAGCCCCCTTTCAAATGGGGAGCCCAATGTCTTGAATGTTGAAGAGTGCTTTCCCATTACACCTCCTACTTGGCCTGCAGTCATAATTTCAGAGCGTTACCTAGTGCGGAATTCCTAATGCCTCCTTGTTCTGTGTAATTGTCACCCATGACGATTGGTCAAATGGTGCCCTGACATCATAAAGCTACAGCAGGATGTCATCTGACATGAGGGCCAGCAATAGGATACATTTATCAGGTTATTGAAATGGGTAGCAGGGTAGCCTGACGGCCAGCAGAAAGGCAAAGATGGCGAGACGAGCAAAAGAAGGGCATTATTTGAGACTTAATTATTTGTTTGAAGGTGTCGGTGATCACAGTATTCTCAGGTTCTCTATAGGTTAACTGATAGGGATTTGCAGGAATGAAGATGTCCAAATCTGTGGTTCATAGTTTTTCTCATTACCACTAACTGTAGCATAAACCTTCCTCCATAAACTTATCAGATCCCTTAATGGTCATTGGTGTACTCTAACCTAACAGAATTGCAGTGAGCAGGGTACGCTGTCACTTGGATAGCAATTAGATATTTTTATCTACATTCTGATATAGATGCTAAAGTTGTATAAAGAGTGGTAGCAACGGAGGCTTAGGATGGAAAGGTATGCTAGGTTGAAAATAAAATAGAGATTTGAATTCTTTTTCAGCTATGTATTTTCACCATGTTACAGACGTCATAGTACTGATTGATAACCATTTACCAAAAACTGATTGTTGTTGTGGTGCATTAGTTTGGTAATATTCAAGTTCTGTTAATAGACTAACAGTGGACTTTTCCATTTGCAGACTATATTGAATGACCAGCAGAGGGAGTGTTGCAGAAGAAAATTTCTCAGAGTTGCTGAGAGAAAAAAAAAAAACTTCAGCAGCCCTCTGCTTCATTTAACAATTTACATGGTGAGTCAAACTCTAAATTTATCATTTTGCTGGTCCTTAAAAAAAGTGCATAGCATGTGACGGCTCTCTGCTCCTTTTAGTGGCGTCTTCCGCATGAAAATTATTTATCAAGACTGAAGCCATATAGATGGCGCTAAGGGCGTCATGATAGCTATTCAAAGACATTTACTGTCTACAAGGCTGAAAATCATACTTTCATTACTTGTGCTAGTAATAGGTCATCAGATTAAATGAATGTCTTTGAGGCTGGAATGAGGTGCCCTATATTAGAGCAATTGACTTTCTCTCACATGGGGAGAAGCTATTTTAACCTTCCACCCTTCACACTGAAAGTGGGACTCTTATACTCAAGAAGGGTTGCTCTTTAGGATACTTTGTTTTCTTGTACCTCCAGCCCCCTTTCAAATGGGGAGCCCAATGTCTTCAATGTTGAAGAGTGCTTTCCCATTACACCTCCTACTTGGCCTGCAGTCATAATTTCAGAGCGTTACCTAGTGCGGAATTCCTAATGCCTCCTTGTTCTGTGTAATTGTCACCCATGACGATTGGTCAAATGGTGCCCTGACATCATAAAGCTACAGCAGGATGTCATCTGACATGAGGGCCAGCAATAGGATACATTTATCAGGTTATTGAAATGGGTAGCAGGGTAGCCTGACGGCCAGCAGAAAGGCAAAGATGGCGAGACGAGCAAAAGAAGGGCATTATTTGAGACTTAATTATTTGTTTGAAGGTGTCGGTGATCACAGTATTCTCAGGTTCTCTATAGGTTAACTGATAGGGATTTGCAGGAATGAAGATGTCCAAATCTGTGGTTCATAGTTTTTCTCATTACCACTAACTGTAGCATAAACCTTCCTCCATAAACTTATCAGATCCCTTAATGGTCATTGGTGTACTCTAACCTAACAGAATTGCAGTGAGCAGGGTACTCTGTCACTTGGATAGCAATTAGATATTTTTATCTACATTCTGATATAGATGCTAAAGTTGTATAAAGAGTGGTAGCAACGGAGGCTTAGGATGGAAAGGTATGCTAGGTTGAAAATAAAATAGAGATTTGAATTCTTTTTGAGCTATGTATTTTCACCATGTTACAGACGTCATAGTACTGATTGATAACCATTTACCAAAAACTGATTGTTGTTGTGGTGCATTAGTTTGGTAATATTCAAGTTCTGTTAATAGACTAACAGTGGACTTTTCCATTTGCAGACTATATTGAATGACCAGCAGAGGGAGTGTTGCAGAAGAAAATTTCTCAGAGTTGCTGAGAGAAAAAAAAAATAACTTCAGCAGCCCTCTGCTTCATTTAACAATTTACATGGTGAGTCAAACTCTAAATTTATCATTTTGCTGGTCCTTAAAAAAAAAGTGCATAGAATGTGACGGCTCTCTGCTCCTTTTAGTGGCGTCTTCCGCATGAAAATTATTTATCAAGACTGAAGCCATATAGATGGCGCTAAGGGCATCATGATAGCTATTCAAAGACATTTACTGTCTACAAGGCAGAAAATCATACTTTCATTACTTGTGCTAGTAATAGGTCATCAGATTAAATGAATGTCTTTGAGGCTGGAATGAGGTGCCCTATATTAGAGCAATTGACTTTCTCTCACATGGGGAAAAGCTATTTTAACCTTCCTCCTTTCACACTGAAAGTGGGACTCTTATACTCAAGAAGGGTTGCTCTTTAGGATACTCTGTGTTCTTGAACCTCCAGCCCCCTTTCAAATGGGGAGCCCAATGTCTTCAATGTTGAAGAGTGCTTTCCCATTACACCTCCTACTTGGCCTGCAGTCATAATTTCAGAGCGTTACCTAGTGCGGAATTCCTAATGCCTCCTTGTTCTGTGTAATTGTCACCCATGACGATTGGTCAAATGGTGCCCTGACATCATAAAGCTACAGCAGGATGTCATCTGACATGAGGGCCAGCAATAGGATACATTTATCAGGTTATTGAAATGGGTAGCAGGGTAGCCTAGGCTGCCAACAGAAAGGCAAAGATGGCGAGATGAGCAAAAGAAGGGCATTATTTGAGACTTAATTATTTGTTTGAAGGTGTCGGTGATCACAGTATTCTCAGGTTCTCTATAGGTTAACTGATAGGGATTTGCAGGAATGAAGATGTCCAAATCTGTGGTTCATAGTTTTTCTCATTACCACTAACTGTAGCATAAACCTTCCTCCATAAACTTATCAGATCCCTTAATGGTCATTGGTGTACTCTAACCTAACAGAATTGCAGTGAGCAGGGTACGCTGTCACTTGGATAGCAATTAGATATTTTTATCTACATTCTGATATAGATGCTAAAGTTGTATAAAGAGTGGTAGCAACGGAGGCTTAGGATGGAAAGGTATGCTAGGTTGAAAATAAAATAGAGATTTGAATTCTTTTTGAGCTATGTATTTTCACCATGTTACAGACGTCATAGTACTGATTGATAACCATTTACCAAAAACTGATTGTTGTTGTGGTGCATTAGTTTGGTAATATTCAAGTTCTGTTAATAGACTAACAGTGGACTTTTCCATTTGCAGACTATATTGAATGACCAGCAGAGGGAGTGTTGCAGAAGAAAATTTCTCAGAGTTGCTGAGAGAAAAAAAAAAAACTTCAGCAGCCCTCTGCTTCATTTAACAATTTACATGGTGAGTCAAACTCTAAATTTATCATTTTGCTGGTCCTTAAAAAAAGTGCATAGCATGTGACGGCTCTCTGCTCCTTTTAGTGGCGTCTTCCGCATGAAAATTATTTATCAAGACTGAAGCCATATAGATGGCGCTAAGGGCATCATGATAGCTATTCAAAGACATTTACTGTCTACAAGGCAGAAAATCATACTTTCATTACTTGTGCTAGTAATAGGTCATCAGATTAAATGAATGTCTTTGAGGCTGGAATGAGGTGCCCTATATTAGAGCAATTGACTTTCTCTCACATGGGGAGAAGCTATTTTAACCTTCCACCCTTCACACTGAAAGTGGGACTCTTATACTCAAGAAGGGTTGCTCTTTAGGATACTTTGTGTTCTTGTACCTCCAGCCCCCTTTCAAATGGGGAGCCCAATGTCTTCAATGTTGAAGAGTGCTTTCCCATTACACCTCCTACTTGGCCTGCAGTCATAATTTCAGAGCGTTACCTAGTGCGGAATTCCTAATGCCTCCTTGTTCTGTGTAATTGTCACCCATGACGATTGGTCAAATGGTGCCCTGACATCATAAAGCTACAGCAGGATGTCATCTGACATGAGGGCCAGCAATAGGATACATTTATCAAGTTATTGAAATGGGTAGCAGGGTAGCCTGGACGGCCAGCAGAAAGGCAAAGATGGCGAGACGAGCAAAAGAAGGGCATTATTTGAGACTTAATTATTTGTTTGAAGGTGTCGGTGATCACAGTATTCTCAGGTTCTCTATAGGTTAACTGATAGGGATTTGCAGGAATGAAGATGTCCAAATCTGTGGTTCATAGTTTTTCTCATTACCACTAACTGTAGCATAAACCTTCCTCCATAAACTTATCAGATCCCTTAATGGTCATTGGTGTACTCTAACCTAACAGAATTGCAGTGAGCAGGGTACGCTGTCACTTGGATAGCAATTAGATATTTTTATCTACATTCTGATATAGATGCTAAAGTTGTATAAAGAGTGGTAGCAACGGAGGCTTAGGATGGAAAGGTATGCTAGGTTGAAAATAAAATAGAGATTTGAATTCTTTTTGAGCTATGTATTTTCACCATGTTACAGACGTCATAGTACTGATTGATAACCATTTACAAAAAACTGATTGTTGTAGTGGTGCATTAGTTTGGTAATATTCAAGTTCTGTTAATAGACTAACAGTGGACTTTTCCATTTGCAGACTATATTGAATGACCAGCAGAGGGAGTGTTGCAGAAGAAAATTTCTCAGAGTTGCTGAGAGAAAAAAAAAAAACTTCAGCAGCCCTCTGCTTCATTTAACAATTTACATGGTGAGTCAAACTCTAAATTTATCATTTTGCTGGTCCTTAAAAAAAGTGCATAGCATGTGACGGCTCTCTGCTCCTTTTAGTGGCGTCTTCCGCATGAAAATTATTTATCAAGACTGAAGCCATATAGATGGCGCTAAGGGCATCATGATAGCTATTCAAAGACATTTACTGTCTACAAGGCAGAAAATCATACTTTCATTACTTGTGCTAGTAATAGGTCATCAGATTAAATGAATGTCTTTGAGGCTGGAATGAGGTGCCCTATATTAGAGCAATTGACTTTCTCTCACATGGGGAGAAGCTATTTTAACCTTCCACCCTTCACACTGAAAGTGGGACTCTTATACTCAAGAAGGGTTGCTCTTTAGGATACTTTGTGTTCTTGTACCTCCAGCCCCCTTTCAAATGGGGAGCCCAATGTCTTCAATGTTGAAGAGTGCTTTCCCATTACACCTCCTACTTGGCCTGCAGTCATAATTTCAGAGCGTTACCTAGTGCGGAATTCCTAATGCCTCCTTGTTCTGTGTAATTGTCACCCATGACGATTGGTCAAATGGTGCCCTGACATCATAAAGCTACAGCAGGATGTCATCTGACATGAGGGCCAGCAATAGGATACATTTATCAAGTTATTGAAATGGGTAGCAGGGTAGCCTGGACGGCCAGCAGAAAGGCAAAGATGGCGAGACGAGCAAAAGAAGGGCATTATTTGAGACTTAATTATTTGTTTGAAGGT
This sequence comes from Lissotriton vulgaris, assembly GCF_964263255.1. Lineage (NCBI taxonomy): Eukaryota > Metazoa > Chordata > Amphibia > Caudata > Salamandridae > Lissotriton > Lissotriton vulgaris. The sequence goes on along the minus strand of NC_141698.1, from coordinate 660,571,518 downwards.
GTCGGTGATCACAGTATTCTCAGGTTCTCTATAGGTTAACTGATAGGGATTTGCAGGAATGAAGATGTCCAAATCTGTGGTTCATAGTTTTTCTCATTACCACTAACTGTAGCATAAACCTTCCTCCATAAACTTATCAGATCCCTTAATGGTCATTGGTGTACTCTAACCTAACAGAATTGCAGTGAGCAGGGTACGCTGTCACTTGGATAGCAATTAGATATTTTTATCTACATTCTGATATAGATGCTAAAGTTGTATAAAGAGTGGTAGCAACGGAGGCTTAGGATGGAAAGGTATGCTAGGTTGAAAATAAAATAGAGATTTGAATTCTTTTTCAGCTATATATTTTCACCATGTTACAGACGTCATAGTACTGATTGATAACCATTTACCAAAAACTGATTGTTGTTGTGGTGCATTAGTTTGGTAATATACAAGTTCTGTTAATAGACTAATAGTGGACTTTTCCATTTGCAGACTATATTGAATGACCAGCAGAGGGAGTGTTGCAGAAGAATATTTCTCAGAGTTGCTGAGAGAAAAAAAAAAACTTTAGCAGCCCTCTGCTTCATTTAACAATTTACATGGTGAGTCAAACTCTAAATTTATTATTTTGCTGGTCCTTAAAAAAAGTGCATAGCATGTGACGGCTCTCTGCTCCTTTTAGTGGCGTCTTCCGCATGAAAATTATTTATCAAGACTGAAGCCATATAGATGGCGCTAAGGGCATCATGATAGCTATTCAAAGACATTTACTGTCTACAAGGCTGAAAATCATACTTTCATTACTTGTGCTAGTAATATGTCATCAGATTAAATGAATGTCTTTGAGGCTGGAATGAGGTGCCCTATATTAGAGCAATTGACTTTCTCTCACATGGGGAGAAGCTATTTTAACCTTCCTCCTTTCACACTGAAAGTGGGACTCTTACACTCAAGAAGGGTTGCTCTTTAGGATACTCTGTGTTCTTGAACCTCCAGCCCCCTTTCAAATGGGGAGCCAAATGTCTTCAATGTTGAAGAGTGCTTTCCCATTACACCTCCTACTTGGCCTGCAGTCATAATTTCAGAGTGTTACCTAGTGCGGAATTCCTAATGCCTCCTTGTTCTGTGTAATTGTCACCCATGACGATTGGTCAAATGGTGCCCTGACATCATAAAGCTACAGCAGGATGTCATCTGACATGAGGGCCAGCAATAGGATACATTTATCAAGTTATTGAAATGGGTAGCAGGGTAGCCTGGACGGCCAGCAGAAAGGCAAAGATGGCGAGACGAGCAAAAGAAGGGCATTATTTGAGACTTAATTATTTGTTTGAAGGTGTCGGTGATCACAGTATTCTCAGGTTCTCTATAGGTTAACTGATAGGGATTTGCAGGAATGAAGATGTCCAAATCTGTGGTTCATAGTTTTTCTCATTACCACTAACTGTAGCATAAACCTTCCTCCATAAACTTATCAGATCCCTTAATGGTCATTGGTGTACTCTAACCTAACAGAATTGCAGTGAGCAGGGTACGCTGTCACTTGGATAGCAATTAGATATTTTAATCTACATTCTGATATAGATGCTAAAGTTGTATAAAGAGTGGTAGCAACGGAGGCTTAGGATGGAAAGGTATGCTAGGTTGAAAATAAAATAGAGATTTGAATTCTTTTTCAGCTATGTATTTTCACCATGTTACAGACGTCATAGTACTGATTGATAACCATTTACCAAAAACTGATTGTTGTTGTGGTGCATTAGTTTGGTAATATTCAAGTTCTGTTAATAGACTAACAGTGGACTTTTCCATTTGCAGACTATATTGAATGACCAGCAGAGGGAGTGTTGCAGAAGAAAATTTCTCAGAGTTGCTGAGAGAAAAAAAAAAAACTTCAGCAGCCCTCTGCTTCATTTAACAATTTACATGGTGAGTCAAACTCTAAATTTATCATTTTGCTGGTCCTTAAAAAAAGTGCATAGCATGTGACGGCTCTCTGCTCCTTTTAGTGGCGTCTTCCGCATGAAAATTATTTATCAAGACTGAAGCCATATAGATGGCGCTAAGGGCATCATGATAGCTATTCAAAGACATTTACTGTCTACAAGGCTGAAAATCATACTTTCATTACTTGTGCTAGTAATAGGTCATCAGATTAAATGAATGTCTTTGAGGCTGGAATGAGGTGCCCTATATTAGAGCAATTGACTTTCTCTCACATGGGGAGAAGCTATTTTAACCTTCCACCCTTCACACTGAAAGTGGGACTCTTATACTCAAGAAGGGTTGCTCTTTAGGATACTTTGTGTTCTTGTACCTCCAGCCCCCTTTCAAATGGGGAGCCCAATGTCTTCAATGTTGAAGAGTGCTTTCCCATTACACCTCCTACTTGGCCTGCAGTCATAATTTCAGAGCGTTACCTAGTGCGGAATTCCTAATGCCTCCTTGTTCTGTGTAATTGTCACCCATGACGATTGGTCAAATGGTGCCCTGACATCATAAAGCTACAGCAGGATGTCATCTGACATGAGGGCCAGCAATAGGATACATTTATCAAGTTATTGAAATGGGTAGCAAGGTAGCCTGGACGGCCAGCAGAAAGGCAAAGATGGCGAGACGAGCAAAAGAAGGGCATTATTTGAGACTTAATTATTTGTTTGAAGGTGTCGGTGATCACAGTATTCTCAGGTTCTCTATAGGTTAACTGATAGGGATTTGCAGGAATGAAGATGTCCAAATCTGTGGTTCATAGTTTTTCTCATTACCACTAACTGTAGCATAAACCTTCCTCCATAAACTTATCAGATCCCTTAATGGTCATTGGTGTACTCTAACCTAACAGAATTGCAGTGAGCAGGGTACGCTGTCACTTGGATAGCAATTAGATATTTTTATCTACATTCTGATATAGATGCTAAAGTTGTATAAAGAGTGGTAGCAACGGAGGCTTAGGATGGAAAGGTATGCTAGGTTGAAAATAAAATAGAGATTTGAATTCTTTTTGAGCTATGTATTTTCACCATGTTACAGACGTCATAGTACTGATTGATAACCATTTACAAAAAACTGATTGTTGTAGTGGTGCATTAGTTTGGTAATATTCAAGTTCTGTTAATAGACTAACAGTGGACTTTTCCATTTGCAGACTATATTGAATGACCAGCAGAGGGAGTGTTGCAGAAGAAAATTTCTCAGAGTTGCTGAGAGAAAAAAAAAAAACTTCAGCAGCCCTCTGCTTCATTTAACAATTTACATGGTGAGTCAAACTCTAAATTTATCATTTTGCTGGTCCTTAAAAAAAGTGCATAGCATGTGACGGCTCTCTGCTCCTTTTAGTGGCGTCTTCCGCATGAAAATTATTTATCAAGACTGAAGCCATATAGATGGCGCTAAGGGCATCATGATAGCTATTCAAAGACATTTACTGTCTACAAGGCAGAAAATCATACTTTCATTACTTGTGCTAGTAATAGGTCATCAGATTAAATGAATGTCTTTGAGGCTGGAATGAGGTGCCCTATATTAGAGCAATTGACTTTCTCTCACATGGGGAGAAACTATTTTAACCTTCCACCCTTCACACTGAAAGTGGGACTCTTATACTCAAGAAGGGTTGCTCTTTAGGATACTTTGTGTTCTTGTACCTCCAGCCCCCTTTCAAATGGGGAGCCCAATGTCTTCAATGTTGAAGAGTGCTTTCCCATTACACCTCCTACTTGGCCTGCAGTCATAATTTCAGAGCGTTACCTAGTGCGGAATTCCCAATGCCTCCTTGTTCTGTGTAATTGTCACCCATGACGATTGGTCAAATGGTGCCCTGACATCATAAAGCTACAGCAGGATGTCATCTGACATGAGGGCCAGCAATAGGATACATTTATCAAGTTATTGAAACGGGTAGCAGGGTAGCCTGGACGGCCAGCAGAAAGGCAAAGATGGCGAGACGAGCAAAAGAAGGGCATTATTTGAGACTTAATTATTTGTTTGAAGGTATCGGTGATCACAGTATTCTCAGGTTCTCTATAGGTTAACTGATAGGGATTTGCAGGAATGAAGATGTCCAAATCTGTGGTTCATAGTTTTTCTCATTACCACTAACTGTAGCATAAACCTTCCTCCATAAACTTATCAGATCCCTTAATGGTCATTGGTGTACTCTAACCTAACAGAATTGCAGTGAGCAGGGTACGCTGTCACTTGGATAGCAATTAGATATTTTTATCTACATTCTGATATAGATGCTAAAGTTGTATAAAGAGTGGTAGCAACGGAGGCTTAGGATGGAAAGGTATGCTAGGTTGAAAATAAAATAGAGATTTGAATTCTTTTTGAGCTATGTATTTTCACCATGTTACAGACGTCATAGTACTGATTGATAACCATTTACCAAAAACTGATTGTTGTTGTGGTGCATTAGTTTGGTAATATTCAAGTTCTGTTAATAGACTAACAGTGGACTTTTCCATTTGCAGACTATATTGAATGACCAGCAGAGGGAGTGTTGCAGAAGAAAATTTCTCAGAGTTGCTGAGAGAAAAAAAAAAAACTTCAGCAGCCCTCTGCTTCATTTAACAATTTACATGGTGAGTCAAACTCTAAATTTATCATTTTGCTGGTCCTTAAAAAAAGTGCATAGCATGTGACGGCTCTCTGCTCCTTTTAGTGGCGTCTTCCGCATGAAAATTATTTATCAAGACTGAAGCCATATAGATGGCGCTAAGGGCATCATGATAGCTATTCAAAGACATTTACTGTCTACAAGGCAGAAAATCATACTTTCATTACTTGTGCTAGTAATAGGTCATCAGATTAAATGAATGTCTTTGAGGCTGGAATGAGGTGCCCTATATTAGAGCAATTGACTTTCTCTCACATGGGGAGAAGCTATTTTAACCTTCCACCCTTCACACTGAAAGTGGGACTCTTATACTCAAGAAGGGTTGCTCTTTAGGATACTTTGTGTTCTTGTACCTCCAGCCCCCTTTCAAATGGGGAGCCCAATGTCTGCAATGTTGAAGAGTGCTTTCCCATTACACCTCCTACTTGGCCTGCAGTCATAATTTCAGAGCGTTACCTAGTGCGGAATTCCTAATGCCTCCTTGTTCTGTGTAATTGTCACCCATGACGATTGGTCAAATGGTGCCCTGACATCATAAAGCTACAGCAGGATGTCATCTGACATGAGGGCCAGCAATAGGATACATTTATCAAGTTATTGAAATGGGTAGCAGGGTAGCCTGGACGGCCAGCAGAAAGGCAAAGATGGCGAGACGAGCAAAAGAAGGGCATTATTTGAGACTTAATTATTTGTTTGAAGGTGTCGGTGATCACAGTATTCTCAGGTTCTCTATAGGTTAACTGATAGGGATTTGCAGGAATGAAGATGTCCAAATCTGTGGTTCATAGTTTTTCTCATTACCACTAACTGTAGCATAAACCTTCCTCCATAAACTTATCAGATCCCTTAATGGTCATTGGTGTACTCTAACCTAACAGAATTGCAGTGAGCAGGGTACGCTGTCACTTGGATAGCAATTAGATATTTTTATCTACATTCTGATATAGATGCTAAAGTTGTATAAAGAGTGGTAGCAACGGAGGCTTAGGATGGAAAGGTATGCTAGGTTGAAAATAAAATAGAGATTTTAATTCTTTTTCAGCTATATATTTTCACCATGTTACAGACGTCATAGTACTGATTGATAACCATTTACCAAAAACTGATTGTTGTTGTGATGCATTAGTTTGGTAATATACAAGTTCTGTTAATAGACTAATAGTGGACTTTTCCATTTGCAGACTATATTGAATGACCAGCAGAGGGAGTGTTGCAGAAGAATATTTCTCAGAGTTGCTGAGAGAAAAAAAAAAACTTTAGCAGCCCTCTGCTTCATTTAACAATTTACATGGTGAGTCAAACTCTAAATTTATTATTTTGCTGGTCCTTAAAAAAAGTGCATAGCATGTGACGGCTCTCTGCTCCTTTTAGTGGCGTCTTCCGCATGAAAATTATTTATCAAGACTGAAGCCATATAGATGGCGCTAAGGGCATCATGATAGCTATTCAAAGACATTTACTGTCTACAAGGCTGAAAATCATACTTTCATTACTTGTGCTAGTAATAGGTCATCAGATTAAATGAATGTCTTTGAGGCTGGAATGAGGTGCCCTATATTAGAGCAATTGACTTTCTCTCACATGGGGAGAAGCTATTTTAACCTTCCTCCTTTCACACTGAAAGTGGGACTCTTACACTCAAGAAGGGTTGCTCTTTAGGATACTCTGTGTTCTTGAACCTCCAGCCCCCTTTCAAATGGGGAGCCAAATGTCTTCAATGTTGAAGAGTGCTTTCCCATTACACCTCCTACTTGGCCTGCAGTCATAATTTCAGAGTGTTACCTAGTGCGGAATTCCTAATGCCTCCTTGTTCTGTGTAATTGTCACCCATGACGATTGGTCAAATGGTGCCCTGACATCATAAAGCTACAGCAGGATGTCATCTGACATGAGGGCCAGCAATAGGATACATTTATCAAGTTATTGAAATGGGTAGCAGGGTAGCCTGGACGGCCAGCAGAAAGGCAAAGATGGCGAGACGAGCAAAAGAAGGGCATTATTTGAGACTTAATTATTTGTTTGAAGGTGTCGGTGATCACAGTATTCTCAGGTTCTCTATAGGTTAACTGATAGGGATTTGCAGGAATGAAGATGTCCAATCTGTGGTTCATAGTTTTTCTCATTACCACTAACTGTAGCATAAACCTTCCTCCATAAACTTATCAGATCCCTTAATGGTCATTGGTGTACTCTAACCTAACAGAATTGCAGTGAGCAGGGTACGCTGTCACTTGGATAGCAATTAGATATTTTAATCTACATTCTGATATAGATGCTTAAGTTGTATAAAGAGTGGTAGCAACGGAGGCTTAGGATGGAAAGGTATGCTAGGTTGAAAATAAAATAGAGATTTGAATTCTTTTTCAGCTATGTATTTTCACCATGTTACAGACGTCATAGTACTGATTGATAACCATTTACCAAAAACTGATTGTTGTTGTGGTGCATTAGTTTGGTAATATTCAATTTCTGTTAATAGACTAACAGTGGACTTTTCCATTTGCAGACTATATTGAATGACCAGCAGAGGGAGTGTTGCAGAAGAAAATTTCTCAGAGTTGCTGAGAGAAAAAAAAAACTTCAGCAGCCCTCTGCTTCATTTAACAATTTACATGGTGAGTCAAACTCTAAATTTATCATTTTGCTGGTCCTTAAAAAAAGTGCATAGCATGTGACGGCTCTCTGCTCCTTTTAGTGGCGTCTTCCGCATGAAAATTATTTATCAAGACTGAAGCCATATAGATGGCGCTAAGGGCATCATGATAGCTATTCAAAGACATTTACTGTCTACAAGGCTGAAAATCATACTTTCATTACTTGTGCTAGTAATAGGTCATCAGATTAAATGAATGTTTTTGAGGCTGGAATGAGGTGCCCTATATTAGAGCAATTGACTTTCTCTCACATGGGGAGAAGCTATTTTAACCTTCCACCCTTCACACTGAAAGCGGGACTCTTATACTCAAGAAGGGTTGCTCTTTAGGATACTTTGTGTTCTTGTACCTCCAGCCCCCTTTCAAATGGGGAGCCCAATGTCTTCAATGTTGAAGAGTGCTTTCCCATTACACCTCCTACTTGGCCTGCAGTCATAATTTCAGAGCGTTACCTAGTGCGGAATTCCTAATGCCTCCTTGTTCTGTGTAATTGTCACCCATGACGATTGGTCAAATGGTGCCCTGACATCATAAAGCTACAGCAGGATGTCATCTGACATGAGGGCCAGCAATAGGATACATTTATCAAGTTATTGAAATGGGTAGCAGGGTAGCCTGGACGGCCAGCAGAAAGGCAAAGATGGCGAGACGAGCAAAAGAAGGGCATTATTTGAGACTTAATTATTTGTTTGAAGGTGTCGGTGATCACAGTATTCTCAGGTTCTCTATAGGTTAACTGATAGGGATTTGCAGGAATGAAGATGTCCAAATCTGTGGTTCATAGTTTTTCTCATTACCACTAACTGTAGCATAAACCTTCCTCCATAAACTTATCAGATCCCTTAATGGTCATTGGTGTACTCTAACCTAACAGAATTGCAGTGAGCAGGGTACGCTGTCACTTGGATAGCAATTAGATATTTTTATCTACATTCTGATATAGATGCTAAAGTTGTATAAAGAGTGGTAGCAACGGAGGCTTAGGATGGAAAGGTATGCTAGGTTGAAAATAAAATAGAGATTTGAATTCTTTTTGAGCTATGTATTTTCACCATGTTACAGACGTCATAGTACTGATTGATAACCATTTACCAAAAACTGATTGTTGTTGTGGTGCATTAGTTTGGTAATATTCAAGTTCTGTTAATAGACTAACAGTGGACTTTTCCATTTGCAGACTATATTGAATGACCAGCAGAGGGAGTGTTGCAGAAGAAAATTTCTCAGAGTTGCTGAGAGAAAAAAAAATAACTTCAGCAGCCCTCTGCTTCATTTTACAATTTACATGGTGAGTCAAACTCTAAATTTATCATTTTGCTGGTCCTTAAAAAAAAAGTGCATAGCATGTGACGGCTCTCTGCTCCTTTTAGTGGCGTCTTCCGCATGAAAATTATTTATCAAGACTGAAGCCATATAGATGGCGCTAAGGGCATCATGATAGCTATTCAAAGACATTTACTGTCTACAAGGCAGAAAATCATACTTTCATTACTTGTGCTAGTAATAGGTCATCAGATTAAATGAATGTCTTTGAGGCTGGAATGAGGTGCCCTATATTAGAGCAATTGACTTTCTCTCACATGGGGAGAAGCTATTTTAACCTTCCACCCTTCACACTGAAAGTGGGACTCTTATACTCAAGAAGGGTTGCTCTTTAGGATACTTTGTGTTCTTGTACCTCCAGCCCCCTTTCAAATGGGGAGCCCAATGTCTTGAATGTTGAAGAGTGCTTTCCCATTACACCTCCTACTTGGCCTGCAGTCATAATTTCAGAGCGTTACCTAGTGCGGAATTCCTAATGCCTCCTTGTTCTGTGTAATTGTCACCCATGACGATTGGTCAAATGGTGCCCTGACATCATAAAGCTACAGCAGGATGTCATCTGACATGAGGGCCAGCAATAGGATACATTTATCAGGTTATTGAAATGGGTAGCAGGGTAGCCTGACGGCCAGCAGAAAGGCAAAGATGGCGAGACGAGCAAAAGAAGGGCATTATTTGAGACTTAATTATTTGTTTGAAGGTGTCGGTGATCACAGTATTCTCAGGTTCTCTATAGGTTAACTGATAGGGATTTGCAGGAATGAAGATGTCCAAATCTGTGGTTCATAGTTTTTCTCATTACCACTAACTGTAGCATAAACCTTCCTCCATAAACTTATCAGATCCCTTAATGGTCATTGGTGTACTCTAACCTAACAGAATTGCAGTGAGCAGGGTACGCTGTCACTTGGATAGCAATTAGATATTTTTATCTACATTCTGATATAGATGCTAAAGTTGTATAAAGAGTGGTAGCAACGGAGGCTTAGGATGGAAAGGTATGCTAGGTTGAAAATAAAATAGAGATTTGAATTCTTTTTGAGCTATGTATTTTCACCATGTTACAGACGTCATAGTACTGATTGATAACCATTTACCAAAAACTGATTGTTGTTGTGGTGCATTAGTTTGGTAATATTCAAGTTCTGTTAATAGACTAACAGTGGACTTTTCCATTTGCAGACTATATTGAATGACCAGCAGAGGGAGTGTTGCAGAAGAAAATTTCTCAGAGTTGCTGAGAGAAAAAAAAATAACTTCAGCAGCCCTCTGCTTCATTTTACAATTTACATGGTGAGTCAAACTCTAAATTTATCATTTTGCTGGTCCTTAAAAAAAAAGTGCATAGCATGTGACGGCTCTCTGCTCCTTTTAGTGGCGTCTTCCGCATGAAAATTATTTATCAAGACTGAAGCCATATAGATGGCGCTAAGGGCATCATGATAGCTATTCAAAGACATTTACTGTCTACAAGGCAGAAAATCATACTTTCATTACTTGTGCTAGTAATAGGTCATCAGATTAAATGAATGTCTTTGAGGCTGGAATGAGGTGCCCTATATTAGAGCAATTGACTTTCTCTCACATGGGGAGAAGCTATTTTAACCTTCCACCCTTCACACTGAAAGTGGGACTCTTATACTCAAGAAGGGTTGCTCTTTAGGATACTTTGTGTTCTTGTACCTCCAGCCCCCTTTCAAATGGGGAGCCCAATGTCTTGAATGTTGAAGAGTGCTTTCCCATTACACCTCCTACTTGGCCTGCAGTCATAATTTCAGAGCGTTACCTAGTGCGGAATTCCTAATGCCTCCTTGTTCTGTGTAATTGTCACCCATGACGATTGGTCAAATGGTGCCCTGACATCATAAAGCTACAGCAGGATGTCATCTGACATGAGGGCCAGCAATAGGATACATTTATCAGGTTATTGAAATGGGTAGCAGGGTAGCCTGACGGCCAGCAGAAAGGCAAAGATGGCGAGACGAGCAAAAGAAGGGCATTATTTGAGACTTAATTATTTGTTTGAAGGTGTCGGTGATCACAGTATTCTCAGGTTCTCTATAGGTTAACTGATAGGGATTTGCAGGAATGAAGATGTCCAAATCTGTGGTTCATAGTTTTTCTCATTACCACTAACTGTAGCATAAACCTTCCTCCATAAACTTATCAGATCCCTTAATGGTCATTGGTGTACTCTAACCTAACAGAATTGCAGTGAGCAGGGTACGCTGTCACTTGGATAGCAATTAGATATTTTTATCTACATTCTGATATAGATGCTAAAGTTGTATAAAGAGTGGTAGCAACGGAGGCTTAGGATGGAAAGGTATGCTAGGTTGAAAATAAAATAGAGATTTGAATTCTTTTTCAGCTATGTATTTTCACCATGTTACAGACGTCATAGTACTGATTGATAACCATTTACCAAAAACTGATTGTTGTTGTGGTGCATTAGTTTGGTAATATTCAAGTTCTGTTAATAGACTAACAGTGGACTTTTCCATTTGCAGACTATATTGAATGACCAGCAGAGGGAGTGTTGCAGAAGAAAATTTCTCAGAGTTGCTGAGAGAAAAAAAAAAAACTTCAGCAGCCCTCTGCTTCATTTAACAATTTACATGGTGAGTCAAACTCTAAATTTATCATTTTGCTGGTCCTTAAAAAAAGTGCATAGCATGTGACGGCTCTCTGCTCCTTTTAGTGGCGTCTTCCGCATGAAAATTATTTATCAAGACTGAAGCCATATAGATGGCGCTAAGGGCGTCATGATAGCTATTCAAAGACATTTACTGTCTACAAGGCTGAAAATCATACTTTCATTACTTGTGCTAGTAATAGGTCATCAGATTAAATGAATGTCTTTGAGGCTGGAATGAGGTGCCCTATATTAGAGCAATTGACTTTCTCTCACATGGGGAGAAGCTATTTTAACCTTCCACCCTTCACACTGAAAGTGGGACTCTTATACTCAAGAAGGGTTGCTCTTTAGGATACTTTGTTTTCTTGTACCTCCAGCCCCCTTTCAAATGGGGAGCCCAATGTCTTCAATGTTGAAGAGTGCTTTCCCATTACACCTCCTACTTGGCCTGCAGTCATAATTTCAGAGCGTTACCTAGTGCGGAATTCCTAATGCCTCCTTGTTCTGTGTAATTGTCACCCATGACGATTGGTCAAATGGTGCCCTGACATCATAAAGCTACAGCAGGATGTCATCTGACATGAGGGCCAGCAATAGGATACATTTATCAGGTTATTGAAATGGGTAGCAGGGTAGCCTGACGGCCAGCAGAAAGGCAAAGATGGCGAGACGAGCAAAAGAAGGGCATTATTTGAGACTTAATTATTTGTTTGAAGGTGTCGGTGATCACAGTATTCTCAGGTTCTCTATAGGTTAACTGATAGGGATTTGCAGGAATGAAGATGTCCAAATCTGTGGTTCATAGTTTTTCTCATTACCACTAACTGTAGCATAAACCTTCCTCCATAAACTTATCAGATCCCTTAATGGTCATTGGTGTACTCTAACCTAACAGAATTGCAGTGAGCAGGGTACTCTGTCACTTGGATAGCAATTAGATATTTTTATCTACATTCTGATATAGATGCTAAAGTTGTATAAAGAGTGGTAGCAACGGAGGCTTAGGATGGAAAGGTATGCTAGGTTGAAAATAAAATAGAGATTTGAATTCTTTTTCAGCTATGTATTTTCACCATGTTACAGACGTCATAGTACTGATTGATAACCATTTACCAAAAACTGATTGTTGTTGTGGTGCATTAGTTTGGTAATATTCAAGTTCTGTTAATAGACTAACAGTGGACTTTTCCATTTGCAGACTATATTGAATGACCAGCAGAGGGAGTGTTGCAGAAGAAAATTTCTCAGAGTTGCTGAGAGAAAAAAAAAATAACTTCAGCAGCCCTCTGCTTCATTTAACAATTTACATGGTGAGTCAAACTCTAAATTTATCATTTTGCTGGTCCTTAAAAAAAAAGTGCATAGAATGTGACGGCTCTCTGCTCCTTTTAGTGGCGTCTTCCGCATGAAAATTATTTATCAAGACTGAAGCCATATAGATGGCGCTAAGGGCATCATGATAGCTATTCAAAGACATTTACTGTCTACAAGGCAGAAAATCATACTTTCATTACTTGTGCTAGTAATAGGTCATCAGATTAAATGAATGTCTTTGAGGCTGGAATGAGGTGCCCTATATTAGAGCAATTGACTTTCTCTCACATGGGGAAAAGCTATTTTAACCTTCCTCCTTTCACACTGAAAGTGGGACTCTTATACTCAAGAAGGGTTGCTCTTTAGGATACTCTGTGTTCTTGAACCTCCAGCCCCCTTTCAAATGGGGAGCCCAATGTCTTCAATGTTGAAGAGTGCTTTCCCATTACACCTCCTACTTGGCCTGCAGTCATAATTTCAGAGCGTTACCTAGTGCGGAATTCCTAATGCCTCCTTGTTCTGTGTAATTGTCACCCATGACGATTGGTCAAATGGTGCCCTGACATCATAAAGCTACAGCAGGATGTCATCTGACATGAGGGCCAGCAATAGGATACATTTATCAGGTTATTGAAATGGGTAGCAGGGTAGCCTAGGCTGCCAACAGAAAGGCAAAGATGGCGAGATGAGCAAAAGAAGGGCATTATTTGAGACTTAATTATTTGTTTGAAGGTGTCGGTGATCACAGTATTCTCAGGTTCTCTATAGGTTAACTGATAGGGATTTGCAGGAATGAAGATGTCCAAATCTGTGGTTCATAGTTTTTCTCATTACCACTAACTGTAGCATAAACCTTCCTCCATAAACTTATCAGATCCCTTAATGGTCATTGGTGTACTCTAACCTAACAGAATTGCAGTGAGCAGGGTACGCTGTCACTTGGATAGCAATTAGATATTTTTATCTACATTCTGATATAGATGCTAAAGTTGTATAAAGAGTGGTAGCAACGGAGGCTTAGGATGGAAAGGTATGCTAGGTTGAAAATAAAATAGAGATTTGAATTCTTTTTGAGCTATGTATTTTCACCATGTTACAGACGTCATAGTACTGATTGATAACCATTTACCAAAAACTGATTGTTGTTGTGGTGCATTAGTTTGGTAATATTCAAGTTCTGTTAATAGACTAACAGTGGACTTTTCCATTTGCAGACTATATTGAATGACCAGCAGAGGGAGTGTTGCAGAAGAAAATTTCTCAGAGTTGCTGAGAGAAAAAAAAAAAACTTCAGCAGCCCTCTGCTTCATTTAACAATTTACATGGTGAGTCAAACTCTAAATTTATCATTTTGCTGGTCCTTAAAAAAAGTGCATAGCATGTGACGGCTCTCTGCTCCTTTTAGTGGCGTCTTCCGCATGAAAATTATTTATCAAGACTGAAGCCATATAGATGGCGCTAAGGGCATCATGATAGCTATTCAAAGACATTTACTGTCTACAAGGCAGAAAATCATACTTTCATTACTTGTGCTAGTAATAGGTCATCAGATTAAATGAATGTCTTTGAGGCTGGAATGAGGTGCCCTATATTAGAGCAATTGACTTTCTCTCACATGGGGAGAAGCTATTTTAACCTTCCACCCTTCACACTGAAAGTGGGACTCTTATACTCAAGAAGGGTTGCTCTTTAGGATACTTTGTGTTCTTGTACCTCCAGCCCCCTTTCAAATGGGGAGCCCAATGTCTTCAATGTTGAAGAGTGCTTTCCCATTACACCTCCTACTTGGCCTGCAGTCATAATTTCAGAGCGTTACCTAGTGCGGAATTCCTAATGCCTCCTTGTTCTGTGTAATTGTCACCCATGACGATTGGTCAAATGGTGCCCTGACATCATAAAGCTACAGCAGGATGTCATCTGACATGAGGGCCAGCAATAGGATACATTTATCAAGTTATTGAAATGGGTAGCAGGGTAGCCTGGACGGCCAGCAGAAAGGCAAAGATGGCGAGACGAGCAAAAGAAGGGCATTATTTGAGACTTAATTATTTGTTTGAAGGTGTCGGTGATCACAGTATTCTCAGGTTCTCTATAGGTTAACTGATAGGGATTTGCAGGAATGAAGATGTCCAAATCTGTGGTTCATAGTTTTTCTCATTACCACTAACTGTAGCATAAACCTTCCTCCATAAACTTATCAGATCCCTTAATGGTCATTGGTGTACTCTAACCTAACAGAATTGCAGTGAGCAGGGTACGCTGTCACTTGGATAGCAATTAGATATTTTTATCTACATTCTGATATAGATGCTAAAGTTGTATAAAGAGTGGTAGCAACGGAGGCTTAGGATGGAAAGGTATGCTAGGTTGAAAATAAAATAGAGATTTGAATTCTTTTTGAGCTATGTATTTTCACCATGTTACAGACGTCATAGTACTGATTGATAACCATTTACCAAAAACTGATTGTTGTTGTGGTGCATTAGTTTGGTAATATTCAAGTTCTGTTAATAGACTAACAGTGGACTTTTCCATTTGCAGACTATATTGAATGACCAGCAGAGGGAGTGTTGCAGAAGAAAATTTCTCAGAGTTGCTGAGAGAAAAAAAAAAAACTTCAGCAGCCCTCTGCTTCATTTAACAATTTACATGGTGAGTCAAACTCTAAATTTATCATTTTGCTGGTCCTTAAAAAAAGTGCATAGCATGTGACGGCTCTCTGCTCCTTTTAGTGGCGTCTTCCGCATGAAAATTATTTATCAAGACTGAAGCCATATAGATGGCGCTAAGGGCATCATGATAGCTATTCAAAGACATTTACTGTCTACAAGGCAGAAAATCATACTTTCATTACTTGTGCTAGTAATAGGTCATCAGATTAAATGAATGTCTTTGAGGCTGGAATGAGGTGCCCTATATTAGAGCAATTGACTTTCTCTCACATGGGGAGAAGCTATTTTAACCTTCCACCCTTCACACTGAAAGTGGGACTCTTATACTCAAGAAGGGTTGCTCTTTAGGATACTTTGTGTTCTTGTACCTCCAGCCCCCTTTCAAATGGGGAGCCCAATGTCTTCAATGTTGAAGAGTGCTTTCCCATTACACCTCCTACTTGGCCTGCAGTCATAATTTCAGAGCGTTACCTAGTGCGGAATTCCTAATGCCTCCTTGTTCTGTGTAATTGTCACCCATGACGATTGGTCAAATGGTGCCCTGACATCATAAAGCTACAGCAGGATGTCATCTGACATGAGGGCCAGCAATAGGATACATTTATCAAGTTATTGAAATGGGTAGCAGGGTAGCCTGGACGGCCAGCAGAAAGGCAAAGATGGCGAGACGAGCAAAAGAAGGGCATTATTTGAGACTTAATTATTTGTTTGAAGGTGTCGGTGATCACAGTATTCTCAGGTTCTCTATAGGTTAACTGATAGGGATTTGCAGGAATGAAGATGTCCAAATCTGTGGTTCATAGTTTTTCTCATTACCACTAACTGTAGCATAAACCTTCCTCCATAAACTTATCAGATCCCTTAATGGTCATTGGTGTACTCTAACCTAACAGAATTGCAGTGAGCAGGGTACGCTGTCACTTGGATAGCAATTAGATATTTTTATCTACATTCTGATATAGATGCTAAAGTTGTATAAAGAGTGGTAGCAACGGAGGCTTAGGATGGAAAGGTATGCTAGGTTGAAAATAAAATAGAGATTTGAATTCTTTTTGAGCTATGTATTTTCACCATGTTACAGACGTCATAGTACTGATTGATAACCATTTACCAAAAACTGATTGTTGTTGTGGTGCATTAGTTTGGTAATATTCAAGTTCTGTTAATAGACTAACAGTGGACTTTTCCATTTGCAGACTATATTGAATGACCAGCAGAGGGAGTGTTCCAGAAGAAAATTTCTCAGAGTTGCTGAGAGAAAAAAAAAAAACTTCAGCAGCCCTCTGCTTCATTTAACAATTTACATGGTGAGTCAAACTCTAAATTTATCATTTTGCTGGTCCTTAAAAAAAGTGCATAGCATGTGACGGCTCTCTGCTCCTTTTAGTGGCGTCTTCCGCATGAAAATTATTTATCAAGACTGAAGCCATATAGATGGCGCTAAGGGCATCATGATAGCTATTCAAAGACATTTACTGTCTACAAGGCAGAAAATCATACTTTCATTACTTGTGCTAGTAATAGGTCATCAGATTAAATGAATGTCTTTGAGGCTGGAATGAGGTGCCCTATATTAGAGCAATTGACTTTCTCTCACATGGGGAGAAGCTATTTTAACCTTCCACCCTTCACACTGAAAGTGGGACTCTTATACTCAAGAAGGGTTGCTCTTTAGGATACTTTGTGTTCTTGTACCTCCAGCCCCCTTTCAAATGGGGAGCCCAATGTCTTCAATGTTGAAGAGTGCTTTCCCATTACACCTCCTACTTGGCCTGCAGTCATAATTTCAGAGCGTTACCTAGTGCGGAATTCCTAATGCCTCCTTGTTCTGTGTAATTGTCACCCATGACGATTGGTCAAATGGTGCCCTGACATCATAAAGCTACAGCAGGATGTCATCTGACATGAGGGCCAGCAATAGGATACATTTATCAAGTTATTGAAATGGGTAGCAGGGTAGCCTGGACGGCCAGCAGAAAGGCAAAGATGGCGAGACGAGCAAAAGAAGGGCATTATTTGAGACTTAATTATTTGTTTGAAGGTGTCGGTGATCACAGTATTCTCAGGTTCTCTATAGGTTAACTGATAGGGATTTGCAGGAATGAAGATGTCCAAATCTGTGGTTCATAGTTTTTCTCATTACCACTAACTGTAGCATAAACCTTCCTCCATAAACTTATCAGATCCCTTAATGGTCATTGGTGTACTCTAACCTAACAGAATTGCAGTGAGCAGGGTACGCTGTCACTTGGATAGCAATTAGATATTTTTATCTACATTCTGATATAGATGCTAAAGTTGTATAAAGAGTGGTAGCAACGGAGGCTTAGGATGGAAAGGTATGCTAGGTTGAAAATAAAATAGAGATTTGAATTCTTTTTGAGCTATGTATTTTCACCATGTTACAGACGTCATAGTACTGATTGATAACCATTTACCAAAAACTGATTGTTGTTGTGGTGCATTAGTTTGGTAATATTCAAGTTCTGTTAATAGACTAACAGTGGACTTTTCCATTTGCAGACTATATTGAATGACCAGCAGAGGGAGTGTTGCAGAAGAAAATTTCTCAGAGTTGCTGAGAGAAAAAAAAAAAACTTCAGCAGCCCTCTGCTTCATTTAACAATTTACATGGTGAGTCAAACTCTAAATTTATCATTTTGCTGGTCCTTAAAAAAAGTGCATAGCATGTGACGGCTCTCTGCTCCTTTTAGTGGCGTCTTCCGCATGAAAATTATTTATCAAGACTGAAGCCATATAGATGGCGCTAAGGGCATCATGATAGCTATTCAAAGACATTTACTGTCTACAAGGCAGAAAATCATACTTTCATTACTTGTGCTAGTAATAGGTCATCAGATTAAATGAATGTCTTTGAGGCTGGAATGAGGTGCCCTATATTAGAGCAATTGACTTTCTCTCACATGGGGAGAAGCTATTTTAACCTTCCACCCTTCACACTGAAAGTGGGACTCTTATACTCAAGAAGGGTTGCTCTTTAGGATACTTTGTGTTCTTGTACCTCCAGCCCCCTTTCAAATGGGGAGCCCAATGTCTTCAATGTTGAAGAGTGCTTTCCCATTACACCTCCTACTTGGCCTGCAGTCATAATTTCAGAGCGTTACCTAGTGCGGAATTCCTAATGCCTCCTTGTTCTGTGTAATTGTCACCCATGACGATTGGTCAAATGGTGCCCTGACATCATAAAGCTACAGCAGGATGTCATCTGACATGAGGGCCAGCAATAGGATACATTTATCAAGTTATTGAAATGGGTAGCAGGGTAGCCTGGACGGCCAGCAGAAAGGCAAAGATGGCGAGACGAGCAAAAGAAGGGCATTATTTGAGACTTAATTATTTGTTTGAAGGTGTCGGTGATCACAGTATTCTCAGGTTCTCTATAGGTTAACTGATAGGGATTTGCAGGAATGAAGATGTCCAAATCTGTGGTTCATAGTTTTTCTCATTACCACTAACTGTAGCATAAACCTTCCTCCATAAACTTATCAGATCCCTTAATGGTCATTGGTGTACTCTAACCTAACAGAATTGCAGTGAGCAGGGTACGCTGTCACTTGGATAGCAATTAGATATTTTTATCTACATTCTGATATAGATGCTAAAGTTGTATAAAGAGTGGTAGCAACGGAGGCTTAGGATGGAAAGGTATGCTAGGTTGAAAATAAAATAGAGATTTGAATTCTTTTTCAGCTATGTATTTTCACCATGTTACAGACGTCATAGTACTGATTGATAACCATTTACCAAAAACTGATTGTTGTTGTGGTGCATTAGTTTGGTAATATTCAAGTTCTGTTAATAGACTAACAGTGGACTTTTCCATTTGCAGACTATATTGAATGACCAGCAGAGGGAGTGTTGCAGAAGAAAATTTCTCAGAGTTGCTGAGAGAAAAAAAAAAACTTCAGCAGCCCTCTGCTTCATTTAACAATTTACATGGTGAGTCAAACTCTAAATTTATCATTTTGCTGGTCCTTAAAAAAAGTGCATAGCATGTGACGGCTCTCTGCTCCTTTTAGTGGCGTCTTCCGCATGAAAATTATTTATCAAGACTGAAGCCATATAGATGGCGCTAAGGGCATCATGATAGCTATTCAAAGACATTTACTGTCTACAAGGCTGAAAATCATACTTTCATTACTTGTGCTAGTAATAGGTCATCAGATTAAATGAATGTCTTTGAGGCTGGAATGAGGTGCCCTATATTAGAGCAATTGACTTTCTCTCACATGGGGAGAAGCTATTTTAACCTTCCACCCTTCACACTGAAAGTGGGACTCTTATACTCAAGAAGGGTTGCTCTTTAGGATACTTTGTGTTCTTGTACCTCCAGCGCCCTTTCAAATGGGGAGCCCAATGTCTTCAATGTTGAAGAGTGCTTTCCCATTACACCTCCTACTTGGCCTGCAGTCATAATTTCAGAGCGTTACCTAGTGCGGAATTCCTAATGCCTCCTTGTTCCGTGTAATTGTCACCCATGACGATTGGTCAAATGGTGCCCTGACATCATAAAGCTACAGCAGGATTTCATCTGACATTAGGGCCAGCAATAGGATACATTTATCATGTTATTGAAATGGGTAGTAGGGTAGCCAGGACTGCCAGCAGAAAGGCAAAGATGGCGAGATGAGCAAAAGAAGGGCATTACTTGAGACTTAATTATTTGTTTGAAGGTGTCGGTGATCACAATATTCTCAGGTTCTCTATAGGTTAACTGATAGGGATGTGCAAGAATGAAGATGTCCGAATCTGTGGTTCATAGTTTTTCTCATTGCCACTAACTGTAGCATAAACCTTCCTCCATAAACTTATCAGATCCCTTAATGGTCATTGGTGTACTCTAACCTAACAGAATTGCAGTGAGCAGGGTACGCTGTCACTTGGATAGCAATTAGATATTTTTATCTACATTCTGATATAGATGCTAAAGTTGTATAAAGAGTGGTAGCAACGGAGGCTTAGGATGGAAAGGTATGCTAGGTTGAAAATAAAATAGAGATTTTAATTCTTTTTGAGCTATGTATTTTCACCATGTTACAGACGTCATAGTACTGATTGATAACCATTTACCAAAAACTGATTGTTGTTGTGGTGCATTAGTTTGGTAATATTCAAGTTCTGTTAATAGACCAACAGTGGACTTTTCCATTTGCAAACTATATTGAATGACCAGCAGAGGGAGTGTTGCAGAAGAAAATTTCTCAGAGTTGCTGAGAGAAAAAAAAAACTTCAGCAGCCTTCTGCTTCATTTAACAATTTACATGGTGAGTCAAACTCTAAATTTATCATTTTGCTGGTCCTTAAAAAAAGTGCATAGCATGTGACGGCTCTCTGCTCCTTTTAGTGGCGTCTTCCGCATGAAAATTATTTATCAAGACTGAAACCATATAGATGGCGCTAAGGGCATCATGATAGCTATTCAAAGACATTTACTGTCTACAAGGCTGAAAATCATACTTTCATTACTTGTGCTAGTAATAGGTCATCAGATTAAATGAATGACTTTGAGGCTGGAATGAGGTGCCCTATATTAGAGCAATTGACTTTCTCTCACATGGGGAGAAGCTATTTTAACCTTCCTCCTTTCACACTGAAAGTGGGACTCTTATACTCAAGAAGGGTTGCTCTTTAGGATACTCTGTGTTCTTGAACCTCCAGCCCCCTTTCAAATGGGGAGCCCAATGTCTTCAATGTTGAAGAGTGCTTTCCCATTACACCTCCTACTTGGCCTGCAGTCATAATTTCAGAGCGTTACCTAGTGCGGAATTCCTAATGCCTCATTGTTCTGTGTAATTGTCACCCATGACGATTGGTCAAATGGTGCCCTGACATCATAAAGCTACAGCAGGATGTCATCTGACATGAGGGCCAGCAATAGGATACATTTATCAGGTTATTGAAATGGGTAGCAGGGTAGCCTGGACGGCCAGCAGAAAGGCAAAGATGGCGAGACGAGCAAAAGAAGGGCATTATTTGAGACTTAATTATTTGTTTGAAGGTGTCGGTGATCACAGTATTCTCAGGTTCTCTATAGGTTAACTGATAGGGATCTGCAGGAATGAAGATGTCCAAATCTGTGGTTCATAGTTTTTCTCATTACCACTAACTGTAGCATAAACCTTCCTCCATAAACTTATCAGATCCCTTAATGGTCATTGGTGTACTCTAACCTAACAGAATTGCAGTGAGCAGGGTACGCTGTCACTTGGATAGCAATTAGATATTTTTATCTACATTCTGATATAGATGCTAAAGTTGTATAAAGAGTGGTAGCAACGGAGGCTTAGGATGGAAAGGTATGCTAGGTTGAAAATAAAATAGAGATTTTAATTCTTTTTCAGCTATATATTTTCACCATGTTACAGACGTCATAGTACTGATTGATAACCATTTACCAAAAACTGATTGTTGTTGTGGTGCATTAGTTTGGTAATATACAAGTTCTGTTAATAGACTAACAGTGGACTTTTCCATTTGCAGACTATATTGAATGACCAGCAGAGGGAGTGTTGCAGAAGAAAATTTCTCAGAGTTGCTGAGAGAAAAAAAAAAACTTCAGCAGCCCTCTGCTTCATTTAACAATTTACATGGTGAGTCAAACTCTAAATTTATCATTTTGCTGGTCCTTAAAAAAAAAAGTGCATAGCATGTGACGGCTCTCTGCTCCTTTTAGTGGCGTCTTCCGCATGAAAATTATTTATCAAGAGGGAAGCCATATAGATGGCGCTAAGGGCATCATGATAGCTATTCAAAGACATTTACTGTCTACAAGGCAGAAAATCATACTTTCATTACTTGTGCTAGTAATAGGTCATCAGAATAAATGAATGTCTTTGAGGCTGGAATGAGGTGCCCTATATTAGAGCAATTGACTTTCTCTCACATGGGGAGAAGCTATTTTAACCTTCCTCCTTTCACACTGAAAGTGGGACTCTTATACTCAAGAAGGGTTGCTCTTTAGGATACTCTGTGTTCTTGAACCTCCAGCCCCCTTTCAAATGGGGAGCCCAATGTCTTCAATGTTGAAGAGTGCTTTCCCATTACACCTCCTACTTGGCCTGCAGTCATAATTTCAGAGCGTTACCTAGTGCGGAATTCCTAATGCCTCCTTGTTCCGTGTAATTGTCACCCATGACGATTGGTCAAATGGTGCCCTGACATCATAAAGCTACAGCAGGATTTCATCTGACATTAGGGCCAGCAATAGGATACATTTATCATGTTATTGAAATGGGTAGTAGGGTAGCCAGGACTGCCAGCAGAAAGGCAAAGATGGCGAGATGAGCAAAAGAAGGGCATTACTTGAGACTTAATTATTTGTTTGAAGGTGTCGGTGATCACAGTATTCTCAGGTTCTCTATAGGTTAACTGATAGGGATTTGCAGGAATGAAGATGTCCAAATCTGTGGTTCATAGTTTTTCTCATTACCACTAACTGTAGCATAAACCTTCCTCCATAAACTTATCAGATCCCTTAATGGTCATTGGTGTACTCTAACCTAACAGAATTGCAGTGAGCAGGGTACGCTGTCACTTGGATAGCAATTAGATATTTTTATCTACATTCTGATACAGATGCTAAAGTTGTATAAAGAGTGGTAGCAACGGAGGCTTAGGATGGAAAGGTATACTAGGTTGAAAATAAAATAGAGATTTGAATTCTTTTTGAGCTATGTATTTTCACCATGTTACAGACGTCATAGTACTGATTGATAACCATTTACCAAAAACTGATTGTTGTTGTGGTGCATTAGTTTGGTAATATTCAAGTTCTGTTAATAGACTAACAGTGGACTTTTCCATTTGCAGACTATATTGAATGACCAGCAGAGGGAGTGTTGCAGAAGAAAATTTCTCAGAGTTGCTGAGAGAAAAAAAAAATAACTTCAGCAGCCCTCTGCTTCATTTAACAATTTACATGGTGAGTCAAACTCTAAATTTATCATTTTGCTGGTCCTTAAAAAAAAAGTGCATAGCATGTGACGGCTCTCTGCTCCTTTTAGTGGCGTCTTCCGCATGAAAATTATTTATCAAGACTGAAGCCATATAGATGGCGCTAAGGGCATCATGATAGCTATTCAAAGACATTTACTGTCTACAAGGCAGAAAATCATACTTTCATTACTTGTGCTAGTAATAGGTCATCAGATTAAATGAATGTCTTTGAGGCTGGAATGAGGTGCCCTATATTAGAGCAATTGACTCTCTCTCACATGGGGAGAAGCTATTTTAACCTTCCACCCTTCACACTGAAAGTGGGACTCTTATACTCAAGAAGGGTTGCTCTTTAGGATACTCTGTGTTCTTGAACCTCCAGCCCCCTTTCAAATGGGGAGCCCAATGTCTTCAATGTTGAAGAGTGCTTTCCCATTACACCTCCTACTTGGCCTGCAGTCATAATTTCAGAGCGTTACCTAGTGCGGAATTCCTAATGCCTCCTTGTTCTGTGTAATTGTCACCCATGACGATTGGTCAAATGGTGCCCTGACATCATAAAGCTACAGCAGGATTTCATCTGACATTAGGGCCAGCAATAGGATACATTTATCATGTTATTGAAATGGGTAGTAGGGTAGCCAGGACTGCCAGCAGAAAGGCAAAGATGGCGAGATGAGCAAAAGAAGGGCATTACTTGAGACTTAATTATTTGTTTGAAGGTGTCGGTGATCACAGTATTCTCAGGTTCTCTATAGGTTAACTGATAGGGATTTGCAGGAATGAAGATGTCCAAATCTGTGGTTCATAGTTTTTCTCATTACCACTAACTGTAGCATAAACCTTCCTCCATAAACTTATCAGATCCCTTAATGGTCATTGGTGTACTCTAACCTAACAGAATTGCAGTGAGCAGGGTACGCTGTCACTTGGATAGCAATTAGATATTTTTATCTACATTCTGATATAGATGCTAAAGTTGTATAAAGAGTGGTAGCAACGGAGGCTTAGGATGGAAAGGTATGCTAGGTTGAAAATAAAATAGAGATTTGAATTCTTTTTCAGCTATGTATTTTCACCATGTTACAGACGTCATAGTACTGATTGATAACCATTTACCAAAAACTGATTGTTGTTGTGGTGCATTAGTTTGGTAATATTCAAGTTCTGTTAATAGACTAACAGTGGACTTTTCCATTTGCAGACTATATTGAATGACCAGCAGAGGGAGTGTTGCAGAAGAAAATTTCTCAGAGTTGCTGAGAGAAAAAAAAAATAACTTCAGCAGCCCTCTACTTCATTTAACAATTTACATGGTGAGTCAAACTCTAAATTTATCATTTTGCTGGTCCTTAAAAAAAGTGCATAGCATGTGACGGCTCTCTGCTCCTTTTAGTGGCGTCTTCCGCGTGAAAATTATTTATCAAGACTGAAGCCATATAGATGGCGCTAAGGGCATCATGATAGCTATTCAAAGACATTTACTGTCTACAAGGCTGAAAATCATACTTTCATTACTTGTGCTAGTAATAGGTCATCAGATTAAATTAATGTCTTTGAGGCTGGTATGAGGTGCCCTATATTAGACCAATTGACTTTCTCTCACATGGGGAGAAGCTATTTTAACCTTCCTCCTTTCACACTGAAAGTGGGACTCTTATACTCAAGAAGGGTTGCTCTTTAGGATACTCTGTGTTCTTGTACCTCCCGCCCCCTTTCAAATGGGGAGCCCAATGTCTTCAATGTTGAAGAGTGCTTTCCCATTACACCTCCTACTTGGCCTGCAGTCATAATTTCAGAGCGTTACCTAGTGCGGAATTCCTAATGCCTCCTTGTTCTGTGTAAATGTCACCCATGACGATTGGTCAAATGGTGCCCTGACATCATAAAGCTACAGCAGGATGTCATCTGACATGAGGGCCAGCAATAGGGTACATTTATCAGGTTATTGAAATGGGTAGCAGGGTAGCCTGGACGGCCAGCAGAAAGGCAAAGATGGCGAGACGAGCAAAAGAAGGGCATTATTTGAGACTTAATTATTTGTTTGAAGGTGTCGGTGATCACAGTATTCTCAGGTTCTCTATAGGTTAACTGATAGGGATTTGCAGGAATGAAGATGTCCAAATCTGTGGTTCATAGTTTTTCTCATTACCACTAACTGTAGCATAAACCTTCCTCCATAAACTTATCAGATCCCTTAATGGTCATTGGTGTACTCTAACCTAACAGAATTGCAGTGAGCAGGGTACGCTGTCACTTGGATAGCAATTAGATATTTTTATCTACATTCTGATATAGATGCTAAAGTTGTATAAAGAGTGGTAGCAACGGAGGCTTAGGATGGAAAGGTATGCTAGGTTGAAAATAAAATAGAGATTTTAATTCTTTTTCAGCTATATATTTTCACCATGTTACAGACGTCATAGTACTGATTGATAACCATTTACCAAAAACTGATTGTTGTTGTGGTGCATTAGTTTGGTAATATACAAGTTCTGTTAATAGACTAACAGTGGACTTTTCCATTTGCAGACTATATTGAATGACCAGCAGAGGGAGTGTTGCAGAAGAAAATTTCTCAGAGTTGCTGAATGAAAAAAAAAAACTTCAGCAGCCCTCTGCTTCATTTAACAATTTACATGGTGAGTCAAACTCTAAATTTATCATTTTGCTGGTCCTTAAAAAAAAAAGGGGAGCCCAATGTCTTCAATGTTGAAGAGTCCTTTCCAATTACACCTCCTACTTGGCCTGCAGTCATAATTTCAGAGCGTTACCTAGTGCGGAATTCCTAATGCCTCCTTGTTCTGTGTAATTGTCACCCATGACGATTGGTCAAATGGTGCCCTGACATCATAAAGCTACAGCAGGATTTCATCTGACATTAGGGCCAGCAATAGGATACATTTATCATGTTATTGAAATGGGTAGTAGGGTAGCCAGGACTGCCAGCAGAAAGGCAAAGATGGCGAGATGAGCAAAAGAAGGGCATTACTTGAGACTTAATTATTTGTTTGAAGGTGTCGGTGATCACAATATTCTCAGGTTCTCTATAGGTTAACTGATAGGGATGTGCAAGAATGAAGATGTCTGAATCTGTGGTTCATAGTTTTTCTCATTGCCACTAACTGTAGCATAAACCTTCCTCCATAAACTTATCAGATCCCTTAATGGTCATTGGTGTACTCTAACCTAACAGAATTGCAGTGAGCAGGGTACGCTGTCACTTGGATAGCAATTAGATATTTTTATCTACATTCTGATATAGATGCTAAAGTTGTATAAAGAGTGGTAGCAACGGAGGCTTAGGATGGAAAGGTATGCTAGGTTGAAAATAAAATAGAGATTTGAATTCTTTTTGAGCTATGTATTTTCACCATGTTACAGACGTCATAGTACTGATTGATAACCATTTACCAAAAACTGATTGTTGTTGTGGTGCATTAGTTTGGTAATATTCAAGTTATGTTAATAGACTAACAGTGGACTTTTCCATTTGCAGACTATATTGAATGACCAGCAGAGGGAGTGTTGCAGAAGAAAATTTCTCAGAGTTGCTGAGAGAAAAAAAAAATAACTTCAGCAGCCCTCTGCTTCGTTTAACAATTTACATGGTGAGTCCAACTCTAAATTTATCATTTTGCTGGTCCTTAAAAAAAGTGCATAGCATGTGACGGCTCTCTGCTCCTTTTAGTGGCGTCTTCCGCATGAAAATTATTTATCAAGACTGAAACCATTTAGATGGCGCTAAGGGCATCATGATAGCTATTCAAAGACATTTACTGTCTACAAGGCTGAAAATCATACTTTCATTACTTGTGCTAGTAATAGGTCATCAGATTAAATGAATGTCTTTGAGGCTGGAATGAGGTGCCCTATATTAGAGCAATTGACTTTCTCTCACATGGGGAGAAGCTATTTTAACCTTCCTCCTTTCACACTGAAAGTGGGACTCTTATACTCAAGAAGGGTTGCTCTTTAGGATACTCTGTGTTCTTGTACCTCCAGCCCCCTTTCAAATGGGGAGCCCAATGTCTTCAATGTTGAAGAGTGCTTTCCCATTACACCTCCTACTTGGCCTGCAGTCATAATTTCAGAGCGTTACCTAGTGCAGAATTCCTAATGCCTCCTTGTTCTGTGTAATTGTCACCCATGACGATTGGTCAAATGGTGCCCTGACATCATAAAGCTACAGCAGGATGTCATCTGACACGAGGGCCAGCAATAGGATACATTTATCAGGTTATTGAAATGGGTAGCAGGGTAGCCTGGACGGCCAGCAGAAAGGCAAAGATGGCGAGACGAGCAAAAGAAGGGCATTATTTGAGACTTAATTATTTGTTTGAAGGTGTCGGTGATCACAGTATTCTCAGGTTCTCTATAGGTTAACTGATAGGGATTTGCAGGAATGAAGATGTACAAATCTGTGGTTCATAGTTTTTCTCATTACCACTAACTGTAGCATAAACCTTCCTCCATAAACTTATCAGATCCCTTAATGGTCATTGGTGTACTCTAACCTAACAGAATTGCAGTGAGCAGGGTACGCTGTCACTTGGATAGCAATTAGATATTTTTATCTACATTCTGATATAGATGCTAAAGTTGTATAAAGAGTGGTAGCAACGGAGGCTTAGGATGGAAAGGTATGCTAGGTTGAAAATAAAATAGAGATTTGAATTCTTTTTGAGCTATGTATTTTCACCATGTTACAGACGTCATAGTACTGATTGATAACCATTTACCAAAAACTGATTGTTGTTGTGGTGCATTAGTGTGGTAATATTCAAGTTCTGTTAATAGACTAACAGTGGACTTTTCCATTTGCAGACTATATTGAATGACCAGCAGAGGGAGTGTTGCAGAAGAAAATTTCTCAGAGTTGCTGAGAGAAAAAAAAAATAACTTCAGCAGCCCTCTGCTTCGTTTAACAATTTACATGGTGAGTCCAACTCTAAATTTATCATTTTGCTGGTCCTTAAAAAAAGTGCATAGCATGTGACGGCTCTCTGCTCCTTTTAGTGGCGTCTTCCGCATGAAAATTATTTATCAAGACTGAAGCCATATAGATGGCGCTAAGGGCATCATGATAGCTATTTCAAAGACGTTTACTGTCTACAAGGCTGACATTCATACTTTCATTACTTGTGCTAGTAATAGGTCATCGGATTAAATGAATGTCTTTGAGGCTGGAATGAGGTGTCCTATATTAGAGCAATTGACTTTCTCTCACATGGGGAGAAGCTATTTTAACCTTCCACCCTTCACACTGAAAGTGGTACTCTTATACTCAAGAAGGGTTGCTCTTTAGCATACTCTGTGTTCTTGTACCTTCAGCCCCCTTTCAAATGGGGAGCCCAATGTCTTCAATGTTGAAGAGTGCTTTCCCATTACACCTCCTACTTGGCCTGCAGTCATAATTTCAGAGCGTTACCTAGTGCGGAATTCCTAATGCCTCCTTGTTCTGTGTAATTGTCACCCATGACGATTGGTCAAATGGTGCCCTGACATCATAAAGCTACAGCAGGATGTCATCTGACATGAGGGCCAGCAATAGGATACATTTATCAGGTTATTGAAATGGGTAGCAGGGTAGCCTGGACTGCCAGCAGAAAGGCAAAGATGGCGAGACGAGCAAAAGAAGGGCATTATTTGAGACTTAATTATTTGTTTGAAGGTGTCGGTGATCACAGTATTCTCAGGTTCTCTATAGGTTAACTGATAGTGATTTGCAGGAATGAAGATGTCCAAATCTGTGGTTCATAGTTTTTCTCATTACCACTAACTGTAGCATAAACCTTCCTCCATAAACTTATCAGATCCCTTAATGGTCATTGGTGTACTCTAACCTAACAGAATTGCAGTGAGCAGGGTACGCTGTCACTTGGATAGCAATTAGATATTTTTATCTACATTCTGATATAGATGCTAAAGTTGTATAAAGAGTGGTAGCAACGGAGGCTTAGGATGGAAAGGTATGCTAGGTTAAATAGAGATTTTAATTCTTTTTGAGCTATGTATTTTCACCATGTTACAGACGTCATAGTACTGATTGATAACCATTTACCAAAAACTGATTGTTGTTGTGGTGCATTAGTTTGGTAATATTCAAGTTCTGTTAATAGACTAACAGTGGACATTTCCATTTGCAGACTATATTGAATGACCAGCAGAGGGAGTGTTGCAGAAGAAAATTTCTCACAGTTGCTGAGAGAAAAAAAAAATAACTTCAGCAGCCCTCTGCTTCATTTAACAATTTACATGGTGAGTCAAACTCTAAATTTATCATTTTGCTGGTCCTTAAAAAAAAAGTGCATAGCATGTGACGGCTCTCTGCTCCTTTTAGTGGCGTCTTCCGCATGAAAATTATTTATCAAGACTGAAGCCATATAGATGGCGCTAAGGGCAGCATGATAGCTATTCAAAGACATTTACTGTCTACAAGGCAGAAAATCATACTTTCATTACTTGTGCTAGTAATAGGTCATCAGATTAAATGAATGTCTTTGAGGCTGGAATGAGGTGCCCTATATTAGAGCAATTGACTTTCTCTCACATGGCGAGAAGCTATTTTAACCTTCCACCCTTCACACTGAAAGTGGGACTCTTATACTCAAGAAGGGTTGCTCTTTAGGATACTCTGTGTTCTTGTACCTCCCGCCCCCTTTCAAATGGGGAGCCCAATGTCTTCAATGTTGAAGAGTGCTTTCCCATTACACCTCCTACTTGGCCTGCAGTCATAATTTCAGAGCGTTACCTAGTGCGGAATTCCTAATGCCTCCTTGTTCTGTGTAAATGTCACCCATGACGATTGGTCAAATGGTGCCCTGACATCATAAAGCTACAGCAGGATGTCATCTGACATGAGGGCCAGCAATAGGGTACATTTATCAGGTTATTGAAATGGGTAGCAGGGAAGCCTGGACGGCCAGCAGAAAGG
The DNA here is from genome assembly GCF_964263255.1 of Lissotriton vulgaris. Lineage (NCBI taxonomy): Eukaryota > Metazoa > Chordata > Amphibia > Caudata > Salamandridae > Lissotriton > Lissotriton vulgaris. The sequence goes on along the minus strand of NC_141698.1, from coordinate 660,541,418 downwards.
CAAAGATGGCGAGACGAGCAAAAGAAGGGCATTATTTGAGACTTAATTATTTGTTTGAAGGTGTCGGTGATCACAGTATTCTCAGGTTCTCTATAGGTTAACTGATAGGGATTTGCAGGAATGAAGATGTCCAAATCTGTGGTTCATAGTTTTTCTCATTACCACTAACTGTAGCATAAACCTTCCTCCATAAACTTATCAGATCCCTTAATGGTCATTGGTGTACTCTAACCTAACAGAATTGCAGTGAGCAGGGTACGCTGTCACTTGGATAGCAATTAGATATTTTTATCTACATTCTGATATAGATGCTAAAGTTGTATAAAGAGTGGTAGCAACGGAGGCTTAGGATGGAAAGGTATGCTAGGTTGAAAATAAAATAGAGATTTTAATTCTTTTTCAGCTATATATTTTCACCATGTTACAGACGTCATAGTACTGATTGATAACCATTTACCAAAAACTGATTGTTGTTGTGGTGCATTAGTTTGGTAATATACAAGTTCTGTTAATAGACTAACAGTGGACTTTTCCATTTGCAGACTATATTGAATGACCAGCAGAGGGAGTGTTGCAGAAGAAAATTTCTCAGAGTTGCTGAATGAAAAAAAAAAACTTCAGCAGCCCTCTGCTTCATTTAACAATTTACATGGTGAGTCAAACTCTAAATTTATCATTTTGCTGGTCCTTAAAAAAAAAGGGGAGCCCAATGTCTTCAATGTTGAAGAGTCCTTTCCAATTACACCTCCTACTTGGCCTGCAGTCATAATTTCAGAGCGTTACCTAGTGCGGAATTCCTAATGCCTCCTTGTTCTGTGTAATTGTCACCCATGACGATTGGTCAAATGGTGCCCTGACATCATAAAGCTACAGCAGGATTTCATCTGACATTAGGGCCAGCAATAGGATACATTTATCATGTTATTGAAATGGGTAGTAGGGTAGCCAGGACTGCCAGCAGAAAGGCAAAGATGGCGAGATGAGCAAAAGAAGGGCATTACTTGAGACTTAATTATTTGTTTGAAGGTGTCGGTGATCACAGTATTCTCAGGTTCTCTATAGGTTAACTGATAGGGATTTGCAGGAATGAAGATGTCCAAATCTGTGGTTCATAGTTTTTCTCATTACCACTAACTGTAGCATAAACCTTCCTCCATAAACTTATCAGATCCCTTAATGGTCATTGGTGTACTCTAACCTAACAGAATTGCAGTGAGCAGGGTACGCTGTCACTTGGATAGCAATTAGATATTTTTATCTACATTCTGATATAGATGCTAAAGTTGTATAAAGAGTGGTAGCAACGGAGGCTTAGGATGGAAAGGTATGCTAGGTTGAAAATAAAATAGAGATTTGAATTCTTTTTCAGCTATGTATTTTCACCATGTTACAGACGTCATAGTACTGATTGATAACCATTTACCAAAAACTGATTGTTGTTGTGGTGCATTAGTTTGGTAATATTCAAGTTATGTTAATAGACTAACAGTGGACTTTTCCATTTGCAGACTATATTGAATGACCAGCAGAGGGAGTGTTGCAGAAGAAAATTTCTCAGAGTTGCTGAGAGAAAAAAAAAATAACTTCAGCAGCCCTCTGCTTCGTTTAACAATTTACATGGTGAGTCCAACTCTAAATTTATCATTTTGCTGGTCCTTAAAAAAAGTGCATAGCATGTGACGGCTCTCTGCTCCTTTTAGTGGCGTCTTCCGCATGAAAATTATTTATCAAGACTGAAACCATTTAGATGGCGCTAAGGGCATCATGATAGCTATTCAAAGACATTTACTGTCTACAAGGCTGAAAATCATACTTTCATTACTTGTGCTAGTAATAGGTCATCAGATTAAATGAATGTCTTTGAGGCTGGAATGAGGTGCCCTATATTAGAGCAATTGACTTTCTCTCACATGGGGAGAAGCTATTTTAACCTTCCTCCTTTCACACTGAAAGTGGGACTCTTATACTCAAGAAGGGTTGCTCTTTAGGATACTCTGTGTTCTTGTACCTCCAGCCCCCTTTCAAATGGGGAGCCCAATGTCTTCAATGTTGAAGAGTGCTTTCCCATTACACCTCCTACTTGGCCTGCAGTCATAATTTCAGAGCGTTACCTAGTGCGGAATTCCTAATGCCTCCTTGTTCTGTGTAATTGTCACCCATGACGATTGGTCAAATGGTGCCCTGACATCATAAAGCTACAGCAGGATGTCATCTGACACGAGGGCCAGCAATAGGATACATTTATCAGGTTATTGAAATGGGTAGCAGGGTAGCCTGGACGGCCAGCAGAAAGGCAAAGATGGCGAGACGAGCAAAAGAAGGGCATTATTTGAGACTTAATTATTTGTTTGAAGGTGTCGGTGATCACAGTATTCTCAGGTTCTCTATAGGTTAACTGATAGGGATTTGCAGGAATGAAGATGTACAAATCTGTGGTTCATAGTTTTTCTCATTACCACTAACTGTAGCATAAACCTTCCTTCATAAACTTATCAGATCCCTTAATGGTCATTGGTGTACTCTAACCTAACAGAATTGCAGTGAGCAGGGTACGCTGTCACTTGGATAGCAATTAGATATTTTTATCTACATTCTGATATAGATGCTAAAGTTGTATAAAGAGTGGTAGCAACGGAGGCTTAGGATGGAAAGGTATGCTAGGTTGAAAATAAAATAGAGATTTGAATTCTTTTTGAGCTATGTATTTTCACCATGTTACAGACGTCATAGTACTGATTGATAACCATTTACCAAAAACTGATTGTTGTTGTGGTGCATTAGTGTGGTAATATTCAAGTTCTGTTAATAGACTAACAGTGGACTTTTCCATTTGCAGACTATATTGAATGACCAGCAGAGGGAGTGTTGCAGAAGAAAATTTCTCAGAGTTGCTGAGAGAAAAAAAAAATAACTTCAGCAGCCCTCTGCTTCGTTTAACAATTTACATGGTGAGTCCAACTCTAAATTTATCATTTTGCTGGTCCTTAAAAAAAGTGCATAGCATGTGACGGCTCTCTGCTCCTTTTAGTGGCGTCTTCCGCATGAAAATTATTTATCAAGACTGAAGCCATATAGATGGCGCTAAGGGCATCATGATAGCTATTTCAAAGACGTTTACTGTCTACAAGGCTGACATTCATACTTTCATTACTTGTGCTAGTAATAGGTCATCGGATTAAATGAATGTCTTTGAGGCTGGAATGAGGTGTCCTATATTAGAGCAATTGACTTTCTCTCACATGGGGAGAAGCTATTTTAACCTTCCACCCTTCACACTGAAAGTGGGACTCTTATACTCAAGAAGGGTTGCTCTTTAGGATACTCTGTGTTCTTGTACCTCCCGCCCCCTTTCAAATGGGGAGCCCAATGTCTTCAATGTTGAAGAGTGCTTTCCCATTACACCTCCTACTTGGCCTGCAGTCATAATTTCAGAGCGTTACCTAGTGCGGAATTCCTAATGCCTCCTTGTTCTGTGTAAATGTCACCCATGACGATTGGTCAAATGGTGCCCTGACATCATAAAGCTACAGCAGGATGTCATCTGACATGAGGGCCAGCAATAGGGTACATTTATCAGGTTATTGAAATGGGTAGCAGGGTAGCCTGGACGGCCAGCAGAAAGGCAAAGATGGCGAGACGAGCAAAAGAAGGGCATTATTTGAGACTTAATTATTTGTTTGAAGGTGTCGGTGATCACAGTATTCTCAGGTTCTCTATAGGTTAACTGATAGGGATTTGCAGGAATGAAGATGTCCAAATCTGTGGTTCATAGTTGTTCTCATTACCACTAACTGTAGCATAAACCTTCCTCCATAAACTTATCAGATCCCTTAATGGTCATTGGTGTACTCTAACCTAACAGAATTGCAGTGAGCAGGGTACGCTGTCACTTGGATAGCAATTAGATATTTTTATCTACATTCTGATATAGATGCTAAAGTTGTATAAAGAGTGGTAGCAACGGAGGCTTAGGATGGAAAGGTATGCTAGGTTGAAAATAAAATAGAGATTTTAATTCTTTTTCAGCTATATATTTTCACCATGTTACAGACGTCATAGTACTGATTGATAACCATTTACCAAAAACTGATTGTTGTTGTGGTGCATTAGTTTGGTAATATACAAGTTCTGTTAATAGACTAACAGTGGACTTTTCCATTTGCAGACTATATTGAATGACCAGCAGAGGGAGTGTTGCAGAAGAAAATTTCTCAGAGTTGCTGAGAGAAAAAAAAATAACTTCAGCAGCCCTCTGCTTCATTTAACAATTTACATGGTGAGTCAAACTCTAAATTTATCATTTTTCTGGTCCTTAAAAAAAAAGTGCATAGCATGTGACGGCTCTCTGCTCCTTTTAGTGGCGTCTTCCGCATGAAAATTATTTATCAAGACTGAAGCCATATAGATGGCGCTAAGGGCATCATGATAGCTATTCAAAGACATTTACTGTCTACAAGGCAGAAAATCATACTTCCATTACTTGTGCTAGTAATAGGTCATCAGATTAAATGAATGTCTTTGAGGCTGGAATGAGGTGCCCTATATTAGAGCAATTGACTTTCTCTCACATGGGGAGAAGCTATTTTAACCTTCCACCCTTCACACTGAAAGTGGGACTCTTATACTCAAGAAGGGTTGCTCTTTAGGATACTCTGTGTTCTTGTACCTCCAGCCCCCTTTCAAATGGGGAGCCCAATGTCTTCAATGTTGAAGAGTGCTTTCCCATTACACCTCCTACTTGGCCTGCAGTCATAATTTCAGAGCGTTACCTAGTGCGGAATTCCTAATGCCTCCTTGTTCTGTGTAATTGTCACCCATGACGATTGGTCAAATGGTGCCCTGACATCATAAAGCTACAGCGGGATGTCATCTGACATGAGGGCCAGCAATAGGATACATTTATCAGGTTATTGAAATGGGTAGCAGGGTAGCCTGGACGGCCAGCATAAAGGCAAAGATGGCGAGACGAGCAAAAGAAGGGCATTATTTGAGACTTAATTATTTGTTTGAAGGTGTCGGTGATCACAGTATTCTCAGGTTCTCTATAGGTTAACTGATAGGGATTTGCAGGAATGAAGATGTCCAAATCTGTGGTTCATAGTTTTTCTCATTACCACTAACTGTAGCATAAACCTTCCTCCATAAACTTATCAGATCCCTTAATGGTCATTGGTGTACTCTAACCTAACAGAATTGCAGTGAGCAGGGTACGCTGTCACTTGGATAGCAATTAGATATTTTTATCTACATTCTGATATAGATGCTAAAGTTGTATAAAGAGTGGTAGCAACGGAGGCTTAGGATGGAAAGGTATGCTAGGTTGAAAATAAAATAGAGATTTGAATTCTTTTTGAGCTATGTATTTTCACCATGTTACAGACGTCATAGTACTGATTGATAACCATTTACCAAAAAACTGATTGTTGTTGTGGTGCATTAGTTTGGTAATATTCAAGTTATGTTAATAGACTAACAGTGGACTTTTCCATTTGCAGACTATATTGAATGACCAGCAGAGGGAGTGTTGCAGAAGAAAATTTCTCAGAGTTGCTGAGAGAAAAAAAAAATAACTTCAGCAGCCCTCTGCTTCGTTTAACAATTTACATGGTGAGTCCAACTCTAAATTTATCATTTTGCTGGTCCTTAAAAAAAGTGCATAGCATGTGACGGCTCTCTGCTCCTTTTAGTGGCGTCTTCCGCATGAAAATTATTTATCAAGACTGAAACCATTTAGATGGCGCTAAGGGCATCATGATAGCTATTCAAAGACATTTACTGTCTACAAGGCTGAAAATCATACTTTCATTACTTGTGCTAGTAATAGGTCATCAGATTAAATGAATGTCTTTGAGGCTGGAATGAGGTGCCCTATATTAGAGCAATTGACTTTCTCTCACATGGGGAGAAGCTATTTTAACCTTCCTCCTTTCACACTGAAAGTGGGACTCTTATACTCAAGAAGGGTTGCTCTTTAGGATACTCTGTGTTCTTGAACCTCCAGCCCCCTTTCAAATGGGGAGCCCAATATCTTCCATGTTGAAGAGTGCTTTCCCATTACACCTCCTACTTGGCCTGCAGTCATAATTTCAGAGCGTTACCTAGTGCGGAATTCCTAATGCCTCCTTGTTCTGTGTAATTGTCACCCATGACGATTGGTCAAATGGTGCCCTGACATCATAAAGCTACAGCAGGATGTCATCTGACATGAGGGCCAGCAATAGGATACATTTATCAGGTTATTGAAATGGGTAGCAGGGTAGCCTGGACGGCCAGCAGAAAGGCAAAGATGGCGAGACGAGCAAAAGAAGGGCATTATTTGAGACTTAATTATTTGTTTGAAGGTGTCGGTGATCACAGTATTCTCAGGTTCTCTATAGGTTAACTGATAGGGATTTGCAGGAATGAAGATGTACAAATCTGTGGTTCATAGTTTTTCTCATTACCACTAACTGTAGCATAAACCTTCCTCCATAAGCTTATCAGATCCCTTAATGGTCATTGGTGTACTCTAACCTAACAGAATTGCAGTGAGCAGGGTACGCTGTCACTTGGATAGCAATTAGATATTTTTATCTACATTCTGATATAGATGCTAAAGTTGTATAAAGAGTGGTAGCAACGGAGGCTTAGGATGGAAAGGTATGCTAGGTTAAATAGAGATTTTAATTCTTTTTGAGCTATGTATTTTCACCATGTTACAGACGTCATAGTACTGATTGATAACCATTTACCAAAAACTGATTGTTGTTGTGGTGCATTAGTTTGGTAATATTCAAGTTCTGTTAATAGACTAACAGTGGACATTTCCATTTGCAGACTATATTGAATGACCAGCAGAGGGAGTGTTGCAGAAGAAAATTTCTCACAGTTGCTGAGAGAAAAAAAAAATAACTTCAGCAGCCCTCTGCTTCATTTAACAATTTACATGGTGAGTCAAACTCTAAATTTATCATTTTGCTGGTCCTTAAAAAAAAAGTGCATAGCATGTGACGGCTCTCTGCTCCTTTTAGTGGCGTCTTCCGCATGAAAATTATTTATCAAGACTGAAGCCATATAGATGGCGCTAAGGGCAGCATGATAGCTATTCAAAGACATTTACTGTCTACAAGGCAGAAAATCATACTTTCATTACTTGTGCTAGTAATAGGTCATCAGATTAAATGAATGTCTTTGAGGCTGGAATGAGGTGCCCTATATTAGAGCAATTGACTTTCTCTCACATGGCGAGAAGCTATTTTAACCTTCCACCCTTCACACTGAAAGTGGGACTCTTATACTCAAGAAGGGTTGCTCTTTAGGATACTCTGTGTTCTTGTACCTCCCGCCCCCTTTCAAATGGGGAGCCCAATGTCTTCAATGTTGAAGAGTGCTTTCCCATTACACCTCCTACTTGGCCTGCAGTCATAATTTCAGAGCGTTACCTAGTGCGGAATTCCTAATGCCTCCTTGTTCTGTGTAAATGTCACCCATGACGATTGGTCAAATGGTGCCCTGACATCATAAAGCTACAGCAGGATGTCATCTGACATGAGGGCCAGCAATAGGGTACATTTATCAGGTTATTGAAATGGGTAGCAGGGAAGCCTGGACGGCCAGCAGAAAGGCAAAGATGGCGAGACGAGCAAAAGAAGGGCATTATTTGAGACTTAATTATTTGTTTGAAGGTGTCGGTGATCACAGTATTCTCAGGTTCTCTATAGGTTAACTGATAGGGATTTGCAGGAATGAAGATGTCCAAATCTGTGGTTCATAGTTTTTCTCATTACCACTAACTGTAGCATAAACCTTCCTCCATAAACTTATCAGATCCCTTAATGGTCATTGGTGTACTCTAACCTAACAGAATTGCAGTGAGCAGGGTACGCTGTCACTTGGATAGCAATTAGATATTTTTATCTACATTCTGATATAGATGCTAAAGTTGTATAAAGAGTGGTAGCAACGGAGGCTTAGGATGGAAAGGTATGCTAGGTTGAAAATAAAATAGAGATTTTAATTCTTTTTCAGCTATATATTTTCACCATGTTACAGACGTCATAGTACTGATTGATAACCATTTACCAAAAACTGATTGTTGTTGTGGTGCATTAGTTTGGTAATATACAAGTTCTGTTAATAGACTAACAGTGGACTTTTCCATTTGCAGACTATATTGAATGACCAGCAGAGGGAGTGTTGCAGAAGAAAATTTCTCAGAGTTGCTGAATGAAAAAAAAAAACTTCAGCAGCCCTCTGCTTCATTTAACAATTTACATGGTGAGTCAAACTCTAAATTTATCATTTTGCTGGTCCTTAAAAAAAAAGGGGAGCCCAATGTCTTCAATGTTGAAGAGTCCTTTCCAATTACACCTCCTACTTGGCCTGCAGTCATAATTTCAGAGCGTTACCTAGTGCGGAATTCCTAATGCCTCCTTGTTCTGTGTAATTGTCACCCATGACGATTGGTCAAATGGTGCCCTGACATCATAAAGCTACAGCAGGATTTCATCTGACATTAGGGCCAGCAATAGGATACATTTATCATGTTATTGAAATGGGTAGTAGGGTAGCCAGGACTGCCAGCAGAAAGGCAAAGATGGCGAGATGAGCAAAAGAAGGGCATTACTTGAGACTTAATTATTTGTTTGAAGGTGTCGGTGATCACAGTATTCTCAGGTTCTCTATAGGTTAACTGATAGGGATTTGCAGGAATGAAGATGTCCAAATCTGTGGTTCATAGTTTTTCTCATTACCACTAACTGTAGCATAAACCTTCCTCCATAAACTTATCAGATCCCTTAATGGTCATTGGTGTACTCTAACCTAACAGAATTGCAGTGAGCAGGGTACGCTGTCACTTGGATAGCAATTAGATATTTTTATCTACATTCTGATATAGATGCTAAAGTTGTATAAAGAGTGGTAGCAACGGAGGCTTAGGATGGAAAGGTATGCTAGGTTGAAAATAAAATAGAGATTTGAATTCTTTTTCAGCTATGTATTTTCACCATGTTACAGACGTCATAGTACTGATTGATAACCATTTACCAAAAACTGATTGTTGTTGTGGTGCATTAGTTTGGTAATATTCAAGTTATGTTAATAGACTAACAGTGGACTTTTCCATTTGCAGACTATATTGAATGACCAGCAGAGGGAGTGTTGCAGAAGAAAATTTCTCAGAGTTGCTGAGAGAAAAAAAAAATAACTTCAGCAGCCCTCTGCTTCGTTTAACAATTTACATGGTGAGTCCAACTCTAAATTTATCATTTTGCTGGTCCTTAAAAAAAGTGCATAGCATGTGACGGCTCTCTGCTCCTTTTAGTGGCGTCTTCCGCATGAAAATTATTTATCAAGACTGAAACCATTTAGATGGCGCTAAGGGCATCATGATAGCTATTCAAAGACATTTACTGTCTACAAGGCTGAAAATCATACTTTCATTACTTGTGCTAGTAATAGGTCATCAGATTAAATGAATGTCTTTGAGGCTGGAATGAGGTGCCCTATATTAGAGCAATTGACTTTCTCTCACATGGGGAGAAGCTATTTTAACCTTCCTCCTTTCACACTGAAAGTGGGACTCTTATACTCAAGAAGGGTTGCTCTTTAGGATACTCTGTGTTCTTGTACCTCCAGCCCCCTTTCAAATGGGGAGCCCAATGTCTTCAATGTTGAAGAGTGCTTTCCCATTACACCTCCTACTTGGCCTGCAGTCATAATTTCAGAGCGTTACCTAGTGCGGAATTCCTAATGCCTCCTTGTTCTGTGTAATTGTCACCCATGACGATTGGTCAAATGGTGCCCTGACATCATAAAGCTACAGCAGGATGTCATCTGACACGAGGGCCAGCAATAGGATACATTTATCAGGTTATTGAAATGGGTAGCAGGGTAGCCTGGACGGCCAGCAGAAAGGCAAAGATGGCGAGACGAGCAAAAGAAGGGCATTATTTGAGACTTAATTATTTGTTTGAAGGTGTCGGTGATCACAGTATTCTCAGGTTCTCTATAGGTTAACTGATAGGGATTTGCAGGAATGAAGATGTACAAATCTGTGGTTCATAGTTTTTCTCATTACCACTAACTGTAGCATAAACCTTCCTTCATAAACTTATCAGATCCCTTAATGGTCATTGGTGTACTCTAACCTAACAGAATTGCAGTGAGCAGGGTACGCTGTCACTTGGATAGCAATTAGATATTTTTATCTACATTCTGATATAGATGCTAAAGTTGTATAAAGAGTGGTAGCAACGGAGGCTTAGGATGGAAAGGTATGCTAGGTTGAAAATAAAATAGAGATTTGAATTCTTTTTGAGCTATGTATTTTCACCATGTTACAGACGTCATAGTACTGATTGATAACCATTTACCAAAAACTGATTGTTGTTGTGGTGCATTAGTGTGGTAATATTCAAGTTCTGTTAATAGACTAACAGTGGACTTTTCCATTTGCAGACTATATTGAATGACCAGCAGAGGGAGTGTTGCAGAAGAAAATTTCTCAGAGTTGCTGAGAGAAAAAAAAAATAACTTCAGCAGCCCTCTGCTTCGTTTAACAATTTACATGGTGAGTCCAACTCTAAATTTATCATTTTGCTGGTCCTTAAAAAAAGTGCATAGCATGTGACGGCTCTCTGCTCCTTTTAGTGGCGTCTTCCGCATGAAAATTATTTATCAAGACTGAAGCCATATAGATGGCGCTAAGGGCATCATGATAGCTATTTCAAAGACGTTTACTGTCTACAAGGCTGACATTCATACTTTCATTACTTGTGCTAGTAATAGGTCATCGGATTAAATGAATGTCTTTGAGGCTGGAATGAGGTGTCCTATATTAGAGCAATTGACTTTCTCTCACATGGGGAGAAGCTATTTTAACCTTCCACCCTTCACACTGAAAGTGGGACTCTTATACTCAAGAAGGGTTGCTCTTTAGGATACTCTGTGTTCTTGTACCTCCCGCCCCCTTTCAAATGGGGAGCCCAATGTCTTCAATGTTGAAGAGTGCTTTCCCATTACACCTCCTACTTGGCCTGCAGTCATAATTTCAGAGCGTTACCTAGTGCGGAATTCCTAATGCCTCCTTGTTCTGTGTAAATGTCACCCATGACGATTGGTCAAATGGTGCCCTGACATCATAAAGCTACAGCAGGATGTCATCTGACATGAGGGCCAGCAATAGGGTACATTTATCAGGTTATTGAAATGGGTAGCAGGGTAGCCTGGACGGCCAGCAGAAAGGCAAAGATGGCGAGACGAGCAAAAGAAGGGCATTATTTGAGACTTAATTATTTGTTTGAAGGTGTCGGTGATCACAGTATTCTCAGGTTCTCTATAGGTTAACTGATAGGGATTTGCAGGAATGAAGATGTCCAAATCTGTGGTTCATAGTTGTTCTCATTACCACTAACTGTAGCATAAACCTTCCTCCATAAACTTATCAGATCCCTTAATGGTCATTGGTGTACTCTAACCTAACAGAATTGCAGTGAGCAGGGTACGCTGTCACTTGGATAGCAATTAGATATTTTTATCTACATTCTGATATAGATGCTAAAGTTGTATAAAGAGTGGTAGCAACGGAGGCTTAGGATGGAAAGGTATGCTAGGTTGAAAATAAAATAGAGATTTTAATTCTTTTTCAGCTATATATTTTCACCATGTTACAGACGTCATAGTACTGATTGATAACCATTTACCAAAAACTGATTGTTGTTGTGGTGCATTAGTTTGGTAATATACAAGTTCTGTTAATAGACTAACAGTGGACTTTTCCATTTGCAGACTATATTGAATGACCAGCAGAGGGAGTGTTGCAGAAGAAAATTTCTCAGAGTTGCTGAGAGAAAAAAAAATAACTTCAGCAGCCCTCTGCTTCATTTAACAATTTACATGGTGAGTCAAACTCTAAATTTATCATTTTTCTGGTCCTTAAAAAAAAAGTGCATAGCATGTGACGGCTCTCTGCTCCTTTTAGTGGCGTCTTCCGCATGAAAATTATTTATCAAGACTGAAGCCATATAGATGGCGCTAAGGGCATCATGATAGCTATTCAAAGACATTTACTGTCTACAAGGCAGAAAATCATACTTCCATTACTTGTGCTAGTAATAGGTCATCAGATTAAATGAATGTCTTTGAGGCTGGAATGAGGTGCCCTATATTAGAGCAATTGACTTTCTCTCACATGGGGAGAAGCTATTTTAACCTTCCACCCTTCACACTGAAAGTGGGACTCTTATACTCAAGAAGGGTTGCTCTTTAGGATACTCTGTGTTCTTGTACCTCCAGCCCCCTTTCAAATGGGGAGCCCAATGTCTTCAATGTTGAAGAGTGCTTTCCCATTACACCTCCTACTTGGCCTGCAGTCATAATTTCAGAGCGTTACCTAGTGCGGAATTCCTAATGCCTCCTTGTTCTGTGTAATTGTCACCCATGACGATTGGTCAAATGGTGCCCTGACATCATAAAGCTACAGCGGGATGTCATCTGACATGAGGGCCAGCAATAGGATACATTTATCAGGTTATTGAAATGGGTAGCAGGGTAGCCTGGACGGCCAGCATAAAGGCAAAGATGGCGAGACGAGCAAAAGAAGGGCATTATTTGAGACTTAATTATTTGTTTGAAGGTGTCGGTGATCACAGTATTCTCAGGTTCTCTATAGGTTAACTGATAGGGATTTGCAGGAATGAAGATGTCCAAATCTGTGGTTCATAGTTTTTCTCATTACCACTAACTGTAGCATAAACCTTCCTCCATAAACTTATCAGATCCCTTAATGGTCATTGGTGTACTCTAACCTAACAGAATTGCAGTGAGCAGGGTACGCTGTCACTTGGATAGCAATTAGATATTTTTATCTACATTCTGATATAGATGCTAAAGTTGTATAAAGAGTGGTAGCAACGGAGGCTTAGGATGGAAAGGTATGCTAGGTTGAAAATAAAATAGAGATTTGAATTCTTTTTGAGCTATGTATTTTCACCATGTTACAGACGTCATAGTACTGATTGATAACCATTTACCAAAAAACTGATTGTTGTTGTGGTGCATTAGTTTGGTAATATTCAAGTTATGTTAATAGACTAACAGTGGACTTTTCCATTTGCAGACTATATTGAATGACCAGCAGAGGGAGTGTTGCAGAAGAAAATTTCTCAGAGTTGCTGAGAGAAAAAAAAAATAACTTCAGCAGCCCTCTGCTTCGTTTAACAATTTACATGGTGAGTCCAACTCTAAATTTATCATTTTGCTGGTCCTTAAAAAAAGTGCATAGCATGTGACGGCTCTCTGCTCCTTTTAGTGGCGTCTTCCGCATGAAAATTATTTATCAAGACTGAAACCATTTAGATGGCGCTAAGGGCATCATGATAGCTATTCAAAGACATTTACTGTCTACAAGGCTGAAAATCATACTTTCATTACTTGTGCTAGTAATAGGTCATCAGATTAAATGAATGTCTTTGAGGCTGGAATGAGGTGCCCTATATTAGAGCAATTGACTTTCTCTCACATGGGGAGAAGCTATTTTAACCTTCCTCCTTTCACACTGAAAGTGGGACTCTTATACTCAAGAAGGGTTGCTCTTTAGGATACTCTGTGTTCTTGAACCTCCAGCCCCCTTTCAAATGGGGAGCCCAATATCTTCCATGTTGAAGAGTGCTTTCCCATTACACCTCCTACTTGGCCTGCAGTCATAATTTCAGAGCGTTACCTAGTGCGGAATTCCTAATGCCTCCTTGTTCTGTGTAATTGTCACCCATGACGATTGGTCAAATGGTGCCCTGACATCATAAAGCTACAGCAGGATGTCATCTGACATGAGGGCCAGCAATAGGATACATTTATCAGGTTATTGAAATGGGTAGCAGGGTAGCCTGGACGGCCAGCAGAAAGGCAAAGATGGCGAGACGAGCAAAAGAAGGGCATTATTTGAGACTTAATTATTTGTTTGAAGGTGTCGGTGATCACAGTATTCTCAGGTTCTCTATAGGTTAACTGATAGGGATTTGCAGGAATGAAGATGTACAAATCTGTGGTTCATAGTTTTTCTCATTACCACTAACTGTAGCATAAACCTTCCTCCATAAGCTTATCAGATCCCTTAATGGTCATTGGTGTACTCTAACCTAACAGAATTGCAGTGAGCAGGGTACGCTGTCACTTGGATAGCAATTAGATATTTTTATCTACATTCTGATATAGATGCTAAAGTTGTATAAAGAGTGGTAGCAACGGAGGCTTAGGATGGAAAGGTATGCTAGGTTGAAAATAAAATAGAGATTTTAATTCTTTTTGAGCTATGTATTTTCACCATGTTACAGACGTCATAGTACTGATTGATAACCATTTACCAAAAACTGATTGTTGTTGTGGTGCATTAGTTTGGTAATATTCAAGTTCTGTTAATAGACTAACAGTGGACTTTTCCATTTGCAGACTATATTGAATGACCAGCAGAGGGAGTGTTGCAGAAGAAAATTTCTCAGAGTTGCTGAGAGAAAAAAAAAATAACTTCAGCAGCCCTCTGCTTCGTTTAACAATTTACATGGTGAGTCCAACTCTAAATTTATCATTTTGCTGGTCCTTAAAAAAAGTGCATAGCATGTGACGGCTCTCTGCTCCTTTTAGTGGCGTCTTCCGCATGAAAATTATTTATCAAGACTGAAACCATATAGATGGCGCTAAGGGCATCATGATAGCTATTCAAAGACATTTACTGTCTACAAGGCTGAAAATCATACTTTCATTACTTGTGCTAGTAATAGGTCATCAGATTAAATGAATGTCTTTGAGGCTGGAATGAGGTGCCCTATATTAGAGCAATTGACTTTCTCTCACATGGGGAGAAGCTATTTTAACCTTCCTCCTTTCACACTGAAAGTGGGACTCTTATACTCAAGAAGGGTTGCTCTTTAGGATACTCTGTGATCTTGAACCTCCAGCCCCCTTTCAAATGGGGAGCCCAATGTCTTCAATGTTGAAGAGTGCTTTCCCATTACACCTCCTACTTGGCCTGCAGTCATAATTTCAGAGCGTTACCTAGTGCGGAATTCCTAATGCCTCCTTGTTCTGTGTAATTGTCACCCATGACGATTGGTCAAATGGTGCCCTGACATCATAAAGCTACAGCAGGATGTCATCTGACACGAGGGCCAGCAATAGGATACATTTATCAGGTTATTGAAATGGGTAGCAGGGTAGCCTGGACGGCCAGCAGAAAGGCAAAGATGGCGAGACGAGCAAAAGAAGGGCATTATTTGAGACTTAATTATTTGTTTGAAGGTGTCGGTGATCACAGTATTCTCAGGTTCTCTATAGGTTAACTGATAGGGATTTGCAGGAATGAAGATGTACAAATCTGTGGTTCATAGTTTTTCTCATTACCACTAACTGTAGCATAAACCTTCCTCCATAAACTTATCAGATCCCTTAATGGTCATTGGTGTACTCTAACCTAACAGAATTGCAGTGAGCAGGGTACGCTGTCACTTGGATAGCAATTAGATATTTTTATCTACATTCTGATATAGATGCTAAAGTTGTATAAAGAGTGGTAGCAACGGAGGCTTAGGATGGAAAGGTATGCTAGGTTGAAAATAAAATAGAGATTTGAATTCTTTTTGAGCTATGTATTTTCACCATGTTACAGACGTCATAGTACTGATTGATAACCATTTACCAAAAACTGATTGTTGTTGTGGTGCATTAGTTTGGTAATATTCAAGTTCTGTTAATAGACTAACAGTGGACGTTTCCATTTGCAGACTATATTGAATGACAAGCAGAGGGAGTGTTGCAGAAGAAAATTTCTCAGAGTTGCTGAGAGAAAAAAAAAATAACTTCAGCAGCCCTCTGCTTCGTTTAACAATTTACATGGTGAGTCCAACTCTAAATTTATCATTTTGCTGGTCCTTAAAAAAAGTGCATAGCATGTGACGGTCTCTGCTCCTTTTAGTGGCGTCTTCCGCATGAAAATTATTTATCAAGACTGAAACCATATAGATGGCGCTAAGGGCATCATGATAGCTATTCAAAGACATTTACTGTCTACAAGGCTGAAAATCATACTTTCATTACTTGTGCTAGTAATAGGTCATCAGATTAAATGAATGTCTTTGAGGCTGGAATGAGGTGCCCTATATTAGAGCAATTGACTTTCTCTCACATGGGGAGAAGCTATTTTAACCTTCCTCCTTTCACACTGAAAGTGGGACTCTTATACTCAAGAAGGGTTGCTCTTTAGGATACTCTGTGTTCTTGAACCTCCAGCCCCCTTTCAAATGGGGAGCCCAATGTCTTCAATGTTGAAGAGTGCTTTCCCATTACACCTCCTACTTGGCCTGCAGTCATAATTTCAGAGCGTTACCTAGTGCGGAATTCCTAATGCCTCCTTGTTCTGTGTAATTGTCACCCATGACGATTGGTCAAATGGTGCCCTGACATCATAAAGCTACAGCAGGATGTCATCTGACACGAGGGCCAGCAATAGGATACATTTATCAGGTTATTGAAATGGGTAGCAGGGTAGCCTGGACGGCCAGCAGAAAGGCAAAGATGGCGAGACGAGCAAAAGAAGGGCATTATTTGAGACTTAATTATTTGTTTGAAGGTGTCGGTGATCACAGTATTCTCAGGTTCTCTATAGGTTAACTGATAGGGATTTGCAGGAATGAAGATGTCCAAATCTGTGGTTCATAGTTTTTCTCATTACCACTAACTGTAGCATAAACCTTCCTCCATAAACTTATCAGATCCCTTAATGGTCATTGGTGTACTCTAACCTAACAGAATTGCAGTGAGCAGGGTACGCTGTCACTTGGATAGCAATTAGATATTTTTATCTACATTCTGATATAGATGCTAAAGTTGTATAAAGAGTGGTAGCAACGGAGGCTTAGGATGGAAAGGTATGCTAGGTTGAAAATAAAATAGAGATTTGAATTCTTTTTGAGCTATGTATTTTCACCATGTTACAGACGTCATAGTACTGATTGATAACCATTTACCAAAAACTGATTGTTGTTGTGGTGCATTAGTTTGGTAATATTCAAGTTCTGTTAATAGACTAACAGTGGACTTTTCCATTTGCAGACTATATTGAATGACCAGCAGAGGGAGTGTTGCAGAAGAAAATTTCTCAGAGTTGCTGAGAGAAAAAAAAAATAACTTCAGCAGCCCTCTGCTTCGTTTAACAATTTACATGGTGAGTCCAACTCTAAATTTATCATTTTGCTGGTCCTTAAAAAAAGTGCATAGCATGTGACGGCTCTCTGCTCCTTTTAGTGGCGTCTTCCGCATGAAAATTATTTATCAAGACTGAAACCATACAGATGGCGCTAAGGGCATCATGATAGCTATTCAAAGACATTTACTGTCTACAAGGCTGAAAATCATACTTTCATTACTTGTGCTAGTAATAGGTCATCAGATTAAATGAATGTCTTTGAGGCTGGAATGAGGTGCCCTATATTAGAGCAATTGACTTTCTCTCACATGGGGAGAAGCTATTTTAACCTTCCACCCTTCACACTGAAAGTGGGACTCTTATACTCAAGAAGGGTTGCTCTTTAGGATACTCTGTGTTCTTGAACCTCCAGCCCCCTTTCAAATCGGGAGCCCAATGTCTTCAATGTTGAAGAGTGCTTTCCCATTACACCTCCTACTTGGCCTGCAGTCATAATTTCAGAGCGTTACCTAGTGCGGAATTCCTAATGCCTCCTTGTTCTGTATAATTGTCACCCATGACGATTGGTCAAATGGTGCCCTGACATCATAAAGCTACAGCAGGATGTCATCTGACACGAGGGCCAGCAATAGGAGCCATTTATCAGGTTATTGAAATGGGTAGCAGGGTAGCCTGGACGGCCAGCAGAAAGGCAAAGATGGCGAGACGAGCAAAAGAAGGGCATTATTTGAGACTTAATTATTTGTTTGAAGGTGTCGGTGATCACAGTATTCTCAGGTTCTCTATAGGTTAACTGATAGGGATTTGCAGGAATGAAGATGTCCAAATCTGTGGTTCATAGTTTTTCTCATTACCACTAACTGTAGCATAAACCTTCCTCCGTAAACTTATCAGATCCCTTAATGGTCATTGGTGTACTCTAACCTAACAGAATTGCAGTGAGCAGGGTACGCTGTCACTTGGATAGCAATTAGATATTTTTATCTACATTCTGATATAGATGCTAAAGTTGTATAAAGAGTGGTAGCAACGGAGGCTTAGGATGGAAAGGTATGCTAGGTTGAAAATAAAATAGAGATTTGAATTCTTTTTGAGCTATGTATTTTCACCATGTTACAGACGTCATAGTACTGATTGATAACCATTTACCAAAAAAAGATTGTTGTTGTGGTGCATTAGTTTGGTAATATTCAAGTTCTGTTAATAGACTAACAGTGGACTTTTCCATTTGCAGACTATATTGAATGACCAGCAGAGGGAGTGTTGCAGAAGAAAATTTCTCAGAGTTGCTGAGAGAAAAAAAAATAACTTCAGCAGCCCTCTGCTTCGTTTAACAATTTACATGGTGAGTCCAACTCTAAATTTATCATTTTGCTGGTCCTTAAAAAAAGTGCATAGCATGTGACGGCTCTCTGCTCCTTTTAGTGGCGTCTTCCGCATGAAAATTATTTATCAAGACTGAAACCATATAGATGGCGCTAAGGGCATCATGATAGCTATTCAAAGACATTTACTGTCTACAAGGCTGAAAATCATACGTTCATTACTTGTGCTAGTAATAGGTCATCAGATTAAATGAATGTCTTTGAGGCTGGAATGAGGTGCCCTATATTAGAGCAATTGACTTTCTCTCACATGGGGAGAAGCTATTTTAACCTTCCTCCTTTCACACTGAAAGTGGGACTCTTATACTCAAGAAGGGTTGCTCTTTAGGATACTCTGTGTTCTTGAACCTCCAGCCCCCTTTCAAATCGGGAGCCCAATGTCTTCAATGTTGAAGAGTGCTTTCCCATTACACCTCCTACTTGGCCTGCAGTCATAATTTCAGAGCGTTACCTAGTGCGGAATTCCTAATGCCTCCTTGTTCTGTATAATTGTCACCCATGACGATTGGTCAAATGGTGCCCTGACATCATAAAGCTACAGCAGGATGTCATCTGACACGAGGGCCAGCAATAGGAGCCATTTATCAGGTTATTGAAATGGGTAGCAGGGTAGCCTGGACGGCCAGCAGAAAGGCAAAGATGGCGAGACGAGCAAAAGAAGGGCATTATTTGAGACTTAATTATTTGTTTGAAGGTGTCGGTGATCACAGTATTCTCAGGTTCTCTATAGGTTAACTGATAGGGATTTGCAGGAATGAAGATGTCCAAATCTGTGGTTCATAGTTTTTCTCATTACCACTAACTGTAGCATAAACCTTCCTCCATAAACTTATCAGATCCCTTAATGGTCATTGGTGTACTCTAACCTAACAGAATTGCAGTGAGCAGGGTACGCTGTCACTTGGATAGCAATTAGATATTTTTATCTACATTCTGATATAGATGCTAAAGTTGTATAAAGAGTGGTAGCAACGGAGGCTTAGGATGGAAAGGTATGCTAGGTTAAATAGAGATTTGAATTCTTTTTGAGCTATGTATTTTCACCATGTTACAGACGTCATAGTACTGATTGATAACCATTTACCAAAAACTGATTGTTGTTGTGGTGCATTAGTTTGGTAATATTCAAGTTCTGTTAATAGACTAACAGTGGACTTTTCCATTTGCAGACTATATTGAATGACCAGCAGAGGGAGTGTTGCAGAAGAAAATTTCTCAGAGTTGCTGAGAGAAAAAAAAATAACTTCAGCAGCCCTCTGCTTCGTTTAACAATTTACATGGTGAGTCCAACTCTAAATTTATCATTTTGCTGGTCCTTAAAAAAAGTGCATAGCATGTGACGGCTCTCTGCTCCTTTTAGTGGCGTCTTCCGCATGAAAATTATTTATCAAGACTGAAACCATATAGATGGCGCTAAGGGCATCATGATAGCTATTCAAAGACATTTACTGTCTACAAGGCTGAAAATCATACGTTCATTACTTGTGCTAGTAATAGGTCATCAGATTAAATGAATGTCTTTGAGGCTGGAATGAGGTGCCCTATATTAGAGCAATTGACTTTCTCTCACATGGGGAGAAGCTATTTTAACCTTCCTCCTTTCACACTGAAAGTGGGACTCTTATACTCAAGAAGGGTTGCTCTTTAGGATACTCTGTGTTCTTGAACCTCCAGCCCCCTTTCAAATCGGGAGCCCAATGTCTTCAATGTTGAAGAGTGCTTTCCCATTACACCTCCTACTTGGCCTGCAGTCATAATTTCAGAGCGTTACCTAGTGCGGAATTCCTAATGCCTCCTTGTTCTGTGTAATTGTCACCCATGACGATTGGTCAAATGGTGCCCTGACATCATAAAGCTACAGCAGGATGTCATCTGACACGAGGGCCAGCAATAGGAGCCATTTATCAGGTTATTGAAATGGGTAGCAGGGTAGCCTGGACGGCCAGCAGAAAGGCAAAGATGGCGAGACGAGCAAAAGAAGGGCATTATTTGAGACTTAATTATTTGTTTGAAGGTGTCGGTGATCACAGTATTCTCAGGTTCTCTATAGGTTAACTGATAGGGATTTGCAGGAATGAAGATGTCCAAATCTGTGGTTCATAGTTTTTCTCATTACCACTAACTGTAGCATAAACCTTCCTCCATAAACTTATCAGATCCCTTAATGGTCATTGGTGTACTCTAACCTAACAGAATTGCAGTGAGCAGGGTACGCTGTCACTTGGATAGCAATTAGATATTTTTATCTACATTCTGATATAGATGCTAAAGTTGTATAAAGAGTGGTAGCAACGGAGGCTTAGGATGGAAAGGTATGCTAGGTTGAAAATAAAATAGAGATTTGAATTCTTTTTGAGCTATGTATTTTCACCATGTTACAGACGTCATAGTACTGATTGATAACCATTTACCAAAAACTGATTGTTGTTGTGGTGCATTAGTTTGGTAATATTCAAGTTCTGTTAATAGACTAACAGTGGACTTTTCCATTTGCAGACTATATTGAATGACCAGCAGAGGGAGTGTTGCAGAAGAAAATTTCTCAGAGTTGCTGAGAGAAAAAAAAAATAACTTCAGCAGCCCTCTGCCTCGTTTAACAATTTACATGGTGAGTCCAACTCTAAATTTATCATTTTGCTGGTCCTTAAAAAAAGTGCATAGCATGTGACGGCTCTCTGCTCCTTTTAGTGGCGTCTTCCGCATGAAAACTATTTATCAAGACTGAAACCATATAGATGGCGCTAAGGGCATCATGATAGCTATTCAAAGACATTTACTGTCTACAAGGCTGAAAATCATACTTTCATTACTTGTGCTAGTAATAGGTCATCAGATTAAATGAATGTCTTTGAGGCTGGAATGAGGTGCCCTATATTAGAGCAATTGACTTTCTCTCACATGGGGAGAAGCTATTTTAACCTTCCTCCTTTCACACTGAAAGTGGGACTCTTATACTCAAGAAGGGTTGCTCTTTAGGATACTCTGTGTTCTTGAACCTCCAGCCCCCTTTCAAATGGGGAGCCCAATGTCTTCAATGTTGAAGAGTGCTTTCCCATTACACCTCCTACTTGGCCTGCAGTCATAATTTCAGAGCGTTACCTAGTGCGGAATTCCTAATGCCTCCTTGTTCTGTGTAATTGTCACCCATGACGATTGGTCAAATGGTGCCCTGACATCATAAAGCTACAGCAGGATGTCATCTGACACGAGGGCCAGCAATAGGATACATTTATCAGGTTATTGAAATGGGTAGCAGGGTAGCCTGGACGGCCAGCAGAAAGGCAAAAATGGCGAGACGAGCAAAAGAAGGGCATTATTTGAGACTTAATTATTTGTTTGAAGGTGTCGGTGATCACAGTATTCTCAGGTTTTCTATAGGTTAACTGATAGGGATTTGCAGGAATGAAGATGTACAAATCTGTGGTTCATAGTTTTTCTCATTACCACTAACTGTAGCATAAACCTTCCTCCATAAACTTATCAGATCCCTTAATGGTCATTGGTGTACTCTAACCTAACAGAATTGCAGTGAGCAGGGTACGCTGTCACTTGGATAGCAATTAGATATTTTTATCTACATTCTGATATAGATGCTAAAGTTGTATAAAGAGTGGTAGCAACGGAGGCTTAGGATGGAAAGGTATGCTAGGTTGAAAATAAAATAGAGATTTGAATTCTTTTTGAGCTATGTATTTTCACCATGTTACAGACGTCATAGTACTGATTGATAACCATTTACCAAAAACTGATTGTTGTTGTGGTGCATTAGTTTGGTAATATTCAAGTTCTGTTAATAGACTAACAGTGGACTTTTCCATTTGCAGACTATATTGAATGACCAGCAGAGGGAGTGTTGCAGAAGAAAATTTCTCAGAGTTGCTGAGAGAAAAAAAAATAACTTCAGCAGCCCTCTGCCTCGTTTAACAATTTACATGGTGAGTCCAACTCTAAATTTATCATTTTGCTGGTCCTTAAAAAAAGTGCATAGCATGTGACGGCTCTCTGCTCCTTTTAGTGGCGTCTTCCGCATGAAAACTATTTATCAAGACTGAAACCATATAGATGGCGCTAAGGGCATCATGATAGCTATTCAAAGACATTTACTGTCTACAAGGCTGAAAATCATACTTTCATTACTTGTGCTAGTAATAGGTCATCAGATTAAATGAATGTCTTTGAGGCTGGAATGAGGTGCCCTATATTAGAGCAATTGACTTTCTCTCACATGGGGAGAAGCTATTTTAACCTTCCTCCTTTCACACTGAAAGTGGGACTCTTATACTCAAGAAGGGTTGCTCTTTAGGATACTCTGTGTTCTTGAACCTCCAGCCCCCTTTCAAATGGGGAGCCCAATGTCTTCAATGTTGAAGAGTGCTTTCCCATTACACCTCCTACTTGGCCTGCAGTCATAATTTCAGAGCGTTACCTAGTGCGGAATTCCTAATGCCTCCTTGTTCTGTGTAATTGTCACCCATGACGATTGGTCAAATGGTGCCCTGACATCATAAAGCTACAGCAGGATGTCATCTGACACGAGGGCCAGCAATAGGATACATTTATCAGGTTATTGAAATGGGTAGCAGGGTAGCCTGGACGGCCAGCAGAAAGGCAAAAATGGCGAGACGAGCAAAAGAAGGGCATTATTTGAGACTTAATTATTTGTTTGAAGGTGTCGGTGATCACAGTATTCTCAGGTTTTCTATAGGTTAACTGATAGGGATTTGCAGGAATGAAGATGTACAAATCTGTGGTTCATAGTTTTTCTCATTACCACTAACTGTAGCATAAACCTTCCTCCATAAACTTATCAGATCCCTTAATGGTCATTGGTGTACTCTAACCTAACAGAATTGCAGTGAGCAGGGTACGCTGTCACTTGGATAGCAATTAGATATTTTTATCTACATTCTGATATAGATGCTAAAGTTGTATAAAGAGTGGTAGCAACGGAGGCTTAGGATGGAAAGGTATGCTAGGTTGAAAATAAAATAGAGATTTGAATTCTTTTTGAGCTATGTATTTTCACCATGTTACAGACGTCATAGTACTGATTGATAACCATTTACCAAAAACTGATTGTTGTTGTGGTGCATTAGTTTGGTAATATTCAAGTTCTGTTAATAGACTAACAGTGGACTTTTCCATTTGCAGACTATATTGAATGACCAGCAGAGGGAGTGTTGCAGAAGAAAATTTCTCAGAGTTGCTGAGAGAAAAAAAAAATAACTTCAGCAGCCCTCTGCTTCGTTTAACAATTTACATGGTGAGTCCAACTCTAAATTTATCATTTTGCTGGTCCTTAAAAAAAGTGCATAGCATGTGACGGCTCTCTGCTCCTTTTAGTGGCGTCTTCCGCATGAAAACTATTTATCAAGACTGAAACCATATAGATGGCGCTAAGGGCATCATGATAGCTATTCAAAGACATTTACTGTCTACAAGGCTGAAAATCATACTTTCATTACTTGTGCTAGTAATAGGTCATCAGATTAAATGAATGTCTTTGAGGCTGGAATGAGGTGCCCTATATTAGAGCAATTGACTTTCTCTCACATGGGGAGAAGCTATTTTAACCTTCCACCCTTCACACTGAAAGTGGGACTCTTATACTCAAGAAGGGTTGCTCTTTAGGATACTCTGTGTTCTTGTACCTCCAGCCCCCTTTCAAATGGGGAGCCCAATGTCTTCAATGTTGAAGAGTGCTTTCCCATTACACCTCCTACTTGGCCTGCAGTCATAATTTCAGAGCGTTACCTAGTGCGGAATTCCTAATGCCTCCTTGTTCTGTGTAATTGTCACCCATGACGATTGGTCAAATGGTGCCCTGACATCATAAAGCTACAGCAGGATGTCATCTGACACGAGGGCCAGCAATAGGATACATTTATCAGGTTATTGAAATGGGTAGCAGGGTAGCCTGGACGGCCAGCAGAAAGGCAAAGATGGCGAGACGAGCAAAAGAAGGGCATTATTTGAGACTTAATTATTTGTTTGAAGGTGTCGGTGTGAGAAGTTGGCCTGGTATATAATGCTCACTAGTTCTAGTGATCACTTTGTACCATGCCAAGCAACCCTTATGATGATGGTTGTAATTCAACCTTGTAGACCAGTTATCCTAGTGGTAACGTGGACAAAGCAGTCTTAGGCTAAACTCTGAAAGGCATGTGAAGCCAGCTGTTATACCATACACAACCCCCTTGAATACCAAATGAAAGGGACACCACACAGATATATATTGAAAATATATATTGATTTATTAACTATTAAAATCCCCTGGACTCTTTATGAGCACAGAAGCACAAGCGTTAAATCACAAGACAGTTTAAAATACACAAAAGTTGCACAATATGGATGAGCCCTAGGGGCCACCTAAACCATATACTAAGAAAGTGGTATAAGAGATACCAATAGGAAAGTGAAGAGGCCTAGGGCCTTGGGAATCGCTGGAGCTATTCGAGACTGGAAATAACTAAGTCGGGAAAGGCCCACGGGACTCGGGTGCAGTGTTCAAAGTGCACGCACTTTCCAATGTAACGGCTATGGTGCGTAAAAAGTACACAAAGTTAGTTTAAGGGCACTTCCGCTGAACCTAGAGGAACAAAACTTAAGACACAGACCCTAGAGGTGTGTACCAGTGTAGGGACACCGGCTTTGCAATGTTACCTCACCCACAGGAAGTGGGTGCACAGGGTCGAAGTGGCGTCGCGTTCTGACACGCAGGTTCTTGGCGCTTGAAGCTGAAGATGCTGCAGGCGATGTGAAGGAGAAGTGTCCGGTGGATCCAAGGGTGGATCTGAAGTGGTGAAGACCTGAAAGCAGAGGGGACAATGTTCAAAGTCACTGACCAGTGACCACCGTGGAACCAGATTGGAACCAGGCAAAGTCGGGTGCAAACAGGTGATCAGGGGTTGCTTCTCTCTGCAGCCACGTGGACACGAAGAGGTCAAAGACGTCCAGGAGTCGATCACGAGCTGTCCCTCGAAGGCTCTAGCTGATGGCGGTGTCGGCAACTCAATTGAAGCAAACAAGCCTTGGCTAACGCAAGCCACGGGGAAAGTGAAAAAGGCTTATTACTCGGACCAGCAAGGTCAGAGCGGGTACTCCTTTCTACAGGAGCGAGGGCAGGTCTGGAGCAACCAGACCCACAGTGTAAATTGTAGGTTTCGTCGCCAAGATGGCCGCTGACCACGTGACAAGCGGCCGGGATGGCGAGTCGAGTGGCAAAAAGCAAAAGGGCCCCACGCAGATCGTGGAGATGCTGGAGGGCTGATCTTTGGTGCAAATGCTGCTCGGTTGTGGGGCTTCTCAAACCCCAAAGCACAGAGTCGAGGGTGCCTCGGGTGCTGCGCAGTCAGCGTCTCGGGGGTCTTTCAAGATGGCCGCTCCCACGTCTCTCGGTGCCTCCACGGGTCCCTTCTTTGCAGGGACTGTGGATCGGGCTAGGAGAAGTCTGGGAAGCTGTGTCTTGTCAGGCTCTGCACTCAGGCTCCGGCGGGAGGCGGCGGCAAAGCAGACGTCGAGGTGCTGGGTGATACCTGTGTTCACAGGGTGGCCCCTCCTAGGCCACAAGGGAGATTCTCTTCAGTCTTCTGTGCAGCAGAATGTCGAAGTCCAGTCTTCTTCTTGTTTAAAGTTGATTTCAGGATGATCTGCTGTGCAATGGCACTGCTCCCTCTCTTATTCCAATCTGAGGGGTGGATCTCCTGCTAGGTCCCTCCCCTATGGGTGGGACCAGGAAGGGGGGTGGTTACACCCCCTCTCCTTTGTCCAGCTCCTCGCCAGGACTGGGGCTGGAAAGCCCCAGAACCGGTTTGGGCTGGCTTATGCACAGGGACACCTTGTGTGCCCCAGGCATGTCTCAATCTATTCAGCCCTGTCCTACCCAATACACAAAACCCTGTCTGGGGTGGTGCTCGCACCTCCCCAGGCAGGAAACCCTTTGTCCAGGCCCTCCTCACTGGAAGGACTCCCAGCAGCAGGAGGTCAGACATGTGTCTGTGGTGGCAGCATCCATTTTGTGATGCTGAGGCTCTGTTTAACTTTAACCGGGGTTAAGGCTACACACATGTCGTGTCCCTCTAGAAGGGTGGAATGCTATCCCCGTCGCCAGAACTGGCGAGGGGATAGTATTCCAATTCGTATGACACCTTACTCGACATGTTTTGATAAAGCCAAACCAAAGATAGCATTTAACCGCGAGGATTATAATGCACTTAAGAGTATATGGTATGGCAATATCCCGGAACAGCTTAGGGAGTGGTTCCCGACAGCTGCAGACAGGCTCAGCTCATGCTAGAGCACCATCTCACATATTTCCAAGCACTCTGCCTCTAGGATTGATGAGGCCTTCCATAGGAGTGGCTGATAGGAACATATGTGTCCAGTTTAGGGTTAGGCACAGACATACTGTACCTAAGTAAGAGGTGATTACACCAACTTACCCCAGCTGAGTGATCAGCCAGTTGTGTCAAATATGGAGGCCAGGCCAGGGGTGGCACAATACATGCTGCAGCCCCTGGCAGGCCTTGGCTACACCTATGCCCTGGGTACCTATGGTACACTGTTACAGGGGCCTATAAGGTGAACCAATTCCAATTGTGTTATGCACCTAAGGTACATGGAGTCCATTTTAAGGAGAGAGCAATCAGCCTGGGGCCCTGAATAGCAGGATCCCAGGCCAACTAAGTCAAAAACCAGCTAAACACCAGGCAAAAAGTTTGGGGGTAACCATAGTCAGATATCCACCTTCCTACATAACCCCCCCCCCAAACGAAAGGAGATAAGGCTATCCTTGACCAGGTAAGCCTATATTGCCTAAGTGGCCATATAAGGAAGTACCAGCTCTGGCTTGGTAACCCCCTGTCTCATGGTCCACTAAGCAATCCCTCACCCTAAGGGTATCTGAGGGTCTCCACCATAGGGAATCTCTACCTGTGGTGTGTCTTTGCAAAGTCAAAGGCTGGTGTTGGGATGGAGTACTGAAGTGAGTCTCCTCTGTAGGGCTCAGCTTCCTCCAATCACTCTCCACCATGTGTGCCTTTCTTTCTTTGACTGAGTTGCACTGTGCTCTCAGGGTCAACCTCTGGCTACCTAAAGCTGGAGGCTGAGTCCCTCTGTTTGGCTTACTGGAGGGACAGTTCAGGTTTGGGCCCTTAGGGTCCCAGGTTTGGCTGTGCCCAACAATATCCATCTGGGGGAGGTCCCTAACTACTTTTAAGGGGGATCCCTCAGGAGTTTTTAAAGTTTGCACCTCACTAGGGCTACTAGTTTCGGTGCCCCTAATCTGTTGATGGGGGTGCTTTATTTGACAGGGGGCCCTTTGGGTCTCACTGTCCTTCTTGTCCTCTGCAGCCCTGGGCTGAGTAAGGCAAAGTAGAGAGGGGCAGGTTACCTGCTCCAGACTGGGTCCCACCTGAGAAGGGTCCACTGGCATCAGAGGCTCTGTTAGGCCAGGCCTAACAACCTCTGGGACAGTTCCTTCATCAGGGGTAAGATCAGTTCCCTGAGGAGGCTGATCCTTTCCTAAAGTCTGGTGGGAGGGAGATTTCTCTTCCTCCTCAATGCTCTCTGTTTGGGTGGAGTGATCCATCATTTCAGGCTTCACTACCCATGTATCAGTTTGAGTTTGGGCTGTGGCCATCACAGCCCCACCAACCTTTTCAGGAGGAGACTCAGTTTGGGTATGGGCTGTTACTAGTACAGCCCTGCTACTCTTTCCAGGAGGGAAGTTATCTAAAGATGGGGCTGAGGTTTGCTCAGCCCTCCCAACCTTTTCAGGAAGGACATCTTGAATTGGGGCTGTAGCCATCACAGCCCCACTAACCTTTCCATGGAGATTTACCATTCTAGAATGGGTTTGCTGTTCAACCTCAGCCCAGGCTGAGATTTCCAAATCATTTCCCAGTAGGCAATCTACAGGCAAGTTTGCTGACACTGCCACTCTCTTTGGGCCAGTGACACCTCCCCAGCTAAGATTGACTACTGCCATGGGATGATTGGATTCTATACCATCAATGTTTGTCACCTGATATTTGGCATCAGGTAAAAGTTGCCTTGAGGGGACTAGACATTCAGCCACCATGGTGACGCTAGCCCCTGTGTCTCTGAAGGCCTCAACTTTCAAGCCATTGATGAGGGGCTCCTGTCTATACTTGCTCAAAGTGTTTGGGCAAGCTGTGAAATTGGCAAACCCCATGCCAGTCTCATAGACAAGAGTATCTGAGTTAGGGGACCTGGATAGGCCAGAGTCCACCTGTCCTCCAAAAGTAAACCCACCCAAATTCTTGGGGGTGCTCCCACCACCTGGGGGACCACTGCTAACAGTGACAGGAGGTGTTGGAGCCTTACCTGGAGGTATATTCTCCTTATTGCCATTCTTGGGACAACAGCTATCTGTTTTGTAATGCCCCACCTGTTTACAGGTATGACAATAAGGCTTTTTCTGGGATGTAGAAGTGTCTTGGGACCCACCCCCATTCTTGGAGTTTTGGGGCCCTGGGGAAGTCTTTTCCTTACTTTTATCCCCACCCTTCTCTTGAGGCTTGGTAGTCTCTTTCTTTTGGTCACCACCCTGGTTCTTAGGCCTGATCCTGGTTCTGACCCATTTGTCTGCCCTCCTACCCAATTCTTGTGGGGAGGTCAGATCAGAGTCAACCAGGTGCTGATGTAGAAGCTGATTTTGACAATTACTTAAGATTTGCTCTCTCATAATTAAATTATACAATCCTGTATAGTCAGTAACCTTACTTCCCAGCAACCAGCCCTCCAGAGCCTTAGTGGCACATTCAACAAATTCAGACCAGTCCTGAGTCTGTGTCTTCTGGGTATCTCTGAACATTAACCTGTACTGTTCAGTGGTTAAGCCTAACCCATCAATCAGAGCACTCTTCAGGACCAGGTAGTTTCTAGAATCCTCATCACTAACTGTGAGGAGTCTGTCTCTGCCTCTACCTTCAAAGGAGAGCCACAAGATTGCTGCCCACTGCTCCTGAGGGATCTGCTGTACCATGCAGGCTCTCTCAAGTGCAGTCATCCATTTGTGGATATCATCCCCAGCTTTGTAGGGGGGCACAATCTTACTCAGGTTTCTTGTATCAAAGGACCTGTCTTTATCCTTCTGGATATTGCTGCCACCAGTGGATCCTAATCCACTCTCTCTAGGCTGTCTTGCTCTAGCAAGTTTCTCTTGGGCCAGGGCAATCTCTAACTCTTGTCTCTGGACTCTCAATTCAGCCTCTCTAATTTGAGATTCTCTCAATTTGGTCTCATGTTCCCTTCTCTGAGGGCTAGTCATCCTCTTTCTGGAGTGACCATGAGAACCTCTAGAAGCATGGGAGTTGTCAGAGTCACCTGAGTGAGTCCTTCTCCTCCTAGGCTTCTGGTTAAGTCCACCTGGGGGTCTGAATGGGTTGTTACCTGATTCATTCCCAAGTAAGCTTAAGTTAGCCTGGTTCAGTCTACTGACCAGCACCTGACTATTTCTGTCATCATCTGACTCACTGCTTTCCACCTCCTCCTCTTCCTCCTCTTCCTCTACATCTACCTGAGGAGCTCCAGTGGTGGAGGCTTCCTCATCTACCAGGATGATAGGGGCAGGGGTGTCTACAGTGTCATCCTCTGAAGGATGGCCTCCTTCAGCATTCCCTGTGGGGTTTGCTTTAGAGGGCTTTAGAGTCTCAGACTGGTCTAAGAGCTCTCTTAGGTGGTCTGTAGTAGGGGAAGGCCCTGTCTTCAGACCCCTTAAGACACAAAGCTGTCTTAATTCCTTAAAGGAAAAAATAGCAAATTTGGATGGTGCCCTCGGAGGGTCACTCTCAACAGGAGTAAGTCCACTGGACCCCTCTGCTCCAGACATTGCTCTAGTGTGGGTGGATGTGTTGTAATCTACCTACACTGGTGTTTACCTACTAAACCTATCTAGTAGTTGTAGCTAGGGTGTGCTACTCCCTTTGCTCTACAACAACTAAGTTCAGTAGAACTTAAGTATACTAGTCTTGTTTTATATGTACCTAGCAGGTACCTGTATGATCTTTCAAATGATAATCTCAAAGATTGTAATGGTAAAACAACAGCAAGCTCAGATCCCAATCCGCTGCTCACCAATGTGAGAAGTTGGCCTGGTATATAATGCTCACTAGTTCTAGTGATCACTTTGTACCATGCCAAGCAACCCTTATGATGATGGTTGTAATTCAACCTTGTAGACCAGTTATCCTAGTGGTAACGTGGACAAAGCAGTCTTAGGCTAAACTCTGAAAGGCATGTGAAGCCAGCTGTTATACCATACACAACCCCCTTGAATACCAAATGAAAGGGACACCACACAGATATATATTGAAAATATATATTGATTTATTAACTATTAAAATCCCCTGGACTCTTTATGAGCACAGAAGCACAAGCGTTAAATCACAAGACAGTTTAAAATACACAAAAGTTGCACAATATGGATGAGCCCTAGGGGCCACCTAAACCATATACTAAGAAAGTGGTATAAGAGATACCAATAGGAAAGTGAAGAGGCCTAGGGCCTTGGGAATCGCTGGAGCTATTCGAGACTGGAAATAACTAAGTCGGGAAAGGCCCACGGGACTCGGGTGCAGTGTTCAAAGTGCACGCACTTTCCAATGTAACGGCTATGGTGCGTAAAAAGTACACAAAGTTAGTTTAAGGGCACTTCCGCTGAACCTAGAGGAACAAAACTTAAGACACAGACCCTAGAGGTGTGTACCAGTGTAGGGACACCGGCTTTGCAATGTTACCTCACCCACAGGAAGTGGGTGCACAGGGTCGAAGTGGCGTCGGGTTCTGACACGCAGGTTCTTGGCGCTTGAAGCTGAAGATGCTGCAGGCGATGTGAAGGAGAAGTGTCCGGTGGATCCAAGGGTGGATCTGAAGTGGTGAAGACCTGAAAGCAGAGGGGACAATGTTCAAAGTCACTGACCAGTGACCACCGTGGAACCAGATTGGAACCAGGCAAAGTCGGGTGCAAACAGGTGATCAGGGGTTGCTTCTCTCTGCAGCCACGTGGACACGAAGAGGTCAAAGACGTCCAGGAGTCGATCACGAGCTGTCCCTCGAAGGCTCTAGCTGATGGCGGTGTCGGCAACTCAATTGAAGCAAACAAGCCTTGGCTAACGCAAGCCACGGGGAAAGTGAAAAAGGCTTATTACTCGGACCAGCAAGGTCAGAGCGGGTACTCCTTTCTACAGGAGCGAGGGCAGGTCTGGAGCAACCAGACCCACAGTGTAAATTGTAGGTTTCGTCGCCAAGATGGCCGCTGACCACGTGACAAGCGGCCGGGATGGCGAGTCGAGTGGCAAAAAGCAAAAGGGCCCCACGCAGATCGTGGAGATGCTGGAGGGCTGATCTTTGGTGCAAATGCTGCTCGGTTGTGGGGCTTCTCAAACCCCAAAGCACAGAGTCGAGGGTGCCTCGGGTGCTGCGCAGTCAGCGTCTCGGGGGTCTTTCAAGATGGCCGCTCCCACGTCTCTCGGTGCCTCCACGGGTCCCTTCTTTGCAGGGACTGTGGATCGGGCTAGGAGAAGTCTGGGAAGCTGTGTCTTGTCAGGCTCTGCACTCAGGCTCCGGCGGGAGGCGGCGGCAAAGCAGACGTCGAGGTGCTGGGTGATACCTGTGTTCACAGGGTGGCCCCTCCTAGGCCACAAGGGAGATTCTCTTCAGTCTTCTGTGCAGCAGAATGTCGAAGTCCAGTCTTCTTCTTGTTTAAAGTTGATTTCAGGATGATCTGCTGTGCAATGGCACTGCTCCCTCTCTTATTCCAATCTGAGGGGTGGATCTCCTGCTAGGTCCCTCCCCTATGGGTGGGACCAGGAAGGGGGGTGGTTACACCCCCTCTCCTTTGTCCAGCTCCTCGCCAGGACTGGGGCTGGAAAGCCCCAGAACAGGTTTGGGCTGGCTTATGCACAGGGACACCTTGTGTGCCCCAGGCATGTCTCAATCTATTCAGCCCTGTCCTACCCAATACACAAAACCCTGTCTGGGGTGGTGCTCGCACCTCCCCAGGCAGGAAACCCTTTGTCCAGGCCCTCCTCACTGGAAGGACTCCCAGCAGCAGGAGGTCAGACATGTGTCTGTGGTGGCAGCATCCATTTTGTGATGCTGAGGCTCTGTTTAACTTTAACCGGGGTTAAGGCTACACACATGTCGTGTCCCTCTAGAAGGGTGGAATGCTATCCCCGTCGCCAGAACTGGCGAGGGGATAGTATTCCAATTCGTATGACACCTTACTCGACATGTTTTGATAAAGCCAAACTAAAGATAGCATTTAACCGCGAGGATTATAATGCACTTAAGAGTATATGGTATGGCAATATCCCGGAACAGCTTAGGGAGTGGTTCCCGACAGCTGCAGACAGGCTCAGCTCATGCTAGAGCACCATCTCACATATTTCCAAGCACTCTGCCTCTAGGATTGATGAGGCCTTCCATAGGAGTGGCTGATAGGAACATATGTGTCCAGTTTAGGGTTAGGCACAGACATACTGTACCTAAGTAAGAGGTGATTACACCAACTTACCCCAGCTGAGTGATCAGCCAGTTGTGTCAAATATGGAGGCCAGGCCAGGGGTGGCACAATACATGCTGCAGCCCCTGGCAGGCCTTGGCTACACCTATGCCCTGGGTACCTATGGTACACTGTTACAGGGGCCTATAAGGTGAACCAATTCCAATTGTGTTATGCACCTAAGGTACATGGAGTCCATTTTAAGGAGAGAGCAATCAGCCTGGGGCCCTGAATAGCAGGATCCCAGGCCAACTAAGTCAAAAACCAGCTAAACACCAGGCAAAAAGTTTGGGGGTAACCATAGTCAGATATCCACCTTCCTACAGTCGGTGATCACAGTATTCTCAGGTTCTCTATAGGTTAACTGATAGGGATTTGCAGGAATGAAGATGTCCAAATCTGTGGTTCATAGTTTTTCTCATTACCACTAACTGTAGCATAAACCTTCCTCCATAAACTTATCAGATCCCTTAATGGTCATTGGTGTACTCTAACCTAACAGAATTGCAGTGAGCAGGGTACGCTGTCACTTGGATAGCAATTAGATATTTTTATCTACATTCTGATATAGATGCTAAAGTTGTATAAAGAGTGGTAGCAACGGAGGCTTAGGATGGAAAGGTATGCTAGGTTAAATAGAGATTTGAATTCTTTTTGAGCTATGTATTTTCACCATGTTACAGACGTCATAGTACTGATTGATAACCATTTACCAAAAACTGATTGTTGTTGTGGTGCATTAGTTTGGTAATATTCAAGTTCTGTTAATAGACTAACAGTGGACTTTTCCATTTGCAGACTATATTGAATGACCAGCAGAGGGAGTGTTGCAGAAGAAAATTTCTCAGAGTTGCTGAGAGAAAAAAAAATAACTTCAGCAGCCCTCTGCTTCGTTTAACAATTTACATGGTGAGTCCAACTCTAAATTTATCATTTTGCTGGTCCTTAAAAAAAGTGCATAGCATGTGACGGCTCTCTGCTCCTTTTAGTGGCGTCTTCCGCATGAAAATTATTTATCAAGACTGAAACCATATAGATGGCGCTAAGGGCATCATGATAGCTATTCAAAGACATTTACTGTCTACAAGGCTGAAAATCATACTTTCATTACTTGTGCTAGTAATAGGTCATCAGATTAAATGAATGTCTTTGAGGCTGGAATGAGGTGCCCTATATTAGAGCAATTGACTTTCTCTCACATGGGGAGAAGCTATTTTAACCTTCCTCCTTTCACACTGAAAGTGGGACTCTTATACTCAAGAAGGGTTGCTCTTTAGGATACTCTGTGTTCTTGAACCTCCAGCCCCCTTTCAAATGGGGAGCCCAATGTCTTCAATGTTGAAGAGTGCTTTCCCATTACACCTCCTACTTGGCCTGCAGTCATAATTTCAGAGCGTTACCTAGTGCGGAATTCCTAATGCCTCCTTGTTCTGTGTAATTGTCACCCATGACGATTGGTCAAATGGTGCCCTGACATCATAAAGCTACAGCAGGATGTCATCTGACACGAGGGCCAGCAATAGGATACATTTATCAGGTTATTGAAATGGGTAGCAGGGTAGCCTGGACGGCCAGCAGAAAGGCAAAAATGGCGAGACGAGCAAAAGAAGGGCATTATTTGAGACTTAATTATTTGTTTGAAGGTGTCGGTGATCACAGTATTCTCAGGTTTTCTATAGGTTAACTGATAGGGATTTGCAGGAATGAAGATGTACAAATCTGTGGTTCATAGTTTTTCTCATTACCACTAACTGTAGCATAAACCTTCCTCCATAAACTTATCAGATCCCTTAATGGTCATTGGTGTACTCTAACCTAACAGAATTGCAGTGAGCAGGGTACGCTGTCACTTGGATAGCAATTAGATATTTTTATCTACATTCTGATATAGATGCTAAAGTTGTATAAAGAGTGGTAGCAACGGAGGCTTAGGATGGAAAGGTATGCTAGGTTAAATAGAGATTTGAATTCTTTTTGAGCTATGTATTTTCACCATGTTACAGACGTCATAGTACTGATTGATAACCATTTACCAAAAACTGATTGTTGTTGTGGTGCATTAGTTTGGTAATATTCAAGTTCTGTTAATAGACTAACAGTGGACTTTTCCATTTGCAGACTATATTGAATGACCAGCAGAGGGAGTGTTGCAGAAGAAAATTTCTCAGAGTTGCTGAGAGAAAAAAAAATAACTTCAGCAGCCCTCTGCTTCGTTTAACAATTTACATGGTGAGTCCAACTCTAAATTTATCATTTTGCTGGTCCTTAAAAAAAGTGCATAGCATGTGACGGCTCTCTGCTCCTTTTAGTGGCGTCTTCCGCATGAAAATTATTTATCAAGACTGAAACCATATAGATGGCGCTAAGGGCATCATGATAGCTATTCAAAGACATTTACTGTCTACAAGGCTGAAAATCATACGTTCATTACTTGTGCTAGTAATAGGTCATCAGATTAAATGAATGTCTTTGAGGCTGGAATGAGGTGCCCTATATTAGAGCAATTGACTTTCTCTCACATGGGGAGAAGCTATTTTAACCTTCCTCCTTTCACACTGAAAGTGGGACTCTTATACTCAAGAAGGGTTGCTCTTTAGGATACTCTGTGTTCTTGAACCTCCAGCCCCCTTTCAAATCGGGAGCCCAATGTCTTCAATGTTGAAGAGTGCTTTCCCATTACACCTCCTACTTGGCCTGCAGTCATAATTTCAGAGCGTTACCTAGTGCGGAATTCCTAATGCCTCCTTGTTCTGTGTAATTGTCACCCATGACGATTGGTCAAATGGTGCCCTGACATCATAAAGCTACAGCAGGATGTCATCTGACACGAGGGCCAGCAATAGGAGCCATTTATCAGGTTATTGAAATGGGTAGCAGGGTAGCCTGGACGGCCAGCAGAAAGGCAAAGATGGCGAGACGAGCAAAAGAAGGGCATTATTTGAGACTTAATTATTTGTTTGAAGGTGTCGGTGATCACAGTATTCTCAGGTTCTCTATAGGTTAACTGATAGGGATTTGCAGGAATGAAGATGTCCAAATCTGTGGTTCATAGTTTTTCTCATTACCACTAACTGTAGCATAAACCTTCCTCCATAAACTTATCAGATCCCTTAATGGTCATTGGTGTACTCTAACCTAACAGAATTGCAGTGAGCAGGGTACGCTGTCACTTGGATAGCAATTAGATATTTTTATCTACATTCTGATATAGATGCTAAAGTTGTATAAAGAGTGGTAGCAACGGAGGCTTAGGATGGAAAGGTATGCTAGGTTGAAAATAAAATAGAGATTTGAATTCTTTTTGAGCTATGTATTTTCACCATGTTACAGACGTCATAGTACTGATTGATAACCATTTACCAAAAACTGATTGTTGTTGTGGTGCATTAGTTTGGTAATATTCAAGTTCTGTTAATAGACTAACAGTGGACTTTTCCATTTGCAGACTATATTGAATGACCAGCAGAGGGAGTGTTGCAGAAGAAAATTTCTCAGAGTTGCTGAGAGAAAAAAAAATAACTTCAGCAGCCCTCTGCCTCGTTTAACAATTTACATGGTGAGTCCAACTCTAAATTTATCATTTTGCTGGTCCTTAAAAAAAGTGCATAGCATGTGACGGCTCTCTGCTCCTTTTAGTGGCGTCTTCCGCATGAAAACTATTTATCAAGACTGAAACCATATAGATGGCGCTAAGGGCATCATGATAGCTATTCAAAGACATTTACTGTCTACAAGGCTGAAAATCATACTTTCATTACTTGTGCTAGTAATAGGTCATCAGATTAAATGAATGTCTTTGAGGCTGGAATGAGGTGCCCTATATTAGAGCAATTGACTTTCTCTCACATGGGGAGAAGCTATTTTAACCTTCCTCCTTTCACACTGAAAGTGGGACTCTTATACTCAAGAAGGGTTGCTCTTTAGGATACTCTGTGTTCTTGAACCTCCAGCCCCCTTTCAAATCGGGAGCCCAATGTCTTCAATGTTGAAGAGTGCTTTCCCATTACACCTCCTACTTGGCCTGCAGTCATAATTTCAGAGCGTTACCTAGTGCGGAATTCCTAATGCCTCCTTGTTCTGTGTAATTGTCACCCATGACGATTGGTCAAATGGTGCCCTGACATCATAAAGCTACAGCAGGATGTCATCTGACACGAGGGCCAGCAATAGGATACATTTATCAGGTTATTGAAATGGGTAGCAGGGTAGCCTGGACGGCCAGCAGAAAGGCAAAAATGGCGAGACGAGCAAAAGAAGGGCATTATTTGAGACTTAATTATTTGTTTGAAGGTGTCGGTGATCACAGTATTCTCAGGTTTTCTATAGGTTAACTGATAGGGATTTGCAGGAATGAAGATGTACAAATCTGTGGTTCATAGTTTTTCTCATTACCACTAACTGTAGCATAAACCTTCCTCCATAAACTTATCAGATCCCTTAATGGTCATTGGTGTACTCTAACCTAACAGAATTGCAGTGAGCAGGGTACGCTGTCACTTGGATAGCAATTAGATATTTTTATCTACATTCTGATATAGATGCTAAAGTTGTATAAAGAGTGGTAGCAACGGAGGCTTAGGATGGAAAGGTATGCTAGGTTGAAAATAAAATAGAGATTTGAATTCTTTTTGAGCTATGTATTTTCACCATGTTACAGACGTCATAGTACTGATTGATAACCATTTACCAAAAACTGATTGTTGTTGTGGTGCATTAGTTTGGTAATATTCAAGTTCTGTTAATAGACTAACAGTGGACTTTTCCATTTGCAGACTATATTGAATGACCAGCAGAGG
Source organism: Lissotriton vulgaris (assembly GCF_964263255.1). NCBI lineage: Eukaryota > Metazoa > Chordata > Amphibia > Caudata > Salamandridae > Lissotriton > Lissotriton vulgaris. Next base: position 660,503,534 of record NC_141698.1, on the reverse strand, counting down.
GAGTGTTGCAGAAGAAAATTTCTCAGAGTTGCTGAGAGAAAAAAAAATAACTTCAGCAGCCCTCTGCTTCGTTTAACAATTTACATGGTGAGTCCAACTCTAAATTTATCATTTTGCTGGTCCTTAAAAAAAGTGCATAGCATGTGACGGCTCTCTGCTCCTTTTAGTGGCGTCTTCCGCATGAAAACTATTTATCAAGACTGAAACCATATAGATGGCGCTAAGGGCATCATGATAGCTATTCAAAGACATTTACTGTCTACAAGGCTGAAAATCATACTTTCATTACTTGTGCTAGTAATAGGTCATCAGATTAAATGAATGTCTTTGAGGCTGGAATGAGGTGCCCTATATTAGAGCAATTGACTTTCTCTCACATGGGGAGAAGCTATTTTAACCTTCCACCCTTCACACTGAAAGTGGGACTCTTATACTCAAGAAGGGTTGCTCTTTAGGATACTCTGTGTTCTTGTACCTCCAGCCCCCTTTCAAATGGGGAGCCCAATGTCTTCAATGTTGAAGAGTGCTTTCCCATTACACCTCCTACTTGGCCTGCAGTCATAATTTCAGAGCGTTACCTAGTGCGGAATTCCTAATGCCTCCTTGTTCTGTGTAATTGTCACCCATGACGATTGGTCAAATGGTGCCCTGACATCATAAAGCTACAGCAGGATGTCATCTGACACGAGGGCCAGCAATAGGATACATTTATCAGGTTATTGAAATGGGTAGCAGGGTAGCCTGGACGGCCAGCAGAAAGGCAAAGATGGCGAGACGAGCAAAAGAAGGGCATTATTTGAGACTTAATTATTTGTTTGAAGGTGTCGGTGTGAGAAGTTGGCCTGGTATATAATGCTCACTAGTTCTAGTGATCACTTTGTACCATGCCAAGCAACCCTTATGATGATGGTTGTAATTCAACCTTGTAGACCAGTTATCCTAGTGGTAACGTGGACAAAGCAGTCTTAGGCTAAACTCTGAAAGGCATGTGAAGCCAGCTGTTATACCATACACAACCCCCTTGAATACCAAATGAAAGGGACACCACACAGATATATATTGAAAATATATATTGATTTATTAACTATTAAAATCCCCTGGACTCTTTATGAGCACAGAAGCACAAGCGTTAAATCACAAGACAGTTTAAAATACACAAAAGTTGCACAATATGGATGAGCCCTAGGGGCCACCTAAACCATATACTAAGAAAGTGGTATAAGAGATACCAATAGGAAAGTGAAGAGGCCTAGGGCCTTGGGAATCGCTGGAGCTATTCGAGACTGGAAATAACTAAGTCGGGAAAGGCCCACGGGACTCGGGTGCAGTGTTCAAAGTGCACGCACTTTCCAATGTAACGGCTATGGTGCGTAAAAAGTACACAAAGTTAGTTTAAGGGCACTTCCGCTGAACCTAGAGGAACAAAACTTAAGACACAGACCCTAGAGGTGTGTACCAGTGTAGGGACACCGGCTTTGCAATGTTACCTCACCCACAGGAAGTGGGTGCACAGGGTCGAAGTGGCGTCGGGTTCTGACACGCAGGTTCTTGGCGCTTGAAGCTGAAGATGCTGCAGGCGATGTGAAGGAGAAGTGTCCGGTGGATCCAAGGGTGGATCTGAAGTGGTGAAGACCTGAAAGCAGAGGGGACAATGTTCAAAGTCACTGACCAGTGACCACCGTGGAACCAGATTGGAACCAGGCAAAGTCGGGTGCAAACAGGTGATCAGGGGTTGCTTCTCTCTGCAGCCACGTGGACACGAAGAGGTCAAAGACGTCCAGGAGTCGATCACGAGCTGTCCCTCGAAGGCTCTAGCTGATGGCGGTGTCGGCAACTCAATTGAAGCAAACAAGCCTTGGCTAACGCAAGCCACGGGGAAAGTGAAAAAGGCTTATTACTCGGACCAGCAAGGTCAGAGCGGGTACTCCTTTCTACAGGAGCGAGGGCAGGTCTGGAGCAACCAGACCCACAGTGTAAATTGTAGGTTTTGTCGCCAAGATGGCCGCTGACCACGTGACAAGCGGCCGGGATGGCGAGTCGAGTGGCAAAAAGCAAAAGGGCCCCACGCAGATCGTGGAGATGCTGGAGGGCTGATCTTTGGTGCAAATGCTGCTCGGTTGTGGGGCTTCTCAAACCCCAAAGCACAGAGTCGAGGGTGCCTCGGGTGCTGCGCAGTCAGCGTCTCGGGGGTCTTTCAAGATGGCCGCTCCCACGTCTCTCGGTGCCTCCACGGGTCCCTTCTTTGCAGGGACTGTGGATCGGGCTAGGAGAAGTCTGGGAAGCTTTGTCTTGTCAGGCTCTGCACTCAGGCTCCGGCGGGAGGCGGCGGCAAAGCAGACGTCGAGGTGCTGGGTGATACCTGTGTTCACAGGGTGGCCCCTCCTAGGCCACAAGGGAGATTCTCTTCAGTCTTCTGTGCAGCAGAATGTCGAAGTCCAGTCTTCTTCTTGTTTAAAGTTGATTTCAGGATGATCTGCTGTGCAATGGCACTGCTCCCTCTCTTATTCCAATCTGAGGGGTGGATCTCCTGCTAGGTCCCTCCCCTATGGGTGGGACCAGGAAGGGGGGTGGTTACACCCCCTCTCCTTTGTCCAGCTCCTCGCCAGGACTGGGGCTGGAAAGCCCCAGAACCGGTTTGGGCTGGCTTATGCACAGGGACACCTTGTGTGCCCCAGGCATGTCTCAATCTATTCAGCCCTGTCCTACCCAATACACAAAACCCTGTCTGGGGTGGTGCTCGCACCTCCCCAGGCAGGAAACCCTTTGTCCAGGCCCTCCTCACTGGAAGGACTCCCAGCAGCAGGAGGTCAGACATGTGTCTGTGGTGGCAGCATCCATTTTGTGATGCTGAGGCTCTGTTTAACTTTAACCGGGGTTAAGGCTACACACATGTCGTGTCCCTCTAGAAGGGTGGAATGCTATCCCCGTCGCCAGAACTGGCGAGGGGATAGTATTCCAATTCGTATGACACCTTACTCGACATGTTTTGATAAAGCCAAACCAAAGATAGCATTTAACCGCGAGGATTATAATGCACTTAAGAGTATATGGTATGGCAATATCCCGGAACAGCTTAGGGAGTGGTTCCCGACAGCTGCAGACAGGCTCAGCTCATGCTAGAGCACCATCTCACATATTTCCAAGCACTCTGCCTCTAGGATTGATGAGGCCTTCCATAGGAGTGGCTGATAGGAACATATGTGTCCAGTTTAGGGTTAGGCACAGACATACTGTACCTAAGTAAGAGGTGATTACACCAACTTACCCCAGCTGAGTGATCAGCCAGTTGTGTCAAATATGGAGGCCAGGCCAGGGGTGGCACAATACATGCTGCAGCCCCTGGCAGGCCTTGGCTACACCTATGCCCTGGGTACCTATGGTACACTGTTACAGGGGCCTATAAGGTGAACCAATTCCAATTGTGTTATGCACCTAAGGTACATGGAGTCCATTTTAAGGAGAGAGCAATCAGCCTGGGGCCCTGAATAGCAGGATCCCAGGCCAACTAAGTCAAAAACCAGCTAAACACCAGGCAAAAAGTTTGGGGGTAACCATAGTCAGATATCCACCTTCCTACAGTCGGTGATCACAGTATTCTCAGGTTCTCTATAGGTTAACTGATAGGGATTTGCAGGAATGAAGATGTCCAAATCTGTGGTTCATAGTTTTTCTCATTACCACTAACTGTAGCATAAACCTTCCTCCATAAACTTATCAGATCCCTTAATGGTCATTGGTGTACTCTAACCTAACAGAATTGCAGTGAGCAGGGTACGCTGTCACTTGGATAGCAATTAGATATTTTTATCTACATTCTGATATAGATGCTAAAGTTGTATAAAGAGTGGTAGCAACGGAGGCTTAGGATGGAAAGGTATGCTAGGTTAAATAGAGATTTGAATTCTTTTTGAGCTATGTATTTTCACCATGTTACAGACGTCATAGTACTGATTGATAACCATTTACCAAAAACTGATTGTTGTTGTGGTGCATTAGTTTGGTAATATTCAAGTTCTGTTAATAGACTAACAGTGGACTTTTCCATTTGCAGACTATATTGAATGACCAGCAGAGGGAGTGTTGCAGAAGAAAATTTCTCAGAGTTGCTGAGAGAAAAAAAAATAACTTCAGCAGCCCTCTGCTTCGTTTAACAATTTACATGGTGAGTCCAACTCTAAATTTATCATTTTGCTGGTCCTTAAAAAAAGTGCATAGCATGTGACGGCTCTCTGCTCCTTTTAGTGGCGTCTTCCGCATGAAAATTATTTATCAAGACTGAAACCATATAGATGGCGCTAAGGGCATCATGATAGCTATTCAAAGACATTTACTGTCTACAAGGCTGAAAATCATACTTTCATTACTTGTGCTAGTAATAGGTCATCAGATTAAATGAATGTCTTTGAGGCTGGAATGAGGTGCCCTATATTAGAGCAATTGACTTTCTCTCACATGGGGAGAAGCTATTTTAACCTTCCTCCTTTCACACTGAAAGTGGGACTCTTATACTCAAGAAGGGTTGCTCTTTAGGATACTCTGTGTTCTTGAACCTCCAGCCCCCTTTCAAATGGGGAGCCCAATGTCTTCAATGTTGAAGAGTGCTTTCCCATTACACCTCCTACTTGGCCTGCAGTCATAATTTCAGAGCGTTACCTAGTGCGGAATTCCTAATGCCTCCTTGTTCTGTGTAATTGTCACCCATGACGATTGGTCAAATGGTGCCCTGACATCATAAAGCTACAGCAGGATGTCATCTGACACGAGGGCCAGCAATAGGATACATTTATCAGGTTATTGAAATGGGTAGCAGGGTAGCCTGGACGGCCAGCAGAAAGGCAAAAATGGCGAGACGAGCAAAAGAAGGGCATTATTTGAGACTTAATTATTTGTTTGAAGGTGTCGGTGATCACAGTATTCTCAGGTTTTCTATAGGTTAACTGATAGGGATTTGCAGGAATGAAGATGTACAAATCTGTGGTTCATAGTTTTTCTCATTACCACTAACTGTAGCATAAACCTTCCTCCATAAACTTATCAGATCCCTTAATGGTCATTGGTGTACTCTAACCTAACAGAATTGCAGTGAGCAGGGTACGCTGTCACTTGGATAGCAATTAGATATTTTTATCTACATTCTGATATAGATGCTAAAGTTGTATAAAGAGTGGTAGCAACGGAGGCTTAGGATGGAAAGGTATGCTAGGTTAAATAGAGATTTGAATTCTTTTTGAGCTATGTATTTTCACCATGTTACAGACGTCATAGTACTGATTGATAACCATTTACCAAAAACTGATTGTTGTTGTGGTGCATTAGTTTGGTAATATTCAAGTTCTGTTAATAGACTAACAGTGGACTTTTCCATTTGCAGACTATATTGAATGACCAGCAGAGGGAGTGTTGCAGAAGAAAATTTCTCAGAGTTGCTGAGAGAAAAAAAAATAACTTCAGCAGCCCTCTGCTTCGTTTAACAATTTACATGGTGAGTCCAACTCTAAATTTATCATTTTGCTGGTCCTTAAAAAAAGTGCATAGCATGTGACGGCTCTCTGCTCCTTTTAGTGGCGTCTTCCGCATGAAAATTATTTATCAAGACTGAAACCATATAGATGGCGCTAAGGGCATCATGATAGCTATTCAAAGACATTTACTGTCTACAAGGCTGAAAATCATACGTTCATTACTTGTGCTAGTAATAGGTCATCAGATTAAATGAATGTCTTTGAGGCTGGAATGAGGTGCCCTATATTAGAGCAATTGACTTTCTCTCACATGGGGAGAAGCTATTTTAACCTTCCTCCTTTCACACTGAAAGTGGGACTCTTATACTCAAGAAGGGTTGCTCTTTAGGATACTCTGTGTTCTTGAACCTCCAGCCCCCTTTCAAATCGGGAGCCCAATGTCTTCAATGTTGAAGAGTGCTTTCCCATTACACCTCCTACTTGGCCTGCAGTCATAATTTCAGAGCGTTACCTAGTGCGGAATTCCTAATGCCTCCTTGTTCTGTGTAATTGTCACCCATGACGATTGGTCAAATGGTGCCCTGACATCATAAAGCTACAGCAGGATGTCATCTGACACGAGGGCCAGCAATAGGAGCCATTTATCAGGTTATTGAAATGGGTAGCAGGGTAGCCTGGACGGCCAGCAGAAAGGCAAAGATGGCGAGACGAGCAAAAGAAGGGCATTATTTGAGACTTAATTATTTGTTTGAAGGTGTCGGTGATCACAGTATTCTCAGGTTCTCTATAGGTTAACTGATAGGGATTTGCAGGAATGAAGATGTCCAAATCTGTGGTTCATAGTTTTTCTCATTACCACTAACTGTAGCATAAACCTTCCTCCATAAACTTATCAGATCCCTTAATGGTCATTGGTGTACTCTAACCTAACAGAATTGCAGTGAGCAGGGTACGCTGTCACTTGGATAGCAATTAGATATTTTTATCTACATTCTGATATAGATGCTAAAGTTGTATAAAGAGTGGTAGCAACGGAGGCTTAGGATGGAAAGGTATGCTAGGTTGAAAATAAAATAGAGATTTGAATTCTTTTTGAGCTATGTATTTTCACCATGTTACAGACGTCATAGTACTGATTGATAACCATTTACCAAAAACTGATTGTTGTTGTGGTGCATTAGTTTGGTAATATTCAAGTTCTGTTAATAGACTAACAGTGGACTTTTCCATTTGCAGACTATATTGAATGACCAGCAGAGGGAGTGTTGCAGAAGAAAATTTCTCAGAGTTGCTGAGAGAAAAAAAAATAACTTCAGCAGCCCTCTGCCTCGTTTAACAATTTACATGGTGAGTCCAACTCTAAATTTATCATTTTGCTGGTCCTTAAAAAAAGTGCATAGCATGTGACGGCTCTCTGCTCCTTTTAGTGGCGTCTTCCGCATGAAAACTATTTATCAAGACTGAAACCATATAGATGGCGCTAAGGGCATCATGATAGCTATTCAAAGACATTTACTGTCTACAAGGCTGAAAATCATACTTTCATTACTTGTGCTAGTAATAGGTCATCAGATTAAATGAATGTCTTTGAGGCTGGAATGAGGTGCCCTATATTAGAGCAATTGACTTTCTCTCACATGGGGAGAAGCTATTTTAACCTTCCTCCTTTCACACTGAAAGTGGGACTCTTATACTCAAGAAGGGTTGCTCTTTAGGATACTCTGTGTTCTTGAACCTCCAGCCCCCTTTCAAATGGGGAGCCCAATGTCTTCAATGTTGAAGAGTGCTTTCCCATTACACCTCCTACTTGGCCTGCAGTCATAATTTCAGAGCGTTACCTAGTGCGGAATTCCTAATGCCTCCTTGTTCTGTGTAATTGTCACCCATGACGATTGGTCAAATGGTGCCCTGACATCATAAAGCTACAGCAGGATGTCATCTGACACGAGGGCCAGCAATAGGATACATTTATCAGGTTATTGAAATGGGTAGCAGGGTAGCCTGGACGGCCAGCAGAAAGGCAAAAATGGCGAGACGAGCAAAAGAAGGGCATTATTTGAGACTTAATTATTTGTTTGAAGGTGTCGGTGATCACAGTATTCTCAGGTTTTCTATAGGTTAACTGATAGGGATTTGCAGGAATGAAGATGTACAAATCTGTGGTTCATAGTTTTTCTCATTACCACTAACTGTAGCATAAACCTTCCTCCATAAACTTATCAGATCCCTTAATGGTCATTGGTGTACTCTAACCTAACAGAATTGCAGTGAGCAGGGTACGCTGTCACTTGGATAGCAATTAGATATTTTTATCTACATTCTGATATAGATGCTAAAGTTGTATAAAGAGTGGTAGCAACGGAGGCTTAGGATGGAAAGGTATGCTAGGTTGAAAATAAAATAGAGATTTGAATTCTTTTTGAGCTATGTATTTTCACCATGTTACAGACGTCATAGTACTGATTGATAACCATTTACCAAAAACTGATTGTTGTTGTGGTGCATTAGTTTGGTAATATTCAAGTTCTGTTAATAGACTAACAGTGGACTTTTCCATTTGCAGACTATATTGAATGACCAGCAGAGGGAGTGTTGCAGAAGAAAATTTCTCAGAGTTGCTGAGAGAAAAAAAAATAACTTCAGCAGCCCTCTGCTTCGTTTAACAATTTACATGGTGAGTCCAACTCTAAATTTATCATTTTGCTGGTCCTTAAAAAAAGTGCATAGCATGTGACGGCTCTCTGCTCCTTTTAGTGGCGTCTTCCGCATGAAAACTATTTATCAAGACTGAAACCATATAGATGGCGCTAAGGGCATCATGATAGCTATTCAAAGACATTTACTGTCTACAAGGCTGAAAATCATACTTTCATTACTTGTGCTAGTAATAGGTCATCAGATTAAATGAATGTCTTTGAGGCTGGAATGAGGTGCCCTATATTAGAGCAATTGACTTTCTCTCACATGGGGAGAAGCTATTTTAACCTTCCACCCTTCACACTGAAAGTGGGACTCTTATACTCAAGAAGGGTTGCTCTTTAGGATACTCTGTGTTCTTGTACCTCCAGCCCCCTTTCAAATGGGGAGCCCAATGTCTTCAATGTTGAAGAGTGCTTTCCCATTACACCTCCTACTTGGCCTGCAGTCATAATTTCAGAGCGTTACCTAGTGCGGAATTCCTAATGCCTCCTTGTTCTGTGTAATTGTCACCCATGACGATTGGTCAAATGGTGCCCTGACATCATAAAGCTACAGCAGGATGTCATCTGACACGAGGGCCAGCAATAGGATACATTTATCAGGTTATTGAAATGGGTAGCAGGGTAGCCTGGACGGCCAGCAGAAAGGCAAAGATGGCGAGACGAGCAAAAGAAGGGCATTATTTGAGACTTAATTATTTGTTTGAAGGTGTCGGTGTGAGAAGTTGGCCTGGTATATAATGCTCACTAGTTCTAGTGATCACTTTGTACCATGCCAAGCAACCCTTATGATGATGGTTGTAATTCAACCTTGTAGACCAGTTATCCTAGTGGTAACGTGGACAAAGCAGTCTTAGGCTAAACTCTGAAAGGCATGTGAAGCCAGCTGTTATACCATACACAACCCCCTTGAATACCAAATGAAAGGGACACCACACAGATATATATTGAAAATATATATTGATTTATTAACTATTAAAATCCCCTGGACTCTTTATGAGCACAGAAGCACAAGCGTTAAATCACAAGACAGTTTAAAATACACAAAAGTTGCACAATATGGATGAGCCCTAGGGGCCACCTAAACCATATACTAAGAAAGTGGTATAAGAGATACCAATAGGAAAGTGAAGAGGCCTAGGGCCTTGGGAATCGCTGGAGCTATTCGAGACTGGAAATAACTAAGTCGGGAAAGGCCCACGGGACTCGGGTGCAGTGTTCAAAGTGCACGCACTTTCCAATGTAACGGCTATGGTGCGTAAAAAGTACACAAAGTTAGTTTAAGGGCACTTCCGCTGAACCTAGAGGAACAAAACTTAAGACACAGACCCTAGAGGTGTGTACCAGTGTAGGGACACCGGCTTTGCAATGTTACCTCACCCACAGGAAGTGGGTGCACAGGGTCGAAGTGGCGTCGGGTTCTGACACGCAGGTTCTTGGCGCTTGAAGCTGAAGATGCTGCAGGCGATGTGAAGGAGAAGTGTCCGGTGGATCCAAGGGTGGATCTGAAGTGGTGAAGACCTGAAAGCAGAGGGGACAATGTTCAAAGTCACTGACCAGTGACCACCGTGGAACCAGATTGGAACCAGGCAAAGTCGGGTGCAAACAGGTGATCAGGGGTTGCTTCTCTCTGCAGCCACGTGGACACGAAGAGGTCAAAGACGTCCAGGACTCGATCACGAGCTGTCCCTCGAAGGCTCTAGCTGATGGCGGTGTCGGCAACTCAATTGAAGCAAACAAGCCTTGGCTAACGCAAGCCACGGGGAAAGTGAAAGAGGCTTATTACTCGGACCAGCAAGGTCAGAGCGGGTACTCCTTTCTACAGGAGCGAGGGCAGGTCTGGAGCAACCAGACCCACAGTGTAAATTGTAGGTTTCGTCGCCAAGATGGCCGCTGACCACGTGACAAGCGGCCGGGATGGCGAGTCGAGTGGCAAAAAGCAAAAGGGCCCCACGCAGATCGTGGAGATGCTGGAGGGCTGATCTTTGGTGCAAATGCTGCTCGGTTGTGGGGCTTCTCAAACCCCAAAGCACAGAGTCGAGGGTGCCTCGGGTGCTGGGCAGTCAGCGTCTCGGGGGTCTTTCAAGATGGCCGCTCCCACGTCTCTCGTTGCCTCCACGGGTCCCTTCTTTGCAGGGACTGTGGATCGGGCTAGGAGAAGTCTGGGAAGCTGTGTCTTGTCAGGCTCTGCACTCAGGCTCCGGCGGGAGGCGGCGGCAAAGCAGACGTCGAGGTGCTGGGTGATACCTGTGTTCACAGGGTGGCCCCTCCTAGGCCACAAGGGAGATTCTCTTCAGTCTTCTGTGCAGCAGAATGTCGAAGTCCAGTCTTCTTCTTGTTTAAAGTTGATTTCAGGATGATCTGCTGTGCAATGGCACTGCTCCCTCTCTTATTCCAATCTGAGGGGTGGATCTCCTGCTAGGTCCCTCCCCTATGGGTGGGACCAGGAAGGGGGGTGGTTATCCAGTATTAAAGGTGTCTTTCATAGATTCACATGCCTGAATCATTCCCCGTCGTCGAGACGGGAGCCTCCGGTACATAGAAAAGTAATGTCCTATAGACATACATAGAGAAAAATAGGCCTAAGGTCCTCCCCTTAGTAGCCTATCCTTGTCCTTATGTAAAAAGGACCAAACTCTTAGAGCCAGCCAATCAGCTAACACCTCCCTCTAGAACCTTCCTGTCAGGAGCCTCAGTCCCTCAGATTTTCTACCGCACGTTGTGCTAAGGGAGTCTCCCCTGAGCTCTGCTCAGATTCTGTGTTTTTTTCACTTAATTTACAATAATTTTGCTTTCTACTATGGATTACCTTCACAGATGAATGAAAGAATTTTATTTTAAAGCCTGCGCTTCTTGTTCCAGAAGGTTGCTTTGCTCTGTTCCTCACACTCACAGGCCAAAGGCTGCAAGGTATGTTGCACTTTCTCAAGTAATTTCTTGAGGAGTCGTGAAGAGAGACTTTTAATATTGTTCAGACCAGAAAGGAGGTTTTTATTTTCTCCAGTTACTGCTATGAGGCGTGGCCCTCAAAGTCCAGGAGACCTCTAAAGAAGAGAATCTCCTCAGACTCATTCCTCAGGGGACCGTCCTGAGAAGGCCCTAAAAAAGACCGCTCAAGGGTCTTCCGGGCGCAGTCCTTCAAAAATCTCCTCACTCTGTGGAAAAGGAGATTAAAGGACTTGCTTTTGGAGAAAAAATCAGGTAAAAAGACGACTTCTGAGCCGTCAAAATCACCTCCACTGGTCATGGGATCATTCAGAAAGGCGTCTTCTATACCTCCTAAGGTAAAGACTAAGAAGCCAACATCGTCAACTGGATCGTCGATGACAAAACCACCATCATTGCCTATGACAGCCTCTTCGTCTACGATGGCCTCGTCTACGCTGGCCTCGTCTACGATGGCCTCGTCTACAATGGCACGTCGACGAGAGCGTCGACGACGACGAGTGCGTCGACGACGAGTGCGTCGACGACGAGGGCGTCGACGACGAGAGTGTCGACGACGAGAGTGTCGACGACGAGAGTGTCGCCGACGAGAGTGTCGCCGACGAGAGTGTCGACGACGAGAGTGTCGACGACGAGAGTGTCGACGACGAGAGTGTCGACGACGAGAGTGTCGACGACGGAAGTGTCGACGACGGAAGTGTCGACGACGGAAGTGTCGACGACGGAAGTGTCGACGACGGAAGTGAGAGCGTCGACGAGAGTGTCGACGAGAGTGGACGAGAGTGTCGACGAGAGCGGACGAGAGTGTCGACGACGACAGCGAGAGCGTCGACGGCGAGAGCGTCGACGACGACTGCTTGTCTATATGACGGCCTAGTCTATGACGGCCTCATCTACAAAGGCTAGTCTATGACGGCGTTGACGGCCTTGTCTACGACGGATCGTCTATGGAGTCGACTGCTCGTCTATGACAACCTGTCTACGGTATCGACGATGGCCTCGTCTACGACGGCCTCATCTACGAAGGCTCGTCTACGATGGCTCGTCTACGATGGCATAGTCCCGACGACCTCGTCTATGACGGCCTGTCTACGGCGGCCTGTCTACAGCGTCGACAAGGGCCTAGTATACGATGGCCTAGTCTACGATGGCCTAATCTACGAGGGCCTGGTCTACGATGGCCTAGTCTACGTGGCCTAGTCTTCGAGGGCCTAGTCTACGATGACCTAATCTACGATGGCCTCGTCTACGATGGCCTCATCTACGATGGCCTCGTCTACGATGGACTCGTCTATGATGGCCTCGTCTATGATGACCTCATCTACGACGGCCTCATCTACAAAGGCTAGTCTCCGACGTTGTCGATGACTGCTCGTCTACGACGGCATGGTCTATGGCGGCGATCTCGTCGAAGGGCTCGTGGACGAAGGAAGAAATCCGCCAATTCTGGAATCTCTTCTAAGGTGGTAGAGAGGGCTGCTCAACGTTTTAAGATCCAATAACCTCTCAGGAAGAGGCCTGTCTCTTGTTCGTCATCGAAGAACCCTTCAAGAAGGCAGTAAGGTCAATACTGATTATCTATTACCCATAGTCAGGAACGGTAAGGGTCATGATGTACCCCTCCTCTGTATCACTGGTGATCCCTCAGTTGGATAAGACGTATAAGGCGCCAGATACAGCACCGGCGTGTTTCACAGGAACATCCTAAGCCGGACTCCGTGGTGACACAGGCGGCCCAGAAGAGCTCCGGGACTCCTTCGGTCCCGTTGTCGCCTCCTCCTGATAAGGAGGGAATAAGAGTGGACGACATTGGGAACAGGCTTTCCCCAGCGAACGCTCTAACGCCCTTGGGACGCTATTGTGAACAATTGTGAGCACACATGCCCCATACCAAAGTGGAGTCTGCTAGATGGTGAAGCATCGGCGTCAAGCCATAGACTGCGCGAGGAATATCGCTATGACAGGGTTCCACCAGTTGGCTGGAGCAGCAGTCTTGCGGATCCAAGGAGGGCCCTTTCCGTCCTGAGGTGCGAACAACGTTTTTTGGGACAAACCATATGATAGCCAGTTACTATTTGGCACAAAAAGTTAACGAAGCAGACAATGCAAGAGCTTTGGCCACTCTTCAGTATAGGAACCAGTCCTTTAGTAGAAATGGAGGAAGAAGACGGTCTTCCTACAGAGGAAATTATCAATTCGAGTCTTCCTGCTCTTCAGGCCAGAATGGACTGCGATGCCCTCGGCGCCAACAATAGCAAAACAAGCGCTCTTCTTTTGCGAAGTTGTCCTTTCAGGGAGAGGACAGCGGAGATATCAAAATTTACGGCTGCTTCTTCGAGAGATCTGGATTATGCTGTAGAAAGGAGCTATGGCGAGAATACCTCCTCATAAGGGAAAAGGATTTTATTCCTGCTTCCTTTTGATCCAGAAAAAAAAAAAAAAAAAAAAAAAAAAAAAAAAAAAAAAAAAAAAAAAGATAAGCGGTGGAGACCAATCTTAGATTTCAGAGCCATCAACAAATTCCTACGGAAGCATTCGTTTCGCATGATAATCCAGGAGGTCTTGCAAACAGGACGCTTACTCCCATGTCCCAATTCACAGGAATAGCTAACCGTACTTACGATTTGCAGTAGTGGGCAGACGCTTGCAGTTTCGCGTTCTGCCTTTTGGGCTCAAGTCTGCGCCGCAAACATTCAAGAAATACCGTTCCCCGGTGGCGGCATATCTCAGACACCAAGTCTTTCAGTATCTGAATGACTGGCTGGTCAAGGCTTCATCCTTAGAAGATGTGTCCAGGTCTTCCAACGCCTGTTTTCAGCTTTGATTGCTTGGATCTCACCCTCAATCAAGAAAACGCCTATTTTCAGCTTTGATTGCTTGGATCTCACCCTCAATCAAGAAAAATCGGTCCTAAAACCTTTTCACTACATAAGTTTCCTAGGTGCAACCCTGGACACACGGTCAGCAAAGGTTTTCCCTTCCAGAGAGTGATTGTGTATCCTCCTGATTCCTCACTGTCAACTACGAATGAGACCTCTACAGGAGGCGCTCTAGAAGCAGTGGGTCCACTGCACAGGGTCATCTGACGACCACATAAAAAATGAATTCTCATATGGCCGGAGCCCTACAATGGGGGATATCATCTCAAAACCTGTCTCAAAGCTCGTCATTCCTACTTCCGGCTGTTCCTCATGTCGTCACAAAAGGCGTCTCTTTGGAAGGCTCTGGAGTTTTTCTGCAAGAGCTACAGATATGTGGAAGGTGGTCTCCTATGGAGAAGAAACTACATATCAATCTGCTTGAACTATGGGCGGTCTTCCTGGCCCTTCAAGCTTGCCTGCCAAAAATAGGACGGACAATGAGCTCACAAAGGTGTTGTGCAGCCAGAAAACATCGTCACACGAGTGGGAGCTTGTCCAACAAATCATTGGCCAAATCTTCTCCAGATAAAGCACGCAGCAAATTGATCTATTTGCAACGAGAATGAACGCCAAATGCCCACACTTCGCAAATTGGCAACCCCAGTCAGGGTCCCTAGGGAATGCATCTCCAATCGCATGGCGCAACGTCTTTGCGTAGGCCTTTCCGCCACTCCCGATGCTTCCCATGGTCTTCACTAAAATTTACTTGGAGCCTTGTATTCTGATTTTAATAGCCTCAATTTGGCCGAGGCAACATTGGTTCAAAGAGCTCCACCGTCTATCCCTGGAGCCACCGGCCCACCTGCGCCAGTACCTATCCCTGCTTACAATGAACTATAATCAAGTTCAACGTCCGGATCTGAAGTCTCTCAAGTTAGTCTCCTGGCCCCTGGGTTCAGAGTTCCACCATCTGAATATTCCACAAGACTGTGGACATTCTTACCAGAGCAGGGGCGGATACACCTAAACATATTCCCTGAAATGGAAGCGCTTTTGTGTTTAGGGTGCAGATCACGGAAATTGGCCTTTCTCCACGTCACCGGAGCAAATATTGCCTTATCTATTACATCCGGCACAGTCGGACCTAGCCCACTCCTCCAGTAAAGTACACTTAGCAGCAATATCTCGTTATGAAATAATTTCAACGAGTCCATCGCTCTGGTCAAGCGGGTTGATTAAGCAAGTTCTAAAACGATTATACAGATCTTTCCCGCCAGTAAGGATGTTGCCACCTCCTGGCATCTCAATGTGGTTCTTAACCAGCTCATAAAACATCTGTTTGAACCAGTACACAGAGCTGACCCAAAGTATGTCTCGTGGACAATCCACACCCCTCCTGGCGCTCAAATCCGCAAGGAGGGTCAGTGAGCTACAGGCGGTTTTGTATCCAGGATCCTTTTCTGCAGTTTAATAGAGACTGGGTGACTCTGAGATCCACTCCTAGGTTTATCTCAAAAGTTCAGTCGAACTTACACCTAAATGAACCTGTGGTTATGCGTTCCTTTTTTCCGAACCACAGCACGGCAGCTGAGAGATCGCTGTTTTTTTCCTTGGATCTCAAGCAATGTTTACAGTTTTACAGTGACAAAACGAAAACATGCAGGAAATCTAACCAGCTATTACGAACTTACAGCAGACCTAGGAAGGGTCTACCGCTTGCCAAGCAGAGCATCTCCAAATGGAATTCTGCAGCCATTGCTTTCTGCCATGACCAAGTTGGACAGCCATTGCATTCCAAAGTGAGAGCGCTCACCATGAGAGCTATGTCCACTTCTATGGTTCTCATTCACATTACAGGGCGACAACATGGAAGTCGCCGCATACCTTTACTAGGCAATTCTGCCTGGATACGGAGCTGATGAATGATGCAGCAGTGGGACAAACAGTGTAACGCCATCTATTTCGGTAAGGTGTAACGCCATCTATTTCGGTAAGGTGAGCCTTCCTCCGTCCCTCCATCCTGCCCTGGTATGCACATTTCTTTAGTGTTATTTATTGTGGATACCTAGTGATGGTTCATGCTCTAGTGATGGTTCATGCTCGCAGGATGTCTTATCTAAGGACTTCTATATGCTGTTCCATCAGAAATGTGCACTCTGCATTGCTTGCTACTCTGATTCAGGCATGTGAATCTATGAAAGACACCTTTAATACTGGATAAGAAATGAGTTACTTACCTGTAACTACAGTTATCCAGTGTTGGTGTCTTTCATAGATTCACATGCAACCCTCCCGCCTCCCCTGGAAGGACTCACCTATCTCTCTATCAGTGCTACGCCTACTTAGCTTGGTGCGTACGAAAATCTGAGGGACTGAGGCTCCTGACAGGAAGGTTCTAGAGGGAGGTGTTAGCTGATTGGCTGGCTCTAAGAGTTTGGTCCTTTTTACATAAGGACAAGGATAGGCTACTAAGGGGAGGACCTTAGGCCTATTTTTCTCTATGTATGTCTATAGGACATTACTTTTCTATGTACCGGAGGCTCCCGTCTCGACGACGGGGAATGATTCAGGCATGTGAATCTATGAAAGACACCAACACTGGATAACTGTAGTTACAGGTAAGTAACTCATTTCTTACACCCCCTCTCCTTTGTCCAGCTCCTCGCCAGGACTGGGGCTGGAAAGCCCCAGAACCGGTTTGGGCTGGCTTATGCACAGGGACACCTTGTGTGCCCCAGGCATGTCTCAATCTATTCAGCCCTGTCCTACCCAATACACAAAACCCTGTCTGGGGTGGTGCTCGCACCTCCCCAGGCAGGAAACCCTTTGTCCAGGCCCTCCTCACTGGAAGGACTCCCAGCAGCAGGAGGTCAGACATGTGTCTGTGGTGGCAGCATCCATTTTGTGATGCTGAGGCTCTGTTTAACTTTAACCGGGGTTAAGGCTACACACATGTCGTGTCCCTCTAGAAGGGTGGAATGCTATCCCCGTCGCCAGAACTGGCGAGGGGATAGTATTCCAATTCGTATGACACCTTACTCGACATGTTTTGATAAAGCCAAACCAAAGATAGCATTTAACCGCGAGGATTATAATGCACTTAAGAGTATATGGTATGGCAATATCCCGGAACAGCTTAGGGAGTGGTTCCCGACAGCTGCAGACAGGCTCAGCTCATGCTAGAGCACCATCTCACATATTTCCAAGCACTCTGCCTCTAGGATTGATGAGGCCTTCCATAGGAGTGGCTGATAGGAACATATGTGTCCAGTTTAGGGTTAGGCACAGACATACTGTACCTAAGTAAGAGGTGATTACACCAACTTACCCCAGCTGAGTGATCAGCCAGTTGTGTCAAATATGGAGGCCAGGCCAGGGGTGGCACAATACATGCTGCAGCCCCTGGCAGGCCTTGGCTACACCTATGCCCTGGGTACCTATGGTACACTGTTACAGGGGCCTATAAGGTGAACCAATTCCAATTGTGTTATGCACCTAAGGTACATGGAGTCCATTTTAAGGAGAGAGCAATCAGCCTGGGGCCCTGAATAGCAGGATCCCAGGCCAACTAAGTCAAAAACCAGCTAAACACCAGGCAAAAAGTTTGGGGGTAACCATAGTCAGATATCCACCTTCCTACATAACCCCCCCCCCAAACGAAAGGAGATAAGGCTATCCTTGACCAGGTAAGCCTATATTGCCTAAGTGGCCATATAAGGAAGTACCAGCTCTGGCTTGGTAACCCCCTGTCTCATGGTCCACTAAGCAATCCCTCACCCTAAGGGTATCTGAGGGTCTCCACCATAGGGAATCTCTACCTGTGGTGTGTCTTTGCAAAGTCAAAGGCTGGTGTTGGGATGGAGTACTGAAGTGAGTCTCCTCTGTAGGGCTCAGCTTCCTCCAATCACTCTCCACCATGTGTGCCTTTCTTTCTTTGACTGAGTTGCACTGTGCTCTCAGGGTCAACCTCTGGCTACCTAAAGCTGGAGGCTGAGTCCCTCTGTTTGGCTTACTGGAGGGACAGTTCAGGTTTGGGCCCTTAGGGTCCCAGGTTTGGCTGTGCCCAACAATATCCATCTGGGGGAGGTCCCTAACTACTTTTAAGGGGGATCCCTCAGGAGTTTTTAAAGTTTGCACCTCACTAGGGCTACTAGTTTCGGTGCCCCTAATCTGTTGATGGGGGTGCTTTATTTGACAGGGGGCCCTTTGGGTCTCACTGTCCTTCTTGTCCTCTGCAGCCCTGGGCTGAGTAAGGCAAAGTAGAGAGGGGCAGGTTACCTGCTCCAGACTGGGTCCCACCTGAGAAGGGTCCACTGGCATCAGAGGCTCTGTTAGGCCAGGCCTAACAACCTCTGGGACAGTTCCTTCATCAGGGGTAAGATCAGTTCCCTGAGGAGGCTGATCCTTTCCTAAAGTCTGGTGGGAGGGAGATTTCTCTTCCTCCTCAATGCTCTCTGTTTGGGTGGAGTGATCCATCATTTCAGGCTTCACTACCCATGTATCAGTTTGAGTTTGGGCTGTGGCCATCACAGCCCCACCAACCTTTTCAGGAGGAGACTCAGTTTGGGTATGGGCTGTTACTAGTACAGCCCTGCTACTCTTTCCAGGAGGGAAGTTATCTAAAGATGGGGCTGAGGTTTGCTCAGCCCTCCCAACCTTTTCAGGAAGGACATCTTGAATTGGGGCTGTAGCCATCACAGCCCCACTAACCTTTCCATGGAGATTTACCATTCTAGAATGGGTTTGCTGTTCAACCTCAGCCCAGGCTGAGATTTCCAAATCATTTCCCAGTAGGCAATCTACAGGCAAGTTTGCTGACACTGCCACTCTCTTTGGGCCAGTGACACCTCCCCAGCTAAGATTGACTACTGCCATGGGATGATTGGATTCTATACCATCAATGTTTGTCACCTGATATTTGGCATCAGGTAAAAGTTGCCTTGAGGGGACTAGACATTCAGCCACCATGGTGACGCTAGCCCCTGTGTCTCTGAAGGCCTCAACTTTCAAGCCATTGATGAGGGGCTCCTGTCTATACTTGCTCAAAGTGTTTGGGCAAGCTGTGAAATTGGCAAACCCCATGCCAGTCTCATAGACAAGAGTATCTGAGTTAGGGGACCTGGATAGGCCAGAGTCCACCTGTCCTCCAAAAGTAAACCCACCCAAATTCTTGGGGGTGCTCCCACCACCTGGGGGACCACTGCTAACAGTGACAGGAGGTGTTGGAGCCTTACCTGGAGGTATATTCTCCTTATTGCCATTCTTGGGACAACAGCTATCTGTTTTGTAATGCCCCACCTGTTTACAGGTATGACAATAAGGCTTTTTCTGGGATGTAGAAGTGTCTTGGGACCCACCCCCATTCTTGGAGTTTTGGGGCCCTGGGGAAGTCTTTTCCTTACTTTTATCCCCACCCTTCTCTTGAGGCTTGGTAGTCTCTTTCTTTTGGTCACCACCCTGGTTCTTAGGCCTGATCCTGGTTCTGACCCATTTGTCTGCCCTCCTACCCAATTCTTGTGGGGAGGTCAGATCAGAGTCAACCAGGTGCTGATGTAGAAGCTGATTTTGACAATTACTTAAGATTTGCTCTCTCATAATTAAATTATACAATCCTGTATAGTCAGTAACCTTACTTCCCAGCAACCAGCCCTCCAGAGCCTTAGTGGCACATTCAACAAATTCAGACCAGTCCTGAGTCTGTGTCTTCTGGGTATCTCTGAACATTAACCTGTACTGTTCAGTGGTTAAGCCTAACCCATCAATCAGAGCACTCTTCAGGACCAGGTAGTTTCTAGAATCCTCATCACTAACTGTGAGGAGTCTGTCTCTGCCTCTACCTTCAAAGGAGAGCCACAAGATTGCTGCCCACTGCTCCTGAGGGATCTGCTGTACCATGCAGGCTCTCTCAAGTGCAGTCATCCATTTGTGGATATCATCCCCAGCTTTGTAGGGGGGCACAATCTTACTCAGGTTTCTTGTATCAAAGGACCTGTCTTTATCCTTCTGGATATTGCTGCCACCAGTGGATCCTAATCCACTCTCTCTAGGCTGTCTTGCTCTAGCAAGTTTCTCTTGGGCCAGGGCAATCTCTAACTCTTGTCTCTGGACTCTCAATTCAGCCTCTCTAATTTGAGATTCTCTCAATTTGGTCTCATGTTCCCTTCTCTGAGGGCTAGTCATCCTCTTTCTGGAGTGACCATGAGAACCTCTAGAAGCATGGGAGTTGTCAGAGTCACCTGAGTGAGTCCTTCTCCTCCTAGGCTTCTGGTTAAGTCCACCTGGGGGTCTGAATGGGTTGTTACCTGATTCATTCCCAAGTAAGCTTAAGTTAGCCTGGTTCAGTCTACTGACCAGCACCTGACTATTTCTGTCATCATCTGACTCACTGCTTTCCACCTCCTCCTCTTCCTCCTCTTCCTCTACATCTACCTGAGGAGCTCCAGTGGTGGAGGCTTCCTCATCTACCAGGATGATAGGGGCAGGGGTGTCTACAGTGTCATCCTCTGAAGGATGGCCTCCTTCAGCATTCCCTGTGGGGTTTGCTTTAGAGGGCTTTAGAGTCTCAGACTGGTCTAAGAGCTCTCTTAGGTGGTCTGTAGTAGGGGAAGGCCCTGTCTTCAGACCCCTTAAGACACAAAGCTGTCTTAATTCCTTAAAGGAAAAAATAGCAAATTTGGATGGTGCCCTCGGAGGGTCACTCTCAACAGGAGTAAGTCCACTGGACCCCTCTGCTCCAGACATTGCTCTAGTGTGGGTGGATGTGTTGTAATCTACCTACACTGGTGTTTACCTACTAAACCTATCTAGTAGTTGTAGCTAGGGTGTGCTACTCCCTTTGCTCTACAACAACTAAGTTCAGTAGAACTTAAGTATACTAGTCTTGTTTTATATGTACCTAGCAGGTACCTGTATGATCTTTCAAATGATAATCTCAAAGATTGTAATGGTAAAACAACAGCAAGCTCAGATCCCAATCCGCTGCTCACCAATGTGAGAAGTTGGCCTGGTATATAATGCTCACTAGTTCTAGTGATCACTTTGTACCATGCCAAGCAACCCTTATGATGATGGTTGTAATTCAACCTTGTAGACCAGTTATCCTAGTGGTAACGTGGACAAAGCAGTCTTAGGCTAAACTCTGAAAGGCATGTGAAGCCAGCTGTTATACCATACACAACCCCCTTGAATACCAAATGAAAGGGACACCACACAGATATATATTGAAAATATATATTGATTTATTAACTATTAAAATCCCCTGGACTCTTTATGAGCACAGAAGCACAAGCGTTAAATCACAAGACAGTTTAAAATACACAAAAGTTGCACAATATGGATGAGCCCTAGGGGCCACCTAAACCATATACTAAGAAAGTGGTATAAGAGATACCAATAGGAAAGTGAAGAGGCCTAGGGCCTTGGGAATCGCTGGAGCTATTCGAGACTGGAAATAACTAAGTCGGGAAAGGCCCACGGGACTCGGGTGCAGTGTTCAAAGTGCACGCACTTTCCAATGTAACGGCTATGGTGCGTAAAAAGTACACAAAGTTAGTTTAAGGGCACTTCCGCTGAACCTAGAGGAACAAAACTTAAGACACAGACCCTAGAGGTGTGTACCAGTGTAGGGACACCGGCTTTGCAATGTTACCTCACCCACAGGAAGTGGGTGCACAGGGTCGAAGTGGCGTCGGGTTCTGACACGCAGGTTCTTGGCGCTTGAAGCTGAAGATGCTGCAGGCGATGTGAAGGAGAAGTGTCCGGTGGATCCAAGGGTGGATCTGAAGTGGTGAAGACCTGAAAGCAGAGGGGACAATGTTCAAAGTCACTGACCAGTGACCACCGTGGAACCAGATTGGAACCAGGCAAAGTCGGGTGCAAACAGGTGATCAGGGGTTGCTTCTCTCTGCAGCCACGTGGACACGAAGAGGTCAAAGACGTCCAGGAGTCGATCACGAGCTGTCCCTCGAAGGCTCTAGCTGATGGCGGTGTCGGCAACTCAATTGAAGCAAACAAGCCTTGGCTAACGCAAGCCACGGGGAAAGTGAAAAAGGCTTATTACTCGGACCAGCAAGGTCAGAGCGGGTACTCCTTTCTACAGGAGCGAGGGCAGGTCTGGAGCAACCAGACCCACAGTGTAAATTGTAGGTTTCGTCGCCAAGATGGCCGCTGACCACGTGACAAGCGGCCGGGATGGCGAGTCGAGTGGCAAAAAGCAAAAGGGCCCCACGCAGATCGTGGAGATGCTGGAGGGCTGATCTTTGGTGCAAATGCTGCTCGGTTGTGGGGCTTCTCAAACCCCAAAGCACAGAGTCGAGGGTGCCTCGGGTGCTGCGCAGTCAGCGTCTCGGGGGTCTTTCAAGATGGCCGCTCCCACGTCTCTCGGTGCCTCCACGGGTCCCTTCTTTGCAGGGACTGTGGATCGGGCTAGGAGAAGTCTGGGAAGCTGTGTCTTGTCAGGCTCTGCACTCAGGCTCCGGCGGGAGGCGGCGGCAAAGCAGACGTCGAGGTGCTGGGTGATACCTGTGTTCACAGGGTGGCCCCTCCTAGGCCACAAGGGAGATTCTCTTCAGTCTTCTGTGCAGCAGAATGTCGAAGTCCAGTCTTCTTCTTGTTTAAAGTTGATTTCAGGATGATCTGCTGTGCAATGGCACTGCTCCCTCTCTTATTCCAATCTGAGGGGTGGATCTCCTGCTAGGTCCCTCCCCTATGGGTGGGACCAGGAAGGGGGGTGGTTACACCCCCTCTCCTTTGTCCAGCTCCTCGCCAGGACTGGGGCTGGAAAGCCCCAGAACCGGTTTGGGCTGGCTTATGCACAGGGACACCTTGTGTGCCCCAGGCATGTCTCAATCTATTCAGCCCTGTCCTACCCAATACACAAAACCCTGTCTGGGGTGGTGCTCGCACCTCCCCAGGCAGGAAACCCTTTGTCCAGGCCCTCCTCACTGGAAGGACTCCCAGCAGCAGGAGGTCAGACATGTGTCTGTGGTGGCAGCATCCATTTTGTGATGCTGAGGCTCTGTTTAACTTTAACCGGGGTTAAGGCTACACACATGTCGTGTCCCTCTAGAAGGGTGGAATGCTATCCCCGTCGCCAGAACTGGCGAGGGGATAGTATTCCAATTCGTATGACACCTTACTCGACATGTTTTGATAAAGCCAAACCAAAGATAGCATTTAACCGCGAGGATTATAATGCACTTAAGAGTATATGGTATGGCAATATCCCGGAACAGCTTAGGGAGTGGTTCCCGACAGCTGCAGACAGGCTCAGCTCATGCTAGAGCACCATCTCACATATTTCCAAGCACTCTGCCTCTAGGATTGATGAGGCCTTCCATAGGAGTGGCTGATAGGAACATATGTGTCCAGTTTAGGGTTAGGCACAGACATACTGTACCTAAGTAAGAGGTGATTACACCAACTTACCCCAGCTGAGTGATCAGCCAGTTGTGTCAAATATGGAGGCCAGGCCAGGGGTGGCACAATACATGCTGCAGCCCCTGGCAGGCCTTGGCTACACCTATGCCCTGGGTACCTATGGTACACTGTTACAGGGGCCTATAAGGTGAACCAATTCCAATTGTGTTATGCACCTAAGGTACATGGAGTCCATTTTAAGGAGAGAGCAATCAGCCTGGGGCCCTGAATAGCAGGATCCCAGGCCAACTAAGTCAAAAACCAGCTAAACACCAGGCAAAAAGTTTGGGGGTAACCATAGTCAGATATCCACCTTCCTACAGTCGGTGATCACAGTATTCTCAGGTTCTCTATAGGTTAACTGATAGGGATTTGCAGGAATGAAGATGTCCAAATCTGTGGTTCATAGTTTTTCTCATTACCACTAACTGTAGCATAAACCTTCCTCCATAAACTTATCAGATCCCTTAATGGTCATTGGTGTACTCTAACCTAACAGAATTGCAGTGAGCAGGGTACGCTGTCACTTGGATAGCAATTAGATATTTTTATCTACATTCTGATATAGATGCTAAAGTTGTATAAAGAGTGGTAGCAACGGAGGCTTAGGATGGAAAGGTATGCTAGGTTAAATAGAGATTTGAATTCTTTTTGAGCTATGTATTTTCACCATGTTACAGACGTCATAGTACTGATTGATAACCATTTACCAAAAACTGATTGTTGTTGTGGTGCATTAGTTTGGTAATATTCAAGTTCTGTTAATAGACTAACAGTGGACTTTTCCATTTGCAGACTATATTGAATGACCAGCAGAGGGAGTGTTGCAGAAGAAAATTTCTCAGAGTTGCTGAGAGAAAAAAAAATAACTTCAGCAGCCCTCTGCTTCGTTTAACAATTTACATGGTGAGTCCAACTCTAAATTTATCATTTTGCTGGTCCTTAAAAAAAGTGCATAGCATGTGACGGCTCTCTGCTCCTTTTAGTGGCGTCTTCCGCATGAAAATTATTTATCAAGACTGAAACCATATAGATGGCGCTAAGGGCATCATGATAGCTATTCAAAGACATTTACTGTCTACAAGGCTGAAAATCATACTTTCATTACTTGTGCTAGTAATAGGTCATCAGATTAAATGAATGTCTTTGAGGCTGGAATGAGGTGCCCTATATTAGAGCAATTGACTTTCTCTCACATGGGGAGAAGCTATTTTAACCTTCCTCCTTTCACACTGAAAGTGGGACTCTTATACTCAAGAAGGGTTGCTCTTTAGGATACTCTGTGTTCTTGAACCTCCAGCCCCCTTTCAAATGGGGAGCCCAATGTCTTCAATGTTGAAGAGTGCTTTCCCATTACACCTCCTACTTGGCCTGCAGTCATAATTTCAGAGCGTTACCTAGTGCGGAATTCCTAATGCCTCCTTGTTCTGTGTAATTGTCACCCATGACGATTGGTCAAATGGTGCCCTGACATCATAAAGCTACAGCAGGATGTCATCTGACACGAGGGCCAGCAATAGGATACATTTATCAGGTTATTGAAATGGGTAGCAGGGTAGCCTGGACGGCCAGCAGAAAGGCAAAAATGGCGAGACGAGCAAAAGAAGGGCATTATTTGAGACTTAATTATTTGTTTGAAGGTGTCGGTGATCACAGTATTCTCAGGTTTTCTATAGGTTAACTGATAGGGATTTGCAGGAATGAAGATGTACAAATCTGTGGTTCATAGTTTTTCTCATTACCACTAACTGTAGCATAAACCTTCCTCCATAAACTTATCAGATCCCTTAATGGTCATTGGTGTACTCTAACCTAACAGAATTGCAGTGAGCAGGGTACGCTGTCACTTGGATAGCAATTAGATATTTTTATCTACATTCTGATATAGATGCTAAAGTTGTATAAAGAGTGGTAGCAACGGAGGCTTAGGATGGAAAGGTATGCTAGGTTAAATAGAGATTTGAATTCTTTTTGAGCTATGTATTTTCACCATGTTACAGACGTCATAGTACTGATTGATAACCATTTACCAAAAACTGATTGTTGTTGTGGTGCATTAGTTTGGTAATATTCAAGTTCTGTTAATAGACTAACAGTGGACTTTTCCATTTGCAGACTATATTGAATGACCAGCAGAGGGAGTGTTGCAGAAGAAAATTTCTCAGAGTTGCTGAGAGAAAAAAAAATAACTTCAGCAGCCCTCTGCTTCGTTTAACAATTTACATGGTGAGTCCAACTCTAAATTTATCATTTTGCTGGTCCTTAAAAAAAGTGCATAGCATGTGACGGCTCTCTGCTCCTTTTAGTGGCGTCTTCCGCATGAAAATTATTTATCAAGACTGAAACCATATAGATGGCGCTAAGGGCATCATGATAGCTATTCAAAGACATTTACTGTCTACAAGGCTGAAAATCATACGTTCATTACTTGTGCTAGTAATAGGTCATCAGATTAAATGAATGTCTTTGAGGCTGGAATGAGGTGCCCTATATTAGAGCAATTGACTTTCTCTCACATGGGGAGAAGCTATTTTAACCTTCCTCCTTTCACACTGAAAGTGGGACTCTTATACTCAAGAAGGGTTGCTCTTTAGGATACTCTGTGTTCTTGAACCTCCAGCCCCCTTTCAAATCGGGAGCCCAATGTCTTCAATGTTGAAGAGTGCTTTCCCATTACACCTCCTACTTGGCCTGCAGTCATAATTTCAGAGCGTTACCTAGTGCGGAATTCCTAATGCCTCCTTGTTCTGTGTAATTGTCACCCATGACGATTGGTCAAATGGTGCCCTGACATCATAAAGCTACAGCAGGATGTCATCTGACACGAGGGCCAGCAATAGGAGCCATTTATCAGGTTATTGAAATGGGTAGCAGGGTAGCCTGGACGGCCAGCAGAAAGGCAAAGATGGCGAGACGAGCAAAAGAAGGGCATTATTTGAGACTTAATTATTTGTTTGAAGGTGTCGGTGATCACAGTATTCTCAGGTTCTCTATAGGTTAACTGATAGGGATTTGCAGGAATGAAGATGTCCAAATCTGTGGTTCATAGTTTTTCTCATTACCACTAACTGTAGCATAAACCTTCCTCCATAAACTTATCAGATCCCTTAATGGTCATTGGTGTACTCTAACCTAACAGAATTGCAGTGAGCAGGGTACGCTGTCACTTGGATAGCAATTAGATATTTTTATCTACATTCTGATATAGATGCTAAAGTTGTATAAAGAGTGGTAGCAACGGAGGCTTAGGATGGAAAGGTATGCTAGGTTGAAAATAAAATAGAGATTTGAATTCTTTTTGAGCTATGTATTTTCACCATGTTACAGACGTCATAGTACTGATTGATAACCATTTACCAAAAACTGATTGTTGTTGTGGTGCATTAGTTTGGTAATATTCAAGTTCTGTTAATAGACTAACAGTGGACTTTTCCATTTGCAGACTATATTGAATGACCAGCAGAGGGAGTGTTGCAGAAGAAAATTTCTCAGAGTTGCTGAGAGAAAAAAAAATAACTTCAGCAGCCCTCTGCCTCGTTTAACAATTTACATGGTGAGTCCAACTCTAAATTTATCATTTTGCTGGTCCTTAAAAAAAGTGCATAGCATGTGACGGCTCTCTGCTCCTTTTAGTGGCGTCTTCCGCATGAAAACTATTTATCAAGACTGAAACCATATAGATGGCGCTAAGGGCATCATGATAGCTATTCAAAGACATTTACTGTCTACAAGGCTGAAAATCATACTTTCATTACTTGTGCTAGTAATAGGTCATCAGATTAAATGAATGTCTTTGAGGCTGGAATGAGGTGCCCTATATTAGAGCAATTGACTTTCTCTCACATGGGGAGAAGCTATTTTAACCTTCCTCCTTTCACACTGAAAGTGGGACTCTTATACTCAAGAAGGGTTGCTCTTTAGGATACTCTGTGTTCTTGAACCTCCAGCCCCCTTTCAAATGGGGAGCCCAATGTCTTCAATGTTGAAGAGTGCTTTCCCATTACACCTCCTACTTGGCCTGCAGTCATAATTTCAGAGCGTTACCTAGTGCGGAATTCCTAATGCCTCCTTGTTCTGTGTAATTGTCACCCATGACGATTGGTCAAATGGTGCCCTGACATCATAAAGCTACAGCAGGATGTCATCTGACACGAGGGCCAGCAATAGGATACATTTATCAGGTTATTGAAATGGGTAGCAGGGTAGCCTGGACGGCCAGCAGAAAGGCAAAAATGGCGAGACGAGCAAAAGAAGGGCATTATTTGAGACTTAATTATTTGTTTGAAGGTGTCGGTGATCACAGTATTCTCAGGTTTTCTATAGGTTAACTGATAGGGATTTGCAGGAATGAAGATGTACAAATCTGTGGTTCATAGTTTTTCTCATTACCACTAACTGTAGCATAAACCTTCCTCCATAAACTTATCAGATCCCTTAATGGTCATTGGTGTACTCTAACCTAACAGAATTGCAGTGAGCAGGGTACGCTGTCACTTGGATAGCAATTAGATATTTTTATCTACATTCTGATATAGATGCTAAAGTTGTATAAAGAGTGGTAGCAACGGAGGCTTAGGATGGAAAGGTATGCTAGGTTGAAAATAAAATAGAGATTTGAATTCTTTTTGAGCTATGTATTTTCACCATGTTACAGACGTCATAGTACTGATTGATAACCATTTACCAAAAACTGATTGTTGTTGTGGTGCATTAGTTTGGTAATATTCAAGTTCTGTTAATAGACTAACAGTGGACTTTTCCATTTGCAGACTATATTGAATGACCAGCAGAGGGAGTGTTGCAGAAGAAAATTTCTCAGAGTTGCTGAGAGAAAAAAAAATAACTTCAGCAGCCCTCTGCTTCGTTTAACAATTTACATGGTGAGTCCAACTCTAAATTTATCATTTTGCTGGTCCTTAAAAAAAGTGCATAGCATGTGACGGCTCTCTGCTCCTTTTAGTGGCGTCTTCCGCATGAAAACTATTTATCAAGACTGAAACCATATAGATGGCGCTAAGGGCATCATGATAGCTATTCAAAGACATTTACTGTCTACAAGGCTGAAAATCATACTTTCATTACTTGTGCTAGTAATAGGTCATCAGATTAAATGAATGTCTTTGAGGCTGGAATGAGGTGCCCTATATTAGAGCAATTGACTTTCTCTCACATGGGGAGAAGCTATTTTAACCTTCCACCCTTCACACTGAAAGTGGGACTCTTATACTCAAGAAGGGTTGCTCTTTAGGATACTCTGTGTTCTTGTACCTCCAGCCCCCTTTCAAATGGGGAGCCCAATGTCTTCAATGTTGAAGAGTGCTTTCCCATTACACCTCCTACTTGGCCTGCAGTCATAATTTCAGAGCGTTACCTAGTGCGGAATTCCTAATGCCTCCTTGTTCTGTGTAATTGTCACCCATGACGATTGGTCAAATGGTGCCCTGACATCATAAAGCTACAGCAGGATGTCATCTGACACGAGGGCCAGCAATAGGATACATTTATCAGGTTATTGAAATGGGTAGCAGGGTAGCCTGGACGGCCAGCAGAAAGGCAAAGATGGCGAGACGAGCAAAAGAAGGGCATTATTTGAGACTTAATTATTTGTTTGAAGGTGTCGGTGTGAGAAGTTGGCCTGGTATATAATGCTCACTAGTTCTAGTGATCACTTTGTACCATGCCAAGCAACCCTTATGATGATGGTTGTAATTCAACCTTGTAGACCAGTTATCCTAGTGGTAACGTGGACAAAGCAGTCTTAGGCTAAACTCTGAAAGGCATGTGAAGCCAGCTGTTATACCATACACAACCCCCTTGAATACCAAATGAAAGGGACACCACACAGATATATATTGAAAATATATATTGATTTATTAACTATTAAAATCCCCTGGACTCTTTATGAGCACAGAAGCACAAGCGTTAAATCACAAGACAGTTTAAAATACACAAAAGTTGCACAATATGGATGAGCCCTAGGGGCCACCTAAACCATATACTAAGAAAGTGGTATAAGAGATACCAATAGGAAAGTGAAGAGGCCTAGGGCCTTGGGAATCGCTGGAGCTATTCGAGACTGGAAATAACTAAGTCGGGAAAGGCCCACGGGACTCGGGTGCAGTGTTCAAAGTGCACGCACTTTCCAATGTAACGGCTATGGTGCGTAAAAAGTACACAAAGTTAGTTTAAGGGCACTTCCGCTGAACCTAGAGGAACAAAACTTAAGACACAGACCCTAGAGGTGTGTACCAGTGTAGGGACACCGGCTTTGCAATGTTACCTCACCCACAGGAAGTGGGTGCACAGGGTCGAAGTGGCGTCGGGTTCTGACACGCAGGTTCTTGGCGCTTGAAGCTGAAGATGCTGCAGGCGATGTGAAGGAGAAGTGTCCGGTGGATCCAAGGGTGGATCTGAAGTGGTGAAGACCTGAAAGCAGAGGGGACAATGTTCAAAGTCACTGACCAGTGACCACCGTGGAACCAGATTGGAACCAGGCAAAGTCGGGTGCAAACAGGTGATCAGGGGTTGCTTCTCTCTGCAGCCACGTGGACACGAAGAGGTCAAAGACGTCCAGGACTCGATCACGAGCTGTCCCTCGAAGGCTCTAGCTGATGGCGGTGTCGGCAACTCAATTGAAGCAAACAAGCCTTGGCTAACGCAAGCCACGGGGAAAGTGAAAAAGGCTTATTACTCGGACCAGCAAGGTCAGAGCGGGTACTCCTTTCTACAGGAGCGAGGGCAGGTCTGGAGCAACCAGACCCACAGTGTAAATTGTAGGTTTCGTCGCCAAGATGGCCGCTGACCACGTGACAAGCGGCCGGGATGGCGAGTCGAGTGGCAAAAAGCAAAAGGGCCCCACGCAGATCGTGGAGATGCTGGAGGGCTGATCTTTGGTGCAAATGCTGCTCGGTTGTGGGGCTTCTCAAACCCCAAAGCACAGAGTCGAGGGTGCCTCGGGTGCTGGGCAGTCAGCGTCTCGGGGGTCTTTCAAGATGGCCGCTCCCACGTCTCTCGTTGCCTCCACGGGTCCCTTCTTTGCAGGGACTGTGGATCGGGCTAGGAGAAGTCTGGGAAGCTGTGTCTTGTCAGGCTCTGCACTCAGGCTCCGGCGGGAGGCGGCGGCAAAGCAGACGTCGAGGTGCTGGGTGATACCTGTGTTCACAGGGTGGCCCCTCCTAGGCCACAAGGGAGATTCTCTTCAGTCTTCTGTGCAGCAGAATGTCGAAGTCCAGTCTTCTTCTTGTTTAAAGTTGATTTCAGGATGATCTGCTGTGCAATGGCACTGCTCCCTCTCTTATTCCAATCTGAGGGGTGGATCTCCTGCTAGGTCCCTCCCCTATGGGTGGGACCAGGAAGGGGGGTGGTTACACCCCCTCTCCTTTGTCCAGCTCCTCGCCAGGACTGGGGCTGGAAAGCCCCAGAACCGGTTTGGGCTGGCTTATGCACAGGGACACCTTGTGTGCCCCAGGCATGTCTCAATCTATTCAGCCCTGTCCTACCCAATACACAAAACCCTGTCTGGGGTGGTGCTCGCACCTCCCCAGGCAGGAAACCCTTTGTCCAGGCCCTCCTCACTGGAAGGACTCCCAGCAGCAGGAGGTCAGACATGTGTCTGTGGTGGCAGCATCCATTTTGTGATGCTGAGGCTCTGTTTAACTTTAACCGGGGTTAAGGCTACACACATGTCGTGTCCCTCTAGAAGGGTGGAATGCTATCCCCGTCGCCAGAACTGGCGAGGGGATAGTATTCCAATTCGTATGACACCTTACTCGACATGTTTTGATAAAGCCAAACCAAAGATAGCATTTAACCGCGAGGATTATAATGCACTTAAGAGTATATGGTATGGCAATATCCCGGAACAGCTTAGGGAGTGGTTCCCGACAGCTGCAGACAGGCTCAGCTCATGCTAGAGCACCATCTCACATATTTCCAAGCACTCTGCCTCTAGGATTGATGAGGCCTTCCATAGGAGTGGCTGATAGGAACATATGTGTCCAGTTTAGGGTTAGGCACAGACATACTGTACCTAAGTAAGAGGTGATTACACCAACTTACCCCAGCTGAGTGATCAGCCAGTTGTGTCAAATATGGAGGCCAGGCCAGGGGTGGCACAATACATGCTGCAGCCCCTGGCAGGCCTTGGCTACACCTATGCCCTGGGTACCTATGGTACACTGTTACAGGGGCCTATAAGGTGAACCAATTCCAATTGTGTTATGCACCTAAGGTACATGGAGTCCATTTTAAGGAGAGAGCAATCAGCCTGGGGCCCTGAATAGCAGGATCCCAGGCCAACTAAGTCAAAAACCAGCTAAACACCAGGCAAAAAGTTTGGGGGTAACCATAGTCAGATATCCACCTTCCTACATAACCCCCCCCCCAAACGAAAGGAGATAAGGCTATCCTTGACCAGGTAAGCCTATATTGCCTAAGTGGCCATATAAGGAAGTACCAGCTCTGGCTTGGTAACCCCCTGTCTCATGGTCCACTAAGCAATCCCTCACCCTAAGGGTATCTGAGGGTCTCCACCATAGGGAATCTCTACCTGTGGTGTGTCTTTGCAAAGTCAAAGGCTGGTGTTGGGATGGAGTACTGAAGTGAGTCTCCTCTGTAGGGCTCAGCTTCCTCCAATCACTCTCCACCATGTGTGCCTTTCTTTCTTTGACTGAGTTGCACTGTGCTCTCAGGGTCAACCTCTGGCTACCTAAAGCTGGAGGCTGAGTCCCTCTGTTTGGCTTACTGGAGGGACAGTTCAGGTTTGGGCCCTTAGGGTCCCAGGTTTGGCTGTGCCCAACAATATCCATCTGGGGGAGGTCCCTAACTACTTTTAAGGGGGATCCCTCAGGAGTTTTTAAAGTTTGCACCTCACTAGGGCTACTAGTTTCGGTGCCCCTAATCTGTTGATGGGGGTGCTTTATTTGACAGGGGGCCCTTTGGGTCTCACTGTCCTTCTTGTCCTCTGCAGCCCTGGGCTGAGTAAGGCAAAGTAGAGAGGGGCAGGTTACCTGCTCCAGACTGGGTCCCACCTGAGAAGG
This sequence comes from Lissotriton vulgaris, assembly GCF_964263255.1. Taxonomy (NCBI): domain Eukaryota; kingdom Metazoa; phylum Chordata; class Amphibia; order Caudata; family Salamandridae; genus Lissotriton; species Lissotriton vulgaris. The sequence continues at coordinate 660,471,111 of NC_141698.1, read as the reverse complement.
GTCCACTGGCATCAGAGGCTCTGTTAGGCCAGGCCTAACAACCTCTGGGACAGTTCCTTCATCAGGGGTAAGATCAGTTCCCTGAGGAGGCTGATCCTTTCCTAAAGTCTGGTGGGAGGGAGATTTCTCTTCCTCCTCAATGCTCTCTGTTTGGGTGGAGTGATCCATCATTTCAGGCTTCACTACCCATGTATCAGTTTGAGTTTGGGCTGTGGCCATCACAGCCCCACCAACCTTTTCAGGAGGAGACTCAGTTTGGGTATGGGCTGTTACTAGTACAGCCCTGCTACTCTTTCCAGGAGGGAAGTTATCTAAAGATGGGGCTGAGGTTTGCTCAGCCCTCCCAACCTTTTCAGGAAGGACATCTTGAATTGGGGCTGTAGCCATCACAGCCCCACTAACCTTTCCATGGAGATTTACCATTCTAGAATGGGTTTGCTGTTCAACCTCAGCCCAGGCTGAGATTTCCAAATCATTTCCCAGTAGGCAATCTACAGGCAAGTTTGCTGACACTGCCACTCTCTTTGGGCCAGTGACACCTCCCCAGCTAAGATTGACTACTGCCATGGGATGATTGGATTCTATACCATCAATGTTTGTCACCTGATATTTGGCATCAGGTAAAAGTTGCCTTGAGGGGACTAGACATTCAGCCACCATGGTGACGCTAGCCCCTGTGTCTCTGAAGGCCTCAACTTTCAAGCCATTGATGAGGGGCTCCTGTCTATACTTGCTCAAAGTGTTTGGGCAAGCTGTGAAATTGGCAAACCCCATGCCAGTCTCATAGACAAGAGTATCTGAGTTAGGGGACCTGGATAGGCCAGAGTCCACCTGTCCTCCAAAAGTAAACCCACCCAAATTCTTGGGGGTGCTCCCACCACCTGGGGGACCACTGCTAACAGTGACAGGAGGTGTTGGAGCCTTACCTGGAGGTATATTCTCCTTATTGCCATTCTTGGGACAACAGCTATCTGTTTTGTAATGCCCCACCTGTTTACAGGTATGACAATAAGGCTTTTTCTGGGATGTAGAAGTGTCTTGGGACCCACCCCCATTCTTGGAGTTTTGGGGCCCTGGGGAAGTCTTTTCCTTACTTTTATCCCCACCCTTCTCTTGAGGCTTGGTAGTCTCTTTCTTTTGGTCACCACCCTGGTTCTTAGGCCTGATCCTGGTTCTGACCCATTTGTCTGCCCTCCTACCCAATTCTTGTGGGGAGGTCAGATCAGAGTCAACCAGGTGCTGATGTAGAAGCTGATTTTGACAATTACTTAAGATTTGCTCTCTCATAATTAAATTATACAATCCTGTATAGTCAGTAACCTTACTTCCCAGCAACCAGCCCTCCAGAGCCTTAGTGGCACATTCAACAAATTCAGACCAGTCCTGAGTCTGTGTCTTCTGGGTATCTCTGAACATTAACCTGTACTGTTCAGTGGTTAAGCCTAACCCATCAATCAGAGCACTCTTCAGGACCAGGTAGTTTCTAGAATCCTCATCACTAACTGTGAGGAGTCTGTCTCTGCCTCTACCTTCAAAGGAGAGCCACAAGATTGCTGCCCACTGCTCCTGAGGGATCTGCTGTACCATGCAGGCTCTCTCAAGTGCAGTCATCCATTTGTGGATATCATCCCCAGCTTTGTAGGGGGGCACAATCTTACTCAGGTTTCTTGTATCAAAGGACCTGTCTTTATCCTTCTGGATATTGCTGCCACCAGTGGATCCTAATCCACTCTCTCTAGGCTGTCTTGCTCTAGCAAGTTTCTCTTGGGCCAGGGCAATCTCTAACTCTTGTCTCTGGACTCTCAATTCAGCCTCTCTAATTTGAGATTCTCTCAATTTGGTCTCATGTTCCCTTCTCTGAGGGCTAGTCATCCTCTTTCTGGAGTGACCATGAGAACCTCTAGAAGCATGGGAGTTGTCAGAGTCACCTGAGTGAGTCCTTCTCCTCCTAGGCTTCTGGTTAAGTCCACCTGGGGGTCTGAATGGGTTGTTACCTGATTCATTCCCAAGTAAGCTTAAGTTAGCCTGGTTCAGTCTACTGACCAGCACCTGACTATTTCTGTCATCATCTGACTCACTGCTTTCCACCTCCTCCTCTTCCTCCTCTTCCTCTACATCTACCTGAGGAGCTCCAGTGGTGGAGGCTTCCTCATCTACCAGGATGATAGGGGCAGGGGTGTCTACAGTGTCATCCTCTGAAGGATGGCCTCCTTCAGCATTCCCTGTGGGGTTTGCTTTAGAGGGCTTTAGAGTCTCAGACTGGTCTAAGAGCTCTCTTAGGTGGTCTGTAGTAGGGGAAGGCCCTGTCTTCAGACCCCTTAAGACACAAAGCTGTCTTAATTCCTTAAAGGAAAAAATAGCAAATTTGGATGGTGCCCTCGGAGGGTCACTCTCAACAGGAGTAAGTCCACTGGACCCCTCTGCTCCAGACATTGCTCTAGTGTGGGTGGATGTGTTGTAATCTACCTACACTGGTGTTTACCTACTAAACCTATCTAGTAGTTGTAGCTAGGGTGTGCTACTCCCTTTGCTCTACAACAACTAAGTTCAGTAGAACTTAAGTATACTAGTCTTGTTTTATATGTACCTAGCAGGTACCTGTATGATCTTTCAAATGATAATCTCAAAGATTGTAATGGTAAAACAACAGCAAGCTCAGATCCCAATCCGCTGCTCACCAATGTGAGAAGTTGGCCTGGTATATAATGCTCACTAGTTCTAGTGATCACTTTGTACCATGCCAAGCAACCCTTATGATGATGGTTGTAATTCAACCTTGTAGACCAGTTATCCTAGTGGTAACGTGGACAAAGCAGTCTTAGGCTAAACTCTGAAAGGCATGTGAAGCCAGCTGTTATACCATACACAACCCCCTTGAATACCAAATGAAAGGGACACCACACAGATATATATTGAAAATATATATTGATTTATTAACTATTAAAATCCCCTGGACTCTTTATGAGCACAGAAGCACAAGCGTTAAATCACAAGACAGTTTAAAATACACAAAAGTTGCACAATATGGATGAGCCCTAGGGGCCACCTAAACCATATACTAAGAAAGTGGTATAAGAGATACCAATAGGAAAGTGAAGAGGCCTAGGGCCTTGGGAATCGCTGGAGCTATTCGAGACTGGAAATAACTAAGTCGGGAAAGGCCCACGGGACTCGGGTGCAGTGTTCAAAGTGCACGCACTTTCCAATGTAACGGCTATGGTGCGTAAAAAGTACACAAAGTTAGTTTAAGGGCACTTCCGCTGAACCTAGAGGAACAAAACTTAAGACACAGACCCTAGAGGTGTGTACCAGTGTAGGGACACCGGCTTTGCAATGTTACCTCACCCACAGGAAGTGGGTGCACAGGGTCGAAGTGGCGTCGGGTTCTGACACGCAGGTTCTTGGCGCTTGAAGCTGAAGATGCTGCAGGCGATGTGAAGGAGAAGTGTCCGGTGGATCCAAGGGTGGATCTGAAGTGGTGAAGACCTGAAAGCAGAGGGGACAATGTTCAAAGTCACTGACCAGTGACCACCGTGGAACCAGATTGGAACCAGGCAAAGTCGGGTGCAAACAGGTGATCAGGGGTTGCTTCTCTCTGCAGCCACGTGGACACGAAGAGGTCAAAGACGTCCAGGAGTCGATCACGAGCTGTCCCTCGAAGGCTCTAGCTGATGGCGGTGTCGGCAACTCAATTGAAGCAAACAAGCCTTGGCTAACGCAAGCCACGGGGAAAGTGAAAAAGGCTTATTACTCGGACCAGCAAGGTCAGAGCGGGTACTCCTTTCTACAGGAGCGAGGGCAGGTCTGGAGCAACCAGACCCACAGTGTAAATTGTAGGTTTCGTCGCCAAGATGGCCGCTGACCACGTGACAAGCGGCCGGGATGGCGAGTCGAGTGGCAAAAAGCAAAAGGGCCCCACGCAGATCGTGGAGATGCTGGAGGGCTGATCTTTGGTGCAAATGCTGCTCGGTTGTGGGGCTTCTCAAACCCCAAAGCACAGAGTCGAGGGTGCCTCGGGTGCTGCGCAGTCAGCGTCTCGGGGGTCTTTCAAGATGGCCGCTCCCACGTCTCTCGGTGCCTCCACGGGTCCCTTCTTTGCAGGGACTGTGGATCGGGCTAGGAGAAGTCTGGGAAGCTGTGTCTTGTCAGGCTCTGCACTCAGGCTCCGGCGGGAGGCGGCGGCAAAGCAGACGTCGAGGTGCTGGGTGATACCTGTGTTCACAGGGTGGCCCCTCCTAGGCCACAAGGGAGATTCTCTTCAGTCTTCTGTGCAGCAGAATGTCGAAGTCCAGTCTTCTTCTTGTTTAAAGTTGATTTCAGGATGATCTGCTGTGCAATGGCACTGCTCCCTCTCTTATTCCAATCTGAGGGGTGGATCTCCTGCTAGGTCCCTCCCCTATGGGTGGGACCAGGAAGGGGGGTGGTTACACCCCCTCTCCTTTGTCCAGCTCCTCGCCAGGACTGGGGCTGGAAAGCCCCAGAACCGGTTTGGGCTGGCTTATGCACAGGGACACCTTGTGTGCCCCAGGCATGTCTCAATCTATTCAGCCCTGTCCTACCCAATACACAAAACCCTGTCTGGGGTGGTGCTCGCACCTCCCCAGGCAGGAAACCCTTTGTCCAGGCCCTCCTCACTGGAAGGACTCCCAGCAGCAGGAGGTCAGACATGTGTCTGTGGTGGCAGCATCCATTTTGTGATGCTGAGGCTCTGTTTAACTTTAACCGGGGTTAAGGCTACACACATGTCGTGTCCCTCTAGAAGGGTGGAATGCTATCCCCGTCGCCAGAACTGGCGAGGGGATAGTATTCCAATTCGTATGACACCTTACTCGACATGTTTTGATAAAGCCAAACCAAAGATAGCATTTAACCGCGAGGATTATAATGCACTTAAGAGTATATGGTATGGCAATATCCCGGAACAGCTTAGGGAGTGGTTCCCGACAGCTGCAGACAGGCTCAGCTCATGCTAGAGCACCATCTCACATATTTCCAAGCACTCTGCCTCTAGGATTGATGAGGCCTTCCATAGGAGTGGCTGATAGGAACATATGTGTCCAGTTTAGGGTTAGGCACAGACATACTGTACCTAAGTAAGAGGTGATTACACCAACTTACCCCAGCTGAGTGATCAGCCAGTTGTGTCAAATATGGAGGCCAGGCCAGGGGTGGCACAATACATGCTGCAGCCCCTGGCAGGCCTTGGCTACACCTATGCCCTGGGTACCTATGGTACACTGTTACAGGGGCCTATAAGGTGAACCAATTCCAATTGTGTTATGCACCTAAGGTACATGGAGTCCATTTTAAGGAGAGAGCAATCAGCCTGGGGCCCTGAATAGCAGGATCCCAGGCCAACTAAGTCAAAAACCAGCTAAACACCAGGCAAAAAGTTTGGGGGTAACCATAGTCAGATATCCACCTTCCTACAGTCGGTGATCACAGTATTCTCAGGTTCTCTATAGGTTAACTGATAGGGATTTGCAGGAATGAAGATGTCCAAATCTGTGGTTCATAGTTTTTCTCATTACCACTAACTGTAGCATAAACCTTCCTCCATAAACTTATCAGATCCCTTAATGGTCATTGGTGTACTCTAACCTAACAGAATTGCAGTGAGCAGGGTACGCTGTCACTTGGATAGCAATTAGATATTTTTATCTACATTCTGATATAGATGCTAAAGTTGTATAAAGAGTGGTAGCAACGGAGGCTTAGGATGGAAAGGTATGCTAGGTTAAATAGAGATTTGAATTCTTTTTGAGCTATGTATTTTCACCATGTTACAGACGTCATAGTACTGATTGATAACCATTTACCAAAAACTGATTGTTGTTGTGGTGCATTAGTTTGGTAATATTCAAGTTCTGTTAATAGACTAACAGTGGACTTTTCCATTTGCAGACTATATTGAATGACCAGCAGAGGGAGTGTTGCAGAAGAAAATTTCTCAGAGTTGCTGAGAGAAAAAAAAATAACTTCAGCAGCCCTCTGCTTCGTTTAACAATTTACATGGTGAGTCCAACTCTAAATTTATCATTTTGCTGGTCCTTAAAAAAAGTGCATAGCATGTGACGGCTCTCTGCTCCTTTTAGTGGCGTCTTCCGCATGAAAATTATTTATCAAGACTGAAACCATATAGATGGCGCTAAGGGCATCATGATAGCTATTCAAAGACATTTACTGTCTACAAGGCTGAAAATCATACGTTCATTACTTGTGCTAGTAATAGGTCATCAGATTAAATGAATGTCTTTGAGGCTGGAATGAGGTGCCCTATATTAGAGCAATTGACTTTCTCTCACATGGGGAGAAGCTATTTTAACCTTCCTCCTTTCACACTGAAAGTGGGACTCTTATACTCAAGAAGGGTTGCTCTTTAGGATACTCTGTGTTCTTGAACCTCCAGCCCCCTTTCAAATCGGGAGCCCAATGTCTTCAATGTTGAAGAGTGCTTTCCCATTACACCTCCTACTTGGCCTGCAGTCATAATTTCAGAGCGTTACCTAGTGCGGAATTCCTAATGCCTCCTTGTTCTGTGTAATTGTCACCCATGACGATTGGTCAAATGGTGCCCTGACATCATAAAGCTACAGCAGGATGTCATCTGACACGAGGGCCAGCAATAGGAGCCATTTATCAGGTTATTGAAATGGGTAGCAGGGTAGCCTGGACGGCCAGCAGAAAGGCAAAGATGGCGAGACGAGCAAAAGAAGGGCATTATTTGAGACTTAATTATTTGTTTGAAGGTGTCGGTGATCACAGTATTCTCAGGTTCTCCATAGGTTAACTGATAGGGATTTGCAGGAATGAAGATGTCCAAATCTGTGGTTCATAGTTTTTCTCATTACCACTAACTGTAGCATAAACCTTCCTCCATAAACTTATCAGATCCCTTAATGGTCATTGGTGTACTCTAACCTAACAGAATTGCAGTGAGCAGGGTACGCTGTCACTTGGATAGCAATTAGATATTTTTATCTACATTCTGATATAGATGCTAAAGTTGTATAAAGAGTGGTAGCAACGGAGGCTTAGGATGGAAAGGTATGCTAGGTTGAAAATAAAATAGAGATTTGAATTCTTTTTGAGCTATGTATTTTCACCATGTTACAGACGTCATAGTACTGATTGATAACCATTTACCAAAAACTGATTGTTGTTGTGGTGCATTAGTTTGGTAATATTCAAGTTCTGTTAATAGACTAACAGTGGACTTTTCCATTTGCAGACTATATTGAATGACCAGCAGAGGGAGTGTTGCAGAAGAAAATTTCTCAGAGTTGCTGAGAGAAAAAAAAAATAACTTCAGCAGCCCTCTGCCTCGTTTAACAATTTACATGGTGAGTCCAACTCTAAATTTATCATTTTGCTGGTCCTTAAAAAAAGTGCATAGCATGTGACGGCTCTCTGCTCCTTTTAGTGGCGTCTTCCGCATGAAAATTATTTATCAAGACTGAAACCATATAGATGGCGCTAAGGGCATCATGATAGCTATTCAAAGACATTTACTGTCTACAAGGCTGAAAATCATACTTTCATTACTTGTGCTAGTAATAGGTCATCAGATTAAATGAATGTCTTTGAGGCTGGAATGAGGTGCCCTATATTAGAGCAATTGACTTTCTCTCACATGGGGAGAAGCTATTTTAACCTTCCTCCTTTCACACTGAAAGTGGGACTCTTATACTCAAGAAGGGTTGCTCTTTAGGATACTCTGTGTTCTTGAACCTCCAGCCCCCTTTCAAATGGGGAGCCCAATGTCTTCAATGTTGAAGAGTGCTTTCCCATTACACCTCCTACTTGGCCTGCAGTCATAATTTCAGAGCGTTACCTAGTGCGGAATTCCTAATGCCTCCTTGTTCTGTGTAATTGTCACCCATGACGATTGGTCAAATGGTGCCCTGACATCATAAAGCTACAGCAGGATGTCATCTGACACGAGGGCCAGCAATAGGATACATTTATCAGGTTATTGAAATGGGTAGCAGGGTAGCCTGGACGGCCAGCAGAAAGGCAAAGATGGCGAGACGAGCAAAAGAAGGGCATTATTTGAGACTTAATTATTTGTTTGAAGGTGTCGGTGATCACAGTATTCTCAGGTTCTCTATAGGTTAACTGATAGGGATTTGCAGGAATGAAGATGTCCAAATCTGTGGTTCATAGTTTTTCTCATTACCACTAACTGTAGCATAAACCTTCCTCCATAAACTTATCAGATCCCTTAATGGTCATTGGTGTACTCTAACCTAACAGAATTGCAGTGAGCAGGGTACGCTGTCACTTGGATAGCAATTAGATATTTTTATCTACATTCTGATATAGATGCTAAAGTTGTATAAAGAGTGGTAGCAACGGAGGCTTAGGATGGAAAGGTATGCTAGGTTAAATAGAGATTTGAATTCTTTTTGAGCTATGTATTTTCACCATGTTACAGACGTCATAGTACTGATTGATAACCATTTACCAAAAACTGATTGTTGTTGTGGTGCATTAGTTTGGTAATATTCAAGTTCTGTTAATAGACTAACAGTGGACTTTTCCATTTGCAGACTATATTGAATGACCAGCAGAGGGAGTGTTGCAGAAGAAAATTTCTCAGAGTTGCTGAGAGAAAAAAAAATAACTTCAGAAGCCCTCTGCTTCGTTTAACAATTTACATGGTGAGTCCAACTCTAAATTTATCATTTTGCTGGTCCTTAAAAAAAGTGCATAGCATGTGACGGCTCTCTGCTCCTTTTAGTGGCGTCTTCCGCATAAAAATTATTTATCAAGACTGAAACCATATAGATGGCGCTAAGGGCATCATGATAGCTATTCAAAGACATTTACTGTCTACAAGGCTGAAAATCATACGTTCATTACTTGTGCTAGTAATAGGTCATCAGATTAAATGAATGTCTTTGAGGCTGGAATGAGGTGCCCTATATTAGAGCAATTGACTTTCTCTCACATGGGGAGAAGCTATTTTAACCTTCCTCCTTTCACACTGAAAGTGGGACTCTTATACTCAAGAAGGGTTGCTCTTTAGGATACTCTGTGTTCTTGAACCTCCAGCCCCCTTTCAAATCGGGAGCCCAATGTCTTCAATGTTGAAGAGTGCTTTCCCATTACACCTCCTACTTGGCCTGCAGTCATAATTTCAGAGCGTTACCTAGTGCGGAATTCCTAATGCCTCCTTGTTCTGTGTAATTGTCACCCATGACGATTGGTCAAATGGTGCCCTGACATCATAAAGCTACAGCAGGATGTCATCTGACACGAGGGCCAGCAATAGGAGCCATTTATCAGGTTATTGAAATGGGTAGCAGGGTAGCCTGGACGGCCAGCAGAAAGGCAAAGATGGCGAGACGAGCAAAAGAAGGGCATTATTTGAGACTTAATTATTTGTTTGAAGGTGTCGGTGATCACAGTATTCTCAGGTTCTCTATAGGTTAACTGATAGGGATTTGCAGGAATGAAGATGTCCAAATCTGTGGTTCATAGTTTTTCTCATTACCACTAACTGTAGCATAAACCTTCCTCCATAAACTTATCAGATCCCTTAATGGTCATTGGTGTACTCTAACCTAACAGAATTGCAGTGAGCAGGGTACGCTGTCACTTGGATAGCAATTAGATATTTTTATCTACATTCTGATATAGATGCTAAAGTTGTATAAAGAGTGGTAGCAACGGAGGCTTAGGATGGAAAGGTATGCTAGGTTGAAAATAAAATAGAGATTTGAATTCTTTTTGAGCTATGTATTTTCACCATGTTACAGACGTCATAGTACTGATTGATAACCATTTACCAAAAACTGATTGTTGTTGTGGTGCATTAGTTTGGTAATATTCAAGTTCTGTTAATAGACTAACAGTGGACTTTTCCATTTGCAGACTATATTGAATGACCAGCAGAGGGAGTGTTGCAGAAGAAAATTTCTCAGAGTTGCTGAGAGAAAAAAAAAATAACTTCAGCAGCCCTCTGCCTCGTTTAACAATTTACATGGTGAGTCCAACTCTAAATTTATCATTTTGCTGGTCCTTAAAAAAAGTGCATAGCATGTGACGGCTCTCTGCTCCTTTTAGTGGCGTCTTCCGCATGAAAACTATTTATCAAGACTGAAACCATATAGATGGCGCTAAGGGCATCATGATAGCTATTCAAAGACATTTACTGTCTACAAGGCTGAAAATCATACTTTCATTACTTGTGCTAGTAATAGGTCATCAGATTAAATGAATGTCTTTGAGGCTGGAATGAGGTGCCCTATATTAGAGCAATTGACTTTCTCTCACATGGGGAGAAGCTATTTTAACCTTCCTCCTTTCACACTGAAAGTGGGACTCTTATACTCAAGAAGGGTTGCTCTTTAGGATACTCTGTGTTCTTGAACCTCCAGCCCCCTTTCAAATGGGGAGCCCAATGTCTTCAATGTTGAAGAGTGCTTTCCCATTACACCTCCTACTTGGCCTGCAGTCATAATTTCAGAGCGTTACCTAGTGCGGAATTCCTAATGCCTCCTTGTTCTGTGTAATTGTCACCCATGACGATTGGTCAAATGGTGCCCTGACATCATAAAGCTACAGCAGGATGTCATCTGACACGAGGGCCAGCAATAGGATACATTTATCAGGTTATTGAAATGGGTAGCAGGGTAGCCTGGACGGCCAGCAGAAAGGCAAAAATGGCGAGACGAGCAAAAGAAGGGCATTATTTGAGACTTAATTATTTGTTTGAAGGTGTCGGTGATCACAGTATTCTCAGGTTTTCTATAGGTTAACTGATAGGGATTTGCAGGAATGAAGATGTACAAATCTGTGGTTCATAGTTTTTCTCATTACCACTAACTGTAGCATAAACCTTCCTCCATAAACTTATCAGATCCCTTAATGGTCATTGGTGTACTCTAACCTAACAGAATTGCAGTGAGCAGGGTACGCTGTCACTTGGATAGCAATTAGATATTTTTATCTACATTCTGATATAGATGCTAAAGTTGTATAAAGAGTGGTAGCAACGGAGGCTTAGGATGGAAAGGTATGCTAGGTTGAAAATAAAATAGAGATTTGAATTCTTTTTGAGCTATGTATTTTCACCATGTTACAGACGTCATAGTACTGATTGATAACCATTTACCAAAAACTGATTGTTGTTGTGGTGCATTAGTTTGGTAATATTCAAGTTCTGTTAATAGACTAACAGTGGACTTTTCCATTTGCAGACTATATTGAATGACCAGCAGAGGGAGTGTTGCAGAAGAAAATTTCTCAGAGTTGCTGAGAGAAAAAAAAATAACTTCAGCAGCCCTCTGCTTCGTTTAACAATTTACATGGTGAGTCCAACTCTAAATTTATCATTTTGCTGGTCCTTAAAAAAAGTGCATAGCATGTGACGGCTCTCTGCTCCTTTTAGTGGCGTCTTCCGCATGAAAATTATTTATCAAGACTGAAACCATATAGATGGCGCTAAGGGCATCATGATAGCTATTCAAAGACATTTACTGTCTACAAGGCTGAAAATCATACTTTCATTACTTGTGCTAGTAATAGGTCATCAGATTAAATGAATGTCTTTGAGGCTGGAATGAGGTGCCCTATATTAGAGCAATTGACTTTCTCTCACATGGGGAGAAGCTATTTTAACCTTCCTCCTTTCACACTGAAAGTGGGACTCTTATACTCAAGAAGGGTTGCTCTTTAGGATACTCTGTGTTCTTGAACCTCCAGCCCCCTTTCAAATGGGGAGCCCAATGTCTTCAATGTTGAAGAGTGCTTTCCCATTACACCTCCTACTTGGCCTGCAGTCATAATTTCAGAGCGTTACCTAGTGCGGAATTCCTAATGCCTCCTTGTTCTGTGTAATTGTCACCCATGACGATTGGTCAAATGGTGCCCTGACATCATAAAGCTACAGCAGGATGTCATCTGACACGAGGGCCAGCAATAGGAGCCATTTATCAGGTTATTGAAATGGGTAGCAGGGTAGCCTGGACGGCCAGCAGAAAGGCAAAGATGGCGAGACGAGCAAAAGAAGGGCATTATTTGAGACTTAATTATTTGTTTGAAGGTGTCGGTGATCACAGTATTCTCAGGTTCTCCATAGGTTAACTGATAGGGATTTGCAGGAATGAAGATGTCCAAATCTGTGGTTCATAGTTTTTCTCATTACCACTAACTGTAGCATAAACCTTCCTCCATAAACTTATCAGATCCCTTAATGGTCATTGGTGTACTCTAACCTAACAGAATTGCAGTGAGCAGGGTACGCTGTCACTTGGATAGCAATTAGATATTTTTATCTACATTCTGATATAGATGCTAAAGTTGTATAAAGAGTGGTAGCAACGGAGGCTTAGGATGGAAAGGTATGCTAGGTTGAAAATAAAATAGAGATTTGAATTCTTTTTGAGCTATGTATTTTCACCATGTTACAGACGTCATAGTACTGATTGATAACCATTTACCAAAAACTGATTGTTGTTGTGGTGCATTAGTTTGGTAATATTCAAGTTCTGTTAATAGACTAACAGTGGACTTTTCCATTTGCAGACTATATTGAATGACGAGCAGAGGGAGTGTTGCAGAAGAAAATTTCTCAGAGTTGCTGAGAGAAAAAAAAATAACTTCAGCAGCCCTCTGCTTCGTTTAACAATTTACATGGTGAGTCCAACTCTAAATTTATCATTTTGCTGGTCCTTAAAAAAAGTGCATAGCATGTGACGGCTCTCTGCTCCTTTTAGTGGCGTCTTCCGCATGAAAATTATTTATCAAGACTGAAACCATATAGATGGCGCTAAGGGCATCATGATAGCTATTCAAAGACATTTACTGTCTACAAGGCTGAAAATCATACTTTCATTACTTGTGCTAGTAATAGGTCATCAGATTAAATGAATGTCTTTGAGGCTGGAATGAGGTGCCCTATATTAGAGCAATTGACTTTCTCTCACATGGGGAGAAGCTATTTTAACCTTCCTCCTTTCACACTGAAAGTGGGACTCTTATACTCAAGAAGGGTTGCTCTTTAGGATACTCTGTGTTCTTGAACCTCCAGCCCCTTTTCAAATGGGGAGCCCAATGTCTTCAATGTTGAAGAGTGCTTTCCCATTACACCTCCTACTTGGCCTGCAGTCATAATTTCAGAGCGTTACCTAGTGCGGAATTCCTAATGCCTCCTTGTTCTGTGTAATTGTCACCCATGACGATTGGTCAAATGGTGCCCTGACATCATAAAGCTACAGCAGGATGTCATCTGACACGAGGGCCAGCAATAGGAGCCATTTATCAGGTTATTGAAATGGGTAGCAGGGTAGCCTGGACGGCCAGCAGAAAGGCAAAGATGGCGAGACGAGCAAAAGAAGGGCATTATTTGAGACTTAATTATTTGTTTGAAGGTGTCGGTGATCACAGTATTCTCAGGTTCTCTATAGGTTAACTGATAGGGATTTGCAGGAATGAAGATGTACAAATCTGTGGTTCATAGTTTTTCTCATTACCACTAACTGTAGCATAAACCTTCCTCCATAAACTTATCAGATCCCTTAATGGTCATTGGTGTACTCTAACCTAACAGAATTGCAGTGAGCAGGGTACGCTGTCACTTGGATAGCAATTAGATATTTTTATCTACATTCTGATATAGATGCTAAAGTTGTATAAAGAGTGGTAGCAACGGAGGCTTAGGATGGAAAGGTATGCTAGGTTGAAAATAAAATAGAGATTTGAATTCTTTTTGAGCTATGTATTTTCACCATGTTACAGACGTCATAGTACTGATTGATAACCATTTACCAAAAACTGATTGTTGTTGTGGTGCATTAGTTTGGTAATATTCAAGTTCTGTTAATAGACTAACAGTGGACTTTTCCATTTGCAGACTATATTGAATGACCAGCAGAGGGAGTGTTGCAGAAGAAAATTTCTCAGAGTTGCTGAGAGAAAAAAAAAACTTCAGCAGCCCTCTGCTTCATTTAACAATTTACATGGTGAGTCAAACTCTAAATTTATCATTTTGCTGGTCCTTAAAAAAAGTGCATAGCATGTGACGGCTCTCTGCTCCTTTTAGTGGCGTCTTCCGCATGAAAATTATTTATCAAGACTGAAGCCATATAGATGGCGCTAAGGGCATCATGATAGCTATTCAAAGACATTTACTGTCTACAAGGCTGAAAATCATACTTTCATTACTTGTGCTAGTAATAGGTCATCAGATTAAATGAATGTCTTTGAGGCTGGAATGAGGTGCCCTATATTAGAGCAATTGACTTTCTCTCACATGGGGAGAAGCTATTTTAACCTTCCTCCTTTCACACTGAAAGTGGGACTCTTATACTCAAGAAGGGTTGCTCTTTAGGATACTCTGTGTTCTTGAACCTCCAGCCCCCTTTCAAATGGGGAGCCCAATGTCTTCAATGTTGAAGAGTGCTTTCCCATTACACCTCCTACTTGGCCTGCAGTCATAATTTCAGAGCGTTACCTAGTGCGGAATTCCTAATGCCTCCTTGTTCTGTGTAATTGTCACCCATGACGATTGGTCAAATGGTGCCCTGACATCATAAAGCTACAGCAGGATGTCATCTGACACGAGGGCCAGCAATAGGATACATTTATCAGGTTATTGAAATGGGTAGCAGGGTAGCCTGGACGGCCAGCAGAAAGGCAAAAATGGCGAGACGAGCAAAAGAAGGGCATTATTTGAGACTTAATTATTTGTTTGAAGGTGTCGGTGATCGCAGTATTCTCAGGTTTTCTATAGGTTAACTGATAGGGATTTGCAGGAATGAAGATGTACAAATCTGTGGTTCATAGTTTTTCTCATTACCACTAACTGTAGCATAAACCTTCCTCCATAAACTTATCAGATCCCTTAATGGTCATTGGTGTACTCTAACCTAACAGAATTGCAGTGAGCAGGGTACGCTGTCACTTGGATAGCAATTAGATATTTTTATCTACATTCTGATATAGATGCTAAAGTTGTATAAAGAGTGGTAGCAACGGAGGCTTAGGATGGAAAGGTATGCTAGGTTGAAAATAAAATAGAGATTTGAATTCTTTTTGAGCTATGTATTTTCACCATGTTACAGACGTCATAGTACTGATTGATAACCATTTACCAAAAACTGATTGTTGTTGTGGTGCATTAGTTTGGTAATATTCAAGTTCTGTTAATAGACTAACAGTGGACTTTTCCATTTGCAGACTATATTGAATGACCAGCAGAGGGAGTGTTGCAGAAGAAAATTTCTCAGTTGCTGAGAGAAAAAAAAAATAACTTCAGCAGCCCTCTGCCTCGTTTAACAATTTACATGGTGAGTCCAACTCTAAATTTATCATTTTGCTGGTCCTTAAAAAAAGTGCATAGCATGTGACGGCTCTCTGCTCCTTTTAGTGGCGTCTTCCGCATGAAAATTATTTATCAAGACTGAAACCATATAGATGGCGCTAAGGGCATCATGATAGCTATTCAAAGACATTTACTGTCTACAAGGCTGAAAATCATACTTTCATTACTTGTGCTAGTAATAGGTCATCAGATTAAATGAATGTCTTTGAGGCTGGAATGAGGTGCCCTATATTAGAGCAATTGACTTTCTCTCACATGGGGAGAAGCTATTTTAACCTTCCTCCTTTCACACTGAAAGTGGGACTCTTATACTCAAGAAGGGTTGCTCTTTAGGATACTCTGTGTTCTTGAACCTCCAGCCCCCTTTCAAATGGGGAGCCCAATGTCTTCAATGTTGAAGAGTGCTTTCCCATTACACCTCCTACTTGGCCTGCAGTCATAATTTCAGAGCGTTACCTAGTGCGGAATTCCTAATGCCTCCTTGTTCTGTGTAATTGTCACCCATGACGATTGGTCAAATGGTGCCCTGACATCATAAAGCTACAGCAGGATGTCATCTGACACGAGGGCCAGCAATAGGAGCCATTTATCAGGTTATTGAAATGGGTAGCAGGGTAGCCTGGACGGCCAGCAGAAAGGCAAAGATGGCGAGACGAGCAAAAGAAGGGCATTATTTGAGACTTAATTATTTGTTTGAAGGTGTCGGTGATCACAGTATTCTCAGGTTCTCCATAGGTTAACTGATAGGGATTTGCAGGAATGAAGATGTCCAAATCTGTGGTTCATAGTTTTTCTCATTACCACTAACTGTAGCATAAACCTTCCTCCATAAACTTATCAGATCCCTTAATGGTCATTGGTGTACTCTAACCTAACAGAATTGCAGTGAGCAGGGTACGCTGTCACTTGGATAGCAATTAGATATTTTTATCTACATTCTGATATAGATGCTAAAGTTGTATAAAGAGTGGTAGCAACGGAGGCTTAGGATGGAAAGGTATGCTAGGTTGAAAATAAAATAGAGATTTGAATTCTTTTTGAGCTATGTATTTTCACCATGTTACAGACGTCATAGTACTGATTGATAACCATTTACCAAAAACTGATTGTTGTTGTGGTGCATTAGTTTGGTAATATTCAAGTTCTGTTAATAGACTAACAGTGGACTTTTCCATTTGCAGACTATATTGAATGACCAGCAGAGGGAGTGTTGCAGAAGAAAATTTCTCAGAGTTGCTGAGAGAAAAAAAAAATAACTTCAGCAGCCCTCTGCCTCGTTTAACAATTTACATGGTGAGTCCAACTCTAAATTTATCATTTTGCTGGTCCTTAAAAAAAGTGCATAGCATGTGACGGCTCTCTGCTCCTTTTAGTGGCGTCTTCCGCATGAAAATTATTTATCAAGACTGAAACCATATAGATGGCGCTAAGGGCATCATGATAGCTATTCAAAGACATTTACTGTCTACAAGGCTGAAAATCATACTTTCATTACTTGTGCTAGTAATAGGTCATCAGATTAAATGAATGTCTTTGAGGCTGGAATGAGGTGCCCTATATTAGAGCAATTGACTTTCTCTCACATGGGGAGAAGCTATTTTAACCTTCCTCCTTTCACACTGAAAGTGGGACTCTTATACTCAAGAAGGGTTGCTCTTTAGGATACTCTGTGTTCTTGAACCTCCAGCCCCCTTTCAAATGGGGAGCCCAATGTCTTCAATGTTGAAGAGTGCTTTCCCATTACACCTCCTACTTGGCCTGCAGTCATAATTTCAGAGCGTTACCTAGTGCGGAATTCCTAATGCCTCCTTGTTCTGTGTAATTGTCACCCATGACGATTGGTCAAATGGTGCCCTGACATCATAAAGCTACAGCAGGATGTCATCTGACACGAGGGCCAGCAATAGGATACATTTATCAGGTTATTGAAATGGGTAGCAGGGTAGCCTGGACGGCCAGCAGAAAGGCAAAGATGGCGAGACGAGCAAAAGAAGGGCATTATTTGAGACTTAATTATTTGTTTGAAGGTGTCGGTGATCACAGTATTCTCAGGTTTTCTATAGGTTAACTGATAGGGATTTGCAGGAATGAAGATGTACAAATCTGTGGTTCATAGTTTTTCTCATTACCACTAACTGTAGCATAAACCTTCCTCCATAAACTTATCAGATCCCTTAATGGTCATTGGTGTACTCTAACCTAACAGAATTGCAGTGAGCAGGGTACGCTGTCACTTGGATAGCAATTAGATATTTTTATCTACATTCTGATATAGATGCTAAAGTTGTATAAAGAGTGGTAGCAACGGAGGCTTAGGATGGAAAGGTATGCTAGGTTGAAAATAAAATAGAGATTTGAATTCTTTTTGAGCTATGTATTTTCACCATGTTACAGACGTCATAGTACTGATTGATAACCATTTACCAAAAACTGATTGTTGTTGTGGTGCATTAGTTTGGTAATATTCAAGTTCTGTTAATAGACTAACAGTGGACTTTTCCATTTGCAGACTATATTGAATGACCAGCAGAGGGAGTGTTGCAGAAGAAAATTTCTCAGAGTTGCTGAGAGAAAAAAAAAATAACTTCAGCAGCCCTCTGCCTCGTTTAACAATTTACATGGTGAGTCCAACTCTAAATTTATAATTTTGCTGGTCCTTAAAAAAAGTGCATAGCATGTGACGGCTCTCTGCTCCTTTTAGTGGCGTCTTCCGCATGAAAATTATTTATCAAGACTGAAACCATATAGATGGCGCTAAGGGCATCATGATAGCTATTCAAAGACATTTACTGTCTACAAGGCTGAAAATCATACTTTCATTACTTGTGCTAGTAATAGGTCATCAGATTAAATGAATGTCTTTGAGGCTGGAATGAGGTGCCCTATATTAGAGCAATTGACTTTCTCTCACATGGGGAGAAGCTATTTTAACCTTCCTCCTTTCACACTGAAAGTGGGACTCTTATACTCAAGAAGGGTTGCTCTTTAGGATACTCTGTGTTCTTGAACCTCCAGCCCCCTTTCAAATGGGGAGCCCAATGTCTTCAATGTTGAAGAGTGCTTTCCCATTACACCTCCTACTTGGCCTGCAGTCATAATTTCAGAGCGTTACCTAGTGCGGAATTCCTAATGCCTCCTTGTTCTGTGTAATTGTCACCCATGACGATTGGTCAAATGGTGCCCTGACATCATAAAGCTACAGCAGGATGTCATCTGACACGAGGGCCAGCAATAGGAGCCATTTATCAGGTTATTGAAATGGGTAGCAGGGTAGCCTGGACGGCCAGCAGAAAGGCAAAGATGGCGAGACGAGCAAAAGAAGGGCATTATTTGAGACTTAATTATTTGTTTGAAAGTGTCGGTGATCACAGTATTCTCAGGTTCTCTATAGGTTAACTGATAGGGATTTGCAGGAATGAAGATGTACAAATCTGTGGTTCATAGTTTTTCTCATTACCACTAACTGTAGCATAAACCTTCCTCCATAAACTTATCAGATCCCTTAATGGTCATTGGTGTACTCTAACCTAACAGAATTGCAGTGAGCAGGGTACGCTGTCACTTGGATAGCAATTAGATATTTTTATCTACATTCTGATATAGATGCTAAAGTTGTATAAAGAGTGGTAGCAACGGAGGCTTAGGATGGAAAGGTATGCTAGGTTGAAAATAAAATAGAGATTTGAATTCTTTTTGAGCTATGTATTTTCACCATGTTACAGACGTCATAGTACTGATTGATAACCATTTACCAAAAACTGATTGTTGTTGTGGTGCATTAGTTTGGTAATATTCAAGTTCTGTTAATAGACTAACAGTGGACTTTTCCATTTGCAGACTATATTGAATGACCAGCAGAGGGAGTGTTGCAGAAGAAAATTTCTCAGAGTTGCTGAGATAAAAAAAAAAACTTCAGCAGCCCTCTGCTTCATTTAACAATTTACATGGTGAGTCAAACTCTAAATTTATCATTTTGCTGGTCCTTAAAAAAAGTGCATAGCATGTGACGGCTCTCTGCTCCTTTTAGTGGCGTCTTCCGCATGAAAATTATTTATCAAGACTGAAGCCATATAGATGGCGCTAAGGGCATCATGATAGCTATTCAAAGACATTTACTGTCTACAAGGCTGACATTCATACTTTCATTACTTGTGCTAGTAATAGGTAATCGGATTAAATGAATGTCTTTGAGGCTGGAATGAGGTGTCCTATATTAGAGCAATTGACTTTCTCTCACATGGGGAGAAGCTATTTTAACCTTCCTCCTTTCACACTGAAAGTGGGACTCTTATACTCAAGAAGGGTTGCTCTTTAGGATACTCTGTGTTCTTGTACCTCCAGCCCCCTTTCAAATGGGGAGCCCAATGTCTTCAATGTTGAAGAGTGCTTTCCCATTACACCTCCTACTTGGCCTGCAGTCATAATTTCAGAGCGTTACCTAGTGCGGAATTCCTAATGCCTCCTTGTTCTGTGTAATTGTCACCCATGACGATTGGTCAAATGGTGCCCTGACATCATAAAGCTACAGCAGGATGTCATCTGACATGAGGGCCAGCAATAGGATACATTTATCAGGTTATTGAAATGGGTAGCAGGGTAGCCTGGACGGCCAGCAGAAAGGCAAAGATGGCGAGATGAGCAAAAGAAGGGCATTATTTGAGACTTAATTATTTGTTTGAAGGTGTCGGTGATCACAGTATTCTCAGGTTCTCTATAGGTTAACTGATAGGGATTTGCAGGAATGAAGATGTCCAAATCTGTGGTTCATAGTTTTTCTCATTACCACTAACTGTAGCATAAACCTTCCTCCATAAACTTATCAGATCCCTTAATGGTCATTGGTGTACTCTAACCTAACAGAATTGCAGTGAGCAGGGTACGCTGTCACTTGGATAGCAATTAGATATTTTTATCTACATTCTGATATAGATGCTAAAGTTGTATAAAGAGTGGTAGCAACGGAGGCTTAGGATGGAAAGGTATGCTAGGTTAAATAGAGATTTGAATTCTTTTTGAGCTATGTATTTTCACCATGTTACAGACGTCATAGTACTGATTGATAACCATTTACCAAAAACTGATTGTTGTTGTGGTGCATTAGTTTGGTAATATTCAAGTTCTGTTAATAGACTAACAGTGGACTTTTCCATTTGCAGACTATATTGAATGACCAGCAGAGGGAGTGTTGCAGAAGAAAATTTCTCAGAGTTGCTGAGAGAAAAAAAAAATAACTTCAGCAGCCCTCTGCCTCGTTTAACAATTTACATGGTGAGTCCAACTCTAAATTTATCATTTTGCTGGTCCTTAAAAAAAGTGCATAGCATGTGACGGCTCTCTGCTCCTTTTAGTGGCGTCTTCCGCATGAAAATTATTTATCAAGACTGAAACCATATAGATGGCGCTAAGGGCATCATGATAGCTATTCAAAGACATTTACTGTCTACAAGGCTGAAAATCATACTTTCATTACTTGTGCTAGTAATAGGTCATCAGATTAAATGAATGTCTTTGAGGCTGGAATGAGGTGCCCTATATTAGAGCAATTGACTTTCTCTCACATGGGGAGAAGCTATTTTAACCTTCCTCCTTTCACACTGAAAGTGGGACTCTTATACTCAAGAAGGGTTGCTCTTTAGGATACTCTGTGTTCTTGAACCTCCAGCCCCCTTTCAAATGGGGAGCCCAATGTCTTCAATGTTGAAGAGTGCTTTCCCATTACACCTCCTACTTGGCCTGCAGTCATAATTTCAGAGCGTTACCTAGTGCGGAATTCCTAATGCCTCCTTGTTCTGTGTAATTGTCACCCATGACGATTGGTCAAATGGTGCCCTGACATCATAAAGCTACAGCAGGATGTCATCTGACACGAGGGCCAGCAATAGGATACATTTATCAGGTTATTGAAATGGGTAGCAGGGTAGCCTGGACGGCCAGCAGAAAGGCAAAAATGGCGAGACGAGCAAAAGAAGGGCATTATTTGAGACTTAATTATTTGTTTGAAGGTGTCGGTGATCACAGTATTCTCAGGTTTTCTATAGGTTAACTGATAGGGATTTGCAGGAATGAAGATGTACAAATCTGTGGTTCATAGTTTTTCTCATTACCACTAACTGTAGCATAAACCTTCCTCCATAAACTTATCAGATCCCTTAATGGTCATTGGTGTACTCTAACCTAACAGAATTGCAGTGAGCAGGGTACGCTGTCACTTGGATAGCAATTAGATATTTTTATCTACATTCTGATATAGATGCTAAAGTTGTATAAAGAGTGGTAGCAACGGAGGCTTAGGATGGAAAGGTATGCTAGGTTGAAAATAAAATAGAGATTTGAATTCTTTTTGAGCTATGTATTTTCACCATGTTACAGACGTCATAGTACTGATTGATAACCATTTACCAAAAACTGATTGTTGTTGTGGTGCATTAGTTTGGTAATATTCAAGTTCTGTTAATAGACTAACAGTGGACTTTTCCATTTGCAGACTATATTGAATGACCAGCAGAGGGAGTGTTGCAGAAGAAAATTTCTCAGTTGCTGAGAGAAAAAAAAAATAACTTCAGCAGCCCTCTGCCTCGTTTAACAATTTACATGGTGAGTCCAACTCTAAATTTATCATTTTGCTGGTCCTTAAAAAAAGTGCATAGCATGTGACGGCTCTCTGCTCCTTTTAGTGGCGTCTTCCGCATGAAAATTATTTATCAAGACTGAAACCATATAGATGGCGCTAAGGGCATCATGATAGCTATTCAAAGACATTTACTGTCTACAAGGCTGAAAATCATACTTTCATTACTTGTGCTAGTAATAGGTCATCAGATTAAATGAATGTCTTTGAGGCTGGAATGAGGTGCCCTATATTAGAGCAATTGACTTTCTCTCACATGGGGAGAAGCTATTTTAACCTTCCTCCTTTCACACTGAAAGTGGGACTCTTATACTCAAGAAGGGTTGCTCTTTAGGATACTCTGTGTTCTTGAACCTCCAGCCCCCTTTCAAATGGGGAGCCCAATGTCTTCAATGTTGAAGAGTGCTTTCCCATTACACCTCCTACTTGGCCTGCAGTCATAATTTCAGAGCGTTACCTAGTGCGGAATTCCTAATGCCTCCTTGTTCTGTGTAATTGTCACCCATGACGATTGGTCAAATGGTGCCCTGACATCATAAAGCTACAGCAGGATGTCATCTGACACGAGGGCCAGCAATAGGAGCCATTTATCAGGTTATTGAAATGGGTAGCAGGGTAGCCTGGACGGCCAGCAGAAAGGCAAAGATGGCGAGACGAGCAAAAGAAGGGCATTATTTGAGACTTAATTATTTGTTTGAAGGTGTCGGTGATCACAGTATTCTCAGGTTCTCCATAGGTTAACTGATAGGGATTTGCAGGAATGAAGATGTCCAAATCTGTGGTTCATAGTTTTTCTCATTACCACTAACTGTAGCATAAACCTTCCTCCATAAACTTATCAGATCCCTTAATGGTCATTGGTGTACTCTAACCTAACAGAATTGCAGTGAGCAGGGTACGCTGTCACTTGGATAGCAATTAGATATTTTTATCTACATTCTGATATAGATGCTAAAGTTGTATAAAGAGTGGTAGCAACGGAGGCTTAGGATGGAAAGGTATGCTAGGTTGAAAATAAAATAGAGATTTGAATTCTTTTTGAGCTATGTATTTTCACCATGTTACAGACGTCATAGTACTGATTGATAACCATTTACCAAAAACTGATTGTTGTTGTGGTGCATTAGTTTGGTAATATTCAAGTTCTGTTAATAGACTAACAGTGGACTTTTCCATTTGCAGACTATATTGAATGACCAGCAGAGGGAGTGTTGCAGAAGAAAATATCTCAGAGTTGCTGAGAGAAAAAAAAAATAACTTCAGCAGCCCTCTGCCTCGTTTAACAATTTACATGGTGAGTCCAACTCTAAATTTATCATTTTGCTGGTCCTTAAAAAAAGTGCATAGCATGTGACGGCTCTCTGCTCCTTTTAGTGGCGTCTTCCGCATGAAAACTATTTATCAAGACTGAAACCATATAGATGGCGCTAAGGGCATCATGATAGCTATTCAAAGACATTTACTGTCTACAAGGCTGAAAATCATACTTTCATTACTTGTGCTAGTAATAGGTCATCAGATTAAATGAATGTCTTTGAGGCTGGAATGAGGTGCCCTATATTAGAGCAATTGACTTTCTCTCACATGGGGAGAAGCTATTTTAACCTTCCTCCTTTCACACTGAAAGTGGGACTCTTATACTCAAGAAGGGTTGCTCTTTAGGATACTCTGTGTTCTTGAACCTCCAGCCCCCTTTCAAATGGGGAGCCCAATGTCTTCAATGTTGAAGAGTGCTTTCCCATTACACCTCCTACTTGGCCTGCAGTCATAATTTCAGAGCGTTACCTAGTGCGGAATTCCTAATGCCTCCTTGTTCTGTGTAATTGTCACCCATGACGATTGGTCAAATGGTGCCCTGACATCATAAAGCTACAGCAGGATGTCATCTGACACGAGGGCCAGCAATAGGATACATTTATCAGGTTATTGAAATGGGTAGCAGGGTAGCCTGGACGGCCAGCAGAAAGGCAAAAATGGCGAGACGAGCAAAAGAAGGGCATTATTTGAGACTTAATTATTTGTTTGAAGGTGTCGGTGATCACAGTATTCTCAGGTTTTCTATAGGTTAACTGATAGGGATTTGCAGGAATGAAGATGTACAAATCTGTGGTTCATAGTTTTTCTCATTACCACTAACTGTAGCATAAACCTTCCTCCATAAACTTATCAGATCCCTTAATGGTCATTGGTGTACTCTAACCTAACAGAATTGCAGTGAGCAGGGTACGCTGTCACTT
Organism: Lissotriton vulgaris; assembly: GCF_964263255.1. Lineage (NCBI taxonomy): Eukaryota > Metazoa > Chordata > Amphibia > Caudata > Salamandridae > Lissotriton > Lissotriton vulgaris. The sequence goes on along the minus strand of NC_141698.1, from coordinate 660,446,915 downwards.
GGATAGCAATTAGATATTTTTATCTACATTCTGATATAGATGCTAAAGTTGTATAAAGAGTGGTAGCAACGGAGGCTTAGGATGGAAAGGTATGCTAGGTTGAAAATAAAATAGAGATTTGAATTCTTTTTGAGCTATGTATTTTCACCATGTTACAGACGTCATAGTACTGATTGATAACCATTTACCAAAAACTGATTGTTGTTGTGGTGCATTAGTTTGGTAATATTCAAGTTCTGTTAATAGACTAACAGTGGACTTTTCCATTTGCAGACTATATTGAATGACCAGCAGAGGGAGTGTTGCAGAAGAAAATTTCTCAGAGTTGCTGAGAGAAAAAAAAATAACTTCAGCAGCCCTCTGCTTCGTTTAACAATTTACATGGTGAGTCCAACTCTAAATTTATCATTTTGCTGGTCCTTAAAAAAAGTGCATAGCATGTGACGGCTCTCTGCTCCTTTTAGTGGCGTCTTCCGCATGAAAATTATTTATCAAGACTGAAACCATATAGATGGCGCTAAGGGCATCATGATAGCTATTCAAAGACATTTACTGTCTACAAGGCTGAAAATCATACTTTCATTACTTGTGCTAGTAATAGGTCATCAGATTAAATGAATGTCTTTGAGGCTGGAATGAGGTGCCCTATATTAGAGCAATTGACTTTCTCTCACATGGGGAGAAGCTATTTTAACCTTCCTCCTTTCACACTGAAAGTGGGACTCTTATACTCAAGAAGGGTTGCTCTTTAGGATACTCTGTGTTCTTGAACCTCCAGCCCCCTTTCAAATGGGGAGCCCAATGTCTTCAATGTTGAAGAGTGCTTTCCCATTACACCTCCTACTTGGCCTGCAGTCATAATTTCAGAGCGTTACCTAGTGCGGAATTCCTAATGCCTCCTTGTTCTGTGTAATTGTCACCCATGACGATTGGTCAAATGGTGCCCTGACATCATAAAGCTACAGCAGGATGTCATCTGACACGAGGGCCAGCAATAGGAGCCATTTATCAGGTTATTGAAATGGGTAGCAGGGTAGCCTGGACGGCCAGCAGAAAGGCAAAGATGGCGAGACGAGCAAAAGAAGGGCATTATTTGAGACTTAATTATTTGTTTGAAGGTGTCGGTGATCACAGTATTCTCAGGTTCTCCATAGGTTAACTGATAGGGATTTGCAGGAATGAAGATGTCCAAATCTGTGGTTCATAGTTTTTCTCATTACCACTAACTGTAGCATAAACCTTCCTCCATAAACTTATCAGATCCCTTAATGGTCATTGGTGTACTCTAACCTAACAGAATTGCAGTGAGCAGGGTACGCTGTCACTTGGATAGCAATTAGATATTTTTATCTACATTCTGATATAGATGCTAAAGTTGTATAAAGAGTGGTAGCAACGGAGGCTTAGGATGGAAAGGTATGCTAGGTTGAAAATAAAATAGAGATTTGAATTCTTTTTGAGCTATGTATTTTCACCATGTTACAGACGTCATAGTACTGATTGATAACCATTTACCAAAAACTGATTGTTGTTGTGGTGCATTAGTTTGGTAATATTCAAGTTCTGTTAATAGACTAACAGTGGACTTTTCCATTTGCAGACTATATTGAATGACGAGCAGAGGGAGTGTTGCAGAAGAAAATTTCTCAGAGTTGCTGAGAGAAAAAAAAATAACTTCAGCAGCCCTCTGCTTCGTTTAACAATTTACATGGTGAGTCCAACTCTAAATTTATCATTTTGCTGGTCCTTAAAAAAAGTGCATAGCATGTGACGGCTCTCTGCTCCTTTTAGTGGCGTCTTCCGCATGAAAATTATTTATCAAGACTGAAACCATATAGATGGCGCTAAGGGCATCATGATAGCTATTCAAAGACATTTACTGTCTACAAGGCTGAAAATCATACTTTCATTACTTTTGCTAGTAATAGGTCATCAGATTAAATGAATGTCTTTGAGGCTGGAATGAGGTGCCCTATATTAGAGCAATTGACTTTCTCTCACATGGGGAGAAGCTATTTTAACCTTCCTCCTTTCACACTGAAAGTGGGACTCTTATACTCAAGAAGGGTTGCTCTTTAGGATACTCTGTGTTCTTGAACCTCCAGCCCCTTTTCAAATGGGGAGCCCAATGTCTTCAATGTTGAAGAGTGCTTTCCCATTACACCTCCTACTTGGCCTGCAGTCATAATTTCAGAGCGTTACCTAGTGCGGAATTCCTAATGCCTCCTTGTTCTGTGTAATTGTCACCCATGACGATTGGTCAAATGGTGCCCTGACATCATAAAGCTACAGCAGGATGTCATCTGACACGAGGGCCAGCAATAGGAGCCATTTATCAGGTTATTGAAATGGGTAGCAGGGTAGCCTGGACGGCCAGCAGAAAGGCAAAGATGGCGAGACGAGCAAAAGAAGGGCATTATTTGAGACTTAATTATTTGTTTGAAGGTGTCGGTGATCACAGTATTCTCAGGTTCTCTATAGGTTAACTGATAGGGATTTGCAGGAATGAAGATGTACAAATCTGTGGTTCATAGTTTTTCTCATTACCACTAACTGTAGCATAAACCTTCCTCCATAAACTTATCAGATCCCTTAATGGTCATTGGTGTACTCTAACCTAACAGAATTGCAGTGAGCAGGGTACGCTGTCACTTGGATAGCAATTAGATATTTTTATCTACATTCTGATATAGATGCTAAAGTTGTATAAAGAGTGGTAGCAACGGAGGCTTAGGATGGAAAGGTATGCTAGGTTGAAAATAAAATAGAGATTTGAATTCTTTTTGAGCTATGTATTTTCACCATGTTACAGACGTCATAGTACTGATTGATAACCATTTACCAAAAACTGATTGTTGTTGTGGTGCATTAGTTTGGTAATATTCAAGTTCTGTTAATAGACTAACAGTGGACTTTTCCATTTGCAGACTATATTGAATGACCAGCAGAGGGAGTGTTGCAGAAGAAAATTTCTCAGAGTTGCTGAGAGAAAAAAAAAATAACTTCAGCAGCCCTCTGCCTCGTTTAACAATTTACATGGTGAGTCAAACTCTAAATTTATCATTTTGCTGGTCCTTAAAAAAAGTGCATAGCATGTGACGGCTCTCTGCTCCTTTTAGTGGCGTCTTCCGCATGAAAATTATTTATCAAGACTGAAACCATATAGATGGCGCTAAGGGCATCATGATAGCTATTCAAAGACATTTACTGTCTACAAGGCTGAAAATCATACTTTCATTACTTGTGCTAGTAATAGGTCATCAGATTAAATGAATGTCTTTGAGGCTGGAATGAGGTGCCCTATATTAGAGCAATTGACTTTCTCTCACATGGGGAGAAGCTATTTTAACCTTCCTCCTTTCACACTGAAAGTGGGACTCTTATACTCAAGAAGGGTTGCTCTTTAGGATACTCTGTGTTCTTGAACCTCCAGCCCCCTTTCAAATGGGGAGCCCAATGTCTTCAATGTTGAAGAGTGCTTTCCCATTACACCTCCTACTTGGCCTGCAGTCATAATTTCAGAGCGTTACCTAGTGCGGAATTCCTAATGCCTCCTTGTTCTGTGTAATTGTCACCCATGACGATTGGTCAAATGGTGCCCTGACATCATAAAGCTACAGCAGGATGTCATCTGACACGAGGGCCAGCAATAGGAGCCATTTATCAGGTTATTGAAATGGGTAGCAGGGTAGCCTGGACGGCCAGCAGAAAGGCAAAGATGGCGAGACGAGCAAAAGAAGGGCATTATTTGAGACTTAATTATTTGTTTGAAGGTGTCGGTGATCACAGTATTCTCAGGTTCTCCATAGGTTAACTGATAGGGATTTGCAGGAATGAAGATGTCCAAATCTGTGGTTCATAGTTTTTCTCATTACCACTAACTGTAGCATAAACCTTCCTCCATAAACTTATCAGATCCCTTAATGGTCATTGGTGTACTCTAACCTAACAGAATTGCAGTGAGCAGGGTACGCTGTCACTTGGATAGCAATTAGATATTTTTATCTACATTCTGATATAGATGCTAAAGTTGTATAAAGAGTGGTAGCAACGGAGGCTTAGGATGGAAAGGTATGCTAGGTTGAAAATAAAATAGAGATTTGAATTCTTTTTGAGCTATGTATTTTCACCATGTTACAGACGTCATAGTACTGATTGATAACCATTTACCAAAAACTGATTGTTGTTGTGGTGCATTAGTTTGGTAATATTCAAGTTCTGTTAATAGACTAACAGTGGACTTTTCCATTTGCAGACTATATTGAATGACCAGCAGAGGGAGTGTTGCAGAAGAAAATTTCTCAGAGTTGCTGAGAGAAAAAAAAAATAACTTCAGCAGCCCTCTGCCTCGTTTAACAATTTACATGGTGAGTCCAACTCTAAATTTATCATTTTGCTGGTCCTTAAAAAAAGTGCATAGCATGTGACGGCTCTCTGCTCCTTTTAGTGGCGTCTTCCGCATGAAAATTATTTATCAAGACTGAAACCATATAGATGGCGCTAAGGGCATCATGATAGCTATTCAAAGACATTTACTGTCTACAAGGCTGAAAATCATACTTTCATTACTTGTGCTAGTAATAGGTCATCAGATTAAATGAATGTCTTTGAGGCTGGAATGAGGTGCCCTATATTAGAGCAATTGACTTTCTCTCACATGGGGAGAAGCTATTTTAACCTTCCTCCTTTCACACTGAAAGTGGGACTCTTATACTCAAGAAGGGTTGCTCTTTAGGATACTCTGTGTTCTTGAACCTCCAGCCCCCTTTCAAATGGGGAGCCCAATGTCTTCAATGTTGAAGAGTGCTTTCCCATTACACCTCCTACTTGGCCTGCAGTCATAATTTCAGAGCGTTACCTAGTGCGGAATTCCTAATGCCTCCTTGTTCTGTGTAATTGTCACCCATGACGATTGGTCAAATGGTGCCCTGACATCATAAAGCTACAGCAGGATGTCATCTGACACGAGGGCCAGCAATAGGATACATTTATCAGGTTATTGAAATGGGTAGCAGGGTAGCCTGGACGGCCAGCAGAAAGGCAAAGATGGCGAGACGAGCAAAAGAAGGGCATTATTTGAGACTTAATTATTTGTTTGAAGGTGTCGGTGATCACAGTATTCTCAGGTTTTCTATAGGTTAACTGATAGGGATTTGCAGGAATGAAGATGTACAAATCTGTGGTTCATAGTTTTTCTCATTACCACTAACTGTAGCATAAACCTTCCTCCATAAACTTATCAGATCCCTTAATGGTCATTGGTGTACTCTAACCTAACAGAATTGCAGTGAGCAGGGTACGCTGTCACTTGGATAGCAATTAGATATTTTTATCTACATTCTGATATAGATGCTAAAGTTGTATAAAGAGTGGTAGCAACGGAGGCTTAGGATGGAAAGGTATGCTAGGTTGAAAATAAAATAGAGATTTGAATTCTTTTTGAGCTATGTATTTTCACCATGTTACAGACGTCATAGTACTGATTGATAACCATTTACCAAAAACTGATTGTTGTTGTGGTGCATTAGTTTGGTAATATTCAAGTTCTGTTAATAGACTAACAGTGGACTTTTCCATTTGCAGACTATATTGAATGACCAGCAGAGGGAGTGTTGCAGAAGAAAATTTCTCAGAGTTGCTGAGAGAAAAAAAAAATAACTTCAGCAGCCCTCTGCCTCGTTTAACAATTTACATGGTGAGTCCAACTCTAAATTTATAATTTTGCTGGTCCTTAAAAAAAGTGCATAGCATGTGACGGCTCTCTGCTCCTTTTAGTGGCGTCTTCCGCATGAAAATTATTTATCAAGACTGAAACCATATAGATGGCGCTAAGGGCATCATGATAGCTATTCAAAGACATTTACTGTCTACAAGGCTGAAAATCATACTTTCATTACTTGTGCTAGTAATAGGTCATCAGATTAAATGAATGTCTTTGAGGCTGGAATGAGGTGCCCTATATTAGAGCAATTGACTTTCTCTCACATGGGGAGAAGCTATTTTAACCTTCCTCCTTTCACACTGAAAGTGGGACTCTTATACTCAAGAAGGGTTGCTCTTTAGGATACTCTGTGTTCTTGAACCTCCAGCCCCCTTTCAAATGGGGAGCCCAATGTCTTCAATGTTGAAGAGTGCTTTCCCATTACACCTCCTACTTGGCCTGCAGTCATAATTTCAGAGCGTTACCTAGTGCGGAATTCCTAATGCCTCCTTGTTCTGTGTAATTGTCACCCATGACGATTGGTCAAATGGTGCCCTGACATCATAAAGCTACAGCAGGATGTCATCTGACACGAGGGCCAGCAATAGGAGCCATTTATCAGGTTATTGAAATGGGTAGCAGGGTAGCCTGGACGGCCAGCAGAAAGGCAAAGATGGCGAGACGAGCAAAAGAAGGGCATTATTTGAGACTTAATTATTTGTTTGAAGGTGTCGGTGATCACAGTATTCTCAGGTTCTCTATAGGTTAACTGATAGGGATTTGCAGGAATGAAGATGTACAAATCTGTGGTTCATAGTTTTTCTCATTACCACTAACTGTAGCATAAACCTTCCTCCATAAACTTATCAGATCCCTTAATGGTCATTGGTGTACTCTAACCTAACAGAATTGCAGTGAGCAGGGTACGCTGTCACTTGGATAGCAATTAGATATTTTTATCTACATTCTGATATAGATGCTAAAGTTGTATAAAGAGTGGTAGCAACGGAGGCTTAGGATGGAAAGGTATGCTAGGTTGAAAATAAAATAGAGATTTGAATTCTTTTTGAGCTATGTATTTTCACCATGTTACAGACGTCATAGTACTGATTGATAACCATTTACCAAAAACTGATTGTTGTTGTGGTGCATTAGTTTGGTAATATTCAAGTTCTGTTAATAGACTAACAGTGGACTTTTCCATTTGCAGACTATATTGAATGACCAGCAGAGGGAGTGTTGCAGAAGAAAATTTCTCAGAGTTGCTGAGATAAAAAAAAAACTTCAGCAGCCCTCTGCTTCATTTAACAATTTACATGGTGAGTCAAACTCTAAATTTATCATTTTGCTGGTCCTTAAAAAAAGTGCATAGCATGTGACGGCTCTCTGCTCCTTTTAGTGGCGTCTTCCGCATGAAAATTATTTATCAAGACTGAAGCCATATAGATGGCGCTAAGGGCATCATGATAGCTATTCAAAGACATTTACTGTCTACAAGGCTGACATTCATACTTTCATTACTTGTGCTAGTAATAGGTAATCGGATTAAATGAATGTCTTTGAGGCTGGAATGAGGTGCCCTATATTAGAGCAATTGACTTTCTCTCACATGGGGAGAAGCTATTTTAACCTTCCTCCTTTCACACTGAAAGTGGGACTCTTATACTCAAGAAGGGTTGCTCTTTAGGATACTCTGTGTTCTTGAACCTCCAGCCCCCTTTCAAATGGGGAGCCCAATGTCTTCAATGTTGAAGAGTGCTTTCCCATTACACCTCCTACTTGGCCTGCAGTCATAATTTCAGAGCGTTACCTAGTGCGGAATTCCTAATGCCTCCTTGTTCTGTGTAATTGTCACCCATGACGATTGGTCAAATGGTGCCCTGACATCATAAAGCTACAGCAGGATGTCATCTGACACGAGGGCCAGCAATAGGATACATTTATCAGGTTATTGAAATGGGTAGCAGGGTAGCCTGGACGGCCAGCAGAAAGGCAAAGATGGCGAGATGAGCAAAAGAAGGGCATTATTTGAGACTTAATTATTTGTTTGAAGGTGTCGGTGATCACAGTATTCTCAGGTTCTCTATAGGTTAACTGATAGGGATTTGCAGGAATGAAGATGTCCAAATCTGTGGTTCATAGTTTTTCTCATTACCACTAACTGTAGCATAAACCTTCCTCCATAAACTTATCAGATCCCTTAATGGTCATTGGTGTACTCTAACCTAACAGAATTGCAGTGAGCAGGGTACGCTGTCACTTGGATAGCAATTAGATATTTTTATCTACATTCTGATATAGATGCTAAAGTTGTATAAAGAGTGGTAGCAACGGAGGCTTAGGATGGAAAGGTATGCTAGGTTAAATAGAGATTTGAATTCTTTTTGAGCTATGTATTTTCACCATGTTACAGACGTCATAGTACTGATTGATAACCATTTACCAAAAACTGATTGTTGTTGTGGTGCATTAGTTTGGTAATATTCAAGTTCTGTTAATAGACTAACAGTGGACTTTTCCATTTGCAGACTATATTGAATGACCAGCAGAGGGAGTGTTGCAGAAGAAAATTTCTCAGAGTTGCTGAGAGAAAAAAAAAATAACTTCAGCAGCCCTCTGCCTCGTTTAACAATTTACATGGTGAGTCCAACTCTAAATTTATCATTTTGCTGGTCCTTAAAAAAAGTGCATAGCATGTGACGGCTCTCTGCTCCTTTTAGTGGCGTCTTCCGCATGAAAATTATTTATCAAGACTGAAACCATATAGATGGCGCTAAGGGCATCATGATAGCTATTCAAAGACATTTACTGTCTACAAGGCTGAAAATCATACTTTCATTACTTGTGCTAGTAATAGGTCATCAGATTAAATGAATGTCTTTGAGGCTGGAATGAGGTGCCCTATATTAGAGCAATTGACTTTCTCTCACATGGGGAGAAGCTATTTTAACCTTCCTCCTTTCACACGGAAAGTGGGACTCTTATACTCAAGAAGGGTTGCTCTTTAGGATACTCTGTGTTCTTGAACCTCCAGCCCCCTTTCAAATGGGGAGCCCAATGTCTTCAATGTTGAAGAGTGCTTTCCCATTACACCTCCTACTTGGCCTGCAGTCATAATTTCAGAACGTTACCTAGTGCGGAATTCCTAATGCCTCCTTGTTCTGTGTAATTGTCACCCATGACGATTGGTCAAATGGTGCCCTGACATCATAAAGCTACAGCAGGATGTCATCTGACACGAGGGCCAGCAATAGGATACATTTATCAGGTTATTGAAATGGGTAGCAGGGTAGCCTGGACGGCCAGCAGAAAGGCAAAAATGGCGAGACGAGCAAAAGAAGGGCATTATTTGAGACTTAATTATTTGTTTGAAGGTGTCGGTGATCACAGTATTCTCAGGTTTTCTATAGGTTAACTGATAGGGATTTGCAGGAATGAAGATGTACAAATCTGTGGTTCATAGTTTTTCTCATTACCACTAACTGTAGCATAAACCTTCCTCCATAAACTTATCAGATCCCTTAATGGTCATTGGTGTACTCTAACCTAACAGAATTGCAGTGAGCAGGGTACGCTGTCACTTGGATAGCAATTAGATATTTTTATCTGCATTCTGATATAGATGCTAAAGTTGTATAAAGAGTGGTAGCAACGGAGGCTTAGGATGGAAAGGTATGCTAGGTTGAAAATAAAATAGAGATTTGAATTCTTTTTGAGCTATGTATTTTCACCATGTTACAGACGTCATAGTACTGATTGATAACCATTTACCAAAAACTGATTGTTGTTGTGGTGCATTAGTTTGGTAATATTCAAGTTCTGTTAATAGACTAACAGTGGACTTTTCCATTTGCAGACTATATTGAATGACCAGCAGAGGGAGTGTTGCAGAAGAAAATTTCTCAGAGTTGCTGAGAGAAAAAAAAAATAACTTCAGCAGCCCTCTGCCTCGTTTAACAATTTACATGGTGAGTCCAACTCTAAATTTATCATTTTGCTGGTCCTTAAAAAAAGTGCATAGCATGTGACGGCTCTCTGCTCCTTTTAGTGGCGTCTTCCGCATGAAAATTATTTATCAAGACTGAAACCATATAGATGGCGCTAAGGGCATCATGATAGCTATTCAAAGACATTTACTGTCTACAAGGCTGAAAATCATACTTTCATTACTTGTGCTAGTAATAGGTCATCAGATTAAATGAATGTCTTTGAGGCTGGAATGAGGTGCCCTATATTAGAGCAATTGACTTTCTCTCACATGGGGAGAAGCTATTTTAACCTTCCTCCTTTCACACTGAAAGTGGGACTCTTATACTCAAGAAGGGTTGCTCTTTAGGATACTCTGTGTTCTTGAACCTCCAGCCCCCTTTCAAATGGGGAGCCCAATGTCTTCAATGTTGAAGAGTGCTTTCCCATTACACCTCCTACTTGGCCTGCAGTCATAATTTCAGAGCGTTACCTAGTGCGGAATTCCTAATGCCTCCTTGTTCTGTGTAATTGTCACCCATGACGATTGGTCAAATGGTGCCCTGACATCATAAAGCTACAGCAGGATGTCATCTGACACGAGGGCCAGCAATAGGAGCCATTTATCAGGTTATTGAAATGGGTAGCAGGGTAGCCTGGACGGCCAGCAGAAAGGCAAAGATGGCGAGACGAGCAAAAGAAGGGCATTATTTGAGACTTAATTATTTGTTTGAAGGTGTCGGTGATCACAGTATTCTCAGGTTCTCCATAGGTTAACTGATAGGGATTTGCAGGAATGAAGATGTCCAAATCTGTGGTTCATAGTTTTTCTCATTACCACTAACTGTAGCATAAACCTTCCTCCATAAACTTATCAGATCCCTTAATGGTCATTGGTGTACTCTAACCTAACAGAATTGCAGTGAGCAGGGTACGCTGTCACTTGGATAGCAATTAGATATTTTTATCTACATTCTGATATAGATGCTAAAGTTGTATAAAGAGTGGTAGCAACGGAGGCTTAGGATGGAAAGGTATGCTAGGTTGAAAATAAAATAGAGATTTGAATTCTTTTTGAGCTATGTATTTTCACCATGTTACAGACGTCATAGTACTGATTGATAACCATTTACCAAAAACTGATTGTTGTTGTGGTGCATTAGTTTGGTAATATTCAAGTTCTGTTAATAGACTAACAGTGGACTTTTCCATTTGCAGACTATATTGAATGACCAGCAGAGGGAGTGTTGCAGAAGAAAATTTCTCATAGTTGCTGAGAGAAAAAAAAAATAACTTCAGCAGCCCTCTGCCTCGTTTAACAATTTACATGGTGAGTCCAACTCTAAATTTATCATTTTGCTGGTCCTTAAAAAAAGTGCATAGCATGTGACGGCTCTCTGCTCCTTTTAGTGGCGTCTTCCGCATGAAAATTATTTATCAAGACTGAAACCATATAGAAGGCGCTAAGGGCATCATGATAGCTATTCAAAGACATTTACTGTCTACAAGGCTGAAAATCATACTTTCATTACTTGTGCTAGTAATAGGTCATCAGATTAAATGAATGTCTTTGAGGCTGGAATGAGGTGCCCTATATTAGAGCAATTGACTTTCTCTCACATGGGGAGAAGCTATTTTAACCTTCCTCCTTTCACACTGAAAGTGGGACTCTTATACTCAAGAAGGGTTGCTCTTTAGGATACTCTGTGTTCTTGAACCTCCAGCCCCCTTTCAAATGGGGAGCCCAATGTCTTCAATGTTGAAGAGTGCTTTCCCATTACACCTCCTACTTGGCCTGCAGTCATAATTTCAGAGCGTTACCTAGTGCGGAATTCCTAATGCCTCCTTGTTCTGTGTAATTGTCACCCATGACGATTGGTCAAATGGTGCCCTGACATCATAAAGCTACAGCAGGATGTCATCTGACACGAGGGCCAGCAATAGGATACATTTATCAGGTTATTGAAATGGGTAGCAGGGTAGCCTGGACGGCCAGCAGAAAGGCAAAGATGGCGAGATGAGCAAAAGAAGGGCATTATTTGAGACTTAATTATTTGTTTGAAGGTGTCGGTGATCACAGTATTCTCAGGTTCTCTATAGGTTAACTGATAGGGATTTGCAGGAATGAAGATGTCCAAATCTGTGGTTCATAGTTTTTCTCATTACCACTAACTGTAGCATAAACCTTCCTCCATAAACTTATCAGATCCCTTAATGGTCATTGGTGTACTCTAACCTAACAGAATTGCAGTGAGCAGGGTACGCTGTCACTTGGATAGCAATTAGATATTTTTATCTACATTCTGATATAGATGCTAAAGTTGTATAAAGAGTGGTAGCAACGGAGGCTTAGGATGGAAAGCTATGCTAGGTTGAAAATAAAATAGAGATTTGAATTCTTTTTGAGCTATGTATTTTCACCATGTTACAGACGTCATAGTACTGATTGATAACCATTTACCAAAAACTGATTGTTGTTGTGGTGCATTAGTTTGGTAATATTCAAGTTCTGTTAATAGACTAACAGTGGACTTTTCCATTTGCAGACTATATTGAATGACCAGCAGAGGGAGTGTTGCAGAAGAAAATTTCTCAGTTGCTGAGAGAAAAAAAAAATAACTTCAGCAGCCCTCTGCCTCGTTTAACAATTTACATGGTGAGTCCAACTCTAAATTTATCATTTTGCTGGTCCTTAAAAAAAGTGCATAGCATGTGACGGCTCTCTGCTCCTTTTAGTGGTGTCTTCCGCATGAAAATTATTTATCAAGACTGAAACCATATAGATGGCGCTAAGGGCATCATGATAGCTATTCAAAGACATTTACTGTCTACAAGGCTGAAAATCATACTTTCATTACTTGTGCTAGTAATAGGTCATCAGATTAAATGAATGTCTTTGAGGCTGGAATGAGGTGCCCTATATTAGAGCAATTGACTTTCTCTCACATGGGGAGAAGCTATTTTAACCTTCCTCCTTTCACACTGAAAGTGGGACTCTTATACTCAAGAAGGGTTGCTCTTTAGGATACTCTGTGTTCTTGAACCTCCAGCCCCCTTTCAAATGGGGAGCCCAATGTCTTCAATGTTGAAGAGTGCTTTCCCATTACACCTCCTACTTGGCCTGCAGTCATAATTTCAGAGCGTTACCTAGTGCGGAATTCCTAATGCCTCCTTGTTCTGTGTAATTGTCACCCATGACGATTGGTCAAATGGTGCCCTGACATCATAAAGCTACAGCAGGATGTCATCTGACACGAGGGCCAGCAATAGGAGCCATTTATCAGGTTATTGAAATGGGTAGCAGGGTAGCCTGGACGGCCAGCAGAAAGGCAAAGATGGCGAGACGAGCAAAAGAAGGGCATTATTTGAGACTTAATTATTTGTTTGAAGGTGTCGGTGATCACAGTATTCTCAGGTTCTCCATAGGTTAACTGATAGGGATTTGCAGGAATGAAGATGTCCAAATCTGTGGTTCATAGTTTTTCTCATTACCACTAACTGTAGCATAAACCTTCCTCCATAAACTTATCAGATCCCTTAATGGTCATTGGTGTACTCTAACCTAACAGAATTGCAGTGAGCAGGGTACGCTGTCACTTGGATAGCAATTAGATATTTTTATCTACATTCTGATATAGATGCTAAAGTTGTATAAAGAGTGGTAGCAACGGAGGCTTAGGATGGAAAGGTATGCTAGGTTGAAAATAAAATAGAGATTTGAATTCTTTTTGAGCTATGTATTTTCACCATGTTACAGACGTCATAGTACTGATTGATAACCATTTACCAAAAACTGATTGTTGTTGTGGTGCATTAGTTTGGTAATATTCAAGTTCTGTTAATAGACTAACAGTGGACTTTTCCATTTGCAGACTATATTGAATGACCAGCAGAGGGAGTGTTGCAGAAGAAAATTTCTCATAGTTGCTGAGAGAAAAAAAAAATAACTTCAGCAGCCCTCTGCCTCGTTTAACAATTTACATGGTGAGTCCAACTCTAAATTTATCATTTTGCTGGTCCTTAAAAAAAGTGCATAGCATGTGACGGCTCTCTGCTCCTTTTAGTGGCGTCTTCCGCATGAAAATTATTTATCAAGACTGAAACCATATAGAAGGCGCTAAGGGCATCATGATAGCTATTCAAAGACATTTACTGTCTACAAGGCTGAAAATCATACTTTCATTACTTGTGCTAGTAATAGGTCATCAGATTAAATGAATGTCTTTGAGGCTGGAATGAGGTGCCCTATATTAGAGCAATTGACTTTCTCTCACATGGGGAGAAGCTATTTTAACCTTCCTCCTTTCACACTGAAAGTGGGACTCTTATACTCAAGAAGGGTTGCTCTTTAGGATACTCTGTGTTCTTGAACCTCCAGCCCCCTTTCAAATGGGGAGCCCAATGTCTTCAATGTTGAAGAGTGCTTTCCCATTACACCTCCTACTTGGCCTGCAGTCATAATTTCAGAGCGTTACCTAGTGCGGAATTCCTAATGCCTCCTTGTTCTGTGTAATTGTCACCCATGACGATTGGTCAAATGGTGCCCTGACATCATAAAGCTACAGCAGGATGTCATCTGACACGAGGGCCAGCAATAGGATACATTTATCAGGTTATTGAAATGGGTAGCAGGGTAGCCTGGACGGCCAGCAGAAAGGCAAAGATGGCGAGATGAGCAAAAGAAGGGCATTATTTGAGACTTAATTATTTGTTTGAAGGTGTCGGTGATCACAGTATTCTCAGGTTCTCTATAGGTTAACTGATAGGGATTTGCAGGAATGAAGATGTCCAAATCTGTGGTTCATAGTTTTTCTCATTACCACTAACTGTAGCATAAACCTTCCTCCATAAACTTATCAGATCCCTTAATGGTCATTGGTGTACTCTAACCTAACAGAATTGCAGTGAGCAGGGTACGCTGTCACTTGGATAGCAATTAGATATTTTTATCTACATTCTGATATAGATGCTAAAGTTGTATAAAGAGTGGTAGCAACGGAGGCTTAGGATGGAAAGGTATGCTAGGTTGAAAATAAAATAGAGATTTGAATTCTTTTTGAGCTATGTATTTTCACCATGTTACAGACGTCATAGTACTGATTGATAACCATTTACCAAAAACTGATTGTTGTTGTGATGCATTAGTTTGGTAATATTCAAGTTCTGTTAATAGACTAACAGTGAACTTTTCCATTTGCAGACTATATTGAATGACCAGCAGAGGGAGTGTTGCAGAAGAAAATTTCTCAGAGTTGCTGAGAGAAAAAAAAATAACTTCAGCAGCCCTCTGCTTCGTTTAACAATTTACATGGTGAGTCCAACTCTAAATTTATCATTTTGCTGGTCCTTAAAAAAAGTGCATAGCATGTGACGGCTCTCTGCTCCTTTTAGTGGCGTCTTCCGCATGAAAATTATTTATCAAGACTGAAACCATATAGATGGCGCTAAGGGCATCATGATAGCTATTCAAAGACATTTACTGTCTACAAGGCTGAAAATCATACTTTCATTACTTGTGCTAGTAATAGGTCATCAGATTAAATGAATGTCTTTGAGGCTGGAATGAGGTGCCCTATATTAGAGCAATTGACTTTCTCTCACATGGGGAGAAGCTATTTTAACCTTCCTCCTTTCACACTGAAAGTGGGACTCTTATACTCAAGAAGGGTTGCTCTTTAGGATACTCTGTGTTCTTGAACCTCCAGCCCCCTTTCAAATGGGGAGCCCAATGTCTTCAATGTTGAAGAGTGCTTTCCCATTACACCTCCTACTTGGCCTGCAGTCATAATTTCAGAGCGTTACCTAGTGCGGAATTCCTAATGCCTCCTTGTTCTGTGTAATTGTCACCCATGACGATTGGTCAAATGGTGCCCTGACATCATAAAGCTACAGCAGGATGTCATCTGACACGAGGGCCAGCAATAGGAGCCATTTATCAGGTTATTGAAATGGGTAGCAGGGTAGCCTGGACGGCCAGCAGAAAGGCAAAGATGGCGAGACGAGCAAAAGAAGGGCATTATTTGAGACTTAATTATTTGTTTGAAGGTGTCGGTGATCACAGTATTCTCAGGTTCTCTATAGGTTAACTGATAGGGATTTGCAGGAATGAAGATGTACAAATCTGTGGTTCATAGTTTTTCTCATTACCACTAACTGTAGCATAAACCTTCCTCCATAAACTTATCAGATCCCTTAATGGTCATTGGTGTACTCTAACCTAACAGAATTGCAGTGAGCAGGGTACGCTGTCACTTGGATAGCAATTAGATATTTTTATCTACATTCTGATATAGATGCTAAAGTTGTATAAAGAGTGGTAGCAACGGAGGCTTAGGATGGAAAGGTATGCTAGGTTGAAAATAAAATAGAGATTTGAATTCTTTTTGAGCTATGTATTTTCACCATGTTACAGACTTCATAGTACTGATTGATAACCATTTACCAAAAACTGATTGTTGTTGTGGTGCATTAGTTTGGTAATATTCAAGTTCTGTTAATAGACTAACAGTGGACTTTTCCATTTGCAGACTATATTGAATGACCAGCAGAGGGAGTGTTGCAGAAGAAAATTTCTCAGAGTTGCTGAGAGAAAAAAAAAAACTTCAGCAGCCCTCTGCTTCATTTAACAATTTACATGGTGAGTCAAACTCTAAATTTATCATTTTGCTGGTCCTTAAAAAAAGTGCATAGCATGTGACGGCTCTCTGCTCCTTTTAGTGGCGTCTTCCGCATGAAAATTATTTATCAAGACTGAAGCCATATAGATGGCGCTAAGGGCATCATGATAGCTATTCAAAGACATTTACTGTCTACAAGGCTGACATTCATACTTTCATTACTTGTGCTAGTAATAGGTAATCGGATTAAATGAATGTCTTTGAGGCTGGAATGAGGTGTCCTATATTAGAGCAATTGACTTTCTCTCACATGGGGAGAAGCTATTTTAACCTTCCACCCTTCACACTGAAAGTGGGACTCTTATACTCAAGAAGGGTTGCTCTTTAGGATACTCTGTGTTCTTGTACCTCCAGCCCCCTTTCAAATGGGGAGCCCAATGTCTTCAATGTTGAAGAGTGCTTTCCCATTACACCTCCTACTTGGCCTGCAGTCATAATTTCAGAGCGTTACCTAGTGCGGAATTCCTAATGCCTCCTTGTTCTGTGTAATTGTCACCCATGACGATTGGTCAAATGGTGCCCTGACATCATAAAGCTACAGCAGGATGTCATCTGACATGAGGGCCAGCAATAGGATACATTTATCAGGTTATTGAAATGGGTAGCAGGGTAGCCTGGACGGCCAGCAGAAAGGCAAAGATGGCGAGATGAGCAAAAGAAGGGCATTATTTGAGACTTAATTATTTGTTTGAAGGTGTCGGTGATCACAGTATTCTCAGGTTCTCTATAGGTTAACTGATAGGGATTTGCAGGAATGAAGATGTCCAAATCTGTGGTTCATAGTTTTTCTCATTACCACTAACTGTAGCATAAACCTTCCTCCATAAACTTATCAGATCCCTTAATGGTCATTGGTGTACTCTAACCTAACAGAATTGCAGTGAGCAGGGTACGCTGTCACTTGGATAGCAATTAGATATTTTTATCTGCATTCTGATATAGATGCTAAAGTTGTATAAAGAGTGGTAGCAACGGAGGCTTAGGATGGAAAGGTATGCTAGGTTGAAAATAAAATAGAGATTTGAATTCTTTTTGAGCTATGTATTTTCACCATGTTACAGACGTCATAGTACTGATTGATAACCATTTACCAAAAACTGATTGTTGTTGTGATGCATTAGTTTGGTAATATTCAAGTTCTGTTAATAGACTAACAGTGAACTTTTCCATTTGCAGACTATATTGAATGACCAGCAGAGGGAGTGTTGCAGAAGAAAATTTCTCAGAGTTGCTGAGAGAAAAAAAAATAACTTCAGCAGCCCTCTGCTTCGTTTAACAATTTACATGGTGAGTCCAACTCTAAATTTATCATTTTGCTGGTCCTTAAAAAAAGTGCATAGCATGTGACGGCTCTCTGCTCCTTTTAGTGGCGTCTTCCGCATGAAAATTATTTATCAAGACTGAAACCATATAGATGGCGCTAAGGGCATCATGATAGCTATTCAAAGACATTTACTGTCTACAAGGCTGAAAATCATACTTTCATTACTTGTGCTAGTAATAGGTCATCAGATTAAATGAATGTCTTTGAGGCTGGAATGAGGTGCCCTATATTAGAGCAATTGACTTTCTCTCACATGGGGAGAAGCTATTTTAACCTTCCTCCTTTCACACTGAAAGTGGGACTCTTATACTCAAGAAGGGTTGCTCTTTAGGATACTCTGTGTTCTTGAACCTCCAGCCCCCTTTCAAATGGGGAGCCCAATGTCTTCAATGTTGAAGAGTGCTTTCCCATTACACCTCCTACTTGGCCTGCAGTCATAATTTCAGAGCGTTACCTAGTGCGGAATTCCTAATGCCTCCTTGTTCTGTGTAATTGTCACCCATGACGATTGGTCAAATGGTGCCCTGACATCATAAAGCTACAGCAGGATGTCATCTGACACGAGGGCCAGCAATAGGAGCCATTTATCAGGTTATTGAAATGGGTAGCAGGGTAGCCTGGACGGCCAGCAGAAAGGCAAAGATGGCGAGACGAGCAAAAGAAGGGCATTATTTGAGACTTAATTATTTGTTTGAAGGTGTCGGTGATCACAGTATTCTCAGGTTCTCTATAGGTTAACTGATAGGGATTTGCAGGAATGAAGATGTACAAATCTGTGGTTCATAGTTTTTCTCATTACCACTAACTGTAGCATAAACCTTCCTCCATAAACTTATCAGATCCCTTAATGGTCATTGGTGTACTCTAACCTAACAGAATTGCAGTGAGCAGGGTACGCTGTCACTTGGATAGCAATTAGATATTTTTATCTACATTCTGATATAGATGCTAAAGTTGTATAAAGAGTGGTAGCAACGGAGGCTTAGGATGGAAAGGTATGCTAGGTTGAAAATAAAATAGAGATTTGAATTCTTTTTGAGCTATGTATTTTCACCATGTTACAGACTTCATAGTACTGATTGATAACCATTTACCAAAAACTGATTGTTGTTGTGGTGCATTAGTTTGGTAATATTCAAGTTCTGTTAATAGACTAACAGTGGACTTTTCCATTTGCAGACTATATTGAATGACCAGCAGAGGGAGTGTTGCAGAAGAAAATTTCTCAGAGTTGCTGAGAGAAAAAAAAAAACTTCAGCAGCCCTCTGCTTCATTTAACAATTTACATGGTGAGTCAAACTCTAAATTTATCATTTTGCTGGTCCTTAAAAAAAGTGCATAGCATGTGACGGCTCTCTGCTCCTTTTAGTGGCGTCTTCCGCATGAAAATTATTTATCAAGACTGAAGCCATATAGATGGCGCTAAGGGCATCATGATAGCTATTCAAAGACATTTACTGTCTACAAGGCTGACATTCATACTTTCATTACTTGTGCTAGTAATAGGTAATCGGATTAAATGAATGTCTTTGAGGCTGGAATGAGGTGTCCTATATTAGAGCAATTGACTTTCTCTCACATGGGGAGAAGCTATTTTAACCTTCCACCCTTCACACTGAAAGTGGGACTCTTATACTCAAGAAGGGTTGCTCTTTAGGATACTCTGTGTTCTTGTACCTCCAGCCCCCTTTCAAATGGGGAGCCCAATGTCTTCAATGTTGAAGAGTGCTTTCCCATTACACCTCCTACTTGGCCTGCAGTCATAATTTCAGAGCGTTACCTAGTGCGGAATTCCTAATGCCTCCTTGTTCTATGTAATTGTCACCCATGACGATTGGTCAAATGGTGCCCTGACATCATAAAGCTACAGCAGGATGTCATCTGACATGAGGGCCAGCAATAGGATACATTTATCAGGTTATTGAAATGGGTAGCAGGGTAGCCTGGACGGCCAGCAGAAAGGCAAAGATGGCGAGATGAGCAAAAGAAGGGCATTATTTGAGACTTAATTATTTGTTTGAAGGTGTCGGTGATCACAGTATTCTCAGGTTCTCTATAGGTTAACTGATAGGGATTTGCAGGAATGAAGATGTCCAAATCTGTGGTTCATAGTTTTTCTCATTACCACTAACTGTAGCATAAACCTTCCTCCATAAACTTATCAGATCCCTTAATGGTCATTGGTGTACTCTAACCTAACAGAATTGCAGTGAGCAGGGTACGCTGTCACTTGGATAGCAATTAGATATTTTTATCTGCATTCTGATATAGATGCTAAAGTTGTATAAAGAGTGGTAGCAACGGAGGCTTAGGATGGAAAGGTATGCTAGGTTAAATAGAGATTTGAATTCTTTTTGAGCTATGTATTTTCACCATGTTACAGACGTCATAGTACTGATTGATAACCATTTACCAAAAACTGATTGTTGTTGTGGTGCATTAGTTTGGTAATATTCAAGTTCTGTTAATAGACTAACAGTGGACTTTTCCATTTGCAGACTATATTGAATGACCAGCAGAGGGAGTGTTGCAGAAGAAAATTTCTCAGAGTTGCTGAGAGAAAAAAAAAATAACTTCAGCAGCCCTCTGCCTCGTTTAACAATTTACATGGTGAGTCCAACTCTAAATTTATCATTTTGCTGGTCCTTAAAAAAAGTGCATAGCATGTGACGGCTCTCTGCTCCTTTTAGTGGCGTCTTCCGCATGAAAATTATTTATCAAGACTGAAACCATATAGATGGCGCTAAGGGCATCATGATAGCTATTCAAAGACATTTACTGTCTACAAGGCTGAAAATCATACTTTCATTACTTGTGCTAGTAATAGGTCATCAGATTAAATGAATGTCTTTGAGGCTGGAATGAGGTGCCCTATATTAGAGCAATTGACTTTCTCTCACATGGGGAGAAGCTATTTTAACCTTCCTCCTTTCACACTGAAAGTGGGACTCTTATACTCAAGAAGGGTTGCTCTTTAGGATACTCTGTGTTCTTGAACCTCCAGCCCCCTTTCAAATGGGGAGCCCAATGTCTTCAATGTTGAAGAGTGCTTTCCCATTACAGCTCCTACTTGGCCTGCAGTCATAATTTCAGAGCGTTACCTAGTGCGGAATTCCTAATGCCTCCTTGTTCTGTGTAATTGTCACCCATGACGATTGGTCAAATGGTGCCCTGACATCATAAAGCTACAGCAGGATGTCATCTGACACGAGGGCCAGCAATAGGATACATTTATCAGGTTATTGAAATGGGTAGCAGGGTAGCCTGGACGGCCAGCAGAAAGGCAAAAATGGCGAGACGAGCAAAAGAAGGGCATTATTTGAGACTTAATTATTTGTTTGAAGGTGTCGGTGATCA
Organism: Lissotriton vulgaris; assembly: GCF_964263255.1. NCBI lineage: Eukaryota > Metazoa > Chordata > Amphibia > Caudata > Salamandridae > Lissotriton > Lissotriton vulgaris. The sequence continues at coordinate 660,425,890 of NC_141698.1, read as the reverse complement.
CAGTATTCTCAGGTTTTCTATAGGTTAACTGATAGGGATTTGCAGGAATGAAGATGTACAAATCTGTGGTTCATAGTTTTTCTCATTACCACTAACTGTAGCATAAACCTTCCTCCATAAACTTATCAGATCCCTTAATGGTCATTGGTGTACTCTAACCTAACAGAATTGCAGTGAGCAGGGTACGCTGTCACTTGGATAGCAATTAGATATTTTTATCTACATTCTGATATAGATGCTAAAGTTGTATAAAGAGTGGTAGCAACGGAGGCTTAGGATGGAAAGGTATGCTAGGTTGAAAATAAAATAGAGATTTGAATTCTTTTTGAGCTATGTATTTTCACCATGTTACAGACGTCATAGTACTGATTGATAACCATTTACCAAAAACTGATTGTTGTTGTGGTGCATTAGTTTGGTAATATTCAAGTTCTGTTAATAGACTAACAGTGGACTTTTCCATTTGCAGACTATATTGAATGACCAGCAGAGGGAGTGTTGCAGAAGAAAATTTCTCAGTTGCTGAGAGAAAAAAAAAATAACTTCAGCAGCCCTCTGCCTCGTTTAACAATTTACATGGTGAGTCCAACTCTAAATTTATCATTTTGCTGGTCCTTAAAAAAAGTGCATAGCATGTGACGGCTCTCTGCTCCTTTTAGTGGCGTCTTCCGCATGAAAATTATTTATCAAGACTGAAACCATATAGATGGCGCTAAGGGCATCATGATAGCTATTCAAAGACATTTACTGTCTACAAGGCTGAAAATCATACTTTCATTACTTGTGCTAGTAATAGGTCATCAGATTAAATGAATGTCTTTGAGGCTGGAATGAGGTGCCCTATATTAGAGCAATTGACTTTCTCTCACATGGGGAGAAGCTATTTTAACCTTCCTCCTTTCACACTGAAAGTGGGACTCTTATACTCAAGAAGGGTTGCTCTTTAGGATACTCTGTGTTCTTGAACCTCCAGCCCCCTTTCAAATGGGGAGCCCAATGTCTTCAATGTTGAAGAGTGCTTTCCCATTACACCTCCTACTTGGCCTGCAGTCATAATTTCAGAGCGTTACCTAGTGCGGAATTCCTAATGCCTCCTTGTTCTGTGTAATTGTCACCCATGACGATTGGTCAAATGGTGCCCTGACATCATAAAGCTACAGCAGGATGTCATCTGACACGAGGGCCAGCAATAGGAGCCATTTATCAGGTTATTGAAATGGGTAGCAGGGTAGCCTGGACGGCCAGCAGAAAGGCAAAGATGGCGAGACGAGCAAAAGAAGGGCATTATTTGAGACTTAATTATTTGTTTGAAGGTGTCGGTGATCACAGTATTCTCAGGTTCTCCATAGGTTAACTGATAGGGATTTGCAGGAATGAAGATGTCCAAATCGGTGGTTCATAGTTTTTCTCATTACCACTAACTGTAGCATAAACCTTCCTCCATAAACTTATCAGATCCCTTAATGGTCATTGGTGTACTCTAACCTAACAGAATTGCAGTGAGCAGGGTACGCTGTCACTTGGATAGCAATTAGATATTTTTATCTACATTCTGATATAGATGCTAAAGTTGTATAAAGAGTGGTAGCAACGGAGGCTTAGGATGGAAAGGTATGCTAGGTTGAAAATAAAATAGAGATTTGAATTCTTTTTGAGCTATGTATTTTCACCATGTTACAGACGTCATAGTACTGATTGATAACCATTTACCAAAAACTGATTGTTGTTGTGGTGCATTAGTTTGGTAATATTCAAGTTCTGTTAATAGACTAACAGTGGACTTTTCCATTTGCAGACTATATTGAATGACCAGCAGAGGGAGTGTTGCAGAAGAAAATTTCTCATAGTTGCTGAGAGAAAAAAAAAATAACTTCAGCAGCCCTCTGCCTCGTTTAACAATTTACATGGTGAGTCCAACTCTAAATTTATCATTTTGCTGGTCCTTAAAAAAAGTGCATAGCATGTGACGGCTCTCTGCTCCTTTTAGTGGCATCTTCCGCATGAAAATTATTTATCAAGACTGAAACCATATAGAAGGCGCTAAGGGCATCATGATAGCTATTCAAAGACATTTACTGTCTACAAGGCTGAAAATCATACTTTCATTACTTGTGCTAGTAATAGGTCATCAGATTAAATGAATGTCTTTGAGGCTGGAATGAGGTGCCCTATATTAGAGCAATTGACTTTCTCTCACATGGGGAGAAGCTATTTTAACCTTCCTCCTTTCACACTGAAAGTGGGACTCTTATACTCAAGAAGGGTTGCTCTTTAGGATACTCTGTGTTCTTGAACCTCCAGCCCCCTTTCAAATGGGGAGCCCAATGTCTTCAATGTTGAAGAGTGCTTTCCCATTACACCTCCTACTTGGCCTGCAGTCATAATTTCAGAGCGTTACCTAGTGCGGAATTCCTAATGCCTCCTTGTTCTGTGTAATTGTCACCCATGACGATTGGTCAAATGGTGCCCTGACATCATAAAGCTACAGCAGGATGTCATCTGACACGAGGGCCAGCAATAGGATACATTTATCAGGTTATTGAAATGGGTAGCAGGGTAGCCTGGACGGCCAGCAGAAAGGCAAAAATGGCGAGACGAGCAAAAGAAGGGCATTATTTGAGACTTAATTATTTGTTTGAAGGTGTCGGTGATCACAGTATTCTCAGGTTTTCTATAGGTTAACTGATAGGGATTTGCAGGAATGAAGATGTACAAATCTGTGGTTCATAGTTTTTCTCATTACCACTAACTGTAGCATAAACGTTCCTCCATAAACTTATCAGATCCCTTAATGGTCATTGGTGTACTCTAACCTAACAGAATTGCAGTGAGCAGGGTACGCTGTCACTTGGATAGCAATTAGATATTTTTATCTACATTCTGATATAGATGCTAAAGTTGTATAAAGAGTGGTAGCAACGGAGGCTTAGGATGGAAAGGTATGCTAGGTTGAAAATAAAATAGAGATTTGAATTCTTTTTGAGCTATGTATTTTCACCATGTTACAGACGTCATAGTACTGATTGATAACCATTTACCAAAAACTGATTGTTGTTGTGGTGCATTAGTTTGGTAATATTCAAGTTCTGTTAATAGACTAACAGTGGACTTTTCCATTTGCAGACTATATTGAATGACCAGCAGAGGGAGTGTTGCAGAAGAAAATTTCTCAGTTGCTGAGAGAAAAAAAAAATAACTTCAGCAGCCCTCTGCCTCGTTTAACAATTTACATGGTGAGTCCAACTCTAAATTTATCATTTTGCTGGTCCTTAAAAAAAGTGCATAGCATGTGACGGCTCTCTGCTCCTTTTAGTGGCGTCTTCCGCATGAAAATTATTTATCAAGACTGAAACCATATAGATGGCGCTAAGGGCATCATGATAGCTATTCAAAGACATTTACTGTCTACAAGGCTGAAAATCATACTTTCATTACTTGTGCTAGTAATAGGTCATCAGATTAAATGAATGTCTTTGAGGCTGGAATGAGGTGCCCTATATTAGAGCAATTGACTTTCTCTCACATGGGGAGAAGCTATTTTAACCTTCCTCCTTTCACACTGAAAGTGGGACTCTTATACTCAAGAAGGGTTGCTCTTTAGGATACTCTGTGTTCTTGAACCTCCAGCCCCCTTTCAAATGGGGAGCCCAATGTCTTCAATGTTGAAGAGTGCTTTCCCATTACACCTCCTACTTGGCCTGCAGTCATAATTTCAGAGCGTTACCTAGTGCGGAATTCCTAATGCCTCCTTGTTCTGTGTAATTGTCACCCATGACGATTGGTCAAATGGTGCCCTGACATCATAAAGCTACAGCAGGATGTCATCTGACACGAGGGCCAGCAATAGGAGCCATTTATCAGGTTATTGAAATGGGTAGCAGGGTAGCCTGGACGGCCAGCAGAAAGGCAAAGATGGCGAGACGAGCAAAAGAAGGGCATTATTTGAGACTTAATTATTTGTTTGAAGGTGTCGGTGATCACAGTATTCTCAGGTTCTCTATAGGTTAACTGATAGGGATTTGCAGGAATGAAGATGTACAAATCTGTGGTTCATAGTTTTTCTCATTACCACTAACTGTAGCATAAACCTTCCTCCATAAACTTATCAGATCCCTTAATGGTCATTGGTGTACTCTAACCTAACAGAATTGCAGTGAGCAGGGTACGCTGTCACTTGGATAGCAATTAGATATTTTTATCTACATTCTGATATAGATGCTAAAGTTGTATAAAGAGTGGTAGCAACGGAGGCTTAGGATGGAAAGGTATGCTAGGTTGAAAATAAAATAGAGATTTGAATTCTTTTTGAGCTATGTATTTTCACCATGTTACAGACTTCATAGTACTGATTGATAACCATTTACCAAAAACTGATTGTTGTTGTGGTGCATTAGTTTGGTAATATTCAAGTTCTGTTAATAGACTAACAGTGGACTTTTCCATTTGCAGACTATATTGAATGACCAGCAGAGGGAGTGTTGCAGAAGAAAATTTCTCAGAGTTGCTGAGAGAAAAAAAAAAACTTCAGCAGCCCTCTGCTTCATTTAACAATTTACATGGTGAGTCAAACTCTAAATTTATCATTTTGCTGGTCCTTAAAAAAAGTGCATAGCATGTGACGGCTCTCTGCTCCTTTTAGTGGCGTCTTCCGCATGAAAATTATTTATCAAGACTGAAGCCATATAGATGGCGCTAAGGGCATCATGATAGCTATTCAAAGACATTTACTGTCTACAAGGCTGACATTCATACTTTCATTACTTGTGCTAGTAATAGGTAATCGGATTAAATGAATGTCTTTGAGGCTGGAATGAGGTGTCCTATATTAGAGCAATTGACTTTCTCTCACATGGGGAGAAGCTATTTTAACCTTCCACCCTTCACACTGAAAGTGGGACTCTTATACTCAAGAAGGGTTGCTCTTTAGGATACTCTGTGTTCTTGTACCTCCAGCCCCCTTTCAAATGGGGAGCCCAATGTCTTCAATGTTGAAGAGTGCTTTCCCATTACACCTCCTACTTGGCCTGCAGTCATAATTTCAGAGCGTTACCTAGTGCGGAATTCCTAATGCCTCCTTGTTCTGTGTAATTGTCACCCATGACGATTGGTCAAATGGTGCCCTGACATCATAAAGCTACAGCAGGATGTCATCTGACATGAGGGCCAGCAATAGGATACATTTATCAGGTTATTGAAATGGGTAGCAGGGTAGCCTGGACGGCCAGCAGAAAGGCAAAGATGGCGAGATGAGCAAAAGAAGGGCATTATTTGAGACTTAATTATTTGTTTGAAGGTGTCGGTGATCACAGTATTCTCAGGTTCTCTATAGGTTAACTGATAGGGATTTGCAGGAATGAAGATGTCCAAATCTGTGGTTCATAGTTTTTCTCATTACCACTAACTGTAGCATAAACCTTCCTCCATAAACTTATCAGATCCCTTAATGGTCATTGGTGTACTCTAACCTAACAGAATTGCAGTGAGCAGGGTACGCTGTCACTTGGATAGCAATTAGATATTTTTATCTGCATTCTGATATAGATGCTAAAGTTGTATAAAGAGTGGTAGCAACGGAGGCTTAGGATGGAAAGGTATGCTAGGTTAAATAGAGATTTGAATTCTTTTTGAGCTATGTATTTTCACCATGTTACAGACGTCATAGTACTGATTGATAACCATTTACCAAAAACTGATTGTTGTTGTGGTGCATTAGTTTGGTAATATTCAAGTTCTGTTAATAGACTAACAGTGGACTTTTCCATTTGCAGACTATATTGAATGACCAGCAGAGGGAGTGTTGCAGAAGAAAATTTCTCAGAGTTGCTGAGAGAAAAAAAAAATAACTTCAGCAGCCCTCTGCCTCGTTTAACAATTTACATGGTGAGTCCAACTCTAAATTTATCATTTTGCTGGTCCTTAAAAAAAGTGCATAGCATGTGACGGCTCTCTGCTCCTTTTAGTGGCGTCTTCCGCATGAAAATTATTTATCAAGACTGAAACCATATAGATGGCGCTAAGGGCATCATGATAGCTATTCAAAGACATTTACTGTCTACAAGGCTGAAAATCATACTTTCATTACTTGTGCTAGTAATAGGTCATCAGATTAAATGAATGTCTTTGAGGCTGGAATGAGGTGCCCTATATTAGAGCAATTGACTTTCTCTCACATGGGGAGAAGCTATTTTAACCTTCCTCCTTTCACACTGAAAGTGGGACTCTTATACTCAAGAAGGGTTGCTCTTTAGGATACTCTGTGTTCTTGAACCTCCAGCCCCCTTTCAAATGGGGAGCCCAATGTCTTCAATGTTGAAGAGTGCTTTCCCATTACACCTCCTACTTGGCCTGCAGTCATAATTTCAGAGCGTTACCTAGTGCGGAATTCCTAATGCCTCCTTGTTCTGTGTAATTGTCACCCATGACGATTGGTCAAATGGTGCCCTGACATCATAAAGCTACAGCAGGATGTCATCTGACACGAGGGCCAGCAATAGGATACATTTATCAGGTTATTGAAATGGGTAGCAGGGTAGCCTGGGCGGCCAGCAGAAAGGCAAAAATGGCGAGACGAGCAAAAGAAGGGCATTATTTGAGACTTAATTATTTGTTTGAAGGTGTCGGTGATCACAGTATTCTCAGGTTTTCTATAGGTTAACTGATAGGGATTTGCAGGAATGAAGATGTACAAATCTGTGGTTCATAGTTTTTCTCATTACCACTAACTGTAGCATAAACCTTCCTCCATAAACTTATCAGATCCCTTAATGGTCATTGGTGTACTCTAACCTAACAGAATTGCAGTGAGCAGGGTACGCTGTCACTTGGATAGCAATTAGATATTTTTATCTACATTCTGATATAGATGCTAAAGTTGTATAAAGAGTGGTAGCAACGGAGGCTTAGGATGGAAAGGTATGCTAGGTTGAAAATAAAATAGAGATTTGAATTCTTTTTGAGCTATGTATTTTCACCATGTTACAGACGTCATAGTACTGATTGATAACCATTTACCAAAAACTGATTGTTGTTGTGGTGCATTAGTTTGGTAATATTCAAGTTCTGTTAATAGACTAACAGTGGACTTTTCCATTTGCAGACTATATTGAATGACCAGCAGAGGGAGTGTTGCAGAAGAAAATTTCTCAGTTGCTGAGAGAAAAAAAAAATAACTTCAGCAGCCCTCTGCCTCGTTTAACAATTTACATGGTGAGTCCAACTCTAAATTTATCATTTTGCTGGTCCTTAAAAAAAGTGCATAGCATGTGACGGCTCTCTGCTCCTTTTAGTGGCGTCTTCCGCATGAAAATTATTTATCAAGACTGAAACCATATAGATGGCGCTAAGGGCATCATGATAGCTATTCAAAGACATTTACTGTCTACAAGGCTGAAAATCATACTTTCATTACTTGTGCTAGTAATAGGTCATCAGATTAAATGAATGTCTTTGAGGCTGGAATGAGGTGCCCTATATTAGAGCAATTGACTTTCTCTCACATGGGGAGAAGCTATTTTAACCTTCCTCCTTTCACACTGAAAGTGGGACTCTTATACTCAAGAAGGGTTGCTCTTTAGGATACTCTGTGTTCTTGAACCTCCAGCCCCCTTTCAAATGGGGAGCCCAATGTCTTCAATGTTGAAGAGTGCTTTCCCATTACACCTCCTACTTGGCCTGCAGTCATAATTTCAGAGCGTTACCTAGTGCGGAATTCCTAATGCCTCCTTGTTCTGTGTAATTGTCACCCATGACGATTGGTCAAATGGTGCCCTGACATCATAAAGCTACAGCAGGATGTCATCTGACATGAGGGCCAGCAATAGGATACATTTATCAGGTTATTGAAATGGGTAGCAGGGTAGCCTGGACGGCCAGCAGAAAGGCAAAGATGGCGAGATGAGCAAAAGAAGGGCATTATTTGAGACTTAATTATTTGTTTGAAGGTGTCGGTGATCACAGTATTCTCAGGTTCTCTATAGGTTAACTGATAGGGATTTGCAGGAATGAAGATGTCCAAATCTGTGGTTCATAGTTTTTCTCATTACCACTAACTGTAGCATAAACCTTCCTCCATAAACTTATCAGATCCCTTAATGGTCATTGGTGTACTCTAACCTAACAGAATTGCAGTGAGCAGGGTACGCTGTCACTTGGATAGCAATTAGATATTTTTATCTGCATTCTGATATAGATGCTAAAGTTGTATAAAGAGTGGTAGCAACGGAGGCTTAGGATGGAAAGGTATGCTAGGTTAAATAGAGATTTGAATTCTTTTTGAGCTATGTATTTTCACCATGTTACAGACGTCATAGTACTGATTGATAACCATTTACCAAAAACTGATTGTTGTTGTGGTGCATTAGTTTGGTAATATTCAAGTTCTGTTAATAGACTAACAGTGGACTTTTCCATTTGCAGACTATATTGAATGACCAGCAGAGGGAGTGTTGCAGAAGAAAATTTCTCAGAGTTGCTGAGAGAAAAAAAAAATAACTTCAGCAGCCCTCTGCCTCGTTTAACAATTTACATGGTGAGTCCAACTCTAAATTTATCATTTTGCTGGTCCTTAAAAAAAGTGCATAGCATGTGACGGCTCTCTGCTCCTTTTAGTGGCGTCTTCCGCATGAAAATTATTTATCAAGACTGAAACCATATAGATGGCGCTAAGGGCATCATGATAGCTATTCAAAGACATTTACTGTCTACAAGGCTGAAAATCATACTTTCATTACTTGTGCTAGTAATAGGTCATCAGATTAAATGAATGTCTTTGAGGCTGGAATGAGGTGCCCTATATTAGAGCAATTGACTTTCTCTCACATGGGGAGAAGCTATTTTAACCTTCCTCCTTTCACACTGAAAGTGGGACTCTTATACTCAAGAAGGGTTGCTCTTTAGGATACTCTGTGTTCTTGAACCTCCAGCCCCCTTTCAAATGGGGAGCCCAATGTCTTCAATGTTGAAGAGTGCTTTCCCATTACACCTCCTACTTGGCCTGCAGTCATAATTTCAGAGCGTTACCTAGTGCGGAATTCCTAATGCCTCCTTGTTCTGTGTAATTGTCACCCATGACGATTGGTCAAATGGTGCCCTGACATCATAAAGCTACAGCAGGATGTCATCTGACACGAGGGCCAGCAATAGGATACATTTATCAGGTTATTGAAATGGGTAGCAGGGTAGCCTGGGCGGCCAGCAGAAAGGCAAAAATGGCGAGACGAGCAAAAGAAGGGCATTATTTGAGACTTAATTATTTGTTTGAAGGTGTCGGTGATCACAGTATTCTCAGGTTTTCTATAGGTTAACTGATAGGGATTTGCAGGAATGAAGATGTACAAATCTGTGGTTCATAGTTTTTCTCATTACCACTAACTGTAGCATAAACCTTCCTCCATAAACTTATCAGATCCCTTAATGGTCATTGGTGTACTCTAACCTAACAGAATTGCAGTGAGCAGGGTACGCTGTCACTTGGATAGCAATTAGATATTTTTATCTACATTCTGATATAGATGCTAAAGTTGTATAAAGAGTGGTAGCAACGGAGGCTTAGGATGGAAAGGTATGCTAGGTTGAAAATAAAATAGAGATTTGAATTCTTTTTGAGCTATGTATTTTCACCATGTTACAGACGTCATAGTACTGATTGATAACCATTTACCAAAAACTGATTGTTGTTGTGGTGCATTAGTTTGGTAATATTCAAGTTCTGTTAATAGACTAACAGTGGACTTTTCCATTTGCAGACTATATTGAATGACCAGCAGAGGGAGTGTTGCAGAAGAAAATTTCTCAGTTGCTGAGAGAAAAAAAAAATAACTTCAGCAGCCCTCTGCCTCGTTTAACAATTTACATGGTGAGTCCAACTCTAAATTTATCATTTTGCTGGTCCTTAAAAAAAGTGCATAGCATGTGACGGCTCTCTGCTCCTTTTAGTGGCGTCTTCCGCATGAAAATTATTTATCAAGACTGAAACCATATAGATGGCGCTAAGGGCATCATGATAGCTATTCAAAGACATTTACTGTCTACAAGGCTGAAAATCATACTTTCATTACTTGTGCTAGTAATAGGTCATCAGATTAAATGAATGTCTTTGAGGCTGGAATGAGGTGCCCTATATTAGAGCAATTGACTTTCTCTCACATGGGGAGAAGCTATTTTAACCTTCCTCCTTTCACACTGAAAGTGGGACTCTTATACTCAAGAAGGGTTGCTCTTTAGGATACTCTGTGTTCTTGAACCTCCAGCCCCCTTTCAAATGGGGAGCCCAATGTCTTCAATGTTGAAGAGTGCTTTCCCATTACACCTCCTACTTGGCCTGCAGTCATAATTTCAGAGCGTTACCTAGTGCGGAATTCCTAATGCCTCCTTGTTCTGTGTAATTGTCACCCATGACGATTGGTCAAATGGTGCCCTGACATCATAAAGCTACAGCAGGATGTCATCTGACACGAGGGCCAGCAATAGGAGCCATTTATCAGGTTATTGAAATGGGTAGCAGGGTAGCCTGGACGGCCAGCAGAAAGGCAAAGATGGCGAGACGAGCAAAAGAAGGGCATTATTTGAGACTTAATTATTTGTTTGAAGGTGTCGGTGATCACAGTATTCTCAGGTTCTCCATAGGTTAACTGATAGGGATTTGCAGGAATGAAGATGTCCAAATCTGTGGTTCATAGTTTTTCTCATTACCACTAACTGTAGCATAAACCTTCCTCCATAAACTTATCAGATCCCTTAATGGTCATTGGTGTACTCTAACCTAACAGAATTGCAGTGAGCAGGGTACGCTGTCACTTGGATAGCAATTAGATATTTTTATCTACATTCTGATATAGATGCTAAAGTTGTATAAAGAGTGGTAGCAACGGAGGCTTAGGATGGAAAGGTATGCTAGGTTGAAAATAAAATAGAGATTTGAATTCTTTTTGAGCTATGTATTTTCACCATGTTACAGACGTCATAGTACTGATTGATAACCATTTACCAAAAACTGATTGTTGTTGTGGTGCATTAGTTTGGTAATATTCAAGTTCTGTTAATAGACTAACAGTGGACTTTTCCATTTGCAGACTATATTGAATGACCAGCAGAGGGAGTGTTGCAGAAGAAAATTTCTCATAGTTGCTGAGAGAAAAAAAAAATAACTTCAGCAGCCCTCTGCCTCGTTTAACAATTTACATGGTGAGTCCAACTCTAAATTTATCATTTTGCTGGTCCTTAAAAAAAGTGCATAGCATGTGACGGCTCTCTGCTCCTTTTAGTGGCGTCTTCCGCATGAAAATTATTTATCAAGACTGAAACCATATAGAAGGCGCTAAGGGCATCATGATAGCTATTCAAAGACATTTACTGTCTACAAGGCTGAAAATCATACTTTCATTACTTGTGCTAGTAATAGGTCATCAGATTAAATGAATGTCTTTGAGGCTGGAATGAGGTGCCCTATATTAGAGCAATTGACTTTCTCTCACATGGGGAGAAGCTATTTTAACCTTCCTCCTTTCACACTGAAAGTGGGACTCTTATACTCAAGAAGGGTTGCTCTTTAGGATACTCTGTGTTCTTGAACCTCCAGCCCCCTTTCAAATGGGGAGCCCAATGTCTTCAATGTTGAAGAGTGCTTTCCCATTACACCTCCTACTTGGCCTGCAGTCATAATTTCAGAGCGTTACCTAGTGCGGAATTCCTAATGCCTCCTTGTTCTGTGTAATTGTCACCCATGACGATTAGTCAAATGGTGCCCTGACATCATAAAGCTACAGCAGGATGTCATCTGACACGAGGGCCAGCAATAGGATACATTTATCAGGTTATTGAAATGGGTAGCAGGGTAGCCTGGACGGCCAGCAGAAAGGCAAAAATGGCGAGACGAGCAAAAGAAGGGCATTATTTGAGACTTAATTATTTGTTTGAAGGTGTCGGTGATCACAGTATTCTCAGGTTTTCTATAGGTTAACTGATAGGGATTTGCAGGAATGAAGATGTACAAATCTGTGGTTCATAGTTTTTCTCATTACCACTAACTGTAGCATAAACCTTCCTCCATAAACTTATCAGATCCCTTAATGGTCATTGGTGTACTCTAACCTAACAGAATTGCAGTGAGCAGGGTACGCTGTCACTTGGATAGCAATTAGATATTTTTATCTACATTCTGATATAGATGCTAAAGTTGTATAAAGAGTGGTAGCAACGGAGGCTTAGGATGGAAAGGTATGCTAGGTTGAAAATAAAATAGAGATTTGAATTCTTTTTGAGCTATGTATTTTCACCATGTTACAGACGTCATAGTACTGATTGATAACCATTTACCAAAAACTGATTGTTGTTGTGGTGCATTAGTTTGGTAATATTCAAGTTCTGTTAATAGACTAACAGTGGACTTTTCCATTTGCAGACTATATTCAATGACCAGCAGAGGGAGTGTTGCAGAAGAAAATTTCTCAGTTGCTGAGAGAAAAAAAAAATAACTTCAGCAGCCCTCTGCCTCGTTTAACAATTTACATGGTGAGTCCAACTCTAAATTTATCATTTTGCTGGTCCTTAAAAAAAGTGCATAGCATGTGACGGCTCTCTGCTCCTTTTAGTGGCGTCTTCCGCATGAAAATTATTTATCAAGACTGAAACCATATAGATGGCGCTAAGGGCATCATGATAGCTATTCAAAGACATTTACTGTCTACAAGGCTGAAAATCATACTTTCATTACTTGTGCTAGTAATAGGTCATCAGATTAAATGAATGTCTTTGAGGCTGGAATGAGGTGCCCTATATTAGAGCAATTGACTTTCTCTCACATGGGGAGAAGCTATTTTAACCTTCCTCCTTTCACACTGAAAGTGGGACTCTTATACTCAAGAAGGGTTGCTCTTTAGGATACTCTGTGTTCTTGAACCTCCAGCCCCCTTTCAAATGGGGAGCCCAATGTCTTCAATGTTGAAGAGTGCTTTCCCATTACACCTCCTACTTGGCCTGCAGTCATAATTTCAGAGCGTTACCTAGTGCGGAATTCCTAATGCCTCCTTGTTCTGTGTAATTGTCACCCATGACGATTGGTCAAATGGTGCCCTGACATCATAAAGCTACAGCAGGATGTCATCTGACACGAGGGCCAGCAATAGGAGCCATTTATCAGGTTATTGAAATGGGTAGCAGGGTAGCCTGGACGGCCAGCAGAAAGGCAAAGATGGCGAGACGAGCAAAAGAAGGGCATTATTTGAGACTTAATTATTTGTTTGAAGGTGTCGGTGATCACAGTATTCTCAGGTTCTCCATAGGTTAACTGATAGGGATTTGCAGGAATGAAGATGTCCAAATCTGTGGTTCATAGTTTTTCTCATTACCACTAACTGTAGCATAAACCTTCCTCCATAAACTTATCAGATCCCTTAATGGTCATTGGTGTACTCTAACCTAACAGAATTGCAGTGAGCAGGGTACGCTGTCACTTGGATAGCAATTAGATATTTTTATCTACATTCTGATATAGATGCTAAAGTTGTATAAAGAGTGGTAGCAACGGAGGCTTAGGATGGAAAGGTATGCTAGGTTGAAAATAAAATAGAGATTTGAATTCTTTTTGAGCTATGTATTTTCACCATGTTACAGACGTCATAGTACTGATTGATAACCATTTACCAAAAACTGATTGTTGTTGTGGTGCATTAGTTTGGTAATATTCAAGTTCTGTTAATAGACTAACAGTGGACTTTTCCATTTGCAGACTATATTGAATGACCAGCAGAGGGAGTGTTGCAGAAGAAAATTTCTCATAGTTGCTGAGAGAAAAAAAAAATAACTTCAGCAGCCCTCTGCCTCGTTTAACAATTTACATGGTGAGTCCAACTCTAAATTTATCATTTTGCTGGTCCTTAAAAAAAGTGCATAGCATGTGACGGCTCTCTGCTCCTTTTAGTGGCGTCTTCCGCATGAAAATTATTTATCAAGACTGAAACCATATAGAAGGCGCTAAGGGCATCATGATAGCTATTCAAAGACATTTACTGTCTACAAGGCTGAAAATCATACTTTCATTACTTGTGCTAGTAATAGGTCATCAGATTAAATGAATGTCTTTGAGGCTGGAATGAGGTGCCCTATATTAGAGCAATTGACTTTCTCTCACATGGGGAGAAGCTATTTTAACCTTCCTCCTTTCACACTGAAAGTGGGACTCTTATACTCAAGAAGGGTTGCTCTTTAGGATACTCTGTGTTCTTGAACCTCCAGCCCCCTTTCAAATGGGGAGCCCAATGTCTTCAATGTTGAAGAGTGCTTTCCCATTACACCTCCTACTTGGCCTGCAGTCATAATTTCAGAGCGTTACCTAGTGCGGAATTCCTAATGCCTCCTTGTTCTGTGTAATTGTCACCCATGACGATTGGTCAAATGGTGCCCTGACATCATAAAGCTACAGCAGGATGTCATCTGACACGAGGGCCAGCAATAGGATACATTTATCAGGTTATTGAAATGGGTAGCAGGGTAGCCTGGACGGCCAGCAGAAAGGCAAAGATGGCGAGATGAGCAAAAGAAGGGCATTATTTGAGACTTAATTATTTGTTTGAAGGTGTCGGTGATCACAGTATTCTCAGGTTCTCTATAGGTTAACTGATAGGGATTTGCAGGAATGAAGATGTCCAAATCTGTGGTTCATAGTTTTTCTCATTACCACTAACTGTAGCATAAACCTTCCTCCATAAACTTATCAGATCCCTTAATGGTCATTGGTGTACTCTAACCTAACAGAATTGCAGTGAGCAGGGTACGCTGTCACTTGGATAGCAATTAGATATTTTTATCTACATTCTGATATAGATGCTAAAGTTGTATAAAGAGTGGTAGCAACGGAGGCTTAGGATGGAAAGGTATGCTAGGTAAAATAGAGATTTGAATTCTTTTTGAGCTATGTATTTTCACCATGTTACAGACGTCATAGTACTGATTGATAACCATTTACCAAAAACTGATTGTTGTTGTGGTGCATTAGTTTGGTAATATTCAAGTTCTGTTAATAGACTAACAGTGGACTTTTCCATTTGCAGACTATATTGAATGACCAGCAGAGGGAGTGTTGCAGAAGAAAATTTCTCAGAGTTGCTGAGAGAAAAAAAAAATAACTTCAGCAGCCCTCTGCCTCGTTTAACAATTTACATGGTGAGTCCAACTCTAAATTTATCATTTTGCTGGTCCTTAAAAAAAGTGCATAGCATGTGACGGCTCTCTGCTCCTTTTAGTGGCGTCTTCCGCATGAAAATTATTTATCAAGACTGAAACCATATAGATGGCGCTAAGGGCATCATGATAGCTATTCAAAGACATTTACTGTCTACAAGGCTGAAAATCATACTTTCATTACTTGTGCTAGTAATAGGTCATCAGATTAAATGAATGTCTTTGAGGCTGGAATGAGGTGCCCTATATTAGAGCAATTGACTTTCTCTCACATGGGGAGAAGCTATTTTAACCTTCCTCCTTTCACACTGAAAGTGGGACTCTTATACTCAAGAAGGGTTGCTCTTTAGGATACTCTGTGTTCTTGAACCTCCAGCCCCCTTTCAAATGGGGAGCCCAATGTCTTCAATGTTGAAGAATGCTTTCCCATTACACCTCCTACTTGGCCTGCAGTCATAATTTCAGAGCGTTACCTAGTGCGGAATTCCTAATGCCTCCTTGTTCTGTGTAATTGTCACCCATGACGATTGGTCAAATGGTGCCCTGACATCATAAAGCTACAGCAGGATGTCATCTGACACGAGGGCCAGCAATAGGAGCCATTTATCAGGTTATTGAAATGGGTAGCAGGGTAGCCTGGACGGCCAGCAGAAAGGCAAAGATGGCGAGACGAGCAAAAGAAGGGCATTATTTGAGACTTAATTATTTGTTTGAAGGTGTCGGTGATCACAGTATTCTCAGGTTCTCCATAGGTTAACTGATAGGGATTTGCAGGAATGAAGATGTCCAAATCTGTGGTTCATAGTTTTTCTCATTACCACTAACTGTAGCATAAACCTTCCTCCATAAACTTATCAGATCCCTTAATGGTCATTGGTGTACTCTAACCTAACAGAATTGCAGTGAGCAGGGTACGCTGTCACTTGGATAGCAATTAGATATTTTTATCTACATTCTGATATAGATGCTAAAGTTGTATAAAGAGTGGTAGCAACGGAGGCTTAGGATGGAAAGGTATGCTAGGTTGAAAATAAAATAGAGATTTGAATTCTTTTTGAGCTATGTATTTTCACCATGTTACAGACGTCATAGTACTGATTGATAACCATTTACCAAAAACTG
This sequence comes from Lissotriton vulgaris, assembly GCF_964263255.1. NCBI lineage: Eukaryota > Metazoa > Chordata > Amphibia > Caudata > Salamandridae > Lissotriton > Lissotriton vulgaris. The sequence continues at coordinate 660,409,594 of NC_141698.1, read as the reverse complement.
ATTGTTGTTGTGGTGCATTAGTTTGGTAATATTCAAGTTCTGTTAATAGACTAACAGTGGACTTTTCCATTTGCAGACTATATTGAATGACCAGCAGAGGGAGTGTTGCAGAAGAAAATTTCTCAGAGTTGCTGAGAGAAAAAAAAATAACTTCAGCAGCCCTCTGCCTCGTTTAACAATTTACATGGTGAGTCCAACTCTAAATTTATCATTTTGCTGGTCCTTAAAAAAAGTGCATAGCATGTGACGGCTCTCTGCTCCTTTTAGTGGCGTCTTCCGCATGAAAATTATTTATCAAGACTGAAACCATATAGATGGCGCTAAGGGCATCATGATAGCTATTCAAAGACATTTACTGTCTACAAGGCTGAAAATCATACTTTCATTACTTGTGCTAGTAATAGGTCATCAGATTAAATGAATGTCTTTGAGGCTGGAATGAGGTGCCCTATATTAGAGCAATTGACTTTCTCTCACATGGGGAGAAGCTATTTTAACCTTCCTCCTTTCACACTGAAAGTGGGACTCTTATACTCAAGAAGGGTTGCTCTTTAGGATACTCTGTGTTCTTGAACCTCCAGCCCCCTTTCAAATGGGGAGCCCAATGTCTTCAATGTTGAAGAGTGCTTTCCCATTACACCTCCTACTTGGCCTGCAGTCATAATTTCAGAGCGTTACCTAGTGCGGAATTCCTAATGCCTCCTTGTTCTGTGTAATTGTCACCCATGACGATTGGTCAAATGGTGCCCTGACATCATAAAGCTACAGCAGGATGTCATCTGACACGAGGGCCAGCAATAGGATACATTTATCAGGTTATTGAAATGGGTAGCAGGGTAGCCTGGACGGCCAGCAGAAAGGCAAAGATGGCGAGATGAGCAAAAGAAGGGCATTATTTGAGACTTAATTATTTGTTTGAAGGTGTCGGTGATCACAGTATTCTCAGGTTCTCTATAGGTTAACTGATAGGGATTTGCAGGAATGAAGATGTCCAAATCTGTGGTTCATAGTTTTTCTCATTACCACTAACTGTAGCATAAACCTTCCTCCATAAACTTATCAGATCCCTTAATGGTCATTGGTGTACTCTAACCTAACAGAATTGCAGTGAGCAGGGTACGCTGTCACTTGGATAGCAATTAGATATTTTTATCTACATTCTGATATAGATGCTAAAGTTGTATAAAGAGTGGTAGCAACGGAGGCTTAGGATGGAAAGGTATGCTAGGTTAAATAGAGATTTGAATTCTTTTTGAGCTATGTATTTTCACCATGTTACAGACGTCATAGTACTGATTGATAACCATTTACCAAAAACTGATTGTTGTTGTGATGCATTAGTTTGGTAATATTCAAGTTCTGTTAATAGACTAACAGTGAACTTTTCCATTTGCAGACTATATTGAATGACCAGCAGAGGGAGTGTTGCAGAAGAAAATTTCTCAGAGTTGCTGGGAGAAAAAAAAATAACTTCAGCAGCCCTCTGCTTCGTTTAACAATTTACATGGTGAGTCCAACTCTAAATTTATCATTTTGCTGGTCCTTAAAAAAAGTGCATAGCATGTGACGGCTCTCTGCTCCTTTTAGTGGCGTCTTCCGCATGAAAATTATTTATCAAGACTGAAACCATATAGATGGCGCTAAGGGCATCATGATAGCTATTCAAAGACATTTACTGTCTACAAGGCTGAAAATCATACTTTCATTACTTGTGCTAGTAATAGGTCATCAGATTAAATGAATGTCTTTGAGGCTGGAATGAGGTGCCCTATATTAGAGCAATTGACTTTCTCTCACATGGGGAGAAGCTATTTTAACCTTCCTCCTTTCACACTGAAAGTGGGACTCTTATACTCAAGAAGGGTTGCTCTTTAGGATACTCTGTGTTCTTGAACCTCCAGCCCCCTTTCAAATGGGGAGCCCAATGTCTTCAATGTTGAAGAGTGCTTTCCCATTACACCTCCTACTTGGCCTGCAGTCATAATTTCAGAGCGTTACCTAGTGCGGAATTCCTAATGCCTCCTTGTTCTGTGTAATTGTCACCCATGACGATTGGTCAAATGGTGCCCTGACATCATAAAGCTACAGCAGGATGTCATCTGACACGAGGGCCAGCAATAGGAGCCATTTATCAGGTTATTGAAATGGGTAGCAGGGTAGCCTGGACGGCCAGCAGAAAGGCAAAGATGGCGAGACGAGCAAAAGAAGGGCATTATTTGAGACTTAATTATTTGTTTGAAGGTGTCGGTGATCACAGTATTCTCAGGTTCTCTATAGGTTAACTGATAGGGATTTGCAGGAATGAAGATGTACAAATCTGTGGTTCATAGTTTTTCTCATTACCACTAACTGTAGCATAAACCTTCCTCCATAAACTTATCAGATCCCTTAATGGTCATTGGTGTACTCTAACCTAACAGAATTGCAGTGAGCAGGGTACGCTGTCACTTGGATAGCAATTAGATATTTTTATCTACATTCTGATATAGATGCTAAAGTTGTATAAAGAGTGGTAGCAACGGAGGCTTAGGATGGAAAGGTATGCTAGGTTGAAAATAAAATAGAGATTTGAATTCTTTTTGAGCTATGTATTTTCACCATGTTACAGACTTCATAGTACTGATTGATAACCATTTACCAAAAACTGATTGTTGTTGTGGTGCATTAGTTTGGTAATATTCAAGTTCTGTTAATAGACTAACAGTGGACTTTTCCATTTGCAGACTATATTGAATGACCAGCAGAGGGAGTGTTGCAGAAGAAAATTTCTCAGAGTTGCTGAGAGAAAAAAAAAAACTTCAGCAGCCCTCTGCTTCATTTAACAATTTACATGGTGAGTCAAACTCTAAATTTATCATTTTGCTGGTCCTTAAAAAAAGTGCATAGCATGTGACGGCTCTCTGCTCCTTTTAGTGGCGTCTTCCGCATGAAAATTATTTATCAAGACTGAAGCCATATAGATGGCGCTAAGGGCATCATGATAGCTATTCAAAGACATTTACTGTCTACAAGGCTGACATTCATACTTTCATTACTTGTGCTAGTAATAGGTAATCGGATTAAATGAATGTCTTTGAGGCTGGAATGAGGTGTCCTATATTAGAGCAATTGACTTTCTCTCACATGGGGAGAAGCTATTTTAACCTTCCACCCTTCACACTGAAAGTGGGACTCTTATACTCAAGAAGGGTTGCTCTTTAGGATACTCTGTGTTCTTGTACCTCCAGCTCCCTTTCAAATGGGGAGCCCAATGTCTTCAATGTTGAAGAGTGCTTTCCCATTACACCTCCTACTTGGCCTGCAGTCATAATTTCAGAGCGTTACCTAGTGCGGAATTCCTAATGCCTCCTTGTTCTGTGTAATTGTCACCCATGACGATTGGTCAAATGGTGCCCTGACATCATAAAGCTACAGCAGGATGTCATCTGACATGAGGGCCAGCAATAGGATACATTTATTAGGTTATTGAAATGGGTAGCAGGGTAGCCTGGACGGCCAGCAGAAAGGCAAAGATGGCGAGATGAGCAAAAGAAGGGCATTATTTGAGACTTAATTATTTGTTTGAAGGTGTCGGTGATCACAGTATTCTCAGGTTCTCTATAGGTTAACTGATAGGGATTTGCAGGAATGAAGATGTCCAAATCTGTGGTTCATAGTTTTTCTCATTACCACTAACTGTAGCATAAACCTTCCTCCATAAACTTATCAGATCCCTTAATGGTCATTGGTGTACTCTAACCTAACAGAATTGCAGTGAGCAGGGTACGCTGTCACTTGGATAGCAATTAGATATTTTTATCTGCATTCTGATATAGATGCTAAAGTTGTATAAAGAGTGGTAGCAACGGAGGCTTAGGATGGAAAGGTATGCTAGGTTAAATAGAGATTTGAATTCTTTTTGAGCTATGTATTTTCACCATGTTACAGACGTCATAGTACTGATTGATAACCATTTACCAAAAACTGATTGTTGTTGTGGTGCATTAGTTTGGTAATATTCAAGTTCTGTTAATAGACTAACAGTGGACTTTTCCATTTGCAGACTATATTGAATGACCAGCAGAGGGAGTGTTGCAGAAGAAAATTTCTCAGAGTTGCTGAGAGAAAAAAAAATAACTTCAGCAGCCCTCTGCTTCGTTTAACAATTTACATGGTGATTCCAACTCTAAATTTATCATTTTGCTGGTCCTTAAAAGAAGTGCATAGCATGTGACGGCTCTCTGCTCCTTTTAGTGGCGTCTTCCGCATGAAAATTATTTATCAAGACTGAAACCATATAGATGGCGCTAAGGGCATCATGATAGCTATTCAAAGACATTTACTGTCTACAAGGCTGAAAATCATACGTTCATTACTTGTGCTAGTAATAGGTCATCAGATTAAATGAATGTCTTTGAGGCTGGAATGAGGTGCCCTATATTAGAGCAATTGACTTTCTCTCACATGGGGAGAAGCTATTTTAACCTTCCTCCTTTCACACTGAAAGTGGGACTCTTATACTCAAGAAGGGTTGCTCTTTAGGATACTCTGTGTTCTTGAACCTCCAGCCCCCTTTCAAATGGGGAGCCCAATGTCTTCAATGTTGAAGAGTGCTTTCCCATTACACCTCCTACTTGGCCTGCAGTCATAATTTCAGAGCGTTACCTAGTGCGGAATTCCTAATGCCTCCTTGTTCTGTGTAATTGTCACCCATGACGATTGGTCAAATGGTGCCCTGACATCATAAAACTACAGCAGGATGTCATCTGACACGAGGGCCAGCAATAGGAGCCATTTATCAGGTTATTGAAATGGGTAGCAGGGTAGCCTGGACGGCCAGCAGAAAGGCAAAGATGGCGAGACGAGCAAAAGAAGGGCATTATTTGAGACTTAATTATTTGTTTGAAGGTGTCGGTGATCACAGTATTCTCAGGTTCTCTATAGGTTAACTGATAGGGATTTGCAGGAATGAAGATGTCCAAATCTGTGGTTCATAGTTTTTCTCATTACCACTAACTGTAGCATAAACCTTCCTCCATAAACTTATCAGATCCCTTAATGGTCATTGGTGTACTCTAACCTAACAGAATTGCAGTGAGCAGGGTACGCTGTCACTTGGATAGCAATTAGATATTTTTATCTACATTCTGATATAGATGCTAAAGTTGTATAAAGAGTGGTAGCAACGGAGGCTTAGGATGGAAAGGTATGCTAGGTTGAAAATAAAATAGAGATTTGAATTCTTTTTGAGCTATGTATTTTCACCATGTTACAGACGTCATAGTACTGATTGATAACCATTTACCAAAAACTGATTGTTGTTGTGGTGCATTAGTTTGGTAATATTCAAGTTCTGTTAATAGACTAACAGTGGACTTTTCCATTTGCAGACTATATTGAATGACCAGCAGAGGGAGTGTTGCAGAAGAAAATTTCTCAGAGTTGCTGAGAGAAAAAAAAAATAACTTCAGCAGCCCTCTGCCTCGTTTAACAATTTACATGGTGAGTCCAACTCTAAATTTATCATTTTGCTGGTCCTTAAAAAAAGTGCATAGCATGTGACGGCTCTCTGCTCCTTTTAGTGGCGTCTTCCGCATGAAAATTATTTATCAAGACTGAAACCATATAGATGGCGCTAAGGGCATCATGATAGCTATTCAAAGACATTTACTGTCTACAAGGCTGAAAATCATACTTTCATTACTTGTGCTAGTAATGGGTCATCAGATTAAATGAATGTCTTTGAGGCTGGAATGAGGTGCCCTATATTAGAGCAATTGACTTTCTCTCACATGGGGAGAAGCTATTTTAACCTTCCTCCTTTCACACTGAAAGTGGGACTCTTATACTCAAGAAGGGTTGCTCTTTAGGATACTCTGTGTTCTTGAACCTCCAGCCCCCTTTCAAATGGGGAGCCCAATGTCTTCAATGTTGAAGAGTGCTTTCCCATTACACCTCCTACTTGGCCTGCAATCATAATTTCAGAGCGTTACCTAGTGCGGAATTCCTAATGCCTCCTTGTTCTGTGTAATTGTCACCCATGACGATTGGTCAAATGGTGCCCTGACATCATAAAGCTACAGCGGGATGTCATCTGACACGAGGGCCAGCAATAGGATACATTTATCAGGTTATTGAAATGGGTAGCAGGGTAGCCTGGACGGCCAGCAGAAAGGCAAAAATGGCGAGACGAGCAAAAGAAGGGCATTATTTGAGACTTAATTATTTGTTTGAAGGTGTCGGTGATCACAGTATTCTCAGGTTTTCTATAGGTTAACTGATAGGGATTTGCAGGAATGAAGATGTACAAATCTGTGGTTCATAGTTTTTCTCATTACCACTAACTGTAGCATAAACCTTCCTCCATAAACTTATCAGATCCCTTAATGGTCATTGGTGTACTCTAACCTAACAGAATTGCAGTGAGCAGGGTACGCTGTCACTTGGATAGCAATTAGATATTTTTATCTACATTCTGATATAGATGCTAAAGTTGTATAAAGAGTGGTAGCAACGGAGGCTTAGGATGGAAAGGTATGCTAGGTTGAAAATAAAATAGAGATTTGAATTCTTTTTGAGCTATGTATTTTCACCATGTTACAGACGTCATAGTACTGATTGATAACCATTTACCAAAAACTGATTGTTGTTGTGGTGCATTAGTTTGGTAATATTCAAGTTCTGTTAATAGACTAACAGTGGACTTTTCCATTTGCAGACTATATTGAATGACCAGCAGAGGGAGTGTTGCAGAAGAAAATTTCTCAGAGTTGCTGAGAGAAAAAAAAATAACTTCAGCAGCCCTCTGCCTCGTTTAACAATTTACATGGTGAGTCCAACTCTAAATTTATCATTTTGCTGGTCCTTAAAAAAAGTGCATAGCATGTGACGGCTCTCTGCTCCTTTTAGTGGCGTCTTCCGCATGAAAATTATTTATCAAGACTGAAACCATATAGATGGCGCTAAGGGCATCATGATAGCTATTCAAAGACATTTACTGTCTACAAGGCTGAAAATCATACTTTCATTACTTGTGCTAGTAATAGGTCATCAGATTAAATGAATGTCTTTGAGGCTGGAATGAGGTGCCCTATATTAGAGCAATTGACTTTCTCTCACATGGGGAGAAGCTATTTTAACCTTCCTCCTTTCACACTGAAAGTGGGACTCTTATACTCAAGAAGGGTTGCTCTTTAGGATACTCTGTGTTCTTGAACCTCCAGCCCCCTTTCAAATGGGGAGCCCAATGTCTTCAATGTTGAAGAGTGCTTTCCCATTACACCTCCTACTTGGCCTGCAGTCATAATTTCAGAGCGTTACCTAGTGCGGAATTCCTAATGCCTCCTTGTTCTGTGTAATTGTCACCCATGACGATTGGTCAAATGGTGCCCTGACATCATAAAGCTACAGCAGGATGTCATCTGACACGAGGGCCAGCAATAGGAGCCATTTATCAGGTTATTGAAATGGGTAGCAGGGTAGCCTGGACGGCCAGCAGAAAGGCAAAGATGGCGAGACGAGCAAAAGAAGGGCATTATTTGAGACTTAATTATTTGTTTGAAGGTGTCGGTGATCACAGTATTCTCAGGTTCTCCATAGGTTAACTGATAGGGATTTGCAGGAATGAAGATGTCCAAATCTGTGGTTCATAGTTTTTCTCATTACCACTAACTGTAGCATAAACCTTCCTCCATAAACTTATCAGATCCCTTAATGGTCATTGGTGTACTCTAACCTAACAGAATTGCAGTGAGCAGGGTACGCTGTCACTTGGATAGCAATTAGATATTTTTATCTACATTCTGATATAGATGCTAAAGTTGTATAAAGAGTGGTAGCAACGGAGGCTTAGGATGGAAAGGTATGCTAGGTTGAAAATAAAATAGAGATTTGAATTCTTTTTGAGCTATGTATTTTCACCATGTTACAGACGTCATAGTACTGATTGATAACCATTTACCAAAAACTGATTGTTGTTGTGGTGCATTAGTTTGGTAATATTCAAGTTCTGTTAATAGACTAACAGTGGACTTTTCCATTTGCAGACTATATTGAATGACCAGCAGAGGGAGTGTTGCAGAAGAAAATTTCTCAGAGTTGCTGAGAGAAAAAAAAAATAACTTCAGCAGCCCTCTGCCTCGTTTAACAATTTACATGGTGAGTCCAACTCTAAATTTATCATTTTGCTGGTCCTTAAAAAAAGTGCATAGCATGTGACGGCTCTCTGCTCCTTTTAGTGGCGTCTTCCGCATGAAAATTATTTATCAAGACTGAAACCATATAGATGGCGCTAAGGGCATCATGATAGCTATTCAAAGACATTTACTGTCTACAAGGCTGAAAATCATACTTTCATTACTTGTGCTAGTAATAGGTCATCAGATTAAATGAATGTCTTTGAGGCTGGAATGAGGTGCCCTATATTAGAGCAATTGACTTTCTCTCACATGGGGAGAAGCTATTTTAACCTTCCTCCTTTCACACTGAAAGTGGGACTCTTATACTCAAGAAGGGTTGCTCTTTAGGATACTCTGTGTTCTTGAACCTCCAGCCCCCTTTCAAATGGGGAGCCCAATGTCTTCAATGTTGAAGAGTGCTTTCCCATTACACCTCCTACTTGGCCTGCAGTCATAATTTCAGAGCGTTACCTAGTGCGGAATTCCTAATGCCTCCTTGTTCTGTGTAATTGTCACCCATGACGATTGGTCAAATGGTGCCCTGACATCATAAAGCTACAGCAGGATGTCATCTGACACGAGGGCCAGCAATAGGAGCCATTTATCAGGTTATTGAAATGGGTAGCAGGGTAGCCTGGACGGCCAGCAGAAAGGCAAAGATGGCGAGACGAGCAAAAGAAGGGCATTATTTGAGACTTAATTATTTGTTTGAAGGTGTCGGTGATCACAGTATTCTCAGGTTCTCCATAGGTTAACTGATAGGGATTTGCAGGAATGAAGATGTCCAAATCTGTGGTTCATAGTTTTTCTCATTACCACTAACTGTAGCATAAACCTTCCTCCATAAACTTATCAGATCCCTTAATGGTCATTGGTGTACTCTAACCTAACAGAATTGCAGTGAGCAGGGTACGCTGTCACTTGGATAGCAATTAGATATTTTTATCTACATTCTGATATAGATGCTAAAGTTGTATAAAGAGTGGTAGCAACGGAGGCTTAGGATGGAAAGGTATGCTAGGTTGAAAATAAAATAGAGATTTGAATTCTTTTTGAGCTATGTATTTTCACCATGTTACAGACGTCATAGTACTGATTGATAACCATTTACCAAAAACTGATTGTTGTTGTGGTGCATTAGTTTGGTAATATTCAAGTTCTGTTAATAGACTAACAGTGGACTTTTCCATTTGCAGACTATATTGAATGACCAGCAGAGGGAGTGTTGCAGAAGAAAATTTCTCAGAGTTGCTGAGAGAAAAAAAAAATAACTTCAGCAGCCCTCTGCCTCGTTTAACAATTTACATGGTGAGTCCAACTCTAAATTTATCATTTTGCTGGTCCTTAAAAAAAGTGCATAGCATGTGACGGCTCTCTGCTCCTTTTAGTGGCGTCTTCCGCATGAATATTATTCATCAAGACTGAAGCGATATGGATGGCGCTAGGGGTACCATGATAGCTTTTCAAAGACGTTTACTGTCTACAAGGCTGACAATCATACTTTCATTACTTGTGCTAGTAATATGTCATCAGAGCAAATTAATGTCTTTGAGGCTGGAATGAGGTGTCCTATATTAGAGCAATTGACTTACTCTCACATGGGGAGAAGCTATTTTCACCTTCCTCCCTTCACACTGAAAGTGGGACTCTTATACTCAAGAAGGGTTGCTCTTTAGGATACTCTGTGTTCTTGTACCTCCAGCCCCTTTTCAAATGGGGAGCCCAATGTCTTCAATGTTGAAGAGTCCTTTCCCATTACACCTCCTACTTGGCCTGCAGTCATAATTTCAGAGCGTTACCTAGTGCAGAATTCCTAATGCCTCCTTGTTCTGTGTAATTGTCACCCATGACGATTGGTCAAATGGTGCCCTGACATCATAAAGCTACAGCAGGATGTCATCTGACATGAGGGCCAGCAATAGGATACATTTATCATGTTATTGAAATGGGTAGCAAGGTAGCCAGGACTGCCAGCAGAAAGGCAAAGATGGCGAGACAAGCAAAAGAAGGGCATTATTTGAGACTTAATTATTTGTTTGAAGGTGTCGGTGATCACAATATTCTCAGGTTCTCTATAGGTTAACTGATAGGGATGTGCAAGAATGAAGATGTCTGAATCTGTGGTTCATAGTTTTTCTCATTACCACTAACTGTAGCATGAACCTTCCTCCATAAACTTATCAGATCCCTTAATGGTCATTGGTGTACTCTAACCTAAAAGAATTGCAGTGAGCAGGGTATGCTGTCACTTGGATAGCAATTAGATATTTTTATCTACATTCTAATATAGATGCTAAAGTTGTATTAAGAGTGGTAGCAACGGAGGCTTAGGATGGAAAGGCATGCTAGGTTGAAAATAAAATTGAGATTTGAATTCTTTTTGAGGTATGTATTTTCACCATGTTACAGACGTCCTAGTACTGATTGATAACCATTTACCAAAAACTGATTGTTGTTGTTGTGCATTAGTTTGGTAATATTCAAGTTCTGTTAATAGACTAACAGTGGACTTTTCCATTTGCAGAATATAATGAATGACCAGCAGAGGGAGTGTTGCAGAAGAAAATTTCACAGAGTTGCTGCGAGAAAAAAAAAGTTCAGCAGCCCTCTGCTTCATTTCACAATTTACATGGTGAGCCAAACTCTTAATTTATCATTTTGCTGGTCCTTAAAAAAAGTGCATAGCATGTGACGGCTCTCTGCTCCTTTTAGTGGCGTCTTCCGCATGAATATTATTCATCAAGACTGAAGCGATATGGATGGCGCTAGGGGTACCATGATAGCTTTTCAAAGACGTTTACTGTCTACAAGGCTGACAATCATACTTTCATTACTTGTGCTAGTAATATGTCATCAGAGCAAATTAATGTCTTTGAGGCTGGAATGAGGTGTCCTATATTAGAGCAATTGACTTACTCTCACATGGGGAGAAGCTATTTTCACCTTCCTCCCTTCACACTGAAAGTGGGACTCTTATACTCAAGAAGGGTTGCTCTTTAGGATACTCTGTGTTCTTGTACCTCCAGCCCCTTTTCAAATGGGGAGCCCAATGTCTTCAATGTTGAAGAGTCCTTTCCCATTACACCTCCTACTTGGCCTGCAGTCATAATTTCAGATCGTTACCTAGTGCAGAATTCCCAATGCCTCCTTGTTCTATGTAATTGTCACCCATGACGATTGGTCAAATGGTGCCCTGACATCATAAAGCTACAGCAGGATGTCATCTGACATGAGGGCCAGCAATAGGATACATTTATCATGTATTTGAAATGGGTAGCAAGGTAGCCAGGACTGCCAGCAGAAAGGCAAAGATGGCGAGACAAGCAAAAGAAGGGCATTATTTGAGACTTAATTATTTGTTTGAAGGTGTCGGTGATCACAATATTCTCAGGTTCTCTATAGGTTAACTGATAGGGATGTGCAAGAATGAAGATGTCTGAATCTGTGGTTCATAGTTTTTCTCATTACCACTAACTGTAGCATAAACCTTCCTCCATAAACTTATCAGATCCCTTAATGGTCATTGGTGTACTCTAACCTAAAAGAATTGCAGTGAGCAGGGTACGCTGTCACTTGGATAGCAATTAGATATTTTTATCTACATTCTAATATAGATGCTAAAGTTGTATTAAGAGTGGTAGCAACGGAGGCTTAGGATGGAAAGGCATGCTAGGTTGAAAATAAAATTGAGATTTGAATTCTTTTTGAGGTATGTATTTTCACCATGTTACAGACGTCCTAGTACTGATTGATAACCATTTACCAAAAACTGATTGTTGTTGTTGTGCATTAGTTTGGTAATATTCAAGTTCTGTTAATAGACTAACAGTGGACTTTTCCATTTGCAGAATATAATGAATGACCAGCAGAGGGAGTGTTGCAGAAGAAAATTTCACAGAGTTGCTGCGAGAAAAAAAAAGTTCAGCAGCCCTCTGCTTCATTTCACAATTTACATGGTGAGCCAAACTCTTAATTTATCATTTTGCTGGTCCTTAAAAAAAGTGCATAGCATGTGACGGCTCTCTGCTCCTTTTAGTGGCGTCTTCCGCATGAATATTATTCATCAAGACTGAAGCGATATGGATGGCGCTAGGGGTACCATGATAGCTTTTCAAAGACGTTTACTGTCTACAAGGCTGACAATCATACTTTCATTACTTGTGCTAGTAATATGTCATCAGAGCAAATTAATGTCTTTGAGGCTGGAATGAGGTGTCCTATATTAGAGCAATTGACTTACTCTCACATGGGGAGAAGCTATTTTCACCTTCCTCCCTTCACACTGAAAGTGGGACTCTTATACTCAAGAAGGGTTGCTCTTTAGGATACTCTGTGTTCTTGTACCTCCAGCCCCTTTTCAAATGGGGAGCCCAATGTCTTCAATGTTGAAGAGTCCTTTCCCATTACACCTCCTACTTGGCCTGCAGTCATAATTTCAGATCGTTACCTAGTGCAGAATTCCCAATGCCTCCTTGTTCTATGTAATTGTCACCCATGACGATTGGTCAAATGGTGCCCTGACATCATAAAGCTACAGCAGGATGTCATCTGACATGAGGGCCAGCAATAGGATACATTTATCATGTATTTGAAATGGGTAGCAAGGTAGCCAGGACTGCCAGCAGAAAGGCAAAGATGGCGAGACAAGCAAAAGAAGGGCATTATTTGAGACTTAATTATTTGTTTGAAGGTGTCGGTGATCACAATATTCTCAGGTTCTTTATAGGTTAACTGATAGGGATGTGCAAGAATGAAGATGTCTGAATCTGTGGTTCATAGTTTTTCTCATTACCACTAACTGTAGCATAAACCTTCCTCCATAAACTTATCAGATCCCTTAATGGTCATTGGTGTACTCTAACCTAAAAGAATTGCAGTGAGCAGGGTACGCTGTCACTTGGATAGCAATTAGATATTTTTATCTACATTCTAATATAGATGCTAAAGTTGTATTAAGAGTGGTAGCAACGGAGGCTTAGGATGGAAAGGCATGCTAGGTTGAAAATAAAATTGAGATTTGAATTCTTTTTGAGGTATGTATTTTCACCATGTTACAGACGTCCTAGTACTGATTGATAACCATTTACCAAAAACTGATTGTTGTTGTTGTGCATTAGTTTGGTAATATTCAAGTTCTGTTAATAGACTAACAGTGGACTTTTCCATTTGCAGAATATAATGAATGACCAGCAGAGGGAGTGTTGCAGAAGAAAATTTCACAGAGTTGCTGCGAGAAAAAAAAGTTCAGCAACCCTCTGCTTCATTTAACAATTTACATGGTGAGTCAAACTCTCAATTTATCATTTTGCTGGTCCTTAAAAAAAGTGCATAGCATGTGACGGCTCTCTGCTCATTTTAGTGGCATCTTCTGCATGAATATTATTCATCAAGACTGAAGCGATATGGATGGCGCTAGGGGCACCATGATAGCTTTTCAAAGACGTTTACTGTCTACAAGGCTGACAATCATACATTCATTACTTGTGCTAGTAATATGTCATCAGAGCTAATTAATGTCTTTGAGGCTGGTATGAGGTGTCCTATATTAGAGCAATTGACTTACTCTCACATGGGGAGAAGCTATTTTAACCTTCCTCCCTTCACACTGAAAGTGGGACTCTTATACTCAAGAAGGGTTGCTCTTTAGGATACTCTGTGTTCTTGTACCTCCAGCCCCTTTTCAAATGGGGAGCTCAATGTCTTCAATGTTGAAGAGTCCTTTCCCATTACACCTCCTACTTGGCCTGCAGTCATAATTTCAGAGCGTTACCTAGTGCAGAATTCCTAATGCCTCCTTGTTCTATGTAATTGTCACCCATGACGATTGGTCAAATGGTGCCCTGACATCATAAAGCTACAGCAGGATGTCATCTGACATGAGGGCCAGCAATAGGATACATTTATCATGTTATTGAAATGGGTAGCAAGGTAGCCAGGACTGCCAGCAGGAAGGCAAAGATGGCAAGACGAGTAAAAGAAGGGCATTAAGTGAGACTTAATTATTTGTTTGAAGGTGTTGGTGATCACAATATTCTCAGGTTCTCTATAGGTTAACTGATAGGGATGTGCAAGAATGAAGATGTCCGAATCTGTGGTTCATAGTTTTTCTCATTACCACTAACTGTAGCATAAACCTTCCTCCATAAACTTATCAGATCCCTTAATGGTCATTGGTGTACTCTAACCTAAAAGAATTGCAGTGAGCAGGGTACGCTGTCACTTGGATAGCAATTAGATATTTTTATCTACTTTCTAATATAGATGCTAAAGTTGTATTAAGAGTGGTGGCAACGGAGGCTTAGGATGGAAAGGTATGCTAGGTTGAAAATAAAATTGAGATTTGAATTCTTTTTGAGCTATGTATTTTCACCATGTTACAGACGTCCTAGTATTGATTGATAACCATTTACCAAAAACTGATTGTTGTTGTTGTGCATTAGTTTGGTAATATTCAAGTTCTGTTAATAGACTAACAGTGGACTTTTCCATTTGCAGAATATAATGAATGACCAGCAGAGGGAGTGTTGCAGAAGAAAATTTCACAGAGTTGCTGCAAAAAAAAAAAAAGTTCAGCAGCCCTCTGCTTCATTTAACAATTTACATGGTGAGTCAAACTCTCAATTTATCATTTTGCTGGTCCTTAAAAAAAGTGCATAGCATTTGACGGCTCTCTGCTCCTTTTAGTGGCGTCTTCCGCATGAATATTATTCATCAAGGCTGAAGCGATATGGATGGCGCTAGGGGTACCATGATAGCTTTTCAAAGACGTTTACTGTCTACAAGGCTGACAATCATACTTTCATTACTTGTGCTAGCAATATGTCATCAGAGCAAATTAATGTCTTTGAGGCTGGAATGAGGTGTCCTATATTAGAGCAATTGACTTACTCTCACATGTGGAGAAGCTATTTTAACCTTCCTCCCTTCACACTGAAAGTGGGACTCTTATACTCAAGAAGGGTTGCTCTTTAGGATACTCTGTGTTCTTGTACCTCCAGCCCCTTTTCAAATGGGGAGCCCAATGTCTTCAATGTTGAAGAGTCCTTTCCCATTACACCTCCTACTTGGCCTGCAGTCATAATTTCAGAGCGTTACCTAGTGCAGAATTCCCAATGCCTCCTTGTTCTGTGTAATTGTCACCCATGACGATTGGTCAAATGGTGCCCTGACATCATAAAGCTACAGCAGGATGTCATCTGACATGAGGGCCAGCAATAGGATACATTTATCATGTTATTGAAATGGGTAGCAAGGTAGCCAGGACTGCCAGCAGGAAGGCAAAGATGGCAAGACGAGCAAAAGAAGGGCATTATGTGAGACTTAATTATTTGTTTGAAGGTGTTGGTGATCACAATATTCTCAGGTTCTCTATAGGTTAACTGATAGGGATGTCCAAGAATGAAGAAGTCCGAATCTGTGGTTCATAGTTTTTCTCATTACCACTAACTGTAGCATAAACCTTCCTCCATAAACTTATCAGATCCCTTAATGGTCATTGGTGTACTCTAACCTAAAAGAATTGCAGTGAGCAGGGTACGCTGTCACTTGGATAGCAATTAGATATTTTTATCTACTTTCTAATATGGATGCTAAAGTTGTATTAAGAGTGGTAGCAACGGAGGCTTAGGATGGAAAGGTATGCTAGGTTGAAAATAAAATTGAGATTTGAATTCTTTTTGAGCTATGCATTTTCACCATGTTACAGACGTCCTAGTACTGATTGATAACCATTTACCAAAAACTGATTGTTGTTGTTGTGCATTAGTTTGGTAATATTCAAGTTCTGTTAATAGACTAACAGTGGACTTTTCCATTTGCAGAATATAATGAATGACCAGCAGAGGGAGTGTTGCAGAAGAAAATTTCACAGAGTTGCTGCAAGAAAAAAAAAAGTTCAGCAGCCCTCTGCTTCATTTAACAATTTACATGGTGAGTCAAACTCTCAATTTATCATTTTGCTGGTCCTTAAAAAAAGTGCATAGCATGTGACGGCTCTCTGCTCCTTTTAGTGGCGTCTTCTGCATGAATATTATTCATCAAGACTGAAGCGATGTGGAAGGCGCTAGGGGCATCATGATAGCTTTTCAAAGACGTTTACTGTCTACAGGCTGACAATCATACTTTCGTTACTTGTGCTAGTAATGTGCCATCAGAGTAAATTAATGTCTTTGAGGCTGGAATGAGGTGTCCTATATTAGAGCAATTGACTTACTCTCACATGTGGAGAAGCTATTTTAACCTTCCTCCCTTCACACTGAAAGTGGGACTCTTATACTCAAGAAGGGTTGCTCTTTAGGATACTCTGTGTTCTTGTACCTCCAGCCCCTTTTCAAATGGGGAGCCCAATGTCTTCAATGTTGAAGAGTCCTTTCCCATTACACCTCCTACTTGGCCTGCAGTCATAATTTCAGAGCGTTACCTAGTGCAGAATTCCCAATGCCTCCTTGTTCTGTGTAATTGTCACCCATGACGATTGGTCAAATGGTGCCCTGACATCATAAAGCTACAGCAGGATGTCATCTGACATGAGGGCCAGCAATAGGATACATTTATCATGTTATTGAAATGGGTAGCAAGGTAGCCAGGACTGCCAGCAGGAAGGCAAAGATGGCAAGACGAGCAAAAGAAGGGCATTATGTGAGACTTAATTATTTGTTTGAAGGTGTTGGTGATCACAATATTCTCAGGTTCTCTATAGGTTAACTGATAGGGATGTGCAAGAATGAAGAAGTCCGAATCTGTGGTTCATAGTTTTTCTCATTACCACTAACTGTAGCATAAACCTTCCTCCATAAACTTATCAGATCCCTTAATGGTCATTGGTGTACTCTAACCTAAAAGAATTGCAGTGAGCAGGGTACGCTGTCACTTGGATAGCAATTAGATATTTTTATCTACTTTCTAATATGGATGCTAAAGTTGTATTAAGAGTGGTAGCAACGGAGGCTTAGGATGGAAAGGTATGCTAGGTTGAAAATAAAATTGAGATTTGAATTCTTTTTGAGCTATGCATTTTCACCATGTTACAGACGTCCTAGTACTGATTGATAACCATTTACCAAAAACTGATTGTTGTTGTTGTGCATTAGTTTGGTAATATTCAAGTTCTGTTAATAGACTAACAGTGGACTTTTCCATTTGCAGAATATAATGAATGACCAGCAGAGGGAGTGTTGCAGCAGAAAATTTCACAGAGTTGCTGCAAGAAAAAAAAAAGTTCAGCAGCCCTCTGCTTCATTTAACAATTTACATGGTGAGTCAAACTCTCAATTTATCATTTTGCTGGTCCTTAAAAAAAGTGCATAGCATGTGACGGCTCTCTGCTCCTTTTAGTGGCGTCTTCTGCATGAATATTATTCATCAAGACTGAAGCGATGTGGAAGGCGCTAGGGGCATCATGATAGCTTTTCAAAGACGTTTACTGTCTACAGGCTGACAATCATACTTTCATTACTTGTGCTAGTAATGTGCCATCAGAGTAAATTAATGTCTTTGAGGCTGGAATGAGGTGTCCTATATTAGAGCAATTGACTTACTCTCACATGGGGAGAAGCTATTTTAACCTTCCTCCCTTCACACTGAAAGTGGGACTCTTATACTCAAGAAAGGTTGCTCTTTAGGATACTCTGTGTTCTTGTACCTATAGCCCTTTTTCAAATGGGGAGCCCAATGTTTTCAATGTTGAAGAGTCCTTTCCCATTACACCTCCTACTTGGCCTGCAGTCATAATTTCAGAGCGTTACCTAGTGCAGAATTCCCAATGCCTCCTTGTTCTGTGTAATTGTCACCCATGACGATTGGTCAAATGGTGCCTTGACATCATAAAGCTACAGCAGGATGTCATCTGACATGAGGGCCAGCAATAGGATACATTTATCATGTTATTGAAATGGGTAGTAAGGTAGCCAGGACTGCCAGCAGGAAGCCAAAGATGGCAAGACGAGCAAAAGAAGGGCATTATGTGAGACTTAATTATTTGCTTGAAGGTGTTGGTGATCACAATATTCTCAGGTTCTCTATAGGTTAACTGATAGGGATGTGCAAGAATGAAGATGTCCGAATCTGTGGTTCATAGTTTTTCTCATTACCACTAACTGTAGCATAAACCTTCCTCCATAAACTTATCAGATCCCTTAATGGTCATTGGTGTACTCTAACCTAAAAGAATTGCAGTGAGCAGGGTACGCTGTCACTTGGATAGCAATTAGATATTTTTATCTACTTTCTAATATAGATGCTAAAGTTGTATTAAGAGTGGTAGCAACGGAGGCTTAGGATGGAAAGGCATGCTAGGTTGAAAATAAAATTGAGATTTGAATTCTTTTTGAGGTATGTATTTTCACCATGTTACAGACGTCCTAGTACTGATTGATAACCATTTACCAAAAACTGATTGTTGTTGTTGTGCATTAGTTTGGTAATATTCAAGTTCTGTTAATAGACTAACAGTGGACTTTTCCATTTGCAGAATATAATGAATGACCAGCAGAGGGAGTGTTGCAGAAGAAAATTTCACAGAGTTGCTGCGAGAAAAAAAAGTTCAGCAACCCTCTGCTTCATTTAACAATTTACATGGTGAGTCAAACTCTCAATTTATCATTTTGCTGGTCCTTAAAAAAAGTGCATAGCATGTGACGGCTCTCTGCTCCTTTTAGTGGCATCTTCTGCATGAATATTATTCATCAAGACTGAAGCGATATGGATGGCGCTAGGGGTAACATGATAGCTTTTCAAAGACGTTTACTGTCTACAAGGCTGACAATCATACATTCATTACTTGTGCTAGTAATATGTCATCAGAGCTAATTAATGTCTTTGAGGCTGGAATGAGGTGTCCTATATTAGAGAACTTGACTTACTCTCACATGGGGAGAAGCTATTTTAACCTTCCTCCCTTCACACTGAAAGTGGGACTCTTATACTCAAGAAGGGTTGCTCTTTAGGATACTCTGTGTTCTTGTACCTCCAGCCCCTTTTCAAATGGGGAGCCCAATGTCTTCAATGTTGAAGAGTCCTTTCCCATTACACCTCCTACTTGGCCTGCAGTCATAATTTCAGAGCGTTACCTAGTGCGGAATTCCTAATGCCTCCTTGTTCTGTGTAATTGTCACCCATGACGATTGGTCAAATGGTGCCCTGACATCATAAAGCTACAGCAGGATGTCATCTGACATGAGGGCCAGCAATAGGATACATTTATCATGTTATTGAAATGGGTAGCAAGGTAGCCAGGACTGCCAGCAGGAAGGCAAAGATGGCAAGACGAGCAAAAGAAGGGCATTATGTGAGACTTAATTATTTGTTTGAAGGTGTTGGTGATCACAATATTCTCAGGTTCTCTATAGGTTAACTGATAGGGATGTGCAAGAATGAAGATGTCCGAATCTGTGGTTCATAGTTTTTCTCATTACCACTAACTGTAGCATAAACCTTCCTCCATAAACTTATCAGATCCCTTAATGGTCATTGGTGTACTCTAACCTAACAGAATTGCAGTGAGCAGGGTACGCTGTCACTTGGATAGCAATTAGATATTTGTATCTACATTCTAATATAGATGCTAAAGTTGTATTAAGAGTGGTAGCAACGGAGGCTTAGGATGGAAAGGTATGCTAGGTCGAAAATAAAATTGAGATTTGAATTCTTTTTGAGCTATGTATTTTCACCATGTTACAGACGTCCTAGTGCTGATTGATAACCATTTACCAAAAACTGATTGTTGTTGTTGTGCATTAGTTTGGTAATATTCAAGTGGACTTTTCCATTTGCAGAATATAATGCATGACCAGCAGAGGGAGTGTTGCAGAAGAAAATTTCACAGAGTTGCTGCGAGAAAAAAAAAAGTTCAGCAACCCTCTGCTTCATTTAACAATTTACATGGTGAGTCAAACTCTCAATTTATCATTTTGCTGGTCCTTAAAAAAAGTGCATAGCATGTGACGGCTCTCTGCTCCTTTTAGTGGCATCTTCTGCATGAATATTATTCATCAAGACTGAAGCGATATGGATGGCGCTAGGGGCACCATGATAGCTTTTCAAAGACGTTTACTGTCTACAAGGCTGACAATCATACATTAATTACTTGTGCTAGTAATATGTCATCAGAGTAAATTAATGTCTTTGAGGCTGGAATGAGGTGTCCTATATTAGAGCAATTGACTTACTCTCACATGGGGAGAAGCTATTTTAACCTTCCTCCCTTCACACTGAAAGTGGGACTCTTATACTCAAGAAGGGTTGCTCTTTAGGATACTCTGTGTTCTTGTACCCCCAGCCCCTTTTCAAATGGGGAGCCCAATGTCTTCAATGTTGAAGAGTCCTTTCCCATTACACCTCCTACTTGGCCTGCAGTCATAATTTCAGATCGTTACCTAGTGCAGAATTCCCAAGGCCTCCTTGTTCTGTGTAATTGTCACCCATGACGATTGGTCAAATGGTGCCCTGACATCATAAAGCTACAGCAGGATGTCATCTGACATGAGGGCCAGCAATAGGATACATTTATCATGTTATTGAAATGGGTAGCAAGGTAGCCAGGACTGCCAGCAGAAAGGCAAAGATGGCGAGACAAGCAAAAGAAGGGCATTATTTGAGACTTAATTATTTGTTTGAAGGTGTCGGTGATCACAATATTCTCAGGTTCTCTATAGGTTAACTGATAGGGATGTGCAAGAATGAAGATGTCCGAATCTGTGGTTCATAGTTTTTCTCATTACCACTAACTGTAGCATAAACCTTCCTCCATAAACTTATCAGATCCCTTAATGGTCATTGGTGTACTCTAACCTAACAGAATTGCAGTGAGCAGGGTACGCTGTCACTTGGATAGCAATTAGATATTTGTATCTACATTCTAATATAGATGCTAAAGTTGTATTAAGAGTGGTAGCAACGGAGGCTTAGGATGGAAAGGTATGCTAGGTCGAAAATAAAATTGAGATTTGAATTCTTTTTGAGCTATGTATTTTCACCATGTTACAGACGTCCTAGTATTGATTGATAACCATTTACCAAAAACTGATTGTTGTTGTTGTGCATTAGTTTGGTAATATTCAAGTTCTGTTAATAGACTAACAGTGGACTTTTCCATTTGCAGAATATAATGAATGACCAGCAGAGGGAGTGTTGCAGAAGAAAATTTCACAGAGTTGCTGCGAGAAAAAAAAAAGTTCAGCAGCCCTCTGCTTCATTTAACAATTTACATGGTGAGTCAAACTCTCAATTTATCATTTTGCTGGTCCTTAAAAAAAGTGCATAGCATGTGACGGCTCTCTGCTCCTTTTAGTGGCGTCTTCTGCATGAATATTATTCATCAAGACTGAAGCGATATGGAAGGCGCTAGGGGCATCATGATAGCTTTTCAAAGACGTTTACTCTCTACAGGCTGACAATCATACTTTCATTACTTGTGCTAGTAATGTGCCATCAGAGTAAATTAATGTCTTTGAGGCTGGAATGAGGTGTCCTATATTAGAGCAATTGACTTACTCTCACATGGGGAGAAGCTATTTTAACCTTCCTCCCTTCACACTGAAAGTGGGACTCTTATACTCAAGAAGGGTTGCTCTTTAGGATACTCTGTGTTCTTGTACCCCCAGCCCCTTTTCAAATGGGGAGCCCAATGTCTTCAATGTTGAAGAGTCCTTTCCCATTACACCTCCTACTTGGCCTGCAGTCATAATTTCAGATCGTTACCTAGTGCAGAATTCCCAATGCCTCCTTGTTCTGTGTAATTGTCACCCATGACGATTGGTCAAATGGTGCCCTGACATCATAAAGCTACAGCAGGATGTCATCTGACATGAGGGCCAGCAATAGGATACATTTATCATGTTATTGAAATGGGTAGCAAGGTAGCCAGGACTGCCAGCAGAAAGGCAAAGATGGCGAGACAAGCAAAAGAAGGGCATTATTTGAGACTTAATTATTTGTTTGAAGGTGTCGGTGATCACAATATTCTCAGGTTCTCTATAGGTTAACTGATAGGGATGTGCAAGCATGAAGATGTCTGAATCTGTGGTTCATAGTTTTTCTCATTACCACTAACTGTAGCATAAACCTTCCTCCATAAACTTATCAGATCCCTTAATGGGCATTGGTGTACTCTAACCTAAAAGAATTGCAGTGAGCAGGGTACGCTGTCACTTGGATAGCAATTAGATATTTTTATCTACATTCTAATATAGATGCTAAAGTTGTATTAAGAGTGGTAGCAACGGAGGCTTAGGATGGAAAGGCATGCTAGGTTGAAAATAAAATTGAGATTTGAATTCTTTTTGAGGTATGTATTTTCACCATGTTACAGACGTCCTAGTACTGATTGATAACCATTTACCAAAAACTGATTGTTGTTGTTGTGCATTAGTTTGGTAATATTCAAGTGGACTTTTCCATTTGCAGAATATAATGCATGACCAGCAGAGGGAGTGTTGCAGAAGAAAATTTCACAGAGTTGCTGCGAGAAAAAAAAAAGTTCAGCAACCCTCTGCTTCATTTAACAATTTACATGGTGAGTCAAACTCTCAATTTATCATTTTGCTGGTCCTTAAAAAAAGTGCATAGCATGTGACGGCTCTCTGCTCCTTTTAGTGGCATCTTCTGCATGAATATTATTCATCAAGACTGAAGCGATATGGATGGCGCTAGGGGCACCATGATAGCTTTTCAAAGACGTTTACTGTCTACAAGGCTGACAATCATACATTAATTACTTGTGCTAGTAATATGTCATCAGAGCTAATTAATGTCTTTGAGGCTGGAATGAGGTGTCCTATATTAGAGCAATTGACTTACTCTCACATGGGGAGAAGCTATTTTAACCTTCCTCCCTTCACACTGAAAGTGGGACTCTTATACTCAAGAAGGGTTGCTCTTTAGGATACTCTGTGTTCTTGTACCTCCAGCCCCTTTTCAAATGGGGAGCCCAATGTCTTCAATGTTGAAGAGTCCTTTCCCATTACACCTCCTACTTGGCCTGCAGTCATAATTTCAGAGCGTTACCTAGTGCGGAATTCCTAATGCCTCCTTGTTCTGTGTAATTGTCACCCATGACGATTGGTCAAATGGTGCCCTGACATCATAAAGCTACAGCAGGATGTCATCTGACATGAGGGCCAGCAATAGGATACATTTATCATGTTATTGAAATGGGTAGCAAGGTAGCCAGGACTGCCAGCAGGAAGGCAAAGATGGCAAGACGAGCAAAAGAAGGGCATTATGTGAGACTTAATTATTTGTTTGAAGGTGTTGGTGATCACAATATTCTCAGGTTCTCTATAGGTTAACTGATAGGGATGTGCAAGAATGAAGATGTCCGAATCTGTGGTTCATAGTTTTTCTCATTACCACTAACTGTAGCATAAACCTTCCTCCATAAACTTATCAGATCCCTTAATGGTCATTGGTGTACTCTAACCTAACAGAATTGCAGTGAGCAGGGTACGCTGTCACTTGGATAGCAATTAGATATTTTTATCTACATTCTAATATAGATGCTAAAGTTGTATTAAGAGTGGTAGCAACGGAGGCTTAGGATGGAAAGGTATGCTAGGTCGAAAATAAAATTGAGATTTGAATTCTTTTTGAGCTATGTATTTTCACCATGTTACAGACGTCCTAGTATTGATTGATAACCATTTACCAAAAACTGATTGTTGTTGTTGTGCATTAGTTTGGTAATATTCAAGTTCTGTTAATAGACTAACAGTGGACTTTTCCATTTGCAGAATATAATGAATGACCAGCAGAGGGAGTGTTGCAGAAGAAAATTTCACAGAGTTGCTGCGAGAAAAAAAAAAGTTCAGCAGCCCTCTGCTTCATTTAACAATTTACATGGTGAGTCAAACTCTCAATTTATCATTTTGCTGGTCCTTAAAAAAAGTGCATAGCATGTGACGGCTCTCTGCTCCTTTTAGTGGCGTCTTCTGCATGAATATTATTCATCAAGACTGAAGCGATATGGAAGGCGCTAGGGGCATCATGATAGCTTTTCAAAGACGTTTACTCTCTACAGGCTGACAATCATACTTTCATTACTTGTGCTAGTAATGTGCCATCAGAGTAAATTAATGTCTTTGAGGCTGGAATGAGGTGTCCTATATTAGAGCAATTGACTTACTCTCACATGGGGAGAAGCTATTTTAACCTTCCTCCCTTCACCCTGAAAGTGGGACTCTTATACTCAAGAAGGGTTGCTCTTTAGGATACTCTGTGTTCTTGTACCCCCAGCCCCTTTTCAAATGGGGAGCCCAATGTCTTCAATGTTGAAGAGTCCTTTCCCATTACACCTCCTACTTGGCCTGCAGTCATAATTTCAGATCGTTACCTAGTGCAGAATTCCCAATGCCTCCTTGTTCTGTGTAATTGTCACCCATGACGATTGGTCAAATGGTGCCCTGACATCATAAAGCTACAGCAGGATGTCATCTGACATGAGGGCCAGCAATAGGATACATTTATCATGTTATTGAAATGGGTAGCAAGGTAGCCAGGACTGCCAGCAGAAAGGCAAAGATGGCGAGACAAGCAAAAGAAGGGCATTATTTGAGACTTAATTATTTGTTTGAAGGTGTCGGTGATCACAATATTCTCAGGTTCTCTATAGGTTAACTGATAGGGATGTGCAAGAATGAAGATGTCCGAATCTGTGGTTCATAGTTTTTCTCATTACCACTAACTGTAGCATAAACCTTCCTCCATAAACTTATCAGATCCCTTAATGGTCATTGGTGTACTCTAACCTAACAGAATTGCAGTGAGCAGGGTACGCTGTCACTTGGATAGCAATTATATATTTTTATCTACATTCTAATATAGATGCTAAAGTTGTATTAAGAGTGGTAGCAACGGAGGCTTAGGATAGAAAGGTATGCTAGGTCGAAAATAAAATTGAGATTTGAATTCTTTTTGAGCTATGTATTTTCACCATGTTACAGACGTCCTAGTATTGATTGATAACCATTTACCAAAAACTGATTGTTGTTGTTGTGCATTAGTTTGGTAATATTCAAGTTCTGTTAATAGACTAACAGTGGACTTTTCCATTTGCAGAATATAATGAATGACCAGCAGAGGGAGTGTTGCAGAAGAAAATTTCACAGAGTTGCTGCGAGAAAAAAAAAAGTTCAGCAGCCCTCTGCTTCATTTAACAATTTACATGGTGAGTCAAACTCTCAATTTATCATTTTGCTGGTCCTTAAAAAAAGTGCATAGCATGTGACGGCTCTCTGCTCCTTTTAGTGGCGTCTTCTGCATGAATATTATTCATCAAGACTGAAGCGATATGGAAGGCGCTAGGGGCATCATGATAGCTTTTCAAAGACGTTTACTCTCTACAGGCTGACAATCATACTTTCATTACTTGTGCTAGTAATGTGCCATCAGAGTAAATTAATGTCTTTGAGGCTGGAATGAGGTGTCCTATATTAGAGCAATTGACTTACTCTCACATGGGGAGAAGCTATTTTAACCTTCCTCCCTTCACACTGAAAGTGGGACTCTTATACTCAAGAAGGGTTGCTCTTTAGGATACTCTGTGTTCTTGTACCCCCAGCCCCTTTTCAAATGGGGAGACCAATGTCTTCAATGTTGAAGAGTCCTTTCCCATTACACCTCCTACTTGGCCTGCAGTCATAATTTCAGATCGTTACCTAGTGCAGAATTCCCAATGCCTCCTTGTTCTGTGTAATTGTCACCCATGACGATTGGTCAAATGGTGCCCTGACATCATAAAGCTACAGCAGGATGTCATCTGACATGAGGGCCAGCAATAGGATACATTTATCATGTTATTGAAATGGGTAGCAAGGTAGCCAGGACTGCCAGCAGAAAGGCAAAGATGGCGAGACAAGCAAAAGAAGGGCATTATTTGAGACTTAATTATTTGTTTGAAGGTGTCGGTGATCACAATATTCTCAGGTTCTCTATAGGTTAACTGATAGGGATGTGCAAGAATGAAGATGTCTGAATCTGTGGTTCATAGTTTTTCTCATTACCACTAACTGTAGCATAAACCTTCCTCCATAAACTTATCAGATCCCTTAATGGTCATTGGTGTATTCTAACCTAAAAGAATTGCAGTGAGCAGGGTACGCTGTCACTTGGATAGCAATTAGATATTTTTATCTACATTCTAATATAGATGCTAGAGTTGTATTAAGAGTGGTAGCAACGGAGGCTTAGGATGGAAAGGTATGCTAGGTTGAAAATAAAATTGAGATTTGAATTCTTTTTGAGCTATATATTTTCACCATGTTACAGACGTCCTAGTACTGATTGATAACCATTTACCAAAAACTGATTGTTGTTGTTGTGCATTAGTTTGGTAATATTCAAGTTCTGTTAATAGACTAACAGTGGACTTTTCCATTTGCAGAATATATTGAATGACCAGCAGAGGGAGTGTTGCAGAAGAAAATTTCACAGAGTTGCTGCGAGAAAAAAAAAAAGTTCAGCAACCCTCTGCTTCATTTAACAATTTACATGGTGAGTCAAACTCTCAATTTATCATTTTGCTGGTCCTTAAAAAAAGTGCATAGCATGTGACGGCTCTCTGCTCCTTTTAATGGCATCTTCTGCATGAATATTATTCATCAAGACTGAAGCGATATGGATGGCGCTAGGGGCACCATGATAGCTTTTCAAAGACGTTTACTGTCTACAAGGCTGACAATCATACATTCATTACTTGTGCTAGTAATATGTCATCAGAGCTAATTAATGTCTTTGAGGCTGGAATGAGGTGTCCTATATTAGAGCAATTGACTTACTCTCACATGGGGAGAAGCTATTTTAACCTTCCTCCCTTCACACTGAAAGTGGGACTCTTATACTCAAGAAGGGTTGCTCTTTAGGATACTCTGTGTTCTTGTACCCCCAGCCCCTTTTCAAATGGGGAGCCCAATGTCTTCAATGTTGAAGAGTCCTTTCCCATTACACCTCCTACTTGGCCTGCAGTCATAATTTCAGATCGTTACCTAGTGCAGAATTCCCAATGCCTCCTTGTTCTGTGTAATTGTCACCCATGACGATTGGTCAAATGGTGCCCTGACATCATAAAGCTACAGCAGGATGTCATCTGACATGAGGGCCAGCAATAGGATACATTTATCATGTTATTGAAATGGGTAGCAAGGTAGCCAGGACTGCCAGCAGAAAGGCAAAGATGGCGAGACAAGCAAAAGAAGGGCATTATTTGAGACTTAATTATTTGTTTGAAGGTGTCGGTGATCACAATATTCTCAGGTTCTCTATAGGTTAACTGATAGGGATGTGCAAGAATGAAGATGTCTGAATCTGTGGTTCATAGTTTTTCTCATTACCACTAACTGTAGCATAAACCTTCCTCCATAAACTTATCAGATCCCTTAATGGGCATTGGTGTACTCTAACCTAAAAGAATTGCAGTGAGCAGGGTACGCTGTCACTTGGATAGCAATTAGATATTTTTATCTACATTCTAATATAGATGCTAAAGTTGTATTAAGAGTGGTAGCAACGGAGGCTTAGGATGGAAAGGCATGCTAGGTTGAAAATAAAATTGAGATTTGAATTCTTTTTGAGGTATGTATTTTCACCATGTTACAGACGTCCTAGTACTGATTGATAACCATTTACCAAAAACTGATTGTTGTTGTTGTGCATTAGTTTGGTAATATTCAAGTGGACTTTTCCATTTGCAGAATATAATGCATGACCAGCAGAGGGAGTGTTGCAGAAGAAAATTTCACAGAGTTGCTGCGAGAAAAAAAAAAGTTCAGCAACCCTCTGCTTCATTTAACAATTTACATGGTGAGTCAAACTCTCAATTTATCATTTTGCTGGTCCTTAAAAAAAGTGCATAGCATGTGACGGCTCTCTGCTCCTTTTAGTGGCATCTTCTGCATGAATATTATTCATCAAGACTGAAGCGATATGGATGGCGCTAGGGGCACCATGATAGCTTTTCAAAGACGTTTACTGTCTACAAGGCTGACAATCATACATTAATTACTTGTGCTAGTAATATGTCATCAGAGCTAATTAATGTCTTTGAGGCTGGAATGAGGTGTCCTATATTAGAGCAATTGACTTACTCTCACATGGGGAGAAGCTATTTTAACCTTCCTCCCTTCACACTGAAAGTGGGACTCTTATACTCAAGAAGGGTTGCTCTTTAGGATACTCTGTGTTCTTGTACCTCCAGCCCCTTTTCAAATGGGGAGCCCAATGTCTTCAATGTTGAAGAGTCCTTTCCCATTACACCTCCTACTTGGCCTGCAGTCATAATTTCAGAGCGTTACCTAGTGCGGAATTCCTAATGCCTCCTTGTTCTGTGTAATTGTCACCCATGACGATTGGTCAAATGGTGCCCTGACATCATAAAGCTACAGCAGGATGTCATCTGACATGAGGGCCAGCAATAGGATACATTTATCATGTTATTGAAATGGGTAGCAAGGTAGCCAGGACTGCCAGCAGGAAGGCAAAGATGGCAAGACGAGCAAAAGAAGGGCATTATGTGAGACTTAATTATTTGTTTGAAGGTGTTGGTGATCACAATATTCTCAGGTTCTCTATAGGTTAACTGATAGGGATGTGCAAGAATGAAGATGTCCGAATCTGTGGTTCATAGTTTTTCTCATTACCACTAACTGTAGCATAAACCTTCCTCCATAAACTTATCAGATCCCTTAATGGTCATTGGTGTACTCTAACCTAACAGAATTGCAGTGAGCAGGGTACGCTGTCACTTGGATAGCAATTAGATATTTTTATCTACATTCTAATATAGATGCTAAAGTTGTATTAAGAGTGGTAGCAACGGAGGCTTAGGATGGAAAGGTATGCTAGGTCGAAAATAAAATTGAGATTTGAATTCTTTTTGAGCTATGTATTTTCACCATGTTACAGACGTCCTAGTATTGATTGATAACCATTTACCAAAAACTGATTGTTGTTGTTGTGCATTAGTTTGGTAATATTCAAGTGGACTTTTCCATTTGCAGAATATAATGCATGACCAGCAGAGGGAGTGTTGCAGAAGAAAATTTCACAGAGTTGCTGCGAGAAAAAAAAAAGTTCAGCAACCCTCTGCTTCATTTAACAATTTACATGGTGAGTCAAACTCTCAATTTATCATTTTGCTGGTCCTTAAAAAAAGTGCATAGCATGTGACGGCTCTCTGCTCCTTTTAGTGGCATCTTCTGCATGAATATTATTCATCAAGACTGAAGCGATATGGATGGCGCTAGGGGCACCATGATAGCTTTTCAAAGACGTTTACTGTCTACAAGGCTGACAATCATACTTTCATTACTTGTGCTAGTAATATGTCATCAGAGCAAATTAATGTCTTTGAGGCTGGAATGAGGTGTCCTATATTAGAGCAATTGACTTACTCTCACATGGGGAGAAGCTATTTTAACCTTCCTCCCTTCACACTGAAAGTGGGACTCTTATACTCAAGAAGGGTTGCTCTTTAGGATACTCTGTGTTCTTGTACCTCCAGCCCCTTTTCAAATGGGGAGCCCAATGTCTTCAATGTTGAAGAGTCCTTTCCCATTACACCTCCTACTTGGCCTGCAGTCATAATTTCAGAGCGTTACCTAGTGCAGAATTCCCAATGCCTCCTTGTTCTATGTAATTGTCACCCGTGATGATTGGTCAAATGGTGCCCTGACATCATAAAGCTACAGCAGGATGTCATCTGACATGAGGGCCAGCAATAGGATACATTTATCATGTTATTGAAATGGGTATCAAGGTAGCCAGGACTGCCAGCAGAAAGGCAAAGATGGCGAGACAAGCAAAAGAAGGGCATTATTTGAGACTTAATTATTTGTTTGAAGGTGTCGGTGATCACAATATTCTCAGGTTCTCTATAGGTTAACTGATAGGGATGTGCAAGAATGAAGATGTCTGAATCTGTGGTTCATAGTTTTTCTCATTACCACTAACTGTAGCATAAACCTTCCTCCATAAACTTATCAGATCCCTTAATGGGCATTGGTGTACTCTAACCTAAAAGAATTGCAGTGAGCAGGGTACGCTGTCACTTGGATAGCAATTAGATATTTTTATCTACATTCTAATATAGATGCTAAAGTTGTATTAAGAGTGGTAGCAACGGAGGCTTAGGATGGAAATGCATGCTAGGTTGAAAATAAAATTGAGATTTGAATTCTTTTTGAGCTATATATTTTCACCATGTTACAGACGTCCTAGTACTGATTGATAACCATTTACCAAAAACTGATTGTTGTTGTTGTGCATTAGTTTGGTAATATTCAAGTTCTGTTAATAGACTAACAGTGGACTTTTCCATTTGCAGAATATAATGAATGACCAGCAGAGGGAGTGTTGCAGAAGAAAATTTCACAGAGTTGCTGCGAGAAAAAAAAAAGTTCAGCAGCCCTCTGCTTCATTTAACAATTTACATGGTGAGTCAAACTCTCAATTTATCATTTTGCTGGTCCTTAAAAAAAGTGCATAGCATGTGACGGCTCTCTGCTCCTTTTAGTGGCGTCTTCTGCATGAATATTATTCATCAAGACTGAAGCGATATGGAAGGCGCTAGGGGCATCATGATAGCTTTTCAAAGACGTTTACTCTCTACAGGCTGACAATCATACTTTCATTACTTGTGCTAGTAATGTGCCATCAGAGTAAATTAATGTCTTTGAGGCTGGAATGAGGTGTCCTATATTAGAGCAATTGACTTACTCTCACATGGGGAGAAGCTATTTTAACCTTCCTACCTTCACACTGAAAGTGGGACCCTTTCTCAAGAAGGGTTGCTCTTTAGGATACTCTGTGTTCTTGTACCCCCAGCCCCTTTTCAAATGGGGAGCCCAATGTCTTCAATGTTGAAGAGTCCTTTCCCATTACACCTCCTACTTGGCCTGCAGTCATAATTTCAGAGCGTTACCTAGTGCGGAATTCCTAATGCCTCCTTGTTCTGTGTAATTGTCACCCATGACGATTGGTCAAATGGTGCCCTGACATCATAAAGCTACAGCAGGATGTCATCTGACATGAGGGCCAGCAATAGGATACATTTATCATGTTATTGAAATGGGTAGCAAGGTAGCCAGGACTGCCAGCAGGAAGGCAAAGATGGCAAGACGAGCAAAAGAAGGGCATTATGTGAGACTTAATTATTTGTTTGAAGGTGTTGGTGATCACAATATTCTCAGGTTCTCTATAGGTTAACTGATAGGGATGTGCAAGAATGAAGATGTCCGAATCTGTGGTTCATAGTTTTTCTCATTACCACTAACTGTAGCATAAACCTTCCTCCATAAACTTATCAGATCCCTTAATGGTCATTGGTGTACTCTAACCTAACAGAATTGCAGTGAGCAGGGTACGCTGTCACTTGGATAGCAATTAGATATTTTTATCTACATTCTAATATAGATGCTAAAGTTGTATTAAGAGTGGTAGCAACGGAGGCTTAGGATGGAAAGGTATGCTAGGTCGAAAATAAAATTGAGATTTGAATTCTTTTTGAGCTATGTATTTTCACCATGTTACAGACGTCCTAGTATTGATTGATAACCATTTACCAAAAACTGATTGTTGTTGTTGTGCATTAGTTTGGTAATATTCAAGTGGACTTTTCCATTTGCAGAATATAATGCATGACCAGCAGAGGGAGTGTTGCAGAAGAAAATTTCACAGAGTTGCTGCGAGAAAAAAAAAAGTTCAGCAACCCTCTGCTTCATTTAACAATTTACATGGTGAGTCAAACTCTCAATTTATCATTTTGCTGGTCCTTAAAAAAAGTGCATAGCATGTGACGGCTCTCTGCTCCTTTTAGTGGCATCTTCTGCATGAATATTATTCATCAAGACTGAAGCGATATGGATGGCGCTAGGGGCACCATGATAGCTTTTCAAAGACGTTTACTGTCTACAAGGCTGACAATCATACATTAATTACTTGTGCTAGTAATATGTCATCAGAGCTAATTAATGTCTTTGAGGCTGGAATGAGGTGTCCTATATTAGAGCAATTGACTTACTCTCACATGGGGAGAAGCTATTTTAACCTTCCTCCCTTCACACTGAAAGTGGGACTCTTATACTCAAGAAGGGTTGCTCTTTAGGATACTCTGTGTTCTTGTACCTCCAGCCCCTTTTCAAATGGGGAGCCCAATGTCTTCAATGTTGAAGAGTCCTTTCCCATTACACCTCCTACTTGGCCTGCAGTCATAATTTCAGAGCGTTACCTAGTGCGGAATTCCTAATGCCTCCTTGTTCTGTGTAATTGTCACCCATGACGATTGGTCAAATGGTGCCCTGACATCATAAAGCTACAGCAGGATGTCATCTGACATGAGGGCCAGCAATAGGATACATTTATCATGTTATTGAAATGGGTAGCAAGGTAGCCAGGACTGCCAGCAGGAAGGCAAAGATGGCAAGACGAGCAAAAGAAGGGCATTATGTGAGACTTAATTATTTGTTTGAAGGTGTTGGTGATCACAATATTCTCAGGTTCTCTATAGGTTAACTGATAGGGATGTGCAAGAATGAAGATGTCCGAATCTGTGGTTCATAGTTTTTCTCATTACCACTAACTGTAGCATAAACCTTCCTCCATAAACTTATCAGATCCCTTAATGGTCATTGGTGTACTCTAACCTAACAGAATTGCAGTGAGCAGGGTACGCTGTCACTTGGATAGCAATTAGATATTTTTATCTACATTCTAATATAGATGCTAAAGTTGTATTAAGAGTGGTAGCAACGGAGGCTTAGGATGGAAAGGTATGCTAGGTCGAAAATAAAATTGAGATTTGAATTCTTTTTGAGCTATGTATTTTCACCATGTTACAGACGTCCTAGTATTGATTGATAACCATTTACCAAAAACTGATTGTTGTTGTTGTGCATTAGTTTGGTAATATTCAAGTTCTGTTAATAGACTAACAGTGGACTTTTCCATTTGCAGAATATAATGAATGACCAGCAGAGGGAGTGTTGCAGAAGAAAATTTCACAGAGTTGCTGCGAGAAAAAAAAAAGTTCAGCAGCCCTCTGCTTCATTTAACAATTTACATGGTGAGTCAAACTCTCAATTTATCATTTTGCTGGTCCTTAAAAAAAGTGCATAGCATGTGACGGCTCTCTGCTCCTTTTAGTGGCGTCTTCTGCATGAATATTATTCATCAAGACTGAAGCGATATGGAAGGCGCTAGGGGCATCATGATAGCTTTTCAAAGACGTTTACTCTCTACAGGCTGACAATCATACTTTCATTACTTGTGCTAGTAATGTGCCATCAGAGTAAATTAATGTCTTTGAGGCTGGAATGAGGTGTCCTATATTAGAGCAATTGACTTACTCTCACATGGGGAGAAGCTATTTTAACCTTCCTCCCTTCACACTGAAAGTGGGACTCTTATACTCAAGAAGGGTTGCTCTTTAGGATACTCTGTGTTCTTGTACCCCCAGCCCCTTTTCAAATGGGGAGCCCAATGTCTTCAATGTTGAAGAGTCCTTTCCCATTACACCTCCTACTTGGCCTGCAGTCATAATTTCAGATCGTTACCTAGTGCAGAATTCCCAATGCCTCCTTGTTCTGTGTAATTGTCACCCATGACGATTGGTCAAATGGTGCCCTGACATCATAAAGCTACAGCAGGATGTCATCTGACATGAGGGCCAGCAATAGGATACATTTATC
Organism: Lissotriton vulgaris; assembly: GCF_964263255.1. Lineage (NCBI taxonomy): Eukaryota > Metazoa > Chordata > Amphibia > Caudata > Salamandridae > Lissotriton > Lissotriton vulgaris. Next base: position 660,375,768 of record NC_141698.1, on the reverse strand, counting down.
ATGTTATTGAAATGGGTAGCAAGGTAGCCAGGACTGCCAGCAGAAAGGCAAAGATGGCGAGACAAGCAAAAGAAGGGCATTATTTGAGACTTAATTATTTGTTTGAAGGTGTCGGTGATCACAATATTCTCAGGTTCTCTATAGGTTAACTGATAGGGATGTGCAAGAATGAAGATGTCCGAATCTGTGGTTCATAGTTTTTCTCATTACCACTAACTGTAGCATAAACCTTCCTCCATAAACTTATCAGATCCCTTAATGGTCATTGGTGTACTCTAACCTAACAGAATTGCAGTGAGCAGGGTACGCTGTCACTTGGATAGCAATTATATATTTTTATCTACATTCTAATATAGATGCTAAAGTTGTATTAAGAGTGGTAGCAACGGAGGCTTAGGATAGAAAGGTATGCTAGGTCGAAAATAAAATTGAGATTTGAATTCTTTTTGAGCTATGTATTTTCACCATGTTACAGACGTCCTAGTATTGATTGATAACCATTTACCAAAAACTGATTGTTGTTGTTGTGCATTAGTTTGGTAATATTCAAGTTCTGTTAATAGACTAACAGTGGACTTTTCCATTTGCAGAATATAATGAATGACCAGCAGAGGGAGTGTTGCAGAAGAAAATTTCACAGAGTTGCTGCGAGAAAAAAAAAAGTTCAGCAGCCCTCTGCTTCATTTAACAATTTACATGGTGAGTCAAACTCTCAATTTATCATTTTGCTGGTCCTTAAAAAAAGTGCATAGCATGTGACGGCTCTCTGCTCCTTTTAGTGGCGTCTTCTGCATGAATATTATTCATCAAGACTGAAGCGATATGGAAGGCGCTAGGGGCATCATGATAGCTTTTCAAAGACGTTTACTCTCTACAGGCTGACAATCATACTTTCATTACTTGTGCTAGTAATGTGCCATCAGAGTAAATTAATGTCTTTGAGGCTGGAATGAGGTGTCCTATATTAGAGCAATTGACTTACTCTCACATGGGGAGAAGCTATTTTAACCTTCCTCCCTTCACACTGAAAGTGGGACTCTTATACTCAAGAAGGGTTGCTCTTTAGGATACTCTGTGTTCTTGTACCCCCAGCCCCTTTTCAAATGGGGAGCCCAATGTCTTCAATGTTGAAGAGTCCTTTCCCATTACACCTCCTACTTGGCCTGCAGTCATAATTTCAGATCGTTACCTAGTGCAGAATTCCCAATGCCTCCTTGTTCTGTGTAATTGTCACCCATGACGATTGGTCAAATGGTGCCCTGACATCATAAAGCTACAGCAGGATGTCATCTGACATGAGGGCCAGCAATAGGATACATTTATCATGTTATTGAAATGGGTAGCAAGGTAGCCAGGACTGCCAGCAGAAAGGCAAAGATGGCGAGACAAGCAAAAGAAGGGCATTATTTGAGACTTAATTATTTGTTTGAAGGTGTCGGTGATCACAATATTCTCAGGTTCTCTATAGGTTAACTGATAGGGATGTGCAAGAATGAAGATGTCCGAATCTGTGGTTCATAGTTTTTCTCATTACCACTAACTGTAGCATAAACCTTCCTCCATAAACTTATCAGATCCCTTAATGGTCATTGGTGTACTCTAACCTAACAGAATTGCAGTGAGCAGGGTACGCTGTCACTTGGATAGCAATTAGATATTTTTATCTACATTCTAATATAGATGCTAAAGTTGTATTAAGAGTGGTAGCAACGGAGGCTTAGGATGGAAAGGTATGCTAGGTCGAAAATAAAATTGAGATTTGAATTCTTTTTGAGCTATGTATTTTCACCATGTTACAGACGTCCTAGTATTGATTGATAACCATTTACCAAAAACTGATTGTTGTTGTTGTGCATTAGTTTGGTAATATTCAAGTTCTGTTAATAGACTAACAGTGGACTTTTCCATTTGCAGAATATAATGAATGACCAGCAGAGGGAGTGTTGCAGAAGAAAATTTCACAGAGTTGCTGCGAGAAAAAAAAAAGTTCAGCAGCCCTCTGCTTCATTTAACAATTTACATGGTGAGTCAAACTCTCAATTTATCATTTTGCTGGTCCTTAAAAAAAGTGCATAGCATGTGACGGCTCTCTGCTCCTTTTAGTGGCGTCTTCTGCATGAATATTATTCATCAAGACTGAAGCGATATGGAAGGCGCTAGGGGCATCATGATAGCTTTTCAAAGACGTTTACTCTCTACAGGCTGACAATCATACTTTCATTACTTGTGCTAGTAATGTGCCATCAGAGTAAATTAATGTCTTTGAGGCTGGAATGAGGTGTCCTATATTAGAGCAATTGACTTACTCTCACATGGGGAGAAGCTATTTTAACCTTCCTCCCTTCACACTGAAAGTGGGACTTTTATACTCAAGAAGGGTTGCTCTTTAGGATACTCTGTGTTCTTGTACCCCCAGCCCCTTTTCAAATGGGGAGCCCAATGTCTTCAATGTTGAAGAGTCCTTTCCCATTACACCTCCTACTTGGCCTGCAGTCATAATTTCAGATCGTTACCTAGTGCAGAATTCCCAATGCCTCCTTGTTCTGTGTAATTGTCACCCATGACGATTGGTCAAATGGTGCCCTGACATCATAAAGCTACAGCAGGATGTCATCTGACATGAGGGCCAGCAATAGGATACATTTATCATGTTATTGAAATGGGTAGCAAGGTAGCCAGGACTGCCAGCAGAAAGGCAAAGATGGCGAGACAAGCAAAAGAAGGGCATTATTTGAGACTTAATTATTTGTTTGAAGGTGTCGGTGATCACAATATTCTCAGGTTCTCTATAGGTTAACTGATAGGGATGTGCAAGAATGAAGATGTCTGAATCTGTGGTTCATAGTTTTTCTCATTACCACTAACTGTAGCATAAACCTTCCTCCATAAACTTATCAGATCCCTTAATGGTCATTGGTGTATTCTAACCTAAAAGAATTGCAGTGAGCAGGGTACGCTGTCACTTGGATAGCAATTAGATATTTTTATCTACATTCTAATATAGATGCTAGAGTTGTATTAAGAGTGGTAGCAACGGAGGCTTAGGATGGAAAGGTATGCTAGGTTGAAAATAAAATTGAGATTTGAATTCTTTTTGAGCTATGCATTTTCACCATGTTACAGACGTCCTAGTACTGATTGATAACCATTTACCAAAAACTGATTGTTGTTGTTGTGCATTAGTTTGGTAATATTCAAGTTCTGTTAATAGACTAACAGTGGACTTTTCCATTTGCAGAATATAATGAATGACCAGCAGAGGGAGAAGTTGCAGAAGAAAATTTCACAGAGTTGCTGCAAGAAAAAAAAAAAGTTCAGCAGCCCTCTGCTTCATTTAACAATTTACATGGTGAGTCAAACTCTCAATTTATCATTTTGCTGGTCCTTAAAAAAAGTGCATAGCATGTGACGGCTCTCTGCTCCTTTTCGTGGCGTCTTCTGCATGAATATTATTCATCAAGACTGAAGCGCTATGGAAGGCGCTAGGGGCATCATGATAGCTTTTCAAAGACGTTTACTGTCTACAGGCTGACAATCATACTTTCATTACTTGTGCTAGTAATGTGCCATCAGAGTAAATTAATGTCTTTGAGGCTGGAATGAGGTGTCCTATATTAGAGCAATTGACTTACTCTCACATGGGGAGAAGCTATTTTAACCTTCCTCCCTTCACACTGAAAGTGGGACTCTTATACTCAAGAAAGTTTGCTCTTTAGGATACTCTGTGTTCTTGTACCTATAGCCCTTTTTCAAATGGGGAGCCCAATGTTTTCAATGTTGAAGAGTCCTTTCCCATTACACCTCCTACTTGGCCTGCAGTCATAATTTCAGAGCGTTACCTAGTGCAGAATTCCCAATGCCTCCTTGTTCTGTGTAATTGTCACCCATGACGATTGGTCAAATGGTGCCTTGACATCATAAAGCTACAGCAGGATGTCATCTGACATGAGGGCCAGCAATAGGATACATTTATCATGTTATTGAAATGGGTAGTAAGGTAGCCAGGACTGCCAGCAGGAAGCCAAAGATGGCAAGACGAGCAAAAGAAGGGCATTATGTGAGACTTAATTATTTGCTTGAAGGTGTTGGTGATCACAATATTCTCAGGTTCTCTATAGGTTAACTGATAGGGATGTGCAAGAATGAAGATGTCCGAATCTGTGGTTCATAGTTTTTCTCATTACCACTAACTGTAGCATAAACCTTCCTCCATAAACTTATCAGATCCCTTAATGGTCATTGGTGTACTCTAACCTAAAAGAATTGCAGTGAGCAGGGTACGCTGTCACTTGGATAGCAATTAGATATTTTTATCTACTTTCTAATATAGATGCTAAAGTTGTATTAAGAGTGGTAGCAAGGGAGGCTTAGGATGGAAAGGTATGCTAGGTTGAAAATAAAATTGAGATTTGAATTCTTTTTGAGCTATGTATTTTCACCATGTTACAGACGTCTTAGTACTGATTGATAACCATTTACCAAAAACTGATTGTTGTTGTTGTGCATTAGTTTGGTAATATTAAAGTTCTGTTAATAGACTAACAGTGGACTTTTCCATTTGCAGAATATAATGAATTACCAGCAGAAGAAAATTTCACAGAGTTGCTGCGAGAAAAAAAAAAAGTTCAGCAGCCCTCTGCTTCATTTAACAATTTACATGGTGAGTCAAATTCTCAATTTATCATTTTGCTGGTCCTTAAAAAAAGTGCATAGCATGTGACGGCTCTCTGCTCCTTTTAGTGGAGTCTTCCGCATGAATATTATTCATCAAGACTGAAGCGATATGGATGGCGCTAGGGGTACCATGATAGCTTTTCAAAGACGTTTACTGTCTACAAGGCTGACAATCATACTTTCATTACTTGTGCTAGTAATATGTCATCAGAGCAAATTAATGTCTTTGAGGCTGGAATGAGGTGTCCTATATTAGAGCAATTGACTTACTCTCACATGGGGAGAAGCTATTTTAACCTTCCTCCCTTCACACTGAAAGTGGGACTCTTATACTCAAGAAGGGTTGCTCTTTAGGATACTCTGTGTTCTTGTACCTCCAGCCCCTTTTCAAATGGGGAGCCCAATGTCTTCAATGTTGAAGAGTCCTTTCCCATTACACCTCCTACTTGGCCTGCAGTCATAATTTCAGAGCGTTACCTAGTGCAGAATTCCCAATGCCTCCTTGTTCTATGTAATTGTCACCCGTGATGATTGGTCAAATGGTGCCCTGACATCATAAAGCTACAGCAGGATGTCATCTGACATGAGGGCCAGCAATAGGATACATTTATCATGTTATTGAAATGGGTATCAAGGTAGCCAGGACTGCCAGCAGAAAGGCAAAGATGGCGAGACAAGCAAAAGAAGGGCATTATTTGAGACTTAATTATTTGTTTGAAGGTGTCGGTGATCACAATATTCTCAGGTTCTCTATAGGTTAACTGATAGGGATGTGCAAGAATGAAGATGTCTGAATCTGTGGTTCATAGTTTTTCTCATTACCACTAACTGTAGCATAAACCTTCCTCCATAAACTTATCAGATCCCTTAATGGGCATTGGTGTACTCTAACCTAAAAGATTTGCAGTGAGCAGGGTACGCTGTCACTTGGATAGCAATTAGATATTTTTATCTACATTCTAATATAGATGCTAAAGTTGTATTAAGAGTGGTAGCAACGGAGGCTTAGGATGGAAATGCATGCTAGGTCGAAAATAAAATTGAGATTTGAATTCTTTTTGAGCTATGTATTTTCACCATGTTACAGACGTCCTAGTATTGATTGATAACCATTTACCAAAAACTGATTGTTGTTGTTGTGCATTAGTTTGGTAATATTCAAGTTCTGTTAATAGACTAACAGTGGACTTTTCCATTTGCAGAATATAATGAATGACCAGCAGAGGGAGTGTTGCAGAAGAAAATTTCACAGAGTTGCTGCGAGAAAAAAAAAAGTTCAGCAGCCCTCTGCTTCATTTAACAATTTACATGGTGAGTCAAACTCTCAATTTATCATTTTGCTGGTCCTTAAAAAAAGTGCATAGCATGTGACGGCTCTCTGCTCCTTTTAGTGGCGTCTTCTGCATGAATATTATTCATCAAGACTGAAGCGATATGGAAGGCGCTAGGGGCATCATGATAGCTTTTCAAAGACGTTTACTCTCTACAGGCTGACAATCATACTTTCATTACTTGTGCTAGTAATGTGCCATCAGAGTAAATTAATGTCTTTGAGGCTGGAATGAGGTGTCCTATATTAGAGCAATTGACTTACTCTCACATGGGGAGAAGCTATTTTAACCTTCCTCCCTTCACACTGAAAGTGGGACTCTTATACTCAAGAAGGGTTGCTCTTTAGGATACTCTGTGTTCTTGTACCCCCAGCCCCTTTTCAAATGGGGAGCCCAATGTCTTCAATGTTGAAGAGTCCTTTCCCATTACACCTCCTACTTGGCCTGCAGTCATAATTTCAGATCGTTACCTAGTGCAGAATTCCCAATGCCTCCTTGTTCTGTGTAATTGTCACCCATGACGATTGGTCAAATGGTGCCCTGACATCATAAAGCTACAGCAGGATGTCATCTGACATGAGGGCCAGCAATAGGATACATTTATCATGTTATTGAAATGGGTAGCAAGGTAGCCAGGACTGCCAGCAGAAAGGCAAAGATGGCGAGACAAGCAAAAGAAGGGCATTATTTGAGACTTAATTATTTGTTTGAAGGTGTCGGTGATCACAATATTCTCAGGTTCTCTATAGGTTAACTGATAGGGATGTGCAAGAATGAAGATGTCCGAATCTGTGGTTCATAGTTTTTCTCATTACCACTAACTGTAGCATAAACCTTCCTCCATAAACTTATCAGATCCCTTAATGGTCATTGGTGTACTCTAACCTAACAGAATTGCAGTGAGCAGGGTACGCTGTCACTTGGATAGCAATTATATATTTTTATCTACATTCTAATATAGATGCTAAAGTTGTATTAAGAGTGGTAGCAACGGAGGCTTAGGATAGAAAGGTATGCTAGGTCGAAAATAAAATTGAGATTTGAATTCTTTTTGAGCTATGTATTTTCACCATGTTACAGACGTCCTAGTATTGATTGATAACCATTTACCAAAAACTGATTGTTGTTGTTGTGCATTAGTTTGGTAATATTCAAGTTCTGTTAATAGACTAACAGTGGACTTTTCCATTTGCAGAATATAATGAATGACCAGCAGAGGGAGTGTTGCAGAAGAAAATTTCACAGAGTTGCTGCGAGAAAAAAAAAAGTTCAGCAGCCCTCTGCTTCATTTAACAATTTACATGGTGAGTCAAACTCTCAATTTATCATTTTGCTGGTCCTTAAAAAAAGTGCATAGCATGTGACGGCTCTCTGCTCCTTTTAGTGGCGTCTTCTGCATGAATATTATTCATCAAGACTGAAGCAATATGGAAGGCGCTAGGGGCATCATGATAGCTTTTCAAAGACGTTTACTCTCTACAGGCTGACAATCATACTTTCATTACTTGTGCTAGTAATGTGCCATCAGAGTAAATTAATGTCTTTGAGGCTGGAATGAGGTGTCCTATATTAGAGCAATTGACTTACTCTCACATGGGGAGAAGCTATTTTAACCTTCCTCCCTTCACACTGAAAGTGGGACTCTTATACTCAAGAAGGGTTGCTCTTTAGGATACTCTGTGTTCTTGTACCCCCAGCCCCTTTTCAAATGGGGAGCCCAATGTCTTCAATGTTGAAGAGTCCTTTCCCATTACACCTCCTACTTGGCCTGCAGTCATAATTTCAGATCGTTACCTAGTGCAGAATTCCCAATGCCTCCTTGTTCTGTGTAATTGTCACCCATGACGATTGGTCAAATGGTGCCCTGACATCATAAAGCTACAGCAGGATGTCATCTGACATGAGGGCCAGCAATAGGATACATTTATCATGTTATTGAAATGGGTAGCAAGGTAGCCAGGACTGCCAGCAGAAAGGCAAAGATGGCGAGACAAGCAAAAGAAGGGCATTATTTGAGACTTAATTATTTGTTTGAAGGTGTCGGTGATCACAATATTCTCAGGTTCTCTATAGGTTAACTGATAGGGATGTGCAAGAATGAAGATGTCCGAATCTGTGGTTCATAGTTTTTCTCATTACCACTAACTGTAGCATAAACCTTCCTCCATAAACTTATCAGATCCCTTAATGGTCATTGGTGTACTCTAACCTAACAGAATTGCAGTGAGCAGGGTAAGCTGTCACTTGGATAGCAATTATATATTTTTATCTACATTCTAATATAGATGCTAAAGTTGTATTAAGAGTGGTAGCAACGGAGGCTTAGGATGGAAAGGTATGCTAGGTCGAAAATAAAATTGAGATTTGAATTCTTTTTGAGCTATGTATTTTCACCATGTTACAGACGTCCTAGTATTGATTGATAACCATTTACCAAAAACTGATTGTTGTTGTTGTGCATTAGTTTGGTAATATTCAAGTTCTGTTAATAGACTAACAGTGGACTTTTCCATTTGCAGAATATAATGAATGACCAGCAGAGGGAGTGTTGCAGAAGAAAATTTCACAGAGTTGCTGCGAGAAAAAAAAAAGTTCAGCAGCCCTCTGCTTCATTTAACAATTTACATGGTGAGTCAAACTCTCAATTTATCATTTTGCTGGTCCTTAAAAAAAGTGCATAGCATGTGACGGCTCTCTGCTCCTTTTAGTGGCGTCTTCTGCATGAATATTATTCATCAAGACTGAAGCGATATGGAAGGCGCTAGGGGCATCATGATAGCTTTTCAAAGACGTTTACTCTCTACAGGCTGACAATCATACTTTCATTACTTGTGCTAGTAATGTGCCATCAGAGTAAATTAATGTCTTTGAGGCTGGAATGAGGTGTCCTATATTAGAGCAATTGACTTACTCTCACATGGGGAGAAGCTATTTTAACCTTCCTCCCTTCACACTGAAAGTGGGACTCTTATACTCAAGAAGGGTTGCTCTTTAGGATACTCTGTGTTCTTGTACCCCCAGCCCCTTTTCAAATGGGGAGCCCAATGTCTTCAATGTTGAAGAGTCCTTTCCCATTACACCTCCTACTTGGCCTGCAGTCATAATTTCAGATCGTTACCTAGTGCAGAATTCCCAATGCCTCCTTGTTCTGTGTAATTGTCACCCATGACGATTGGTCAAATGGTGCCCTGACATCATAAAGCTACAGCAGGATGTCATCTGACATGAGGGCCAGCAATAGGATACATTTATCATGTTATTGAAATGGGTAGCAAGGTAGCCAGGACTGCCAGCAGAAAGGCAAAGATGGCGAGACAAGCAAAAGAAGGGCATTATTTGAGACTTAATTATTTGTTTGAAGGTGTCGGTGATCACAATATTCTCAGGTTCTCTATAGGTTAACTGATAGGGATGTGCAAGAATGAAGATGTCCGAATCTGTGGTTCATAGTTTTTCTCATTACCACTAACTGTAGCATAAACCTTCCTCCATAAACTTATCAGATCCCTTAATGGTCATTGGTGTACTCTAACCTAACAGAATTGCAGTGAGCAGGGTACGCTGTCACTTGGATAGCAATTAGATATTTTTATCTACATTCTAATATAGATGCTAAAGTTGTATTAAGAGTGGTAGCAACGGAGGCTTAGGATGGAAAGGTATGCTAGGTCGAAAATAAAATTGAGATTTGAATTCTTTTTGAGCTATGTATTTTCACCATGTTACAGACGTCCTAGTATTGATTGATAACCATTTACCAAAAACTGATTGTTGTTGTTGTGCATTAGTTTGGTAATATTCAAGTTCTGTTAATAGACTAACAGTGGACTTTTCCATTTGCAGAATATAATGAATGACCAGCAGAGGGAGTGTTGCAGAAGAAAATTTCACAGAGTTGCTGCGAGAAAAAAAAAAGTTCAGCAGCCCTCTGCTTCATTTAACAATTTACATGGTGAGTCAAACTCTCAATTTATCATTTTGCTGGTCCTTAAAAAAAGTGCATAGCATGTGACGGCTCTCTGCTCCTTTTAGTGGCGTCTTCTGCATGAATATTATTCATCAAGACTGAAGCGATATGGAAGGCGCTAGGGGCATCATGATAGCTTTTCAAAGACGTTTACTCTCTACAGGCTGACAATCATACTTTCATTACTTGTGCTAGTAATGTGCCATCAGAGTAAATTAATGTCTTTGAGGCTGGAATGAGGTGTCCTATATTAGAGCAATTGACTTACTCTCACATGGGGAGAAGCTATTTTAACCTTCCTCACTTCACACTGAAAGTGGGACTTTTATACTCAAGAAGGGTTGCTCTTTAGGATACTCTGTGTTCTTGTACCCCCAGCCCCTTTTCAAATGGGGAGCCCAATGTCTTCAATGTTGAAGAGTCCTTTCCCATTACACCTCCTACTTGGCCTGCAGTCATAATTTCAGATCGTTACCTAGTGCAGAATTCCCAATGCCTCCTTGTTCTGTGTAATTGTCACCCATGACGATTGGTCAAATGGTGCCCTGACATCATAAAGCTACAGCAGGATGTCATCTGACATGAGGGCCAGCAATAGGATACATTTATCATGTTATTGAAATGGGTAGCAAGGTAGCCAGGACTGCCAGCAGAAAGGCAAAGATGGCGAGACAAGCAAAAGAAGGGCATTATTTGAGACTTAATTATTTGTTTGAAGGTGTCGGTGATCACAATATTCTCAGGTTCTCTATAGGTTAACTGATAGGGATGTGCAAGAATGAAGATGTCTGAATCTGTGGTTCATAGTTTTTCTCATTACCACTAACTGTAGCATAAACCTTCCTCCATAAACTTATCAGATCCCTTAATGGTCATTGGTGTACTCTAACCTAAAAGAATTGCAGTGAGCAGGGTACGCTGTCACTTGGATAGCAATTAGATATTTTTATCTACTTTCTAATATAGATGCTAAAGTTGTATTAAGAGTGGTAGCAAGGGAGGCTTAGGATGGAAAGGTATGCTAGGTTGAAAATAAAATTGAGATTTGAATTCTTTTTGAGCTATGTATTTTCACCATGTTACAGACGTCTTAGTACTGATTGATAACCATTTACCAAAAACTGATTGTTGTTGTTGTGCATTAGTTTGGTAATATTAAAGTTCTGTTAATAGACTAACAGTGGACTTTTCCATTTGCAGAATATAATGAATTACCAGCAGAAGAAAATTTCACAGAGTTGCTGCGAGAAAAAAAAAAAGTTCAGCAGCCCTCTGCTTCATTTAACAATTTACATGGTGAGTCAAATTCTCAATTTATCATTTTGCTGGTCCTTAAAAAAAGTGCATAGCATGTGACGGCTCTCTGCTCCTTTTAGTGGAGTCTTCCGCATGAATATTATTCATCAAGACTGAAGCGATATGGATGGCGCTAGGGGTACCATGATAGCTTTTCAAAGACGTTTACTGTCTACAAGGCTGACAATCATACTTTCATTACTTGTGCTAGTAATATGTCATCAGAGCAAATTAATGTCTTTGAGGCTGGAATGAGGTGTCCTATATTAGAGCAATTGACTTACTCTCACATGGGGAGAAGCTATTTTAACCTTCCTCCCTTCACACTGAAAGTGGGACTCTTATACTCAAGAAGGGTTGCTCTTTAGGATACTCTGTGTTCTTGTACCTCCAGCCCCTTTTCAAATGGGGAGCCCAATGTCTTCAATGTTGAAGAGTCCTTTCCCATTACACCTCCTACTTGGCCTGCAGTCATAATTTCAGAGCGTTACCTAGTGCAGAATTCCCAATGCCTCCTTGTTCTATGTAATTGTCACCCGTGATGATTGGTCAAATGGTGCCCTGACATCATAAAGCTACAGCAGGATGTCATCTGACATGAGGGCCAGCAATAGGATACATTTATCATGTTATTGAAATGGGTATCAAGGTAGCCAGGACTGCCAGCAGAAAGGCAAAGATGGCGAGACAAGCAAAAGAAGGGCATTATTTGAGACTTAATTATTTGTTTGAAGGTGTCGGTGATCACAATATTCTCAGGTTCTCTATAGGTTAACTGATAGGGATGTGCAAGAATGAAGATGTCTGAATCTGTGGTTCATAGTTTTTCTCATTACCACTAACTGTAGCATAAACCTTCCTCCATAAACTTATCAGATCCCTTAATGGGCATTGGTGTACTCTAACCTAAAAGAATTGCAGTGAGCAGGGTACGCTGTCACTTGGATAGCAATTAGATATTTTTATCTACATTCTAATATAGATGCTAAAGTTGTATTAAGAGTGGTAGCAACGGAGGCTTAGGATGGAAATGCATGCTAGGTTGAAAATAAAATTGAGATTTGAATTCTTTTTGAGCTATATATTTTCACCATGTTACAGACGTCCTAGTACTGATTGATAACCATTTACCAAAAACTGATTGTTGTTGTTGTGCATTAGTTTGGTAATATTCAAGTTCTGTTAATAGACTAACAGTGGACTTTTCCATTTGCAGAATATAATGAATGACCAGCAGAGGGAGTGTTGCAGAAGAAAATTTCACAGAGTTGCTGCGAGAAAAAAAAAAGTTCAGCAGCCCTCTGCTTCATTTAACAATTTACATGGTGAGTCAAACTCTCAATTTATCATTTTGCTGGTCCTTAAAAAAAGTGCATAGCATGTGACGGCTCTCTGCTCCTTTTAGTGGCGTCTTCTGCATGAATATTATTCATCAAGACTGAAGCGATATGGAAGGCGCTAGGGGCATCATGATAGCTTTTCAAAGACGTTTACTCTCTACAGGCTGACAATCATACTTTCATTACTTGTGCTAGTAATGTGCCATCAGAGTAAATTAATGTCTTTGAGGCTGGAATGAGGTGTCCTATATTAGAGCAATTGACTTACTCTCACATGGGGAGAAGCTATTTTAACCTTCCTCCCTTCACACTGAAAGTGGGACTCTTATACTCAAGAAGGGTTGCTCTTTAGGATACTCTGTGTTCTTGTACCCCCAGCCCCTTTTCAAATGGGGAGCCCAATGTCTTCAATGTTGAAGAGTCCTTTCCCATTACACCTCCTACTTGGCCTGCAGTCATAATTTCAGATCGTTACCTAGTGCAGAATTCCCAATGCCTCCTTGTTCTGTGTAATTGTCACCCATGACGATTGGTCAAATGGTGCCCTGACATCATAAAGCTACAGCAGGATGTCATCTGACATGAGGGCCAGCAATAGGATACATTTATCATGTTATTGAAATGGGTAGCAAGGTAGCCAGGACTGCCAGCAGAAAGGCAAAGATGGCGAGACAAGCAAAAGAAGGGCATTATTTGAGACTTAATTATTTGTTTGAAGGTGTCGGTGATCACAATATTCTCAGGTTCTCTATAGGTTAACTGATAGGGATGTGCAAGAATGAAGATGTCCGAATCTGTGGTTCATAGTTTTTCTCATTACCACTAACTGTAGCATAAACCTTCCTCCATAAACTTATCAGATCCCTTAATGGTCATTGGTGTACTCTAACCTAACAGAATTGCAGTGAGCAGGGTACGCTGTCACTTGGATAGCAATTAGATATTTTTATCTACATTCTAATATAGATGCTAAAGTTGTATTAAGAGTGGTAGCAACGGAGGCTTAGGATGGAAATGCATGCTAGGTTGAAAATAAAATTGAGATTTGAATTCTTTTTGAGCTATATATTTTCACCATGTTACAGACGTCCTAGTACTGATTGATAACCATTTACCAAAAACTGATTGTTGTTGTTGTGCATTAGTTTGGTAATATTCAAGTTCTGTTAATAGACTAACAGTGGACTTTTCCATTTGCAGAATATAATGAATGACCAGCAGAGGGAGAAGTTGCAGAAGAAAATTTCACAGAGTTGCTGCAAGAAAAAAAAAAAGTTCAGCAGCCCTCTGCTTCATTTAACAATTTACATGGTGAGTCAAACTCTCAATTTATCATTTTGCTGGTCCTTAAAAAAAGTGCATAGCATGTGACGGCTCTCTGCTCCTTTTCGTGGCGTCTTCTGCATGAATATTATTCATCAAGACTGAAGCGCTATGGAAGGCGCTAGGGGCATCATGATAGCTTTTCAAAGACGTTTACTGTCTACAGGCTGACAATCATACTTTCATTACTTGTGCTAGTAATGTGCCATCAGAGTAAATTAATGTCTTTGAGGCTGGAATGTGGTGTCCTATATTAGAGCAATTGACTTACTCTCACATGGGGAGAAGCTATTTTAACCTTCCTCCCTTCACACTGAAAGTGGGACTCTTATACTCAAGAAAGTTTGCTCTTTAGGATACTCTGTGTTCTTGTACCTATAGCCCTTTTTCAAATGGGGAGCCCAATGTTTTCAATGTTGAAGAGTCCTTTCCCATTACACCTCCTACTTGGCCTGCAGTCATAATTTCAGAGCGTTACCTAGTGCAGAATTCCCAATGCCTCCTTGTTCTGTGTAATTGTCACCCATGACGATTGGTCAAATGGTGCCTTGACATCATAAAGCTACAGCAGGATGTCATCTGACATGAGGGCCAGCAATAGGATACATTTATCATGTTATTGAAATGGGTAGTAAGGTAGCCAGGACTGCCAGCAGGAAGCCAAAGATGGCAAGACGAGCAAAAGAAGGGCATTATGTGAGACTTAATTATTTGCTTGAAGGTGTTGGTGATCACAATATTCTCAGGTTCTCTATAGGTTAACTGATAGGGATGTGCAAGAATGAAGATGTCCGAATCTGTGGTTCATAGTTTTTCTCATTACCACTAACTGTAGCATAAACCTTCCTCCATAAACTTATCAGATCCCTTAATGGTCATTGGTGTACTCTAACCTAAAAGAATTGCAGTGAGCAGGGTACGCTGTCACTTGGATAGCAATTAGATATTTTTATCTACTTTCTAATATAGATGCTAAAGTTGTATTAAGAGTGGTAGCAAGGGAGGCTTAGGATGGAAAGGTATGCTAGGTTGAAAATAAAATTGAGATTTGAATTCTTTTTGAGCTATGTATTTTCACCATGTTACAGACGTCTTAGTACTGATTGATAACCATTTACCAAAAACTGATTGTTGTTGTTGTGCATTAGTTTGGTAATATTAAAGTTCTGTTAATAGACTAACAGTGGACTTTTCCATTTGCAGAATATAATGAATTACCAGCAGAAGAAAATTTCACAGAGTTGCTGCGAGAAAAAAAAAAAGTTCAGCAGCCCTCTGCTTCATTTAACAATTTACATGGTGAGTCAAATTCTCAATTTATCATTTTGCTGGTCCTTAAAAAAAGTGCATAGCATGTGACGGCTCTCTGCTCCTTTTAGTGGAGTCTTCCGCATGAATATTATTCATCAAGACTGAAGCGATATGGATGGCGCTAGGGGTACCATGATAGCTTTTCAAAGACGTTTACTGTCTACAAGGCTGACAATCATACTTTCATTACTTGTGCTAGTAATATGTCATCAGAGCAAATTAATGTCTTTGAGGCTGGAATGAGGTGTCCTATATTAGAGCAATTGACTTACTCTCACATGGGGAGAAGCTATTTTAACCTTCCTCCCTTCACACTGAAAGTGGGACTCTTATACTCAAGAAGGGTTGCTCTTTAGGATACTCTGTGTTCTTGTACCTCCAGCCCCTTTTCAAATGGGGAGCCCAATGTCTTCAATGTTGAAGAGTCCTTTCCCATTACACCTCCTACTTGGCCTGCAGTCATAATTTCAGAGCGTTACCTAGTGCAGAATTCCCAATGCCTCCTTGTTCTATGTAATTGTCACCCGTGATGATTGGTCAAATGGTGCCCTGACATCATAAAGCTACAGCAGGATGTCATCTGACATGAGGGCCAGCAATAGGATACATTTATCATGTTATTGAAATGGGTATCAAGGTAGCCAGGACTGCCAGCAGAAAGGCAAAGATGGCGAGACAAGCAAAAGAAGGGCATTATTTGAGACTTAATTATTTGTTTGAAGGTGTCGGTGATCACAATATTCTCAGGTTCTCTATAGGTTAACTGATAGGGATGTGCAAGAATGAAGATGTCTGAATCTGTGGTTCATAGTTTTTCTCATTACCACTAACTGTAGCATAAACCTTCCTCCATAAACTTATCAGATCCCTTAATGGGCATTGGTGTACTCTAACCTAAAGGAATTGCAGTGAGCAGGGTACGCTGTCACTTGGATAGCAATTAGATATTTTTATCTACATTCTAATATAGATGCTAAAGTTGTATTAAGAGTGGTAGCAACGGAGGCTTAGGATGGAAATGCATGCTAGGTCGAAAATAAAATTGAGATTTGAATTCTTTTTGAGCTATGTATTTTCACCATGTTACAGACGTCCTAGTATTGATTGATAACCATTTACCAAAAACTGATTGTTGTTGTTGTGCATTAGTTTGGTAATATTCAAGTTCTGTTAATAGACTAACAGTGGACTTTTCCATTTGCAGAATATAATGAATGACCAGCAGAGGGAGTGTTGCAGAAGAAAATTTCACAGAGTTGCTGCGAGAAAAAAAAAAGTTCAGCAGCCCTCTGCTTCATTTAACAATTTACATGGTGAGTCAAACTCTCAATTTATCATTTTGCTGGTCCTTAAAAAAAGTGCATAGCATGTGACGGCTCTCTGCTCCTTTTAGTGGCGTCTTCTGCATGAATATTATTCATCAAGACTGAAGCGATATGGAAGGCGCTAGGGGCATCATGATAGCTTTTCAAAGACGTTTACTCTCTACAGGCTGACAATCATACTTTCATTACTTGTGCTAGTAATGTGCCATCAGAGTAAATTAATGTCTTTGAGGCTGGAATGAGGTGTCCTATATTAGAGCAATTGACTTACTCTCACATGGGGAGAAGCTATTTTAACCTTCCTCCCTTCACACTGAAAGTGGGACTCTTATACTCAAGAAGGGTTGCTCTTTAGGATACTCTGTGTTCTTGTACCCCCAGCCCCTTTTCAAATGGGGAGCCCAATGTCTTCAATGTTGAAGAGTCCTTTCCCATTACACCTCCTACTTGGCCTGCAGTCATAATTTCAGATCGTTACCTAGTGCAGAATTCCCAATGCCTCCTTGTTCTGTGTAATTGTCACCCATGACGATTGGTCAAATGGTGCCCTGACATCATAAAGCTACAGCAGGATGTCATCTGACATGAGGGCCAGCAATAGGATACATTTATCATGTTATTGAAATGGGTAGCAAGGTAGCCAGGACTGCCAGCAGAAAGGCAAAGATGGCGAGACAAGCAAAAGAAGGGCATTATTTGAGACTTAATTATTTGTTTGAAGGTGTCGGTGATCACAATATTCTCAGGTTCTCTATAGGTTAACTGATAGGGATGTGCAAGAATGAAGATGTCCGAATCTGTGGTTCATAGTTTTTCTCATTACCACTAACTGTAGCATAAACCTTCCTCCATAAACTTATCAGATCCCTTAATGGTCATTGGTGTACTCTAACCTAACAGAATTGCAGTGAGCAGGGTACGCTGTCACTTGGATAGCAATTAGATATTTTTATCTACATTCTAATATAGATGCTAAAGTTGTATTAAGAGTGGTAGCAACGGAGGCTTAGGATGGAAAGGTATGCTAGGTCGAAAATAAAATTGAGATTTGAATTCTTTTTGAGCTATGTATTTTCACCATGTTACAGACGTCCTAGTATTGATTGATAACCATTTACCAAAAACTGATTGTTGTTGTTGTGCATTAGTTTGGTAATATTCAAGTTCTGTTAATAGACTAACAGTGGACTTTTCCATTTGCAGAATATAATGAATGACCAGCAGAGGGAGTGTTGCAGAAGAAAATTTCACAGAGTTGCTGCGAGAAAAAAAAAAGTTCAGCAGCCCTCTGCTTCATTTAACAATTTACATGGTGAGTCAAACTCTCAATTTATCATTTTGCTGGTCCTTAAAAAAAGTGCATAGCATGTGACGGCTCTCTGCTCCTTTTAGTGGCGTCTTCTGCATGAATATTATTCATCAAGACTGAAGCGATATGGAAGGCGCTAGGGGCATCATGATAGCTTTTCAAAGACGTTTACTCTCTACAGGCTGACAATCATACTTTCATTACTTGTGCTAGTAATGTGCCATCAGAGTAAATTAATGTCTTTGAGGCTGGAATGAGGTGTCCTATATTAGAGCAATTGACTTACTCTCACATGGGGAGAAGCTATTTTAACCTTCCTCACTTCACACTGAAAGTGGGACTTTTATACTCAAGAAGGGTTGCTCTTTAGGATACTCTGTGTTCTTGTACCCCCAGCCCCTTTTCAAATGGGGAGCCCAATGTCTTCAATGTTGAAGAGTCCTTTCCCATTACACCTCCTACTTGGCCTGCAGTCATAATTTCAGATCGTTACCTAGTGCAGAATTCCCAATGCCTCCTTGTTCTGTGTAATTGTCACCCATGACGATTGGTCAAATGGTGCCCTGACATCATAAAGCTACAGCAGGATGTCATCTGACATGAGGGCCAGCAATAGGATACATTTATCATGTTATTGAAATGGGTAGCAAGGTAGCCAGGACTGCCAGCAGAAAGGCAAAGATGGCGAGACAAGCAAAAGAAGGGCATTATTTGAGACTTAATTATTTGTTTGAAGGTGTCGGTGATCACAATATTCTCAGGTTCTCTATAGGTTAACTGATAGGGATGTGCAAGAATGAAGATGTCTGAATCTGTGGTTCATAGTTTTTCTCATTACCACTAACTGTAGCATAAACCTTCCTCCATAAACTTATCAGATCCCTTAATGGTCATTGGTGTATTCTAACCTAAAAGAATTGCAGTGAGCAGGGTACGCTGTCACTTGGATAGCAATTAGATATTTTTATCTACATTCTAATATAGATGCTAGAGTTGTATTAAGAGTGGTAGCAACGGAGGCTTAGGATGGAAAGGTATGCTAGGTTGAAAATAAAATTGAGATTTGAATTCTTTTTGAGCTATGCATTTTCACCATGTTACAGACGTCCTAGTACTGATTGATAACCATTTACCAAAAACTGATTGTTGTTGTTGTGCATTAGTTTGGTAATATTCAAGTTCTGTTAATAGACTAACAGTGGACTTTTCCATTTGCAGAATATAATGAATGACCAGCAGAGGGAGAAGTTGCAGAAGAAAATTTCACAGAGTTGCTGCAAGAAAAAAAAAAAGTTCAGCAGCCCTCTGCTTCATTTAACAATTTACATGGTGAGTCAAACTCTCAATTTATCATTTTGCTGGTCCTTAAAAAAAGTGCATAGCATGTGACGGCTCTCTGCTCCTTTTCGTGGCGTCTTCTGCATGAATATTATTCATCAAGACTGAAGCGCTATGGAAGGCGCTAGGGGCATCATGATAGCTTTTCAAAGACGTTTACTGTCTACAGGCTGACAATCATACTTTCATTACTTGTGCTAGTAATGTGCCATCAGAGTAAATTAATGTCTTTGAGGCTGGAATGAGGTGTCCTATATTAGAGCAATTGACTTACTCTCACATGGGGAGAAGCTATTTTAACCTTCCTCCCTTCACACTGAAAGTGGGACTCTTATACTCAAGAAAGTTTGCTCTTTAGGATACTCTGTGTTCTTGTACCTATAGCCCTTTTTCAAATGGGGAGCCCAATGTTTTCAATGTTGAAGAGTCCTTTCCCATTACACCTCCTACTTGGCCTGCAGTCATAATTTCAGAGCGTTACCTAGTGCAGAATTCCCAATGCCTCCTTGTTCTGTGTAATTGTCACCCATGACGATTGGTCAAATGGTGCCTTGACATCATAAAGCTACAGCAGGATGTCATCTGACATGAGGGCCAGCAATAGGATACATTTATCATGTTATTGAAATGGGTAGTAAGGTAGCCAGGACTGCCAGCAGGAAGCCAAAGATGGCAAGACGAGCAAAAGAAGGGCATTATGTGAGACTTAATTATTTGCTTGAAGGTGTTGGTGATCACAATATTCTCAGGTTCTCTATAGGTTAACTGATAGGGATGTGCAAGAATGAAGATGTCCGAATCTGTGGTTCATAGTTTTTCTCATTACCACTAACTGTAGCATAAACCTTCCTCCATAAACTTATCAGATCCCTTAATGGTCATTGGTGTACTCTAACCTAAAAGAATTGCAGTGAGCAGGGTACGCTGTCACTTGGATAGCAATTAGATATTTTTATCTACTTTCTAATATAGATGCTAAAGTTGTATTAAGAGTGGTAGCAAGGGAGGCTTAGGATGGAAAGGTATGCTAGGTTGAAAATAAAATTGAGATTTGAATTCTTTTTGAGCTATGTATTTTCACCATGTTACAGACGTCTTAGTACTGATTGATAACCATTTACCAAAAACTGATTGTTGTTGTTGTGCATTAGTTTGGTAATATTAAAGTTCTGTTAATAGACTAACAGTGGACTTTTCCATTTGCAGAATATAATGAATTACCAGCAGAAGAAAATTTCACAGAGTTGCTGCGAGAAAAAAAAAAAGTTCAGCAGCCCTCTGCTTCATTTAACAATTTACATGGTGAGTCAAATTCTCAATTTATCATTTTGCTGGTCCTTAAAAAAAGTGCATAGCATGTGACGGCTCTCTGCTCCTTTTAGTGGAGTCTTCCGCATGAATATTATTCATCAAGACTGAAGCGATATGGATGGCGCTAGGGGTACCATGATAGCTTTTCAAAGACGTTTACTGTCTACAAGGCTGACAATCATACTTTCATTACTTGTGCTAGTAATATGTCATCAGAGCAAATTAATGTCTTTGAGGCTGGAATGAGGTGTCCTATATTAGAGCAATTGACTTACTCTCACATGGGGAGAAGCTATTTTAACCTTCCTCCCTTCACACTGAAAGTGGGACTCTTATACTCAAGAAGGGTTGCTCTTTAGGATACTCTGTGTTCTTGTACCTCCAGCCCCTTTTCAAATGGGGAGCCCAATGTCTTCAATGTTGAAGAGTCCTTTCCCATTACACCTCCTACTTGGCCTGCAGTCATAATTTCAGAGCGTTACCTAGTGCAGAATTCCCAATGCCTCCTTGTTCTATGTAATTGTCACCCGTGATGATTGGTCAAATGGTGCCCTGACATCATAAAGCTACAGCAGGATGTCATCTGACATGAGGGCCAGCAATAGGATACATTTATCATGTTATTGAAATGGGTATCAAGGTAGCCAGGACTGCCAGCAGAAAGGCAAAGATGGCGAGACAAGCAAAAGAAGGGCATTATTTGAGACTTAATTATTTGTTTGAAGGTGTCGGTGATCACAATATTCTCAGGTTCTCTATAGGTTAACTGATAGGGATGTGCAAGAATGAAGATGTCTGAATCTGTGGTTCATAGTTTTTCTCATTACCACTAACTGTAGCATAAACCTTCCTCCATAAACTTATCAGATCCCTTAATGGGCATTGGTGTACTCTAACCTAAAAGAATTGCAGTGAGCAGGGTACGCTGTCACTTGGATAGCAATTAGATATTTTTATCTACATTCTAATATAGATGCTAAAGTTGTATTAAGAGTGGTAGCAACGGAGGCTTAGGATGGAAATGCATGCTAGGTTGAAAATAAAATTGAGATTTGAATTCTTTTTGAGCTATATATTTTCACCATGTTACAGACGTCCTAGTACTGATTGATAACCATTTACCAAAAACTGATTGTTGTTGTTGTGCATTAGTTTGGTAATATTCAAGTTCTGTTAATAGACTAACAGTGGACTTTTCCATTTGCAGAATATAATGAATGACCAGCAGAGGGAGTGTTGCAGAAGAAAATTTCACAGAGTTGCTGCGAGAAAAAAAAAAGTTCAGCAGCCCTCTGCTTCATTTAACAATTTACATGGTGAGTCAAACTCTCAATTTATCATTTTGCTGGTCCTTAAAAAAAGTGCATAGCATGTGACGGCTCTCTGCTCCTTTTAGTGGCGTCTTCTGCATGAATATTATTCATCAAGACTGAAGCGATATGGAAGGCGCTAGGGGCATCATGATAGCTTTTCAAAGACGTTTACTCTCTACAGGCTGACAATCATACTTTCATTACTTGTGCTAGTAATGTGCCATCAGAGTAAATTAATGTCTTTGAGGCTGGAATGAGGTGTCCTATATTAGAGCAATTGACTTACTCTCACATGGGGAGAAGCTATTTTAACCTTCCTCCCTTCACACTGAAAGTGGGACTCTTATACTCAAGAAGGGTTGCTCTTTAGGATACTCTGTGTTCTTGTACCCCCAGCCCCTTTTCAAATGGGGAGCCCAATGTCTTCAATGTTGAAGAGTCCTTTCCCATTACACCTCCTACTTGGCCTGCAGTCATAATTTCAGATCGTTACCTAGTGCAGAATTCCCAATGCCTCCTTGTTCTGTGTAATTGTCACCCATGACGATTGGTCAAATGGTGCCCTGACATCATAAAGCTACAGCAGGATGTCATCTGACATGAGGGCCAGCAATAGGATACATTTATCATGTTATTGAAATGGGTAGCAAGGTAGCCAGGACTGCCAGCAGAAAGGCAAAGATGGCGAGACAAGCAAAAGAAGGGCATTATTTGAGACTTAATTATTTGTTTGAAGGTGTCGGTGATCACAATATTCTCAGGTTCTCTATAGGTTAACTGATAGGGATGTGCAAGAATGAAGATGTCCGAATCTGTGGTTCATAGTTTTTCTCATTACCACTAACTGTAGCATAAACCTTCCTCCATAAACTTATCAGATCCCTTAATGGTCATTGGTGTACTCTAACCTAACAGAATTGCAGTGAGCAGGGTACGCTGTCACTTGGATAGCAATTATATATTTTTATCTACATTCTAATATAGATGCTAAAGTTGTATTAAGAGTGGTAGCAACGGAGGCTTAGGATGGAAATGCATGCTAGGTTGAAAATAAAATTGAGATTTGAATTCTTTTTGAGCTATATATTTTCACCATGTTACAGACGTCCTAGTACTGATTGATAACCATTTACCAAAAACTGATTGTTGTTGTGCATTAGTTTGGTAATATTCAAGTTCTGTTAATAGACTAACAGTGGACTTTTCCATTTGCAGAATATAATGAATGACCAGCAGAGGGAGTGTTGCAGAAGAAAATTTCACAGAGTTGCTGCGAGAAAAAAAAAAGTTCAGCAGCCCTCTGCTTCATTTAACAATTTACATGGTGAGTCAAACTCTCAATTTATCATTTTGCTGGTCCTTAAAAAAAGTGCATAGCATGTGACGGCTCTCTGCTCCTTTTAGTGGCGTCTTCTGCATGAATATTATTCATCAAGACTGAAGCGATATGGAAGGCGCTAGGGGCATCATGATAGCTTTTCAAAGACGTTTACTCTCTACAGGCTGACAATCATACTTTCATTACTTGTGCTAGTAATGTGCCATCAGAGTAAATTAATGTCTTTGAGGCTGGAATGAGGTGTCCTATATTAGAGCAATTGACTTACTCTCACATGGGGAGAAGCTATTTTAACCTTCCTCCCTTCACACTGAAAGTGGGACTCTTATACTCAAGAAGGGTTGCTCTTTAGGATACTCTGTGTTCTTGTACCCCCAGCCCCTTTTCAAATGGGGAGCCCAATGTCTTCAATGTTGAAGAGTCCTTTCCCATTACACCTCCTACTTGGCCTGCAGTCATAATTTCAGATCGTTACCTAGTGCAGAATTCCCAATGCCTCCTTGTTCTGTGTAATTGTCACCCATGACGATTGGTCAAATGGTGCCCTGACATCATAAAGCTACAGCAGGATGTCATCTGACATGAGGGCCAGCAATAGGATACATTTATCATGTTATTGAAATGGGTAGCAAGGTAGCCAGGACTGCCAGCAGAAAGGCAAAGATGGCGAGACAAGCAAAAGAAGGGCATTATTTGAGACTTAATTATTTGTTTGAAGGTGTCGGTGATCACAATATTCTCAGGTTCTCTATAGGTTAACTGATAGGGATGTGCAAGAATGAAGATGTCCGAATCTGTGGTTCATAGTTTTTCTCATTACCACTAACTGTAGCATAAACCTTCCTCCATAAACTTATCAGATCCCTTAATGGTCATTGGTGTACTCTAACCTAACAGAATTGCAGTGAGCAGGGTACGCTGTCACTTGGATAGCAATTATATATTTTTATCTACATTCTAATATAGATGCTAAAGTTGTATTAAGAGTGGTAGCAACGGAGGCTTAGGATAGAAAGGTATGCTAGGTCGAAAATAAAATTGAGATTTGAATTCTTTTTGAGCTATGTATTTTCACCATGTTACAGACGTCCTAGTATTGATTGATAACCATTTACCAAAAACTGATTGTTGTTGTTGTGCATTAGTTTGGTAATATTCAAGTTCTGTTAATAGACTAACAGTGGACTTTTCCATTTGCAGAATATAATGAATGACCAGCAGAGGGAGTGTTGCAGAAGAAAATTTCACAGAGTTGCTGCGAGAAAAAAAAAAGTTCAGCAGCCCTCTGCTTCATTTAACAATTTACATGGTGAGTCAAACTCTCAATTTATCATTTTGCTGGTCCTTAAAAAAAGTGCATAGCATGTGACGGCTCTCTGCTCCTTTTAGTGGCGTCTTCTGCATGAATATTATTCATCAAGACTGAAGCGATATGGAAGGCGCTAGGGGCATCATGATAGCTTTTCAAAGACGTTTACTCTCTACAGGCTGACAATCATACTTTCATTACTTGTGCTAGTAATGTGCCATCAGAGTAAATTAATGTCTTTGAGGCTGGAATGAGGTGTCCTATATTAGAGCAATTGACTTACTCTCACATGGGGAGAAGCTATTTTAACCTTCCTCCCTTCACACTGAAAGTGGGACTCTTATACTCAAGAAGGGTTGCTCTTTAGGATACTCTGTGTTCTTGTACCCCCAGCCCCTTTTCAAATGGGGAGCCCAATGTCTTCAATGTTGAAGAGTCCTTTCCCATTACACCTCCTACTTGGCCTGCAGTCATAATTTCAGATCGTTACCTAGTGCAGAATTCCCAATGCCTCCTTGTTCTGTGTAATTGTCACCCATGACGATTGGTCAAATGGTGCCCTGACATCATAAAGCTACAGCAGGATGTCATCTGACATGAGGGCCAGCAATAGGATACATTTATCATGTTATTGAAATGGGTAGCAAGGTAGCCAGGACTGCCAGCAGAAAGGCAAAGATGGCGAGACAAGCAAAAGAAGGGCATTATTTGAGACTTAATTATTTGTTTGAAGGTGTCGGTGATCACAATATTCTCAGGTTCTCTATAGGTTAACTGATAGGGATGTGCAAGAATGAAGATGTCCGAATCTGTGGTTCATAGTTTTTCTCATTACCACTAACTGTAGCATAAACCTTCCTCCATAAACTTATCAGATCCCTTAATGGTCATTGGTGTACTCTAACCTAACAGAATTGCAGTGAGCAGGGTAAGCTGTCACTTGGATAGCAATTATATATTTTTATCTACATTCTAATATAGATGCTAAAGTTGTATTAAGAGTGGTAGCAACGGAGGCTTAGGATGGAAAGGTATGCTAGGTCGAAAATAAAATTGAGATTTGAATTCTTTTTGAGCTATGTATTTTCACCATGTTACAGACGTCCTAGTATTGATTGATAACCATTTACCAAAAACTGATTGTTGTTGTTGTGCATTAGTTTGGTAATATTCAAGTTCTGTTAATAGACTAACAGTGGACTTTTCCATTTGCAGAATATAATGAATGACCAGCAGAGGGAGTGTTGCAGAAGAAAATTTCACAGAGTTGCTGCGAGAAAAAAAAAAGTTCAGCAGCCCTCTGCTTCATTTAACAATTTACATGGTGAGTCAAACTCTCAATTTATCATTTTGCTGGTCCTTAAAAAAAGTGCATAGCATGTGACGGCTCTCTGCTCCTTTTCGTGGCGTCTTCTGCATGAATATTATTCATCAAGACTGAAGCGATATGGAAGGCGCTAGGGGCATCATGATAGCTTTTCAAAGACGTTTACTGTCTACAGGCTGACAATCATACTTTCATTACTTGTGCTAGTAATGTGCCATCAGAGTAAATTAATGTCTTTGAGGCTGGAATGAGGTGCCCTATATTAGAGCAATTGACTTTCTCTCACATGGGGAGAAGCTATTTTAACCTTCCTCCCTTCACACTGAAAGTGGGACTCTTATACTCAAGAAAGTTTGCTCTTTAGGATACTCTGTGTTCTTGTACCTATAGCCCTTTTTCAAATGGGGAGCCCAATGTTTTCAATGTTGAAGAGTCCTTTCCCATTACACCTCCTACTTGGCCTGCAGTCATAATTTCAGAGCGTTACCTAGTGCAGAATTCCCAATGCCTCCTTGTTCTGTGTAATTGTCACCCATGACGATTGGTCAAATGGTGCCTTGACATCATAAAGCTACAGCAGGATGTCATCTGACATGAGGGCCAGCAATAGGATACATTTATCATGTTATTGAAATGGGTAGTAAGGTAGCCAGGACTGCCAGCAGGAAGCCAAAGATGGCAAGACGAGCAAAAGAAGGGCATTATGTGAGACTTAATTATTTGCTTGAAGGTGTTGGTGATCACAATATTCTCAGGTTCTCTATAGGTTAACTGATAGGGATGTGCAAGAATGAAGATGTCCGAATCTGTGGTTCATAGTTTTTCTCATTACCACTAACTGTAGCATAAACCTTCCTCCATAAACTTATCAGATCCCTTAATGGTCATTGGTGTACTCTAACCTAAAAGAATTGCAGTGAGCAGGGTACGCTGTCACTTGGATAGCAATTAGATATTTTTATCTACTTTCTAATATAGATGCTAAAGTTGTATTAAGAGTGGTAGCAAGGGAGGCTTAGGATGGAAAGGTATGCTAGGTTGAAAATAAAATTGAGATTTGAATTCTTTTTGAGCTATGTATTTTCACCATGTTACAGACGTCTTAGTACTGATTGATAACCATTTACCAAAAACTGATTGTTGTTGTTGTGCATTAGTTTGGTAATATTAAAGTTCTGTTAATAGACTAACAGTGGACTTTTCCATTTGCAGAATATAATGAGTTACCAGCAGAAGAAAATTTCACAGAGTTGCTGCGAGAAAAAAAAAAAGTTCAGCAGCCCTCTGCTTCATTTAACAATTTACATGGTGAGTCAAATTCTCAATTTATCATTTTGCTGGTCCTTAAAAAAAGTGCATAGCATGTGACGGCTCTCTGCTCCTTTTAGTGGAGTCTTCCGCATGAATATTATTCATCAAGACTGAAGCGATATGGATGGCGCTAGGGGTACCATGATAGCTTTTCAAAGACGTTTACTGTCTACAAGGCTGACAATCATACTTTCATTACTTGTGCTAGTAATATGTCATCAGAGCAAATTAATGTCTTTGAGGCTGGAATGAGGTGTCCTATATTAGAGCAATTGACTTACTCTAACATG
Organism: Lissotriton vulgaris; assembly: GCF_964263255.1. Lineage (NCBI taxonomy): Eukaryota > Metazoa > Chordata > Amphibia > Caudata > Salamandridae > Lissotriton > Lissotriton vulgaris. The sequence goes on along the minus strand of NC_141698.1, from coordinate 660,348,354 downwards.
GGGAGAAGCTATTTTAACCTTCCTCCCTTCACACTGAAAGTGGGACTCTTATACTCAAGAAGGGTTGCTCTTTAGGATACTCTGTGTTCTTGTACCTCCAGCCCCTTTTCAAATGGGGAGCCCAATGTCTTCAATGTTGAAGAGTCCTTTCCCATTACACCTCCTACTTGGCCTGCAGTCATAATTTCAGAGCGTTACCTAGTGCAGAATTCCCAATGCCTCCTTTTTCTATGTAATTGTCACCCGTGATGATTGGTCAAATGGTGCCCTGACATCATAAAGCTACAGCAGGATGCCATCTGACATGAGGGCCAGCAATAGGATACATTTATCATGTTATTGAAATGGGTATCAAGGTAGCCAGGACTGCCAGCAGAAAGGCAAAGATGGCGAGACAAGCAAAAGAAGGGCATTATTTGAGACTTAATTATTTGTTTGAAGGTGTCGGTGATCACAATATTCTCAGGTTCTCTATAGGTTAACTGATAGGGATGTGCAAGAATGAAGATGTCTGAATCTGTGGTTCATAGTTTTTCTCATTACCACTAACTGTAGCATAAACCTTCCTCCATAAACTTATCAGATCCCTTAATGGGCATTGGTGTACTCTAACCTAAAAGAATTGCAGTGAGCAGGGTACGCTGTCACTTGGATAGCAATTAGATATTTTTATCTACATTCTAATATAGATGCTAAAGTTGTATTAAGAGTGGTAGCAACGGAGGCTTAGGATGGAAATGAATGCTAGGTTGAAAATAAAATTGAGATTTGAATTCTTTTTGAGGTATGTATTTTCACCATGTTACAGACGTCCTAGTACTGATTGATAACCATTTACCAAAAACTGATTGTTGTTGTTGTGCATTACTTTGGTAATATTCAAGTTCTGTTAATAGACTAACAGTGGACTTTTCCATTTGCAGAATATAATGAATGACCAGCAGAGGGAGTGTTGCAGAAGAAAATTTCACAGAGTTGCTGCGAGAAAAAAAAGTTCAGCAACCCTCTGCTTCGTTTAACAATTTACATGGTGAGTCAAACTCTCAATTTATCATTTTGCTGGTCCTTAAAAAAAGTGCATAGCATGTGACGGCTCTCTGCTCCTTTTAGTGGCATCTTCTGCATGAATATTATTCATCAAGACTGATGCGATATGGATGGCGCTAGGGGCACCATGATAGCTTTTCAAAGACGTTTACTGTCTACAAGGCTGACAATCATACATTCATTACTTGTGCTAGTAATATGTCATCAGAGCTAATTAATGTCTTTGAGGCTGGAATGAGGTGTCCTATATTAGAGAAATTGACTTACTCTCACATGGGGAGAAGCTATTTTAACCTTCCTCCCTTCACACTGAAAGTGGGACTCTTATACTCAAGAAGGGTTGCTCTTTAGGATACTCTGTGTTCTTGTACCTCCAGCCCCTTTTCAAATGGGGAGCCCAATGTCTTCAATGTTGAAGAGTCCTTTCCCATTACACCTCCTACTTGGCCTGCAGTCATAATTTCAGAGCGTTACCTAGTGCGGAATTCCTAATGCCTCCTTGTTCTGTGTAATTGTCACCCATGACGATTGGTCAAATGGTGCCCTGACATCATAAAGCTACAGCAGGATGTCATCTGACATGAGGGCCAGCAATAGGATACATTTATCATGTTATTGAAATGGGTAGCAAGGTAGCCAGGACTGCCAGCAGGAAGGAAAAGATGGCAAGACGAGCAAAAGAAGGGCATTATGTGAGACTTAATTATTTGTTTGAAGGTGTTGGTGATCACAATATTCTCAAGTTCTCTATAGGTTAACTGATAGGGATGTGCAAGAATGAAGATGTCCGAATCTGTGGTTCATAGTTTTTCTCATTACCACTAACTGTAGCATAAACCTTCCTCCATAAACTTATCAGATCCCTTAATGGTCATTGGTGTACTCTAACCTAAAAGAATTGCAGTGAGCAGGGTACGCTGTCACTTGGATAGCAATTAGATATTTTTATCTACATTCTAATATAGATGCTAAAGTTGTATTAAGAGTGGTAGCAACGGAGGCTTAGGATGGAAAGGTATGCTAGGTTGAAAATAAAATTGAGATTTGAATTCTTTTTGAGCTATGTATTTTCACCATGTTACAGACGTCCTAGTGCTGATTGATAACCATTTACCAAAAACTGATTGTTGTTGTTGTGCATTAGTTTGGTAATATTCAAGTGGACTTTTCCATTTGCAGAATATAATGCATGACCAGCAGAGGGAGTGTTGCAGAAGAAAATTTCACAGAGTTGCTGCGAGAAAAAAAAAGGTTCAGCAGCCCTCTGCTTCATTTAACAATTTACATGGTGAGTCAAACTCTCAATTTATCATTTTGCTGGTCCTTAAAAAAAGTGCATAGCATGTGACGGCTCTCTGCTCCTTTTAGTGGCGTCTTCTGCATGAATATTATTCATCAAGACTGAAGCGATATGGAAGGCGCTAGGGGCATCATGATAGCTTTTCAAAGACGTTTACTCTCTACAGGCTGACAATCATACTTTCATTACTTGTGCTAGTAATGTGCCATCAGAGTAAATTAATGTCTTTGAGGCTGGAATGAGGTGTCCTATATTAGAGCAATTGACTTACTCTCACATGGGGAGAAGCTATTTCAACCTTCCTCCCTTCACACTGAAAGTGGGACACTTATACTCAAGAAGGGTTGCTCTTTAGGATACTCTGTGTTCTTGTACCCCCAGCCCCTTTTCAAATGGGGAGCCCAATGTCTTCAATGTTGAAGAGTCCTTTCCCATTACACCTCCTACTTGGCCTGCAGTCATAATTTCAGATCGTTACCTAGTGCAGAATTCCCAATGCCTCCTTGTTCTGTGTAATTGTCACCCATGACGATTGGTCAAATGGTGCCCTGACATCATAAAGCTACAGCAGGATGTCATCTGACATGAGGGCCAGCAATAGGATACATTTATCATGTTATTGAAATGGGTAGCAAGGTAGCCAGGACTGCCAGCAGAAAGGCAAAGATGGCGAGACAAGCAAAAGAAGGGCATTATTTGAGACTTAATTATTTGTTTGAAGGTGTCGGTGATCACAATATTCTCAGGTTCTCTATAGGTTAACTGATAGGGATGTGCAAGAATGAAGATGTCCGAATCTGTGGTTCATAGTTTTTCTCATTACCACTAACTGTAGCATAAACCTTCCTCCATAAACTTATCAGATCCCTTAATGGTCATTGGTGTACTCTAACCTAACAGAATTGCAGTGAGCAGGGTACGCTGTCACTTGGATAGCAATTAGATATTTTTATCTACATTCTAATATAGATGCTAAAGTTGTATTAAGAGTGGTAGCAACGGAGGCTTAGGATGGAAAGGTATGCTAGGTCGAAAATAAAATTGAGATTTGAATTCTTTTTGAGCTATGTATTTTCACCATGTTACAGACGTCCTAGTATTGATTGATAACCATTTACCAAAAACTGATTGTTGTTGTTGTGCATTAGTTTGGTAATATTCAAGTTCTGTTAATAGACTAACAGTGGACTTTTCCATTTGCAGAATATAATGAATGACCAGCAGAGGGAGTGTTGCAGAAGAAAATTTCACAGAGTTGCTGCGAGAAAAAAAAAAGTTCAGCAGCCCTCTGCTTCATTTAACAATTTACATGGTGAGTCAAACTCTCAATTTATCATTTTGCTGGTCCTTAAAAAAAGTGCATAGCATGTGACGGCTCTCTGCTCCTTTTAGTGGCGTCTTCTGCATGAATATTATTCATCAAGACTGAAGCGATATGGAAGGCGCTAGGGGCATCATGATAGCTTTTCAAAGACGTTTACTCTCTACAGGCTGACAATCATACTTTCATTACTTGTGCTAGTAATGTGCCATCAGAGTAAATTAATGTCTTTGAGGCTGGAATGAGGTGTCCTATATTAGAGCAATTGACTTACTCTCACATGGGGAGAAGCTATTTTAACCTTCCTCCCTTCACACTGAAAGTGGGACTCTTATACTCAAGAAGGGTTGCTCTTTAGGATACTCTGTGTTCTTGTACCCCCAGCCCCTTTTCAAATGGGGAGCCCAATGTCTTCAATGTTGAAGAGTCCTTTCCCATTACACCTCCTACTTGGCCTGCAGTCATAATTTCAGATCGTTACCTAGTGCAGAATTCCCAATGCCTCCTTGTTCTGTGTAATTGTCACCCATGACGATTGGTCAAATGGTGCCCTGACATCATAAAGCTACAGCAGGATGTCATCTGACATGAGGGCCAGCAATAGGATACATTTATCATGTTATTGAAATGGGTAGTAAGGTAGCCAGGACTGCCAGCAGGAAGCCAAAGATGGCAAGACGAGCAAAAGAAGGGCATTATGTGAGACTTAATTATTTGCTTGAAGGTGTTGGTGATCACAATATTCTCAGGTTCTCTATAGGTTAACTGATAGGGATGTGCAAGAATGAAGATGTCCGAATCTGTGGTTCATAGTTTTTCTCATTACCACTAACTGTAGCATAAACCTTCCTCCATAAACTTATCAGATCCCTTAATGGTCATTGGTGTACTCTAACCTAAAAGAATTGCAGTGAGCAGGGTACGCTGTCACTTGGATAGCAATTAGATATTTTTATCTACTTTCTAATATAGATGCTAAAGTTGTATTAAGAGTGGTAGCAACGGAGGCTTAGGATGGAAAGGTATGCTAGGTTGAAAATAAAATTGAGATTTGAATTCTTTTTGAGCTATGTATTTTCACCATGTTACAGACGTCTTAGTACTGATTGATAACCATTTACCAAAAACTGATTGTTGTTGTTGTGCATTAGTTTGGTAATATTCAAGTTCTGTTAATAGACTAACAGTTGACTTTTCCATTTGCAGAATATAATGAAGGACCAGCAGAGGGAGTGTTGCAGAAGAAAATTTCACAGAGTTGCTGCGAGAAAAAAAAAAGTTCAGCAGCCCTCTGCTTCATTTAACAATTTACATGGTGAGTCAAACTCTCAATTTATCATTTTGCTGGTCCTTAAAAAAAGTGCATAGCATGTGACGGCTCTCTGCTCCTTTTAGTGGCGTCTTCTGCATGAATATTATTCATCAAGACTGAAGCGATATGGAAGGCGCTAGGGGCATCATGATAGCTTTTCAAAGACGTTTACTCTCTACAGGCTGACAATCATACTTTCATTACTTGTGCTAGTAATGTGCCATCAGAGTAAATTAATGTCTTTGAGGCTGGAATGAGGTGTCCTATATTAGAGCAATTGACTTACTCTCACATGGGGAGAAGCTATTTTAACCTTCCTCCCTTCACACTGAAAGTGGGACTCTTATACTCAAGAAGGGTTGCTCTTTAGGATACTCTGTGTTCTTGTACCCCCAGCCCCTTTTCAAATGGGGAGCCCAATGTCTTCAATGTTGAAGAGTCCTTTCCCATTACACCTCCTACTTGGCCTGCAGTCATAATTTCAGATCGTTACCTAGTGCAGAATTCCCAATGCCTCCTTGTTCTGTGTAATTGTCACCCATGACGATTGGTCAAATGGTGCCCTGACATCATAAAGCTACAGCAGGATGTCATCTGACATGAGGGCCAGCAATAGGATACATTTATCATGTTATTGAAATGGGTAGCAAGGTAGCCAGGACTGCCAGCAGAAAGGCAAAGATGGCGAGATAAGCAAAAGAAGGGCATTATTTGAGACTTAATTATTTGTTTGAAGGTGTCGGTGATCACAATATTCTCAGGTTCTCTATAGGTTAACTGATAGGGATGTGCAAGAATGAAGATGTCTGAATCTGTGGTTCATAGTTTTTCTCATTACCACTAACTGTAGCATAAACCTTCCTCCATAAACTTATCAGATCCCTTAATGGGCATTGGTGTACTCTAACCTAAAAGAATTGCAGTGAGCAGGGTACGCTGTCACTTGGATAGCAATTAGATATTTTTATCTACATTCTAATATAGATGCTAAAGTTGTATGAAGAGTGGTAGCAACGGAGGCTTAGGATGGAAAGGCATGCAAGTTGAAAATAAAATTGAGATTTGAATTCTTTTTGAGCTATGCATTTTCACCATGTTACAGACGTCCTAGTACTGATTGATAACCATTTACCAAAAACTGATTGTTGTTGTTGTGCATTAGTTTGGTAATATTCAAGTTCTGTTAATAGACTAACAGTGGACTTTTCCATTTGCAGAATATAATGAATGACCAGCAGAGGGAGTGTTGCAGAAGAAAATTTCACAGAGTTGCTGCAAAAAAAAAAAAGTTCAGCAGCCCTCTGCTTCATTTAACAATTTACATGGTGAGTCAAACTCTCAATTTATCATTTTGCTGGTCCTTAAAAAAAGTGCATAGCATTTGACGGCTCTCTGCTCCTTTTAGTGGCGTCTTCCGCATGAATATTATTCATCAAGGCTGAAGCGATATGGATGGCGCTAGGGGTACCATGATAGCTTTTCAAAGACGTTTACTGTCTACAAGGCTGACAATCATACTTTCATTACTTGTGCTAGTAATATGTCATCAGAGCAAATTAATGTCTTTGAGGCTGGAATGAGGTGTCCTATATTAGAGCAATTGACTTACTCTCACATGGGGAGAAGCTATTTTAACCTTCCTCCCTTCACACTCAAAGTGGGACTCTTATACTCAAGAAGGGTTGCTCTTTAGGATACTCTGTGTTCTTGTACCTCCAGCCCCTTTTCAAATGGGGAGCCCAATGTCTTCAATGTTGAAGAGTCCTTTCCCATTACACCTCCTACTTGGCCTGCAGTCATAATTTCAGAGCGTTACCTAGTGCAGAATTCCCAATGCCTCCTTGTTCTGTGTAATTGTCACCCATGACGATTGGTCAAATGGTGCCCTGACATCATAAAGCTACAGCAGGATGTCATCTGACATGAGGGCCAGCAATAGGATACATTTATCATGTTATTGAAATGGGTAGCAAGGTAGCCAGGACTGCCAGCAGGAAGGCAAAGATGGCAAGACGAGCAAAAGAAGGGCATTATGTGAGACTTAATTATTTGTTTGAAGGTGTTGGTGATCACAATATTCTCAGGTTCTCTATAGGTTAACTGATAGGGATGTGCAAGAATGAAGAAGTCCGAATCTGTGGTTCATAGTTTTTCTCATTACCACTAACTGTAGCATAAACCTTCCTCCATAAACTTATCAGATCCCTTAATGGTCATTGGTGTATTCTAACCTAAAAGAATTGCAGTGAGCAGGGTACGCTGTCACTTGGATAGCAATTAGATATTTTTATCTACATTCTAATATAGATGCTAAAGTTGTATAAAGAGTGGTAGCAACGGAGGCTTAGGATGGAAAGGTATGCTAGGTTGAAAATAAAATAGAGATTTGAATTCTTTTTGAGCTATGTATTTTCACCATGTTACAGACGTCATAGTACTGATTGATAACCATTTACCAAAAACTGATTGTTGTTGTGGTGCATTAGTTTGGTAATATTCAAGTTCTGTTAATAGACTAACAGTGGACTTTTCCATTTGCAGAATATATTGAATGACCAGCAGAGGGAGTGTTGCAGAAGAAAATTTCACAGAGTTGCTGCGAGAAAAAAAAAAAGTTCAGCAGCCCTCTGCTTCATTTAACAATTTACATGGTGAGTCAAACTCTCAATTTATCATTTTGCTGGTCCTTAAAAAAAGTGCATAGCATGTGACGGCTCTCTGCTCCTTTTAATGGCATCTTCTGCATGAATATTATTCATCAAGACTGAAGCGATATGGATGGCGCTAGGGGCACCATGATAGCTTTTCAAAGACGTTTACTGTCTACAAGGCTGACAATCATACATTCATTACTTGTGCTAGTAATATGTCATCAGAGCTAATTAATGTCTTTGAGGCTGGAATGAGGTGTCCTATATTAGAGCAATTGACTTACTCTCACATGTGGAGAAGCTATTTTAACCTTCCTCCCTTCACACTGAAAGTGGGACTCTTATACTCAAGAAGGGTTGCTCTTTAGGATACTCTGTGTTCTTGTACCTCCAGCCCCTTTTCAAATGGGGAGCCCAATGTCTTCAATGTTGAAGAGTCCTTTCCCATTACACCTCCTACTTGGCCTGCAGTCATAATTTCAGAGCGTTACCTAGTGCGGAATTCCTAATGCCTCCTTGTTCTGTGTAATTGTCACCCATGACGATTGGTCAAATGGTGCCCTGACATCATAAAGCTACAGCAGGATGTCATCTGACATGAGGGCCAGCAATAGGATACATTTATCATGTTATTGAAATGGGTAGCAAGGTAGCCAGGACTGCCAGCAGGAAGGAAAAGATGGCAAGACGAGCAAAAGAAGGGCATTATGTGAGACTTAATTATTTGTTTGAAGGTGTTGGTGATCACAATATTCTCAGGTTCTCTATAGGTTAACTGATAGGGATGTGCAAGAATGAAGATGTCCGAATCTGTGGTTCATAGTTTTTCTCATTACCACTAACTGTAGCATAAACCTTCCTCCATAAACTTATCAGATCCCTTAATGGTCATTGGTGTACTCTAACCTAAAAGAATTGCAGTGAGCAGGGTACGCTGTCACTTGGATAGCAATTAGATATTTTTATCTACATTCTAATATAGATGCTAAAGTTGTATTAAGAGTGGTAGCAACGGAGGCTTAGGATGGAAAGGTATGCTAGGTTGAAAATAAAATTGAGATTTGAATTCTTTTTGAGCTATGTATTTTCACCATGTTACAGACGTCCTAGTGCTGATTGATAACCATTTACCAAAAACTGATTGTTGTTGTTGTGCATTAGTTTGGTAATATTCAAGTGGACTTTTCCATTTGCAGAATATAATGCATGACCAGCAGAGGGAGTGTTGCAGAAGAAAATTTCACAGAGTTGCTGCGAGAAAAAAAAAAGTTCAGCAGCCCTCTGCTTCATTTAACAATTTACATGGTGAGTCAAACTCTCAATTTATCATTTTGCTGGTCCTTAAAAAAAGTGCATAGCATGTGACGGCTCTCTGCTCCTTTTAGTGGCGTCTTCTGCATGAATATTATTCATCAAGACTGAAGCGATATGGAAGGCGCTAGGGGCATCATGATAGCTTTTCAAAGACGTTTACTCTCTACAGGCTGACAATCATACTTTCATTACTTGTGCTAGTAATGTGCCATCAGAGTAAATTAATGTCTTTGAGGCTGGAATGAGGTGTCCTATTGTAGGAGAGTAGGGTCTGCTATCCTATGGTCACCCCAAATTTTTGCTTTTTGCTTCACTGGTTTCTGACTTAATGTGGCTGTGGGCCTGCTAATCAGACCCACAGCCTGCTGTTCTCTCTCTAAATTGATGCCAATGCACTTTAGGTGTATTACGAATTGGAACTGGTTCACCTTATGAGCCCCTGTAATAGTGCACCCTAGGTGCCCAGGGCATAGGTGTATCCAAGGCCTACCAGGGGCTGCAGCACGTATTGTGCCACCCCTGGCCTGGCCTCCATCTTTGACACAACTGGCTGATCACTCAGCTGGGGTAAGTCGGTGTAACCACCTCTTACTTAGGTACAGTATGTCTGTGCCTAACCCTAAACTGGACACATATGTTCCTATCAGCCACTCCTATGGAAGGCCTCATCAATCCTGGAGGCAGAGTGCTTGGAAATATGTGAGATGGTGCTCTGGCATGAGCTGAGCCTGTCTGCAGCTGTCGGGAACAACTCCCTAAGCTGTTCCGGGATATTGCCATACCATATACTCTTAAGTGCATTATAATCCTCGCGGTTAAATGCTAACTTTGGTTTGGCTTTATCAAAACATGTCGAGTAAGGTGTCATACGAATTGGAATACTATCCCCTCGCCAATTCTGGCGACGGGGATAGCATTCCACCCTTCTAGAGGGACACGACATGTGCGTAGCCTTAACCCCGGTTAAAGTTAAACAGAGCCTCAGCTTCACAAAATGGACGCTGCCACCACAGACACAAGTCTGGCCTCCTGCTGCTGACCGAAACTCGGCAGATGGTGGCCTGGACAAAGGGTTTCCTGCCTTGGGAGGTGCGAGCACCACCCCAGACAGGATTTTGTGTATTAGGTAGGACAGGGCTGAAAAGAATCAGACATGCCCGGGGCACACAAGGGGTCCCCGTGCATAGGCCAGTCCAAACCGGTTCTGGGGCCTTCCAGCCCCAGTCCTGGCGCGGAGCTGGACAAAGGAAAGGGGGTGTAACCGCCCCCCTTCCTGGTTCCTCCCAGAGGAGGGACCTAGTAGGTGATCCACCCCCAGTTTGGGAATAAGAGGGGGAGCAGTGCCATTGCACGGCAGATCATCCCGAAATCAACTTAAAACTAAGAAGAAGACTGGACTTCGACATTCTGCTGCACAGAAGACTGAAGAAGAATCTCCCTTGTGGCCAAGGAGTGACCACCCTGTGACCACAGGCACCAACCAGCAACTCGACGTCTGCTTTGCCGCCGCCTCCCGCCGGAGCCCGAGCCCAGAGCCCGACAAGAACCAGATTCCCAGACCTCTCAGAGCCCGATCCACAGTCCCTGCAAAGAAGGGACCCGTGGAGGCACCGAGTGACGTGGGACCGGACCTCTTGGAAGACACTCGTAAAGCTGACTGCGCAGCTTCTGAGGCATCCTCGACGTTGTGCTTTGGGGACTGAGAACCCCCACCACCGAGCAGCCCTTGCACCGAAGATCAGCCCCCCAGCATCTCCACGATCTGCGTGGGGCCCTTTTGCACTGTGCCACTCGACGCGCCATCCCGGCCACTAGCCACGCGGCCAGCGGCCATCTTGGCGACGAACCCGAAGATTTAAACAGCAGGTCTGGTTGCTCCAGACCTACCCAAGCTCCTGTGAAAAGGAGCACTCACTCTGACCTTGCTGGTCCGAGTGAACAGCATCTTTCAACTTCTGCGTGGCTTGCATTTGCCAAGGCCTGTTTGCTCCGATCAGGTCGCCGACACCGCCAACAGCGAGAAGCCTACGTGGGACAGCTCGTGACCGACTCCTGGACGTCCTCGACCCCGGGTATCCACGTGGCTGCAGAAAGAAGCTACCCGACAACGCCTGTTTGCACCCGACATCGCCTGGTTCCAATCTGGTTCCACGGTAGTCACTGGCTAGTGACTTTGAACACTGTCCCCTCTGCTTTCAGGTCTTCAACTCTTCAGATCCACCCTTGGATCCACCGGAACTCTTCTCATCGAGCCGCCTGCAGCATCTTCAGCTCCAAGCACCATCGACCAGCGTGACGAAACCCGACACATCTTCGACCCTGTGCACCCGCTTCCTGTGGGTGAGGTAACTCAGCTCCGCCGGTGCTCCTGCACTGGTACACATCCCAAGGGCCTGTGTTTTAAGTTTCAGCTCCGTAGGTCACTCGGAAGGTTCCTAACTTTCTAACTTTGTGCTTTTTACGCACCATAGACTTTGTATTGAGAAGTGCGTGCACTTTGGACACTGCACCCGAGTCCCGTGGGCCTTTCCCGACTTAGCTAACTCCAGTCTCGAATAGCTCCAGCGATTCCCAAGGCCCAGGGCCTCTTCACTTTCCTCCTGGTATCCCTTATACCACTTATTTAGTATATGGTTTAGGTGGCCCCTAGGGCTCATCCATATTGTGCAACTTTTGTGTATTTTAAACTGTCTTGTGATTTTACGCTTGTGCTTCTGTGCTCATAAAGAGTCCAGGGGATTTTAATAGTTAATAAATCAATATATATTTTCAATATATATCTGTGTGGTGTCCCTTTCATTTGGTATTCAAGGGGGTTGTGTATGGTATAACAGCTGGCTTCACATGCCTTTCAGAGTTTAGCCTAAGACTGCTTTGTCCACGTTACCACTAGGATAACTGGTCTACAAGGTTGAATTACAACCATCATCATAAGGGTTGCTTGGCATGGTACAAAGTGATCACTAGAACTAGTGAGCATTATATACCAGGCCAACTTCTCACATTGGTGGGCAGCGGATTGGGATCTGAGCTTGCTGTTGTTTTACCATTACAATCTTTGAGATTATCATTTGAAAGATCATACAGGTACCTGCTAGGTACATATAAAACAAGACTAGTATACTTAAGTTCTACTGAACTTAGTTGTTGTAGAGCAAAGGGAGTAGCACACCCTAGCTACAACTACTAGATAGGTTTAGTAGGTAAACACCAGTGTAGGTAGATTGCAACACATCCACCCACACTAGAGCAATGTCTGGAACAGAGGGGTCCAGTGGACTTACTCCTGTTGAGAGTGACCCTCCAAGGGCACCATCCCAGTTTGCTATTTTTCCCTTTAAGGAATTAAGACAGCTTTGTGTCTTAAGGGGTCTGAAGACAGGGCCTTCCCCTACTACAGACCACCTAAGAGAGCTCTTGGATCAGTCTGAGGCTCTAAAGACCTCTAAAGCAAACCCCACAGGGGATGCTGAAGGAGGCCATCCTTCAGAGGATGACACTGTAGACACCCCTACCCCTATCATCCTAGTAGATGAGGAAGCCTCCACCACTGGAGCTCCTCAGGTAGATGAAGAGGAAGAAGAAGAAGAGGAGGAGGAGGTGGAAAGCAGTGAGTCAGATGATGACAGAGATAGTCAGGTGCTGGTCAGTAGACTGAACCAGACTAACTTAAGTCAACTTGGGAATGAATCAGGTAACAACCCATTCAGACCCCCAGGTGGACTTAACCAGGGCCATAGGAGGAGAAGGCATCACTCAGGTGAATCCAATACCTCCCATGTCTCTAGAGGCTCTCATGGTCACTCCAGAAAGGAGATGACTAGCCCTCAGAGAAGGGAACATGAGGCCAAGATGAGAGAGGCTGAGCTTAGGATCCAGAGGCAAGAGTTAGAGGTTGCCCTGGCTAAGGAGAAACTTGCTAGAGCAAGACAGCCTAGAGAGAGTGGGGTAATAGAACCCACTGGTGGCAGCAATATCCACAAGGATAAAGACAGGTCTTTTGATAATAGAAACCTGAGTAAGATTGTGCCCCCCTACAAAGCTGGGGATGACATCCATAAATGGATTACTGCAATGGAGAGAGCCTGCAGAGTACAGCAGATCCCTCAGGAGCAGTGGGCAGCAATCTTGTGGCTCTCCTTTGAAGGTAGAGGCCGAGACAGACTCCTCACAGTTAGTGATGGGGATTCTAGAAACTACCTGGTCCTGAAGAGTGCTCTGATTGATGGGTTAGGCTTAACCACTGAACAGTACAGGTTAATGTTCAGAGATACCCAGAAGACACAGACTCAGGACTGGTCTGAATTTGTTGAGTGTGCCACTAAGGCTCTGGAGGGATGGTTGCTGGGAAGTAAGGTTACAGACTATGAAGGATTGTACAATTTGCTGATGAGAGAACAAATTTTAAATAATTGTCAGAACCAGCAGTTGCATCAACATTTGGTTGACTCAGATTTGACCTCTCCCCAAGAATTGGGAAAGAGGGCAGATAAATGGGTAAGAACCAGAGTTAAGCAAAAGAACCAGAACCAGAACCAGGGTGGTGACCAGAAGAAAACAGACCAGAAGGGTGGGGAGCAGAAAGCTAAAGACCAGAAGTCTTCAACAGGGCCCCAAACTGAGACAGAGGGTGGGTCCCAAACTTCCAAGAAGAAGAAGAAAGAAGGTCAGAAGAAACCCTGGTGTAAAACTTGTAAGAACACCTCTCACTGGACAAGTGAGTGTAAAAAGGGTGGAGCCCCCAGCACTGCAGCCCCTAAGGCACCTGCACCCACTAGTACAGTTAGCAGTGTTGGTCCTCAAGCCAAGGGTTTAGTGGGAATCACTTTGGGAACTGAAGGAGATTCTGACCTAGTCAGAACCCTTACACAGGCTGTTCTGGTTTGTGAAGGGGACATAGATTTGACCCCTGACATAAGTCCCAGTAACCTGGGCAAATACAGACAGACACCTTTGATTAACAACAAAGTGGCTCAAGCTTACAGGGACACATGTGCCAGTGTCACTATGGTGACACCTAACTTTGTGGACCCTGGACAATACATGCCAGGCGATGATTACCTGGTGACCAATGCCAGCAATGTCACTACTACACATAGTGTGGCACTTGTTAACTTTTCCTGGGGAGGGGTAACTGGCCTAAAGAAAGTTGTGGTTAGTGCTGATCTCCCAGTAGAATGTTTGTTGGGCAATGACCTGGAGAACTCTCTATGGTCAGAAGTTGAGTACAGGACTCATGCAGAGATGTTAGGGATATCATCACATGTCCTTGCTGTGACCAGGTCACAGGCCAAAAAGTGCCTCTCTGAACCTCAGGTCTTGGATCCTGGAACAATGGACCAAGTACCTCCCAAGAAGAAGAACAGGAGGGTTAAGGCTGCGCCTTCCCAACTGCCTACAAGTGAGGATCAGGCTTCACAGGAAACTGATCTTGAGACCTCTGAAGGAACTGTCCCTGAAGAACTTGAACCTGATCAGGTTGAGTTTCTGGGGACAGGGGGACCTTCTAGGGCAGACTTGGGGCAGGCTCAGTTAACCTGTCCTTCTCTTGAACCCCTCAGACAGCAGGCTGCTGCTGAGGCTGCTGGGAATGCTCAAGGTGCCCATAAAGTATATTGGGACGATGGACTCCTTTATTCAGAGGCTAGAGACCCCAAGCCTGGTGCTACCAGGAGGTTGGTTATACCTCTGCAATTTAGGGGCTTCCTACTCACCTTGGCCCATGATATTCCTTTAGCAGGACACCTAGGCCAGAACAAGACTTGGGACAGGCTTGTCCCTCACTTTCACTGGCCTCACATGTCTGAAGACACCAAGGAGTTTTGTCGCTCCTGTGAAACCTGCCAAGCCAGTGGTAAAGCAGGTGGAACAACCAAGGCCCCCCTGATCCCACTACCTGTGGTGGGGGTTCCCTTTGAGAGAGTGGGGATTGATATTGTTGGTCCAATGGATCCCCCTACAGCATCTGGGCACAGATTCATACTGGTGGTAGTGGATCATGCCACCAGGTACCCAGAGGCAATTCCCCTTAGGACCACAACAGCTCCTGTTGTGGCCAGGGCCTTACTTGGAGTTTTCTCCAGAGTGGGGTTTCCTAAGGAGGTAATATCCGATAGAGGTACTAACTTCATGTCTGGATATTTGACAGCTATGTGGAAGGAATGTGGTGTAAACTACAAGTTCACCACTCCTTATCACCCACAATGCAATGGGCTTGTTGAGAGATTTAACAAGACCCTAAAGGGCATGATTAAAGGATTACCTGAAAAGCTCAGGCGAAGATGGGACATCCTTCTGCCCTGCCTTTTGTTCGCTTACAGAGAGGTCCCTCAAAAGGGGGTTGGCTTCAGCCCCTTTGAATTGTTGTTTGGGCACCCTGTAAGAGGACCCCTGTGTCTTGTGAAGGAAGGATGGGAGTTACCTCTCAAAAAGCCTAAACAGGACATAGTGGACTATGTACTTGGTCTCCGCTCCAGGATGGCAGAGTACATGGAAAAGGCATCCAAAAACCTTGAGGCTAGCCAAGAATTACAAAAAGCTTGGCATGACCAAAAGGCTGTCCTTGTTGAGTTTCAGCCTGGACAGAAGGTATGGGTGTTGGAGCCAGTGGCCCCAGCAGCACTCCAAGACAAATGGTCTGGACCCCATACAATTCTGGAAAAGAAGGGAGAGGTTACCTACTTGGTGGACCTAGGAACTCCCAGGAGCCCCCACAGGGTGCTCCATGTGAACAGATTGAAGGCATATGTCAGCAGGGCAGACATGGGCTTGCTCATGGCTACAGATGAGGGACAGGAGGAAGAGAGTGACCCTCTCCCAGACCTGCTCACTCAGAACCCTGAGGATGGCTCAGTTGATGGTGTGGCCTTAGGTGGCAGCCTCACTGAACATCAGCAACATGACTGCAGACAAGTACTACAGGCATACAGGCATATGTTCTCCTTGACCCCCAGTCAGACTAACTGGTGTACCCATGTGGTGGACACTGGTGACAGTCTTCCTGTAAAGAGCAAAATTTACAGGCAACCTGACCACGTCAGGGACTGTATAAAGACTGAGGTGCAAAAGATGCTGGAATTAGGTGTCATTGAGCCTTCAGAGAGCCCCTGGGCTAGCCCAGTGGTTCTGGTCCCCAAACCTCACACCAAAGATGGCAAGAGAGAGATGAGGTTCTGTGTGGATTACAGAGGACTCAATGCTGTCACCAGGACAGATGCACACCCTATTCCAAGGGCAGATGAGCTCATTGACAAGTTGGCTTCTGCCAAATATTTGAGCACATTTGACTTGACAGCTGGCTACTGGCAAATCAGGTTAGCTGAGGAGTCTAAAGCCAAGACAGCATTTTCTACCCCTAGTGGGCATTATCAGTTTGTGGTGATGCCCTTTGGTTTGAAAAATGCACCTGCCACCTTCCAAAGGTTGGTGAACCAAGTCCTCACTGGGTTGGATGACTTTTGTGCAGCTTATCTGGACGATATTGCTGTCTTTAGCTCCACCTGGGAGGATCACCTGATCCACCTGAAGGAAGTGCTTGAGGCTCTGCAGAAGGCAGGCCTCACTATCAAGGCAACAAAGTGCCAGATAGGGCAGAGCAAGGTTGTATACCTGGGCCACCTTGTAGGTGGAGGCCAAGTTCAACCACTGGAGAGTAAGATCCAGACCATCAAGGACTGGTCCCCTCCAACTACCCAGACTCAGGTCAGAGCTTTCTTGGGCCTGACTGGGTACTACAGGAAGTTTGTTAAGAACTATGGGTCCATTGTGACTCCTCTTAATGATCTGACATCCAAGAAGATGCCCAAAAAGGTTCAGTGGACAGAAATCTGTCAAAAGGCATTTGATGACCTGAAGAAGGCCATGTGCTCTGCACCTATCCTGAAGAGTCCTGACTACTCAAGAGAGTTCATTGTCCAAACAGATGCTTCTGAGTTGGGAGTGGGAGCAGTGCTTTCACAGCTTAATGTAGATGGCCAGGACCAGCCCATTGCTTTCATTAGCAGAAGGCTGACCCCCAGAGAGAAACGTTGGTCAGCTATAGAGAGGGAGGCCTTTGCTGTGGTGTGGGCCCTGAAGAAGTTGAGACCATACTTATTTGGCACTCACTTCAAGATTCAGACCGACCATAAGCCCCTCCTATGGCTTAATCAGATGAAGGGTGAAAACCCCAAACTACTCAGGTGGTCCATTTCCCTACAGGGGATGGACTTTACAGTGGAGCACCGCCCAGGGACTGACCATGGCAACGCAGATGGTCTCTCCAGGTACTTCCACTTAGAACATGAAGACACAACTGGTCAAGGTTAGTCTTATGTCCCTGCGTTTGGGGGGGGGTTATGTAGGAGAGTAGGGTCTGCTATCCTATGGTCACCCCAAATTTTTGCTTTTTGCTTCACTGGTTTCTGACTTAATGTGGCTGTGGGCCTGCTAATCAGACCCACAGCCTGCTGTTCTCTCTCTAAATTGATGCCAATGCACTTTAGGTGTATTACGAATTGGAACTGGTTCACCTTATGAGCCCCTGTAATAGTGCACCCTAGGTGCCCAGGGCATAGGTGTATCCAAGGCCTACCAGGGGCTGCAGCACGTATTGTGCCACCCCTGGCCTGGCCTCCATCTTTGACACAACTGGCTGATCACTCAGCTGGGGTAAGTCGGTGTAACCACCTCTTACTTAGGTACAGTATGTCTGTGCCTAACCCTAAACTGGACACATATGTTCCTATCAGCCACTCCTATGGAAGGCCTCATCAATCCTGGAGGCAGAGTGCTTGGAAATATGTGAGATGGTGCTCTGGCATGAGCTGAGCCTGTCTGCAGCTGTCGGGAACAACTCCCTAAGCTGTTCCGGGATATTGCCATACCATATACTCTTAAGTGCATTATAATCCTCGCGGTTAAATGCTAACTTTGGTTTGGCTTTATCAAAACATGTCGAGTAAGGTGTCATACGAATTGGAATACTATCCCCTCGCCAATTCTGGCGACGGGGATAGCATTCCACCCTTCTAGAGGGACACGACATGTGCGTAGCCTTAACCCCGGTTAAAGTTAAACAGAGCCTCAGCTTCACAAAATGGACGCTGCCACCACAGACACAAGTCTGGCCTCCTGCTGCTGACCGAAACTCGGCAGATGGTGGCCTGGACAAAGGGTTTCCTGCCTTGGGAGGTGCGAGCACCACCCCAGACAGGATTTTGTGTATTAGGTAGGACAGGGCTGAAAAGAATCAGACATGCCCGGGGCACACAAGGGGTCCCCGTGCATAGGCCAGTCCAAACCGGTTCTGGGGCCTTCCAGCCCCAGTCCTGGCGCGGAGCTGGACAAAGGAAAGGGGGTGTAACCGCCCCCCTTCCTGGTTCCTCCCAGAGGAGGGACCTAGTAGGTGATCCACCCCCAGTTTGGGAATAAGAGGGGGAGCAGTGCCATTGCACGGCAGATCATCCCGAAATCAACTTAAAACTAAGAAGAAGACTGGACTTCGACATTCTGCTGCACAGAAGACTGAAGAAGAATCTCCCTTGTGGCCAAGGAGTGACCACCCTGTGACCACAGGCACCAACCAGCAACTCGACGTCTGCTTTGCCGCCGCCTCCCGCCGGAGCCCGAGCCCAGAGCCCGACAAGAACCAGATTCCCAGACCTCTCAGAGCCCGATCCACAGTCCCTGCAAAGAAGGGACCCGTGGAGGCACCGAGTGACGTGGGACCGGACCTCTTGGAAGACACTCGTAAAGCTGACTGCGCAGCTTCTGAGGCATCCTCGACGTTGTGCTTTGGGGACTGAGAACCCCCACCACCGAGCAGCCCTTGCACCGAAGATCAGCCCCCCAGCATCTCCACGATCTGCGTGGGGCCCTTTTGCACTGTGCCACTCGACGCGCCATCCCGGCCACTAGCCACGCGGCCAGCGGCCATCTTGGCGACGAACCCGAAGATTTAAACAGCAGGTCTGGTTGCTCCAGACCTACCCAAGCTCCTGTGAAAAGGAGCACTCACTCTGACCTTGCTGGTCCGAGTGAACAGCATCTTTCAACTTCTGCGTGGCTTGCATTTGCCAAGGCCTGTTTGCTCCGATCAGGTCGCCGACACCGCCAACAGCGAGAAGCCTACGTGGGACAGCTCGTGACCGACTCCTGGACGTCCTCGACCCCGGGTATCCACGTGGCTGCAGAAAGAAGCTACCCGACAACGCCTGTTTGCACCCGACATCGCCTGGTTCCAATCTGGTTCCACGGTAGTCACTGGCTAGTGACTTTGAACACTGTCCCCTCTGCTTTCAGGTCTTCAACTCTTCAGATCCACCCTTGGATCCACCGGAACTCTTCTCATCGAGCCGCCTGCAGCATCTTCAGCTCCAAGCACCATCGACCAGCGTGACGAAACCCGACACATCTTCGACCCTGTGCACCCGCTTCCTGTGGGTGAGGTAACTCAGCTCCGCCGGTGCTCCTGCACTGGTACACATCCCAAGGGCCTGTGTTTTAAGTTTCAGCTCCGTAGGTCACTCGGAAGGTTCCTAACTTTCTAACTTTGTGCTTTTTACGCACCATAGACTTTGTATTGAGAAGTGCGTGCACTTTGGACACTGCACCCGAGTCCCGTGGGCCTTTCCCGACTTAGCTAACTCCAGTCTCGAATAGCTCCAGCGATTCCCAAGGCCCAGGGCCTCTTCACTTTCCTCCTGGTATCCCTTATACCACTTATTTAGTATATGGTTTAGGTGGCCCCTAGGGCTCATCCATATTGTGCAACTTTTGTGTATTTTAAACTGTCTTGTGATTTTACGCTTGTGCTTCTGTGCTCATAAAGAGTCCAGGGGATTTTAATAGTTAATAAATCAATATATATTTTCAATATATATCTGTGTGGTGTCCCTTTCATTTGGTATTCAAGGGGGTTGTGTATGGTATAACAGCTGGCTTCACATGCCTTTCAGAGTTTAGCCTAAGACTGCTTTGTCCACGTTACCACTAGGATAACTGGTCTACAAGGTTGAATTACAACCATCATCATAAGGGTTGCTTGGCATGGTACAAAGTGATCACTAGAACTAGTGAGCATTATATACCAGGCCAACTTCTCACACCTATATTAGAGCAATTGACTTACTCTCACATGGGGAGAAGCTATTTTAACCTTCCTCCCTTCACACTGAAAGTGGGACTCTTATACTCAAGAAGGGTTGCTCTTTAGGATACTCTGTGTTCTTGTACCCCCAGCCCCTTTTCAAATGGGGAGCCCAATGTCTTCAATGTTGAAGAGTCCTTTCCCATTACACCTCCTACTTGGCCTGCAGTCATAATTTCAGATCGTTACCTAGTGCAGAATTCCCAATGCCTCCTTGTTCTGTGTAATTGTCACCCATGACGATTGGTCAAATGGTGCCCTGACATCATAAAGCTACAGCAGGATGTCATCTGACATGAGGGCCAGCAATAGGATACATTTATCATGTTATTGAAATGGGTAGCAAGGTAGCCAGGACTGCCAGCAGAAAGGCAAAGATGGCGAGACAAGCAAAAGAAGGGCATTATTTGAGACTTAATTATTTGTTTGAAGGTGTCGGTGATCATAATATTCTCAGGTTCTCTATAGGTTAACTGATAGGGATGTGCAAGAATGAAGATGTCCGAATCTGTGGTTCATAGTTTTTCTCATTACCACTAACTGTAGCATAAACCTTCCTCCATAAACTTATCAGATCCCTTAATGGTCATTGGTGTACTCTAACCTAACAGAATTGCAGTGAGCAGGGTACGCTGTCACTTGGATAGCAATTATATATTTTTATCTACATTCTAATATAGATGCTAAAGTTGTATTAAGAGTGGTAGCAACGGAGGCTTAGGATGGAAAGGTATGCTAGGTCGAAAATAAAATTGAGATTTGAATTCTTTTTGAGCTATGTATTTTCACCATGTTACAGACGTCCTAGTATTGATTGATAACCATTTACCAAAAACTGATTGTTGTTGTTGTGCATTAGTTTGGTAATATTCAAGTTCTGTTAATAGACTAACAGTGGACTTTTCCATTTGCAGAATATAATGAATGACCAGCAGAGGGAGTGTTGCAGAAGAAAATTTCACAGAGTTGCTGCGAGAAAAAAAAAAAGTTCAGCAGCCCTCTGCTTCATTTAACAATTTACATGGTGAGTCAAATTCTCAATTTATCATTTTGCTGGTCCTTAAAAAAAGTGCATAGCATGTGACGGCTCTCTGCTCCTTTTAGTGGCGTCTTCTGCATGAATATTATTCATCAAGACTGAAGCGATATGGAAGGCGCTAGGGGCATCATGATAGCTTTTCAAAGACGTTTACTCTCTACAGGCTGACAATCATACTTTCATTACTTGTGCTAGTAATGTGCCATCAGAGTAAATTAATGTCTTTGAGGCTGGAATGAGGTGTCCTATATTAGAGCAATTGACTTACTCTCACATGGGGAGAAGCTATTTCAACCTTCCTCCCTTCACACTGAAAGTGGGACTCTTATACTCAAGAAGGGTTGCTCTTTAGGATACTCTGTGTTCTTGTACCCCCAGCCCCTTTTCAAATGGGGAGCCCAATGTCTTCAATGTTGAAGAGTCCTTTCCCATTACACCTCCTACTTGGCCTGCAGTCATAATTTCAGATCGTTACCTAGTGCAGAATTCCCAATGCCTCCTTGTTCTGTGTAATTGTCACCCATGACGATTGGTCAAATGGTGCCCTGACATCATAAAGCTACAGCAGGATGTCATCTGACATGAGGGCCAGCAATAGGATACATTTATCATGTTATTGAAATGGGTAGCAAGGTAGCCAGGACTGCCAGCAGAAAGGCAAAGATGGCGAGACAAGCAAAAGAAGGGCATTATTTGAGACTTAATTATTTGTTTGAAGGTGTCGGTGATCACAATATTCTCAGGTTCTCTATAGGTTAACTGATAGGGATGTGCAAGAATGAAGATGTCCGAATCTGTGGTTCATAGTTTTTCTCATTACCACTAACTGTAGCATAAACCTTCCTCCATAAACTTATCAGATCCCTTAATGGTCATTGGTGTACTCTAACCTAAAAGAATTGCAGTGAGCAGGGTACGCTGTCACTTGGATAGCAATTAGATATTTTTATCTACTTTCTAATATGGATGCTAAAGTTGTATTAAGAGTGGTAGCAACGGAGGCTTAGGATGGAAAGGTATGCTAGGTTGAAAATAAAATTGAGATTTGAATTCTTTTTGAGCTATGCATTTTCACCATGTTACAGACGTCCTAGTACTGATTGATAACCATTTACCAAAAACTGATTGTTGTTGTTGTGCATTAGTTTGGTAATATTCAAGTTCTGTTAATAGACTAACAGTGGATTTTTCCATTTGCAGAATATAATGAATGACCAGCAGAGGGAGTGTTGCAGAAGAAAATTTCACAGAGTTGCTGCAAGAAAAAAAAAAAGTTCAGCAGCCCTCTGCTTCATTTAACAATTTACATGGTGAGTCAAACTCTCAATTTATCATTTTGCTGGTCCTTAAAAAAAGTGCATAGCATGTGACGGCTCTCTGCTCCTTTTAGTGGCGTCTTCTGCATGAATATTATTCATCAAGACTGAAGCGATATGGAAGGCGCTAGGGGCATCATGATAGCTTTTCAAAGACGTTTACTGTCTACAGGCTGACAATCATACTTTCATTACTTGTGCTAGTAATGTGCCATCAGAGTAAATTAATGTCTTTGAGGCTGGAATGAGGTGTCCTATATTAGAGCAATTGACTTACTCTCACATGGGGAGAAGCTATTTTAACCTTCCTCCCTTCACACTGAAAGTGGGACTCTTATACTCAAGAAGGGTTGCTCTTTAGGATACTCTGTGTTCTTGTACCTCCAGCCCCTTTTCAAATGGGGAGCCCAATGTCTTCAATGTTGAAGAGTCCTTTCCCATTACACCTCCTACTTGGCCTGCAGTCATAATTTCAGATCGTTACCTAGTGCAGAATTCCCAATGCCTCCTTGTTCTGTGTAATTGTCACCCATGACGATTGGTCAAATGGTGCCCTGACATCATAAAGCTACAGCAGGATGTCATCTGACATGAGGGCCAGCAATAGGATACATTTATCATGTTATTGAAATGGGTAGCAAGGTAGCCAGGACTGCCAGCAGAAAGGCAAAGATGGCGAGATAAGCAAAAGAAGGGCATTATTTGAGACTTAATTATTTGTTTGAAGGTGTCGGTGATCACAATATTCTCAGGTTCTCTATAGGTTAACTGATAGGGATGTGCAAGAATGAAGATGTCTGAATCTGTGGTTCATAGTTTTTCTCATTACCACTAACTGTAGCATAAACCTTCCTCCATAAACTTATCAGATCCCTTAATGGGCATTGGTGTACTCTAACCTAAAAGAATTGCAGTGAGCAGGGTACGCTGTCACTTGGATAGCAATTAGATATTTTTATCTACATTCTAATATAGATGCTAAAGTTGTATTAAGAGTGGTAGCAACGGAGGCTTAGGATGGAAAGGCATGCAAGTTGAAAATAAAATTGAGATTTGAATTCTTTTTGAGCTATGCATTTTCACCATGTTACAGACGTCCTAGTACTGATTGATAACCATTTACCAAAAACTGATTGTTGTTGTTGTGCATTAGTTTGGTAATATTCAAGTTCTGTTAATAGACTAACAGTGGACTTTTCCATTTGCAGAATATAATGAATGACCAGCAGAGGGAGTGTTGCAGAAGAAAATTTCACAGAGTTGCTGCGAGAAAAAAAAGTTCAGCAACCCTCTGCTTCATTTAACAATTTACATGGTGAGTCAAACTCTCAATTTATCATTTTGCTGGTCCTTAAAAAAAGTGCATAGCATGTGACGGCTCTCTGCTCCTTTTAGTGGCATCTTCTGCATGAATATTATTCATCAAGACTGAAGCGATATGGATGGCGCTAGGGGCACCATGATAGCTTTTCAAAGACGTTTACTGTCTACAAGGCTGACAATCATACATTCATTACTTGTGCTAGTAATATGTCATCAGAGCTAATTAATGTCTTTGAGGCTGGAATGAGGTGTCCTATATTAGAGAAATTGACTTACTCTCACATGGGGAGAAGCTATTTTAACCTTCCTCCCTTCACACTGAAAGTGGGACTCTTATACTCAAGAAGGGTTGCTCTTTAGGATACTCTGTGTTCTTGTACCTCCAGCCCCTTTTCAAATGGGGAGCCCAATGTCTTCAATGTTGAAGAGTCCTTTCCCATTACACCTCCTACTTGGCCTGCAGTCATAATTTCAGAGCGTTACCTAGTGCGGAATTCCTAATGCCTCCTTGTTCTGTGTAATTGTCACCCATGACGATTGGTCAAATGGTGCCCTGACATCATAAAGCTACAGCAGGATGTCATCTGACATGAGGGCCAGCAATAGGATACATTTATCATGTTATTGAAATGGGTAGCAAGGTAGCCAGGACTGCCAGCAGGAAGGAAAAGATGGCAAGACGAGCAAAAGAAGGGCATTATGTGAGACTTAATTATTTGTTTGAAGGTGTTGGTGATCACAATATTCTCAGGTTCTCTATAGGTTAACTGATAGGGATGTGCAAGAATGAAGATGTCCGAATCTGTGGTTCATAGTTTTTCTCATTACCACTAACTGTAGCATAAACCTTCCTCCATAAACTTATCAGATCCCTTAATGGTCATTGGTGTACTCTAACCTAAAAGAATTGCAGTGAGCAGGGTACGCTGTCACTTGGATAGCAATTAGATATTTTTATCTACATTCTAATATAGATGCTAAAGTTGTATTAAGAGTGGTAGCAACGGAGGCTTAGGATGGAAAGGTATGCTAGGTTGAAAATAAAATTGAGATTTGAATTCTTTTTGAGCTATGTATTTTCACCATGTTACAGACGTCCTAGTGCTGATTGATAACCATTTACCAAAAACTGATTGTTGTTGTTGTGCATTAGTTTGGTAATATTCAAGTTCTGTTAATAGACTAACAGTGGACTTTTCCATTTGCAGAATATAATGAATGACCAGCAGAGGGAGTGTTGCAGAAGAAAATTTCACAGAGTTGCTGCGAGAAAAAAAAAAGTTCAGCAGCCCTCTGCTTCATTTAACAATTTACATGGTGAGTCAAACTCTCAATTTATCATTTTGCTGGTCCTTAAAAAAAGTGCATAGCATGTGACGGCTCTCTGCTCCTTTTAGTGGCGTCTTCTGCATATATATTATTCATCAAGACTGAAGCGATATGGAAGGCGCTAGGGGCATCATGATAGCTTTTCAAAGACGTTTACTCTCTACAGGCTGACAATCATACTTTCATTACTTGTGCTAGTAATGTGCCATCAGAGTAAATTAATGTCTTTGAGGCTGGAATGAGGTGTCCTATATTAGAGCAATTGACTTACTCTCACATGGGGAGAAGCTATTTTAACCTTCCTCCCTTCACACTGAAAGTGGGACTCTTATACTCAAGAAGGGTTGCTCTTTAGGATACTCTGTGTTCTTGTACCTCCAGCCCCTTTTCAAATGGGGAGCCCAATGTCTTCAATGTTGAAGAGTCCTTTCCCATTACACCTCCTACTTGGCCTGCAGTCATAATTTCAGAGCGTTACCTAGTGCAGAATTCCCAATGCCTCCTTGTTCTGTGTAATTGTCACCCATGACGATTGGTCAAATGGGGCCCTGACATCATAAAGCTACAGCAGGATGTCATCTGACATGAGGGCCAGCAATAGGATACATTTATCATGTTATTGAAATGGGTAGCAAGGTAGCCAGGACTGCCAGCAGGAAGGCAAAGATGGCAAGACGAGCAAAAGAAGGGCATTATGTGAGACTTAATTATTTGTTTGAAGGTGTTGGTGATCACAATATTCTCAGGTTCTCTATAGGTTAACTGATAGGGATGTGCAAGAATGAAGATGTCCGAATCTGTGGTTCATAGTTTTTCTCATTACCACTAACTGTAGCATAAACCTTCCTCCATAAACTTATCAGATCCCTTAATGGTCATTGGTGTACTCTAACCTAAAAGAATTGCAGTGAGCAGGGTACGCTGTCACTTGGATAGCAATTAGATATTTTTATCTACTTTCTAATATGGATGCTAAAGTTGTATTAAGAGTGGTAGCAACGGAGGCTTAGGATGGAAAGGTATGCTAGGTTGAAAATAAAATTGAGATTTGAATTCTTTTTGAGCTATGCATTTTCACCATGTTACAGACGTCCTCGTACTGATTGATAACCATTTACCAAAAACTGATTGTTGTTGTTGTGCATTAGTTTGGTAATATTCAAGTTCTGTTAATAGACTAACAGTGGATTTTTCCATTTGCAGAATATAATGAATGACCAGCAGAGGGAGTGTTGCAGAAGAAAATTTCACAGAGTTGCTGCAAGAAAAAAAAAAAGTTCAGCAGCCCTCTGCTTCATTTAACAATTTACATGGTGAGTCAAACTCTCAATTTATCATTTTGCTGGTCCTTAAAAAAAGTGCATAGCATGTGACGGCTCTCTGCTCCTTTTAGTGGCGTCTTCTGCATGAATATTATTCATCAAGACTGAAGCGATATGGAAGGCGCTAGGGGCATCATGATAGCTTTTCAAAGACGTTTACTGTCTTCAGGCTGACAATCATACTTTCATTACTTGTGCTAGTAATGTGCCATCAGAGTAAATTAATGTCTTTGAGGCTGGAATGAGGTGTCCTATATTAGAGCAATTGACTTACTCTCACATGGGGAGAAGCTATTTTAACCTTCCTCCCTTCACACTGAAAGTGGGACTCTTATACTTAAGAAAGGTTGCTCTTTAGGATACTCTGTGTTCTTGTACCTATAGCCCTTTTTCAAATGGGGAGCCCAATGTTTTCAATGTTGAAGAGTCCTTTCCCATTACACCTCCTACTTGGCCTGCAGTCATAATTTCAGAGCGTTACCTAGTGCAGAATTCCCAATGCCTCCTTGTTCTGTGTAATTGTCACCCATGACGATTGGTCAAATGGTGCCTTGACATCATAAAGCTACAGCAGGATGTCATCTGACATGAGGGCCAGCAATAGGATACATTTATCATGTTATTGAAATGGGTAGTAAGGTAGCCAGGACTGCCAGCAGGAAGCCAAAGATGGCAAGACGAGCAAAAGAAGGGCATTATGTGAGACTTAATTATTTGCTTGAAGGTGTTGGTGATCACAATATTCTCAGGTTCTCTATAGGTTAACTGATAGGGATGTGCAAGAATGAAGATGTCCGAATCTGTGGTTCATAGTTTTTCTCATTACCACTAACTGTAGCATAAACCTTCCTCCATAAACTTATCAGATCCTTTAATGGTCATTGGTGTACTCTAACCTAAAAGAATTGCAGTGAGCAGGGTACGCTGTCACTTGGATAGCAATTAGATATTTTTATCTACTTTCTAATATAGATGCTAAAGTTGTATTAAGAGTGGTAGCAAGGGAGGCTTAGGATGGAAAGGTATGCTAGGTTGAAAATAAAATTGAGATTTGAATTCTTTTTGAGCTATGTATTTTCACCATGTTACAGACGTCTTAGTACTGATTGATAACCATTTACCAAAAACTGATTGTTGTTGTTGTGCATTAGTTTGGTAATATTCAAGTTCTGTTAATAGACTAACAGTTGACTTTTCCATTTGCAGAATATAATGAATGACCAGCAGAGGGAGTGTTGCAGAAGAAAATTTCACAGAGTTGCTGCGAGAAAAAAAAAGTTCAGCAGCCCTCTGCTTCATTTAACAATTTACATGGTGAGTCAAACTCTCAATTTATAATTTTGCTGGTCCTTAAAAAAAGTGCATAGCATGTGACGGCTCTCTGCTCCTTTTAGTGGCATCTTCTGCATGAATATTATTCATCAAGACTGAAGCGATATGGATGGCGCTAGGGGCACCATGATAGCTTTTCAAAGACGTTTACTGTCTACAAGGCTGACAATCATACATTCATTACTTGTGCTAGTAATATGTCATCAGAGCTAATTAATGTCTTTGAGGCTGGAATGAGGTGTCCTATATTAGAGCAATTGACTTACTCTCACATGGGGAGAAGCTATTTTAACCTTCCTCCCTTCACACTGAAAGTGGGACTCTTATACTCAAGAAGGGTTGCTCTTTAGGATACTCTGTGTTCTTGTACCTCCAGCCCCTTTTCAAATGGGGAGCCCAATGTCTTCAATGTTGAAGAGTCCTTTCCCATTACACCTCCTACTTGGCCTGCAGTCATAATTTCAGAGCGTTACCTAGTGCGGAATTCCTAATGCCTCCTTGTTCTGTGCAATTGTCACCCATGACGATTGGTCAAATGGTGCCCTGACATCATAAAGCTACAGCAGGATGTCATCTGACATGAGGGCCAGCAATAGGATACATTTATCATGTTATTGAAATGGGTAGCAAGGTAGCCAGGACTGCCAGCAGGAAGGCAAAGATGGCAAGACGAGCAAAAGAAGGGCATTATGTGAGACTTAATTATTTGTTTGAAGGTGTTGGTGATCACAATATTCTCAGGTTCTCTATAGGTTAACTGATAGGGATGTGCAAGAATGAAGATGTCCGAATCTGTGGTTCATAGTTTTTCTCATTACCACTAACTGTAGCATAAACCTTCCTCCATAAACTTATCAGATCCCTTAATGGTCATTGGTGTCCTCTAACCTAACAGAATTGCAGTGAGCAGGGTACGCTGTCACTTGGATAGCAATTAATTAATTTTAATTAATTAATTAACCTAACAGAATTTCAGTGAGCAGGGTACGCTGTCACTTGGATAGCAATTAGATATTTGTATCTACATTCTAATATAGATGCTAAAGTTGTATTAAGAGTGGTAGCAACGGAGGCTTAGGATGGAAAGGTATGCTAGGTCGAAAATAAAATTGAGATTTGAATTCTTTTTGAGCTATGTATTTTCACCATGTTACAGACGTCCTAGTATTGATTGATAACCATTTACCAAAAACTGATTGTTGTTGTTGTGCATTAGTTTGGTAATATTCAAGTTCTGTTAATAGACTAACAGTGGACTTTTCCATTTGCAGAATATAATGAATGACCAGCAGAGGGAGTGTTGCAGAAGAAAATTTCACAGAGTTGCTGCGAGAAAAAAAAAAGTTCAGCAGCCCTCTGCTTCATTTAACAATTTACATGGTGAGTCAAACTCTCAATTTATCATTTTGCTGGTCCTTAAAAAAAGTGCATAGCATGTGACGGCTCTCTGCTCCTTTTAGTGGCGTCTTCTGCATGAATATTATTCATCAAGACTGAAGCGATATGGAAGGCGCTAGGGGCATCATGATAGCTTTTCAAAGACGTTTACTCTCTACAGGCTGACAATCATACTTTCATTACTTGTGCTAGTAATGTGCCATCAGAGTAAATTAATGTCTTTGAGGCTGGAATGAGGTGTCCTATATTAGAGCAATTGACTTACTCTCACATGGGGAGAAGCTATTTTAACCTTCCTCCCTTCACACTGAAAGTGGGACTCTTATACTCAAGAAGGGTTGCTCTTTAGGATACTCTGTGTTCTTGTACCCCCAGCCCCTTTTCAAATGGGGAGCCCAATGTCTTCAATGTTGAAGAGTCCTTTCCCATTACACCTCCTACTTGGCCTGCAGTCATAATTTCAGATCGTTACCTAGTGCAGAATTCCCAATGCCTCCTTGTTCTGTGTAATTGTCACCCATGACGATTGGTCAAATGGTGCCCTGACATCATAAAGCTACAGCAGGATGTCATCTGACATGAGGACCAGCAATAGGATACATTTATCATGTTATTGAAATGGGTAGCAAGGTAGCCAGGACTGCCAGCAGAAAGGCAAAGATGGCGAGACAAGCAAAAGAAGGGCATTATTTGAGACTTAATTATTTGTTTGAAGGTGTCGGTGATCACAATATTCTCAGGTTCTCTATAGGTTAACTGATAGGGATGTGCAAGAATGAAGATGTCCGAATCTGTGGTTCATAGTTTTTCTCATTACCACTAACTGTAGCATAAACCTTCCTCAATAAACTTATCAGATCCCTTAATGGTCATTGGTGTACTCTAACCTAACAGAATTGCAGTGAGCAGGGTACGCTGTCACTTGGATAGCAATTAGATATTTGTATCTACATTCTAATATAGATGCTAAAGTTGTATTAAGAGTGGTAGCAACGGAGGCTTAGGATGGAAAGGTAAGCTAGGTCGAAAATAAAATTGAGATTTGAATTCTTTTTGAGCTATGTATTTTCACCATGTTACAGACGTCCTAGTATTGATTGATAACCATTTACCAAAAACTGATTGTTGTTGTTGTGCATTAGTTTGGTAATATTCAAGTTCTGTTAATAGACTAACAGTGGACTTTTCCATTTGCAGAATATAATGAATGACCAGCAGAGGGAGTGTTGCAGAAGAAAATTTCACAGAGTTGCTGCGAGAAAAAAAAAAGTTCAGCAGCCCTCTGCTTCATTTAACAATTTACATGGTGAGTCAAACTCTCAATTTATCATTTTGCTGGTCCTTAAAAAAAGTGCATAGCATGTGACGGCTCTCTGCTCCTTTTAGTGGCGTCTTCTGCATGAATATTATTCATCAAGACTGAAGCGATATGGAAGGCGCTAGGGGCATCATGATAGCTTTTCAAAGACGTTTACTCTCTACAGGCTGACAATCATACTTTCATTACTTGTGCTAGTAATGTGCCATCAGAGTAAATTAATGTCTTTGAGGCTGGAATGAGGTGTCCTATATTAGAGCAATTGACTTACTCTCACATGGGGAGAAGCTATTTTAACCTTCCTCCCTTCACACTGAAAGTGGGACTCTTATACTCAAGAAGGGTTGCTCTTTAGGATACTCTGTGTTCTTGTACCCCCAGCCCCTTTTCAAATGGGGAGCCCAATGTCTTCAATGTTGAAGAGTCCTTTCCCATTACACCTCCTACTTGGCCTGCAGTCATAATTTCAGATCGTTACCTAGTGCAGAATTCCCAATGCCTCCTTGTTCTGTGTAATTGTCACCCATGACGATTGGTCAAATGGTGCCCTGACATCATAAAGCTACAGCAGGATGTCATCTGACATGAGGGCCAGCAATAGGATACATTTATCATGTTATTGAAATGGGTAGCAAGGTAGCCAGGACTGCCAGCAGGAAGGCAAAGATGGCAAGACGAGCAAAAGAAGGGCATTATGTGAGACTTAATTATTTGTTTGAAGGTGTTGGTGATCACAATATTCTCAGGTTCTCTATAGGTTAACTGATAGGGATGTGCAAGAATGAAGATGTCCGAATCTGTGGTTCATAGTTTTTCTCATTACCACTAACTGTAGCATAAACCTTCCTCCATAAACTTATCAGATCCCTTAATGGTCATTGGTGTACTCTAACCTAACAGAATTGCAGTGAGCAGGGTACGCTGTCACTTGGATAGCAATTAGATATTTTTATCTACATTCTAATATAGATGCTAAAGTTGTATTAAGAGTGGTAGCAACGGAGGCTTAGGATGGAAAGGTATGCTAGGTCGAAAATAAAATTGAGATTTGAATTCTTTTTGAGCTATGTATTTTCACCATGTTACAGACGTCCTAGTATTGATTGATAACCATTTACCAAAAACTGATTGTTGTTGTTGTGCATTAGTTTGGTAATATTCAAGTTCTGTTAATAGACTAACAGTGGACTTTTCCATTTGCAGAATATAATGAATGACCAGCAGAGGGAGTGTTGCAGAAGAAAATTTCACAGAGTTGCTGCGAGAAAAAAAAAAGTTCAGCAGCCCTCTGCTTCATTTAACAATTTACATGGTGAGTCAAACTCTCAATTTATCATTTTGCTGGTCCTTAAAAAAAGTGCATAGCATGTGATGGCTCTCTGCTCCTTTTAGTGGCGTCTTCTGCATGAATATTATTCATCAAGACTGAAGCGATATGGAAGGCGCTAGGGGCATCATGATAGCTTTTCAAAGACGTTTACTCTCTACAGGCTGACAATCATACTTTCATTACTTGTGCTAGTAATGTGCCATCAGAGTAAATTAATGTCTTTGAGGCTGGAATGAGGTGTCCTATATTAGAGCAATTGACTTACTCTCACATGGGGAGAAGCTATTTTAACCTTCCTCCCTTCACACTGAAAGTGGGACTCTTATACTCAAGAAGGGTTGCTCTTTAGGATACTCTGTGTTCTTGTACCCCCAGCCCCTTTTCAAATGGGGAG
This sequence comes from Lissotriton vulgaris, assembly GCF_964263255.1. Classification (NCBI taxonomy): domain Eukaryota; kingdom Metazoa; phylum Chordata; class Amphibia; order Caudata; family Salamandridae; genus Lissotriton; species Lissotriton vulgaris. The sequence goes on along the minus strand of NC_141698.1, from coordinate 660,316,180 downwards.
CCCAATGTCTTCAATGTTGAAGAGTCCTTTCCCATTACACCTCCTACTTGGCCTGCAGTCATAATTTCAGATCGTTACCTAGTGCAGAATTCCCAATGCCTCCTTGTTCTGTGTAATTGTCACCCATGACGATTGGTCAAATGGTGCCCTGACATCATAAAGCTACAGCAGGATGTCATCTGACATGAGGGCCAGCAATAGGATACATTTATCATGTTATTGAAATGGGTAGCAAGGTAGCCAGGACTGCCAGCAGAAAGGCAAAGATGGAGAGACAAGCAAAAGAAGGGCATTATTTGAGACTTAATTATTTGTTTGAAGGTGTCGGTGATCACAATATTCTCAGGTTCTCTATAGGTTAACTGATAGGGATGTGCAAGAATGAAGATGTCTGAATCTGTGGTTCATAGTTTTTCTCATTACCACTAACTGTAGCATAAACCTTCCTCCATAAACTTATCAGATCCCTTAATGGTCATTGGTGTATTCTAACCTAAAAGAATTGCAGTGAGCAGGGTACGCTGTCACTTGGATAGCAATTAGATATTTTTATCTACATTCTAATATAGATGCTAAAGTTGTATTAAGAGTGGTAGCAACGGAGGCTTAGGATGGAAAGGTATGCTAGGTTGAAAATAAAATTGAGATTTGAATTCTTTTTGAGCTATGTATTTTCACCATGTTACAGACGTCCTAGTACTGATTGATAACCATTTACCAAAAACTGATTGTTGTTGTTGTGCATTAGTTTGGTAATATTCAAGTTCTGTTAATAGACTAACAGTGGACTTTTCCATTTGCAGAATATATTGAATGACCAGCAGAGGGAGTGTTGCAGAAGAAAATTTCACAGAGTTGCTGCGAGAAAAAAAAAAAGTTCAGCAACCATCTGCTTCATTTAACAATTTACATGGTGAGTCAAACTCTCAATTTATCATTTTGCTGGTCCTTAAAAAAAGTGCATAGCATGTGACGGCTCTCTGCTCCTTTTAATGGCATCTTCTGCATGAATATTATTCATCAAGACTGAAGCGATATGGATGGCGCTAGGGGCACCATGATAGCTTTTCAAAGACGTTTACTGTCTACAAGGCTGACAATCATACATTCATTACTTGTGCTAGTAATATGTCATCAGAGCTAATTAATGTCTTTGAGGCTGGAATGAGGTGTCCTATATTAGAGCAATTGACTTACTCTCACATGTGGAGAAGCTATTTTAACCTTCCTCCCTTCACACTGAAAGTGGGACTCTTATACTCAAGAAGGGTTGCTCTTTAGGATACTCTGTGTTCTTGTACCTCCAGCCCCTTTTCAAATGGGGAGCCCAATGTCTTCAATGTTGAAGAGTCCTTTCCCATTACACCTCCTACTTGGCCTGCAGTCATAATTTCAGAGCGTTACCTAGTGCGGAATTCCTAATGCCTCCTTGTTCTGTGTAATTGTCACCCATGACGATTGGTCAAATGGTGCCCTGACATCATAAAGCTACAGCAGGATGTCATCTGACATGAGGGCCAGCAATAGGATACATTTATCATGTTATTGAAATGGGTAGCAAGGTAGCCAGGACTGCCAGCAGAAAGGCAAAGATGGCGAGACAAGCAAAAGAAGGGCATTATTTGAGACTTAATTATTTGTTTGAAGGTGTCGGTGATCACAATATTCTCAGGTTCTCTATAGGTTAACTGATAGGGATGTGCAAGAATGAAGATGTCTGAATCTGTGGTTCATAGTTTTTCTCATTACCACTAACTGTAGCATAAACCTTCCTCCATAAACTTATCAGATCCCTTAATGGTCATTGGTGTATTCTAACCTAAAAGAATTGCAGTGAGCAGGGTACGCTGTCACTTGGATAGCAATTAGATATTTTTATCTACATTCTAATATAGATGCTAAAGTTGTATTAAGAGTGGTAGCAACGGAGGCTTAGGATGGAAAGGTATGCTAGGTTGAAAATAAAATTGAGATTTGAATTCTTTTTGAGCTATGTATTTTCACCATGTTACAGACGTCCTAGTACTGATTGATAACCATTTACCAAAAACTGATTGTTGTTGTTGTGCATTAGTTTGGTAATATTCAAGTTCTGTTAATAGACTAACAGTGGACTTTTCCATTTGCAGAATATATTGAATGACCAGCAGAGGGAGTGTTGCAGAAGAAAATTTCACAGAGTTGCTGCGAGAAAAAAAAAAAGTTCAGCAACCCTCTGCTTCATTTAACAATTTACATGGTGAGTCAAACTCTCAATTTATCATTTTGCTGGTCCTTAAAAAAAGTGCATAGCATGTGACGGCTCTCTGCTCCTTTTAGTGGCGTCTTCTGCATGAATATTATTCATCAAGACTGAAGCGATATGGAAGGCGCTAGGGGCATCATGATAGCTTTTCAAAGACGTTTACTCTCTACAGGCTGACAATCATACTTTCATTACTTGTGCTAGTAATGTGCCATCAGAGTAAATTAATGTCTTTGAGGCTGGAATGAGGTGTCCTATATTAGAGCAATTGACTTACTCTCACATGGGGAGAAGCTATTTTAACCTTCCTCCCTTCACACTGAAAGTGGGACTCTTATACTCAAGAAGGGTTGCTCTTTAGGATACTCTGTGTTCTTGTACCCCCAGCCCCTTTTCAAATGGGGAGCCCAATGTCTTCAATGTTGAAGAGTCCTTTCCCATTACACCTCCTACTTGGCCTGCAGTCATAATTTCAGATCGTTACCTAGTGCAGAATTCCCAATGCCTCCTTGTTCTGTGTAATTGTCACCCATGACGATTGGTCAAATGGTGCCCTGACATCATAAAGCTACAGCAGGATGTCATCTGACATGAGGGCCAGCAATAGGATACATTTATCATGTTATTGAAATGGGTAGCAAGGAAGCCAGGACTGCCAGCAGGAAGGCAAAGATGGCAAGACGAGCAAAAGAAGGGCATTATGTGAGACTTAATTATTTGTTTGAAGGTGTTGGTGATCACAATATTCTCAGGTTCTCTATAGGTTAACTGATAGGGATGTGCAAGAATGAAGATGTCCGAATCTGTGGTTCATAGTTTTTCTCATTACCACTAACTGTAGCATAAACCTTCCTCCATAAACTTATCAGATCCCTTAATGGTCATTGGTGTACTCTAACCTAACAGAATTGCAGTGAGCAGGGTACGCTGTCACTTGGATAGCAATTAGATATTTGTATCTACATTCTAATATAGATGCTAAAGTTGTATTAAGAGTGGTAGCAACGGAGGCTTAGGATGGAAAGGTATGCTAGGTCGAAAATAAAATTGAGATTTGAATTCTTTTTGAGCTATGTATTTTCACCATGTTACAGACGTCCTAGTATTGATTGATAACCATTTACCAAAAACTGATTGTTGTTGTTGTGCATTAGTTTGGTAATATTCAAGTTCTGTTAATAGACTAACAGTGGACTTTTCCATTTGCAGAATATAATGAATGACCAGCAGAGGGAGTGTTGCAGAAGAAAATTACACAGAGTTGCTGCGAGAAAAAAAAAAGTTCAGCAGCCCTCTGCTTCATTTAACAATTTACATGGTGAGTCAAACTCTCAATTTATCATTTTGCTGGTCCTTAAAAAAAGTGCATAGCATGTGACGGCTCTCTGCTCCTTTTAATGGCATCTTCTGCATGAATATTATTCATCAAGACTGAAGCGATATGGATGGCGCTAGGGGCACCATGATAGCTTTTCAAAGACGTTTACTGTCTACAAGGCTGACAATCATACATTCATTACTTGTGCTAGTAATATGTCATCAGAGCTAATTAATGTCTTTGAGGCTGGAATGAGGTGTCCTATATTAGAGCAATTGACTTACTCTCACATGGGGAGAAGCTATTTTAACCTTCCTCCGTTCACACTGAAAGTGGGACTCTTATACTCAAGAAGGGTTGCTCTTTAGGATACTCTGTGTTCTTGTACCTCCAGCCCCTTTTCAAATGGGGAGCCCAATGTCTTCAATGTTGAAGAGTCCTTTCCCATTACACCTCCTACTTGGCCTGCAGTCATAATTTCAGAGCGTTACCTAGTGCAGAATTCCTAATGCCTCCTTGTTCTGTGTAATTGTCACCCATGACGATTGGTCAAATGGTGCCCTGACATCATAAAGCTACAGCAGGATGTCATCTGACATGAGGGCCAGCAATAGGATACATTTATCATGTTATTGAAATGGGTAGCAAGGTAGCCAGGACTGCCAGCAGAAAGGCAAAGATGGCGAGATAAGCAAAAGAAGGGCATTATTTGAGACTTAATTATTTGTTTGAAGGTGTCGGTGATCACAATATTCTCAGGTTCTCTATAGGTTAACTGATAGGGATGTGCAAGAATGAAGATGTCTGAATCTGTGGTTCATAGTTTTTCTCATTACCACTAACTGTAGCATAAACCTTCCTCCATAAACTTATCAGATCCCTTAATGGGCATTGGTGTACTCTAACCTAAAAGAATTGCAGTGAGCAGGGTACGCTGTCACTTGGATAGCAATTAGATATTTTTATCTACATTCTAATATAGATGCTAAAGTTGTATGAAGAGTGGTAGCAACGGAGGCTTAGGATGGAAAGGCATGCAAGTTGAAAATAAAATTGAGATTTGAATTCTTTTTGAGCTATGCATTTTCACCATGTTACAGACGTCCTAGTACTGATTGATAACCATTTACCAAAAACTGATTGTTGTTGTTGTGCATTAGTTTGGTAATATTCAAGTTCTGTTAATAGACTAACAGTGGACTTTTCCATTTGCAGAATATAATGAATGACCAGCAGAGGGAGTGTTGCAGAAGAAAATTTCACAGAGTTGCTGCAAAAAAAAAAAAGTTCAGCAGCCCTCTGCTTCATTTAACAATTTACATGGTGAGTCAAACTCTCAATTTATCATTTTGCTGGTCCTTAAAAAAAGTGCATAGCATTTGACGGCTCTCTGCTCCTTTTAGTGGCGTCTTCCGCATGAATATTATTCATCAAGGCTGAAGCGATATGGATGGCGCTAGGGGTACCATGATAGCTTTTCAAAGACGTTTACTGTCTACAAGGCTGACAATCATACTTTCATTACTTGTGCTAGTAATATGTCATCAGAGCAAATTAATGTCTTTGAGGCTGGAATGAGGTGTCCTATATTAGAGCAATTGACTTACTCTCACATGGGGAGAAGCTATTTTAACCTTCCTCCCTTCACACTCAAAGTGGGACTCTTATACTCAAGAAGGGTTGCTCTTTAGGATACTCTGTGTTCTTGTACCTCCAGCCCCTTTTCAAATGGGGAGCCCAATGTCTTCAATGTTGAAGAGTCCTTTCCCATTACACCTCCTACTTGGCCTGCAGTCATAATTTCAGAGCGTTACCTAGTGCAGAATTCCCAATGCCTCCTTGTTCTGTGTAATTGTCACCCATGACGATTGGTCAAATGGTGCCCTGACATCATAAAGCTACAGCAGGATGTCATCTGACATGAGGGCCAGCAATAGGATACATTTATCATGTTATTGAAATGGGTAGCAAGGTAGCCAGGACTGCCAGCAGGAAGGCAAAGATGGCAAGACGAGCAAAAGAAGGGCATTATGTGAGACTTAATTATTTGTTTGAAGGTGTTGGTGATCACAATATTCTCAGGTTCTCTATAGGTTAACTGATAGGGATGTGCAAGAATGAAGAAGTCCGAATCTGTGGTTCATAGTTTTTCTCATTACCACTAACTGTAGCATAAACCTTCCTCCATAAACTTATCAGATCCCTTAATGGTCATTGGTGTATTCTAACCTAAAAGAATTGCAGTGAGCAGGGTACGCTGTCACTTGGATAGCAATTAGATATTTTTATCTACATTCTAATATAGATGCTAAAGTTGTATAAAGAGTGGTAGCAACGGAGGCTTAGGATGGAAAGGTATGCTAGGTTGAAAATAAAATAGAGATTTGAATTCTTTTTGAGCTATGTATTTTCACCATGTTACAGACGTCATAGTACTGATTGATAACCATTTACCAAAAACTGATTGTTGTTGTGGTGCATTAGTTTGGTAATATTCAAGTTCTGTTAATAGACTAACAGTGGACTTTTCCATTTGCAGAATATATTGAATGACCAGCAGAGGGAGTGTTGCAGAAGAAAATTTCACAGAGTTGCTGCGAGAAAAAAAAAAAGTTCAGCAGCCCTCTGCTTCATTTAACAATTTACATGGTGAGTCAAACTCTCAATTTATCATTTTGCTGGTCCTTAAAAAAAGTGCATAGCATGTGACGGCTCTCTGCTCCTTTTAATGGCATCTTCTGCATGAATATTATTCATCAAGACTGAAGCGATATGGATGGCGCTAGGGGCACCATGATAGCTTTTCAAAGACGTTTACTGTCTACAAGGCTGACAATCATACATTCATTACTTGTGCTAGTAATATGTCATCAGAGCTAATTAATGTCTTTGAGGCTGGAATGAGGTGTCCTATATTAGAGCAATTGACTTACTCTCACATGTGGAGAAGCTATTTTAACCTTCCTCCCTTCACACTGAAAGTGGGACTCTTATACTCAAGAAGGGTTGCTCTTTAGGATACTCTGTGTTCTTGTACCTCCAGCCCCTTTTCAAATGGGGAGCCCAATGTCTTCAATGTTGAAGAGTCCTTTCCCATTACACCTCCTACTTGGCCTGCAGTCATAATTTCAGAGCGTTACCTAGTGCGGAATTCCTAATGCCTCCTTGTTCTGTGTAATTGTCACCCATGACGATTGGTCAAATGGTGCCCTGACATCATAAAGCTACAGCAGGATGTCATCTGACATGAGGGCCAGCAATAGGATACATTTATCATGTTATTGAAATGGGTAGCAAGGTAGCCAGGACTGCCAGCAGGAAGGAAAAGATGGCAAGACGAGCAAAAGAAGGGCATTATGTGAGACTTAATTATTTGTTTGAAGGTGTTGGTGATCACAATATTCTCAGGTTCTCTATAGGTTAACTGATAGGGATGTGCAAGAATGAAGATGTCCGAATCTGTGGTTCATAGTTTTTCTCATTACCACTAACTGTAGCATAAACCTTCCTCCATAAACTTATCAGATCCCTTAATGGTCATTGGTGTACTCTAACCTAAAAGAATTGCAGTGAGCAGGGTACGCTGTCACTTGGATAGCAATTAGATATTTTTATCTACATTCTAATATAGATGCTAAAGTTGTATTAAGAGTGGTAGCAACGGAGGCTTAGGATGGAAAGGTATGCTAGGTTGAAAATAAAATTGAGATTTGAATTCTTTTTGAGCTATGTATTTTCACCATGTTACAGACGTCCTAGTGCTGATTGATAACCATTTACCAAAAACTGATTGTTGTTGTTGTGCATTAGTTTGGTAATATTCAAGTGGACTTTTCCATTTGCAGAATATAATGCATGACCAGCAGAGGGAGTGTTGCAGAAGAAAATTTCACAGAGTTGCTGCGAGAAAAAAAAAAGTTCAGCAGCCCTCTGCTTCATTTAACAATTTACATGGTGAGTCAAACTCTCAATTTATCATTTTGCTGGTCCTTAAAAAAAGTGCATAGCATGTGACGGCTCTCTGCTCCTTTTAGTGGCGTCTTCTGCATGAATATTATTCATCAAGACTGAAGCGATATCAAGGCGCTAGGGGCATCATGATAGCTTTTCAAAGACGTTTACTCTCTACAGGCTGACAATCATACTTTCATTACTTGTGCTAGTAATGTGCCATCAGAGTAAATTAATGTCTTTGAGGCTGGAATGAGGTGTCCTATATTAGAGCAATTGACTTACTCTCACATGGGGAGAAGCTATTTTAACCTTCCTCCCTTCACACTGAAAGTGGGACTCTTATACTCAAGAAGGGTTGCTCTTTAGGATACTCTGTGTTCTTGTACCCCCAGCCCCTTTTCAAATGGGGAGCCCAATGTCTTCAATGTTGAAGAGTCCTTTCCCATTACACCTCCTACTTGGCCTGCAGTCATAATTTCAGATCGTTACCTAGTGCAGAATTCCCAATGCCTCCTTGTTCTGTGTAATTGTCACCCATGACGATTGGTCAAATGGTGCCCTGACATCATAAAGCTACAGCAGGATGTCATCTGACATGAGGGCCAGCAATAGGATACATTTATCATGTTATTGAAATGGGTAGCAAGGTAGCCAGGACTGCCAGCAGAAAGGCAAAGATGGCGAGACAAGCAAAAGAAGGGCATTATTTGAGACTTAATTATTTGTTTGAAGGTGTCGGTGATCATAATATTCTCAGGTTCTCTATAGGTTAACTGATAGGGATGTGCAAGAATGAAGATGTCCGAATCTGTGGTTCATAGTTTTTCTCATTACCACTAACTGTAGCATAAACCTTCCTCCATAAACTTATCAGATCCCTTAATGGTCATTGGTGTACTCTAACCTAACAGAATTGCAGTGAGCAGGGTACGCTGTCACTTGGATAGCAATTATATATTTTTATCTACATTCTAATATAGATGCTAAAGTTGTATTAAGAGTGGTAGCAACGGAGGCTTAGGATGGAAAGGTATGCTAGGTCGAAAATAAAATTGAGATTTGAATTCTTTTTGAGCTATGTATTTTCACCATGTTACAGACGTCCTAGTATTGATTGATAACCATTTACCAAAAACTGATTGTTGTTGTTGTGCATTAGTTTGGTAATATTCAAGTTCTGTTAATAGACTAACAGTGGACTTTTCCATTTGCAGAATATAATGAATGACCAGCAGAGGGAGTGTTGCAGAAGAAAATTTCACAGAGTTGCTGCGAGAAAAAAAAAAAGTTCAGCAGCCCTCTGCTTCATTTAACAATTTACATGGTGAGTCAAATTCTCAATTTATCATTTTGCTGGTCCTTAAAAAAAGTGCATAGCATGTGACGGCTCTCTGCTCCTTTTAGTGGCGTCTTCTGCATGAATATTATTCATCAAGACTGAAGCGATATGGAAGGCGCTAGGGGCATCATGATAGCTTTTCAAAGACGTTTACTCTCTACAGGCTGACAATCATACTTTCATTACTTGTGCTAGTAATGTGCCATCAGAGTAAATTAATGTCTTTGAGGCTGGAATGAGGTGTCCTATATTAGAGCAATTGACTTACTCTCACATGGGGAGAAGCTATTTCAACCTTCCTCCCTTCACACTGAAAGTGGGACTCTTATACTCAAGAAGGGTTGCTCTTTAGGATACTCTGTGTTCTTGTACCCCCAGCCCCTTTTCAAATGGGGAGCCCAATGTCTTCAATGTTGAAGAGTCCTTTCCCATTACACCTCCTACTTGGCCTGCAGTCATAATTTCAGATCGTTACCTAGTGCAGAATTCCCAATGCCTCCTTGTTCTGTGTAATTGTCACCCATGACGATTGGTCAAATGGTGCCCTGACATCATAAAGCTACAGCAGGATGTCATCTGACATGAGGGCCAGCAATAGGATACATTTATCATGTTATTGAAATGGGTAGCAAGGTAGCCAGGACTGCCAGCAGAAAGGCAAAGATGGCGAGACAAGCAAAAGAAGGGCATTATTTGAGACTTAATTATTTGTTTGAAGGTGTCGGTGATCACAATATTCTCAGGTTCTCTATAGGTTAACTGATAGGGATGTGCAAGAATGAAGATGTCCGAATCTGTGGTTCATAGTTTTTCTCATTACCACTAACTGTAGCATAAACCTTCCTCCATAAACTTATCAGATCCCTTAATGGTCATTGGTGTACTCTAACCTAAAAGAATTGCAGTGAGCAGGGTACGCTGTCACTTGGATAGCAATTAGATATTTTTATCTACTTTCTAATATGGATGCTAAAGTTGTATTAAGAGTGGTAGCAACGGAGGCTTAGGATGGAAAGGTATGCTAGGTTGAAAATAAAATTGAGATTTGAATTCTTTTTGAGCTATGCATTTTCACCATGTTACAGACGTCCTAGTACTGATTGATAACCATTTACCAAAAACTGATTGTTGTTGTTGTGCATTAGTTTGGTAATATTCAAGTTCTGTTAATAGACTAACAGTGGATTTTTCCATTTGCAGAATATAATGAATGACCAGCAGAGGGAGTGTTGCAGAAGAAAATTTCACAGAGTTGCTGCAAGAAAAAAAAAAAGTTCAGCAGCCCTCTGCTTCATTTAACAATTTACATGGTGAGTCAAACTCTCAATTTATCATTTTGCTGGTCCTTAAAAAAAGTGCATAGCATGTGACGGCTCTCTGCTCCTTTTAGTGGCGTCTTCTGCATGAATATTATTCATCAAGACTGAAGCGATATGGAAGGCGCTAGGGGCATCATGATAGCTTTTCAAAGACGTTTACTGTCTACAGGCTGACAATCATACTTTCATTACTTGTGCTAGTAATGTGCCATCAGAGTAAATTAATGTCTTTGAGGCTGGAATGAGGTGTCCTATATTAGAGCAATTGACTTACTCTCACATGGGGAGAAGCTATTTTAACCTTCCTCCCTTCACACTGAAAGTGGGACTCTTATACTCAAGAAGGGTTGCTCTTTAGGATACTCTGTGTTCTTGTACCTCCAGCCCCTTTTCAAATGGGGAGCCCAATGTCTTCAATGTTGAAGAGTCCTTTCCCATTACACCTCCTACTTGGCCTGCAGTCATAATTTCAGATCGTTACCTAGTGCAGAATTCCCAATGCCTCCTTGTTCTGTGTAATTGTCACCCATGACGATTGGTCAAATGGTGCCCTGACATCATAAAGCTACAGCAGGATGTCATCTGACATGAGGGCCAGCAATAGGATACATTTATCATGTTATTGAAATGGGTAGCAAGGTAGCCAGGACTGCCAGCAGAAAGGCAAAGATGGCGAGATAAGCAAAAGAAGGGCATTATTTGAGACTTAATTATTTGTTTGAAGGTGTCGGTGATCACAATATTCTCAGGTTCTCTATAGGTTAACTGATAGGGATGTGCAAGAATGAAGATGTCTGAATCTGTGGTTCATAGTTTTTCTCATTACCACTAACTGTAGCATAAACCTTCCTCCATAAACTTATCAGATCCCTTAATGGGCATTGGTGTACTCTAACCTAAAAGAATTGCAGTGAGCAGGGTACGCTGTCACTTGGATAGCAATTAGATATTTTTATCTACATTCTAATATAGATGCTAAAGTTGTATTAAGAGTGGTAGCAACGGAGGCTTAGGATGGAAAGGCATGCAAGTTGAAAATAAAATTGAGATTTGAATTCTTTTTGAGCTATGCATTTTCACCATGTTACAGACGTCCTAGTACTGATTGATAACCATTTACCAAAAACTGATTGTTGTTGTTGTGCATTAGTTTGGTAATATTCAAGTTCTGTTAATAGACTAACAGTGGACTTTTCCATTTGCAGAATATAATGAATGACCAGCAGAGGGAGTGTTGCAGAAGAACATTTCACAGAGTTGCTGCGAGAAAAAAAAGTTCAGCAACCCTCTGCTTCATTTAACAATTTACATGGTGAGTCAAACTCTCAATTTATCATTTTGCTGGTCCTTAAAAAAAGTGCATAGCATGTGACGGCTCTCTGCTCCTTTTAGTGGCATCTTCTGCATGAATATTATTCATCAAGACTGAAGCGATATGGATGGCGCTAGGGGCACCATGATAGCTTTTCAAAGACGTTTACTGTCTACAAGGCTGACAATCATACATTCATTACTTGTGCTAGTAATATGTCATCAGAGCTAATTAATGTCTTTGAGGCTGGAATGAGGTGTCCTATATTAGAGAAATTGACTTACTCTCACATGGGGAGAAGCTATTTTAACCTTCCTCCCTTCACACTGAAAGTGGGACTCTTATACTCAAGAAGGGTTGCTCTTTAGGATACTCTGTGTTCTTGTACCTCCAGCCCCTTTTCAAATGGGGAGCCCAATGTCTTCAATGTTGAAGAGTCCTTTCCCATTACACCTCCTACTTGGCCTGCAGTCATAATTTCAGAGCGTTACCTAGTGCGGAATTCCTAATGCCTCCTTGTTCTGTGTAATTGTCACCCATGACGATTGGTCAAATGGTGCCCTGACATCATAAAGCTACAGCAGGATGTCATCTGACATGAGGGCCAGCAATAGGATACATTTATCATGTTATTGAAATGGGTAGCAAGGTAGCCAGGACTGCCAGCAGGAAGGAAAAGATGGCAAGACGAGCAAAAGAAGGGCATTATGTGAGACTTAATTATTTGTTTGAAGGTGTTGGTGATCACAATATTCTCAGGTTCTCTATAGGTTAACTGATAGGGATGTGCAAGAATGAAGATGTCCGAATCTGTGGTTCATAGTTTTTCTCATTACCACTAACTGTAGCATAAACCTTCCTCCATAAACTTATCAGATCCCTTAATGGTCATTGGTGTACTCTAACCTAAAAGAATTGCAGTGAGCAGGGTACGCTGTCACTTGGATAGCAATTAGATATTTTTATCTACATTCTAATATAGATGCTAAAGTTGTATTAAGAGTGGTAGCAACGGAGGCTTAGGATGGAAAGGTATGCTAGGTTGAAAATAAAATTGAGATTTGAATTCTTTTTGAGCTATGTATTTTCACCATGTTACAGACGTCCTAGTGCTGATTGATAACCATTTACCAAAAACTGATTGTTGTTGTTGTGCATTAGTTTGGTAATATTCAAGTTCTGTTAATAGACTAACAGTGGACTTTTCCATTTGCAGAATATAATGAATGACCAGCAGAGGGAGTGTTGCAGAAGAAAATTTCACAGAGTTGCTGCGAGAAAAAAAAAAGTTCAGCAGCCCTCTGCTTCATTTAACAATTTACATGGTGAGTCAAACTCTCAATTTATCATTTTGCTGGTCCTTAAAAAAAGTGCATAGCATGTGACGGCTCTCTGCTCCTTTTAGTGGCGTCTTCTGCATATATATTATTCATCAAGACTGAAGCGATATGGAAGGCGCTAGGGGCATCATGATAGCTTTTCAAAGACGTTTACTCTCTACAGGCTGACAATCATACTTTCATTACTTGTGCTAGTAATGTGCCATCAGAGTAAATTAATGTCTTTGAGGCTGGAATGAGGTGTCCTATATTAGAGCAATTGACTTACTCTCACATGGGGAGAAGCTATTTTAACCTTCCTCCCTTCACACTGAAAGTGGGACTCTTATACTCAAGAAGGGTTGCTCTTTAGGATACTCTGTGTTCTTGTACCTCCAGCCCCTTTTCAAATGGGGAGCCCAATGTCTTCAATGTTGAAGAGTCCTTTCCCATTACACCTCCTACTTGGCCTGCAGTCATAATTTCAGAGCGTTACCTAGTGCAGAATTCCCAATGCCTCCTTGTTCTGTGTAATTGTCACCCATGACGATTGGTCAAATGGGGCCCTGACATCATAAAGCTACAGCAGGATGTCATCTGACATGAGGGCCAGCAATAGGATACATTTATCATGTTATTGAAATGGGTAGCAAGGTAGCCAGGACTGCCAGCAGGAAGGCAAAGATGGCAAGACGAGCAAAAGAAGGGCATTATGTGAGACTTAATTATTTGTTTGAAGGTGTTGGTGATCACAATATTCTCAGGTTCTCTATAGGTTAACTGATAGGGATGTGCAAGAATGAAGATGTCCGAATCTGTGGTTCATAGTTTTTCTCATTACCACTAACTGTAGCATAAACCTTCCTCCATAAACTTATCAGATCCCTTAATGGTCATTGGTGTACTCTAACCTAAAAGAATTGCAGTGAGCAGGGTACGCTGTCACTTGGATAGCAATTAGATATTTTTATCTACTTTCTAATATGGATGCTAAAGTTGTATTAAGAGTGGTAGCAACGGAGGCTTAGGATGGAAAGGTATGCTAGGTTGAAAATAAAATTGAGATTTGAATTCTTTTTGAGCTATGCATTTTCACCATGTTACAGACGTCCTAGTACTGATTGATAACCATTTACCAAAAACTGATTGTTGTTGTTGTGCATTAGTTTGGTAATATTCAAGTTCTGTTAATAGACTAACAGTGGATTTTTCCATTTGCAGAATATAATGAATGACCAGCAGAGGGAGTGTTGCAGAAGAAAATTTCACAGAGTTGCTGCAAGAAAAAAAAAAAGTTCAGCAGCCCTCTGCTTCATTTAACAATTTACATGGTGAGTCAAACTCTCAATTTATCATTTTGCTGGTCCTTAAAAAAAGTGCATAGCATGTGACGGCTCTCTGCTCCTTTTAGTGGCGTCTTCTGCATGAATATTATTCATCAAGACTGAAGCGATATGGAAGGCGCTAGGGGCATCATGATAGCTTTTCAAAGACGTTTACTGTCTTCAGGCTGACAATCATACTTTCATTACTTGTGCTAGTAATGTGCCATCAGAGTAAATTAATGTCTTTGAGGCTGGAATGAGGTGTCCTATATTAGAGCAATTGACTTACTCTCACATGGGGAGAAGCTATTTTAACCTTCCTCCCTTCACACTGAAAGTGGGACTCTTATACTTAAGAAAGGTTGCTCTTTAGGATACTCTGTGTTCTTGTACCTATAGCCCTTTTTCAAATGGGGAGCCCAATGTTTTCAATGTTGAAGAGTCCTTTCCCATTACACCTCCTACTTGGCCTGCAGTCATAATTTCAGAGCGTTACCTAGTGCAGAATTCCCAATGCCTCCTTGTTCTGTGTAATTGTCACCCATGACGATTGGTCAAATGGTGCCTTGACATCATAAAGCTACAGCAGGATGTCATCTGACATGAGGGCCAGCAATAGGATACATTTATCATGTTATTGAAATGGGTAGTAAGGTAGCCAGGACTGCCAGCAGGAAGCCAAAGATGGCAAGACGAGCAAAAGAAGGGCATTATGTGAGACTTAATTATTTGCTTGAAGGTGTTGGTGATCACAATATTCTCAGGTTCTCTATAGGTTAACTGATAGGGATGTGCAAGAATGAAGATGTCCGAATCTGTGGTTCATAGTTTTTCTCATTACCACTAACTGTAGCATAAACCTTCCTCCATAAACTTATCAGATCCTTTAATGGTCATTGGTGTACTCTAACCTAAAAGAATTGCAGTGAGCAGGGTACGCTGTCACTTGGATAGCAATTAGATATTTTTATCTACTTTCTAATATAGATGCTAAAGTTGTATTAAGAGTGGTAGCAAGGGAGGCTTAGGATGGAAAGGTATGCTAGGTTGAAAATAAAATTGAGATTTGAATTCTTTTTGAGCTATGTATTTTCACCATGTTACAGACGTCTTAGTACTGATTGATAACCATTTACCAAAAACTGATTGTTGTTGTTGTGCATTAGTTTGGTAATATTCAAGTTCTGTTAATAGACTAACAGTTGACTTTTCCATTTGCAGAATATAATGAATGACCAGCAGAGGGAGTGTTGCAGAAGAAAATTTCACAGAGTTGCTGCGAGAAAAAAAAAGTTCAGCAGCCCTCTGCTTCATTTAACAATTTACATGGTGAGTCAAACTCTCAATTTATAATTTTGCTGGTCCTTAAAAAAAGTGCATAGCATGTGACGGCTCTCTGCTCCTTTTAGTGGCATCTTCTGCATGAATATTATTCATCAAGACTGAAGCGATATGGATGGCGCTAGGGGCACCATGATAGCTTTTCAAAGACGTTTACTGTCTACAAGGCTGACAATCATACATTCATTACTTGTGCTAGTAATATGTCATCAGAGCTAATTAATGTCTTTGAGGCTGGAATGAGGTGTCCTATATTAGAGCAATTGACTTACTCTCACATGGGGAGAAGCTATTTTAACCTTCCTCCCTTCACACTGAAAGTGGGACTCTTATACTCAAGAAGGGTTGCTCTTTAGGATACTCTGTGTTCTTGTACCTCCAGCCCCTTTTCAAATGGGGAGCCCAATGTCTTCAATGTTGAAGAGTCCTTTCCCATTACACCTCCTACTTGGCCTGCAGTCATAATTTCAGAGCGTTACCTAGTGCGGAATTCCTAATGCCTCCTTGTTCTGTGCAATTGTCACCCATGACGATTGGTCAAATGGTGCCCTGACATCATAAAGCTACAGCAGGATGTCATCTGACATGAGGGCCAGCAATAGGATACATTTATCATGTTATTGAAATGGGTAGCAAGGTAGCCAGGACTGCCAGCAGGAAGGCAAAGATGGCAAGACGAGCAAAAGAAGGGCATTATGTGAGACTTAATTATTTGTTTGAAGGTGTTGGTGATCACAATATTCTCAGGTTCTCTATAGGTTAACTGATAGGGATGTGCAAGAATGAAGATGTCCGAATCTGTGGTTCATAGTTTTTCTCATTACCACTAACTGTAGCATAAACCTTCCTCCATAAACTTATCAGATCCCTTAATGGTCATTGGTGTCCTCTAACCTAACAGAATTGCAGTGAGCAGGGTACGCTGTCACTTGGATAGCAATTAATTAATTTTAATTAATTAATTAACCTAACAGAATTGCAGTGAGCAGGGTACGCTGTCACTTGGATAGCAATTAGATATTTGTATCTACATTCTAATATAGATGCTAAAGTTGTATTAAGAGTGGTAGCAACGGAGGCTTAGGATGGAAAGGTATGCTAGGTCGAAAATAAAATTGAGATTTGAATTCTTTTTGAGCTATGTATTTTCACCATGTTACAGACGTCCTAGTATTGATTGATAACCATTTACCAAAAACTGATTGTTGTTGTTGTGCATTAGTTTGGTAATATTCAAGTTCTGTTAATAGACTAACAGTGGACTTTTCCATTTGCAGAATATAATGAATGACCAGCAGAGGGAGTGTTGCAGAAGAAAATTTCACAGAGTTGCTGCGAGAAAAAAAAAAGTTCAGCAGCCCTCTGCTTCATTTAACAATTTACATGGTGAGTCAAACTCTCAATTTATCATTTTGCTGGTCCTTAAAAAAAGTGCATAGCATGTGACGGCTCTCTGCTCCTTTTAGTGGCGTCTTCTGCATGAATATTATTCATCAAGACTGAAGCGATATGGAAGGCGCTAGGGGCATCATGATAGCTTTTCAAAGACGTTTACTCTCTACAGGCTGACAATCATACTTTCATTACTTGTGCTAGTAATGTGCCATCAGAGTAAATTAATGTCTTTGAGGCTGGAATGAGGTGTCCTATATTAGAGCAATTGACTTACTCTCACATGGGGAGAAGCTATTTTAACCTTCCTCCCTTCACACTGAAAGTGGGACTCTTATACTCAAGAAGGGTTGCTCTTTAGGATACTCTGTGTTCTTGTACCCCCAGCCCCTTTTCAAATGGGGAGCCCAATGTCTTCAATGTTGAAGAGTCCTTTCCCATTACACCTCCTACTTGGCCTGCAGTCATAATTTCAGATCGTTACCTAGTGCAGAATTCCCAATGCCTCCTTGTTCTGTGTAATTGTCACCCATGACGATTGGTCAAATGGTGCCCTGACATCATAAAGCTACAGCAGGATGTCATCTGACATGAGGACCAGCAATAGGATACATTTATCATGTTATTGAAATGGGTAGCAAGGTAGCCAGGACTGCCAGCAGAAAGGCAAAGATGGCGAGACAAGCAAAAGAAGGGCATTATTTGAGACTTAATTATTTGTTTGAAGGTGTCGGTGATCACAATATTCTCAGGTTCTCTATAGGTTAACTGATAGGGATGTGCAAGAATGAAGATGTCCGAATCTGTGGTTCATAGTTTTTCTCATTACCACTAACTGTAGCATAAACCTTCCTCAATAAACTTATCAGATCCCTTAATGGTCATTGGTGTACTCTAACCTAACAGAATTGCAGTGAGCAGGGTACGCTGTCACTTGGATAGCAATTAGATATTTGTATCTACATTCTAATATAGATGCTAAAGTTGTATTAAGAGTGGTAGCAACGGAGGCTTAGGATGGAAAGGTAAGCTAGGTCGAAAATAAAATTGAGATTTGAATTCTTTTTGAGCTATGTATTTTCACCATGTTACAGACGTCCTAGTATTGATTGATAACCATTTACCAAAAACTGATTGTTGTTGTTGTGCATTAGTTTGGTAATATTCAAGTTCTGTTAATAGACTAACAGTGGACTTTTCCATTTGCAGAATATAATGAATGACCAGCAGAGGGAGTGTTGCAGAAGAAAATTTCACAGAGTTGCTGCGAGAAAAAAAAAAGTTCAGCAGCCCTCTGCTTCATTTAACAATTTACATGGTGAGTCAAACTCTCAATTTATCATTTTGCTGGTCCTTAAAAAAAGTGCATAGCATGTGACGGCTCTCTGCTCCTTTTAGTGGCGTCTTCTGCATGAATATTATTCATCAAGACTGAAGCGATATGGAAGGCGCTAGGGGCATCATGATAGCTTTTCAAAGACGTTTACTCTCTACAGGCTGACAATCATACTTTCATTACTTGTGCTAGTAATGTGCCATCAGAGTAAATTAATGTCTTTGAGGCTGGAATGAGGTGTCCTATATTAGAGCAATTGACTTACTCTCACATGGGGAGAAGCTATTTTAACCTTCCTCCCTTCACACTGAAAGTGGGACTCTTATACTCAAGAAGGGTTGCTCTTTAGGATACTCTGTGTTCTTGTACCCCCAGCCCCTTTTCAAATGGGGAGCCCAATGTCTTCAATGTTGAAGAGTCCTTTCCCATTACACCTCCTACTTGGCCTGCAGTCATAATTTCAGATCGTTACCTAGTGCAGAATTCCCAATGCCTCCTTGTTCTGTGTAATTGTCACCCATGACGATTGGTCAAATGGTGCCCTGACATCATAAAGCTACAGCAGGATGTCATCTGACATGAGGGCCAGCAATAGGATACATTTATCATGTTATTGAAATGGGTAGCAAGGTAGCCAGGACTGCCAGCAGAAAGGCAAAGATGGCGAGACAAGCAAAAGAAGGGCATTATTTGAGACTTAATTATTTGTTTGAAGGTGTCGGTGATCACAATATTCTCAGGTTCTCTATAGGTTAACTGATAGGGATGTGCAAGAATGAAGATGTCTGAATCTGTGGTTCATAGTTTTTCTCATTACCACTAACTGTAGCATAAACCTTCCTCCATAAACTTATCAGATCCCTTAATGGTCATTGGTGTATTCTAACCTAAAAGAATTGCAGTGAGCAGGGTACGCTGTCACTTGGATAGCAATTAGATATTTTTATCTACATTCTAATATAGATGCTAAAGTTGTATTAAGAGTGGTAGCAACGGAGGCTTAGGATGGAAAGGTATGCTAGGTTGAAAATAAAATTGAGATTTGAATTCTTTTTGAGCTATGTATTTTCACCATGTTACAGACGTCCTAGTACTGATTGATAACCATTTACCAAAAACTGATTGTTGTTGTTGTGCATTAGTTTGGTAATATTCAAGTTCTGTTAATAGACTAACAGTGGACTTTTCCATTTGCAGAATATATTGAATGACCAGCAGAGGGAGTGTTGCAGAAGAAAATTTCACAGAGTTGCTGCGAGAAAAAAAAAAAGTTCAGCAACCATCTGCTTCATTTAACAATTTACATGGTGAGTCAAACTCTCAATTTATCATTTTGCTGGTCCTTAAAAAAAGTGCATAGCATGTGACGGCTCTCTGCTCCTTTTAATGGCATCTTCTGCATGAATATTATTCATCAAGACTGAAGCGATATGGATGGCGCTAGGGGCACCATGATAGCTTTTCAAAGACGTTTACTGTCTACAAGGCTGACAATCATACATTCATTACTTGTGCTAGTAATATGTCATCAGAGCTAATTAATGTCTTTGAGGCTGGAATGAGGTGTCCTATATTAGAGCAATTGACTTACTCTCACATGTGGAGAAGCTATTTTAACCTTCCTCCCTTCACACTGAAAGTGGGACTCTTATACTCAAGAAGGGTTGCTCTTTAGGATACTCTGTGTTCTTGTACCTCCAGCCCCTTTTCAAATGGGGAGCCCAATGTCTTCAATGTTGAAGAGTCCTTTCCCATTACACCTCCTACTTGGCCTGCAGTCATAATTTCAGAGCGTTACCTAGTGCGGAATTCCTAATGCCTCCTTGTTCTGTGTAATTGTCACCCATGACGATTGGTCAAATGGTGCCCTGACATCATAAAGCTACAGCAGGATGTCATCTGACATGAGGGCCAGCAATAGGATACATTTATCATGTTATTGAAATGGGTAGCAAGGTAGCCAGGACTGCCAGCAGAAAGGCAAAGATGGCGAGATAAGCAAAAGAAGGGCATTATTTGAGACTTAATTATTTGTTTGAAGGTGTCGGTGATCACAATATTCTCAGGTTCTCTATAGGTTAACTGATAGGGATGTGCAAGAATGAAGATGTCTGAATCTGTGGTTCATAGTTTTTCTCATTACCACTAACTGTAGCATAAACCTTCCTCCATAAACTTATCAGATCCCTTAATGGGCATTGGTGTACTCTAACCTAAAAGAATTGCAGTGAGCAGGGTACGCTGTCACTTGGATAGCAATTAGATATTTTTATCTACATTCTAATATAGATGCTAAAGTTGTATTAAGAGTGGTAGCAACGGAGGCTTAGGATGGAAAGGCATGCTAGTTGAAAATAAAATTGAGATTTGAATTCTTTTTGAGCTATGCATTTTCACCATGTTACAGACGTCCTAGTACTGATTGATAACCATTTACCAAAAACTGATTGTTGTTGTTGTGCATTAGTTTGGTAATATTCAAGTTCTGTTAATAGACTAACAGTGGACTTTTCCATTTGCAGAATATAATGAATGACCAGCAGAGGGAGTGTTGCAGAAGAAAATTTCACAGAGTTGCTGCGAGAAAAAAAAAAGTTCAGCAACCCTCTGCTTCTTTTAACAATTTACATGGTGAGTCAAACTCTCAATTTATAATTTTGCTGGTCCTTAAAAAAAGTGCATAGCATGTGACGGCTCTCTGCTCCTTTTAGTGGCATCTTCTGCATGAATATTATTCATCAAGACTGAAGCGATATGGATGGCGCTAGGGGCACCATGATAGCTTTTCAAAGACGTTTACTGTCTACAAGGCTGACAATCATACATTCATTACTTGTGCTAGTAATATGTCATCAGAGCTAATTAATGTCTTTGAGGCTGGAATGAGGTGTCCTATATTAGAGCAATTGACTTACTCTCACATGGGGAGAAGCTATTTTAACCTTCCTCCCTTCACACTGAAAGTGGGACTCTTATACTCAAGAAGGGTTGCTCTTTAGGATACTCTGTGTTCTTGTACCCCTAGCCCCTTTTCAAATGGGGAGCCCAATGTCTTCAATGTTGAAGAGTCCTTTCCCATTACACCTCCTACTTGGCCTGCAGTCATAATTTCAGATCGTTACCTAGTGCAGAATTCCCAATGCCTCCTTGTTCTGTGTAATTGTCACCCATGACGATTGGTCAAATGGTGCCCTGACATCATAAAGCTACAGCAGGATGTCATCTGACATGAGGGCCAGCAATAGGATACATTTATCATGTTATTGAAATGGGTAGCAAGGTAGCCAGGACTGCCAGCAGGAAGGCAAAGATGGCAAGACGAGCAAAAGAAGGGCATTATGTGAGACTTAATTATTTGTTTGAAGGTGTTGGTGATCACAATATTCTCAGGTTCTCTATAGGTTAACTGATAGGGATGTGCAAGAATGAAGATGTCCGAATCTGTGGTTCATAGTTTTTCTCATTACCACTAACTGTAGCATAAACCTTCCTCCATAAACTTATCAGATCCCTTAATGGTCATTGGTGTACTCTAACCTAACAGAATTGCAGTGAGCAGGGTACGCTGTCACTTGGATAGCAATTAGATATTTTTATCTACATTCTAATATAGATGCTAAAGTTGTATTAAGAGTGGTAGCAACGGAGGCTTAGGATGGAAAGGTATGCTAGGTCGAAAATAAAATTGAGATTTGAATTCTTTTTGAGCTATGTATTTTCACCATGTTACAGACGTCCTAGTATTGATTGATAACCATTTACCAAAAACTGATTGTTGTTGTTGTGCATTAGTTTGGTAATATTCAAGTTCTGTTAATAGACTAACAGTGGACTTTTCCATTTGCAGAATATAATGAATGACCAGCAGAGGGAGTGTTGCAGAAGAAAATTTCACAGAGTTGCTGCGAGAAAAAAAAAAGTTCAGCAGCCCTCTGCTTCATTTAACAATTTACATGGTGAGTCAAACTCTCAATTTATCATTTTGCTGGTCCTTAAAAAAAGTGCATAGCATGTGATGGCTCTCTGCTCCTTTTAGTGGCGTCTTCTGCATGAATATTATTCATCAAGACTGAAGCGATATGGAAGGCGCTAGGGGCATCATGATAGCTTTTCAAAGACGTTTACTCTCTACAGGCTGACAATCATACTTTCATTACTTGTGCTAGTAATGTGCCATCAGAGTAAATTAATGTCTTTGAGGCTGGAATGAGGTGTCCTATATTAGAGCAATTGACTTACTCTCACATGGGGAGAAGCTATTTTAACCTTCCTCCCTTCACACTGAAAGTGGGACTCTTATACTCAAGAAGGGTTGCTCTTTAGGATACTCTGTGTTCTTGTACCCCCAGCCCCTTTTCAAATGGGGAGCCCAATGTCTTCAATGTTGAAGAGTCCTTTCCCATTACACCTCCTACTTGGCCTGCAGTCATAATTTCAGATCGTTACCTAGTGCAGAATTCCCAATGCCTCCTTGTTCTGTGTAATTGTCACCCATGACGATTGGTCAAATGGTGCCCTGACATCATAAAGCTACAGCAGGATGTCATCTGACATGAGGGCCAGCAATAGGATACATTTATCATGTTATTGAAATGGGTAGCAAGGTAGCCAGGACTGCCAGCAGAAAGGCAAAGATGGCGAGACAAGCAAAAGAAGGGCATTATTTGAGACTTAATTATTTGTTTGAAGGTGTCGGTGATCACAATATTCTCAGGTTCTCTATAGGTTAACTGATAGGGATGTGCAAGAATGAAGATGTCTGAATCTGTGGTTCATAGTTTTTCTCATTACCACTAACTGTAGCATAAACCTTCCTCCATAAACTTATCAGATCCCTTAATGGTCATTGGTGTATTCTAACCTAAAAGAATTGCAGTGAGCAGGGTACGCTGTCACTTGGATAGCAATTAGATATTTTTATCTACATTCTAATATAGATGCTAAAGTTGTATTAAGAGTGGTAGCAACGGAGGCTTAGGATGGAAAGGTATGCTAGGTTGAAAATAAAATTGAGATTTGAATTCTTTTTGAGCTATGTATTTTCACCATGTTACAGACGTCCTAGTACTGATTGATAACCATTTACCAAAAACTGATTGTTGTTGTTGTGCATTAGTTTGGTAATATTCAAGTTCTGTTAATAGACTAACAGTGGACTTTTCCATTTGCAGAATATATTGAATGACCAGCAGAGGGAGTGTTGCAGAAGAAAATTTCACAGAGTTGCTGCGAGAAAAAAAAAAAGTTCAGCAACCCTCTGCTTCATTTAACAATTTACATGGTGAGTCAAACTCTCAATTTATCATTTTGCTGGTCCTTAAAAAAAGTGCATAGCATGTGACGGCTCTCTGCTCCTTTTAGTGGCGTCTTCTGCATGAATATTATTCATCAAGACTGAAGCGATATGGAAGGCGCTAGGGGCATCATGATAGCTTTTCAAAGACGTTTACTCTCTACAGGCTGACAATCATACTTTCATTACTTGTGCTAGTAATGTGCCATCAGAGTAAATTAATGTCTTTGAGGCTGGAATGAGGTGTCCTATATTAGAGCAATTGACTTACTCTCACATGGGGAGAAGCTATTTTAACCTTCCTCCCTTCACACTGAAAGTGGGACTCTTATACTCAAGAAGGGTTGCTCTTTAGGATACTCTGTGTTCTTGTACCCCCAGCCCCTTTTCAAATGGGGAGCCCAATGTCTTCAATGTTGAAGAGTCCTTTCCCATTACACCTCCTACTTGGCCTGCAGTCATAATTTCAGATCGTTACCTAGTGCAGAATTCCCAATGCCTCCTTGTTCTGTGTAATTGTCACCCATGACGATTGGTCAAATGGTGCCCTGACATCATAAAGCTACAGCAGGATGTCATCTGACATGAGGGCCAGCAATAGGATACATTTATCATGTTATTGAAATGGGTAGCAAGGAAGCCAGGACTGCCAGCAGGAAGGCAAAGATGGCAAGACGAGCAAAAGAAGGGCATTATGTGAGACTTAATTATTTGTTTGAAGGTGTTGGTGATCACAATATTCTCAGGTTCTCTATAGGTTAACTGATAGGGATGTGCAAGAATGAAGATGTCCGAATCTGTGGTTCATAGTTTTTCTCATTACCACTAACTGTAGCATAAACCTTCCTCCATAAACTTATCAGATCCCTTAATGGTCATTGGTGTACTCTAACCTAACAGAATTGCAGTGAGCAGGGTACGCTGTCACTTGGATAGCAATTAGATATTTGTATCTACATTCTAATATAGATGCTAAAGTTGTATTAAGAGTGGTAGCAACGGAGGCTTAGGATGGAAAGGTATGCTAGGTCGAAAATAAAATTGAGATTTGAATTCTTTTTGAGCTATGTATTTTCACCATGTTACAGACGTCCTAGTATTGATTGATAACCATTTACCAAAAACTGATTGTTGTTGTTGTGCATTAGTTTGGTAATATTCAAGTTCTGTTAATAGACTAACAGTGGACTTTTCCATTTGCAGAATATAATGAATGACCAGCAGAGGGAGTGTTGCAGAAGAAAATTACACAGAGTTGCTGCGAGAAAAAAAAAAGTTCAGCAGCCCTCTGCTTCATTTAACAATTTACATGGTGAGTCAAACTCTCAATTTATCATTTTGCTGGTCCTTAAAAAAAGTGCATAGCATGTGACGGCTCTCTGCTCCTTTTAATGGCATCTTCTGCATGAATATTATTCATCAAGACTGAAGCGATATGGATGGCGCTAGGGGCACCATGATAGCTTTTCAAAGACGTTTACTGTCTACAAGGCTGACAATCATACATTCATTACTTGTGCTAGTAATATGTCATCAGAGCTAATTAATGTCTTTGAGGCTGGAATGAGGTGTCCTATATTAGAGCAATTGACTTACTCTCACATGGGGAGAAGCTATTTTAACCTTCCTCCGTTCACACTGAAAGTGGGACTCTTATACTCAAGAAGGGTTGCTCTTTAGGATACTCTGTGTTCTTGTACCTCCAGCCCCTTTTCAAATGGGGAGCCCAATGTCTTCAATGTTGAAGAGTCCTTTCCCATTACACCTCCTACTTGGCCTGCAGTCATAATTTCAGAGCGTTACCTAGTGCAGAATTCCCAATGCCTCCTTGTTCTGTGTAATTGTCACCCATGACGATTGGTCAAATGGTGCCCTGACATCATAAAGCTACAGCAGGATGTCATCTGACATGAGGGCCAGCAATAGGATACATTTATCATGTTATTGAAATGGGTAGCAAGGTAGCCAGGACTGCCAGCAGGAAGGCAAAGATGGCAAGACGAGCAAAAGAAGGGCATTATGTGAGACTTAATTATTTGTTTGAAGGTGTTGGTGATCACAATATTCTCAGGTTCTCTATAGGTTAACTGATAGGGATGTGCAAGAATGAAGATGTCCGAATCTGTGGTTCATAGTTTTTCTCATTACCACTAACTGTAGCATAAACCTTCCTCCATAAACTTATCAGATCCCTTAATGGTCATTGGTGTACTCTAACCTAACAGAATTGCAGTGAGCAGGGTACGCTGTCACTTGGATAGCAATTAGATATTTTTATCTACATTCTAATATAGATGCTAAAGTTGTATTAAGAGTGGTAGCAACGGAGGCTTAGGATGGAAAGGTATGCTAGGTCGAAAATAAAATTGAGATTTGAATTCTTTTTGAGCTATGTATTTTCACCATGTTACAGACGTCCTAGTATTGATTGATAACCATTTACCAAAAACTGATTGTTGTTGTTGTGCATTAGTTTGGTAATATTCAAGTTCTGTTAATAGACTAACAGTGGACTTTTCCATTTGCAGAATATAATGAATGACCAGCAGAGGGAGTGTTGCAGAAGAAAATTTCACAGAGTTGCTGCAAGAAAAAAAAAGTTCAGTAGCCCTCTGCTTCATTTAACAATTTACATGGTGAGTCAAACTCTCAATTTATCATTTTGCTGGTCCTTAAAAAAAGTGCATAGCATGTGACGGCTCTCTGCTCCTTTTAATGGCATCTTCTGCATGAATATTATTCATCAAGACTGAAGCGATATGGATGGCGCTAGGGGCACCATGATAGCTTTTCAAAGACGTTTACTGTCTACAAGGCTGACAATCATACATTCATTACTTGTGCTAGTAATATGTCATCAGAGCTAATTAATGTCTTTGAGGCTGGAATGAGGTGTCCTATATTAGAGCAATTGACTTACTCTCACATGGGGAGAAGCTATTTTAACCTTCCTCCCTTCACACTGAAAGTGGGACTCTTATACTCAAGAAGGGTTGCTCTTTAGGATACTCTGTGTTCTTGTACCCCCAGCCCCTTTTCAAATGGGGAGCCCAATGTCTTCAATGTTGAAGAGTCCTTTCCCATTACACCTCCTACTTGGCCTGCAGTCATAATTTCAGATCGTTACCTAGTGCAGAATTCCCAATGCCTCCTTGTTCTGTGTAATTGTCACCCATGACGATTGGTCAAATGGTGCCCTGACATCATAAAGCTACAGCAGGATGTCATCTGACATGAGGGCCAGCAATAGGATACATTTATCATGTTATTGAAATGGGTAGCAAGGTAGCCAGGACTGCCAGCAGAAAGGCAAAGATGGCGAGACAAGCAAAAGAAGGGCATTATTTGAGACTTAATTATTTGTTTGAAGGTGTCGGTGATCACAATATTCTCAGGTTCTCTATAGGTTAACTGATAGGGATGTGCAAGAATGAAGATGTCTGAATCTGTGGTTCATAGTTTTTCTCATTACCACTAACTGTAGCATAAACCTTCCTCCATAAACTTATCAGATCCCTTAATGGTCATTGGTGTATTCTAACCTAAAAGAATTGCAGTGAGCAGGGTACGCTGTCACTTGGATAGCAATTAGATATTTTTATCTACATTCTAATATAGATGCTAAAGTTGTATTAAGAGTGGTAGCAACGGAGGCTTAGGATGGAAAGGTATGCTAGGTTGAAAATAAAATTGAGATTTGAATTCTTTTTGAGCTATGTATTTTCACCATGTTACAGACGTCCTAGTACTGATTGATAACCATTTACCAAAAACTGATTGTTGTTGTTGTGCATTAGTTTGGTAATATTCAAGTTCTGTTAATAGACTAACAGTGGACTTTTCCATTTGCAGAATATATTGAATGACCAGCAGAGGGAGTGTTGCAGAAGAAAATTTCACAGAGTTGCTGCGAGAAAAAAAAAAAGTTCAGCAACCCTCTGCTTCATTTAACAATTTACATGGTGAGTCAAACTCTCAATTTATCATTTTGCTGGTCCTTAAAAAAAGTGCATAGCATGTGACGGCTCTCTGCTCCTTTTAGTGGCGTCTTCTGCATGAATATTATTCATCAAGACTGAAGCGATATGGAAGGCGCTAGGGGCATCATGATAGCTTTTCAAAGACGTTTACTCTCTACAGGCTGACAATCATACTTTCATTACTTGTGCTAGTAATGTGCCATCAGAGTAAATTAATGTCTTTGAGGCTGGAATGAGGTGTCCTATATTAGAGCAATTGACTTACTCTCACATGGGGAGAAGCTATTTTAACCTTCCTCCCTTCACACTGAAAGTGGGACTCTTATACTCAAGAAGGGTTGCTCTTTAGGATACTCTGTGTTCTTGTACCCCCAGCCCCTTTTCAAATGGGGAGCCCAATGTCTTCAATGTTGAAGAGTCCTTTCCCATTACACCTCCTACTTGGCCTGCAGTCATAATTTCAGATCGTTACCTAGTGCAGAATTCCCAATGCCTCCTTGTTCTGTGTAATTGTCACCCATGACGATTGGTCAAATGGTGCCCTGACATCATAAAGCTACAGCAGGATGTCATCTGACATGAGGGCCAGCAATAGGATACATTTATCATGTTATTGAAATGGGTAGCAAGGTAGCCAGGACTGCCAGCAGGAAGGCAAAGATGGCAAGACGAGCAAAAGAAGGGCATTATGTGAGACTTAATTATTTGTTTGAAGGTGTTGGTGATCACAATATTCTCAGAATCTCTATAGGTTAACTGATAGGGATGTGCAAGAATGAAGATGTCCGAATCTGTGGTTCATAGTTTTTCTCATTACCACTAACTGTAGCATAAACCTTCCTCCATAAACTTATCAGATCCCTTAATGGTCATTGGTGTACTCTAACCTAACAGAATTGCAGTGAGCAGGGTACGCTGTCACTTGGATAGCAATTAGATATTTGTATCTACATTCTAATATAGATGCTAAAGTTGTATTAATAGTGGTAGCAACGGAGGCTTAGGATGGAAAGGTATGCTAGGTCGAAAATAAAATTGAGATTTGAATTCTTTTTGAGCTATGTATTTTCACCATGTTACAGACGTCCTAGTATTGATTGATAACCATTTACCAAAAACTGATTGTTGTTGTTGTGCATTAGTTTGGTAATATTCAAGTTCTGTTAATAGACTAACAGTGGACTTTTCCATTTGCAGAATATAATGAATGACCAGCAGAGGGAGTGTTGCAGAAGAAAATTTCACAGAGTTGCTGCGAGAAAAAAAAAAGTTCAGCAGCCCTCTGCTTCATTTAACAATTTACATGGTGAGTCAAACTCTCAATTTATCATTTTGCTGGTCCTTAAAAAAAGTGCATAGCATGTGACGGCTCTCTGCTCCTTTTAGTGGCGTCTTCTGCATGAATATTATTCATCAAGACTGAAGCGATATGGAAGGCGCTAGGGGCATCATGATAGCTTTTCAAAGACGTTTACTCTCTACAGGCTGACAATCATACTTTC
Organism: Lissotriton vulgaris; assembly: GCF_964263255.1. NCBI lineage: Eukaryota > Metazoa > Chordata > Amphibia > Caudata > Salamandridae > Lissotriton > Lissotriton vulgaris. The sequence continues at coordinate 660,287,205 of NC_141698.1, read as the reverse complement.
ATTACTTGTGCTAGTAATGTGCCATCAGAGTAAATTAATGTCTTTGAGGCTGGAATGAGGTGTCCTATATTAGAGCAATTGACTTACTCTCACATGGGGAGAAGCTATTTTAACCTTCCTCCCTTCACACTGAAAGTGGGACTCTTATACTCAAGAAGGGTTGCTCTTTAGGATACTCTGTGTTCTTGTACCCCCAGCCCCTTTTCAAATGGGGAGCCCAATGTCTTCAATGTTGAAGAGTCCTTTCCCATTACACCTCCTACTTGGCCTGCAGTCATAATTTCAGATCGTTACCTAGTGCAGAATTCCCAATGCCTCCTTGTTCTGTGTAATTGTCACCCATGACGATTGGTCAAATGGTGCCCTGACATCATAAAGCTACAGCAGGATGTCATCTGACATGAGGGCCAGCAATAGGATACATTTATCATGTTATTGAAATGGGTAGCAAGGTAGCCAGGACTGCCAGCAGAAAGGCAAAGATGGCGAGACAAGCAAAAGAAGGGCATTATTTGAGACTTAATTATTTGTTTGAAGGTGTCGGTGATCACAATATTCTCAGGTTCTCTATAGGTTAACTGATAGGGATGTGCAAGAATGAAGATGTCTGAATCTGTGGTTCATAGTTTTTCTCATTACCACTAACTGTAGCATAAACCTTCCTCCATAAACTTATCAGATCCCTTAATGGTCATTGGTGTATTCTAACCTAAAAGAATTGCAGTGAGCAGGGTACGCTGTCACTTGGATAGCAATTAGATATTTTTATCTACATTCTAATATAGATGCTAAAGTTGTATTAAGAGTGGTAGCAACGGAGGCTTAGGATGGAAAGGTATGCTAGGTTGAAAATAAAATTGAGATTTGAATTCTTTTTGAGCTATGTATTTTCACCATGTTACAGACGTCCTAGTACTGATTGATAACCATTTACCAAAAACTGATTGTTGTTGTTGTGCATTAGTTTGGTAATATTCAAGTTCTGTTAATAGACTAACAGTGGACTTTTCCATTTGCAGAATATATTGAATGACCAGCAGAGGGAGTGTTGCAGAAGAAAATTTCACAGAGTTGCTGCGAGAAAAAAAAAAAGTTCAGCAACCCTCTGCTTCATTTAACAATTTACATGGTGAGTCAAACTCTCAATTTATCATTTTGCTGGTCCTTAAAAAAAGTGCATAGCATGTGACGGCTCTCTGCTCCTTTTAGTGGCGTCTTCTGCATGAATATTATTCATCAAGACTGAAGCGATATGGAAGGCGCTAGGGGCATCATGATAGCTTTTCAAAGACGTTTACTCTCTACAGGCTGACAATCATACTTTCATTACTTGTGCTAGTAATGTGCCATCAGAGTAAATTAATGTCTTTGAGGCTGGAATGAGGTGTCCTATATTAGAGCAATTGACTTACTCTCACATGGGGAGAAGCTATTTTAACCTTCCTCCCTTCACACTGAAAGTGGGACTCTTATACTCAAGAAGGGTTGCTCTTTAGGATACTCTGTGTTCTTGTACCCCCAGCCCCTTTTCAAATGGGGAGCCCAATGTCTTCAATGTTGAAGAGTCCTTTCCCATTACACCTCCTACTTGGCCTGCAGTCATAATTTCAGATCGTTACCTAGTGCAGAATTCCCAATGCCTCCTTGTTCTGTGTAATTGTCACCCATGACGATTGGTCAAATGGTGCCCTGACATCATAAAGCTACAGCAGGATGTCATCTGACATGAGGGCCAGCAATAGGATACATTTATCATGTTATTGAAATGGGTAGCAAGGTAGCCAGGACTGCCAGCAGGAAGGCAAAGATGGCAAGACGAGCAAAAGAAGGGCATTATGTGAGACTTAATTATTTGTTTGAAGGTGTTGGTGATCACAATATTCTCAGAATCTCTATAGGTTAACTGATAGGGATGTGCAAGAATGAAGATGTCCGAATCTGTGGTTCATAGTTTTTCTCATTACCACTAACTGTAGCATAAACCTTCCTCCATAAACTTATCAGATCCCTTAATGGTCATTGGTGTACTCTAACCTAACAGAATTGCAGTGAGCAGGGTACGCTGTCACTTGGATAGCAATTAGATATTTGTATCTACATTCTAATATAGATGCTAAAGTTGTATTAATAGTGGTAGCAACGGAGGCTTAGGATGGAAAGGTATGCTAGGTCGAAAATAAAATTGAGATTTGAATTCTTTTTGAGCTATGTATTTTCACCATGTTACAGACGTCCTAGTATTGATTGATAACCATTTACCAAAAACTGATTGTTGTTGTTGTGCATTAGTTTGGTAATATTCAAGTTCTGTTAATAGACTAACAGTGGACTTTTCCATTTGCAGAATATAATGAATGACCAGCAGAGGGAGTGTTGCAGAAGAAAATTTCACAGAGTTGCTGCGAGAAAAAAAAAAGTTCAGCAGCCCTCTGCTTCATTTAACAATTTACATGGTGAGTCAAACTCTCAATTTATCATTTTGCTGGTCCTTAAAAAAAGTGCATAGCATGTGACGGCTCTCTGCTCCTTTTAGTGGCGTCTTCTGCATGAATATTATTCATCAAGACTGAAGCGATATGGAAGGCGCTAGGGGCATCATGATAGCTTTTCAAAGACGTTTACTCTCTACAGGCTGACAATCATACTTTCATTACTTGTGCTAGTAATGTGCCATCAGAGTAAATTAATGTCTTTGAGGCTGGAATGAGGTGTCCTATATTAGAGCAATTGACTTACTCTCACATGGGGAGAAGCTATTTTAACCTTCCTCCCTTCACACTGAAAGTGGGGCTCTTATACTCAAGAAGGGTTGCTCTTTAGGATACTCTGTGTTCTTGTACCCCCAGCCCCTTTTCAAATGGGGAGCCCAATGTCTTCAATGTTGAAGAGTCCTTTCCCATTACACCTCCTACTTGGCCTGCAGTCATAATTTCAGATCGTTACCTAGTGCAGAATTCCCAATGCCTCCTTGTTCTGTGTAATTGTCACCCATGACGATTGGTCAAATGGTGCCCTGACATCATAAAGCTACAGCAGGATGTCATCTGACATGAGGACCAGCAATAGGATACATTTATCATGTTATTGAAATGGGTAGCAAGGTAGCCAGGACTGCCAGCAGAAAGGCAAAGATGGCGAGACAAGCAAAAGAAGGGCATTATTTGAGACTTAATTATTTGTTTGAAGGTGTCGGTGATCACAATATTCTCAGGTTCTCTATAGGTTAACTGATAGGGATGTGCAAGAATGAAGATGTCCGAATCTGTGGTTCATAGTTTTTCTCATTACCACTAACTGTAGCATAAACCTTCCTCCATAAACTTATCAGATCCCTTAATGGTCATTGGTGTACTCTAACCTAACAGAATTGCAGTGAGCAGGGTACGCTGTCACTTGGATAGCAATTAGATATTTTTATCTACATTCTAATATAGATGCTAAAGTTGTATTAAGAGTGGTAGCAACGGAGGCTTAGGATGGAAAGGTATGCTAGGTCGAAAATAAAATTGAGATTTGAATTCTTTTTGAGCTATGTATTTTCACCATGTTACAGACGTCCTAGTATTGATTGATAACCATTTACCAAAAACTGATTGTTGTTGTTGTGCATTAGTTTGGTAATATTCAAGTTCTGTTAATAGACTAACAGTGGACTTTTCCATTTGCAGAATATAATGAATGACCAGCAGAGGGAGTGTTGCAGAAGAAAATTTCACAGAGTTGCTGCAAGAAAAAAAAAGTTCAGTAGCCCTCTGCTTCATTTAACAATTTACATGGTGAGTCAAACTCTCAATTTATCATTTTGCTGGTCCTTAAAAAAAGTGCATAGCATGTGACGGCTCTCTGCTCCTTTTAATGGCATCTTCTGCATGAATATTATTCATCAAGACTGAAGCGATATGGATGGCGCTAGGGGCACCATGATAGCTTTTCAAAGACGTTTACTGTCTACAAGGCTGACAATCATACATTCATTACTTGTGCTAGTAATATGTCATCAGAGCTAATTAATGTCTTTGAGGCTGGAATGAGGTGTCCTATATTAGAGCAATTGACTTACTCTCACATGGGGAGAAGCTATTTTAACCTTCCTCCCTTCACACTGAAAGTGGGACTCTTATACTCAAGAAGGGTTGCTCTTTAGGATACTCTGTGTTCTTGTACCCCCAGCCCCTTTTCAAATGGGGAGCCCAATGTCTTCAATGTTGAAGAGTCCTTTCCCATTACACCTCCTACTTGGCCTGCAGTCATAATTTCAGATCGTTACCTAGTGCAGAATTCCCAATGCCTCCTTGTTCTGTGTAATTGTCACCCATGACGATTGGTCAAATGGTGCCCTGACATCATAAAGCTACAGCAGGATGTCATCTGACATGAGGGCCAGCAATAGGATACATTTATCATGTTATTGAAATGGGTAGCAAGGTAGCCAGGACTGCCAGCAGGAAGGCAAAGATGGCAAGACGAGCAAAAGAAGGGCATTATGTGAGACTTAATTATTTGTTTGAAGGTGTTGGTGATCACAATATTCTCAGGTTCTCTATAGGTTAACTGATAGGGATGTGCAAGAATGAAGATGTCCGAATCTGTGGTTCATAGTTTTTCTCATTACCACTAACTGTAGCATAAACCTTCCTCCATAAACTTATCAGATCCCTTAATGGTCATTGGTGTACTCTAACCTAACAGAATTGCAGTGAGCAGGGTACGCTGTCACTTGGATAGCAATTAATTAATTTTAATTAATTAATTAACCTAACAGAATTGCAGTGAGCAGGGTACGCTGTCACTTGGATAGCAATTAGATATTTGTATCTACATTCTAATATAGATGCTAAAGTTGTATTAAGAGTGGTAGCAACGGAGGCTTAGGATGGAAAGGTATGCTAGGTCGAAAATAAAATTGAGATTTGAATTCTTTTTGAGCTATGTATTTTCACCATGTTACAGACGTCCTAGTATTGATTGATAACCATTTACCAAAAACTGATTGTTGTTGTTGTGCATTAGTTTGGTAATATTCAAGTTCTGTTAATAGACTAACAGTGGACTTTTCCATTTGCAGAATATAATGAATGACCAGCAGAGGGAGTGTTGCAGAAGAAAATTTCACAGAGTTGCTGCGAGAAAAAAAAAAGTTCAGCAGCCCTCTGCTTCATTTAACAATTTACATGGTGAGTCAAACTCTCAATTTATCATTTTGCTGGTCCTTAAAAAAAGTGCATAGCATGTGACGGCTCTCTGCTCCTTTTAGTGGCGTCTTCTGCATGAATATTATTCATCAAGACTGAAGCGATATGGAAGGCGCTAGGGGCATCATGATAGCTTTTCAAAGACGTTTACTCTCTACAGGCTGACAATCATACTTTCATTACTTGTGCTAGTAATGTGCCATCAGAGTAAATTAATGTCTTTGAGGCTGGAATGAGGTGTCCTATATTAGAGCAATTGACTTACTCTCACATGGGGAGAAGCTATTTTAACCTTCCTCCCTTCACACTGAAAGTGGGACTCTTATACTCAAGAAGGGTTGCTCTTTAGGATACTCTGTGTTCTTGTACCCCCAGCCCCTTTTCAAATGGGGAGCCCAATGTCTTCAATGTTGAAGAGTCCTTTCCCATTACACCTCCTACTTGGCCTGCAGTCATAATTTCAGATCGTTACCTAGTGCAGAATTCCCAATGCCTCCTTGTTCTGTGTAATTGTCACCCATGACGATTGGTCAAATGGTGCCCTGACATCATAAAGCTACAGCAGGATGTCATCTGACATGAGGACCAGCAATAGGATACATTTATCATGTTATTGAAATGGGTAGCAAGGTAGCCAGGACTGCCAGCAGAAAGGCAAAGATGGCGAGACAAGCAAAAGAAGGGCATTATTTGAGACTTAATTATTTGTTTGAAGGTGTCGGTGATCACAATATTCTCAGGTTCTCTATAGGTTAACTGATAGGGATGTGCAAGAATGAAGATGTCCGAATCTGTGGTTCATAGTTTTTCTCATTACCACTAACTGTAGCATAAACCTTCCTCAATAAACTTATCAGATCCCTTAATGGTCATTGGTGTACTCTAACCTAACAGAATTGCAGTGAGCAGGGTACGCTGTCACTTGGATAGCAATTAGATATTTGTATCTACATTCTAATATAGATGCTAAAGTTGTATTAAGAGTGGTAGCAACGGAGGCTTAGGATGGAAAGGTAAGCTAGGTCGAAAATAAAATTGAGATTTGAATTCTTTTTGAGCTATGTATTTTCACCATGTTACAGACGTCCTAGTATTGATTGATAACCATTTACCAAAAACTGATTGTTGTTGTTGTGCATTAGTTTGGTAATATTCAAGTTCTGTTAATAGACTAACAGTGGACTTTTCCATTTGCAGAATATAATGAATGACCAGCAGAGGGAGTGTTGCAGAAGAAAATTTCACAGAGTTGCTGCGAGAAAAAAAAAAGTTCAGCAGCCCTCTGCTTCATTTAACAATTTACATGGTGAGTCAAACTCTCAATTTATCATTTTGCTGGTCCTTAAAAAAAGTGCATAGCATGTGACGGCTCTCTGCTCCTTTTAGTGGCGTCTTCTGCATGAATATTATTCATCAAGACTGAAGCGATATGGAAGGCGCTAGGGGCATCATGATAGCTTTTCAAAGACGTTTACTCTCTACAGGCTGACAATCATACTTTCATTACTTGTGCTAGTAATGTGCCATCAGAGTAAATTAATGTCTTTGAGGCTGGAATGAGGTGTCCTATATTAGAGCAATTGACTTACTCTCACATGGGGAGAAGCTATTTTAACCTTCCTCCCTTCACACTGAAAGTGGGACTCTTATACTCAAGAAGGGTTGCTCTTTAGGATACTCTGTGTTCTTGTACCCCCAGCCCCTTTTCAAATGGGGAGCCCAATGTCTTCAATGTTGAAGAGTCCTTTCCCATTACACCTCCTACTTGGCCTGCAGTCATAATTTCAGATCGTTACCTAGTGCAGAATTCCCAATGCCTCCTTGTTCTGTGTAATTGTCACCCATGACGATTGGTCAAATGGTGCCCTGACATCATAAAGCTACAGCAGGATGTCATCTGACATGAGGGCCAGCAATAGGATACATTTATCATGTTATTGAAATGGGTAGCAAGGTAGCCAGGACTGCCAGCAGGAAGGCAAAGATGGCAAGACGAGCAAAAGAAGGGCATTATGTGAGACTTAATTATTTGTTTGAAGGTGTTGGTGATCACAATATTCTCAGGTTCTCTATAGGTTAACTGATAGGGATGTGCAAGAATGAAGATGTCCGAATCTGTGGTTCATAGTTTTTCTCATTACCACTAACTGTAGCATAAACCTTCCTCCATAAACTTATCAGATCCCTTAATGGTCATTGGTGTACTCTAACCTAACAGAATTGCAGTGAGCAGGGTACGCTGTCACTTGGATAGCAATTAGATATTTTTATCTACATTCTAATATAGATGCTAAAGTTGTATTAAGAGTGGTAGCAACGGAGGCTTAGGATGGAAAGGTATGCTAGGTCGAAAATAAAATTGAGATTTGAATTCTTTTTGAGCTATGTATTTTCACCATGTTACAGACGTCCTAGTATTGATTGATAACCATTTACCAAAAACTGATTGTTGTTGTTGTGCATTAGTTTGGTAATATTCAAGTTCTGTTAATAGACTAACAGTGGACTTTTCCATTTGCAGAATATAATGAATGACCAGCAGAGGGAGTGTTGCAGAAGAAAATTTCACAGAGTTGCTGCGAGAAAAAAAAAAGTTCAGCAGCCCTCTGCTTCATTTAACAATTTACATGGTGAGTCAAACTCTCAATTTATCATTTTGCTGGTCCTTAAAAAAAGTGCATAGCATGTGATGGCTCTCTGCTCCTTTTAGTGGCGTCTTCTGCATGAATATTATTCATCAAGACTGAAGCGATATGGAAGGCGCTAGGGGCATCATGATAGCTTTTCAAAGACGTTTACTCTCTACAGGCTGACAATCATACTTTCATTACTTGTGCTAGTAATGTGCCATCAGAGTAAATTAATGTCTTTGAGGCTGGAATGAGGTGTCCTATATTAGAGCAATTGACTTACTCTCACATGGGGAGAAGCTATTTTAACCTTCCTCCCTTCACACTGAAAGTGGGACTCTTATACTCAAGAAGGGTTGCTCTTTAGGATACTCTGTGTTCTTGTACCCCCAGCCCCTTTTCAAATGGGGAGCCCAATGTCTTCAATGTTGAAGAGTCCTTTCCCATTACACCTCCTACTTGGCCTGCAGTCATAATTTCAGATCGTTACCTAGTGCAGAATTCCCAATGCCTCCTTGTTCTGTGTAATTGTCACCCATGACGATTGGTCAAATGGTGCCCTGACATCATAAAGCTACAGCAGGATGTCATCTGACATGAGGGCCAGCAATAGGATACATTTATCATGTTATTGAAATGGGTAGCAAGGTAGCCAGGACTGCCAGCAGAAAGGCAAAGATGGCGAGACAAGCAAAAGAAGGGCATTATTTGAGACTTAATTATTTGTTTGAAGGTGTCGGTGATCACAATATTCTCAGGTTCTCTATAGGTTAACTGATAGGGATGTGCAAGAATGAAGATGTCTGAATCTGTGGTTCATAGTTTTTCTCATTACCACTAACTGTAGCATAAACCTTCCTCCATAAACTTATCAGATCCCTTAATGGTCATTGGTGTATTCTAACCTAAAAGAATTGCAGTGAGCAGGGTACGCTGTCACTTGGATAGCAATTAGATATTTTTATCTACATTCTAATATAGATGCTAAAGTTGTATTAAGAGTGGTAGCAACGGAGGCTTAGGATGGAAAGGTATGCTAGGTTGAAAATAAAATTGAGATTTGAATTCTTTTTGAGCTATGTATTTTCACCATGTTACAGACGTCCTAGTACTGATTGATAACCATTTACCAAAAACTGATTGTTGTTGTTGTGCATTAGTTTGGTAATATTCAAGTTCTGTTAATAGACTAACAGTGGACTTTTCCATTTGCAGAATATATTGAATGACCAGCAGAGGGAGTGTTGCAGAAGAAAATTTCACAGAGTTGCTGCGAGAAAAAAAAAAAGTTCAGCAACCATCTGCTTCATTTAACAATTTACATGGTGAGTCAAACTCTCAATTTATCATTTTGCTGGTCCTTAAAAAAAGTGCATAGCATGTGACGGCTCTCTGCTCCTTTTAATGGCATCTTCTGCATGAATATTATTCATCAAGACTGAAGCGATATGGATGGCGCTAGGGGCACCATGATAGCTTTTCAAAGACGTTTACTGTCTACAAGGCTGACAATCATACATTCATTACTTGTGCTAGTAATATGTCATCAGAGCTAATTAATGTCTTTGAGGCTGGAATGAGGTGTCCTATATTAGAGCAATTGACTTACTCTCACATGTGGAGAAGCTATTTTAACCTTCCTCCCTTCACACTGAAAGTGGGACTCTTATACTCAAGAAGGGTTGCTCTTTAGGATACTCTGTGTTCTTGTACCTCCAGCCCCTTTTCAAATGGGGAGCCCAATGTCTTCAATGTTGAAGAGTCCTTTCCCATTACACCTCCTACTTGGCCTGCAGTCATAATTTCAGAGCGTTACCTAGTGCGGAATTCCTAATGCCTCCTTGTTCTGTGTAATTGTCACCCATGACGATTGGTCAAATGGTGCCCTGACATCATAAAGCTACAGCAGGATGTCATCTGACATGAGGGCCAGCAATAGGATACATTTATCATGTTATTGAAATGGGTAGCAAGGTAGCCAGGACTGCCAGCAGAAAGGCAAAGATGGCGAGATAAGCAAAAGAAGGGCATTATTTGAGACTTAATTATTTGTTTGAAGGTGTCGGTGATCACAATATTCTCAGGTTCTCTATAGGTTAACTGATAGGGATGTGCAAGAATGAAGATGTCTGAATCTGTGGTTCATAGTTTTTCTCATTACCACTAACTGTAGCATAAACCTTCCTCCATAAACTTATCAGATCCCTTAATGGGCATTGGTGTACTCTAACCTAAAAGAATTGCAGTGAGCAGGGTACGCTGTCACTTGGATAGCAATTAGATATTTTTATCTACATTCTAATATAGATGCTAAAGTTGTATTAAGAGTGGTAGCAACGGAGGCTTAGGATGGAAAGGCATGCTAGTTGAAAATAAAATTGAGATTTGAATTCTTTTTGAGCTATGCATTTTCACCATGTTACAGACGTCCTAGTACTGATTGATAACCATTTACCAAAAACTGATTGTTGTTGTTGTGCATTAGTTTGGTAATATTCAAGTTCTGTTAATAGACTAACAGTGGACTTTTCCATTTGCAGAATATAATGAATGACCAGCAGAGGGAGTGTTGCAGAAGAAAATTTCACAGAGTTGCTGCGAGAAAAAAAAAAGTTCAGCAACCCTCTGCTTCTTTTAACAATTTACATGGTGAGTCAAACTCTCAATTTATAATTTTGCTGGTCCTTAAAAAAAGTGCATAGCATGTGACGGCTCTCTGCTCCTTTTAGTGGCATCTTCTGCATGAATATTATTCATCAAGACTGAAGCGATATGGATGGCGCTAGGGGCACCATGATAGCTTTTCAAAGACGTTTACTGTCTACAAGGCTGACAATCATACATTCATTACTTGTGCTAGTAATATGTCATCAGAGCTAATTAATGTCTTTGAGGCTGGAATGAGGTGTCCTATATTAGAGCAATTGACTTACTCTCACATGGGGAGAAGCTATTTTAACCTTCCTCCCTTCACACTGAAAGTGGGACTCTTATACTCAAGAAGGGTTGCTCTTTAGGATACTCTGTGTTCTTGTACCCCTAGCCCCTTTTCAAATGGGGAGCCCAATGTCTTCAATGTTGAAGAGTCCTTTCCCATTACACCTCCTACTTGGCCTGCAGTCATAATTTCAGATCGTTACCTAGTGCAGAATTCCCAATGCCTCCTTGTTCTGTGTAATTGTCACCCATGACGATTGGTCAAATGGTGCCCTGACATCATAAAGCTACAGCAGGATGTCATCTGACATGAGGGCCAGCAATAGGATACATTTATCATGTTATTGAAATGGGTAGCAAGGTAGCCAGGACTGCCAGCAGGAAGGCAAAGATGGCAAGACGAGCAAAAGAAGGGCATTATGTGAGACTTAATTATTTGTTTGAAGGTGTTGGTGATCACAATATTCTCAGGTTCTCTATAGGTTAACTGATAGGGATGTGCAAGAATGAAGATGTCCGAATCTGTGGTTCATAGTTTTTCTCATTACCACTAACTGTAGCATAAACCTTCCTCCATAAACTTATCAGATCCCTTAATGGTCATTGGTGTACTCTAACCTAACAGAATTGCAGTGAGCAGGGTACGCTGTCACTTGGATAGCAATTAGATATTTTTATCTACATTCTAATATAGATGCTAAAGTTGTATTAAGAGTGGTAGCAACGGAGGCTTAGGATGGAAAGGTATGCTAGGTCGAAAATAAAATTGAGATTTGAATTCTTTTTGAGCTATGTATTTTCACCATGTTACAGACGTCCTAGTATTGATTGATAACCATTTACCAAAAACTGATTGTTGTTGTTGTGCATTAGTTTGGTAATATTCAAGTTCTGTTAATAGACTAACAGTGGACTTTTCCATTTGCAGAATATAATGAATGACCAGCAGAGGGAGTGTTGCAGAAGAAAATTTCACAGAGTTGCTGCGAGAAAAAAAAAAGTTCAGCAGCCCTCTGCTTCATTTAACAATTTACATGGTGAGTCAAACTCTCAATTTATCATTTTGCTGGTCCTTAAAAAAAGTGCATAGCATGTGATGGCTCTCTGCTCCTTTTAGTGGCGTCTTCTGCATGAATATTATTCATCAAGACTGAAGCGATATGGAAGGCGCTAGGGGCATCATGATAGCTTTTCAAAGACGTTTACTCTCTACAGGCTGACAATCATACTTTCATTACTTGTGCTAGTAATGTGCCATCAGAGTAAATTAATGTCTTTGAGGCTGGAATGAGGTGTCCTATATTAGAGCAATTGACTTACTCTCACATGGGGAGAAGCTATTTTAACCTTCCTCCCTTCACACTGAAAGTGGGACTCTTATACTCAAGAAGGGTTGCTCTTTAGGATACTCTGTGTTCTTGTACCCCCAGCCCCTTTTCAAATGGGGAGCCCAATGTCTTCAATGTTGAAGAGTCCTTTCCCATTACACCTCCTACTTGGCCTGCAGTCATAATTTCAGATCGTTACCTAGTGCAGAATTCCCAATGCCTCCTTGTTCTGTGTAATTGTCACCCATGACGATTGGTCAAATGGTGCCCTGACATCATAAAGCTACAGCAGGATGTCATCTGACATGAGGGCCAGCAATAGGATACATTTATCATGTTATTGAAATGGGTAGCAAGGTAGCCAGGACTGCCAGCAGAAAGGCAAAGATGGCGAGACAAGCAAAAGAAGGGCATTATTTGAGACTTAATTATTTGTTTGAAGGTGTCGGTGATCACAATATTCTCAGGTTCTCTATAGGTTAACTGATAGGGATGTGCAAGAATGAAGATGTCTGAATCTGTGGTTCATAGTTTTTCTCATTACCACTAACTGTAGCATAAACCTTCCTCCATAAACTTATCAGATCCCTTAATGGTCATTGGTGTATTCTAACCTAAAAGAATTGCAGTGAGCAGGGTACGCTGTCACTTGGATAGCAATTAGATATTTTTATCTACATTCTAATATAGATGCTAAAGTTGTATTAAGAGTGGTAGCAACGGAGGCTTAGGATGGAAAGGTATGCTAGGTTGAAAATAAAATTGAGATTTGAATTCTTTTTGAGCTATGTATTTTCACCATGTTACAGACGTCCTAGTACTGATTGATAACCATTTACCAAAAACTGATTGTTGTTGTTGTGCATTAGTTTGGTAATATTCAAGTTCTGTTAATAGACTAACAGTGGACTTTTCCATTTGCAGAATATATTGAATGACCAGCAGAGGGAGTGTTGCAGAAGAAAATTTCACAGAGTTGCTGCGAGAAAAAAAAAAAGTTCAGCAACCCTCTGCTTCATTTAACAATTTACATGGTGAGTCAAACTCTCAATTTATCATTTTGCTGGTCCTTAAAAAAAGTGCATAGCATGTGACGGCTCTCTGCTCCTTTTAGTGGCGTCTTCTGCATGAATATTATTCATCAAGACTGAAGCGATATGGAAGGCGCTAGGGGCATCATGATAGCTTTTCAAAGACGTTTACTCTCTACAGGCTGACAATCATACTTTCATTACTTGTGCTAGTAATGTGCCATCAGAGTAAATTAATGTCTTTGAGGCTGGAATGAGGTGTCCTATATTAGAGCAATTGACTTACTCTCACATGGGGAGAAGCTATTTTAACCTTCCTCCCTTCACACTGAAAGTGGGACTCTTATACTCAAGAAGGGTTGCTCTTTAGGATACTCTGTGTTCTTGTACCCCCAGCCCCTTTTCAAATGGGGAGCCCAATGTCTTCAATGTTGAAGAGTCCTTTCCCATTACACCTCCTACTTGGCCTGCAGTCATAATTTCAGATCGTTACCTAGTGCAGAATTCCCAATGCCTCCTTGTTCTGTGTAATTGTCACCCATGACGATTGGTCAAATGGTGCCCTGACATCATAAAGCTACAGCAGGATGTCATCTGACATGAGGGCCAGCAATAGGATACATTTATCATGTTATTGAAATGGGTAGCAAGGAAGCCAGGACTGCCAGCAGGAAGGCAAAGATGGCAAGACGAGCAAAAGAAGGGCATTATGTGAGACTTAATTATTTGTTTGAAGGTGTTGGTGATCACAATATTCTCAGGTTCTCTATAGGTTAACTGATAGGGATGTGCAAGAATGAAGATGTCCGAATCTGTGGTTCATAGTTTTTCTCATTACCACTAACTGTAGCATAAACCTTCCTCCATAAACTTATCAGATCCCTTAATGGTCATTGGTGTACTCTAACCTAACAGAATTGCAGTGAGCAGGGTACGCTGTCACTTGGATAGCAATTAGATATTTGTATCTACATTCTAATATAGATGCTAAAGTTGTATTAAGAGTGGTAGCAACGGAGGCTTAGGATGGAAAGGTATGCTAGGTCGAAAATAAAATTGAGATTTGAATTCTTTTTGAGCTATGTATTTTCACCATGTTACAGACGTCCTAGTATTGATTGATAACCATTTACCAAAAACTGATTGTTGTTGTTGTGCATTAGTTTGGTAATATTCAAGTTCTGTTAATAGACTAACAGTGGACTTTTCCATTTGCAGAATATAATGAATGACCAGCAGAGGGAGTGTTGCAGAAGAAAATTACACAGAGTTGCTGCGAGAAAAAAAAAAGTTCAGCAGCCCTCTGCTTCATTTAACAATTTACATGGTGAGTCAAACTCTCAATTTATCATTTTGCTGGTCCTTAAAAAAAGTGCATAGCATGTGACGGCTCTCTGCTCCTTTTAATGGCATCTTCTGCATGAATATTATTCATCAAGACTGAAGCGATATGGATGGCGCTAGGGGCACCATGATAGCTTTTCAAAGACGTTTACTGTCTACAAGGCTGACAATCATACATTCATTACTTGTGCTAGTAATATGTCATCAGAGCTAATTAATGTCTTTGAGGCTGGAATGAGGTGTCCTATATTAGAGCAATTGACTTACTCTCACATGGGGAGAAGCTATTTTAACCTTCCTCCGTTCACACTGAAAGTGGGACTCTTATACTCAAGAAGGGTTGCTCTTTAGGATACTCTGTGTTCTTGTACCTCCAGCCCCTTTTCAAATGGGGAGCCCAATGTCTTCAATGTTGAAGAGTCCTTTCCCATTACACCTCCTACTTGGCCTGCAGTCATAATTTCAGAGCGTTACCTAGTGCAGAATTCCCAATGCCTCCTTGTTCTGTGTAATTGTCACCCATGACGATTGGTCAAATGGTGCCCTGACATCATAAAGCTACAGCAGGATGTCATCTGACATGAGGGCCAGCAATAGGATACATTTATCATGTTATTGAAATGGGTAGCAAGGTAGCCAGGACTGCCAGCAGAAAGGCAAAGATGGCGAGACAAGCAAAAGAAGGGCATTATGTGAGACTTAATTATTTGTTTGAAGGTGTTGGTGATCACAATATTCTCAGAATCTCTATAGGTTAACTGATAGGGATGTGCAAGAATGAAGATGTCCGAATCTGTGGTTCATAGTTTTTCTCATTACCACTAACTGTAGCATAAACCTTCCTCCATAAACTTATCAGATCCCTTAATGGTCATTGGTGTACTCTAACCTAACAGAATTGCAGTGAGCAGGGTACGCTGTCACTTGGATAGCAATTAGATATTTGTATCTACATTCTAATATAGATGCTAAAGTTGTATTAATAGTGGTAGCAACGGAGGCTTAGGATGGAAAGGTATGCTAGGTCGAAAATAAAATTGAGATTTGAATTCTTTTTGAGCTATGTATTTTCACCATGTTACAGACGTCCTAGTATTGATTGATAACCATTTACCAAAAACTGATTGTTGTTGTTGTGCATTAGTTTGGTAATATTCAAGTTCTGTTAATAGACTAACAGTGGACTTTTCCATTTGCAGAATATAATGAATGACCAGCAGAGGGAGTGTTGCAGAAGAAAATTTCACAGAGTTGCTGCGAGAAAAAAAAAAGTTCAGCAGCCCTCTGCTTCATTTAACAATTTACATGGTGAGTCAAACTCTCAATTTATCATTTTGCTGGTCCTTAAAAAAAGTGCATAGCATGTGACGGCTCTCTGCTCCTTTTAGTGGCGTCTTCTGCATGAATATTATTCATCAAGACTGAAGCGATATGGAAGGCGCTAGGGGCATCATGATAGCTTTTCAAAGACGTTTACTCTCTACAGGCTGACAATCATACTTTCATTACTTGTGCTAGTAATGTGCCATCAGAGTAAATTAATGTCTTTGAGGCTGGAATGAGGTGTCCTATATTAGAGCAATTGACTTACTCTCACATGGGGAGAAGCTATTTTAACCTTCCTCCCTTCACACTGAAAGTGGGACTCTTATACTCAAGAAGGGTTGCTCTTTAGGATACTCTGTGTTCTTGTACCCCCAGCCCCTTTTCAAATGGGGAGCCCAATGTCTTCAATGTTGAAGAGTCCTTTCCCATTACACCTCCTACTTGGCCTGCAGTCATAATTTCAGATCGTTACCTAGTGCAGAATTCCCAATGCCTCCTTGTTCTGTGTAATTGTCACCCATGACGATTGGTCAAATGGTGCCCTGACATCATAAAGCTACAGCAGGATGTCATCTGACATGAGGACCAGCAATAGGATACATTTATCATGTTATTGAAATGGGTAGCAAGGTAGCCAGGACTGCCAGCAGAAAGGCAAAGATGGCGAGACAAGCAAAAGAAGGGCATTATTTGAGACTTAATTATTTGTTTGAAGGTGTCGGTGATCACAATATTCTCAGGTTCTCTATAGGTTAACTGATAGGGATGTGCAAGAATGAAGATGTCCGAATCTGTGGTTCATAGTTTTTCTCATTACCACTAACTGTAGCATAAACCTTCCTCCATAAACTTATCAGATCCCTTAATGGTCATTGGTGTACTCTAACCTAACAGAATTGCAGTGAGCAGGGTACGCTGTCACTTGGATAGCAATTAGATATTTTTATCTACATTCTAATATAGATGCTAAAGTTGTATTAAGAGTGGTAGCAACGGAGGCTTAGGATGGAAAGGTATGCTAGGTCGAAAATAAAATTGAGATTTGAATTCTTTTTGAGCTATGTATTTTCACCATGTTACAGACGTCCTAGTATTGATTGATAACCATTTACCAAAAACTGATTGTTGTTGTTGTGCATTAGTTTGGTAATATTCAAGTTCTGTTAATAGACTAACAGTGGACTTTTCCATTTGCAGAATATAATGAATGACCAGCAGAGGGAGTGTTGCAGAAGAAAATTTCACAGAGTTGCTGCAAGAAAAAAAAAGTTCAGTAGCCCTCTGCTTCATTTAACAATTTACATGGTGAGTCAAACTCTCAATTTATCATTTTGCTGGTCCTTAAAAAAAGTGCATAGCATGTGACGGCTCTCTGCTCCTTTTAATGGCATCTTCTGCATGAATATTATTCATCAAGACTGAAGCGATATGGATGGCGCTAGGGGCACCATGATAGCTTTTCAAAGACGTTTACTGTCTACAAGGCTGACAATCATACATTCATTACTTGTGCTAGTAATATGTCATCAGAGCTAATTAATGTCTTTGAGGCTGGAATGAGGTGTCCTATATTAGAGCAATTGACTTACTCTCACATGGGGAGAAGCTATTTTAACCTTCCTCCCTTCACACTGAAAGTGGGACTCTTATACTCAAGAAGGGTTGCTCTTTAGGATACTCTGTGTTCTTGTACCCCCAGCCCCTTTTCAAATGGGGAGCCCAATGTCTTCAATGTTGAAGAGTCCTTTCCCATTACACCTCCTACTTGGCCTGCAGTCATAATTTCAGATCGTTACCTAGTGCAGAATTCCCAATGCCTCCTTGTTCTGTGTAATTGTCACCCATGACGATTGGTCAAATGGTGCCCTGACATCATAAAGCTACAGCAGGATGTCATCTGACATGAGGGCCAGCAATAGGATACATTTATCATGTTATTGAAATGGGTAGCAAGGTAGCCAGGACTGCCAGCAGGAAGGCAAAGATGGCAAGACGAGCAAAAGAAGGGCATTATGTGAGACTTAATTATTTGTTTGAAGGTGTTGGTGATCACAATATTCTCAGGTTCTCTATAGGTTAACTGATAGGGATGTGCAAGAATGAAGATGTCCGAATCTGTGGTTCATAGTTTTTCTCATTACCACTAACTGTAGCATAAACCTTCCTCCATAAACTTATCAGATCCCTTAATGGTCATTGGTGTACTCTAACCTAACAGAATTGCAGTGAGCAGGGTACGCTGTCACTTGGATAGCAATTAATTAATTTTAATTAATTAATTAACCTAACAGAATTGCAGTGAGCAGGGTACGCTGTCACTTGGATAGCAATTAGATATTTGTATCTACATTCTAATATAGATGCTAAAGTTGTATTAAGAGTGGTAGCAACGGAGGCTTAGGATGGAAAGGTATGCTAGGTCGAAAATAAAATTGAGATTTGAATTCTTTTTGAGCTATGTATTTTCACCATGTTACAGACGTCCTAGTATTGATTGATAACCATTTACCAAAAACTGATTGTTGTTGTTGTGCATTAGTTTGGTAATATTCAAGTTCTGTTAATAGACTAACAGTGGACTTTTCCATTTGCAGAATATAATGAATGACCAGCAGAGGGAGTGTTGCAGAAGAAAATTTCACAGAGTTGCTGCGAGAAAAAAAAAAGTTCAGCAGCCCTCTGCTTCATTTAACAATTTACATGGTGAGTCAAACTCTCAATTTATCATTTTGCTGGTCCTTAAAAAAAGTGCATAGCATGTGACGGCTCTCTGCTCCTTTTAGTGGCGTCTTCTGCATGAATATTATTCATCAAGACTGAAGCGATATGGAAGGCGCTAGGGGCATCATGATAGCTTTTCAAAGACGTTTACTCTCTACAGGCTGACAATCATACTTTCATTACTTGTGCTAGTAATGTGCCATCAGAGTAAATTAATGTCTTTGAGGCTGGAATGAGGTGTCCTATATTAGAGCAATTGACTTACTCTCACATGGGGAGAAGCTATTTTAACCTTCCTCCCTTCACACTGAAAGTGGGACTCTTATACTCAAGAAGGGTTGCTCTTTAGGATACTCTGTGTTCTTGTACCCCCAGCCCCTTTTCAAATGGGGAGCCCAATGTCTTCAATGTTGAAGAGTCCTTTCCCATTACACCTCCTACTTGGCCTGCAGTCATAATTTCAGATCGTTACCTAGTGCAGAATTCCCAATGCCTCCTTGTTCTGTGTAATTGTCACCCATGACGATTGGTCAAATGGTGCCCTGACATCATAAAGCTACAGCAGGATGTCATCTGACATGAGGACCAGCAATAGGATACATTTATCATGTTATTGAAATGGGTAGCAAGGTAGCCAGGACTGCCAGCAGAAAGGCAAAGATGGCGAGACAAGCAAAAGAAGGGCATTATTTGAGACTTAATTATTTGTTTGAAGGTGTCGGTGATCACAATATTCTCAGGTTCTCTATAGGTTAACTGATAGGGATGTGCAAGAATGAAGATGTCCGAATCTGTGGTTCATAGTTTTTCTCATTACCACTAACTGTAGCATAAACCTTCCTCAATAAACTTATCAGATCCCTTAATGGTCATTGGTGTACTCTAACCTAACAGAATTGCAGTGAGCAGGGTACGCTGTCACTTGGATAGCAATTAGATATTTGTATCTACATTCTAATATAGATGCTAAAGTTGTATTAAGAGTGGTAGCAACGGAGGCTTAGGATGGAAAGGTAAGCTAGGTCGAAAATAAAATTGAGATTTGAATTCTTTTTGAGCTATGTATTTTCACCATGTTACAGACGTCCTAGTATTGATTGATAACCATTTACCAAAAACTGATTGTTGTTGTTGTGCATTAGTTTGGTAATATTCAAGTTCTGTTAATAGACTAACAGTGGACTTTTCCATTTGCAGAATATAATGAATGACCAGCAGAGGGAGTGTTGCAGAAGAAAATTTCACAGAGTTGCTGCGAGAAAAAAAAAAGTTCAGCAGCCCTCTGCTTCATTTAACAATTTACATGGTGAGTCAAACTCTCAATTTATCATTTTGCTGGTCCTTAAAAAAAGTGCATAGCATGTGACGGCTCTCTGCTCCTTTTAGTGGCGTCTTCTGCATGAATATTATTCATCAAGACTGAAGCGATATGGAAGGCGCTAGGGGCATCATGATAGCTTTTCAAAGACGTTTACTCTCTACAGGCTGACAATCATACTTTCATTACTTGTGCTAGTAATGTGCCATCAGAGTAAATTAATGTCTTTGAGGCTGGAATGAGGTGTCCTATATTAGAGCAATTGACTTACTCTCACATGGGGAGAAGCTATTTTAACCTTCCTCCCTTCACACTGAAAGTGGGACTCTTATACTCAAGAAGGGTTGCTCTTTAGGATACTCTGTGTTCTTGTACCCCCAGCCCCTTTTCAAATGGGGAGCCCAATGTCTTCAATGTTGAAGAGTCCTTTCCCATTACACCTCCTACTTGGCCTGCAGTCATAATTTCAGATCGTTACCTAGTGCAGAATTCCCAATGCCTCCTTGTTCTGTGTAATTGTCACCCATGACGATTGGTCAAATGGTGCCCTGACATCATAAAGCTACAGCAGGATGTCATCTGACATGAGGACCAGCAATAGGATACATTTATCATGTTATTGAAATGGGTAGCAAGGTAGCCAGGACTGCCAGCAGAAAGGCAAAGATGGCGAGACAAGCAAAAGAAGGGCATTATTTGAGACTTAATTATTTGTTTGAAGGTGTCGGTGATCACAATATTCTCAGGTTCTCTATAGGTTAACTGATAGGGATGTGCAAGAATGAAGATGTCCGAATCTGTGGTTCATAGTTTTTCTCATTACCACTAACTGTAGCATAAACCTTCCTCAATAAACTTATCAGATCCCTTAATGGTCATTGGTGTACTCTAACCTAACAGAATTGCAGTGAGCAGGGTACGCTGTCACTTGGATAGCAATTAGATATTTGTATCTACATTCTAATATAGATGCTAAAGTTGTATTAAGAGTGGTAGCAACGGAGGCTTAGGATGGAAAGGTAAGCTAGGTCGAAAATAAAATTGAGATTTGAATTCTTTTTGAGCTATGTATTTTCACCATGTTACAGACGTCCTAGTATTGATTGATAACCATTTACCAAAAACTGATTGTTGTTGTTGTGCATTAGTTTGGTAATATTCAAGTTCTGTTAATAGACTAACAGTGGACTTTTCCATTTGCAGAATATAATGAATGACCAGCAGAGGGAGTGTTGCAGAAGAAAATTTCACAGAGTTGCTGCGAGAAAAAAAAAAGTTCAGCAGCCCTCTGCTTCATTTAACAATTTACATGGTGAGTCAAACTCTCAATTTATCATTTTGCTGGTCCTTAAAAAAAGTGCATAGCATGTGACGGCTCTCTGCTCCTTTTAGTGGCGTCTTCTGCATGAATATTATTCATCAAGACTGAAGCGATATGGAAGGCGCTAGGGGCATCATGATAGCTTTTCAAAGACGTTTACTCTCTACAGGCTGACAATCATACTTTCATTACTTGTGCTAGTAATGTGCCATCAGAGTAAATTAATGTCTTTGAGGCTGGAATGAGGTGTCCTATATTAGAGCAATTGACTTACTCTCACATGGGGAGAAGCTATTTTAACCTTCCTCCCTTCACACTGAAAGTGGGACTCTTATACTCAAGAAGGGTTGCTCTTTAGGATACTCTGTGTTCTTGTACCCCTAGCCCCTTTTCAAATGGGGAGCCCAATGTCTTCAATGTTGAAGAGTCCTTTCCCATTACACCTCCTACTTGGCCTGCAGTCATAATTTCAGATCGTTACCTAGTGCAGAATTCCCAATGCCTCCTTGTTCTGTGTAATTGTCACCCATGACGATTGGTCAAATGGTGCCCTGACATCATAAAGCTACAGCAGGATGTCATCTGACATGAGGGCCAGCAATAGGATACATTTATCATGTTATTGAAATGGGTAGCAAGGTAGCCAGGACTGCCAGCAGGAAGGCAAAGATGGCAAGACGAGCAAAAGAAGGGCATTATGTGAGACTTAATTATTTGTTTGAAGGTGTTGGTGATCACAATATTCTCAGGTTCTCTATAGGTTAACTGATAGGGATGTGCAAGAATGAAGATGTCCGAATCTGTGGTTCATAGTTTTTCTCATTACCACTAACTGTAGCATAAACCTTCCTCCATAAACTTATCAGATCCCTTAATGGTCATTGGTGTACTCTAACCTAACAGAATTGCAGTGAGCAGGGTACGCTGTCACTTGGATAGCAATTAGATATTTTTATCTACATTCTAATATAGATGCTAAAGTTGTATTAAGAGTGGTAGCAACGGAGGCTTAGGATGGAAAGGTATGCTAGGTCGAAAATAAAATTGAGATTTGAATTCTTTTTGAGCTATGTATTTTCACCATGTTACAGACGTCCTAGTATTGATTGATAACCATTTACCAAAAACTGATTGTTGTTGTTGTGCATTAGTTTGGTAATATTCAAGTTCTGTTAATAGACTAACAGTGGACTTTTCCATTTGCAGAATATAATGAATGACCAGCAGAGGGAGTGTTGCAGAAGAAAATTTCACAGAGTTGCTGCGAGAAAAAAAAAAGTTCAGCAGCCCTCTGCTTCATTTAACAATTTACATGGTGAGTCAAACTCTCAATTTATCATTTTGCTGGTCCTTAAAAAAAGTGCATAGCATGTGATGGCTCTCTGCTCCTTTTAGTGGCGTCTTCTGCATGAATATTATTCATCAAGACTGAAGCGATATGGAAGGCGCTAGGGGCATCATGATAGCTTTTCAAAGACGTTTACTCTCTACAGGCTGACAATCATACTTTCATTACTTGTGCTAGTAATGTGCCATCAGAGTAAATTAATGTCTTTGAGGCTGGAATGAGGTGTCCTATATTAGAGCAATTGACTTACTCTCACATGGGGAGAAGCTATTTTAACCTTCCTCCCTTCACACTGAAAGTGGGACTCTTATACTCAAGAAGGGTTGCTCTTTAGGATACTCTGTGTTCTTGTACCCCCAGCCCCTTTTCAAATGGGGAGCCCAATGTCTTCAATGTTGAAGAGTCCTTTCCCATTACACCTCCTACTTGGCCTGCAGTCATAATTTCAGATCGTTACCTAGTGCAGAATTCCCAATGCCTCCTTGTTCTGTGTAATTGTCACCCATGACGATTGGTCAAATGGTGCCCTGACATCATAAAGCTACAGCAGGATGTCATCTGACATGAGGGCCAGCAATAGGATACATTTATCATGTTATTGAAATGGGTAGCAAGGTAGCCAGGACTGCCAGCAGAAAGGCAAAGATGGCGAGACAAGCAAAAGAAGGGCATTATTTGAGACTTAATTATTTGTTTGAAGGTGTCGGTGATCACAATATTCTCAGGTTCTCTATAGGTTAACTGATAGGGATGTGCAAGAATGAAGATGTCTGAATCTGTGGTTCATAGTTTTTCTCATTACCACTAACTGTAGCATAAACCTTCCTCCATAAACTTATCAGATCCCTTAATGGTCATTGGTGTATTCTAACCTAAAAGAATTGCAGTGAGCAGGGTACGCTGTCACTTGGATAGCAATTAGATATTTTTATCTACATTCTAATATAGATGCTAAAGTTGTATTAAGAGTGGTAGCAACGGAGGCTTAGGATGGAAAGGTATGCTAGGTTGAAAATAAAATTGAGATTTGAATTCTTTTTGAGCTATGTATTTTCACCATGTTACAGACGTCCTAGTACTGATTGATAACCATTTACCAAAAACTGATTGTTGTTGTTGTGCATTAGTTTGGTAATATTCAAGTTCTGTTAATAGACTAACAGTGGACTTTTCCATTTGCAGAATATAATGAATGACCAGCAGAGGGAGTGTTGCAGAAGAAAATTACACAGAGTTGCTGCGAGAAAAAAAAAAGTTCAGCAGCCCTCTGCTTCATTTAACAATTTACATGGTGAGTCAAACTCTCAATTTATCATTTTGCTGGTCCTTAAAAAAAGTGCATAGCATGTGACGGCTCTCTGCTCCTTTTAATGGCATCTTCTGCATGAATATTATTCATCAAGACTGAAGCGATATGGATGGCGCTAGGGGCACCATGATAGCTTTTCAAAGACGTTTACTGTCTACAAGGCTGACAATCATACATTCATTACTTGTGCTAGTAATATGTCATCAGAGCTAATTAATGTCTTTGAGGCTGGAATGAGGTGTCCTATATTAGAGCAATTGACTTACTCTCACATGGGGAGAAGCTATTTTAACCTTCCTCCGTTCACACTGAAAGTGGGACTCTTATACTCAAGAAGGGTTGCTCTTTAGGATACTCTGTGTTCTTGTACCTCCAGCCCCTTTTCAAATGGGGAGCCCAATGTCTTCAATGTTGAAGAGTCCTTTCCCATTACACCTCCTACTTGGCCTGCAGTCATAATTTCAGAGCGTTACCTAGTGCAGAATTCCCAATGCCTCCTTGTTCTGTGTAATTGTCACCCATGACGATTGGTCAAATGGTGCCCTGACATCATAAAGCTACAGCAGGATGTCATCTGACATGAGGGCCAGCAATAGGATACATTTATCATGTTATTGAAATGGGTAGCAAGGTAGCCAGGACTGCCAGCAGGAAGGCAAAGATGGCAAGACGAGCAAAAGAAGGGCATTATGTGAGACTTAATTATTTGTTTGAAGGTGTTGGTGATCACAATATTCTCAGGTTCTCTATAGGTTAACTGATAGGGATGTGCAAGAATGAAGATGTCCGAATCTGTGGTTCATAGTTTTTCTCATTACCACTAACTGTAGCATAAACCTTCCTCCATAAACTTATCAGATCCCTTAATGGTCATTGGTGTACTCTAACCTAACAGAATTGCAGTGAGCAGGGTACGCTGTCACTTGGATAGCAATTAGATATTTTTATCTACATTCTAATATAGATGCTAAAGTTGTATTAAGAGTGGTAGCAACGGAGGCTTAGGATGGAAAGGTATGCTAGGTCGAAAATAAAATTGAGATTTGAATTCTTTTTGAGCTATGTATTTTCACCATGTTACAGACGTCCTAGTATTGATTGATAACCATTTACCAAAAACTGATTGTTGTTGTTGTGCATTAGTTTGGTAATATTCAAGTTCTGTTAATAGACTAACAGTGGACTTTTCCATTTGCAGAATATAATGAATGACCAGCAGAGGGAGTGTTGCAGAAGAAAATTTCACAGAGTTGCTGCAAGAAAAAAAAAGTTCAGTAGCCCTCTGCTTCATTTAACAATTTACATGGTGAGTCAAACTCTCAATTTATCATTTTGCTGGTCCTTAAAAAAAGTGCATAGCATGTGACGGCTCTCTGCTCCTTTTAATGGCATCTTCTGCATGAATATTATTCATCAAGACTGAAGCGATATGGATGGCGCTAGGGGCACCATGATAGCTTTTCAAAGACGTTTACTGTCTACAAGGCTGACAATCATACATTCATTACTTGTGCTAGTAATATGTCATCAGAGCTAATTAATGTCTTTGAGGCTGGAATGAGGTGTCCTATATTAGAGCAATTGACTTACTCTCACATGGGGAGAAGCTATTTTAACCTTCCTCCCTTCACACTGAAAGTGGGACTCTTATACTCAAGAAGGGTTGCTCTTTAGGATACTCTGTGTTCTTGTACCCCCAGCCCCTTTTCAAATGGGGAGCCCAATGTCTTCAATGTTGAAGAGTCCTTTCCCATTACACCTCCTACTTGGCCTGCAGTCATAATTTCAGATCGTTACTGTAGGAGAGTAGGGTCTGCTATCCTATGGTCACCCCAAATTTTTGCTTTTTGCTTCACTGGTTTCTGACTTAATGTGGCTGTGGGCCTGCTAATCAGACCCACAGCCTGCTGTTCTCTCTCTAAATTGATGCCAATGCACTTTAGGTGTATTACGAATTGGAACTGGTTCACCTTATGAGCCCCTGTAATAGTGCACCCTAGGTGCCCAGGGCATAGGTGTATCCAAGGCCTACCAGGGGCTGCAGCACGTATTGTGCCACCCCTGGCCTGGCCTCCATCTTTGACACAACTGGCTGATCACTCAGCTGGGGTAAGTCGGTGTAACCACCTCTTACTTAGGTACAGTATGTCTGTGCCTAACCCTAAACTGGACACATATGTTCCTATCAGCCACTCCTATGGAAGGCCTCATCAATCCTGGAGGCAGAGTGCTTGGAAATATGTGAGATGGTGCTCTGGCATGAGCTGAGCCTGTCTGCAGCTGTCGGGAACAACTCCCTAAGCTGTTCCGGGATATTGCCATACCATATACTCTTAAGTGCATTATAATCCTCGCGGTTAAATGCTAACTTTGGTTTGGCTTTATCAAAACATGTCGAGTAAGGTGTCATACGAATTGGAATACTATCCCCTCGCCAATTCTGGCGACGGGGATAGCATTCCACCCTTCTAGAGGGACACGACATGTGCGTAGCCTTAACCCCGGTTAAAGTTAAACAGAGCCTCAGCTTCACAAAATGGACGCTGCCACCACAGACACAAGTCTGGCCTCCTGCTGCTGACCGAAACTCGGCAGATGGTGGCCTGGACAAAGGGTTTCCTGCCTTGGGAGGTGCGAGCACCACCCCAGACAGGATTTTGTGTATTAGGTAGGACAGGGCTGAAAAGAATCAGACATGCCCGGGGCACACAAGGTGTCCCCGTGCATAGGCCAGTCCAAACCGGTTCTGGGGCCTTCCAGCCCCAGTCCTGGCGCGGAGCTGGACAAAGGAAAGGGGGTGTAACCGCCCCCCTTCCTGGTTCCTCCCAGAGGAGGGACCTAGTAGGTGATCCACCCCCAGTTTGGGAATAAGAGGGGGAGCAGTGCCATTGCACAGCAGATCATCCCGAAATCAACTTAAAACTAAGAAGAAGACTGGACTTCGACATTCTGCTGCACAGAAGACTGAAGAAGAATCTCCCTTGTGGCCAAGGAGTGACCACCCTGTGACCACAGGCACCAACCAGCAACTCGACGTCTGCTTTGCCGCCGCCTCCCGCCGGAGCCCGAGCCCAGAGCCCGACAAGAACCAGATTCCCAGACCTCTCAGAGCCCGATCCACAGTCCCTGCAAAGAAGGGACCCGTGGAGGCACCGAGTGACGTGGGACCGGACCTCTTGGAAGACACTCGTAAAGCTGACTGCGCAGCTTCTGAGGCATCCTCGACGTTGTGCTTTGGGGACTGAGAACCCCCACCACCGAGCAGCCCTTGCACCGAAGATCAGCCCCCCAGCATCTCCACGATCTGCGTGGGGCCCTTTTGCACTGTGCCACTCGACGCGCCATCCCGGCCACTAGCCACGCGGCCAGCGGCCATCTTGGCGACGAACCCGAAGATTTAAACAGCAGGTCTGGTTGCTCCAGACCTACCCAAGCTCCTGTGAAAAGGAGCACTCACTCTGACCTTGCTGGTCCGAGTGAACAGCATCTTTCAACTTCTGCGTGGCTTGCATTTGCCAAGGCCTGTTTGCTCCGATCAGGTCGCCGACACCGCCAACAGCGAGAAGCCTACGTGGGACAGCTCGTGACCGACTCCTGGACGTCCTCGACCCCGGGTATCCACGTGGCTGCAGAAAGAAGCTACCCGACAACGCCTGTTTGCACCCGACATCGCCTGGTTCCAATCTGGTTCCACGGTAGTCACTGGCTAGTGACTTTGAACACTGTCCCCTCTGCTTTCAGGTCTTCAACTCTTCAGATCCACCCTTGGATCCACCGGAACTCTTCTCATCGAGCCGCCTGCAGCATCTTCAGCTCCAAGCACCATCGACCAGCGTGACGAAACCCGACACATCTTCGACCCTGTGCACCCGCTTCCTGTGGGTGAGGTAACTCAGCTCCGCCGGTGCTCCTGCACTGGTACACATCCCAAGGGCCTGTGTTTTAAGTTTCAGCTCCGTAGGTCACTCGGAAGGTTCCTAACTTTCTAACTTTGTGCTTTTTACGCACCATAGACTTTGTATTGAGAAGTGCGTGCACTTTGGACACTGCACCCGAGTCCCGTGGGCCTTTCCCGACTTAGCTAACTCCAGTCTCGAATAGCTCCAGCGATTCCCAAGGCCCAGGGCCTCTTCACTTTCCTCCTGGTATCCCTTATACCACTTATTTAGTATATGGTTTAGGTGGCCCCTAGGGCTCATCCATATTGTGCAACTTTTGTGTATTTTAAACTGTCTTGTGATTTTACGCTTGTGCTTCTGTGCTCATAAAGAGTCCAGGGGATTTTAATAGTTAATAAATCAATATATATTTTCAATATATATCTGTGTGGTGTCCCTTTCATTTGGTATTCAAGGGGGTTGTGTATGGTATAACAGCTGGCTTCACATGCCTTTCAGAGTTTAGCCTAAGACTGCTTTGTCCACGTTACCACTAGGATAACTGGTCTACAAGGTTGAATTACAACCATCATCATAAGGGTTGCTTGGCATGGTACAAAGTGATCACTAGAACTAGTGAGCATTATATACCAGGCCAACTTCTCACATTGGTGGCAGCGGTGGGATCTGAGCTTGCTGTTGTTTTACCATTACAATCTTTGAGATTATCATTTGAAAGATCATACAGGTACCTGCTAGGTACATATAAAACAAGACTAGTATACTTAAGTTCTACTGAACTTAGTTGTTGTAGAGCAAAGGGAGTAGCACACCCTAGCTACAACTACTAGATAGGTTTAGTAGGTAAACACCAGTGTAGGTAGATTGCAACACATCCACCCACACTAGAGCAATGTCTGGAACAGAGGGGTCCAGTGGACTTACTCCTGTTGAGAGTGACCCTCCAAGGGCACCATCCCAGTTTGCTATTTTTCCCTTTAAGGAATTAAGACAGCTTTGTGTCTTAAGGGGTCTGAAGACAGGGCCTTCCCCTACTACAGACCACCTAAGAGAGCTCTTGGATCAGTCTGAGGCTCTAAAGACCTCTAAAGCAAACCCCACAGGGGATGCTGAAGGAGGCCATCCTTCAGAGGATGACACTGTAGACACCCCTACCCCTATCATCCTAGTAGATGAGGAAGCCTCCACCACTGGAGCTCCTCAGGTAGATGAAGAGGAAGAAGAAGAAGAGGAGGAGGAGGTGGAAAGCAGTGAGTCAGATGATGACAGAGATAGTCAGGTGCTGGTCAGTAGACTGAACCAGACTAACTTAAGTCAACTTGGGAATGAATCAGGTAACAACCCATTCAGACCCCCAGGTGGACTTAACCAGGGCCATAGGAGGAGAAGGCATCACTCAGGTGAATCCAATACCTCCCATGTCTCTAGAGGCTCTCATGGTCACTCCAGAAAGGAGATGACTAGCCCTCAGAGAAGGGAACATGAGGCCAAGATGAGAGAGGCTGAGCTTAGGATCCAGAGGCAAGAGTTAGAGGTTGCCCTGGCTAAGGAGAAACTTGCTAGAGCAAGACAGCCTAGAGAGAGTGGGGTAATAGAACCCACTGGTGGCAGCAATATCCACAAGGATAAAGACAGGTCTTTTGATAATAGAAACCTGAGTAAGATTGTGCCCCCCTACAAAGCTGGGGATGACATCCATAAATGGATTACTGCAATGGAGAGAGCCTGCAGAGTACAGCAGATCCCTCAGGAGCAGTGGGCAGCAATCTTGTGGCTCTCCTTTGAAGGTAGAGGCCGAGACAGACTCCTCACAGTTAGTGATGGGGATTCTAGAAACTACCTGGTCCTGAAGAGTGCTCTGATTGATGGGTTAGGCTTAACCACTGAACAGTACAGGTTAATGTTCAGAGATACCCAGAAGACACAGACTCAGGACTGGTCTGAATTTGTTGAGTGTGCCACTAAGGCTCTGGAGGGATGGTTGCTGGGAAGTAAGGTTACAGACTATGAAGGATTGTACAATTTGCTGATGAGAGAACAAATTTTAAATAATTGTCAGAACCAGCAGTTGCATCAACATTTGGTTGACTCAGATTTGACCTCTCCCCAAGAATTGGGAAAGAGGGCAGATAAATGGGTAAGAACCAGAGTTAAGCAAAAGAACCAGAACCAGAACCAGGGTGGTGACCAGAAGAAAACAGACCAGAATGGTGGGGAGCAGAAAGCTAAAGACCAGAAGTCTTCAACAGGGCCCCAAACTGAGACAGAGGGTGGGTCCCAAACTTCCAAGAAGAAGAAGAAAGAAGGTCAGAAGAAACCCTGGTGTAAAACTTGTAAGAACACCTCTCACTGGACAAGTGAGTGTAAAAAGGGTGGAGCCCCCAGCACTGCAGCCCCTAAGGCACCTGCACCCACTAGTACAGTTAGCAGTGTTGGTCCTCAAGCCAAGGGTTTAGTGGGAATCACTTTGGGAACTGAAGGAGATTCTGACCTAGTCAGAACCCTTACACAGGCTGTTCTGGTTTGTGAAGGGGACATAGATTTGACCCCTGACATAAGTCCCAGTAACCTGGGCAAATACAGACAGACACCTTTGATTAACAACAAAGTGGCTCAAGCTTACAGGGACACATGTGCCAGTGTCACTATGGTGACACCTAACTTTGTGGACCCTGGACAATACATGCCAGGCGATGATTACCTGGTGACCAATGCCAGCAATGTCACTACTACACATAGTGTGGCACTTGTTAACTTTTCCTGGGGAGGGGTAACTGGCCTAAAGAAAGTTGTGGTTAGTGCTGATCTCCCAGTAGAATGTTTGTTGGGCAATGACCTGGAGAACTCTCTATGGTCAGAAGTTGAGTACAGGACTCATGCAGAGATGTTAGGGATATCATCACATGTCCTTGCTGTGACCAGGTCACAGGCCAAAAAGTGCCTCTCTGAACCTCAGGTCTTGGATCCTGGAACAATGGACCAAGTACCTCCCAAGAAGAAGAACAGGAGGGTTAAGGCTGCGCCTTCCCAACTGCCTACAAGTGAGGATCAGGCTTCACAGGAAACTGATCTTGAGACCTCTGAAGGAACTGTCCCTGAAGAACTTGAACCTGATCAGGTTGAGTTTCTGGGGACAGGGGGACCTTCTAGGGCAGACTTGGGGCAGGCTCAGTTAACCTGTCCTTCTCTTGAACCCCTCAGACAGCAGGCTGCTGCTGAGGCTGCTGGGAATGCTCAAGGTGCCCATAAAGTATATTGGGACGATGGACTCCTTTATTCAGAGGCTAGAGACCCCAAGCCTGGTGCTACCAGGAGGTTGGTTATACCTCTGCAATTTAGGGGCTTCCTACTCACCTTGGCCCATGATATTCCTTTAGCAGGACACCTAGGCCAGAACAAGACTTGGGACAGGCTTGTCCCTCACTTTCACTGGCCTCACATGTCTGAAGACACCAAGGAGTTTTGTCGCTCCTGTGAAACCTGCCAAGCCAGTGGTAAAGCAGGTGGAACAACCAAGGCCCCCCTGATCCCACTACCTGTGGTGGGGGTTCCCTTTGAGAGAGTGGGGATTGATATTGTTGGTCCAATGGATCCCCCTACAGCATCTGGGCACAGATTCATACTGGTGGTAGTGGATCATGCCACCAGGTACCCAGAGGCAATTCCCCTTAGGACCACAACAGCTCCTGTTGTGGCCAGGGCCTTACTTGGAGTTTTCTCCAGAGTGGGGTTTCCTAAGGAGGTAATATCCGATAGAGGTACTAACTTCATGTCTGGATATTTGACAGCTATGTGGAAGGAATGTGGTGTAAACTACAAGTTCACCACTCCTTATCACCCACAATGCAATGGGCTTGTTGAGAGATTTAACAAGACCCTAAAGGGCATGATTAAAGGATTACCTGAAAAGCTCAGGCGAAGATGGGACATCCTTCTGCCCTGCCTTTTGTTCGCTTACAGAGAGGTCCCTCAAAAGGGGGTTGGCTTCAGCCCCTTTGAATTGTTGTTTGGGCACCCTGTAAGAGGACCCCTGTGTCTTGTGAAGGAAGGATGGGAGTTACCTCTCAAAAAGCCTAAACAGGACATAGTGGACTATGTACTTGGTCTCCGCTCCAGGATGGCAGAGTACATGGAAAAGGCATCCAAAAACCTTGAGGCTAGCCAAGAATTACAAAAAGCTTGGCATGACCAAAAGGCTGTCCTTGTTGAGTTTCAGCCTGGACAGAAGGTATGGGTGTTGGAGCCAGTGGCCCCAGCAGCACTCCAAGACAAATGGTCTGGACCCCATACAATTCTGGAAAAGAAGGGAGAGGTTACCTACTTGGTGGACCTAGGAACTCCCAGGAGCCCCCACAGGGTGCTCCATGTGAACAGATTGAAGGCATATGTCAGCAGGGCAGACATGGGCTTGCTCATGGCTACAGATGAGGGACAGGAGGAAGAGAGTGACCCTCTCCCAGACCTGCTCACTCAGAACCCTGAGGATGGCTCAGTTGATGGTGTGGCCTTAGGTGGCAGCCTCACTGAACATCAGCAACATGACTGCAGACAAGTACTACAGGCATACAGGCATATGTTCTCCTTGACCCCCAGTCAGACTAACTGGTGTACCCATGTGGTGGACACTGGTGACAGTCTTCCTGTAAAGAGCAAAATTTACAGGCAACCTGACCACGTCAGGGACTGTATAAAGACTGAGGTGCAAAAGATGCTGGAATTAGGTGTCATTGAGCCTTCAGAGAGCCCCTGGGCTAGCCCAGTGGTTCTGGTCCCCAAACCTCACACCAAAGATGGCAAGAGAGAGATGAGGTTCTGTGTGGATTACAGAGGACTCAATGCTGTCACCAGGACAGATGCACACCCTATTCCAAGGGCAGATGAGCTCATTGACAAGTTGGCTTCTGCCAAATATTTGAGCACATTTGACTTGACAGCTGGCTACTGGCAAATCAGGTTAGCTGAGGAGTCTAAAGCCAAGACAGCATTTTCTACCCCTAGTGGGCATTATCAGTTTGTGGTGATGCCCTTTGGTTTGAAAAATGCACCTGCCACCTTCCAAAGGTTGGTGAACCAAGTCCTCACTGGGTTGGATGACTTTTGTGCAGCTTATCTGGACGATATTGCTGTCTTTAGCTCCACCTGGGAGGATCACCTGATCCACCTGAAGGAAGTGCTTGAGGCTCTGCAGAAGGCAGGCCTCACTATCAAGGCAACAAAGTGCCAGATAGGGCAGAGCAAGGTTGTATACCTGGGCCACCTTGTAGGTGGAGGCCAAGTTCAACCACTGGAGAGTAAGATCCAGACCATCAAGGACTGGTCCCCTCCAACTACCCAGACTCAGGTCAGAGCTTTCTTGGGCCTGACTGGGTACTACAGGAAGTTTGTTAAGAACTATGGGTCCATTGTGACTCCTCTTAATGATCTGACATCCAAGAAGATGCCCAAAAAGGTTCAGTGGACAGAAATCTGTCAAAAGGCATTTGATGACCTGAAGAAGGCCATGTGCTCTGCACCTATCCTGAAGAGTCCTGACTACTCAAGAGAGTTCATTGTCCAAACAGATGCTTCTGAGTTGGGAGTGGGAGCAGTGCTTTCACAGCTTAATGTAGATGGCCAGGACCAGCCCATTGCTTTCATTAGCAGAAGGCTGACCCCCAGAGAGAAACGTTGGTCAGCTATAGAGAGGGAGGCCTTTGCTGTGGTGTGGGCCCTGAAGAAGTTGAGACCATACTTATTTGGCACTCACTTCAAGATTCAGACCGACCATAAGCCCCTCCTATGGCTTAATCAGATGAAGGGTGAAAACCCCAAACTACTCAGGTGGTCCATTTCCCTACAGGGGATGGACTTTACAGTGGAGCACCGCCCAGGGACTGACCATGGCAACGCAGATGGTCTCTCCAGGTACTTCCACTTAGAACATGAAGACACAACTGGTCAAGGTTAGTCTTATGTCCCTGCGTTTGGGGGGGGGTTATGTAGGAGAGTAGGGTCTGCTATCCTATGGTCACCCCAAATTTTTGCTTTTTGCTTCACTGGTTTCTGACTTAATGTGGCTGTGGGCCTGCTAATCAGACCCACAGCCTGCTGTTCTCTCTCTAAATTGATGCCAATGCACTTTAGGTGTATTACGAATTGGAACTGGTTCACCTTATGAGCCCCTGTAATAGTGCACCCTAGGTGCCCAGGGCATAGGTGTATCCAAGGCCTACCAGGGGCTGCAGCACGTATTGTGCCACCCCTGGCCTGGCCTCCATCTTTGACACAACTGGCTGATCACTCAGCTGGGGTAAGTCGGTGTAACCACCTCTTACTTAGGTACAGTATGTCTGTGCCTAACCCTAAACTGGACACATATGTTCCTATCAGCCACTCCTATGGAAGGCCTCATCAATCCTGGAGGCAGAGTGCTTGGAAATATGTGAGATGGTGCTCTGGCATGAGCTGAGCCTGTCTGCAGCTGTCGGGAACAACTCCCTAAGCTGTTCCGGGATATTGCCATACCATATACTCTTAAGTGCATTATAATCCTCGCGGTTAAATGCTAACTTTGGTTTGGCTTTATCAAAACATGTCGAGTAAGGTGTCATACGAATTGGAATACTATCCCCTCGCCAATTCTGGCGACGGGGATAGCATTCCACCCTTCTAGAGGGACACGACATGTGCGTAGCCTTAACCCCGGTTAAAGTTAAACAGAGCCTCAGCTTCACAAAATGGACGCTGCCACCACAGACACAAGTCTGGCCTCCTGCTGCTGACCGAAACTCGGCAGATGGTGGCCTGGACAAAGGGTTTCCTGCCTTGGGAGGTGCGAGCACCACCCCAGACAGGATTTTGTGTATTAGGTAGGACAGGGCTGAAAAGAATCAGACATGCCCGGGGCACACAAGGTGTCCCCGTGCATAGGCCAGTCCAAACCGGTTCTGGGGCCTTCCAGCCCCAGTCCTGGCGCGGAGCTGGACAAAGGAAAGGGGGTGTAACCGCCCCCCTTCCTGGTTCCTCCCAGAGGAGGGACCTAGTAGGTGATCCACCCCCAGTTTGGGAATAAGAGGGGGAGCAGTGCCATTGCACAGCAGATCATCCCGAAATCAACTTAAAACTAAGAAGAAGACTGGACTTCGACATTCTGCTGCACAGAAGACTGAAGAAGAATCTCCCTTGTGGCCAAGGAGTGACCACCCTGTGACCACAGGCACCAACCAGCAACTCGACGTCTGCTTTGCCGCCGCCTCCCGCCGGAGCCCGAGCCCAGAGCCCGACAAGAACCAGATTCCCAGACCTCTCAGAGCCCGATCCACAGTCCCTGCAAAGAAGGGACCCGTGGAGGCACCGAGTGACGTGGGACCGGACCTCTTGGAAGACACTCGTAAAGCTGACTGCGCAGCTTCTGAGGCATCCTCGACGTTGTGCTTTGGGGACTGAGAACCCCCACCACCGAGCAGCCCTTGCACCGAAGATCAGCCCCCCAGCATCTCCACGATCTGCGTGGGGCCCTTTTGCACTGTGCCACTCGACGCGCCATCCCGGCCACTAGCCACGCGGCCAGCGGCCATCTTGGCGACGAACCCGAAGATTTAAACAGCAGGTCTGGTTGCTCCAGACCTACCCAAGCTCCTGTGAAAAGGAGCACTCACTCTGACCTTGCTGGTCCGAGTGAACAGCATCTTTCAACTTCTGCGTGGCTTGCATTTGCCAAGGCCTGTTTGCTCCGATCAGGTCGCCGACACCGCCAACAGCGAGAAGCCTACGTGGGACAGCTCGTGACCGACTCCTGGACGTCCTCGACCCCGGGTATCCACGTGGCTGCAGAAAGAAGCTACCCGACAACGCCTGTTTGCACCCGACATCGCCTGGTTCCAATCTGGTTCCACGGTAGTCACTGGCTAGTGACTTTGAACACTGTCCCCTCTGCTTTCAGGTCTTCAACTCTTCAGATCCACCCTTGGATCCACCGGAACTCTTCTCATCGAGCCGCCTGCAGCATCTTCAGCTCCAAGCACCATCGACCAGCGTGACGAAACCCGACACATCTTCGACCCTGTGCACCCGCTTCCTGTGGGTGAGGTAACTCAGCTCCGCCGGTGCTCCTGCACTGGTACACATCCCAAGGGCCTGTGTTTTAAGTTTCAGCTCCGTAGGTCACTCGGAAGGTTCCTAACTTTCTAACTTTGTGCTTTTTACGCACCATAGACTTTGTATTGAGAAGTGCGTGCACTTTGGACACTGCACCCGAGTCCCGTGGGCCTTTCCCGACTTAGCTAACTCCAGTCTCGAATAGCTCCAGCGATTCCCAAGGCCCAGGGCCTCTTCACTTTCCTCCTGGTATCCCTTATACCACTTATTTAGTATATGGTTTAGGTGGCCCCTAGGGCTCATCCATATTGTGCAACTTTTGTGTATTTTAAACTGTCTTGTGATTTTACGCTTGTGCTTCTGTGCTCATAAAGAGTCCAGGGGATTTTAATAGTTAATAAATCAATATATATTTTCAATATATATCTGTGTGGTGTCCCTTTCATTTGGTATTCAAGGGGGTTGTGTATGGTATAACAGCTGGCTTCACATGCCTTTCAGAGTTTAGCCTAAGACTGCTTTGTCCACGTTACCACTAGGATAACTGGTCTACAAGGTTGAATTACAACCATCATCATAAGGGTTGCTTGGCATGGTACAAAGTGATCACTAGAACTAGTGAGCATTATATACCAGGCCAACTTCTCACAGTTACCTAGTGCAGAATTCCCAATGCCTCCTTGTTCTGTGTAATTGTCACCCATGACGATTGGTCAAATGGTGCCCTGACATCATAAAGCTACAGCAGGATGTCATCTGACATGAGGGCCAGCAATAGGATACATTTATCATGTTATTGAAATGGGTAGCAAGGTAGCCAGGACTGCCAGCAGGAAGGCAAAGATGGCAAGATGAGCAAAAGAAGGGCATTATGTGAGACTTAATTATTTGTTTGAAGGTGTTGGTGATCACAATATTCTCAGGTTCTCTATAGGTTAACTGATAGGGATGTGCAAGAATGAAGATGTCCGAATCTGTGGTTCATAGTTTTTCTCATTACCACTAACTGTAGCATAAACCTTCCTCCATAAACTTATCAGATCCCTTAATGGTCATTGGTGTACTCTAACCTAACAGAATTGCAGTGAGCAGGGTACGCTGTCACTTGGATAGCAATTAGATATTTTTATCTACATTCTAATATAGATGCTAAAGTTGTATTAAGAGTGGTAGCAACGGAGGCTTAGGATGGAAAGGTATGCTAGGTCGAAAATAAAATTGAGATTTGAATTCTTTTTGAGCTATGTATTTTCACCATGTTACAGACGTCCTAGTATTGATTGATAACCATTTACCAAAAACTGATTGTTGTTGTTGTGCATTAGTTTGGTAATATTCAAGTTCTGTTAATAGACTAACAGTGGACTTTTCCATTTGCAGAATATAATGAATGACCAGCAGAGGGAGTGTTGCAGAAGAAAATTTCACAGAGTTGCTGCGAGAAAAAAAAAAGTTCAGCAGCCCTCTGCTTCATTTAACAATTTACATGGTGAGTCAAACTCTCAATTTATCATTTTGCTGGTCCTTAAAAAAAGTGCATAGCATGTGATGGCTCTCTGCTCCTTTTAGTGGCGTCTTC
Source organism: Lissotriton vulgaris (assembly GCF_964263255.1). Taxonomy (NCBI): domain Eukaryota; kingdom Metazoa; phylum Chordata; class Amphibia; order Caudata; family Salamandridae; genus Lissotriton; species Lissotriton vulgaris. The sequence goes on along the minus strand of NC_141698.1, from coordinate 660,249,846 downwards.
TGCATGAATATTATTCATCAAGACTGAAGCGATATGGAAGGCGCTAGGGGCATCATGATAGCTTTTCAAAGACGTTTACTCTCTACAGGCTGACAATCATACTTTCATTACTTGTGCTAGTAATGTGCCATCAGAGTAAATTAATGTCTTTGAGGCTGGAATGAGGTGTCCTATATTAGAGCAATTGACTTACTCTCACATGGGGAGAAGCTATTTTAACCTTCCTCCCTTCACACTGAAAGTGGGACTCTTATACTCAAGAAGGGTTGCTCTTTAGGATACTCTGTGTTCTTGTACCCCCAGCCCCTTTTCAAATGGGGAGCCCAATGTCTTCAATGTTGAAGAGTCCTTTCCCATTACACCTCCTACTTGGCCTGCAGTCATAATTTCAGATCGTTACCTAGTGCAGAATTCCCAATGCCTCCTTGTTCTGTGTAATTGTCACCCATGACGATTGGTCAAATGGTGCCCTGACATCATAAAGCTACAGCAGGATGTCATCTGACATGAGGGCCAGCAATAGGATACATTTATCATGTTATTGAAATGGGTAGCAAGGTAGCCAGGACTGCCAGCAGGAAGGCAAAGATGGCAAGACGAGCAAAAGAAGGGCATTATGTGAGACTTAATTATTTGTTTGAAGGTGTTGGTGATCACAATATTCTCAGGTTCTCTATAGGTTAACTGATAGGGATGTGCAAGAATGAAGATGTCCGAATCTGTGGTTCATAGTTTTTCTCATTACCACTAACTGTAGCATAAACCTTCCTCCATAAACTTATCAGATCCCTTAATGGTCATTGGTGTACTCTAACCTAACAGAATTGCAGTGAGCAGGGTACGCTGTCACTTGGATAGCAATTAGATATTTTTATCTACATTCTAATATAGATGCTAAAGTTGTATTAAGAGTGGTAGCAACGGAGGCTTAGGATGGAAAGGTATGCTAGGTCGAAAATAAAATTGAGATTTGAATTCTTTTTGAGCTATGTATTTTCACCATGTTACAGACGTCCTAGTATTGATTGATAACCATTTACCAAAAACTGATTGTTGTTGTTGTGCATTAGTTTGGTAATATTCAAGTTCTGTTAATAGACTAACAGTGGACTTTTCCATTTGCAGAATATAATGAATGACCAGCAGAGGGAGTGTTGCAGAAGAAAATTTCACAGAGTTGCTGCGAGAAAAAAAAAAGTTCAGCAGCCCTCTGCTTCATTTAACAATTTACATGGTGAGTCAAACTCTCAATTTATCATTTTGCTGGTCCTTAAAAAAAGTGCATAGCATGTGACGGCTCTCTGCTCCTTTTAGTGGCGTCTTCTGCATGAATATTATTCATCAAGACTGAAGCGATATGGAAGGCGCTAGGGGCATCATGATAGCTTTTCAAAGACGTTTACTCTCTACAGGCTGACAATCATACTTTCATTACTTGTGCTAGTAATGTGCCATCAGAGTAAATTAATGTCTTTGAGGCTGGAATGAGGTGTCCTATATTAGAGCAATTGACTTACTCTCACATGGGGAGAAGCTATTTTAACCTTCCTCCCTTCACACTGAAAGTGGGACTCTTATACTCAAGAAGGGTTGCTCTTTAGGATACTCTGTGTTCTTGTACCCCCAGCCCCTTTTCAAATGGGGAGCCCAATGTCTTCAATGTTGAAGAGTCCTTTCCCATTACACCTCCTACTTGGCCTGCAGTCATAATTTCAGATCGTTACCTAGTGCAGAATTCCCAATGCCTCCTTGTTCTGTGTAATTGTCACCCATGACGATTGGTCAAATGGTGCCCTGACATCATAAAGCTACAGCAGGATGTCATCTGACATGAGGACCAGCAATAGGATACATTTATCATGTTATTGAAATGGGTAGCAAGGTAGCCAGGACTGCCAGCAGAAAGGCAAAGATGGCGAGACAAGCAAAAGAAGGGCATTATTTGAGACTTAATTATTTGTTTGAAGGTGTCGGTGATCACAATATTCTCAGGTTCTCTATAGGTTAACTGATAGGGATGTGCAAGAATGAAGATGTCCGAATCTGTGGTTCATAGTTTTTCTCATTACCACTAACTGTAGCATAAACCTTCCTCCATAAACTTATCAGATCCCTTAATGGTCATTGGTGTACTCTAACCTAACAGAATTGCAGTGAGCAGGGTACGCTGTCACTTGGATAGCAATTAGATATTTGTATCTACATTCTAATATAGATGCTAAAGTTGTATTAAGAGTGGTAGCAACGGAGGCTTAGGATGGAAAGGTATGCTAGGTCGAAAATAAAATTGAGATTTGAATTCTTTTTGAGCTATGTATTTTCACCATGTTACAGACGTCCTAGTATTGATTGATAACCATTTACCAAAAACTGATTGTTGTTGTTGTGCATTAGTTTGGTAATATTCAAGTTCTGTTAATAGACTAACAGTGGACTTTTCCATTTGCAGAATATAATGAATGACCAGCAGAGGGAGTGTTGCAGAAGAAAATTTCACAGAGTTGCTGCGAGAAAAAAAAAAGTTCAGCAGCCCTCTGCTTCATTTAACAATTTACATGGTGAGTCAAACTCTCAATTTATCATTTTGCTGGTCCTTAAAAAAAGTGCATAGCATGTGACGGCTCTCTGCTCCTTTTAGTGGCGTCTTCTGCATGAATATTATTCATCAAGACTGAAGCGATATGGAAGGCGCTAGGGGCATCATGATAGCTTTTCAAAGACGTTTACTCTCTACAGGCTGACAATCATACTTTCATTACTTGTGCTAGTAATGTGCCATCAGAGTAAATTAATGTCTTTGAGGCTGGAATGAGGTGTCCTATATTAGAGCAATTGACTTACTCTCACATGGGAAGAAGCTATTTTAACCTTCCTCCCTTCACACTGAAAGTGGGACTCTTATACTCAAGAAGGGTTGCTCTTTAGGATACTCTGTGTTCTTGTACCCCCAGCCCCTTTTCAAATGGGGAGCCCAATGTCTTCAATGTTGAAGAGTCCTTTCCCATTACACCTCCTACTTGGCCTGCAGTCATAATTTCAGATCGTTACCTAGTGCAGAATTCCCAATGCCTCCTTGTTCTGTGTAATTGTCACCCATGACGATTGGTCAAATGGTGCCCTGACATCATAAAGCTACAGCAGGATGTCATCTGACATGAGGGCCAGCAATAGGATACATTTATCATGTTATTGAAATGGGTAGCAAGGTAGCCAGGACTGCCAGCAGGAAGGCAAAGATGGCAAGACGAGCAAAAGAAGGGCATTATGTGAGACTCAATTATTTGTTTGAAGGTGTCGGTGATCACAATATTCTCAGGTTCTCTATAGGTTAACTGATAGGGATGTGCAAGAATGAAGATGTCCGAATCTGTGGTTCATAGTTTTTCTCATTACCACTAACTGTAGCATAAACCTTCCTCCATAAACTTATCAGATCCCTTAATGGTCATTGGTGTACTCTAACCTAACAGAATTGCAGTGAGCAGGGTACGCTGTCACTTGGATAGCAATTAGATATTTTTATCTACATTCTAATATAGATGCTAAAGTTGTATTAAGAGTGGTAGCAACGGAGGCTTAGGATGGAAAGGTATGCTAGGTCGAAAATAAAATTGAGATTTGAATTCTTTTTGAGCTATGTATTTTCACCATGTTACAGACGTCCTAGTATTGATTGATAACCATTTACCAAAAACTGATTGTTGTTGTTGTGCATTAGTTTGGTAATATTCAAGTTCTGTTAATAGACTAACAGTGGACTTTTCCATTTGCAGAATATAATGAATGACCAGCAGAGGGAGTGTTGCAGAAGAAAATTTCACAGAGTTGCTGCGAGAAAAAAAAAAGTTCAGCAGCCCTCTGCTTCATTTAACAATTTACATGGTGAGTCAAACTCTCAATTTATCATTTTGCTGGTCCTTAAAAAAAGTGCATAGCATGTGACGGCTCTCTGCTCCTTTTAGTGGCGTCTTCTGCATGAATATTATTCATCAAGACTGAAGCGATATGGAAGGCGCTAGGGGCATCATGATAGCTTTTCAAAGACGTTTACTCTCTACAGGCTGACAATCATACTTTCATTACTTGTGCTAGTAATGTGCCATCAGAGTAAATTAATGTCTTTGAGGCTGGAATGAGGTGTCCTATATTAGAGCAATTGACTTACTCTCACATGGGGAGAAGCTATTTTAACCTTCCTCCCTTCACACTGAAAGTGGGACTCTTATACTCAAGAAGGGTTGCTCTTTAGGATACTCTGTGTTCTTGTACCCCCAGCCCCTTTTCAAATGGGGAGCCCAATGTCTTCAATGTTGAAGAGTCCTTTCCCATTACACCTCCTACTTGGCCTGCAGTCATAATTTCAGATCGTTACCTAGTGCAGAATTCCCAATGCCTCCTTGTTCTGTGTAATTGTCACCCATGACGATTGGTCAAATGGTGCCCTGACATCATAAAGCTACAGCAGGATGTCATCTGACATGAGGGCCAGCAATAGGATACATTTATCATGTTATTGAAATGGGTAGCAAGGTAGCCAGGACTGCCAGCAGGAAGGCAAAGATGGCAAGACGAGCAAAAGAAGGGCATTATGTGAGACTTAATTATTTGTTTGAAGGTGTTGGTGATCACAATATTCTCAGGTTCTCTATAGGTTAACTGATAGGGATGTGCAAGAATGAAGATGTCCGAATCTGTGGTTCATAGTTTTTCTCATTACCACTAACTGTAGCATAAACCTTCCTCCATAAACTTATCAGATCCCTTAATGGTCATTGGTGTACTCTAACCTAACAGAATTGCAGTGAGCAGGGTACGCTGTCACTTGGATAGCAATTAGATATTTTTATCTACATTCTAATATAGATGCTAAAGTTGTATTAAGAGTGGTAGCAACGGAGGCTTAGGATGGAAAGGTATGCTAGGTCGAAAATAAAATTGAGATTTGAATTCTTTTTGAGCTATGTATTTTCACCATGTTACAGACGTCCTAGTATTGATTGATAACCATTTACCAAAAACTGATTGTTGTTGTTGTGCATTAGTTTGGTAATATTCAAGTTCTGTTAATAGACTAACAGTGGACTTTTCCATTTGCAGAATATAATGAATGACCAGCAGAGGGAGTGTTGCAGAAGAAAATTTCACAGAGTTGCTGCGAGAAAAAAAAAAGTTCAGCAGCCCTCTGCTTCATTTAACAATTTACATGGTGAGTCAAACTCTCAATTTATCATTTTGCTGGTCCTTAAAAAAAGTGCATAGCATGTGATGGCTCTCTGCTCCTTTTAGTGGCGTCTTCTGCATGAATATTATTCATCAAGACTGAAGCGATATGGAAGGCGCTAGGGGCATCATGATAGCTTTTCAAAGACGTTTACTCTCTACAGGCTGACAATCATACTTTCATTACTTGTGCTAGTAATGTGCCATCAGAGTAAATTAATGTCTTTGAGGCTGGAATGAGGTGTCCTATATTAGAGCAATTGACTTACTCTCACATGGGGAGAAGCTATTTTAACCTTCCTCCCTTCACACTGAAAGTGGGACTCTTATACTCAAGAAGGGTTGCTCTTTAGGATACTCTGTGTTCTTGTACCCCCAGCCCCTTTTCAAATGGGGAGCCCAATGTCTTCAATGTTGAAGAGTCCTTTCCCATTACACCTCCTACTTGGCCTGCAGTCATAATTTCAGATCGTTACCTAGTGCAGAATTCCCAATGCCTCCTTGTTCTGTGTAATTGTCACCCATGACGATTGGTCAAATGGTGCCCTGACATCATAAAGCTACAGCAGGATGTCATCTGACATGAGGGCCAGCAATAGGATACATTTATCATGTTATTGAAATGGGTAGCAAGGTAGCCAGGACTGCCAGCAGAAAGGCAAAGATGGCGAGACAAGCAAAAGAAGGGCATTATTTGAGACTTAATTATTTGTTTGAAGGTGTCGGTGATCACAATATTCTCAGGTTCTCTATAGGTTAACTGATAGGGATGTGCAAGAATGAAGATGTCTGAATCTGTGGTTCATAGTTTTTCTCATTACCACTAACTGTAGCATAAACCTTCCTCCATAAACTTATCAGATCCCTTAATGGTCATTGGTGTATTCTAACCTAAAAGAATTGCAGTGAGCAGGGTACGCTGTCACTTGGATAGCAATTAGATATTTTTATCTACATTCTAATATAGATGCTAAAGTTGTATTAAGAGTGGTAGCAACGGAGGCTTAGGATGGAAAGGTATGCTAGGTTGAAAATAAAATTGAGATTTGAATTCTTTTTGAGCTATGTATTTTCACCATGTTACAGACGTCCTAGTACTGATTGATAACCATTTACCAAAAACTGATTGTTGTTGTTGTGCATTAGTTTGGTAATATTCAAGTTCTGTTAATAGACTAACAGTGGACTTTTCCATTTGCAGAATATATTGAATGACCAGCAGAGGGAGTGTTGCAGAAGAAAATTTCACAGAGTTGCTGCGAGAAAAAAAAAAAGTTCAGCAACCCTCTGCTTCATTTAACAATTTACATGGTGAGTCAAACTCTCAATTTATCATTTTGCTGGTCCTTAAAAAAAGTGCATAGCATGTGACGGCTCTCTGCTCCTTTTAATGGCATCTTCTGCATGAATATTATTCATCAAGACTGAAGCGATATGGATGGCGCTAGGGGCACCATGATAGCTTTTCAAAGACGTTTACTGTCTACAAGGCTGACAATCATACATTCATTACTTGTGCTAGTAATATGTCATCAGAGCTAATTAATGTCTTTGAGGCTGGAATGAGGTGTCCTATATTAGAGCAATTGACTTACTCTCACATGGGGAGAAGCTATTTTAACCTTCCTCCCTTCACACTGAAAGTGGGACTCTTATACTCAAGAAGGGTTGCTCTTTAGGATACTCTGTGTTCTTGTACCCCCAGCCCCTTTTCAAATGGGGAGCCCAATGTCTTCAATGTTGAAGAGTCCTTTCCCATTACACCTCCTACTTGGCCTGCAGTCATAATTTCAGATCGTTACCTAGTGCAGAATTCCCAATGCCTCCTTGTTCTGTGTAATTGTCACCCATGACGATTGGTCAAATGGTGCCCTGACATCATAAAGCTACAGCAGGATGTCATCTGACATGAGGGCCAGCAATAGGATACATTTATCATGTTATTGAAATGGGTAGCAAGGTAGCCAGGACTGCCAGCAGGAAGGCAAAGATGGCAAGACGAGCAAAAGAAGGGCATTATGTGAGACTTAATTATTTGTTTGAAGGTGTTGGTGATCACAATATTCTCAGGTTCTCTATAGGTTAACTGATAGGGATGTGCAAGAATGAAGATGTCCGAATCTGTGGTTCATAGTTTTTCTCATTACCACTAACTGTAGCATAAACCTTCCTCCATAAACTTATCAGATCCCTTAATGGTCATTGGTGTACTCTAACCTAACAGAATTGCAGTGAGCAGGGTACGCTGTCACTTGGATAGCAATTAGATATTTTTATCTACATTCTAATATAGATGCTAAAGTTGTATTAAGAGTGGTAGCAACGGAGGCTTAGGATGGAAAGGTATGCTAGGTCGAAAATAAAATTGAGATTTGAATTCTTTTTGAGCTATGTATTTTCACCATGTTACAGACGTCCTAGTATTGATTGATAACCATTTACCAAAAACTGATTGTTGTTGTTGTGCATTAGTTTGGTAATATTCAAGTTCTGTTAATAGACTAACAGTGGACTTTTCCATTTGCAGAATATAATGAATGACCAGCAGAGGGAGTGTTGCATAAGAAAATTTCACAGAGTTGCTGCGAGAAAAAAAAAAGTTCAGCAGCCCTCTGCTTCATTTAACAATTTACATGGTGAGTCAAACTCTCAATTTATCATTTTGCTGGTCCTTAAAAAAAGTGCATAGCATGTGATGGCTCTCTGCTCCTTTTAGTGGCGTCTTCTGCATGAATATTATTCATCAAGACTGAAGCGATATGGAAGGCGCTAGGGGCATCATGATAGCTTTTCAAAGACGTTTACTCTCTACAGGCTGACAATCATACTTTCATTACTTGTGCTAGTAATGTGCCATCAGAGTAAATTAATGTCTTTGAGGCTGGAATGAGGTGTCCTATATTAGAGCAATTGACTTACTCTCACATGGGGAGAAGCTATTTTAACCTTCCTCCCTTCACACTGAAAGTGGGACTCTTATACTCAAGAAGGGTTGCTCTTTAGGATACTCTGTGTTCTTGTACCCCCAGCCCCTTTTCAAATGGGGAGCCCAATGTCTTCAATGTTGAAGAGTCCTTTCCCATTACACCTCCTACTTGGCCTGCAGTCATAATTTCAGATCGTTACCTAGTGCAGAATTCCCAATGCCTCCTTGTTCTGTGTAATTGTCACCCATGACGATTGGTCAAATGGTGCCCTGACATCATAAAGCTACAGCAGGATGTCATCTGACATGAGGGCCAGCAATAGGATACATTTATCATGTTATTGAAATGGGTAGCAAGGTAGCCAGGACTGCCAGCAGAAAGGCAAAGATGGCGAGACAAGCAAAAGAAGGGCATTATTTGAGACTTAATTATTTGTTTGAAGGTGTCGGTGATCACAATATTCTCAGGTTCTCTATAGGTTAACTGATAGGGATGTGCAAGAATGAAGATGTCTGAATCTGTGGTTCATAGTTTTTCTCATTACCACTAACTGTAGCATAAACCTTCCTCCATAAACTTATCAGATCCCTTAATGGTCATTGGTGTATTCTAACCTAAAAGAATTGCAGTGAGCAGGGTACGCTGTCACTTGGATAGCAATTAGATATTTTTATCTACATTCTAATATAGATGCTAAAGTTGTATTAAGAGTGGTAGCAACGGAGGCTTAGGATGGAAAGGTATGCTAGGTTGAAAATAAAATTGAGATTTGAATTCTTTTTGAGCTATGTATTTTCACCATGTTACAGACGTCCTAGTACTGATTGATAACCATTTACCAAAAACTGATTGTTGTTGTTGTGCATTAGTTTGGTAATATTCAAGTTCTGTTAATAGACTAACAGTGGACTTTTCCATTTGCAGAATATATTGAATGACCAGCAGAGGGAGTGTTGCAGAAGAAAATTTCACAGAGTTGCTGCGAGAAAAAAAAAAAGTTCAGCAACCCTCTGCTTCATTTAACAATTTACATGGTGAGTCAAACTCTCAATTTATCATTTTGCTGGTCCTTAAAAAAAGTGCATAGCATGTGACGGCTCTCTGCTCCTTTTAATGGCATCTTCTGCATGAATATTATTCATCAAGACTGAAGCGATATGGATGGCGCTAGGGGCACCATGATAGCTTTTCAAAGACGTTTACTGTCTACAAGGCTGACAATCATACATTCATTACTTGTGCTAGTAATATGTCATCAGAGCTAATTAATGTCTTTGAGGCTGGAATGAGGTGTCCTATATTAGAGCAATTGACTTACTCTCACATGGGGAGAAGCTATTTTAACCTTCCTCCCTTCACACTGAAAGTGGGACTCTTATACTCAAGAAGGGTTGCTCTTTAGGATACTCTGTGTTCTTGTACCTCCAGCCCCTTTTCAAATGGGGAGCCCAATGTCTTCAATGTTGAAGAGTCCTTTCCCATTACACCTCCTACTTGGCCTGCAGTCATAATTTCAGAGCGTTACCTAGTGCAGAATTCCCAATGCCTCCTTGTTCTGTGTAATTGTCACCCATGACGATTGGTCAAATGGTGCCCTGACATCATAAAGCTACAGCAGGATGTCATCTGACATGAGGGCCAGCAATAGGATACATTTATCATGTTATTGAAATGGGTAGCAAGGTAGCCAGGACTGCCAGCAGGAAGGCAAAGATGGCAAGACGAGCAAAAGAAGGGCATTATGTGAGACTTAATTATTTGTTTGAAGGTGTTGGTGATCACAATATTCTCAGGTTCTCTATAGGTTAACTGATAGGGATGTGCAAGAATGAAGATGTCCGAATCTGTGGTTCATAGTTTTTCTCATTACCACTAACTGTAGCATAAACCTTCCTCCATAAACTTATCAGATCCCTTAATGGTCATTGGTGTATTCTAACCTAAAAGAATTGCAGTGAGCAGGGTACGCTGTCACTTGGATAGCAATTAGATATTTTTATCTACATTCTAATATAGATGCTAAAGTTGTATTAAGAGTGGTAGCAACGGAGGCTTAGGATGGAAAGGTATGCTAGGTTGAAAATAAAATTGAGATTTGAATTCTTTTTGAGCTATGTATTTTCACCATGTTACAGACGTCCTAGTACTGATTGATAACCATTTACCAAAAACTGATTGTTGTTGTTGTGCATTAGTTTGGTAATATTCAAGTTCTGTTAATAGACTAACAGTGGACTTTTCCATTTGCAGAATATATTGAATGACCAGCAGAGGGAGTGTTGCAGAAGAAAATTTCACAGAGTTGCTGCGAGAAAAAAAAAAAGTTCAGCAACCCTCTGCTTCATTTAACAATTTACATGGTGAGTCAAACTCTCAATTTATCATTTTGCTGGTCCTTAAAAAAAGTGCATAGCATGTGACGGCTCTCTGCTCCTTTTAATGGCATCTTCTGCATGAATATTATTCATCAAGACTGAAGCGATATGGATGGCGCTAGGGGCACCATGATAGCTTTTCAAAGACGTTTACTGTCTACAAGGCTGACAATCATACATTCATTACTTGTGCTAGTAATATGTCATCAGAGCTAATTAATGTCTTTGAGGCTGGAATGAGGTGTCCTATATTAGAGCAATTGACTTACTCTCACATGGGGAGAAGCTATTTTAACCTTCCTCCCTTCACACTGAAAGTGGGACTCTTATACTCAAGAAGGGTTGCTCTTTAGGATACTCTGTGTTCTTGTACCTCCAGCCCCTTTTCAAATGGGGAGCCCAATGTCTTCAATGTTGAAGAGTCCTTTCCCATTACACCTCCTACTTGGCCTGCAGTCATAATTTCAGAGCGTTACCTAGTGCAGAATTCCCAATGCCTCCTTGTTCTGTGTAATTGTCACCCATGACGATTGGTCAAATGGTGCCCTGACATCATAAAGCTACAGCAGGATGTCATCTGACATGAGGGCCAGCAATAGGATACATTTATCATGTTATTGAAATGGGTAGCAAGGTAGCCAGGACTGCCAGCAGGAAGGCAAAGATGGCAAGACGAGCAAAAGAAGGGCATTATGTGAGACTTAATTATTTGTTTGAAGGTGTTGGTGATCACAATATTCTCAGAATCTCTATAGGTTAACTGATAGGGATGTGCAAGAATGAAGATGTCCGAATCTGTGGTTCATAGTTTTTCTCATTACCACTAACTGTAGCATAAACCTTCCTCCATAAACTTATCAGATCCCTTAATGGTCATTGGTGTACTCTAACCTAACAGAATTGCAGTGAGCAGGGTACGCTGTCACTTGGATAGCAATTAGATATTTGTATCTACATTCTAATATAGATGCTAAAGTTGTATTAATAGTGGTAGCAACGGAGGCTTAGGATGGAAAGGTATGCTAGGTCGAAAATAAAATTGAGATTTGAATTCTTTTTGAGCTATGTATTTTCACCATGTTACAGACGTCCTAGTATTGATTGATAACCATTTACCAAAAACTGATTGTTGTTGTTGTGCATTAGTTTGGTAATATTCAAGTTCTGTTAATAGACTAACAGTGGACTTTTCCATTTGCAGAATATAATGAATGACCAGCAGAGGGAGTGTTGCAGAAGAAAATTTCACAGAGTTGCTGCGAGAAAAAAAAAAGTTCAGCAGCCCTCTGCTTCATTTAACAATTTACATGGTGAGTCAAACTCTCAATTTATCATTTTGCTGGTCCTTAAAAAAAGTGCATAGCATGTGACGGCTCTCTGCTCCTTTTAGTGGCGTCTTCTGCATGAATATTATTCATCAAGACTGAAGCGATATGGAAGGCGCTAGGGGCATCATGATAGCTTTTCAAAGACGTTTACTCTCTACAGGCTGACAATCATACTTTCATTACTTGTGCTAGTAATGTGCCATCAGAGTAAATTAATGTCTTTGAGGCTGGAATGAGGTGTCCTATATTTTAGCAATTGACTTACTCTCACATGGGGAGAAGCTATTTTAACCTTCCTCCCTTCACACTGAAAGTGGGACTCTTATACTCAAGAAGGGTTGCTCTTTAGGATACTCTGTGTTCTTGTACCCCCAGCCCCTTTTCAAATGGGGAGCCCAATGTCTTCAATGTTGAAGAGTCCTTTCCCATTACACCTCCTACTTGGCCTGCAGTCATAATTTCAGATCGTTACCTAGTGCAGAATTCCCAATGCCTCCTTGTTCTGTGTAATTGTCACCCATGACGATTGGTCAAATGGTGCCCTGACATCATAAAGCTACAGCAGGATGTCATCTGACATGAGGACCAGCAATAGGATACATTTATCATGTTATTGAAATGGGTAGCAAGGTAGCCAGGACTGGCAGCAGAAAGGCAAAGATGGCGAGACAAGCAAAAGAAGGGCATTATTTGAGACTTAATTATTTGTTTGAAGGTGTCGGTGATCACAATATTCTCAGGTTCTCTATAGGTTAACTGATAGGGATGTGCAAGAATGAAGATGTCCGAATCTGTGGTTCATAGTTTTTCTCATTACCACTAACTGTAGCATAAACCTTCCTCCATAAACTTATCAGATCCCTTAATGGTCATTGGTGTACTCTAACCTAACAGAATTGCAGTGAGCAGGGTACGCTGTCACTTGGATAGCAATTAGATATTTGTATCTACATTCTAATATAGATGCTAAAGTTGTATTAAGAGTGGTAGCAACGGAGGCTTAGGATGGAAAGGTATGCTAGGTCGAAAATAAAATTGAGATTTGAATTCTTTTTGAGCTATGTATTTTCACCATGTTACAGACGTCCTAGTATTGATTGATAACCATTTACCAAAAACTGATTGTTGTTGTTGTGCATTAGTTTGGTAATATTCAAGTTCTGTTAATAGACTAACAGTGGACTTTTCCATTTGCAGAATATAATGAATGACCAGCAGAGGGAGTGTTGCAGAAGAAAATTTCACAGAGTTGCTGCGAGAAAAAAAAAAGTTCAGCAGCCCTCTGCTTCATTTAACAATTTACATGGTGAGTCAAACTCTCAATTTATCATTTTGCTGGTCCTTAAAAAAAGTGCATAGCATGTGACGGCTCTCTGCTCCTTTTAATGGCATCTTCTGCATGAATATTATTCATCAAGACTGAAGCGATATGGATGGCGCTAGGGGCACCATGATAGCTTTTCAAAGACGTTTACTGTCTACAAGGCTGACAATCATACATTCATTACTTGTGCTAGTAATATGTCATCAGAGCTAATTAATGTCTTTGAGGCTGGAATGAGGTGTCCTATATTAGAGCAATTGACTTACTCTCACATGGGGAGAAGCTATTTTAACCTTCCTCCCTTCACACTGAAAGTGGGACTCTTATACTCAAGAAGGGTTGCTCTTTAGGATACTCTGTGTTCTTGTACCTCCAGCCCCTTTTCAAATGGGGAGCCCAATGTCTTCAATGTTGAAGAGTCCTTTCCCATTACACCTCCTACTTGGCCTGCAGTCATAATTTCAGAGCGTTACCTAGTGCAGAATTCCCAATGCCTCCTTGTTCTGTGTAATTGTCACCCATGACGATTGGTCAAATGGTGCCCTGACATCATAAAGCTACAGCAGGATGTCATCTGACATGAGGGCCAGCAATAGGATACATTTATCATGTTATTGAAATGGGTAGCAAGGTAGCCAGGACTGCCAGCAGGAAGGCAAAGATGGCAAGACGAGCAAAAGAAGGGCATTATGTGAGACTTAATTATTTGTTTGAAGGTGTTGGTGATCACAATATTCTCAGAATCTCTATAGGTTAACTGATAGGGATGTGCAAGAATGAAGATGTCCGAATCTGTGGTTCATAGTTTTTCTCATTACCACTAACTGTAGCATAAACCTTCCTCCATAAACTTATCAGATCCCTTAATGGTCATTGGTGTACTCTAACCTAACAGAATTGCAGTGAGCAGGGTACGCTGTCACTTGGATAGCAATTAGATATTTGTATCTACATTCTAATATAGATGCTAAAGTTGTATTAATAGTGGTAGCAACGGAGGCTTAGGATGGAAAGGTATGCTAGGTCGAAAATAAAATTGAGATTTGAATTCTTTTTGAGCTATGTATTTTCACCATGTTACAGACGTCCTAGTATTGATTGATAACCATTTACCAAAAACTGATTGTTGTTGTTGTGCATTAGTTTGGTAATATTCAAGTTCTGTTAATAGACTAACAGTGGACTTTTCCATTTGCAGAATATAATGAATGACCAGCAGAGGGAGTGTTGCAGAAGAAAATTTCACAGAGTTGCTGCGAGAAAAAAAAAAGTTCAGCAGCCCTCTGCTTCATTTAACAATTTACATGGTGAGTCAAACTCTCAATTTATCATTTTGCTGGTCCTTAAAAAAAGTGCATAGCATGTGACGGCTCTCTGCTCCTTTTAGTGGCGTCTTCTGCATGAATATTATTCATCAAGACTGAAGCGATATGGAAGGCGCTAGGGGCATCATGATAGCTTTTCAAAGACGTTTACTCTCTACAGGCTGACAATCATACTTTCATTACTTGTGCTAGTAATGTGCCATCAGAGTAAATTAATGTCTTTGAGGCTGGAATGAGGTGTCCTATATTAGAGCAATTGACTTACTCTCACATGGGGAGAAGCTATTTTAACCTTCCTCCCTTCACACTGAAAGTGGGACTCTTATACTCAAGAAGGGTTGCTCTTTAGGATACTCTGTGTTCTTGTACCCCCAGCCCCTTTTCAAATGGGGAGCCCAATGTCTTCAATGTTGAAGAGTCCTTTCCCATTACACCTCCTACTTGGCCTGCAGTCATAATTTCAGATCGTTACCTAGTGCAGAATTCCCAATGCCTCCTTGTTCTGTGTAATTGTCACCCATGACGATTGGTCAAATGGTGCCCTGACATCATAAAGCTACAGCAGGATGTCATCTGACATGAGGACCAGCAATAGGATACATTTATCATGTTATTGAAATGGGTAGCAAGGTAGCCAGGACTGGCAGCAGAAAGGCAAAGATGGCGAGACAAGCAAAAGAAGGGCATTATTTGAGACTTAATTATTTGTTTGAAGGTGTCGGTGATCACAATATTCTCAGGTTCTCTATAGGTTAACTGATAGGGATGTGCAAGAATGAAGATGTCCGAATCTGTGGTTCATAGTTTTTCTCATTACCACTAACTGTAGCATAAACCTTCCTCCATAAACTTATCAGATCCCTTAATGGTCATTGGTGTACTCTAACCTAACAGAATTGCAGTGAGCAGGGTACGCTGTCACTTGGATAGCAATTAGATATTTGTATCTACATTCTAATATAGATGCTAAAGTTGTATTAAGAGTGGTAGCAACGGAGGCTTAGGATGGAAAGGTATGCTAGGTCGAAAATAAAATTGAGATTTGAATTCTTTTTGAGCTATGTATTTTCACCATGTTACAGACGTCCTAGTATTGATTGATAACCATTTACCAAAAACTGATTGTTGTTGTTGTGCATTAGTTTGGTAATATTCAAGTTCTGTTAATAGACTAACAGTGGACTTTTCCATTTGCAGAATATAATGAATGACCAGCAGAGGGAGTGTTGCAGAAGAAAATTTCACAGAGTTGCTGCGAGAAAAAAAAAAGTTCAGCAGCCCTCTGCTTCATTTAACAATTTACATGGTGAGTCAAACTCTCAATTTATCATTTTGCTGGTCCTTAAAAAAAGTGCATAGCATGTGACGGCTCTCTGCTCCTTTTAGTGGCGTCTTCTGCATGAATATTATTCATCAAGACTGAAGCGATATGGAAGGCGCTAGGGGCATCATGATAGCTTTTCAAAGACGTTTACTCTCTACAGGCTGACAATCATACTTTCATTACTTGTGCTAGTAATGTGCCATCAGAGTAAATTAATGTCTTTGAGGCTGGAATGAGGTGTCCTATATTAGAGCAATTGACTTACTCTCACATGGGGAGAAGCTATTTTAACCTTCCTCCCTTCACACTGAAAGTGGGACTCTTATACTCAAGAAGGGTTGCTCTTTAGGATACTCTGTGTTCTTGTACCCCCAGCCCCTTTTCAAATGGGGAGCCCAATGTCTTCAATGTTGAAGAGTCCTTTCCCATTACACCTCCTACTTGGCCTGCAGTCATAATTTCAGATCGTTACCTAGTGCAGAATTCCCAATGCCTCCTTGTTCTGTGTAATTGTCACCCATGACGATTGGTCAAATGGTGCCCTGACATCATAAAGCTACAGCAGGATGTCATCTGACATGAGGGCCAGCAATAGGATACATTTATCATGTTATTGAAATGGGTAGCAAGGTAGCCAGGACTGCCAGCAGGAAGGCAAAGATGGCAAGACGAGCAAAAGAAGGGCATTATGTGAGACTTAATTATTTGTTTGAAGGTGTTGGTGATCATAATATTCTCAGGTTCTCTATAGGTTAACTAATAGGGATGTGCAAGAATGAAGATGTCCGAATCTGTGGTTCATAGTTTTTCTCATTACCACTAACTGTAGCATAAACCTTCCTCCATAAACTTATCAGATCCCTTAATGGTCATTGGTGTACTCTAACCTAACAGAATTGCAGTGAGCAGGGTACGCTGTCACTTGGATAGCAATTAGATATTTTTATCTACATTCTAATATAGATGCTAAAGTTGTATTAAGAGTGGTAGCAACGGAGGCTTAGGATGGAAAGGTATGCTAGGTCGAAAATAAAATTGAGATTTGAATTCTTTTTGAGCTATGTATTTTCACCATGTTACAGACGTCCTAGTATTGATTGATAACCATTTACCAAAAACTGATTGTTGTTGTTGTGCATTAGTTTGGTAATATTCAAGTTCTGTTAATAGACTAACAGTGGACTTTTCCATTTGCAGAATATAATGAATGACCAGCAGAGGGAGTGTTGCAGAAGAAAATTTCACAGAGTTGCTGCGAGAAAAAAAAAAGTTCAGCAGCCCTCTGCTTCATTTAACAATTTACATGGTGAGTCAAACTCTCAATTTATCATTTTGCTGGTCCTTAAAAAAAGTGCATAGCATGTGATGGCTCTCTGCTCCTTTTAGTGGCGTCTTCTGCATGAATATTATTCATCAAGACTGAAGCGATATGGAAGGCGCTAGGGGCATCATGATAGCTTTTCAAAGACGTTTACTCTCTACAGGCTGACAATCATACTTTCATTACTTGTGCTAGTAATGTGCCATCAGAGTAAATTAATGTCTTTGAGGCTGGAATGAGGTGTCCTATATTAGAGCAATTGACTTACTCTCACATGGGGAGAAGCTATTTTAACCTTCCTCCCTTCACACTGAAAGTGGGACTCTTATACTCAAGAAGGGTTGCTCTTTAGGATACTCTGTGTTCTTGTACCCCCAGCCCCTTTTCAAATGGGGAGCCCAATGTCTTCAATGTTGAAGAGTCCTTTCCCATTACACCTCCTACTTGGCCTGCAGTCATAATTTCAGATCGTTACCTAGTGCAGAATTCCCAATGCCTCCTTGTTCTGTGTAATTGTCACCCATGACGATTGGTCAAATGGTGCCCTGACATCATAAAGCTACAGCAGGATGTCATCTGACATGAGGGCCAGCAATAGGATACATTTATCATGTTATTGAAATGGGTAGCAAGGTAGCCAGGACTGCCAGCAGAAAGGCAAAGATGGCGAGACAAGCAAAAGAAGGGCATTATTTGAGACTTAATTATTTGTTTGAAGGTGTCGGTGATCACAATATTCTCAGGTTCTCTATAGGTTAACTGATAGGGATGTGCAAGAATGAAGATGTCTGAATCTGTGGTTCATAGTTTTTCTCATTACCACTAACTGTAGCATAAACCTTCCTCCATAAACTTATCAGATCCCTTAATGGTCATTGGTGTATTCTAACCTAAAAGAATTGCAGTGAGCAGGGTACGCTGTCACTTGGATAGCAATTAGATATTTTTATCTACATTCTAATATAGATGCTAAAGTTGTATTAAGAGTGGTAGCAACGGAGGCTTAGGATGGAAAGGTATGCTAGGTTGAAAATAAAATTGAGATTTGAATTCTTTTTGAGCTATGTATTTTCACCATGTTACAGACGTCCTAGTACTGATTGATAACCATTTACCAAAAACTGATTGTTGTTGTTGTGCATTAGTTTGGTAATATTCAAGTTCTGTTAATAGACTAACAGTGGACTTTTCCATTTGCAGAATATATTGAATGACCAGCAGAGGGAGTGTTGCAGAAGAAAATTTCACAGAGTTGCTGCGAGAAAAAAAAAAAGTTCAGCAACCCTCTGCTTCATTTAACAATTTACATGGTGAGTCAAACTCTCAATTTATCATTTTGCTGGTCCTTAAAAAAAGTGCATAGCATGTGACGGCTCTCTGCTCCTTTTAGTGGCGTCTTCTGCATGAATATTATTCATCAAGACTGAAGCGATATGGAAGGCGCTAGGGGCATCATGATAGCTTTTCAAAGACGTTTACTCTCTACAGGCTGACAATCATACTTTCATTACTTGTGCTAGTAATGTGCCATCAGAGTAAATTAATGTCTTTGAGGCTGGAATGAGGTGTCCTATATTAGAGCAATTGACTTACTCTCACATGGGGAGAAGCTATTTTAACCTTCCTCCCTTCACACTGA
Source organism: Lissotriton vulgaris (assembly GCF_964263255.1). NCBI lineage: Eukaryota > Metazoa > Chordata > Amphibia > Caudata > Salamandridae > Lissotriton > Lissotriton vulgaris. The sequence continues at coordinate 660,231,063 of NC_141698.1, read as the reverse complement.
AAGTGGGACTCTTATACTCAAGAAGGGTTGCTCTTTAGGATACTCTGTGTTCTTGTACCCCCAGCCCCTTTTCAAATGGGGAGCCCAATGTCTTCAATGTTGAAGAGTCCTTTCCCATTACACCTCCTACTTGGCCTGCAGTCATAATTTCAGATCGTTACCTAGTGCAGAATTCCCAATGCCTCCTTGTTCTGTGTAATTGTCACCCATGACGATTGGTCAAATGGTGCCCTGACATCATAAAGCTACAGCAGGATGTCATCTGACATGAGGGCCAGCAATAGGATACATTTATCATGTTATTGAAATGGGTAGCAAGGTAGCCAGGACTGCCAGCAGGAAGGCAAAGATGGCAAGACGAGCAAAAGAAGGGCATTATGTGAGACTTAATTATTTGTTTGAAGGTGTTGGTGATCACAATATTCTCAGAATCTCTATAGGTTAACTGATAGGGATGTGCAAGAATGAAGATGTCCGAATCTGTGGTTCATAGTTTTTCTCATTACCACTAACTGTAGCATAAACCTTCCTCCATAAACTTATCAGATCCCTTAATGGTCATTGGTGTACTCTAACCTAACAGAATTGCAGTGAGCAGGGTACGCTGTCACTTGGATAGCAATTAGATATTTGTATCTACATTCTAATATAGATGCTAAAGTTGTATTAATAGTGGTAGCAACGGAGGCTTAGGATGGAAAGGTATGCTAGGTCGAAAATAAAATTGAGATTTGAATTCTTTTTGAGCTATGTATTTTCACCATGTTACAGACGTCCTAGTATTGATTGATAACCATTTACCAAAAACTGATTGTTGTTGTTGTGCATTAGTTTGGTAATATTCAAGTTCTGTTAATAGACTAACAGTGGACTTTTCCATTTGCAGAATATAATGAATGACCAGCAGAGGGAGTGTTGCAGAAGAAAATTTCACAGAGTTGCTGCGAGAAAAAAAAAAGTTCAGCAGCCCTCTGCTTCATTTAACAATTTACATGGTGAGTCAAACTCTCAATTTATCATTTTGCTGGTCCTTAAAAAAAGTGCATAGCATGTGACGGCTCTCTGCTCCTTTTAGTGGCGTCTTCTGCATGAATATTATTCATCAAGACTGAAGCGATATGGAAGGCGCTAGGGGCATCATGATAGCTTTTCAAAGACGTTTACTCTCTACAGGCTGACAATCATACTTTCATTACTTGTGCTAGTAATGTGCCATCAGAGTAAATTAATGTCTTTGAGGCTGGAATGAGGTGTCCTATATTAGAGCAATTGACTTACTCTCACATGGGGAGAAGCTATTTTAACCTTCCTCCCTTCACACTGAAAGTGGGACTCTTATACTCAAGAAGGGTTGCTCTTTAGGATACTCTGTGTTCTTGTACCCCCAGCCCCTTTTCAAATGGGGAGCCCAATGTCTTCAATGTTGAAGAGTCCTTTCCCATTACACCTCCTACTTGGCCTGCAGTCATAATTTCAGATCGTTACCTAGTGCAGAATTCCCAATGCCTCCTTGTTCTGTGTAATTGTCACCCATGACGATTGGTCAAATGGTGCCCTGACATCATAAAGCTACAGCAGGATGTCATCTGACATGAGGACCAGCAATAGGATACATTTATCATGTTATTGAAATGGGTAGCAAGGTAGCCAGGACTGCCAGCAGAAAGGCAAAGATGGCGAGACAAGCAAAAGAAGGGCATTATTTGAGACTTAATTATTTGTTTGAAGGTGTCGGTGATCACAATATTCTCAGGTTCTCTATAGGTTAACTGATAGGGATGTGCAAGAATGAAGATGTCCGAATCTGTGGTTCATAGTTTTTCTCATTACCACTAACTGTAGCATAAACCTTCCTCCATAAACTTATCAGATCCCTTAATGGTCATTGGTGTACTCTAACCTAACAGAATTGCAGTGAGCAGGGTACGCTGTCACTTGGATAGCAATTAGATATTTGTATCTACATTCTAATATAGATGCTAAAGTTGTATTAAGAGTGGTAGCAACGGAGGCTTAGGATGGAAAGGTATGCTAGGTCGAAAATAAAATTGAGATTTGAATTCTTTTTGAGCTATGTATTTTCACCATGTTACAGACGTCCTAGTATTGATTGATAACCATTTACCAAAAACTGATTGTTGTTGTTGTGCATTAGTTTGGTAATATTCAAGTTCTGTTAATAGACTAACAGTGGACTTTTCCATTTGCAGAATATAATGAATGACCAGCAGAGGGAGTGTTGCAGAAGAAAATTTCACAGAGTTGCTGCGAGAAAAAAAAAAGTTCAGCAGCCCTCTGCTTCATTTAACAATTTACATGGTGAGTCAAACTCTCAATTTATCATTTTGCTGGTCCTTAAAAAAAGTGCATAGCATGTGACGGCTCTCTGCTCCTTTTAGTGGCGTCTTCTGCATGAATATTATTCATCAAGACTGAAGCGATATGGAAGGCGCTAGGGGCATCATGATAGCTTTTCAAAGACGTTTACTCTCTACAGGCTGACAATCATACTTTCATTACTTGTGCTAGTAATGTGCCATCAGAGTAAATTAATGTCTTTGAGGCTGGAATGAGGTGTCCTATATTAGAGCAATTGACTTACTCTCACATGGGGAGAAGCTATTTTAACCTTCCTCCCTTCACACTGAAAGTGGGACTCTTATACTCAAGAAGGGTTGCTCTTTAGGATACTCTGTGTTCTTGTACCCCCAGCCCCTTTTCAAATGGGGAGCCCAATGTCTTCAATGTTGAAGAGTCCTTTCCCATTACACCTCCTACTTGGCCTGCAGTCATAATTTCAGATCGTTACCTAGTGCAGAATTCCCAATGCCTCCTTGTTCTGTGTAATTGTCACCCATGACGATTGGTCAAATGGTGCCCTGACATCATAAAGCTACAGCAGGATGTCATCTGACATGAGGGCCAGCAATAGGATACATTTATCATGTTATTGAAATGGGTAGCAAGGTAGCCAGGACTGCCAGCAGGAAGGCAAAGATGGCAAGACGAGCAAAAGAAGGGCATTATGTGAGACTTAATTATTTGTTTGAAGGTGTTGGTGATCACAATATTCTCAGGTTCTCTATAGGTTAACTGATAGGGATGTGCAAGAATGAAGATGTCCGAATCTGTGGTTCATAGTTTTTCTCATTACCACTAACTGTAGCATAAACCTTCCTCCATAAACTTATCAGATCCCTTAATGGTCATTGGTGTACTCTAACCTAACAGAATTGCAGTGAGCAGGGTACGCTGTCACTTGGATAGCAATTAGATATTTTTATCTACATTCTAATATAGATGCTAAAGTTGTATTAAGAGTGGTAGCAACGGAGGCTTAGGATGGAAAGGTATGCTAGGTCGAAAATAAAATTGAGATTTGAATTCTTTTTGAGCTATGTATTTTCACCATGTTACAGACGTCCTAGTATTGATTGATAACCATTTACCAAAAACTGATTGTTGTTGTTGTGCATTAGTTTGGTAATATTCAAGTTCTGTTAATAGACTAACAGTGGACTTTTCCATTTGCAGAATATAATGAATGACCAGCAGAGGGAGTGTTGCAGAAGAAAATTTCACAGAGTTGCTGCGAGAAAAAAAAAAGTTCAGCAGCCCTCTGCTTCATTTAACAATTTACATGGTGAGTCAAACTCTCAATTTATCATTTTGCTGGTCCTTAAAAAAAGTGCATAGCATGTGATGGCTCTCTGCTCCTTTTAGTGGCGTCTTCTGCATGAATATTATTCATCAAGACTGAAGCGATATGGAAGGCGCTAGGGGCATCATGATAGCTTTTCAAAGACGTTTACTCTCTACAGGCTGACAATCATACTTTCATTACTTGTGCTAGTAATGTGCCATCAGAGTAAATTAATGTCTTTGAGGCTGGAATGAGGTGTCCTATATTAGAGCAATTGACTTACTCTCACATGGGGAGAAGCTATTTTAACCTTCCTCCCTTCACACTGAAAGTGGGACTCTTATACTCAAGAAGGGTTGCTCTTTAGGATACTCTGTGTTCTTGTACCCCCAGCCCCTTTTCAAATGGGGAGCCCAATGTCTTCAATGTTGAAGAGTCCTTTCCCATTACACCTCCTACTTGGCCTGCAGTCATAATTTCAGATCGTTACCTAGTGCAGAATTCCCAATGCCTCCTTGTTCTGTGTAATTGTCACCCATGACGATTGGTCAAATGGTGCCCTGACATCATAAAGCTACAGCAGGATGTCATCTGACATGAGGGCCAGCAATAGGATACATTTATCATGTTATTGAAATGGGTAGCAAGGTAGCCAGGACTGCCAGCAGGAAGGCAAAGATGGCAAGACGAGCAAAAGAAGGGCATTATGTGAGACTTAATTATTTGTTTGAAGGTGTTGGTGATCACAATATTCTCAGGTTCTCTATAGGTTAACTGATAGGGATGTGCAAGAATGAAGATGTCCGAATCTGTGGTTCATAGTTTTTCTCATTACCACTAACTGTAGCATAAACCTTCCTCCATAAACTTATCAGATCCCTTAATGGTCATTGGTGTACTCTAACCTAACAGAATTGCAGTGAGCAGGGTACGCTGTCACTTGGATAGCAATTAGATATTTTTATCTACATTCTAATATAGATGCTAAAGTTGTATTAAGAGTGGTAGCAACGGAGGCTTAGGATGGAAAGGTATGCTAGGTCGAAAATAAAATTGAGATTTGAATTCTTTTTGAGCTATGTATTTTCACCATGTTACAGACGTCCTAGTATTGATTAATAACCATTTACCAAAAACTGATTGTTGTTGTTGTGCATTAGTTTGGTAATATTCAAGTTCTGTTAATAGACTAACAGTGGACTTTTCCATTTGCAGAATATAATGAATGACCAGCAGAGGGAGTGTTGCAGAAGAAAATTTCACAGAGTTGCTGCGAGAAAAAAAAAAGTTCAGCAGCCCTCTGCTTCATTTAACAATTTACATGGTGAGTCAAACTCTCAATTTATCATTTTGCTGGTCCTTAAAAAAAGTGCATAGCATGTGATGGCTCTCTGCTCCTTTTAGTGGCGTCTTCTGCATGAATATTATTCATCAAGACTGAAGCGATATGGAAGGCGCTAGGGGCATCATGATAGCTTTTCAAAGACGTTTACTCTCTACAGGCTGACAATCATACTTTCATTACTTGTGCTAGTAATGTGCCATCAGAGTAAATTAATGTCTTTGAGGCTGGAATGAGGTGTCCTATATTAGAGCAATTGACTTACTCTCACATGGGGAGAAGCTATTTTAACCTTCCTCCCTTCACACTGAAAGTGGGACTCTTATACTCAAGAAGGGTTGCTCTTTAGGATACTCTGTGTTCTTGTACCCCCAGCCCCTTTTCAAATGGGGAGCCCAATGTCTTCAATGTTGAAGAGTCCTTTCCCATTACACCTCCTACTTGGCCTGCAGTCATAATTTCAGATCGTTACCTAGTGCAGAATTCCCAATGCCTCCTTGTTCTGTGTAATTGTCACCCATGACGATTGGTCAAATGGTGCCCTGACATCATAAAGCTACAGCAGGATGTCATCTGACATGAGGGCCAGCAATAGGATACATTTATCATGTTATTGAAATGGGTAGCAAGGTAGCCAGGACTGCCAGCAGAAAGGCAAAGATGGCGAGACAAGCAAAAGAAGGGCATTATTTGAGACTTAATTATTTGTTTGAAGGTGTCGGTGATCACAATATTCTCAGGTTCTCTATAGGTTAACTGATAGGGATGTGCAAGAATGAAGATGTCTGAATCTGTGGTTCATAGTTTTTCTCATTACCACTAACTGTAGCATAAACCTTCCTCCATAAACTTATCAGATCCCTTAATGGTCATTGGTGTATTCTAACCTAAAAGAATTGCAGTGAGCAGGGTACGCTGTCACTTGGATAGCAATTAGATATTTTTATCTACATTCTAATATAGATGCTAAAGTTGTATTAAGAGTGGTAGCAACGGAGGCTTAGGATGGAAAGGTATGCTAGGTTGAAAATAAAATTGAGATTTGAATTCTTTTTGAGCTATGTATTTTCACCATGTTACAGACGTCCTAGTACTGATTGATAACCATTTACCAAAAACTGATTGTTGTTGTTGTGCATTAGTTTGGTAATATTCAAGTTCTGTTAATAGACTAACAGTGGACTTTTCCATTTGCAGAATATATTGAATGACCAGCAGAGGGAGTGTTGCAGAAGAAAATTTCACAGAGTTGCTGCGAGAAAAAAAAAAAGTTCAGCAACCCTCTGCTTCATTTAACAATTTACATGGTGAGTCAAACTCTCAATTTATCATTTTGCTGGTCCTTAAAAAAAGTGCATAGCATGTGACGGCTCTCTGCTCCTTTTAATGGCATCTTCTGCATGAATATTATTCATCAAGACTGAAGCGATATGGATGGCGCTAGGGGCACCATGATAGCTTTTCAAAGACGTTTACTGTCTACAAGGCTGACAATCATACATTCATTACTTGTGCTAGTAATATGTCATCAGAGCTAATTAATGTCTTTGAGGCTGGAATGAGGTGTCCTATATTAGAGCAATTGACTTACTCTCACATGGGGAGAAGCTATTTTAACCTTCCTCCCTTCACACTGAAAGTGGGACTCTTATACTCAAGAAGGGTTGCTCTTTAGGATACTCTGTGTTCTTGTACCTCCAGCCCCTTTTCAAATGGGGAGCCCAATGTCTTCAATGTTGAAGAGTCCTTTCCCATTACACCTCCTACTTGGCCTGCAGTCATAATTTCAGAGCGTTACCTAGTGCAGAATTCCCAATGCCTCCTTGTTCTGTGTAATTGTCACCCATGACGATTGGTCAAATGGTGCCCTGACATCATAAAGCTACAGCAGGATGTCATCTGACATGAGGGCCAGCAATAGGATACATTTATCATGTTATTGAAATGGGTAGCAAGGTAGCCAGGACTGCCAGCAGGAAGGCAAAGATGGCAAGACGAGCAAAAGAAGGGCATTATGTGAGACTTAATTATTTGTTTGAAGGTGTTGGTGATCACAATATTCTCAGGTTCTCTATAGGTTAACTGATAGGGATGTGCAAGAATGAAGATGTCCGAATCTGTGGTTCATAGTTTTTCTCATTACCACTAACTGTAGCATAAACCTTCCTCCATAAACTTATCAGATCCCTTAATGGTCATTGGTGTATTCTAACCTAAAAGAATTGCAGTGAGCAGGGTACGCTGTCACTTGGATAGCAATTAGATATTTTTATCTACATTCTAATATAGATGCTAAAGTTGTATTAAGAGTGGTAGCAACGGAGGCTTAGGATGGAAAGGTATGCTAGGTTGAAAATAAAATTGAGATTTGAATTCTTTTTGAGCTATGTATTTTCACCATGTTACAGACGTCCTAGTACTGATTGATAACCATTTACCAAAAACTGATTGTTGTTGTTGTGCATTAGTTTGGTAATATTCAAGTTCTGTTAATAGACTAACAGTGGACTTTTCCATTTGCAGAATATAATGAATGACCAGCAGAGGGAGTGTTGCAGAAGAAAATTTCACAGAGTTGCTGCGAGAAAAAAAAAAGTTCAGCAGCCCTCTGCTTCATTTAACAATTTACATGGTGAGTCAAACTCTCAATTTATCATTTTGCTGGTCCTTAAAAAAAGTGCATAGCATGTGACGGCTCTCTGCTCCTTTTAGTGGCGTCTTCTGCATGAATATTATTCATCAAGACTGAAGCGATATGGAAGGCGCTAGGGGCATCATGATAGCTTTTCAAAGACGTTTACTCTCTACAGGCTGACAATCATACTTTCATTACTTGTGCTAGTAATGTGCCATCAGAGTAAATTAATGTCTTTGAGGCTGGAATGAGGTGTCCTATATTAGAGCAATTGACTTACTCTCACATGGGGAGAAGCTATTTTAACCTTCCTCCCTTCACACTGAAAGTGGGACTCTTATACTCAAGAAGGGTTGCTCTTTAGGATACTCTGTGTTCTTGTACCCCCAGCCCCTTTTCAAATGGGGAGCCCAATGTCTTCAATGTTGAAGAGTCCTTTCCCATTACACCTCCTACTTGGCCTGCAGTCATAATTTCAGATCGTTACCTAGTGCAGAATTCCCAATGCCTCCTTGTTCTGTGTAATTGTCACCCATGACGATTGGTCAAATGGTGCCCTGACATCATAAAGCTACAGCAGGATGTCATCTGACATGAGGGCCAGCAATAGGATACATTTATCATGTTATTGAAATGGGTAGCAAGGTAGCCAGGACTGCCAGCAGGAAGGCAAAGATGGCAAGACGAGCAAAAGAAGGGCATTATGTGAGACTTAATTATTTGTTTGAAGGTGTTGGTGATCACAATATTCTCAGGTTCTCTATAGGTTAACTGATAGGGATGTGCAAGAATGAAGATGTCCGAATCTGTGGTTCATAGTTTTTCTCATTACCACTAACTGTAGCATAAACCTTCCTCCATAAACTTATCAGATCCCTTAATGGTCATTGGTGTACTCTAACCTAACAGAATTGCAGTGAGCAGGGTACGCTGTCACTTGGATAGCAATTAGATATTTTTATCTACATTCTAATATAGATGCTAAAGTTGTATTAAGAGTGGTAGCAACGGAGGCTTAGGATGGAAAGGTATGCTAGGTCGAAAATAAAATTGAGATTTGAATTCTTTTTGAGCTATGTATTTTCACCATGTTACAGACGTCCTAGTATTGATTGATAACCATTTACCAAAAACTGATTGTTGTTGTTGTGCATTAGTTTGGTAATATTCAAGTTCTGTTAATAGACTAACAGTGGACTTTTCCATTTGCAGAATATAATGAATGACCAGCAGAGGGAGTGTTGCAGAAGAAAATTTCACAGAGTTGCTGCGAGAAAAAAAAAAGTTCAGCAGCCCTCTGCTTCATTTAACAATTTACATGGTGAGTCAAACTCTCAATTTATCATTTTGCTGGTCCTTAAAAAAAGTGCATAGCATGTGATGGCTCTCTGCTCCTTTTAGTGGCGTCTTCTGCATGAATATTATTCATCAAGACTGAAGCGATATGGAAGGCGCTAGGGGCATCATGATAGCTTTTCAAAGACGTTTACTCTCTACAGGCTGACAATCATACTTTCATTACTTGTGCTAGTAATGTGCCATCAGAGTAAATTAATGTCTTTGAGGCTGGAATGAGGTGTCCTATATTAGAGCAATTGACTTACTCTCACATGGGGAGAAGCTATTTTAACCTTCCTCCCTTCACACTGAAAGTGGGACTCTTATACTCAAGAAGGGTTGCTCTTTAGGATACTCTGTGTTCTTGTACCCCCAGCCCCTTTTCAAATGGGGAGCCCAATGTCTTCAATGTTGAAGAGTCCTTTCCCGTTACACCTCCTACTTGGCCTGCAGTCATAATTCCAGATCGTTACCTAGTGCAGAATTCCCAATGCCTCCTTGTTCTGTGTAATTGTCACCCATGACGATTGGTCAAATGGTGCCCTGACATCATAAAGCTACAGCAGGATGTCATCTGACATGAGGGCCAGCAATAGGATACATTTATCATGTTATTGAAATGGGTAGCAAGGTAGCCAGGACTGCCAGCAGGAAGGCAAAGATGGCAAGACGAGCAAAAGAAGGGCATTATGTGAGACTTAATTATTTGTTTGAAGGTGTTGGTGATCACAATATTCTCAGGTTCTCTATAGGTTAACTGATAGGGATGTGCAAGAATGAAGATGTCCGAATCTGTGGTTCATAGTTTTTCTCATTACCACTAACTGTAGCATAAACCTTCCTCCATAAACTTATCAGATCCCTTAATGGTCATTGGTGTACTCTAACCTAACAGAATTGCAGTGAGCAGGGTACGCTGTCACTTGGATAGCAATTAGATATTTGTATCTACATTCTAATATAGATGCTAAAGTTGTATTAAGAGTGGTAGCAACGGAGGCTTAGGATGGAAAGGTATGCTAGGTCGAAAATAAAATTGAGATTTGAATTCTTTTTGAGCTATGTATTTTCACCATGTTACAGACGTCCTAGTATTGATTGATAACCATTTACCAAAAACTGATTGTTGTTGTTGTGCATTAGTTTGGTAATATTCAAGTTCTGTTAATAGACTAACAGTGGACTTTTCCATTTGCAGAATATAATGAATGACCAGCAGAGGGAGTGTTGCAGAAGAAAATTTCACAGAGTTGCTGCGAGAAAAAAAAAAGTTCAGCAGCCCTCTGCTTCATTTAACAATTTACATGGTGAGTCAAACTCTCAATTTATCATTTTGCTGGTCCTTAAAAAAAGTGCATAGCATGTGACGGCTCTCTGCTCCTTTTAATGGCATCTTCTGCATGAATATTATTCATCAAGACTGAAGCGATATGGATGGCGCTAGGGGCACCATGATAGCTTTTCAAAGACGTTTACTGTCTACAAGGCTGACAATCATACATTCATTACTTGTGCTAGTAATATGTCATCAGAGCTAATTAATGTCTTTGAGGCTGGAATGAGGTGTCCTATATTAGAGCAATTGACTTACTCTCACATGGGGAGAAGCTATTTTAACCTTCCTCCCTTCACACTGAAAGTGGGACTCTTATACTCAAGAAGGGTTGCTCTTTAGGATACTCTGTGTTCTTGTACCCCCAGCCCCTTTTCAAATGGGGAGCCCAATGTCTTCAATGTTGAAGAGTCCTTTCCCATTACACCTCCTACTTGGCCTGCAGTCATAATTTCAGATCGTTACCTAGTGCAGAATTCCCAATGCCTCCTTGTTCTGTGTAATTGTCACCCATGACGATTGGTCAAATGGTGCCCTGACATCATAAAGCTACAGCAGGATGTCATCTGACATGAGGGCCAGCAATAGGATACATTTATCATGTTATTGAAATGGGTAGCAAGGTAGCCAGGACTGCCAGCAGAAAGGCAAAGATGGCGAGACAAGCAAAAGAAGGGCATTCTTTGAGACTTAATTATTTGTTTGAAGGTGTCGGTGATCACAATATTCTCAGGTTCTCTATAGGTTAACTGATAGGGATGTGCAAGAATGAAGATGTCCGAATCTGTGGTTCATAGTTTTTCTCATTACCACTAACTGTAGCATAAACCTTCCTCCATAAACTTATCAGATCCCTTAATGGTCATTGGTGTACTCTAACCTAACAGAATTGCAGTGAGCAGGGTACGCTGTCACTTGGATAGCAATTAGATATTTTTATCTACATTCTAATATAGATGCTAAAGTTGTATTAAGAGTGGTAGCAACGGAGGCTTAGGATGGAAAGGTATGCTAGGTCGAAAATAAAATTGAGATTTGAATTCTTTTTGAGCTATGTATTTTCACCATGTTACAGACGTCCTAGTATTGATTGATAACCATTTACCAAAAACTGATTGTTGTTGTTGTGCATTAGTTTGGTAATATTCAAGTTCTGTTAATAGACTAACAGTGGACTTTTCCATTTGCAGAATATAATGAATGACCAGCAGAGGGAGTGTTGCAGAAGAAAATTTCACAGAGTTGCTGCGAGAAAAAAAAAGTTCAGCAGCCCTCTGCTTCATTTAACAATTTACATGGTGAGTCAAACTCTCAATTTATCATTTTGCTGGTCCTTAAAAAAAGTGCATAGCATGTGATGGCTCTCTGCTCCTTTTAGTGGCGTCTTCTGCATGAATATTATTCATCAAGACTGAAGCGATATGGAAGGCGCTAGGGGCATCATGATAGCTTTTCAAAGACGTTTACTCTCTACAGGCTGACAATCATACTTTCATTACTTGTGCTAGTAATGTGCCATCAGAGTAAATTAATGTCTTTGAGGCTGGAATGAGGTGTCCTATATTAGAGCAATTGACTTACTCTCACATGGGGAGAAGCTATTTTAACCTTCCTCCCTTCACACTGAAAGTGGGACTCTTATACTCAAGAAGGGTTGCTCTTTAGGATACTCTGTGTTCTTGTACCCCCAGCCCCTTTTCAAATGGGGAGCCCAATGTCTTCAATGTTGAAGAGTCCTTTCCCATTACACCTCCTACTTGGCCTGCAGTCATAATTTCAGATCGTTACCTAGTGCAGAATTCCCAATGCCTCCTTGTTCTGTGTAATTGTCACCCATGACGATTGGTCAAATGGTGCCCTGACATCATAAAGCTACAGCAGGATGTCATCTGACATGAGGGCCAGCAATAGGATACATTTATCATGTTATTGAAATGGGTAGCAAGGTAGCCAGGACTGCCAGCAGAAAGGCAAAGATGGCGAGACAAGCAAAAGAAGGGCATTATTTGAGACTTAATTATTTGTTTGAAGGTGTCGGTGATCACAATATTCTCAGGTTCTCTATAGGTTAACTGATAGGGATGTGCAAGAATGAAGATGTCCGAATCTGTGGTTCATAGTTTTTCTCATTACCACTAACTGTAGCATAAACCTTCCTCCATAAACTTATCAGATCCCTTAATGGTCATTGGTGTACTCTAACCTAACAGAATTGCAGTGAGCAGGGTACGCTGTCACTTGGATAGCAATTAGATATTTTTATCTACATTCTAATATAGATGCTAAAGTTGTATTAAGAGTGGTAGCAACGGAGGCTTAGGATGGAAAGGTATGCTAGGTCGAAAATAAAATTGAGATTTGAATTCTTTTTGAGCTATGTATTTTCACCATGTTACAGACGTCCTAGTATTGATTGATAACCATTTACCAAAAACTGATTGTTGTTGTTGTGCATTAGTTTGGTAATATTCAAGTTCTGTTAATAGACTAACAGTGGACTTTTCCATTTGCAGAATATAATGAATGACCAGCAGAGGGAGTGTTGCAGAAGAAAATTTCACAGAGTTGCTGCGAGAAAAAAAAAAGTTCAGCAGCCCTCTGCTTCATTTAACAATTTACATGGTGAGTCAAACTCTCAATTTATCATTTTGCTGGTCCTTAAAAAAAGTGCATAGCATGTGACGGCCCTCTGCTCCTTTTAGTGGCGTCTTCTGCATGAATATTATTCATCAAGACTGAAGCGATATGGAAGGCGCTAGGGGCATCATGATAGCTTTTCAAAGACGTTTACTCTCTACAGGCTGACAATCATACTTTCATTACTTGTGCTAGTAATGTGCCATCAGAGTAAATTAATGTCTTTGAGGCTGGAATGAGGTGTCCTATATTAGAGCAATTGACTTACTCTCACATGGGGAGAAGCTATTTTAACCTTCCTCCCTTCACACTGAATGTCGGACTCTTATACTCAAGAAGGGTTGCTCTTTAGGATACTCTGTGTTCTTGTACCCCCAGCCCCTTTTCAAATGGGGAGCCCAATGTCTTCAATGTTGAAGAGTCCTTTCCCATTACACCTCCTACTTGGCCTGCAGTCATAATTTCAGATCGTTACCTAGTGCAGAATTCCCAATGCCTCCTTGTTCTGTGTAATTATCACCCATGACGATTGGTCAAATGGTGCCCTGACATCATAAAGCTACAGCAGGATGTCATCTGACATGAGGGCCAGCAATAGGATACATTTATCATGTTATTGAAATGGGTAGCAAGGTAGCCAGGACTGCCAGCAGAAAGGCAAAGATGGTGAGACAAGCAAAAGAAGGGCATTATTTGAGACTTAATTATTTGTTTGAAGGTGTCGGTGATCACAATATTCTCAGGTTCTCTATAGGTTAACTGATAGGGATGTGCAAGAATGAAGATGTCTGAATCTGTGGTTCATAGTTTTTCTCATTACCACTAACTGTAGCATAAACCTTCCTCCATAAACTTATCAGATCCCTTAATGGTCATTGGTGTATTCTAACCTAAAAGAATTGCAGTGAGCAGGGTACGCTGTCACTTGGATAGCAATTAGATATTTTTATCTACATTCTAATATAGATGCTAAAGTTGTATTAAGAGTGGTAGCAACGGAGGCTTAGGAGGGAAAGGTATGCTAGGTTGAAAATAAAATTGAGATTTGAATTCTTTTTGAGCTATGTATTTTCACCATGTTACAGACGTCCTAGTACTGATTGATAACCATTTACCAAAAACTGATTGTTGTTGTTGTGCATTAGTTTGGTAATATTCAAGTTCTGTTAATAGACTAACAGTGGACTTTTCCATTTGCAGAATATATTGAATGACCAGCAGAGGGAGTGTTGCAGAAGAAAATTTCACAGAGTTGCTGCGAGAAAAAAAAAAAGTTCAGCAACCCTCTGCTTCATTTAACAATTTACATGGTGAGTCAAACTCTCAATTTATCATTTTGCTGGTCCTTAAAAAAAGTGCATAGCATGTGACGGCTCTCTGCTCCTTTTAATGGCATCTTCTGCATGAATATTATTCATCAAGACTGAAGCGATATGGATGGCGCTAGGGGCACCATGATAGCTTTTCAAAGACGTTTACTGTCTACAAGGCTGACAATCATACATTCATTACTTGTGCTAGTAATATGTCATCAGAGCTAATTAATGTCTTTGAGGCTGGAATGAGGTGTCCTATATTAGAGCAATTGACTTACTCTCACATGGGGAGAAGCTATTTTAACCTTCCTCCCTTCACACTGAAAGTGGGACTCTTATACTCAAGAAGGGTTGCTCTTTAGGATACTCTGTGTTCTTGTACCCCCAGCCCCTTTTCAAATGGGGAGCCCAATGTCTTCAATGTTGAAGAGTCCTTTCCCATTACACCTCCTACTTGGCCTGCAGTCATAATTTCAGATCGTTACCTAGTGCAGAATTCCCAATGCCTCCTTGTTCTGTGTAATTGTCACCCATGACGATTGGTCAAATGGTGCCCTGACATCATAAAGCTACAGCAGGATGTCATCTGACATGAGGGCCAGCAATAGGATACATTTATCATGTTATTGAAATGGGTAGCAAGGTAGCCAGGACTGCCAGCAGAAAGGCAAAGATGGCGAGACAAGCAAAAGAAGGGCATTATTTGAGACTTAATTATTTGTTTGAAGGTGTCGGTGATCACAATATTCTCAGGTTC
Organism: Lissotriton vulgaris; assembly: GCF_964263255.1. NCBI lineage: Eukaryota > Metazoa > Chordata > Amphibia > Caudata > Salamandridae > Lissotriton > Lissotriton vulgaris. The sequence continues at coordinate 660,216,062 of NC_141698.1, read as the reverse complement.
TCTATAGGTTAACTGATAGGGATGTGCAAGAATGAAGATGTCCGAATCTGTGGTTCATAGTTTTTCTCATTACCACTAACTGTAGCATAAACCTTCCTCCATAAACTTATCAGATCCCTTAATGGTCATTGGTGTACTCTAACCTAACAGAATTGCAGTGAGCAGGGTACGCTGTCACTTGGATAGCAATTAGATATTTTTATCTACATTCTAATATAGATGCTAAAGTTGTATTAAGAGTGGTAGCAACGGAGGCTTAGGATGGAAAGGTATGCTAGGTCGAAAATAAAATTGAGATTTGAATTCTTTTTGAGCTATGTATTTTCACCATGTTACAGACGTCCTAGTATTGATTGATAACCATTTACCAAAAACTGATTGTTGTTGTTGTGCATTAGTTTGGTAATATTCAAGTTCTGTTAATAGACTAACAGTGGACTTTTCCATTTGCAGAATATAATGAATGACCAGCAGAGGGAGTGTTGCAGAAGAAAATTTCACAGAGTTGCTGCGAGAAAAAAAAAAGTTCAGCAGCCCTCTGCTTCATTTAACAATTTACATGGTGAGTCAAACTCTCAATTTATCATTTTGCTGGTCCTTAAAAAAAGTGCATAGCATGTGACGGCTCTCTGCTCCTTTTAGTGGCGTCTTCTGCATGAATATTATTCATCAAGACTGAAGCGATATGGAAGGCGCTAGGGGCATCATGATAGCTTTTCAAAGACGTTTACTCTCTACAGGCTGACAATCATACTTTCATTACTTGTGCTAGTAATGTGCCATCAGAGTAAATTAATGTCTTTGAGGCTGGAATGAGGTGTCCTATATTAGAGCAATTGACTTACTCTCACATGGGGAGAAGCTATTTTAACCTTCCTCCCTTCACACTGAATGTCGGACTCTTATACTCAAGAAGGGTTGCTCTTTAGGATACTCTGTGTTCTTGTACCCCCAGCCCCTTTTCAAATGGGGAGCCCAATGTCTTCAATGTTGAAGAGTCCTTTCCCATTACACCTCCTACTTGGCCTGCAGTCATAATTTCAGATCGTTACCTAGTGCAGAATTCCCAATGCCTCCTTGTTCTGTGTAATTATCACCCATGACGATTGGTCAAATGGTGCCCTGACATCATAAAGCTACAGCAGGATGTCATCTGACATGAGGGCCAGCAATAGGATACATTTATCATGTTATTGAAATGGGTAGCAAGGTAGCCAGGACTGCCAGCAGAAAGGCAAAGATGGTGAGACAAGCAAAAGAAGGGCATTATTTGAGACTTAATTATTTGTTTGAAGGTGTCGGTGATCACAATATTCTCAGGTTCTCTATAGGTTAACTGATAGGGATGTGCAAGAATGAAGATGTCTGAATCTGTGGTTCATAGTTTTTCTCATTACCACTAACTGTAGCATAAACCTTCCTCCATAAACTTATCAGATCCCTTAATGGTCATTGGTGTATTCTAACCTAAAAGAATTGCAGTGAGCAGGGTACGCTGTCACTTGGATAGCAATTAGATATTTTTATCTACATTCTAATATAGATGCTAAAGTTGTATTAAGAGTGGTAGCAACGGAGGCTTAGGAGGGAAAGGTATGCTAGGTTGAAAATATAATTGAGATTTGAATTCTTTTTGAGCTATGTATTTTCACCATGTTACAGACGTCCTAGTACTGATTGATAACCATTTACCAAAAACTGATTGTTGTTGTTGTGCATTAGTTTGGTAATATTCAAGTTCTGTTAATAGACTAACAGTGGACTTTTCCATTTGCAGAATATATTGAATGACCAGCAGAGGGAGTGTTGCAGAAGAAAATTTCACAGAGTTGCTGCGAGAAAAAAAAAAAGTTCAGCAACCCTCTGCTTCATTTAACAATTTACATGGTGAGTCAAACTCTCAATTTATCATTTTGCTGGTCCTTAAAAAAAGTGCATAGCATGTGACGGCTCTCTGCTCCTTTTAATGGCATCTTCTGCATGAATATTATTCATCAAGACTGAAGCGATATGGATGGCGCTAGGGGCACCATGATAGCTTTTCAAAGACGTTTACTGTCTACAAGGCTGACAATCATACATTCATTACTTGTGCTAGTAATGTGTCATCAGAGCTAATTAATGTCTTTGAGGCTGGAATGAGGTGTCCTATATTAGAGCAATTGACTTACTCTCACATGGGGAGAAGCTATTTTAACCTTCCTCCCTTCACACTGAAAGTGGGACTCTTATACTCAAGAAGGGTTGCTCTTTAGGATAATCTGTGTTCTTGTACCTCCAGCCCCTTTTCAAATGGGGAGCCCAATGTCTTCAATGTTGAAGAGTCCTTTCCCATTACACCTCCTACTTGGCCTGCAGTCATAATTTCAGAGCGTTACCTAGTGCAGAATTCCCAATGCCTCCTTGTTCTGTGTAATTGTCACCCATGACGATTGGTCAAATGGTGCCCTGACATCATAAAGCTACAGCAGGATGTCATCTGACATGAGGGCCAGCAATAGGATACATTTATCATGTTATTGAAATGGGTAGCAAGGTAGCCAGGACTGCCAGCAGGAAGGCAAAGATGGCAAGACGAGCAAAAGAAGGGCATTATTTGAGACTTAATTATTTGTTTGAAGGTGTCGGTGATCACAATATTCTCAGGTTCTCTATAGGTTAACTGATAGGGATGTGCAAGAATGAAGATGTCCGAATCTGTGGTTCATAGTTTTTCTCATTACCACTAACTGTAGCATAAACCTTCCTCCATAAACTTATCAGATCCCTTAATGGTCATTGGTGTACTCTAACCTAACAGAATTGCAGTGAGCAGGGTACGCTGTCACTTGGATAGCAATTAGATATTTTTATCTACATTCTAATATAGATGCTAAAGTTGTATTAAGAGTGGTAGCAACGGAGGCTTAGGATGGAAAGGTATGCTAGGTCGAAAAAAAAATTGAGATTTTAATTCTTTTTGAGCTATGTATTTTCACCATGTTACAGACGTCCTAGTATTGATTGATAACCATTTACCAAAAACTGATTGTTGTTGTTGTGCATTAGTTTGGTAATATTCAAGTTCTGTTAATAGACTAACAGTGGACTTTTCCATTTGCAGAATATAATGAATGACCAGCAGAGGGAGTGTTGCAGAAGAAAATTTCACAGAGTTGCTGCGAGAAAAAAAAAAGTTCAGCAGCCCTCTGCTACATTTAACAATTTACATGGTGAGTCAAACTCTCAATTTATCATTTTGCTGGTCCTTAAAAAAAGTGCATAGCATGTGACGGCTCTCTGCTCCTTTTAGTGGCGTCTTCTGCATGAATATTATTCATCAAGACTGAAGCGATATGGAAGGCGCTAGGGGCATCATGATAGCTTTTCAAAGACGTTTACTCTCTACAGGCTGACAATCATACTTTCATTACTTGTGCTAGTAATGTGCCATCAGAGTAAATTAATGTCTTTGAGGCTGGAATGAGGTGTCCTATATTAGAGCAATTGACTTACTCTCACATGGGGAGAAGCTATTTTAACCTTCCTCCCTTCACACTGAAAGTGGGACTCTTATACTCAAGAAGGGTTGCTCTTTAGGATACTCTGTGTTCTTGTACCCCCAGCCCCTTTTCAAATGGGGAGCCCAATGTCTTCAATGTTGAAGAGTCCTTTCCCATTACACCTCCTACTTGGCCTGCAGTCATAATTTCAGATCGTTACCTAGTGCAGAATTCCCAATGCCTCCTTGTTCTGTGTAATTGTCACCCATGACGATTGGTCAAATGGTGCCCTGACATCATAAAGCTACAGCAGGATGTCATCTGACATGAGGGCCAGCAATAGGATACATTTATCATGTTATTGAAATGGGTAGCAAGGTAGCCAGGACTGCCAGCAGAAAGGCAAAGATGGCGAGACAAGCAAAAGAAGGGCATTATTTGAGACTTAATTATTTGTTTGAAGGTGTCGGTGATCACAATATTCTCAGGTTCTCTATAGGTTAACTGATAGGGATGTGCAAGAATGAAGATGTCCGAATCTGTGGTTCATAGTTTTTCTCATTACCACTAACTGTAGCATAAACCTTCCTCCATAAACTTATCAGATCCCTTAATGGTCATTGGTGTACTCTAACCTAACAGAATTGCAGTGAGCAGGGTACGCTGTCACTTGGATAGCAATTAGATATTTTTATCTACATTCTAATATAGATGCTAAAGTTGTATTAAGAGTGGTAGCAACGGAGGCTTAGGATGGAAAGGTATGCTAGGTCGAAAATAAAATTGAGATTTGAATTCTTTTTGAGCTATGTATTTTCACCATGTTACAGACGTCCTAGTATTGATTGATAACCATTTACCAAAAACTGATTGTTGTTGTTGTGCATTAGTTTGGTAATATTCAAGTTCTGTTAATAGACTAACAGTGGACTTTTCCATTTGCAGAATATAATGAATGACCAGCAGAGGGAGTGTTGCAGAAGAAAATTTCACAGAGTTGCTGCGAGAAAAAAAAAAGTTCAGCAGCCCTCTGCTTCATTTAACAATTTACATGGTTAGTCAAACTCTCAATTTATCATTTTGCTGGTCCTTAAAAAAAGTGCATAGCATGTGACGTCTCTCTGCTCCTTTTAGTGGCGTCTTCTGCATGAATATTATTCATCAAGACTGAAGCGATATGGAAGGCGCTAGGGGCATCATGATAGCTTTTCAAAGACGTTTACTCTCTACAGGCTGACAATCATACTTACAATACTTGTGCTAGTAATGTGCCATCAGAGTAAATTAATGTCTTTGAGGCTGGAATGAGGTGTCCTATATTAGAGCAATTGACTTACTCTCACATGGGGAGAAGCTATTTTAACCTTCCTCCCTTCACACTGAAAGTGGGACTCTTATACTCAAGAAGGGTTGCTCTTTAGGATACTCTGTGTTCTTGTACCCCCAGCCCCTTTTCAAATGGGGAGCCCAATGTCTTCAATGTTGAAGAGTCCTTTCCCATTACACCTCCTACTTGGCCTGCAGTCATAATTTCAGATCGTTACCTAGTGCAGAATTCCCAATGCCTCCTTGTTCTGTGTAATTGTCACCCATGACGATTGGTCAAATGGTGCCCTGACATCATAAAGCTACAGCAGGATGTCATCTGACATGAGGGCCAGCAATAGGATACATTTATCATGTTATTGAAATGGGTAGCAAGGTAGCCAGGACTGCCAGCAGAAAGGCAAAGATGGCGAGACAAGCAAAAGAAGGGCATTATTTGAGACTTAATTATTTGTTTGAAGGTGTCGGTGATCACAATATTCTCAGGTTCTCTATAGGTTAACTGATAGGGATGTGCAAGAATGAAGATGTCTGAATCTGTGGTTCATAGTTTTTCTCATTACCACTAACTGTAGCATAAACCTTCCTCCATAAACTTATCAGATCCCTTAATGGTCATTGGTGTACTCTAACCTAACAGAATTGCAGTGAGCAGGGTACGCTGTCACTTGGATAGCAATTAGATATTTTTATCTACATTCTAATATAGATGCTAAAGTTGTATTAAGAGTGGTAGCAACGGAGGCTTAGGATGGAAAGGTATGCTAGGTCGAAAATAAAATTGAGATTTGAATTCTTTTTGAGCTATGTATTTTCACCATGTTACAGACGTCCTAGTATTGATTGATAACCATTTACCAAAAACTGATTGTTGTTGTTGTGCATTAGTTTGGTAATATTCAAGTTCTGTTAATAGACTAACAGTGGACTTTTCCATTTGCAGAATATAATGAATGACCAGCAGAGGGAGTGTTGCAGAAGAAAATTTCACAGAGTTGCTGCGAGAAAAAAAAAGTTCAGCAGCCCTCTGCTTCATTTAACAATTTACATGGTGAGTCAAACTCTCAATTTATCATTTTGCTGGTCCTTAAAAAAAGTGCATAGCATGTGACGGCTCTCTGCTCCTTTTAGTGGCGTCTTCTGCATGAATATTATTCATCAAGACTGAAGCGATATGGAAGGCGCTAGGGGCATCATGATAGCTTTTCAAAGACGTTTACTGTCTACAAGGCTGACAATCATACATTCATTACTTGTGCTAGTAATATGTCATCAGAGCTAATTAATGTCTTTGAGGCTGGAATGAGGTGTCCTATATTAGAGAAATTGACTTACTCTCACATGGGGAGAAGCTATTTTAACCTTCCTCCCTTCACACTGAAAGTGGGACTCTTATACTCAAGAAGGGTTGCTCTTTAGGATACTCTGTGTTCTTGTACCTCCAGCCCCTTTTCAAATGGGGAGCCCAATGTCTTCAATATTGAAGAGTCCTTTCCCATTACACCTCCTACTTGGCCTGCAGTCATAATTTCAGAGCGTTACCTAGTGCGGAATTCCTAATGCCTCCTTGTTCTGTGTAATTGTCACCCATGACGATTGGTCAAATGGTGCCCTGACATCATAAAGCTACAGCAGGATGTCATCTGACATGAGGGCCAGCAATAGGATACATTTATCATGTTATTGAAATGTGTAGCAAGGTAGCCAGGACTGCCAGCAGGAAGGCAAAGATGGCAAGACGAGCAAAAGAAGGGCATTACGTGAGACTTAATTATTTGTTTGAAGGTGTTGGTGATCACAATATTCTCAGGTTCTCTATAGGTTAACTGATAGGGATGTGCAAGAATGAAGATGTCCGAATCTGTGGTTCATAGTTTTTCTCATTACCACTAACTGTAGCATAAACCTTCCTCCATAAACTTATCAGATCCCTTAATGGTCATTGGTGTACTCTAACCTAAAAGAATTGCAGTGAGCAGGGTACGCTGTCACTTGGATAGCAATTAGATATTTTTATCTACATTCTAATATAGATGCTAAAGTTGTATTAAGAGTGGTAGCAACGGAGGCTTAGGATGGAAAGGTATGCTAGGTTGAAAATAAAATTGAGATTTGAATTCTTTTTGAGCTATGTATTTTCACCATGTTACAGACGTCCTAGTGCTGATTGATAACCATTTACCAAAGACTGATTGTTGTTGTTGTGCATTAGTTTGGTAATATTCAAGTTCTGTTAATAGACTAACAGTGGACTTTTCCATTTGCAGAATATAATGAATGACCAGCAGAGGGAGTGTTGCAGAAGAAAATTTCACAGAGTTGCTGCGAGAAAAAAAAAGTTCAGCAACCCTCTGCTTCATTTAACAATTTACATGGTGAGTCAAACTCTCAATTTATTATTTTGCTGGTCCTTAAACAAAGTGCATAGCATGTGACAGCTCTCTGTTCCTTTTAGTGGCGTCTTCTGCATGAATATTATTCATCAAGACTGAAGCGATAAGGAAGGCGCTAGGGGCATCATGATAGCTTTTCAAAGACGTTTACTGTCTACAGGCTGACAATCATACTTTCATTACTTGTGCTAGTAATGTGCCATCAGAGTAAATTAATGTCTTTGAGGCTGGAATGAGGTGTCCTATATTAGAGCAATTGACTTACTCTCACATGGGGAGAAGCTATTTTAACCTTCCTCCCTTCACACTGAAAGTGGGACTCTTATACTCAAGAAGGGTTACTCTTTAGGATACTCTGTGTTCTTGTACCTATAGCCCCTTTTCAAATGGGGAGCCCAATGTCTTCAATGTTGAAGAGTCCTTTCCCATTACACCTCCTACTTGGCCTGCAGTCATAATTTCAGAGCGTTACCTAGTGCAGAATTCCCAATGCCTCCTTGTTCTGTGTAATTGTCACCCATGACGATTGGTCAAATGGTGCCCTGACATCATAAAGCTACAGCAGGATGTCATCTGACATGTGGGCCAGCAATAGGATACATTTATCATGTTATTGAAATGGGTAGCAAGGTAGCCAGGACTGCCAGCAGGAAGGCAAAGATGGCAAGATGAGCAAAAGAAGGGCATTATGTGAGACTTAATTATTTGTTTGAAGGTGTTGGTGATCACAATATTCTCAGGTTCTCTATAGGTTAACTGATAGGGATGTGCAAGAATGAAGATGTCCGAATCTGTGGTTCATAGTTTTTCTCATTACCACTAACTGTAGCATAAACCTTCCTCCATAAACTTATCAGATCCCTTAATGGTCATTGGTGTACTCTAACCTAAAAGAATTGCAGTGAGCAGGGTACGCTGTCACTTGGATAGCAATTAGATATTTTTATCTACTTTCTAATATAGATGCTAAAGTTGTATTAAGAGTGGTGGCAACGGAGGCTTAGGATGGAAAGGTATGCTAGGTTGAAAATAAAATTGAGATTTGAATTCTTTTTGAGCTATGTATTTTCACCATGTTACAGACGTCTTAGTACTGATTGATAACCATTTACCAAAAACTGATTGTTGTTGTTGTGCATTAGTTTGGTAATATTCAAGTTCTGTTAATAGACTAACAGTGGACTTTTCCATTTGCAGAATATAATGAATGACCAGCAGAGGGATTGTTGCAGAAGAAAATTTCACAGAGTTGCTGCGAGAAAAAAAAAAGTTCAGCAGCCCTCTGCTTCATTTAACAATTTACATGGTGAGTCAAACTCTCAATTTATCATTTTGCTGGTCCTTAAAAAAAGTGCATAGCATGTGACGGCTCTCTGCTCCTTTTAGTGGCGTCTTCCGCATGAATATTATTCATCAAGGCTGAAGCGATATGGATGGCGCTAGGGGTACCATGATAGCTTTTCAAAGACGTTTACTGTCTACAAGGCTGACAATCATACTTTCATTACTTGTGCTAGTAATATGTCATCAGAGCAAATTAATATCTTTGAGGCTGGAAATAGGTGTCCTATATTAGAGCAATTGACTTACTCTCACATGGGGAGAAGCTATTTTAACCTTCCTCCCTTCACACTGAAAGTGGGACTCTTATACTCAAGAAGGGTTGCTCTTTATGATACTCTGTGTTCTTGTACCCCCAGCCCCTTTTCAAATGGGGAGCCCAATGTCTTCAATGTTGAAGAGTCCTTTCCCATTACACCTCCTACTTGGCCTGCAGTCATAATTTCAGAGCGTTACCTAGTGCGGAATTCCTAATGCCTCCTTGTTCTGTGTAATTGTCACCCATGACGATTGGTCAAATGGTGCCCTGACATCATAAAGCTACAGCAGGATGTCATCTGACATGAGGGCCAGCAATAGGATACATTTATCATGTTATTGAAATGGGTAGCAAGGTAGCCAGGACTGCCAGCAGGAAGGCAAAGATGGCAAGACGAGCAAAAGAAGGGCATTATGTGAGACTTAATTATTTGTTTGAAGGTGTTGGTGATCACAATATTCTCAGGTTCTCTATAGGTTAACTGATAGGGATGTGCAAGAATGAAGATGTCCGAATCTGTGGTTCATAGTTTTTCTCATTACCACTAACTGTAGCATAAACCTTCCTCCATAAACTTATCAGATCCCTTAATGGTCATTGGTGTACTCTAACCTAAAAGAATTGCAGTGAGCAGGGTACGCTGTCACTTGGATAGCAATTAGATATTTTTATCTACATTCTAATATAGATGCTAAAGTTGTATTAAGAGTGGTAGCAACGGAGGCTTAGGATGGAAAGGTATGCTAGGTTGAAAATAAAATTGAGATTTGAATTCTTTTTGAGCTATGTATTTTCACCATGTTACAGACGTCCTAGTGCTGATTGATAACCATTTACCAAAGACTGATTGTTGTTGTTGTGCATTAGTTTGGTAATATTCAAGTTCTGTTAATAGACTAACAGTGGACTTTTCCATTTGCAGAATATAATGAATGACCAGCAGAGGGAGTGTTGCAGAAGAAAATTTCACAGAGTTGCTGCGAGAAAAAAAAAGTACAGCAACCCTCTGCTTCATTTAACAATTTACATGGTGAGTCAAACTCTCAATTTATTATTTTGCTGGTCCTTAAACAAAGTGCATAGCATGTGACAGCTCTCTGTTCCTTTTAGTGGCGTCTTCTGCATGAATATTATTCATCAAGACTGAAGCGATAAGGAAGGCGCTAGGGGCATCATGATAGCTTTTCAAAGACGTTTACTGTCTACAGGCTGACAATCATACTTTCATTACTTGTGCTAGTAATGTGCCATCAGAGTAAATTAATGTCTTTGAGGCTGGAATGAGGTGTCCTATATTAGAGCAATTGACTTACTCTCACATGGGGAGAAGCTATTTTAACCTTCCTCCCTTCACACTGAAAGTGGGACTCTTATACTCAAGAAGGGTTACTCTTTAGGATACTCTGTGTTCTTGTACCTATAGCCCCTTTTCAAATGGGGAGCCCAATGTCTTCAATGTTGAAGAGTCCTTTCCCATTACACCTCCTACTTGGCCTGCAGTCATAATTTCAGAGCGTTACCTAGTGCAGAATTCCCAATGCCTCCTTGTTCTGTGTAATTGTCACCCATGACGATTGGTCAAATGGTGCCCTGACATCATAAAGCTACAGCAGGATGTCATCTGACATGTGGGCCAGCAATAGGATACATTTATCATGTTATTGAAATGGGTAGCAAGGTAGCCAGGACTGCCAGCAGGAAGGCAAAGATGGCAAGACGAGCAAAAGAAGGGCATTATGTGAGACTTAATTATTTGTTTGAAGGTGTTGGTGATCACAATATTCTCAGGTTCTCTATAGGTTAACTGATAGGGATGTGCAAGAATGAAGATGTCCGAATCTGTGGTTCATAGTTTTTCTCATTACCACTAACTGTAGCATAAACCTTCCTCCATAAACTTATCAGATCCCTTAATGGTCATTGGTGTACTCTAACCTAAAAGAATTGCAGTGAGCAGGGTACGCTGTCACTTGGATAGCAATTAGATATTTTTATCTACTTTCTAATATAGATGCTAAAGTTGTATTAAGAGTGGTGGCAACGGAGGCTTAGGATGGAAAGGTATGCTAGGTTGAAAATAAAATTGAGATTTGAATTCTTTTTGAGCTATGTATTTTCACCATGTTACCGACGTCCTAGTATTGATTGATAACCATTTACCAAAAACTGATTGTTGTTGTTGTGCATTAGTTTGGTAATATTCAAGTTCTGTTAATAGACTAACAGTGGACTTTTCCATTTGCAGAATATAATGAATGACCAGCAGAGGGAGTGTTGCAGAAGAAAATTTCACAGAGTTGCTGCGAGAAAAATAAAAGTTCAGCAGCCCTCTGCTTCATTTAACAATTTACATGGTGAGTCAAACTCTCAATTTATTATTTTGCTGGTCCTTAAAAAAAGTGCATAGCATGTGACGGCTCTCTGTTCCTTTTAGTGGCGTCTTCTGCATGAATATTATTCATCAAGACTGAAGCGATATGGAAGGCGCTAGGGGCATCATGATAGCTTTTCAAAGACGTTTACTGTCTACAGGCTGACAATCATACTTTCATTACTTGTGCTAGTAATGTGCCATCAGAGTAAATTAATGTCTTTGAGGCTGGAATGAGGTGTCCTATATTAGAGCAATTGACTTACTCACACATGGGGAGAAGCTATTTTGACCTTCCTCCCTTCACACTGAAAGTGGGACTCTTATACTCAAGAAGGGTTGCTCTTTAGGATACTCTGTGTTCTTGTACCCCCAGCCCCTTTTCAAATGGGGAGCCCAATGTCTTCAATGTTGAAGAGTCCTTTCCCATTACACCTCCTACTTGGCCTGCAGTCATAATTTCAGAGCGTTACCTAGTGCAGAATTCCCAATGCCTCCTTGTTCTATGTAATTGTCACCCATGACGATTGGTCAAATGGTGCCCTGACATCATAAAGCTACAGCAGGATGTCATCTGACATGAGGGCCAGCAATAGGATACATTTATCATGTATTTGAAATGGGTAGCAAGGTAGCCAGGACTGCCAGCAGAAAGGCAAAGATGGCGAGACAAGCAAAAGAAGGGCATTATTTGAGACTTAATTATTTGTTTGAAGGTGTCGGTGATCACAATATTCTCAGGTTCTCTATAGGTTAACTGATAGGGATGTGCAAGAATGAAGATGTCTGAATCTGTGGTTCATAGTTTTTCTCATTACCACTAACTGTAGCATAAACCTTCCTCCATAAACTTATCAGATCCCTTAATGGTCATTGGTGTACTCTAACCTAAAGGAATTGCAGTGAGCAGGGTACGCTGTCACTTGGATAGCAATTAGATATTTTTATCTACATTCTAATATAGATGCTAAAGTTGTATTAAGAGTGGTAGCAACGGAGGCTTAGGATGGAAAGGTATGCTAGGTTGAAAATAAAATTGAGATTTGAATTCTTTTTGAGCTATGTATTTTCACCATGTTACAGACGTCCTAGTGCTGATTGATAACCATTTACCAAAGACTGATTGTTGTTGTTGTGCATTAGTTTGGTAATATTCAAGTTCTGTTAATAGACTAACAGTGGACTTTTCCATTTGCAGAATATAATGAATGACCAGCAGAGGGAGTGTTGCAGAAGAAAATTTCACAGAGTTGCTGCGAGAAAAAAAAAGTTCAGCAACCCTCTGCTTCATTTAACAATTTACATGGTGAGTCAAACTCTCAATTTATTATTTTGCTGGTCCTTAAACAAAGTGCATAGCATGTGACAGCTCTCTGTTCCTTTTAGTGGCGTCTTCTGCATGAATATTATTCATCAAGACTGAAGCGATAAGGAAGGCGCTAGGGGCATCATGATAGCTTTTCAAAGACGTTTACTGTCTACAGGCTGACAATCATACTTTCATTACTTGTGCTAGTAATGTGCCATCAGAGTAAATTAATGTCTTTGAGGCTGGAATGAGGTGTCCTATATTAGAGCAATTGACTTACTCTCACATGGGGAGAAGCTATTTTAACCTTCCTCCCTTCACACTGAAAGTGGGACTCTTATACTCAAGAAGGGTTGCTCTTTAGGATACTCTGTGTTCTTGTACCCCCAGCCCCTTTTCAAATGGTGAGCCCAATGTCTTCAATGTTGAAGAGTCCTTTCCCATTACACCTCCTACTTGGCCTGCAGTCATAATTTCAGAGCGTTACCTAGTGCAGAATTCCCAATGCCTCCTTGTTCTGTGTAATTGTCACCCATGACGATTGGTCAAATGGTGCCCTGACATCATAAAGCTACAGCAGGATGTCATCTGACATGAGGGCCAGCAATAGGATACATTTATCATGTTATTGAAATGGGTAGCAAGGTAGCCAGGACTGCCAGCAGGAAGGCAAAGATGGCAAGACGAGCAAAAGAAGGGCATTATGTGAGACTTAATTATTTGTTTGAAGGTGTTGGTGATCACAATATTCTCAGGTTCTCTATAGGTTAACTGATAGGGATGTGCAAGAATGAAGATTTCCGAATCTGTGGTTCATAGTTTTTCTCATTACCACTAACTGTAGCATAAACCTTCCTCCATAAACTTATCAGATCCCTTAATGGTCATTGGTGTACTCTAACCTAAAAGAATTGCAGTGAGCAGGGTACGCTGTCACTTGGATAGCAATTAGATATTTTTATCTACTTTCTAATATAGATGCTAAAGTTGTATTAAGAGTGGTGGCAACGGAGGCTTAGGATGGAAAGGTATGCTAGGTTGAAAATAAAATTGAGATTTGAATTCTTTTTGAGCTATGTATTTTCACCATGTTACAGACGTCCTAGTATTGATTGATAACCATTTACCAAAAACTGATTGTTGTTGTTGTGCATTAGTTTGGTAATATTCAAGTTCTGTTAATAGACTAACAGTGGACTTTTCCATTTGCAGAATATAATGAATGACCAGCAGAGGGAGTGTTGCAGAAGAAAATTTCACAGAGTTGCTGCGAGAAAAATAAAAGTTCAGCAGCCCTCTGCTTCATTTAACAATTTACATGGTGAGTCAAACTCTCAATTTATTATTTTGCTGGTCCTTAAAAAAAGTGCATAGCATGTGACGGCTCTCTGTTCCTTTTAGTGGCGTCTTCTGCATGAATATTATTCATCAAGACTGAAGCGATATGGAAGGCGCTAGGGGCATCATGATAGCTTTTCAAAGACGTTTACTGTCTACAGGCTGACAATCATACTTTCATTACTTGTGCTAGTAATGTGCCATCAGAGTAAATTAATGTCTTTGAGGCTGGAATGAGGTGTCCTATATTAGAGCAATTGACTTACTCACACATGGGGAGAAGCTATTTTGACCTTCCTCCCTTCACACTGAAAGTGGGACTCTTATACTCAAGAAGAGTTGCTCTTTAGGATACTCTGTGTTCTTGTACCCCCAGCCCCTTTTCAAATGGGGAGCCCAATGTCTTCAATGTTGAAGAGTCCTTTCCCATTACACCTCCTACTTGGCCTGCAGTCATAATTTCAGAGCGTTACCTAGTGCAGAATTCCCAATGCCTCCTTGTTCTATGTAATTGTCACCCATGACGATTGGTCAAATGGTGCCCTGACATCATAAAGCTACAGCAGGATGTCATCTGACATGAGGGCCAGCAATAGGATACATTTATCATGTATTTGAAATGGGTAGCAAGGTAGCCAGGACTGCCAGCAGAAAGGCAAAGATGGCGAGACAAGCAAAAGAAGGGCATTATTTGAGACTTAATTATTTGTTTGAAGGTGTCGGTGATCACAATATTCTCAGGTTCTCTATAGGTTAACTGATAGGGATGTGCAAGAATGAAGATGTCTGAATCTGTGGTTCATAGTTTTTCTCATTACCACTAACTGTAGCATAAACCTTCCTCCATAAACTTATCAGATCCCTTAATGGTCATTGGTGTACTCTAACCTAAAGGAATTGCAGTGAGCAGGGTACGCTGTCACTTGGATAGCAATTAGATATTTTTATCTACATTCTAATATAGATGATAAAGTTGTATTAAGAGTGGTAGCAACGGAGGCTTAGGATGGAAAGGCATGCTAGGTTGAAAATAAAATTGAGATTTGAATTCTTTTTGAGGTATGTATTTTCACCATGTTACAGACGTCCTAGTACTGATTGATAACCATTTACCAAAAACTGATTGTTGTTGTTGTGCATTAGTTTGGTAATATTCAAGTTCTGTTAATAGACTAACAGTGGACTTTTCCATTTGCAGAATATAATGAATGACCAGCAGAGGGAGTGTTGCAGAAGAAAATTTCACAGAGTTGCTGCGAGAAAAAAAAAGTTCAGCAACCCTCTGCTTCATTTAACAATTTACATGGTGAGTCAAACTCTCAATTTATCATTTTGCTGGTCCTTAAAAAAAAGTGCATAGCATGTGACGGCTCTCTGCTCCTTTTAGTGGCGTCTTCCGCATGAATATTATTCATCAAGGCTGAAGCGATATGGATGGCGCTAGGGGTACCATGATAGCTTTTCAAAGACGTTTACTGTCTACAAGGCTGACAATCATACTTTCATTACTTGTGCTAGTAATATGTCATCAGAGCAAATTAATATCTTTGAGGCTGGAAATAGGTGTCCTATATTAGAGCAATTGACTTACTCTCACATGGGGAGAAGCTATTTTAACCTTCCTCCCTTCACACTGAAAGTGGGACTCTTATACTCAAGAAGGGTTGCTCTTTAGGATACTCTGTGTTCTTGTACCCCCAGCCCCTTTTCAAATGGGGAGCCCAATGTCTTCAATGTTGAAGAGTCCTTTCCCATTACACCTCCTACTTGGCCTGCAGTCATAATTTCAGATCGTTACCTAGTGCAGAATTCCCAATGCCTCCTTGTTCTGTGTAATTGTCACCCATGAAGATTGGTCAAATGGTGCCCTGACATCATAAAGCTACAGCAGGATGTCATCTGACATGAGGGCCAGCAATAGGATACATTTATCATGTTATTGAAATGGGTAGCAAGGTAGCCAGGACTGCCAGCAGGAAGGCAAAGATGGCAAGACGAGCAAAAGAAGGGCATTAAGTGAGACTTAATTATTTGTTTGAAGGTGTCGGTGATCACAATATTCTCAGGTTCTCTATAGGTTAACTGATAGGGATGTGCAAGAATGAAGATGTCTGAATCTGTGGTTCATAGTTTTTCTCATTACCACTAACTGTAGCATAAACCTTCCTCCATAAACTTATCAGATCCCTTAATGGTCATTGGTGTACTCTAACCTAAAAGAATTGCAGTGAGCAGGGTACGCTGTCACTTGGATAGCAATTAGATATTTTTATCTACATTCTAATATAGATGATAAAGTTGTATTAAGAGTGGTAGCAACGGAGGCTTAGGATGGAAAGGCATGCTAGGTTGAAAATAAAATTGAGATTTGAATTCTTTTTGAGGTATGTATTTTCACCATGTTACAGACGTCCTAGTACTGATTGATAACCATTTACCAAAAACTGATTGTTGTTGTTGTGCATTAGTTTGGTAATATTCAAGTTCTGTTAATAGACTAACAGTGGACTTTTCCATTTGCAGAATATAATGAATGACCAGCAGAGGGAGTGTTGTAGAAGAAAATTTCACAGAGTTGCTGCGAGAAAAAAAAAGTTCAGCAACCCTCTGCTTCATTTAACAATTTACATGGTGAGTCAAACTCTCAATTTATCATTTTGCTGGTCCTTAAAAAAAGTGCATAGCATGTGACGGCTCTCTGCTCATTTTAGTGGCATCTTCTGCATGAATATTATTCATCAAGACTGAAGCGATATGGATGGCGCTAGGGGCACCATGATAGCTTTTCAAAGACGTTTACTGTCTACAAGGCTGACAATCATACATTCATTACTTGTGCTAGTAATATGTCATCAGAGCTAATTAATGTCTTTGAGGCTGGAATGAGGTGTCCTATATTAGAGCAATTGACGTACTCACACATGGGGAGAAGCTATTTTAACCTTCCTCCCTTCACACTGAAAGTGGGACTCTTATACTCAAGAAGGGTTGCTCTTTAGGATACTCTGTGTTCTTGTACCTCCAGCCCCTTTTCAAATGGGGAGCCCAATGTCTTCAATGTTGAAGAGTCCTTTCCCATTACACCTCCTACTTGGCCTGCAGTCATAATTTCAGAGCGTTACCTAGTGCAGAATTCCCAATGCCTCCTTGTTCTGTGTAATTGTCACCCATGACGATTGGTCAAATGGTGCCCTGACATCATAAAGCTACAGCAGGATGTCATCTGACATGAGGGCCAGCAATAGGATACATTTATCATGTTATTGAAATGGGTAGCAAGGTAGCCAGGACTGCCAGCAGGAAGGCAAAGATGGCAAGACGAGCAAAAGAAGGGCATTATGTGAGACTTAATTATTTGTTTGAAGGTGTCGGTGATCACAATATTCTCAGGTTCTCTATAGGTTAACTGATAGGGATGTGCAAGAATGAAGATGTCCGAATCTGTGGTTCATAGTTTTTCTCATTACCACTAACTGTAGCATAAACCTTCCTCCATAAACTTATCAGATCCATTAATGGTCATTGGTGTACTCTAACCTAAAAGAATTGCAGTGAGCAGGGTACGCTGTCACTTGGATAGCAAGTAGATATTTTTATCTACTTTCTAATATAGATGCTAAAGTTGTATTAAGAGTGGTAGCAACGGAGGCTTAGGATGGAAAGGAATGCTAGGTTGAAAATAAAATTGAGATTTGAATTCTTTTTGAGCTATGTATTTTCACCATGTTACAGACGTCTTAGTACTGATTGATAACCATTTACCAAAAACTGATTGTTGTTGTTGTGCATTAGTTTGGTAATATTCAAGTTCTGTTAATAGACTAACAGTGGACTTTTCCATTTGCAGAATATAATGAATGACCAGCAGAGGGAGTGTTGCAGAAGAAAATTTCACAGAGTTGCTGCGAGAAAAATAAAAGTTCAGCAGCCCTCTGCTTCATTTAACAATTTACATGGTGAGTCAAACTCTCAATTTATTATTTTGCTGGTCCTTAAAAAAAGTGCATAGCATGTGACGGCTCTCTGTTCCTTTTAGTGGCGTCTTCTGCATGAATATTATTCATCAAGACTGAAGCGATATGGAAGGCGCTAGGGGCATCATGATAGCTTTTCAAAGACGTTTACTGTCTACAGGCTGACAATCATACTTTCATTACTTGTGCTAGTAATGTGCCATCAGAGTAAATTAATGTCTTTGAGGCTGGAATGAGGTGTCCTATATTAGAGCAATTGACTTACTCTCACATGGGGAGAAGCTATTTTAACCTTCCTCCCTTCACACTGAAAGTGGGACTCTTATACTCAAGACGGGTTGCTCTTTAGGATACTCTGTGTTCTTGTACCCCCAGCCCCTTTTCAAATGGTGAGCCCAATGTCTTCAATGTTGAAGAGTCCTTTCCCATTACACCTCCTACTTGGCCTGCAGTCATAATTTCAGAGCGTTACCTAGTGCAGAATTCCCAATGCCTCCTTGTTCTGTGTAATTGTCACCCATGACGATTGGTCAAATGGTGCCCTGACATCATAAAGCTACAGCAGGATGTCATCTGACATGTGGGCCAGCAATAGGATACATTTATCATGTTATTGAAATGGGTAGCAAGGTAGCCAGGACTGCCAGCAGGAAGGCAAAGATGGCAAGACGAGCAAAAGAAGGGCATTATGTGAGACTTAATTATTTGTTTGAAGGTGTTGGTGATCACAATATTCTCAGGTTCTCTATAGGTTAACTGATAGGGATGTGCAAGAATGAAGATGTCCGAATCTGTGGTTCATAGTTTTTCTCATTACCACTAACTGTAGCATAAACCTTCCTCCATAAACTTATCAGATCCCTTAATGGTCATTGGTGTACTCTAACCTAAAAGAATTGCAGTGAGCAGGGTACGCTGTCACTTGGATAGGCATTAGATATTTTTATCTACATTCTAATATAGATGCTAAAGTTGTATTAAGAGTGGTAGCAACGGAGGCTTAGGATGGAAAGGTATGCTAGGTTGAAAATAAAATTGAGATTTGAATTCTTTTTGAGCTATGTATTTTCACCATGTTACAGACGTCCTAGTGCTGATTGATAACCATTTACCAAAGACTGATTGTTGTTGTTGTGCATTAGTTTGGTAATATTCAAGTTCTGTTAATAGACTAACAGTGGACTTTTCCATTTGCAGAATATAATGAATGACCAGCAGAGGGAGTGTTGCAGAAGAAAATTTCACAGAGTTGCTGCGAGAAAAAAAAGTTCAGCAACCCTCTGCTTCATTTAACAATTTACATGGTGAGTCAAACTCTCAATTTATTATTTTGCTGGTCCTTAAAAAAAGTGCATAGCATGTGACAGCTCTCTGTTCCTTTTAGTGGCGTCTTCTGCATGAATATTATTCATCAAGACTGAAGCGATAAGGAAGGCGCTAGGGGCATCATGATAGCTTTTCAAAGACGTTTACTGTCTACAGGCTGACAATCATACTTTCATTACTTGTGCTAGTAATGTGCCATCAGAGTAAATTAATGTCTTTGAGGCTGGAATGAGGTGTCCTATATTAGAGCAATTGACTTACTCTCACATGGGGAGAAGCTATTTTAACCTTCCTCCCTTCACACTGAAAGTGGGACTCTTATACTCAAGACGGGTTGCTCTTTAGGATACTCTGTGTTCTTGTACCCCCAGCCCCTTTTCAAATGGTGAGCCCAATGTCTTCAATGTTGAAGAGTCCTTTCCCATTACACCTCCTACTTGGCCTGCAGTCATAATTTCAGAGCGTTACCTAGTGCAGAATTCCCAATGCCTCCTTGTTCTGTGTAATTGTCACCCATGACGATTGGTCAAATGGTGCCCTGACATCATAAAGCTACAGCAGGATGTCATCTGACATGAGGGCCAGCAATAGGATACATTTATCATGTTATTGAAATGGGTAGCAAGGTAGCCAGGACTGCCAGCAGGAAGGCAAAGATGGCAAGACGAGCAAAAGAAGGGCATTATGTGAGACTTAATTATTTGTTTGAAGGTGTTGGTGATCACAATATTCTCAGGTTCTCTATAGGTTAACTGATAGGGATGTGCAAGAATGAAGATGTCCGAATCTGTGGTTCATAGTTTTTCTCATTACCACTAACTGTAGCATAAACCTTCCTCCATAAACTTATCAGATCCCTTAATGGTCATTGGTGTACTCTAACCTAAAAGAATTGCAGTGAGCAGGGTACGCTGTCACTTGGATAGCAATTAGATATTTTTATCTACATTCTAATATAGATGCTAAAGTTGTATTAAGAGTGGTAGCAACGGAGGCTTAGGATGGAAAGGTATGCTAGGTTGAAAATAAAATTGAGATTTGAATTCTTTTTGAGCTATGTATTTTCACCATGTTACAGACGTCCTAGTGCTGATTGATAACCATTTACCAAAGACTGATTGTTGTTGTTGTGCATTAGTTTGGTAATATTCAAGTTCTGTTAATAGACTAACAGTGGACTTTTCCATTTGCAGAATATAATGAATGACCAGCAGAGGGAGTGTTGCAGAAGAAAATTTCACAGAGTTGCTGCGAGAAAAAAAAAAGTTCAGCAGCCCTCTGCTTCATTTAACAATTTACATGGTGAGTCAAACTCTCAATTTATCATTTTGCTGGTCCTTAAAAAAAGTGCATAGCATTTGACGGCTCTCTGCTCCTTTTAGTGGCGTCTTCCGCATGAATATTATTCATCAAGGCTGAAGCGATATGGATGGCGCTAGGGGTACCATGATAGCTTTTCAAAGACGTTTACTGTCTACAAGGCTGACAATCATACTTTCATTACTTGTGCTAGTAATATGTCATCAGAGCAAATTAATGTCTTTGAGGCTGGAATGAGGTGTCCTATATTAGAGCAATTGACTTACTCTCACATGGGGAGAAGCCATTTTAACCTTCCTCCCTTCACACTGAAAGTGGGACTCTTATACTCAAGAAGGGTTACTCTTTAGGATACTCTGTGTTCTTGTACCTATAGCCCCTTTTCAAATGGGGAGCCCAATGTCTTCAATGTTGAAGAGTCCTTTCCCATTACACCTCCTACTTGGCCTGCAGTCATAATTTCAGAGCGTTACCTAGTGCAGAATTCCCAATGCCTCCTTGTTCTGTGTAATTGTCACCCATGACGATTGGTCAAATGGTGCCCTGACATCATAAAGCTACAGCAGGATGTCATCTGACATGAGGGCCAGCAATAGGATACATTTATCATGTTATTGAAATGGGTAGCAAGGTAGCCAGGACTGCCAGCAGGAAGGCAAAGATGGCAAGACGAGCAAAAGAAGGGCATTATGTGAGACTTAATTATTTGTTTGAAGGTGTTGGTGATCACAATATTCTCAGGTTCTCTATAGGTTAACTGATAGGGATGTGCAAGAATGAAGATGTCCGAATCTGTGGTTCATAGTTTTTCTCATTACCACTAACTGTAGCATAAACCTTCCTCCATAAACTTATCAGATCCCTTAATGGTCATTGGTGTACTCTAACCTAAAAGAATTGCAGTGAGCAGGGTACGCTGTCACTTGGATAGGCATTAGATATTTTTATCTACATTCTAATATAGATGCTAAAGTTGTATTAAGAGTGGTAGCAACGGAGGCTTAGGATGGAAAGGTATGCTAGGTTGAAAATAAAATTGAGATTTGAATTCTTTTTGAGCTATGTATTTTCACCATGTTACAGACGTCCTAGTGCTGATTGATAACCATTTACCAAAGACTGATTGTTGTTGTTGTGCATTAGTTTGGTAATATTCAAGTTCTGTTAATAGACTAACAGTGGACTTTTCCATTTGCAGAATATAATGAATGACCAGCAGAGGGAGTGTTGCAGAAGAAAATTTCACAGAGTTGCTGCGAGAAAAAAAAAAGTTCAGCAACCCTCTGCTTCATTTAACAATTTACATGGTGAGTCAAACTCTCAATTTATCATTTTGCTGGTCCTTAAAAAAAGTGCATAGCATGTGACGGCTCTCTGCTCCTTTTAGTGGCATCTTCTGCATGAATATTATTCATCAAGACTGAAGCGATATGGATGGCGCTAGGGGCACCATGATAGCTTTTCAAAGACGTTTACTGTCTACAAGGCTGACAATCATACATTCATTACTTGTGCTAGTAATATGTCATCAGAGCTAATTAATGTCTTTGAGGCTGGAATGAGGTGTCCTATATTAGAGCAATTGACTTACTCACACATGGGGAGAAGCTATTTTGACCTTCCTCCCTTCACACTGAAAGTGGGACTCTTATACTCAAGAAGGGTTGCTCTTTAGGATACTCTGTGTTCTTGTACCTCCAGCCCCTTTTCAAATGGGGAGCCCAATGTCTTCAATGTTGAAGAGTCCTTTCCCATTACACCTCCTACTTGGCCTGCAGTCATAATTTCAGAGCGTTACCTAGTGCAGAATTCCCAATGCCTCCTTGTTCTATGTAATTGTCACCCATGACGATTGGTCAAATGGTGCCCTGACATCATAAAGCTACAGCAGGATGTCATCTGACATGAGGGCCAGCAATAGGATACATTTATCATGTATTTGAAATGGGTAGCAAGGTAGCCAGGACTGCCAGCAGAAAGGCAAAGATGGCGAGACAAGCAAAAGAAGGGCATTATTTGAGACTTAATTATTTGTTTGAAGGTGTCGGTGATCACAATATTCTCAGGTTCTCTATAGGTTAACTGATAGGGATGTGCAAGAATGAAGATGTCTGAATCTGTGGTTCATAGTTTTTCTCATTACCACTAACTGTAGCATAAACCTTCCTCCATAAACTTATCAGATCCCTTAATGGTCATTGGTGTACTCTAACCTAAAGGAATTGCAGTGAGCAGGGTACGCTGTCACTTGGATAGCAATTAGATATTTTTATCTACATTCTAATATAGATGATAAAGTTGTATTAAGAGTGGTAGCAACGGAGGCTTAGGATGGAAAGGCATGCTAGGTTGAAAATAAAATTGAGATTTGAATTCTTTTTGAGGTATGTATTTTCACCATGTTACAGACGTCCTAGTACTGATTGATAACCATTTACCAAAAACTGATTGTTGTTGTTGTGCATTAGTTTGGTAATATTCAAGTTCTGTTAATAGACTAACAGTGGACTTTTCCATTTGCAGAATATAATGAATGACCAGCAGAGGGAGTGTTGCAGAAGAAAATTTCACAGAGTTGCTGCGAGAAAAAAAAAGTTCAGCAACCCTCTGCTTCATTTAACAATTTACATGGTGAGTCAAACTCTCAATTTATCATTTTGCTGGTCCTTAAAAAAAGTGCATAGCATGTGACGGCTCTCTGCTCCTTTTAGTGGCGTCTTCCGCATGAATATTATTCATCAAGGCTGAAGCGATATGGATGGCGCTAGGGGTACCATGATAGCTTTTCAAAGACGTTTACTGTCTACAAGGCTGACAATCATACTTTCATTACTTGTGCTAGTAATATGTCATCAGAGCAAATTAATATCTTTGAGGCTGGAAATAGGTGTCCTATATTAGAGCAATTGACTTACTCTCACATGGGGAGAAGCTATTTTAACCTTCCACCCTTCACACTGAAAGTGGGACTCTTATACTCAAGACGGGTTGCTCTTTAGGATACTCTGTGTTCTTGTACCCCCAGCCCCTTTTCAAATGGTGAGCCCAATGTCTTCAATGTTGAAGAGTCCTTTCCCATTACACCTCCTACTTGGCCTGCAGTCATAATTTCAGAGCGTTACCTAGTGCAGAATTCCCAATGCCTCCTTGTTCTGTGTAATTGTCACCCATGACGATTGGTCAAATGGTGCCCTGACATCATAAAGCTACAGCAGGATGTCATCTGACATGAGGGCCAGCAATAGGATACATTTATCATGTTATTGAAATGGGTAGCAAGGTAGCCAGGACTGCCAGCAGGAAGGCAAAGATGGCAAGACGAGCAAAAGAAGGGCATTATGTGAGACTTAATTATTTGTTTGAAGGTGTTGGTGATCACAATATTCTCAGGTTCTCTATAGGTTAACTGATAGGGATGTGCAAGAATGAAGATGTCCGAATCTGTGGTTCATAGTTTTTCTCATTACCACTAACTGTAGCATAAACCTTCCTCCATAAACTTATCAGATCCCTTAATGGTCATTGGTGTACTCTAACCTAAAAGAATTGCAGTGAGCAGGGTACGCTGTCACTTGGATAGCAATTAGATATTTTTATCTACATTCTAATATAGATGCTAAAGTTGTATTAAGAGTGGTAGCAACGGAGGCTTAGGATGGAAAGGTATGCTAGGTTGAAAATAAAATTGAGATTTGAATTCTTTTTGAGCTATGTATTTTCACCATGTTACAGACGTCCTAGTGCTGATTGATAACCATTTACCAAAGACTGATTGTTGTTGTTGTGCATTAGTTTGGTAATATTCAAGTTCTGTTAATAGACTAACAGTGGACTTTTCCATTTGCAGAATATAATGAATGACCAGCAGAGGGAGTGTTGCAGAAGAAAATTTCACAGAGTTGCTGCGAGAAAAAAAAAAGTTCAGCAGCCCTCTGCTTCATTTAACAATTTACATGGTGAGTCAAACTCTCAATTTATCATTTTGCTGGTCCTTAAAAAAAGTGCATAGCATTTGACGGCTCTCTGCTCCTTTTAGTGGCGTCTTCCGCATGAATATTATTCATCAAGGCTGAAGCGATATGGATGGCGCTAGGGGTACCATGATAGCTTTTCAAAGACGTTTACTGTCTACAAGGCTGACAATCATACTTTCATTACTTGTGCTAGTAATATGTCATCAGAGCAAATTAATGTCTTTGAGGCTGGAATGAGGTGTCCTATATTAGAGCAATTGACTTACTCTCACATGGGGAGAAGCCATTTTAACCTTCCTCCCTTCACACTGAAAGTGGGACTCTTATACTCAAGAAGGGTTACTCTTTAGGATACTCTGTGTTCTTGTACCTATAGCCCCTTTTCAAATGGGGAGCCCAATGTCTTCAATGTTGAAGAGTCCTTTCCCATTACACCTCCTACTTGGCCTGCAGTCATAATTTCAGAGCGTTACCTAGTGCAGAATTCCCAATGCCTCCTTGTTCTGTGTAATTGTCACCCATGACGATTGGTCAAATGGTGCCCTGACATCATAAAGCTACAGCAGGATGTCATCTGACATGAGGGCCAGCAATAGGATACATTTATCATGTTATTGAAATGGGTAGCAAGGTAGCCAGGACTGCCAGCAGGAAGGCAAAGATGGCAAGACGAGCAAAAGAAGGGCATTATGTGAGACTTAATTATTTGTTTGAAGGTGTTGGTGATCACAATATTCTCAGGTTCTCTATAGGTTAACTGATAGGGATGTGCAAGAATGAAGATGTCCGAATCTGTGGTTCATAGTTTTTCTCATTACCACTAACTGTAGCATAAACCTTCCTCCATAAACTTATCAGATCCCTTAATGGTCATTGGTGTACTCTAACCTAAAAGAATTGCAGTGAGCAGGGTACGCTGTCACTTGGATAGGCATTAGATATTTTTATCTACATTCTAATATAGATGCTAAAGTTGTATTAAGAGTGGTAGCAACGGAGGCTTAGGATGGAAAGGTATGCTAGGTTGAAAATAAAATTGAGATTTGAATTCTTTTTGAGCTATGTATTTTCACCATGTTACAGACGTCCTAGTGCTGATTGATAACCATTTACCAAAGACTGATTGTTGTTGTTGTGCATTAGTTTGGTAATATTCAAGTTCTGTTAATAGACTAACAGTGGACTTTTCCATTTGCAGAATATAATGAATGACCAGCAGAGGGAGTGTTGCAGAAGAAAATTTCACAGAGTTGCTGCGAGAAAAAAAAAGTTCAGCAACCCTCTGCTTCATTTAACAATTTACATGGTGAGTCAAACTCTCAATTTATCATTTTGCTGGTCCTTAAAAAAAAGTGCATAGCATGTGACGGCTCTCTGCTCCTTTTAGTGGCGTCTTCCGCATGAATATTATTCATCAAGGCTGAAGCGATATGGATGGCGCTAGGGGTACCATGATAGCTTTTCAAAGACGTTTACTGTCTACAAGGCTGACAATCATACTTTCATTACTTGTGCTAGTAATATGTCATCAGAGCAAATTAATATCTTTGAGGCTGGAAATAGGTGTCCTATATTAGAGCAATTGACTTACTCTCACATGGGGAGAAGCTATTTTAACCTTCCTCCCTTCACACTGAAAGTGGGACTCTTATACTCAAGAAGGGTTGCTCTTTAGGATACTCTGTGTTCTTGTACCCCCAGCCCCTTTTCAAATGGGGAGCCCAATGTCTTCAATGTTGAAGAGTCCTTTCCCATTACACCTCCTACTTGGCCTGCAGTCATAATTTCAGATCGTTACCTAGTGCAGAATTCCCAATGCCTCCTTGTTCTGTGTAATTGTCACCCATGAAGATTGGTCAAATGGTGCCCTGACATCATAAAGCTACAGCAGGATGTCATCTGACATGAGGGCCAGCAATAGGATACATTTATCATGTTATTGAAATGGGTAGCAAGGTAGCCAGGACTGCCAGCAGGAAGGCAAAGATGGCAAGACGAGCAAAAGAAGGGCATTAAGTGAGACTTAATTATTTGTTTGAAGGTGTCGGTGATCACAATATTCTCAGGTTCTCTATAGGTTAACTGATAGGGATGTGCAAGAATGAAGATGTCTGAATCTGTGGTTCATAGTTTTTCTCATTACCACTAACTGTAGCATAAACCTTCCTCCATAAACTTATCAGATCCCTTAATGGTCATTGGTGTACTCTAACCTAAAAGAATTGCAGTGAGCAGGGTACGCTGTCACTTGGATAGCAATTAGATATTTTTATCTACATTCTAATATAGATGATAAAGTTGTATAAAGAGTGGTAGCAACGGAGGCTTAGGATGGAAAGGCATGCTAGGTTGAAAATAAAATTGAGATTTGAATTCTTTTTGAGGTATGTATTTTCACCATGTTACAGACGTCCTAGTACTGATTGATAACCATTTACCAAAAACTGATTGTTGTTGTTGTGCATTAGTTTGGTAATATTCAAGTTCTGTTAATAGACTAACAGTGGACTTTTCCATTTGCAGAATATAATGAATGACCAGCAGAGGGAGTGTTGTAGAAGAAAATTTCACAGAGTTGCTGCGAGAAAAAAAAAGTTCAGCAACCCTCTGCTTCATTTAACAATTTACATGGTGAGTCAAACTCTCAATTTATCATTTTGCTGGTCCTTAAAAAAAGTGCATAGCATGTGACGGCTCTCTGCTCATTTTAGTGGCATCTTCTGCATGAATATTATTCATCAAGACTGAAGCGATATGGATGGCGCTAGGGGCACCATGATAGCTTTTCAAAGACGTTTACTGTCTACAAGGCTGACAATCATACATTCATTACTTGTGCTAGTAATATGTCATCAGAGCTAATTAATGTCTTTGAGGCTGGAATGAGGTGTCCTATATTAGAGCAATTGACGTACTCACACATGGGGAGAAGCTATTTTAACCTTCCTCCCTTCACACTGAAAGTGGGACTCTTATACTCAAGAAGGGTTGCTCTTTAGGATACTCTGTGTTCTTGTACCTCCAGCCCCTTTTCAAATGGGGAGCCCAATGTCTTCAATGTTGAAGAGTCCTTTCCCATTACACCTCCTACTTGGCCTGCAGTCATAATTTCAGAGCGTTACCTAGTGCAGAATTCCCAATGCCTCCTTGTTCTGTGTAATTGTCACCCATGACGATTGGTCAAATGGTGCCCTGACATCATAAAGCTACAGCAGGATGTCATCTGACATGAGGGCCAGCAATAGGATACATTTATCATGTTATTGAAATGGGTAGCAAGGTAGCCAGGACTGCCAGCAGGAAGGCAAAGATGGCAAGACGAGCAAAAGAAGGGCATTATGTGAGACTTAATTATTTGTTTGAAGGTGTCGGTGATCACAATATTCTCAGGTTCTCTATAGGTTAACTGATAGGGATGTGCAAGAATGAAGATGTCCGAATCTGTGGTTCATAGTTTTTCTCATTACCACTAACTGTAGCATAAACCTTCCTCCATAAACTTATCAGATCCATTAATGGTCATTGGTGTACTCTAACCTAAAAGAATTGCAGTGAGCAGGGTACGCTGTCACTTGGATAGCAAGTAGATATTTTTATCTACTTTCTAATATAGATGCTAAAGTTGTATTAAGAGTGGTAGCAACGGAGGCTTAGGATGGAAAGGAATGCTAGGTTGAAAATAAAATTGAGATTTGAATTCTTTTTGAGCTATGTATTTTCACCATGTTACAGACGTCTTAGTACTGATTGATAACCATTTACCAAAAACTGATTGTTGTTGTTGTGCATTAGTTTGGTAATATTCAAGTTCTGTTAATAGACTAACAGTGGACTTTTCCATTTGCAGAATATAATGAATGACCAGCAGAGGGAGTGTTGCAGAAGAAAATTTCACAGAGTTGCTGCGAGAAAAATAAAAGTTCAGCAGCCCTCTGCTTCATTTAACAATTTACATGGTGAGTCAAACTCTCAATTTATTATTTTGCTGGTCCTTAAAAAAAGTGCATAGCATGTGACGGCTCTCTGTTCCTTTTAGTGGCGTCTTCTGCATGAATATTATTCATCAAGACTGAAGCGATATGGAAGGCGCTAGGGGCATCATGATAGCTTTTCAAAGACGTTTACTGTCTACAGGCTGACAATCATACTTTCATTACTTGTGCTAGTAATGTGCCATCAGAGTAAATTAATGTCTTTGAGGCTGGAATGAGGTGTCCTATATTAGAGCAATTGACTTACTCTCACATGGGGAGAAGCTATTTTAACCTTCCTCCCTTCACACTGAAAGTGGGACTCTTATACTCAAGACGGGTTGCTCTTTAGGATACTCTGTGTTCTTGTACCCCCAGCCCCTTTTCAAATGGTGAGCCCAATGTCTTCAATGTTGAAGAGTCCTTTCCCATTACACCTCCTACTTGGCCTGCAGTCATAATTTCAGAGCGTTACCTAGTGCAGAATTCCCAATGCCTCCTTGTTCTGTGTAATTGTCACCCATGACGATTGGTCAAATGGTGCCCTGACATCATAAAGCTACAGCAGGATGTCATCTGACATGTGGGCCAGCAATAGGATACATTTATCATGTTATTGAAATGGGTAGCAAGGTAGCCAGGACTGCCAGCAGGAAGGCAAAGATGGCAAGACGAGCAAAAGAAGGGCATTATGTGAGACTTAATTATTTGTTTGAAGGTGTTGGTGATCACAATATTCTCAGGTTCTCTATAGGTTAACTGATAGGGATGTGCAAGAATGAAGATGTCCGAATCTGTGGTTCATAGTTTTTCTCATTACCACTAACTGTAGCATAAACCTTCCTCCATAAACTTATCAGATCCCTTAATGGTCATTGGTGTACTCTAACCTAAAAGAATTGCAGTGAGCAGGGTACGCTGTCACTTGGATAGGCATTAGATATTTTTATCTACATTCTAATATAGATGCTAAAGTTGTATTAAGAGTGGTAGCAACGGAGGCTTAGGATGGAAAGGTATGCTAGGTTGAAAATAAAATTGAGATTTGAATTCTTTTTGAGCTATGTATTTTCACCATGTTACAGACGTCCTAGTGCTGATTGATAACCATTTACCAAAGACTGATTGTTGTTGTTGTGCATTAGTTTGGTAATATTCAAGTTCTGTTAATAGACTAACAGTGGACTTTTCCATTTGCAGAATATAATGAATGACCAGCAGAGGGAGTGTTGCAGAAGAAAATTTCACAGAGTTGCTGCGAGAAAAAAAAGTTCAGCAACCCTCTGCTTCATTTAACAATTTACATGGTGAGTCAAACTCTCAATTTATTATTTTGCTGGTCCTTAAAAAAAGTGCATAGCATGTGACAGCTCTCTGTTCCTTTTAGTGGCGTCTTCTGCATGAATATTATTCATCAAGACTGAAGCGATAAGGAAGGCGCTAGGGGCATCATGATAGCTTTTCAAAGACGTTTACTGTCTACAGGCTGACAATCATACTTTCATTACTTGTGCTAGTAATGTGCCATCAGAGTAAATTAATGTCTTTGAGGCTGGAATGAGGTGTCCTATATTAGAGCAATTGACTTACTCTCACATGGGGAGAAGCTATTTTAACCTTCCTCCCTTCACACTGAAAGTGGGACTCTTATACTCAAGACGGGTTGCTCTTTAGGATACTCTGTGTTCTTGTACCCCCAGCCCCTTTTCAAATGGTGAGCCCAATGTCTTCAATGTTGAAGAGTCCTTTCCCATTACACCTCCTACTTGGCCTGCAGTCATAATTTCAGAGCGTTACCTAGTGCAGAATTCCCAATGCCTCCTTGTTCTGTGTAATTGTCACCCATGACGATTGGTCAAATGGTGCCCTGACATCATAAAGCTACAGCAGGATGTCATCTGACATGAGGGCCAGCAATAGGATACATTTATCATGTTATTGAAATGGGTAGCAAGGTAGCCAGGACTGCCAGCAGGAAGGCAAAGATGGCAAGACGAGCAAAAGAAGGGCATTATGTGAGACTTAATTATTTGTTTGAAGGTGTTGGTGATCACAATATTCTCAGGTTCTCTATAGGTTAACTGATAGGGATGTGCAAGAATGAAGATGTCCGAATCTGTGGTTCATAGTTTTTCTCATTACCACTAACTGTAGCATAAACCTTCCTCCATAAACTTATCAGATCCCTTAATGGTCATTGGTGTACTCTAACCTAAAAGAATTGCAGTGAGCAGGGTACGCTGTCACTTGGATAGCAATTAGATATTTTTATCTACATTCTAATATAGATGCTAAAGTTGTATTAAGAGTGGTAGCAACGGAGGCTTAGGATGGAAAGGTATGCTAGGTTGAAAATAAAATTGAGATTTGAATTCTTTTTGAGCTATGTATTTTCACCATGTTACAGACGTCCTAGTGCTGATTGATAACCATTTACCAAAGACTGATTGTTGTTGTTGTGCATTAGTTTGGTAATATTCAAGTTCTGTTAATAGACTAACAGTGGACTTTTCCATTTGCAGAATATAATGAATGACCAGCAGAGGGAGTGTTGCAGAAGAAAATTTCACAGAGTTGCTGCGAGAAAAAAAAAAGTTCAGCAGCCCTCTGCTTCATTTAACAATTTACATGGTGAGTCAAACTCTCAATTTATCATTTTGCTGGTCCTTAAAAAAAGTGCATAGCATTTGACGGCTCTCTGCTCCTTTTAGTGGCGTCTTCCGCATGAATATTATTCATCAAGGCTGAAGCGATATGGATGGCGCTAGGGGTACCATGATAGCTTTTCAAAGACGTTTACTGTCTACAAGGCTGACAATCATACTTTCATTACTTGTGCTAGTAATATGTCATCAGAGCAAATTAATGTCTTTGAGGCTGGAATGAGGTGTCCTATATTAGAGCAATTGACTTACTCTCACATGGGGAGAAGCCATTTTAACCTTCCTCCCTTCACACTGAAAGTGGGACTCTTATACTCAAGAAGGGTTACTCTTTAGGATACTCTGTGTTCTTGTACCTATAGCCCCTTTTCAAATGGGGAGCCCAATGTCTTCAATGTTGAAGAGTCCTTTCCCATTACACCTCCTACTTGGCCTGCAGTCATAATTTCAGAGCGTTACCTAGTGCAGAATTCCCAATGCCTCCTTGTTCTGTGTAATTGTCACCCATGACGATTGGTCAAATGGTGCCCTGACATCATAAAGCTACAGCAGGATGTCATCTGACATGAGGGCCAGCAATAGGATACATTTATCATGTTATTGAAATGGGTAGCAAGGTAGCCAGGACTGCCAGCAGGAAGGCAAAGATGGCAAGACGAGCAAAAGAAGGGCATTATGTGAGACTTAATTATTTGTTTGAAGGTGTTGGTGATCACAATATTCTCAGGTTCTCTATAGGTTAACTGATAGGGATGTGCAAGAATGAAGATGTCCGAATCTGTGGTTCATAGTTTTTCTCATTACCACTAACTGTAGCATAAACCTTCCTCCATAAACTTATCAGATCCCTTAATGGTCATTGGTGTACTCTAACCTAAAAGAATTGCAGTGAGCAGGGTACGCTGTCACTTGGATAGGCATTAGATATTTTTATCTACATTCTAATATAGATGCTAAAGTTGTATTAAGAGTGGTAGCAACGGAGGCTTAGGATGGAAAGGTATGCTAGGTTGAAAATAAAATTGAGATTTGAATTCTTTTTGAGCTATGTATTTTCACCATGTTACAGACGTCCTAGTGCTGATTGATAACCATTTACCAAAGACTGATTGTTGTTGTTGTGCATTAGTTTGGTAATATTCAAGTTCTGTTAATAGACTAACAGTGGACTTTTCCATTTGCAGAATATAATGAATGACCAGCAGAGGGAGTGTTGCAGAAGAAAATTTCACAGAGTTGCTGCGAGAAAAAAAAAAGTTCAGCAACCCTCTGCTTCATTTAACAATTTACATGGTGAGTCAAACTCTCAATTTATCATTTTGCTGGTCCTTAAAAAAAGTGCATAGCATGTGACGGCTCTCTGCTCCTTTTAGTGGCATCTTCTGCATGAATATTATTCATCAAGACTGAAGCGATATGGATGGCGCTAGGGGCACCATGATAGCTTTTCAAAGACGTTTACTGTCTACAAGGCTGACAATCATACATTCATTACTTGTGCTAGTAATATGTCATCAGAGCTAATTAATGTCTTTGAGGCTGGAATGAGGTGTCCTATATTAGAGCAATTGACTTACTCACACATGGGGAGAAGCTATTTTGACCTTCCTCCCTTCACACTGAAAGTGGGACTCTTATACTCAAGAAGGGTTGCTCTTTAGGATACTCTGTGTTCTTGTACCTCCAGCCCCTTTTCAAATGGGGAGCCCAATGTCTTCAATGTTGAAGAGTCCTTTCCCATTACACCTCCTACTTGGCCTGCAGTCATAATTTCAGAGCGTTACCTAGTGCAGAATTCCCAATGCCTCCTTGTTCTATGTAATTGTCACCCATGACGATTGGTCAAATGGTGCCCTGACATCATAAAGCTACAGCAGGATGTCATCTGACATGAGGGCCAGCAATAGGATACATTTATCATGTATTTGAAATGGGTAGCAAGGTAGCCAGGACTGCCAGCAGAAAGGCAAAGATGGCGAGACAAGCAAAAGAAGGGCATTATTTGAGACTTAATTATTTGTTTGAAGGTGTCGGTGATCACAATATTCTCAGGTTCTCTATAGGTTAACTGATAGGGATGTGCAAGAATGAAGATGTCTGAATCTGTGGTTCATAGTTTTTCTCATTACCACTAACTGTAGCATAAACCTTCCTCCATAAACTTATCAGATCCCTTAATGGTCATTGGTGTACTCTAACCTAAAGGAATTGCAGTGAGCAGGGTACGCTGTCACTTGGATAGCAATTAGATATTTTTATCTACATTCTAATATAGATGATAAAGTTGTATTAAGAGTGGTAGCAACGGAGGCTTAGGATGGAAAGGCATGCTAGGTTGAAAATAAAATTGAGATTTGAATTCTTTTTGAGGTATGTATTTTCACCATGTTACAGACGTCCTAGTACTGATTGATAACCATTTACCAAAAACTGATTGTTGTTGTTGTGCATTAGTTTGGTAATATTCAAGTTCTGTTAATAGACTAACAGTGGACTTTTCCATTTGCAGAATATAATGAATGACCAGCAGAGGGAGTGTTGCAGAAGAAAATTTCACAGAGTTGCTGCGAGAAAAAAAAAGTTCAGCAACCCTCTGCTTCATTTAACAATTTACATGGTGAGTCAAACTCTCAATTTATCATTTTGCTGGTCCTTAAAAAAAGTGCATAGCATGTGACGGCTCTCTGCTCCTTTTAGTGGCGTCTTCCGCATGAATATTATTCATCAAGGCTGAAGCGATATGGATGGCGCTAGGGGTACCATGATAGCTTTTCAAAGACGTTTACTGTCTACAAGGCTGACAATCATACTTTCATTACTTGTGCTAGTAATATGTCATCAGAGCAAATTAATATCTTTGAGGCTGGAAATAGGTGTCCTATATTAGAGCAATTGACTTACTCTCACATGGGGAGAAGCTATTTTAACCTTCCACCCTTCACACTGAAAGTGGGACTCTTATACTCAAGACGGGTTGCTCTTTAGGATACTCTGTGTTCTTGTACCCCCAGCCCCTTTTCAAATGGTGAGCCCAATGTCTTCAATGTTGAAGAGTCCTTTCCCATTACACCTCCTACTTGGCCTGCAGTCATAATTTCAGAGCGTTACCTAGTGCAGAATTCCCAATGCCTCCTTGTTCTGTGTAATTGTCACCCATGACGATTGGTCAAATGGTGCCCTGACATCATAAAGCTACAGCAGGATGTCATCTGACATGAGGGCCAGCAATAGGATACATTTATCATGTTATTGAAATGGGTAGCAAGGTAGCCAGGACTGCCAGCAGGAAGGCAAAGATGGCAAGACGAGCAAAAGAAGGGCATTATGTGAGACTTAATTATTTGTTTGAAGGTGTTGGTGATCACAATATTCTCAGGTTCTCTATAGGTTAACTGATAGGGATGTGCAAGAATGAAGATGTCCGAATCTGTGGTTCATAGTTTTTCTCATTACCACTAACTGTAGCATAAACCTTCCTCCATAAACTTATCAGATCCCTTAATGGTCATTGGTGTACTCTAACCTAAAAGAATTGCAGTGAGCAGGGTACGCTGTCACTTGGATAGCAATTAGATATTTTTATCTACATTCTAATATAGATGCTAAAGTTGTATTAAGAGTGGTAGCAACGGAGGCTTAGGATGGAAAGGTATGCTAGGTTGAAAATAAAATTGAGATTTGAATTCTTTTTGAGCTATGTATTTTCACCATGTTACAGACGTCCTAGTGCTGATTGATAACCATTTACCAAAGACTGATTGTTGTTGTTGTGCATTAGTTTGGTAATATTCAAGTTCTGTTAATAGACTAACAGTGGACTTTTCCATTTGCAGAATATAATGAATGACCAGCAGAGGGAGTGTTGCAGAAGAAAATTTCACAGAGTTGCTGCGAGAAAAAAAAAAGTTCAGCAGCCCTCTGCTTCATTTAACAATTTACATGGTGAGTCAAACTCTCAATTTATCATTTTGCTGGTCCTTAAAAAAAGTGCATAGCATTTGACGGCTCTCTGCTCCTTTTAGTGGCATCTTCCGCATGAATATTATTCATCAAGGCTGAAGCGATATGGATGGCGCTAGGGGTACCATGATAGCTTTTCAAAGACGTTTACTGTCTACAAGGCTGACAATCATACTTTCATTACTTGTGCTAGTAATATGTCATCAGAGCAAATTAATGTCTTTGAGGCTGGAATGAGGTGTCCTATATTAGAGCAATTGACTTACTCTCACATGGGGAGAAGCCATTTTAACCTTCCTCCCTTCACACTGAAAGTGGGACTCTTATACTCAAGAAGGGTTACTCTTTAGGATACTCTGTGTTCTTGTACCTATAGCCCCTTTTCAAATGGGGAGCCCAATGTCTTCAATGTTGAAGAGTCCTTTCCCATTACACCTCCTACTTGGCCTGCAGTCATAATTTCAGAGCGTTACCTAGTGCAGAATTCCCAATGCCTCCTTGTTCTGTGTAATTGTCACCCATGACGATTGGTCAAATGGTGCCCTGACATCATAAAGCTACAGCAGGATGTCATCTGACATGAGGGCCAGCAATAGGATACATTTATCATGTTATTGAAATGGGTAGCAAGGTAGCCAGGACTGCCAGCAGGAAGGCAAAGATGGCAAGACGAGCAAAAGAAGGGCATTATGTGAGACTTAATTATTTGTTTGAAGGTGTTGGTGATCACAATATTCTCAGGTTCTCTATAGGTTAACTGATAGGGATGTGCAAGAATGAAGATGTCCGAATCTGTGGTTCATAGTTTTTCTCATTACCACTAACTGTAGCATAAACCTTCCTCCATAAACTTATCAGATCCCTTAATGGTCATTGGTGTACTCTAACCTAAAAGAATTGCAGTGAGCAGGGTACGCTGTCACTTGGATAGGCATTAGATATTTTTATCTACATTCTAATATAGATGCTAAAGTTGTATTAAGAGTGGTAGCAACGGAGGCTTAGGATGGAAAGGTATGCTAGGTTGAAAATAAAATTGAGATTTGAATTCTTTTTGAGCTATGTATTTTCACCATGTTACAGACGTCCTAGTGCTGATTGATAACCATTTACCAAAGACTGATTGTTGTTGTTGTGCATTAGTTTGGTAATATTCAAGTTCTGTTAATAGACTAACAGTGGACTTTTCCATTTGCAGAATATAATGAATGACCAGCAGAGGGAGTGTTGCAGAAGAAAATTTCACAGAGTTGCTGCGAGAAAAAAAAAAGTTCAGCAGCCCTCTGCTTCATTTAACAATTTACATGGTGAGTCAAACTCTCAATTTATCATTTTGCTGGTCCTTAAAAAAAGTGCATAGCATTTGACGGCTCTCTGCTCCTTTTAGTGGCGTCTTCCGCATGAATATTATTCATCAAGGCTGAAGCGATATGGATGGCGCTAGGGGTACCATGATAGCTTTTCAAAGACGTTTACTGTCTACAAGGCTGACAATCATACTTTCATTACTTGTGCTAGTAATATGTCATCAGAGCAAATTAATGTCTTTGAGGCTGGAATGAGGTGTCCTATATTAGAGCAATTGACTTACTCTCACATGGGGAGAAGCCATTTTAACCTTCCTCCCTTCACACTGAAAGTGGGACTCTTATACTCAAGAAGGGTTACTCTTTAGGATACTCTGTGTTCTTGTACCTATAGCCCCTTTTCAAATGGGGAGCCCAATGTCTTCAATGTTGAAGAGTCCTTTCCCATTACACCTCCTACTTGGCCTGCAGTCATAATTTCAGAGCGTTACCTAGTGCAGAATTCCCAATGCCTCCTTGTTCTGTGTAATTGTCACCCATGACGATTGGTCAAATGGTGCCCTGACATCATAAAGCTACAGCAGGATGTCATCTGACATGAGGGCCAGCAATAGGATACATTTATCATGTTATTGAAATGGGTAGCAAGGTAGCCAGGACTGCCAGCAGGAAGGCAAAGATGGCAAGACGAGCAAAAGAAGGGCATTATGTGAGACTTAATTATTTGTTTGAAGGTGTTGGTGATCACAATATTCTCAGGTTCTCTATAGGTTAACTGATAGGGATGTGCAAGAATGAAGATGTCCGAATCTGTGGTTCATAGTTTTTCTCATTACCACTAACTGTAGCATAAACCTTCCTCCATAAACTTATCAGATCCCTTAATGGTCATTGGTGTACTCTAACCTAAAAGAATTGCAGTGAGCAGGGTACGCTGTCACTTGGATAGGCATTAGATATTTTTATCTACATTCTAATATAGATGCTAAAGTTGTATTAAGAGTGGTAGCAACGGAGGCTTAGGATGGAAAGGTATGCTAGGTTGAAAATAAAATTGAGATTTGAATTCTTTTTGAGCTATGTATTTTCACCATGTTACAGACGTCCTAGTGCTGATTGATAACCATTTACCAAAGACTGATTGTTGTTGTTGTGCATTAGTTTGGTAATATTCAAGTTCTGTTAATAGACTAACAGTGGACTTTTCCATTTGCAGAATATAATGAATGACCAGCAGAGGGAGTGTTGCAGAAGAAAATTTCACAGAGTTGCTGCGAGAAAAAAAAAAGTTCAGCAACCCTCTGCTTCATTTAACAATTTACATGGTGAGTCAAACTCTCAATTTATCATTTTGCTGGTCCTTAAAAAAAGTGCATAGCATGTGACGGCTCTCTGCTCCTTTTAGTGGCATCTTCTGCATGAATATTATTCATCAAGACTGAAGCGATATGGATGGCGCTAGGGGCACCATGATAGCTTTTCAAAGACGTTTACTGTCTACAAGGCTGACAATCATACATTCATTACTTGTGCTAGTAATATGTCATCAGAGCTAATTAATGTCTTTGAGGCTGGAATGAGGTGTCCTATATTAGAGCAATTGACTTACTCACACATGGGGAGAAGCTATTTTGACCTTCCTCCCTTCACACTGAAAGTGGGACTCTTATACTCAAGAAGGGTTGCTCTTTAGGATACTCTGTGTTCTTGTACCTCCAGCCCCTTTTCAAATGGGGAGCCCAATGTCTTCAATGTTGAAGAGTCCTTTCCCATTACACCTCCTACTTGGCCTGCAGTCATAATTTCAGAGCGTTACCTAGTGCAGAATTCCCAATGCCTCCTTGTTCTATGTAATTGTCACCCATGACGATTGGTCAAATGGTGCCCTGACATCATAAAGCTACAGCAGGATGTCATCTGACATGAGGGCCAGCAATAGGATACATTTATCATGTATTTGAAATGGGTAGCAAGGTAGCCAGGACTGCCAGCAGAAAGGCAAAGATGGCGAGACAAGCAAAAGAAGGGCATTATTTGAGACTTAATTATTTGTTTGAAGGTGTCGGTGATCACAATATTCTCAGGTTCTCTATAGGTTAACTGATAGGGATGTGCAAGAATGAAGATGTCTGAATCTGTGGTTCATAGTTTTTCTCATTACCACTAACTGTAGCATAAACCTTCCTCCATAAACTTATCAGATCCCTTAATGGTCATTGGTGTACTCTAACCTAAAGGAATTGCAGTGAGCAGGGTACGCTGTCACTTGGATAGCAATTAGATATTTTTATCTACATTCTAATATAGATGATAAAGTTGTATTAAGAGTGGTAGCAACGGAGGCTTAGGATGGAAAGGCATGCTAGGTTGAAAATAAAATTGAGATTTGAATTCTTTTTGAGGTATGTATTTTCACCATGTTACAGACGTCCTAGTACTGATTGATAACCATTTACCAAAAACTGATTGTTGTTGTTGTGCATTAGTTTGGTAATATTCAAGTTCTGTTAATAGACTAACAGTGGACTTTTCCATTTGCAGAATATAATGAATGACCAGCAGAGGGAGTGTTGCAGAAGAAAATTTCACAGAGTTGCTGCGAGAAAAAAAAAGTTCAGCAACCCTCTGCTTCATTTAACAATTTACATGGTGAGTCAAACTCTCAATTTATCATTTTGCTGGTCCTTAAAAAAAGTGCATAGCATGTGACGGCTCTCTGCTCCTTTTAGTGGCGTCTTCCGCATGAATATTATTCATCAAGGCTGAAGCGATATGGATGGCGCTAGGGGTACCATGATAGCTTTTCAAAGACGTTTACTGTCTACAAGGCTGACAATCATACTTTCATTACTTGTGCTAGTAATATGTCATCAGAGCAAATTAATATCTTTGAGGCTGGAAATAGGTGTCCTATATTAGAGCAATTGACTTACTCTCACATGGGGAGAAGCTATTTTAACCTTCCACCCTTCACACTGAAAGTGGGACTCTTATACTCAAGACGGGTTGCTCTTTAGGATACTCTGTGTTCTTGTACCCCCAGCCCCTTTTCAAATGGTGAGCCCAATGTCTTCAATGTTGAAGAGTCCTTTCCCATTACACCTCCTACTTGGCCTGCAGTCATAATTTCAGAGCGTTACCTAGTGCAGAATTCCCAATGCCTCCTTGTTCTGTGTAATTGTCACCCATGACGATTGGTCAAATGGTGCCCTGACATCATAAAGCTACAGCAGGATGTCATCTGACATGAGGGCCAGCAATAGGATACATTTATCATGTTATTGAAATGGGTAGCAAGGTAGCCAGGACTGCCAGCAGGAAGGCAAAGATGGCAAGACGAGCAAAAGAAGGGCATTATGTGAGACTTAATTATTTGTTTGAAGGTGTTGGTGATCACAATATTCTCAGGTTCTCTATAGGTTAACTGATAGGGATGTGCAAGAATGAAGATGTCCGAATCTGTGGTTCATAGTTTTTCTCATTACCACTAACTGTAGCATAAACCTTCCTCCATAAACTTATCAGATCCCTTAATGGTCATTGGTGTACTCTAACCTAAAAGAATTGCAGTGAGCAGGGTACGCTGTCACTTGGATAGCAATTAGATATTTTTATCTACATTCTAATATAGATGCTAAAGTTGTATTAAGAGTGGTAGCAACGGAGGCTTAGGATGGAAAGGTATGCTAGGTTGAAAATAAAATTGAGATTTGAATTCTTTTTGAGCTATGTATTTTCACCATGTTACAGACGTCCTAGTGCTGATTGATAACCATTTACCAAAGACTGATTGTTGTTGTTGTGCATTAGTTTGGTAATATTCAAGTTCTGTTAATAGACTAACAGTGGACTTTTCCATTTGCAGAATATAATGAATGACCAGCAGAGGGAGTGTTGCAGAAGAAAATTTCACAGAGTTGCTGCGAGAAAAAAAAAAGTTCAGCAGCCCTCTGCTTCATTTAACAATTTACATGGTGAGTCAAACTCTCAATTTATCATTTTGCTGGTCCTTAAAAAAAGTGCATAGCATTTGACGGCTCTCTGCTCCTTTTAGTGGCGTCTTCCGCATGAATATTATTCATCAAGGCTGAAGCGATATGGATGGCGCTAGGGGTACCATGATAGCTTTTCAAAGACGTTTACTGTCTACAAGGCTGACAATCATACTTTCATTACTTGTGCTAGTAATATGTCATCAGA
Organism: Lissotriton vulgaris; assembly: GCF_964263255.1. Taxonomy (NCBI): domain Eukaryota; kingdom Metazoa; phylum Chordata; class Amphibia; order Caudata; family Salamandridae; genus Lissotriton; species Lissotriton vulgaris. The sequence goes on along the minus strand of NC_141698.1, from coordinate 660,175,548 downwards.
GCAAATTAATGTCTTTGAGGCTGGAATGAGGTGTCCTATATTAGAGCAATTGACTTACTCTCACATGGGGAGAAGCCATTTTAACCTTCCTCCCTTCACACTGAAAGTGGGACTCTTATACTCAAGAAGGGTTACTCTTTAGGATACTCTGTGTTCTTGTACCTATAGCCCCTTTTCAAATGGGGAGCCCAATGTCTTCAATGTTGAAGAGTCCTTTCCCATTACACCTCCTACTTGGCCTGCAGTCATAATTTCAGAGCGTTACCTAGTGCAGAATTCCCAATGCCTCCTTGTTCTGTGTAATTGTCACCCATGACGATTGGTCAAATGGTGCCCTGACATCATAAAGCTACAGCAGGATGTCATCTGACATGAGGGCCAGCAATAGGATACATTTATCATGTTATTGAAATGGGTAGCAAGGTAGCCAGGACTGCCAGCAGGAAGGCAAAGATGGCAAGACGAGCAAAAGAAGGGCATTATGTGAGACTTAATTATTTGTTTGAAGGTGTTGGTGATCACAATATTCTCAGGTTCTCTATAGGTTAACTGATAGGGATGTGCAAGAATGAAGATGTCCGAATCTGTGGTTCATAGTTTTTCTCATTACCACTAACTGTAGCATAAACCTTCCTCCATAAACTTATCAGATCCCTTAATGGTCATTGGTGTACTCTAACCTAAAAGAATTGCAGTGAGCAGGGTACGCTGTCACTTGGATAGGCATTAGATATTTTTATCTACATTCTAATATAGATGCTAAAGTTGTATTAAGAGTGGTAGCAACGGAGGCTTAGGATGGAAAGGTATGCTAGGTTGAAAATAAAATTGAGATTTGAATTCTTTTTGAGCTATGTATTTTCACCATGTTACAGACGTCCTAGTGCTGATTGATAACCATTTACCAAAGACTGATTGTTGTTGTTGTGCATTAGTTTGGTAATATTCAAGTTCTGTTAATAGACTAACAGTGGACTTTTCCATTTGCAGAATATAATGAATGACCAGCAGAGGGAGTGTTGCAGAAGAAAATTTCACAGAGTTGCTGCGAGAAAAAAAAAAGTTCAGCAACCCTCTGCTTCATTTAACAATTTACATAGTGAGTCAAACTCTCAATTTATCATTTTGCTGGTCCTTAAAAAAAGTGCATAGCATGTGACGGCTCTCTGCTCCTTTTAGTGGCATCTTCTGCATGAATATTATTCATCAAGACTGAAGCGATATGGATGGCGCTAGGGGCACCATGATAGCTTTTCAAAGATGTTTACTGTCTACAAGGCTGACAATCATACATTCATTACTTGTGCTAGTAATATGTCATCAGAGCTAATTAATGTCTTTGAGGCTGGAATGAGGTGTCCTATATTAGAGCAATTGACTTACTCACACATGGGGAGAAGCTATTTTGACCTTCCTCCCTTCACACTGAAAGTGGGACTCTTATACTCAAGAAGGGTTGCTCTTTAGGATACTCTGTGTTCTTGTACCTCCAGCCCCTTTTCAAATGGGGAGCCCAATGTCTTCAATGTTGAAGAGTCCTTTCCCATTACACCTCCTACTTGGCCTGCAGTCATAATTTCAGAGCGTTACCTAGTGCAGAATTCCCAATGCCTCCTTGTTCTGTGTAATTGTCACCCATGACGATTGGTCAAATGGTGCCCTGACATCATAAAGCTACAGCAGGATGTCATCTGACATGAGGGCCAGCAATAGGATACATTTATCATGTATTTGAAATGGGTAGCAAGGTAGCCAGGACTGCCAGCAGGAAGGCAAAGATGGCAAGACGAGCAAAAGAAGGGCATTATGTGAGACTTAATTATTTGTTTGAAGGTGTTGGTGATCACAATATTCTCAGGTTCTCTATAGGTTAACTGATAGGGATGTGCAAGAATGAAGATGTCCGAATCTGTGGTTCATAGTTTTTCTCATTACCACTAACTGTAGCATAAACCTTCCTCCATAAACTTATCAGATCCCTTAATGGTCATTGGTGTACTCTAACCTAAAAGAATTGCAGTGAGCAGGGTACGCTGTCACTTGGATAGGCATTAGATATTTTTATCTACATTCTAATATAGATGCTAAAGTTGTATTAAGAGTGGTAGCAACGGAGGCTTAGGATGGAAAGGTATGCTAGGTTGAAAATAAAATTGAGATTTGAATTCTTTTTGAGCTATGTATTTTCACCATGTTACAGACGTCCTAGTGCTGATTGATAACCATTTACCAAAGACTGATTGTTGTTGTTGTGCATTAGTTTGGTAATATTCAAGTTCTGTTAATAGACTAACAGTGGACTTTTCCATTTGCAGAATATAATGAATGACCAGCAGAGGGAGTGTTGCAGAAGAAAATTTCACAGAGTTGCTGCGAGAAAAAAAAAAGTTCAGCAACCCTCTGCTTCATTTAACAATTTACATAGTGAGTCAAACTCTCAATTTATCATTTTGCTGGTCCTTAAAAAAAGTGCATAGCATGTGACGGCTCTCTGCTCCTTTTAGTGGCATCTTCTGCATGAATATTATTCATCAAGACTGAAGCGATATGGATGGCGCTAGGGGCACCATGATAGCTTTTCAAAGATGTTTACTGTCTACAAGGCTGACAATCATACATTCATTACTTGTGCTAGTAATATGTCATCAGAGCTAATTAATGTCTTTGAGGCTGGAATGAGGTGTCCTATATTAGAGCAATTGACTTACTCACACATGGGGAGAAGCTATTTTGACCTTCCTCCCTTCACACTGAAAGTGGGACTCTTATACTCAAGAAGGGTTGCTCTTTAGGATACTCTGTGTTCTTGTACCTCCAGCCCCTTTTCAAATGGGGAGCCCAATGTCTTCAATGTTGAAGAGTCCTTTCCCATTACACCTCCTACTTGGCCTGCAGTCATAATTTCAGAGCGTTACCTAGTGCAGAATTCCCAATGCCTCCTTGTTCTGTGTAATTGTCACCCATGACGATTGGTCAAATGGTGCCCTGACATCATAAAGCTACAGCAGGATGTCATCTGACATGAGGGCCAGCAATAGGATACATTTATCATGTATTTGAAATGGGTAGCAAGGTAGCCAGGACTGCCAGCAGGAAGGCAAAGATGGCAAGACGAGCAAAAGAAGGGCATTATGTGAGACTTAATTATTTGTTTGAAGATGTTGGTGATCACAATATTCTCAGGTTCTCTATAGGTTAACTGATAGGGATGTGCAAGAATGAAGATGTCCGAATCTGTGGTTCATAGTTTTTCTCATTACCACTAACTGTAGCATAAACCTTCCTCCATAAACTTATCAGATCCCTTAATGGTCATTGGTGTACTCTAACCTAAAAGAATTGCAGTGAGCAGGGTACGCTGTCACTTGGATAGGCATTAGATATTTTTATCTACATTCTAATATAGATGCTAAAGTTGTATTAAGAGTGGTAGCAACGGAGGCTTAGGATGGAAAGGTATGCTAGGTTGAAAATAAAATTGAGATTTGAATTCTTTTTGAGCTATGTATTTTCACCATGTTACAGACGTCCTAGTGCTGATTGATAACCATTTACCAAAGACTGATTGTTGTTGTTGTGCATTAGTTTGGTAATATTCAAGTTCTGTTAATAGACTAACAGTGGACTTTTCCATTTGCAGAATATAATGAATGACCAGCAGAGGGAGTGTTGCAGAAGAAAATTTCACAGAGTTGCTGCGAGAAAAAAAAGTTCAGCAACCCTCTGCTTCATTTAACAATTTACATGGTGAGTCAAACTCTCAATTTATTATTTTGCTGGTCCTTAAAAAAAGTGCATAGCATGTGACAGCTCTCTGTTCCTTTTAGTGGCGTCTTCTGCATGAATATTATTCATCAAGACTGAAGCGATAAGGAAGGCGCTAGGGGCATCATGATCGCTTTTCAAAGACGTTTACTGTCTACAGGCTGACAATCATACTTTCATTACTTGTGCTAGTAATGTGCCATCAGAGTAAATTAATGTCTTTGAGGCTGGAATGAGGTGTCCTATATTAGAGCAATTGACTTACTCTCACATGGGGAGAAGCTATTTTAACCTTCCTCCCTTCACACTGAAAGTGGGACTCTTATACTCAAGACGGGTTGCTCTTTAGGATACTCTGTGTTCTTGTACCCCCAGCCCCTTTTCAAATGGTGAGCCCAATGTCTTCAATGTTGAAGAGTCCTTTCCCATTACACCTCCTACTTGGCCTGCAGTCATAATTTCAGAGCGTTACCTAGTGCGGAATTCCTAATGCCTCCTTGTTCTGTGTAATTGTCACCCATGACGATTGGTCAAATGGTGCCCTGACATCATAAAGCTACAGCAGGATGTCATCTGACATGAGGGCCAGCAATAGGATACATTTATCATGTTATTGAAATGGGTAGCAAGGTAGCCAGGACTGCCAGCAGGAAGGCAAAGATGGCAAGACGAGCAAAAGAAGGGCATTATGTGAGACTTAATTATTTGTTTGAAGGTGTTGGTGATCACAATATTCTCAGGTTCTCTATAGGTTAACTGATAGGGATGTGCAAGAATGAAGATGTCCGAATCTGTGGTTCATAGTTTTTCTCATTACCACTAACTGTAGCATAAACCTTCCTCCATAAACTTATCAGATCCCTTAATGGTCATTGGTGTACTCTAACCTAAAAGAATTGCAGTGAGCAGGGTACGCTGTCACTTGGATAGCAATTAGATATTTTTATCTACTTTCTAATATAGATGCTAAAGTTGTATTAAGAGTGGTGGCAACGGAGGCTTAGGATGGAAAGGTATGCTAGGTTGAAAATAAAATTGAGATTTGAATTCTTTTTGAGCTATGTATTTTCACCATGTTACAGACGTCCTAGTATTGATTGATAACCATTTACCAAAAACTGATTGTTGTTGTTGTGCATTAGTTTGGTAATATTCAAGTTCTGTTAATAGACTAACAGTGGACTTTTCCATTTGCAGAATATAATGAATGACCAGCAGAGGGAGTGTTGCAGAAGAAAATTTCACAGAGTTGCTGCGAGAAAAAAAAAGTTCAGCAACCCTCTGCTTCATTTAACAATTTACATGGTGAGTCAAACTCTCAATTTATTATTTTGCTGGTCCTTAAAAAAAGTGCATAGCATGTGACAGCTCTCTGTTCCTTTTAGTGGCGTCTTCCGCATGAAAATTATTTATCAAGACTGAAGCCATATAGATGGCGCTAAGGGCATCATGATAGCTATTCAAAGACGTTTACTGTCTACAAGGCTGACAATCATACTTTCATTACTTGTGCTAGTAATATGTCATCAGAGCAAATTAATGTCTTTGAGGCTGGAATGAGGTGTCCTATATTAGAGCAATTGGCTTACTCTCACATGGGGAGAAGCTATTTTAACCTTCCTCCCTCCACACTGAAAGTGAGACTCTTATACTCAGGAAGGGTTGCTCTTTAGATCTGAAAGAGATACATTAGTGATAGATTCCTTACCTTAGAATATCCCCAGGCGTCAGACTGGATCCAGAAACTTTTGCATAGCAGTACCCTTGCGCATCGGTAGGCGTCGGCTCCGCATCCGTCGTCGGCGTCGTGGGCGCCGTGATGACGTCGTCGGAGTACTTAGACGCCGCCTCCGCATGCTGACGTCAGTTCTTCTTTTTTCCGCGCCAGCCAGCGCAGATCTGGAAAGAGCAGTTCCCTAGTCACTTTTTGACTAACTTTTGGTGATCTTTTGATCCAATTCGAAGTCTGTACGACTCCGACGGTGCCTGTAGGGATGCCCGGATTCAAGCATTGCGACAAGTGCGACCGTACCATGTCGGTCAGGGATCCCCACCGCCTGTGCCTGACGTGTTTGGGCATCGACAATGACGACAAGGCCTGCCCCGACTGTCGGGCCCTTTCGAGGAAGGCCAGGCGGGAGCGGTCCCGCAGGTGACTCAAAATCCGCCAGTCGGCCCCGCGCCGTGTGAGGTCCCGGTCCCACGGGAGGTCGAGGGACAGGTCGCGGGGACGGAGCCATCACTGACCCGGAGGAGTGGTGCCGACTCCCGGAGCTAAGTCGTCAGGTAAGAAGCATAAGAAGTCGAAGAGACATCGCTCTTCTGACTGCCCCCGACGCTCGCACGATGCGGCCGGGGTTCGGGTGACACCGCCCACGCGGCTCCTCGGGAGTCGCGGGCGCCGTGTTCGGCCCCATACCCCCCCGGTCCCTGGGCTGAACGCGACGCCGGAGGAGATTGAGCGTTTCCTCATGGCCATGAGGTCCCTTTCTCCTCCGACCGGTTCCGCGGCGCCTTCGGGCCCAGCGAACCCATCTGGGGGCCCTAGTGGGTCGGGGGCTTCGACCCCGATGCCGTCGGGTGCTTCGGCCCCGACGCCGCCGACGCCTTTGGGCCCGGCGCCGCAGGGCCCCACGATCCCGACACCGCCGGTGCCATAGGGCCCGGCGCCGCAAGGTACAGCGGCCCGGCGTCGTCGGCGCCTTCGGGCCCGGTGCCGCAGGGGGCCGCTGGACCTTCCTTGGGCGATGGATCGTCACTGGTGGACCTTACGACCCCCCCGGCATCGGTCCGTGTGGTGTCCCCTCCGGCGTCGTCCTCGGGCGGCGCCGTCACCAATGCTTCCTTTCAATCGGTTCCGACGTTGGGACGACACCTATCGGCGCCGATCTCGACGCCATTTGGAGATTTTAGTTTCTATCAACCGACCTCATTCAATTACGACCCTGAATCTCAGGAGATGAGGGATGAGGAGGATTGGGAGGGGTCTGAGGACCCTCTGGCCAGGGAGTGCCAGTCTAACATGGACTGGGCAGGAGACCTTGGGGAGGCCAGTGGCCTGGACACCTCTCCAGACACTGGATTTGTCTCTCCTCCTACCGTGGCTTCGGAGGAGGAAGCCTTGAGCTCCCCGTCGCGGCCGTGAGGACTAACCTCCTCACTGAGGTCCTTAAGCCGCAGTCATGCTCCATGGAGCCTCTGCTGCAGTTTAATGAGGCCTTGACGGACGTTCTTTTGGGCACTTGGTCCAGGCCCGCTACAGGTTCGCCTGTAGATAGGAACGTGGCCAGACGCCACCGCCCGGCCCCGGGCGACCCATGTTTCCTGTCCACCCACCCCACTCCCGAAAGTCTGGTTATCCACGCCGCTAACTCCCAGACCGCCTTCCCGACGGCCCCGCCGGCCAGGGAATCCAAGAGGTACGAGAACTATGGCAAGAAGATCTTCTCGTCCCTTAGCTTGGGACTGCGGTCTTCCAACACCGCATGCCTCTTGGGCAGTTACACCCACTCTCTGTGGGAAACGGTGGCGGAAGTGCTGCCAGAGTGTCCGTTGGAGGTACGGGCCACACTCGGCCAAGCCCTAGGGGAGGGCCGGGACGCAGCAAAGTATTCAATCAGGTGTGGACTGGATACTACTGAATCGCTGGGCAGAGCGATGGCTACGACGGTGGCGGTACGACGCCACGCCTGGCTGAGATCCGCCAACTTTTCGGCAGACGTCCAAAATACACTCATGGACATGCCGTTCGATGGCCGTCGCCTCTTTGGCGACAAGGCAGACCACGCGCTTGAGCGCTTTAAGGACTCCAGGGCTACGGCCAAGTCCTTGGGCCTCTCGGCCCCGTGCCAGCAAATGGGTGCCTTTCGCTCCTTTCGTGGCCAAGGAAGGGGCGCCCCCACACGTGCCGCCAGCCACTCGCCGCAAACTGTCGTCCAGCGCGGCGGCGGCTGTGGAAACCACCGTGGAGGCGGTCGGGGAAACAAGCGGAGCCAGTCCACACCTGCCCCCGCAGCATCCGCCTCTAAACCCTCCTAGTCCGTGCTTTTCAGCCCATGTGACACCAGTGGGAGGCAGGGTTCGCCATCACTACTCTCACTTGCGCACAGTCACTTCGGACAGGTGGGTGCTGCAGATCGTCCGAAGGGGCTACGCTCTCCCCTTCGAGACGACCCCTCAAGCCATGCCACCGCAACACCACCGCGTATCGGGGGATCACTTGCGGCTCCTGCAGGAGGAAGTTTCGGCCCTCCTGGCCAAGGGGGCCATCGAGCGCGTTCCTGGGCCAGAAGTAGGACGTGGTTGCTACTCCCACTACTTCCTGGTTCCCAAGAAGGGCAAAGGGGGCCTACGCCCTATTTTGGATCTGAGGAACGTCAATGGCTTCCTCCGGAAGGAGAAGTTCAAAATGCTGACACTGGCTCAGGTCTTGGCTGCCCCAGACCCAGGAGACTGGATGGTAGCGTTGGACTTGCAGGACACATATTTCCACATCCCCGTCCTGCCAGCCCACCGGCGTTACCTGCGGTTCACGGTAGGCCTCGAGCACTTTCAGTTTACCGTGCTCCCCTTCGGCCTTACAAGCGGCCCACGGGTGTTCACGAAGGTGATGGCGGTGGTCGCAGCTCATCTGCGCAGGTTGGGGGTTTCAGTCTTCCCCTACCTAGACGACTGGTTGTTGAAGGCGGGCTCGCCCCAGGCAGTCGTCAGCCACCTCCAGACTACGGCGGATCTCCTACACCAGCTGGGATTTTCCATCAATGTGCCGAAGTCACACCTGTGCCCCTCTCAGAAGCTCCTTTTCATCGGAGCGGTTCTCGACTCGGCGCAGTTTCGGGTTTACCCGCCCGAACAGCGGGTTCGGGATATACAGGCTCTGATTCCGATCTTCGGGCCGTTATCCCGGGTTTCAGTCAGGTTGACGCTGCGGCTTCTGGGGCTGATGGCCTCCTGCATCCTTCTGGTGCATCACGCACGGTGGCGGATGCGGGCTCTGCAGTGGGACCTGAAGTTTCAGTGGGCCCAGCACCGGGGCAACCTGTCCGACCATGTCCTGATCTCGGAGGGCACTGCGAGACAGCTGAAGTGGTGGCTCACGGACCACGATTGGGTCAACGGCAGATCCCTCTCCCTTCCCCAACCGGAGCACGTAGTTGTGACGGACGCGTCCCTCCAGGGCTGGGGAGGCCACTTGGGAGAGGCGGAGATCAGAGGACTCTGGTCTCCGGCGGAGTCCAGGCTCCATATCAATCTGTTGGAGCTGCGGGCGATTCGTCTGGCACTGAAAGCATTCCTCCCGTCTGTCCGAGGGAGTGCAGTGCAGGTGTTCACGGACAACACCACCGCCATGTGGTACTGCAACAAACAGGGCGGAACGGGGTCGTGGACCCTTTGCCAGGAGGCTCTGCGTCTCTGGCAATGGCTGGAACATCAGGGCGTGACTCTGGTGGTTCAACACCTGGCAGGTTCTCTGAACGCCAGGGCGGACGAACTCAGCCGTCGGTGCTCGATGGATCACGAATGGCGTCTGAACTCGGACGTGGCGCAAGGCCTCTTTCTGCGATGGGGAGAGCCTTGGTTAGATCTATTCGCCACCGAAGAGAACGCGCAATGTCATCAGTTCTGCGCGTTGAAATTTCCAAGGTGGCACTCGCTCGGAGACGCTTTTCGTCGCGAGTGGAGCTGCGGTCTGTTGTACGCCTTTCCGCCTATACCTCTTCTGCCCAGAGTGCTGAAGAAGATCAAGCGCGACCCGGCACAAGTCATCCTTGTGGCTCCGGACTGGGCACGAAGGTACTGGTATCCCAAGCTACTCAGTATGTCAGTCGATCCCCCGGTTCATCTGCCTCTTCAGGAGGACCTTCTGTCGCAGCAGCAGGGGACGGTCCTCCACCCGAACCTGTCCAGTCTCCACCTCCATGCTTGTAGATTGAGCGGCGACAGTTGAGGCCATTTGACTTGCCTCCTGAAGTTTGCAACATCATTCTGGCAGCCAGGCGTCCCTCCACAAAGACGGTATACGCCTGCAGGTGGAACAGATTTGTGGCATTGTGCACAGCAAAGGCTGTGGATCCCCTCAATGCCCCTCTTTCTGAGGTTCTTCTCTTCCTTCTTTCTCTTGTCCAGCAGGGCTCTGCTCTGGGCACTGTCAAGGGCTATCTTTCAGCTCTTTCAGCCTTTCTGAGGCTGCCTGACCAACCTTCTTTGTTCAAGTCCCCTATCGTTAATCGATTCCTGAAGGGCATCACTCATACCTTTCCTCCTGTTCCCTTTGTGATGCCTCAGTGGGACTTGAACCTGGTTCTAACATTTCTGATGTGCGCTCCCTTTGAGCCACTTCACAACTGTCCTCTTCGCCTTCTTTCTTTGAAGACCGCCTTCCTGGTAGCCATCACCTCTGCCAGGAGAGTGAGTGAGCTCCAGGCTCTCTCTTGTAAGCCTCCTTTCCTTTCAAGGTTGTTTTAAGGATTAGGCCCTCCTTCTTGCCTAAGGTGGTCACGGCCTTCCACATTGGGCAATCCATCACATTGCCCACCTTCTTTCCGCCTCAGCACCCCTCGAGAGAGGAGGAGAGGCTCCACCGTCTGGACCCAAAACGTGCGCTCTCATTTTATCTGAACCGCACACAGCAGTTCCGGGTGGATGATCAACTCTTTGTTTGGGTACGCGGGCGCTAAGAAAGGGAAAGCAGTGCACAAACGGAGCATCTCTCCATGGATTATCATGTGCATCCAGGCATGTTACTCCTTGGCTAAGAAGGAACCCCCTGTTGGGCTGAGGGCTCATTCCACTCGAGCCACGGCCACTACAACTGCCTTGGGCCGAGGTGTGCCCTTGCAGGACATTTGCCAGGCAGCTACGTGGGCCTCGTTGCACACGTTCGCAAGGCACTACTGCCTGGACAGTCAAGTCCGGAGGGACAGCTACTTCGGCCGTTCCGTTCTCCAGGACTTTCTGGTGTAAATATTGGTTTGCAGACCCACCACCACAGGGATGGTATTGCTGGGGTATCTATTCTAAGGTAAGGAATCTATCACTAACGTGTCTCTTTCAGATGCACAAGTTACTACTTGTGTAACAATATATCTGTAAGAGACATTAGTTAGTGATAGATTCCTTACCGACCCACCCATCCTCCCCGTTCTGCAAACCGATATCTAGGGTTAAGGTCATCCCCTTTCAGGGCCCTAGTTTCTTGGCACCAGTGTCGGTTTTTGTCATGGCTCTGCGCTTCTGGCGCGGAAAAGCTGTGGCTAAGAACTGACGTCAGCACGCGGAGGCGGCGTCTAAGTACTCCGATGACGTCATCACGGCGCCCACGTCGCCGACGACGGACGCGGAGCCGCAGACGACGCCTACCGACACGCAAGGGTACTGCTACGCAAAACTTTCCGGATCCAGTCTGACGCCTGGTGATATTCTAAGGTAAGGAATCTATCACTAACTAATGTCTCTTACAGATATATCGTTACACAAGTAGTAACTTGTGCTACAAGTCCCACAATGGCTTCTTATAGTCCTACAATGCTGTGGCACTATGAACTCAGAACAAGTTCCCTAATTTCTCTGCATCCTGGTGCTCGGTCTTACCTGCTTCGGTTGGGGTTGCAAAACTGATGACCCAGGATTGTTCAGCAGTCTGGCGTTGCTGTAGATTGGATGTTGGTGATAAGTGGTAGTCTCATTACTGTTGCCAAGGCGGCTGGTCATTCAGGGCGCGCCTCTGGATACCAAATAGCCACCCAATGCCTGCTGTTGGGATCAATGCTCAAGTAGGTGCTCTAGTTGCATGCTGTTCCAGGGTGAAGGCCCTTTCTCTTCAGTGTTGTCCCTTTTGGCATCTGAAGTCATCAAATTGGGGTGACACATGGGCAACTGCGCCGATCGGTGTGACAGCATTGATCTTCACAGCTGCCCTCACTGGCATTAGGGGTTGTGGACTTTGAGTGGCACTGAGGCAATGGCCTGATCGCTGCAGCTGTACCTATCTTCATAATGGCCCCCCTCTGTCACATAAGTTTGGAATCTTTTGGCAGCACATGGGTAATAGCTCAATTGGTTCAACAGTAATCATCTTCATGGTACCTGCTTCTGGCAATGGGGTCACCAACTTTGGGTAACACACAATGGCCTGATCGGTGCAGCAGTCCTTTTCTGAGTTTTAAACCTTACAATTTACTTCTGGGGTCAACTCAACAGGGCCCCACGAGACCTTGGCCCTGCAACTACTCACCTCTTCCTCATAGGGACCTCTGGTCTTGGCAGACAAGCAGATGCGGGTGGTCTAGGTGACAGGGCAAATTGCCATGTCTCTCCAGTATGATGTCCCCTCACCCAGCAGATAGAATAGCAGACCTTTGTCTCCAGTGCTGGACACAACAGGGGTGAATCTGCTTCACATAGACATGGGAAAGCTCAGCAAGTCAGACTGTGGCTGTACTACAATTTGAAAGACACCATCCCCCCTTTTGTTTAATCTATTTCCAGACACACATTTGAAAGTCATGTGGTGGGTGATGTCCTCATTTGAAGAGCAAGACAATAATTCAAAGGGTCCTGTTCTTTATCCAGGAAGCAGACTGACATAGCAGGAGCAACTCCAAGAACATAAGATTTAATTGAGGATCATTCTTGGATGTCAGTCTCTGATATATGACTAACAAAAGATTATGAAAAGCACAGCTGGGGCGTTTGTCATTCCCTGTCTCTATAGTGCTTACCTTATCTCCAGAAGAGGATGGGGCTGGCCCTAGCCACACTCACCATTGACATTTCCAGACTCAAAGAGCCCCTATGAAGTGCATGGAAAAGCTTGACTCTCCCTTACTCCAGTGTGTGTCTCCCGCTCCACTCTCAGGAACATAGCAATCTACACACTTGTTTGGGAGGGCTCCTCCACATGACTTTGCAAGCCCTTGGATTTCCAAAATTGAACTCACAGGCCGCCATGCAATGTACCACACACAAGCCAATTCACATGCATTGCACAGCTACGTGCTAATATGATGTAGGGCCAGAGCAAGTTAAGCACACAGCAGAGGAACTTTATATAAGTGAGACTACCTGCATCACTGGAGTGAGGCCTACCAAGTGCCAGCTCGCTGTCATGATTTTTGTTACAACAACATGATAAGCTTCCACTGTAGTGCTTGTGCTTGTAATATGGCCAGAAGCCCTTTATAGCTACAAGAATAGCACATTGGTCACCCCTCCTGGTCTAACACAGCCCTGTCTCACAGATCGTGGTTGTCATGACATGCGCACATGATCGGTATTAGTCAATGACCAAAGATTGGTATCAACAATCCAGATATTGTTGCAACCCTGTGAGGGACTTTTCTGCCCCAACAGAAGCTCCTTCCCGCTGGAGGATCTGTGATTAGTATTGTTAAATCTGTCGGATGCTCAGCGTTGCACAAAGGGTCTACCTCCTGTTAGCCCTGACTCTGAGAATAATCAAACACAGAGTAATGGGAGAGCAGGCAAGGGAAAGGGTATTGGGAAAAGGAACAGCAGGGAATTAGACATTTGAAAGAACAAGAAAACATACATTAACCTTCAGTATAATCATTACACTCGGGTAAGTCTTGCTTGTGAATACGTAACATCTATTTACCTGTTAGAAAACCAGGTAGACCCTACTTCCTGGAATGCCACTTCAGAAGTATCGTAAGACACCAGAAAACCTGGTGAAACCTATAAACACAAATATATAGGGTTCCCAACCTTATCATCCTATTCCATGATGACACTGCTACCTTGATACTGAGGATCATTCAATAAGCTTACATACCTCATAACATTCAACTTAATAGCACTTATGCAGACACCAAATAATAGATGAAGCATCAATAATAGGGGAGCTTCATTTGATCCAAGGAAGAGTAACTTTCCTGGTCTTCATGTTCACACTGAACGCTAAACCAACAGAAAGGTCAAAGAGCACACAACAGAGTTCAGGTCTGCAAACCACGGTTGCCAGATAAATGTTTTGACTTGGCTGAACAACAAATGAATAAATTATTGCAAAGAAGGGGCAACTTGAAAGGAAGGATATCCTTATCTCCCTCTCGCGTGGAATGTACTTTTTCCTGCTCGGCGAGAGGAGCGACTGCAAAAATGTAATAACAAAAAGAGGAGCTGCTTGACTCCCAGCCAAGTGTTTATAATACCTCTTTCCGTTTCTCAGCACCCTGCCGAGGAATGAAGCGGAAAGAAAATGAAAAGTCCTCCTCCGGGACTCGTAACGAAACACTTATGTACTTCAGTACAAGAAGCGAACGGGAAACGGCCATTACAACGAAGCCTTTGCAACGAAATCGTTAACCACGCATGCAGTACAATGCATGCGTGGTTAACACGTAAGCCTTTACCACGCATACCTTTACTACGAGGTTTGTAGTAAAGGTATATGTGGTAAAGGTAAAAAGTAAAAAAAAGGGGGGCTTGGGGGGGGTCTCCCCCCCCCCCAAAAAAGAAACTCCCCTGAAGTCACGTCGGGTATCAGCGTCGTTTAAGAGAAAACGGAAAATAAACTTCCGCTTTCTCTTAACGACGTATGACGTCACCACGCTAGTAATTGTGGTAAATGTTATGCGTGGTAAACGAATTCCGTTGTAACGCATGCGTGGTAAAGGCATGCGTTGCAACGGAATTCGTTGGAACGTCATATATTCGAAGCGAACCTCTCCGCTGAGACGACCTTCTCCCTTACCTATGTGTTTATCCTATGTGTTTATCCTGTTTAGCCTATGTGTTTATCCTAGAGACCGGATTGACGATCAAAAACCGTTGTACCCTCCATGGAAACGCAGGAGTCAGAATCAAGCACAGCGTTCCGTATGCATCATGCGTTTAAATACCAAACGCCTCAGCACGAGAGCATCATGGAAATTGTAGTTCAGAGGTGCCGTAATTTCCTAAGTGGGCACAGGAAGCTCGTAGGTCCTCACATAATGTGCCAAAAAGCATGATGAGATGACGTAGGACGGAGCGCATGCACTAGCAAGGCCAGATGCGGCGAAGAGGAGGAATAAAGCGATAAGACCATGCATGTACAGAGCCGCCATAAGTGTGGCAGGGTATGCTCAGACGTGAGTCCCTTGCTCACTTTGCCACTGGATTCAAGCAAGCCGGGCTGAAGACGGCTGGAATGCCAGATACCGGTCCTGGAAGCTTGTTTACGGTCCAGGGAAGACACGGCTTGGCAATTCGTGCTGGACTGTTCCCATGAGGCACAGGGTCAGACTGATTTGCATATAGCCATGTCTGAACTGGGGTGGCAGAGTGGGCTAAAGAACGGTGATGGATTAAACCCAAAACTTTTGACTGGGTGTGAGTGTTTGATTGATTCAGATGCTCCGTCCATAACCACCCCTTTTTATACCTCTTTCGGCTGCCATAAGTGTGGCAGGGTATGCTCAGACATGAGTCCCTTGCTCACTTTGCCACTGGATTCAAGAAAGCCGGGCTGAAGACGGCTGGAATGCCAGAAACCGGTCCAGGGAAGACATGGCTTGGCAGTTCGGGCTGGACTGTTCCCATGAGTCACAGGGTCAGATTGATTTGCATATAGCCATGTCTGAACTGGGGTGGCAGAGTGGGCTAAAGAACGGTGATGGATTAAACCCAAATCTTTTGACTGGGTGTGAGTGTTTGATTGATTCAGATGCTCCGTCCATCACCACCCCCTTTTGTACCATGTACAGAAGTCTCTGGCAAATCCAATGAGGATGATGTGAATTGCGACTGGCAACCTCCTCAGACTTTTTGCCATATTGCGGCCCAGTGTGGCCTATACTTCGCTGGCGATGAAGGATGAACATCTCATCATGTGTGTGAGAAGTTGGCCTGATATGCAGTGCTCACTATTCTAGTGATCACTATGTATCAGTCCAAACTACCCTTATTGATGATTGGTTGTAAGTCAACCGATAGACCAGCTATCCTAGTAGCATGGACAAGAGCAGTCTTTAGGCTAGACTCTAGAGGGCGTGTTAAGCCAGCTGTTATACCATCACATATACCCCTTGAACACCAGTGAAAGGACACCACACAAGTTGTTATGAAAATAAAGTGTATTTATTTAGAACACAACAACCCTGGACTCTTTATGAGGACAGGGTGCTAAGCACAATACAAAACTCTTAAGAAAATACGCAAAGTTGCACAATTTACACAAATGCTCGAGGGGCACGAAAAACCATATACTCTAAAAGTGGAATGCAAAATTACTAGCAGGTAAGTACTACGCAAATAGGCTATGGGATCACTAGGACTGGACTACTGAACCTTCAGATTACTAGCAGGAGGCCTAGGGAGATCGGGTGCAGAGTGTGCACTCTCACGCGGGATGCGGAACAAAGTCTATGGTTGCTAGGAATTACAAAGTTAGTGTTATCGGACGAATCCGACTAGTTAGGCTGAAAACGAAAAAGGATCTGGACCCTTGGATAGTGAGGCTATGCTGGGGCACCGAAATGCCGAAGTTACCTAGCCCAGGGGCTGCGGCTGCATAGGTCTGGAAAGACGTCGGGAATCCTCGTTGCAGTCTATGGAGCCTGAAAGAAGAAGTTGCTGGCAGGCACCAGTGAAGAGATTCGGAGGGATCCAAGCCTGGATCGAAGATGGAAGACACCTGTAAGCAGAGGGGACCAAGTTCTGAATTACTAGCCAGTGATTAGATGGGCACCAGGAAGGCACCGGATGGAGTCACCTCGACCAGGTGAGTGGGCGACGCTGGGCTCTGCAGTCTCACGGACCAGGAGGCGTTGTCGGCGACCAGGATGGAGGTGCGAGCTGTCCCACGATGGTATCTGCTGTCGACGTCGCTGGACCCAGGATTGGAGCAACAAGTCTTGGCAAATGCAAGCCCACGCGGTGGACTAAAAATGGAGTCTGGAGTGGACCAGGAGCGTCCGGGGTGCTCCTCTTTTGGAGGGGAGGTAGGCCAGTCTGGAGAAACCAGACCAGCAGTGTTGATGTCGTCGTTTATCATCGGGAAGGCCACAAGCCAGCGGCTAGTAGCCAGACAACGCGGTGAGCAGCAAACAGGCAGAAGGGCCCCACGCAGATCTCGTGGAGGCTGGGAGGCTGAACTTCGGTGCTGGAGCTGCTCAGGGTTGGGGCTTCTCGGACCCCAAAGCACTCACTCGAGGATCCCTCGGCGGTCGTGCTGGGCAAGCGTCGTGCAGTCCTGAAGATGGCCGGTCCCTCGAGGTCTCGTCACACCCACGAATCTCAGCTGGGCTGATGATGCAGGTTGAGGTCAGAGGTGCCAGGGAAGCCAGTTCTCGTCGAGCTGGGCAGTCTTGATCCAGAGGAGAGACTTACAGCAGACCGCGATGCTTGGATGGTGCCTGTGGATGCAGGGTGACTACTCCTTAGTCACAAGGGAGAAATCTTGAGAAGAAGTCGAGAGTTCCTTTCGTAGAAAGTAGTTTCAGGATTCAAAGATGATCTAATTTGGAAGGGGGCCCGCTCCTATCTTTATACCAGGAAAAGGGGCTGGCACGCGACTAGGTCCTGCCCTTTGGTGGGACCAGGAAGGGGGGTGGTTACACCCCTCTCCCATGCCGGACTTTCCCCAGCTCAGGGGCTGGTGTGCCCCTGGAACTGGTTCTAGCCGGCAGATGCATAGTGAGCACCGGGGCTCCACTTGCAGTCACCTTCCTGTAAAGCCCTGCCTACCCAGGATACACAAAACCCTGTCTGGGATGGTGCTAGCACCGCCCCTGACAGGAAACCCTTTGTCCAAGCCTCCCTCACTGGAAGGATTCCCAGCAGCAGGAGGTCAGACTTGTGTCTGTGGTGGCAGCATCCATTTTGTGATGCTGAGGCTTGAGTTAACTTTAACCGGGGTTCACAGTTACATACATGTCGTGTCCCTCTAGAAGGGTGGAATGCTAACCCCGTCGCCAGAATTGGCGAGGGGTTA
Organism: Lissotriton vulgaris; assembly: GCF_964263255.1. NCBI lineage: Eukaryota > Metazoa > Chordata > Amphibia > Caudata > Salamandridae > Lissotriton > Lissotriton vulgaris. Next base: position 660,157,847 of record NC_141698.1, on the reverse strand, counting down.
GTATTCCAATTCGTATGACACCTTACTCGACATGTTTTGATAAAGCGATACCAGAGTTGGCATTTAACCGCGAGGATTATAATGCACTTAAGAGTATATGGTATGCGTTATCATGGAACAGCTATTAGGACTTGGTTCCGTAAGCTGCAAACGGGCTCAGCTCATGCCAGAGCACCATCTCACACGATTCCAAGCACTCTGCCTTCAGGATTGTTAAGGCCTGCCATAGGAGTGACTGATAGGAATACGGGTGTCCGTTTTAGGGTTAGATATAGGTATACTATATCTAAAGCAGAGGGTGATTACACCACCTTGCCCCAGCTGTCGTGCAGCCAGTTGTGTCAGATTTAGATGGCCAGCCAGGGGTGGCATAATACATGCTGCAGCCCCTGGTAGGCCCTGGGTACACCTATGCCCTGAGTTACAGGGTCTGATAAGGTGGCCCAGTACCAATTGGAAATGTACCTAAGGTACATGGAATCCATTTTACAGAGAGAGCAGTAGGCCTGGGGTCCTGATTGGCAGGGTCCCAGGCCAACTATGTCAAAAACCAGCTAAAACACAGGGCAAAAAGTTGGGGGCAACCATAGTCAGGATCTACCTTCCTACAATGTGTGCTCAGCTAATCAACTTTCACTTCTCTGCTGGAAAGACTCTGTTCAGCTGTGCAACTCAACCACACATGTAATGCTGCTGATGAACCACATTTCTGCAACTCAACCACACATGTATCCATCAGAAATGTGGTTCAGCAGCAGCATTACATCTGCCTGTGGATTCCTCATCTTTTGAATTACCCCTGCGCCAGCATTCCACATAAGTCACAATAGCACGGCCCTGCTCACGACTCGGTATGTCACCGGAGCAATAAGAAGACCGCGTCAGCATGCTGACGTCAGTTCCCTGTTTTTCCGTGCAGTCAACACTTACCTAAGGAAATGAAAAGAACCGTTATTACTTCACTACAGTTTCTATCTCTGTGTAGCAGTTTCTATCTCTTTGTAGCAGTGTGATGGCTACACAAAAGAAGTCCGGAATCAAGCACTGTAGGGAGTGTGGGGGTCCTATGTCTATCACGGACCCCCACAAAGATTACCTTTGGCGCCAGTTGTCATATCATGACATCGAATGATGATCGTCTTGTCGGAGGAAGAATCCGAAAGCACTTAAGGAGTGAGAGGCAAAGCTTTTCATGGATGGGCAAGAAAGGAGAAGAGAGAGTGCAAAAGATAAAAGTCAAAGTCGATGACCCCACACACCTCTGTTATGGAATAAACACAAAAAGAAGTGTTGATATGGGTCCCGGCATCAGCCCTTGACGGTCAAGTCTTTGAGGTCGGCTTCTCCAGTTCAGCGGCGTCATGGTTATAGATGTCGCCTTTGGTTTCACCTTCTCTGCAGGCGACTCTGATCCAATCGACGGCACCCATGGATTATCCGGCACCCAGGGAGTCCTCTCCTGCGGTTTTGCCTGCCCCGGCCCCGGTGTCTGCAGCTGCAGCCACATCCTGCAACATGACCTCGGTTGGATCCAGACCAGATAATTTCATATCCTGATCCATCCTTTCTGTGTCCAGATATTGATCTGACGCATTTTCTAAATGTGATGTTTGGCATGTTTGCCAAAGTCACTAACCCATCTGGTACGCCGGCTGGCCTCATGGGTCCGCTTGCATTCAATTTGGGCATAAGGCAGAGGGATGCCCAGACACCTTTCGTGGACTTCATGTCGGTGACTTCATCATGGCGTCTCCTGGCGTTGATACCAGAGTCTCCGGCGCCGTCTAGTTTTGGGCCAACGCCTTCCAAGCTTCAAGCAGCACCGCTGACTGCCTCTGAGGGACCTCCTTCAATGCCAGTGCCACGCCTGGTACTGAAATCCCGAAGTTGCGCTCTAGAAGTGAGGCCCAGAGGCTGCTGGAAGAATTGGGGGCAGCAGGATCAAGCTGAAGAAGGGGAGATTGTTGACTCTGTAGGTGGCTCTGAAGGTCTTCAGGGGGCCAGTGGCTTGGACACTTCCTTGGAGTGGGAACTTTTTTCCCCAAAGGCTATGCCTTCTCAGGACGTGGCTCCTTATCATACTGTCATCAGAAAGGCGGCTGACCTGTTGGTTCTACAATTGTCTGCAGCTGAGGTCACTTCTAATATTTTGACGGAAGTTTCGCATTCTCTGTCTTTAGTGGTAGAGCCTTTACTGCCGTTCAATGAGGCTTTAACGGAACCGATTCTGGAAGTGTGGCCGAAGCCTTCATCTGCTCCGGCAGTTTAGAGAGCCTGGCAAGATGCTATAAACCTGCTCTGGGAGATCGGCTTTTCCAACCTCCCACCCTTCTCCAGAGAGCTTGGTGGTTCAAGCTGCATGGTCGTCCAAACATTCGGCAGGATCCTTCCCAACCACTCTGAGGGATAGGGACTCCAAAAAGCTTGAGCAATCAAGCCAAAAAGGTATTCTCTTTGGCAAGTATGGCCTTAAAATGCTCTAGATCCTACATCTTGGAGCATGTTGGTCCCGTAGGTGGCTGGGTGTATCTGTTACTTCATTTCTTTGGGTTTTGAATCTTGTAGAGAATGGGTACTTTAGGAAAGTGGGATCTGCTTCTTATGGTTACCCCCACTTTCTGCTTGATGTCTCACTGTTTTTGACTAGTCTGACTGATCCTGCTAATCAGGACCCCATTCTATCTGCTTTCTCCCTTAAATTGACATACATGTACTTTGGTACAGTCCAGATTGGATACTGGGATACCCTGATCAGTCCCTAATATATGGTACCCAGGGTATACGTACCCCAGAGGCCTCCCATGGGCTGAAGCATGCATTATGCCACCCATGAGAGGCCATGCAAAATAAAACTCTAGGTCTGCTACTGCAGCCTGTGTAAGATGGTGCTAACACCACTTACTTTAGATATAAGTTTTAAGTGTAGTGACAAATAGATATAGTGAAGATATAAGTCACTCCTATAGCAGGCCTTACATAAACCCAGCACCCTCCCTTCAGGATTGTTGAGAGGGTACGCCTGCATGATCAGAGCCTCTCAGAAAACCCGGGAGAATGGTCCCTGAAGGCTGCAGTGACTCAGCATGTACCATGAGGGTGTAATGCTCCTCTACCTATATGTCCTGCTATCGGCTGCATAGAAACATAATGGGTTTGGTATCAAACACTCTGGAATCATACCTCCATACCAGCAACTGTGTGGGAGGTATGATTCCACCCTTCAGAAGCAAGCTTTGTGGGATCACTGGTCTAACCGGTACCAGCCTTCTTGACCTGGACAGCACAAAATGGATGCTGCTGACCAGAGACACATTTCTGCCCTCCTGTTGAAGAGCCAAGCGCGAGCAGTTAGTGTATTGGGGCTGGGTGGGTGCACTCTGAGAATGCCTGAAAGTCTGCAACTGGGACACATTTGGTGTGCCTGTGCATAGTCCAGCTCAAACCATTTCTGGGAGCCGTTGGCTCCTGCTCTGGCGTGAAACTGGACAAAGGACATGGGTGTTACCACCCCTCTGTCCTGACCCTCTCCTAGAGGGTCCCCCAAAACTGAACAACACTCTTCCGTGGGTACAAAATGGCGTACCTCGCTGTAAGACTTTAGATTTTAAGCGGACAAGATTCTACAAGAGGAAACCACTGACCTTCGACCGTCTGGACTTCAATGGATCTCGACTGGGCTCGAGTTTATCCTCTGTTCCGTGCCTATGCTCCATACAAGCTCTGTGCAGGACCAGTGGTGCACTTAAGACAACTGAAGAATCTCTCTTGGAGTGAAGGAGTCACTCACCTGCATTCGCAGGCACCTAACCGCAACTGACCGGTCTGCTGCTCCTGCAGACTCTGCAGATTTTAGCAACACAGGAGGTGGGTTTCTGAGGGTCCCTGAGGTTGATCTGCCCTCTCACAGAGTTTGAGGCCAGTATCCCTCGTGGGGGCTGCATAACCTGAACCCCTGTACACCCGTCTATTTTCGGTTGCATATGCTTGTTGGTGATTCCCGAGCTTGTTCATTGGACTCCGTTTAGTCCTGAGCAGTAATTGCACCAAAGAACACTGGCCTCCTCATACAGAATGCTCCGTGGGCTGGTGCTTTACAATCTTGCTCGAGGTCCCCTCAAGACTCCTGGTCATTTGGCCTGTGGGTCATCTTGATTTCTCATGGTTTTTCCTGGTTGCTACAGATGTAACCTGACTCCACATTGCTTGGTGAGTCCCCTGGACATTGCTGGTCCACACTGTAACCTGTTTGACCTTCCTACGTGGGTTGTTTTTGTAGAGGCTAGTTGGTGCTCCAGCTGGAGACACACCCCTCAGCACTCGATATTCTTTGTGGGACAGCTCGCATCCTGGTAATCCTCAACATTTCCTTGTCCTCGTGGCTGCAGAGTCAAGCATCCCTTCTTCGCACCTGAAGCACCCGATATCAGTGGGCATTCGTCTCCCGAGCCCCTGGTCACTCTGAAGTGACCCAGACTCTGTCCCCTCTGCTTTCAGGTTGCGTACTTCCAGAATCCAGGCTTGGATTCCACCAGACCCTTTTCACCTTCATGGCAGCAGTACTTTTTTGCAGCTCTCCATTGAGAACAGCAGTTTCCGATGCCACTTCAGACCTATGCACCCGGCTCCTTTGGGACAGGTACCATGGGTACTTTAGTATCCACAGGTTAGGGTGGCTCTTCAAACTCTTAAGTTCCAAGGGGTTAACTCAAAGTCCTCCTAGAAGGGTCCTTAAACTTTGAAAGCGTAACTGTGACTTCCCCTTAGGATTGTATGGAGCCTGCAGTCGTGTTCCCACATTGCACCCGACCTCAGTGGGGTCCCTGTCTACTCACCTTGGGTGGTTCCTTGGGGGCCCAGCGATTCTATGTCCTCTAGACCATGCCTTGATCTCAGTTGTGGCTGTTCTACTACTATTTTAGTATATGGTTTAGTCTCCCCCAGGACCCAACTGTGTATTGTGCTACTTACGAAATCCATAGGACAGTTGTGTGCTTTGTATTCTATCCTCGTGTAGAAGATAGTAGAGAGTGGTATATTAATAAATACATATTTAGTGGTATATCAATAAATACATATTTTTATATAACTAAATGAAGGAGAACCACACAGTAGTCATTCAGGAGGTGATATTTTGGTAAACCAAGCTGCTTTACATTCCTTAAAGATTAAGCCTAAAGGCTGCTCTCCATAGCTACCACTAGGATACCTTTCTAAAGTTAATCTTTGACCTCATACATCATAAGGGTTGTTTGGACAGGTGCAAGGTGCCCACTGTAATTAGTGGACAACCTATACAAGGCCAACTTCTCACAGGAACCCCTTCCTTTCCAAGAGTTTCCCCCTTAGTCTTCCAAACACCAGCCCTGTTGAGATGGTATCTGCTGCTTCTTCAGCAGGAGGTCCTGACCTTGCTTTAGAAAGACATGATAGAGGTAGTTCCGGAGCAGGAAAGGGGTTAGTAGTGTAACTCCTGATATTTCCTGATCCCCAAGAAGGATGGCGGTTGAGACTGATCCTGGACACAGGATCTTAAACTTCTCCTGCTTGAGGTAGAAATTCAATACATTGCCCCTAGCTCTGGTTACTCTGGTGCTGCAGCAGGAAGACTGGATGGTGTCGAATTTCTACCTCAAGCAGGAGAAGATGTTTTGACACCATCCAGTCTTCCTGCTGCAGCACCAGAGTAACCAGAGCTAGGGGCAATGTATTGAATTTCTACCTCAAGCAGGAGAAGATGTTTTGACACCATCCAGTCTTCCTGCTGCAGCACCAGAGTAACCAGAGCTAGGGGCAATGTATTGAATTTCTACCTCAAGCAGGAGAAGATGTTTTGACACCATCCAGTCTTCCTGCTGCAGCACCAGAGTAACCAGAGCTAGGGGCAATGTGTTAAAACATCTTCTCCTGCTTGAGGTAGAAATTCAACACATTGCCCCTAGCTCTGGTTACTCTGGTGCTGCAGCAGGAAGACTGGATGGTGTCAAAACATTTGCTGGATGCTTATTTCCACATTCCAATCCCGAAGTCACATCGGAAGTATCTCAGTTTTACGATGGGATTCCAACCCTACCAATTTGCAGTTCTTAAGTACGGACTTACTTCCGCACGGCAAGTCTTCACAAAGGTGATGGCGATGGCTGCAGCTCATCTCAGGGGAATCCCGGAATCGCTGTCCTTTTATCAAGATAACATCTCCAGAGTTGGTGCAGCATCATCTGCAAATAATGGCTCTGCTTTTGTTCGATAAATGCACCCAAATCTCACCTGGTGCCCTCCCAGCGCAATAAGTTTATAAGGGGAGTACTGGACACTAATGTGAATCCGGCCGTCCTGCCTCCTCTCAGATTCTAGAAACCCACGCCATAATTCAGTTGTTTCAGAAAGGAGGGAATGCTCCAGTCCTGAAGGTCTTGCGCCTGTTCGGTCTGTTCTCTTCCTGCATACTGTTCGTCAATCATGCACGTTGGCACATAGGGGAACTCCAGTGGTTCCTCTGCAGGCAGGGGTTTCAACACAATGGAGGTCTCAGGGAGATGGTCAGGATCTCCAAAGACACTGCAGCAGATCTGTGGAGTGTTTCAGGTAAGCTGTCTCAAAGGAAGCCATTTAAACCGCCTTCTCCGGTGACCACAGTGATAACGACAACCCCACCCCAGAGTGGAGGCATCCATCCGGGGGATCTGGAGATCAAGGGCCTTTGGTCTTCAGAGGAATTAATGCTTCATAGCCATCTTCTAGAATTGGGGGTGATACATTTAGCTCTCATGGTTCTCCTTCCATCCCTTCGCAATCAGCCGGTTCTGGTCCTGATGAACAACACTACTGCGATGTGGTACATCAACAAACAGAAAGGAGTACGGTAGGTTTGTCTCTGCAGAGGTTTTGCAGCTCTGGTCCTGGGCTCCGGAGTGCTAAATATACCTGCTGACAATCACATAAACCTGACTTTCCTGACAGATAATTTTCAGTCGCGGTCAGCAATTCTCGGTCGATCATGAGTGGCAGCTGCATCCGGAGGTGGTCCATCAAGTCTTCAGGGTGTGGTGATTTCCTTGGTTGTACTTTTTGCCACTCACAAGAATGCGCACAGCCTGTTGTTCTGCAATCTCCGTGTGAGGGGGTGTTGGTCTTTAGGGCAGTCCTAATTTGTCAATTGAATTATAATGGCAAAAAAATATATATAGAACACTTTATTTTACAATATTTGGGTATACAGTATGTAAACAAATCCACCAGAGATGTAAAAAATATATAATAAACACAATTTATTATAGTACCTCCCTTAAGGGTTACAATCTAAATTATTAAACTACATTTAAAAAAAAATTCGTAATAAAAGAATTGTGATAAAAGACAGTCAAAAGAAAGAGTCGACGTGGCGTTTCGGTGTTTGTTTACAATGGTCACACCTTCATCAGGACATTTTGACAATTGATTTGTAGTCTGATTCGAAGCTTTTATTTAAATTTAAAAGACTTCTAGATCCACTGGAAACTTGTATAAATCTGTTTCTTCTGATAATGTGGTACCTGTGATAAGGCAACTGTGCAATGTTAGTTAAACACGGAGGAGCCACCGTAATTTACTAGCTGGTCGTTCCCGTAGAACTCGAACACGGAGGAGCAGGGAGGCCGAATAAACCTATGAAGGCTTATGAAAAACAGGAAACGTTTTTTTAAAAATTCCGGTTCCGGATGAGTGACTAATTAATCCCACTTGCAGCACAAAAACGAACATATAACTCGTGATTCCGAATTGACGAAGGGATCCGAGACTCCTATTGAAAACGACCAGCTAGTAAATTACGGTGGCTCCTCCGTGTTTAACTAATATTGCACAGTTGCCTTATCACAGGTACCACATTATCGGAAGAAACAGATTTATACAAGTTTCCAGTGGATCTAGAAGTCTTTTAAATTTAAATAAAAGCTTCGAATCAGACTACAAATCAATTGTCAAAATGTCCTGATGAAGGTGTGACCATTGTAAACAAACACCGAAACGCTGCGTCAACTCTTTCTTTTGACTGTCTTTTATCACAATTCTTTTATTACGAATTTTTTTTTTAATGTATTTTAATAATTTTGATTGTAACCCTTAAGGGAGGTACTATAATAAATTGTGTTTATTATATATTTTTTACATCTCTGGTGGATTTGTTTATTTTACAATATTTGGGTATACAGTATGTAAAGTGTTCTATATCTATATATTTTTGCCATTATAATTCAATTGACAAATTAGGACTCCCCTAAAGACCAACACCCCCTCACACGTCTAGTTTCAGTCAGTATTTCTGACCCCATTTAGTAATAACAAATCACAGGGTCTCTCATTTTGCACTGTTCTCCCCTCTCCCTGTGAAAACGATCAGGGGAACCTTCCAATAAATTTGTTCTGCAATCTCCTCTATGCAACTGAAACGCGTCCCCAAACGCTCCACACATCTGATACTAGAGTTGCGAGCCCCAATCCATTTCCTCCTGTACCCTTGATTCCTCGTGTTCCAAGGAAGATTCGGCAAAATCAGGCCCAAGTCACTTTGTGTACTACACCCTTCTTGGCCAATCCCGAACGATCAGAGTGTGAGAGGAGTGTACCCTGAGAGGGATACAGACCTCTTTCACTTCTCATAGCACCCTCCAGTCGCATGCGCAGGTTCTACGCAACTACCTCCAGATCCCAAACCTTCATGCCTGGAGGTTGAACTGGGCAATCTGAGTTCTTCCTCTCTCTAACTGGAGGTCACGGGTGTTATTTTATCGGCCAGAAGACATTCCACCAAATCTGTTCACAAATCTGGCCCATCTACAGGAATGAAGTGGTGTGGAGGGAGGTCGCGGGTGTTATTTTATCGGCCAGAAGACATTCCACCAAATCTGTTCATTCCTGTAGATGGGCCAGATTTGTGGAGTGGTGTGGAGAGAGGTTGATTGAAAAGCTAATGACATCAGATAAATGGGCCTTCATGGAATCACTTTCCTTGGCCCAGCAAGGTTGTGCTGTGGCCACTATTAAGGGTTTCTTGTCAGCCTTATCAGGGTTTCTTGTCAGCCTTATCAGCCTTCCTTTCTTTAACAGACCAGCCTTCGCTGTTCAAGGACCTATTAGCACGTTTCCTCCCACTCCCTTCATTATGCCTCAGTGGGACTTAAATTTGGTTCTGACTTTCCTGATGGATTATCCTTTTGAGTCTCTTCATAGTTGCCTGTTGAGGCTTCTCACTTTCAAGACTGTGTTTCCAGTTGCTAATATTGCTGCCAGGATGGTACGTGAGTCTTAGTATCTGAAAGAAACAAGTTAGTTATAGATTTCTTACCTTAGAATTACCCAGAGGCATCAGACTGGATCCGTAAAGTTTTTTTTCTCAGCAGTACCTCTGCGCGTCAGAAGATGGCATTGGCCGGCTCCTCGTCTGTCGTCATCGTCATGGTTGCCGGGATGACGTTGCGGCAGCTACGTAGATGTCACCCTCACGCGCTGACATCAGTTCTTTATTTTTTTGCACCAACCAGCGCAGATTATGGGAAGATTGGTACCAGATTCTGGGAAGATGATTCTGGGAAGATTGGTACCAGATTCTGGGAAGATGGGTACCTCAGTCATTTTTTCACTAAGTTCTTCTTGACGTGTTCCGAGTCTTCGACTCCAAACAGGTGCATGAGGGATGCCTGGTTTTAAGGCCTGCGGTTCCTGTAACCAGCTGATGTCGGTGACGATCCGCACCACATGTACCTCTTTTGCCTGGAGTGCGACCACGACCCTAAGTCGTGCTCAGACTGTCATTTGTTGACGCCGAACGCTTCGCAAGAGCAGTCCCGAAAGCTGTTCGAACGACGACAGTCAGCTCTGCGCCATTAAAGGTCCCGGTCTAGAGGGAGGGCGAGGAACCGGTCGTGGAGCCATCGCCATTCCAACAAATCACTGTAGTCTTCGACTTCTTCTTATGCTTCGATTTACCCAACCCAGAGTACGAAGAAGCATCGTCTCTCCAACTTCTTTTCGTCGGTGGCAAACACGAAGAGGCCCACTTATGGTGCCCCTCCTGCGGCTCCTTGCGCGGAGCCCGTTGAGTCTGCTTTGGGCTTCCCTCTCTTTCTGGGGCCAGAGCGACTCCCGCCCAGCTTCGTACATTCAACAAGGCGATGCATGCCATCTTTGGGTGTACCGACCACTTTGCCGCTCCTTCGGCCCTTCGGAATCGGTTGGGGGGCCTAGGTCTTTGCCACTGGCGACTCCGGTCGTGACACCGCAGGCCTTCCCTTGGAGGACATAGCTTGGCAGTTCTGGCTGGACTGTTCCCATGAGGCACAGGGTCAAGACTGATTTCCATATGGCCAGGTCTAAACTGGGGTGGCATGGTGAGCAAAAGAATGATGAATTTAATGCTGATCTCTTGACTGGGGATGAATGTTTTGATTTGTTCTGCATTCTGTTCATCAATTGTGTATATTTTTGCCCCCTTGGATTCAGGCCTGGATCCAGATTGGCGCCGGTTGACCTCATTACAACTCTGCCGGCGCTGCTTCCCCCGGCACTACTACAGTGTTCGGAGCAGGTCGGCTCCCCGGCCGACGTCGACCCTGGCCTCCATCCCGATGTGGACACGGAGCCAGACCGGCGCTGGTTGACGCCAGATCCGACGCAAATGGGTACTTTTGTCCCTGTGTTCTACCTTGGACAATTTCAGCCTGTTTGGCAATCAGAGGAGGGTGAGGAGGACTGGGAGGGGTCAGGTGACCCTTTAACTGACCAGCTAGAGACTGAGCAGGAATGGAGTGAGATCTGGGGGATGCCAGTGGTCTTAACATGCCAAGGTCAGGTGAAGTGTCGTTTCCGCCTACTGTGGCTATGGAGGAAGAAGCGTCATAAGCTGTGGTGTTGTATAGGGTGGTGTTGGTCGAGGCTCTCAACCTTGAGCTTCCTACTGTGGCAGTCAGGACGAACCTCCTGACTAAGGTGCTTCAACCGGCAGAAAGCTCTTTGGAGCCCCTACTGCCGCTTAATGAGGCCCTCACCGACATCCTTTAGGGCACGTGGTCCTGGCCCAACCAGGGGGCTCCCGTGAACAGGATGATGGCGCGACGCCACATGCCTGGCTCCAGGAGACCCCACTTTCCTCTCTCAACACCCCACCCCACCCCACTGAGCTTGGTTTTCCAAGCCTTAACCTCCAAAAATGCCTTCCCTACTGCTCCACCGGAAAGGGAATCTAAGAAGCTGAACCACCTTGGCAAGAACATTTTCTCTTCCCCCAGCTTAGGACTGTGGTCCGTAAACACCACATATCTCTTGGGCCGTTCTTTCTACTCTGTGGGAGATACGGTGGTGCAAGTGCTCCCTCAGTGTCCAAAGGAGGCCTGGGCAGTGCTCTACCAGGCTGTTGCCACCGGGAGAGATCCAGCGAAGTTTACGATCCGTTGTGGGCTGGACACCGCCGACTCTCTGGGCAGGACCATTTCAATGTCGATAGTGCTTTGCCGCTACACCTGGGTGAGGTCCACTGGCTTTTCAGGGGATGTCCAGAACACTCTGTTTGACATGTCTGCTTTGTCACCAAAAAGGCGACAGCCATCAAAGGACACCCTAGAGCATTTCAAGGACTCAAGGGCTATGGCTAAGTCCTTGGGTCTCTCCTCCCGTCCGGCGCAGTTTGCTTTTCACCCCTTTCGTGGCTACAGAAGGGGTGCCCCGCCACATCCCACCCAGAGCCACAGGCCCCAGCAAGTTACCCAGTCTTCGTGCGGCTGAAGACGTGGAAACAATTGGTGAGGTTCCGGGGCCCAGCAGGCAGGCATGTCCACCAACCCTTCTCTGTAGCAGCCTCCAAACACTCGTAGTCTGTCCTTTCAGGCCCATCAAATGCCAGCGGTCTGCAGGATTCATAATCACCTCCCCCACTGGGGCACCATCACTTCGGACAGGTGGGTTTTGCAGATAGTCCGAAGGGAGTACTCCCTACCCTTCGGGACTACCCCTCCAGCCATGCCACCTCGTTACCACCGCATGTCAGAGGATCATCTGGCCCTACCCAGCAGGAAGTTACGGCTCTTGGCCAAGGAAGCCATTGAGTGCTTTCCTGTCACAGAAGTAGGTCATGGTTGCTACTCCCACTACTTTCTGGTTCCCAAGAAGGACAAGGCGTCCTATTTTGGACCTTGGGGACATCAGTCGTTTCCTCCAGAAGGAGAAGTGCAAAATGTTGATGCTTGCTCAGGTCTTGTCTGCCGTCCACCTGCAAGACTGGATGGTGGCGTTTGACCTGCAGGATGCTTATTTTCACATCCTTGTTAAGCAGGCCCGCCAGTGTTACCTGCGGTTCACAGTAGGCCATGAGCATTTCCAGTTTGCCATGTTCCCTTTTGGCCTTTCCAGCGCCCCTCGGGTGTTCATGAAGGTGATGCGGTGGTAACTGAGACCCCTGATCTGTGCAGGTGAGCTGTCTTCCCATATCTCTAAGACTGGTTGTTGACTGCCTGGGGCGATCCCTTCTTTGTTTCCCACCTCCAGACTATGATGGAGAACCTCAGCAAAAGCAGGAGGTCAGCCATAGTCTGGTTGTTGACTGCCTGGGGCGATCCCACCTTCGTTTCCCACCTCCAGTCTTCCAGATATGGGAAGACAGCTCACCTGCACAGATCAGGGGTCTCAGTTACCGCACATTGGCTGACCTCCTGCATTAGCTGAGGTTCTCCATCAATGTGCGGTAACTGAGACCCCTGATCTGTGCAGGTGAGCTGTCTTCCCATATCTGGAAGACTGGTTGTTGACTGCCTGGGGCGATCCCACCTTCGTTTCCCACCTCCAGACTATGGCTGACCTCCTGCATTTGCTGAGGTTCCCCATCAATGTGCTGAAGTTGCACCTGATTCCCTCTCAGAAGCTCCTCTTCATCGGAGCGGTTCTGGACATGGCACAGTTTCGAGTCTGCGACATTCGGGCTATGAATCCAATCTTTCAGCCCTTGTCCAGGATTTCAGTCAGAATGACCCTGAGGGAACTGGGCCTCATGGCCTCCTGAATCCTGGTGATCAATCCTGCCAGGTGGCATATGTGGGCTCTGCAGTGGGACCTGAAGTTCCAGTGGGTGCAGTGTCAGGTGAATCTGTCTGATTACTTCCAGCTCTTGGAGGGCACTGCTCAACAACTGCAGTGGTGGCTCACAAACCAGGATTGGGTCAGTGGCATATCCCTATCCCTTCCCCATCTAGAATTCACAGTGATGATGGATGCCTCCCTTCTTGGATGGGTCGGCCAAATGGGAGAGGCGGAGATCTGAGGCCTCTGGTCTTCGCCGGAGTCCGGGCTCCACATCAACCTTCTGGAGCTGCTGGCAGTTCATCTTGCACTGAAGGTATTCCTTCCCTCTGTCCAGGGAAGAGTAATGCAGGTGTTCAGGAACAACATCACCGCCATGTGGTATTGCAACAAACAGGGCGGGTCGGGGTCATGGACCCTATGTAAGGAGGCCCTTGCCTGTGGACATGGCTGGATCATCAAGGCATTTCCTTGGTGGTTCAACACCTGGCAGGTTCTCTGAACGTCAGGGCAGACAAACTCAGCCACAGGTGCATTATGGATCATGAATGGCGTCTTCAATCGGAGGTGGTGCAAGGCATCTTTCAACAGTGGGGAGAGCCTTGGTTAGATCTATTCGCCACCGAAGAGAACGTGCAATGTCAGCAATTCTGCGGGTTGGATTTTCCAAGGCGGCACTCACTCGGTGACACTTTTCGTCATGAGTGGAGTTGCTGTCTGTTGTACGCCTTTCCGCCTAAACCACTTCTGCCCCTAAACCACTTCTGCCCAGAGTGCTGAAGAAGATCAGGCACTACAAGCCCAAATCATTCTTGTGGCTCCGGCTTGTGCACGAAGAGTCTGGTATCCCGAGCTGCTCAACATGGCCATCGATCCTCCCATCAGACTGCCTCTTCCAGAGGATCTTCTGTCGCAGCAGCAGGAAACGGTCCTCCAAGCGAGCCTGTCCAGTCTTCATCTTCTTTGTCCAGTCTTCATCTTCTTGCATGGAGATTGAGCAGCGGCAGTTGACGTCTTTCGATCTGCCTCCCGAAGTCTGTGATGTAATCCTGGCACTACTACAACAATACCGGGGGAGGGAGGGTCATAGGGAATATTTTAAAGACCTGCACAGGTTCACATCCCCAAATAGTATATATCAACAAAAAAAACGGGGGTCTAAAGGCTAATCTTGTGGCGGGTTAATCAAAACTTCACAGCGGTAAGTTGGTACCCGAGTTACAAAAGAAACCCAAGACAAAAAGAAGAACTCATTCAAGGAAGAGAACGCTTTAGTGATAAGTCGAAAGATTCAAGCTAATATATCTGGATTGCCATCAACTAAACCTTGTGATCAGAATTATCATTTGGTCATCCAGTTAATAAAATGGTATGTCTCTTGATCATAGAGATATACTACCATTATAGTAATAGCAGGCTGGATCTTGCCCACAGCCACTTCTCAGACAACAAATGAACAATTGAATAGTTGATTGCAAAAGAGAGTGTATTGCAAAACACGAAAACGTGGTGAAATAAAATAGAGTGATGTGACCAAAAATAATACACATTTTATTGAGATATAGCACATCCCCTAGTTAACAGTGCAACAGGCAGTATAAACGAATGACTGCCAAAAAGGGCCAACATGTTTGTAAATGTAAAATTGATACTTGTATAGCGCACTACTCACTCGCAAGGGTCTCAAGGCGCTTGTACGAATACCGCTGTGGAACCCATCCTGGCTTTCCCTGTGAGGGGTCCACTCCTGGGCACCCCCAAGGTGGAGGCCAGGCATCCATAGTGTTGTGGGGGCCGTTGTGGAGATTAAGCAAGCTATTGCCCAGAGTTGCAGAGTGGGACTCTATGATTGGAATAGGCACAGAGGCGAGAATTATCAAGTCCGTGGAATTTTGAGAAAAAACACAGTTGATTGACAGAATGTAGAACAATGTCATACATTCACCCCAGTACAAGGATCTGGGCCTAAATCCATCGTTTTTTTGCACTCCACACCACTCTGGGTTAGACACTGGCTATATGCAAATCCGCTCTGACCCTGTGCCTCATGGGAACAGTCCAGTCCGAACTACCAAGCCATGTCTTTCCCAGACCGGAATCAAGCATCCAAGGACCGGTTTCTGGCTATCAGCCTTCATCAGCCTGGATAGCTTGACTCCAGTGGTGTGGAGAGCCGGGGACTCACGTCTGAGTATACCCAGCACATTCGGGGTGAAAATTGCAAAAAAAACAGTTGATGGACAGAATGTAGAACAATGTCATACATCACCCCAGTACAAGGAATTTTGAGCCCAAGACCCACCGAGGCGGGAAATTGAACCCTGGTCCCGGGCTAGACCTCTGCACCCTGGTCCCGGGCTGGACCTTGCCTGTCGGGCAAATCCTCCCTAGGCTTTCGTCCTGGCCTCTGCTCTCAATGATTGCTACTGCATATAATCGTGTGTTAGTAAAAAAATGTACAACTGAATAAACAATCAAAAAAGGTTGGAATAAATACAACCTGTTGTGTACTAATCCTCTGCATCAATAAATGCAGATGGCATCTATAACAAATTAAATAAAACACAATTAGAGGATTATATCATACATGTTCCCTTCCTGATGTGGTTCCTACACTTAATTGTAAAGTACTTATTTAATCAAAATGCTCACCCAGCTTGACCGGGTACTGGACCTCACCTCTCCTGGACCGTGCTCTGGATTTAGAGGCCCCGCTCTGTGGAGAGAGAAAAGGCAGACGAAGGGAAACATATAGAGGTGCTCATATACAGTCCCCATATTTGCTCAATCCCATATTAGACCTCCAATCATTAGCTCTTCCTCCACAAACGGGAACAAATTAGAGATAACCGGTTGGTACATCATCAAGAACCAGATTACCACAGCACAGCCTAGCACTCAATGTTAGAAGTTAACTTATATGCAGTCTTAATGTATTAAAAATACCAAACCATAGTCCTCTGCAACTATGGAGCAATATATACAGACTGAACAATATAACTTAGAACTGACATCTAGGCTACCATATATACATGCAAAGTAAGATTCAGTACTCCCAGGTCAGGATATTGTTTGTAAATGCAAACACTGGGTAGCCCTGATGTAACATATAATTGAAGGTTAGATCCAGTGTGCCCAGATCTAAATGCTGTATTTATTCAAAGACTTATTTATTCAAAGACAACCACTAGGTAACAAGACTTTCCATGTCCTATGTGGTTGAAGGCTAAATCCAGTAAACTCAGATCTGGATACGCTTAATTAATGCAAAACTAGGTAACAGAACTTTCATTCAGCTCAACTATCAAAGTCCTCGATACTCCTAGCAATGCATAGAATCAAATACTAGTGCATACTATGCGTCCCACATGCCTACCTGTCAGTCGTTGTCTCAAGACTATCCTGAGTCTTGGGAGAAGCAACGAACGGCGGCAGACACTTGTTTTAAAACCGCTATGGGGACTATTTTCTTACCGCGCCCATTAAGTAAACTGCCTATTCCTTAAAGCTGTCTTTATAGACTGCCCAAGCTGCTCTGGAAACGGATGGCACACGAGGGCTCTTCTGTAATGAAAATCTATGCCGCCTTCGATGTACTCCACAGCGACAACGCGGAAGTATAGGGACTACAACATGCGTCATGTATGTGACGTTTGTAATTCCTATGGCGATTTGTGGGTAATCGGTCTCTGATGCCCCCAAACCTATCACACTGAACAGTAAACACTAAGTGCTCACGGCGAAGTTCTATAGCTATACTCTCCCCTTAGGCGCCTCATTGCACCAACATGTTAAACGTAACAAGCGCTTATTACCCAAGGACTACAAACTGACGTCATATCGGTGACGTTTGAATACTTGGTTGTCCACTAAATAAAGTTTTGTTAAGAGAACTACATTCTACCACCAAACCTTTGTACACTACGGTCCTTCTGCAGTATGGATCCCCTTACTCTTGTTATATGTAAATACAGAGTGACACTTTCTAGCTCAACACTGCCCAGGTTCGTAAAATATTGTATCCTAAAAGTGTGCCATATGATCCGTGGTATAAGGTGCAAACAAATGTACTTTAAAAATAATGAAAACCCTTTACTCTTGTATGTAAATGCAAGATGACACTTTCTTACTCTTCCCTGACCCAGTACATGAAATGTTGTATCCTAAGAGTGTGCCTCAATTCACTGATCGTGTGGCACAAACACATGTACTTTAAACGTAATGGATCCTCTGACACTTATTGTGTCTGACACTTATTGTGTATTTTAATACTTATAAAAAATAAAGTGGTTCTCCTCACGATTGGTATATTTATCCCTGCCTGAGTCCGATAGGACTTGTAGTCTAAACAAAGTTATGTCATGGGTAATGAAACTGATTATGAAGATGAGGTAGACATTAGCTATCCGTAATATAGACTCGTGTGTGGCAAGGCCCAACCATGCAGTAAACCTTGCAAGAAGTTGCCCGCCCGTAGTCTGTTATCAAGCCCGCCTTCACAATAACATAGGAGGTCTGCTAAAGGTGGTAAGCTCTCCTAGTTATTAACTAACACGTGTTATAGGGGAATCCCGTAGATCTCCATTTACCAATTTACCCTCAAATCTACCACTAATTTCAGTATGTTAGATCGATACCTCTAGGCTCTCAACTATATTACCTAGAGTGTATATCTCATTATTCTGCAAAACTCGCCCCGGTGGATACAGGTAGATGTCAGGTTTATAAATTGAAACAAGGTATGTCATCGTTTAACCCCAGCGTGTCTGTACGGAGTTTAGGTATCTGTTCGCGAAAGAGCAGAAATGGATATTCAGTGATATTACTAATGTGTGATGGTATCAGAGGTTTTTCCAGTACAGTCCACTGAAACTCTTCTTCTCCGTAACGTTTATCTACATAGTGTTTCGTTAGCCTTGTCAGAGTCTTTTTGCATCAGAACAAACTCTTGTGCTAGAGCACCCGAATGCACACTTTTCGTGTAGTCATTCCAACTTATCTAGTCGAGCAGGGGCAAGTCAGAAGGTAGATCAAATTCTTACTATTACAGTTGGTAAACTGGACTTGTTCTCAAGGGCGATCAGTGCCTATGTCTACCATAGTGGAGTGTCTAGTCTGGGAACAGACAGAACAACTTCCACACGGATGATGTCCCACCACAGCTGGGGGGTTCCACAGTGTCCCAACCATTCTCTTGGGTACATCCTTTGTGCGTGTGTGCACCAACCAGTCACGTATACTGTTCGCCTTCTTGAAAGCAAAAAAGGGGTAGAGCAATCTTCTCATTGGTGTCATTCAAAATGCGCCAGTGCCGGCGGACTATCTTCTGAATGTTGTTAGCTCTCGTACTGAAGGTACTCGCAAATGTCAACTGATCCATGGGGGGTTTAGGTACTGGGGGCTCAAGTAAGGCTTCCCGGTTGTTATTCCTGGCTCGCATCAGGGAGCGCTTGATCAATGAATGCAGTTAGTGTCTCTCTACCAATTGTTTGGACAAACCCTTTGCGTGGTGCTGGAAGATCATCTTGGTGGAACAGTTTCACCGTAAATGGAGAAACTGGCCATATGGCAAATTATCACGGAGAGCCTTGGGGTGTTGACTCTCGCAATGTAGTAGAGTTTATCGCCATAGGCTTCCGATAAAGTTTGCTCTGCAACCCTTCAGGAGTAGCGTAGATGGCGAGATCAAGGAATGCCAGTCTTTCTTTGTTTATCTCTACAGTAAACTTTAGATATTGGTTCCTGGTATTAAGCCATTGGTGGAATTCCAAGACAGATTCTCGATTTCCTCACCAAACTACCAACACGTCATCGATGTAACGTTTCCACCAACGAACGGACGTGAAAAAGGGATTGGTAGGTGTGAGTACATGTTCTTGTTCGGTAGGTGTGAGTACATGTTCTTGTTCATATTGATGTACGTATAGATTTGCTAAACTCGTCGCGAAAACACTGCCCTTGCTGGTCCGGGAAACTTGCAGGTAGATGGTCTCTTCAAACTGGAAGAAGTTGTCTTTCATTGCTATTTTAGCAAGGGACATTATAAAAGGCATAGTTGTCATTGTGTCCAATACTGCTTCCCCTATGATGGATGTTATGACCGCTAAAGTTTCATCCTGGGGAATGGAAGTGTACATGGACTCTACATCGAAAGAGACTAAATAGTCTCTTTCGTAATCAAATTCAATCTCAGGTATTACCCATAACACATCTTTCGTGTACTGTAAGTATATGGGCATTTTCTGTACGATCGTTCTCAGAAAATGATCCACAAACGTGGATAGAGGTTCGAGAACTGAACCTTGACATGAAATTATAGGTTTCCCAGGAGGGGGTCTCTGGGGTTTATGCACCTTCGGAAGGATGTAGAAATATGGCATCACCGGATATTTCATCTGTAAAAATTGTGCCTCACGAGCCGTGATCCATCCTTCGACAAGGGCCTCTTCCACCAGTGTGCTGCTCTGTCTCATCAGGTCATCAGTAGGATCCTGTTTTAAGGGCTCGTACACTCTTCTATCACTGAGTTGACAAAGGTATTCTGCCCTGTAATCAATGGTGTCTAGAATCACGATCGAACCGCCCTTGTCGGCAGGTTTAATCGTAATGGATTGGTCCTCAGATAGTGTTCAGGGCCAAATGTTCCTCTCTCGATAGGTTCTTAGAAGTACTCTTCTGTGTTTCCTATAATTTGGAAATATGGTCTTTAACTGCCTTTTCAAACACCAGAACCTGGGGAGGAACTGAGTGTCACACCCATTCAAGGAGTCTGCAACAAGGTGTGCCTGTCTTTAAAATGTCCTCATAAAATCTCTGTGTGTCATTCACTATATGTCTACAATCCCTCTATTCAAGCTATGCTTGTGCAGCCCCGTGTGTGGATGCAGAAAGGGAAAAGTCCAGTTAAATCAAATCAAGGTCAGGAAAAAATGTGTGGTAGATGGGAAGGTACCTCACGGCAGCAACCACCAGGGAACTACTGACAGGTTCTCGTCAGTGTGTTCCACTTCTCATCATTGGCTCCTTCCCATCATAAATAAACAAAATGAAAAGTAGGAAAAAAGGAAATTCAGTTAGCTCAACAGTGTGTTTCCCTATCATAACCATGTGCCTCTACCCCCATAGACATCAACACCGCTACTCAGTGTGATCCTGCTTTAAAAATGGAGTTAGAATCCCTAGCTTTTTGAACACCTTTATTCTGCGCTGAGTTTCTACTCCCACTAAAACCAACACTCTACCGTTGTGCTTCGTTTTGTATTATATGAAGCCAACATGTTTCATTGCCTGTGTAATATCATCGGCAATTTCATCAGGGCTGGGGGTGTCTTCTCCACACACCGCCGGCGACTAAATCTGTAGACATATATGACATCACCAGAGAGACAAAGTAACACACAACATATAGAAAACAAAGAGTGACACGCATTAGTTAAATGCCCCCATCATCTAGATGTATATATTCCAACTGTCACAGGGACATGTCCAGACTCATTACCTTTATCTATTACGTGGCTCAGGTACCTGGGGTTTCAAGTTTCCCCCTTTTTTTGGTGTGTGGTACTAGTCCACCTGTAAAGGTTTTTTGGTTTGCTTCTCGTCGACCTGCAAGTATAAATGTGCTCAGTAAATGTCTCATACCTATGTAATACCTCATTCTCGCCCCATAGTTACATTAGAATGGTTTGTGGTTGATTATGCAGACGAATGTGCCCATTATCAGTAATGCATGTGACAATATTAGCACTTAGTTACCGGTCCCGCATTATCCCCGTCTGCTCCTACGTGTGTTATCAGAATGGGAGGGGTGTGGGTGAGTCCCTATCGTATGCCTTCATTTACGCCCGTTTATCCAGTGTCACAGGGATCCAGTTCCCACTCCTTACCGTCTTACTCTGAAGACGCTTCCTCTACTCGGGGCTCCCGGTACCGCTGGCTCGCGCTTCGATCTCGCCTGGGAGTTTACATTGTCGGCGTGTGAAGGACAGTGTCGCATGACCTATTGCTGCGCGGCGGCCATCTTAGAGTTGGGAACTCCAACGAGTTATCTTTGCCCATCCTGTGCCGTCTTCTGTGGTGATTTTAATCATGGTGTTTGATTCTTTTTACACCTACTTTTATAGCGGCCCTGTATTAACGAATTTTGATATTAACGGGGAAGAGACAGCTAGTCACTGCGTTATTTTTATATTTATTGTCAGTGCATATGGGGAGCACGACATCTTAAAAAACATCAATATCATCATTTTAGGCTCTAGAACATTTTGTCACAGTCGGGTTTGACAATTTCTATTGTATATGTTCCCCTGTTCCGTAAAGGCCTTGGTTTTGCAGACAGCAGCCAGTGGGAGTCTTCTTGAACGAGCTCCGAAGGAAACAGGAGACTGCCTACCAGTAGTTACCACCTTTGACCCTTTGTCTTCCAAGATACGCCTGATTTAAAGAAACACTGGCATTTGTTGAGTACCAGCGGTTTTAAAATGCCACCACCTAGATTCGCCTTCCGGAGATCGCAAAACTTGAAGGATAGACTGGTGCACTCTCGACCCAGACAGGAAGGGACAGCACCACCAGCAGCTACTGGGTACCACCCCTGCGGATGTTGTTCAGTATGCGGACTCACTGAGAAGACAAAAAGCGTCCAATTACTTAATGGAAGGACATGGCACTTGAATAACTTGACCAACTGCAACACAGCCAATGTCATATACCGACTCATGTGCCCATGCGGACTTCACTACATTGGGCTTACAACAAGAAAGGCCAAGGTCCGCATTCAGGAACATCTCAGCACGATGAGAGCAGGACGACTCACCACTAAACTGGTACAGCATTTCAAACTGACACCACATCAACCCAAGGACATACGCTGGGTGATCCTTGAAAAAATTATGGGAGACCCCAAAATAATCGAAATCAGACTAATGACAAAAGAGGCACGTTGGATCTATCACGAGAGGGCAGATAAAGATGGACTCAATGATTTTATTGAGTGGAACAAGGTATCTGCTAGATGATAGCAGCCAGTGGGCCCTCCTATCAGTGTTCTGTCTGCAAAACCAAGGCCTTTACGGAACAGGGGAACATATACAATAGAAATTGTCAAACCCGACTGTGACAAAATGTTCTAGAGCCTAAAATGATGATATTGATGTTTTTTAAGATGTCGTGCTCCCCATATGCACTGACAATAAATATAAAAATAACGAAGTGACTAGCTGTCTCTTCCCCGTTAATATCAAAATTCGTTAATTCAGGGCCGCTATAAACATAGGTGTAAAAAGAATCAAACACCATGATTAAAATCACCACAGAAGACGGCACAGGATGGGCAAAGATAACTCGTTGGAGTTCCCCACTCTAAGATGGCTGCCACGCAGCAATAGGTCATGTGACACTGTACGTCACACGCCGATAATGTAAACTCCCCGGCGAGATCGAAGCGCGAGCCAGCGGGAACGGGAGCCCCGAGTAGAGGAAGCGTCTTCAGAGTAAGACGGTAAGGAGTGGGAACTGGATCCCTGTGACACGGGATAAACGGGCGTAAATGAAGGCATATGATAGGGACTCACCCACACCCCTCCCATTCTGATAACACACGAAGGAGCAGACAGGGATAATGCGGGACCGGTAACTAAGTGCTAATATTGTCACATGCATTACTGATAATGGGCACATTCGTCTGCATAATCAACCACAAACCATTCTAATGGAACTATGGGGCGAGAATGAGGTATTACATAGGTATGAGACATTTACTGAGCACATTTATACTTGCAGGTCGACGAGAAGCGACCCAAAAAACCTAAACAGGTGGACTAGTACCACACACCAAAAAAAGGGGGAAACTTGAAACCCCAGGTACCTGAGCCACGTAATAGATAAAGGTAATGAGTCTGGACATGTCCCTGTGACAGTTGGAATATATACATCTAGATGATGGGGGCATTTAACTAATGCGTGTCACTCTTTGTTTTCTATATGTTGTGTGTTACTTTGTCTCTCTGGTGATGTCATATATGTCTACAGATTTAGTCGCCGGCGGTGACCGGTGGTGTGTGGAGAAGACACCCCCAGCCCTGATGAAATTGCCGATGATATTACACAGGCAATGAAACATGTTGGCTTCATATAATACAAAACGAAGCACAAAGGTAGAGTGTTGGTTTTAGTGGGAGTAGAAACTCGGCGCAGAATAAAGGTGTTCAAAAAGCTAGGGATTTCTAACTCCATTTTTAAAGCAGGATCACACTGAGTAGCGGTGTTGATGTCTATGGGGGTAGAGGCACATGGTTATGGTAGGGAAACACACTGTTGAGCTAACTGAATTTCCTTTTTTCCTACTTTTCATTTTGTTTATTTATGATGGGAAGGAGCCAATGATGAGAAGTGGAACACACTGACGAGAACCTGTCAGTAGTTCCCTGGTGGTTGCTCCCGTGAGGTACCTTCCCATCTCCCACACATTTTTTCCTGACCTTGATTTGATTTAACTGGACTTTTCCCTTTCTGCATCCACACACGGGGCTGCACAAGCATAGCTTGAATAGAGGGATTGTAGACATATAGTGAATGACACGCAGAGATTTTATGAGGACATTTTAAAGACAGGCACACCCTGTTGCAGACTCCTTGAATGGGTGTGAGGTTAAAAATAGCCGCACCAGCGAGCCAACATGAGGTATTGTGAATATAATTGCCTGTAGTATAGTAGGACCAGGTCTTTGTGTATAAAAATTATGTGAGTGGAGCGTACCCGAGTCTGAATATTTCCCTCTGTGCTCCTTTTGTGTATGGAGGAACTGAGTGTGCCAGTGGATAGAATGTGGATTGTGGCTTTAGACCTGTGTTGTCATCAATTTCCATCTTAGATTCCGCCTCTTTGTCTTTGAAAAAGTAGTGGAGTCTTAATTTGCAGAAAAATGTGGCCAACTCGCATTGGAACATAAATGAGTCCCCATTGTATGTCATCACAAAACGCAATCCTCTATTAAGGACAGGCTCTTCCATCTTACTGAGCACTTTAGTTGATAGATTTACTACGAGGGTTGGTTCCCTGAGGTCCCCGCTTGCTGAGGATTCTTTTTGGTGTGGCTGCGGGTACCTGCGTGGGGGCCTGTTTAGTCATCCCAGTGGACCTGTAATTGTTGAGTTCTCTTCTCCTGCCTCGCAACCTTCGTGGGCCAAACCCTAAAACAGGCTGATTGTTGTATACATCTGGAAAACCTTGGAATGGTCCCATAGGTGGCTGAAATCCATGCTGAGGATTTGATGGATGAGATGGCCACCATTGTTGGAACTGCGGCGTTGGATGAACCCTATAGTTGAATCTGTTGGATCGCCCTCATCCTCTATACAGGTGTACTGAACTATCTGTATCGCTGCTACCATCTGCGCTAGATCCTGAATAGTTAGACCCATACCGCTTCCCATTGTTTTTGAATTCAGGTGGGGAGTAGGTGTCACTAGTGAATGGGTATACCCGTTCGTGTTTAAATTTTGCCATATCCTTTTTAAACTTGTCTATTTTTGTTTGTAAGATAGAGTCCTTAAATTCTTTATTGCTCTAATTGGACTCATCCCGTTGCTTCCTAAACAATGTTGAAGTGTTGAAGTGATTGAAATTCAGGTTTTGGAATCTCAAATTAAAACTACAATCAGGATGGAGTCTGCTATTCCCTTCGGGGTGCTAATGATCAAAATAAGCCAGTCCCTGGTGCACCTCCAGGCAATAAGCAAGCAGTCCTTAAAGGCCTTATCCTGCAAAAACAAGCGAGGAGCATTATTAACTATTAAGTCCGGAGGCGCACAACTTGCCCTTAAAAAATCACACTCTCGTACATTGGTACATGGGATAGTAATGGCAGAATATTTAAGAGTAAGAACTTTCGACCATTTATCCTCTGATCCTAGTGCTGTAGTAGGTAATCCCTTCGGAATACTTGGCATACTGTCTAATATTGATTGTTAAACAGCACTATAAGAAGATGGCAGAAGTCAGTGGCCTAGCGTATAATGATAGTAACTGTGTGCTGTAAAGAACAGGGTTCAACAAATAACCAACAGCCAATTACCAATAATAAATCCCTAAAACAATAACTACTAGCTCAATATGAGTAGCTGTAAAACAACCACCTAAAGAGTGTAGTAAATTAAACAATTCTGACCCGCAGCCAACAACTGCTCTAAAATGACTACAACAATACCGGGGGAGGGAGGGTCATAGGGAAATTTTAAAGACCTGCCCAGGTTCACATCCCCAAATAGTATATATGATCAACAAAAAGGAACCGGGGGTCTAAAGGCCAATCTTCTTTTTTTCTTGGGTTTCTTTTGTAACTCGGGTACCAAGTTACCGCTGTGAAATTTTGATTAACCCTCCACAAGATTGGCCTTTAGACCCCCGGTTCCTTTTTGTTGATCATGTAATCCTGGCAGACAGGCGTCCCTCCACTAAGACTGTATACGCCTGCCGGTGGAACAAATTTGTGACATGGTTCACAACAAAGGCTGTGGACCCCCTTTCTGCCCCTCTTTCTGAAGTGCTCTTGTTCCTTTTCTCTTTAGCCCAGCAGGGATCTGCTCTTGGCACTATAAAAGGTTACCTTTCTGCCATCTCTGCTTTCCTTCAGCTGCCAGATCAGACTTCTCGTTTCAAGTCCCTGGTAGTTAACCATTTCTTGAAAGACTTAAGGCACCTTTTCCTCCAATTCCATTTGTTATGCCTCAGTGGGTCTTGAATCTTGTGCTGACTTATTTGCTGTCCGCTCCCTTATAGCTGCTTCATAATTGTCCTTTGTCTTCTAACTCTTAAGACTGCTTTCCTGGTAGCCATCACTTCTGCTAGAAGGGTGAGTGAGCTCCAGGCTCTTTCTTTAAAACCTCCTTTCCTGTCTGTCCATCCAGATAAGGTGGTTCTCAGAACCCGCCCATCCTTTCTTCCTAAGGTGGTCACTGCCTTCCACATCGGGCAGACCATTACTTTGCCCACCTTCTTTCCGCCTCAGCATCCTTCGAAGGAAGAAGAGCGGCTCCACCGTCTGGACCCAAAACGTGCGCTCTCCTTATATCTGGATCGCACAAAACAGTTCCAGGTGGATGATCAACTGTTTGTGTACGGCCTGACCCTTCTTTGCACCCATGTAGCCAACAAACACACCATTTCTCAATGGGTTGTGTTGTGTATTAAGGCTTGTTACTCTCTAGCTAAAAAGGAGCCTCCAGTGGGGCTGTGCGCTCACTCCACTGGAGGGACGGCATCCACTACTGCCTTGGCAAGAGGAGTGCCTCTAAATGACATCTGTCAGGTGGCCACGTGGGGGACACTGCACACGTTCACCAAACACTGCAGCCTGGACAGCCAAGTCCGAAGAGTTGGCTTCTTTGGCCGTTCTGTTCTCCAGGACTTTCTGGTGTGATCTTGGTTCGCAGACCCACCACAGGGGTTGGTATTGCTGGGGTATCTATTCTAAGGTAAGGAATCTATAACTAACGTGTTTCTTTCAGATGCGCAAGTTACTACTTGTGTAACGATATATCTATAAGAAACATTAGTTAGTTATAGATTCCTTACTGCCCCACTCATCCTCCCCGCTCTGCAAGCTGATATCTAGGGTTAAAGATATCCTTTCAGGGTCCTAGTTTTGTGCACCAATGGTCAGTGTCTTGCATGGGTTTGCGTTTTTCGCGTGGAAAATTGTGTACAGAACTGATGTCAGCGCGCAAGGGCGGCATCTAAGTAGCTGCCATGACATCACCCCGGCGACCACGATGCCGGACGTGGAGCCGACCGACGCCACCTTCCGATGCGCAGAGGTGCTGCTGACGGAAAAACTTTCCGGATCCAGTCTGATGCTTGGGGGTAATTCTAAGGTACGGAATCTGTAAGAAACATTAGTTAGTTATAGATACATTGTTACCGAAGGTAAGTAACTTGTCTGCATGGATGGTTGTAAAAGGAGGCTTAAAGCACAAGTTGGTTCTTTGGCATAAAGCAGCTTTAATCCTAAGGTGGTTATGCCTTTTCATCTAGGGCAGTCCCTCACTTTACCCACTTTCTATCCCCCCTCACCCTTACAAGGAGGAGAGACTTCATTGCCTGGACCCTAGAAGGGTGTGCAGGTTCTACCTAGACAGAACCAAGGACTTGAGGCTGGATGACCATTTGTCGCACATAACCAACAAAGAGCTGAAGGGCAAAGCTGTCCACAAGAAAACGCTTTCCAGGTGGATTATCTTAGGCATCAAGATATGCTCTGCCTTGGCCAAGAAGGAGCCACCTGAAGGTATTGGAACTCATTTTACTAGAGCATAGTCATCAACTTCAGCTCTGGCTAGAGGTGTCCCAGTGGTAGACATCTGTAAGGCGGCAACATTGGCCTCCCACCACACTTTTGTGAAGCATTATTGCTTGAATTCAGAGTTGAGGAGGGATGGCCGTTTTGTTCACTTTGTGCTGCAGGACTTTTTGGTATGAGTAGGTGGGCATCCTCTGAACTAAATCCCCAAGCAGTCCCTCTCCCCGCAAAAGGTGATTAATCCACATGTAGATGTATACATCAGAAGAAAAAGTTAATTATCTTTGGTGACGCTTTTTCTGTAGGATACAGTATCTGCCTGTGGATTCCTCACTAACCGACCCTCCTCCCCTTTGTCTACCTGCGTATACCAAAAAGGTCTTTGTGCTTGACATTCTTGTCTGTCATTTACCTTGCTATGATGCTTGTCGTTAGTATATAAATGAAAAGAAAAACAGGAAATGTCTTGACTTTATATTTGTGTTTAGATTTTCCTGAGTATACAATATACAGTGTATACTTGCAATATGGTGTCGGTCTACCCATTTGCCTCGAAGCCACAGAAAAAATGGGTGGAAGTGATGTCAGCATGCCAACAAGGTCTTTTTATGGCCCTGGTAACGTCATACGGAGTGGCGAGCGGAGCGGTGCTATTGTGACATACTCATCGGCAATGGAGAGCTATGAAAGTTTCCGTAGAATGCTGGTGCAGGGGTAAATCAGAAGGCAAGGAATCCACAGGCAGACACATACCTTCAGTAACGCTTTTTCTGGTGGATACAGCAACTTGTTCTTTAAGGCCAAAATGCTGCTGTGTACCACCCCCTCTTGTGTGCAGGGGTCACCCATACGCTGACTTACAGTTCAATCACAATGCTTCATTGATAACTCGTCGAGGCTTCCAATCACCCCTTGATCAGTGAATGTAAAAGACAGAGTACCACAGAGAGAAATTAAAGGAATCAGCATTAATTTCAATTTCTTTGTCACAGAGAAGTGAAAGGCCATTAAATGTGGATGTCCCTCAGAGGGTGACATTCCACCAGATTGGTGGTATGGTAGGCGACCTCCTGCAACCATTCAGTGAACTTGCTGTTCCCTAGAAAGCAGCAACTAGATGGTGTATTTTTATGGCCATACCAAACAATTAGTTTGATAATGATGGAAAAAGAGCTTTGAATAGTTCTTCCACTGCATAGTAAAGTACCAATTTCTTCTGTAAAGTACCAATTTCTTCTGCAACTTCAAACTCTTTGAAAATCTGACCAACACAGGGGTTTAAGATGATTGTGCTTAATGGGGTTTAACTTCAGGTTGAAATAGGCTTCAGCTACCACCATATCCTAAACTGTAATTAGAAACTAATTGCTTCATTCGTTTCGTGTTCCCCCACTAACACTACTTTGATATGAACTTTGAGAGGAATGTGAAAACACACAAAAAGAATGAATCGCCCAATGTTGGACCTATTAATCAAATTACTCTTTTGGCTTCAAAGTTCATTTAATTAGTTCTTTATTTCATTTTGTGCATACATTTGTGTCCTCAATCAATATATTCAGTGCCCTCCTGTACCAATGCATGTTGTACCTTATGGTGTCTTTCGTCAGTGAATGTCCTGTTGCACAATCAAAAGCAGTAGATTAATGCCTATAAACAACATATCTTCACTGAATCCAATCATAAAACAAGGAAATGTCTTCTTTTAAGTTAATATTGCTTTTAGATAGTTCACTGTTCTATTCTAGTCTGTTGCCATGATCTGGAATAAAAATCACTGCCAAATACAAATATGCAATCAAACGTATGACTTTTGAAATCACGCAATCTTATCTTACTTTTCATGAATCAAACGTTTTGCCTGGAAATGTTATGTGTAGTGTTTAAGACACAGGTGATTGTTAAATGTTTTCCCTTTTGTACCATATTTGATGATGTGTGACCAATCAATCATATCATTTGTAAAGCGCACTACTCACCCGTGAGGGTCTCAAGGCGCTGGGGTGGGGAATGCTGCTACTGCTCGAAAAGCCAGGTCTTGAGGAGTTTTCTGAAGGTCAGCATGTCTTGTGTCTGTAGCAGGTAGATGGGTAGGGTGTTCCAAGTCTTGGCGGCGAGGTGGGAGAACGATCTGCCGCCTGAGGTCGCTCTTCGGAAGCGAGGGACTGTAGCGAGGGCTAGGTCGGCGGAGCGGAGCTGGCGGGTAGGGGTGTAGAAGCTGAGTCGTCTGTTGAGGTACGTTGGTCCGGTGTTGTGGAGTCCCTTGTGTGCGTGGGTGAGGAGCTTGAAGGTTATCTTCTTGTTGACCGGGAGCCAGTGCAGGTCTCTCAGGTGGGGTGTGATGTGGCTGTGGCAAGGGATGTTGAGGATCAGGCGTGCAGAGGCGTTCTGGATGCGTTGGAGCCGTCTCAGGATTTTGGCCCTGCGTAGAGGGTGTTTCCATAGTCCACCCTGCTGCTGACAAGGGCCTGGGTGACTGTTCATCTCATTTCAGCGGGGATCCACTTGTAGATCCTACGGAGGGTGTTGAAGCACGAGGAGGAGACGGCGTTGACCTGTTTAGTCATGGAGAGGGTGGAGTCGAGGATTACCCCTAGGTTGCGTGTGTGGCCGGTGGGTGTTGGAGCGGTTCCCAGTGCGGTCGGCCACCAGGAGTCGTCCCAGGCCGAAGGGTTGGATCCGAGGATGAGGACCTCCATCTTGTCCGAATTCAGCTTCAGTCGGCTGTTCACGAAGGAATGAAGGCTGTTGGTGGATGGATGATGAAGGTTGGTTTTGGCAGTGTGGGGGTCCTTGGTGAGGGAGAGTATCAGCTGGGTGTCATCGGAGTACGAGAGGATGTTGAGGTCGTGCCGATGGGCGACGTGGGCGAGCGGTGCCATGTAGATATTAAACAGAGTTGGGCTGAGGGATGAGCCCTGGGGTACGCCGCAGATCTCAGTGGCTTCGGAGCTGAAGGGGGGGAAGGCGGATGCTCTGTGTTCTACCAGAGAGGAAGGAGGTGGTCCAGTCCAGGGCCTTCTCTTGGATCCCAGCGTTGTGGAGGCGTATTCGTATTGTGTGGTGACAGACCGTGTCGAAGGCAGCTGACCGGTCCAGGAGGATGAGGGCCGCCGTTTCTCTGTTGTCCAGCAGGGACTTGATGTCATCGGTGGCGGCGATGAAGGCAGTCTCAGTGCTGTGGTTGCTGCGGAACCCGCACTGGGAAGGGTCCAGGATGTTATTCTCCTCGAGGTAGCGGCGCAGTTGTTCGTTGGCAGTCTTCTCGATGACCTTTGCCGGGAACGGGAGCAGGGAGATGAGCCGGAAGTTCTTGAGGTCCTTCTTGGGTTTCTTGAGTAAGGCGTTGATCTTGGCGTGCTTCCAGCTCTCTGTGAAGGTTGCTGTCTCGAAGGAGGTGTTGATGACTTTCCGGAGATGGAGTGCAATGGATGTGCTGTTATTGTTGAAGATGTGGTGTGGGCATGGATCTGATGGAGATCCGGAGTGGATGATGTTCATGATCTTGATGGTGTCATCGTTGTTGATGTTGGTCCAGTAGAGCAGGCGGTTGGTGCCGATGGTGGTCGTGGGGGCGGAGGTCTCAGTGGTTGTCGGGGAGGTCGTGGCGTTGAAACTGTCGTGGATGTCTGTTATCTTGCGGTGGAAGAAGGTGGCCAGTGAGTAGCACAGGTCTTGCGAGGGTGGGACGTTGTTGGTGTTGGAGCTGGGGTTGGCGAGTTCCTTCACGATGTTAAAGAGCTCTTTGCTGTTGTGCGCATTGTTGTCTAGTCGGTATTTGAAGGAGGCCCTTTTGGCGGATCTGATGAGGTGATGGTGTCTGCGGGTGGTATTCTTGTGGGGGGCGTGGCTGTCCGGTGTTCGTTCACGGAGCCAGATCTTCTACAGCTTTCGGCAGGTTTGCTTGGAGGCCCTGAGGTCTTCAGTGAACCAGCTGGGTTTCTTGTTGGTATGATTGTTGGAGGGTTTATTGATCGGGGCGAGGGTGTTGGCGCAGTCGATCCACTGTCTGAGGTAGCTGGTGGCGGTGTTGGGGTCAGTATGGTCGGCGGGTGGGCTCTGGGCGAGGGTGGTGGTTAGCTAGTCTTCGGTGACTTTGCTCCAGCAGCGGTGAGGCATCTGTTGGGTGCAGTGGTGCGTGGTGGGTTTCTTGAAGGTGAAGTGGATGCAGCAGTGGTCGGTCCAGTGGAGTTCGGTGGTATGGTTGAAGAAGACGTGGGGGCTTGCGGAGAAGATGGGGTCAAGAGTGTGACCGGCAGAGTGGGTGGGTGTTGTGACGAGTTATCTGAGTCCGAGGTTGGCTAGGTTGTCGATCAGGGTGGTGGAGTTGGTGTCGTCATTGTTCTCGAGGTGGAAGTTCAGGTCCCCAAGGAGGATGTAGTCCGTGGAGGCGAGGGCGTGTGTGCTGACGAAGTCGGCGATGAACTGTGCTTGGGGTCCGGCCGGTCTGTAGATGAGGGTTCCTCTGAGGGTGGTGATTGGGTCAGTGTGGATCTGGAAGTGCAGGTGTTTGGCGGTGCTGAGGGTATCGTCGGTGTTGGTCGAGACTCTGAGAGTGTTCCTGTGGACGATGGCAATTCCTCCTCCCGCTCTGTTGGTGCGGTCCTTGCGGGTGATCTTGTAGCCTTCCGGGACAGCTATGGCTATGTCTGGTGCTGAGGCGGGGTTTACCCAGGTCTCCATCAGGAAGGCAACGTCTAGGGAGGTTGAGTCGAGTAGGGCCCAAAGTTCAACTGCATGTTTTAGGGCGGAACGGGTGTTGAGAAGGATGCATCTGCGGTGGTTGGGTTCTTTCCTGGTCGGCAGCATGGTGGGGCCGATGCTTGTGAAGCTGCAGTTCCAGCAGGTGAAAGCTCCGTGGGTGCGCTTCGGGGTGCAGGTGAATAAAAACAAGTCTGGGCAAGAAAGCAAGTTAGGCACAGGGGAAAAATACAAGATTAGGCAAAAACAATGCAGGCAGAGCCGTGCAGCAGCGTGGGGAGCGACCTGCCTGCGAGCAGGGTCATAGGTCGCAAGAATCTTCAGTTTATTATTCTGGCACTGAATACAATAGCCCATCTCATATATATGCAATGTTGCAAAAAATTCGGGTTATTCTACACACTGTTAACCACTTATGAAATAAATAGCCACTATGGTGAATTCTTGCCTTTTTAAAACTTTAAACATTGGTGTGATTGTGACTGCTTACAGCACTCCCTCTCATGTATGTGTGGGTCTCCTCCGGGTTGCTCAAGTGAGTTAGGTGGGCGCCATTTTAGAGTTTATTTGAATCTCCTGTATGCGGCTGTTGTGATAACCATGGGTGTAGAAATAGGTACAGGAAGTGGTGCAGGTCATGTGAAGTATTTCGGGGTTCCCAAGGCCTACACGCCTGTTGCTGGGCAGATGAGAGTGGTCAGTGGAACGGACAAAGGACTAAAGGGCACGTCGGCCACGAGGCCGCTCATGGTCTAAGATGGCCGCTACAACATTCAAAATGGCGTTTATCGTATATAGCCAAGTTAAGAAGCGAAACGTGTAGGTTCAGCTAATCGCTAATCCGATCGGGCCAATTACGACAGACGACCCTTTTAGCGTTTAGCTGAATCTACCTCATAATGAAAATAGTCTGGATGTTCGTCCTCGATGTCTATTAACATAATTTTTGTCACCTCTTTGTGTAGCATCATTTTATCCTGAGTAAGAGCTCGTCTCGATGGTAAACAAGCTGATAGACACGTTGAGCAAAAGACAGGGCCACATTGAATACACAAGCATATAAAGAACATTGCTCCCACAAGTATACAAAGAATCGTCAACAGTTTCCAGCCCCAAGTTGCAATCATGGACCAGAACCATCCAGAAAGTGTCCAAGTTCCATTGTCCGGGTGTATTTCGGCAGCGATTTTATGCAGCTTGGAAATCGCATCATACACAGATGGAGAATTATCAGGGACATAGACACAACAGCTGCTTCCGATGATTCTACATGCCCCCCCACGGTCAGCTAAAACAACATCCAGCACCATCCTGTTTTGGAGGGCGACAATTCTAGAAATCTGCAGTTCTTCGGTAATATTACCCAGGGCAACAGCAGTGTCATTCGCAACAGCCTCGACAACACGAGTCAGCCGTCTGATTTTCCGGCTGTTCAATGCAGCCCCCACAAAGGAGAATAGTCCCAGATTGAAATCCACATACTGTTGTAATGCAGTGTCCGTTTGATCAATGTCCTCTAGGGCAACAGTTCGTTTAACTCTGTTCAAAACAAAATCGTGGTACAGAGTATAGTCGTTGTGGTACATCGGAGGGGCAATGAATACAGGAGGTAGCACAAACGATACATAACATGTGCCCAACCACCCCACTGGAAGCTGATGGTACCCCTTCGTTCCACATATGAAGTAGGTGTTTCGAGATGCAACAAATGAAATGCCATTTGGGCTATCAAACGTGAGAGTAATATTACATTCGCTTTTCCCCACTGCAATCGTACCTTTGTTTCTGATGCATAAATCGGCTTTCGTGGCAATGACATTTATGACATGAGCACTAGATACATTCACATTTCGCTGATTGCTATATATTCGTGGAGCAGATACATTATCAGGCCTGTACTCTTCCCATTCAAAACGTGTACCCTCAGCCCGGGGAAACCCATCCTTGTCATGGGAGCATACTTTGTTCAAACGGAAAAGCACCCCCCCTTTTGTTGGCCATCTTAAGGTAAAGAGGAGGGTGTACCAAGCATTGCATGACCCATTGTGCGAAAACGGGAGTGGAATAAGTGGGGTACCCCCTCTCTTCTGGTGCCCAGGCAACATTCCACACACCCAGCAGTTAGAGGTATTGGTCATATTATGCGTGTGGTGAAGAATCTGAATGAAGCTGTTATTTAAGTACGTTTGGCGATGGCGTTCTTCATGGAATGGCAATGTAAAATGGAAATGTTCAGACGGTGCCGGGGTAGTCGGCAGCAAGTGTTCTCGTACAGGCACCACGAGTTCAACTACCCAAGCAATAACAGCTATTACCACAATCGTGAAAACAAAAAGAAAGGCACCCAGTATTTTCTTATCACGCGATGCCGTTGATGCCATAGTTCAAAGAAGTCTGTGCAAAGTCTCAGACGATACAAATTGTTCACAGTTTTTCACAAATAGTCTTTGATACACGTACGTGTATACCCTAAAAAAAAGAAAAATGCGGTGCTGAACTCCGAGGTAGCCGTTGTTTTCTTCTCCGGGCCAAGACGGGTGTCGCTACTCTGGCAGAACTGATCCCCCCCCCTTGGAATTCCCGGTTTCCGTTTCACAAACCTGGAGCGGTTACCAACCAGTCTAAAAAGGAACAAAAATCTTCTTTATCGCGGTCGTAGATTGTAGCGCTCTCTCCCAGTAGCAGATTGGTCCGGGAAGACTCCCTCCACTTCGGCCGACGTCACAGCTGGGCTCTTTTCTTTCTCCAAGATCTCTTTGTAATCAGTCAGCACAGCAGGAGTCACCAGGTCCGGAGAGACACGGCGACAATGGGTCGAATGCACCCACCGCTTTCTGTTTGTCACTCGTACTGCGGTGCGGGTCGCCAAGAGGACCTGCTCGGGGCCTTTCCACCTGGGCTCCAAACTGCTTGCTCTCTCAAACGAGCGGATCATCACATGATCCCCAGGACGAAGATCGTGGCCTTCTCCAGTGGAGTTATCAGGGAGCGCTTCTCGAACCTGTTGATGAATAGAGAGCAAATCATTTGTTAATCGTGCCAAATAATCATTCATCATAACACAAGGCACATCATGTATTAATCGCGGCTTGGGCACCCCCCAGATATTCATGGGGCGGCCAAACACCACCTCATAGGGCGTAAGGCCTGTTCGTGAGTGAGGTACTGATCTAAGAGAGAGCAGTGCTAGCGGCAATGCATCTGGCCACTTCAACGATGTAGACGCCACGATTTTGGCCAGCTTAAGCTTCAAGGTGGCATTGTACCGCTCGACCAAACCTGCTGACTGAGGGTGGAATACAGCGTGGAACTTTTGCTGAATCCCTAACCCCTTCAGTACATATTCCACAATCTTCCCAACAAAATGGGGCCCATTATCGCTCCACAAAAATTTGCAAACTCCAAAGCGAGGAAAGAATTCCTTAAGCAACACCTTAGCTGTTGTCAAAGCCGTATTGTCTTTCGTGGGGTAGGCCTCAACCCATTTACTAAAAGCACACACCACCACTAGGACATACTTCAGGTTGTTGCAACGCTCGAGTTGAATGTAGTCCATTTGAAGCACTTCAAATGGTGCAGAGGGTGGAACGAACCCTCCTTTCGGAGTATGGGTCCCCTTTCCAGGATTGTGTTGCAAGCATACCAGGCAGGTCTCCACTACTCTCTTTGCAGTGTTCGCAATCTCGGGATGCTCCCAAACTCGTTGTAAAAGCCGAGTAATTGCAAGAGCTCCAACATGGGCCAGTCCATGTGTCATCTGGACCATCGCCTGCAAGTAAGCCGCAGGCAATTTCCACTTCTCCATGTCTTTGCTTCTCCAACAACCCTCGTCATCTAGTACCCCATCTACTGCCCAAGCCGCAAGTTCAGATTCTGTAGCTGATTTTTGAATGTCCCGTATCTCTGCTCTGGCATCACTCCACCTTTCAGCCTGTGATTGTACCACATACATAGGGGAGCTAGTTCGGGACATAGCCGTCTGCCTTGCTATGCTGTCTGCAAAGGCATTTCCTTGACCCACTTTATCCGTGATCTTTTTATGGGCACTACACTTCACTATCGCTACTTTCTTAGGGCAAAGCAACGCATTTAGGAGATCACGCACTAACTCTCCGTGCATAATGTGCTCCCCGTGTGACGTCAGAAACCCACGTTCCCTCCAGAGGAGCCCGAAGTCATGGGCCACTCCAAAGGCGTACCGGCTGTCCGTGTATATGTTCACACATAGGCCAGCACTCAATTCGCAGGCTCTTGTCAAGGCTATCAGCTCTGCTGCCTGAGCCGATTTTTGTGGTATTCTAGCTGTTTTAACCACCGTCTTAAGAGTCGTGATCGCATATGCTGCAGAGGTCGTACCATCTGGCAGCCTCAAACACGATCCATCAACCCACAGTTCCCCATCCACATCAGGAAGTGGCACATCCTGTAAGTCAACACGACCCTTTGTCTGTTCCTCAGTCAGGAAAACACAGTCATGATGTTTTTCTTCCTGACTTTCCTCGGCCGGATAGGGCAATAAAGTCGCGGGGTTCAAAGTAGCGCATCTTTTCAATGTTATGTGAGGCGCTAAAAGCGTCAGCTCATATCCTGTAAGTCGTGCGCTCGTAAGATATTGGGTCTTTGTTTGGTTTAACAGGGCATCTACTGCATGAGGAACTAACACCAACAATTTGTGTGATAACACTATGCCCTCACTCTGTCGTATGGCTACTGCTGTTGCCGCTACCGCCCGAAAACACCCAGGCAACCCTCGTGCTACAGTATCCAAAATAGCAGAGAAGTATGCACATGGTCTCTGCTTATCCCCGTGTAACTGCACTAACACTGACAATGCGCACCCATCATTCTCGTGCACGTACAATGTGAAAAGTTTCGTGTAATCTGGTGTTCCTAGCACAGGTGCAGAACAGAGAGCCTGTCTCAACTGCTCAAAGGCTTTCTGACATTCGTCTGTCCACTCAAGAGGCATCGGTGTAGTTTTGGACAACAATGCTAGCAAAGGTTTTATGATATGTGAAAAACCCATGATCCATTGTCTACAAAAAGATGTCAACCCTATAAAAGCACGCACATCTCTCTGCGTGCGGGGGACTGGTGTGTCTAAAATTGCTTGAATTCGATCTGATGTTAATGCCCGCCCCTCCTTAGACAACAGATGACCGAGGTAGGTCACCTGGGGTCTACAGTATTGAAGCTTTTTCTTGGAAACCTTATGATTGTTTTGTGCCAAAAAGGAAAGCAACGCAAGCGTACTCTGTTCACATTGTGCATAGGAGTCAGCGGCGAGCAGAAGGTCATCCACATACTGGATGAGTGCCACGCCAGACTGTAATGTAAAGGAATCTAGTTGGCGTTTCAAAGCCTGGCTGTAGATGCTAGGGCTTTCAGTATAACCTTGGGGAACACGACAAAATCTATACGATTTATTATTGAGCGTAAAACCAAACAGATATCTGCTATCTGGGTGAACAGGGATAGAAAAGAACGCATTCTTTAGATCAATAACGCTAAAAGTGGTGGCTGTCGGTGGAACCAAAGTAAGCAAAGTCGTGATATCAGACACCACTGGGTATTGGGGAACGACAATTTTATTTACTTCACGCAAATCAATAATAAATCGATAGATCTTGCCATCTGAATCTCTTTTAAGAATCGGTAGAATAGGGCTGTTACAAACATTATAAGGGACCTCCTCCACCACCCCTACGGAAATCAAATCCTGAACAATATGCGTCAGTGCAATTTCACCTTCCTTCGAGATCTTATACTGTGGCACTCGTGGTAGGGGCGCCCCTTCCTTAACAGTAATGTGTATTGGTGGAATGCGCATCTCTCCCACATCCGTGTCTGATGTCGCCCACAACGTGTGCGGCAGAGAGGCCAGAGCGGGAATATCTAAAATGACACAAAATCTGTCAGGGTCAGGGCAATCATCAGGGTCAGGGTAGTTGTCATTCAGAATAACCCGCACTCCCTCTGGAGCGCAGCGTATTGTTGCTCGAAAATATTTAAGCAAATCAATGCCCAAGATATTATCTGGGGTATGGGGCGATAACAAAAATTGGCCAAAGCTAAAGTATTTGTCAATGCACAGTGCAAGGGGCTTGGACAATGGGCTGGGGGAGGGTGTGCCATCAAACCCTACACACGTAATCATTTCACCAGACAGGGGAGCCCTCGGAACCAAGTTTTTCGACAGAGCGCTACGAGTAGCTCCTGTGTCAACTAGAAACTGATCAGTAGAACCCAAAATACCCGCTGTTACATATGGACCTTGCTGATCTACTGGCACTTCAACTGATTCCTTACCCCATCCTACGCAATCCTATGCATGCACGTAATCCTGATGTTCCACATTCTCTCCTTCCGAAATCTGATATTGATTCCGTCTATCAAACGTATTTCGTTCGTCCTGGCCACGGCCCCTCTCCTCAACCTGTCTACGATCACCTCCGCCACCTCTCGTTCCAGTATAACCTCCCCTTGACCTTCCACTACCTCGACCACGCTGACTACGCTGTTCGCGAAGTACCGGACAATCTTCGGCCCAATGCCCAAACTCCTTACAATAAGCACACTGATCCTCCGCAATGTCCGTACGACCATACGATGCATTTCCCCCACCGCGTCTACCTCTATCATTCCCTCTACCGTGTGTTCCCCGAACCTGTGCCAACATCACCTTCGTTTTCAATTCCTTCGTCTTTTTCTCTACACTTTCTTTAGCTTCCACCTCCTGCCGCTCATAATACTGAGCCATAGTTAACAAGGACGCAGGGGTCGCCGTGGCCCAGGAACTTTCACTCGATTTCAATCGCTTAGCAATCTCCGGTAGGAGATTAGCTACATACTTATCTACAAACAGATGCCGACCCGTATCGTCTGTTAAAGATTGACCACTGTAATCATGAAAGGCCTCCTCGAAGCGTGTAAAGAAATCAGAGACCGTTTCATCGGGTTTCTGCTTGCACGACGTTAACATGGTCCAATCAATCTTTTTGGCGGGAACAAGCGTTTTTAATTTATGCAAAATAGCTGCCGGAAGATCTAAAATTAGCGGACAAGGCTTACATGCCGGTTCCCTATCTAAATCTGCAGCGTTTATTTCTTTCCAGGTTCCCCCCAAGATCGTTTCATCATTAGTCTTACGAATTTGCCTCCACATATCAGGTGGTAAAATTAGCCCAAAAAACAAATCTATATCTACAAGAGTCATCACACAAGACGATATAGCCCCTTCCACCCCCTCATAAAATGCCGCTGGGTTCTTTCGGAGATCAGGTAGAGAATTTTTCAGTGCCATGACATCTGCCCTATTCCATGGCGTATATACCCAATTATACACAAAATACCCTTTCGCATCCTTCGACAACTTATCATCATCCGTACCTTCCCCTTTTGGTGGAACATACAAAGGCGCGGCTTCACGCATAGGCATAACATGCAACGCAGAACTCTTATCTGAACCACGGAGAGAACACTCCTTAACCGCCCCGTCATTTCCCGGCTCGGACTCTTTTTGCCTCCGTTTCCGTTCCTGCCTCAAATGGGTTGTCTCGTCCCGCAGCTTGATCAAGTGCTTGAACAGGTCGTCAACATCTGAAAGATCAAAGTCACCTTTAGCTAAATTTTCACGATACACCGACAACACCTTTGGCTCTAACGTATCAGAAAGATCTCGATATGCGCTTACAACTTCATCAGCCAAAGAAGACAAAAAATACATCACTTCAAGATCCGTCCACCCTGCTTTCTCTGAGATCAATTGATCCTGAGTAACACTATGCTTATTCACTTTGCGAGCCCAACTACGTAAATGAGCGGACCTCTCCGCAGTAAACCTGAGAGCCGATACCCCTTCTTGCCCGACTTATCCCGTCCGTCATCGTCAAAGTCCACAGCTGGCGCCGTCGGCGTAACATACGGAGGCGGTGACCGATCTAACAAAGAAAAATCATCAACTTCATTATTAAGGACAGGATAAAGTGGTCGGCGAATAGGAAACTGACCAGCAGTTTGCAAATTACGTTCCCGTTCCTCCCTTTCTTTCTTCTCCTGAGCCTCCTTTTCCTCAAGCTGTAAAGCCTTATCCCGAGCAGCCTTGCGCTGCTCTTTGTCCGCCAAGGCAACCTCACGCTTCATTCGTTCACGCGCCGCTTTCTCCCACATTCGCACACAATCAAACATGTTTTGTCTGGACCTGCGCTGAAACATACATTGCTCCACAAATTGGATTTTACTCAAATCGTATGACCCGTGTAGGGGCCATTGCAATTCGGAATCGGCCTTAGTGTACTTATGCCACAATTTACTGTACATAATAGGGGGGAGGCCGAACTTGATATACATTTCCCTATTTGGTGTTCCCTCTGGGGGAGCCGGCTGTGATTCCGCTAACCTAATTGAGGCGCCTTCTCCAAAACAACACATTCCTCGGAGTGTGCTAAAAACAGGCATGTTCGAAAAGTATCACGAAAGCGTGATACCAGAAAAATGGCACTTACAATTCTCCACACGATTGTGCCGCTCAAGGGAAAAAAAACAAAGTTAGAGAAACATCTCTACATGCCTGCCTATGTGAAGTGCACTACACATATGAGTTCAAAGATCACAAATTCACAATGTTAGCTAACTCAAATCAAAGTTCATAAAATTCGGCAAGCGTCCTCACCGGTCACAAAGCACAGATTTTTCAGTAAGCGTCCGAAGACTACCTTACCGAACACAATTCGTAGGACTTCAGTAAGCGTCCGAAGACTACCTTACCGAACACAATTCGTAGGACTTCAGTAAGCGTCCGAAGACTACCTTACCGAACACAATTCGTAGGACTTCAGTAAGCGTCCGAAGACTACCTTACCGAACACAAAGCTTACCAAATACTCAATTGTCCAGGTTCCAACTGCCAAGGTCTTGTAAGCCAAATCAGCCAAACGGCACTCTCTCAGTGATGCGGACACTTCGAAAACTCAGTCGGAGACCGGCGCCACCTGGAAGGTCAGATCGGAAGGAAAGGAAAAAACACCGTGGCAGCCAAGACTCGGGTCACTCGTGGCAGCGCGCGCCCATGGCGGATTTCCAAGCCTTCGTCACGACCTCTCCTTCGGGCATCCGAGTCGCCGATGAGTCCCTTCGTGGTCGCCAATTGAAGTATTTCGGGGTTCCCAAGGCCTACACGCTCCAGAGATTACCCACTTACACAAGAACTGTTGGCACGGAAACTGTAAAATGCAAAGAACAAGTTTATTAGGACCCCATGGGGTGGTGGTACACTCAAACAGCACCCTTCGGTAATGCAAGAGGTATCACACCGAACACCGGTGTGACCCCGTTTATATACACTTTTGGGGCAATAAAAGTTTAGGCGGCACAAGTTTAAGACACAATTTAGAGACATATATGGTCATGTTTTGGAATACTGCCAGCCCATTGGAGAGTTTCAAACCCACTGGTCAGTTGGCGGCGCATTCCTGAAGGTTTACGGGTCAGTGAGAACTGCGCATGTGTGGCTTGACCAGTACTAAAAATAGCCTGTTGCTGGGCAGATGAGAGTGGTCAGTGGAACGGACAAAGGACTAAAGGGCACGTCGGCCACGAGGCCGCTCATGGTCTAAGATGGCCGCTACAACATTCAAAATGGCGTTTATCGTATATAGCCAAGTTAAG
Source organism: Lissotriton vulgaris (assembly GCF_964263255.1). Lineage (NCBI taxonomy): Eukaryota > Metazoa > Chordata > Amphibia > Caudata > Salamandridae > Lissotriton > Lissotriton vulgaris. Next base: position 660,116,145 of record NC_141698.1, on the reverse strand, counting down.
AAGCGAAACGTGTAGGTTCAGCTAATCGCTAATCCGATCGGGCCAATTACGACACATGGAAGACGAATATTCCTACAACAGACACTTGCAGCATCCAGGTCAAATGCATGGAAATATTCCTATCTGGAAATAGCCTTTACAACAAGGTTTTTGCCTCATTGTACCTTTACCACGCATTTTTTAGCATGTGTATTTTTACCGCAAATATGCATTTACAACGCATGCCAATACCATGCATTTAAGGTACGTTGGAGGGTTCTCCCCATAAATACATTGTTTTTAAATCTAAAAACAATGCTTGGTATTGGCATATTCACGGTAAAAACATGCTTGCAAAGAAATGCGTGACAAAGGCACATGATGTACGACGGTACAATGCATGTAAATACAACCACTCCATTCCTATCATTTTTTTTTTTGTAACATCATTTTTATTGCAGTACCAAAATTTGGCATATACAGTACAAATATGAATAGTAAATCAGTACAGTGTGGTGGTGCACAGTTATTCGACGACCATTATTACACTGCCCGTGCTCTCATTCAGAAGGCCGGGCTGTGGCGATAGTATGTCCATCTCCTGCATCTTCTCTCGATATCCAGTTCTTGAAAGCACAGGAGGACGTGGACCGCTTTTACATTTTCGCCCCTCCCCTCCCCCTATCCACAACCCCCCCGAACTCTACGACACCCCCCCCCATGGCTACGCTGTAGTGGAATCCTAGAAAACGTAAGGTCCGGTTGTGCAAGAAGGAATGTAACATTCGCTAATGGTGTGCCCCTGGTGTGTTGGTGGGGTCAACTATATCAGTCCGTGTCTTCTCCCTCCTCCTCCCCAGTACCATCCCGGAGTGCCTGCACTATAGTCTCCCATGCTAACGCCCTCTCCAAGGCTTTCTCATCCGCAGCCCTTCTAGCCAGCTGATATCGCAATGTACTTTCGCACGCCGCCCACTTCAAGCATTCATTGTACCAACGCTTGTACGTGGGCCCCTGCTTTGATTTCCAATTCCTGGTGATTTCCCTCTTCGCCAATATCAATCCCATATCTATAAACCTGCTGGTCGTCTTATTTTTAGGTGTGTGAGGAAACCAGTGCAGTATTCCCACCGCTTTGGTGTATTGTATCTCTCTATCTGTAGCGTTGTTCAGTGCTCTCCCAATCTCCTGCCAATACTCCCTCAGCTGGGGGCAATCCCAGAGCATATGACCCAAGTCCGCCTCCAGTGTGTTACACCTAGGGCAGGCCGCCTGTTCCACCCCAAAGTACTGCTTCAGTTTCCCTGGAGTAAGATATACATTTCTATATTCTTCATAGGGCATAAGTTGGAATCTGGCGTTTCTCGTGCTCTTTCGCGCCCTCCGCGCCAGTTGACCCCAGGTGGCATCGGGAATCTCCATTTGGAGGTCCAGTTCCCATTTAGCTTTCAGGGTAGTGAGCGGCTGCAGGGTTTCTCGCAACATTCGGGAATACAGACAGGTCACTGCCTTAAAAGTTCCAGCCGCCATCATCGTGTATTGGCAAGCCATAGAGGTAGCAGGTTCCTGCAGCCCTTCGCCCCAGTGCTCCTGCATAGCGCCAGTCACTGCCGCGTGCAAGAGATAATCTCCTCTGGGTAAGTCAAATCGCTCTTGTAGATCCTGGAACGGAAGCAAGGTTCCGTCCTCATAGAGGTCGCCCAACATCTGGACCCCAGCCTCCTCCCAACCCAGCAGTCTCGACCAATCCCCACCATGAGGTAGGGCGGTGATCATGCCCAGCGGAATCTCTGGTGCATACATTCGATGGACCCCCGCCCGCTTGCGCGCCCGGTTCCAGCAAAGCCGAAACGTCTGCTCGTCAGGGACCTGGCGGTAGAGGAACAGTTTCTGATGGAGGGTAATATACGCAAGCACATGACGCGGGGTGCCCTCGTCTCTGCCTTGTTCTGGGCCCCAGTACACCCTCGCCACCTCCTGGGTAAAGGTTTGCAGCTGTGCCGCCAGATAATAGCACTCAAAATCAGGAACTGCCATACCTCCTTCATCCTTGGGCCGCAAGAGGGTATCCAGCGCTATTCGTCGCCTACCCGTACCCCATATAAATGCTATAATCAGTGATCTCAAACGGCGGAAGACGGAGCCGGGTATCCAGACCGGCAGGGTTCGAAAGTAATATAGTAGCCTAGGGAGCACCACCATCTTCAGCAAGGAGACCCGACCCGTCACTGAGAGTGGTAGGGTGGCCCAAAAGTCCATATTCCCTTTCAAGGCGTTAATGCAACGGTTGATATACACCTGCGGATATGCTGGATGGTAATGATATACATAAACCCCCAAATAGTGCAGGCAATGAGGCTCCCATCTAAGTTCCTGAGTGGTGAGAGGGCACGGCTCTCCTCGTCGCAACGGAAACAGGCAAGACTTGGTCCAATTGACCTACAGGCCCGATAACCTCCCGAACAATTCAAGTAGTCGCCTCGCACCCACCAGTTCCTCATTTGCATTAGCCAAAAACATCAGCAGGTCGTCCGCGTACAGCGAGATAGCGTGCGGCCTGGCCCTATAGACCAGTCCCCTATAATATCGTCCCGATCTGGCTTCCGCTGCAAAAGGTTCCATCGCCAACGCGAATAAAAGGGGGGAAGTGAGCATCCCTGCCTAGTACCGCGTCGCACTGGATATTGACACGAGATCAGCGAACCCACTCGAACCCTCGCCGTGGCTTCCGTGTACAGCACTTTGGTCCAGCCGATATAGCCCTCCCCTAGACCAAAACGTCTCATCACTCCGTACAAATAACCCCACTCTAGGCTGTCGAACGCTTTCTCGATATCTATGGAGAACACTAGGGGAGTGGTCTCCTCCGACAACCGAGCTCCCAGCAGCCGAGTCAGCCTGCGGATGTTGTGGGTGGTGTTCCGCGTAGGAATGAAACTGGACTGGTCTTTATGAATCAGGCCTGTCATGTGGGTTAACAATCTATTAGCCAAGATTTTGCTCAGAATCTTGTAGTCCGGGGTTTTATTTCTAGCCATCTGCTTCACTGCGCATCCTATTTCCCCAATCGTTATAGCGCGGCCCAGCTCCTCCGCTTCCGTTTGTTCTAGTTGTGGCAACTGCAGTCCCCCAAGAAAGGCGTCAAGTTCCTCCTCCCCGCCCACTGGTCCACTCTCATACAGGCCCTCATAATACGTCCTGAACCTATCCAGGATCCCGGCCTGGGTGTGGCAAAGCCCGCCTCCCTCCTCCTCGATGGACACGATTGGAGTACCCCGCCGAAGCGGGTTGGCAAGCCAGGCCAGCATAGTTCCCCGCCTTGTCGCCCTCCACATGCGCCCTAGTCAGGTAGACCCTGTGATAGAAACTATGCAGTCGCTCCAACTCCACCGCCATTGCTTCTCTGGCTTTACCAACCTCCTCCCGAAGCTCGGGATGATTCGGGCACTCCCGTTCCAGCCTCCTCAACCTGTGCTCCGCACGGTCGAGGTCATCCAACAACGTCTTGCGGGCACCCGCAGCGGCCCCAATACAGTGTCCTTGAACCACCACCTTAAAAGCATCCCACTCCACAGCCCTGGTGGACGTGGTGCCTCCGTTCTCCTCAAAGTAACGAGTCACCCGCTCCCCCAAGGCCTCCCTAAATAACAAGTCATCCAGGGTATCAGGCTGTAGTCGCCAAGTTGGGACACAAGAGACATCTACCATCCAATTCAGGGATAACAACAACGGATTATGGTCAGACAATGTGCGGGCCAGGTATTCCGCACTTCCTACTGCTGCGAGTACAGGAGAAGAGCACAAGAACACATCCAGCCTGACATGTAGGTCGTGTATCCTCCAAGCATCCCCCAGATCCAAACTCTCCTGCCAATCCAACCTCCGTTTCGCTAACCTATGTACTGGTGATGAGTGTAATGGGGGGTGAGACCTATCCAATGTGGTGTCCACTACTGAGTTAAAATCCCCACCCATGATCATTGGACCCGCCAAATAGCTCGCCAACTTGCCCGAGAGTGCTGTCAGGAAGGCGGGCAAATCCACATTCGGAGCATATACACTACAAAATGACACCATTCGCCCCCTAAGTCGCCCTTCCACAGCCACAAATCTGCCTTCTGGATCTACCACTTGTTTGGTGACCTGAAAGGGAACCCCAGCACGTATCCAAATCATGACGCCCCTTGCAAAGGCCAAATATGTTGTGTTAAACAGCTGCCCCCTCCACCTCCTCTGCAGCGCCACTCCTTCCTGTCTCGTGAGGTGCGTCTCCTGAAGGAAAGCTATATGTACTCCCCTACGCGTCAGATAAGCGTGGACCTTGTGTCTGCGCACCATAGTATGTAGACCCCGCACATTCCAGGTCACACATTTTAAAGCCCCCGTATTAGCCATACCCTCCTGTGTCCCCGGACATGACAATGACAGTTTCCAACCATGCGCTTATGCCAACACAATACTGAGCCCCCCACCCTCTCCAAACAACTGAACCCCACACCCTTCCTACCCCAACCTGAGCTTCCCCAACTACTCTCGGTTCCCACCCCCCCAGGACAGGACCCACCTCTATCAGAAGAGAACCCATCGAAACTATTGCAACTAGGTAAACTTTCTTCAAAGAGACACACTACAATTCCCAGTCTCCACTGCGATGACCTTAAGGGCCAGTAGGGCGCGGTCCGATACCGAAGGAGTTCTTCAAACCAGATTAGTCCCGCATATCCCGCCCCGTGATCCCCCACATGATCACTCATGAAGTTCCACAATAATGTTAAACTGCATCCACGGGCACGGCATCCCAGTATCAGACCACCAAACCGTTCTCCAAAGCAAGTTCTCAGGCCTCGACGATCTCTCCCGATGTTTGTGGTGTCACAATAGGGCCCTTGGCACCACCAAATTCTGAAAGGTCCGTTTCCGACCCCGTACCCTGCTCCTCTGAGTCTGTGCCCTTCTTGGACTGGCTCCGCGCCGTTCCTGAGAGATCCACCACCGCCTGCAGAGCCGCCTTCCGCTCCTCCTCGGTCTGCGACACTGATGGTTTCCCAGATCTGCGCCGATTCTTTCGAATCCGCTGCAATTTCCTGGTTGGTTGTTTCCTTTGCGCCTCCTCTGCCCTGAGTCTGGCCCCGTCTGTCCCAGCCTTATAAGTGTCCCACCATGCCCAAGCGTCTGCCGAAGTGGTAAAGAAAAGCGAGTTATCGTCCACCACCACCCTTAGCTTCGCTGGGAAGAGAAGGGAGTATTTGATGCCCTCTACACGGAGTTCGCGCTTAACCGACAGGAAACTGGCCCTGAGTCTCTGAGTCTCAAAAGTGTAATCTGGGAACAGGGTGACCCTATTGCTGCCAACCTGGAAGGGCCCTGCCTCCCTGGCTCTCTGCAGTAACCAGTCTCGGTCCTTATAATGAAGCAGCTTAATCACTACCGGACGAGGGGGCAGGCCAGGAGCTGGTGGTCGGGTTGGGACTCTATGGGCTCGTTCTAGCGAGAAGAAGGCAGAGAGCCCCTCTGGCGCCACTTCAGTGCGTAGCCAATGGTCGAGGTAGCCTACCATGTCGTCTCCCTCGTTATTTTCCGGAAGGCCTACCAGACGAACGTTATTGCGCCTACTTCTATTTTCAGCGTCCTCCGCTCGCCTCTCCAACACTTTTAGTCTGTCCAGAGCATCTGCCATCTGGCCCCCCAGCGTTTTATGTTCTGGGGTCAATTCTTGCAGGGATGTCTCCATGCTCTTGACCCTGCCTTTAAGTTTACCGTGCTCCGCTTTTAGGAGACCTAGGCCTGTCGCTACCTGGGCAATGTCCTGTTGCAGAGTATCCTTTGTGGTTGCGATAGCTTCCAGTATGCGGTCCTGCATGCGTTGGAGAGCAGGGTGGCCCTGGTCTGCTCCACCCATCGCTTCCGGTTCGGCCGCTCAGTCTCCCTTCCCTTTCGGTTTCCCCATCTCGGCGACAGCAATCGTTGGCCCCGGCAGCCCGATCCGCCGCTATGTTCGGCTACCGCCCAATCTCCGTGCAGTCCGTCCGCAGTTCAGGACCTCACCTCCGGAGAGTTCCCTGGAGCAATAGGGCCGGAGACCCGGAACACACGTAGACACTAAGCACTGTCCAGGCCCCTTTTACAGGGTCAATCTGTCTCCCGAAATCAAGGCGCCGATGATGGGGTCCCCGAAACCTTGGTCCACACGTGGAGAGTGGAATGGTCGCCTCACAGGGCCGCCGCCATTTTAGGTCTTCCTCGGCGAGCTCTCCTGCTCCCCTTTCCACCGTAGTAGCTTCACCAAGGCAAAAAGGAGGTCACATGTGCCGCCTAACAGAGCTGAGGGAAACCCTCCGATCTAGCAATCACCACTGGTACTGGAACTCCAGAAGTGCAGGATCGCAAGTCACCTCCGCTCTCTGCGTCACCAGCTCAGGCCTCAGGGCGCCATCTTAGCAAGTGCCGCAGGAACGATCAGCTTTGATCTATGTTCGATTGTCTGGACTATAAGCAACCGTAGTCCGCGAACCCAGAACGCCGTTGCCTCCGTGGCACTTTCAGCCAACAAATTTTTCAATTTTGGTTGGAATTCGCGTGGATTATCAGGATAATATCCGGGATCGGGCGCGGAGCTCCGGGCTCACGCTGCCTACCTCCTCGGCATCCAAGCCACGCCCCTCCACTCCTATCATCATAAGTAAGAGATAGACACACATAGCCAACAGACCTTGAATGCACTGTGGCGAGTGCTGGAAGAACAGCCGTCAGTGGTCATGGTGAAACTGTTTAGAGGGTCTAAAATCAAAGTTCTCACCTCTCTAATGAACAGAATGGCCCAGCTTGCACACCAAGGCATCATGTATCATGCACCACTACAGAAGGGTAGGGAGAAAGGTAAAGACAAAAAGTCTGCACAAGGTCCACAAAAGATGTTTTGGACCCACCCCGAGGAAGTTTGTTATGTACCCAAAACTAGGCCCAAGTAGAAAAACGACCTTTCACCTTCATTTGTCATACCTTGCTCTGCCTAACGGTTCTAGCACTGAGATTTTACCCAGTTATGTGCTGAACAAATATTGATTGGTTTCCTTGAAACTAGCCTCCTTAATTATGTAAGAGGATTCTTAGAATAATCCCTTGCACAAGACGTACATAACAGGATTAACATACTCTGTATAAAAGTCATGGTAATTTTCATCCTAGTGCAATACAACTAATTTGCATAATTGTCTGTATTAATTTGGGCTCATTTACATAATTGTACTCACAACATAGTCTCAGGGTTCCAACCACAATCAATATCTTTATGGTATAAAGGAACCATACCTTCACTAGATAGAGGAGACGCTTCCACGCTGTCTAACACAAGACACTGGGGTCCTGGCCTGCAGAAAATCCAGCATGCAGCGGTCTGACATACCTTGCAGGGTGTCCTACTCGAGACCAAGACAGGACCCTTCGTTCTCTCCTATCAGGTAATGGGATTGGCTCTTTCCTAGGCGATTCTTGGCTTTACCAAGCATGTTTGTGTGGGTGTACACCATGGGCTGATACTCCTACAGTTTGGGATTCAGTTGCACAAGCGCTGCCCATGGTAGAAGCAAATATATAAGATTGCAAGCACCAACAGAGTAAATAGAAGGTAGAATTCTCTCTAATGATTGTTGTAGCAAACATGTTTTATACTAGAATGATGTTGGTTCAATAAATGCTTATTGAAAATGCCCCCACCGTTTGTTCTGTGACTGAACAAAAAGTACTGTACAAAAAGTACTGTACTGTCAAAGTGAGCACGATTGTTTCCATGATCCCTGAAGGATCAAGGGTTGTCATGTTCGAGAGTAGTGGTATAGGTGCCATCTAAACACAATAGATAATGGACTAAGCTCATGTGAGGATTGGATGAAAATAGTACTACCTTTGCTATAATAGGGTTGGTCTCTAACTCATTTATTTGAAAATAGTAGCTAACCAATAAGAGCAACCACATTGGGTAGAAGGTATGATAATTTAGAGCGGAGGTACCCGGAAAGATGATTACGAATGCAACCAATGATCTTTTTTTAATTTTATTTTTTTAAACATGTTTTTATTGGCATTTCAATATCACATTGACAGAGTATGCTTGGATATAGTATATGGTATAGTTATACTCTCCATTAATATATGGTACCATGATATTCAGTCTCTGCTTAGTCCATTGTTCTGGCAACAGTGGGATGTCGCTTCCTGTGGTTGCCATATAAAACTGGGGTACAAAACCTGGGGTGTTCCTGAACTTCTGGATACTGTTGTCTAGTGACGGTTCGGGCATTGTATGCACAATAGTCAGTGTAGTAAATCCCGCAAGTGGGGGAATGGGGGATACGAAGCCTGATGCATCCTGATGGCTGGTATTTAGATGTAATGTACTGTATGGCCTATGCGCTAGTGGTTCTGCATGAATGCCTCAGGGTGAGATCTGGGGTGTGACTTTGTAGGCTGAGCCGGTGATTGTGAGGCCCTAGGAAACATGTGTGTCGTGGTCTGGGTTCTCATGGAGCTGGGCCTGTTTGAATGGATGTCGTAACAACGCCCATTCCATGGATATGGGGAGTTTGCATATCCCTTTCACCTCCTCGCGCAATGCTTCTTCCTCTGCTGCAGCCCATTTGAGTACTGCTCCCACCCATGCCGAGGTCGGGGGTCCTGTAGGGGAGCGCCAGTGCATGGCTATGCCCTGTTTGGCCAGCAGGATGGCCAGTGAGACAAACCTGGTGGGTACTTTGTGTTGCTTCTGCTTCCCGAATATGCCTAGGGCACAAGATTCCCAGGTGGTTAGGTGTGTGAGCCCGGCGAGCTATCCGGATGAATCTTGTAAATTGTGCCAGTATGCTTGCATAGTTGGGCAGCTCCAGAACATATGGTAGAAATCCGCTTCCTGCGCGTGACATCTAGGGCAGAGGAATTGAGTATCGGGATAAAATCTTTGGAGACGAGCCGGTGTCAGATACGCCCTATGAAGGATGTAGAATTGTATATTTTTAAATTGTGCTTTTCTGGAGACCTTCTTGGGAAATTCAAGTGCCTTCTCCCATTATTTCTCATGCAGGGCCTGCCCAATTTCTCCCTCCCAGGTATTCCGTAGTGCCTCTAGGTTTCTGTTTGTGAGCTCCCGTATGGCTTTGTACAGCCACGTGGTTAGGTGCTGTCCCCCCCCATGTATAATATTGTATGGATGACTAGGAGAACTAGCCACACACCCAAAGATAAGTCGCGGTATCGTCGGTAGCTTTTGAGTAACTGGCGATGAAGTAACAAGCATTGGAAATGCAATAGGTCTCGCATTAGGAAAGTTTGAGCTATTGGTATTGTAAATGACACTTTTTTTATTTATGTGTTGGTTTTGAAAGTAGCAAAATTAATAGCTTTGTCAGTTACAATGTCAATAGTTTTAACTTTTGCTAACGTGACACCTATAGCAATTGTAATGCAATGTGTGTTGTATTTACGTGACTTAGATGTATTGATATTACAAATAACAATGGCTTTTAATTTTGTAAATAATTAAGCTATTGCCATTATAAATTACAATAACTTTTATTAAAGTATTAAACGTTTGTAAATAACTTTTGTGAAGATTATGTTCAGTGTATTTTATTGTGACGAAAATCCAAGAACATTGCATTTGCACCTACACACACACAGAGCCACACACATATAGATGTGGTGGTGGTGGATCTGGGGGATATGGTGGAGGTGGATGTGGTGGTGAATGTGGTGGTGGTGGTGATGGTGGTGGATGTGGGGGTGGATGTGGGGGTGGATGTGGTGGTGGATGTGGTGGTGGATGTGGTGGTGGTGGAGGTGGTGGATGTGGTGGTGATGTGGTGGATGTGGTGGTGGTGGTGTTGGATGGGGTGGTGGTGGTGGTGGATGGGGTGGTGGTGGTGGTGGATGGGGTGGTGGATGTAGTGGTGGTGGGTGTGGTGGTGGTGGTGGATGCGGTGGTGGTGGTGGATGCGGTGGTGTTGGATGTGGAGGTGGTGGATGTGGCGGTGGATGTCATGGTGGATGTGGAGGTGATGGTGGATGTGGTGGTGGATGTGGTGGTGATGGTGGATGTTGTGGTGGATGCAGTGGTGGTGGATGCGGTGGATGTGGTGATGGTGGATGCCGTGGTGGTGGTGGATTCGGTGGTGGTGGATGCAGTGGTAGTGGTGGTGGTGGTGGTGGATGGGGTGGTGGTGGATGTAGTGGTGGTGGTGGTGGATGTGGTGGATGCGGTGGTGGTAGAAGTGGTGGTGGAAGTGGTGGTGGATGTGGTGGTGATGGTGGATGTTGTGGTGGATGCGGTGGTGGTGGTGGTGGATGGGGTGGTGGATGTAGTGGTGGTGGGTGTGGTGGTGGTGGTGGATGCGGTGGTGGTGGTGGATGCGGTGGTGTTGGATGTGGTGGTGGTGGATGTGGCGGTGGATGTCATGGTGGATGTGGAGGTGATGGTGGATGTGGTGGTGGATGTGGTGGTGATGGTGGATGTTGTGGTGGATGCAGTGGTGGTGGATGCGGTGGATGTGGTGATGGTGGATGCCGTGGTGGTGGTGGATTCGGTGGTGGTGGATGCGGTGGTAGTGGTGGTGGTGGTGGTGGATGGGGTGGTGGTGGATGTAGTGGTGGTGGTGGTGGATGTGGTGGATGCGGTGGTGGTAGAAGTGGTGGTGGAAGTGGTGGTGGATGTGGTGGTGATGGTGGATGTTGTGGTGGATGCGGTGGTGGTGGATGCGGTGGATGTGGTGATGGTGGATGCCGTGGTGGTGGTGGATGCCGTGGTGGTGGTGGATTCGGTGGTGGTGGATGCGGTGGTAGTGGTTGTGGTGGTGGTGGTGCATGGGGTGGTGGTGGATGTAGTGGTGGTGGTGGATGTAGTGGTGGTGGTGGTGGATGCGGTGGTGGTGGAAGTGGTGGTGGATGTGGTGGTGGTGGATGTGGTGGTGGTGGATGTGGTGGTGGTGGATGCGGTGGTGGTGGAAGTGGTGGTGGATGTGGTGGTGGATGTGGCGGTGGTGGATGTGATGGTGGTGGATGTGGTGGTGGATGTGGCGGTGGATGTCATGGTGGATGTGGAGGTGATGGTGGATGTGGTGGTGGTGGTGGATGTGATGGTGGATGTGATGGTGGATGTGGTGGTGATGGTGGATGTTGTGGTGGATGCGGTGGATGTGGTGGTGGATGCGGTGGATGTGGTGGATGCGGTGGTGGATGCTGTGGTGGTGGTAGTGGTGGATGGGGTGGTGGTTGTAGTGGATGTGGTGGTGGATGTAGTGGTGGTGGGGTGTGGTGGTGGTGGTGGGGTGTGGTGGTGGTGGTGGATGTGGTGGTGGTGGTGGATGTGGTGGTGGTGGATGCGGTGGTGGTGGATGTCATGGTGGATGCGGTGGTGGTGGTGGTGGTGGATGCGGTGGTGGTGGTGGTGGATGGGGTGGTGGTGGATGCGGTGGTGGTGGAAGTGGTGGTGGATGTGGTGGTGGTGGATGCGGTGGTGGTGGAAGTGGTGGTGGATGTGGTGGTGGTGGTGGATGTGGCGGTGGTGGATGTGATGGTGGTGGATGTGATGGTGGTGGATGTGGTGGTGGATGTGGCGGTGGATGTCATGGTGGTGGTGGATGTGATGGTGGATGTGGTGGGGATGGTGGATGTTGTGGTGGATGCGGTGGATGTGATGGTGGATGCGGTGGATGTGGTGGATGCGGTGGTGGATGCTGTGGTGGTGGTGGTAGTGGTGGATGGGGTGGTGGTTGTAGTGGATGTGGTGGTGGATGTAGTGGTGGTGGATGTAGTGGTGGTGGGTGTGGTGGTGGTGGTGGATGCGGTGGTGGTGGATGCGGTGGTGGTGGTGGATGTGGTGGTGGATGTCATGGTGGATGTGGAGGTGATGGTGAGTGTGGTGGTGGTGGATGTGATGGTGGATGTGGTGGTGGATGCGGTGGTGGTGGATGTGGTGATGGTGGATGCGGTGGTGGTGGTGGATGCGGTGGTGGTGGTGGATGGGGTGGTTGTGTATATTGTCTAGAAGCCTTGTATCAGCAGAGCTGGGCATTATTGACATAACAGCAGTGGCACACAGGTGGGTAACATACACGTGACCTGGTGACCCTGGAGGTGTGAGTGGTAGGACATTGTTACACCCCTACAGTGTGCATCTGTGTGGTGTATCCTGGTGCGTGTCTGTCCGTTTTCACATGCATTTATTCTGGGAAGGTCTGTGTGTCTCTGTCAGTCTTTGTTAGAAAATGGTTGAAGGGACATCTGTTGTAGAAGTGTTTGTGTGTTTGCGACTGTTTCCGTGTGAATGCGTGCCTGCGGGTGTTTATCATCATCTGTGGGAGTCCCCATATTGCTCTATGTGTATGAATGTTGCACTGATGTTTGTGAATGATGCTTTTGATGTCATTGTTTTTTCTTTCTGATGCACTGAAACCAGTTCTACAAAACACTGTCAACTTTTTATTTTATAAACGGGTGTGGTGCATTTTACCGATGAACATACAATGCAGTATGAATACAGTTGCGATCAGCTGCATTCCCATTGTCAATTGGTTCATATTTGAACTGTGACGATTAAGACAATAGTTATTCAAAGTCCTGTCATAATCTCTTCTTTCAGAATCTGACTCAGTTTATCAACATGGGCCTTTAACTTCGAGGCATTGACAATGTTTGAACAGTGTTTGTATAGCTTGAAAATGTGCATTTGTGTTTCACGAAGCTTTCATAAAAAAATACAAAGAAGGTAAACATAGGCCTGTGTACGTACAGTTTGAAAGGCAGCCTGTTTCATATTTACTGAGAGAAACGGGGATACTCGTGGGAGCCTATGAAATGTGTAGATTATGGCGATTGGTTCAATTGCCCCACACTTTCTTCCGTGGATTGTCTGTCGTAGAGACTGTGAAGCAAACGTGAATAAGGCCGTGAAATGTTTTTTATCTCCACCTGTTTTTTCACAATCCAATTTGAACACTTACATCAGCCAAATCATGGCAAATAAGTGAGAATAGCCACAAACTTTACTGAGTGCCTTCTATTTACCAATGACAATCGCCATCCCACTCTATAAGGAAAATGCTTAAATGTGATGATGCGGAACATTTGGTCAATTACATGGTTATGGTAACTCGTTGCCTGTAACTTTACTCAATAAGTACTTTTAGGAATTAGATAGTACTCTCAGTAAAGTAGTTTAAGCGTTGCGTGTGATAGGGAAAAGTGTGATGAGTATTAATTCCACAAACTAAAGGAGTTATATTGAAACTTAAATCGCCCACATTAGAGCTGCAGTAAGCAAAATGTTTTATTACAATTAAATTCCTTCCAAAAAGCGCTTCCAATCCCAGCGGTCGCCAAATGTAGTGCAGGGACAGAAGCTGAAGCAATATATTTACAAGCCAAACGAGAAGGCTCTGAAGACAAGTTCTGCCGCACGCTCGTGCACGCTGCTTAAAGCGAGCACAGCCCACGGCTCCTGTGGTGTCTGCGGAACAGATGCGCGCCTGTCATTCTGGGCTCCCTGACAAGCGAACTGCGCATTTTATCTGAATAAAAATTGTTTTACGTCAAGAACTAAAGCATGACACGGACAGTATTAGAAGACCTTTTATGGCGAAATGACGACAAACAAGGGCAAAATGGGTGCTCAATAGCAGAATGGCTGCAAAGGGCACCTTATTATCCGATGCTCAGTTTAACCGCCGTTGTCAGTACAGCAAGTGGAGACATTTTTTACCTCATACCGTGTTAAGAAAAGGGCCTTTTGAAATAAGAGCCAGCCAATTGTTTGGGTGTAAATGCGGTATTTTGACAATTTGTTTGTCATTTGCATACCAACACATTGTAGCTTCCACCAGTCTTTATGAGAAGCCAGTTTCACACTCACAGGGGCAAAGAGGTGCCGCCCCCTGTAAAGCTGCAATGGCGCCAAGCCTGCCTCCCTCACATGCAGGTGATATGCTAAGGAGGACTGTTCTGAATACCAAAGGCGGGATGACCGAGCATTAACGTTTTTTTTAATTAAATGTTTTGGTTTCCTTGTAATTTTTTAAAAGACCAATCGCAATTACTCACAGATTTTACATTTTGCAGCAGTACTTTCCATTTTTGCAAAAGTACCGATTTGCCAGACTAATATAACAAGAGATATGAAAACTAGCAGCGTCAGGGGGAATTAAGTAAATGTATACCTTGGGCGCCCTGATCCATCATAGCCACAGTCGTAATCACTTGTCAGGCCAGGAGAACTGGCACGCTTTGGTGAAGATTTAAAGCTGCAGGACCTCTGCAGAACGCGTCGATTTGCTTTTGGTCAGTTTGATTAAAAAAAACAGTTCTTTCAGGAGCCGGAAGACAAGTAGGTATCCCAAAGCAATGCTGGCCGGTCAGACTAAAGGCTTCTGCAATTTCAAACGCCCATGTTTTTAACAATCGCTAGGATGTATTCGCAGGTAGGCCAAACGTGAGAAGTGAGAAGACCATATTATCAGCCCTTCACAAGTAGGCACCAGCATAAATACCCCTTCGTAAAAACAATCGTAACAGATTCGCTTTCGCTCAAAACAACTGCTTGTCGATTTGCTATGGTTCTGAAAAAGAGTGATGGGTGAACTTTTCATAAAATATATTTCATCCTTTCAACTTGTGTCATGTCCTGTGCTATATATAAAGAGATGCAGCAAATGATGGAATATGTGGCATCATATAAATGCAGTGGTATTGCCCTGGTTATCGCACTACTGAACACTGCGCCAATAGACAAGAGCAGCTCTCTGGTCGCTCGGCACGACACCAAAGGGCTTCACACACAGCATATACAACACTACCACGCACTCCACCACGGTGTAACATGAGCCATCCGAAAACGTGCTTTGGCAGCCGACTTAACGGGATGTACATTTAAATATGAACGTATAAGGAATGCTACAAATGCCATGCATATTTTACACTCTGTATACAAAGCGCTATAACGTCTCACTGATGCGATCCAAACTATGCAAAATGTGAAAAACTTATAAACAAGTTAAAAAAAAAAAACACTGGGAGGAGGGAGGAGAAACACTAGAGACGGCCTGCGGCCGTCAAAGTGAAAGTACTAGGAGAAATGCGACACGGCGGGCAGGGGAGGGGGCGGAGTGGGGAGAGCGGCATGAGGGTGTGAAGCAGCAGGGGCCTGAGACGAGGCCGCCTTTGATGTGGTAATGCGAGGCAAGCGGCTGGTGGCATTGTGCACGCGCTTTCACATGCACTGGAAGAAATCGCCTGGGAATCGCCTGATCTCGGTAAGCTCTGGTTAAGTGCCTATATATCGAGCTCCCGCTCTCAATGCGCATGCGCATTGAGATAGGTCGCTCAACCTAAAAACTGTCCAGGGGGGTGATCATAGACTGTTCCAACAACTCATAGCAGACTAAGTTGTCCGCCCTCGAACAGTGAGTCTGCTTCAGTGATACCGCATTTCGTCCATGTGCGGAGCGCGGTGGGTGTGTAATAGTTTTTGCGTTTGGGCCAACCAACGGTAGCAGGGGTGAGTATGGCGGCCTCTCCGGTGACATCCTATGTATCCTTTGCATGCATGTGCGGGCCACCGCTACTTGTAAGGGGTATGTCCTCTTTGGTGTGGTCCCTGGCATTAAAAACGGCGTAATTCCGGGGTGGGCACCCGACCTGCTGCGGTGTGTGTCTCACCCAAGTGTCTGCCTGCCATCCAGTAGGAAAGCCACTGAAGTTACGCTGTGAGACAGTATAATTCGAAGGATGGGGCACCTAGTCGCCCCTGGTAGTGGGTAGTTTCAACTTAGTTCGCTAATATGGGGGAAAGGCAGACATAGGATAGCATTTGCTAAGGAGTGAGTCTAGGTCTCTGAAAAATGTTCTTGGCGGGATTACTGGAAGATTGGTGAAATGGTAAAGCGGTCTCTGGACTACTATCATTTTGGCCAGTGCCACCCGGCCAATCAGGGCTAATGGTAGATTCTGCCAGAATCCAACCACTGATCTGATACCGGCCAATGCCCTCGAATATGTCGGCTGGAGAGTGATAGAAGTGGATCCCAAGGAATCGGGGAGCCTCTGCGGTCCAGGCCACTCTCTGATCCCTGAGCCAGACGTGCTTGGGGGGGAGGTTCGGAAGCAGTGGGTAAACCGTGGATTTTTCCCAGTTCACTCTCACCCCCATCTGGGAAACACTAACAGAATTCGCGGACATCTCGGGGCTGAGATCCGCAGCCATATCCCGAACATATAAAAGGAGGTCGTCGGCATACATTGATACACTGTGCACGACATCCGCGAGTGGGATGCCCCATTGCTGTCCCTCCTAACAGAACCCCTAGCTATACGGCTCCACTGCAAGTGCGAAAAGCAGGGGCGAGAGCGGGCAGCCCTGCCTCGTACCCCTGTGCACGGCAAACTCTGGTGAGACGTACCGTCCGATGCGAACACATGAGGTGAGTTTGGTGTATAAGAGCTGCCTATACGCTATAAGGGTGGGGCCCAGTCCCGCTTGTTGCAGGACCGAGGAGAGGAACTGCCACGTAAGGGTATCAAAGGCCTTCTTGAGGTCCAGGATAACGAATGCAGCCCGGGGATATTAGTTCCCGACTTGGTCTTGAACATGAAAAAGTCGGCATATATTCTGGGATGTGTTCCTGCCTGGGAGGAAGCCGCACTCGTCGGGGTGCACCAATGGCTGTATGATTTACGAGTATCTGTCCGCAAGTACCTTTCCCAGAATCTTACAGTCGGCGGATAGCAGTGTGATGGGGCGATAGGAAGCCATTAGCTGAGGATGGTGGTTTGGCTTCAGGAAAGTCACTATTATAGACTCCCGAAGAGATCTTGGTAATTCTCCCATCTCGAATGCGACCGCGAACATCGACACCAATCGGGGGACCAGTAGGGTGGAGAAGGTGGTATAATATTCTAGGAGGAATCCGTCTAATCACGGAGCCTTGTTGCGGGCTAGGTTGTGAAGGGCTTGGGTGATGTCAGTAGATTGCTAATGTTGTCCTGTCTGCCTCTGCAATTTTGGGGATCGTGAGGGGGTCTAGAAAGTGGTCGATCATACCCTGCTCAACCGGTGCCGGGTTATAGTAGCCTTCCATCAATACTACTCTGCAGTCTAAGAGGATCTCATCTTGAGACAGAGATAATAAACCCCCTCTGAAATCTAGTACTGTTATGGGCCGTGCGTCAGTGTCATTTTTGGCTAACCTTGCCAGCAATGTGCCGGCTTTATCTCATTCCTTATGCATCCAGATAGCGTAATTTCAAAAGTTATGTCGCTGGAGATCCACAGGCAGTTTGGTACCCTGACATCGGCTCGTTTAGTAGCCTTGGCTGACAAACTGTGATTCAGCTCTGGTGAGAGCTTGTTCTAGGGTCCGTTTACCCCGGTTCTTTGTTTAATGCATTCTCCTCGGGCCACTACTTTGTACGTGTCCCACTCTACTAACGTCGAAGACGCTGTCCCTGCATTGTAGGCAAAATAGTCTTGGATGCTTAGCCCCTGTTCGTGTGTGCAGGTGTGATCCGTTAAACAGTCCCGTGGTAGTCGCCATGTGGGGACGGGAGGGTGTGGGGGTCTCTAGTTAAGTCTCAGGATGTGGGCATCATGGTCAGAGACAATCTTACCCATGTAGTCCGAGTGGTGTATGTTAGGGAGTAGCGCCGTCGAGCATAAGAATCTATCCCACACAACCTGCAGGTCCGTTTAGATAGAGTGAAACAAGTACAGTCGTGCCTGTGGGTGCTGCATTCTCCATGCATCTGTGAGTGCCCATCGTGTGACCCATCTCTTAGGCAAATTGAACGGTTTAAGTGTGGAGGAGATCCAGGAAGGGATAGGACATTTCTGAACTGGGGTAATAGTATTGGGACAGTTTCCTGACCCCACTGTTTGAGGGCCCATGGTTGGTGACTATGCGTCCAAACTAGCTCCCTCGAGAAACTTGGGAGAAGTACTACAAAATACAATGGGGGTGGCGGTGCATGTGTGCTAGGCGTAACGTTGATCGGGCTATAGTAGGATCATAGTGCGTCGCCTGAGATGTGCCGTCCGTGTCGATCCAGTATGCATTCACTGGATGTGCACGAGTGGAGTGGGTTCTTAAAGTAGTCTCTACCAGGTCATCTCAGGGTGGCGTGGTAGACAGCAGATGCCATATTGGATGGACAATTGTCTGAGGCGTGACCAGGGGTGGTGTGACGGAGTCCGTTCCAGATAGCGTTACATCGCTGTCTTCCTCTCCTTCCGATAAAAACATTTGTGGGGGTCGATCAATGTCCCTCGCGCTGGGGGTGGCCTGCAGGTCAATCACCGCCTGTAGAACTTCCTGTCTTTCTTTTATGATCTGTTCCAGATCCAGAGAGTCTTGGGTGCCAACAGTTTTGTGTGATCCGCCACGCTGTTGCTTCAGGGTGCGTCTTCTTGTGCGCAGCGCTTTGAAAGGTGAGCCTCGAGTTGTCTCGGCTTTGGGTATGTGTGTGCAGTGTTGATCTGCCCATTATGCGCTTCCTCTGTGTTCGCGAAAAAGATGGCGGAGCCATTAAAAAAGACCTTGAGGCGAGCCGGAAAAAGTAAGGAATATTGGATATTGTTTGCTCGTAGCTGATGTTTTACCTACAGAAATGAGGACCTCTGTTGCTGCACCATTCACGCGTAGTCAGGGAAGATCATTGTTTGTTTATTTTCCACCTGCAGGGGCCCCATTGTCTGGCCGCTCGGAGTACCGCGTCCCAGTCTCGAAAATGTAGGAACTTAGCCAGCATTGGTCTGGGCGTTGCCCCCGGTGGTGGTCTACAGGCTGGAACTCTGTGGGCGCATTTGATGGAAAAGAATGCTGGTCGGTCCGATGCGGGGTGAAGGATTTCACCCATGCTTCTAGATACTCCAGCGGGCTTGCGCCTTCAATACCCTCTGGGAGGCCCAATACGCGAATGTTGTAGCGCCTCGAGTGTCCCTCTAAATCATTTGAGTGCTCCTCCACGGCGAATAGCCGTCTCAGAACGTCTTGCAGTGTCTTCTGTTGTGCCTTGATTGTGGTTTGCAGATCGGCCAGTGTCTTCTCGCCTTCACCGCAAATTGGCAGGCAAGTACGGGGTCATCTCGTATTAGGTTGAACTCTGTCGCGAAGGCGCTGAGTCGCTCTTCGGTGGACAGCCTGGAGAGTTCAGTGGCGGATTGTACCTTGTCCAGTTTGTCCAAGATGGACAGGTCGGGGGAAGGTGCTGTGGTTGGGGCCTAGGTCTGGTTCTTTGGCATGTTCTCTGGGGCGGTCTCGGGGACTGTGATCTGCTGCGATGCCCTCGGCTTCCCCATTGTTATTAAGGCTGAGGCAGTGTTGCATGGTGCGGCGTTCGCTGTGCATATGCTGGACAGCGTGATCCCGCTGGAGGAATGGCACCCACCTGATGTAGGAGGGAACGTATAACCATTTAGTGGGGGTCTGGGGGTGCGGGGGGGGCTTTGCACCGGTCTCCTCCTGTGTTGAGTACGTCACTTTGTCGCTGCGGGAAGAGGTTGGTGATGTCCAGGATGATGCTGCGCAATATGTGAGCTGCCACAAGGAAGTAGACTTTGCGGAGATCCCCACGTGGTTGGTGGGCTAGTCATGCGCCTCTCCAGGGCCCTGGCGAAGAGATCTACATCGGTAGAGTCTATTCCTTGGCCGCCATCTTAGGGTCAGGGAGCCTTTCTGGCAAAATCTCCCTTTAGCCGTGAGAATCGGACGAAGTTCCTTAGGGAGTGCCATTGGTGGTATGTAATCCGCTGCTCACCTCTCCTTTGCTGGCGCAGTGGTCACTGAGGGGCCTTCAGACGCTCTAAAAACGTCAGCCTCAATCATCGAAAGACGCCATTTTGAGGTCAGGCACCCTCGGCCGACAGTGGTCTGACAAGTCGTTCCTTATGGTGCATGGGGGGGCAAATAGCAACTCCTCCCAGTTCCCAAAACCGCCACAGGTCAATATGGAATGGCTCAACTGCCCTCCATAAGGTTGTGGATCTGTGGGGAGAACGCGCGGGACAAAAATGACGGCCGCCACCGATCGTCGCTGCTGCCTCTGCCAGGTCTCCACAGGGATTCGGGTAGGCTGCCGCAGTTTCAATGTACCCACTCACTTGCTGTGTCCTTGCTTGTGTGTCCGGATGCTGTTTCTGGTGTGCGACCTTGGGCCCCGGTCCGGGCTCTCCGAGGACTCGGCACCCAGATAGACTGTCAGCTATTTCACCGCCTGGAGCCTGCAGGCTGGATTGTCACTCGTCCTCTGTTTCACGTGGTATGGGCGCATCCCGGCACAGCAAGGGGCTGCCGGAAATCTAAGTGTACTTTCCGGCACCCGACCTGTGTCCTCGCTGGCCTTGGCGACGCCTAATAATGGGCAATAAGTACGCCCGATCCCGGAGCCTCAGGGGGACATGTCCGCCATCGGAGCCCGCTTGGCCACGCCCCTTCGTAGTGGACTCTATGCGCATTTGTAATGTTTATTTCGCTAAAATTAATATATCTGTACACAATCTAAGACATATTCAGCAAGTGACTAGAAAAATGTGTGCATATATTTCTAATACTAAAAATAATGCGTTAGATAAATTACACGGTCCTTTGCCTCTGCCCTTTAATATTTAGTTTGGTCCCGGTATCAGTATTTCCGGGTTACAATAATAAAATCTACCTACAAGAAAAATGCCTCTAATGAACCAGGAAGTTAGTCAACACATGTAAATGTTGCAAAGTAAGAATAGGTCAGGATAACCAATCAGATGGCATTCAGCATTATTTAAACCTGAGTTATTCTTCTGGGTTTCCTTTATCCGCCCATAAAGAGGAGCATTCGCATTCGCTCGGTGATTTTCTGCAGTTTAAGAGGTGAGAATTGGAAAGGTCTACTTTGAGGAAGGTAGTAGAAAGTCCATATTAACCTCCCGCTCTCTAATATTCACAGTACTAAATATAAAGTCTTTTATAACATTTCTAATGGGCCTTATTATTTTGCCCTCAAGTGCAAACAGTTAGAGGAGGTGTAGAATCAAAAAGCCTCTCGTACACTCTACCCTCGTGAACGAACGGACATGGGAAAGGAAAAGGGAATACGTAATTAAGGTACAACATGATCTTGAGGGTATTGCGCAGTTATGAGCAGGAATGCAGGGACCTGATCGAGTGTATGGTCAAAAGTAATAGTCCTCTTCTCTTTCTAGGCATTTAAATACAGAAGCCACTCGGCAGAAAATTGAAGCGACCCCTCGGGTTGGCTAAAAGGAAGTTAGAGCATATAAGTACTCCAAGTGAGATAGTAAGCAACATACAGAATCGAAACTCTAGAAGTACTCTGTGCATTTTTTAATTCTTTCAAACTAAGCAGAGTGTTTTCGATTTATCTTCAGTTTTAAAACTATCTTCTATGTATTAACCATGGAAGAACTGAATGCACTTATATAAGGTTTGACTCAAAAGGTAATGAACTAAATGTTGCAAGTTTGGGGGACAAGTTGACCCTTTTGCAAGGAGATATGTGGCTGTATGTGTAATTTTTGGTCTGACCTATGTAATGATTTAGCAAGGATTTCGATTTTTTAAGGTAATCATGAGATCCATTCGATAATGACTATAGAAATGTGACTCATGATTTCTAATGAATTACACTGTGCCTCTATAAAATGTTTATTTACAAATGGTGAAATTAAATTTGTTTTTGTGCATGTATACAATAATTGTGTAGAATCATTGTGGTTTTTGAACGGTGCTTAATTGTTTTTTTTAAAGATGTGCATAAAAAAGCAAAACATAATAAAATATAGGGCTTTTTTGTAGACTGTGTTTGCCATTGTAAGTAGCATTTTTGTGTAATTTCTCTATTTATACTTGCTTTATACAGGGCATGTAAACCAAGCTGTACAATAAGGAATACAGAGAGAAACAAACTAACTAGTGTCTTGATAAAGATGGAATAATGATCATACCCATCGAAACATGTCGACGCATCATTGCAGGTCCAAATTTTCCCTTGGATTATGTACAGATACTAAAATGAGTGTATCCAGGCCAGGTTTCTAAACGGTCTGTCCTATAGGATATGTTCTTTTGAAAAAGTATATTGTCTAACCATTGTTCTCTTTTTATGTCATAGTTTACACAATATACTTTACACAATATACTGATTGTAAAATCCCTAATTACATTTATTGTTTTTATGAATTGTTGTTATCAATTGTTTAGCATAAAACTGTGATAGATAGGAAGTGTATTGAAATTTTAACATTGTAACCAGTTTTTTAATAAAAGATTTTTGAAAAACATCTGCGCTATTTAGTAATTGTTTCGAATATTAGTTGGGATTTTCCTTGACGAGTTGTATTATTGTGCGCTTTTTGAGATATGACCTAGTTGTGAGTTATTCCCTTGGGTTATGGATGGAACAGGATACAAGGTTCATTTGTTTTACATGTTTGATAGCTGCTACAAATGCTTCGCTCCTTGATAAGGTTAGGGGGCTTATGGTAGCATTTAGACCAACTAGCTCACAGGGCCAACATATCCTTTCGGGATGTCAGGAATCACTGTATGTTGTCTAAACGCTCTGTTGTGTAGTTCTTAAAAATACATAGTCTAGTCACCAGTTCCTTAGGATCACTCTTCTTCCTCTGTCAAGAATCCTTGGTGTTACCTGTGTAAGGTAAAAGGCCATGGAGCAAAAGGGTAAAAACCTTGTTCTAAAGGCGGTTTCCCAAGTTGCACCTTTACCACACATTTTTTACCACACATGTTTTTAAAATGCATATGCTTTTACAATGTATACCTTTAACACACGTTTAAGGTAAGTTCAGGGGTGTGGGGTGTCTCCCCTCACTATTCATTGCTTATATATATAAATATATGGGGCATATTCTCAAGATCCTGTGATAACCAACGCAGTCTATTGCGGGAAAATTACGCTAAGTTACTTTTGTGATGTTGAAGGTTGCGTTGTGTTAACCGAGTATTCACAACATGGCGGTACCATGCGATAGAATCCAGATAATGCGTCAAATGACCGCGCTAAAATCAATGCCACACCACAAAAGTGTGAAACACGACGCAAAAAAATTTGTGATGAGGCTAATCGCGATACAAAAAGCAGACGCCTAGGGTTTGTAGGCCTGTCCCTTGTTTTTGCTATTTGCTTTTCTGCTGCATTTCCCGCCAGAGTAAACGGTGAGATGACAATGTACATTGTGGCTGTTTGTGGGGAAATGCCTATCTGATTTGGACAATGGTCATTTGTTATGCGTCACAGCTGTGGGGTTGTGCTCGTATATTGACATGCATTCAGTATGTAACCTGCGCCAATGCGTAACCTGCGCCAATGTGGAAACAAACATGGAACAGAGGAGATGCAGTTTCACAGAGGGACAAACCACACCCCCAGCACACCGATGTGCCATGGCCATGATGAAACAATAATGAAAGCATGGACCAATGTAGGGGAAGTGACTCCCCCTTATGTCCCATGACATGAACGACCTGTACGTGAGTCACAGGGTGCATCCCTGCATCATGGCGGCACATATCAGAACCCAAAAGAATTCCTGTTGTCAGTTTCAGTAAGTCTTTATTTCGAAATAAAATTCATAAAAGACATTAATATTTCATGAATTGTATATTAAGTCATCATGTCAGCCAAAATGGAAGGAATTGGGACATTTCTATTGTCATTTGTGGCCTACATGTCACGTGTCACCGCTGTGAAACGGCGAATAGTGGGATACCGTGACAACGGTGACACGTATTCGAACTGTATTCAAATTGCCAGTTCTGTGTGACACCCACAACAGCCTAACTACACAGTGGATGGTGGGTGTGTCACCTCTAACAAATTCCTAAATTGTCAGCACATGTCGCACCCACACATGTCTTGAGTGAAGTTCCTGTACAGATGAGTGACATGCAATCCAGGAATGTGTATAGGAATGACCACAGGCACAGCATGTGCTTATAAAAGCAGTAATGGGACCGTAAGATGACTGCAAAGGACACTAACAATTTCTTCTCAGGTTGACGTCACATTGTGAATGTTGTAGTCCCTATGGGCTATTACTGCTGCAGCTGCAGTGGGGTGTGGTCCACCTGCCTCATCATCATCATCATCATCATCCGTTGCATCTGGCACTCATATGTGTACACAGCAAAGCCCCATGGATACGTTGTGCAACATGCAACATGCAACGATCATCTTGCACACTAGGTGTGGGCTGTACAGGAGCCTTCCACCTGTGCCGTCCGGACACCTGCAACGTGACAAATGCACCAGGGGCCTTATGGAGCGCACATTTGACGTATTGGTGGGCCAAAAATGTACTACATCTGGGCCTGTGTGTTCAGGGCTCGGAGGGGTGTCATCATCCAAGAGCAGAGTGCATATCCTTGGTTGCCTGTGACAGTCTTGACTCATGTGTCTCTGCACTAAGTACTGCATGATGTGGTGGCAGGCTCACTGGTTCATTGGTGTGCGATATGTATGACTCCTGTATGACATGCCGCTCGTTTGCATGTGCTCGGAGGGAGATGCAGCAGTGAGGCTACGTAACACATTGATGTACTGCTTTTTGCAATCACGCTGCGCACACTAGTGAATCACATGCACCGCTACACCACACCATTGTCATGCCTGTCTGCGCATGTCCACAAGATGGCCGGCCACATTCTGCACAGCATCATCACTGTGTCGTCAATGTGTGTGTAGGCTCATTGCAAGGACAGGGCTAACACAGATGCAGAGCACCTGCCTGGCTGAACTCAACATGCAGTTGAGGGTACATCTTTGGCTCATGCTGCGCTAATAATGACACACACAACAGTTGGAATGTGTGATCCCTGACTCAAAGGGGTACATGGGGGAGGGCATGTCTACTCTGTCGATTGGCCGTCATGTTGTGTGCATCTCTGTTGTAGTGTCTGCGCCTCATAGCATCAGCCACATCCTTGGCAAGGCCTACACTGAACCACACCCAGATCCACGAGTGTAGGAGCCACAGCCTTACGCAGTACTGTCGTACCTCCATGTGAGCGTAAGCGGGGTGGACAGGTATGACACGGTTACATGTCCCAGGTCTACACCACGTGCAACCAGGTCACTGCTGGCAATCTCCAGTGACGCCTGTGCTGGGTGGGTGTTTGTACTGCTGATTGGTAGTGTAAGCCACTACTCAGGGGGTTGGTTGGTGGTGGCAAAAACCTGAGCAGAGAAGGTCCGAACAGCAAGGGTCCCTGACTTGAGTAGCATAGAGTTTGTGGCCCCGGATGCACAGTGGCCGGCACAGGCACACCGCCATGGGACGGTGACTTGCCGTTCACTGAGGTAGGGCTGCGCGAACTGAGTGTGTACTTGTCGATGTCCAAGGGGAATGTCGCGGAGGGTTGTGGGGGACAGTGGAAGGTGTCCTTCCAGTGCATGATGCAGAGGACAGAAGCAAGCAGAAACAGGGTGGAAAAGAGGAGTCTGTAGCATTCAACTCCGCTATTTGCCTGTCAGTATCTGCTACATGTAGATGGAGGCGTCTGAACGTTGAAGACCACCTCCAACCCATGGGCTCAAACAGAGTGTGTGCCCATAGATTTCAGGGCGATTGCATCCCCTTTCAGCTCAGGTGCCACTGAAGTCTGTGAGGAAGGCCTGTACAATGACCTACTCCCCCGCAGAGTCCATGTCACACAATTTGAACTGAGTCTTGCTCTCCGCTGCCTGTGTCACACACTGCCATGTAGTCAGCGCGGGTTAACCTCTGTCCAGCCATCTCCTCCTGGCTCTCTAATCCACATACCATTCCAACGCTGCCTGTTAGGTTTGTGGCTGACGGAGGTAGTGGCACCAGAGTGGATATGCAGCCGGCGAGGATGCCCTGTCCTGCCTGGGACAGACTGAATTGGATTGGTGTGAGGCTGTGAGCCCTTGCTGAATGCAGCCTTCGGCCTACACAGACACGTTTGGTGGGAGTCCCATGCACAGACATGGTGGCACCACATCGAAGGGAGTATAGTAACATAAACTCTTCATTACACCATGGCAGAGTACATAATTTAAGGATGACTCAGTTCCAAATGTGTGACCTACTTGTCCGCTGTGTATGCCGGTGGAGTACGTCAACTAGAAATTAGTTCCACAGGCCTGTGTCGCAGAGGCCGTGATGGTCTGAGGAGGCTGCCAAGGTCTGGGGCCTCTGGCTTGGAGCTTGCAGCGGCATGTGTTGGGCCCTCCTTGGCACACGCTGTGTCGGCAATTGAGTAGTGATGCCTGGATGCACAGGGGTGGCCATGACGGCTTTGGGATCAGCGACACGGTGTGCAGCAGGTGCACAGGATCCCAGGTAAAACCACTCACGGTGTAGGCCTCGTGGTGGGGTGCGAGGTGCCGCCCTGGCTGGGCGTGGTCCTATTCTAGAATGCCCAACGTCCCTGAGTTACGTGCTTTTTATTCACACCCCTACGCTGACCTGACGTACGTAGGGCGAGCCCACCCCACGCACGCTTACAGTGGGGGGACATAACAAGCTACAATTCTTTGATTTCCCCCACTGGCTGGGGTGACATGATTGGTCTTTGGATGTAGTGGACAGTGGATGCAGTGGTGTGTGTCGACATGGCATTGTGTCAGTGTTGGACAGACTGCAGTATGCAGACCACACACATCAAAGTATGGCATGGATGTCTCATACATCGGTCACATCGCCCCCTTCGCACTTGCCTGGTTCCCTCCTCTTCCTACAATCTGCTATTGTGTAGCTGAGGTGCCATGCCATTGATGGCTCATGTACATGGCTTGGCCAGGTTGCCACAGTGAGTGTGACTTGTGCATTCCCAGACACGACAGCACAAAAGTCATATACAACATGCCAAACATGCCCACACACCAGAGTTGTAGATTGCATGATTGTGTGTTTGAGGTGTGTGGTTTGTTCATTTGGTACTTACCAACGGGCAGTGCATTCCCATAGGTGCCACCCTGAAAGCGCTGGTTGATGGAATACCATCTTCTGACAGTCCATCAGTTTATAGGCAATAGTGGACCGTGTGTGCTTTCTCTTGTGCCCCCTGCTGACACTGCAAACATGTCCTACTTGTGGTAATTGTGTGCAGTTGGTTGTCCCAAAACGTGCGAGACGCCAGCTAAGGCATAGAAGCCTTGCTTAGTCTACAGCTGTTCCTGCCCAGTGTGGAGGGAAGTATGGGTACTGGGGTACCAAGCTGATGGCATCCAGGACAGGTTTGAGGAACTTTGATAGGGCTGGCTGTGAGATTCCTCCGACTCTGGCTGTTGTTGGTTGGAAGGTACCTGAGGCCAACAGATGCAGCACAGCCAGCAGCTTTGTCTGAGGTGGGATGTTGGTTGTCCACTGTGTTGGTACCATCAGCCTGTGGCCAATGATGCGGAGGATGGTTGTACTTTTGAGCCTGTAGTGGGAAATGACATACTTTGGTGTTATGTCTGTGAGGCTGGTGCGTTTTCTGAAGGTCCGCTGTCTGTGTCAGCGCTGCCTCTGTGGGGGTCCGGGGGGGTGGTACAGTAGCAGTCGGGGGGGGGGGATATTTGGTGTCCTGTTGGGACTCCAAGCTGCATGATCAGTAGCTCCATGGCATCTGTTGCCCTTCAGGTGTGGCTCTGGGCTGGGCTCCCTTTTCTGGTGCAGGTTGTCATCCGACTTTATAAGGCGCGTTAGCAGCAGGAAATGAACACCTGCTCTGACCTGGTGTAGCCTGTTTTGAGCTCTTATTGCCGAACTGGCTGGTCCTTTAGAATGTTGCGGAGTGGTGTTGTTGCTGCTTTTGCACAGGAAAGCCTACTCTGCATCTCATTAGCAATAGTTTTGGGGGTCATCTGTGGCGATGGTTTCTGCGGCTGCTATCGCAGGTTAACTGGTCATATGGGCTGTTTGCACCAGCTTGTGAATAGGGCGATGTATTTATCGCCACTTTGGCAGCGATGAAGTGCCGTTAATTTGTATGTTAAAGGCATATGTTGTAAAAGAATATGGAATCTAAAAAAATGCATGGTAAAGGAACAATACAGGGAATTGCTCTGTGCCAGATTTCGAGCAATTGGCATCTTTTGCTGGTTATATGACGGCATGCAAAGGAAACTACTACTACTGATCCTAAAGCAACAAATGCCCCTAGCACCAGTTCAAGTGGCAGTGGTGCCCCCAAGGAATTAGTAGGCTTAACCCACCTCAGAACCCAAGGTTATGACCTAGCCAGAACACCCACTCTGGCTATCCTTGTCTGCAACAGTGGCATGGAACTTGCCCAAGTTAGTGGGACTTACAAGTAAAGTGGGAAGTACAAACAGCAGCCCCTGATTAATGGTCAAGAAGCTGTGGCATACAGGAACACAGGGGCCAGTGTCACTAGGGTGACAGAGAAATGGGTGTCTCATGAACAGATCATACTTTGCTTGCATTGCTCACTTGGCAATGTCAGGACTGATAATTCTTTGGCAGTTGTGAATCTCAGCTAAAGAGGGGTAACTGGCCGTAAAAGACTTGTGATTTTCCCAGACCTACCTGTGGACTGTCTGACTGTCTGAGGTTTCTTAATCTTTGCCCAACAGCCCGGTCAGAAGTGGAGTTCAGGACACATACAGAATGCTGTTACCGGGGATCAGGTCAAAGGCACTGGCAGAGGTTCCCATCAAACCTCATCCTCAGTGCTTAACTCAGAAACTGGCTGGATCTTGGCAGAATGTGTAGGAGAGTAGGGTTTGCTATCCTATGGTCACCCCAAATGTTTGCTTTTTGCTTCACTGATTTATGACTTAATGTGGCTGTGGGCCTGCTAATCAGACCCACAGCCTGCTGTTCTCTCTCTAAATTACTGCCAATGCACCCTAGGTGCATTACGAATTGGAACTGGTTCACCTTATTGGCCCCTGTAACAGTGTACCCTAGGTACCCAGGGCATAGGCGTTTCCAAGGCCTACCAGGGGCTGCAGCATGTATTGTGTCAAATATGGAGGCCAGGCCAGGGGTGGCACAACTGGCTGATTACACCAACTTACCCCAGCTGAGTGATCACCTCTTACTTAGATATAGTATCCCTATATCTAACCTTAATCTGGACAAGTATGTTCCTATCAGCCACTCCTATGGAAGGCCTCATCAATCCTGGAGGCAGAGTGCTTGGAAATATGTGAGATGATGCTCTAGCATGAGCTGAGCCTGTCTGCAGCTGTTGGGAACCACTCCCTTAGCTGTTCCAGGATATTGCCATACCATATAACCGCGAGGATTATAATGCATTTAAGAGTATATGCTATCTTTGGTTTGGCTTTATCAAAACATGTCGAGTGAGGTGTCATACGATTTGGAATACTATCCCCTCGACAGTTCTGTCGACGGGGATAGCATTCCACCCTTCTAGAGGGACACGACGTGCGTAGCCTTAACCCCGGTTAAAGTTAACCAGAGCCTCAGCATCACAAAATGGATGCTGCCACCACAGACACAAGTCTGTCCAAGCCTCCCTCGCTGGAAGGACTCCCAGCAGCAGGAGGTCAAGGGTTTCCTGCCTTGGGAGGTGCGAGCTCCACCCCAGACAGGATTTTGTGTATTGGGTAGGACAGGGCTGAATAGATTCAGACATGCCCGGGGCACACAAGGTGTCCCCGTGCATAAGCCAGTCCAAACCGGTCCTGGGACTTTCCAGACCCAGGCCTGGCGAGGAGCTGGACAAAGGAAAGGGGGTGTAACCGCCCCCCTTCCTGGTCCCACCCAAAGGAGGGACCTAGCAGGTGATCCACCCCTCAGATTGGCACTGCTCCCACTCTTATTCCCAGAGAACCTCAGATCATCCTGAATCAACTTGAAACTGAAGTCCAGTCGTCTTCTTGCTCTTAGTCTTCTGTGCAGCAGAATGTCGATCTCCCTTGTGGCCTAGGAATGGCCACCCTGTGAACACAGGTACCAACCAGCAACTCGATGTCTACTTTGCCGCCGCCTCCCGCCGGAGCTCGAGCCCAGAGCCTGACAAGACCCAGACTCTTCACAGCCCGATCCACAGTCCTTGCAAAGAAGGGACCCGTGGAGGCACCGAGAGACGTGGGACCGGATCTCTTGGAAGACACTCTGATGCTGCGCAGTCAGCTTTTCGAGGCACCCTCGACGTTGTGCTTTGGGGACTGAGAATCCCCACCATCGAGCAGCCCATGCACCGAAGATCAGCCCCCAAGCATCTCCACGATCTGCATGGGGCCCTTTTGCATTGTGCCACTCGACGCGCCATCCCGGCCACTAGCCACGTGGTCAGCGGCCATCTTGGCGACGAAACCGACAAACTACACTACGGGTCTGGTTGCTCCAGACTTGCCCTCGCTCCTGTAAAAGGGAGCACCCGCTCTGACCTTGCTGGTCCGAGTGATAAGCCTTTTTTGACTCCTGCGTGGCTTGCATTAGCCAAGGCCTGTTTGCTTCAATCAAGTTGCCGACACCGCCAACAGCAAGAAGCCTGCGTAGGACAGCTTGTGACCTACTCCTGGATGTCCTCGACCCCTGGTGTTCACGTGGCTGCTGAGAGAAGCTACACCTCATCACCTGTTTGCACCCGACATCGCCTGGTTCCAATCTGGTTCCACGGTAGTCACTGGCTAGTGACTTTGAACATTGTCCCCTCTGCTTTCAGGTCTTCACAACTTGAGTTCCGGTGGATCCAAGGGTGGATCTGTTCACATCGAGCCGCCTGCAGCATCTTCAGCTCCAAGCACCATCGACCAGCGTGACGAAACACGACACTACTTCGACCCTATGCACCCGCTTCCTGTGGGTGAGGTAACTCAGCAACGCCGGTGTTCCCACACTGGTACACACCTCTAGGGCCTGTGTCTCAAGTTTCAGCTTTCTAGGTCACTCAGAAAGTTAGTTAGCTAGGAACCTTCCAACTTTTACACACCATAGAATTTTAAAGTGCACGCACTCACCAATACAGTCTGGAAAGGCCCGCGGGACTCGGGTGCAGTGTTTAGTCACTGCTAGTCCTGAACAGCTCCAGCAATTCCCAAGGCCCTAGGCCTGTTTCCCTATCGATTGGTATCTCTTATACCACTTTCTTAGTATATGGTTTAGGTGGCCCCTAGGGCTCATCCATATTGTGCAACTTTTGTGTATTTTAAACTGTGTTTTGTTTATGAGCACAGAAGCACAAGCGTTAAAGAGTTCAGGGGATATTTGTAGTTAATAGATATATATTGAAAATATATATATATTTGTGTGGTGTCCTTTCATCTGGTATTCAAGGGGGTTGTGTATGAAAGGCATGTGAAGCCAGCTGTATTACCAGAGTTTAGCCTAAGACTGCTTTGTCCACGTTACCACTAGGATAACTGGTCTATAAGGTTGACTTACAACCGATCACCTAGTATCATGCCAAGCAACCCTTATGTGATGCTCACTAATTCTAGTGATCATCATATCAGGCCAACTTCTCGCAGAATGGACCAAAGAGAAAGGGCAGGAAGGGTAAAGCAGGTTGCTGCCCAATAAGGATCAGAGAGGGGAAGTCTCCAGAGGGAGATTGGTATGTTCGGTCCAAGTTCCTCTACCTCAGCCCCTGTGAAGGAACAGTCCTAGAGTCCCTTGGAAAGGCCCCCTGCCTCAAAGAAGACTTGAAGAGAAGGGCAGGTTTTCCGCTCGTTCCCTGCCTCAGACACAGCAGCAATTTTCTGTCTGATGTTGTCAGTGGGTCCCATAGCATCTATTCGGAAGATAAGCCCTATTTTCTGAGTGTAGAGACCCATTCCTGGTGCCACCTCAGAGATAATAGAAAACCCCTGAATTTCTACCATATGACATTCCCCTTGCAGGACATCTTGGGCAAAACAAGACTTGGTATCCTCAGATATGGGGGGCCAGTGAAAGCGTGCTCCCAAGGAGTTTTGTTGCTCCTGTGTCACTTGCCAAGCCGGTGGTAAGTTAGGTGGCACTACAAAGGCCCCCTTAAATCCTCCAAGGGAACCCCACCCACTGAATAAGAGAGTAGGGCCCTTAATTCCACTAACAGCACCTAGACATAGCTTCTGGATACCACCCGTAGTATGTAACTATCCCACTTAGGACCACTATAGCTCCTGCGGTGACCAGGGCCTTTTGGAAGTCTCTTTCCAGGGCTGGTTTTCCTAAGGAGGTCTTGTAGCTAGACATAAAGTTAATACCTCAGTCTGACATTACCCCACACGTCTTCGTCATAGTAGTTAACTACAAGTTTACCACACCCTATCATCCACAATGCAATGGGCTTATTGAAAGGTTCAACAAGACCCTTAAGGGTATGATTATGTGACTCCTAGAAAAGTGGAGACAAAAATGGGAAGTCTTACTGCCTACCATGCCTTCTCTTTGGATGTCCAAACAGAAGCCCACCTTTTTGGAGAAAGCTCTTTGCAGGCAGTTAGGGTTCCATTGTATCTGGTAGGAAGTTTGAGAGGCTGCTCATATCCCTCCTTAGGCTAAATACACAGTGCACTATGTCCTGTTTGTCTTCTTTTAGTACGAGCTACTTACCTTCGGTAACGATGTATCAGTTAGAGACGATTCTAGCCGCAGATTCCTTAACGTAGAATTACCCCCAGGCGTGAGACTGGATCTGGAAAACTTTTCTGCCACAGCATCCCTGCACGCCGGGGGGGAACGGCACCACCTGACTCTGCCCTGATGTCGTCTGCGTTCGTGACGTCAGCGAGGATGCATAAGTCTCGCCCCTACGTCAGTTTTCGTCTGTGATGGCTCCGCGTTGTGCATGGAAAAATTCTCAAACAAAACTGTGCACACTGTTCCAGTATTCTCAAAGACCCAGCTATATAGAAGGGAAATAAATGAATGGTGAGGAACAGCACCATCCACAATAGTGCCAGGTACCAAGGCACTAAGTCCTGAAATGAGAGAATACAGTGCAGCTACTGCAAGCAAGCTTGCCACCAACATAAAAGCCTCCATGGAGGAAGAAAGCATGTGAAAAAGAAAGGGCACAGCAGAAGAAGAAGGCTTCAACCACTGCCCGGAACCAGAAGGGTTCCAGGCCAGAATGAAAGATCAATGACAAGTCATCCCCAACAACACCAGCAAAGGGGGGGGGGGTCTCCCAAAAGAAACTGAGGGCCGAGGCCCAGCCAGGGGACCTCTACCCCAAGGACTGTAGAAGTCAGAAGTGCAAGCAACACAAGGAATCATGACACAACAAACCCCACATTGGAGACCAAATGCATGGATGCAGAAGTACCAAGCATTCGCCCACCAATCACCAGAAAGGAAGGAATGGAGGAACAACAAGGTGAGCATCCCCCAGGGAGGGAGTAATAAAAAGGCACTTGCAGAAGACCACCACCCTGAAGCAGGCGAGTGCAGAAGACTGAGGAGAGTCCTCGCAGAAACGGGGAGGAAGGGTGGATCGTGAAGGAATCTGGTAACTATGCATCTGGTAGAGATGATTCTAGCCGCAAAGGTAAGTAACTCGTACATCTGATAGACTGTTCTACGTTAAGGAATCTGGGTATGGCTAGGGTATCTAATAGCCGCAAAGGGGAGGAGGGTCTGCGAATTAACCTCACCAGCTCAGATGAGCACAAGACACCCAACAGGGGACCAGTCACGGGGACAGGTAAAAATAGCCCCGTCCACCACAACAGGGGATTATTCACAGGCCCGAAGCTGAAGAGAACCTCAACATTGTGAGGGAACACCTGCCCCACAGGGGACGAGGTTCTGTGGGGCAGGTGTTCCCTCACGATGTTGTGATAGAACGAGAAAATAGGCAACCCAGCCTTCAAACCAGGAGAAAGAAAGGGCAAACGAAGGAGGCCAGAACGCCCCCAGCCCAGTCAACGTACTAGGAACCTCCACCGGAAGCCCCAAGGAGAAGAGGCAGAAGCACAGATAGGCCTTCCACAGGGAAACATACCCAGTGAAGAGGGCCGCCGAGCCCATCACAGAAGAATGTCTTGTCCATTGGCTTCAAGCTGACTACGTTCTTAGAATGACGCCTCAGCAATAAGGCAATCTCACAATGGCCGCAGGACAAAAAACAGGAGAGCCAGGGCCCACGCCAAGGCCGCCGGCCACAGAAGAGCAGACGTGGGCAGCCAGCCTCTGACAACTCTACAAAACTAAATGCCCGGACCACGTCGGGCTTAGAACAAGAGCAAGGCCATTAAACCATACCGGACGACCCCCAAAGGGGACCGCCTCGGACAGAACCGATCCATAAAGCAGTGTGATCCGCTAGAGGATAAGAGGAGAAACAAGTAGGACGGACTAGGCCATCAACACAGGAAAATATTACAGATAGATCGTTACACAAGTAGTAACTATTGCTTCTGAGGGCAGAGACATTAGAAGTGATAGAATGTCCCCAGGCGTCAAAGGTAAGGAATCTGACTGGATCTGGAAAGTTTTGCTTAGTAGTACCCCTGCGCGTCAGTAGGTGGTGTCCTGCGGCTCCGCGTCCGTTACTGGCATCGTAAGCGCTGGGATGACGTCACAGAGACTACTTAAGTGCGCCTGGGTGGCGCCTAAGTCAGTTCTGTACACGACTTTCCACGCCAGGAACGCATTTCCATGCATGCTACTGACCATTGGTGCATAAAACTAGGGCCCTAAAAGGGATGACCCTAACCCTAGAGTCAGTTCGCAGAACGGGGTGGATGGGTGGGGCAGTAAGATATCTGTAAGCGACATTAGTTAGTGATAGAATACTTTAGTGATAGATTGCCGATGCACAAGTTACTTATTTGTGTAACGATGGATCTAAGGTAAGCAATCTGGTATGAAAGAGACAGATACCCCAACAATACCAACCGCGGTAGTGGGTCTGGCTGTGGCTGTTCTGTGCTCCGTGACTTTCTGGTGTAATCTTGTTCGCAAAGAAGCCATCCCTCCAGACTTTACCAAGCACTACTGCCTTGACAGTCAACATGTGCAGCGAGGCCCACGTAATGGGACGCGGCGTTCACTTGCAGGACAAGGCAGTAGTAGCTGCAGTTGCCTTGGTCGAATGGGCAAGCAGCCCCACAGGAGGCTTTTTCTTAGCCAACAAGTAACAGGCCTTAATGCAGAGAACGACCCACCGAGAGATGGTCCGTTTGTGCACAACCCAACCTATTTTGGCACCCATGTAGCCAAAAAAGAGCTGGTCATCCACCGGGAACTGTTGTGTGCGGCTCAGGTAGAAGGAGAGCACACGTTTTGGGTCCAGACGGTGGAGCCTCTCTGCCCACCTTCTTTCCACCTCCACATCCTTCCAGGGAGGAAAAGTGATGGTCTGCCCGACGTGGAAGGGCGTGACAACCTTTGGCAAGAAAGAAGGAGGGGTCCTCAGAACCACCTTGTGCAGATGAATAGCAAGGAATGGAGGTTTAGAAGAAAGAGCCAGGAGCTCACTCACTCTTCTGGCAGAGGTGATAGCTACCAGGAAAGCCGTTTTAAGAGTGAGAAGACGTAAAGGACAGTTCTGATGTGCGCTTCCTTCGAGCCCCTTCATATCAGAAGAGTCAGGAAAAGATTTAAGTCCCACTGAGACATTATGAAAGGCATGGGAGGAAACATATGCAAAATGCCTTTAAGGAACTGTTTACAA
Organism: Lissotriton vulgaris; assembly: GCF_964263255.1. Taxonomy (NCBI): domain Eukaryota; kingdom Metazoa; phylum Chordata; class Amphibia; order Caudata; family Salamandridae; genus Lissotriton; species Lissotriton vulgaris. Next base: position 660,080,566 of record NC_141698.1, on the reverse strand, counting down.
CTGGGGACTTAGACCAGCCTTTCTCTTTTTGAGAGGCTTAGTAAGGCGGAAATGGCTGAAAGATAACCTTTGATAGTGCCTAGAGCAGAGCCATGCTGGGTTAAAGAAAGAAGGAACAACAGAACCTCGGAAAGAGGGGCAGAAAGGGGATCCACAGCCTTCGCTGTGCCCCATGCCACAAACTTGTTCCACCTGCAGGCATACACCGTTTTAATGGAGGCACGCCTGGTGGCCAGAAAGACTTCAGGAGGAAGATTTAGCGGCGACAATTATCACTGATGACACCTTTTAATCTCCTCGCATGGAGGTGGAGGCTGGACAGGTTCGGGTGGAGGACCGTCCTCTGCTGCTGCAACAGAAGATCCTCCCGGAGAGGCAGTCGGATCGGGGGTTCGATCGCCATGCTGAGTAGCTCTGGATACCAGTATCTTCATGCCCAATCTGGAGCCACAAGAATGACTTGGGCCTGGTCGCGCCGAATCTTCTTCAGCACTCTGGGCAGAAATGGTATAGGCGGAAATGCCTACAACAGACCACAGCTCCACTCATGACGAAAAGTGTTGCATAGCGAGTGCCGCCTTGGGAATTCCAACGTGCAGAACTGATGAAATGGTTAGATCTATTCGCCACTGAAGAGAACGCACAAAGGCTCTCCCCACTGCCGAAAGAGACCTTGCGCCATGTCCGAGTTCAGACGCCATTCGTGATCCATCAAGCACCGGCGACTGAGTTTGTCCGGCCTGGAGTTCAGAGAACCTGCCAGGTGTTGAACCACCAGGGTGATGCCCTGGTGTTGCAGCCATGTCCAGAGGCGCAGAGCCTCCTGACAAAAGGTCCACGACCCCACCCCACCCCACCCTGTTTGTTGCTATACCACTTGGCGGTGGTGTTGTCTGTGAACACCTGCACCATACTTCCCCGGACAGAGGTAAGGAATGCCTTCAGTGCAAGTTGGATCGCCTGCAGCTCCAAAAGATTGGTCCCCGGCGGAGTCCCGGCTCCATATCAGAGGCCTCTGATCTCCGCCTCGCCCAAGTAGCCATCCCATCGAAGGAGGGACACATCCGTCACCACTGTGTGCTCCGGTTGGGGAAGGGAAAGGGATCTGTCATGGACCCAATCGCGATTCGTGAGCCACCACTGCAATTGTTGAGCAGTGCCCTCCGAGACCTGGACATGATCGGACAGGTTGCCCTGATGCTGCGCCCACTGGAACTTCAGGTCCCACTGCAGAGCCTGCATACGCCATCTGGCATGTATCACCAGCAGGATGCAGGAGGCCATCAGGCCCAGGAGCCTTATAGTCATTCTGACTGAAACCCAGGATAGAGGCCGAAAGAGTGGAGTCATAGCCTGAATATCCCGGACTTGCTGCTCGGGAGGATATACCCGAAACAGCGTCAAATCCAGAACTGCTCTGATAAAGGGGAGCTTCTGAGAGGGACTCGGTGTGACATTGGCACGTTGATGGAGAACCCCCGCAACTGCAGGAGGTCGGCCGTAGTCTGGTTGTTGAAGGCAGGCTCGCCCCAGGCAGTCGTCAACCACCTTCAGTCGTCGAGGTAGGGGAAGACTGATACCCCTGACCTGCGTAGATGAGCCGCGACCACAGTCATCACCTTTGTGAACACCCGAGGGGCGCTGGTAAGGCCGAAGGGGAGCACGGCAAACTGGATGGTAGCGTTGGACTTGCAGGACGCTTATTTTCACATCCCCGTCCTGCCGGTCCACCGGCGTTACCTGCGGTTCATGGTGGGCCAGGAGCATTTTCAGTCTCCAGGGTCGAGGGCAGCCAAGACCTGAGCCAGAGTCAACATCTTGAACTTCTTCTACCGGAGGGAGCGATTGACATCCCGGAGGTCCAAGATGGGGCGTAGGCCCCCTTGTCCTTCTTGGGGACCAGAAAGTAGTGGGAATAACAACCGCTCCCTACTTCCTGCACAGGAACACGCTCAACGGCCCCCTTGGCCAAGAGGGCCGTGACCTCCTGTTGGAGAAGAACCAAATGATCCCCTGACATGCAGTGGTACGGAGAAGAACCAAATGATCCCCTGACATGCAGTGGTACGGAGGCATGGCTGGAGGGAAGTCTACAATGGTTATTCCCTTCCCTATCTGCAGCACCCACCTGTCCAATGTAATTTCCCACCAGTGGTGGAGGTGGTGGCAGGACCTGCCACCCACCGGCGTGGGGTGCTCCCTGAAGCTCGGCTTAGGAAGGCTTGGAGGTGGAAACAACGGGGGTAGAGGTGGACTGACCCGCCTGCTGGTTCCCAGATCAGCCCCATCGGAATCCACAGTCGCGGCCACGCTGAGGCTGGTTCTGCACAGGCTTGATGGAGGAGCGTGCCTGGGTGCCTCTGCCCAGGTCATGAAAGGAACGAAACCCAGGAGTGGCAGGGTTCTTCGTAGAAAGACCCAAGGACTTGGCCTTAAGGGCTCACGGGTCACACCGACAATGCACTGGAGCGCTTTATCACCAAAGCCATCAAAGGGCATGTCCATGGTTGAACGCAACCAGGCTTGGCGCCGCAACGCCACAGTCGTCGAAAATCGCCCTGCCCAAAGAATCAGCGGTGTCCAACACACACCTGATGGCAAACTTTGCTGAAGGAAAGAATGCGGCTATCGCTTGGGAAAGGACAGCCCGGTCCTCCTCAGATCACTGAGGCAAGACCTGAGCAACGGAATCCCACATTGCGTGGGAGTAATGGCCCAACAAGCAGGCAGTGTTAACCGATCGCAGCCCTAAGCTGGCCGAGGAGACTAAACAGCCAGAACAATTTGGTAAGATGTTGGAATCCTTATCCGGCAGAGCCGTGGGAAAGGCACTCTGCGACGTCGAGGACTGAATGACCAGGCTGTCAGGCGTAGGGTGAGTGGTCAGGAAGGCGGGATCACCAGGCGCCGGGCGATGACGCCTGCCGACGGTTGCGGCCGGCCACAGGGGCGCCGGTGGATAAAAACAAGTGCCCAAGAGGACTTCGGTAACAGCTTCATTGAAGGGGAGCAGCGGCTCCGACGATGCAGACGCCGTCTGGAGCACCTCTGTAAGGAGTTTGTTTTTGAGGGCCACTGTAGGGAGGTCGAGATTGAGAGCCTCTGCAGCCCAACTAAGCACCACGGTGTAGGAAGCACCCACCTCAGTAGGCGGAGGAGACAAACCCCAGGTCAGAAAAAACATCGAGCAAGATTGGGTGGATGACTTGGACTCGTCCCAATGTGAATCCGATTTCGCAAGCGTCTTCCGAGCACCCTCTTGCCCGGCAGTTGTCGTCTGCCTCTGCCCTCGTGACCGGCTCCCTCTACGGCAGAGCCGGAACCGAGAAGGGAAGGGATGAGCGGCGTTGGGAACAGCGTAGAAAACGGCACCAGCCAGGCCAGAGCCGCTTCCCAATTCAGACCCCAGGCCAGAACAAAATGGTCCGGGAACCGGGGTGGGATAAATGGCACCCAGTGCGGCACCAGGTGTGGAGCCGAGGGTGGCGCCGGGGTTGGAGCCAGCAGCGCTGCACATTATGGCGCCGGAGCCCGTGGCGCATTACTTCGGGACATGGTTGAAACTCAACGTGACTCACAGGTACCTCTTATACACGCCTTCCAACAGTTTCTGTGTTTTACTACCAACTAATGTTTCAGGCCAGCAATAGGACGGGTTTACACAGGATTTTTCTATGAAGTGTACGGGAGGTGAAACATATGCACCAACAGTAAACAACAACCTGGATTCATATTATTGATGCTGATGGCAGTGCCAATTAACTTATTTTGATTTTTTATTGTAGATACCCCTGATGAAGGTAACCCAGTTTCCCGAAATGCAGTGGGTCTTTTTTTAAATAAAGACGTGAGATGTGGAATTACATGGTGTCCATTTTCGTTTACTTGACAATTTCAACACTATGTTCGCTTCAATTTATTGTATTCATTCTTAGACGGAGGAAGTGAAAGTAGTAAATAGTAACAGGAGTAAAGTATGGAATAAACAAGATGAGAATTTTGAGCAATTTAATAGATTTGATTCATTCAGAAATGGCTGTGCATTTTGATTCGAACCTCAGCAGGTCCCCACGTGTTTGCAGAATCCTGTGGCGCCAGGGCCAGAGCTGCTAGGATCTGGACAAGGGACCTTAGGCTCCTGGCTCCTGCGGGTGTGCCTTTGGAGCCCCAAGAAGGCGGTCCATGGCGGAAAGAATCTCTTGCATCTGCTCGGGAGTCGCTGACGATCCTGGGTATGGCGGGTAGGCCGCAGGACTCCCAGGCTCCAGAGGAGCCGCAGGGGTGGAGCCCCTGTCCCCCTTGTCCGCCTCCGAGGAGTGACGGGGGGCGCCAGAAAGCGAGCACGCTTCTTCGACTTACTCTTCAGATTCAGGGAAGCGACACCATAAAAAAAGACTTGGAGACCGAGGAGGGACGGCTCTGGTCCGCAAGCGGTCACAGGAACGATCCCTGGACCCAGAGAGCCGGTGTGAATAAAGCCGAACCTCCAGCAATTTCCGACGACGAGCCATGGCCCCAAATGCCTTGCTGGATGAACAGTCCTGGCAGGCCCGGGAGTCATGTGCCTCTACTGCCTGGAGACAGATCATATGGTGGTGGACCCCCACCATATGATCTATTACAGCGACACGTCCCACAAGACTTAAAGCCGGGCATCCCTACGTGCACCAGGAGAAAAAAGGGTGGAGACAAAAGTCTCAAAAGAGTAGTCAACAAGTGACTAAGGTACGTGCTCAATCCAGATCTGCGCTTGCTGGCCCGGAAAAAGTAAGCCGCCACCATGCACGCTGATGTCAGTTAGATGACGTCACGGAGAGTACTTACAAGCGCTTAGGACGCCAGTGAAAGACGCGGAGCCGTAGAACGCCACCTACTGACGTGCAGGGGTACTGCTAAGCAAAACTTTCCGGATCCAGTCAGATTCCTTACCTTAGAATATTTCCAGAGGACCAGACCAGGCGTCAATCACTAACGTGTCTCTTTCAGATACACCTTACAAACGGCAGGCAAGGGGCAAAACACAGCAGCACAAAGCCATAGATGACCAAGCCATGCCCTAGTAAGGACAAAAGACTGCACCATCATAAGACCGCGACACCAGGAAGGGCAAAGAACCCGCAAGGGGCAGTTGACACCCTTCCCGCGTAAGACAGGGCTAGACAATAGCTACCTGTACCCCACATAGGGGAGGACATGTCCAAGAAAGCATGGGAACCACTCTTAGGGAAAAAACAATCCCGAATAAGAGGACTAAATCATAGATCTGCGGCAGAAACCACAGAAGGCTTAGTAATCAGCCAAAAAGCACTTTCTTACCAAAAAAGGGGGCTGGACCAGCAGCCAACTGAAGAAAGGGGCCAACCAAGGACCCCGAGGGCACAGTATCCCTGACAGAAAGTGTAACAGCCACTCAAAACCAAAATACCAGGTGTAAGTGGGATAATGCCTCCCACCATGACCCGGAGGATCAGCAAACCAACCTACTGAGAAGGAGGAGGATGGAGCCCGCAAGAAGACGCTGGATGGCAGACTCTGCATGAGTATTAAACAGCAGGACCCCATCAAAAGGGAGGTCGACCAGACGCTCTATAATATTTTCAGGAGAAACAGCATCGTGTAGCCAAGCATGGCGATGGAGAGCCACAGAAAGTGGCCATGGCACGGTCGATAGCCTCAGCAACATCCAAGCCTGCACGAAGAATAAAAGCGGCCAACTCCCTACCATCCAACACCGGCCCGGCAGATCAGCACGGGTACCCTCATGATCAACATGAGAAAGAAGAGACTCCACAAAGTCCCACAGGCTGGAAGTAGCCCTGGTCAACACACACAGTGTTAAGCGCCCGCAAGGCGGCAGTGGAAGAAGCGAAGACATTACGTCCCCATGAAGCTAAACACCAGGCCTCCTGAGATGGACAACACCACAGGCAAGCACGGAAAGGCATTCCGCAGAAGAGAGCCTTGAGTAGAAGGGTGGAAATAAAGACAGACTGGGTCGTGCGGGGAAGGAAGGTGACGATGTAGTTGCAACAGGCAAACCGGTGCCTCAGGCGCTAAGCGCCCCTAGGCACCCATAAGAGAATTATGGAGTGACGCTTCAAAAGGAAGGAATAACTCCCGTCCACCAGAGTCCTGGTGGAGAATCTCCAAGAGGTTGTCTGTAGGAAATGGAGCGACAGGTCCACCCATCCTCAGAATACCAGCAGCGGAAATAGCCCAAACAAAGGCAACACTCACAGAGGAATTACCTCTGCGGCGCCCTACTGAGCCCAAAGTGAGTGACAGTTTCAGACTGAGCCGAGCCGCTCATCCCCAAGTCCAGGGGGGGGGGGGGCGGCCAGCCCCGGCATATAGGAGGTTCCACAGAGGAATTGGGAACCTGAGGGGCCCCAGGGGAGGGCGGAGATGCTGGTGGTGAAGCCTGCTGCGAGCCACGGAAGAAAGGGTTTGAGGATTTAGGACTTGGGGAGGGCGAAGAGCCTTCCCTGGAAGATGCCTGTGAAAAGGCCACTACACGGTGCTGTTTCCGGGGAGGAACACATCAGCAGGTGACGGACTTCAGGAGAAGAAGGGACCTCAGGAAACGGACACAACAGAGCTGCGCCAGGTTCTGGATCCGCCATTGGAGCATGAAAAGCGTCAACCGGTGCCGGAGTGGGCCCACGTGGTGCCGGGCCGACTCCTGCCACCAAGTGCTCTCCAGGACAATGGGGCGAGGCAGACGCCAGACCGGCAAAGGCGCGGCGCTGATAGGGCACCTGCTCAACTCAGATGGGGCAGGTGCCCGCGTCCAGGACCGAGAGGGACTCAGGAAGGCGTCCCAGGCTCTAGTCTCCACCTGAGCCGGGAAGGAAGGCTCCCCATGCAAAAACAGTGCCGGCTCGACCTCTGGTGAGGTAGCTGCCTGCTCAGAGAATCGAGAGAGACTCAGGTGATCGCCAGGACTCCGGCCTTGTCCCAGTGACACAACGCAGGGAGCCCCGTAGGGATTTGCAGCGAGGCAGAGATGCTAGGAGCCGACGAGCCCCAAAGGACTACACCTGAAGCCGAAACCTTTGGAACCGGAGCCACCGGCGATGCCGCTGAAGTCCCTGCGCAAGGCAAAGGATCCACAGATGTCACAGGAGGTGGAAAAAGGGCCAAAGAAGCCTGCAGCGCCGCGGGGTAGGCTGCCATTTGGCCCTAGTCGCCTCCTGGTGGGAAACAGGTGCCCCCAACTGGCGCCTCCCTACCCATTGTCCTGGGGGAGCCGGCGCCCACCGCGGAAAGAGGTCAAGGCCTCCGAGACATACTGAAAGACCTACCAGCCCGTGAGCCACACCAAAAGGGCCGCAGAGAAAGGAAATTCAGCAGACGAAACAGGCGATTCCCTGCCTCCAAGGTAGGGGACGGACGCTGGGACGACACCGACCTGGACATGGGCCGTGCACAGGAGGTACACATCTTGAAGCCCGAAGGCATTCGCACACGGTTCCACTAAACGCCAAAGCGTAAAAAGAAAATGGAAGGAGTGAAAACAGGCCAGGACAGTAATCCGGATCCGCGTTGCTTGCGGAAAGAGAAAAAACTGATGCAGGCGTGCCAGGGTGGGACTTATGTATCCTCACTGATGTCACAAACGCAGACGACGTCAGGGTGGAGTCACGTGGTGCTGTGCCCCCGGCGCACATGGATGCTGTGGCAGAAAAGTTTTTCGGATCCAGTCTCACACCTGAGGGTAATTCTAAGTTAAGGAATCTACGGCTAGTAGCCTCTATCAGATTATGCTGATCATCTTCATGTACTCAGCCAAACTTAAGGCTATTCAGGAGCTTCAGAAATCTTGCCATGACCAAAAAGGCTGTGGTGACTGTCTACCGGCCAGAGCAGAAGGTGTGGGTGTTGGAACCTGTGGCCCCAGAGGCTCTGGTGGACAAGTGGAGTGGCCCCCACACCATCCTTGAGAAAAAGATAAGGTGACCTGGGAATGGGTATGTCAGCCAAGCAGAAGTCCCCACAGGGTACTTCATGTGAACTGCCTATAGACTTTTATTGTCACGGCTCACATGAGCTTGCTCATGGAACATGACGAGGGTCCGGAGGAAGAGAGTGACCCTCTTCCTGATCTTCTCTCTCAGGACCCTGTTGATAGGACTATGCTGTTGATCAGTGAGGCATCGTGTCGGGTCAGTTGATAGCAATCTGGGGAACTGGTTGAGAACCTGAATACAACCAGTCTCATTTCTGACTCCAGTCAAATCACCTTCTGTGTCAACTTTATGGGTACACGACAGTGTAGATTTTACTCTTCACAGGCAGGCTGTCATCTGAGGTCCAGAAGATGCTGGAGTGGGGGGGGGGGGGGGTTCATTGACAGGAAGACTACTGGGCTAACACAAGGGCTATCCGAAGGATCAAACCCTCACACCCAGGATGGTAAGAGAATAGGAAAGGCATTGGTCCTAGTGACTGCAGTGAGGCCTCTTTAGCCTTCTCAAAACCTCATCTCTCTAAGGCTAGATGAGAAACTTTGTTAAAGATTCTGATTTATCAGTAACCGTCTGGTCAAATGTACTGAGGATGCCATAGTATTGAGATACTTGTGCGTTTGGCCTCTGCCAAGTTACTACTTGTGTAACGATATATCTGTAAGAGACATTAGTTAGTGATTGACGCCTGGGGATATTCTAAGGTAAGGAATCTGATTGGATCCGGAAACTTTTGCGTAGCAGTACCCTTGCGCGTCGGTAGGCGTCGTCTGCGGCTCAGCGTCCGTCGTGGGCGCCGTGATGACGTCGTCTGAGTACTTAGACGCCGCCTCCGCGTGCTGACGTCGGTTTTTGGCATGGCTCTGCGCTTCTGGTGCGGAAAAGCTGTGTCTAAGAACTAACACTGGTGCCATGAAACTAGAGCCCTAAAAGGGGATGCCCTTAACCCTAATAATCATGATGGGTGTGTCGGTAAGGAATCTATCACTAACTAATGTCTCTTACAGATATATCGTTACACAAGTAGTAACTTGTGCATCTGAAAGAGACACATTAGTGATCGATTCCTTACCTTAGAATAGATACCCCAGCAATACCATCCCCGTGGTGGTGGGTCTTGTGAGAAGTTGGCCTGATAAGCAGTGTTCACTATTCTAGTGATCACTATGTATCATTCCAAACGACACTTATTGATGAATGGTTGTAAGTCAACCTTATAGACCAGCTATCCTAGTAGCATGGACAAGAGCAGTCTTTAGGCTAAACTCTAGAGGGCGTGTTAAGCCAGCTGTTATACCATCACATATACCCCTTGAACACCAAGTGAAAGGACACCACACAAGTTGTTGTTATGAAAATAAAAGGATATTTATTTATAAGTCTACCCTGAACTCTTTATGAGTCAGGGAGCTAAGCACACAACAAAACTCTTACGAAAATACTTTAAGTTGCACAATTTACACCAATGCCCGAGGGGCACGAAAAACCATATACTACAAAAGTGGAATGCGAAATACTAGCAGGTAAGTAACAAGATCCAGAGGCTTTAGGATCGCTAGGACTACACTACAGAACCCTAAGGTTAGGAGCAGGAGGCCTAGGGAGATCGGGTGCAGAGTGTGCACTCTCACGCGGGATGCAGGACAAAGTCTATGGATGCTAGATTTCGTAAAGTTAGTGTTATCGGACAAATCAGATCCTTTTTCGTTTCCAGCCTAACTAGTCGGGACACTTAGATAGTGAACCTACATTGGAGCACCGAAATGCTCAAGTTACCTAGCCCAGGGGCTGCGGCTGCATAGGGTTCAAAAGACGTCGGGAATCCTCGTTACACTCTATGGAGCCTGAAAGAAGAAGTTGCTGGCAGGCGACCAGTGATGAAGTTCGATGTGATCCAAGCCTGGATCGATGATGGAGATGACCTGAAAGCAGAGGGGACTCAGTTCTTAATCACTAGCCAGTGATCAGATGGGCACCAGGATGGCACCGGATGAAGTCACCTCGACCAGGTGAGTGGGCGGCGCTGGGCTCTGCAGTCTCTCGGACCAGGAGGCGTTGTCGGCGACCAGGATGGAGGTGCGAGCTGTCCCACGAAGGAGTCTGCTGTCGGCGATGCTGGACCCAGGATTGGGGCAACAACTCTTGGCAAATGCAAGCCCACGCGGTGGACTCAAGATGGCGTCTGGAGTGGACCAGGAGGGTCCGGGGTGCTCCTCTGTTGGAGGGGAGCAAGGGCCAGTCTGCAGCAACCAGACCAGCGATGGAAGTGTCGTGGTTCGTCGTCAGGAAGGCCACAAGCCAGCAGGCAAGTAGCCGGACAACGCGGTGAGCAGCAAAGAGCAGAAGGGCCCCACGCAGATCTCGTGGATGCTGGGGGGCTGGACTTTGGGGTTTGAGAAGCCCTAACCCTGAGCAGCTCCAGCACCAAAGCACTCGCTCGAGGATCCTTCGGCGGTAGTGCTGGATAAGCGTCGTGCAGTTTTGAAGATGGCCGGTCCCTTCAGGTCTCGTCACACCCACGAATCTCAGCTGGGCTGATGATGTAGGTAGAGGTCAGAGGTGCCAGGGAATCCGGGTCTTGTCGAGCTGGGTAGTCTTGATCTGGAGGATGGACTTGCAGAAAACTGCACCAGCGGCCACCATCTAAGCGCATGCGGAGTGGCTACTCCTTAGCCACAAGGGAGAGTCTTCAGAAATGTTCAAGAGTTCTTTCGTGGAAAGTAGTTAAGATTCAGAATTATCTAATTTGGGAAGGGGGCCTGCTCCTACCTTTATTCTAAAAAGAGGGGCAGGCACACGACTAGGTCCTGCCCATAGGTGGGACCAGGAAGGGGGGTGGTTCCACCCCTCTCCCCTGTCCGGACTTTCCCCAGCTCAGGGGCTGGTGTGCCCCTGGAACTGGTTCAAACCGGCATATGCACAGTGAGCACCGGGGTGCCACTTGCAGTCACCTTCCTATTCAGCCCTGCCTACCCAGGATACACAAAACCCTGTCTGGGATGGTGCTAGCACCGCCTCTGACAGGAAACCCTTTGTCCAAGCTCTCCTCGCTGGAAGGACTCCCAGCAGCAGGAGGTCAGACTTGTGTCTGTGGTGGCAGCATCCATTTTGTGATGCTGAGGCTCGAGTTAACTTTAACCGGGGTTCACAGTTACATCCATGTCGTGTCCCTCTAGAAGGGTGGAATGCTAACCCCGTCGCCAGAATTGGCGAGGGGCTAGTATTCCAATTCGTATGACACCTTAATCGACATGTTTTGATAATGCGATACCAAAGTTAGCAAATAACCGCAAGGATTATAATGCACTTAAGAGTATATGGTACGCGTTATCATGGAAGAGCTATTGGGCACAGCTCATGCCAGAGCACCAAGTCCTGTTTGCCTTCAGGATTGTTATGTGAGATAATTCCAAGCACTCTGCAGCTTGCGGAACCAAGGCCTGCCATAGGCGTGACGGACACAAATATTCCTATCAATTTTAGGGTTAGATATAGTATTCCTATATCTAACCCTAAGGGTGATTACACCACCTTGCCCCAGCTGTCGTGCAGCCAGTTGTGTCAGATTTGGATGGCCAGCCAGGGGTGGCATAATACATGCTTCAGGCCCTGGGTACACCTATGCCCTGGATACAGAGACTGATAAGGTGGCCCAGTACCAATTAGTAAATGCACCTAAGGTACACGTGTCAATTTAGAGAGAGAACAGCTAGGCTGTGGGTCTGATTAGCAGGCCCACAGCCAGGGAAGTCGTAAACCAGTGAAGCAAAAAGCAAAAATATGGGGTGATTATTGGTTCGCAGACCTGTAGGAGAGTAGGGTCTGAAATCCTATGATCACACCAGAAAGTCCTGGAGGACAGAACGGCCAAAGTAGCCGTCCCTCCGGACTTGACAGTCCAGGCAATAGCGTCTTGTAAACGTGTGCAGCGAGACCCACGTAGCCGCCTGGCAAATGTCCTGCAAGGGTACACCGCGGCCCAAGGCAGTTGTAGTGGCTGTGGCTCGAGTGGAATGAGCCCTCAGCCCAACAGGGTGTTCCTTCTTAGCCAAGGAGTAACACGCCTGGATGCACAAGATAATCCACCTGGAGATGGTCCGCTTGTGCACCGCTTTCCCTTTCTAAGCGCCCGCGTACCCAACAAAGAGTTGATCCTCCACCCGGAACTGTTGTGTGCGATTCAGATAAAATGAGAGCACACGTTTTGGGTCCAGACAGTGGAGCCTCGCCTCCACTCTCGAGGGGTGCGGAGGCGGAAAGAAGGTGGGCAACGTGATGGATTGCCCAATGTGGAAGGCCGTGACTACCTTGGGTAGGAAGGAGGGCCTTGTCTGTAACACAACCTTGTCCGGATGGACTGAAAGGAAAGGAGGTTTACAAGATTGCCTTCCTGGTTGCCATCACCTCTGCCAGGAGAGTGAGTGAGCTCCAGGCTCTGTCTTCAAAGAAAGAAGGTGAAGAGGACAGTTGTGAAGTGGCTCAAAGGGAGCGCACATCAGAAACGTTAGAACCAGGTTCAAGTCCCACTGAGGCATCACGAAGGGAACAGGAGTAAACGTATGAGTGATGCCCTTCAGGAATCGATTAACGATAGGGGACTTGAACAAAGAAGGTTGGTCAGGCAGCCTCAGAAAGGCTGAAAGATAGCCCTTGACAGTGCTCAGAGCAGAGCCCTGCTGGGCAAGAGAGAGAAGAAAGAGGAGAACCTCAGAAAGAGGAGAACCTCAGAAAGAGGGGAATTGAGGGGATCCACAGCCTTTGCTGTGCACCATGCCACAAATCTGTTCCACCTGCAGGCGTATACCGACTTTGTAACATCATTCTGGCAGCCAGGCGTCCCTCCACAGACTTCAGGAGGCAAGTCAAATGGCCTCAACTGTCGCCGCTCAATCTCCAAGCATGGAGGTCGAGACTGGACAGGTTCGGGTGGAGGACCGTCCCCTGCTGCTGCGACAGTATGTCAGAAGGTCCTCCTGAAGAGGCAGACGAACCGGGGGATCAACTGAGTAGCTCGGGATACCAGTACCTTCGTGCCCAGTCCGGAGCCACAAGGATGACTTGTGCCCGGTTGCGCTTGATCTTCTTCAGCACTCTGGGCAGAAGTGGTATAGGCGGAATGGCGTACAACAGACCACAGCTCCACTCGCGACGAAAACCGTCTCCGAGCGAGTTCCGCCTTGGAAATTCCAACGTGCAGAACTGATGACATGGTTAGATCTATTCGCCACCGAAGAGAACGCGCAAAGGCTCTCCCCATGCTGAAAGAGGCCTTGCGCCACGTCCGAGTTCAGACGCCATTCGTGATCCATCGAGCACCGTCTGCTGAGTTCGTCCGCCCTGGCGTTCAGAGAACCTGCCAGGTGTTGAACCATCAGAGTCACGCCCTGATGTTCCAGCCATTGCCAGAGGCGCGAAGCCTCCTGGCAGAGGGTCCACGACCCCACCCCGCCCTGTTTGCTGCAGTACCACATGGCAGTGGTGTTGTCCGTGAACACTTGCACTACACTCCCTCGGACAGACGGGAGGAATGCCTTCAGTGCCAGACGAATCGCCCGCAGCTCCAACAGATTGGTCTCGGGCGGAGTCCTGGCTCCATATCAGAGTCCTCTGATCTCCGCCTCTCCCAAGTGGCCTCCCCAGCCATGGAGGGACGCGTCCGTCACAACTACGTGCTCCGGTTGGGGAAGGGAGAGGGATCTGCCGTTGACCCAATCGCGGTACGTGAGCCACCACTGCAGCCGTCTCGCAGTGCCCTCCGAGATCAGGACATGGTCGGACAGGTTGCCCTGATGCTGGGCCCACTGAAACTTCAGGTCCCACTGCAGAGCCCGCATCTGCCACCTGGCGTGATGCACCAGAAGGATGCAGGAGGCCATCAGCCCCAGAAGCCGCAGCGTCAACCTGACCGAAACTCGGGATAACGGCCCGAAGATCGGAATCAGAGCCTGTATATCCCGAACCTGCTGTTCGGGCGGGTAAAACCAAAACTGCCGAGTCGAGAACCGCTCCGATGAAAAGGAGCTTCTGAGAGGGGCACAGGTGTGACTTCGGCACATTGATGGAAAATCCCAGCTGGTGCAGGAGATCCGCCGTAGTCTGGAGGTGGCTGACGACTGTTTGGGGCGAGCCCGTCTTCAACAAACAGTCTTCCCCTACCTAGACGACTGACACCCCTAACCTGCGTAGATGAGCTGCGACCACCGCCATCACTTTTGTGAACACCCGTGGGGCGCTGGTAAGGCCGAAGGGGAGCACCGTAAACTGAAAGTGCTCGAGGCCTACCGTGAACCGCAGGTAACGCCGGTGGGCCGGCAGGACGGGGATGTGGAAATATGCGTCCTGCAAGTCCAACGCTACCATCCAGTCTCCTGGGTCTAGGGCAGCCAAGACCTGAGCCAGTGTCAGCATTTTGAACTTCTCCTTCCGGAGGAAGCCGTTGACGTTCCTCAGATCCAAGATAGGGCGTAGGCCCCCTTTACCCTTCTTGGGTACCAGGAAGTAGTGGGAGTAGCAACCACGTCCTACTTCTGGCCCAGGAACGCGCTCGATGGCCCCCTTGGCCAAGAGGGCCGAAACTTCCTCCTGCAGGAGCCGCAAGTGATCCCCCGATACGCGGTGGTGTTGCGGTGGCATGGCTTGAGGGGTTGTCTCGAAGGGGAGGGAGTAGCCCCTTCGGACGATCTGCAGCACCCACCTGTCCGAAGTGACAGTGCGCCAGTGAGAGTGGTGATGGTGAACCCTGCCTCTTACTGGCGTCACATGGGCCGAAAAGCACGGACTAGGAGGGTTTAGAGGTGGATGCGCGGGGGCAGGTGTGGACTGACTCCGCCTGTTTCCCCGACCGCCTCCACGGCGGTTTCCACGGCCGCCGCCGCGCTGGACGACAGTTGCGAGTGGCTGGCGGCGCGTGTGGGGACGCCCCTTCCTTGGCCACGAAAGGAGCGAAAGGCACCCGTTTTCTGGCGCGGGGCCGAGAGGCCCAAGGACTTGGCCGTAGCCCTGGAGTCCTTAAAGCGCTCAAGCGCGTGGTCTGCCTTGTCGCCAAAGAGGCGACGGCCATCGAACGGCATGTCCATAAGGGTGTTTTGGATGTCTGCCGAAAAATTGGCGGATCTCAGCCAGGCATGGCGTCGTACCGCCACCGTCGTAGCCATCGCTCTGCCCAGCGAGTCAGTAGTATCCAGCCCACACCTGATTGAATACTTGGCTGCGTCCCAGGCCCTCCACAAGGGCTTGGCCGAGTTTGGCCCGTACCTCCAACGGGCACTCGGGCCGCTACACCCACTCTCTGTGGGAGACGGTGGCGGAAGTGCTGCCAAAGAGGCATGCGGTGCTGGAATACCGCAGTCCCAAACTAAGGGACGAGAAGATCTTCTTGCCATAGTTCTCGTACCTCTTTAATTCCCAGACCGCATTCCCGACGGCCCCGCCAGACAGGGAATCCGAGGCCTGGATGACCAGACTCTCGGGGGTGGGGTGGGAGGACAGGAAACATGGGTTGCCCGGAGCCGGGCGGTGGCGTCTGGCCACGTTCCTATCTACAGGCGAACCCGTAGCGGGCCTGGACCAAGTGCCCAAAAGAACGTCCGTCAAGGCCTCATGCTCCATGGAGCCTCTGCTGCCGTTTAATGACTGCGGCTTAAGGACCTCAGTGAGGAGGTTAGTCCTCACGGCCGCGACGGGGAGCTCAAGGCACAAGGCCTTGGCAGCCCTCGTCAACACCACACCATAGGTAGCTCCCTCCTCCGAAGCCACGGTAGGAGGAGAGACAAATCCAGTGTCTGGAGAGGTGTCCAGGCCACTGGCCTCCCCAAGGTCTCCTGCCCAGTCCATGTTAGACTGGCACTCCCTGGCCAGAGGGTCCTCAGACCCCTCCCAATCCTCCTCATCCCTCATCTCCTGAGATTCAGAGTCGTAATTGTATGAGGTCGGTTCGTAGAAGCTAAAATCTCCAAACGGCGTCGAGATCGGCGCTGATAGGAGTCGTCCCGACGTCGGAACCGAATGAAAGGAGGCATCGGGGACGGGGCCGGGCCCGAAGGCGCCGATGGCGCCGTGGCCGCTGTACCCTGCGGCGCCGGGCCCGAGGGCACCGGCCGTGTCGGGATCGTGGGGCCCTGCGGCGCCGGGCCTGAAGGCGTCTGCGGCGTCGGGCCCGAAGCACCTGACGGCGTCGGGGTCTAAGCCTCCGACCCACTAGGGCCCCCAGACGGGTTTGCTGGGCCCGAAGGCGCCGCGGAACCCGTCGGAGGAGAAAGGGACCTCATGGCCATGAGGAAACGCTCAATCTCCTCCGGGTCGCGGTCAGCCCAGGGACCGGAGGGTATGGGGGCCGGACGCGGCGCCCGCAACTTCCGAGGAGCCGCGTGGGCGGTGTCACCCGAACCCTTGGCCGCATCGCGCGAGCGTCGGGGGAGTCAGAAGAGCGATGATGTCTCTTCGACTTCTTATGCTTCTTACCTGACGACTTGGACCCGGAGGAGTAGTGCCGACTCCCGGAGCTGTGACGGCTCTGTCCCCGCGACCTGTCCCTCGACCTCCCGTGGGACCGGGACCTCACACGGCGCGGGGCCGACTGCCGGAGTTCGAGTCGCCTGCGGGACCGCTCCCGCCTGGCCTTCCTCGAAAGGGCCCGACAGTCGGGGCAGGCCTCGTCGTCATGGTCGACGCCCAAACACGTCAGGCACAGGCGGTGGGGATCCGTGACCGACATGGTACGGTCGCACTCGTCGCAATGCTTGAATCCGGGCATCCCTACAGGCACCGTCGGAGTCGTACAGACTTCGAAATGGATCAAAAGATCACCAAAACTTAGTCAAAAAGTGACTAGGGTACTGCTCTTTCCAGATCTGCGCTGGCTGGCGTGGAAAAAAGAAGAATTGACGTCAGCACGCGGAGGCGGCGTCTAAGTATTCCGACGACATCATCACGGCGCCCACGACGCCGACGACGGACGCGGAGCCGCAGGCGACGCCTACCGACGCGCAAGGGTACTGCTACGCAAAAGTTTCCGGATCCAGTCTGATGCCTGGGGATATTCTAAGGTAAGGAATCTATCACTAACGTGTCTCTTTCAGATAAAGGTAAGTAACTCGTACATCTGATAGAGACTAATAGCCGCAGATTCCTACACGTAGAATAGATACCCTAGAAATACCCTAGGGGAAGGAGGGTTTGCAAAAGCACCCCACCAGTCTGGACAGGACAGAAGGCCCACAGGGGACCAGCCATGTAGACAAGGGAGGCAACCCCATCCCTACCAGGTAGGAGGACCCCCACAATTCAAATGCCAGCAGCCCCAGAAGGGATGTAGGAGGAAGAGTGGAGGCCCATACACTCACAACAGAGGAACCAAGGACTTGACCGGAGGCCGAAACAACCCACTCCAACCCCAGGGCAAGCAAACTACCAGGAAGAGGCGGGCCCACCCTGAGGGAAGGCAACAGGCCAGCCAGGACGGCAGCTATAACCATAAGCCGCGAGAAGCATGAAGGGCACTGAAGCAACCCAGCCCTTAGCACAAGAGCAGGAAGGAGAGGAATGGCTGGATCTACCACTACAAGGGCCGCGCACACAACCTCAAGAAGCAATAGCACATACAGAAACGCCATGGAGAACGGGCACCCGAAGGCAACCAGCACTCCCCAGCTAAGCAGAGCTATATAATAGCTACCACTACCCCACATAGGGTACAGTAAGTCCCACAACACGGGAACCCTCTTTTGCTTTCTCCTATGCTGCAGAAGTTCTTCAAAAGTGCCACAGGAAAAAACAGCCTCGCGGAAGGCTTGACATCAGCTCAAAGAAAAACAGAAGGCCTAATCTCAGGGCCAAGTCTGTGCAAAAATTCCAGCAAAAATACACACACACAGGCAACAAGGGCCGTCCAACGGCCAACAATGCCAAAGTCCCAGCAAGGAGGACTTACTGTAGGTGGTCTTTACTGGCCATTAAGGGCATCCAAAAGGCCCAAAACCCGCTCAGCAGTCACTGAGGAGGAGGAGAATAATGGGGAGGAGGTGGAGAAGGAGGACGGAGCCCCACCAGGTACCTCTGGATGGCAGAGTCAGCCGGAGCATGGAACGACAGGCTGCAATCAAACGGAAGATCAATGAGCCGCTCCCGAATATTCTCAGGGAACTGGGTTACTGAGGAAGCCATTGCCAGGCCCAACACCTCTAGATGGCCGGGAGCTACCTGCGTTTATTCTCCGCTCCGCTCTGCACATCTTGAAGCATGATGCCGTAAGTCCACCTGGACAGTCTCCTGGGAAGCCGCGGAACGCAGACTCAGCCGAGTCCAACAGACAAGAGGAGGCCCTTGCCAATACACAGAAGGTGTTAAGGGCCCGCAGAACCGCGCTGGTCGAGGCAAACATGTTGCGCTCCCCAAGAATCCAGCCAGCTGGCCTCCTGGGATGGTGGAGTCAACAGTGGCAGCAGGGAGGGAAAAGCGGTCCTAAAGAGTTGACTGGCAGCAGAGGGGTGGAAGGAGAGGCACGCCGGGTCACTTGGTGCTGGAATGTGACTGTGCAGAAGGTGTTGAGGCACCGGATCTCCTGAGGCAGGATGCCTCCAAGCTCCCGACAGGAAAGAAAGGAGCGATTCCTCAAAGGGGAGTAAGATCTCCTTCCCACCAGAGACCTGGTGGACACCTACAAGAGATGGTCCGCCGGAAAATGAGCAATCGGGTCCCCTATTAGCAGAATGCCCACAGCTGTGGACACTACGTGCGCGAAGGCCGCACCAGCCTCCAAAGGGCCTTGCAGAGAAGAAATCAGCTCCTCCGTGGGTGACGGCTGTAGACTAAAACGGTCGTCCCCGAAGCCAAGCGAGACGGGCAAGGGCCAGACCTGAAAGCCATAAGGCACCGAAGAATGGGGTACCTGCCGCTCTTCCGACGAGCACCTCGGCCTCAGAAAGGGCGGGGACCACCATTCAACGCCGGTGAAAAAGACACCACGCGGCGGCCAGTCTCCAGGGAAGAGGACACCAAAATGCAGCCAGCCTCCGGAGAAGAGGGAGCGTCTGAAGATGAATCAGCTGCAGGACCTCTGTGTGGAGCCGTGGAGTCTGCACCCTGAGGTAGGATACCAGCACCATCCGGCGCCGAAGGAGAGATCGGATAAGGCTCCTCCAAGTCACACCGCACCAGGGACCAGCGTATGGCCAGAGCCAAAGTGGCCAAAGGGCGGCGTTGGAACGGTGCAGATTCATCCCTCCATGCAGGCGGCTGCCTTGGCGGAGATCGAGTGGGACCAGGGGAGTGACCCGAAGTTCTCCGCAACATTCTGGGCCGAGGCTGGCAGAGGCCGTCCAGTGACCCATGTGGTAGTGCCAGAGACGACTCAACCTCCCACTCGCCCTCCGACGAGGCAGCCGCCTGCGGGGAGAAACGAGAAAGGCTCAGAGGGGGTCGAGGAGACCCCCACCCCACCACGGCCCAGAGCGCGGACGAGAAGGTCACTGACCCTTGTGGTGCTGCCCGAAGCAGACACCGGCGCCTGGACAGCATCAGCTCAGCCTTGGAAGAGGCATTCGCCTGCCCAGAGGGCCGAGCGGGGCTTGGGATGCTACCCGAGCCCCGGTGGCCTCCTGCAACACCACAGGGACTCCCGCAGGAGTTTGCGGCGAGGCAGAGGCACTGTGGCGCAAAGAAGGGACCCCAGAGGGGCCGCACCCCAACAGCACCACATCCTCCAAGACTGCATCCGAACCAGTTGGTGCCAGGGCCGAAGCCGCTGGCGGTGCCGTAGAGGGCCCTGCGCGAGGCTAGGGATCCGTCGGCGCCCAAGGAGGGGAAGAAGGAGGAGCCACCAGCAAGGCCTGCATGTAGGAGAGTAGGGTCTGCAATCCTATGATCACCCAGATTTTTTGCTTTTGTTTCACTGGTTTACGACTTTCTCTGGCTGTGGGCCTGCTAATCAGACCCACAGCCTAGCTCTTCTCTCACTAAATTACAACGTGTACCCTAGGTGCATTTACCAATTGGTACTGAGCCACCTTATCAGACCCTGTAACTCAGGGCATAGGTGTACCCAGGGCCTACCAGGGGCTGTAGCATGTATTATGCCACCCCTGGCTGGCCATCTAAATCTACACCACCTTGCCCCAGCTGTCGTGCAGCCAGTTGTGTCAATCACCCCTTGCGTTAGATATAGTATACCCATATCTAACCCTAAAATGGACACATAGATTCCTATCAGTCACTGCCTTCAGGATTGTCAAGGCCTGCCATAGGAGAGTGCTTGGAATCGTGTGAGATGGTGCTCTGGCATGAGCTGAGCCCGTTTGCAGCTTGCGGAACCAAGTCCTAATAGCTGTTCCATGATAACGCATACCATATACTCTTAAGTGCATTATAATCCTCGCGGTTAAATGCTATCTTTGGTATTGCTTTATCAAAACATGTCGAGTAAGGTGTCATACAAATTGGAATACTAACCCCTCGCCAATTCTGGCGACGGGGTTAGCATTCCACCCTTCTAGAGGGACACGACATGTATGTAACTGTGAACCCCGGTTAAAGTTAACTCGAGCCTCAGCATCACAAAATGGATGCTGCCACCACAGACACAAGTCTGACCCCCTGCAGCTGGGAGTCCTTCCAGCGAGGGGAGCTTGGACAAAGGATTTCCTGTCAGGGGCGGTGCTAGCACCATCCCAGACAGGGTTTTGTGTATCCTGGGTAGGCAGGGCTTTACAGGAAGGTGACTGCAAGTGGCACCCCGGTGCTCACTACGCATCTGCCGGCTAGAACCAGTTCCAGGGGCACACCAGCCCCTGAGCTGGGGAAAGTCCGGCATGGGAGAGGGGTGTAACCACCCCCCTTCCTGGTCCCACCCCTAGGGCAGGACCTAGTCGCGTACCCACCCCTTTCTTTAGGATAAAGGCAGGAGCGGGACCCTTCCAAATCAGATCATCTTTGAATCAAGAAACTACTTTCTACGAAAGGAACTCAAGACTTCTTCTCAAGATTTCTCCCTTGTGGCTAAGGAGTAGTCACCCTGCATCCGCAGGCACCATCTAAGAACACTGCGGTTTGCTGCACGTCCTTCCTCCGGAATCCGACCGACCAGCACGACGAGACCCGGCTTCCCTGGCACCTCTGACCTCTACCTACCTCTACAGCTAAGCTGAGAACCGTAGGTGCGACGAGACCTCGAAGGACCGGCCATCATAAGAACTGCACGACTTCTATCCAGCACGACCGCCGAGGGATCCTCTGGTGAGTGCTTTGGGGTCCGAGAAGCCCCGACCCTGAGCAGCTCCAGCACCGAAGTCCAGCCCCCCAGCATCCACGAAATCTGCGTGGGGCCCTTCTGCTTTTTGGCTGCTCACCGCGTTGTCTGGCTACTAGCCCGCTGGCTTGTGGCCTTCCCGACGACGACAACAACACTGCTAGTCTGGTTGCTCCAGACTGGCCCTTGCTCCCTTCCAAAAGAGGAGCACCCCGGACCCTCCTGGTCCACTCCAGACGCCATTTTAGGTCCACCGCGTGAGCTTGAATTTGCCAAGACTTGTTGCCCCAATCCTGGGTCCAGCGACGTCGACAGCAGCAACAATCGTGGGACAGCTCGCACCTCCATCCTGGTCGCCGACAACGCCTCCTGGTCCGTGAGACTGCAGAGCCCAGTGTCGCCCACTCACCTGGTCGAGGTGACTCCATCCGGTGCCATCTCGGTGCCCATCTAATCACTGGCTAGTGATTCAGAACTGGGTCCCCTCTGCTTACAGGTGTCTTCCATCTTCGATCCAGGCTTGGATCCACCGAACAATCTTCACTGGTCGCCTGCCAGCAACTTCTTCGTTCAGGCTCCATAGACTGCAACGAGGATTCCCGACGTCTTTTCAGACCTATGCAGCCGCAGCCCCTGGGCTAGGTAACTTCGGCATTTCGGTGCCCCAGCATAGCCTCACTATCCAAGGGTCCAGATCCTTTTTCGTTTTCAGCCTAACTAGTCGGATTCGTCCGATATCCTTAACTTTGCTTTTACTAGCCTCCATAGACTTTGTCCCGCATCCCGCGTGAGAGTGCACACTCTGCACCAGAGTCCTCTAGGCCTCCTATTAGTAATCTGAAGGTTCCGTAACGTAGTCCTAGCGATTCCAAAGCCTATTAGTCCAGTACTTACCTGCTAGTAGTTTTGCATTCCACTTTTGTAGTATATGGTTTTTCGTGCCCCTCGGGCATTTGTGTAAATTGTGCAAATTAAAGTATTTTCGTAAGAGTTTCGTTGTGTGCTTAGTACCCTGTCCTCATAAAGAGTAGTGGGCTGTTGTGATCTAAATAAATACACTGTTTATTTCCATAACACTTGTGTGGTGTCCTTTCACTTGGTGTTCAAGGGGTATATGTGATGGTATAACAGCTGGCTTAACACGCCCTCTAGAGTTTAGCCCGAAGACTGCTCGTATCCACGCTACTAGGATAGCTGGTCTATAAGGTTGACTTACAACCAATCATCAAT
Source organism: Lissotriton vulgaris (assembly GCF_964263255.1). Taxonomy (NCBI): domain Eukaryota; kingdom Metazoa; phylum Chordata; class Amphibia; order Caudata; family Salamandridae; genus Lissotriton; species Lissotriton vulgaris. Next base: position 660,058,129 of record NC_141698.1, on the reverse strand, counting down.
GAGGGTTGTTTGGACTGATATGCAGTGCTCACTATTCTAGTGATCACTATGTATTAGGCCAACTTCTCACACTGCAAAGCCGCCGAGTAGGTCTCCATCTGGACTCTTGACGCCCCCTCACCGGGAAACGGTGGATAGGAAGACGACACGCGGGAATCATCACCCGCGGAGAGCCCATGCCCCCGGAAGGACGAACACCAGCCCCCGGGGACAAACTGCGGCACTTACCCACCCTGTAGTGAGGCTCATGCAACATCGGAGAAGGACGAGGACGATGACCACGGCCGTATCTGAAGCCGTCCGCCGAGGCCGAATGAGGGGAGGATCACAATCACTGAGATGAGGGTTCGTCGCCGACATTAGACGCCCACGTGACGTACAAGTTTTAAAGCCCAAAGGCATTCGCACACTTTCACCAGACAGTGAACAATTGGTGAAGAAAAGGACCCCAGCAAGACCGGATCTGCGTTGCATGGGGAGAAGGAAAAAACTGATGTAAGCGTGCAGTGATGCTGTGGCAAAAAGTTTCCAGATCCAGTCTCACGCCTGGGGATAATTCTACGTGAAGGAATATGCGGCTAGTAGTCTCTATTGATTAAATAAATAAATAAATAAATAGTCCTACTTTAATAAACGTACTACAAAATGCAGTTTATTGAATTTGTATATCAGCGCATAGCTACCCACAAGGGTTTCCCGGTGCCGTGAAGGAACAGCAGAGGGTGGAGAAACCTATTGGCTGAAAAGCCATGTTTTAAGAGATCTACGGAATAAGAGATGGTTTGGTTGCATGCGGAGGGACAATGCGGAGCGTTCCATAAGGCAGGGCCCAGGTTGGCAAATGAGCACCCTCCCATGTGAGAAAGTCTGACTTTAGGGACTTGGAATTTCTCTTGGGTGGAAGACTGGAGAGTGGGCGAGGGAACATAAGGCTTGCAGCACTACATTATGGATCAGGGAAGGGAAATGTCTTTGCACATATCTTAATGCTGTTCAAATATTACCTTAACTGCAAACTTGTATTCATGGTTCATTAATTGAGACTAGTGGGTTGCCGCACCCCTTCTGCTTACCACTAAAGCATGTCTCCAGGCAATAACTGTAGTCTGGAATTTGCAGTTTAAAACTGTGCAACCAAAGTCAAAATAAACCCTTTTGACAACCCAAAATCTTCTTTTTCTAAATTAGGAAGTCAGTCCGTGTTTTCGCCCATACTGAGAGCCCTGCACTCGGTAGTCAGCGAGAGAGGCGAAGCGAGGAGGCGGCTCCCGGCAGCAGGCTCCCAGTTGCACCCGGTTGAGCCCCCCCCCCCTCCCTGAGCAGAGCAGGTGAGGCAGGTGAGGCAGGCGAAGCAGCGGTGGTAGCGGTAACAGGGGAGGCAGAGAGCCTGCAAGGCCGCAAGCCCGCGAGCCAGCACACCACGACGGACAACAGCGGACAACAGGCAACACGCAGTGGCGACACAGGAGCAGCACGGGCTCGGTCTCGGTGCTCGTACCCGAGTAGAGTGAAGCAACACCTGGAGGAGCACTTGGAGCGCTGGGAGGTAGGAGCACAGTGGGGAGCGGAGGGGGAGCGGCATCCCGGGTGAACAGAGAGCCGCTGGTGCGTGGTAGCAATCGAGGTGATCTACCCCACCAACCTACCGCACCACCCCTCTTTGCCCCCTCCCCAGCCGCACTAATTTAGAAATCAGAAAAGCAGAAGCGCTGAAAGCAAGCGTTCGAGTACGGAACCTCTTGAACATTGTGGAAAATATTAGAACACTTTGGCATCCGTACCTGCTGTGGGCTTGACAATAATCACAGCAGCTGGGTCTGCTTTTGTCCCCCTCCTGCCGCCGCATTAACCACCTAGCGGCCGCCGAGCGGAGGGGGGCGTCTGGCACCGGAGGACTGCGGGGATCAAAGACTGCAATTCCCGCCAGCCCCAGCGGCGAGAATACCGCGTTGAGAGCGCGCCAGGCGGCGCTTTAAAGAGACGTCACCCCTGCGTCGCGGGAGCGCGCGGGAGCGCAGCCTGGGCAAAGGGCGGGCCGTCTGTGGCCGTCCGGGGCCGACGGCCGCCGGGCTGGGCTCCCCCTCTAACGTTGGATCAGTTACACTCTCCAGGTATTCATTTACTGTACCGGTTAATGAGTCATGCTTGTGCAGGAAAATTGCTGATCACTTCTAATCCCATCGGTGTATCGGGGTTTCACAGGTCTGCTCAGCATCTCCAACTACGTTGAAATACCCACATAGGGTTGGCATAATGGCTGACCTTGAACTGAACTCCTCGTTACCTGCAACTATTGGAGTGAGTATACTGGGCCCTCTTGATAAATTTTTTGCACGGGCAAAAAGGGATATAGACAGAGAGATAGAGTTGGCTGAGCGGAGAGCAGAGCGCCGCCTCTCTATTGAACTGCTAAAACAGAAACCCTTAATACCCGCCATAATTGAGGTTACCTCAACGCCAAATAACTCAATAGAGGGAGAGACAGATATAGACCCATTTAATACAAATGGCATCCCCTTGATTTTTAAAGAAGGTCTACCTGAAACAACACACAAGGAGCTCGCAAGCCCCATTAATACCACCCAAAAACTGTTGCAACCTCCCGAGGTTATTGTATTGAACTCACCAATAACTCAGGATCTAGATGTGTCATGCCACCCCTTGCCCGTAGTCATTTCTCTCATGGAAGAAGGGACACAAGGGGAAAAACACATAGATAACCCACCAGTTGGAAAAACACAGAGTAAGAGAAGTCATGAAGCATGCCATTCCCCGCCAAGGAAAAAGGCGAGAAAGGCAGGGAGCAGAAAAAGGTCCACAACTACAAAAGCAACACCGCTAACAAAAAACCTTACAGATAAAACTAATAAGGCTACTGCGAAAGAAGTACCAAGTAAGCCACAAGCCGAACTGAGAGCACCATTACCTAGCAAGACGCACGGGGGACTTGTAGAGGATATTGAACACCTCCTCAGATTCTTCATGCTTCCTATTTTAGAGAGGGTGAAAAGGTTGGGAGAAACTGTGGAGCGTATTCTGGAAATACAAACATCCAAAGTAACGGGACAAAGTAAATGGAATGATAATGGCCAAGTAGACACACACCCACCACAGAAGACCTCGATTCATCCTAGGACCAGCTAAAAAAAAAACCCTACCCATAAGGACAAAAAGGTGACACCAAAGGGAATTCTGGTACCCCAGGAGGGAAAAGCTAAGATCATGACTAAAAAGGTGCCTGTAGCGGTAGAAGCGAGGAAAACAAATAACCCGCCACAAAACCAGTACACAACAAAACAGAAAAGAAATGTAGATCTACACCCAGAGTCACTAAACTATGTCATCATATTAACTGGGGTCCCCAAGATACCAGAGGGCAGTATAGAGCCAGACACAAGCTTAAAAAATAAAGGAAATCATTGGCTGCGGACTAACAGATACTATCTCCCCATTTAGGTGTGGTGGGAGAGGTCTGTTAGACGCTGTGACTGGGTGGGCGTAAGACCAAAAGATATAGATGGCGATGTGATCATTATAAACTTCAGGGATTATAGGGTGGTTAACCATATCTCTGACTGGTTTTCGGGAAGACAGGAGGGGACTGTAACCACTCGAAATTTGAGTTATTTTTATCCCGAAGGTTTGATGAGGCCCCGTATCCATCCCTCAAAGTGGGGTCACCGCAATTCACGTGCATCAGCTAACTATAGACAACATCCCAGCCTAGTTAGGCACAGGTACAATGAGCTGCCACCCATCTCCTCGCCGCATTATCCCAATAGATTTGATCATGGCCTAGATAACAACTATCATCATATAAACCCAAATCCTTATTGGAATATTCCACTCCATAATCTCTATGAACCACTCTCGGGTCTAGATCTAAACGATTGACTCGATAAACCAAAAATTAAGCCAAAAGATAACCAGGTGAGGGGTAAGGAAAGTATGTATAAGAGTCTTTCATCTGACCAAAGAGTAGGAAGCAAGAGAAATACGACCCTAGTCAATGAAATAGGGATGATGAATAAAATTAAAAAGGTAAACAGTATAAAGGATAAGGGCGATGAAATTATAACAGAAAGGACAATAAGGAAGAATGCTGTAGGGAAAGCGAATCTGTTAATTAGACCAAAAGAACAGCATATAAGTGTAGTAACGTGGAATGTGTGTGGGATTGCCAACAAAGTGACAAACTCAACCCAAAGAGTTTCTGTTACCAACGTGGACATACTCTGTGTCCAGGAAACATGGGCTCTAACGGAGGTGCACATAGATGGTTTTAAAACTTTCCATGTTCCTGCAGTCACCTCCAACCATGGCAGGAATAAAGGGGGTCTATGTGTCTATGTGTCCAATCGTCTTAACACCAGTACCAGTGTAGGTAGATCCACGACACCCGACTTTCAATTGGTCACGATTAATTTAAATAGAAATGTGCTGATAGTTGTCAATTTTTATACTAACATTGAGAACGCACATTTTAGGGAAGAACTAATGAAAGTGTCCAAAGAAATGAGGGAGGTAAAACCCTTAAAAGGGAAGGAATTAATCTGGATTTGGGTTGGCGATTTTAACGTGAACATATGTACTAGCGACACATGTGGTTTCGAGGAATATGGGGTGGGGGAACATGGGGATAGCAGTCACTTTGCACACCATACTAAAGGGGACATCTTAAATGATATCATGGCCAAGTTTGACCTAGGGTTTGCAAATAGGTTATGCCACCCCAAGGTCGAATTTACCCCCACCTTCATGGCAAGAGGACTACAGTCAACCATTGATTTTATAATTCTACCGAATAGGTTTGGTAGTAGGGTTACGAACTTTGAAACTCTTGCTATAGGCCTGAGCGACCACCTACCGTTAAAGATTGACCTTAATATACCGGGTGTTAAAACAACCTCACTAACTGAGACTTTATCATGGACCCAAAATTTAGCGGTAGCACGCCAAAACGGTATTGCTTTAAAATGGAGCATGGCCGATCCTGAAAAAACTTTACAAAGAATCGTGCATGATGCTCTCCCTTCACTACTTGTATGTTTAGAGGATAATCCCACAAGTGGAGAAATATTGGAGGCCTTTAATAACATCACGGAGACCATAAAGGGTGTTCTGACCAGGAAGTGTTCAAAAAAGAACAACACCCCCAAGGGCTGGTTTGACACCCAATGTACCAAGGCACACGGGGCGTGGCCAAGCAGCATGGCAGACAGGACGTCAGCTCCGTCCCGAAGACCGAAGTAATCCTTTCAATTCTCCTGCCCGGACCCTCTCGACCCCGAGAAAGCGTGTCGGAGAGGCGGTGGAAGTCCCGCCGAGCTCTTGTGCCTGGGGGAACGACCCGTGGTCGGCAATCCGCCGAGACCTGTGGCCTGGCTGCTCCTGACGGCGGCGCCGGCGTGCTCTCTCACGCGGCGCCGCGGCTTTGGCCTACTCACTGGGCCGGGCGGCGGAGGACGCAAGTGGTGACCCCAGCCTCGGTGCGCCATCGGATGCCCGCCGGCCCCCTGCTTAGGATCCCCGTCCCGGGATCGGAAGACTGCGGCGCCGGAGGACTGAGGCTCTGCTGAGATGCGGTGAGGAGGGGAAAAGGACAAAGGTGCCGTCCATTTTGCGCGGCCTCGCTGGGCTGGAGTGCGTAGGCCCCCCCCCCCCCCCCTCTGCTTCATAGCGCTACACGGCCGGACGACGGAGCGCCTTCGACTGGAAGTGGGGGCTGTGGATCCCATCTGCCCTGGCCCCCCCCTTGTGGCGCGAGGGTGCGTGTGGGGGCCCTGAACTGCTCTGTGTTTATAGAAATCCCGGCACAGTGACTCTGCCACTCCTGTGCCCCCTCCCGCTGAGCAGTATCCTGTGCCCTGCAGCAGATCGATATATCCGGCATTTGTGGGACGTCGGGGGAGTTCACGGAGGGGTGTTGCTGGGTCCGTGGACGAACACCGGCCCTCCCCCGGCGGTCCGCCATTTTGGAGCTGGTCTTGGGCGGCCCCTTGGGTTCGGTGGCAACAGATAGAGGAGTGCATTTGTGCCCCGCTCTGCCCTGCTCTGTGGAGGAAGTGGGCTCGTGACATTGCGCTCTGGTGGCACCCACTCTGTGACCTGCACTGCCCACTGTGGTCCTGATCCTGTGGACCCGTATACCCCTTGCCCGGTTCCTTTGGCGCTGTGGTGGCACATACTCCGCCCTGCTTGGGTGGCTTCAGTGGGGGCCCCATTGGGAACACCGACCCTTGGCGCAGCGGCTATGACGGGCCGGACTGGCCGTGGCCCTAAGGCTACCCAACCCAACACAATCACGCAGTACACTACCCCTCGTCTGCCGCCGCAGAGGATTACGCGCCAAACGGGCGCGGGAGATGGGGACGGGGAGCCGCCGGAGCCGTCTAGAGCGGAACTTCTTAAGGCTATCCAGGGTTCACACACTGCCCTGGAACGCCAGATTGAGACGGTGTCCGTGGATGTGAACCTGTTAAGGACTGACCTTCGCAAGGTGGCGGATAAAGTCTCGGACGCAGAGGGCAACATCACTCAACTGCAGGGGGAGGTAGCGTCACTACAGAAGTCACTCTCTCAACTTGCCTCTACTACCCGAGCATTGGAGAGACGGGCCGAGGATGCAGAAGGTAGGGCGCGCCGAAGTAACATACGAGTCCTGGGGGTCCCGGAGCGGCTGGAGGCAGGAAACCCTGAACGATTCCTGGAGACTTGGATACGTGAGCGTCTCTGTCCGAGTGGATTGTCCAATGTCTTTATGGTGGAGCGGGCCCACAGGGCCCTGGTGCCCCCTCCGCGTCCTGGAGAAGCCCCTAGAGCCCTCATTGCAAAAATCCTCAACTATAAAGACCGAGACTGCATCCTCAAGGCGGTGAGAGAATTGGGGCCCCACATGAATGAAAACAGTCGAATCTCAATTTACCCCGACTACACCCAGCAGGTGCAGGAGCAAAGGAAGTCCTACTTGGGGGTCAAACAGAAGTTGCGCGACATGCAGCTACAATATATGCTTTTATACCCCGCTAAGCTCAAGGTGCTCTCCCAGGGCCGGGCACATTTCTTTGAGACGCCAGCAGAGGTATGGGAGTGGCTCGAGATCAGAGGAGATGATCTACCCCCGGGTGAGAGAGGGGGATCGCGAGATGTGTGGGGGACCAGGCCGCAGAGACGACGGCGTGGCAGGAGGAATCGTCGCTCTGGATCCCGTGGTCCTCCTGAGACTCGGCCTACGGTGGGTCCAGACGGGGCCATCCTGATGGAAAACTCGCCTGGGGGATCTGGGGAACGTTTGCACAGTGAGGCTGCACCTGGTGACATATTGGTGCCGGACACATTGCAGGAGACGCCGGTGAACGTGGACTCTGCGGCCCCAGTGGTCCCGGAGACTGCCTTGCAGACCCTAGACTTGGAATGATCCTTGCCCTGTCTACACTGACTCTGCTGTGCAGTTGCTGTTATTGTGTGGGTCCCTATGGCCCGCCAGCTCTTTAGTTCTCTGCTCGTTCAGCATGAATGTTGCGAGTAATTGTTCACTGCTCGATACCTCGTACTTGGAGTCTGGGTTGAGTGTGCACCGAGTGCTGGGAGCTGTGAGTATGGGCTGCTCCTCCCGCGTTGCTGACTTAGGGGGGGAGAGCTGTCCGGGTCCACAGATCGGATTCATTGGGTCTTTTGGGGAGCTGGGAGGGGGGGTGGGTTGGGTTATTCTGTTGTGTGTGAGTGTGAGTGGAGAGTGTTGAATGGGGTGGCTGTGCACGTCCTGGCACTGGCGGGGGAAGGGCGGGGTGGCGTTTTTGGTTGTTGCTATCCTATTGCTCGTGGGTGGGGGGATTAAGGGGGTTCCAGTCAGAATTTCGTATGTTGGGATTGTTGGGGGGTGGGATTTTGGATGTGACAATGATGGCACTGGCATTTGGCGCATGTTGCCCCTACTTACCGGGGCGCCTGCTTTATGTGATGCATTTTTGAAGTTCCCTGTGGCAAGGGTCTCCTGGCGACAGCTTAGGCTGTGTGTATGCTACTGCCCGGCTGGGCACGAATGGTGGTCATGGGGTTTAAATTCTTGACGTGGAATGTGCGTGGCCTGGGTACGTGCACTAAGAGACACAGGGTCCTCACCTTCCTGAAACGTCATGGGATTTCAGTTGCTTGTTTACAGGAAACCCACTTAGATGATGATGGTGCGCAGCGACTGGCCAAGATATGGAGAGGCCAGCTATTTCACTCCTCCTACTCTACATACGCTAGGGGGGTCCTAATCTGGGTGGCCCCTGGGGTCCCATGCACTGTCCAATATATTGATGCGGATGTGGAAGGCAGGTACATATTGGCGAAGCTCAGACTGGACGATAAGGTCCTTCTGGTCTTTAATACGTACGCGCCGAACGTAGATGACCCGCCATTTTTCTCCCGGATGCAGGATCTGGTAGCTCCTAGCCTTGACGCGCCCCTCCTTTGGTGCGGGGACTTTAACTGTGTCCTACACCATGAACTGGATCGTAATCCACCTCGGGCGGGAACTAAGCCCCGTATGACGGCGTGTTTGCGGGACGTGATGCATAATATCGGGGCGATTGATGTCTGGCGCGCGTGTCACCCCACACAGAAGCTTTACACCTGTTATTCCCCGACCCATGGCACTCACAGTAGGCTAGATAGGGTGTTGGCGGCCAATCTCCCCTCCTCCCTCACGTTGACGGTCACACACCAGGCCCGATACCTATCGGACCATGCTCCGGTCACGTGTGTGGCGCATTGGCCTGACCAGGCGGAACGTCCCCGCTCGTGGAGACTCCCGACTGATCTGCTCCAAGACCAGGTAGCCCGGGACCATGTGGCAACGTCCCTATCCGATTATCTGGACCTTAACTGGGCGGAAAGTGACCTGTCTTATTCCACTAAATGGGAGGCATTGAAAGCGGTTGTCCACGGTGCGTGCATGGGCCTGACGTACGGGGTCAGGAAACAACTGCTTTCAGACTTGCAAACTGCGGAGGCTGAGCTCCTGCGCGTCCAGGCCCGCCCTGATCTGGACTCATCGGATCAACGCGTGGAGGGCCTAGCCCTTGTGTTGATCCATGATATACTCACGCGGCTCGATAGATTTACGCTGGGCCAATATAGACAGAGACTGCATCGAGAGGGGGATAAATCCGGCCGTTTGTTGGCCTGGATACTTCGCCGGGAGTTTACGGCTGAGCGTATAGTGGCCGTGCGGGCGTCCGATGGCGATATGGTCCACTCGGAGGCTGCTGTACTCACAGTTCTACGGGATCACCTGCGGACTGTGTATGAGGCTGATCGGTCTATATCCGAGGAGGTTTACCACCTATACCTCGAAAACCTCGACTTGCCGACCCTCCCTGAGGCAGCGACGAAAGACCTCGATGTCAAACTGGAGTTAGGTGAGATTTCTACGGCGATAGCCGCCCTCCCACGAGCCAAAACCCCTGGCGGGGATGGATTCCCTGCAGAGTTTTATCATACATTCGGGCACACCCTGGCCCCCCTCCTTTTACAGGTTTACAATGAAGCCTTACGCATGGGTGACCTCCCGCCCACCTTGAATCAGGGTGAAGTTTGTATGATCCTGAAACCGGGTGGTGACAGCACAGACCCGGCTTCGTATCGTCCTATCACTTTGATTAACTCGGACGCGAAAATTCTGACCAAGCTGTTGGCCAATCGCCTTGCCCCACACGTAGCTCAGCTCGTCCACCCTGACCAATGTGGCTTTGTCCCTGGTCGTAATATGGCGATGAACCTGCGCCGCTTGAACCACATTTTGCATGAGGTCCGGGGGCGGGACACTCCCCATGTGCTGGTCTCCGTTGACCTGGCTAAAGCCTTTGATACAGTGCATTGGGGTTACCTGATGCATGTACTCGTCAAGATGGGATTTGGTCCCAGCTTTCGGGAATGGATACGGGTCCTCTATAGAACGCCCCGAGCCAGAGTGCGACTGGGTTCAGCCCGCTCTGATGAGTGGACGTTGGGGAGGGGCACCCGACAAGGTTGCCCATTGTCCCCCCTTCTATTTGCTCTCGCGATTGAGCCCCTGGCCATATCTGCCCGCAAGGAGTTGCATGAATGGGGTATTGTGGTGGGAGACACCACTAATGTCATCTCCCTTTACGCCGACGATGCGCTTTTCTACCTGACCTCTCCGGTGGAGGCCCTCCCCGCTCTGTTGCGCCTCTTGGACCGCTTTGGTGCGGCCTCGGGCCTGCGCATGAATGTTAATAAGTCCCTGGTGTTCCCACTGACTCCTGAGGATCTCGCCCCGACGGCGGATTCTTACTGTGCGGGCCTCCGGTGTGAATCTCTGGCGTTCCGGTACCTGGGTATTCAGGTGGCCGCTTCTGATGAGGCTCTCTTAACTCATAACATAGACAAGATTCTTGTTGCCCTCCGCAAGTCCGTTGTATTCTGGAATACGCTTCCTCTCTCCCTTATGGGCCGTCTAGCAGTTGCCAAGATGGTGATGCTCCCTAGAGTCCTCTACGTACTGCAGAATACCCTGTGCCCGTTGCCCTCCTGGGTGTTCCGTACACTGAATTCGCTCCTTACGTCTCTTCTCTGGGCGGGTGGTCGCAGCAGAGTTGCGTTGCGCACGGTGACGCAGTGTTGGGATGCGGGAGGCCTTGAGGCCCCAAGATTTGATTTATACTATTATGCTGCACAACTTCTCCCGGCGGCCAGATGGTTTGCTGACACCGAGAACTGGGAGTTGGCATTATTGGCGGGAGTGGCCTCGGAAAGGGTGCTACAGGAAGCTCTGATGCAGGGTCGGGACGCCGATGAAGCACTGCCCTATGTCGTCAGGCATACGGCTCATATTTGGCAGCAGTTCGTTGAGCGAGTTTTGCGGCGTGCGCCATTCCATAGGGAGCTCCCCCTTTGGATCCTGGCCCCAATACTCACGATGGAGGCGAATATGTCTTTCCGGGAGTGGCGCCTGGGCGGTTGCGAAACTCTTGCGGATCTTTATCCGGACGACTCGTTTGTGTCCTTTGAGAGAGCAGCGGACTCCTTTGGACTGCGTGAGGGCCAGTACCTGCATTATGGATGTCTCTGGGAATTGGGGCCATGTCGTCCTGGCCACATCCCGGAGGCGCCCGAACTCACTAACACCCTGGACATCATCTTGTCCTGTGGCAGGGGTAGGAGACTAATCTCCCTTCTTTACTCAGCGATGTGCAGGGACTCGACTCCCCCATTGATGCCTGCTTGGAGGGCTTGGGAGGCGGACCTGGGGATAGCATTAGATCCGGCCCAGAGGAAGCGAATAGGGCTGTTGACTCGTAAAGTGTCCGGCAATGCGCGTTTCAAATTGATACATTTTAATTTTCTCCATCGCACATATATGACACCTGCCTCCCTCCACCGTATCTCCTCGGATAGAAGCCATAATTGCCCGAGGTGTAGTGCAGCGCGGGCGGGATTCCTTCACCTAGCCTGGGAATGCCCCTTGGTGCATGACTTTTGGGTGGCGGTGGTGGCACAGATTGCCCGGATTACACACCTTACCATCAAACTGGAACCGCTTCACTGTCTACTTGCCCTGGTACCCAAGCCCAGGAAGAGGGGACTGTCCTACAAATTGCTCCAACTCCTGTTGGTTCTGGCGAGGAGGCGGGTGGCCATTACCTGGATGGGACGGGGGGGCACCTGAAATCACTAGTTGGTTGCGGGACGCTAGGGAATGGGCCTTAGTGGAGGAGACACATATGCAGAGCACACGCAAGGATGGCAAACTCCAGGATGACTTACTCGCTTGGAGGACCATGTGTATCGAGGGGATGGAGGAGGATGACTCTGACGCTACTAGTGCGGAGCTGTTTTCCCCCGCTTACTCGGAATCTGATGATGGTGGGGAGGGGTCCGGGGTGGACTGTCATGAGGTAGTGTAGCTGTTCCATGGACCATGCCGATATTCCTTGTTGCGTACACTTATCTGTCATTGTAATTACCATCGACCACATTCTACTATGAGGATCGCTTTGTAGTGGGCCCTTGCCTACATCTCCTTATGAGATTGCATCAATGCCAGAAATGCCATTCATGGGGGGGAGGGTTTTTGTTATTGTTATGCTGTTGTTTGTGTTGGTGCAGCTTCATAAAAGTAAATTGGCGACGATATTGAGATTGTTCACGGGATTCTGGGAGCACAAGAGCATATTCCTTTCATAGTCTTGCAGGTTTAACGAGATGCCGCCCTGCCTCCGGGATGTGGGCCACTCCTAGCTGGGTACCTCCTTTTTGGATCTGGCCTATCTGATCTGTACGTGTCAACTGGTCTGTAAACTGTATAATTTGTGCCGCTTTATTCTCCTCGCCTACAAAAATAAAGTTTAAAAAAAAAAAAATGTACCAAGGCACACAATGTGCTAAAAAAGGCCCTAAAAGACCCAGTAAGGGATCTTGAGACGATTCGAGTATTAAGGAAAGCATATAAAGTAGCAAGAGACCAAAGAAAGCAATTAAGGAAAAGGCTTGGCAAGACTTATTGGTGGCAGCGGAAAGTAGAAACCCCAAGTCATTTTGGCAGGTAGTCAATTCACCATTCATTAACAACAAGGTGACAGCGAAAATAGAAATTACTATCGATGAAAACGCCTGGGTGGAGTTTTTCTCTAAACTGTACTGTAACACTCTGACCGAGCAACAATTACTGAGTAAACATCACCGGATCCCACTAGAGTTTGAACTTGAGGAGGTCAAGGTAGCTATTAAGTCCTCTCAGAATAACAAAGCCCCGGGCCCAGATGGGATCCCAAGTGATCTTTATAAAATGAATATAGATCTTTTGGCACTTGTTTGCTTACGAGTAATGGGGGCTTGTTGTGATATAGGCTTCATTAAAAGTTGGGCAGAATCATTGATCATCCCAATATACAAAAAGGGGGATAGGGAAAGCCCATCAAATTATAGACCAATATCACTTTTAGACTCGCTAGTAAAAATCGCAGGTAGAGTAGTCCTGACTAGGCTCCAGGACTGGGCAGAAGAACAGAATATCTTGACCCCAGTACAATATGGATTCCGGCTAGGGATGGGTACTGTGGAACAAGTGCTAAATTTTATTCTTTTGCAGGGGAAATACACCAGCGCAAAAGAGGGGTGTTTTTACGCAATCTTCGTCGACCTTTCGTCGGCGTTTGATTGTGTTATACACGATAAACTTTGGTCAACATTAGAGGAGATGAAAGTGAATTCTTCGATAGTCCTCTTTCTAAGACAACTATACTTGAATGCCTCTGCCAGAGTAAGATACGGTTTGGGAGGGGAATGCACAGGGTCTTTTCGCATACAGAAGGGGGTGAGGCAGGGGTGTGTGCTGGCCCCATTTCTTTTTTCTTTATACACTAACAGCTTGGAGAAGGAACTGGGTGCCAGCAATATAGACTCTCCTAAGGCCGCGAACACGCAGATCAGCTCCCTTTTGTATGCGGATGACGCTGTGTTGATGGCAAGAACAAAGGTTGGCGCACAAAAAGTGTTGAATAGATATATAACATACATGGAAGAAAGGGGCCTCAAACTGAACGCAAAAAAGTCCTTTGTGATGGCATCTGGCAAAGGTGGAGCCAGATGTAAACAACTGAAAGCTGCAGGCACCCTACAACAAGCCACAAAAACTTTCCCATATTTAGGAGTCACAATCGAGGCAACAGGGGGCTGGGGTCCCGAGGTAAAAAATAGAGCGCTAGCATTTGAACGTTCAGTTGCGGCTATAAAGCATTTTGCTAGCAAATTGGGCAGAAAACAACCTGGCATAATGCTCAATATATATGTCGCTAAATGCAGAAGCATTGCCCTGTATGGGGCAGGGATATGGGGGTACCATGATGTGACGATGCTCCAGATTATCGAAAATAATTTTTTTCGATATCTTTTGTCCCTCCCTAAAAGCACGTCAAATTATAACTCCCATGCAGAACTAGGTATGGATTATTTGACAGATTTGATTAAAACCCAGCCAATTCTCCTATGGAGGAGAATCTGGGCGACGCAAGAACTGGGCCTAAACCGAGAAATAATCATCGATGTCAAGTCATTAGCCAATGTTAAAAGAATCAAATGGCTTTAGTATGTGAGGAAAGCCCTGACGGACATGGAAAGGCCAGAATGGTATCATAAACCTGAACTAATTGGGAAAATCCCCAAGAAAGCCTTAAAAAACCTATGCATGGAACATTTTAATACCTTAAGGCTTGGGAATGAAGTCAGCAAAAGAACTGTGCTCGACCACCAGCCGTTGCTGACTACCTACAAAATGCAACCGTACTTAACCCTCATCACTTTGGGATTTGAGCGCTTAAACCTGAATCTAGTCAGGACAAATATTTTTCACCGACTGGTCTCATATCCGGATAAAAATGACTGGAAAAGAACTTTGGCCCCATGTCCATGTGACAATTTATCCACCCAGTCGACCTTCCATCTTGCACTATTCTGCAAACTGTATAAAAAAGAACGCGCAAGATGGCTGAAATCCTACCTAAGCGATGGAGCTTGGAGGCAATGTAGGCCGGCTTATTTAAATCTCCAACAATTAGGAAACCCTCTTTGTATTAGTTCCATGTCAATGTTTTTAAAAAGTGTTGTAAAATTACGGAACCTATCATGAATTTATCAACTATCGATTAATCACCTAAACTTGATTTAATACTGTTTTTATAACTATTTATTATATGTATTTGTAATGTGATTTTGTGTATGAACTGCTTTTATGATTTTTTTATTACTTGGTGAAAATCGAATAAAGCAATTGAATTGAATTGAGAGCCTTTATTATTAGGGTGAGCGCTTTAAGTAAATGTTGTAAGCTGCAACTTAACTACCAGTGGTTCCAGTATAAAAATGTGTTCACGTTTTCAAAGTTTAGCAATATGAGGCAATGTACAATGCTCCCAGAATGCTCTCTGATTTGATGCAAATATTTGCAGAAGCTTGAATACAAGATTCGTTCTTTGCTTTCGAAATAAAATGTTCATAAAAAATTAAAGCAGGAAAAAAAACATTTTGCTAAACAACTGTCACATTTCAGCTACCCTTTATTTGCAGCATCATTTAGTAACAATTGTTGATGCATACTAGTATTTCCTAAAAATATTCATAATGGAAAATCAGTGTAACCAGTTTCAATAAGATTAAGGGACATAACATTAAACAAGCATAGGCAAAGCCAGTAGGTCTGAAATTGGTTGGTAACTTTTTATATTTTGTTTATGTTTCACTTGTTTT
Source organism: Lissotriton vulgaris (assembly GCF_964263255.1). Lineage (NCBI taxonomy): Eukaryota > Metazoa > Chordata > Amphibia > Caudata > Salamandridae > Lissotriton > Lissotriton vulgaris. The sequence goes on along the minus strand of NC_141698.1, from coordinate 660,042,877 downwards.
GGCATGGTTTTTGTGAAAACGTTTTGGTGTGCAAGCTGCCAGGAACTTACCATTATAACAAACATTGGCAAAAGTAAAAATTGTTTTTTTGGTCTCAGAAAGCACACACTGCTACAGTAGTTACTAGCACTGAGCAAAACTACTTTGACAGCATTCTGCTCTTTCACAAGGAGCATATCGGCACACACTCACAGTGAAGCCAGCCGATACAGAGAGAGAGAGAGACAGAATGAAAATAAAACACAAAAGGTCACAGTCAACCCCAGATCAAATTAGGGGCAGCTATACAGCGTTCATGAATTCCCAAGAATTTACAGAAGTAGGACAAGAAATAGTACTCCTAGGAGATATACAGAATTTCTCATGCTAAAATGGAGTTCACAAATATTTGCTCATGCGCAAATCTGACAACTTTTTTCCCAACTCTAGAAGGTTTACGTCTGCCGTTGTCAGGAGTAAATTTCCAACATTTCTCAGTATGAAAAAAGATTAGACAAAAGTAGTTGAAAACCCTCAAATCATGCAAGTTAGTAGCTTTGTACCGACTCAAAAAGGCATTCTAACCCTGGAACTATTCTTACCACTGCCTTCAGGCCGAGTATGTAGATCTGCGGAAACGTGGCAACATAAGGGGATTGCTAATATTCAAACACTACTATGATAGGAGCCCTGGCATAATCAGAGGCTATATCAGAGCTCTCAAATAATGAGACTGGTGCCATGTAGTGCAGCGACAAATTATGGCAGCAAAGGGCCAAGTGGATTTTGTTACAGGACAAGTAGATTTATGAAGCAACCTGCCCCATGGACAAGTAGATATTTTATCAAATTCCACAGCCCTGATAGAGACATGCTAGATGTTGCAAATAGTGGGGAGACTTCGCATGCTTGATACGGAGCACGTAGGTAAGGGCCTTGAACTTGACCAGTTTCTCCAAAAGAATGCAGTTTTGGATACTCGGCAATGCAATCTAGCAGCAGAGTTTTGTACTTGCTGCATATTACGTGTTACCTCTTTGTTAACTCCCAAGTAAAGAATATTCCCTTAATCCAGCCTAGCTGAAACAAGGGTTTGGATTACAGTGCGCTGGGCGTGAAATGGGAGCATCCACACAATCTTCCTCAGCCATTTCAGAATGGTGAAGCAGGTAGCAGCATTGTAGTAGGTTTGTACGTCACTAGGGGCCCTATCCACAAAGTAGACAATCTGCACCCCTAGAACCACTCCTGTGAACAGATTCAGATTTCCTACTTTTTGGGAAAGTTAAATAAGTCATGACATTGCCAGTAAAACATGTTGGTTATGTGGCATTTTTGGATGCTACTGCTACCAAAACTGAATTTTGTACGACCAGTGCTTTTTTCTCATTGTGAATGGTCACTCTACAGTTACAAATATTTTCGCGGTGGAGAACAAAAAGTGCGTGTAGAGGAATCCATTTTGTTCTACCATTGAAATTTGTTCATGCTTTCCATGTTCAATGGAGTTTTCCCCAAATAAACAAAACGTCAAAATCAATTAATAATATTTTGTAAATTTCAATACCTTTTAATTTTAGAAAAAAACAATGATCAATACCAATATCACCCTTCCAGTTGTGGTGCTTCCAGAGGAAGTATTTCAAGGACAAAAGACATTGAAAACACTAAGATCACTTGTGTCTGAGAGCGGCACTCTTCGGACTGCTACGAAGATGTACTTTCTCAACAAACAAGCATTGGAAATGCAATAGGTCTCGCAGCATTAGAGTTAGTGCTTTTAGAATTGTTTATGGGTTTTTTTTGTAAATCTTTAGCATTTTTGTTTCCTGTAGCCAATGCTAAAGAATTACAAATAAAAAAAGCCATAAACAAATCTAAAAGCTCTAACTCAAATGCTCCGAGACCTATTGCACTGTGTGAGGGTGAGGTGTTGAGGGTGAGTGAGGGTGAGGGTGAGTGAGGGTGAGTGAGAGTGAGGGTGAGTGAGGGTGAAGGTGAGTGAGGGTGAGTGAGTGAGGGTGAGTGAGGGTGATGGAGTGAGGGTGATGGAGTGAGGGTGATGGAGTGAGGGTGAGTGAGAGTGAGGGTGAGTGAGGGTGAAGGTGGGTGAGTGAGGGTGAGTGAGGGTGAGTGAGGGTGAGGGGTTGAGGGTGAGTGAGGGTGAGTGAGGGTGAGGGGTTGAGGGTGAGTGAGGGTGAGTAAGGGTGAGTGAGGTGGTGAGGGTGAGGGTGAGTGAGGGTGAGGGGTTTTGGGTGAGTGAGGGTGAGGGTGAGTAGTTGAGGCTGAGTGAGGGTGAGTGAGGGTGAGTGAGGGGTTGAGGGTGAGTGAGTGAGGGTGAGGGGTTGAGGGTGAGTGAGGGTGAGGGTGAGTGAGGGTGAGGGGTTGAGGGTGAGTGAGGGGTTGAGGGTGAGGGGTTGAGGGTGAGGGAGGGTTCATCGAATATTTATTGGCCTGAAATATGCTCGCTGTTGTTTCATCCCGTTTATGCATGGAGGTGTCTCTGGAGGATAACATAAACACTCACGCTCGGTGCACTGTAAACCCGCTGCAGTGAATTAATTCGAGTTTTGGGCCGGTTTCAAACTTAATCCAGCCCTCTCGGAAAAGCTAGCAAATGCCCCCTGGCCGCATGAGAACGACACAACGCTGTGGCCTCCACAGAGGGTGTTCCATACACACAACCACTTGCTGTAGTGCTTTGTCCACTTGTAACGGAATCTGGAGAAGGCCGGGGGCGAAATGTCAACAGAGGAAAGAAAGCAAACTCAACCTGGGGGCCAGGTTCAGCCTGGAGTGCCGCTTCCGGGAAGGGCAATGTCCTTCTGGGGAAATTGGGCGCATTGTTTATGCAGAACAAACCGCTCTTCTTAAAGAGGCGGTTAATCCCGTCAAAGGCAATTGCCACAAAATTAGCTAAATGAATTAATGAACATGAAAGAAAGCCCCACAGCTTATCGGCACAATGCCGACGCTGTCTGGATGCCACAGTGAAAGCCGGGCGCTCGGCCAAATGCCATCCCATATGCGAGGAAGCTGCGCAAAAAAGTGCCGCAGGCCTAGAAGTGTCCTGAAGAACTAACTGCTAAGAAAGAAATTTTCAGCATGAAAATCAGGATGCTGTCACCACAGCTGGGCTGTAAATTTACCACTTACTACAAATGACTGAAAACGATGTTATGCGACATGGCGGGGAGTGGGCGGAGCGGGGGAGAGGGTGTGTGTGTTGTTAGGAGGGCATTGCGAAATGCGAGACGGCGGGAAGGGGAGGGGGCGGAGCGGGTAAAATAAACAAGACGGAGGGAAGAGAGGGGAGGGGGGAGGAGAAATGCGACACGGCGGGAAGGGGAGGGGGCGGAGCGGGTAAACAAAGACGGACGTGCACGCGCTTTTAAGCTCAATGCGCATGCGCATTGAGCTTAAAAGTCAAGGGGTACTGCAAGGAATCGCCACGATTCCTTGCAGTGTGGATAAAGAGTGGATAAGTCCCAATACTCTCGCCTTGCTCGATGCGCATGCGCATCGACAGGCGAGACCTAAAAAACCTGCACCAGCCTTCCCCTGACAGATAATAGGAAGGCTTCGGGTACCAAGCAACTTGCTTGCATCTCCAACAAATCGGTCTCAGGTGAAGTTTCGTTCCACACCAGAGCCACCTTTCCTAGATGGCTTCCCCAACCTAGGACTGATGCATTAGTCAGCACTGTCAGCTCTGGGTGGGGAAGAGCCTGTGGCTGCCCAATCGGGGTTCATTAGCCACCATTGCAGATCTTCCGCAGTTCCATGTGATATCTGGACCAGGTCAGAAATGTTCCCCTAATACTGCACCCACTAGGACTTTCGATTCCACTGCAGAGCCCGTAAATGCCAGTGGGCATGATGGTCTCCTGCATCCTGCTGGTCAATGAGACCCAGCAGCCTCAGAAGCAGTCTCACCGCGATCCTGGATCGAGGAATCATAGCCTGAATATTCTGAACTCACCGCTCAGGAGGATAGGCGTGGAAATGCAATACGTCCAGAATGGCTCAGGTGAAAGGGTGTCCCTGAGAGGGAGGTCAGATGTGACTCAGGCACCTTAATAGTGAACCCCCGAGAATACAGGAGGTCCGACGTACTCTGGAGGTGGGTGACGAATGGCTGTTGAAGGCCAGCTCACCCCAGGCATTTGTTGAGGCAGGGGAAGACCGGGACCCTCTGACCTCCACAGATGGGCTGCAACCACCACCATCACAATCACTTTTGTGAATACTCTGTGCTCCCTTAAGGCATTATCAGTGCCCCTAGTCAACTGAAAATGCTTGTGGCCCACCTCTAACCGCAGGCAACACCAGTAGACCGTCAGGACGGGAATGTGAAAATAATAAATGTGAACAACAAGGACCCCCTGTTCAAGTACTGGATGCGTAATACAGGGAAATAACAATGTGAGAAAAGAGTGGAACATTTGATAGTACAACCAGGGAAGAGACCAATATGTAAAGCACACAAATTAATTAAAAATATAAATTCAGATTTATTAATAAAATTGCATTCACAAGAGTTTATATAAGAACATATTCATTACACAAAGAATACATAAAAATATGTATAGCTAAAATATTTGTAACACAATATCACAAGAAATTATTTAAAACATAGGTGGCAAACAATACAATTTGTCGACGCGCGTTTCGGCGTTGTCAAGACGCCTTCATCAGGAGCCACATACAATCTAGAAAACACGGAATAGGTGCTCTCTAATAAATCTGGATACGGTCCAACATCTGATTTCTTGGCCGTAACTAACACTTGGGTTAGTCTTGTTCGACTACTATCGTCATGTGTGTTGCAAAGGTGTTGCTAACGACGCGATCAGAACCCCAGATGTCGCAGTAGTATCGTTATGTTTACCGCATGCTAAAGAGTAGAGAAGGATAAGCCGCTACGTCAACCTGTCAAGAGCCGGTTGGGTCACAGAATATGTTAGTTTCCGAGCGTCTTGCAGCCGTTGGTATTTTATATTTTTCCTGAGCTAAGAAGACTTTTGAGCCGACAATGCAGCCTGTGGGGTTACGGAACGGGGTCCGTTTCCTATGGTCTACAGCAGCGTGTCGCGGCCGTTGAATTGGGGCGTGTTACGTCCGAAAGAGATAGAAATCGGTCCGTATCATCAACCTGCGGGCGCGGCGCATATATCCTCAGCCAGCGTCCCGCAGCCGTACTCTTTTCCAACGGCTGCGGGACGCTGGCTGAGGATATATGCGCCGCGCCCGCAGGTTGATGATACGGACCGATTTCTATCTCTTTCGGACGTAACACGCCCCAATTCAACGGCCGCGACACGCTGCTGTAGACCATAGGAAACGGACCCCGTTCCGGAACCCCACAGGCTGCATTGTCGGCTCAAAAGTCTTCTTAGCTCAGGAAAAATATAAAATACCAACGGCTGCAAGACGCTCGGAAACTAACATATTCTGTGACCCAACCGGCTCTTGACAGGTTGACGTAGCGGCTTATCCTTCTCTACTCTTTAGCATGCGGTAAACATAACGATACTACTGCGACATCTGGGGTTCTGATCGCGTCGTTAGCAACACCTTTGCAACACACATGACGATAGTAGTCGAACAAGACTAACCCAAGTGTTAGTTACGGCCAAGAAATCAGATGTTGGACCGTATCCAGATTTATTAGAGAGCACCTATTCCGTGTTTTCTAGATTGTATGTGGCTCCTGATGAAGGCGTCTTGACAACGCCGAAACGCGCGTCGACAAATTGTATTGTTTGCCACCTATGTTTTAAAGACAAATTGTATTGTTTGCCACCTATGTTTTAAATAATTTCTTGTGATATTGTGTTACAAATATTTTAGCTATACATATTTTTATGTATTCTTTGTGTAATGAATATGTTCTTATATAAACTCTTGTGAATGCAATTTTATTAATAAATCTGAATTTATATTTTTAATTAATTTGTGTGCTTTACATATTGGTCTCTTCCCTGGTTGTACTATCAAATGTTCCACTCTTTTCTCACAATGTGAAAATAATACGCATCCTGCAAGTCCAGTGCTACCATTAAGTCCCCAGGGCAGACAGGACCTGAGCCAATGGGAGCATCTTGAATTCTCCTTTTTCACTAGACCTGCGCCCTCTCAGTCATCCTTTGGCTCCAGGAAGTTGCTGGATTAAAAACCACACCCTACTTCTGATGTAGGATCCCTTACAATGGTTCTCTTGGCCAAGATAGCCCACACTTCCTGATAAAGCAAAAAGGGATGGTCCTCTGTCAGCCGTTCTTGGACAGGTAGGAGGGGTGGTGTTCTTTCCATGAATGGTAGGGTATATCCCTTATGAAAGATTTGAAGCACCAACTTTTTGGATGTGATTGATGATCATTGGGGTAGGTCAAAGTCAAAATAACTTTATTTGGTTGTTCGAATTGACAACCATAAAAGTATTTGCACTACAGATAATAACATTTCATACACACGGTCTTAAAAAGTCATAATCAATTACAGATAAAAATCACAGAGTTAAAAATACATCACTATATCAAGATATTGGAGACCCTTTAAAAATAGTTTTCTTTTAACAGTAGATTTAGATGTTATAATCAGAGATAATTATCCTTCCATACTGTTTCTAAATTTGATCGCCATTTTCAAAAAACCACAGACAAATAAAGTGCAATCACAATTTAGCAGCTGTAAAAAATATTGTGCTGGACGATATTGACGAAAATTCAATTCTTTCAAACAGGGTTTCAAGCATAACTTCCTTGGTACTTCATAAAAAGGGCAGAAGAACAGAAAGTGTGCCAGGTCTTGCGGAGACTTTTCGTCGCAGCCGCAAGCTGGCAACACTTGACCTCTATGGGAACCCCTAGGTACCGCCAACATAAGGTGAAACAAATTGAACCTGAACCTAGTTAATAAAAAACGGTCATAACTAGACATTTGCCATGTCAAGTAGGGTTCCGTAAGTATAGTGCTTTTAATTAGTATGTGCTTGCGTACACTTTCTTTTTTTAATTCACATGATTCCCTTTCCTGTTCTCTTAAGTCAATAAAAGCATTTTTGATTAAGATAAGATCCAATTTAACAATGGATTCCGGACGTAAAAAGAGTTCAGGACGGCCTAAATCAGAAAAACATTTCAATAGATATTTGAGCCAGGGAATTTCCATCCTGTTATCCCATGTAAGGGCTTCTTTTAGAATAAGCTTGGTCAACGGAATACTATCATTTAACCAGCTATTCATCCAACATAACATGGGATTCAGAGCAATTTTATCACTAACATACGGAACCCCCAGTTCTTCATGTACAGAAAAATTTGCTGTACCCCTTGGAACCCTTAAAATCTGTTTTAAAAAGTTGTTTTCGACTATCTGAAGTACGTCCAAGGGAACATATCCCCATATTTCACTGCCGTAACAAGCTGTGGTTACACTTTTGGCCTTGTATACTTGGAGTAGCGCGGTAACTGGACTATTTCCCAGCTTTTTAGAGAAATCCAGTATAGCCGCGTTTACCCTTGTAACGTCTCCCTTTTTTTTCTGGATCACGGGTCCCCATTTAAGTTGACTGTCGAAGAGGACCCCGAGATAGGAGAATGTGTGCGTTACAGGTATTTCCACTCCTTCTACATTTAGGCGATTTGGTTTCTTGAAACCTTCACCGATCTTCATTATGTAGGATTTGGTGTTGTTAATACTTAAATCTCTGGTTTTCATAAATGTGTAAAAGGAGTCTAATAATATTTGAAGTCCATTGGCCGTTCTAGATAAAAGGACTGCGTCGTCCGCATATAATAAAACAGGCAGACCTTTTCGGCCAATGTAAGGATAGTCTGTGTTGGTGCTTAAGAGGGTCTCTTCCAGGTCATTAATATATAGATTGAAGAGGAACGGGGCCAGAATACACCCTTGCCGAACGCCCCGAAACACTCCAAAATCTTTGGTCACCTTTAGATCCTGGGTATATCTAACATTCGCTTTAGTGTCTGAATGTATATCCTCTAACAGGTTTACTAGGTTTTTGTCGACGCCCATTTTTTCCATGGCGCACCAAAGTTTCCCACGGTTCACACAATCAAAGGCCGAAGAGAGATCCATAAACGCCATATGGATCGTTCCTCTTCGTGCCTTGGTGTACTTCCCGGCTATGAGGTACAAATTCAGACATTGGGAAATGGTAGAGTGTCCAGGCCTAAAGCCATACTGGATTGGCGATATAATATGATTTTCCTCTGCCCAACTAGTCAGTCTATTTAAAATTACACCTCCTATCACTTTTGCCACAGAGTTTATTAAAGATATCGGTCTGTAGCAGGCCGGACTACTACGGTCTCCCTTCTTGAATATAGGGACTATTGTAGATACCCCCCATGATTTGGGGCATCCACAAAGCACAGCTGCATTAAGTACAGCTGTGATTACCGGCGCCCATAGTGCTTCCCGTGACTTAAAAAGATCAGGCGGAAGTCCATCGGGGCCCGGTGCCTTATTATTTGACAGTCCTTTAATTCCTTTAACTATTTCCTCATTTGAGAAACATAGAGATGTATCTCTGCCTGTACCAGGATTATATTCTGTCTGTGAAGCATTATTTATAAAAATAGAGCTAAAATGATCTATCCATTCGTCCTCTGAAATATTCGTGCCCACATTTGGGATGGAAGGACAGTCAAATATAGGTTTGTTAATTATCTCCCAAAACTTCGAACTATTTTTTAAAGTCTCAGGCTCTAGGAGTGATTCCCAAACACTTTTTTTAACTGCACGCTTACGGGTAGCCAGAGCTTTCTTATATTCAGTCCGCAACCCCCGGATGATCAGTAGATCTCTTGGTTTGGTATTTAGAGCTTTCTTGAGCTCGCGACTGACTTTTGAACAAACACTGTCAAACCATTTTGGGTTGCAGTTAGAATTTGACCTTCCCTTATTGGGAACCGTTAGAAGAGACTCCACCTTCTTAGCTATCTCCTCGAAGGATGTCAGGATTTGCAGAGGAGCTGACGTAGGGGATGTACAAATCATTAATTCTTGATTACAGACCACACTAACAGAAGTATAGAATTGATCACTATCCACCATAGCCCATTTCAAGCGACGCTTCCCATTAATGCAATTTAAAAGACCACGGTCCTCACGAGGAATGTGGTGTTCAAATAAACTCATTTCCAGGGTAATGCATAAAGGGTTGTGATCGCTGTAGATACTCGTGAAGATCCTAAAGTCCTCAATGATGTTTACAAAATCAGCTGAAATGAGGATATGGTCTATGTAAGTGCCTGTTGCATGGCCTTTAAAAGTAGGAACTGGGAATACAGTTTGATCTGGCACAGTCGACATAGCAGTGAACAGGTTATTTTCATTCATTAATTCGTTTAGCCCTGTGCCCCTCCGCGAGTGTTCAAAGTGTATTCCCTCCATGCTATTACATCCCAGTTGGCCAACAGGTCCCACGCTAGGGTTCCCACATATATGTGTGTTAAAGTCACCTACTAGTATTTTTGAGCGTGGCAAAGAGCTATCAATTGCCCCTAGCAAATCACGTAAGGTTTCTATATTGCAATCTCCTATCTGGTTCACAGAGTTATAAAAATTAATCAGTGCAAAATGGATTTTACCCCTTCTAAATTCCAAAACCTGAATATTTTTGTTACCAGATTTATGTTCAATCTTCTGACATTTAAGTGACAAGCTAACGAAGATAGCCAAACCCCCTTTAGCTCTTCCACTTGCAGATGGTATTGCTTGGATTATAAAGCTCTGATATCCCTCAATGTATAAGTTTGTCCCTGTTACCCAAGTTTCTTGAAAACATAGTATGTGATGTTTTTTAACATAATACAGCCAGTCCTTATCTTGCATTTTATCAGAAAGTCCGGCTATATTCCATGATAACAAGAGGAGACCCTCCGCACATTTTTGGCCTCCACATTGTATTCTATTCGTGCTTTCTGTAACAGGGGAGTTGGTAATGGGGATTACAGTACAACAAGTATTCACATCCGCTATGCCTATGTCTTCTGGTAGTCATTCTACACCATCCAGCCCTCCCTCCACAGAAAAGATATCATACCTGTTTGCGGTGGGGATATTAAAATAATAGGGGTCTGTATGATATGGTCGTGGTTGTTGGTCGTATCCGTCCCTACTAAAACCCCTGTTATTAGCTGATGCATCAAAACCCCAGCCGTTTGTTTTTTCAGGCCATATGTGTCTAGTGTAAGTATGATTATAGTCAGACTTAGGGTATATCATACTCCTTTGTTTTTTACCAAAGAATTCCAGAGTGAGAGGAATGATAGTACCACTCCTTCGTTGTGGTGGTAAAATATTTGGGAGGATGTTTGGTAAGACTGCAGAGTTTGCAAGATTTATTATAATACAGTCACCTTTAAATTTTTTAGGGTTTGTGCCTATCCAAGTGGCCCTTCTAGCAGATTTAATATCTCTGGCTAGTTGTTGCTTCCCCCAAGGGGCCAACCGCATGTTGCCCGTTAACCAATGCAGGGCTTTACTTGTTAATGCCGTAGATGTTTCAGTTTGGTCTGGTGTTAGAGGGGGAGCATTAGCTAAAACCAGCACTAGAGGGGCTGCATCCTCAATAAAATGGAGTGTATCTTCACCAGCTCTTGGAGGGGTTATTCCTCGCGGTTGTTGAGGGTGAATATCCCTTACCGGCGACTGGGTAGGTACAGTGTTGGGTATCTGAGCTGGAAGGTTTACCCTTGAGATATCAGGGATTAAACCTGTATCTGGTTGGAGGCCAAGTACCTCTTTTACGGGTATTGCCAAATTTTTTACTGTGCCGGATATTATGGACATTTCATCTATTAGCTTCTTTTGATCTACCCCCAGCTTTTTTACGTCTGCGGATAACTTATCCAGTTTGGCCACTACAGGTTTAATTAAGGCTCTGAATTTAGTGTCAATTATATCTACCAGTCTGGAGACAAGCTCCTCATCCATATTTAATTTTTCATCCTCTTCTAATCTCCTCCTACCTTTTTCCCTGCTTCTCAGTGGTGACGCAGCCCTCTTCCTCCCTATGATGGCACCACCTCGAGGCAGTTGGATTTTTCTGCACTTTCTAATTGCTCGAGCAGCCGGTGTTAAAACAGGGGGGTCGGCTTCTATGCTTGTTTGCTCACTGTCTTGTACAGTATGATTTTCTTCAGGGTCTACTGTTTGTGAGTCTGACACATTGATTGTAGCTATATCTTGATCCTGGGCTAAACTCATGTTTAATGGGCCGTTTTCAGGTGCCTCAGGGTCTAAAATTAAGCTACCCTCAGCCTGAGAAGGAATATCTAACCAAGGTGAATCTAGTGAAGGACTTAGAGGAGATAAATTTGGGGAGTGACTGAGTCCCAAAGATTGTCTCCTATCGGTATTTATTTTTGACACTACTTGTACCATATAATTTTCAATGGAGTTACCCCCCGTCACTACTTTCTTCTTTGACATGATTAAATGTAATTGAATATTAGGTCCTAGAAATTTACCACTAACCAGAACACACAAAATCACAGGTAATATAATACAATATTAACAACAAGAGGGGGACTGGAGGTTTCTGAGAGTTATAATCTTACTGATTGTTGACAAATGGGAACTACAGGGCAGAGAGACGTGCCCAGTCCAGTCTCAGCCTGTCTCGGACTGTCTTAGACTGTCCGCCCTTTGTCCGGGCTTCGTCCGGCGTCCCGCACACGCGTCCCGCTGTGCGTCTGATGCACGTATTATGTAGGAGGAGTAGGGGGCGGGAAGAGACTCCAGGTGCGCTCCGATGGTCCTGCGCGGAACCCTGGGTCTCGCAGTCCCGTCCCCTGATGCAGCAGGCTTCCCAGTAAATGAACAGGCTCAGAGACGCCTTCTCCTTGCTCCTTTTAACAGCGGATAAAATGCACGTAGGAATCCTCACAGCAACGCGGTCACAGACACAGCTACGAGCGGCACCCGCGGAGCGGGGGCCGCGAGCTGTTTTAAAGTGTGCAGGCAATCAGTCAGGGGAGGAGCAGGGGGCGGGAAGAGACTCCAGGTGCGCTCCGATGGTCCTGCGCGGAACCCTGGGTCTCGCAGTCCCGTCCCCTGATGCAGCAGGCTTCCCAGTAAATGAACAGGCTCAGAGACGCCTTCTCCTTGCTCCTTTTAACAGCGGATAAAATGCACGTAGGAATCCTCACAGCAACGCGGTCACAGACACAGCTACGAGCGGCACCCGCGGAGCGGGGGCCGCGAGCTGTTTTAAAGTGTGCAGGCAATCAGTCAGGGGAGGAGCAGGGGGCGGGAAGAGACTCCAGGTGCGCTCCGATGGTCCTGCGCGGAACCCTGGGTCTCGCAGTCCCGTCCCCTGATGCAGCAGGCTTCCCAGTAAATGAACAGGCTCAGAGATGCCTTCTCCTTGCTCCTTTTAACAGCGGATAAAATGCACGTAGGAATCCTCACAGCAACGCGGTCACAGACACAGCTACGAGCGGCACCCGCGGAGCGGGGGCCGCGAGCTGTTTTAAAGTGTGCAGGCAATCAGTCAGGGGAGGAGCAGGGGGCGGGAAGAGACTCCAGGTGCGCTCCGATGGTCCTGCGCGGAACCCTGGGTCTCGCAGTCCCGTCCCCTGATGCAGCAGGCTTCCCAGTAAATGAACAGGCTCAGAGACGCCTTCTCCTTGCTCCTTTTAACAGCGGATAAAATGCACGTAGGAATCCTCACAGCAACGCGGTCACAGACACAGCTACGAGCGGCATTGGGGTAGGTGATACCGGATTCTGCTGCCAACGGAATGGCTGTGTGGGATGGAGGGCACACTAATAAGATTCTGAGGCTGCAGCAGCTGGAGGGACAGGGGACTGGACAGTATGCTGGGACTGGCTCCCATGTCCCTACTGGGCCCCGAGGCCCCATCCTCGAAAGTGCTGAGCAGGCTGCCGGGCAGGGGTATGGCTAGCATTGCGGGTACCCAAAATGACTCCTCCTACGTCCGTTGTAGAGGCGAAAGGGCTGCTGCTGTGGCCAGGTTAAAAGCGAAAGGCCAAGCGATCTGGCAGTGACACTGCTCTTGTTCTAGCACTTGAGCGCCGCATACGTCTTAGGCAAGAGCCATTAAAGGGTATATGTCAATTTGTCTATCAGTAACAATTGAATGACCTCCAAAAATCCAGTGGACCATAACCAGGCGTGTCGATGCAGCACCACCATAGAATGGTAGAGGTAACATTGATTTTATCATGAGTTGTGTCAGTATGGTCCTCAAGAATAACCTCTTTCCCTACAAAAGAGACGTGTCAGTATGGTCCTCAAGAATAACCTCTTTCTCTACAAAAGAGACCTGTACCATCAGATCAAGGGGACCAGCATGGGCGCAACTTGCGTCCCTAGTCTGGCCTGTTTGTATGTCAGTCAATTTGAACAGGTCCACATTTTTTATGAAATGGCCTCCTTCTTTAGGTTCACATTTTTTATGAAATGGCCCCCTTCTTTGAGAACATCAGTCACTGGTAGCGCTTCATTGATGATACTTTTATATGGAGCGGTACCAGTGACCAACTGGAGGATTTCATAACTTGGCTTAACCTGTGAGATCCTAATCTCAAATTTACATCTCAATGGAGTAATTCACATATCAACTTGTTGGATATTTGTAACAAGGACAATGATAAGACACTAGAAGTAGAATTGTACAGGAAACCTACCAATAAAAACACCTTACTTCACTATAATAGCCACCATCCCAAAGCTCAGAGAGATAATATCCCCTTTGGCAATTGTTTGCACTTGCGTAGAAATTGTACAACAATTGATGACTTCTATTTTCATGCTGAAGATCTTAAGAAGAAGTTAGAGGTTTTTTTATCAGTTTCTTCAGATAACTCCTAGCACCCTTTAAGAGTTCGAGATTGTTCATATCCAGCATAGCTTTACCATTGTAGAAACAGAAAAATAAGACCAATGGAGCCCAAAGAGAGTGAGAACTGCTTAAAAGACAAGACAGCGCTGCAAAATATTCAAAAACGTTTCAATACTGCAGTCCTGATATTCACGACATGGAGTTTTTGAGAGTTTGAGTGTGTTGAGTAAACTCCACAAATAACGCGAAAAACCAGAAAGGAATCTGCCAACCACGAATAAAAAGGTAGGCCATAAAGCGGCTTTTTAATTAGGCTAGAGAGGCTAAAGTTTAGAATAATTTACACTCGCCATTTTCTTAACAGCCCCGCGTACCCTACATTTCTAGAACACTGGGGATCACTAAAGAAAGAACACTTTTCGAGCATAACAAGATAGTCTTCCACAGTCCACCGCCTAAATCTGGTATGTAGTCTTAAGTCAGAGACATTGTATTGGTTCTTTGTACAACTTTAATGGAGACAAATATTGAGATTCATATACAAAACGTTATTGTTTTGTCGTTTACATCATACAGACAAAAAGAAAAAAAGGCCCTGATGAGATTCAAGGAACTGGTTTCCTGTAATTGAAACGCGTCGGCATATTTGGAGGCACACTTGGAGGAATAATTGGCTCACAAGAGCTATTTGTTAGCTTAAACATCGTGAAATAGCTTCATTAATTTGACTCTATTCCTCACGTTTTCCTTCCTTCCTGTCTTTTTCCTCCTTTGATTTGGTCTCTCATTCATTGAGATCAAGTACACATCAATTTAACGTGTATTTTGTTTTGATGATGTTGTTTATTTGAGTTTGTGTAGATACATTGTGCTATGTTTTGTTTACATATATTTACAATACTATACAAACCAATTTATAAAGTTCGTCCTATCTTTGCTAATGAATGTATAAAAAATCTTGAAAGTAAAAAAAAAAGGAAGTCAAAGGTAAAAAATATAAGTACCTGGTCAGAATTCAATAAAGAGTATTCTTGACCTTCATCAATTGTTCTTGTGTTTTTAAAAAAGAGTGGTCTAGGCACTTTGTGTATTTTGTAGCTGCACCATTTAGGCGCATAGTTCTTTGGGGGCATGTTTTGAGTCAGGAGTGAGATGCACTCCTTTTTGCCCCACAATTTCCCAGCTGCCCAGCAAGCTGTGGGCAGCTGCAACGTTTAGGTTTGTGCAGTGGCGCACCCTTGACTTCCGCTGCATTGGCAGCGCGCCCTGACATTCTAGACACAGGGCATTTAAGCCCCTTTTTGGATGGCCAGTTGGCCAGGGGTACGGTTGGACTTCTAGGGGGCCAGGCCCTAATGTGATAGAGTGCTGTAAACATACTACACACATTAGAGGCATAACACGTGGTGCTAGGAAATGTAAACTGTGGTTTATAATTCCAGGGTACCGGACGCCCTGCTACCCAAGACTGACCACAAGAGTCCAAGCCAGAAACCACCTGCCTGTGGAGCAAGCACCTGCCTAGGCACGTCAGTATCTCTGAGACCCACTCCGTGAGTGGCCCAGCTGTCCTGCACCAGCCCCTCTGAGGTGTTTGCCCCTGATCGTAAGGTGCAGTTTGCACACCAGAGCTTGGATCACCTGTTACCTCTGTAAACCAATAAGGGTATCTCCAACCTATCTGCACAGTGTACCACATAGTGGTGCACTATACAGGGGGGAGTTTCATACAAGGGGGCCTAATGTCATTAAACCATCCACCAAGCTTTGTGATTTTGAGGTAAATTCAATATAGTCGGATCGATCTTGAGGTAAGGAATATTGTGTGGCTCTTAGAAAAGATAAGGATTCACTGATAAATCAGGCGATCTATTGGATCAGAAGTATAAGGATTCACTGATAAATCAGGCGATCTATTGGATCAGAAGTATACATCACTGGTACACATCAGATCCAATATACTAACACTGGAGGATAATTTAGTAGCATTGATCATTTATACTACTCCTCCGTTGTTCCTACAAATGTTTGTGTAGTATTGCACGAAATTTAGGAAGGCCTGTTGTACCTCAAAATTAACCCCAACAAGAGTGAACCTGTGGTCTACTCTAGTAGTACGTATGCTGGACAACACGAGTCAGAACTACCAACTTTGGCCTACAGGGGCACTTATCACTGAGAGCTCCACAGAGTGGAGGAGTGACATATAAAACGCTTCTCTGTAGCATATTCAATTTTTGATACAATCATTTTAAACCACATTTTAGTTACCAAGCATGTAGCACAAGTGTCTTACCTTCGGTAACAATATATCTGTAAGAAACAGTAGTTAGTATTAGATTCCTTACCTTAGAATATCCCCAGGCATCAGACTGGATCCGGAAAATATTGCGTAGCAGTACCCCTGTGCGTCGGTAGGCGTTGTCTGCGGCTTGCGTCCGTTGTCAGCCTCTTTAGCACCGGAATGACGTCGTCGGAGTACTGACATCAGTTCTTATACATAGCTCTTCCATGCCAGAAACGCAGAGCCATGATAAAGAAACAACACTGGTCATCCCCTGAAAGGGGATGACCTTAACCCTAGATATCGGTTCGCAGAACGGGGAGGATGGGTGGGGCGATAAGGAATCTAATACTAACTACTGTTTCTTACAGATATATCCTTACCGAAGGTAAGTAACTTGTGCATCTGATAGAAACAGGTTAGTATTAGATTCCTTACCTTAGAATAGATACCCCAGCAATACCAACCCTGGTGGTGGGTCTGTGAACCAATGATTACACCAGAAAGTCCTGGAGAACGGAACGGCCAAAGAAGCCCTCTCCCTGGACTTGGCTGACCAGGCAGTAGTGTCTTGCGAACGTATGCAGTGAGGCCCACGTAGCTGCTTGACAGATGTCCTGCAAGAGGACTCCCCGACCGAAGGCAGTAGTAGCCACCGTAGCCCGAGTGGAATGGGCCCTCAGCCCAACAGGAGGCTCCTTTTTAGCCAAAGAGTAGCATATCTTGATGCACAACATGACCCACCGAGATATGGTCCGCTTGTGCACCGCCCGACCTTTCTTAGTGCCCACGTATCCAACAAACAGTTGGTCATCCACCCGGAACTGGCGTGTGCGATCCAGATAGAATGAGAGCACACGTTTTGGGTCCAGGCGGTGGAGCCTCTCTTCCTCTTTCGAGGGATGCGGAGGCGGAAAGAAGGTGGGTAAGGTGACGGACTGCCCGATGTGGAAGGCTGTGACTACCTTGGGCAGGAAAGAGGGTCGCGTCCGCAACACAACTTTGTCCGGATGGATAGAAAGGAAAGGAGGTTTAGAAGAAAGAGCCTGGAGCTCACTTTGCATTCCTGGTTGCCATCACCTCTGCCAGGAGAGTGTCTTAAGAGTAAGGAGATGAAGAAGACTGATGTGCGCTCCCTTCGAGCCACTTCATAACTGATAGGTCAGAACAAGGTTCAAGTCCCACTGAGGCATCACGAAGATCGAACAGGAGGAAACATATGAGTGATGCCCTTCAAACCTATTTACAACTGGGGACTTGAACAAAGAGGGCTGATCAGGAAGCCTTAAGAAGGCAGAAATGGCAGGGAGGTAGCCCTTCAGAGTGCTCAGAGCAGAGCCCTGCTGGGCCAGAGAAAGAAGAAAGAGGAGAACCTCTGAAAGAGGGGCAGAAAGGAGATCCACAGCCTTTGCTGTGCACCATGCCACAAATTTGTTCCACCTGCAGGCGTATACCGATTTTGTGGAGGGACACATGGCTGCCAGAATCACATTACAGACTTCAGGAGGCAAGTCAAATGTCCTCAAATGCCGCCGCTCAATCTCCACGCATGTAGGTGGAGACTGGACAGGTTCGGGTGGAGGACCGTCCCCTGCTGCTGCGACAGAAGGTCCTCCTGAAGAGGCAGACGAATCGGGGGATAGACAGACATGCTGATTAGCTCGGAATACCAGTATCTTCGAGCACCGTCCAGACGCGACTGGCCCAAGTCATCCTTGTGACTCCGATCTTCTTCAGCACTCTGGGCAGAAGTGGTATAAGCAGAAAGGCGTACAACAGACCGCAACTCCAATCGCGCCGAAAACCGTCTCCGAGTGAGTGCCGCCTTGGAAATTCCAATGCGCAGAACTGATGACATTGCGCGTTCTCTTCTGTGGCGAATAGATCTAACCAGGGCTCTCCCCACTGCTGAAAGAGGCATTGCGCCACGTCCGAGTTTAGATGCCAATCGTGATCCATCATGCACCGACGGCTGAGTTTGTCCGCCCTGGCGTTCAGGGAACCTGCCAGGTGTTGAACCACCAGGGTCACACCCTGATGTTCCAGCCACTGCCAGAGGCACAGAGCCTCCTGGCATAGGGTCCACAACCCCACCCAGCACTGTTTGTTGCAGTACCACATGGCGGTGGTGTTGTCCGTGAACACCTGCACTACACCCCCCCGGACAGAGTGGAGGAATGCCTTCAGTGCAAGCCGGATCGCCCGCAGCTCCAGAAGGTTGATGTGGAGCCGGGACTTCGCCGGAGACCAGAGGCCTCTGATGCCCGCCTCTCCCATGTGGCCCTCCCAGGCCTAGAGGGACGCGTCCATCACAACTACGTGTTCCGGTTGGGGTAGGGAGAGGGATCTGCTGCTGACCCAATTGCGGTCCGTGAGCCACCACTGCAACTGTCTTGCAGTGCCCTCCGAGATCAAGACATGGTCGGACAAGTTGCCCTGATGCTGGGCCCACTGAAACTTCAGGTCCCACTGCAGAACCCGCATCCGCCAACGGCCGTGATGCACCAGAAGGATGCAGGAGGGCATCAACCCCAGAAGCCGCAGCGCCAACCTGACCGAGACCCGGGATAACGTCTGAAAGATCGGAATCAGAGCCTGAATATCCAGAACTCGCTGTCCTGGGGGATATAAACCCGTAACTGCGCCGAGTATAAAACTGCTCTGATGAAGAGGAGCTTCCGAGAGGGACACAGGTGTGACTTTGGCAAATTGATGGAGAACCCCAGCAGGTGCAGGAGATCGGCCGTAGTCTGGAGGTGGCTGACGACTGTCT
The DNA here is from genome assembly GCF_964263255.1 of Lissotriton vulgaris. Lineage (NCBI taxonomy): Eukaryota > Metazoa > Chordata > Amphibia > Caudata > Salamandridae > Lissotriton > Lissotriton vulgaris. Next base: position 660,023,997 of record NC_141698.1, on the reverse strand, counting down.
GGGGTAAGCCAGTCTTCAACAACCAGTCGGCGAAGTAGGGGAAGACTGAAACACCTAACCTGCGCAGATGAGCTGCGACCACCGCCATCACTTTCGTGAACACCCGTGGGGGGCTGTTAAGGCCGAAGGGGAGCACGGTAAACTGAAAGTGCTCGTGGCCTACCATGAACCGCAGGCAACGCCTGTGGGCCGGCAGGACGGGGATGTGGAAATAAGCGTCCTGCAGTTCCAACACTGCCATCCAGTCTCCAGGGTCTAGGGCAGCTAAGACCTGAGCCAATGTCAGCATCTTGAATTTCTCCTTCCGGAGGAAGTCGTTGACGTTCCTGAGGTCCAAGATAGGGCGTAGGCCCCCTTTGTCCTTCTTGGGAACCAGAAAGTAGTGGGAATAGCAACCACACCAGACTTCTGGCCCAGGAACCCGCTCGATGGCCCCTTTGGCAAAGAGGGCCTTAACTTCCTCTTGCAGAAGTTGCAAGTGATCCCCCGACACGCAGTGGTACTGTGGTGGCATGGCTGGAGGGGTCGCCTTGAAGGGGAGGGAGTAGCCCCTTCGGACGATTTGCAGCACCTACCTGTCCGAAGTGATGTTGCACCAGTGAAGGAGGTGATGGCGAACCCTGCCCCCCACTGGCGTCTTGTGGGCCTAAATGCTCGGACTAGGAGGGCTTTGAGGCAGATGCTGTGAGTAGGAGAGTGGGGTCTGCAATCCTATGGTCACCCCCGATTTTTGCTTTTTGCTTCACTGGTTTACGACTTTCCCTGGCTGTGGGCCTGCTAATCAGACCCACAGCCTAGCTGTTCTCTCTCTAAATTGACAAGCATGTACCCTAGGTGCATTTACCAATTGGTACTGGGCCACCTTATCAGTCCCTGTATAGCATACCTTAGGTATCCAGGGCATAGGTGTACCCAGGGCCTACCAGGGGCTGCAGCATGTATTATGCCACCCCTGGCTGGCCATCCAAATCAGACACAACTGGCTACACGACAGCTGGGGCAAGGTGGTGTAATCACCCTTTGCTTTAGATATAGTATTCCTATATCTAACCCTAAAATGGACACATGTATTCCTATCAGTCACTCCTATGGCAGGCCTTAACAATCCTGAAGGCAGAGTGCTTGGAATTATGTGAGATGGTGCTCTGGCATGAGCTGAGCCCGTTTGCAGCTTGCGGAACCAAGTCCTAATAGCTGTTCCATGATAACGCGTACCATATACTCTTAAGTGCATTATAATCCTCGCGGTTATTTGCTAACTTTGGTATCGCATTATCAAAACATGTCGAGTAAGGTGTCATACGAATTGGAATACTAACCCCTCGCCAATTCTGGCGACGGGGTTCGCATTCCACCCTTCTAGAGGGACACGACATGGATGTAACTGTGAACCCCGGTTAAAGTTAACTCGAGCCTCAGCATCACAAAATGGATGCTGCCACCACAGACACAAGTCTGACCTCCTGCTGCTGGGAGTCCTTCCAGCGAGGGAGGCTCGGACAAAGGGTTTCCTGCCTTGGGAGGTGCTAGCACCACCCCAGACAGGATTTTGTGTATTAGGTAGGACAGGGCTGAAAGGAATGAGACATGCCTGGGGCACACAAGGTGTCCCTGTGCATATGCCGGTCCAAACCAGTTCCTGGGGCACCCCAGCCCCGGAGCTGGCGCAGGATCGGACAAAGGAAAGGGGGTGTAACCACCCCCCTTCCTGGTCCCACCCAGAGGAGGGACCTAGTCGTAGTGCAGCCCCCTTTAGCCGAATAAAGGTAGGAGCTGGTCCCATTCCAAATTAGATTATCCTGATCAACTTCACAAGAAGAAACTCTGGACCTCGACGTTCTGCTCCACAGAAGGAATCTCCCTTGTGGGCAAGGAGTGTCCACCCTGCATCTGCAGGCACCATCAGCGTACCGCGACTTCCCTTTGTCGCCTTCCTGCAAGGGATCCAGACTTCAGAGCCAGACGAGACCCGGATTCCCAGACCTCTCCGACCTCAACCCACATCTGCAGCCGAGCTGAGACCCGTGGGTGCGACGAGACCCGTGGGACCGGCCATCTTGAAAGAAGCAGCACTTCGCTCCAGCACGACTTCCGAGGCCTCCTTGCTCAAGTGCTTTGGGGACTGAGAAGCCCCGACCCCGAGCAGCTCCTGCACCGAAGATCAGCCCTCTAGCATCCACGAGATCTGTGTGGGGCTCTTCTACCTGTTTGCTGCTCGACGCGTTGTCTGGTCACTTGCCGGCTGGCTAGTGACCTCCTAGACGACGAACACCGACAACTTTGCTGCTGGTCTGGTTGCTCCAGACTGGCCCTTGCTCCCTTCCAAAAGAGGAGCGCCCCGGACCCTCCTGGTCCACTCCAGACGCTGTTTCCACTCACCGCGTGGGTTGCCTTTGCCAAGGCCTGTTGAACCCGAATCCGGAGACGACACCGCCGACAGCGAGAGCCTGCGTGGGACAGCTCGTGCCTCCATCCTGGTCGTCGAAGACACCACCTGGTCCACGTGGCTGCAGAGACAAGCGTCCACCTTCACATGATCGCGACAACGACATCTGGTTCCACTCCTGGTTCCACTCCAGTCACTGGCTAGTGACTTTGAACATTGTCCCCTCTGCTTTCAGGTTCCTCTCTTCACCAATCCACCCTTGGATTGCACCGGACATCTTCCTCCTGGTCGCCTGCAGCATCCTTCTTCAAGGCTCCATAGACTTCGACGCGGAAACCCGACACGACTTCGCACCTATGCACCCGCAGCCTGTGGGTGAGGTAACACGAGTTTTTCGGTGCTCAAGGGTAGCTTGACTATCCTAGTGTCCAGTTCCATTGTCGTTTCAGTCCTATCTAGTCAGGAACGTCCGTACTCACCTTTTCTTTAAACTGTACTGTCCATAGACGTTTGTACACATCTCGCGTGTAAATGTAAATGTAAATGTATGTAAATATATTGCGACTTATCACGTATCACCCAAAGGCTTCAAGGCGCTTGCCTTAGGAACCCGTCCTGGCTTTTTCCCTGTGAGATAACCCCTACTGGGCATCCCCAAGGTGAAAGCCAGGCATCCCGCAGCGGGTGGGCCATCGTAGTGGAGATTAAGCAAGCTATTGCCCAGAGTTGCAGCGTGGGACCCCATGATTAGAATAGGCACCGAGGCGAGAATTATCGAGTCCGTGGACATTTTTGGGCTCAGGCAAATGTCCACGGACTCGATAATTCTCGCTTCGGTGCCTGCTCGAATCACGGGTTCACACTCTGCAACTCCGGGCAATAGCTTGCTTAATCTCCACAACGGCCCCTCGCGGCGGGATGCCTGGCTTTCACCTTGTGGATACCCTGCCGGGGTTATCTCACAGGGGAATACCAGGACGGGTTCCCTAAGCAAGCGCTTAGATACCGACCTCGGTCAGTGATTTACGCTATATAAATACATGTACATTTACATTTACATTTACACGCGCTCCAAGGGCCTCCTATTACTTACCTCAAGTTAGTATAGCGTGGTCCCAGCGATCCTACAACCTCTGGACTGCTCCATTCCTTTAATTGACTTTCGCATTCCATTTATTTAGTATATGGTTTGCCGTGCCCCTAGGGCACCATTGTAAATCGTGCAACTTGAACGTATTTTTCCTAAGAGTTTGTCATGTGCTTAGCCCTCTGACCTCATAAAGAGTTCAGAGGTGTATGTTAGTTAATAAATAACTGTTTATTTTCATAACAACCTGTGTGGTGTCCTTTTCATTTGATATTCAAAGGTTATATGTGGTAAAACAGCTGGCTTCACATGCCATAAAGAGTTTAGCCTAAAGACTGCTTTTGTCCACGCTACTAGGATAGCTGGTCTATAAGGTTGACTTACAACCAATTACCATAAGGGTTGTTTGGACTGATATATGATGCTCACTAGTTCTAGTGATCACCTTGTATCAGGCCAACTTCTCACACTGTGGGGGTGGATGTGGACTGGCCTCGCCGTTGTCCCCGGGCACCGCCACGGCGGTTACCACGCCCGCCGCCGCGCTGGATGTTAGTCTGTGGCCTGTGGCTGGCAGGACGAGTGGGGGCGCCCCTTCCTTGGCCACGAAAGGAGCGAAAGACAGCAGGTTGCTGGCGCGGGCCGACAGGCCCAAGGACTTGGCCGTAGCCCTGGAGTCCTTAAAGAGCTCAAGCGCACTGTCTGCCTTGTCGCCAAAGAGGTGACGGCCATCAAACGGCATATCCATAAGGGTGTTTTGGACATCAGCTGAAAAGTTGGCGGACCTCAGGCAGGTGTGGCGACGAATCGCCACTGTCGTTGCCATCGCTCTACCTAGCGAGTCCGTTGTATCCAGTCCACACCGGTTGGAATACCGTGCCGCATCTCGACCCTCTGCAAGGGCTAGGGCGAGTTTTAGTCCGGGGCTCCTCTGGACATTGTGGCAGTACGGCTGCAACCGTGTCCCACAGAGAGTGGGTATAATGGCCCAAGAGGCACGCGGTGTTAACGGACTGCAACCCCAAACTCAGTGAGAACATCTTCTTGCCATACTGTTCATACCTCTTGGATTCTCGATCGGGGGAGCCGTCGGGAATGCGGTCTGGAAGTTAGAGGCCTGTATGACCTGGCTCTCGGGGTGGGGTGGGTGGACAGGAAGCAAGGGTGGCCCGGAGCCGGTCGGTATCATCTGGCCACGTTCCTATCTACAGGGGGACCTATAGCGGGCCTGGACCAGGTGCCCAGAAGAACCTCAGATAAGGCCTCATTAAACGGCAGCAAAGGCTCTGAGGAGCTTGCCTGCGGTTTAAGGACCTCAGTGAGGAGGCTCGTCCTCACGGCCGCGATGGGGAGCTCAAGAGCCAAGGTCTATGCCGTCCGCGTCAACGCCACACTATAGGCAGCGCCCTCCTCCGTAGCCACGGTAGGAGGGGAGACAAAACCAGTGTCTGGTGAAGTGTCCAGACCACTTGCATCCCCTAGCTCACCTGCCCAGTCCTGATAAGGCTGGCACTCACGTGCCAGAGAGTCCTCAGACCCCTCCCAATCCTCCTCGCCACCCATCTCCTAATACTCAGGGTCAAAGGATGGGGCCGGGTCATAGAAGTAAAAATCTCCCATCGACCTCGAAAGCGGCGTCGAGCGGCGCGGCTCCGGCGCCGGACCCGAATCGAGGGTAGGACCAGGGACGACGTCGTCCTGGGATGGCGCCGGGGGCAACACCCTGGGGACTGACGCCGGCGAGGTCGTAAGTCGACCGGCGACGACCCGGATCCGGACCGGATCCGGAACAGGATCCAGCGGGACCCTGCGGCGTCGGGACCGAAGTCACCGATGGCCCCTGGTCCGAAGCACCCGATGGCCCGGGGCCGAAGCACCCGGTCTGCTTGGGGACCCAGTCGAGGCAGACGGAGGAGGGAGCGACCTCATGGTCATGAGGAAGGCGTTGATCTCCTCCGGCGTCGCTTTCTGCCCAAGGGACTGGCGGGTATGGAGCAGGCAGCGACACCTGCGGCTCCGACGGAGCCGCCCGAACTCCCGGCCGCGTCTCGCGAGCGTCGGGGGGAGTCAGAAGAGGGATGTTGCCTCTTCGACTTCTTGTACCTCTTACCCGAGGACTTGGAGCCCGAAGAGTGGTGTCGACTCCCGGGGATATGATGACTCCGGCCCCGCGACCGATCCCTCGACCTCCTTCCGGATCGGGACCTCGAATGGCGCGGGGCCGACTGCCGGAGCTCGAGGCGCTTGCGGGACCGCTCCTGCCTAACCTTAGACGTCAAGGCCCGGCAGTCGGGGCACGACTTGTCATCGTGGTCGGGCCCCAGGCAATGTAGACACCGGCGATGGGGGTTGGTAACCGACATCAGTCGGTTGCAGTCGACGCAGGGTTTGAACCGGGGTATCCCTACCGGCACCATTGGAGTCATTCGACTCGAAAAAATAGATCAAAAAATGTTGTCAAAAATTGACTAAAGGGTACCACTTTCTCCGGACCTGCGCTTGCTGGCGCGGAAAAAAGAAGAACTGACGTCAGCGCGCGAGGGAGGCGTCTAAGTACTCTGACGACGCCATCCCGGCGCACACGACGCAGACGACGGACGCGGAGCTGCAGAAGACGCCTATTGACGCGCAGGGGTACTGCTACGCAAAATTTCCGGATCCAGTCTGACGCCTGTGGATATTCTAAGGTAAGGAATCTAATACTAACCTGTTTCTTTCAGATTCTTAAGTTTTAAGACTCAGCTATGTCTGTATCAAAATACATCGTAGGAGCAATTATTGTTGTATACTCATGCTGTATGGTTATTTGCTGCATTGTGGCTAGATTTCAGCTTCATAAATACCTACCAATAAAGCATTTAACAGAACATCCACTTGCTTAATTTCTGTACTGCTGCAACCCACTGTACTCAGGAGATAGGATTTTTTTAGCGCTGGGATACCTCCGGGTGACTACGCGCTCTACAAAAATAAATAATAATAATAATAATAACCCTGCAGCCCAAATGGTATTTTAAAAAACACAGCTTCTTTGCATTCTCGACTCCTTATTCGCAAAGTACATTTGTTAATTTATTTCAGTGCAAAACTTTTTAAAGAGCAACAAAGTGTCAGCGAATGCAACCGTGATATATTTTGGTTGGAGGCTCTGGATCACCAGGAAATGGCGGACCTAAATGAAATGATTGTATTTTTGTTCCTGGTTAACTCAATGTGTGCAACATAAAGAATATCTGACAACATTGTTTGAAATAATATTTAATAGATGCTTTTGTTTATCTGTTTTGAAATTCATAACTGTACTTACTATATGCCAAAGGAATCCGATACATACAAAAAAAACTGTACAGGCACAGAAAAGAGACAAACAAAACAAAGAAAGCATTTACATTCACATCCTTTTCAAACGTGTGTCCCACTGATCGTGACGTGGCCAAATGCACAACAGTTTGTAATTTCAAAATTAGCATGCCAACCCAATGTCATAAAAAATATTGTAAAAAGTAACAATTAAGATAGAGTGAAATTATACCTTGATAGTATAGATTGTGATACTGATCTGTTCATTACCAATTGCAAAAACGAACGGCTGTAAACAATGTCACCACGCCAGGACTGATGTGAAAATGCAATTAACTTCCTAATTCTTTAATTTCTGAGAAAACTTTTCCCTTCTAAAAAATACACCAGGCCAGGATTTCTCCTATTGTATTCCATTAAACCACGTGCTGCACTTCATTCGCCTTTATTGCCAGCGTGTTGGCATATTAACATCCAAACAGCAGGAATACAATTCTTTGTCTTTGGTTATTACACAGAGTCGTGGCTGTTCACAAAATGTGCTCTTTCTTGGTAAAATCCCCCAAACAGGCATACTGCACATACAATTCATTATTTTGAGTTCAAAGTAAGCAGCATGGATGAAAGATGATTAACAGCCATTTGACGAGTTATGGTTTTAAAACGATGAGATGTATAGCGTTTCTGAGAAAAATAGTATGTGGTAGATCTGTTAAAACCTACAGGCGGGCGCCAGTCGTTTGCTTCAGTGCGATGCTTTTGGGTTAGGCACAGTAAAGTTAGTTCGTCGGCGCTGCATCCTCTCAGCTAAGCTCGAATCCGGCAGCACATTCGATTGCGTACAGGAGTTTACCCCGCATCACGTTTTCATCATAAAACTCGGGCAGTTTCAGCAAGTTCATGCAGGTGCTGGCAGTGGGGAGGCGCTCCAAGTCCGATCCTCCATTGTGAATGCAAAACGCGGGATACAATTCCTAGGAAGGAGTAGAAAATTATGCTTTATCAGCATGAAATAGAGAAAATTATAACTGAGCGAAATTGGCTAAAACGGTATCCACGAGCAACAGTCTAACTGACCGCTTGTATAATTGTTGCTAGGGAATTAATCTTTTTTTTTAATAAGCTCAGACTTCATGTGCGCGCGCGCGCACACACCAGCAAAAATAATGAACGTTGTCTTTCTTATGCTTTCCTCTCCCATGATTGTTTAACATTCATAATGGCAACCAACAACATATAATCATGATCTAGTGTACATTTAGCATAGAACACATACAAACATTTATAATCAAGCTTTGGCAAAGTCAATAGGTACAGCTTTGGTATCCGGTTTTGTTTTTTTAAATGTTTTTTTTACTCGCAAACATATTAAATATCCAAATATATTTATAAAGGATTGTCCCAACAGGTCAAACACACCCGGGGGCGTACTGAGACCTTTTTAGGAGGCTATGCACATGTGAACAGGACTAATGACATCTCTAAGGGTGCAAGAAAGCCAATGGCAGAGGTGAGAAGACTTACTGCACACACTGTATACTGCCCTGGACAAAAACAAAATGTGAATGACACTTGAACGGCGAATGGATGCAGCGGGCTGACCGAATCCCCCCTGTGTGCATGTGTATATGTATACATTTTTATATTTTTTCTTCTGGGGAAAAAAATGTCTGTAGCAGAGACCAAAAACAAACGCAGCTATCTTGGAATCGATTACATGGTTGTTCATGGTACATGTAAATTATCCGAGAGTATAGCTGGTAAACGTCGATACAGCTTGAATTGTACGCTCTTTTACGTAAAATGCCACACTGAATTAGTTTAGCAGCACACGTTCCTCTTGCACAAACGCGGCTTCGAAAATAATGCATTGACTTCAGATCCCCAAATTAATGTTTGCCGCTCACCCACAAGGTGGCAGCATTAAACCGCTGGTGACACTCAAATCCAGTCCCACCAGAAGAAATACGGACGTGATCAAGGGAGGCTGCTACATCTCATCCCAGAATTTACAACAAAGCCTCGTAAGCAAGTAAATGGCTTTTTAAAAACCTGTGAAGTGCTCGGGTGTTTGTCCCCGGGAAGCCCGCCTACCACACGTGAAGGTGCTGGGGCGCGCGGAAGCCCTTTGAGGCCAATGGGCGCCTGGAGAGGGCGGAGGTAGCAACTCGGGTAAAAACAACACAAATGCATTTGCCAGAAGAATAATACTTTAATTATAGAATACCTTCAATTTTCGATTCCGTTATTGTTTAGCTGCTTTTTTAAACTGACACCCTCACCAATACCCAAGATTAGCTCTCCTCCCACATTCTTACAAAGGAGGATAGGATCCCACATGACATTTAACGCCACAAACAAAACGTGTTTAAAACACTTTTTGAGCTATAGCCCTGGACGCCGAAAAGCGTTTGACAGGGTCGAGTGGTCCTACCTTTTTCATACTCTCAAATAGTTTGGTTTTGGTCCCAATTTCATCTCCCTAGTTTCTCTTCTCTACTCCCGCCCGCGTGCAGCAGTTTGTGCCAACGGCCAGGTCTCTTCCTTTTTTGACCTCAGTAGAGGTGTACGTCAGGGGTGTCCCCTCTACCCTTTCCTTTTCAATTTGGCCTTGGAACCCTTTTTGTCCAAACTACGTCAAAATCCTAATATCCATGGTTTTCAGACTACGAATTCCCACATTAAACTTGCTGCCTATGCAGATGACATTTTACTCTTCCTCTCCAACCCCACAGTTTCAATCCCAAATTTCCTGGAGGAAGTGCAAAGTTACTCCCTGATATCTAGTTACAAACTTAACAATGACAAATGCGAGATCCTGCCCCTAACGAAATTTACCTTTAAGGCCGACTTTAGTGCCTCCAATTTCTCTTGGAGCCCAACGCATATCAAATACTTAGGTCTATACATCACTCCTTCCATTTCTGATACAGTTTCCCTATGCCTGACTAAATGTATTCAAAAGTTATCGGCTTTAACCAACAGATGGCACCCTCTTTACCTTTCTTGGTAGGGTCGCCTCGACACCATTAAGATGATGCTGTCTCCTATAGTCCTTTACACCATTTCCAATATCCCTGTGCCTATTCCCTCCAAATTTTTAAAGAAAATTAACAAGGTCTCGACTTCCAGGGTTTCTTGTTGCTCCATAAAAAGGATGTCCCTTGCCAGATTGATTTATCCTGCATCTGAGGGCGGGGTAAATTTCCCAGATTTCCCAGCAGACCAAAAAGCCTTTCTGCTTCGCTAAGCTTCCTATTGGTTACAGGACCCTATCTTCCCCTGTCCTTTGTGGGCTAGGGTTGAGCGCCTTTTTCTCTCTCCCTTCACGTTTGCGGAGTACTTATCCTTTTCCCGTAAGCCTTCTTTGATTCCCACTCCCATTCACAAATTTACTACCAAGCTCCTCTTCTCCTCCAAACCTCCTCCTCCCACTTCCATTGCTGACCTCCTCTCTTCCACAATATGGCATAATAAACATATCCTCATTCATAATAAACCCTTTTACTGGAAGTCCTGGAGACAAAAAGGCTTAATTTGGGTGTTGCAATTATTTTCACAATCTACCCTTTTGCCTTTCTCCACTCTCTGCTCTTCCTTTGATCTACCTCATCCTTTGCCCCCAAGTACCTTTTACTCACAGCAGCGGTGATGGCTCCTTACTCCCGGCTACTGCAGGCACAAGCATCTCCCTCCTCCCCCACATGCGCTACATGACTTCACCCTCTCCTTCGTACTACCCCCAAAGCATCAACTCTCTACAAATACCTTCATACTCACGAATCCGGTAGACCCAAGTCCAGGGTAGAGGAACAGTGGGAACAGTACTTCGGCACTACTTGGGCAATTCCCGTGTGGGACAAAATTAAATCATCCAGAGCGGCGACCCTAATGCAATCGCTTTTTTTCATTTACAACAGGTTGCTTCACACGCCCTTCACCCTCAATAAGAGGTTTTCCGCCATCCCGGATGTGTGTTGGTCTTGCTCTTCCCCGCATGCTACCCTATTCCATATGTTGTTCGTTTGCAAATCTGTACACGATTTCTGGATACAGGTGTGGGCTCAAATTAATGTAATTTTTTGCACTCAAATTCCCCTCTCTCACACTCACATCTTCCTGGGAAGCCTTTCACCTTGTTGGGAAGCTGTTGATCTTGACGTTCGCATTGTTGACTTATTGCTTGCTGTTGCGTTTCAGCAGATTACTATTAATTGGAAGGCTTCATCCAGCATTTCCTTCAAAGCATGGTGGTATAATGTTTGCCATTATCATAGGCTAGACATTACTTTTGTCTTCCCTATTAACATGGCTGCTAAGCATGCAGAATTATGGCTTCCTATTACGTTGTACCTAGATAAGTGTGCCCTACGTTCTTTTCGTCCACAGCCTACCCAAGAAGAAGTCCTAAAACCACCTTGAATACCCTTCGCATTTCTTTTCTTTTCTTTTTTTACCTTCGTTCTTACTTGTTATTTGAATATTTCTATTTGATTATATGTATAACCATTGTATTATCTATGCTTCATTTTATTGCCCATGATTTGTTTATGCCATTGACTTTATTGTAATGTTTTTCTTGAGTGTTTGTTTTCTTTTTCCTTCCTTCGATTTTCCCCTCACTTCTCATATATTGTTGATGATACCTTGTATTTCCATCAATAACATTTTTTCTTGAACTTAAAAAAACCTGTTTTAAAACAAATATCTAGAGCAGAGTTTCCCTCTAACACCTCACTAAGAAAACCCTAGTAGTTCATTGTTTGTGTTTAACGTGTTTCTACTCTGGAGCTGCTTGCACATTCAAATAACTTGTCATACATAACCTATCAAACGCAAATATGTACACCCAACTTATTAAGACACTAGATATGAAGTATCAAGATCTCTTTTGAAATCCCTCAATGCAAAAGAAACGTGGTATATTTTTTGTTTAGCATTTTGAAACATGTTCGGCTGTTTTACAAGTTTCTTAGGGACATTGTTCTTAAATAGACCAATTTTACTTAACATTATGTAAATCACTCTTTTTACCATGTGTTTTGGTAATGTTAATTTATACCTTTTTCTATAAATCAATTATCAAAAATAAACAAAAGATATCAAGATCACTCACGAAGGAAAACATTACTTACCCTGTAAGCAATCATCTGTTTGTGACCTCTAGTGCCGTAGATTCACAGGCTCATCATGCTCCTGCCATCTAGTTGTGGGCTTGGCTATTTGCAAGTTGTTTTTCTTTGGGTCGCAAGGGATAGGGACTTCTCCCTTAGTTAGCAATGCCCATGGCTAGCGCCTCAATGTTAGTCTGTTTATGCACACTGGGTGACAGTAGTATGGAGTGGTAAGTAAAGGCTATTTGATACACATGTGTATTGCAAGAAGATAATTAATTAAGGAAAATAAAGATCTGTGTTCTGAGCCATACATCTCGGGGAGGAGGGTGGGCGCATGAAAATCTATAGCACTACACACAGTACAAACAGATTCTTACAGGGTAAGTAACTTTTTCTGTTCGGTTTGTATTTTGGTGTAGATAAACATTATCTGCATAGAGCGTAAAGCAGGACCCACCTATAAGAGGTGGCTAGCGCGTGGAGGAAGCAGATGTATGGAATAAGTTCTAGGACCATCTAGCCAGACAACAGGGAATGGTTGGCCAGAGTATATAAAAAAGTGATGGATGGAAGGCTTGAACAAACCTCAACCATTAATAATGCCCCAGGGCTGCATCCAAAACCATCGTTATTTTGCACACTAATCCACCTCAGTTTGGACGCAGCCATATGCAAATTAGTCCTGACCTTGCTCCAATGGGAACGTCCCGCCCAAATTGCCAGGCCAAATTTTCCCTGAGCTGGAACACAAGCAGCCGAGAACTGGTTTCGCCCTAGTTAAGGCTCATCAGCCACATATGGCTTTGTTCCAGTGACACAGTCTATAGTCTGGTGGTAATAGCCACACAATAATTCTTAATCCACGTGTGTGGAGTTGACCATGTAGCCGCTTGCAAATGCCAGCTAGAGGGGTGTTATAAAAAACCTGCAACCATGGCATTTTTTGAGGAGTAGACTATCCCCTAGGGGTTAATGGGAGGGCTCTCTTTGGCTTTCTAATAGCAAGTCTGGATACACTTAACTGTCCACCTAGCAATTCCCACCTTAGATATGGGCAGACCCTTGTGTGATGTCGGAAAAGTGACAAACAGTTGGTCGACCTTGCTAAAAGATTTAGTTCTCTCTATGTAGTACATGGCAATGCGATTTATGTCTATTGAGGGCTCTCACGGCTACAGAGTCTGGTTGGGGAAAAACACTTGGAGCTCTATTGTCTGGTCATGGTGCAATGGGAAAACCACCTAAGGAAAGAACTAGGGGTGTAAGTTGAGCACTACCCTGTCCTTGTGAACTTGCATGAAGGGTTCTTGTAGTGAAAAGACCTGCAGATTACTAATACAGTGTAAAGAGGTTATTGCACCAAGGAAGGCCACATTAAAGGAAAGGTACGGGAGTGGGCAAGAAAGTGAGGGTTCAAATGGAGGACTCATAAGCCTGGAAGTACAATATTACTGTTCCACACAGGCGCTGGCAGAGTCCTGGGAGGAATAACTTCTGATGCCTTACATGAACGTCTTGATTACAGGGATGAAGTAGATGGAGGAATTCTCTCAATATTTTGCATGAGTGCAGCCATAGCCACTAAGTGGAGGTGTACTGAAGTGTAGGCTAGGTCTGTCTTTGGGTGGTGGAGCAGATAGAGGATGATGTCTTGGACAGCAGGTCTTAGAGGGTCTATCTTGCTGGTGATACTGTAATGGACAAACCTTTTCCACTTTGCAGCATAGCATGCCCATGTGGTAGGTCAAGTGGACTCATGCAGGATGTCCATTCATTCCTGAGAAAGGCCCAAAGTAACCAAATTCCAAGACCTCAGATACTAGATCGCTAGTTGAGTTGCTTTAGAACAGGGTGCCTGATTGGGTTATGGTTCCTGGTGAAAAGGTCCTACCTGTAGGAGCTGATTGACATCTCTAGTAGGGCTGACTACCACAGCTACCTGGCCCAGGTGGGAGCCACTAGAATGAGAGGTTACAATGTCTGGCACATCATTGGCACCACCAGTGGAAGTAGCGTGGAGGCGGAAAAGAAAAGGCAATTATCCCTTGTCAGTTGATCCATACTCCATTGCCCATGGACCAAGGGTGTGGATACCTGGAGGCCAAGTATGGAAAGTTGCTTTGGCAGAGAGAGGAGCAAGCCCATCATGAGCAAAGAGAAAGGGATGTCTGGCGATGTGGTCTGGATGCCTGCCCTATAGTCTTGCCTACAAAATTACCCCCTCAGAATGGATGTTTGGAAAGCATCTATAGACTTGGTGGTGTCTGTGTTCTTCAGCTTCTTGAGCAAGAGGGCTGGTGCACATGTCCTTGTGCCTCTTGTGCTTAGGAGAAGGGGATTCCAAAGCAGTTTCCACCATAAAAGTGAGCTATCTCTGCTTCAACTTCCATGACACCATCCCTGTTGGCTTTAGAGGCAATCTTGCCTGTCTGAGGCAGGATGAACAGGCATTTCTGGCAAACAACCAGCTGTTCCAGCAGCTGCTGGTGGATGGATAGCTCTGACTCCACGAGTCGAACATAGAGAGGTTCTCAGCACGAAGTGCTGATTCAGAACCAATGGAGTTTTCTACATGGAGCCTGGTTTCAGCCTTGACGGGGGTTTTGGTGCTTTAGCGGGCTTCAGTGCCTCTAAGCTTTGAAGCGACATGTAGAACCTTTGGTCTTGAAGGATTTGCTGATTAGGCACTTGAAGGAAAGTAGCACTATTAGCTTTGAAGGTTTGGATCAATGCCGACAATAGCTTAAGGGCAGTGGTGGCCTGGGTGACTTTCGAAGACACCATGCTCGACCCACTTGGGAGGTGCTCAGCCTCAACTCTGGGCTGTGGGGTGGCCTGAGTTGGAGTCTTTACCCATGTCTATGAAGCACCTTTGTCTTGATCTTCTTATTTACCAGATTCAGAGGAAAAGGTAATCTCCGGCTGGAATACAGACAGGCGAGCTGTGCCCCCAAGGGGCCGGTTCCTCTTATCTGCCTTGACGCCATGTTCCTGGAAAAGGTAGGGGTGTCATCAGACTCCTGCCTCTGCATTCACTGATGGGCCCACCTCCACTCATGTCGGTACCAAAGGCCTCCCACGTGGTTTTGTAGTTGAGGGGGAGGCAGAGATGCAAACCTGGTGGTGGTAGGTCCATGGACATTTGGAGTGCCCTTAGGCCAGTACTGGAATGGCATAGATTTCATCCATCCAGTAGAAAAGACAGCAATGGACCGCACACCGCTAGCCCCTCCTCCGGGTCGCCCCTAAGCACTCTGGTATGTGCAGTGCCTAAGGTAAGAAGAATTACTGAAAGTTTGTAAGTGGTTCACCTATGTAGATGCAAGTAGATACTTGTTGATCTCCCGATCTCTAGACCCGGGACATGGCCCGGGTTTCGGGTATGTAAATGTAAATGTAATTTATATTTATATAGCGCATTATCACCAACGGTCTCTAAGCGCTTGCTTTGGGAACCCGTCCTGGTTTTTCCCTGTGAGATAACCCATACTGGGCACTCCCAAGGTGAAAGCCAGGCATCCCGCCGCGGGGGGCCATAGTGGAGATTAAGCAAGCTATTGCCCGGAGTTGCAGAGTGTGAACCCGTGATTCGAGCAGGCACCGAAGCGAGAATTATCGAGTCCGTGGACATTTTTGGCCTCAAGACCCTGCCACGTCGGGAATTGAACCCTTGTCCCGGGTCTGACCTCTGCTTCATGGTCTGCCTCTTCTAACCATTGAGCCACACTTCTCCACAATCTTCCCTCATCAGTAGAGAAAGTCAATAGGGGTGGAAGAGAAGGCCGCCTCGTAACCTGAGAGAGGTACCTGACCTGAGAAAGATGTTGGCAGCCTACTCAGCAAACCCCAAATTTCAAAGACTGTAATCTCTACTGATGACGGTTAAAGAACCAGAAACACGTGTCTGGAGATCAGTACTATCTGCGCCAACTGTGGCGAAACACTCGAACACTCTTGAAGCAAGCAAGTAACTGAAACTGTATTTACCACAATACCAGGGGCAAACCTTTCTGGGAGGTGAAGCGGTGTGCTCCCACCCCTGTTCCTTCATCCATCCAGTATTTTTATGGTAATCCCTGAAACGGAATCTCAGATCAGCCAACACTGGATTGGTCCAGGTTCCTAAAATTCGGAAAGTAAGATGGGGAGGCAGGAGCCTATCCCATCTACCCGCTCGACTATGGAATAGGCTGTTGACCAACATCAGATTGCGACCAAATAGGCTCCAGTTTAGGAAAATTATAAAAACCTGGCTATTTCCCCCCAAATAAGGCCCATGGTTTTCCTAACAGCACTTGTCACACTCCTCAGCGCCAAGACACCTCGGCATTTGCGTACTTCATAAATGTTCTACTTACTAACGCATTCTTGGTGACAAAGTCGTTGAGGCAAGGGGCATGAAGCCCCGAAGCGGGCCTGAGGCCCAGATGGTGAAGCATCAGAAAAGCCTGGTGTCTGCTGAAAATCAATCTGAAGAAAGAGAAACCACCACAAAGTCAAGTTTCTTCTGGTGCTTCCAGAGTTGAAAAGTAACCAAATGAGCCTGAAGGAAAGAGCTACAAGCGCTCAACATGGAGCCCCGTTGGTAAACAGCCAATCCTGATAGACTGTTCCATTTTTTCTGCTAAAATGTTAAAACCCATGTGCATTGCCAAATAATGGAGGAGTCACTATACCTCGTGATTCGAAAGCCTTCTTTAAAGAAAAACAACTGGCTAAAGCCCGAGCCAAACACTAGATGGTAGGAGTATGCAGAGTGTATGTATCTACAACAACACATGCAACAAACATATTTTTTTCTGTTTTTTTCACTTAACAAACACTTTTTGACAGGCAAATGAACATACCTTTTGACAAAAAAAATTCGAATTATTTTTCTGATGAAACAATTTCAGTATTTTGCATCACAACCGTAACTACATTCCTCGGCTTCTCAGCAGAGGAGGCATACAAAGAATTAAGCTCTGCATGGATGATTCCTGCCATGTTAAGGACAGGGTTGTATAGTTAAATACTTTGTTTCTTGTGAACTGGTGCCCCATATATAAACTGCAATGTGTTTTCTGACCTCATTAGAGCTTAACAACTTTAGAGTTCTTTTTCATACACCCTTTCACCGTAGCCTGAACTAATCTCGTACATTAAAGCTTAGTATGTTAAATAAATAAGTTTCTTACCTTTGGTAACGATGTATCTGGTAGAGACGATTCTAGCTGCAGATTCCTTAACGTAGAATTATCCCCAGGCGTGGGACTGGATCAGGAACATTTTTGCCCAGCATCCCTGCGCACTGGCGGGACGGCATCACGTGACTCTGCCCAGGCGTCATCCGCGTACGTGACATCAGCGAGGTCACAAAAGTCCCACCCCGCCATGCCTACGTCGGTTTTCTTCAGAGAACCTTTCCGTGCCACAATGCAGAACCATCAGACAAAACTGTGGGAGTGTGGGAACAGTGTGCGAAAGAGCAGAAAAATTGGACAAAGGAATGGTGACGAACGACACCATAAGGAGCAGTGTCAACACTGCCACACCCAACGGCAGGGGAAAAAGGGAAAGAACAGAGCAGTCACCCTGCAAGTATGTAGACAGCCCCCCCACCCTTTGAGACAAGGAACACATGTAAAACGGCATGACAACATGTAGCAGGACTACAACTCCAGTCAAGAACAATGAAGTGGAACCAGTTCCAAAACTAGCAGGAACGACAAAACTCCAAGGCAACCCCAGCACAGAGTGCGACAACCCCCCCCAAACAACAAAGGGCACAAACACAGCTAGAGGACCCCAACCCAGAGGAAGGAAGAAGGGCCATAACACTAGCAACAAAAAGGGGAGAAGGAAGGGAGGGAGAGAGTGAAGGCAAGCCCCAATCCCGGGGCAACCAGAGAAGAGGGCACAGGAGTACCTATAAACCCATCCTCCAATGAAAAGCAGAGTTTGAAAATGTGCCACCTCAGGACACTTGAACAGCACTAGCAAGATGGGGACCCTAGTCCTCTAAGATCCTTTGCCACCAGAGTCACAAGACTTACCATTGAGCTATAGCTCCTGGTCCAGAGAGGAGGAAAGGAACAAGAAACAAGACAAATCATCCCATCAAAAAGAATGAAGGGATGCACTTACAGAAGACATAGCCACCCTTGGGAGGCAAGTGCAGAAGACCAAGCCAAAGGTCTTTGCAGAACGGGGAGGAAGGGCGGGCCGTGAAGGAATCTGCGGCTAGAAGCGTCTCTACCAGATACATAGTTAACAAAGGTAATTAACTCGTACATTTGCTAGAGACTACTAGCCGCAGATTCCTTAATGTAGAGTAGATACCCTAGCCATACTCAAGGAGAAGGAGGGTCTGCGAGAGGAACCCACCAGCCGGAACATAACAGAGGGTCCCACCGGGGAAAGTCCAATGGACAGGGCGAGGAGCTCCGTCTCCCCAGGCAAGGGGAACCTCTACAAGCAGAACACCACCGACCCAAAGGGGAAAGTGGGAAGAAGAGGAAGCCCGTTCATACTCAACAGAGGAAAGAAGGGCAAGGCAAGGGGAGGCCGAAGAACCCCACGCCCATACAAGGCAACAGAACCTCCATCCAAGGCAAGGAAGAGGAAGAAGATCAACCTAGAGGCTCCAAAAAGACGAGGGAAAAAGAAGGCAAGCCCTTCCCACCAGGAACACACCCCGCGAAGAGGGCAGCTGAGCCCACCACAGCCAGAAGTCAAGAGACCAGACAGAACATCGCAGACAGCAATAAAGCAGTCGGAAGCAGAAAGAATAGCTCGGGCACCCAGGAAAACCGGACAGGCTGCGCTTGAAAAAGAATCCATCTCAGCCTGCAGGACAGAGAACATTAAGGTGAAGAAAGGCCTGGACACATCTTAGAGAGGGGCCCGCACACACGCCCCAAAAAGAAGTAGAACCAGAGCCACGACGCCAGGCCGCAGACAGCAGGCAGACCAGACGAACAGCGCAGCGACCCCAGAGAAGGACACCCCAGGGGGCGCCAACCAGGCATTCTAAACCAGAAATAAGGGAATTGCACCTGCAACGTACGTAAACGCCATGGAGAGCAGAGGCCCGAAGGCGACCACAACTCCCCAGCATAGAACAAGCTATATAACAACATACCCTATGTGGGGTAGTGTTAGCTAAGTCCCAAGACATGGGAACCCTCTTAGGAAGAAACTTCCACAGCAGAGGACAACAGAAAGAGCTGCAGGTTAAATCCCCCGTGGAAGGCTTGTTAGCAGCCAAAGAGAAAAACCAGAAGGCCTAATCTCAGGGCCAACCTGGTGTAGATAACCCAGAACAAAAACACGCAGTGAAGAAGGGCCGGCCAGCAGCCAACAGAACCACAGTCCCAACAAAAGGACTCGAAAGCACACAGATCGCACAACTGGGGCGACCAGCCCCAACGAAAGAACAGCACCCAAAGACCAGATCAACTCACAGGTCACTGAGGAGGAGAAGAAGGAGGGGGCGGAGGAGGAGGCCGAAGTCCAGCCAAGAACCTCCGGCAGACTCAGCCATCCGGAGCATGGAACAAAACAGTGCCATCGAAGGGAAGATCCACCAGCCGTTCCCTCACATTTTCCAGGAACACACTGTCCTGAAGCCAAGCATGGTGGGGAAGGGCAACCGAAGAAGCCCTGGTACGACCAAGCACCTCCGATATGTCCAGAGCGGAGCGAAGAATAAACGCCGCCAGCTCCCGGCAATGCAACGCATGGTGCTACAAATCAACTCCAGCATCCTCCTGAGAAGTGACAGATCCAAGGGACTCTGCTGAGTCCCACAAGCAAGAGCTGGCCCTAGCCAATACACAAAGTGTTAAGGGCCTGCAGGGCCGCACTGGTCGAAGCGAACATATTGCGCCCCCAAGAGTCCAGCCAGCGGGCCTCCCGTGATGGTGGAGACAACAGCGGCGACAGGGATGGAAAAGCAGTCCGCAAAAGGGGACTCGAGGCAGCGTGATGGAGGGACAGACACACCAGGTCACGCGGCACTGGAAGGTACCGGTGCAGAAGGTTTTGGGGCACCAGATCCCCCGTGGCGGGGCGCCCCCAAGTCCCCGTCAGAGTAGAATGGAGCGAACCCGCAAACGGAAGCAGCAGCTCCCTCCCACCAGAGCCCTGGTGGAGAACTTCCAGAAGATGATCCGCTGGAAAATGTGCAGCCAGATCAGCCATGTGCAAAATACCCACAGCTGTGGAAACAGCGCGAGCAAAGGGCGCACCCGCCTCCGTAGGGTCCCCCGGGGGGAAAGTAGTTCCTCCGTAGGTGACGGCTGCAAACTAAGGCGGCCGTCCCCTAAGCCAATTGGAGTGGGCAAAGGACTGGTCTGGAAAGGAGAAAGAGGGACTGAGGAGTGGGGGACCTGTGGCTCCTCTGGCGAAAACCGCGGCAACGGCGAGGAGCCGTCCTTTGATGACAGGGAAAAAGTCATGACGCGGCGGCCCATCTCTGGCAAGGATGACACTAGCAGGCACCCAACCTCCGGGGAAGAGGGGGCGACTGAGGACGAGTCCTTTGACCCGACGCCTGTCCGCTGCCGTAAAGTCCGCAACCTGAGGCAGGACATCATTGTCATCCAGCGCCAAAGAAGGCGCCGGACAGGCCTCCTACACACCACACGGCGCAGGAGACCGGGGCTGGGCAGGAGCCAAAGGGGCTAAGGGACAGCGCTGACGCGACCTCTGACTAGGCAGCCGCCTGCGTGGAGGGACGAGAGGGACCCTGGGAGTGACAAGGAGTCCCCCGCCAGCCTCAACCCATGAGGGGGCGAGAGGGGCCTGCCGCCCCCAGTGGCGCCAAGGCTGACTCGACCTCCGAGGAGGCAGCCGCCTTCGTGGAGGGACAAGAGAGGCCCGGGAAGGGACACGGGGTCCACCGCCACCCTCAACCCATGATGGGACGAGGGGGGGTCGCCAGCCCCTGTGGCGTTGCCAGGGTCAGCAGCTGGCAGCGCCGTAGCAATATCACATCAGCCTCAGACAAGATCGCCGCCTGTCCATAGGGCCGAGAGGGGCTCGGGGATGCAACCCGAGCCCCGGCGACCTCCAGTAACACCACAGGGACTCCCTGGTGGAGTTTGTGATGAAGCAGAGGTCCGAAGGAGGGAACCCCGAAGGGCCACACCACGTCCTCCGAGCCTAGATCCGAGCCAGTCGGCGCCGGGGCCGGACCGCCCGCAATGCCGCGGCGGGCCCCGCACTGCGCAAGGGATCCGCCAACTTCCCAGGTGGGGAAGGAGGAGGTGGAGAAGCTAGCGAGGCCTGCAAAGCCGCTGCATATGTCTCCATCTGGGTTCTCAATGCCCCCTCACCAGGAAACAGTGGATAGGGGGACAATACGCGGGGCCGCATCACCTGCAGAGAGCCCATGCCCCCAACAGGCCGGAAACTAGCCCTCTGGGACAAATTGCGACACTTACCGACAGGGGAGCGACGCTCTTGCAGCTTAGGAGAAGGATAAGGACGACGACTATGTGGAAAACCTTCCGCAGAAGCTGATCGAGTGGACGAAGCCGATCTGGACATGCAAGCCGAGAGACGTTTCATCCGTCGCTCCCGCCGAGACTTCGGCTTCAACTGTTGGCATAATTCGCAATCAGTGGAGCCGTGATTTTCCCCCAAACACCACATGCAAATGAGGTGAGGGTCCGTCGCCGACATCAGACGTCCACAAGACGAGCACGTCTTAAAGCCCGAAGGCATCCGCACACAAACACGCCCAAAGCAAAAGGGAAAGGCCTAAACGGGCCCGGAGCACAAACCAGATCAGGGTTGCACTCGGAAAAGGGAAAAACTGATGTTGGCATGCTTTGGTGGGACTTATGTGACCTCGCTGATGTCACGTACACAGACGATGCCTGGGCAGAGTTGCGTGTGATGCTGTCCCCCCGGCGCGCAGGGATGCTGGGCAAAACATATCGGGATCCAGTCTCACACCTGGGGATAATGCTACGTTAAGGGATCTGAGGCTAGTAGTCTCTATCAGATTAGGCATTTTGAAACACATTATTTGACTCTTAGTAAAGCAGGGTTAGAACATTCAAAAGTCACATCATTCTTTAGAGTCTATGAGCTCTAACTAACACAGGGTTCGGAAACATAGAAGACCTAAAGGAGATCTAATTCATAGTGACAAAACAGTAAAGGAAAGACATCATGGGAGATGCTTGCATGATTAACATTTACATTTCTCACTACATGCATCAAAACTAATGTTTATGTGTATAGCCATCCCTGTAGAGCACAACATACAGTGCAACACCGACAAGTGAGAAAGCATAATATGGCATTCAACTAGAACTCAACAATTTATAGGTTATTCATTGACTCTGGCCATGGCAAGGTTAGTGGTTGCAAACATTACTGGCACTTCGGGTCCTCATTACATGAAAAACAAAAACATTGCGCATGCTGGTGATATCAGCTGGGTGGGAAAGTGATATGCAAATGTTCCAATGTGTGCTTCATTTCTGCCTGAAAATTAGTTTGTCAAAAGGGGATATTGCCTGGTGCCTTCTTTGTTGAGGGAGTCGCCTGGCATCTGAAAACTCCAGTTAACCTCTTATGCCCTGTGGGTCATGGGGAGACAACGAATGACCCCCAACCCCGAGAATACCGACACTGACACCTGAATAGGGCTGTGCTTGTCCTCACACAAAGATGTCTCCACACCCCTGTAGTGTGTCTGGAGCCAAGTCAGGGAAAAGCAAGGTCTTGTGCAGTACAAATACTTTCCTTTGATGTTTGCTTACATCAAGTGCAGAACCTGTTATAAGCACAGGAGCTGTGACGCCATAACTTCAAAATACTTCTGGACTAAGAGGAGATTCTGCAAATAAGGAGAGCTGGAGAAGCTTTACGGGGGGACTGCCACTGTGCTTGTTGCTGTGTTGTGTTGTCCTACTGCTTGCTGTTTCTATCTTGGAGAGTGAAAGGACTGGCAGTTTGTTTTCATCATCCTGCTTGACAAGGTTTTCCAAGGGCGTGTTTGTGCTTGCCTCCTGTTAAGAAGTCTCAGGGCCATCAAAAACCTCATCTGTAGTTCCTGAACTTCTCTGCTGGGAATTCTGACCTGCCAAGTGGTGCCAATTCTAGTTCTGGGCCTTTGGAGGTGACTTCTGCTGCAAGAAGAGAAGAAAATCCATGCCTTGACCTGCAGCGCCTGTCCTTCCCGCCGCAGACTTTCAGTGCGGTTGAAAAACCAACATGTCGCAACAGTGCAGCAGAAGAATCAATGCAGCACCTGCCGTGCGGCCCACAGATCACCGTAGGCTGAGTCCTTAGCATCATGTCTCCGGTGTCTGAGCTACCCGCTCCAACTTTGACCCAGGCCCTGCTGTGCAGCTGAAGTTTCGACGCACCACATGCATCGTGGCTGGGAAATCAACGCATCGGCCCAGCGCAACCTGATTTTCCATGCATCGCACCTATGCCGCGAGTCTTCATCGACTTTGCCCAGCAGTAAGGAACCGAGGCTGCCTGTCCGAAGAACAAGTTACTTACCTTTGGTAACAATATATCTGTAAGAGACATAGATTAGTTACAGATTACTTACTTGTAGAATTACCCAGACATCAGACTGGATACAGAGAATTTTTTCATCAGCTGTACTCCTGCGTGTCATAAGGTGGCGTCGGTCGACTCTGCGTTTGTCGTTTGTGTCATGGTCGCCGGAATGATGTCGCAATATCTAATAAGACACCGCCCTCGCGTGCTGACATCTGTTCTTTTACACGACATTCCACGCCAGAAGCGCAGAGCCATGCAAGACCCTGGCCACTGGTGCACAATACTAGGGCCCTGAAAGGAAGTCCTTAACCCTAGAAGTCAGTTTGCACAACGGGGAGGATGGGTGGGGCGGTAATGAATCTATAACTAATCTATGTCTCTTACAGATATACCGTTGCCAAAGGTAAGTAACTTGTTCATCTGAAAGAGACAATTAGTTATAGATTCCTTACCTAAAGAATATATACCCCAGCAATACCAACCAATACCAAGGTGGGTCTGCAAACTAAGTTCACCCTAGATAGTCCTGGAGAACAGAACAGCCAAAGAAGCCGCCTCTCCGGACTTGGCTGCCCATGCAGTAATGTTTTAACATGTGCAGAGATGGCCACGTAGCTGCCTGACCGATGTCATTGAGGGGGACTCCACATCAAAGCAGTGTTAGCTGCTGTCGCCCTGGTGGAGTGGGCGCGCAGACCCACTGGCGGCTCATTCTTTGCAAAAGAATTGCAAGCTTTAATGCACAAAACGATCCACCTAGAGATAGTCGGTTTGTGCACGGCCCGACCTTTTTTGGTACCCACTTAGCCAACAAAGAGCTGGTTATCCACCCGGAATTGCTTTGTGCGATCCAAATAAAAAGAAAGCACATGTTTTGTATCCACACTGTGAAGCCTCTCTTCCTCTTTAGAAGGATGCGGAGGCGGAAAGAAGGTGGGCAAAGTGATGGTTTGACCAATGAGGAAAAAAGTAACCATTTTGGGAAGAAAAGAAGGTCGAGTTCTAAGGACAGCTTGTCCGGATAATCAGCCAAAATAGGAGGCTTTGAAGAAAGTGCGCGCAGGGTAAGTGAGCTCCAAGCTGAGATGATGGCAACCAAAAAGGCAGTCTTTAAAGTTAAAAGTCTGAGAGGACAGCTATGTAGCCGCTCAAAGGGAGAGCACGTAAGATAGGTTAGAACTAAGTACAAGTCCCACTGGGGCATTATGAAGAGAACAGGAGGAAAATATGAGTAATGCCCTTAAGGAAGCGATTTACAACAGGGCACTTGAAAAAAGAAGGCTGATCAGGAAGCCTAAGAAATTCTTTAATGGCTGAAAGGTAGTTCTTTAGAGTGCCCAGATCAGAGCCCTGCTGGGCCAAAGAAAGGAAGAACAAGAGAACCTCAGAAAGAGGGCTGGGAAGGGGATCCACAGCCTTTGCTGTGCACCATGCAACAAATTTGTTCCATCTTCAGACGTATACTGTCTTAGTGGAGGGATGCCTGGCTGCCAAGATGACATCACAGCCTTCGGGAAGAAGGTCAAAAGCTGTCAACTGTCGCTGCTCAATCTCCACTGCTGCTGCAACAAGAAATCGTCCCAAAGGGGCAGCCTGATATGAGGATCGATGGCCATGTGTAACAGCTAGGGTTACCAATCTCTTTGTTCCCAATCCAGAGCCACAAGAACTACTTGGGCACAATCGCACTTGATCTTCTTGAGCACTCCGAGCAGAAGTGGTATAGGCAGAAAGGCGTATAGAAGACCGCAACTCCAGTCGTGACGAAAAGCATAGGTGAGCGAGTGCCGACTTGGAAGTTCCAATGCACAGAATTGCTGAGCATTAGGCGTTCTCTTCGGTGATGACTAGATCTAACCAAGGCTCTCCCCACTGCTGAAAGAGACCTTGCACCACCTCCGAGTGAAGACGCCATTTGTGATCCATCATGCACCTGTGGTGTAGTTTATCTGCCCTGGCGTTCAGAGAACCTGCCAGGTGTTGAACCACCAGGGATATGCCCTGATGTTCCAGCAATGTCCAAAGACGGAGAGCCTCTTTCATAGGGTCCACGACCCCACGCCGTCCTGTTTGTTGCAGTACCACAGCCGTGAACGCCTGCACTACTCTTCCCCGGACAGAGGGAAGGAATGCTTTTAGTGCAAGACGGATCGCCCGAAGCTCCAGAAGGTTGATGTGGAGCCTGGACTCCGCTGGAGACCAGAGTCCTCTGATCTCCGCCTCTTCCATGTGGCCGCCCCACCCCAGAAGTGATGCATCCGTCACCACAGTGAACTCTGGTTGGGGAAGGGAGAGGGATCTGCCGTTGACCCAATCCTGGTTCGTTAGCCACCACTGCAATTGTCGTGCAGTACCGTCCGAGATCTGAACGCCATCAGGCAGATTTCCCTGATGCTGTGCCCTCTGGAACTTCAGGTCCCACTGCAGAGCCTGCATATGCCACCTAGCATGATTTACTAGCAGGATGCAAGAGGCCATGAGGCCCAGCAGCCTCAGGGTCATTCTGACCGAAACCCGGGTTAGTGGCTGAAAGATCAGAATCATAGCCCGAATATCCCAGACTCGCTGCTCGGGAGGATAAGCCCAAAACTGCGTTGTGTCCAGAACCACTCCGATGAAAAGGAGCCTCTGAGAGGGAATCAGGTGGAACTTCGGCACGTTTATAGTAAATCCCAGTGAGTGCAGGAGGTCCGCTGTAGTCTAGAGGTGGGAGACGACTGCCTAGGATGAGCCCGCCTTCAACAGCCAGTCGTCGAGATAGTAGGAAGGCTGGAAATCCTGACCTGTGCAGATGAGCTGCGACCACTGCCATCACTTTCGTGAACACCCGAGGGGCGCTGGTAAGGCCAAAGGGGAGCACGGTAACCTGAAAGTGCTTGTGGCCTACCATGAACCGCAGGTAACGCCGGTGGCCCGACAGGACAGGGATGTGAAAGTAAGAGTCCTGCAAGGCCAACGCTACCATCCAGTCTCTAGGGTCGAGGGCAGACAGGACCTGAGCTAGTGTCAACATTTTGAACTTCTCCTTCCGGAGGAAGCGGTTGACGTTACTGAGATCCAAGATAGGACGCAGGCCTTTGTCCTTCTTGGGCACCAGAAAGTAGCGGGAATAGCAACCACGACCCACTTCCGGGGCAGGAACTGGATTGATGGCTCCCTTGGTCAAGAGAGCCGTAACTTCCTGTTGGAAAAGGGCCCAATGCTCCTCCGACATGCAATGTTGCTGAGGTGGCATGGATGGAGGGGACGTTTTGAAGGGGAAGGAGTAGCCCCTTTGGACTACCTGCAAAACCCACCTGTCTGACATGATGGTGTGCCAGTGGGGGAGGTAATGGCGAATCCTGCCACCCACTGGCGATTGGTGGCCCTAAAAGGTCGAACTAGGAGGGTTTGGAGGCTGCTGCAGAGGGGGCGCTGGTAGACTGGCCCGTTCACTGGCCCCCACACCCACGACGGTGGGTCCCACAACACCGGCCGTACAGGGGCTGTACAGCTTGCACCTGCCTGTGGCTCTGGGTGGAATGTGGCAGGGCACCCCTTCCGTAGCCACGAAAGGGGTGAAAAGCAGACTGCGCAGGGCAGGTGAAAGAGAGGCCCAAGGACTTGGCCGTAGCCTGGCAGTCCCTGAAGTGCTCCAGCGCATTGTCTTCTTTCTCGATGGCCCTCAAAAGGCATGTCCAGCAAGGTAGCCTGGACATCCCTGGAAAAACCAGTAGACCTCAGCCAGTTGAAGCGCTGAAGGGCTACCGACTTTGAAATTGCCCTGCCTAGCGAGCCGGGGGTGTCCAGTACACATCTGATGGTAAACTTGGCTGCGTCTTTCTCCTCGGCGATTGCACAGGAGAGCACGGCCAGGGCCTCCTTCGGGGCACTGCGGTAGCACCTGAGTACCGTATCCCACACAGAGTGGGTGTAACGGCCCAACAGACATGCAGTGTTTACCGATCGCAGTCCCAAGCTGGAGAAGAAAACATCTTCTTCCCAAGATGTTACAGTTTTTTGGATTAGCTATCAGGTGGTGCGTTAGGGAATGCGCCTTTGTACGCAGAGGCTTGGACCACCAAGCTCGCAGGGGTGGGGTGTTGGGAGAGGAAAGAGGGGACGCCCAGAGCCGAGCGGTGGTGTTGGGGAATCATCCGATCCACAGGAGGGTTTGAGTTCTGCTTGGACCAGGTACCCAAAAGGATTTCAGTTAGGGCTTCATTGAAAGGCAGCAAGGGCTCCCACGAGGCCCCTGACGGTTGAAGCACCTCCATCAGGAGATTCGTCCTGACCGCCACAGTAGGTAGCTTGAGGTTGAGAGCATCAGCTGCCCAACGAAACACCACTGCGTATGAAGCATCCTCCTCCGTAGCCACGGTAGGATGAGACAGAATGCCAAGGTCTGGGGAGGTATCCAGACCCCTGGCTTCCGTCAATGCACAAGTTACTACTTGTGTAACGATATATCTGTAAGAGACATAAGTTAGTGATAGATTCCTTACCTTCGAATATCCCCAGGCATCAGACTGGATCCGGAAAGTTTTACTTAGCAGTACCCCTGCCCGTCAGTAGGTGGGGTCCTGCGGCTCTGCGTCCCTCACTGGCATCGTGAATGCCGAGATGACGTCACGGAGAGTACTTAAGCGCCACCAATGCACGCTGACGTCAGTTCTGTACACGACTTTCCGCGCCAGAAACGCAGAGACTTGCAAGATACTGACCATTGGTGCATAAAACTAGGGCCCTAAAAGGGATGACCTTAACCCAAGTAATCAGTTCGCAGAACGGGGAGGATGGGTGGGGCGGTAAGGAATCTATCACTGACTAATGTATCTTACAGATATAGCGTTACACAAGTAGTAACTTGTGCATCTGAAAGAGACATGTTGGTGATAGATTCCTTACCTTAGAATAGATACCCCAGCAATACCAACCCCGGTGGTGGGTCTGCGAACAAGATCACACCAGAAAGTCACAGAACACAGAACGGCCAAAGAAGCTGTCTCTCCGGACCGGACTGTCAAGGCAGTAGTGCTTGGTAAACGTGTGCAGCGAGGCCCACGTAGCTGCCTGACAAATGTCCTGCAAGGGAACGCCACATCCCAAGGCAATAGCGGCTGCAGTAGACCTGGTCGAATGGGCACGCAGTCCTACAGGAGGCTCCTTCTTGGCCAAGGAGTAACATGCTTTGATGCACAGAACCACCCACTGGGAGATGGTCCGTTTGTGCACGGCCCAACCTTTTTTGGCACCCACGTAGCCGACAAAGAGCTGATCATCCACCCGGAACTGCTGTGTACGCTGCAAATAGAATGCGAGGGCACGTTTTGGGTCCAGACGGTAGAGCCTCTCTTCCTCTCTGGAAGGAGGCGGAAAGAAGGTGGGCAAAGTGATGGTCTGAACGATGTGGAAGGATGTGACAACCTTTGGCAAGAAAGGACGGGTCCTCAGAACCACCTTGTCTGGATGAATAGAAAGGAAAGGAGGTTTAGAAGAAAGAGCCTGGAGCTCACTCACTCTTCTGGCAGAGGTGATCGCTACCAGGACAGCTGTCTTAAGAGTGAGAAGACGTAAAGGACAGTTATGAAGGGGCTCGAAGAAAGCGCACATCAGAAACGTCAAGACAAGGTTCAAGTCCAACTGAGGCATGATAAACGGCACCGGAGGGAACGTGTGCGTAATGCCTTTTGGAAAATGATTTACAACTGGGGAATTAAAAAGAAAAGGCTGATCAGGAAGCCGTAGAAAGGCTGAAATGGCCGAAAGATAACCTTTGATAGTGCCCAGAGCAGAGCCCTGCTGGGCTAAAGAAAGAAGGAACAAAAGAACCTCGGAAAGAGGGGCAGAAAGGGCATCCACAACCTTCGCCGTGCACCATGCCATAAACTTGTTCCACCTGCAGGCGTATACCGTTTTTGTAGAGGGACGCCTGGCTGCCAGAACGACATCACAGACTTCGGGAGGAAGACCGAAAAGTGGCAACTGACACCGCTCAGGGTGTCAGTTGCCACGTTGCCACAGAAGATCCTCCCGAAGAGGCAATCGGATCGGGGGATCGATCGCCATGCTGAGTTGCTCGGGATATCAGTATCTTCGTGACCAATCTGGAGCCACAAGGATGACTTGGGCCCGGTTGCGCCTGATCTTCTTCAGCACTCTGGGTAGAAGAGGTATAGGTGGAAAGGATTACAACAGACCGCAACTCCACTCGCGACGAAAAGCACTTCTGAGCGAGTGCTGCCTTGGAAATTACAACGCACAGAACTGATGACATTGCGCGTTCTCTTCGGTGACGAACCGATCTAACCAAGGCTCTCCCCACTGCAGAAAGTGATCTTGCGCCACGTCCGAGTGCAGACGCCATTCGTGATCCAACAAGCACCGGCAGCGGAGTTCGCCCACTATGGCATTCAGAGAACCTGCCAGGAGTTGAACCACCAAGGTGATGCCTTGATGTTCCAGCCATGTCCAGAGGAGCAGAGCCTCTCGACAAAGGGTCCAGGACCCCACCCCGCCCTGCTTGTTGCAATACCACATGGCGGTGTTGTTGTCTGTGAACTCCTGCACCACACTTCTCCGGACAGAGGGAAGGAATGCCTTCAGTGCAAGTCGGATCGCCTGCAGCTTCAGGAGGTTGATATGGAGCCGGGACTCCGCCGGAGACCAGAGGTCTTTGATCTCCGCCTCTCCCAAGTGGCCTCCCCATCCCAGGAGGGACGCATCCGTCACCACTGCGTGCACCAGCTGGGGAAGGGAGATGAATCTGCCATTGACTGAATCGCGATTTGTGAGCCACCACTGCAATTGTTGAGCAGTACCCTCCGAGATCTGGACATGATCGGACAGGATTCCCTGATGCTGTGCTCACTGGAACTTCAGGTCCCACTGCAGAGCCCACATATGCCATCTGGGATGTGTCACCAGCAGAATGCAGGGGGCCATCAGGCCATCAGGCCCAGGAGCCGTAGGGTCATCCTGACAAACCCAGGATAGAGGCCGAAAGATCGGAATCATAGCCTGAATATCTCAGACTCATTGCTCAGGAGGATAAACCAGAAACAGCGTTGAATCAAGAACCGCTCCGATGAAGGGGAGCTTCTGGGAGGGACTCAGGTGAGACTTCTGCATGTTGATGGAGAACCCCAGCAAATGCAGGCAGTCGGCCATAGTCTGGAGGTGGTTGAGGACTGCCTTGGGCGAGCCCGCCTTCAACTGCCAGTCGTCAAGGTAGGGGAAGACAGACACCCCCGACCTGCGCAGATGAGTCGTGAACACCCGTGGGGCACTGGTGCTCTCAGCCTACCGTGAACGGCAGGTAACGCAGGTGGGCCGGCAGGACGGGAATGAGAAAATAAGCGTCCTCCAAGTCCAACGCTACCATCCAGTCTCCAGGGTTGAGGACAGCCAGGACCTGAGACAGAGTCGGCATTTTGAATTTCTCCTTCCGGAGGAAGCGATTGATGTCCCTGAGGTCCAACATGGGGCGCAGGCCCCCTTGTCCTTTTTGGAGACCAGGAAGTAGTGGGAATAACCACCACTCCCTACTTCCTGACCGGGAACGCACTCAATGGCCCCCTTGGCCAGGAGGGCTGTGACTTCCAGTCGGAGAAGAGCCAAATGATCCCCCGACATGCAGTGGTACCGAGGTGGCATGGCTGGAGGGAAGGACTGAAATGGAAGGGTATAACCTAGGCTGATTATATGCAGCACCCACCCGCGTGGGGTGCTCCCTGAAGCTCAGGTTAGAAAGGCTTGGGTAGGAAACTGTGGGGGTAGAGGTGGACTGACCCGCACGCTGGTTCCCAGACCCACTCCCTGCGGAATCCACGGCCGCGCTGAGGCTGGTTCTGCACAGGCTTGTTGGAGGAGCGTGCCTGGGTACCTCTGCTCTGGCCATGAAAGGAACGAAACCCAGGAGTGGCAGGGTTCTTCGTAAAAAAAAGACCCAAGGACTTGGCCGTCGCCTGTGAGTCCTTAACGCGCTCCAGTGCACTGCCGGCCTTATCGCCAAAGAGGCAGGAGCCATCAAAGGGCATGTCCATGAGAGAGTCCTGGACATGGGGCAAAAACCCAGTCAAACGCAACCAGGTGTGGCGCCGCAACGCCACAGTCTTGGAAATCGCCCTGCCCAATGAATTTGGCCATCAGGGGTGTCCAAACCACACCTGATGGCCAAATTGTTCCAGCTTTTTAGAGTCCTTATTTGGCGGAGCCGTGGGAAAGGCACTCTGCGACGTCGAGGCCTGATTGACCAGGCTCTCAGGCGTAGGGTGAGTGGTCAGAAAGGCGGGATCACCAGGTGCCGGGCTGTGACGCCTAGAGATGTTTTTATCCACTGGCGCCGCCGTGGACGGCCACAACCAAGTGTCCAAGAGGACTTCGGTAAGGGCCTCATTGAAAGAGTGCAGCGGCTCTGACGACGCAGACGCCATCCGGAGCACCTCTGTAAGGATGTTGGTTTTGAGGGCTACTGTAGGGAGATCGAGATTGAGAGCCTCCGCAGCTTGACAGAGCGCCACGGTGTAGGAAGCACCCGCCTCCATAGTGGGCAGAGGAGAGGCAAATCCTGGGTCAGAAGAAACATCAAGTTCGCCCGCGTCTTCCAGGTCGTCCACCCAATCCTGCTCAGAGTCACATTGCCGAGCAAGAGGGTCCTCGGATCCGTCCCAGTCGTCGTCCGCCTCTGGCGTAGAGGGAGCCCGTTGTGGCGGCAGAGCCGGAGCCGGAAAAGGGACGAATGGCGCCAAAAACGGCGCCGGCCGGGCCGGAGACGCTTCCCAATTCGGGTCCCAGGCTGAAACAAAATGGTCCGGGAGCCGGGGCAGTGGTGGGATAAACGGCACCCAGTGCAGCACCGGGGTCTGAGTCGGCGGCGCTGCATCTCGTGGCGCCGGGGCCGAAGCCAGCAGCGTAGGATCCTGTGGTGGCGGAGCCGCCGGGCCAGCGGGATCTGGACATAGGACTGCGGGGCCCGAAGGCGCACCGGTGGGAGCCCGGGGCCTAAAAAGGCGGTCCATGGCAGCAAGAAACTCTTGCATCTGTTCGGGAGTCGCCGACGGACCTGGGTATGGCAAGTAGGCCGCGGGGCTCCTAGGCTCCAGAGGAGCCACAGGGGTGTAGCCCCTATCCCCCTCGTCTGGCTCCGAAGAGCGACGGGGAGACGCCGGAGAGCGTACACGTTTCTTCGACTTCTTGTTATGGTGTCGCTTACCAGGATCCGAAGACCTGGAGCGACGGCTCCGGTCCCGCGGGAGGTCGTGGGAACGACCCCTGGACCCAGAGCGGCGGTTTTATGAATGCCAAACCTCCAGCAATTTCCGATGCCCCTCCCGCAAGCCTTCGGGTCCATGGCTCGGCAGGCCCGGGAGTCGTGATCTGTCTCCAGGCAGTAGAGACACACATCGTGGGGGTCCGCCACCGACATGTTACGGTAGCATGTCCAACAAGGCTTAAAGCCAGGCAATCCTACATGCACCAGGAGAAAAAAGGGAGAGACAAAAGTCTCAAAAGAGTTAGTCAAAAAGTGACTAAGGTACATGCCCAATCCGGATCTGCGCTTGCTTGTGTGTAAAAAGGAAGAACTGATGTCAGCTCGCATTGGTGATGCAGAAGTACTCTCCGTGATGTCATCACGGCGCTCACAACGCCAGTGACAGTAGGTGGTGTCCTGCGGCTCTGCGTCCGACGCACAGGGGTACTGCTAAGCAAAACTTTCCGGATCCAGTCTGACGCCTGGGGATATTTGAAGGTAAGGAATCTATCACTAACGTGTCTCTTTCAGATTCCTCTCTTCAGTCCGGTTCGTCAAACTGGTCAGCTCAAGTGTCTACAGACCCCTCCCAGTCCTCCTCACCATCCTCTGATTGCCAATCTGGCCTGTAGGAAACACCAGGGTAGAACAGAGATACAAAAGTACCACTCGGCGCAGGATCCGGCACGTCGATCGACGTCGGTCCGGCTCCGTGTCCACGTCAGGGTGGAGGCCTGGGTTGACGCTGGCTGGGGACACAACCGGTGTCGGGTGTGGACGAGGTGGCGGTGGGACTTCTTCTTGTACTTCGGCTTACCTGAGGAGTGCGTATACTTCAATGACCAGTGGTGATGACTCCGCGACCGGTCCCTCAAGCTCCCTCGCGACCGGAACCTCGAACTGCACGGAGCGGACTGCTGGGCCTCGAGAAGCTTTCGGGACTTTTGATTCATAGTAAGCAGTCGGAGCACGACTTGGGATCATGGTTGCGCTCCAGACACCACAGGCACATGTGGTGCGGGTCCGTAACCAACATCAGCTTGAGACAGGTGTTGCAAGCCTTGAAGCCGGGCCTAGGATGACTGGACATGTCTGCGTGTACCGGGAGTCGATAAACTCAAAAACGGTGTCAACAAAAATCACAAAAAGAAATAGTCAAGAGTGACTAGAGGTACCGCTCTCTCTGGATCTGCGCTGGCCGGTGTGGAAAAAGAAAGAACTGACGTCAACGCGCAAGGGCAGCATCTAAGTAGATACCGCAACATCATTCCAGCGACAACGACGGCAACGAATAACGCAAAGTCCACCGACTCCACCTTTCGACGCGCCGGGGGACCTGCTGACAAAAAAATTCTCCAGATCCAGTCGGACGCCCGGGGTTTAATTCTACAGGTAAGGAATGCATAACTAATTGTCTCTTTCAGATACTCGACATATCGCCTCCTTTCGCAGAAGGGAATCCACACATCACCTTACCTGACAGCAAGTTATCGACGCATCACCTCCTCTGCACCGCAGTAAGGAATTGACGCATCAACTCCTCTAGCAGTAAGGAATCCACCCACCACCTTCCCTGAGAGTAAGGACAGACGCATTGCTTTGTTTCTAAGCCTCATTCTCCCTGCGTCTGTTTCTGTCTTTTGATTTTGACGCATCCCTGGTACTTTGAATGCGTCACTTTTTTTATTGCATAGTTTTCTATGAGCTAAACTATTTTGAACATTTTAAAAGTGATATCTTTGCTTGTATATGTTGGAGTATTGTCATTTTGGTATTGTTATATTCAGATAAAGACTGGGTATTTTTCTAAACTGGAGTGGTGTCCATTTGTAGTGTTTTAACTGTGTTATTGTGTATTATTGTACAAATGCTTTACACATTATCATGAGCAGTGGTTATCTTAACTGTGAAATCCCCTTACCCTGACAAGAATAAGAGTCCCTACTTGGACAGGGTGCAGGCAGCTGCCAACTAGAGACCCTCATGTAGAACAGGCAGCAACCATGGTTGGCCCAATGGGAGCATACCACCCATAACATAATACTGGTAATGTGTATGCGGACACCAGATTCTTGACCGTCTCCAATAAGCATCAGTGGAAACATTCAACCAAAACATTGAATTACTAGATATTGTGCCTGACCTATTTAAAATAGGTGTTGGCAAAGCCACCTGGCTTGCCTTTCTGACCTTGATAAGATCCTACAATGGTTATTTCTTTTTTCTTTTGCACACATATGAAACACTATACAAAAAGAAAGAAAACATGGCTTCCAATTGAATGTGGTGAAGATATGTTTACAACAAAAATGTTTAGATTTTAAATATAAACATTGATTAAATCATATATGACGGTTATAACTGTATGTGTGCTTCCCAGCATATTTAGGACAGGTATAGAATCCCTTCTTAGCTTAAATGTACACCACAGCAAAATATGATTCTTAGTTAGAAAAAGCACTGCTGGCTTGGAATTACTATAACTTGATGGCATTGTTTAAATTCAGATAAATGACTACAAATATATAAAAGAAAAACAAGCAATAGCAATGCCAATAGGTCAGCTTATAAATGTACTCTTAAGCCAGACCTAAAAAATTCAGGTAGATTAATGACTGCTTTCCTACCATCTGCGCTGCTGTTAGAGAAAACACCATACATTCTCTAGCTAATTAAGACTCTTTGAAAGTATTACAGTGTCATGGGTGTAGTGTGTGTCTCAAATTTCAACCTCAGGTAACTGGAAAAATAAAATGATAACAGCTGCGTGGAGGACAACCACTGTTTTTTTGGAAGCTCACAACTTCGTCCCAATCTAAACATGTACTCCTGGCTCCCCCATGTGGGCGGAACAAAAGCTCCTTTCTAGTAATGCTCGCATGTCAAGTTAGACCATAAAAATGGAAAATATGACAAATAACAGCCCATCCCCCTGATACTGAAGGGGGCGCATACCATCACTCACACCACAAAAGGGCCAATGGTTGAAGCGGGCAGATCCATTGCCCCCTGATGTATGCAGTGGCGAATGGAAGCAACATGTAAATGACAGTTGAACAGACTAATGAATGAAGAGGGCTGGCCCAATGCTCCTCTCTGTATGTACCAAAGTATGATTTTTCTTTTTATTACAGGAGTGTGGTGAGAGCTAAAGCCGTTCCTAGGCTAGATAAAAAAATGATGAGGCAAATATACAAATAAAACTGTGCCTGTGATACCTCTCTCTTCAATCACAAGTTTATAATCAGTTGACAGTGAAAAACTCCACAGCTACAAATGAGACACGGAGGGCAGGCATTCACTTCTGACGTAAGGAACAAACACAACAAGGTCTGCATTCTAAGTTGGGTGGATTTCTGTCTGTCCCCTCCCAACCCTGTAAAGTTACCAATTCTGGGGGCATCAGCACTTTCTGCTGGACTGAAATAATCAATATTAGATTTGGGGTTATAAAAAACGTGGAACTCTGTGTTTTGCGGATGATCTCGTATGGTTTTGTCCAGTATTTCACCTGAAGATCTCAGCTACTTTTTGCTGCTTAATTTTCTGGGTAGAACCCACATTTTGCAATCCACATAAGGTCGATAGCTCCTGTTAATGCCCCACTGGAATTCAAAGCTCAGTCAGAATGAAGGTTCAAGAGTGTTAAAGTCACTAAAGAGTGGTATTTCAAACATCATCTAATATTTGGCCATTTCCAAGAAACAAATTAAGAAGCAGAGAACAGTTGGTTGTGGAAGATGGTGATAACTTTGGGAAATCAAGCACCATACTAACATGTTTTTCAGAAGTGCCTAGCTCAATTGAGCATCTGCTCATGAATGAACACAGTAGTGTTTGTTGTACATACTTGGGATATGTGGTGTAGCACACAAACTAGCCCTAACTCTGCAATCCTCTGCATAGAAAGTTCTGATAATGGGAGGTTTTAGTGTATTGCTAGATAGATCCAATTGTAAATGAGTTTCTGACACTCTAGAAGACGATGTGATAGCCCTGAACTTCAGTCACGTTGCTTAAGGACCAACCCAGTAGGCTTGGTGTTCAACTACAATGCTGAAACAGTTGAGCTAATGTTACAACCTGGTCTGGACATGTATCTTATTTGGGAGCTAAATACATATAAATACATCACTCTCTCCCCAAAGCAAGCTGAAAACAAATTCAGCCCAAAGAACAGGTTGCTTTTGCCTTGTTACACTCCTTCCGGTGGAGAATTTACCTAACCGCAGATTCCTCACCTTTAGATTAGTCTCAGGTACCAGAGTGGACGCAGAGACTTAAAACTGCATTTCTACCGCATGCCAGTACATGGGGCCCTGCTGCTCCACCTTGACTACGTTCCGCCCCAGCAGTGATGATGGATCAGCATCTAAGCACCATCCCTACGCGTCAACATTAGTTTCTTTCTTGACACTTTCCATGCCCTCAGACATGGAGCCCAACAATAATCAGAGGAACAAGTCTGAAGGACTCTAGTTGGGGACATTTTAGTATATAGAAAGGAGACCAATCCACAGAATGGGTAGGCAGGAGAGACAGACTATCTACCATTGAGAGAGTTACAATAGTTCTTCTGATGGATACTTCTAATCGCAGATTCCTCACCTTTAGAATAGTTACTAAGGAAGTATCTCTCAATGTGGTGGAATCGGTTCAAAAGTTTCAGACCAAAAAGCTCTGCAGGATCAAATGGGCAAAATGCCTTCACAGGCAGGCAGAGATGCATCGTGAACGGGTGCACTGATGTCCACTTGCGGCCCAACCGATATCAAGAACATGCAATCTGCGTACCAAAGCATTAGTAGGAGCCTTTGCCCTGGTGAAATAGACCCTCAGTCCTTCTGGAGGTTGCTTTTTGGTCAACGAGTAACAGATCTTAATGTGGAAACTATCCAGCATGACAAATTCCTTTTCTGCACTTCCTTGCCTTTCTTTGTCCCATGAACCCCAAAAAGAGCCAATTGCCCATCCAATGCTTTTTGGTGCGATCAATATCAAAAACGAATATGCTACTTACCAGTATGCATCTGTTCTTGGCATGTAGGGCTGCTGACATTCATATCTGTGCATAGATTGCCGCCTAGTGTTGGGTCCGGATGATTGCACATTGTTGTCCTGGAAGAGTCTTCGAAGTATCACGAGATAGGTGGCTCCTCCCCTGGACTACAGTGCGCATGGGCATCGACTCCATCCTCAGATTGTTTTTAGCCATTGTGGCCAAGATGGAGTGAAACTCAGTGAATGATGACCATGCTAGAAGTATATGTGAATTCTTCAGCTGCTACAGGCGCCGGGGAGGAGGGCGGGCGATATGAATGTCAGCAGCCCTACATGCCAATAACAGATGCATACTGGTAAGTAGCATATTCGGTTCGAGGCATGTGGGCTGCTGAATTCATATCTGTGCATAGAATACATAGCAGTCCCTCCATTAGCGGCGGCCGCCCGTGCCAGCTGCAGCAGTTTGGAAAAGTGTTTTGAGAACAGCCTGCCCTACAGCTGCCTGCTGTTTGGAGTGCTCATCAACACAATAATGTTTTGTAAATGTGTGTGGTAGACCATGTGGCTGCTCTACATATGTCTTCCAAAGGAATGTTTTCATGGAATGCCATAGAGGCCCCCAGCTTTCTGGTGGAGGGGGCCCTCTGGTGAGAGTACGTTTTGCTTTCAGATAGCAGATCTGGATACATTTAACGATCCACCTAGCAATACCAGCCTTGGAAATAGGGGTACCTTTGTGGTGCGGTGCAAAGGCGACAAAGAGTTGCTTAGTCTTCCTAAAATCCTTGGTCCTATCGATGTAATACATCAGGGCCCTTTTGACGTCAAGGCTGTGGAGCATTCTCTCCGCCAATGACTCAGGATTCTGGAAGAAAACTGGCAATTCAATAGTCTGGTTGATATGGAATTAAGACACAACTTTGGGTAGAAATTTAGGGTTAGTGCGAAGCACCACCCTGTTAGAATGAATTTGAATAAATGGCTCTTGGATAGTTAGGGCTTGTAATTCACTAACTCTCCGTAGCGATGTAATCGCTATGAGGAAAGCCACTTTCCACGTTAAGAACTGAATATCACAGGAGTGCAGTGGCTCAAAGGGAGGACCCATCAGCCGGGTGAGGACCACATTGAGGTTCCACTCCGGAGCTGGTGGAGTCCGCGGCGGAATGACTCGCTTGAGTCCTTCCAGAAAAGCCTTAATGGCAGGCACCCTGAAGAGGGAGAGGTGCTGCCTATTCTGGAGATAAGCGGCCATTACAGATAGATGTATGCGAATGGAAGCATAGGCCAGATTACATTTGTACAGATGGAAAAGGTAACAGATGATATTCTGAATAGAAGCATCTAGCAGGTTAATGTTCTGGTCTGCACAATAAATGACAAACCGCTTCCAATTTGCTGCATAGCATGCTCTGGTGGTGGGCTTCCTCGCCTCCCGAATGATGTCCATACAGTCGGAAGGCAAGTGCAGGTAGCCAAACTCTAGGACTTCAGGAGCCAGATCGCCAGGTTGAGCTGTTGCGGATCTGGATGCTGAATGTCGCCATGGCTCTGCGTCAGAAGGCTGGGTGTGAGACGTAGCGTCTGATGCGGTACCACAGATAGTTCCAGAAACGTGGTGTATCATGGTTGGCGAGCCCACGTTGGAGCAACCAGGATGAGAGTCATCGAGTGCTGCCTGAGCTTGCGTGCCACCAGCGGTATCAAGGGTGCTGGGGGAAAAGCGTACGGAAATTTGCCTGACCAGTTCATCCATATCGCATTGCCCTGCGACTGTGGGTGTGGGCACCTGGCGGCGAAGCTTTGGCATTTTGCGTTCTCCCTTGTGGCGAAGAGTTCGATCTCTGGATGACCCCACCTTTGGAAGTACGGTTGGAGTACTGATGGATGTATCTCCCACTCGTGCATTTGGTGGCTGTGCCTGCTGAGCAGGTCCGCCATCTGATTGTCCTTGCCCGGGAGGTGTTCCGCCATGAGGAAGATGTTCCTCTGAATGGCCCACTTCCACATGCTCTGAGCCAGATGAGACAGCTGCGGAGAGTGTGTTCCTCCCTGCTTCTGAATGTAGTACATTGCTGTCATGTTGTCCGTCCGGATCAACACGACCTTGTTGCACAGATGTACTTTGAAGGCTTTTAGTGCCATGAAGATTGCCATCAGTTCTAGAACATTGATGTGCATCTTCCTCTGCTGTTGCGTCCATAGTCCCTGCACAGTGTAATGGAGTACATGAGCTCCCCATCCCTGAAGAGAAGCGTCCGTCGTCAGGATGATCTGTGGCACAGGCTCTTGGAACGGTCGGCCCTTGCAAAGGTTTCGTGGATTCCACCAATGCAGAGAGTTGTATGCCCGACCGCTCACCAACACTAGGTCTTTCAACTGCCCGTGAGCCTGAGTCCACTGACGTGCCAAGCACTCCTGAAGCGGACGCATATGTAGCCTCACGTGCGGGACTATGGAAATGCAGGAGGCCATCATGCCTATCAACTGCATGAACACTCTTGCTGGAAGCGAGTGTTGAGGTCTGAATTCTTGTATCAGCGATTGAATGCTGTTGACTCTCACTGAATTCGGCTGTGCTGTGGCCGCCAGAGTGTTTATGGTCGCACCCAGATACTGCCGTACGTGGGTGGGCTGGAGGTGGGATTTTGGGTAATTCAGTGAGAATCCCAGATCGTGCAGGAAGTGAATGGTGTGGGACATGTGGGCGGCACACTGCTGGGCTGACTTCGCTTGGATGAGCCAGTCGTCCAGATAGGGGTAGACGTGGATGTTCCGTCTCCTGAGATGCGCCGCCACTGTCGCCAGGCACTTTGTGAACACCCTGGGTGCCGTGGTGACACCGAAAGGCAAAACCTTGAACTGGTAGTGCTGGTTTTGGATGGTGAACCTGAGGTATTTCCTGTGTGAAGGGTGCAGTGGAATGTGAAAGTACGCATCCTTTAGGTCTAAAGTTGCGAGAAAATCCCCCTGCCTGAGCAACGGGAGCACTTGCTGCAGGGTCAGCATATGGAAGTGCTCCGACAGGATGTAGTAGTTGAGTGGCCTGAGGTCCAGGATGGGCCTGAGGGACCCGTCCTTCTTTGGTATTAAGAAGTACAGGGAGTAGACCCTGTGCCTCTTTCTTGCATAGGCACGAGCTCTATTGCCCCTTTTTGCAGCATGACGGTGACCTCCTGCTGCAATAAGTGCAAGTGCTCGTCCGACATAGGACGGTGCCTTGGGGGCATGTTGGGTGGAGTGGATGTTAACTCCAGACAATAACCGTATTGGATAAGTTTTCTGACCCACCTGTCCGTGTTGATGGACTTCCAGACGGGCAGGAACTGCTGGAGTCTCCCCCCGACCGGTGTTGTGTGGTCGGGGGCAGTGACAAGGAGTCACTGTTTGCTGGTGGTAGAGGACCTGAAGCTGTTGTTGCCACGTCCTCTGCCCTTGGCGCTGTTGCCACAATATCCCCGCGACTCTTGTTGGCGTAAGTAGTCTGGCTGTTGCCCTTGTAGTATTGCGTGGACTGGGAGAGCTAACCCCTTGAGACGCCTCTAGTGCTGGAGCGACGAAAGGACCCACCCCGAAACTGCTGGGACTGTAAGGCACCCATGGATTTTGCAGTGTCAGTGTCCTTTTTCATTTTTTCTAGGGTGGTGTCAACCTCTGGGCCAAACAGGTGATCTGGGTTAACCGTTTGGTTCAGGATGGTGGTTTGGATGTCTAGCTTAAATCCAGAGATTCTCAGCCAGGCATGTCTCCGAAGCATAACACTGGTGTTTATAGCTTTGGCAGCGGTATCGGCTGTGTCCAGAGCGCACTTAATGGAAGCGTTGGAGATTAGCTTCCCCTCTTGAATCAGCATTTCAGCCCCCTCTTTGTATTGATCAGGCAGGTGTTGCAAAAGGGTCTCTAGTGTATCGTAGTGCGCCCTGTCATAGCGCGCCAGAAGCGCCTGTGTGTTAGAGATGCACCATATGTTGGCCGCCTGTGCTGCTACCCTCTTCCCCGAAGCCTCAAAGACCTTGGATTCTTTGTCTGGGGGAGGAGCATCACCCGTAGTCTGAGAATTGGCCCTCTTCCGGGCATTCGAGACGACAAGGTAGTCCAGAGGCAACTGTCCTTTAATGTATGTAGGATCAGTAGGCGCCGACTTGTATTTCTTGTCAATCCTAGGGTTGATCACCCTCGCCCTGGTAGGTTCTTTGAAGATCTCAGCAGCATGCTTCAGAACACCTTTTATCATAGGCAGAGTTTTTACAGTCTTTTCTGATACTGAAAAAGTGTCAAAGAGGAAATCCACATCCACAGGGTCAGCATGCAGCTGTACATTGTGATTGTTAGAAGCCCGTTCAATGAGGGCATTGAAAGCAGCAGAGTCTTCAGCAGGTGAAGTCTTGGCAGAAAAGAGTTGAGGGTCTTGTCCTGAATGAGGATCCCCGGGGTCACCCCCAGCTGCCCAGGGCTCATTTGTATCCTCAGGGTCTGTATAGACTGGATAACTGTATTCATCCTCCTCATCACCATCACCAGCGTCCACATCGGAGTAAGTGGGCGACACATCATGAGTCTGTGGTGAAAGGGGTTCCACCAAGACCGGAGAACAAGCAGAGTCCTTCTTCTTCTTGAGAGGGATCTTGTAAGACTCCAGTTGGGGTTCTGGGGTGATTTTCCGCTTCAGGAGGGAAAGCCTGCTCGTTTCGGCGTCGATGAAGTGTTCCTGACGCTCATCCTCCGAAGGTTGCCGAGGACGCGGGCCGTGGACCACCGACGACGCCTTAAGCGCCGGGGAGACCTTTTCGGGCACGCCGGCCACTGCCTTAGGAGCGAAAGCCTTCGGCGCCGTCTTAGGCGGCAACGTAAAGAGGATCGGCGTGGACGCCTTAACTGGTTTCTCCACAGGCTTCGCAGGCGGAGGGTCCTTTGGTTCGACCGCTGCGGTGCCGTCCCTGATGCGCTGCAGGGAGCCCGTCACCTTCTTGGTGAACGCGGCGGATGGACGCGCCGGTTCAGCGGAGTCCTTCGAGGCCATCTTCGGAGTTGAGTCCTTCGAGGCCACTTTCGTCGTCGACTCACGAGGCGCAGCGGCCTTGGCCTTGTCGTGCGGACGCGGGGCAGAGAGGACCTTCGGGTCATCGAGTCGCTTTTTCTGGTCACCAAGAGTTTTCTTTGGTTCGTCAACAGCCTTCTTTGGGTCAACAAGGCCCTTGCCGGCGTCGACCGTCCTCGGCGCCGACGCGCCAGTAACGACAACCTTTACTTTAGTCTTCGGCGCGGCAGACTTCGTCTCGACGCCCTTGACTTGACTTTTCGGCTTGACAGCCATCTTCGGCTTCTTCGGCGCCGAAGCCTCAGAAGTTTTCGATCCGACCAAAGCGATGCGCACTTTCGGTTTCGATACTTGCACCTGCGTAGTATCTGGCGTCGAGACCGTAGGTTTCACTTTCGGTTTCGTTTTGCCAGGGAGTGGCTCGGTAACAATGTCCATGGCCGGGCCCAAAGGCGGGGCGGTGGAACCCATATCAAGGTCTTGGGTAAGGCCCGAAGGCGATCCCTCGACCTGGGCCTTATAAACAGGCACGACCCTAGAGTCAGTTTGAGGAAGCTCCTTGTCCGAGCTACCCTCCATGGCCCCGAGGGCACCGTCGTCGTCTCCTACCTCCTCGACGACTTCTTCGCTTTCGAACACCTCAGCATCAGCGTCGTAGTCTTCTTCGGCGTCCGACGCGGGGTTTGATTCCGAAACGTACTGGATATATTCTTCCTTGACATCCCCTGCATCGAA
The DNA here is from genome assembly GCF_964263255.1 of Lissotriton vulgaris. Taxonomy (NCBI): domain Eukaryota; kingdom Metazoa; phylum Chordata; class Amphibia; order Caudata; family Salamandridae; genus Lissotriton; species Lissotriton vulgaris. Next base: position 659,980,581 of record NC_141698.1, on the reverse strand, counting down.
AATGTCCGTAGGCGCCGGAGCAGATTGCTGGGCCTCCAGGCGCGCAGCTCGTCGGAGCTTGAGTTTCTTCTTGGACCTGAATCGTGAACAGGCCATACACTTGGCCTCATCGTGGTACGGCGACAGACACTTGTTGCACACCGGGTGGACGTCGATGTGGGGGTACTTAGAGTTACATACCGGACATCTCTTGAATTGACTTCGGTCCATGATGGATGGTCGATAAGTCAGGAGCGTCGACTAGGCCTTCCGTGCCGAGAGCACGCGGAAGTAAAGAAACCGGCTCGGAGCCGAGCTAGAAGAAGTAAAGCCGAACGCAAGACAATACCGACGTATAGACTAAAGACCTTTTGGTATTAAGAAAGTTTTTCTATCGATTCCGACAAGAGGGAATTAAAGACATCCGAACCCAATGGCGGAAAAAAACAATCTGAGGATGGAGTCGATGCCCATGCGCACTGTAGTCCAGGGGAGGAGCCACCTATCTCGTGATACTTCGAAGACTCTTCCAGGACAACAATGTGCAATCATCCGGACCTAACACTAGGCGGCGATCTATGCACAGATATGAATTCAGCAGCCCACATGCCTCGAACCTCAGAACTATCTTGGGGTCTAACTGATGGAGTCTCTCCACTTACGAGGGGTGAGGCGGAGAAAAGGATGTTGGCAGGGTAAAGCTCTGTATGACAAGAAAAGGAGTCATGATTTTAGGCAAAACGGCCTCTCTGGTCCTCAACACCAGTCCTTCTGGAAACAAGATGGTGTAGAGGGCTGCACTGAGAGACTCTGAAGTTCACTCATGCGACAAGCTAAACTTGTCTCATGCTTGAGAGTCAGAAGATGTATGGGGCAGCTGTGCATTGGCTTCAAGGGATTGCACATGAGGAAAGTAAGGGCCAAATAAATAGCCCACTGTGGAACCACAAAGGGTATGGGAGGTACCATGCCAAACCTTGTAAAAACTGCATTGCGCAAGGCAATAAAAACAATGGTGGCTGATCCAGCAAACACAAAAATTGCCAAAAAGGGCAACACATCCCTTTCATAGTGCTCACTCAAAGTACTTGCTAGGCCAGAGACAAAACAAACAATAAGTCATCAGACAGTTTGTCTTGTAACATGCCCATATGGCAGGTGCCTCACCCAGTCACAAACTTATCCAAGGGCCTGGAATACATAGTGTGCGCAGAGGGATGCCTGGCAGCAAGGATGTCACCTACAACTTTGGGAAGGAAATCAAATGCCATGAACTGCCACATTAAATCTGCACTCATCGAGGTGTAGATTGTGCATGCCAGGGTGCAGAACTCTTCCCTGCTGCAGAGACAGAAGATCTTCCTGAAGCGTTAGTCTGATCAGAGGACAGATGCTCATGCCTAGAATTTCCAGGTACCACACTCTCCTGGCCCAATGCAGAGCCCAGTCGTTCCTGATCTTTTTCAGAACTTGGAGCAGGAGATGTAGAAGCGGTAAGTCATACAGGAGTTCTGTGTTCCTCTCTAGACAGAAACCTTCCCTGAAAGAGAGCCTTCTGGGAAACTACAGTGCACAAATGTTTTGACAGTGTGGTTCTCGATGGTGACCAAAACATCTAGCCTGGGTTCTACACACTGCGAAGATGCCCTCAGCTACCTCAGGATGTAATCGCCATTTATGATCCAGTAGGCACCACTGGCTGAGATAATTCACCCTGGCATTCAGATGGATCAGAGAAAGGCCCGTAAGCTACAATAAGCTCAAGTGACGAAGTATCTGTTAGACGGACCGGGAGGGTCGGCCGAGAATAAGGGGAGAGGTCTCCGGGGAGAGCCGTCTCCAGCGATCGTACAGACAAGTAACTTCCCCCCCACAGATGTACACCACACAAGGATAAGGTTTAACGTTCTTTATAAGCAATCTTTAAGTACGGTGGAATGATACAAGGAGGTCTGGACTCAGGGGTCCCCTCGATTCTTAGTCTCTTGGATGGGAAGGGGGTAGCGGGACAGTCTTGTTACCAATCTGGTAGATGCGATGATATGATGGATAGCTCACAATCCTCGAGCTCGGAGTTCTAGATGATCGGGCCGCGGCGGAGCCAGCAGGTCCCGAGATGGTTGAAGGTAGCGACGGTCCGCGGCGGAGCCAGCAGGTCCCGATGAAGGTGGTAGTTACAAACGGTCCGCGGCGGAGCCAGCAGGTCCCGATGAAGGTGGTACTTACAAACGGTCCGCGGCCACGCCAGCAGGTCCCGACGACGATGAAGGTTTCAGAAGGTTTGCGGCAGCGCCAGCAGGCAGGACGATAGTTCGCAAGGCAGGGCTATGGCAGCGCCAGTAGTCCGTCAAGGATGAGTTCTTCACTGCGTCTCTCGACTCCAGGATACAACTGCCTTCCTGCTCTGGAGCTGCCCCAGTTATAGGTCTGGCGCCCTTTGATGTCCGGACCCTCGCACTTTGAGGTTGGGAGGTCCAGGATGAGGGAGTCCAGACACCCAGCAGGGGGGTGGAGCCAGCGCCTGGGGGAGCAGAGGGCGATCGGCACCTGGCGGGGGAGAGCCATCGACACCTCTTTCTCCCATTGACCTGCCAAGTAGTCCGCTCACCTCCTGGGTGGATGGTGGTGCCGGGATGTCGGGGCCTGGCCAGGCCCAGGGTTAGGGTCGATCGGAGGCCACGCGGCCTCGTGGTGCTGTGTCCAAGATGGCGCCCAGGCCGGGCGAGGGGGCCGGTAGTGATTCGGGCCCATGATGTGGAGATGTCCAGGGGCAAGGGTCCCATATGAAACGGGAAACGGGTGGTTGTTGCATGTAACACCTGGAGAGCCAGGCTCGGGCCTGGTCGTGCGGGGAGGGAGCAAGCCTTTCACGTGGCCTGTCCAACAGTATCCCTTGACACGAGAGCCCAGGATCCAATCAACCCAGCTTGTTGCAGTACCTCATTGTGGTGATGTTGTTCATGAGGACCCGAATCAGCCGCCCTTTGATGGATGGTAGGAAGGCTTTCAGCGCCAGGCGAATGGCCTGCAACTCCCACAGGCTGATGTGGAGATGGGTCTCTACTGGAGACCAGAGTCCTCTGATCACCACCTCCCCAGATGGCCTCCCCATCCCAGGATTGACACCTATGTCAACACCATCAGCTCTGGGTTGAGCAGGGATAGGAGTCTGCTGCTGGTCCAATTGCAGTCAAGCAGCCACCACTGCAGATCTTTTGTAGAAGTGTGGCTCAATGGTTAGAGCGGCAGACCCTGATGCAGAGGTCTGGCCCGGGACCAGGGTTCAATTACCGCCTCGGCGGCTCTTGTACTCAATCTCCCCGGACCTGATCATTCTCGCCTCGGTGCCTAGTCTAATCATGGATCCCACTCTGTGACTCTGGGCAATAGCTTGCTTAATCGCCACAACGGCCCCATCAGCGCTTGGATGCCTGGCTTCACCTTGGGGGGTGCCCAGGAGTGGATATCTCACAGGAAAGCCAGGAGGGGTTCCACAGCGGTATGAATACAGCACTACGAGACCTCTGGGTAGAAGGCGCTATATAAATACAAAACACACATTTACATAATGGGGGGCAGGTGTAAGTACTCAGGGCTAGGTCCTGAGCATCAGAGTCGTAGCATCTCTGACATTGATGTGAGTTGTTTGTGTTCTAGCGGCACTCGGTGCCCTAGTGCGGGGTGTTTGCATCGGCATGGTGTTTCTCACTGCTCCCCCGCAGGGTCCTGTGTAAGCTGAGGTGTGACCTCCCCCTCAGGCCCGGACCAGTTAGCGGTATTCTGTGAGTGAGTCAGGGCAGTCAGGATTGTGTCCCAGTCAGCAGCGAGGGGTACTTTGCGGAGTCCTAATGTGTCTTCTTGGTAGAGCGCTGCACTTTCTGCCTTGGCCCAGGTAAGCATTGAGTTTCTCCACGTTCCTATATTACGGGAGTCAGGATGCTTCCAGCGTTTAGTGATCAATCGTTTTGTCACTGCCATCCCAAGGTCAATAAACCAGGACACTACTTTATTCTTGTGATTCCTATGGTATAGGTGTGAGAGATAAGTGTGCCATTCGAATGGAAGGGTGTGGCTTGTGCATTGCACCAGCGTGCCTGCAACTGTCGACCAGTATCCGACCAGGTTGGGGCATTTCCACAGCATGTGCAGGAGGTCAGCGTCTACGCACGGACATCTGGGGCACGCCGAGTCTTCGCGCCTAAAGTACTGTGATTTGTGGGGGTATTTATAAAGCGCAGCGGTCGCTCCGGAAGGCGCATCATGGCGCTGAATTTCCAGGTAGGGGATCGAAACACTTCGTAGTGGCTGTGGGAATTAGATGGCTGCCTTGGTGTAGTCATCCGGAAGGTTAAAAATCCAAGTTTTTAGCAGTTTTCTGAAGGGTTTTTCTTGAGTTTGGTGTCTAAGATTTTTGGGCATGAGGTTCCAGGCTTTTGTGGCCAAGAAGCTTAGGGTTTTTCCACCTTTTGTCTTCATGTTGAACCTGACTGGTAGGATGAGGTTGTCATGGGAGGAGCGGAGGGATCTACTCGGGTTGTAGTGGGGGAAGCATCTGGTAAGGTATTTCGGGCCGGATTTATTGAAAGCCCGGAAGGCGACAATCAGCATCTTAAAAAATATTCTCTTGTGAAGTGGGAGCCAGTGCAGGGATCTTAGAGCTGCGGATATTGATGATTTTCTGGGCAGCTTTAGAACCAGTCGGGCTGCGGTGTGAAGTACACTTTGGAGCTTATTGAGTGTAGCCTTTTTAGCTCCAGCAAGGAGACCATTACAGTAGTCCAAGCGTGAGATTATTAGGGCCACTGTTACGGTTTTCCTGGAGTCTAGTGGTAGAAAGTCGAAGAATTTTTTTAGAGATTTTATAATTACGAAGCATCGGCCCGCTACAGTCCTGACGTGTTGGTCGAAGGATAAGTCTGTGTCAAACAGGACGCCAAGATTCCTTGCAGTTGTTACGGTCTGGGGGGGGGGGGGGGCAGCTGAGTCTTCCGGCCACCAGAGGGCTGGGCAGAAGATGGTATTTCTTCCAATGGGGAGGATCTCCGTTTTGCTGGAGTTGCATTTGAGATGGTTAGTATCCATCCATTGGAAGACAGCCTTCAGACAGTTTTTGAGGTTTAGCTCTGCCTTGGTCGAGTTATCCTCTAAGGGTACGATGAGTTGCGTGTCATCGGCATACGATGTTACAGGTATGCCGAATGACTCAATCAGGGATATGAGTGGGATAAGGTAAATGTTAAAGAGGAGGGGGCTCACGATGGAGCCCTGGGGGACACCAGAGGAAACCCTCTTCTCTTTGGAGTGGTAAGAACCAAGAGCGACAGTTTGAGATCTGTCGGTTAAAAAGGATTTTATCCAAGATAGGGCCACTTCAGAAATCCCTATGTCCGTCAGTCTACTAATCAGGATGGAGTGGGAGATAGTATCGAACGCCGCGGTAAGGTCGAGAAGAATGAGGATGGCATTCTTCTTCTGGTCTTGTAGCATCTTTATTGAGTCTGAGAGTTCGATCAGTGCTGTTTCGGTAGAATGATTGGGGCGAAAACCAGATTGTTGCGGATGGAGTACATTGTGAGCTTCAAGATATCGTTTGAGTTCTCTGTAAACCATTTGTTCTGTGATTTTCCCCAGGGCTGGGAGGAGCGAGATCGGACGAAGATTGGTGAGGCCGGACGGGGATTTGTTGGCTTTTTTCATAAGGGGTTTGACTATTCCCTGTTTCCACAGGTGAGGGACAGATCCAGTGTGAAGCGATGAGTTAACAATATGATTAATGATTGGATTCACCACGTCGATGAGTTGGTGGAGAATTTTGGGAGGACAGGGGTCGGAAGGAGAACCAGATTTGCACGCCAGGATGACTTCTCTGGTTTGATCCAAGGTAACAAGAGAGAAACTTTTAAGACTACCGCCTGGAGATTCTTTCTGAGGCGAATTGTGTGAGTCTTGAGTTGTTTGCGGGGGGGGGGGGGGGGTGGAATTTTTTTGGAATGGCGTCGGTTTTTTCCTCAAAGTAGTCAGCTATTTTGTTACAAAGATCTTGGGATGGGGGGATTTCGGGTTGTAACGCTTTGGGCTGAGTGAACGATTTCACTATTGAGAACAGAGTTTTTTGTTTCTGATTGGACTCCTTAATAGCGTTGACGTAGAAGATTTTTTTGGCAGATTTAATGTTGGAGTGGTAAATTTACCTTAGTTGGATATATTAAAGACGGTCAGCATTGTCATACGTTCTACGCCATTTACGTTCGGCTTTTCTACACAATAGATGGGATGTGGCTAGGTCGGGGTGAACCAGGGGGCATTGGTTTTGAGATTTTTATCTGTTCTGCGGGGGCGATTAGAAGGGTTCCGAGTTCTGATTTCTTGAGAGATCCAGTTGTGAAAAAGATTTGCGTCGTGTTCAACGTCGCCAGTGAAAGTGGGGGCCTGAGATTGGGGGATAGGATTAAGTGCGAGAATTTCTTGAACCTTTTTCCAGTTGACGGAATTGAAAAAATGTGGATTGGACTTGCTGGAGGTTTGTGAGCGTAAGGTTTTGATATGGAACAGGATCAGGCTATGATCCGTCCAAATTTGAGGGACAGGGGGTAGGGTAGTTAGAGGGGGAAAGTTGGTGCAAACACCGTCGAGTGTATGCCCTAGTGAATGAGTGGGCAATGTGACACTTTGCTGAAGGTTGAATATTTCTAGGGTCTGTAGAAAGTTGTTGGTCTGAGGGTCGGATTTGGACTCTAGATGTAAGTTAAAATCCCCGAGTAGGGTGGGATGTGGGTATCTGAGTAAAAGATGACCCAGAGAGTCGATCAATGTGTCTAGGAACCTGGAAGCATTACTGGGTGGGCGATAGATCAGGCCACCTGAGAAGGACGAGGATTTGTTGAGTTTGATTGAGAAACCAAGGCCTTCGGTGTCTTTTAAGGGGTCCAAGTTAAAAGTGTGACAGGTGTAACTATTTTTCACTGGGGTGAGGTATGTTCTGTGCGTAATGTAGATTTGGATTTGATGTAGTTGTGCATTTCTGGGAATTTTTGTTAGGCTCGCCAGTGCCACAGTCCATTCTGGGTCTGTGAGTTGCCGGTACATACCTGTTTCCCAGCGCTGGTGCAGGGGTGACAGGTTGGTAGCTGTGTGGTGTCTGAGTGATGCAGCAAACCATTTAGTAAGGTGTCCCCCCCCACCCCATGACGAGCTAGTATTGTATTGTGAAGTGTGTTGTTGGCTCTGTGGTTTAGTCTCCCCACGTGGCTGCTAGTGCCGCCATGAGGGAGTGGAGGAGCAAAAACCGACCTGGGGGCAAGTCCGCCTCAGCCACCAGTGTTGTGTATGGTATTAAAGCACTGTTTCAATATAAGTTTCCTATGTCTTGCACCCTGCCTTCATGCCAGTCTTTCAGCTCTGCCATTGTGGTAACTTTACTGCCCCTGGGCGTGCCCTCCAGAGCTAAGGATGGTGCATATGGAGTAATTGTGCGAGTAATGTAGAGTGCTCTACTGTAGCATCTGTGCGCTACTGCTAATAACAATTAATCTGGCGGCTTGGTTTTGGAGCAGGGGTGGAATAGGGCTGTTAGCTACTTGGTACGCAAAGGCAGCTGTGTTATTGCTGTGTCTCCAGTGTGGTGTTCCGCCAGCTACCCAGAAATCCATTGAAGTTGGGCTGCTATGTAGTACTTTTCCATGTGCGGGACTGCCAAGCCACTCTAGTCCACTCGCAAGTAAAGCTTATTAATTGCAACAAGATGTCTAGTGCTACCCCATGTAAAATCCTTCACTAGTTTTTCCAAGGGGCGGAATAAGGATGGTGGGATGTAGTGTGGGAGATTAGTGAAACAGTATAGCAGTCGGGCAGTATCACCATTTTTGTTATGGCTATTCTCTCTGCCACTGATAATGGGAGAGTGTTCCAGAATGCCACCTGGGATCAGATTGCGGTTAGGGCCTTGCCTAGGTTTCCATCTTGGAGGTCTGTTGGGTTCCGGTATATGCAGCGTCCATGTTAACAGCACCACCAAACTCACGTCCCATTTAGTATGTAGCCAGGGTCCTCGCATTGCTCGCTAAAGGGGTATAGACTGGATTTAGAGGCATTGATGCAGAACGTGTCATCTGCAGTCATCCATGCATGATGCAGAAGAGCCACGCTAGTGCCTACTGCTCAAGCAACTGCCGATGTCTAGTTCAGATTGAATTACATGTTGGCTGCTTCCATGGATGGTTTGAGCCAGGTTGGCCCAGAAGTCCTCTGGGACTGCCGTCAAGAACTCGCTAACCATGTCCCATAAAGCATGTTAATATCTGCCTACCAAACAGCTGACACGGACCAACCAGAGGGCTAGGTTGGTCAATGAGAACATTTTTTCCTGCATGCTTCAATTCTCTTCGACTCTTTGTCTGGACGGGTCGTAGGGAACAAATTGGGGTTTACCCTGCTGGTGGAAGCCTGAACCACCAAACTTTCTGGCTTAAGGTGTTGCATCAAGAATATTTAAAATAAAATGTCGAGAAAAAAGTGGAAGCAGGCTCTGAAACCACATAAGAAGGTGTGAAAAGAATGTCTATTGCTGTACAGGGTTCATGATTATATGTGGGCACAATTGTCAATATGAAGGGAGAAAAAAGTAAACGCAGAACTGCATGGAGCCACTTACTGGGGTATGGGAGCAATGTTGTTTTAAAATGTCTGGATCTAGTCTGGCACCCTGGGATAGTCTAAAGGTGAGGCTTTTTCAGTTAGAATTATCCATCTTAATGAGACAATCCAAAAACATATGCATGAAGACTACAGTGAGATTTATATAATGGTCAAAAGCAACCAGTCCACCATTCCATACTTGAATGGCAAACTAGAAACACGTTACCATAATATGGCAAATGTACTTAACAAGCTAGCCTCTCACAAATCAGGATAAACAAACGGTTTGATGTGGAACTAGCCAAATTAAAACGAAACCACCAACTTGAATGAAGATGGTGCAAAACAATAACTTCCGTCAAGCTGCAGATTTCATACAGAGGCCTGCACAACTCCATTACAAGGGAATACACTTACTTCATGAAACATATTGGCAGTGTTGAGGCACCCAACAAATCTAAAGGGATCAACGATATTTTCCAAGTAATGAAATTCAAACTCTTGAAAAATCCCAATTGTGTATCTTGACTACCGAGAAAAAGATCTTACAAAACAACTACAAAGCTAAGTGGAACCAAAAAAAAACATATACAAAAATGCCAGCCATGTTCAATCAGTCAAGAAGCATTGTAACCACAATCACCAACACGGAACTCCTTATTGCAGTAGAGTGAGGTTGGCAATCGCCACTAATACTGCCTCCGACACAAACCATCGAACAATCCTGTTGAGAGGGATGCAGACCTGGGCAAGCATTACAGAGGGAGCTCTAGATTAGACCCACATCTTCCTGAGTGATTGCAGCCAGCAAGTACGAATGGGGACTGCAGCAGAATCTGCAGGGTAATTCTCCACGGGAGAGGTCACAAAATGGCCTCCTGCACATGGACAATGAACCTGGGAAGCGCATGTCTTCAGCTACCCAAATAATGCTGCAGTCAAGGGCAAACGTTTGCAACTATCATTGTCTGGAAGGTCCTACTCTCACTCCTCTGCATGGAACTGACAAGATACTGATAATGGCAAAGCTATACCACCAAAGGGTATAATCAGCTGGACTTCAAAAAACTTAATTGAGAAAGTGCAACTATAGAAACATGCTGCTAGGCTGTGCCTAAAGCCAGCACTGAAAACATGACACCAGCTTCTGGAACAAGAGAGATTTAGGTTCGCTGTGCAACACAAAGGGGCATACTGGAAGAAAATTCGGTGGTACATGCAAAGGTCTTGCTACCCCCCCCCCGCCCCCCCCCCCCAATCCAAAACAGGAACTTCCGTTTCCTTACATCAGAACTTTCAAAAAACCTTCAGGGGCAATAACAATATGGATGCAGATGCCTAGGAGTTCGTGCCCAAAGTTGTACAACACTTTTACCCCAAAGATGAGAGCAGAACTCGTGGTTTCAGTAAAGTTGTAACAAGCTAGCTATTCATAAGTGCATTTGACTGGACCACAGATCTGATAATAGCAAGCGAGGAATATCTGATAGAGGTCTTACCTTACAGATTATTGGACTTCAACTACCTTACAGTACTGGTTGAGTAATCATATTGTACATCACTCTAGAGTAACAAAGAAATGATGCATAGCACTAGATATGATTTCCAAATAACTAAATAAATACTTTCTTTAATTAAAACACATTTTTAGAAACCCATGAGAACTGCCTCATTCCGAAAGAGGATATTCGGCAGATGTTCTGCTAATAATAAAGACATTAAAGTGGTAACATTGATAGGTGTGTCACACCGTCCTGGAAGACCACTGGCCATAAAATGTATAATCTTTCATTACCTGCTCCAAATAAAAATAAAATAAAATCTCCGATAACTATTCCAGAGAATACAATCCACAGAATACATCTGTCCAACCCAGCGCTCCACACAAACCTAATCTCGATCAAAGGTGTAGTCTGAGGTGCAAAAGCACATTGTCACTGGTGAAGGGACTGAGGATTAAAAATCAAGTATGAGAGAGAAATAACATAACAAAGGTTTCTAGAACCAAAAGAAAGGAACTGTGAAGGGTCTTAAAACAAACCCCATGCTCAATAAAGTGATGAAACGGAGGGCAGTGAATTCTGCTCGGCCAACTTGAGAAAGAAAAAGGGTCCACATTAGAGTAGGAGTCAAAGTGTGTTTGTATTATCACTGAGTATGGAGAAATAATTATGCAGTTTGTTGGGGGAAAAAACAAGGAGCTGGGAAATAAAGGTTTAAAAATTGAGAATATCCCTGATCCATGGTCCAACCTTCTACCACCACAGAGATGAACAGGCCCCAAACCCTAAATCTCAGTGGTACAGGTAGACGTTTGCCCACTAATGAAACCTGTGCCCAATACTCCCTCCGATAGAATCACAATACAGATTCTGATTCTACCCTCTCATACCTGCTTGCAGTAGCCCGAGTCAAGAAGGTTAGATGTGGTGGACGTTCCTTTTCCTACAACACGACCAAACTCTGGAACTCCCTACCCCTCCATCTACATAGGGAATCCAACTTGATGTACTTCAGAAAAGGACTCAAAACCCAGCTGTTTAAAGACTAGAATAGGCTCCCTTTGCCCTCTCACAAGCGTTTTGTTTCACAGCGCTGGGATGCCTCAGGGTAGCTACCGCGCTTTACAAATACTCTTTTCATTTCATTCGCCCACCCTTTCCTGGGTGAGCAGTGCCTGACTGTCACAACCAATACTGATATAAAGCTCTTCTGGACTCCGGCAACATTACAAATCGCATTGCAAACAGCTTATTTGGACATATGGGTTGTGATGCATCAAAGGCCTCAACAGACATGCCCTCATTGTAAGTGGCTCGGTAAGTGGGCTTGATTTTCCCCTCCCCCAGAGCTACTGATACTTTTACCGGGGTGGGGGTGGGGGGGGGGAACCAGCCCATTAGAAGTAGTGTCCTTAGATTAAATGGGAAATTACAAGGGAAATCAGTAATTCCGGGTCTGATTCCACCGGTAATTGCACATTTTGTGCCATACCTTCATCCAGTTTTTAGCAGCCGAAATCCCCAGGAAAAAGTAAAGTAATCTGGCAGGTTAGGATCTCCTAATTCTGATGCGGCTGGTAACTGGTGGTGGTACCAGCCCCACTGAAATTAAGAGGCCATTGTAATGCGTGTGAGTTTTAGTATGTAAATTACGCTTCACCATAGCAGCTTTCTTAAATGTCCACGTCCAAGGGGAATTTAGGGTATTCTTGGCTTAAAGGCATCAGAACAAAGATTCTCTTAAGAAATTAGGTCAGGTTTTCCAACAATTGCTTATCTCTGCCGGTATTGACAAGTTAGTATTTCAAGTAAGAAATACTGATAAGCTGTTCCGAAAATAAGAAATACCTCCCATTTTAATATGTACACAGTGGGAATAAGCCAACAACGCTCACGCCCCTAAAGGATAAACAGGCATAATTGCTTTGCAATCTAATATCAACACATCAAGGCTTTCAGGTGGAGTTTCATCACTTCCTAGAGAATTTGTATGAGTTTGGCTTTGGATTATGATCCATATTTACCCACTCAGTTTGGCAAATCTCCATCTTTTGTTGGTGCCGGTAAACCTCAAATTACCTTTTAATGTGCAAGGTCAAGGCGTGTAAAGGCCAGGAAGAGCTTCAAGCTCCGGAACACAGAAGATTACTCCTGAAAATAAGACTCTTATCAGACCGCTCAGTAAAGAGACTGCGCAGATCTTACCCACAGAAGGGCACGCTTTGCTTGTTTTTTCAGGGAGAACTTCCACAATAATGTGAGCTCTGCGCGATACAAGCTCCCGTTCTTTGCGCTCTCGTTCCTTGTGCCAAGAATCCGTTGCCCTCGCATAAGTGGGCATTCTTCTAGATTCCTGGGGTCCGGGTTGTGGAATGAACTTCAGCTTCAAATATTCCCTCGAGGGTCACCCGATTTTTAGAAGCGTTCCAAAACTAGTTATTATGCAGAATTTTCTGATTTCTGTTTATTTTTCAGTGTTCCCTATTAAATGTGAAGAGTTAGGCCTCGTGACGTGGTCGTGCACTCTACAAGTAATTAATCAACTCAAACCATCAGCTAGGCATGTCTGGACTATTTTTTTGATATTGACATTTTTTGGATGGGATTGTGTTTTAGACAGCCTGAGGCTGAGCGTTCGTTCCTCGCGGAGGAACTGACGACGTCCGCACGGTGCACTTTAAGTTATAATTGCTGCTTTCATCATTCACCTGAGCATTTTCTAATGTAACTGTTTAGCGTCATTTCGGGCACAGGGAGGGTTGTGGTGTCCATGTGGTAATTATCAAGAAAGAGGGTGCTCCAGTTCACACTATCTGCCGCCACCCGGATGTGCTGTCCACCTACAGAGAACCTCGATCAAAACTTGTCGGCGGATTGTTAGCTGTGAGCCGATTAAGCACAGCATCAGCCGACATGTCACAGCGAGGGCCTTGGCCTGGGCAAGGACCCCGGATGGCTAGAAGCCCTTGCTGCCCTTACAAGTCTAAACAGAGACGAGAGAGGGTGGGAGACAATGTAGCGTTATGCCCAGGGCAGGAGCCTTTGTAAAACTGGGGACTCGTTAGCGGTGGGCGAGCCAACAAATTGAGAGAGAGCCGAGCCAAAGGCCGGGCTCGGATCGTACAGCCCGTGTACGAGCCGAGCCCTGAAAAACGTCATATAAAATATGATACAGTCTCTTCAATTTATTTTTTTAGCGTACCGGATAAAGAAGAAAAGGAGTTTTGGTGAAAGAAAATATTTGCCTAAGATCACACAGTTTAAGCGGGGGAAGTCGTAATTTATCCAAGTCTTCTAGTTTTACTTTGTACAAAGCAAACACAAGGAGATGATGGACGGAGCGCTGAAACTTTTCAGATACTCACCCACAGTCACAGATCTGGGTTTCGCTCACTTTGCAATCCCAGTTCAGATCCAGCCATATGCAAATCAGTCTTGACCCTGTTCCTCGTGCCCAGACTTGGGCCCCTTGCTCACTTTGCCACTGGATTCAAGCTAGCCTGGCTGATGAGGGGTGTTACCCTAAAACCGGTACCAGGATGCTTGTTTCCGGTCCATGGAACATCTGGCTTGACAGGTCGGGCTGGACTGTTCCCATTAGGAATGAAAAGGGTCAAGACTGATTTGCATATGGCTTGGTCTGAACTGGGGTGGCAAAGTGAGCTAAATAACGTTGATGGATTCAACCCAGACCTGTGACTGGAAGTGAGTGTCAAACATGGTTCCCCAGTATCTGGCTGCAGCCAAAGCCACATCCAGGGTACAGGAAAAAGTTAGGCAGGCCAAAGTCACTTGAAAGCTCGACTCGTTATGGGCTCGAGGTTCCAGCTGAACCCCAAGCCGCAGCCAGGTTTCAGGCACGGCCACTTCTAGGAGCGAGGTTCAAGAGATCGGCGTGGGCTCTGTTTCCTGTGATTCTGGGCAAGTCACATGACCCCCATGCCTAAAAAACATGAATGTGCCCTTTGTGATGTAGCTAGTGTTCACGTACAGCGCTCCAATATCTTCGAGTCGGGTTTGCAGTATAGAAATAAAAGGTTTTAAATAGGAGTTCAGCGGAACAGTACCACTAATGCCTGGCAAAGTATGGCCACTAGATGGGAGTTGCCCTCCGCCCGACACATTCGCTTCAGAGCCACAGGCCTGCGCAACAACAATCTCAACGCGGACCCCACTGAGGCGGGTCAGGGGGCCAGCGGGCGGGTCAGTCCACCTCCACGGCCACCACTGCCTCTAAACCTTCCTAGTCCGGTCTTTCAGGCCCATCAAATGCCAGTGGGCGACAGGATTCACCATCACCTCCCCCACTGGCGCACCATCACTTCGGCAAGGTGGGTTTTACAAATAGTCCAAAGTGGCTACTCCTTCCCCTTCGAGACTACCCCTCCAGCCATGCCACCCCAGCACCACTGCATGTCGAAGGATCACTTGGCACTCCTTCAACAGGAAGTCGCAGCCCTCTTGGCTAAGAGGGCCATTGTCCGCGTTACTTCGCCAGAAGTAGGACGTGGTTGTTATTCTCACTACTTTCTGGTGCCTAAGAAGGACAAGGGCCTGCATCCTATCTTGGACCTCAGGGACGTCAATCGCTTCCTCCGGAAGGAGAAGTTCAAGATGTTAACTCTAGCTCAGGTCTTGTCTGCCCTTGACCCTCGACCCTGGAGACAGGATGGTAGCATTGGACCTACCAGACACATTTTTCCACATTCCCTTCCTGCCGGCCCACCAGCGTTACCTGCGGTTCATAGTAGGCCACAAGCACTTTCAAGTTCTAGTGGGTGCAGCATCAGGGGAACCTGTCTGATTACGTCCAGATCTTGGAGGGCACTGCTCAACAGCTGCAGTGGTGGCTCACGAACCGGCATTGGGTCAATGGCAGATCTCTCTCCCTCCCCAACCGGAGCACACAGTGGTGACGGATGCGTCCCTCCTGGGATGAAGGGGCCACATGGGAGAGGCAGAGATCAGAGGCCTCTGGTCTCCAGCAGAGTCCAGGCTCCATATCAACCTTCTAGAGCTTCTGGCGATCCGACTTGCACTGAAGGCATTCCTTCCCTCTGTCAAGGGGAGAGTAGTGCAGGTGTGCACAGACAACAGCACTGCCATGTGATACTGCAACAAGCAGGGCAGGGTGGGGTTGTGGACCCTATGTCAGGAGGCTCTGCGTCTCTGGACATGGCTGGAACAGCAGGGCCTTTCCCTGGTGGTTCAACACCTGGCAGGTTCACTGAACGCCAGGGCTGACGAACTCAGCCACAGGTGCATAATGGATCAAGAATGGCGTCTTCACTCGAACGTGGCGCAAGGTCTCTTTCAGCAGTGGGGAGAGCCTTGGTTGGATCTATTCGCCAACGAAGAGAACATGCAATGTCAGCAGATCTGCGTGTTGGAATTTTAAAACCGCACACGCTAGGCGACGCTTTTTGTCACAAGTGGAGTTGCGGTCTGTTGTACACCTTCCCTCCTATACCACTTCTACCCAGAGTGCGGAAGAAGATCAGGCACGTCCGGGCCCTAGTCATTCTTGTGGCCCCGGGCTGGGCTCGAAGAGTTTGGTATCCTGAGCTTCTCAGTATGGCGATCGATCCCCCGATCCGACTGCCTCTTCGGGAGAATCTTCTGTCGCAGCAGCAGGGGATGCTCCTCTACCGAACCTGTCCAGTCTCCACCTCTTTACGTGGAGATTGTGCGGTGGCAGTTCGTTCCTTTCGACTTCCCTCCTGAAGTCTGTGATGTCATTCTGGCAGCCAGGCGTCCCTCCACTAAGTTGGTATATGCCTGCAGGTAGAATAAATGTGTGGCATGGTGCACAGCAAAGGCAGTGGATCCCTTTTCTGCCCTCTTTCAGAAGTTCTTCTGTTCCTTTTTTCTAAGGCCCAGCAGGGCTTGGCTCTGGGCACTATTGAGGGCCATCTTTCTGCTATTTCGGCCTTTCTCAGGCTCCCTGATCAGCCCAAAACGGGCGCTCTCATTTTACCTGAATCGCACACAACAGTTCCGGGTGGATGACCAGCTCTTTGTTTCTTTGTTGGCTACGTGGGCGCCAAGAAAGGCTGGGTTGTACACAAGAGGACTATCACCCGCTGGGTCATCTTGTGTATCAAGGCCTGTTATTCTCTGGCTAAAAAAAACCCTCCAACGGGGTTGCACGTCCATTCTACCAGGGCAACAGCAGCTACTACTGCATTGGGACGTGGTGTCCCCTAACAAGACATCTGTCAGGGAGCTACGTGGGCCTCGCTGCACACTTTTACTAAGCCCTATTGTCTGGACAGCCAAGTCCGGAGAGACAGCTTTTTTTGCTGTTTTGTTCCCTGGGACTTTCTGGTGTGATCTTCGTTCGCAGGCCCACCACCGGGGTTGGTATTTGTGGGGTATCTATTCTAAGGAGGCATGCGGTGATGGAAGACCGCAGTCCCAAGCTAAGGGACGAGAAGATCTTCTTACCATAGTTCTCGTACCTCTTGGACTCCCTGTCCGGCGGGGCCGTCGGGAAGGCGATCTGGGAGTTAGAGGCCTGGATGACCAGACTCTCGGGGGTGGGGTGGGAGGACAGGAAACATGGGTTGCCCGGGGCCGGGCGGTGGCGTCTGGCCACGTTCCTATCTACAGGCAAACCTGTAGCGGGCCTGGACCAAGTGCCCAAAAGAACGTCCGTCAAGGCCTCATTAAACGGCAGCAGAGGCTCCATGGAGCATGACTGCGGCTTAAGGACCTCAGTGAGGAGGTTAGTCCTCACGGCCGCGACGGGGAGCTCAAGGCCTTGGCAGCCCTCATCAACACCACACCATAGGTAGCTCCCTCCTCGGAAGCCACGGTAGGAGGAGAGACAAATCCAGTGTCTGGAGAGGTGTCCAGGCCACTGGCCTCCCCAAGGTCTCCTGTCCAGTCCATGTTAGACTGGCACTCTCTGGCCAGAGGGTCCTCAGACCCCTCCCAATCCTCCTCATCCCTCATCTCCTGAGATTCAGGGTCGTAATTGAATGAGGTCGGTTCATAGAAACTAAAATCTCCAAACGGCGTCGAGATCGGCGCCGATAGGCGTCGTCCCGACGTCGGAACCGAATGAAAGGAGGCATCGGGGACGGCGCCGCCCAAAGGACAGCGCCGGAGGGGACACCACACGGACCGACGCCGGGGGGGTCGTTAGGTCCACCAGTGACGATCCATCGCCCGAGGAAGGTCCAGCGGCGTCCTGCGGCGCCGGGCCCGAAGGCCCCGACGACGCCGGGGCCGCTGTACCCTGCGGCGCCGGGCCCAAGGGCACCGGCTGTGTCGGGATCGTGGGGCCCTGCGGCGCCGGGCCTGAAGGCGTCGGCGGCGTCGGGGCCGAAGCACCCAACGTCGTCGGGGTCGAAGCCCCCGACCACTAGGGCCCCCAGACGGGTTCGCTGGGACCGAAGGCGCAGCGGAACCCGTCGGAGGAGAAAGGGACCTCATGGCCATGAGGAAACGCTCAATCTCCTCCGGCGTTGCGTTCAGTCCAGGGACCGGGGGGTATGGGGCCGAACGCGGCGCCCGCGACTCCAGAGGAGCCGCGTGGGCGGTGTCACCCGAACCCCCGGCCGCATCGTGCGAGCGCCGGGGGGAGTCAGAAGAGCGATGATGTCTCTTCGACTTCTTATGCTTCTTACCTGACAACTTGGACCCGGAGGAGTGGTGCCGACTCCCGGAGCTGTGACGGCTCCGTCCCCGCGACCTGTCCCTCGACCTGTCCCTCGACCTCCCGTGGGACCGGGACCTCACACGGCGCGGGGCCGACTGCCGGAGTTCGAGTCGCCTGCGGGACCGCTCCCGCCTGGCCTTCCTCGAAAGGGCCCGACAGTCGGGGCAGGCCTCGTCGTCATGGTCGACGCCCAAACACGTCAGGCACAGGCGGTGGGGATCCGTGACCGACATGGTACGGTCGCACTCGTCGCAATGCTTGAATCCGGGCATCCCTACAGGCACCGTCAGAGTCGTACAGACTTCGAATTGGATCAAAAGATCACCAAAAGTTAGTCAAAAAGTGACTAGGGAACTGCTCTTTCCAGATCTGCGCTGGCTGGCGCGGAAAAAAGAAGAACTGACGTCAGCACGCGGAGGCGGCGTCTAAGTACTCCGACGACGTCATCACGGCGCCCACGACGCCGACGACGGACGCGGAGCCGCAGACGACGCCTACCGACACGCAAGGGTACTGCTACGTAAAACTTTCCGGATCCAGTCTGACGCCTGGGGATATTCTAAGGTAAGGAATCTATCACTAACGTGTCTCTTTCAGATACATTAGTTAGTGATAGATTCCTTACTGCCCCACCCATCCTCCCGGTTCTGCGAACTGATTTCTAAGGTTAAGATCATTCCTTTCTGGGCCCTAGTTTCAATTCACCAGTGGTCTTGCATCGCTCTGCGTTCCTGGCGCAGAAAGTTGTGCACAGAACTGACGTCAGCGCGCGAGGGCAGCGTCTACGTAATTGCCTCAACATAATCTTGGCGACCACGACGCCAACAACGGAGCCGCACAACGCCACCTACCGACGCGCAGGGGTACTGCTGATGAAAACTTTCCGGATTCAGTCTGACGCCTGGGGGTAATTTTAAGGTAAGGAATCTATTACTACGTGTTTCTTTCAGATATTGTAAATGCAATGCGCTTCATTTAGGTTTGAAAAACCAAAACATAAATAAAAGGCATCGGCATTTATAATGCCAATGGTTCAAACTTGTCCATGATGCCTACTATTTGCAATACAATTGGTCTCGCATTACGCAACGGGAGGGAGGGAGGACAGGAGGGGGGAGAGAAGGCACGGAAAAGTGAGGGAGGGCATGGATATAAAGAAGGCACGACAATGAGAGGGAGGGCGGGGGTAAAGAAGGCACGGACAACGGGAGAGAGGGCAGGGTTGTAAAGAAGGCACCAAAGCACGTCATGCATGCAGTAATAGAAACTGGATAAAGAAAATAATGCTTAAAGACTAATAACAAGAATAGGCGGTACTAAGGTGAGACTAACAAGCCTAATAACGAATCAGAAGCCAGCATTTAGGACGGAAAATGACGCCAGCCAATGGCAAATATGAGCAGAGAATGGGCGGGGCTTCTATTCCCTACTCCACTACAATATATATAAGTGGGGGCCGCCGCACAGCTGCACACTAAGTAAGCATGACCATTGACTAATGAACACGTACAGAACACAGAGATAGGAATATCAATTAACAATTTGCACTTTTGCACCTCCTTATGCTGAAAACTTCCTACACTTCCCAGAGCTGTGCAGGTGTGCTGCTCAACATATTCCCAGGAGCCGCCATCATTTACAGCGCTACAACAGCTCATTAGTAATGCATCTCCCATCACTGCGTCTCCTGGATTCAAACGGAAGTGTTTGTGGCAGAGGTCAGGCACCTCCCCTGAGGAGCGGCTCTATGCTGCTCGTAAATTAAAGCGGTTTCTGTGAACAGCCGCAATCGTTTGTGCAGCATTACTATTACACAACAGTGGGCCTGAAGAGATTTGGACGTGTCGTGAGGAAGCAATTGCTATCCTTGTAGTGAGGTAGGCCTTTGCACTTAGTCTTGGATTTCCCAGGTGTCATGTGTAGTGGTTGGAAGTGTTTCTTAACCAACTCATGTAGTCTCACTCCCCTTAGATTGGAGTCTTGCATTTTTTAACAGCTTTAATGGCGTTTCAACATTTGTGAGTAGTACAATGTAACAACAGTAAATACTTGTTTTTTTAAGACTACATATAGGAACAATTTCTGGATCATCCTGAATTGTTTGGATTTGTAAAAGGGTTCAAATATTTGCTTATGCGGGTTGACAGTAATTGCCTAATGACTAGCAACATCTCTTGATACTATTGCCAATTTCGTTTGCAAAGTCGATTAAAGCTGAATAATGTATAACATATCAAAAAGCACAAACGAATAAACTTTGAACAATGTGAGCCCAGAGAATTACATTGAAAACTGGAGTTCTGCACCAGAGGTCATTGATGCCTTTCAAGCGACTATATAGATCCTGTGGGGTATAAAGTGTCTGAGCTCGTTGATGTGCCTTTATAGATGCAAACGAAAAATAACGCCTCATTCGACTTCTGAGCCAATGGTCTCCTATAGGCCCATTCTTTTCTGAATACGGCCATTAAATCTGCCCCCACCAATCTCAGATCCACTGCTTTTATTTACAAACTGGGGGCACTAAGGCGGACTTCGAAAACATTGCATTCACTCTTTTTGCAACAGGAAGGCCAGGCCCATACATTCTGTGCACACTTCCATAGTTTTCGGCGATTAAATGAGGAAGCCTCCATTCCTTTCAGAAGTGCAACTCCGCTCTCCCCGGGGAACTCGTTCAGTGATCAGAAACAACCCATTTCAGGGCACACCCATGCCATATGCAAGAGCCCAGCCTCATTACACCGACACCAAGGCCTGGCAGAGAACACAGCCTCACACACAAATTGCTAATCTTTCTGGGGAATAGGTAAGGCCTTGGTATACAATTCAATTCAGTATATATTAAAGTAGAAAATTCTGGATACTCTGTGTGTGCATTCAGGTGCTTTCCACCATTCTTTGCCATTAAGATCGCTCGAAATCTGCGTCCAATTTGGTTTTCAAATAATTTGAATTTGATTAGATACAGCTTTTTTTTCCAACATATTTTTATTAAAGATTGTCATCACATCGTCGTGCAGAAGATATTTGTCATTACAGTCACATCATAACATTACATACTACGTAATAAGCAATATTACCATCATATCCTCAAATGATATTTTAAGTTGTGAACCATACAATAGCCTGTTTATAACACACCATATTAATCATACCTTCTCACTATTCTTTGAGTGATATTCGGTATGATCTCTATTTGGTCAATTCTGTAACGTTATATCGTTAGTAGATGAACACTTTTCAGGAATTACATTTCCACTAGTTACATGTTGTGAAATAGAAAAATTAACTTAAACTCAATTACATACCCACCCACCTCCCATGCCCATAGACTCAGCAAAAACTCAACCAGTTAGACAGTCCAACCCAGTGTATCAGATACTCAAAAGTTCAACAGTGTATATATCTTGACATCATCCTTCATTACATCATAAGGCTGTACTGTAGCTCAAATTATTTATCTCAACTGCCTTGAGAAAAAACGCAATAGGGGAAGGGAGAGGAAGAAGGGACACATCAAAATTCTGTTGATACGCTTGTATGTCTATAGCGATAAATTCTTCCAATAACATATTCCATTCCATAGAGATGGGTTTCTTGCGCAGCCCCCTTTGTTCCTCCCTTTTTAGGTTTCGCCTGTCGAAAGCTGCGCAAGCAGCGTTTCGCGCTGGCGAAATGTTTTGTTTAGAGTATGTGAGTGTAGTCCCGCCCCTCTGTTCCATTGGCTAGCTCCATAAATGGAGGCTAGCCATTGGAACAGGGATCTGTCCGTCAATGCCGGAGCAGATTCGTGGGAGTTCCCGAGACTTTTAGGCTTTTGCCTACGTCATGCGGCTGTGGGCGTGTTTATTTTGGGGGGAGGGGGGGATTTTTTTTGGCTCATTCCGCCGAAAGAAGTCGTCCTTGGTGGGTGCTTGTTTTATCGCACGATCCACTTCAGTCCTCCCGGCTGCTTTGATGAAAGCGCCCGCTCTCCCACAAGCTTCGCCGCTCGCTCCGGGGTGCCGCCTAGTGATTAATAATGATCCACAACGGCTTCTCGCGACCAGACATGCACGGGGGCCAAACCCGCCCTACCGCCGCCGTGCACGTTCTTATGTTAGTTCCTCCGGCGCAGCGGAGGGTGCTACTCAGTATTTCTCCCGGCCACCGCTATTCAGGCATGCCGTCAACGAGGCATATAGGCTCACCTTTATTTCAAATATGGTCCATCATCGATACTCTGCATCCAGGGCACCGCCGTGCGTGCCAGGCGTCGCAGCTGCAGTCCAAAGCACAACCCAGGGCTTCAGTTTCACTTTCAGCAGGTAGGCCACCGCTGCGCCAGCTTTCGTTCCACGTTTGCAAGTCGTCTTATGTGTTTACAGCCGGTGTTTTCAGATGCATGTACCCGTCCTCAGTTTTCCAGTAGCAAGTTTTCTGCCATCATCTGTGTACTTGGGGTGAGCCATCTCCAAAGAACTGAGCAGCCAACTGTCCCAATGTCCTGTGCGAGGCCCTGGGTTTTTAGCCAGCATCGCTAAGAATACTGGGACTTGTAGTTTCACTTTCTTATTTGTATGTGTGCGGGGAGTTCGACATGCAAAAACGCCAGGTCTAAAAATGAGGTCACACGCAGCAAGGTTTCGCTCGGTGTTAGTTAATTTAGCATTTTACCCGTGTTCACTTGACTAGTATTAGAGCAGCCCAATACCGCAGTTGCTCTCTCTCCGCGCTCCCCTTCACCCCAACCCCCCCCCCCCCCACCAAAAACAATCTCTTCAGGGAATCAGGTGGCCTCTCTACAGCCTATGACTTTAACATCTATCTCACCTCAGGTTAGTGGAGACCTTGTTGCAAATATAAAAAATCAAAGGAGCACTTTTAGCCCCACCCTCACCAATCCTCCGTCTGTGGCGTCGCTGTGCTCTTGGTAATTAAGCCCTGCTCTGGTCGGCCAGGCCCGGGCCTCGTGGAGCAGTTTTTAGCAGTGTGTATGTTGGTGTATTTTTGGTCTCTGCCAGCCCTGCTTTTGGAACTAGAATTAGCGCCTATCTGTCCCAGCGAGGCGCCCTGTGTTTGGGCAGGGTGTGTGCGCGGTGGATTCTGGTCAGGGGAGGGAGGAGGCATTGGGGGAGAGGCGCCCCACAGAGTGGGGGGTGAGGGGAGACTTGAAATTGTGTACTTCAGGAGGAGGGCATGTGTCTGTGATACAATGGTGCCCTGCCCACTTATTAATCATGGACTACGCCGGAAAGGGGCAGGGTGGCAGGGACTGGGCAACTGCGCTCCTTTGATCCTCAATAGATAGAAATAAATCCTCTGTTTTTGTCATTTAAACCTCTCTTCAGTCGTGTCCACCCCCCTCTAAGCTGCAGTTGCGTGCCCTCACTGTCCCCTTTGACCCCCTACCACCACGTCTCCATTAGCGCTGCTTCAGTCCGCATTAACAAGCCCGTTGCCAGTGAGAACAGAAGCCCTTCTGGCTAGTGGATCATGAAACGTCTGTATAGGTCACGGTGGGCCGGTGACCTCTGCCCCCTCACCTGACCAGGCGCACGGATTGCATAAATCTAGGATCAAATGCAGAGCGTCTCTGCCTGGGGCAGGCGCTCAGCTGATCCTAGCGCCTCGCAGCAGTCACTTGTTGCTCCCAGCTAGTGTTATTCTGTGAAAACAAACATTCTGGGAAAACAGATCAAGCGCCTGTGTGAGATGTAACCCAGCTGCTGTGTACACAGCCATGTATTTTACTCCTTTTCCACAGACCCCACCGATACTAACCAATGGATGGCGGGGGACTGTGCTCATCACCAAATGAAGCTGTCTATTAGTGGATGGTGGTCGGTGCCCGATGACTTAAGTAGACAGGAGCAACCACTTAGCGGTCAACTGCGATCATGGGCAAGTAATGCTGGCCATCGATGTGAGGGCCACTGGAATTATGCGGGAGTGTTTACTCAATTATGCGACAAGAAAAGGATGTTCCCTCATTATTTTTGCACATTAACACACTCTAGTCACATGTTTCACCTCATTAAAACCAGTCTGACACCTAAATACAGCAATAAGCAACAGAAAGAGGACCGGTCAACCTATGCGTCGGGTCTTGCATTGCACAGAAACATGTTGCCACGTTTTTAGTATTAGTAACTTTCGATCCGTTGGAGCTAGAAGCAATTTTTTGGTCGTGGTTTAAATCTTCAAATTAGGCAGCTGATGATGGATTATGTAGCAAATACATACTTATACGGAAAACGCAGCAACCACAAAATTGCATAGGTCCAGTGGCCCCAAGACCGGGACAGAAGGTCGACTTCAGAGCAGGCGCTGAGGTTCCGTGACGATTTGAACCCGTGTTTTCAACATTGTCGTAAATACATAATTTTGGTATCAGCGAACCGCAAATGGTCCATTTAGTATATCCTGGTGTTTTCGCTATGCTACGAGCAAGAGTACTCCTGTTACAAACACATTTCTGATCTACCCATGGCATCCATTTTAGATTATGGCAGCCATTTTGTGTTTCTTGCCCTCACATAGACAATGGACACGCAGTGACCTCTGATTACTTCATTTCGATTAAAGACACGTAGGCTTGGCCGGCGATTCACCTCTCTAGTGACACGTGCACCTTGGAACAGAACACGCCATGGCTGCATGACTCGACAGAAACTGCCTCCTCTGCCTGAGGCCAGTCCTGCTATACTGGTTCTCGTGTTCGTTGGCCTGATCATGATTAGGCGGCCGAAGCTGGTAGCCTTGCCCATTTACGACCCACAAACATCTCTTATCCTGCTTTTCTATCTTCTGCACCTGGCTCTGCTCTTTTCCTTCTGGGCCTTTATTAGGGGGAGGTAACGAAATTTACGATGAGGCGGTCCGGGTCTTGAATGAAAAGTTGACATGGGATTATGATGGAAAAGTGGGAACCCCTCGTTCGTAATGTTTTGACATCAGATATTGCCGACGATTCCTGTGCAACGCCAAATATTTATTGTTTAGGACACAAAGGTTTGGGAATGTACTAACATGTAAAGAATTTGCCCGAAGCCCAATTTTTTGTATATAAGGAGCAACCCTCTTTGTACAAATCGAACAGGCTCCTAGATACTGCCCGTGTGTAGTTTCTGTGACTTCTGTGTCCCTGCAGTAATAAACCTTTGGTCTTTGACGCCACCATCGAGAAGCCCGTGTTTCTGTTCATTTGCGCACCAAGGCAGGTGAAACTCCGGGGTCTTTGGGTGTTGTTCCCTGACACCTCTGGACGGAACCAAAAAGTCCAGAACTCCAATTGGCGCCCAACGTGGGGCGACGTCATTCGGTACCGGTCCAAAAGCCTGAAGAGTTCGAGAAGCTTCGTGTGAAGATTCCTGAGGGAGGCGCCCCACTTCATCGATCCCGGCATATCGCAAAAGTGGCCCGAAGTTCTCTTCCACGAGGGTTCCCGTTCAGGACGGCTGCAGTGGGCCGTTGCCTTGACCGTCGCCCTGTCTTGGACCCGAGGTGCAGTCCTTAGTACAGCGAAACGTGACGGGTTTCTCCTTGGTGACGTCTTCAGTGCCTCAGTTAAGTATTTAGTGGTTGCTAGTTGGTTACTTCGTGAGGGTTGTTAAAATCCTTTTAGGTTCTTGGTTTGGTTTGGTTTCGTAAAATTATCATTGGTTGTTCTGGTTACGATAATCTATTTGGTTTAGTTTGGGTATCGATACATCAGTTCGTTTTGGTAGGCCTAAAAGTTCTTGGTTCAGGTGCACATATCTGTTTCGTGTTTTGTTTGTTTTGTGTTCCGGACTGAAAAATGGTAAGTCGGAGAAATTGTATGTTGTCGTGCTTTGGTTGCAACAGTGACTCACGATTGGAGGACTCATGTCTGGTTCCTCCGATTGGGACTCCCTTATATGACTTGTACTGTAAACATGGTGTGGGTCCTATATCTTATAATGAGGTATGGGTCCGCTACACTGAGAAAGATGGTGTCCTTAGTTGGCCACTGCATGGTAGTTTTGAACCCGAAATTCTTGATAATTTAGAAGCGAAATTGTATAGGAAGAAAGCCCGGCCGGCAATGTTTGATTCTTTCCGTTACTGGCGAAAAGAATCTAAACAGAGAGAAATTAAGAGGTTAAAGAAAGAACAGAAAGAGCAAGAAGAGTTGACTCTGGAGCAAGCGGCTAAGCAGCTGCAAGATAACGAGTGTGAGAAGACCATAGAGGTGGCCATTAGAGAACATAATTTAGCGATCGACAAGTGCTATCCTGCCTTGCCATCGAAAACAGCTAAGATACTAGAGGACCCCGAAAACGATCCTCTGTTGTCTTATCTGTTACGGTCACCTCCACCGTATGCACAAGGTGCTACGGCTCCACCTTTACCGAATGTTCAATTGCCGGTTGCTGGACAACCTGGTATTCCTGCTCCTGCCCCTCAGAATCAAGTTCCTGTACCTCCTGTGGTTAATGTGAATGTTCCTACGGCTCCTCCTCCTCCTGGGTTGCCGACTTCTATACCTGTATCTGTCTCGCTTACACCTACTGCTCCACAAACTATTTTTCTCGATACTCCTACAGTTCCGCTATCTGTTCCTACCTCTACTGTGTTCCCTACGTCTGCGAGTGTGTTGACTCCGCTTTCTGTTCGTCGAAGAATCACTGATTCTGTTTTTAATATTCTGTCTCCTTTCTATAAAACTCTAATCAAGACTCCTACTTCTGACTCTGTTCAGAGACGCAGCCAGCATCCAAGCACTGAGGAACGGGGAATTTTAGATTCCACGGCTCTCAGATGGATTTCGAAGAGTAGGAGATATAGTACGAGAGACGTGCTAGATACATTTATGCAGAGGAAGGAACCAACGCAACGGTATGTCTTTGATGAGATTTGCCCGCTGTAACGTGAGGAGATAGAAGAAGATGATGTTGAATCGAATTTAGAAGACTTAATTAAGGTTCAGAAAGAGTTTGCTGCAGGTATGATAGTAGGTGAAAATATAGAAGAAGCGATGGAACTGATCTTAAGTTTTAGAAATGATCCATCTCTTCGTTCACCGAGAGATTTAGAGAAAGATAAGACGAAGCTAAGTCGCCAATATCCAATGAGGGAGGTTCCTCCAATTTGGCGCGAAGCTGTGCAAGCTGACAATGTTAATGGTATTGTAGCTGCTCCGGCGCAATTCCAGAGAGTATGGATACACATTCCGTGGAAGCGAGCCGAAGTGCTAGCAGTGAAACAGGCCTTGCCAGACCCGCGTAAGAATCCTGCTGGATACTATAAGGAATTAACACAGACAGTTGAGGCTTGTATAATGAACTTAGCAGACATCGATATGTTATTTGGAAATGTAGTTCCGCAACCAATTTGGGCTAAAATTCGTAGAGAGAATCATCCAGTTGCCCTAGGTGGTGATTGGGCAGCTATTATTGCAGCGGATGGTCAGCAAACAGGTGGTGCAAAACCCGAACCCCTAATTGCTAATCTTCCAGGTAGGATAATAGACTTAATGAAGACTCTGATGCCCGCATTGCGTGTTAATTGGGACAAGTTGTCCGCATGCAGGCAGAAGAAAGACGAAAGTGTCTCCGACTTCTTCACGAGGTTCGAAGAGACTTTTGTAGATCATAGTGGTCAAGATATGAGCACAGAAGGAGGACAGAGACTGTTTGTCGATAAATTCGTGCATAATTTGTTACCTGAGTTATGCAATAAATTAAAGGATTCAGAGAGTGCGTGGGCTGTTTCTACAACTGCGCAAATACTTGCAACTGCACAGTATTATGAAAATAGGGATAAAGAGGAAAAAGAAAAATCAGACAAGAAAACGAAAGATTTAAAAACTAAAGTTCTTTTGCAACAGGCGTATCCGCCTCGCATGAATCAGACTAACACGCAGCAAGGTTCGTATCAAAGAACAGATTATAGTTCACCGAGGCCACAATATCAGTGGAACCAGTGTGCGTACTGTAAGAAAGAGGGTCACTACAAAAATGAGTGTCCGATCTTAGCACAAAATAATGCAGCAGCGGCTCAGAGAGGTCGTGGTAGTTTTGTGCAGAATTCTAGAGGTCGAGGGCGAGGTGCTATGCCTCCACAGACGAATGATCGTCCTTCCAATCACTTTGATCAACGAAATGGACAGTCTGCCCAGCAAAATAGATCTCAACAATATCTTGTTGAAGACTATTGTGAAGCGGATGAGGGATTTCAGCAAAATGGGTACTAGGACAGCCATGGACAGAGAGAGGGAGTAGTATCAGTTCCAGTGGATCAGAGTGGGCCTTATGTCGCAGTAGCAACATCAGGTGTAGTCGAACCGTTTCTGTTGGATACTGGTGCCGCAAAAAGTTCTATCATTCATGCGAAACTCCCTGGCGCACCTTTGTCTGGCTCAACAAATGTTTCCGTAGGTTTTTCAGGCGCCCCTGTTTACAACCCCATATCTGGCCCTTTGTCTATTTCTGTTGGACCGTGTCAATTGAAAGCACCCCTGATTCTGACGACGGGTTGTAATGAAAATCTGCTTGGTTTAGACTTGTTAAAACGACTATATGCGACATTGTACTGTTCTCCGGAAGGGGTACAGCTTACATTGGGTAAAAGAATCACCTCTCCGATGTACTTGTCAATGGATGCACTCCCGCCAGAGCTGCGTTCACTCCCTGATTCTCTTTGGGCGACTGGTCCTAATGATGTAGGCCTTTTAGAAATATCACCATATGTAGTAACTTTGAAAGCAAATGTGAAGTTTCCAAGAATTCCTCAATACAAAATATCTAGTGAAGGTGAGCGTGCACTTTTATTGATTGTGCAAGATTTAATTAAGAAAGGTGTGGTTAAAGAAACTAGAGGAAATGTTTGTAATAGTCCTGTATTACCGATTTTGAAACAAACTGATCCTACAAAGCCTCCAGTGTATAGGTTTGTCATCGACCTCAGAGAAGTCAATAAGATTGTGGTCCCGCAGTTTCCTGTGGTTCCAGACATTACTGCCTTGTTAACATTGATTCCTGCTACAGCTACTTGGTTTTCAGTTATCGACTTGAAGAATGCCTTTTTTAGCATTCCGATAGCCGAAGAAAGCAGAGATATTTTTGGCTTCTGTCTAGGAGGTCGCAGTTTCAGATTTAAACGCGCTCCACAGGGCTACTGTGAGAGCCCATCTATTTACAGTCAAGCATTAAAAAAGTCAGTTAGATTCCTTTGTCCTTCCTCCAGGTTCTGCTCTAGTGCAGTATGTAGATGATCTTCTAGTGGCTGCCGATGACAAGGAAACTTGCAAAGCAGCTACGGTTTCGTTATTGCATCATTTGTCTAATTTGAATCACAAGGTATCACCTTCAAAAATGCAATACTGCTGCCAAGAAGTGACCTACCTAGGTCATCTCTTGTCAAAGGAGGGAAGGAAGTTGACCCCAGAGAGAATAAAAGCAATTACGCAGATGAGTGTTCCCCGCACACAGAGAGAAGTACGTGCCTTTTTAGGTATTACCTCTTACTGTAGGCAGTGGATCCCAAATTTTTCTCTTTTAGCGAGACCATTGGTAGCTTTGACTGGGAAAAATGTTCCGAGTCCGGTACCATGGTCTGATGAATGTCAAGAGAGTTTTTCTGAGTTTCAAAAAGCATTGTGTTCAGCTCCTGTATTGGGTACTCCCGATTACAGTAAGCCATTCACGCTCTACGTTCACGAGAGAGAAGGTTGCGCGTTGAGTGTTCTGACACAGAAGTTTGGTGATAAACAACGCCCCTGTGCGTATTTCTCATCAACATTGGATCCGGTAGCTAGAGCGTTACCTAGTTGTTTGAGAGCTACAGCGGCAGCTGCGGCTTCCATTCGACAATCTGCTGGTTTGGTGATGAACAACATGCTAGTGGTCATGGTTCCTCATGCGGTGGATACACTCATGAACCGAACCAAGACACAACACCTTACCAGTGCGAGACTATCTGGTTACGAGCTGACATTACTAGCGAGTCATATTCAGATCAAAAGATGTAATGTATTGAATCCAGAAACGCTGTTGCCGGCTAATCAAGAGTCGAGTGATTCCGAGCCACATGATTGTTGTTTTAGAACGGAGGAAGAGACAAAAGGACGTATTGACTTAAAGGACACTCCATTATCAGATCCAGATGGCACGTTGTATGTGGATGGGTCATGTTTTAAATTGGAGAATGGTGATGTGACTGCTGCTTACGCAGTAACGACTTTGAAGACGATTGTGGAGACTGCAAGAGTGAGTCAGAATTCTGCCCAAGCTGCAGAATTAATAGCTTTAACCAGAGCGTGTGTTTTAGCTAAGGGAAAGAGAGTGAATGTTTTTACAGATAGTCAGTACGCATTTGGCGTGGCCCATAGTTTTGGCCGGTTGTGGAAAGAAAGAGGTTTCATTACGTCCCATGGGACTAAGATTCAACATGGTCAGCTAGTTAACGATCTGTTGGAATCTCTAACCTTGCCGACTGAAGTTGCGATTGTGAAGTGCAGTGCTCATAAAGCAATCACGGATGATGTTGGTCGTGGGAATGCTTTTGCTGATGAGACCGCTAAACAGACAGCTAGAGACATGATGAGTAGAATGTATGTTGCTACGTCCGCAAGGTGGATTGCTGAATCTGGAATGTGTGAGGATACAATGGAAAGTGTGAAAGAGATTCAGAAAGAGGCAACTGAAGAGGAAAAACGTGTATGGAGAGAGAGTACGGGCAAGTTGGATTCGAATGGGTGTTGGATTGATTTGACAGAACAGCAGCGTTGGATGTTGCCTGATGCGTATGTGCTTGCAGTGGTGACGATGGCGCATGGAGTAGCGCATATAAGTTCTAAAGGAATCTGTAAGATGTTGGCTCCAGTCTGGAAGAATGATGGGATCAATAAGTGTGCAGAGAGAGTGGTGAAAAATTGTATGGTATGCCTGATGCATAATCCCGGCAAGGGAACTCCAACTCCTGCTGGTCACTTCGCTCCTCCTTCCTGCCCCTTTGAAGTGATTCAGTTAGACTTCATTCACATGGATCGCTGTAATAATCTGAAATATGTCCTGGTGGTAGTTTGTGCTTTTTCCAGATGGATCGAAGCATACCCACTAAAGGACAATACTGCCCTATCAACTGCCAAAATTCTTCTCAAAGAATATTTCCCTAGATATGGTATGCCACGGATTGTATGGTCAGATAACGGAAGTGAGTTCATAGGGAAAGTTATGCAGAGTGTGTGTGCCGGTCTGAACATAAAACAGAAGTTTCACAGTGCAAACCATCCCCAGTCTGCTGGTTTAGTTGAGGGTTACAATGGCACCCTCAAACTAAAACTAGCCAAAATTCAAGCCTCCACAGGTTTGTCCTGGCCAGACGCACTTCCTTTGGCTTTATTATCAACGAGAGCAACTGTACATTCTAGAGTGGGGCTTAGCCCGTATGAGATCGTTTTTGGCCGCCCGGCAAATATTTGGGGTGTGCCGAGACCTAAAGAGTTTTGTTCTCTAGAATATCCTATGTTGATCGACTATCTTTACGACTTGACTGCTAAATTGAGTCTTATTCACCAACAGGTTTTCGATACATTGCCAAAGCCTCCGGAGAGTCCAGGGCATCAGCTGAAACCCGGCGACCAAATTGTAATCCGGAACTTCGCGAGGACGAAGAATCTTCAGCCCAGATACATCGGCCCTTTCCAGGTCCTGCTTGCAACGAGAACAGCAGTTCGTGTAGCTGGTCGCAAGCATTGGGTGCACGCATCTCATGTTAAGCGTGTACCTTTGCCACTTCCTTACGACGACTGGGTGAAGAAGGGAATTGGTGCCTCCGAATTTGAACGTACACCAAAGTTCATCCCTTTCAGCGATGCCGAATTGATTACTGACACTCCGAAATCTGACTCTCCTCTTGAAAAGACTCCTTTGAACTCTGAACATTTGTCCCCTGCATCAGAAAAACATTTATCACCTGCGAACCTGAACACTGCAACAACTACCAGTGATACGCTATTTGCCGATCAAACAGTACCTGCTAAGCAAAGATACAATTTACGACCTCGTAAAATGGACAAATAAAGCAGGCAACTGCCTATTGTGATATTTTGAAATATTGAACTTTTGCCTTCAGCCAGGAAGTTTGCTATTGTTCTATTGTTTTTAAAATTGCCTTGCCGTCTGGGTAGCCGTAGGGTCGTGGCTGTGTGCCTAGTTGAATCTGCGGGGGTCTGACACAAGGTCGATCTTTCTGTTGGTTCTGGGAACTCCCAGGGCTGATAGAGGCATTTTCATCTACGTACACATCATCAGTGGTCGCGAGCGGATTTGTAGAGGATGGAGCTTCCTGCGCTGCAACGAGAAAATGTGATTTATGTTCGCAGAAACAGACTTTACAGAATTCTTCACAGCAAATGCTTTTTGATGCAATGTGCCATTACATTGTTAATTGTTTTGATAACGTTGGTGGGTGGAATCGTTTTCGGTATAAGTTTGATTTTTGTGCCAGTAACTACAGTACCTCCCCTTAATCCTGTTACTTCTACTGTTTCCTCTATACACTCTTTTCACTCGTTTCCTGAACATGAGCAAGCTCGACGCTCAGAATTCATTAACAACACTTTTATACAGCTCTTGCACCAACACCAACTGGTAGTTAACACTACAGACTGCTGGGTGTGTGGCTTGATACCCCACACCATGGATAAAGGCATTCCCTATCTAGTTTTGCCTTTTAGCTATAATGGATCATTTCAGGCCTTCCAGACCATTTTTGCCTATGCCCTTGAGACCTATCCTCCGCGTCCACCACGTTCCACTAAATACAACTCTGTCAACAAAGCTTTAGTCCAAGGAATTATTGACATGATTGGAGACGTCAATAATACTCCATCTTACCCTAGAGATGAATTACAGGTATATTTGAGTTGGAACTCTACAGAGTATCGCCTTAGTTTGGGAGAAAGCAAGCGTAAAAGCTCAACTCCAGTCTGGGTCGTACCTCACCGGGGTCAAGTCTGTTTGCAAGGAAATGGGAGGAATCCGAGAGCTCAGCTAGGGAGGAGTGAGTGCGTTGAGACCTACGTGTTTCCATCTAACTCTTCCCCTGCCTTTCTTACTGCTAGGGGTACCTACTTCATCTGTCAGGACAGAGCGTATACATGGTTGCCTGCTGACTTTTCAGGATCATGTTATATTGCTCGATTGTTGCCTCCAACATACACTGCTTCTCCTGATTATCACAAAACCAGAGTAGCAAGAGGTGTCTTCAGCAAGGAAGATACCGCTGGTCAGGAAGCTGGAGACTTCTTCAAAGGTTTCCTTCCGTTCTGGGGGCCTATGGCTAATAGTAGAAACATACGTCAGCTAACACGGGTAGTTGAATCTACTATTACCGAAACTGCTGGTGCCCTTAGCAACTTGACAGCTGAGCTTCAGGCGGATCGGCTCATGACGTTGCAGAACCGTATGGTTCTAGACGTGATACTTGCAGATCGAGGTGGGGTATGCAGAATGATCCAATCGAGCTGCTGTGTCTTTATTCCCAATAATGCTCCAACTGTTTATGAGGCGATCTCTAAGCTACACAAGATTTCCGACTCTATACATGTAGACAAGGGAAACTGGTCCTTCATGGAGTGGTTTTGGACTCTGATATCAGCGTGGGGATGGAAGGTTCTGATGGTCATTGGTGTCATCTTAGTAGTCCTATTCTCATGTTGCCTGATTATCCAGTGTGGTCCAGCTTTGTGTAGTCTCTGTGCTGCAACCTGTCTCAGAAAACCACCTGCGTTTGGAGAAAAGGCGCGAGAAAGGATGATGATACAGCAACATGTCACTGACCTGATGAGCATAGAATTAGACTCTGACATAGACTGAGTAATTGCCTATGTAAGGGCAAAAGGAGGGTCTGAGGTTCCGTGACGATTTGAACCCGTGTTTTCAACATTGTCGTAAATACATAATTTTGGTATCAGCGAACCGCAAATGGTCCATTTAGTATATCCTGGTGTTTTCGCTATGCTACGAGCAAGAGTACTCCTGTTACAAACACATTTCTGATCTACCCATGGCATACATTTTAGATTATGGCAGCCATTTTGTGTTTCTTGCCCTCACATAGACAATGGACACGCAGTGACCTCTGATTACTTCATTTCGATTAAAGACACGTAGGCTTGGCCGGCGATTCACCTCTCTAGTGACACGTGCACCTTGGAACAGAACACGCCATGGCTGCATGACTCGACAGAAACTGCCTCCTCTGCCTGAGGCCAGTCCTGCTATACTGGTTCTCGTGTTCGTTGGCCTGATCATGATTAGGCGGCCGAAGCTGGTAGCCTTGCCCATTTACGACCCACAAACATCTCTTATCCTGCTTTTCTATCTTCTGCACCTGGCTCTGCTCTTTTCCTTCTGGGCCTTTATTAGGGGGAGGTAACGAAATTTACGATGAGGCGGTCCGGGTCTTGAATGAAAAGTTGACATGGGATTATGATGGAAAAGTGGGAACCCCTCGTTCGTAATGTTTTGACATCAGATATTGCCGACGATTCCTGTGCAACGCCAAATATTTATTGTTTAGGACACAAAGGTTTGGGAATGTACTAACATGTAAAGAATTTGCCCGAAGCCCAATTTTTTGTATATAAGGAGCAACCCTCTTTGTACAAATCGAACAGGCTCCTAGATACTGCCCGTGTGTAGTTTCTGTGACTTCTGTGTCCCTGCAGTAATAAACCTTTGGTCTTTGACGCCACCATCGAGAAGCCCGTGTTTCTGTTCATTTGCGCACCAAGGCAGGTGGAACTCCGGGGTCTTTGGGTGTTGTTCCCTGACACC
The DNA here is from genome assembly GCF_964263255.1 of Lissotriton vulgaris. Classification (NCBI taxonomy): domain Eukaryota; kingdom Metazoa; phylum Chordata; class Amphibia; order Caudata; family Salamandridae; genus Lissotriton; species Lissotriton vulgaris. The sequence goes on along the minus strand of NC_141698.1, from coordinate 659,946,010 downwards.
TCTGGACGGAACCAAAAAGTCCAGAACTCCAGCGCACCACAGCTAATAGGAGATTAGCTGGCACTGGCCCTTTCGTAGAGCAAAACACACAAGTCTTGGTTAGGGATCATGCTTCCAACCACAGTTCATCAGTCTCTTGTCTGTCCGAGTCCAGCTTCAGGGGGCCTGTGTTTCAGTCTCACTGGCAGGCAGGATGAGTTTGCATGTGTCTAATCTCAGATTTCAATCTGAAACACCATCAGATATAGCTCCTATGACTGGTGGGCGGAGATATCCTTTCTATGATTCCCTCCCACCCACAGTGTAATAATCTCTGACGCATGATGAAAACTGCATGATCATTTCAAAACTCTCAAAAGGTCACATTAGTAACACTCAGCAAATTAGGCTGCTCTGAAATAGCCATTTACATTGACGTTTTTGCAGTGCTCCATTGCCATTCATATGGTCTTGAAGCGCTATCGTGCTCGCAGTGTGTGGGGGGGGGCTCGCAGTGTGTGGGGGGGCTCGCAGTGTGTGGGGGGGGCTCGCAGTGTGTGGAGGGGGCTCGCTGTGTGGGGGGGCTCGCAGTATGTGGGGGGGCTCTGTGTGGGTGTGTGGGGGGCTCTGTGTGGGGGGGCTCTGTAGGGGGGCTCTGTGTGGGTGTGTGTGTGTGGAGGGCTCTGTGTGTGTGGGGGGAGCTCTGTGTGTGTGTGGGGGACTCTGTGTGTGTGTGTGTGTGGGGGGGGGGGATCTGTGTGGGTGTGTGTGGGGGGGCTCCGTGTGTGTGTGGGGAGGGCTCTGTGTGGGGGGCTCTCTGTGGGTGTGTGTGTGTGGCATTTGCGAGAGATTAAGCTATTGGCATTGTAAATGACAATGCCATTTATTTATCCGTTTTCAAAACCAACACATAAATAAAAATGTCATTTACAATGCCAATAGCTCTAACTTTTGCAAAGGCGAAACCGTTGCATTGTAAATGCTTGTTAGTTCAGCACTCTCCGCCCTTCCCCATCGTGCCAATCCTACAGTGATGGCGGCCTGGCAGCTTTCCATTTCATGGTAACGTTACGCTTCGCTAATATAAATGCAAGGTTACTGAATTTGGTGACTGGGCTACCTTTCTTCCCCTTTGGACATAGTCCTAACAAGCAGTATTCCATCCGGTCGTTATTTCGCACCGGAGCTATATCTGTTAATATCTCACAATCTGTTACCCAGTAGTGTCGCAATCGTGGGCCATTACACACCATATGTAGGAGACCCGCTGCTGGCGATTGGCAGCGTGGACACACATCCAATGCGTCCTGCAACATAACACTCAGTTTACGCTGGGTTAGGTAGGCCCTATGTAGTAGCATGAGTTGTATAAACTTAAATTGTGGATTTCTCAATACCTTTCTAGGTCCTTTGTGTAGGAGAGTAGGGTCTGCAATCCTATGATCACCCAGATTTTTTGCTTTTGTTTCACTGGTTTACGACTTTCTCTGGCTGTGGGCCTGCCAATCAGACCCACAGCCTGGCTGTTCTCTTTCTAAATTACGAGATGTACCCTAGGTGCATATACCAATTGGTACTGGGCCACCTTATCAGACCCTGTAACTCAGGGCGTAGGTGTACCCAGGGCCGCCAGGGGCTGCAGCATGTATTATGCCACCCCTGGCTGGCCTTCTAAATTTGACACAACTGGCTGCACGACAGCTGGGGCGAAGACGTGTAATCACCCTTTGCTTTAGATATAGTAGCTCTATATCTAACCATACAATGGACACCCGAGTCCCTATCAGTCACTCCTATGGCAGGCCTTGACAATCCTGAAGGCAGAGTGCATGGGCTCGTGTGAACTAAGCTCTGGCCCGAGCCGAGCCCGGTTGCAGCTTGCGGAATCAAGACCCAATGGCTGTTCCATGATAACGCGTACCATATAGGTAACTTCGGTGTCGCGTTATCAAGACATGTCGAGTAAGGTGTCATACAAATCGGGATGCTGCCCTCTCATCAACTCTGGCGACGAGGTTAGCATTCCGCCCTTCTAGAGGGACACGACATGTACGTGACTGTGAACCCCGGTTAAAGTTAACGAAAGCCTCAGCTCCACAAAATGGATGCTGCCACCACAGACACAAGTCTGACCTCCTGCTGCTGGGAGTCCTTCCAGCGAGGAGCACTTGGACAAAGGGTTTCCTGTCGAGGGCAGTGTTCGCACCGTCCCAGACAGGGTTTGTGTATTCTGGGTAGGTAGGGCTTTTGCGAGAAGGTGACTGCGGAGTGGCACCCCGGTGCTCACTACGCATCTGCCGGTTAGAACCAGTTCCAGGGGCGACAGCCCTGGCCTGGGGAAAGTCCGGCAGGGGAGAGGGGTGTAACTACCCCCCTTTCTGGTCCCACCCTTAGGGCAGGACCTAGTCATGTACCCACCCCTTTCTTTAGGATAAAGGCCGGAGCGGGGACCCTTCCAAATTAGATCATCTTTGAATCAAGAATACTTTCTACGAAAGGACTTCAAGACTCTTCTCAAGATTTCTCCCTTGTGGCTAAGGAGTAGTCACCCTGCATCAGCGGGCACCATCTAAGAACTCTGCGGTTTGCTGTAAGTCCTTCCTCGAGGAATCCGACGGCCCAGCTCGACGAGAACCGGCTTCCCTGGCACCTCTGACCTCTACCCACGTCATCAGCTCAGCTGTGATCTGTGGGTGCGACAAGACCTCGAGGGACCGGCCATCATCAGAACCTGCACGCTCTTAAAAACCAGCACGACCATCGAGGTAACTCTCTGGTGAGTGCTCTGGGGTCCGAGAAGCCCCGACCCTGAGCCGCTCCAGCACCGAAGTGCAGTCTCCCAGCATCTCCACGATCTGCGTGGGGCCCTTCTGCTCGCTGCTCAGCACGTTGTCTGGTCACTTGCCGCTGGCTCGTGCCCTTCTGTGACGACGACCAAGAATCAACATTGCCGGTCTGGTTGCTCCAGACTGGCCCCTGCTTCCATCTTTTGAGAGGCACCCCGGACCCTCCTGGTCCACCCAAGACGCCGACAGCGACATCCGTCGTGGGACAGCTCGCACCTCCACCGTGATCGCCGACAAACGCCTCCCGGTCCGAGAGACTGCAGAGCCTAGCGTCGCCCACTCACCTGGTCGAGGTGACGGCCAACCGGTGCCTTCCTGGTACCCTCTAACTACTGGCTAGTAGTACGAACTTGGTCCCCTCTGCTTTCAGGTTTCATCAATCTCCGATCCAGGCTTGGATCTCTACGAACTATTCAACACTGGTCGCCGGCCAGCAACTCCTTTTCTTCCGGCTCCTGGCTCGTCAGCGAAGACCCCGACGCCTGTAAGACTTGTGCAGCCGCAGCCCTCGTGGCTAGGTAACTCGGCATTTCGGTGCCTGCATAGCCTCCTTACTCTAGGGTCCCGAGTCCCTCGCTTCCGACTTGCCTTAACCTTTCCGTGTCCCCGGACACTTGTTTTAAACTGTGCACTTGAAGTATTTGCTAAAGAGATTTGGTTTGTGCTTAGTACCCTGTCCTCATAAAGAGTACAGGGCTGTTGTGATTCTTAATAAATATACTGTTTATTTTCATAACACTTGTGTGGTGTCCTTTCACTGGGTGTTCAAGGGGTACATGTGTGGTAAACAGCTGGCTTAACGCGCCCTCTCGAGTCTTTAGCCTTAGACTGCTCGTATCCATGCTACTAGGATAGCTGGTCTATAGGTTGACTTACAACCAAACACCATAAGGGTCGTTGGAACGATACATAGCGGTCGCTAGAATAGCGAACGTTGCATATCGGGCCAACTTCTCACATTGGTGAGCAGCGGTTGGGATTTGAGCTTGCTGTTGTTTTACCACACGTATCCTAAGAATATCTTGTTGAAAGATCGCACAAGTACTGTTAGTACATATAACTAAAGCTTAGAATACTCTGAGTTCTACTGAACCAGCTGTTGTAGCTCCTCAAGGCTTAGCACACCTTGGCTACAGCTCTTAGCAAGGGAAAAGTAGGAAAACACATAGTGTAGGTAGGTGCACCACTTACACCACACTAGAAACAGTATGTCGGGCCAAGGAGGAAACTCTGAGTCTCCCCTTGTGTCAGTTGACCCTCCACAGGTCATCCCTTCAGGATATACTGTGCTGAGCTTCAAGGAGTTAAGACGATTGTGTCACTCCCGGAAGATTCAGCAGGGGTCTAACCCCACAACGTCCTTTCTGATTGGTCTCTTAGAGACTTATGATGCCAGGAGAGCTGAGAAACTTCGTAGCTCTTCTAATCCAGAAGGAGACATGCCTCCCCTCGAGGGAACCCGAGACGATCCTGACCTCATTCATCTCGCAACCGAGAACGAGGATGTGGAGGAGGATGAGGATGAGGATCTCTCTGGAGACGAGGCAGATAAGGGACAGGTAGAAGTCGTCAGACTAAGCAGGTCCAACTTAAGCAAACATGATAGCGGTACTGGGGGACCCCTGGGGCCACTATCAGGTCAGCTTAACATGGGGAATGGACGAGCCAGATCTCTATCAAGAGGCTCTGGCAGATCCCTTCATACCAACGGCTCTCACAACTCTTCTCAAAGAGGGATGACGTCCCCTCAGAGGAGAGTGTACGAAGCGAAGGAAAGGGCAGCTAATCTGCGGATCGAAAGGGAAGAACTGGCCCTGGCCAAAGAAAAGCTTGCTTTCGCTAGAGAGCAACAGTTAAGTGGGGCAGTCCCCACTGGTGGCAGCAATGTACCTAGTAATAGGGAAAAGAGTTTCGATACGAAACACCTTGGGAAGATAGTGCCCCCCTTTAAGCAAGGGGACGACATCCACAAATGGATTACTGCTTTGGAGAGGGCCTGCACTGTGCAAGGCGTTCCCCAGAGTCAGTGGTCAGCTATCTTGTGGCTCTCCTTTGAAGGTAAAGGAAGAGACAAGCTCCTCACCACAAGGGTAGAGGACGCTAACAATTACCAAGTCTTGAAGAATACACTTGTTGAAGGGTTCGGCCTAACCACTGAGCAGTACAGGGTGCTGTTCAGGGATACCCAGAAAACGCAGTCTCAAGACTGGTCTGATTTTGTCGATTGTGCCACTAAGGCTTTTGAAGGCTGGTTGCTGGGCAGTAAGGTTACTGATTACAAAGGATTGTATAATTTGATGATGAGAGAACAAATTTTAAACAATTGTCAGAACCAGTTGTTGCATCAGCATCTTGTCGACTCGGATCTGACCTCTCCTCAAGAATTGGGGCAGAAGGCGGACAAATGGGTTCGTACGAGAGTTAAACAGAACCAGGGCCAGAATCAAGGTGGTCAGAAGAAAGCAGACCAGAAGGGTAAAGATTCTAAGGGGGAACAAAATGACCAGAAGTCTTCGACAGGTCCCCAACAACCCAAAGAGGGTGGGGGTCAGGCTCCCCAAAAGAAGAAAGAAGGCCAATCCAAACGTTGGTGCCAGTACTGTAAAAGTAAGTCTCACTGGTTTAGTGAGTGCACCAAGAAAGGAGGAGGGCAGACTCCTGCCACTGCAGCCCCTAAGGCACCTGTGCCCCCTAGTACAGTCAGCAGTGGTAGTGCGCCTCCCAAGGGTTTAGTAGGGTTAACCCTGGGTTCTGAGGGGCGTGACAACTTAGTTGGCACACTCACTCAGGCTGTCCTTGTCAGTACAGGGGACGCGGACGTATCCCCTGACGTAAGCCCCAATACTTTGGGCAAATACCGACAGACGCCTTTCATAAATGGAAAGATGGCTCAGGCCTATAGGGACACTTGTGCCAGCGTCACCATGGTGACGCCTAACTTCGTGGACCCTGGACAGATCATGCCAGGTACAGAATTCCTGGTGACCAATGCAAGCAATGTCACTACCAATCACAGTATGGCAATTGTAGCTTTCTCCTGGGGAGGGGTATCTGGCCAAAAGAAGGTTGTAGTTAGTCCAGACCTCCCAGTGGATTGTTTGTTGGGCAATGATTTGGAGTCGTCACAATGGTCAGAAGTGGAGCACCGGACTCACATGGAAATGTTAGGTTTGCCAGCACATGTGTTCGCTGTGACTAGGTCGCAGGTCAGGAGATGCCCCACTGAACAGGTGCTGGATCCTGGAACAACGGACCAGACACCTCCCAAGAAAAAGAGCAGTAGGGTTAAGGCTGCGCCTTCCCCCTTGCCCCAGGTCGAGGATCAAGTCTCAGAGGAGGCTGACCTACAGGAATTGAGGGAAACTGAGCCGAGAGAGTTCGAACTTGACCAAGTTGAATTCTTGGGCTCAGGGGGACCCTCAAGGGAAGATCTGGGGAAGGACCAATTAGACTGCCCTTCTCTTGAACCCCTCAGACAGCAGGCTGCTGCTGAGGCTGCTGGGAACGCCACAGGTACCCACAAGGTATACTGGGAAGATGGACTCCTGTACACTGAGGCAAGAGACCCCAAGCCTGGCATGACCAGGAGGCTGGTCGTCCCCTTGTCTCAGCGTGGTTTCCTACTTACCTTGGCCCATGAGATTCCCTTAGCAGGTCACTTAGGCCAGACGAAAACGTGGGACAGGCTTGTCTCGCACTTTCACTGGCCTCACATGAACGAGGATACCAAGGAGTTTTGCCGCTCCTGTGTCACTTGCCAAGCCAGTGGTAAGTCAGGTGGCACGACAAAGGCCCCCCTTATACCAATGCCTGTGGTGGGGGTGCCCTTTGAACGGGTGGGGATCGACATCGTCGGTCCCATGGAACCACCGACAGCATCAGGGCACAAGTTTATACTGGTGGTAGTGGATCATGCCACCAGGTATCCTGAAGCTATTCCCCTTAGGACCACTACAGCACCTGTTGTGGCAAGAGCCCTAGTTGGAGTATTCTCCAGAGTGGGCTTCCCTAAGGAGGTCGTCTCCGACAGAGGTGCAAACTTTATGTCGAGCTACTTAACTGCTATGTGGAAGGAATGTGGTGTTAACTACAAGTTCACTACCCCCTATCATCCACAATGCAATGGGCTTGTTGAGAGATTCAACAGGACCCTAAAAGGGATGATTCATGGACTACCGGAAAAGCTTCGGCGTAGATGGGACGTCCTGATCCCCTGCCTCTTGTTCGCCTACAGAGAAGTCCCACAGAAGGGGGTTGGCTACAGCCCTTTTGAACTTGTGTACGGGCATCCTGTAAGAGGACCCCTGTGTTTGGTGAAGGAAGGATGGGAGAGACCTCTCAAAAAGCCTGCAGCCAACATAGTGGACTATGTGCTCGGCCTCCGCTCGCGGATGGCTGAGTACATGGAAAAGGCATCTGAAAACCTTAAGGCCAGCCAAGAACTCCAGAAAGCTTGGCATGACCAAAAGGCTGTCTTGACTGTTTATCAGCCCGGACAGAAGGTGTGGGTGTTGGAGCCAGTGGCCCCAGCAGCACTCAAGGACAAATGGTCCGGGCCCCACACCATCCTGGAGAAAAGGGGAGAGGTCACCTACCTGGTCGACCTGGGAACTCCCCGGAGCCCCCACAGGGTGCTTCATGTCAACAGGCTCAAAGCATATGTCGACAGGAAGGACATGAGTTTGCTCATGGCCATAGATGAGGGACAGGAGGAGGAGAGTGATCCTCTCCCCGACCTGCTCTCTCAGAATCCTGACGATGGCTCGGTAGATGGTGTTGTCTTTTGCGGCAGCCTCTCCGACCATCAACAGAGCGACTGTAAACAGGTTCTTCAGTCGTTCCGACATCTGTTTTCTCTGACACCCAGTCAGACCGATTGGTGCACCCATGAGGTCGACACTGGTGACAGCCTGCCTGTAAAGAGTAAAATCTACAGGCAGCCTGATCACGTCAGAGACTGCATCAAAAGTGAAGTGCAGAAAATGTTGGAGCTGGGAGTCATTGAACCCTCGGATAGCCCTTGGGCTAGTCCCGTAGTTCTAGTGCCGAAACCTCACACCCAGGGTGGTAAGAGAGAGATGAGGTTCTGCGTAGACTACAGGGGTCTCAATGCAGTCACTAAGACTGACGCCCACCCAATACCAAGGGCAGACGAGCTTATTGATAGGCTGGCTTCGGCCAACTACTTAAGTACGTTTGACCTGACAGCTGGGTATTGGCAGATCAGGTTAGCTGAGGACGCCAAGCCTAAGACAGCATTTTCAACCCCTGGTGGGCATTATCAGTTCGTGGTGATGCCCTTTGGTCTGAAAAATGCACCTGCCACCTTCCAACGGTTGGTGAATCATGTCCTTACTGGGCTGGATGACTTCTGTGCGGCATATCTTGACGATATTGCTGTCTTTAGCTCCACCTGGGAGGATCACCTGGTCCACCTGCGGAAGACGTTGGAGGCACTGCAAGCAGCAGGTCTCACTATCAAGGCCACCAAGTGCCAGATAGGGCAGACACAGGTTGTATACCTGGGCCACCTTGTCGGTGGAGGTCAGGTTCAGCCACTGGAGAGCAAGATACAGTCAATCAGGGACTGGGCTCCTCCAACCACCCAGACTCAGGTTCGAGCTTTCTTGGGCCTGACTGGATACTACAGGAAGTTTGTCAGGAACTATGGGTCCATCGTGACACCGTTAAATGAACTGACAAGTAAGAAAATGCCAAAAAAGGTTCAGTGGACAGCGAGCTGTCAAAAAGCATTCGATGACCTAAAGCAGGCCATGTGCACGGCGCCTATCCTCAAGAGTCCGGACTACTCCAAACCATTCATTGTCCAAACAGATGCTTCTGAGTTGGGTGTGGGAGCTGTTCTTTCTCAACTGAATTTTGATGGTCAAGACCAGCCCATTGCTTTTATAAGTAGACGGCTGACCCCTAGAGAGAAGAATTGGTCAGCTATTGAGAGGGAGGCCTTTGCTGTGGTTTGGGCCCTGAAGAAGCTGAGGCCATACTTGTTTGGCACTCACTTCAAGATTCAGACCGACCATAAGCCCCTCTTGTGGCTAAATCAGATGAAGGGTGAAAACCCCAAACTGCTTAGGTGGTCCATTTCCCTACAGGGGATGGACTTCACAGTGGAACATAGACCTGGTACTGATCATGGCAATGCCGATGGGCTCTCCAGATATTTCCACTTAGAACAAGAAGACTTACCTGGTCAAGGTTAGTTAGTTGTTCCGACGTTTGGGGGGGGGTCATGTAGGAGAGTAGGGTCTGCAATCCTATGATCACCCAGATTTTTTGCTTTTGTTTCACTGGTTTACGACTTTCTCTGGCTGTGGGCCTGCCAATCAGACCCACAGCCTGGCTGTTCTCTTTCTAAATTACGAGATGTACCCTAGGTGCATATACCAATTGGTACTGGGCCACCTTATCAGACCCTGTAACTCAGGGCGTAGGTGTACCCAGGGCCGCCAGGGGCTGCAGCATGTATTATGCCACCCCTGGCTGGCCTTCTAAATTTGACACAACTGGCTGCACGACAGCTGGGGCGAAGACGTGTAATCACCCTTTGCTTTAGATATAGTAGCTCTATATCTAACCATACAATGGACACCCGAGTCCCTATCAGTCACTCCTATGGCAGGCCTTGACAATCCTGAAGGCAGAGTGCATGGGCTCGTGTGAACTAAGCTCTGGCCCGAGCCGAGCCCGGTTGCAGCTTGCGGAATCAAGACCCAATGGCTGTTCCATGATAACGCGTACCATATAGGTAACTTCGGTGTCGCGTTATCAAGACATGTCGAGTAAGGTGTCATACAAATCGGGATGCTGCCCTCTCATCAACTCTGGCGACGAGGTTAGCATTCCGCCCTTCTAGAGGGACACGACATGTACGTGACTGTGAACCCCGGTTAAAGTTAACGAAAGCCTCAGCTCCACAAAATGGATGCTGCCACCACAGACACAAGTCTGACCTCCTGCTGCTGGGAGTCCTTCCAGCGAGGAGCACTTGGACAAAGGGTTTCCTGTCGAGGGCAGTGTTCGCACCGTCCCAGACAGGGTTTGTGTATTCTGGGTAGGTAGGGCTTTTGCGAGAAGGTGACTGCGGAGTGGCACCCCGGTGCTCACTACGCATCTGCCGGTTAGAACCAGTTCCAGGGGCGACAGCCCTGGCCTGGGGAAAGTCCGGCAGGGGAGAGGGGTGTAACTACCCCCCTTTCTGGTCCCACCCTTAGGGCAGGACCTAGTCATGTACCCACCCCTTTCTTTAGGATAAAGGCCGGAGCGGGGACCCTTCCAAATTAGATCATCTTTGAATCAAGAATACTTTCTACGAAAGGACTTCAAGACTCTTCTCAAGATTTCTCCCTTGTGGCTAAGGAGTAGTCACCCTGCATCAGCGGGCACCATCTAAGAACTCTGCGGTTTGCTGTAAGTCCTTCCTCGAGGAATCCGACGGCCCAGCTCGACGAGAACCGGCTTCCCTGGCACCTCTGACCTCTACCCACGTCATCAGCTCAGCTGTGATCTGTGGGTGCGACGAGACCTCGAGGGACCGGCCATCATCAGAACCTGCACGCTCTTAAAAACCAGCACGACCATCGAGGTAACTCTCTGGTGAGTGCTCTGGGGTCCGAGAAGCCCCGACCCTGAGCCGCTCCAGCACCGAAGTGCAGTCTCCCAGCATCTCCACGATCTGCGTGGGGCCCTTCTGCTCGCTGCTCAGCACGTTGTCTGGTCACTTGCCGCTGGCTCGTGCCCTTCTGTGACGACGACCAAGAATCAACATTGCCGGTCTGGTTGCTCCAGACTGGCCCCTGCTTCCATCTTTTGAGAGGCACCCCGGACCCTCCTGGTCCACCCAAGACGCCGACAGCGACATCCGTCGTGGGACAGCTCGCACCTCCACCGTGATCGCCGACAAACGCCTCCCGGTCCGAGAGACTGCAGAGCCTAGCGTCGCCCACTCACCTGGTCGAGGTGACGGCCAACCGGTGCCTTCCTGGTACCCTCTAACTACTGGCTAGTAGTACGAACTTGGTCCCCTCTGCTTTCAGGTTTCATCAATCTCCGATCCAGGCTTGGATCTCTACGAACTATTCAACACTGGTCGCCGGCCAGCAACTCCTTTTCTTCCGGCTCCTGGCTCGTCAGCGAAGACCCCGACGCCTGTAAGACTTGTGCAGCCGCAGCCCTCGTGGCTAGGTAACTCGGCATTTCGGTGCCTGCATAGCCTCCTTACTCTAGGGTCCCGAGTCCCTCGCTTCCGACTTGCCTTAACCTTTCCGTGTCCCCGGACACTTGTTTTAAACTGTGCACTTGAAGTATTTGCTAAAGAGATTTGGTTTGTGCTTAGTACCCTGTCCTCATAAAGAGTACAGGGCTGTTGTGATTCTTAATAAATATACTGTTTATTTTCATAACACTTGTGTGGTGTCCTTTCACTGGGTGTTCAAGGGGTACATGTGTGGTAAACAGCTGGCTTAACGCGCCCTCTCGAGTCTTTAGCCTTAGACTGCTCGTATCCATGCTACTAGGATAGCTGGTCTATAGGTTGACTTACAACCAAACACCATAAGGGTCGTTGGAACGATACATAGCGGTCGCTAGAATAGCGAACGTTGCATATCGGGCCAACTTCTCACACTTTGTCAAGGAGTGCTTGGCCCACATAAATATCCCATTTGTTACGAAGGGGTTGGAGTGGTATCGCTGCTATTGTGCGGATCCCTTTGTAAAGCTATTTTGTTAAATGTCGCCCGTTTCCGATCAAATATTGCATAGTAAGTAGTGCATGCGTTGCCGGTTCTATCCCCCTGGGGCCAAAGTGGTACGTATGTAGCAAGAGATACTGATGTGTAGAAGAAACAGCGTGTTAGGCACTCTGTGCTCTTGGACAAATGCATCGTGGGGCATTAGGGTACCATCCTTGAAGAATGCGCCCACCGTGTGCACTTCCGCATCCTCCATGCCAACATTGTCCTATTTGTAACCCTGCCTAGTTGTGTGGAGATCCCCAGAAGAGGGATAGTGGGGGCGTATGGAGTCATTGTTTTGGTGTCTCTTATAGCATTCCTCCAATACAATAACGCAACTCTCAGTAAATGGAGCGCCGTTGGGGGAATCCTGCTGTTGGGCAACAGTAGTGTATGTATATCACCCCTTTGCCAAGCTAATTGGGACATGCTTATCTTCTGCAGGTTCCGCCCCGCCAGCCAATACGCCATCCACTGTAATTGACTCGCGTAGCAGTAAGCTTTCAGGTCAGGGACCCCCCATTTACTCTGTTTAGCATCTAGTTGTAGTTTTGTGATCCCAATAAGTCTCCGACCTTTGCCCCACATTAATTCAATCAGTAGCGAGGACTGTAGTTTAAATATCTGTGCCGGTACCATAATGGGTAAATTAGTGAAATAATACAGTAACCTAGGTAGCATCACCATTATGGCGATTGCCACCTTGCCTTTCACCGATATAGGCAGGAGGCCCATAACTTTACTTGGGACCTGAGGGTAGTTATAGTGCAATATAAGTTGCCATCTAGAAGATCTGTTGCGTCCCTATATATATTTATTCCTAGATATTTGAAAGTAATAGGTGCTATTTGGAATGACCAGTTCCCAGAGCCTAGTGTTCCAGTGCGTATTGTGTCGGTAAAAAAATAAACATAGGACTTGCTCTCATTGATCGAGAGCCCGGAACGTGTCTGGAACGTAGCAAATGTGGAAGGTATGGGTTCATAGTTCCCATCTAGGTTCCTGAAATACAATATTAAGTCGTCGGCATATGCGGAGACAATATGTGTGCTGGGTCCCATTACAATCCCCTTATGTCCTGCTACAGAGCGTAGTTTAAGTAGTCCTCCGGGGCTGCTTTCCCGATCAGCTAATCTGGACTGAATTTCCCTGCATACCTGTATTTTGTGAGCCCGGACATTATTGGAGCTCAATCCCGGCGCACCCGCTGTTTGCACTTTTGTTGGGCTCCCTGCTCTCCCTGCTCGCCCCCGCCGACGCACAGCTGAAACATCATAGCGGCCGCCGTGCGGGGGTGAGCTTGCTGTGTGGGACCACAAACACCAGAGGACACTGCGGCCGGAAGCCGCGCTACACGGAAAAGCGCCAGGAGGCGCATATATTGCATCACCACTCTTGGAGGAGCGGGGCTGCTTTGCCGATCAGCTAATCTGGACTGAATTTCCCCGCATACCTGTATTTTGTGAGCCCGGACATTATTGGAGCTCAATCCCGGCGCACCCGCTGTTTGCACTTTTGTTGGGCTCCCTGCTCTCCCTGCTCGCCCCCGCCGACGCACAGCTGAAACATCATAGCGGCCGCCGTGCGGGGGTGAGCTTGCTGTGTGGGACCACAAACACCAGAGGACACTGCGGCCGGAAGCCGCGCTACACGGAAAAGCGCCAGGAGGCGCATATATTGCATCACCACTCTTGGAGGAGCGGGGCTGCTTTGCCGATCAGCTAATCTGGACTGAATTTCCCCGCATACCTGTATTTTGTGAGCCCGGACATTATTGGAGCTCAATCCCGGCGCACCCGCTGTTTGCACTTTTGTTGGGCTTCCTGCTCTCCCTGCTCGCCCCCCGCCGCCGCACAGCTGAAACATCATAGCGGCCGCAGTGCAGGGGTGAGCTAGCTGTGTGGGACCACAAACACCAGAGGAGACTGCGGCCGGAAGCCGGGCTACACGGAAACGCGCCAGGAGGCGCATATATTGCATCACCACTCTCGGTGGATCGGGGCTTCTTTGCCGATCAGCTAATCTGGACTGAATTTCCCCGCATACCTGTATTTTGTGAGCCCGGACATTATTGGAGCTCAATCCCGGCGCACCAGCTGTTTGCACTTTTGTTGGGCTCCCTGCTCTCCCTGCTCGCCCCCCGCCGCAGCACAGCTGAAACATCATAGCGGCCGCCGTGCGGGGGTGAGCTTGCTGTGTGGGACCACAAACACCAGAGGACACTGCGGCCGAAAGCCGCGCTACACGGAAATGCGCCAGGAGGCGCATATATTGCATCACCACTCTCTGCGTCGCGGGTGCGCCCGGGGCTAAGCCCGGGCAAAGGTCGGGCCCTCTGAGGCCCTCAGAGACCGTAGGAGACTGGGCTGGGCCCCCCCTTATCGACGAACATTCAATGATAAAGACTCCTTGCGTAACATTGTAGTAAGCTGGTTCATTCAAAACATTCAACTTGGTTGTTAAAAATCTATATTTATCGACCTGCTTGAGATGACTTTGTTAGAGTGGTTTAAATAGGCCCCTACAATTTTTTCTAACACTATATAAGCAAAACTGGTTATACAAGGATACAAATCATGAGCAGGACGTTTAGAAATGCAGGATTTGAATCACAAAAGCATGCAAACAATCTCATAAAGAGATACCAAGAACACCAATTGCTTGTTGCTTTTTAACCACTTTGTGCTATATCGCTATCCATATACTGAACAGTGTGTTCCTTCACAGGTCATGCCCCTGACGAAGGGACCACCATCCCGAAATGCACTGGGCTCAACGAAACTTCATGTTGATATTTTGATTGCAATGTAATTTTGATACATTAATTTCGACATTCATTGTTTAGAAATTGTTTTGTTGTTATGTTTACGTTGAAATCAATGATGGAAAATTGATAGTGTTTTATATATATATGTACACACATTTGAAAATAGCAATAACAAATGGAAAATAAATTTAATCATGAAGGAATTTAACTAACTGTAGTCAAGACTACAGATTGTTTTCAGAGACTCGCGGTCTCACACACCAGTGCATTTTCCAGCCCTAGATACCTTTAGAACTTGTGCCTCGACCAGAGACAGTTGTGGTCTGGATCCATGGTGGACATTTGGCCGTTGCATCAACAACAGGGTATAAAACAAGACATCTTATGAGTTAGCATGCCAGTGTTTGCACCAGTTGCAACCGTTTTTAAGAAATTCTTTTCTTCCACAGAACGTAAAATAAAGCTCCTGATGCATCAAAAGGTGCAGAAAGAATGGTACTAATGTGAGGGTGCTGGTCCTATATGACCTGATGACGTTATCATGACCCCATACCCATTTTAATAATGGAGCCTGCAAACTCTGCCAGATTGCTATAGTGAATGATTCTGGACCCCTTCCCATTTAAATGGGTTAACACCTTCTTTGGGTGCGGTAAAACGCACTTTCTTTTGCAACTGGAGTTTGGTTGCAAAACATTGATGCATCCCTTAATAAACTGCTATTTGGAAGAGACGCCCTAAACACGCTCCTTCCAAATAGCACTTCGTTATGGGTTTCTAAACCCATAGCACAAGTTACTACTTGTGTAACGATATATCTGTAAGAGACATTAGTTAGTGATATATTCCTTACCTTAGAATATCACCAGGCGTCAGACTGAATCCGGATATTTTTGCGCAGCAATACCCCTGCGCGTCGGTACGCGTCGTCTGCGGCTCCACGTCCGTCGCCGGCGTCGTTAGCGCCGGAATGACGTCGGAGTACTTAGACGCCGCCCATGCGCGCTGACGTCAGTTCTGATACACTGCTTTTCCGCGCCAGATATGCAGAGCCATGATAGAACCAACACTGGTGCCATGAAACTAGGGCCCTGAAAGGGGATGACCTTAACCCTAGATATCGGATCGCAGAACGGGGAGGATGGGTGGGTCGGTAAGGAATCTATCACTAACTAATGTCTCTTACAGATATATCGTTACACAAGTAGTAACTTGTGCATCTGAAAGAGACACGTTAGTGATAGATTCCTTACCTTAGAATAGATACCCCAGCAATACCAACCCCGGTGGTGGGTCTGCGAACCAATAATCACACCAGAAAGTCCTGGAGGACGGAACGGCCAAAGAAGCATCCCTCCGGACTTGACTGTCCAGGCAGTAGTGTCTTGCGAACGTGTGCAGCAAGGCCCACGTAGCTGCCTGGCAAATGTCCTGTAAGGGGACTTCTCGGCCCAAGGCAGTTTTCGCTGTGGCTCGAGTGGAATGAGCCCGCAATCCAGCAGGGGGCTCCTTTTTGGCCATGGAGTAACATGCCTGAATACACAAGATGATCCACGGCGAGATGGTCCTCTTGTGTACCGCCTTTCCCTTCTTCGCGCCCACGTAACCAACAAACAGTTGGTCATCCACCCGGAACTGGCGTGTGCGATCCAAGTAATAAGAGAGCGCACGTTTTGGGTCTCTTCCTCTTTCGAGGGATGCAGAGGCGGAAAGAAAGTGGGCAAGGTAATGGACTGCCCGATGTGGAAGGCTGTGACAACCTTGGACAGAAAGGAAGGGCTTGTCTGTAACACAACCTTGTCCGGATGAACAGAGAGGAAAGGTGGAGTAGAAGAAAGAGCCTGGAGCTCACTCACTCTCTTGGCAGAGGTGATGGCAACTAGGAAAGCAGTCTTCAGAGTAAGAAGACGGAGAGGACAGTTATGGAGCGGCTCAAAGGGAGCACACATGAGATAAGTAAGCACAAGATTCAAGTCCCACTGGGGCATCACGAAGGGAACATGAGGGAACATGTGAGTGATGCCCTTCAGAAACCTATTTTACAATGGGGGACTTGAATAAGGAAGGCTGATCAGGTAGCCGTAAGAAGGCGGAAAGAGCAGAGCCCTGCTGGGCAAGGGAGAGAAGAAAAAGTAAAACTTCAGAAAGAGGGGCAGAGAGAGGATCCACAGACTTTGCTGTGCACCATGCCACAAATCTGTTCCACCTGCAGGCTTATACCGACTTTGTGGAGGGCCGCCTGGCCGCCAGAATGATATCACAGACTTCGGGAGGCAAGTCAAATGGCCTAAACTGCCGCCGCTCAATCTCCAAGCTTGTAGGTGGAGACTGGACAGGTTCGGGTGCAGGAGCGTCCCCTGCTGCTGCTACAGAAGGTCCTCCCAAAGAGACAGATGAATCGGGGGATCGACTGACATGCTGAGTAGCTCGGGATACCAGTATCTTCGTGCCCAGTCCGGAGCCACAAGAATAACCTGGGCCCGGTCGCGCCTGATCTTCTTCAGCACTCTGGGCAGAAGTGGTATAGGCGGAAAGGCGTACAACAGACCGCAACTCCACTCGCGACGAAAAGCGTCTCCGAGCGAGTGCCACCTTGGAAATTCCAACGCGCAGAACTGATGACATTGCGCGTTCTCTACTGTGGCGAATAGAATTCTTTAAATGATCTCAGGATAGAGTAGGCAGGCTATCATTAGTTTGACCATATATGTCAACACGGGAGAATCAATTACTTTTGTCTATAGGTCTAGAATGGGAAGTATTAAGATATATAATACCCATCAGTCTTTATTAAGATAGCACGTTTCACACTGGCTCTGCATATGTGTTGTTTTAAAATATTAGAACCAGTAGACATCGCCTGAAATGGCATTCTCATCAAAATCACCATAATGATCACAGAATTTTTATTTAATGCACTTAAGGCATTAATTATTGTATACCACTCCTTGGATAGTATAATAAATTGCTAAAGATGTGGTGTGGACCAATCACAGTCCTTTCCTGAAAATGTGACAAACAACTTGTCTTGGTGGATGTTGATATGTAGAACACACCACTAACCATTTATCAACCCTTGTAGGTACACTGTGAAGGTGGCCGATCATTGTAATGCTGTTGACTGTAAGCAACATTGCTTGAATGCTGTTGACTGTAAGCAACATTGCTTGAATTTTGTCATGGTAAAGAATTCGCCATTTTACTATGCACACTTAACAGAGTAAGGTTTTAGACTCCGTCAATTATAAAATGAGTCCCTTCGGTTTTCATATCCACAACAGATTGAATGTTGGGTATAATAAGTATAAATCATTGACATAATTCATCTATAAAGGAACATATACGAATGTAGTTATAGTGTCCTTGAGTGCCTGTGGCTGACACCTTGAATATAGTAAATAACTATGAAATTCTATAAATATCCACAGTTTTCATGTTGTGAGTGTTTAATGTAGGAGCATTTTTGAAATCACATGTTTTAATGTAGTATTGTTATAGTCATATGATGTATATCTTATTTTATGTATTTTCATTTTCAGATATTGTTTTAAGTGGGATATCAATTTTAATCCTGAGGAAGGTTTTTGGCCTTGAATATCTGTTTGCCATAACCGAAACGCGTCGATGCACTGTTTTGTGGAGAAATATTTTTAGATAAGAAGCTCATGTGACTGTGAATTTGGATATA
Source organism: Lissotriton vulgaris (assembly GCF_964263255.1). NCBI lineage: Eukaryota > Metazoa > Chordata > Amphibia > Caudata > Salamandridae > Lissotriton > Lissotriton vulgaris. The sequence continues at coordinate 659,927,977 of NC_141698.1, read as the reverse complement.
TCTTCATGAAGCATATCTTATTGAACCATTGAATTTGGTGTTCCTTTTCTCCTTTTTAATTGGAATTATTTTCCTTTTATATTGTCCCATTTTTTGTGTAATGAATTTTTGATGTATTATAATATGTTCACTAAAATCTGGTTTTTAACTTGCTGAAATAAAATGTACATTTTTTCTGTATGACTATTGCATGTTTTTTCATTATTTGCTCCACATTTGTTAATGTAGGTCAATTTTCTCTGTTTTGTATAAAAATTGTGGTTTCCTTTCAAGTTCACCCAAAAGGGAAAACTTTATTGACAATTGTGTCCTTTGGTACCCTACCCCTTTGGTTTGTTTGGGTCCCTCTCTTTTGCTAGAGGCGAATAGATCTAACCAAGGCTCTCCCCATTGGTGAAAGAGGCCTTACGCCACGTCCGAGTTCAGACGCCATTCGTTATCCATCATGCTCCGACGGCTGAGTTCATCCGCCCTGGCATTCAGAGAGCCTGCCAGGTGTTGAACCACCAGGGTCACGCCCTGATGTTCCAGCCACTGCCAGAGGCGCAGAGCCTCCTGGCATAGGGTCAACGACCCCACCCCGCCCTGTTTGTTGCAGTACCACATGGTGGTGGTGTTGTCCGTGAACACCTGCACTACACTCCCCCGGACAGAGGGGAGGAATGCCATCAGTGCTAGACGAATCGCCCGCAGCTCCAGAAGGTTGATGTGGAGCTGGGACTCCGCCGGAGACCAGAGGCCTCTGATCTCCGTCTCTCCCCAGCCCTGGAGGGACGCGTCCGTCACAACCACGTGCTCCGGGTGGGGTAGAGAGAGGGATCTGCCACTGACCCAATCGCGGTCCGTGAGCCACCACTGCAATTGTTTCGCAGTGCCCTCCGAGATCACGACATGATCGGACAAGTTGCCCTGATGCTGGGCCCACTGAAACTTCAGGTCCCACTGCAGAGCCCGCATCCGCCACCGGGTGTGATGCACCAGAAGGATGCAGGAGGCCATCAGCCCCAGAAGCCGCAGCGTCAACCTGACCGAGACTCAGGATAAAGGCTGAAAGATGGGAATCAGAGCCTGTATATCCCGAACCCGCTGTTCGGGAGGGTAAACCCAAAACTGCGCCGAGTCGAGAACCGCTCCGATGAAGAGGAGCTTCTGAGAGGGACACAGGTGCGACTTCGGCATGTTGATGGAGAACCCCAGCAAGTGCAGAAGGTCGGCCGTAGTCTGGAGGTGGCTGACGACTGTCTGGGGCGAGCCCGCCTTTAACAACCAGTCGTCTAGGTAGGGGAAGACTGACACCCCTAACCTGCGCAGATGAGCTGCGACCACCGCCATCACCTTCGTGAACACCAGTGGGGCGCTGGTAAGGCCGAAGGGGAGCACGGTAAACTGAAAGTGCTCTTGGCCCACCGTGAACCACAGGTAACGCCGGTGGGTCGGCAGGACGGGGATGTGAAAATAAGCGTCCTGCAAGTCCAACGCTACCATCTAGTCTTCTGGGTCCAGGGCAGCTAAGACCTGAGCCAAAGTCAGCATCTTGAACTTCTCCTTCTGGAGGAAGCCGTTGACGTTCCGCAGGTCCAAGATAGGGCGTAGGCCTCCTTTGCCCTTCTTGGGTACCAGAAAGTAGTGGGAGTAACATCCACACCCTACTTCTGGCCCAGGAACGCGCTCGATGGCCCCCTTGGCCAAGAGGGCTGTGACTTCCTCCTGCAGAAGTTGCAAGTGATCCCCCGACACGCGGTGGCATTGCGGTGGCATGGATGGAGAGGTCGCCTCAAAGGGGAGGGAGTAGCCCCTTCGGACAATCTCTAGCACCCACCTGTACGATGTGATAGTGCGCCAGTGGGAGAGGTGATGGCGAACCCTGCCTCCCACAGGCGTCACATGGGCCTGAAAACTCGGAAGGTTTTGAGGCGGGTGCTGTGGAGGGGGGTATGGACTGGCCTCGCCGCTGTCCCCGACCGCCGCCACGGTGGTTTCCACGGCCGCCACCGCGCTGTTGAACATTCTGCGGCGCGTGGCTGGCAGCACGTGTGGGGGTGCCCCTTCCGTGGCCACAAAAGGAGCGAAAGGCACCCGATTGCTGATGTGGGCCCGAGAGGCACAAGGACTTGGCCGTAGCCCTGGAGTCCTTAAAAGTTCCAGCGCATGGTCTGCCTTGTCGCCGAAGAGGTGACGGCCATCAAACGGCATGTCCAGAAGTGTGGTCTGGACATCGGCCGAGAAGTTGGGGGACCTCAACCATGCGTGGCGTCGAACCGCCACCGTCGCTGCCATTGCCCTGCCCAGTGAGTCCGTGGTATCCAGCCCACACTGGATGGAATAAAGCGCTGCATCTCGGCCCTCCACGAGGGTTTGGGCGAGTTTAGCCCGGACCTCCTCCGGACATTGTGGCAGCACGTCCGCAACCGCGTCCCACAGAGTGTGGGTGTAGCCGCCCAAGAGACAGGCGGTATTGACTGACCGCAGCCCTGAGCTTAGGGACGAGAACACTTTCTTCCCGAACTGTTCATATCTCTTAGATTCTCCGTTTCGGGCGGGGCCGACTGGAACGCGGTCTGGGAATTAGAGGCCTGGATGACCAGGCTCTCGTAGGGTGGGATGGGTGGACAAAAAGCAAGGGTCGCCCGGGGCCGGGCGGTAGCGTCTGGCCACGTTCCTATCCACAGGCGGACCCGTAGCGGGCTTGGACCAAGTGCCCACAAGAACTTCACACAAGGCCTCATTGAACGGCAGTAGAGGCTCACTGGAGCTTGACTGTGGTTTGAGGACCTCAGTGAGGAGGTTAGTCCTCATGGCCGCGACGGGGAGCTCAAGGTTTAGGGCCTTGGCCGCCCTCGTCAACACTACACTATATGTAGACCCCTCCTCCGAAGCCACGGTCGGAGGGGAGACAAATCCAGTGTATGGCGAAGTGCCAATACCACTGGCCTCCCCAAGCTCATATGTCCAGTCCTGTTGAGACTGGCACGCCAGTGCCAGAGGGTCCTCAAACCCCTCCCAATCTCCCTAGTCACCTGTGTCCTGTAAAACAGGATTAGTAGACAGAGCCTCCTCATGGAGATAAAAATCTCCAAAGGCCAACGGAATCGGACCGTAGGGAACATTGGGTACGGTGTCCACAGCGGGCGCCGGGGGCGACACCCGTGGGACCGGCGCCGGTGAGGTCGACCGGCGACGACCCGGATACGGTGAGGTCCTATGGCGCCGAGACCGAAGTCGCTGGCGGCGCCGGGGCCGAAGCACCCGACGGCGTCGGGGCCGGAGCACCCGACCCGCTAGGGTCTCCAGTCGGGACCGTTGGGCCCGGAGGTGCCACGGAACCCGACTGAGGAGGGAGGGACCTCATGGCCATGAGGTACCGCTCGATCTCCTCCGGCGCCGTGCCGTGCCCAGGGACCCGAAGGTGTGGGGCAGGCAGCGATGCTTGCGACTCCTGCGGAGCCGCGTGGGCGGTGTCGCCCGAGCCCCCGGCCTCATCGTGCGTGCGTCGGGGTGGGTCGGAGGAATGATGACGCCTCTCCGACCTCTCATGCCTCTGACCTGTGGACTTGGAGCCTGACGACCGGTGTCCACTCCCGGAGCTGCGATGACTCCAACCCCGCGACCTGTCCCTCGACCTCCCGTGGGACCGGGACCTGGACCTGGAGTGGCGCGGGGCCGACTGCCGAAGCTCGAGCCGCTTGCGGGACCGCTCCCGCCTAGCCTTCGACGTCAGGGCCCAGCAGTCGGAGCAGGTGCGGTTGTCGTGATCGAGGCATAAGCACTTCAGGCACCGGTGATGGGGGTCCGTAACCGACATCAGTCGGTCGCACTTCGAGCAGGGTTTGAACCCGGGCATCCCTACCGGCACCGATAGAGTCGAAGACTCGAAGAAAGAAATGATCAAAAAAGATCAAAAGTTTAGTCAAAAAATGACTAGGGGTAGAGCTTCTCCGGATCTGCGGTAGCTGGCGCGGAAAAAAGAAGAACTGACGTCAGCGCGCATGGGCGGCGTCTAAGTACTCCGACGACGTAATTCCGGCGCTAAAGACGACGATGACGGACGCGGAGCCGCAGACGACGCCTACCGACGCGCAGGGGTATTGCTACGCAAAAATTTCCGGATCCAGTCTGACGCCTGGGGATATTCTAAGGTAAGGAATCTATCACTAACGTGTCTCTTTCAGATTTGTGATTTGGTAACCTGTTATCCAGTCACAAAATGGGTTTAGTACATAATAAATAGACATTTTACAGATGCCAACCCTGTGATTTTGCAAACCGCAGGCATTGTGACCACAAAATTGCTTTGTACATCAGACCCCTAGCTCAGGGAAGTTTGCAGGTGAGTAACATTACATTATCTTCTCCGATTATCTCAGTTTTCAGCGATTTGGACTTTCAAAGTAAATCAACTTATAATGAGCAGAATGAGGTATGAGTACCTTAAACCCCAAAAGGGGTGGTCGAGAACAGCTCGTTACAAATTTGAGCAACTGCCGCTTTTCCTCATCAGTGAAGCCTTCAACAACCCTCCAGAAGATTTTTATTACAGGATGATCCGGAGCATAGCCACCTAAAAAAACAGACACTATTTGTAATTAACCCCAAAAATTAATTTTCCTTAGCATGGTTAATCTCGAGTGAGGACATGAATGAAGTCCTTAGAACATTGTAAAACCAGCAGAATAAAAATATACATTTTATAATAGTACCAGAAGCTAATTAGACCATAAACATTAAACTAGGCACAATGATAACAAGATTAGCCATTTATAAAGTGGACTACAGGTAGAAAAAAAGCTGCAGTTGTTTAGTGGTTCTTGGGGTTACAAAGATTACTTGCCTCAGGCAATATTGCTTTTTTATTTATCATTTTAGAAAACAAGCATAATGAACATCAAAATGGAAACCCTATAGGCAGTATTAGTGAATTGAAGACATGGCAGACATAATAAGCGAGGCAAGGCATAAAAGTGGCAGGGCAAGACATGGGGTGCCGTCTCTTAGTAGAGGGCATAAGTCCCGGCCCTCCACTCCATGGGTGGAGTGATGTACGGGGCCTCCCAGAAGATTTCCAAATTTTAGCATGTGGACTCGGCTGTGTGTTCCGCCTATTATATACCCTCCTTCTTTCAAACTCTTAATCCTCTCCTGCTCCCTTTCTCATACTACTTTCCCCTACAGCATTGTGTTTACACACACCTCAGGGATCTGGCCGGACTGTCTATTCTGCTCCTTTAATTAGGGGGTGGCATCTTGTCCGGGAGCAGTTAATTGGTTTACCATCTCCTCTCATCTTTCCAGATCACACCAGATCACACTCAGCATGTTCATGTGTTTTAACCAAGTGTAAAAGCCTTCTTTCAGTTAAGGCCCATTTCTGTAAATCCTTCCTCCACAAGGTGGTCTGCAGTGATGCAGAAGCCATCCAGTGGATCACGATATGCCGTTAAGCTAGCAGAAGGCGCAAAGAGGCAACAAGGGTACATATTCTCATGCCGGCCCTTTGGGTAGGAAGCAACTCGAGCACACAAAGTCAGGGGTGGCCTCCAGTTTGACGGGCGTAATCCCTCTCAGCTCTGCCAGCACTGTCCGCCAAAACCCTCCCAACAGTAGGCATGCCCAGAACATCTGTAGAAACTAAGGCAATATTCTTTCTGACTGATATGGGTGCTCTCACAGTTCCTTACATGAACACATTCCCAGGTTTCAGGGCAGATGACGTCACTGTTGGGTCCATGCACCCACTGAAAGTGATGTTGGGCATAGGTATAAGGATCCAGGGGATCAGAAAGTCAGCTTCATGATACATTTTTTGCAAGCGTTCCCAGAGGCTAGCAATATTGAGTAGAGCCAAATGAAAATGAACAGAATATTTCAAAAGAACATATACATCAGAAAGAAAGTTAGGAAACTTAAGTAACTTCTTTGAATAATGGATATTGGTAGCAGTAGATTCCTCATATGAATAATTACTCAAGCAGTAATAAAGCAGGAAGACAGAAGGATCCATCCTCAAAATGACAGCACCATATCTTGTGATAGAAAAAGCCTGAATTGCAAAAGAGCTGTCTTGTTTGTCCACATGTCCCATTTGATTCACAACAGATTAACTGCATTGGAACATTTAAAAGAGCTCCACTAGCTGCTTTACCTTCCCAATAATGAGATCGGAAAACTAATGGATCTTGTCCCGCCAGCTCATAACACAGCTTTATGCACAAAACGATCCTGCTAAAAAACATCCATTTTGCAACAGCTTTACATACTGGAGTGCGCTCAAAGCTGATTATAAGGCTGTTATCAAACACTGAATAATGGAGATCTACAAATGTAGGGGTGTGATGCTTGTCTCATATCTAATAGATGTAGCCTTGCTTTCTTCTTGGATTGATGAGACCAAACAAAGACAAAAAGATGGCAAGTTATTTTATGAGAAAGGATGACTTTACTTGTCTCAGTATCTTATCCTTCAGGAATACTTCCAATGGAGGAGTAACCGAAAATGCTCCAGCTGCTTCACCCTTTTGGCTGAACTAAAGGATACTAGAAAAATAGTCCTAGATGACAGAGATTTCAATGGACAGGAATGCATATGCGCAAAGGGCCCAACAATGAGAAATGTCAAGACGAATTTCAAGTCCCACTAAGGGACAAAAAAAGAACTGAAGGTATCCCTTACCAAAGAATCTAGAAACGATTGGCAAGAAGAAACCGTACGCTGAGATTGCCACCTGAAAGCCTCAGTCATCCCTATATTGAAACCTTTCTGTGCAAGAAAAAACACAAATTACAAGACTTTGAAAACTTTCACCTTCAAAAGATAAATCCTTGACTCCTTACACCAAGCAGAACATCTACTAATATTTGCAGCCCTGGTAGGAGAGAATCTGGCACGCAGGCAGAGTTATAGGATCTCCAGTGGGAGCTTGTCATATTTCAGAGTCAACATATGAAGTTCCATGCCAGAAGGCCCAGCTTGGAAAGAGAGTAGTGAAGTAAACTTCTGTGATGAAAAATTAGTTCCTCTTGCAGAAACACACGTGATGAGGGCTTCAGGCTCAGGAGGAGGAGGCTGGTTTATCACAAACATTTTATCCATGTGGAGCAAGGAAAATTATGTGTGCCCTTAGATGTCGGATGTAGTAGATGACCATCTGCATAAAGGGAAAAGGAGGGAAAGTGGAATGTAGTTGAAAAGTCCATGCCAAAGACAGCTCAACCCCCATCAACCATTGTCCCAGGGAGTATCTGTAACACTTCATGTGATGGGCCTCTAAGTGGTATGTCTCCAGAACTCCCCATCAATGAAAGTCTGACTAGTACCTCCGGATGCAATTCTCATTAATTACAGAGCAAACAAAGTCTGCTAAATCAATCAGGCTCAAAAATTTGGAGTCCCTGCTAGATTTGCGGTTGACAGGCCAACTTTTCTATCTATTGCAGTGAACAACAGATGAACGGTTCCCTCAAATAGAGGACTGGAGGAGACATAGCCATGTTTGATTATGCATGCCAGGTCCATACAATTGTCTGTTAAGATGTGTGCATGTTTCTCTCTGAATCTGTGGCAAAATAACTTCTGAGCCAACCTGAATTTTTTTTGTCAAGCAAGTTGAGGTAGGTCTGCGTTTTCTACTAGGGCCACAAGCCATCGGGGGTCATGTCCTCCAGATGCAACTAACACCTTATCTTTTGGCAGCTGGAAAAGTTCCCTCTGAAAAAGTGATCCTGGCGAGTCTCACCCATCCAGGACATGAAAGCAATAACAGAATCACAATTTTGTTTTTCTGGTGGCTGAATACCTGGCTTTACTGCCTTCTCAGTGTCCATTGCAGATGTCTCATAAAACGTTGCACTTGAGATATCACACTGATGCAAAATACAATCAGGTCTAACAAGTGTAACACAGTTCTTGCTAGTTGAAACGTTTGGATTTGAATTAAGCAACTATTCAAGAGAGGTGACACAAGCATCTCCACTGAGGTGAAGGCCCATATTATATGTATACAATTGCCTATACACCTAATTCTCTGGGCAGGAAGATGGGTTGATTACTACAAATTCATTAAGAAACCTGGCTCCAGCAAAAATGATGATTGTATTCCACTGGTGCTTAAAAGTAAGCCTTGGTAGGGACACATTCAACAGCCCAGTCATCCAGGTATTGGTAAAGAAGAATTCCCTGACAAGGGAGATGGACAACTGAAACTGCCATTACCTTGCTAAACACATGCAGAACAAAGGTAGAAGAGCAGAACAATAAAATCTTATTGTTTATCACCCACAACAAAGCACATATTCTGCATATGCTCCTTGACAAATGGTGAAGGTAAATACACATGCATGTTGGAGAAAGTCACCCAGCTTGGAGGATATGAGAAAGATGTTATATCAATCACAAATCTACAATGCAGTGCAACTCATCATCTTTCTTTGGACTATGCAGGAATAACAATCTTTTCTCCTCGGACTCGGGAGACTATTATTGGTGGAGTCAGCGGCACTTGGGTGGTCTTTTGCCCATGGACCCACTAACATCTAAATAGAGGGGGCAGACCGCCAAATCGGCGGGCGGTGAAACTGTCAAAAAAGTTATAGCAGGACCAGATCTAAATCAGGCCCATAGTCTTGCGTACTTTTACACACTTTTATATGTGTAACGCATTAGTGTACATTTTTATAACTTTTCATTGTAAAATGAACACACCTGTATTGACAGTTAAAAACAAATTTGTGTTGCTATGGTGCCTGTGGGTGCTGTGCTTGTGGTGCCTGTGAGATTTAATAATGTGTGTTGTTTGCTATGCAATATGTAAGAAAAGGGGCATAACACATTACTTGCATATATTTTAGAAGCAAACAACATCTACGTGTATTGACACATAAGCCAGTAGTACTTACCAGTCCTGACCTGACAGCGACGGAGTACTGTTAGCCAGCAGAGGAGTCAGCTGGCTTAAAGACGGTGCGCCACTTACGTGACTGGAAACAGTCTGTTGATGCTGATTAAGCCAGCACACAATTAAATATGGCGGGTGCGATACTGTCAGCTTGGTGGAATACTTGGATACTGCACCGCTGTGGGATGACGGGAGTCCCGTCAAGATCTAAATCAGTCCCTAAAGCAATTGTTAACACACTATTCATAGTAAGACAAGTGTAAAACAAAGTTGATTAACGTTGTAGTCATGTAGTAGCAGCAAAGAGAGGACCTGGCCAATGGGGTTCAAGATGGAAACAAAGTGGGAAACTGAAGAAAGGTAGGTTTCTACCTCATTTCCTTTGATTACACAAACTCAAAGTAGGAGGTATCCCTGTCATAGTTTCCGGTACGGAAAGGCACATCGTGATTGGCCCGCAGGTGATCTTGGCTGACTATCGCCAACAGCCGCTTCTGCCTTCGACGCCGTCGATGTGGGTGAAAATTTCAGGCAGACTCTGGTGTCATGGATTTGCTAACATCAAAATAGAGCAGGTGAACCGCCAAGTAGGTGAGCAGCGGAACTGTGGAAAAAGTGACGGCGGGACCAGATCCACCAAGATCTAAATCAGGCCCTACGGCTGTGGCTTCAGCTCCTGCCTCCGCTTGTATGCCTGTGGCCATGCTTGTATGCCTGTGGCCATTTTCCCAGAAGAAGTTACTTACCTTCAGCAGCGCCTTATCTGGTAGAGACTCTTTCTAGCCACAGATTCCTTACCTTAGGATTATCCCCAGGTTTCAGACTGGATCCAGAAATGTTTCTTGAGCAGTACCCCTGAAAGGTGGTAGGTGGTGTCATTTGTCTCCATGTGGCATCGTCCATGTCAGAAGTGACGTGCAAGATGACCTCATAGCCGCCACATCAGTGCGCTCTAATCAGTGACTTTTCAGGAGTTTCAAAGCTAGAAGCGGCGAGCCAAAAGGTACACCGGCCAATGGTGTGGAATACTAGGGCCCTGAAAGTGGAAAGCCCCGTCCCTAGAAATCCATTCGCATAGCAGGGAGAATGGGTCGGTCAGGAATCTGCGGCTAGACAACGTTTCTACCAGATACAGCTTTACCGAAGGCAAGAAACTTGGTCATCTGATAGTAACTTTCAGCCTCAGATTCCTTATCTTAGAATAGATACCCAAGCAATACCATCCCCAGTGGTGGGTCTGTGGACTAATTTCACATGAGGAAGTCCAGGAGGAGTGAATGGGCAAAATGCCCATACCTATGGAACTGAATGTTCAGGCAGTAGTGTTTGGTAAAAGTGTGCAGAAAAGCCATGTTGATACCTGGCAGATGTCCAGGACCTGAGATCCTCGTGCTAACCCAGTGGTTGCAGCTTTAGCTTTGGCGGAATTGATATGCAAACCATCAGGGAGCTGCTTCTTAACCAATGTGTAGCTGTAGGAAGCTGGCTCTCTATATAGTGTACCAAAACGAGGTACACTGTTGTGACACTGGGGGTCGGCTGGGGTTCAGTTATGGGCAACAGGCGGGTTCGTGGTAAAGAAGGCTTTATTGATGAAAACCAGTGATCAGTAGTACTCTTTCTTATAGGGTTGAATCTCCTTGGGGATCTACTCCTGCTGCGCCTTCGTCGGGTGACCTTCTCCTTCTCTCGGACCCCTTCCGGGCTTCGAGGGGGGGATTCGTCCTCGTCGGAGTCCGTCGCTGCGAAAGTATGGTTCTCGTTCCCCAGAAGGTAAAAAGAGAACAAGGGAGGTATCAGCTAACTGTATTAGAACTCGATGTCAGGGTAAGGGAGTGAGGGAAACCACCGGTGCTCTGAATCACTAATGTGCACTATCGTGAATGGGAAGGGCGTGTGCTCAGGGTAGGGGTCCCGGGATGTTAGGTTTCCCGTGGTCTGGTACCTAATGTACCTCTTAGATCCACCCAGCCCCGCAATCGGTCACGCACCTGTGAAAGCCACGCACCTCCCCTGGGTGAGTGGCTGGGCGACTCGCGGGAACGGTGGCCTCCTGGCTTCTCTCCGTCCGTAGCAGGCGCCGACTCTGCTTCCTGTAGGTGACTCTCCGCCTCTCCCCCGGCCTCTGATGTTCCACGCCGCACTCTTCCTCCGCCTCTCCTACTCTCCACTGCCTCCTCCGCTTTCCTTCTTCTCTCGCCGTCCTCTCCTCCGTTCTCCGTATTCACCTCGCACTCCGTCCGCTCCACTCCTTCCTCCTCCGTCCTCCGGGTGATCAAGCACACCTGTGCCTCGGGGTGGAGTCCTTTTGTCGGAAACGAGTAGTATGCCGACTCCTCCCAGTCCGCCTCCTGCCAAGAGTTAAAGGGCCAGTCCTCTCCATCCTTATCGGCAATACCGGCTTCCGTGTCCTGAGAGGGGAGAGATACAGGGGAGTATGGAAGAAGTACATTGTGGTTCACATCCCCGGTGTCCCCCCTGTCACAATGCATTCTGGTAGGTGTAGGCGGCGGTGCCGATCCGGTGACTGGGGACCTCGTGTACACCCCGTTACACACCTCCCCCCTAGGATGCTCCCGATCGGGGAGCGGATGTCTCGAGAGGAAGTCCGCACTCACGTTCTCCGTTCCTTTTGTGTGTCTGACGGTAAAGGAGTAGGGCTGCAACGCCAGAAACCACCTCATTACCCGTGCATTGTTCGATTTATTACGGGCCATCCATAAAAGGGGAGCATGGTCGGTGTACAGATCGAACGGGTGCCCCTCCAAGTAATAAGCAAGCTTCTCCACTGCCCACCTTACCGCCAAACACTCCTTTTCAATAGTCGCATATTTTAACTCCCTTGGGAACAGCTTACGACTCACATACACAATGGGGTGCTCTAGACCATCCGCCCCTTTTTGAGACAACACCGCCCCAATCCCATACTCCGAGGCATCGGTATGAAGTATAAAGGGAACTGAGAAATCTGGGGACGTTAATACCGGGGTGGAGGTGATGAGGCGTTTCAATTTCTGAAATGCAGTGTACATGGGGTCAGTAGGGCGTATGAGGGTACCTGATTTACCTGGGTTCCGTAAGGCATCCGTAAGGGGGGCTGCTATGTCTGCAAACGAAGGTATAAACCTACGGTAGTACCCTACCAAGCCCAGGAATGCCCTCATCTCTTTTCGGGTGGTCGGGAAGGGGGTATCTGCAATGGCCCTTACCTTCTCAATTTGAGGCTCTATCACACCATGGCCCAGCACATACCCGAGGTATTTCACTTTCTGGAAAGCGATCTTAGATTTTTTTGCGTTGACGCGAAGACCGGCATTCTCCAAAGCCAAAAAGACCCGGTGCAGATGCTGTAGGTGGTCTTCCCAGGTTTTACTGTGTATCACAATGTCGTCCAAATAGGCTGCTGCGATGGAAGAGACCGGGGCCAGAACAGTGTTCATGAGTCTCTGAAATGTAGCAGGGGCCCCATGCAGCCCGAAAGGTAGGACTGTAAACTCATAGTGCCCTGTATCTGTACTGAAAGCGGTTTTCTCTTTATCCTCCTCCCTCAAGGGCACCTGCCAATAACCCTTGGTTAAATCCAGGGTCGTGATATATCTTGCTTCTCCTAGTTTGTCTACCATTTCATCGACGCGCGGAATGGGGTAAGCATCAAACTCCGAGATCTCATTAAGCGCCCGAAAATCCATACAGAATCGTCGACTCCCGTCGGGTTTGGGGATCATCACGATGGGACTCGACCACTGGCTGGTAGATGGTCTGATTACCCCCAGGTCCAACATATCTTTCACTTCTTTCCGGATGGCTGCTCTCCTCGCTTCTGGGACCCTGTAGGGTTTCATCTGAATGATTTTTCCAGGGAGGGTCTTGATACAGTGTTCAGCCATCGTCGTTCGTCCGGGTTGATCCGAGAACAGGCTTTCGTGTCGTTGTAGGAGTTGTCTCAGGTCGTCGGTTTGAGTTTGGTTTAGGTCTTCATTTACGTTCAGCTGCTCTATGGTGGTGTTGTTCTCCCCAGGGGTACTGATGGCTACCTGTACATCAGTGGGGGGTCTCCCGAGCCATTTCTTAAGCATATTTATGTGGTAGGTTTGGGTCCTCTTAGTGCCGATCTGTAAGGAGTAGGTGGTTTTACCTATCGTCCCCACCACTTTGTAGGGTCCGACCCAGGAAGCCTTACTTTTGGGTTGATGAGGGCAGGAGTACCAGAGCCCAGTCTCCTTCCTTCAACTGTCTCCACTTCTTTCCTTTGTCGTATGCTTTCTTTTGTCTGTGTTGACTGTCCTCTAGATGGGTGTAGGCCAAGTCTCTCAGTTTCCCCAACTTGCTTTTGAGACTGTGTGCATATTCCAGGGTGGAAGAGGTTTCCTTGGGTATCTCATTTTCCCAGGCGTCTTTTGTCATTTCCATCAGCGACCTGGGCTGCCGTCCATACAAAAGTTCAAAGGAGGACACTCCTAGGCTACTTTGCCGTTGTCCTCGGATGACATAGAGAGCCAGAGGAAGTAGTTGATCCCACTCATTGCTGTTGACTTCCATCATTTTGAGTAAGGTGGTCTTTAGGGTACGGTTATATCTCTCCACTAACCCATCCGTTTGTGGGTGGTATACGGAGGTTCTAATTTGATGGACGTCCAGGTTTTTGCACACTTCTTACATCAAACGTGATACAAAGGGGGTTCCCTGGTCTGTCAGGATTTCTTTGGGGAACCCCACTCTGCTAAACAGTTCTATCATTTTGTCGGCGACCTGTCGGGTAGTAGTGGCTGTTAGCGGGAAGGCCTCCGGAAACCTCGTGGCGTAGTCCACAACTACCAAGACGTATTGGAATCCTTTCTTGGTTTTGGGTAACGGGCCGATGATATCCATTCCCACTCTCTCGAATGGTTTGCCGATGATGGGAAGAGGCTGCAACGGTACTGCTTGGGGTCTGGTCATATTCTTCCTCTGGCATACGCTACATTCCTGGCAGTATCTGCTAGCGTCTTTATAGATGCCGGGCCAATAAAAATATCGCAGTATGTTCTGCGTCGTCTTCTCTGATCCAATGTGTCCGGCCACTAGATGACTATGGGCAAAGAAGAGTATTTGGTCCCGGAAGGGGATAGGAACCAGGAGTTGACCTTCTTCTTCATCTTTACCCTGCCGGTACAGTAGGTCCTGACGGATTACAAAACGGGGATACCGTGGTTGGGGATTGTCACTGTCCTGGTGCGCCTGTTCCCAGGCGTTGAGGAGGGAGGGATCGTTGATCTGGGCAAACCTAAAACTCTTGTCTAGTACCCAGGGCTCGGGGGCCAACAGAGCTGGTTTGGGGGACATAGAGGGGGTCTCGAGTTTTTGTAAACTGTGTCTAAACCAATGGAGGAACCGGGGGTTGTCTGTCCCTATGATTAAATCTTCAGGAAGGGTGCTAAGGACTCCTACCCGTATTAACTGCTGGGGGCCCTTGGTGGGTTGAATAGGGACCTGAGCCAGAGGGTAGGTTTTGACATCCCCGTGTACACATCGGATGGCTACTACTTGTTGGGGTAAGTACTGGCCTTTAGCTACGTGTTTCGTTCGTATGACCGACTGCCTACAGCCTGAATCTAGCAGTGCCTGGATGGAGGACCCGTTCACCTGTACACTTACTCTGTATGTACTCCCCATCTCCGCGGAGTAAAGAACAGCCCGGGGCAAGTATCCCACTTCCATAGGCTCCTCGGGAGGTCTTTTGGTGGGGCAAAACCGGGCAATGTGCCCCCAGTTACCACATTCGAAACATTGTGGCCCTGCAGAGGTGGGGGTCTCAGGTTTCCAAACTCGGTGCTTCGGGGGATCCACAGGGCGGGACGGAGGGGGTCGCTGTTCTGTCTTTACCGGTGGTTTGTGGACACGCTCCGGCTCCCAGCCTGACGAGCGGGGCTGGGCCCTTGTGAAGTTGGTGGCCATGTTGACTGCTTCTGTAGTAGTCAGGTTGGGATGTTGCCTGAGCCACCTCTGGGTAGCAAAAGGCAGCGCTTCAAGATATTGTTCGAGATATATTCTATCCATGATGTCCGCCTTAGTGCTTGTGGCAGGGGTCAACCACTTGTCCGCAGCCATTTTCAATCGAACAAATAGCGTCTTGGGGTTCTCCCCTGGAGCACCTCGTTCCTTCCTAAACCGGAGTCTATAGGCTTCATGGTCCAGTCCTAAATGGTCTAAGATAATCTTCTTTACCTCCTCATAGGGAGTATCCCCGTTTGGGTTGGCAACCTGGTAGGCTGCTTGGGCTTCTCCAGACAGGAGCGGTGCCAGAAAGAAAGGCCATTTGCTGATGGGCCACCCACAGGCTCTGGCAGCCCTCTCGAAATTGAGCATGAAGGAATCCGGGTCATCTCCTTGATGGTATTTCTGAAGGGACACCGCTGAGGTGCCGTGTGGTATAGATTGCGTCTCTCTGACTGTCCCGGTAGTCCCCGGATTCACCCATACTTGCTGTGTTTCCTCTTTGGAGGCTAGGGCTTTCTTCAGGATCTCTCGGTCCGCCTGTGCCGAGGTTAGCTGTTGCTCGGCCACCCATCCCAGCTTCTCCTGTCCTTTGATTAGTTGCTGGATGAGGTTTTCCATCTCTGTATCGGGGTTTAAGATGCCCGCATTCTCCACCACTGTGACACTGGGGGTCGGCTGGGGTTCAGTTATGGGCAACAGGCGGGTTCGTGGTAAAGAAGGCTTTATTGATGAAAACCAGTGATCAGTAGTACTCTTTCTTATAGGGTTGAATCTCCTTGGGGATCTACTCCTGCTGCGCCTTCGTCGGGTGACCTTCTCCTTCTCTCGGACCCCTTCCGGGCTTCGAGGGGGGGATTCGTCCTCGTCGGAGTCCGTCGCTGCGAAAGTATGGTTCTCGTTCCCCAGAAGGTAAAAAGAGAACAAGGGAGGTATCAGCTAACTGTATTAGAACTCGATGTCAGGGTAAGGGAGTGAGGGAAACCACCGGTGCTCTGAATCACTAATGTGCACTATCGTGAATGGGAAGGGCGTGTGCTCAGGGTAGGGGTCCCGGGATGTTAGGTTTCCCGTGGTCTGGTACCTAATGTACCTCTTAGATCCACCCAGCCCCGCAATCGGTCACGCACCTGTGAAAGCCACGCACCTCCCCTGGGTGAGTGGCTGGGCGACTCGCGGGAACGGTGGCCTCCTGGCTTCTCTCCGTCCGTAGCAGGCACCGACTCTGCTTCCTGTAGGTGACTCTCCGCCTCTCCCCCGGCCTCTGATGTTCCACGCCGCACTCTTCCTCCGCCTCTCCTACTCTCCACTGCCTCCTCCGCTTTCCTTCTTCTCTCGCCGTCCTCTCCTCCGTTCTCCGTATTCACCTCGCACTCCGTCCGCTCCACTCCTTCCTCCTCCGTCCTCCGGGTGATCAAGCACACCTGTGCCTCGGGGTGGAGTCCTTTTGTCGGAAACGAGTAGTATGCCGACTCCTCCCAGTCCGCCTCCTGCCAAGAGTTAAAGGGCCAGTCCTCTCCATCCTTATCGGCAATACCGGCTTCCGTGTCCTGAGAGGGGAGAGATACAGGGGAGTATGGAAGAAGTACATTGTGGTTCACATCCCCGGTGTCCCCCCTGTCACAATGCATTCTGGTAGGTGTAGGCGGCGGTGCCGATCCGGTGACTGGGGACCTCGTGTACACCCCGTTACAACTGTGCAAAGAATCTAGGCAACCCTTAATGGTTTACAGAGGCACAAGGAACAAACCGAAATGCTCTCTCATGGTAGTGTGGGCGAGGAGTTTAGGCTTATCAGAGGGTAGTGCTAAGCATTTGTTGTGCTCACAGAGGAAATAAATGAGACACACACTCAAGAATAAATATAAGACCAATTTAGAAAAAATACAATTTTTACATAAATTTCAACATCAAGAACTTCTATATCATGCGAGTACTTTTCGAGATATTGATTTTTACAGATAAGTAAAATGCTCACTTAAATGCGTCTTTACGAGGTAATGCTTTCCTGTGGGAAAAATGGCATACACTGCATACAATTACTTGCAATAGGTTTCCAGGGGTCCCCTTCAGGACTTAAGGTGGTAGGGGGCCACGGTCCAAGGAACCACCAGCAGTTAGTCTTTACCTGCCCAGGAGAGTCCAATTGAAGAGGTGCTGTTTGGGTTGTTAGTTTTGTGTACTATGCCAAAGGAGAGCAGGGGGCACCTAGAAACAGGCTGCAGAGGCTGACTTGGGGACAAGACTGGGAGATCTCAAAGATGGGCTCCGTACGTGAAGGCCCTGAAAGCAAGGCAGCACAGTCGGTTCTCTGAGACCTGGACAGGGGCACTCAGGTGCAGAGTCGTTAGGTCAGCTGGGCTTGTGCATCACAGGTGCTCACAGTTGTCGTTTTGATGTTGATGGGACAAAAATCAAGACAGTTGGGCCATTCTCAAAATGGGTCTCTGTGGTGCTCATGTCCCTCGATGGCTGCGCAGTCTTGGATTCATTGGAATCCGATTGGACTTAAACAGGCTTTGGTTGCTGCAAGTAGTCCAGTACCCCGGGGATTGGTTCGGTCGGGCTCCAGTTGATCCTGGCGTCTTCTCAATTGGTGGGGAGACGGATCTGACCTCCTGGACCATGACTAACTGTTCCTTGGTGGCTGCTGCTACGGGGGAATTGTGAGACTGCAGAATGGTAGACCAGACTTTGCTGTTTGGTGCCTGCAGGCAAGTAGCTCCTCTACTCCAAAGGAGATTGCATGCAATTTTCAAAGTGCTGGCAGCCCACTGAGGTTTTTGTTAGAAGCACAGTGGCATGATGAGTCAGATTGTCGGGACAAGTACAGGTAGACAGGGTTTGGCACCAAAAAGTCCACAGCTGATCCTCAGTTCTCACTTTCTTGGTTCTTCTTTACATCTTCTTCTTGTATCCGTCATATCTGAGTTCCTGGTGTCAAGGGTGTCACCCAAAATCTCAAGTTAGGCGAGTGTAAGGTAGTAGCCAATGGGCTACTTACTTTTGGGATGCCTACGCCCCCTATATGACCATTTCCTGTGGGGATTGGACATAACCCTGATACAGTTTATCTAATTTCACCTAAAATTAAGATGGTGGAATTCTATTTTTCATTTTCACTTCAGGTAGCCCACCTTAGGGGTGTAACTAGCCTGATAGCGAGCATGTCACCTGACTAGCTAATGTGCCTGTCTGTCTTGGCACCAAATGGGCCCTGAGCAGGGTGTGTCATTTGCCCAGTCTGGGGGAAGCCGGGTAGCAAATCAAAGGCAGCAGAGGCCTTTTCAGTCTCCTGGCTTGATACGCTGATTACTTAGCCATCCTGCTTGGAGAAGGTGACAACAACTCCGGCCGGAGCAGGCACTGTTTCTGACCTCAGAGAGTATGGGCTCTCACCTGCAGGGGCCAGAAACCTGTCTGTGGTTGCAGGCTGGTCTACACCAATAAGCAAATACATTAGAGGTGCCCTCTGGGTGCATGTTTTATTAAATCCACTGCTGGAATCAATATGTATTTATTAAGACAAGTTATTTGATACCTATCATTACATATTTCAGTGATGCCTTCATGTAGCTGGGAACTTGTAATAACCAATGCCCAGTACACATACTCAATTTGGCTTCCCTGTTCACTTGCACTATCTAGCAGTTGGACTAGACAGCCCAGTGGCATATCTGCTCAAGCAGATATATCCTCACATGTAATAAAATGCACCCTGCCTTCGGACTGTAAGTCCTGCTATCCGGGTAACATATATACTTCATGCAGTGTCTGGCGACATGGTACACAGTGACTGGGGGTGAATGTTTTGCCAATGGGCAACATTCCGTCCATCATCTTGTGTGTTTTGCTGTTCCCCACTATGTGGGAAGGGTATGCCCAGACATGGGTCCTGTGCTCACTTCGCCACTGGAGCCAAGCTATCCTGGCTGATAGCCAGAAACCGGTCCTAGGATGCTTAATTCTGGTCCAGGGAAGACATGGCTTGGCAGTTCGGGCTGGACTGTTCCCATAAGGCACAGGGTCAAGACTGATTTGCATATGGCCATGTCTGAACTGGGGTGGCGAGGTGAGCAAAATAACAATGGATTAAACCCAGATCTGTGACTGGGAGTGAATGTTTTGCCAATGTGCAACATTCCATACATCATCTTGTGTGTTTTACACAGGGCATGTGCCATGTCGTGTTTTCACTTTTTCTGCACCATTTCACACAGCATGCAATGGCAGTCGGCAGGTGTTTCGTGGTGGGCCCCTTACGGTGGCACATTACATGCTGCAGCCCTCAGGGACCCTCTATAGTACCCATTCCCTTGGGTACCAGGGTTACCATTTACTAGGTACTTACAGGGGTGCTAAAGGTCTTGCCAGTTGTGGAACAATTGTACAGTTACCTTGTTTTTGCGAAAGAACACTGGGAGAAGGTGGGAACAAATGTAAACCTTTCAGAAACCTATGTACAGTAGGGGATTTGATCTCCACTGACTGGCGCGGAAAGAAAAGAACTGACGTCAGCGTGCTGGGGTGGCACCTATATAGGCATCGCACACTTCACTTACGGCGCAGAGGTTTGTTGCCAGGGGATAATTTTAAGGTAAGGAGTTTGCAGCTAGAAGACTATCAGATACTTCTGGCATTGGAGGTGAAATCTTTGGTTACAGAAGGTAGTCCCAGAGCTCTAGCTATGGCCCTAACCTGTTTGAATTGCTCATGTGAACAGTCCCTCCTTCTCCTCAAATCTCTGGCCAAAAAAAGGCATGTCAATTAATTTGGCCTGTAAAAGCCTAGAACACCCTTTGGCTGTCATCCACACATGCCTGTGTCTAATATCAGTGTATGTACGGTGTACCCCTGTCATAGTTTTAGCAAATTTGCATAAATTGCTTGGCTGAATCCTTGTTGCCTTGGATCACAGATTTAAGGAGTCCCTCAAGTGTTTAGGTAGATTAGAAGGACAGCTAGCACTGCTATCTCTCAGGCCAACAAGCAGTTTGCATTTGTGGCAGGTAGAGCCAGACTGCTGGGTGCAAAATCTCTGGTTCCTTAAGTGCCTAATCTGGGATTACTTGTCAGGCAGTACAGTATTTTGTGGGAACTTTTTTTTTTTGTGTAAGACCTTTATTAACACAAAGCAAGTTACACAGCATGAGCCCACAACCCTGGGGCCGGCTCGCTACGTTGGTACAATCATCTGGTATATAACGAATGCGTTATGAAGAGCAGTACAGTATTACATATGCAAGCCACCCCATACACCGTACGTAGGACTTCTAGCCAACAAGTGAAGTGAGTCTTACATTTTGTCATTTTATATAAAAAAATAAATTAAAAAAAAGGGTGAAACAGAAATTGAACATACCCCAACTAAGACCTTACAGTTCCCTCCCACACAGCCTAGCCATCAACTGTGACGATAGTTTCCGTTCCCACCAATAGTCTGCCACCATCAGACCCGGGCACATGCATCATACAGCACTCCTGTCCGAATTAGACAAAAAAGAGCTATACCTCCTCATCGTTCTGCAGTGAGGTGAGGTAGTCCGTTAAGAAACACCAAATGTCCTTCGGTTTGGACTTTGCTGGCAGTTGCTCTTCATATGTTTGCAGTTTGTCCCGGCAGATGGACATATCATGAAACCATGTTTCCTTTGCCGGCACCTTACGGCTGTGCCAACATTGCGCCACCTGCCTCTTCGCCAACAGCAAAGCAATTGCACAAAACCTGCGTTTCAAAGCTCTGAATTGTGGCACAATACCTAGTAGACAGATCTTGGGTGTACACTGCACCTCCTCCTCCAACATCATCCCCAGCGCGGTAGTGACCTCCTCCCAGTACCTCGCCACCTTAGCGCGGTTCCAGGCCAGATGCACAAAATCCGCACCCTCCCTGCCACATTTCTTGCACCTGTCTTCCTCCTGCAATCCAAACCTAAGCAGTTTTGCCGGCGTGTAGTATATTTGGTGAAGAAATTTAAAATGGATAATTCTTAAATTGCCGTTGGGCGTCAGTATCTGTGTTAAAGCGCAGGTGCTACTCCATTCCTCATCTGTCAGTGGTGTGTCCATTAGTGCATCCCACCTCCCCTTAGCTTTCTGAGTGTGTCCCGCCAGTTCTGATTGTGTAGCTGTGTACAGTCTTGAAACCAGATGGGAGAGATCATTAGTGGTAATTAGTAGTTGCAGTGGTGCAAGGCATTCTGGCTCTGTTGGGAATGTCGGGTAATGTTCCCTCAGCGCTCTGGTCAATCTGTAGTACGTGAAACGAAACATGGGAGTCTGATTTTGGATATAGTGCAATTGGTCTAGGCCTATGAATGTTCCCTCCCGAAACACATCACCCAGTCTGTCAATACCAGCTCCACTCAGTAACGACACTCCAACCTTTTCCCCAGTGACGGATAATGCCTGATGATGCTGCAATGGCATAGCCGGTGCATACAGCGGGGTTTTGTGAGCCAACTGTCCAATCCTGTGCCACGCTTTGATCGTAGTGTCTACCGTGTTTATATCCTTTGCATGTAACGGTGGCCGTGTGTGTGTAACAATTGCAGACAGGGGGACAGGATAGGCATCACCCTCTTCTATGGCCGTGTGTGTAAGATACGGGACCGCGTGATACCAATATGCCGCATATTGCGCCTGCGCGCAGAGGTAGTAGAGGAGAAAATCAGGCACACTGAACCCACCGTGTGCGAATGGTAGTGTAAGTGTCTGCAAATCAACACAAGCCTGTTTGCCCGCCCATATCAAGGTCCGCACCAGGGAATTTATACGGCGGAATATTGCTTGTGGTGGTGTGATCGGTATGTTATTAAACAAGTATAACAACTTGGGTAACACATTCATTTTTACTATAGCTATTCTATCAGCTAACGATAGCGGCAAGTGTATCCAGCGTTGAATTTTGTCTTCCAGTTTAGAGAGTACCACACCATAGTTCGCCCGTAGGACCTCCTCTGGATCCCTGTGATACATGACCCCTAGGTAGCGTATCGGTTCTTCTTGCCATTCCAACGGGAATTCCACTACAAAGGACGATGTAGTGTCAGTGAGGGGTATTACGGAGGACTTAGCCCAATTAATCGCCAGTCCCGAGTGCCCGCCAAATCGGATGTATTCCCTCAGCAGCGGGTTTAAATGGGTTTCCGGGTCACGGACATTGAGCAACATATCGTCCGCGTAGAGAGATATGTGCAAAGGTCTAGCCACGAAGTTCAGAGCAGATTATTTGTAGTTCTGTCGTATTATGCAAGTTAGTGGCTCCAGGGCCAGCGCATATAACAGTGGCGACAGCGGGCAGCCCTGCCGTGTCCCACGCTCAATGTCAAACTGACCTGAGACATAACCATTGATTCTGACCCTGGCGCGCGGTTGTGTATAAAGCAAAGAGACCCATTGCACAAAACGCTTGGGAAACCCCATTCTATTCAGGACGGTAATCATGTAGCGCCATTCAATTGAATCGAATGCCTTCGCGGCGTCCAGCATGACGGCCACCGCTTTAACCGAGGGTTGCAGGTAATGCGAGAGTGCAAATAGGGACCGAGTGTTGTGTGAGGTGGACCTAGTGGGCACAAACCCGGATTGATCTGGAAGTACCAGTCGGGTCATCAAGGGGGACAGTCGACCTGCCATAAGTTTGGCGAGAATTTTCGAGTCCACGTTGATCAGGGACAGAGGTCTGTAGGAGTCGCATTCCTCTGGGTCTTTGGACGGCTTCAGAAGCGCAATAATCATTGCTTCTCGCAGTGACGGGGGAAGCAGCGATTTTTCAAAGGATGCGCCATACATTTCCACTAAATGAGGAGCTAGAATGTCCGCAAATTGTTTATAAAATTCGGTGGTGTATCCGTCAGGGCCCGGTGCCTTTCCATTTGGCAAAGAACCTATCACCTCAGTGACCTCTTCCACTGTTATGGGCCTAGCCAAGTACTCCCTGTGTGCATCCGACAGCCACCCAATCGCCACATCATGCAAATAGTCATATGTGTCCTCAGCTGATGCAGTGGGTTGTGATTGATATAGTGAGCCAAAAGAGTCTACAAAGCATTTCAGTATATCCGCAGAGTGTGTTTGCAATATACCCTCCTTAGATTTATTTCTAAGTATCGCTGATTGTCCCCGTCCCTCACAAATTTTCCGAGCCAGCTGTGCCCCTGGTCTGCCCCCCTCTCCAAAGGTTCTAGCCACGTGTGCACGATCCAAATACTTTATTTCGGACTCCAGGAAGTCCGCATGTTTAGTATGCACTTCGCGTAGTCTAGGCAGAATTGAAACATCCTGAGTTGTCTCATAGTGCAATTCCAGGTCTCTCAATTGCTGTTCGCAACAGCGGATCTGGTTCCTAATGTCTTTGAGTACCCCTATGGTGGTGCCAATACAGACACCCCTAATCGTGGCTTTGAACGCCTCCCAAAGTAGGCACGGGTCGTCTGTTGTCCGTGTGTTGATATCAAAATATTCCTTTATCGCTTTCCTAATGGTGTCTACATACACTGCGTCAGAGAGGGCCCGGGAATTAAAACGCCACTGGAAAGGTGGGGGGGTGTAATGTGGAATTTCCACTTGTAACAGGACCGGATTGTGGTCTGATAATGTGCGAGGCAACACCTGTAGTTGACGAACCCATAAAGCCCAGTCTCTCGATCCTAACCAGTAATACAGCCTGGACCAGCTGTTGTGAGATGCTGTGATATGTGTAGCGCCGGGCGCATCGGTGTGTTGCAGCCTCCAGAGATCCGCTAACGCGAAGTCCTTCATCATGTGACCTACCATTTGACGCGACTGCTTGTGCTGCTCCTGTGAATTAGAAGAGCAGTCTAGGCCGTCCTGCAGTGTCATATTCCAGTCTCCCCCGCACAATATGTGTGTGTTAGCATGTTTTTGTAAGTGATCCCAGACTTCCCTGAAGAAGTCTGGAGCATCAGTGTTTGGTCCATATACGTTAAGGAACGTTACTCGTTGGCCCCTCAGCGTTCCTGTGACCAACACGTACCTTCCAGAGGGATCCTGTGTGACCTTTTGTGCTTCAAAGCTGACCCCCTTCCTAATCAGTACTATCACCCCACGGGAGTAGGACGAGTAGGATGCCTTGTATATGGACCCAGCCCACCTTGTCCCCAGGTGCGTGTGAGTGTGTGGTGCAAGGTGTGTTTCCTGCAGAAACGCTATATCTACGTTCCACCTTGTAAGACTAGCAAAAATCTGTCTGATTTTCTGAGGCTTCGAGAATCCCCGTATGTTCCAGGTAATCACGTTCAAGCCTCGCCTATCTGTATTCCTAGAACCCATTGACATCAGATAATACAAAACATGACATTCTTATACATTCCAATTCTGCAATTGACGCGTGCCCTTCCTCTGCATAAATAGCAACTATACTTCTGGCAAGCATTTCCGGTGGAGAAACTAATAACATATCTAGATGCTGTGCTGTCGGTCTTCGTAACCATACAACTAACCCCCCTCCTCTGTTCCCTCCCACTCCAGCAACCCCAACCTGCCGAAGCCATATCCCCTCAGAGCACCATTCCCACAAACAGAAAACCTTCAACTCAGTGCCCATACTGATAACTCGTGTTGGGTATTACCCTCCAGGAGGACCGCAAGGAGCACACTTCTTCACCCGGAAGACGGGTGCAGGCGATACTATAGACACTGTGTAAATGCGTAATATACATGATCATCTACCGCTATCCCCCTCCACTCTCCAAGTACATACTAACATTACACAAGTAGTTTCAGTGACACAGGGGTAGCATATCGACCCTCCAACCCCATCCACTGGTGGCGTCCGCACTATCCACAGCACATTCAATGTTCAGTCTGTGTCCTACAACAGATATGACACCGACAGTAGGCAGTTTAGTTGATATGTGTATAAAGCAGGGGTACATTCACCAGGCACCTTGCCACATGGTCGCGCTCCACTTAATACAGCATTTTCACACTCGTACTGTGCCCCAGCGTTCATGAGTACAATGTGCGCCAGCCAATACATGGGGTAGGACCCCGCCACCTGGTCCACGTGTCTAAAACCACCTCAGGACTGCTAGGTATCAGGAGTGACGACCCAGCAAAGAGGGCCTGTTAGCTGGGGGCAGGTGCAAGTAGCAGCCAGAGTACAAACGTGGAGGGACATAGCAGTTCCTTTCTCCCCAGTGGACGTCAGCCCCTAAGATATACAGGTAGCGCAGTACCAGCGCCATAGTCTACACGTTGGATTGAAGTACCAGGCAAGCCCGTCCAGTTCAGGCACCAGTGGTCAAGTGACAATGTTCATTGGACAACAGCACAATGCAACTCACCGCTGTCAGACGTTGGATATCATCAGTGGCTTCAGGATGAGTCTCTTTGTTGTTCATTTTGCGAGCCTGCTCGTGACTCTCGCTGTACCTTTTTTACAAATTCCTGGGCCGCCTTTGGCGTAGCTAGCACCACCGCCTTCTCCTTCCACACCACTCGGAGTCGTGCCGGATATAACATTGAGTATACTATGTTTAAATCCCGCAGTTTAGCTTTCACTGAGGAGTACTCTTTCCGGGCCTGCTGAACTGCGACCGTGTGATCTGGGTAGAACTCCAGGGAGTTGCCTTGATGCTGTATTTTACCTTTTTCCCGTGCGAGCCTAAGAATCGTGTCTCTATCACGATAGTTCAGGATCCTCGCCACAATCGGTCTAGGTGTGGCGCCCGGCGGCGGTCTAGGGGCCAACGATCTGTGGGCCCGCTCCACAATAAAGATTGGCGACAAGGCCTCTGCCCCAAAGAGATCCTTACACAGGTTTTCGATGTAGTTCTCCATCCGCCCCGTGTTGGTCGTCTCCGGCAGGCCCGTGATCGAACGTTATTGCGCCTCGAGCGCGCTTCCAAATCCTCCTCCTTCGCTTTGATCACTTCCAGGAGACGTTCCATGCCTGCGCACTTGGAGGTGGAAGCCCGCGCTTCATCTTCAACGGCTGAAATCCTAGTCTCGGCCTCATCCAACCGCTCGCCATGTTTCTCCTGCCTCACGGCCATGCTGTCCATCCGGCAAGTCAGGTTGTCCAGCTTACCGTTGATGTCTTGCAGATTCGACTGGATCGCTAGTAGGATCTTCTCCATGTTGCTGTTAGGTACAGGTTCGGTAGCGCCTCCATTTTCCATTACCTCCTCCGTGGATTTCACCGCCTTCCTGTTGTCAAAGGATATCTTAGGCTGCTGCTTATCTGGTTTCCCCATGATGTTGGGTGGGGATGTCTCCTTTCTGCAAGCGGGCCCAGACGCCCTCGTGACTCTCACTGCCGTTGCCGTGATTCACCCCCCAGGGCACCAATCTGCCTCACTCGCTATTACCACCGCACTCGAGGGGAAGGGCCGCGATTGTCTCCCGCCAGGCCCCGGGGACAATGGGGTATCGCGGCCAGGTCACCTTAACTGCAGTGTGGTGCAATACAGCCAGGCGGCACCCGTTTGCTGGTCTGGCCCTTACCGCAGGCAGTCGACGTAGATTCCCGGCCTTCTCCGTGATGTCCCCGCCGTCGGTGCAATGCGCGAGTCCTGCGCGACTCAGGCGTATCTCCTGTTTGTCTACTACTGCAGGAAGCGACAGCGCGCTCTCAGAGATCAGGCCGCAACCGCTATTGCCCAGCAGCCTCGTGCACCACTTATCCGCCAGCCGGAGAGTCCAAAACTGCCCAGTCCGTGTCTATTGGCGCGAAGGTTATAACATCCACACTCCGGTGCCATGCGCGGCCATCTTGTCAGGCATTCGTCCGGGGACACTGCAGAGGCAATTGGCCGTGTACGGCGGATAGAGGCATTCCATCACAGCAGTTTGTATTTAAAAGGCGGCTTCTCACCCCAGGTATTATCACGTCGGTGTAGGATGCCGATCTCATGCCTTGGTCACCACGCTAGTTCCAGGTCCGCCAAGCGGCGCCGGCCATTTTGTCAGGCGAGCGTCCGGTTCACACATTTCACTCGGTAAAAGCCAGTTTGCATCGAATGGTGTGCGAAGTCCTTCATAGCGGCCGGTGCAGCACATCTTCCCCATACACGCGGATATGCTCGGAGAGTGATTTAGCGGGGGATACAGCAGTAAACTCTCACATAGTTGGTGATCGCCCGGCGGAGCTGCGGTTCAGGCCGCCATTCCGCTGTGCGCCCCCTAGCGCCTCCTTTTGTGGGAACTTTACAGAAGAGTGCCTGCTATAGCTTCCCTGTACGGGGCACTGTTAATAAATGCCAATTTCAATTGTATTTCTTTATGCACATGAATGAACTGGACAACGAGCTTAAAAGAGTGCAGTTCTAGACCTGAAAGTGCAACCTGTACGAGAGGAACACTGAGTTTGAAGGAGACAGTTTGTATTTTCTGGAAGAATATCTTACTGTTGAAGGGGTTAGAATGAAGCTTCTGCAAGACGTTTGTGTTGTAAGGCATAATTGCATCATTAAAAGTCAGTCGGCTTTACTGAATATTTACCTGCCAAGATCTCTGTAAATAGGTAAGAGTGCAGTTATTCTGAATGCACTGGAATATCTAGCAACTCCACAGACTTTAGATGACCTCCAAAAAAATAAGCCTACTTAATTGTGATTAGTCTCTCTTAAAGAGCAAACTGTTCCCTATAGGGAACAATCTAGCCAATTGGCTTTTTGCAACAGATTTGCATCAGTATGGAGAGAATATGGTATCCTGTCTGTATCACTGTCATTAACACCACCACCCAAAGGTCGGTTGACAAAATGGAGGTTTTCTGAACTTGACCTCAAAATGTCTTGCATTTGCTGCAGTGTTTCCGGTTTTGGTAGTTTAGGCATTTGGGGGTATTCCGATTTCCTTAAGTATTTAGTGAAACATTAGTGAGAATTGCTCTAGTGTACATCAGTCCCTGACATCAGCAGAGCCTTCAGCTGCACTAATAAAACCAATATTCAAGATGCAGCAACTGGCTGCACAAATAATATTGCAGACAATAGCTCAGTTGACTATGGAGTCGAGGAGGATGCCACTAGTGTCCTGGAGCCACGGCTTTGCATTTTGGCACAGAGGTGACCAGTATGGCTGAACTCTTAGGAGTCATAAAGATGTACACAAAAGGGACTCTTGAAAAATGAGAAACAGCATTCCTCAGCGAGTGGCCGACTGTAGGGCCGTCATCTGAGGGGACCGGCAGGGAAAAGAGTAGCGGCCATCTTCGTGAGGGCTCGCCTTCTCCGTCGCACGGACGACGGCATAAAAACATATGGTCATGGCCCCGCGCAGCGGACGCGTATTGCGGGCGCGCCGTTCGCGCGCCAGAGTCAAGCCAGAGTCCTGCCCGTCTGCGCCCGTCCGCGATCGACCGGGGCGCGGGGCAGGACCCCATGGCCCCACCATTCCAACGGATGCCCTAAGCAGAGCAGCCCCCGAATACATTATTCCAAAGCTGATCTCCTGACAATTGGTAAGATGCCGACTCATAGCTGCTTACATACTTTAGGACCTGAACATATGCCCTCCCTCTGTAAAATATGTAACCAAGAACTTCCCACGATAAGTAAAATACCAAGAAAGGTAGCCAACCTTAAGATGATATTGTTGAACTGTAGGTCTTTGACTAAACACAAAACGGAGATCTACGACCTACTGGTTAATAAAGATCTGGATGCCATGTTTCTTACCGAGACATGGCTAGAAGAAACGTCCTCTCCTGATATTCTGGACGCAATACCCCCCAGCTATAGCTTATTGAGAATTGACAGACAAAAACAACGTGGAGGAGGGCTAGCATTAATCTACAAATCAGAGCTAGAATGCACTCTAATGAAATCCACCATAACCAATAGTGAATGTGGCATATTTACCATAAAAATTGATCCGACAAATGCGATCACTGGTTTACTGATATATCGCCCCCCGGGAGCTGCGGCACCTTTTTGCAGCCAACTCATTGAGTCGGCTACCCAGCTAGCAGTTAGATATAAAAAACTAATCATTTTAGGCGACCTAAATCTTCATTTTGAAGACATCAACTCCAGGGAGGCACAAATGGTAGCTGCCGCACTAAACTCTGTGGATATAAAACTTCTCTCTACAGCCCCCACACACCAGCAGGGTCATCTTCTGGACCCCATCTTTGCGAATTGGGAAGGCATTAAGATCCTACCCCGATCCCATTGATCTGGTCAGACCACAGCATTGTGCCATTTGAGATACAAATAGAACCCATAGGAACCATACCCATAAAGCATCCCCCTCAGAAACGTCGCAATTGGAAAAAATTAACTCCTGAACTCTTTAATAGCATTTTAGCAGAGCATCCCCCGACAACAGGCAGCACCTTACAGGAGGTTTGGGACAACTATGAATTATGGATGTCGAAAGCACTAGATAAGATTGCCCCCTGGACATCCAAACCTCCAGTAAGACAATCCAGAACTGCTCCATGGTTTTCGGAGAAACTCAGAACAGCTAAAGCTCAATGTAAAACCATAGAACGGAGATGGAGAAAGAGCTACGCACCTGAACTCAAATCGAGTTATAAAACTGAACTAAAAAAGTATCAGAAACTGGTTAGATCGGAGAAAAGTATCCATTTTAAAAACAGAATTGAGCAAGCAGACAATACAACGAGAGAACTGTTCAGTATCTACAAAGAACTCACAATCCCCTCAAGACTCGACACTCAAGACACATACTCTGCTGAGATATGTGATCTGATTGCTGACTTCTTTGTAGAGAAGGTGGATAAAATCCATGCCACCTTTGTAAACAATAAAACTCTCTTAAACACCAACGCGGATACCAGCTCCACCCTAACATACAAATCCCCACTAACTAGTTTTAAAACCCCTGAGAAACATGAATTGTTGGGTATCATTAATGGCATACAGTCCGGCTCCCCCGCTGACCACCTGCCCACCGGACCGGTGTAAGGGAGTTATGGAAAGGGAGTTATGGAAAGTACATTAATTGACCACATCAGTCACATGATCACTCTATCGTTCCAGGAATGCCATGTTCCGGAAGTATGGAAAACTGCCGAAGTTATGCCATTAAAGAAAAAGCCCAACATTCATATTTCCCAGCTCCAAAATCTCCGCCCAATCTCCCCTCTCCCATTCTGTGCTAAAATCATAGAAAAAATCGCTAACAAACAACTCATGGAGTACTTGGAGAGAGAAGCTCTCCTTCACCCCTCTCAGTCAGGATTTAGATCAGGCTACTCGACTGAGTCGGCAGTCCTATACTCGACTGAGTGTCTCCGGCAGATAGTGGACGAAGGCGAGACAGCGGCGTTGGTCCTGCTGGACCTTAGTGCAGCATTTGACACCGTGCTGCACTCAACGCTGCTGTCTCGTCTTTCGGACATGGGAGTAATGGGCCCAGCACTTGCTTGGCTGCGCTCCTTTCTGGCCGACAGAAGTTTCCAGCTACACTGCCCACCCTTCAGATCATCTCCTCGGAAGGTGAGCCATGGGGTTCCACAGGGCTCAAGCCTAAGCCCTACGTTATTTAACATCTATATGGAACCCCTGGCACACATCGTAGAGGACTTCGGGTGGGCATTGTCAGCTACGCTGACGACACCCAGCTGGTGTTTAAGCTAACTCCTGACCGAAGAGAAAATGCCACCAATTTCCGGACTGCATGTCGGCAGTAGCGGCTTGGATGAATAACAACTGTCTCCGTCTGAATGGCGATAAGACCGAACTACTGGTGGTCGGGAGAGCAACTTCTGCGTGGTCTCATTCATGGTGGCCTAGCGAACTGGGTAACCTGCCTACCCCTGTAGAGGCGGTTAGAAACCTAGGCGTTATGCTGGACTCAGACCTCTCTGGCGAGACCCAAGTCAACAGGGTAACGGGAAGGTGCTTTGGCATATTAAAAGTTCTGCGAAAGGTTTTGGATCTTCTTCCTACCGAAGCCAGAAAAACCATAGTCCATGCACTGGTGACACCCCATTTGGACTATAGGAGTGCCCTCCTGATTGGGCTCAGTCAGAAGGGCCTACATCAACTACAATGCGTGCAGAACGCTGCCGCACGCCTGGTGCTCGGACTCCCAAGAAGAACTTCTGCTAAAGCTGCCCTGACCAGACTCCACTGGTTGCCAGTTAAGTAGAGGATTAAGTTTAAGACCCTTTGCTATGCCCACTGCATCGCTCAGGACAAAGGTCCTGAGTACTTAAATTCTCCTTACTATACACCGTCCAACCCGGAACCTAAGATCATCTGGCATGATGCTATTCAAACTCCCCCGAATCATCAGGGCCAAAATGGGTGGAAGATCCTTTAGGTATTTGGCCTCTAAACACTGGAATGCGCTCCCGCTCCACGTGCGGATGGAGCCATCTGAACTGAGATTTCGGACAAAACTGAAAACTTATTTGTTCCCCAACATGTAATCCTCCCCTGAGCTTCCATTTCCATAGCTCCTCTGGATTTCTGTATTGGATTAGCAGTTAGCGCAGGGACACACAGTTCTGTGCAGCCAGACGCTTTATAAATGTCTTATTATTATTATTATTATTATTATTATTATTTTCATTCTGGAAGGGATCTACTTGTGAACAAGAAGTCCCAGTGGGAGGAAAGTCTAAACCTAACTATTTTGGAAGGCTTCAAGTGCTGCCAAAGTTGAGTCACAGTCCACATAAAGCTTCCTGGGTCATTTATACAATTACTTTTCATTATGTAGGAGGAGAAATGCTTCATTTTGATCGTTCTTTGGTGTAGTTTGGGGAATGGGCTATAATTCAGATTTCAACAGTGTCTGAGACTTCTTCAGGGAAGATGGCGTCATCTAGGTCTTACACTAATGGTCTTTGAGTGAATGGAAAGATACCAACTGCAAATGTAGGAAGTCAGGGTAAAGCCTGTGAACTCCACGCTGTAATGCTCTTGATAAAACGGTTTCGAGCTGTAACCTAGAGTGCTCACCTTTTAAAAACGAGGTCAAGTGCTGTGATTAGCGGTTGTAATGGGGTTTTAACAGGTTGTGTTGAATACACATTCCTGTTCACATGTAGGCTGAGCAAGTGTTGTACAACTCAACCCAACCTGGCATCCACTCAGAGTAAGTACCCTGAGAGATTGGGCCCAGACTAAATGAATATTATTTAACTGAAGATCAAACTGAACTGCACTATTCAATTTATGTATAGTTTAACATATGCAATGCTTCACTGTGCACTAGATGTATAGACTCCTGGCTTTTACTCTGGACATTCTCCAAGGATTGTCACACCAGTTCTTTGATTTAGTTTCAGGACCAGCATAGGGTGCATTTGTAGAGCACATTGTTAGAAGGCGACCTCAGGGGAGGACAGGAAGTGTACCTGGCCACCCTGGGACCCACCTCCCGGGGTACAAAGACGAGCACTGGCGGGAGACTTCTCAGGGGAAGAGTCTCGAATCTAGGATCGTACACACTACACAAGCACCACACGACAAAGAGACACCACACCGTAGCTTCTTGAGAACGTTTCTTTATCTCGTGATTCACAGGATCTTTATGATCGGCAAAGGCAGGTAGTTACACATAGAGCAAGGGCTCAAAGAGTCTCGGTCAGGGCAGGGGTAGCGGGGCAGGGGTAGCGAGACAGTCTTACGGGATCAGTGTCAATATCGGTGCTTATCCGGCGCACAGCTCTCAATCCTTGAGCCGGGGGGATACGATGCGATCTTTAGGGTCCAGCAGGACCAGGAGAGTCAGGGAGCCGCGAGTCACTCAGCAGGGCTCATGCAGGGTGTCGGAGGTCTTACGATCTTCAGGGGAGCCGCGAGTCACTCAGCAAGGCTCAGGTGTTACAAAGTTGCAAGGGAGCCGCGAGTCACTCAGCAGGGCTTAGGTGGTTTCAAAGTTGCAAGGGAGCCGCGAGTCACTCAGCAGGGATCAGGTGGTTTCAAAGTTGCAAGGGAGCCGCGAGTCACTCAGCAGGGCTCAGGTGGTTCCAGCAGAAGTCCTTCTGTGCCAAGCGAGCAGCGACCACGTCAGCAGGGCTCTCGTCATTCCAGAATCCAATCTCCCGATAGTCCCGGCGCAACCCCAGTTAAAGGACTGCTCCTCTTTGATCTCCGGAGTTCTCGTCTGCAGGGGTCTTAGCACCTGGGGCCCGCTTGTTGGGGCTTTCTGCCACGCGGCCCTTTGATCCATTTATGTCAGGTTCGGGAGGAGTCCCAGACACACAGCGGGCGTGGAGCCAGCCCTCCGGGTGGCCGGAGGGGCGATCGAAACTCACTTCTCGAGGAGAGGTCGGAGGTGTGAAAGGTACTGCTCCTCCCTCCCTCACTCAAGGGGAGCGCTCTGTCCTCCAGCCAGGGTGGCGCCTC
This sequence comes from Lissotriton vulgaris, assembly GCF_964263255.1. Taxonomy (NCBI): domain Eukaryota; kingdom Metazoa; phylum Chordata; class Amphibia; order Caudata; family Salamandridae; genus Lissotriton; species Lissotriton vulgaris. The sequence continues at coordinate 659,894,814 of NC_141698.1, read as the reverse complement.
TCAGCCTAGGCCGTGCTGGCTCGGGCGGCCATTTTAGGTGCCGGGAAGTGGGCACACAGGGCCTACGGGCCGGGAAGATGGAGGCATGGACAGGGAAGTCTGGGGGAGGTTATGGGTAACATGGAGAGAAAGGTTGGATAGGCCGGGGGACTCAGGGGTCTGTGGTGGTGGAAAGCTCGGAAGGGCGTTGCTACGGGTCAGAGAGGACCACGCCAAGAGGCCGGGTCTAACAGACATGAAGAAGGAGGTTCCTGCAACTCCTGTTGGATTGGATTTGTTGTGGGTGTCCTAGGAGTAGGCAATGTAGACCCTTACTGTTACACACAGTTACCGTACCAGGTGCAAAATGCTGAAGGGGCTCCAGGCATTCTTGTTGGGATCTGCTACTTATGCATAACATAATGATACTGTAGTGGATGACCTTGGTATAGGGTACCAGCTGCTGACAAACATGTCACTTACCTTCAGTAACACTCCTGTTAGATACTCTATCTAATCACTGATTCTTCACCTATAGAATATCATCTGCTGCTAGACTGGGTCTGAAAAGATTTCACAGCAATCTTCCAATGCGGCGGCAGGTGGTGATGTGCGGCTCTGCAGTGACTTCATTCTGCTACGAAAGTGACAGAACAAAGCTGCATATAAGCACCACCTCTGCTCGGAGATGCCAGTTTCTTCCTTGGCTCTATCCGGTACCCGGAAATGGAGCCGGCAAACTTAGTCAGAGGTACAAGGTAGAAGGTCTCTAATTTTAAATCTTTTTACATGGAGAGACCATTCCAAGAATGGGAGGTGGGTGGGAAGTGAGAAATATGCAGTTAGATAAGAGTATCCACCAGAAAAAGCGTAATGGAAGGTAAGTTACTTGTTCTTCTGATGGCTACTTCTAACTGCAAATTCCTGCCCTTTTGAATAGATACTAAAGCAGTACCTCCCAAGGTGTTGAATCTACGGATCCTATGGATTTTGTAGAAGGAGTTCAAGCAGCAAGGTTAACATCCATTACCTTGGGAGTAGGTCGAACGCAGTTAACTGTCTCCACGCAATCTCAATGCATGGAGGTGTAGATTGCACAGACATGGGTTTAAAGCCATGCATTGCCACAGCAACAGAAGATCAGATGCTCATGACAGACAACCAGACATTCCAAGTACTACACTTTCCTGGCCCAGTTTGGAGCCGGTAAGAAAACTTGGGCCTGGTCATCCCTGAACTTTTTCAGAATTCGGGGCAGGAGAGGCAGAGGCGGAAAAGCATACAGGAGTCTCGTGCTCCACACTATACAGAATGCTTCTCCCAGAGAGACTTTTTTTCCCTTTTTATTAAGTACCAACAGTAACACAATGCATCATTAGCATTACAATTCCGTAGGGACGGTTATTAAGTACATTTAACCCAATCAAGGTATATGGTGCTGTTTAATTCTGGTAGTTCTGGATTCCTAACAGTAAGTGCAAGATCTATACCTGTCCTATTACCTTGCACGGTAGTTTGCTCCCCTCATCTGAGCCAAGGGAGAGACAGAAAGAGCAAGAGAGAAAAGAAATGAGGAGAGGGGCAGAGGGGGGGTTGTCTCTCTGGCCTCCAGAGATGATATGTGTGCAGGCTGTATAATCTGCACAATCTGTGCGGCCACTGGGTACCGTCTTCTCCACTTTTTCTTACTCGCCTGCTGTGGCAGTCTCATTTTGGTCCAGTGAGTGAGAGTGGAGGTAGCTCTGTAGCGGTTCCCAAATGTCCCTGGGGCACGCCTGTGCAGGCATCAACTGCCAGTATTCAGACAGCTGATAGGGGCAGAACGCTGCAACTTTAAGCCAGTCAGTGACGCGCAGACTCCTACAACGGCCCCAGTAAATCACTATTCTCTTCTTGGCCAAAATAAGAAGCAAAGCCGCTAATTTTCTGTTTGTTGCCGGCACACTGCGTACATACCCCAGCAACGTCGTCAGGGTGGAGCGCTCAAGAGTGTGTTCTAACATCACCTCCAGTACTTCAAATGTAGTGTCTCAGTATCTCGCAATATCTGGCAAACCCTGGCCAGGTGTAAGAATGGCACCACATACATTTTGCATCCTCAGTCAGGCCAATTTTATGCAGCCATTCAGGTGTCCTATAAAGTCTTTGTAGGAACTTAAAGTGGATCAGCCTCAGCCTGTAGTGGGGGACAATTCCTTAGCCAGCAGCATTAAGCCCATTTATCCTCCTCTATGGGGATCCCCAATATTTCCTCCCACTCCCATCGCGTCTAAGGGACACTGACAGGGGCCGTGCGCTGCATGCCTGAGTATAGCATGGTAATGAGTTAAAGCGGTGATGGGTTACCCAGAAAGTCTTCCAGAACTTGAAACGTTGTGGGCGCTATCGGGAACGAGGTGAAGTGGCCCCACAACACTGCCTGCGCTGGTAGTATGTCATTCTGTCAAGTAAGGTAGTTTCTCCCCAGACAGCGTGCTGTCCAGTGATATAAAGGACCCTTCGGGGAACACGTTCCCTATAGTGTGCAGTTGGAGCTTCTTCAATCTCCTGCATACTCCCATGTCCTTCGAGAAAGTTAGCGCCAGGTGTCTCAGCAGCAGCACCGAAGGAGCACACATTGTTTCTAGTTGTGCCCTGCGTCGCAGCTCGTGCCATGCCCAATCAGTGCATCCCACCGTGTTTATCTCTGAGCGCGACCTAGTCTGTGGCCTGTAGAGGACAATGTGTAATGGTGTTAGAGCGGCTTGGTCATGTTCAGGCGCCGTGTGTGCCATGAATTGGGTTGGGAAGATCCAGTAAAATCCAAACTGGGCTTGTGCACAGTTATAATACAACTCCATGTCTGGGCCCCCTCCTGTTCGAAAGGCAGCATCAGTCTCCCAGGAGAGCCTGGGCTGTTTACCGCCCACGCAAGTACAATCACGTTTGAACGCAATCTGCATCTGAAGTTGGTACTAAGTGGTAACAGGAGATTGACAAATACATACAGAAACTTAGGGAGCACTACTATCTTTGCTTTGGCTAATCGACCCGCGAGGGACAGTGGTAATGCGGTCCAACGGCCTAAGCGGCTCTCGAACCAATCCATGAATTTCCCATAATTATATCACCAGAGCTCCTCAATATTGCAGCTGAGCCAGATTCCCAGATATTTCACTGACACCTCTGCCCAGTTAAGAGGGTATTCTGACTGGAATCAGTCTGTGGCCGTCGTCAGCGGGAAAATGCCCAACTTCCTCCAGTTTATGGTGATACCGGATAGACCGCCAAATCTTATAATTTCCCTTATCAGGGGGTCGAGATTCTCGGTCAGGAGCTTGAGACAAAGTCACATCATCCGCATACAGCAACACCAGAATCACTCTGGGGACAAATGCGAAGCTACGATGCGTGTGATGCTGTCATAGGTGAGTAGCAAGAGGTTCCATGGCCATAGCAGAAAGGAGGGGGTACAGCAGGCAACCTTGTCTCGTGCCGCGGGTCACCGGGATGGGGGACGAAGTTTTCCCATTTATCCATAGTCTCGCCGTCGGTAAGGAGTATAGCTGGGTGACTCATTTTAGAAATTTGCTGCTACCGGCAAGGCGGGAAAGAAGCACGAAGAGGTACGGCCATTCCAAGGTATCAAAGGCAATGGTAGAATCCAAACTAATTGAGCAGCTGGAAGGAAAGGATCTATTTCTGCATGATTGCAAAAAAGGTGCGTAAATTGTGGGATGTACTTCTGCCGAAGATGAAACTGCACTGATCACGCCGTAGCACTGTGGGCAGCAGCGGGAGGAGCCATGTCTCAAATAACTTAGCAAGGATTTTATTATCCAGATCAATCATCGATAATGGTCTGTATGAGTCACAAAGCAATGGATCCTTGTCCGGTTTAAGGCTAGTGATAATAAGCGCTTCTCGGAGGGATGGTGGGAGCACAGCCCCCCTCCAGCGACTCCTCGCACATATTCCCAGAGAGTGTGTTCTTGGAAACTACAAGTTTTGACATTACAATTTCTCAACAGCGGGGAAAAGATCTAGCCAGGGTTATCCTAATTTTGGAGGGTGTTCTGCTTCACCTCGAGGTGTAATCCTCATTTGTGATCTGTCTTGCCCCACTAGCAGAGTACGTCCATCCTGACTTTTTGCGCTCCTGCCATGTGGTTCACAATCAGAGAGCTAGCCTGACACTCCAGCCAACAACAGAGACATATACCTTCATGGCACAGGAGCCAGGACCCCATTCTGCCCTGTTTGATGAAGTCACAACTGGCAGGGGTGTAGTCTGATGAAGCTGTACCACCTTGTCTTGATGGACAAAATGAAGGCCTTCAATGTCAGGTGAACGGCTTACAACTCCAACATTGTGTTGCAGACTCTGGCTTCTGTCACAGACCAGAGTTCTCTGACCTCCACCTCTCACAGAAGGCTCCACATCAAACATACCAATGACAAATTTGGCACACTGTCAGCTCTGGGTGAAGCAGAGTGAGGAGTGTGTCACTGGTCCAATTGCAGTAGAGCAGCCACCACTGCAGATTTGTTGCAGTCTCCTCTGAAACCTGGATGGGATTTAACTGATTTCCCTGGTGCTGGGTCCCCCTGAGACTTCAGATTCCACTGCAGAGTGCACATGACACCTGGCATAATAGATGAGTAAGAGGCCAAGAAGACACATAAGTACTCTCACTATGATTCAGGGCCGAGGTTGAAACATCAGGATCATAGCCTGAATGTCCTGGACTCATTTTGGCAGATAAGGAGCTGAACTGCACTGTATCAAGCCTATTTCTTTGAAAGGAAACCTCTGGGAAGGAGTAAGGTGTGACTTCAGCACATTGATCTTGAGCCCCAGCGATGTCAAGCGGTTTGTCTTTCATTGGAAGTGGGCTACCACTGAATGCGGTGAGCCCCCTTTCAACAGCCAGTTGTCGAGGTAGAGGAAAGCTGGTATTCCCGACATCTGAAGATGCGCAGTGACCACGGCCATCACTTTTATAACCATCGGAAGGGCACTGGTAAGGACAAAGTGAGGAGTAGCAAACTGAAAAAGCTAATGCCCTAGGTAGTGTCAGTCAATTACCCAGAATCAGGGCAGACAGAAACTGGATAGTGTGAGGATTTTTTATTTGTCCTACCGTAGAAAGGCAATCAGAGATGAAGATCTAAAATAGGATGAAAGCCTCCATCCTTATTTCGGGGTGAGGAAATGGCTGGAGTAACTACCAGCCCCAATTTCCACATCTCTCCATAGCCCATCTGGAAAGTAGGGTTTGCACCTCTTGCTCAAGATTGAGAGATGCTACTCTGAAAGCACCACTCTAATGGGGGCAGAAGAGGCGTAGGGTCACAAAGGAATGGGAGGGCATAGTCGTGTTGAACGATCTGAATGACCCCTCTGTCAAGATGTATGAGTTTGCTACTTTTGAACGAAATGTTTGATTCAGACTCAGAAAAGATGAGTGCAACTAAGGGCAAACTAAAGTCCTTTGGATGCTAATGTTGTACATGAGGAGAAGGTCCTTGGAAAATCTGTGCCCTTGGGGACCTGCCCACTGCCTGTCTGATCTCCTTCCCAGACACCGAAAGGTCTGGGTTTACTGTTGCAGGGGCGGGGGCCTTGGTGTTGCCTGGAAACCAAATCTCTTGAGTAGCTTTAAAAAGGTCTACATTGTTGAGAATACGGTCTGGTATTGGGTCCAAAGGCCCAAAGCACAGGCTGTGGCCAGGTTTTTTTTAAGCATTCCCGGGCACAATTAGCATCCTCACCAAATAGACAAGATCCGTAGAAAGGCATTTCCATATATGTATTTACAGCTACAGTTTGAGGAGACTTTGCAAAGCTATTTAGCTAGATATAGAAATATATTGTTCATCTGTAATCTGAAGTACATGCTACTAAAATCAACTATTTAGTAAAGTATTTTAGCAACGAGTGAGCCCAGGCAAAAGTTCTCTCCAATCATTCGAAATTGTGTTTATTTCAATATGAGAAATCTGAGTACTCGCCAGCTGGAGGGGAAGGAAAAAGCATGATAACACATTTTTAGAAATAGGACACTCCTCTACTTCCACAACAGGAGGAATGTTATCTCAGATTACCCATCTGAATGTGGTTTAATGTAAATACATTTTTTTTATTTGATTCTTGGAATGCCTAATATACTTGTGCCTTTCAAATCTTAAATATATTTTCAACTAGAAATCAGCCTGATACAAATAAATGTGTGCCTGATGCAACAATTTGAAGTTCTACTGGATTCATGGTCAGCTGGGGGAATATGTACGTGTTTAACAAAATATTCTGTACCGTCATACTAATGTACTTATCTAAACTCTTTACATTAGCCTGTTAGTAAAGAAACTAACAATAGATAAAACATACAAATGTAATTTAAGGCAAAATGGAGTATTATGGTTGTGGCAATCCAGTGATCCCAACATTACAGAAGATGCAAGTAATATTTGGAATACTCACAGCTCATATTTACTTAAATGTAAGAAGCCTACATGTACTATGGTAAAGGAATTAGTGATACTTCTATTTAAACTGTTAATATTCAGACTCCCCTAAGATCAAGTTAAAATACTCAAAATAGTGCGTAAGAGGGACTACGCCCACGTATGCTGAAGTGACAGAAAATCACATTTGTAAACTTGTCTGAAAAAAACAAGTTACTTACCTTAAGTAACACCATAGCTAGGAGAGTCTATTTAGCTGCAGATTCCTTGCCTTAGAAAATTCACAGGCGCAAGACTGGATTTGGGAAGTTTCCTAAGCAGTCCCCTTGCACACAAGGTGGGGCACTTCAGCTCAGTGTGGTGTTGCCTATACAGACGCAACCTTAGTGAGATGGCCTTAGTTCCATGTCTATTATTTATTTGCGAAAAGCACAGGCCATACTAACGTAAAGAACCAGTGTGCCTCTTAAGATAGAAATCACAGTTCGCAGAACTGGGAGGATCGGTAAGAAATCAGTGGCTAGATAAGAGTCTGTACCAGACAAGGAATTACCCAAGGTAAGTAACTTGTTCACCTGATAGAGGCTTGTAGACACATCCATTACTTTAGTAATATCTCCTAAAGGTGGGTATGTGGAATGTTTACACTAAAAGTACTGGAGGACTGAAAGTGAGAAATGTTCATCACTCTGGACATGGCTGTCTAGGCAGACGTGTTTTCCAAATGTGTGTAGTGACCCTCACATGGCTGCTTGACAGATGTCCTGGACTGGGACTCTGTGATCTAACACAGTGGTTGCAGCTTTGACTCTGGTGGAATGAGCCCGCAAATACTATGGGGGAACCCTTCTTGGCTAGTGCATAGCAGCTATTAATGCAGAGAAGAATCCACCTGGAGATGATTCTCTTTTGCACAGCTTTGCCTTTCATTGTTATAGCAAATCCCACAAAAACGATAACCATAGAACTATAACTTTTTAAATTTAAGCGGTGAGTTTCTTCTCTTCTTGAAGAGTGAGGTGGAGAAAAGAAAGTCAACAGGGTGATGTTTTGTCCAATGTGAAACAGTGTCACAAACTTTGTAAGGAAGGTAGTGTATGGGAAATTGATCAAGAGCGATTTCAAGTCACTAACCCTCCTGGCAGATGTAATAGCAACGAGGAAGACTATTTTATTGCTGAACATTTGAAGAGGGCAGCTGTGCATGGGCTCAAAAGGTGAGCACATCAGAAACAAAAGAACTAAATCAAGGTCTAATTGAGGCACACTGAATAATGTGGGTGGAAACGCGTTGTAAACCTTTCAGGAAACTAGTCATAATGGGTGACTAAAACTGGGAGGGCTGACCTGGCAACCGTAAGAAAGCTAAAATAGCTGAGAGGTACCCTTTAACTGTTCCCAAAGCAAGGACATGCTAGTTTAGCGATAGAACAAACAACACAACTTCAGATATGGGTGCAGTCAGAGGGTCAACTTGATTGCAACAAGCCCAGCCACAAATCCATCCCATTGCAAGGCTATACGGTTTTCACTGAGGTACCCCTGGCTGGCAAAACCACATCACACACTTCGGTAGGGAGGTCAAACACTCTCAACTGTCTACACTCAATCTCCACACATGTAGGTGGAGAGTATGCAAGTTCGAGTGGAGAACCCTGCTCTGTTGCAGAGACAGGAGGTAACCTGAAGCGGCATCCTGAATGGAGGACCGATGCTCATGCTAAGGATACCAGATTGCGATGCCCTAAAAGGAGCTGCAAGGATGACTTGGGTCTGGGGTGGTCATGATCTTCTTGAGATCTCGGACAGGAGTGTTATCAGAGAAAAGGCAGAAATGAGGCCTGAGTTCCACTTGAGAAGAAATGAGTCTCTGAGTGAGAGCTTCCTTGGAACCACCAGCATGCAGAAGTGTTGACATTGCACGTTCTCAGCGCTGGTAAATAGATCTAATCAAAGTTCCCCCCATTTGCAGAAGAGACCTTGTACCACCTCTGCATGGGGACGCCATTCGTGATCATCATCCACTCTGGCATTTTAGGAGGCTGCCAGGTACTGAATGGCCAGGGTGATTTCCTGATGTTCCATCCACATTCAGAAGCGCAGAGCCTCCTATTACAGGGTCCAGGACCCCCTTGGCTCTGTTTGTTACTGTACCGCAGAGGGTTATGTTGTCCATGAACATCTGACAAGCCTTCTCTTGATGGATGGAGGGAAGGCTTTAATTGCCAAGTGTACAGCTCTCAACTCCAACAAGTTGAAGTGGAAGTTGAGACTCCACCAGAGACCAGAGCTCTCTGATCGCTACCTCTCTTAGGTGATCTGCCCCAAGCAAGAAGTGACACATCCGTCACTTATTTGAGCTCTGGGGGGAAAGGGTTCTGCCACTGACCCAATCATCAGCCACCACAGCAGATCTTTTGCAGTTCCCTTCAACATTTGGACCAGGTTGAAGAGATTCCCCTGATGCTGGATCCATTGGAACTTCAGGTCTCACCGCAGAACCTGCATATGCTAATAGGCATATTTTACTAGCAGGATGCAGGAGGCCAGGAGGCTCAGCAGCCTCAGAACCAGTGTCACTGAAATTCAGAATAGATGATGAAATATCCGTATCATAACCTGAATATCTTGGACCCGCTGCTCTGGAGGATAAGCACGATATTGCACTGTGTCAAGAATGGTTCAAATGAAAGGGAGTATTTGATGGGGGAGCAGATGTGACTTGGGTTCATTGATTAAGAACCCTGGCGAATGCTGGCAGTCCATCGTAGTCTGGAGGTGAGAGACGACTGCCTGGTGTAAGCCAGCCTTCAACAGCCAGTCGCCAAGGTAGGGGAAGCCTGGAATCCCCAGACTCTGCAGATGGGCTGCGACCACCAATGTCACCTTTGTGAACACCCGACGGGTGACGGTAAGGTCGAAGGGAGCACAACGAATTGAAAATACACCTGACCTACCATGAACTGCAGGTTACATCGGTGGGTTGGCCTTACGGGAATGAAGAAGTGTGCGTCCTACAAGTCCAGTGCTTCTATCCAGTCTTCGGGATACAGTGCAGACAGTACCTGAGCCAGAGTGAGCATTTTGAACTTTTTATTAAGTACTTGTGAGGGTGCAGGTCGAGAGTAGGACAGAGGCCTCCATCCTTTTTTGGCACCAGAAAGTAACAGGATTAGCAACCACGAACTGCTTCTGATGAAGGCACCTTTTAAATGGCTTCTTCAGTTAGAATAATCTGTACTTCCTGTCACAAGAGCGAAAGGTGGCCCTCCGTTAGCTGATTGGAGGAAGGTGGCAAAGGTGGCGGGCTTTGTAGGAATTAAGGGTATAATCCTGCTGTATAATCTGAAGTACCCATTTGTCGGACCTCTGGCTTTGGGTCCCACAGGGTTTGTGGGAGCCATGTATGCGGCCACAAAACCAGAGAAGTGCCAGTTGGCCATGGTGGCTAGGAGTGAAAGGATGCAGCTGATCATGGTGATCCCCAACGACTTAGCGGTAGCCCTACTATCCTTAAAACGCTCAAGTGCCATATCAGCCTTTTCGCCAAGGAGGCAAGTGCCAAAGAGTATGTCCATAAGTAATGTGTGGACATCCCCCGAAAAATCAGTTGTCCTCAGCCAGGTGTGAGGTTTAAGCTCCACTGTAGAAGATGAGGCTCTGGCCAGTGAGTTGGTGGTATCCTATCCGCAGTGAATGGTGACCTCTGCTGCGCCTCTACCATCAGCAATAGCTTGGAGAGTATGGCCCAGGCCTCCTCCAAACCATAGGCAGCAGTTATGCAACTGTAATAAACCCAATAAGTATGTGCAGGTCACTTCCAGCCTGGACAATGACACGCAGAGTTGAACAACTTCACCTACCGGCACGCAAAGGTGCTGCTCAGCAAAATTTCCAGATCCAGTCTGACGCCTTGGGAATTTTCTAAGGTAAGGAATCAGTGGCTAGAAGTTACTACCAGAAATAAGATTTCCAAAAACTGGCACTATTTTGGGAGAGAACATGCAAAAATGTTAACAATTCATGTGTTAGAACTATTCTTGTTAGGATGATGAAGTTGAAAATAAGAACACAGTGGACAATGGTACTTTGTTATCAAAACGATAACACGTTATGCACTATTTTGGGTAAAGACTGTATCTTTAAAATAATACCTGGATTGTAGTTATTGGAGATGAAAAACATTATTAATATTCATTTCACATTTGTGTTACCAAATGAAACATTCTAAACTACTCTATCAAGTCAAATACTTGCCTGAATAGTTTGTAAAGGCTTTTAGGTCTTCCAGACTGATGGGTACTTGCGCACCTGAAATTGACACCTAAATTAAAAGAACACACGTGTGATCATTTGGAACAAGAACATATCTATTAAAATGTTTTAATGAAATTATATGAGCACTATCAATCAAACATGTAAATGTACCTGTATTTCTTGCTGATCAAACATTCGAAGCCACTCAAGATTAACCACATTGGCAAGACCCTGTCTGAATGCAAGACAGTGTGGTCTTATCTGTTTGTTAAGCCTGTAGTCAGCTACAAGATGTATATAGGCTATTCTATTGCCACTGGTGACAGGAATATCTTTTCCGCCCGTTTTCAATTCAACCACCTGTAAAACACAGCAAAAAGTGCCTTTTTGTGAAACGGTAGACATTAGCCTTGATAACTCTATGCAAAAAAACTTTTTTTTAAAGTTGACAGAAACCACAATTTTTTCAAAATGACTGTTATTGTAATGAAACCTAGTGGTGAATAAAATGTTAATGAGATGGAGTCTTGAATAAAAAAGACATTTAGTTCAATGTTGGAACACAGTTAAAATACTATAAAAAGAAATACCTTACAACTAATTTTACGGAGGCGTCTGAAAACACGATTACGTCAAAGAAAAAATGCAATGAAATGGTTACTTATATGTATTAAACAACTTACCTTTAGTAACGCTTTCTCTAGTGAATACTCTAACAGCAGATTTCTCACCTGTAATTGCTTTAAAACATCCCCTGGCACCATACTTGAGCAGCAATATTTAAATAGAACTGCTCCCACATGCCGGTAGGAGGAGTGCAGCTTCTCATTTACTTTGTTCCGCCGAGCAACAGATGATGAAGCCGCTTATCAGCGCCACACCTGTGTGTCAATATTAGTTTCTTTCATGACTGTCTGCTGCTGTGGATGGAGCCAAACAAACTGAATCATCAGGGTGCAGGTCTCTATTTTTGGACCTTTATAGATGGGAAAAGAGAGCATTCAACTGAAAGGACAGATTGGTGGGCAGTGAGGAAACTGCATTTACAGTATCCACCAGAAAGAGCGTTACCATAAGTAACCTGTTCATCTGATGTACATTTCCAACAATAGATGCCTCACTTTTACAACTGATACCAAAGCAGTACCTCTCAAGGTAATGGATCTATGGAACGTCTCACACCAAAAACATCTACAGAACTGGACAAAGTGTTCTTGCCATCAGACTTGCCTGTCAAGGCAGTAGTGCTTCATGAACATATACATGGAGGGCTACATAGCATCTTGACAGATGTCATGGACAGGTACTCTAAGTGTCAAACAGGGGTGGCATCCTTGGCCCTGGTTGGATGGGTTCTCTGTCCCTCTGGGGGCTGCTTCTAGGCCTTTGCATAACAGATGTTAATGCGGACGACTATCCACCGTGACAAAATCCTTATTTGCACTGCCTTGCCTTTCTCTGCCCCTGAGAACCCCGCATAAAGCTGACAGCCAACCCGATGGGTCTTGGTGCGATTGAGGCAAGAGATCATTGCTCTTCTGGAGTCCAACCAATGGACTCTCTTCTCCTTCTTTGAGGCATGAGTTGGGGCAAAAAAAGTCTCCCTGGTCCTCAACACCACTTTATCTGAACAAGCATTTGCAATGCAATAGGTCTCGCATTAGGAAAGTTTGAGCTATTGGTATTGTAAATGGCAAAGTTTTTATTTATGTTTTTTTTTTAAATACCTAAATTAATAGCTTTGTCATTTACAATGCCAATAGTTATAACTTTCGCAAATGTGATACCTATAGCATTTGTAATGCAATATGTTTTGTATTTACATGACTTAGATGTATTGATATTACAAATAACAATGGCATTTAATTTTTTTAAATAACTAATACTTAAATAAAAGTTATTGTAATTTATAATGGCAATAGCTTAAACTTTTCTAAAGAACTTTTGTGAAATTATGTTCAGTGAATCAGAGAGCGCAATAATACGAGATCAGTGTGAGATCCTGAACACACCTGCTGCCAAGATGGATACCGCCCAGGCTCTCTGTGACTCCATCCACAAATGTGTGAGGGGGGTCTCAGTGTGGGGAGCTCTAACCAGCTGAGGACAACCAGCAACAAGACTGGGCTAGTACCAGATATTCGCAGCCAGTAAGTAAACTTGACCATAAAGTACGACTGAATTGGGTGGAAAAGGAGGGATGCACCGAGACCCTCACCACATGAGAAACAAAACAATAGAGCAGGGTTATTCGGACATAGGACCATGAGTGCCGAGCCGCATCCATGTCAGCTTTTCACATCATCATCATTATATAAATCTCGACACAACGATTGTAAATGGATCTCTTTTTACCTGGCCAAAGGTTACCCGAAAATTCTAACGCTTACAGCAGATCAGTAAAGCAGCAAGTTCTTGGGGATCGTTCTAATGAAAGTCAAGAAGTATCATGGAGTGATGGGAAAGTGGTGGTGAGGGGTTAAAGGGGAGGGTTGAAGCATCAGCAGGGATTATGAAAAGTAAATTAGATTTTGTGAATCCTTAGTAATGAGTGGTTTTGTCCTGGGGCCATGGGATTACATTTTAGGTCTTTGGAGCTCCTAAGCAGGCCACAACGAGACATTTCCTCCCTCAGCAGAAATCAGCAGGCTCTGGAAATAATTAATTCCACTGACAGCTTTCAACAAACCTTAAAGTGTTGAGTCTATGCAATATTCCCAATAGTACATCACCTGCATCTTATCTAGGAAGAGATCGAAAAAAATGAGACTAGTAATTATATGCAGATTAGACCAAGCAGTCGAGAGAGTACTGAGAAAATAAAAAAACAACACCACCAGACTGTGAACAGCACTCCCCTGGCCGCCTAAATAAGATGCACAAACGAATGCCCTCTGGTCCAGTGCAAATTGCCGAATAAATGAAACAGTGTCAGTCACAGGAAATCGAGGACACTTTCGTGAGATTGCAGTTTATGTTTGACCTACCGTTTGTTCCTGTTAATGAATGGATGAGTTTTAATATGGGCATTCAGTGGGCTGTTTCATTTATTTCAATCTAACGCATGAGCGAGAAATTGCATCTTCACCCCTACAGCGAGATTCACTTGCAACTTAAGCGCGTGCTGCAGTCCGCCGTCGGCCTGCGACCAGGAAGTCAGGCAGGCCGGGCGGGACAACCGGAAACAGGAAGTAGGAGGGCGGGAGCCTACCCCGCCTCCCACGGAAGAGCCGCGATTGTTTGGAGCACCAGAGCAGGCAGGAGCCTACCCTGCGCCCCGGTGCCGAAAAAGGGAGGAAGAGTCCTGCTGCCGGTGAGAGCCGCTGCACCAAGGAAGCCGGTGAGTGGGACTTCGCCTTGTTGCTGGGCTGCGAGGGCAGGGGGCATGTGTGCGCGCGCGCGTGCGGCGGCGGGCTGTGTATGTGTGTGAGTGTGCGTGTGTGTGTGTGTATGTGTATGTGTCTTGCAGTCTGTGTGTATGCGTGTGTGTGTGTGACTGGGGGGGGGGGGGGGGGTGAGTTGCCTGTCTGGGTGCCTGCATGTCTGTGTAAGTGTGTGCGCGTGTGTGTGTGCATGCATGCGCGTTAGGCTGACTTGCTGGGAGTATGGGAGGGAAGTGCACGGCGCGGCGCAGGACGGAACGTGCGCGTTCGCGCACCCAAATCTGCTTCAAAAGCTTGTGACAGTTTCTTGTCCTCATTCCCCCGTGTCCGATAACTATAAGTCTCCGACCCTGGACGCATCCTTCGGATGCGAATTCCAGGGCGAGACCTAAAAAGGGTGGTATGAGGGACAGCACTGAGAGCATTTAGAGTTCATTCATGTGATGAGCAGAAAAAACATTAACCAAGATCAATTCTTCAGAGTCAGGAGAAGTGGCAGACAGCGGTGCATTGGTTCGAAGAGGTTGCAAATGAGGAAAGTGATGACCAAACTGATATCACATTGTGGCACCAAAAAGGGTTTGGGGCAAAAGAACAAGTTACTCACCTTTGTTAACACCTCATCTGGAAGAAACTATCTAGTTGCATATTCCATACCTTATAATATTCCCCAGGTATCAAACTGGATCTAGAAATCTTTGAGCAGTACCCTTGCCTGGCAATAGGTGGCATTGTTTGTCACCTGCCCTGGAAGTGAGGAGTATAGTGCCATATAGGCACCACCCCAGCATGCGGACATCAGATTATTTTCTAAACTTTCCATGCCAGAAGCATGGAGCCACGAAGAATGCTGCCATACATACTGGTGTGGATTGCTAAGGCCTGGGATGAGTGACACTAATAAATCAGTTTGCAGAGCGGGAAGGATGGGAGGTTTAGTAAGGAATCTGCGGCTAAACAGAGTCTCTACCAGATAAGGTGTTACCGAAGTTCAGTAACATGTACATCTGATACAGACATCTAGCCACAGGTTCCTTAACTAGCGGTGGGTCTGCGAACAGCATCAAATCAAAGTCCTGCATGATCGAACGGGCAAAGTACCCATCATGATGGATCTAACTATCTAAACAGTAATTCTTTGTGAATGTGTGTAATGACGCCACATTGCTGCCTGACAGATGTCCAGGACAGGGACTCTGCGAGCTAATGCAATGGTCACAGCTTTGCCTCTCGAATAATGAGCACACAAGCCCTCAGGGGGTTGTGGTTTGGCAAATGTATAGTATATCTTTATGCAAGGCACTATCCATCGTGAGATGGTCAGTTTCTGCATTGCTTTCTCTTTCTTTAACTTAATTCAACTCTACAGAGTTGATTGTCCACCCAGAACTCTCTAGTGCAATCAAGGGAGAACAACAACACTCTTTTTGGGTCCAGATGGTGGAGTCTCTCTTCTTCTTTAGAAGGGTGAGGGGGAGCAAAAAAGGTAGGAAAAGTGATGTTTTGTCCTACATACAAGTGTGTAGGAACCTTTGGAAGGAAAGAGGCATGACTCCTCAGAACCAGTTTGTCTGGATAAAAGGGAGTAGAAGAAGAATGCACTGAGAAGGCCTGCAGTTCACTGACCCTCATGGCCAATGTTATGTCCACTGGAAAGGCCTTTTGATAGTCAACAAGGGCAGAGGGCAGTTATGTAGCAGCTCAAAGGGCATACACATGAGGAAAGTAAGGACCACAATAAGATCCCAATGGGGCATGATGGATGACCTGGGGGAAACTTATGTTGGAAACCCTTTCAGGAACATAGTGACAACAGGTGACTTGAATAGGAAAGGTTGGTCTGGCAACTGCAAAAATGCCAAAATGGCAGACAGAGAACATTTAACCGTGCCCAAAGCAGAGCCCTGCTGGGCTAGACCAAGAACAAATAGGAGAACTTGGGATAAAGGTGCAGAAAGGAGATCAAGGTTTCTGGTTGAACACCACGCCACAAAGTTGTTCAAATGTCAGGCGTATGCCATCTTGGTGGAAGGATGCCTGACTGCCAGAATAACAAGGTAGACTTCGGGTGGGGTTTGAGGGGGGTTGGTGAGAGAGGTTTAAAGCTGTCAACTGTTGCCGCTCAATCTCCACGCATGAAGGTGGAGGGTGAGCAGATTCGGGTGCAGAACCCTCTCCTGTTGATGCAATGGAAGACCCTCCCGAATGGGTTGCCTGATGGGAGAACTTATGCTTAGAAGCTTGGGATACCAACCTCTCTGTGCCCAATTCAGAGCCACAAGAATGACTTGGGCCTGGTCATTCCGGATCTTCTTGAGAACTCTGGGCAGGAGTGGTACTGGCGGAAAGGCGTACAGGAGACTGGAGTTCCAATCTAAATGAAAAGTGTCTCTGAGTGAGAACCGCCTTGGAAACTCCAGCGCGCAGAACTGCTTACATTATATGTTCTCGGCAGTGGCAAACATATCTAACCAAGGCTCTACTCACTCCAGAAAGATCTTAAACCACATCCGGGAGGAGATGCCATTCGTGATCCACTAGAGTTTAACGCTGAGTTTATCTGCCCTGACGTTAAGAGAGCCAGCCAGGTGTTGAACTATCAGGAAAATGCCCTGATGTTGTAGGCATGTCCAGAGAGACAGGTTCTCCTGACGAAGGTTCCAAGATGCCACCTAACCCTGCTTTTTGCAATACCACATGGCAGTGGTATTGTCCGTGAACACCTGAACCCACTTTTTTTGATCGAAGAAAGAAAGGTTTTTAATACCCACAGACGGTCCAGAGCTTCAAAGGTTGATGTGAAGCCTGGACAACGCCGGAGACAAGATTCCTCTGATCTCCACCTTCCCAGATGGATGCCCCAGCCCAGAAGAGACACATCTGTCACTAAAGTCAGCTCTGGTTGGGGAAGGGGTCTGCTACTGACTCCATCATGGTTCACTAGCCACCACTGCAGGTCTTTTGAAGTTCCCTACAAGAGCTGAGCCTAGTGGAATTTCAGATCCCATTGCAATACCCTCAAATGCTAATGGGCATATGTCACAAGAAGGATAAAGGAGACCATGAGGCCCAACAGCCTCAGAGTCAGTCTCACCAAAATCCAGGACTTAGGCCAAAACAACGGATTCATAGCCTGCATATCCTAGACTCACCATTCGGGAGGATAAGCCCAAAACTGTGTCCAGAACAGCCACAAAGAAAGGAAGCATTTGAGAGGGAGTCAGTTGTGGCTTTGGCATGTTGATAGTGAACCCCAGTGAATGCAGAAGATCCACTGTACTCTGGAGGTGGGAGATGAGCTAGGAAGAGGAAAGAGAGAAGACCCCAAGTGTTCCAGGGAACAGGGTACTGTAGACAATAAAAGTCAGAAGAGCTATCCCTGGACTAGTTCTATAATGATGATAACACTCACTAGGCTCTATTATAATTACAATCCATACACTCAGGGCATCACAGTGTATTTTCTTAAATTACTGATCAACTAAAATGTAACGTTCACAATCTTTTATTAAAATTCAGATAAGATTTTCCTTCCAGTCGGAGACACACAAATTCTTTTTTTTTTTAAATCAGGGAAAATATTTCTCTGAAAACAATTCACATTGAGACATCTCATATAATACAGTAAAATATAATAAAACAATCAATAGTGCATCAGGTTAATATAACATATCTATATACATAGGAAAACACAAATCCTATCAAGCAAACAATAGTGCAGAAAGTTAATAAATCAAGTTAATAAAACATGTATCTATGTACGCAGAAAAACACAAGCCCTGTAACCTAATTGTCAAGTGTGGTCATACTGTACATATTCACATAAACAAGAATAAACAAGCAAAAAAAGAACCCCTTTACTCAATGAAGCGGACGATGTTTGCTACAAGTTATTCAGATCCAATAGTCTTAACAGCAATCACATGTGGCTTCCAAACCTTAGGTTATATTATTGGACAACAGTCTTGCTATATAATCAAGAGCTTTTTCTTCTTGATGGAACAGGGATATCTCGGGATAAAGATGCACCGACTATTCATCAAATAATACTAGATGATAGAAGTATCGGCTATCTTTGGAGATATCTCTTTGATAACTATCACAAAAAAATAAAACTAAAAACACTCTTAGCCGTGTTTAAAGTTTGGAAATCTGTGAGGAAAATAATCAGTCTGGGACGGTTATCTGTCTATACTCCTATACAAAATAATCCTCTCTTACCAGACATATTCAAAGACTCTTATATTGATAGATGGATCACAGCTGGAATTACTAATATAGGTTGCTTCTTCTCTGCAGAAGGGATATATTCTTTTGAATTTTTGAAAGACAATTATCTCGAATGGAGAGATTTTTTTAAATATCTCCAAATTAGAGATTTTCTATTACGACGAATGAAGAGAGAAGACACCATGCCTAAAAACATTATAGCTGAAACTCTTAGCCATTATCAGGAAAAAATACGGATTGGGGGTTTTTACCAATTATTACTTACATATTTACCTGATGATAGACAGAAGATTATTCAGAAATGGCAAAAGAAATTTATAATTTCAGCTGATGAATTTGAGTATGTAAATGAGCTTTCACAAACTGTACTCATGTCAACTAAATTACAAACACAATTTTATAAAATATGCTTTTTCATGTATTATACTCCAGACAGAATCGCCAAATGGGGTAATGGGAGAGGAACATGTTGCTTTCGTTGTAACTTACAAGATGCGGATGGTATACATATATTTTCATCTTGTCCTGCTTTAACTTCTCTCAAATCAAAAATTGAACATTTCCTTTCATTAATCCTAAAAACGGTGGTTAAGTTATCTGATCAAACAACTCTATTAGGCGTAGTAAATTGTACTAATCTGAATGCTGGTCACGAACTGATTTTTATCTCGATGGCCGTTTTAAGAATCTGTATAGCATCGGCTTGGCTAGATCCTATTGCCCCCTCATATCAACAGTGGTTCTCTAGACTGTTAGCAATTTTTAATTTAGAAATGGCAATATATAAAACTAAAGGTAGGAAACGTAGAATAAAAGGTTTAAAAATTTGGTCTCCTTTAATAGAATGGTCTAAACTTTAGACATTCATTTAACAATAATATTGTCAAAAATATCTGGTTGTAATGTATACCCATCTATCTTAATGTTTATTTGTACCTTGATGATTTATCTGTTAATTTAAATATTCAATTTTATGTATTAATATTATATATAAGCTCTTGAATTTCTTTTTGTTCCACATTTAATCTGCCCGATTAGAGGGGGGGGGGGGGGGGGGTTGGGCGTTCTCTTATGTGTTGTATTGTCTTTTTATTGTATAAAATCCAATAAAAAGAGTTTAAAAAAAAAAGGTTAATATAACATATCTATATACATAGGAAAACACAAATCCTATCAAGCAAACAATAGTGCAGAAAGTTAATAAATCAAGTTAATAAAACATGTATCTATGTACGCAGAAAAACACAAGCCCTGTAACCTAATTGTCAAGTGTGGTCATACTGTACATATTCACATAAACAAGAATAAACAAGCAAAAAAATAACCCCTTTACTCAATGAAGCGGACGATGTTTGCTACAAGTTATTCAGATCCAATAGTCTTAACAGCAATCACATGTGGCTTCCAGTGTCCTACATTGGAGTATAGCTGGAGTCTTTATTTGGATTCTATAGTATACGGTGCGTCGATGCGTTTCGGTGTTTAAGGCTGTGGATGTGGTCACACCTTCTTCAGGACAGATTAATTTCAATATGGGGTCATCATGTTCTTTTAACCGGTATCCTTCTGTGTATTAGAAAGATATCACTCAATACATGCTAGTACCATTATAATACAATGGACATTTTTAGAACATTAGGAACGATACTCCCCTCCCACCCGTGGTGCTTCTTATGGTCGAGGTACATTCTTGTTATGTACACATATACTCTTATGTATATCTTTTTACATTGTACAATTAACAACGATCTTGTATCTCATGAACACCCTCCGTTACATTTTAGTTGGTCAACTAAAAGGGTGTAGCACTCATACCAAAATGAACTTCTCAACTAACCTTTAAGATTGGCATAGAATGCTCAGAATGCTTCATGCAACTATAGGCAGACCTTCTTAGTTGATCAGGTTCCTTGGTTAACGGTTATTACCCGGATAGGAGCCTGGTTGTTGGGTCTGGAAACAATGTGACAGACACCCCGGAGATTTTATATTACTCTTGTCGTATTTTCATTATTTCCTTTTACTTAGTTATTATTAAAGACATTTTACCTTTTTCTATTATGTTTCTCGTCCTATTGTTTCCATGTATTTTTCTGGCTTTCACTTAGATCATAGGTCGTAGCAGTATTCTGTTTTCTTTAAAAATCTGTGTTGGAAGGATTTTAGGAGGGCTAATTATAGTCTCATCATATAAATATGGTGGATCTGACTACTCTCTTAACTGCTCCCCCTTTGTGCGTCTTACCTTGTCCCTATGGGATTATTTTGTTCCCCGAGATTTTACATCCGATGTCGACTGCCCGATGCGTCTCTAGTTTGGGAAATGGAACTGGATATGTTCTGCAGGGGAAAATGATATCTGTTAACTCCACTGTTAACTCCACTGTCCATCTATTACTGCGGTTTCCTATCCAAATTTATTAAGAATTTCAGACTATCTATGTTCTCATCAGGACTCCCCTAGTCTCCTTGAATCCTAAGTATTATAAGCAATCACGTGTTGCTTCTTTCTGTCGGGTCCCGTAGGTTGATAATCCTATGCTTAATTCCCCGTTACCACTTCACTATATTTTGAACGGGATCTCGTGGGGCTTGAAATTCTGCTTTGCTGCGCCAGATTCTAATTTGCCTCACACTGTATTACCATCATATTTACAGATGTCGGAACTTAATATACCGCTCTCTTGTTTCCGCTACGGGAGGGGGTGTCGCCACCTGACGTTTTGCCATCTTGTACTATTAACCCCAATCTGCACTCCGTTTGTTACGTGTCCGTTGTGGGAGATGAGCTGCCTTTAACAGCCAATCATTGAAGTTGGGGAAGATTAGAATCCCAAACCTCTGCTGATGCGCTGCACCCACCGCCATCACTTTGGTGAACATCGAAGGGCACTGGTGAGGCGCCTGGCAAAATGAAAATGCTCTTGGCCCCTTGTGAACCTCAGGTAGCACCTGTGGGCTAGCAGTAAGGGGGTGTGGAAATATGCGTCTTGCCAGTCTAAAGCCACCTTCCAATCTCAAGGGTCCAGGGGAGGCAGGACCTGAGCTAAGGAGAGCAATCTGAATCCCTCCTTTTTCAGGAAGTTGAGAAGGAGCAAGTCCATGACAGGATGGAGGCCTCCTTACTTTTAAGACATCAGAAAGTAGCATGAATATTAACCACAGCCTCTTATCCAAAAGAACCAGCACCTCCAGACAGAGAAAGGAGAGATGGTACTCCGTCAGGTGGTAATAAGTGGGGAAGTTCCAGAAAAGGAATGGAGTAGCCCTCCTGAACTATTTGCAAATCCTTATTGTCTGATGTTATTAACTTTCAGTGGGGCGGGTAATGACAAATCCTGCACCCCCACTTGGTGCCTGTGGTGGTATAGGGGCATACTAAAGGAGTTTGGAGGCTGTGGCTGCCAGAGTGGAGGAGGGCAGATCCGATCTCTGGCTGGTGGTCCAACGTGATCTGTGGTGTTCATGGCCACAAAAAGGGCTGGGAACCCTGTCGTCCTTGATGGCTGGGAGGGAAAAGATGCAGTTGGTAGTTGCGAAAGGCAGACTGGGGTTGGCGAAGGCCATGGATGGGTATGCTAAAGGACCTCGCCGTAGCTCTGCTATCCTTAAAGCCATTGAGCCGAGTCTGCCTTCTCACCAAAGAGGTGAGAGTCATCAAAGAGCATGTCCATGAGTGAAGCTTGGACATCCCCTGAGAAGCCAGTTGTTCTCATGCATCTCAGTCCCACTGACTATGAAATTGCTCTTACTTCAAAACACAAAAAATGTCTGTCTGATTAAGGTAAAGGCTCGAATTGAGTCTATGAAATTGCTCTGCCCAGCAAGTCAGTGATGTCAAACCCACATCTAGAGGGGAACTTTGTTACATATTGTCCATCAGCAATTGCTTGAGAGAGTACGCCTTGGGCATCGTCTGAGACCATGCGCAGCAACTGCGCAACCGAACAGTGTGTGGGTATCGGCCCAAAAGGCATACAGTGTTCACTGACCATAGTACAAAGCTGATGGAAGACAAAATGCTTTTAAAGAAGGTATCCAGGCGTTTGCATTCTTTATCAGGTGGAGTGGTATGGAACACGCGGGTGGATCCTGGAAGTGAAGGCTTGGACCACCAAGGTCTCAGGAGTAGAGTATTGGGTGAGGAAACTAGGGTTCTAAGGAGTGGGGCGATGGCGGCAGGCAACCGTCCTGCGCACAGCAGCTCCTGTGCAGGGCTTGGATCAGGCTCAAGGACAACATCTGTTCTGTAAGGGCTTCAATAAATGGGAGTAGAGGTTCAGAAAGGGTGACACCCTTCTGAAGCACCTCCGTCAAGAGATCTGTCTTGACTGCCACTTAGGCAACTGATGGTCCAATTCTTAAGCTGCCTTCCACACCACCATTGCAAATGAGGCATTTTCCTCCATAGCCATGGCGTAGGGAAACAGCAGGACAGTGTCTGGTGAGGTGTCCAAACCTCTGGCATCCGCCAGGTCCTCGTACCAGTTATCATGGGTCATCAAGGGAATGATGGTAACCATAAGGGTCCTAGGTCTGCTCTTAATCGTGACCCTGTCCAGGCCTGTAAAAAGAAAATGGCACTTGAAAGGCATGGTACTGGTCGGTGTGGGGCAACACCCACCCGGCTCAGTGTTAGAATTCAGAATGACGATGGGAACAGCGCTGCGGCGGGGCGTCCCCAGGGCTAGAGTAGATGCTGATGAAAGTTGCAGACAGCGCTGCACAGGATCCAACAGGCCCGAAATGTGCGGAGGGCAAACCCGCTAGCAGCCAATCAGTAGTAGTCCATTCTGTATCTGGGGGGCCTACACTCCAGAGGGGTCAGGTCGGCCAAATATGACATGCATAGGCTCATAAAACTCTTTGAGTTGGCAGGAGTTGCTTCGGCTGTGAGAAACTCTGGGAGGCATAGAACCATCCCTGGCACATGATCCACTGCGGTGAGGGAATCGAATATAATTATCGTTAGCATGAGCTGAAGCCATCTTCTTAGTGGCATCCATTTTGTCATCTGTCATTCTTCCATCTTCACTGTTGCTTGCCTTTCCATTCTGCTTGTGTCATCAGCTTTAGTTAACACCTTCTGTACTGAGCCAAAGCAATGTATGAGAAAAGGCCTGTAGCTGCTAGAATGCACCTGACTAAAGATGTAACTATCAATCACTCTTTGCTACTGTAAGCAGTTCTGTTTCCCCTCCCACTTTGCTGACTAAGTGATCTTCATCTGTCCATGTTTGTCGGGAGTTATTCTTGCGTATGCTTGTACCTTCTATTTGTAACGACATGCTTACTTTGCAACAAAGTCTGTATATAAGGGCTGTGTTGTGGGACTTCAGTGTACTACCACAGGCAGCATCCGAGGGTGCTGTGAGGACGAAGTCCCACTCATGAGTGAGTAATAAACTTGTTCTTTGGATTTCAGCTTCAGTGCTAATCTCTATTTTGTTGGTGTAAGGACCCGTGGACAAAGATAAGGGTGAACCCTGCACCGGTGTTCCCCTTAAAAAGGTAAATTTCCACAGCGGAGTGAGGGCTTGAGTACATTCGCTCCCATGCCAGATCTGATGACTTGGACCAGTGCGGAGAAGTTCCTGGAACTTCCTGGACTTCTTTTTCTTCTTGGACTTAACCAACTACTTGGATTGCAACGATGATTGTCAGGAGCGGCTCAGTGAGCAGTCCCGAGACCTTCTGCATGATTGAGAGCATTGCAGGGTAGTCCAAGGTCAGGCGGGGAACTTGAGGGACCCAGAGCGCCTTGAGATTCATGGAGGTCATGCAGGTCATGGAGTCGTTGTCACGTCGCAAATAGCAGAGGCAAACCAAATGAGGGTCTACCAGAGACATGTGCCAGTGACAGATACCACGTGGTTTAAAGCCTACTGGCTTCTTAGGAGAGATCCATAACACACCAGACTCGAAAAAAGCCTCTTCAAATTCGCGAAAAAGTCAAACAATGACTGCACTGACTAATGCGTAGAGAAAAGAACAACATCAGTGCACTGGGGTGGCGCTAGTATAGGCACCCATCACATCACTTCCAGCGTGGAAAACGCCGATGATGTAAAGGTACCACTGGAAAATTTCCAGATCCATTCTGAGGCCTCAGGAATATTCTAAGGTAAGGAATCCACAGCTATAAGTCTCTAACAGATCAAATGTGTCACATCTATAAGAAACTTAAGGTGACTTCAATAGGGACAGTTAGTCTAGCAAAAAGTGGCAAGCTTTAATGGTGTCCACTGAAAGTCCTTGCTGGGCCAGGGACAACACAAACAAGGCACCTGATAGTTTTGACTTTGTAGAGTCTGTATTGTGGGGGCCATGTCAAGCTACAACCTTGACCCACTGCCTGTAGCAAACAGATTTAGAAGAAGAGCACCTGTCAGCAAGAATGACTTCCACAACCTTGGGATCAAAAGAAGTCAATTGGTGTTCATTAATCTTCACGCCTTGAGGTGCAGGACCTGCCCTGCTGTTGCAACAGGAGATCCTCAAGAAGCAGTAACTTGATCAGAGGGCAGATGCTCATGCCCCAATGTTCCAGCCTTCACACTCTCCTGGCCCCATCTGGAGCAATAAAAATGCATTGGGCCCAGTCCTTCGTGATCTTCAGATCTCCGGTCAAGAGAGGCTGCAGTGGAAAGGATCCAGGAGACAACTATTTTGAATGCATCTCCGAGAGAGACTTCTTGAAAACTGCACAGTGAAAATAATCAACATTTTGTGTTTAGTGGTAGGAAACAGATCCAGCAAGAGTTCTCACTGCTGCTGAAAGGTTCCATGCGCCACCTCGACATGCAACTGCCACTGGTAATCCACTAGGCACCACGGCATTCAAAGATCCTGACAGGTGGTTCACGATTAGTGAAATGCCTTGTTGAACAAGCTACTTACATTTGGTAACACCTTATCGGAAGAGTTTCTTACCTTCGGTAATGATATATCTGGTAGAGAGACAGTCTAGCCGCAGATTCCTTAACTTAGACTATCTCCCCAGGTGTCAGACTGGTATCCAGAATATCTTTTTTCCTAGCAGTACCTCTGCAAGCTGGGAGGCGGCGTTGCCCAGCTCCCACCTGACATCGTCCGCGGAAGTGACGTCAATGGAGCCATATGAGCCCCTCCCGGCGTGCTGATGTCGAAGAACGATGGTGCTTCTTCGACTTCTTTTTCCCATGCCTCGCATTAACTGAGTGCGAGGACTTCGATCCGGACGATCGGTGATGACTGCAGCTCTGCGACCGTTCCCTCGACTTCCTCCTCGAGCGGCGCGGAGCCGACTGCCGGAGCTCGAGTAGCTTTCGGGAACGCTCGCGCCTAGCTTTCAACGTCAAGTCCTGGCAATCTGGGCACAACTTGGCATTGTGGTCGGCCCCCAAACAGTAGAAACACTGGCGGTGGAGGTCGGTAACCAACATCAGTCAGTGACAGGCGTCACACGGCTTGAAACCGGGCATGCCTACTGGTACCAGGAGTCAAAGTCGATTTGAAAAAGATAGACAAAAATATCCAAAAAGTTAATCAAAAAATGACTAAGGGTACGCTCTTCCCGGATCTGAGCTTGCTGGCACGGAAAAAACGGACGTCAGCTCGCGAGGGCGGCGTCTAAGTACTCCAGCGACGTCATCCCAGCGATCACGACGAAGGATGCGGAGCCGCAGATGACGCCTACCGAAGCGCAGTGGTACTGCTGATGAAAACTTTCCGGACCCAGTCTGACGCCTGGGGATATTCTAAGGTAAGGGTTCTAACACAAACGTTTTTCTTTCAGGTGCGAGTGGCACCAGTTCACCGGTGTGTTGCATAACAGTTAAGAATGCAGAAAAAATAACAGGTCCCCGAGGGGAAGAATCCTGGCCTCCCGGTAGACAGCGGAAAGATAGACCACAAGACTGCCCATAAAGGATAGAAAGAAGGCACAGACAGAAGTCTGGCGCCAAAGCCTACACCGCCAAAGACCGACACCGTCTAGCAGAATGGAGAATGTCAAGAAGAATACACACACAGTAATGCTACCTAAAGAAGGACCTGTGCCATAATGGGAGTAGGAACATCAGGGGTCGTGCACAGATCCAGAAGCAGAAAGACATAGACCAGAGCCACTCCTTGAGAACGAATATGTTACTTACCAGTATGCATCTGTTCTTGGCATGTAGGGCTGCTGACATTCATATCTGTGCATAGATCGCCGCCTAGTGTTGGGTCCGGATGATTGCACATTGTTGTCCTGGAAGAGTCTTCGAAGTATCACGAGATAGGTGGCTCCTTCCCTGGACTACAGTGCGCATGGGCATCGACCCCATCCCCAGATTGTTTTTAGCCATTGTGGCCAAGATGGAGTGAAACTCAGTGAATGATGACCATGCTATGAGTACATGTGAATACTGCAGCTGCTACAGGCGCCGGGGAGGAGGGTGGGCGATATGAATGTCAGCAGGCCTACATGCCAAGAACAGATGCATACTGGTAAGTAGCATATTCGGTTCGAGGCATGTGGGCTGCTGAATTCATATCTGTGCATAGAATACATAGCAGTCCCTCCATTAGCGGCGGCCGCCCGTGCCAGCTGCAGCAGTTTGGAAAAGTGTTTGGAGAACAGCCTGCCCTACAGCTGCCTGCTGTTTGGAGTGCTCATCAACACAATAATGTTTTGTAAATGTGTGTGTGGTAGACCATGTGGCTGCTGTACATATGTCTTCCAAAGGAATGTTTCCAAGGAATGCCATAGAGGCCCCTAACTTTCTGGTGGAGTGGGCTCTTGGCGGAATGGTAAGAGTGCGTTTCGCTTTTAGATAGCAGATCTGGATACATTTAACGATCCACCTAGCAATACCAGCCTTGGAAATAGGGTTATCTTTGTGGTGCGGTGCAAAGGCGACAAAGAGTTGCTTAGTCTTCCCGAAATCCTTGGTCCTATCGATGTAATACATTAGGGCCCGTTTAACGTCAAGGGTATGGAGCATCCGCTCCGCCAGTGACTCAGGATTTTGAAAGAAAACAGGTAGTTCAATTGTCTGGTTGATGTGAAATTGAGACACAACCTTGGGTAGAAATTTAGGGTTAGTGCGAAGCACTACCCTGTTGGAATGAATTTATTTGAATAAATGGCTCTTGGATAGTGAGGGCTTGCAATTCACTAACCCTCCTTAGCGATGTAATTGCTATGAGGAAAGCCACTTTCCACGTTAAGAACTAAATTTCGCAGGAATGCAGTGGCTCAAATGGAGGACCCATCAGCCTGGTAAGGACCACATTGAGGTTCCACTCAGGAGCTGGTGGAGTCCGTGGCAGAATGACTCGTTTGAGCCCTTCCAGAAAAGCCTTAATGGCAGGCACCCTGAAGAGGGAGAGGTGCTGCCTATTTTGGAGATAAGCGGCCATTGCAGACAGATGAATGCGAATGGAAGCATAGGCCAGATTACACTTGTACAGATGGAAAAGGTAACAGATGATGTTCTGAATAGAAGCATCCAGCGGGTTAATGTTGTGGTCTGCACAATAAATGACAAACCGCTTCCATTTTGCCGCATAGCATGCTCTGGTGGTGGGCTTCCTTGCCTCCCGAATGATGTCCAAACAATCGGCAGGTAAGTGCAGGTAGCCAAACTCTAGGACTTCAGGAGCCAGATCGCCAGGTTGAGCTGTTGCGGATCTGGGTGCTGAATGTCGCCATGGCTCTGCGTCAGAAGGCTGGGAGTGAGATGTGGCCTCTGATGCGGTACCACAGACAGTTCTAGAAACGTGGTGTACCATGGTTGGCGAGCCCACGTTGGAGCAACCAGGATGAGAGTCATCGAGTGCTGCCTGAGCTTGCGTGCCACCAGCGGTATCAGAGGTGCTGGGGGAAAAACGTACGCAAATTTGCCTGACCAGTTCATCCATATCGCATTGCCCTGCGACTGTGGGTGTGGGAACCTGGCGGCAAAGCTTTGGCATTTTGCGTTCTCCCTTGTGGCGAACAGGTCCATCTCTGGATGACCCCACCTTTGGAAGTACGGTTGGAGTACTGATGGATGTATCTCCCACTCGTGCATTTGGTGGCTGTGCCTGCTGAGCAGGTCCGCCATCTGATTGTCCTTGCCCGGGAGGTGCTCTGCCATGAGGAAGATCTTCCTCTGAATGGCCCACTTCCACATGCTCTGAGCCAGATGAGACAGCTGCGGAGAGTGTGTTCCTCCCTGCTTTTGAATGTAGTACATTGCCGTCATGTTGTCCGTCCGGATCAACACGACCTTGTTGCACAGATGTACCTTGAATGCTTTTAGTGCCATGAAGATTG
This sequence comes from Lissotriton vulgaris, assembly GCF_964263255.1. Classification (NCBI taxonomy): domain Eukaryota; kingdom Metazoa; phylum Chordata; class Amphibia; order Caudata; family Salamandridae; genus Lissotriton; species Lissotriton vulgaris. Next base: position 659,866,233 of record NC_141698.1, on the reverse strand, counting down.
CCATCAGTTCCAGAACATTGATGTGCATCTTCCCTTATTGTTGCGTCCATAGTCCCTGCACAGTGTATTGGAGTACATGCGCTCCCCATCCCTGGAGAGAAGCGTCCGTCGTCAGGATGATCTGTGGCACAAGCTCCTGGAACGGTCGGCCCTTGCAAAGGTTTCGTGGATTCCACCAATGCAGAGAGTTGTATGCCCTACCGCTCACCAACACTAGGTCTTTCAACTGGTTGTGAGCCTGAGTCCACTGACGTGCTAAGCACTCCTGAAGCGGACGCATATGTAGTCTCGCGTGCAGGACAATGGAGATGCAGGAGGCCATCATGCCTATCACCTGCATGAACACTCTTGCTGGAAGCGAGTGTTGAGGCCTGAATTTTTGGACCAGCGATTGAATGCTGCTGACTCTCACTGAATTAGGCTGCGCTGTGGCCGCCAGAGTGTCTATGGTCGCACCCAGATACTGCCGTATGTGGGCGGGCTGGAGGTGGGATTTTGGGTAATTCAGTGAGAATCCCAGATCGTGCAGGAGGTGAATGGTGTGGGACACGTGGGCGGCACACTGCTGGGCTGACTTCGCTTGGATGAGCCAGTCGTCCAGATAGGGGTAGACGTGGATGTTTTGTCCCCTCAGATGTGCCACCACCGTCGCCAGGCACTTTGTGAACACCCTAGGTGCCGTGGTGACACCGAAAGGCAAAACCCTGAATTGGTAGTGTTGGTTTTGGATGGTTAACCTGAGGTATTTCCTGTGTGAAGGATGTAGTGGAATGTGAAAGTACGCATCCTTTAGGTCTAAAGTTGCGAGAAAGTCCCCCTGTTGGAGCAGCGGGAGCACTTGCTGCAGGGTTAGCATATGGAAGTGCTCCGACAGGATGTAGAAGTTGAGGGGCCTGAGATCCAGGATGGGCCTGAGGGACCCGTCCTTCTTTGGAATCAGGAAGTACAGGGAGTAAACTCCTGTGCCTCGTTCCTGCATGGGCACGAGCTCTATTGCCCCTTTTTGCAGCATGACATTGACCTCCTGCTGCAATAAGTGCAAGTGCTCGTCCGACATAGGACGGTGCCTTGGGGGTATGTTGGGGGGAGTGGATGTTAACTCCAGACAATAACCAAATTGGATAAGCTTTCTGACCCACCTGTCCGTGGTGATGGACTTCCACACGGGCAGGAACTGCTGGAGTCTCCCCCCGACCGGTGTTGTGTGGTCGGGGGGCAGTGACAATGCGTCACTGTTTGTTGGCGGTAGAGGACCTGGAGCTGTTGTTGCCAAGTCCTCTGCCTTTGGCGCTGTTGCAGCGGTATCCACCTCGACTCTTGTTGGCATAAGTAGTCTGGGTGTTGCCCTTGTAGAACTGCGCGCACTGTGAAAGCTGACCCCTTGAGGTGCCTCTGGTATTGGAGCGACGAAAGGACCCACCCCGAAACTGCTGGGACTGCAAGGCACCCATGGATTTTGCAGTGTCAGTGTCCTTCTTCATTTTTTCTAGGGTGGTGTCAACCTCCGGGCCAAACAGGTGATCTGGGTTGACCGTTTGGTTCAAGATGGTGGTTTGGATGTCTGGCTTGAAACCAGAGATTCTCAGCCAGGCATGTCTCCGAGGCATAACACTGGTGTTAATGGCTCGCGCAGCGGTGTCCGCTGCGTCCAGAGCGCCCTTAATGGAAGCATTGGAGATGAGCTTCCCCTCCTGGATTAGCATCTCAGCCCCTTCCTTGTATTGATCAGGCAGGTGTTGCAAAAGGGTCTCTAGTGTATCGTAGTGCGCCCTGTCATAAAGCGCCAGAAGCGCTTGTGTGTTTGAGATGCGCCATATGTTGGCTGCCTGTGCTGCTACCCTCTTCCCTGAAGCCTCAAAGACCTTGGATTCTTTGTCTGGGGGAGGAGCATCACCCGTAGTCTGAGAATTGGCCCTCTTCCGGGCATTCGAGACGACCAGGGAGTCCAGGGGCAACTGTCCTTTAATGTAAGTTGGATCAGTAGGCGCCGCTTTGTATTTTTTGTCAATCCTTGGGTTGATGACTCTCGCCCTGGTAGGTTCTTTGAAGACCTCAGCAGCATGCTTCAAAACGCCTTTCAGCATTGGCAGAGTTTTCACAGTCTTTTCAGACACAGAAAAGGTGTCAAAGAGGAAATCTACATCCACAGGGTCAGCATGCAGCTGGACATTGTGATTGGCTGCTGCCCGTTCAATGAGGGCATTGAATGCAGCAGAGTGTTCAGTAGGTGAAGTTTTAGCAGAGAAGAGCCGAGGGTCTTGTCCCGAATGTGGATCCCCAGGGTCACCACCGGCTGAACAGGGCTCAGTTGCATCCTCCAGGTCTGTGTAGACCGGATAGCTATATTCATCCTCGTCATCGCCCTCACCAGCGTCCACATCGGAGTAAGTGGGCGAGACCTCGTGAGCTTGTGGTGATAGGGGCTCCACCAAGGCTGGAGTACCAGCAGAGTCCATTTTCTTCTTTAGGGGGATTTTGTAACACTCCAAGTGGGGTTCTGGGGTGATTTTCCTCTTCAGAAGGGAAAGCCTCCCCGTTTCGGCGTCGATGAAATGTTCTTGACGCTCCTCCTCCGAGTGTTGTCGAGGCCGCGGTCCACCAACGACGCCTTCGGCGCCGAAGATACCTTCTCGGGCACGCCGCCCCCCGGCCTAGCAGCGAAAGCCTTTGGCGCTGTCTTAGGCGGCAAGGTAAAGAGGATCGGCGTGGACACCTTAACCGGTTTTTCCAGAGGCTTGGCAGGCGGAGGGTCCTTCGGCTCGACTTCCGCGGAGCCGTCCCTAATGCGCTGCAGGGACTCCGTGACCTTTTTCGTGAACGCAGCAGATGGACGTGCCGGTTCAACGGAGTCCTTTGAGGACGGTTTCGGAGTCGAGTCCTTCAAGGCCACTTTCGGAGTCGACTCACTTGGCGCAGCACCCTTGGCCTTGTCGCGTGGAAGCGGGGCAGAGAGTGCCTTCGGGTCATCGGGCCGCTTCTTCGGGTTGCCGAGAGACTTCTTTGGGGTCGTCGACAGCCTTCTTGTGCTCGACCCGAGTTTTTCCGGCGTCGATCGTCTTCGGCGCCGATGCGCCCGTGTCGAAGCCTTTCACCTTGCTCTTTGACGCGGTAGCCTTAGGCTCGGCCACCTTGACTTGGCCCTTCGGCTCGACGGCCATCTTAGGTTTCTTCGGCGCCGAGGCCTCCGATCCGACCAATGCAATGCGCACTTTCGGTTTCGATATCTGAACCTGCCGGGTATCTGGCGTCGAGACCGTAGATTTCACTTTCGGTTTCGTTTTCACCGGGAGTGATTCGGTAACAATGTCGGTGGCCGGGCCTGAAGGCGGGGCCGAGGAACTCATATCAAGGTCTTGGGTAAGGCCCGAAGGCGATCCCTCGACCTGGGCCTTAAAGATTGGCCCAGCCCCAGAGTCAGTCTGAGGAAGCTCCTCGTCCGAGCTATCCTCCATGGCCCCGAGGGCCCAGTCGTCGTCTCCTACCTCCTCGACGACTTCTTCGCTCTCGAAAGCTTCGGCCTCAGCGTCGTAGTCTTCCTCGACATCCGACGCGGGGTTTGATTCTGAGACGACCTGGATATCTTCATCCTCGACCTCCCCAGCATCGAAAATGTCCGTAGGCGCCGGTGCAGATTGCTGGGCCTCCAGGCGCGCAGCTCGACGGAGCATGAGTGTCTTCTTGGACCTGAATCTCGAACAGGCCATACACTTGGCCTCATCGTGGTCCAGCGACAGACACTTGTTGCACACCGGGTGGACGTCGATGTGTGGGTACTTCGAGTTACAGACCGGACATCTTTTGAATGGACTTCGGTCCATGATGGATGGTCGATGAGTCTGGAGCGTCGACAAGGCCTTCCGCGCCGAAAGCACGCGGAAGTACAGATCTCGGCTCGGAGCCGAAGTAAAGGTGTGAAGACAATACCGACGTAAGACTAAAGACCTTTTGGTCTCAAGAAAAGTTTTTCTATCGATTCCGACAAGAGGGAACCAAAGACATCCGAACCCAATGGCGGAAAAAAACAATCTGGGGATGGAGTCGATGCCGATGCACACTGTAGTCCAGGGGAGGAGCCACCTATCTTGTGATACTTCGAAGACTCTTCCAGGACAACAATGTGCAATCATTCGGACCCAACACTAGGCGGCGATCTATGCACAGATATGAATTCAGCAGCCCACATGCCTAGAACCTAGGAATATGCACACGACAGAGAGGAACAAACCGGACCCCGTGTCCTGCAAGAAGCAAGGAACCGGAGACCGTTCCAGGTAAGACCTGCCCCCCCCCAGGGGCGCATGTCCACCGATAGACAGGCAAGACGTGCACAGCGAGGTTGTAGGAACACGCCAGGGTGACAAAACCCTCTACGGAGGCAGGGATGTATTACGGACCAACCGTAGACAACCAATGGTAACCGTTGGAGAGAAACCAATCCTATGGAACTCACCAGAGGAGACATCCTACAACAGTAGGAAGAGTCAGCTTGCGCCAAAGTTCCTGGGCAAAGAAGAGTAGCAATATAATTGGCAACAAATACCCCACATAGGGTAAGGCACAACCCTACAAAAGAAGGGCCCCTCTTAGGACAAGCTCGTAGGCAGAGGCTCAAAAGATAGGTCAACACAGCTTAACTAGCTGTGCCAGAATAAATAAACAACATGGCTGAGCAGCCACACAACCCAGAACATCTGCAGCCCACTACGGGTAACAAAAAAGACATACATATACAGGAGGCGCCTGACAGCCGCATCAGCATGGGTGTCAAAAAGAGTGACCCCATTAAATGGTATATCTTTTTAAGCTGCTCCAGAGCATGCTCTGGGAAAATGCCATCACGCAACTACGTGTGGCAGCGTATGGCAACCGACCTGGCCATAGTACGACCCTCAGTGTCTGTGGTGTTCATGGCAGACCGAATTAAAAAGTGCGCCTCATCATGGCCATCACTAATTAGGCGGGCCAGATCTGCACAAGAGATCCCCGGCAAGGAGGGGAGGAGCCGGTCAACAGCGTCCCAAAGGGCAAATATAGCCTGAGCAAATACACACAACGTGTTGAGGGACCGGAGTCCCGAGCTGGTGGATGCATAGACATCAAGGCCATAAGACTCCAACCACCAAGACTCCCGAGTGGGAGGATGGAACGGAACAGGAGCCACAGAGAGAGCTGGCGAAGCACAAGTCCTCCATCTCCAGGATGGAGGGTCAAACAGGCTGGGTCAGTGGGAGCGGGCCGATGTGGAGAATAGCCAGCAAAGGGTCCGGAGCACTAGAGACTGCGGCTCCATCCTTAAAAAGTCTGCAGCCCTGCAAACAGCTCTGACGATCGTCCACTAGCCTCCGTGGCCCTGTGAGGGTGTGAAAGCAAGTCATCAGTAGGTGATGGACGCAAGCTAAACCGGCCACTTAATAAAGGCCCAGCAGCAGGATGAGTAGGCCAATGCTCCACTGGCACCTGCTCTTGAGGGCAGAGAAATGACTCAGGGGGTGGTGAACACAATGGGACCACATCCTTCATCACTAAAGTTGGAGACGGTCCCGGATTCGATCTGCATCGAGGCGATGCCGAGCCGGCATCGGAGACCTTTGAAAAGGCCCCGACTGGCGGAGTGGAGCAAGCGGCGACCTCCGAAAAGGCCTCGACTCCTCGAGTCGAGCCAGCGTCGGCAACATCCGACAAGGTCTGAACTCGAGTTGAACCGGTGACCGCCGAAGAGACCTCGACCCTTCGAGCAGAGCCGGCGTCTGCGACCTCCGAAAAGGCATCAAGTCGAGCTGGCGACCTCCGAAGGCCTTGACTCGTCGAGCCGGCGACCTCCGAAAAGCCTAGACCGCTCGGAGTTGGACCGGCGTAGACTCATAATTCCTGAGGGGGCGAGAGAGTACGCCGAAGCGGTGTCGTGCAACGCGCCGCAGTCACCTCCAGCAATATCGTAGGGAGCCTTGGAAAGCTGTGAGACAGCACTATGGAAGGGCTTAACGTCGTGGGATGCCCCTCTGGGCTGTGTGCCGACGTTGCTGCGACTTTGGTGTCAGTCAGGGCAATCAGTTGGAGCCGAGGGTAAATCCACCTGCGGTGTCCCAACCTGAGTCCCTACCCCCATGTGGGGCCCGGAGGCGTACCAGGGAGGGGGGCAATGCTCACCTGAGGTAGGCGAACGACGGGGATGGCGCTGCGACCGGCACCCCCGCGTGGACGACTCCACTGGAAAAGGTGACCTGCGTCGCGAGGGGTCCATTCGGGACATCCGGTCTGACAGCAGCTCCATGCGGCAAACGTCGCACTCCACGGAGTTATGGTACTCTCCCAAGCACCATATACAGAGTTCGTGAGGGCCCGACGCTGGCATTTGTTGCAAGCAGGACCGGCACAGTTTGAAGCCCACAAAGAGCACGATAACAGGTCCGAGGTATTACTTTCCTGGATCGACGTTAGGACGCGGAAAAGACGAAAAACTGAAGTCAGCACGCCGAGAGGGGCTTATATGGCTCAATTGATGTCACTTCCGTGAACGACGTCAGGACGGAGCCGGGCGACGCCGCCTCCTGTGTGCAGTGATATTCCTGGGGGAAAAAGATTTTCCGGATCCAGTCTGACACCTGGGGAGGTATTCTAAGTTAAGGAATCTGCGGCTAGATGTCTCTATCAGATGCTTCAGCAAACCGCAGAGGTGGAGAGACTTCTGGCACAGGACCCAAGACGTTGCCTTGCTTGTTGCTGTGCTATATGGCAGTGATGTAGTCCACGAGAATCTACATCAGCCTTTCGTTAATGGACAGCAGGAAGGCTTTCAGAATAGCACCAGGTGAATGGCCTGTATCACCAACAGTTTGATGTGGAGTCAGGTCCAGGTATAGGGTCCTCTGATCTTTCCACCGCAGCAGCAATGCATTCTTTACAATTATCAGCTTTAGATGGGGCAGGGAGGGTCGTCTGCTGCTGGTCCAACTGTGGTTGAGCAGCCACTATTATGTTTGGTATTTACGTTACCTGGCAACTGAATAATGTTTTGTAGAGACAGTATGCTTCTCCTCCTGGAATCTAATGTGTGGACTCTGTGAAGCTGTGAGGCAGACAGTTACAAAGCAGGGGCCGTTTCTTGCAACTCAATGAAGACGACTCTTCATAAATTACCACAGTGCTGTGTTTTCATAAAAGTGGAGACTCAGTATGGCATACTGAACATGAATAGGAGGGATGCTCTGCTTTGAAGGTTTATTGTTGAATTTTGGAAATATTAAAGGCTACTCTGAATTGGAGATTTTCCTATCAGAAATCTAAGGAAGATACGTCCTCTGGTCCAGCACAAGCCCTATTGACAGTGTGCAGATATGCCAGGCAGGAGAGAATTTGAAACAGGAGTGTTGCTTCTGATAGCTTCACCTTTGAAGTTGAGGTATCTACAGTTCAGCGTTAAATACCGCAGAGCTTGACGGGGGTGGTGATGTCATCATGACGGTCACATTTTTCAATGCAATTTTGAATAAGGAAACAATTGTGTGTACTTTGTGTATAGCGTTGTTTGGTGCGTCGCTGCCATGATTCTTTTTCTTTTTCTTATAATTTCTAATTGTTCCTGTTAATAGTTCTGATAAGTATTGTTGCACGCATTACTCCTGTGTGGGAAGGACTTTAAACACAGAAATAGGCATTATATGCCCAGCGATGAAACTACTTCGTGAGAAATATGGGCACGCTAATAAATCTCCAGAATATAAAGTTAATAATAGCCTGCCAATGATACATTGTACTACATATAGCGAACATGTAATGTGACCTAAGTGCAGTGTTGTAAAAAAAAAAAAAAAGAAGTTTAAAAAAAAAAAAAAGATCAAGCCTGTATGGCAGCCTCTTGTCAGGTCGCTCTGACGGGTGAAAACTGTCTGTGAACCACCACTGTCTGGGTCACTCTTGTGCTATTAAGACTCATTCTGGCTTTTGAGTAGATCAGTGTAAGAGGACTGCTGGTATTACGGGACTCAATGGAAAACTGTAGAGATTTCCTGAACTAGTTGGCATTCTCCTTCATACCCGTTGTGAGAAGTTGGCCTGATATGTAGTGTTTCCAATTCTGGAACCACTGGGTATCAGTCCAAACAAACCCCAAAGATGTCAGGTTGTAAGTCAACCTTGTAGACAAGCTATCCTAATGGTAGCATGGACTAAGCAGCCTTAAAGGCTTAACTTAAGAGGTCGTGTTAAGCGAGCTGTTTTACCACATACAATCCTGTAATCAAATGAAAGGACACCACACAAGTATATATTGTAAAAATATATGTATTTATTTCTAAATTACTCCCCAGTACTCTTTATGAGGAAAGGGGCACAAGCGTTAAATCAAAAGCACTGTTAAACATATAAAGTCGCACAATTATGGATGAGGGCGGGTGGCCACTCAAACCATATACTAAAAAAGTGGTATAAGTAACACTTCTCGAGCAGTGGTTAGGCCTAGGGCCTAGAGATTCGCTGGGAGCAGTCAGGACTAGCAAAGTTGAAGTCGGGAGTAGCCCACAGGAGACGGGTGCAGCACGGAAAGTGCGGCTCGCACCAATGCAATGTCAATGGTGCGTAAAAGTCAGTTAAAGTGAATTAAAAGATACTTCCGCTGAACCTAGGAACACAAAACTTTAGACACAGACCCTAGAGGTGTGTACCAGTGTAAGAACACCGGCGTTGCAAAGTTACCTCACCCACAGGCCGTGGGGGCACAGGGTCGAAGTGGCGTCGGGTTCTGTCACGCAGGTTCTTGGTGCTTGAAGCTGTTGCAGCTGCAGGCGCTGTGAAACAGAAGTGTCCGGTGGATCCAAGGGTGGATCTGAAGTGGTGAAGACCTGAAAGCAGAGGGGACAATGTTCAAAGTCACTGACCAGTGACCACCGTGGAACCAGATTGGAACCAGGCAAAGTCGGGTGCAAACAGGTGATCAGGGGTTGCTTCTCTCTGCAGCTGCGTAGACACGAAGAGGTCAAGGACGTCCAGGAGTCAATCACGAGCTGTCCCTCGAAGGCTCTAGCGGATGGCGGTGTCGGCAACTCGATTGAAGCAAACAAGCCTTGGCTAATGCAAGCCACGGGGAAAGTGAAAAAGGCTTATTACTCGGACCAGCAAGGTCAGAGCGGGTACTCCTTTCTACAGGAGCGAGGGCAGGTCTGGAGCAACCAGACCCACAGTGTCAATCGTAGGTTTCGTCGCCAAGATGGCCGCTGATCACGTGACAAGCGGACGGGATGGCGAGTCGAGTGGCACAAAACAAAAGGGCCCTACGCAGATCGTGAAGATGCTGGAGGGCTGATCTTTGGTGCAAATGCTGATCGGTTATGGGGCTTCTCAAACCCCAAAGCACAGAGTCGAGGGTGCCTCGGGTGCTGCGCAGTCAGCGTCTCGGGGGTCTTTCAAGATGGCCGCTCCCACGTCTCTCGGTGCCTCCATGGGTCCCTTCTTCGCAGGGACTGTGGATCGGGCTGGGAGAAGTCTGGGAAGCTGTGTCTTGTCAGGCTCTGCACTCGGGCTCCGGCGGGAGGCGGCGGCAAAGCAGACGTCGAGGTGCTGGGTGGTGCCTGTGTTCACAGGGTGGCCCCTCCTAGGCCACAAGGGAGATGCTCTTCAGTCTTCTATCATCAGAATGTCGAAGTCCAGTCGTCTTCTTAGTTTAAAGTTGAGTTCAGGATGATCTGAGTTGCATTGGCACTGCTCCCCCTCTTATTCCAATCTGAGGGGTGGATCTCCTGCTAGGTCCCTCCCCTATGGGTGGGACCAGGAAGGGGGGTGGTTACACCCCCTTTCCTTTGTCCAGGTCTCACTGGAGCTGGGGCTGGGCTGCCCCAGAACCGGTTTGACCGGATTATGCAAGGGGAAGCCTTGTGCTCCCCAGGCACTGTCTGGTTTCATTCAAACCTCCCTGCTACAATCCACTATCTCCTGTCTGGGGTGGTGTCACACCTCCCTGTGACAGGAAATCCTTTGTCCAGGCCTCCTCTGCTGAGTTTCGGTCAGCAGGAGGAGGTCAGACATGTGTCTGTGGCAGAAGCATCCATTTTGTGGATCTGAGGCTCTTTTAAAAATCAACCGCGTTTTAGCAAAAGTAACATGTCGTCCCCTCTAGAGGGGTGGAATGCTACCCCCGTCGCCAGGACTGGCGAGGGGGTAGTATTCCAAATCGTATGACACCTTACACGACATGTTTTGATAAAGCCAAACCAAAGTTGACATATAACCGCGAGGATTATAATGCACTTAATAGTATATGGTTTGGCATTATCCCAGAACAGCTAAGGGAATTGGTCCCGACAGCTGCAGACAGGCTCAGCTCATGCTAGAGCACCATCTCACATTAAACCACGCACTCTGCCTTCAGGATTGTTAAGGCCTGCCATAGGAGTGGCTCACAGGTTTATATGTGTCCAGATAGGTTTAGATATAGGCATACTATATCTAAGCAAGGGGTGATTACACCACCTTGCCCCAGCTGAGTGATCAGCCAGTTGTGTCAATTTTAGATAGCCAGCCAGGGGTGGCAAAAGATATGCTGCAGCCCCTGGTAGGCCTTGGATGCACCTATGCCCTGGGCACCTATAGTGCTCTGTACAGGGGCTGATAAGGTGACCCAAGCCAATCTAGTTATGCACCTTGGGTACATGGAATCCATTTTACAGAGAGAGCAGATAGCCTGGGGCCCTGATTAGCAGGGAACCAGGCCAACTAAGTCGAAAACCAGCTAAACACAAGGCAAAAAATCTGGGGTAACCATAGTCAGGTAGCCACCTTCCTACATAACCCCCCCCCAAACGAAAGGAGATAAGGCTATCCTTGGCCAGGTAAGCCTTTATTGCCTGAGTGGCCATATAAGGAAGTACCTGCACTAGCATGGGTACCCCCTGTCTCATGGTCCACTAAGCAGTCCCTCACCCTAGGGGTATTAGAGGGTCTCCACCATAGGGAATCACTACCTTGGGTGTGTTTATGCAAAGTTAAAGGCTGGTTTGGATATGGAGTATTGAAGTGAGGCTCCACTATTTTTGGGCTCAACTTCCTCCAATTATCTTCCACCATGTGTGCCTTTCTTTCTTCAACTGAGTTGCACTGAGCTCTCAGGGTCAACCTCTGGCTACCTAAAGCTGGAGGCTGGGTCCCTCTGTTTGGCTTGCTGGAGGGACAGTTCAGGTTTGGGCCCTTTGGGTCCCAGGTTTGGCTGTGCCCAACAGAATCCATCTGTGGGAGGTCCCTAACTGTTTTTAAGGGGGCTCCCTCAGGAGTTTTTAAAGTTTTCACCTTAGTAGGCCTACTAGTTTTGGTGCCCCTAATCTGTTGATGGGGGTGCTTTATTTGACAGGGGGCCCTCTGGGTCTCACTGTCCTTCTTGTCCTCTGCAGCCCTGGGCTGACTGAGGCAAGGTAGAGAGGGGCAGGTTACCTGCTCCAGACTGGATCCCACCTGAGAAGGGTCCACTGCCATCAGAGGCTCTGTCAGGCCAGGCCTAACAACTTCTGGGGCAGTTCCTTCATCAGGGGTAAGATCAGTTCCCTGAGGAGGCTGATCCTGTCCTACTGTCTGGTGAGGGGGAGATTTCTCTTCCTCCTCCATGCTCTCAGTTTGGGTGGAGTGATCCATCATTTCAGGCTTCACAACACACATATCTGTTTGAGTTTGGGCTGTGGCCATCACAGCCCCACCAACCTTTTCAGGAGGAGACTCGGTTTGGGTTTCTGCTGTTATCATAACAGCTTTGCTATTCTGGTTTGGAAGAGCTTCTGGTAAAGATGGGGCAGAGAGTTGCTCAGCCCTACCAACCTTTTCAGGAAGGACATCTTGAATTGGGGCTATAGCCAGTACAGCCCCACTAACCTTTCCATTGGAATTTACCATTCTAGAATGGATTTCCTGTTCAACCTCAGCCCAGGCTGAGATTTCCAAATCATTACCCAGTAGACAGTCTACAGGCAAGTTTGGTGACACTGCCACTCTCTTTGGGCCAATGACACCTCCCCAGCTGAGACTTACTACTGCCATGGGATGATTTGTTTGGATGCCATCAATGTTTGTTACCTGGTATGTGGCACCAGGTAAAAGTTGCTTAGAGGGGACTATACAGTCAGCCACCATGGTGATGCTAGCCCCTGTGTCTCTAAAGGCTTCAACTTTCAAACCATTGATGATGGGTTCTTGTCTATATTTGCTCAAGGTATTTGGGCAAACAGAGAAGTTGGCAAACCCCATGCCAGTCTCATAAACAAGAGCATTTGGGGATGGGGACCTGGATAGGCCAGGGTCCCCTTGGGCTCCAAAAGTAAACCCACCCAGATTCCTGGGTGTGCTCCCACTTCCTGGGGGATTACTGCTGACAGTAACAGGAGGTGTTGGAGCTGGCTTTGGAGGTATGTTTTCTTTATTGCCATTCTTGGGACAACAGCTGTCTGTTTTGTAATGCCCAACCTGTTTACAGGCATGACAATAAGGCTTTTTGTCAGTTGATGAAGTGTCTTGGGACCCACCCCCCTTCTTGGAGTTTTGGGGCCCTGGGGAAGTGTTTTCTTTACTTTTATCCCCACCCTTATCTTGAGGCTTGGTAGACTCCTTCTTCTGGTTATTGTCCTGATTCTTAGGCCTAATCCTGGTTCTGACCCACTTATCTGCCCTCTTTCCCAATTCTTGGGGAGAGGTCAAATCTGAGTCCACCAGGTGCTGGTGTAAGAGCTGGTTCTGACAATTACTTAGGATCTGCTCCCTCATAATCAAATTATACAATCCTGTGAAGTCATGTACTTTGCTGCCATTTAGCCAACCCTCCAGAGCCTTAGTTGCACAATCAACAAAATCAGTCCAGTCCTGAGTCTGTGTCTTCTGGGTATCTCTGAACTTTAACCTGTACTGTTCAGTGGTTAAGCCAAACCCATCTATTAGGACACTCTTCAGGACTTTGTAATTGCTGGCATCCTCATGTCTGACAGTGAGGAGCCTATCTCTCCCTTTCTCTGAAAAGGAGTACCATAAGATTGCTGCCCACTGTTCCTCAGGAACCTGCTGTACCATGCAGGCTCTCTCCAGAGCAGTCATCCATTTGTGGATGTCATCCCCTTCCTGATAGGGGGGCACAATCTTTGTCAGGTTTCTACTATCATAGGACCTGGGTTTCTCTTTAGGAACTTTGCTGCCACCAGTGGCATCTAAGCCACACAATTTTCTTTCTCTTGCTAAAGCAAGTTTAGCTTGAGCCAAGGCTACCTCTTCCCTTTCTATTTGGAGTTGGACAGCCCTCATCCTGGCCCTATGCTCTTTCCTCTGGGAGGGAGTCATCCCTCTTTGAGATTCTCTTGAGGCACTAGAAAGATGAGAGTCCCTTGATTGAGATCTCACCCTCCTGTTACCTGGGAGAATTTGGTTATGAGATCTGGAGTGGTGCTGGCCCTCTCCATTCTCATGTAGGTCCAGGTTGGCCTGGTTAAGCCTGGCAACCTGTACCTGGTTTCCCCTCTGATCCTGATCTTCAGGCTCTTCTAAATCAGAGCCTTCCTCTTCCTCTTCTTCTGGAAGATTCTCATTCTCAGGGGAGTGTATCCCTTCACCTGATTCTAAGGGAGCCTGACTCACCTTATCTAAGTCATCCTTTTCTAGGATAGCTATTAGGGAAGGAATGGTAGGGCCTCTGCCCCTTTTTAGCCCCCTGGCTGTGCACAAGGCACTCAGGTCTTTGTGGCTAAGGTTGTCATATCTGGATGTTGTCCCTATAGGATCAACTACTACAGGAGCAGAGCCTGAGCCTCTACCTGTATCAGACATGACTGTTAGTGAGGTGTAAGTGATGCACTTACCTACACTAAGTGTTTTCCTACTGTACCTTGCTAGTGAGTTGTAGTCAGGGTGTGCTAATCCCTTTAATCTACAACTACTAAGTTCAGTAGAACTTAATATGCTAAGCTTTTGATTTATATGTACCTAGAGGTACTTGATGTGATCTTTCAATTTGATAAAGATTGCAATGGTAAAACAAACAGCAAGCTCAAATCCGCACCGCTGCACACCAATGTGAGAAGTTGGCCTGATATGTAGTGTTTCCAATTCTGGAACCACTGGGTATCAGTCCAAACAAACCCCAAAGATGTCAGGTTGTAAGTCAACCTTGTAGACAAGCTATCCTAATGGTAGCATGGACTAAGCAGCCTTAAAGGCTTAACTTAAGAGGTCGTGTTAAGCGAGCTGTTTTACCACATACAATCCTGTAATCAAATGAAAGGACACCACACAAGTATATATTGTAAAAATATATGTATTTATTTCTAAATTACTCCCCAGTACTCTTTATGAGGAAAGGGGCACAAGCGTTAAATCAAAAGCACTGTTAAACATATAAAGTCGCACAATTATGGATGAGGGCGGGTGGCCACTCAAACCATATACTAAAAAAGTGGTATAAGTAACACTTCTCGAGCAGTGGTTAGGCCTAGGGCCTAGAGATTCGCTGGGAGCAGTCAGGACTAGCAAAGTTGAAGTCGGGAGTAGCCCACAGGAGACGGGTGCAGCACGGAAAGTGCGGCTCGCACCAATGCAATGTCAATGGTGCGTAAAAGTCAGTTAAAGTGAATTAAAAGATACTTCCGCTGAACCTAGGAACACAAAACTTTAGACACAGACCCTAGAGGTGTGTACCAGTGTAAGAACACCGGCGTTGCAAAGTTACCTCACCCACAGGCCGTGGGGGCACAGGGTCGAAGTGGCGTCGGGTTCTGTCACGCAGGTTCTTGGTGCTTGAAGCTGTTGCAGCTGCAGGCGCTGTGAAACAGAAGTGTCCGGTGGATCCAAGGGTGGATCTGAAGTGGTGAAGACCTGAAAGCAGAGGGGACAATGTTCAAAGTCACTGACCAGTGACCACCGTGGAACCAGATTGGAACCAGGCAAAGTCGGGTGCAAACAGGTGATCAGGGGTTGCTTCTCTCTGCAGCTGCGTAGACACGAAGAGGTCAAGGACGTCCAGGAGTCAATCACGAGCTGTCCCTCGAAGGCTCTAGCGGATGGCGGTGTCGGCAACTCGATTGAAGCAAACAAGCCTTGGCTAATGCAAGCCACGGGGAAAGTGAAAAAGGCTTATTACTCGGACCAGCAAGGTCAGAGCGGGTACTCCTTTCTACAGGAGCGAGGGCAGGTCTGGAGCAACCAGACCCACAGTGTCAATCGTAGGTTTCGTCGCCAAGATGGCCGCTGATCACGTGACAAGCGGACGGGATGGCGAGTCGAGTGGCACAAAACAAAAGGGCCCTACGCAGATCGTGAAGATGCTGGAGGGCTGATCTTTGGTGCAAATGCTGATCGGTTATGGGGCTTCTCAAACCCCAAAGCACAGAGTCGAGGGTGCCTCGGGTGCTGCGCAGTCAGCGTCTCGGGGGTCTTTCAAGATGGCCGCTCCCACGTCTCTCGGTGCCTCCATGGGTCCCTTCTTCGCAGGGACTGTGGATCGGGCTGGGAGAAGTCTGGGAAGCTGTGTCTTGTCAGGCTCTGCACTCGGGCTCCGGCGGGAGGCGGCGGCAAAGCAGACGTCGAGGTGCTGGGTGGTGCCTGTGTTCACAGGGTGGCCCCTCCTAGGCCACAAGGGAGATGCTCTTCAGTCTTCTATCATCAGAATGTCGAAGTCCAGTCGTCTTCTTAGTTTAAAGTTGAGTTCAGGATGATCTGAGTTGCATTGGCACTGCTCCCCCTCTTATTCCAATCTGAGGGGTGGATCTCCTGCTAGGTCCCTCCCCTATGGGTGGGACCAGGAAGGGGGGTGGTTACACCCCCTTTCCTTTGTCCAGGTCTCACTGGAGCTGGGGCTGGGCTGCCCCAGAACCGGTTTGACCGGATTATGCAAGGGGAAGCCTTGTGCTCCCCAGGCACTGTCTGGTTTCATTCAAACCTCCCTGCTACAATCCACTATCTCCTGTCTGGGGTGGTGTCACACCTCCCTGTGACAGGAAATCCTTTGTCCAGGCCTCCTCTGCTGAGTTTCGGTCAGCAGGAGGAGGTCAGACATGTGTCTGTGGCAGAAGCATCCATTTTGTGGATCTGAGGCTCTTTTAAAAATCAACCGCGTTTTAGCAAAAGTAACATGTCGTCCCCTCTAGAGGGGTGGAATGCTACCCCCGTCGCCAGGACTGGCGAGGGGGTAGTATTCCAAATCGTATGACACCTTACACGACATGTTTTGATAAAGCCAAACCAAAGTTGACATATAACCGCGAGGATTATAATGCACTTAATAGTATATGGTTTGGCATTATCCCAGAACAGCTAAGGGAATTGGTCCCGACAGCTGCAGACAGGCTCAGCTCATGCTAGAGCACCATCTCACATTAAACCACGCACTCTGCCTTCAGGATTGTTAAGGCCTGCCATAGGAGTGGCTCACAGGTTTATATGTGTCCAGATAGGTTTAGATATAGGCATACTATATCTAAGCAAGGGGTGATTACACCACCTTGCCCCAGCTGAGTGATCAGCCAGTTGTGTCAATTTTAGATAGCCAGCCAGGGGTGGCAAAAGATATGCTGCAGCCCCTGGTAGGCCTTGGATGCACCTATGCCCTGGGCACCTATAGTGCTCTGTACAGGGGCTGATAAGGTGACCCAAGCCAATCTAGTTATGCACCTTGGGTACATGGAATCCATTTTACAGAGAGAGCAGATAGCCTGGGGCCCTGATTAGCAGGGAACCAGGCCAACTAAGTCGAAAACCAGCTAAACACAAGGCAAAAAATCTGGGGTAACCATAGTCAGGTAGCCACCTTCCTACACCCGTTTTGTAAAAAATAATCTCATGGCAAAGTGTGAACATGTTTTGTTTTCTGTGCTTTCCAACAGATCTAATTCAGGGGAACCCGAGTCACAAAATATTTTGTGGAAAACTCTCATTCATAAACCATTCACGTTTTTTTTTTTTTAAATGTGCTGCTCAGAGAGTCTGTATGAGTATTTTGATTGCATGTGCTACACCGGTTCCGCCACTAAAGTACAAACTGACCTGTGGTGTCTCAGGTTCACTGCAGTTTGGGGTGCTGGCAGTGAAAGAAGTTATTGAGTCTGTGCACCCAGCATGGCAAGATGGCAGCGCTGTGGCAGGCATGGGAGAGCTGTGGTCAAGTGAATGACAAGAAAAGCAATGGAGTGGAGCGAAGGGCGAGAACTGCTGAGTGGCAAAGGAAGTGAGACTAACACAGAGGGAGGATTGAGACCTGCAATGGCATAACCATTCATCAACGGATAAAGCAATTATGCCGACCCATTCCCCCCCACTACGTACCAGGGTCGTGGACAAGACTGCATGGAGTACACCCAAAGATCTGTGACTTTGCACACTGAATGAGCATGGAACGGCAAGCGGGAAGCTGCTCCCCTCCTTCCCTGTACCAGAGCTGTAAGCGAAATGTCTTTAACACTGGCCACACAGTGGTATTTTATGTGGGTTCCCAGTCACAAGTAAACCTGCAAGTATATCTTGTAAGTATGAAAAAATAGATGTGCAGGTGCGGGGGCCAGCACAACTGAGGAAGCAATCAGGTTGCATCAACAGTGCCTCATTGGGCGAAAACAAGATGCAAAACCTCTGCGCACTCATTTGACTGAGAGTGACTGGTGTAGCAGGAAACATAATGCTGTGAATTGGAGAGGGAGTGAGTAAACAACCTGAAGTGTTGAGGATCTAGATGTGTGTTGCTACTGCTTATTTCACTGCCAAGGGTAACACTGAGTTCTGGCAGTGACTGGTGGGAAGTTGTTTCGAGCAAGTTTACATCCACATGATCAAACGACCCAGCAGTGTAAGTCCAGAGGCAGTGGAGAGACTCCCTTCCCAAACATCTGAGGAATCATCTGAGGGAGATGCTCCCTTATATGACTACCTGACAAATAAGTTTGACAAAATCGTGGCAGATAAAAAGGACATGAGATATGCGTTGGCGAGTAAAATCAAGACAGCAGTAGTTAACTTTAGTGTAGACAGAGATGACCAACAAAACCTTGCCGCCAGCTTCAAACAAAATGACGCTGGATGAGATTCCCCAAAATGGAGAGTTTACTTGCACAAGGGAACGGACTCAGAAATGGTCTCATATTTGGTGGGGGGACCTGAGCAATAAGAAGGAAGGTCCTGATGCAAAAATGTAAGAGTGGTTGACCTTCCTGATCACTTTGAAGGAAAGGACCATGGTCGCCTACCTGGAGGACTGGTTCTTCAGATGTGAGCACCAAAGGGGCTTTCTGGACACTTTCCAGTGGAGCAAACCTACTATCATTGCAATCTAAAAATGTCACAACATGTTGTGATACCATGTAATATGAAGGGGCATGAATAACACTAACAAGAACACCAATATGTAAGCATGCATGATAAGAAGAGGGTAACCTAGCAATGCTGCAAGAAAATCACTTGTCACAGAGATATAAAGTCGACAAGCCACTGGAGGGAGCTGGTTTTCCACAGAGAATAATCAGCTTATGTCTTGGGCATTACTGAATGAATGAATACATCTTCTAAAACCCACTACTATACCGTAAGGGTGTCTGGGCACTAATTGAGAAGATGACTACAAAAGGATTGAACTGACCCATCTCAAAGGGGTCCCAGACTTCGAAAAGATGTGCTTTTAAATGCTTATTAAATGACAAATAACGTGTCATAGCGTGCAATGCAAAAAAGGAGTTTAGTCCATGGGGAAACAGTAAGATACTGAAAAGAGCGGACTCTAGTTCTCAAAGAAAGATCTCAGGGGTTGTGTAGGAACATAATTCTAAAACATGTGTCTAACATAGGAAGGACCTTCATTGGACAAAGGTTGAAAACAGACACAAAGAGCTTTAAATAAACATTGTTCTCCCACTGGCAGCCAATGAAGTGGGTAGATAATGGGAAATATGTCATTTTCTAATCACCATGTAGTCGAAAACAACAGGAGCATTAACCCATAAACCACGTTGAGATCTGGGTACATATGTGAAAATTAGCAAAAATGTCTCAACTGGTGTACAATGCACAAGCTTGTGGCGGCCCGGGACAGATGCCTGCACTTCCCTTGGACTTTGACTTCCATTCCCCTTACGTTTCCAGCATTGCCTGGTATTACGTGTGGCACCGATCGCCACCTACACCTCGGCTGACTGCACTCCACGCAGCCCATCTATTCCTGGCAGCCCACAACCCTTCTGGGTTGCCCTGCAGCCCGGGCTGCAGGGCAACCCAGAAGGGTTGTGGACTGCCAGGAATAGATGGGCTGCGTGGAGTGCAGTCAGCCGAGGTGTAGGTGAAAGATCAGAGGACCCTCCGCCTTGCCATCGCTTACCCGCTCCGACCTACAGTTAGCACCTGTTAATCGGCAACCCTGTCCTGATGATGATCCTGACTCGATAGGATCGAATCGCCGTCGACCAATTTTCAGCGCAACTCATGGCGCACTTGTCTCTATGGTTCACCGAAATATTTTGAATAATACCATTCAAATATCTCAAAACGTTTAAAGCTGAACCATAACTCTGTATATATTTTTCTTCACTATTGTCACTCTGCTCCCTTCGCTGTTCTTCACCACTTGTCACTTGCGCCGTCACTTTTTATGTCACAAGCACAATGTGCACCTATTGCCTTTAGGTTGCCGTCGCAATTTATTCCCACAGTGCTGATATAAATGTATTGTATAAATTGCTATAAACAAATATATGATGCCATGAGCACTTCCAAAACCAAATAACCCGAGTCTCCCTTCTTCCTTCATGTAATGCTTTGTACATACATATAGATTTGCCTTTTCATCCAATAATACCAGTTGAGACATTTTTGCTAATTTTCACATTTTCTAATCACCAGCAGAAAACTAGCTACAGTATTTTGACTGCTCTATATTCTCTTCACTTATTTCAGAGGGACACAGAGGAAGACTGCGTGGCAGCAACCAAGTCCTAAAATGATTGTGGCTTGTATACTTTTCCACTAACAATCCCATGGCAAATACGGGAGCGCTTTTTCCAAGAGCCAAAGCAGAAACATTTAATTAGTGTAGAAATAGGCTGTTGAAAATTTAGACTGGTATCATAAATGAACTCTGAATTCCAAGCTATTCGTGATTCGGGTAGACAAGAGAAGAAGGTCACCCATAAACTGTCCAGATGGGTTAACCACCAAAAACAAGAACTTGTGTTTTAGAAGAGTTTAAAGTAAGACTATTAGCAACACGGGTAAGATGATGAATGAAAGATGGAATAGCTTTGTTGAAAATGGTGATCTTGCCACTCCAAACACACCACTTCTGCTAACTTAACTTTTATAGTGCCATCTAAGGCCTTCAGAGAGCTGGACGCCTTACTGTTAACAGTGGGTTCCGTTCCCACTGTGTCACTGGAATAAAGCTGTACAGGCTAATGAGTCCATAACAAGGGCAAAACAAGTCCTGGATTCCTTGTGTTCTAGTTCCAGGAGCTAGGACTATGCAGCTACACAGCCGGGGATCAAGAGCGCCCACGTTGATGAACAATAGCAGCCAGTACCAGTGAGGCTCATACGTACACTGGGAACAATTCCCTTTGTCATTAATTTTTACTGCATTTCCCTTTTTACTTCATAATGAATCCTTTTGGTCGGCCTATTAATGAGGAGGAACAACCATTTGCACCACAACGTCCAGCGCGGGGTTAGTCTACAAAGAGTAAAATAGTTTTTGAATTAATAGTTGTGGTTGTCCTAGTAGCAATACTTGGAATATCTTGGATTCTAGAGGAGAAGTATCCCGTACATTCCTTGCTTGGTACAACACCCATTCCCCTGAACACATTTTTGTTACTTTGGCCCCTCACAAAGGAGAGCACCGGAAGACTTACACAGATAATGTCTTTATAGAAACGTTGTATCAAGCTCATTATGTGTCCAATACAACAAATTGTTGGGTTTGTGGATTGTTCCCCTCAGTTACTCATAAAAGTGATAATTTGTTGTCCATGCCTTCAGTCGCGGCTGGTGACATTTGAAGGTGGCGGGGCGTGATGACAGTATTCCCACTGGTCATCCCTGAGGACTGCGGCCGTAAAAAGAGATAGGAGTGTGTGATTTTTTTCCCCTTCTATGGTCAGAGGGACCCCCGAGTGGCGCTCTGTCAGTTTCAATCGCGTGACCTCTGAGTCCAGGGTGGGAAAAGCATATTGGCATCTGACAGGCAACTACTGCCCAGTAACAGTGACACATTCCAGCAGGGCCTATTTAGTTATTTATATTACATCTACCGGGCATAGTGCCGCAAACACAGGAACTGCAGAGTGCAGCACAAACACAAAGTCATTCAAGAGGAACAGATAATGTCGGTTTGAGGGACACCCAGGGAAAGTGAGCATCAAAGGGTAGGAAATGGAGAGGGGCCTCCTGCTTCATGTGGAAAGGAAGACATATTTGCTAACAGCAGCAAAGTGGGTTAATCAAGAGCATATATAAGTTAGTGAAACAAGACAGCGGCAGACCAACAGAGTGTGGCGTGATCCAAACGCCAGCTCTGGGCATCGATTGAAGGGCAGCCAAGGCCACAGCACTCTCCCCCTCCCTTACGCCGATTTGTTAAACAAAAAAATAGCATCAAGGAAATGAGACAACTGGCGTAATGAATGGTGTAATCACGAATACACTCCAAAATGTACGCTTTCTCCTGTCACTGAATTTGTAGAGTAAATAGTGTGACTTTCCGGAAACTTCTTTATGTTACCGCACCTACCTCTTAAAACTAGTAAATAGGTAACAGTATTTCAGAGCCCAATCCATAATAAAACAACAAAGTCATAAGTCAATAAACCTAACTACTTACATTACCTTCCGGCTTCCCGCCTTCAAGTTAGCTCCGACTCCCGCCGCCGTCCTGTTCTTGAATTCGTCGTCAGACTCATCACACAGGAAGCCAGGCAGCCTCCCTCCCCTCCGGCTCCACCACAGCACAGCGCTGTGATTGGTTCGGCCGGCTGCTCCAACACCACGTCATTTCTCTGTATGCTGCAGCATACAGAGAACAGGGAGAGTGGGAGGGGTTACCCTAGGGCAGGGGGGAGCGGCTTTCCCGCTCTTATTAATACAGTTAATACTGTCTGTTTGGACAGCCTCTCAGGCTGCCCAAACAGACAGTATTAACAACAGTGGGGAAAACCACTCCCCCCTGCCCTCAAGTAACCCCTCCCACTGTCTCAAGCAGGAACTTCTGCTTTCTCGCCGTGCGAGAAGGAAAAAACAAATGGTAGTTCTCTACTATTTATTTCTGCCTTCTCGCACGGCGAGAAAGCCGTGAGGCGGCGCCCAAACGCCCCCATGGAGGATCCGCCACTGCATGCCTTTGTCATATCTAGGAAGTTGTGAGGGTTGGTTTGCATTGTTTGTTATGGTACACTACCATTTCCACCATTCCGCTCAGGTTATGACACCTGCTGATTCTCGCACTGTTGTTGATTATATACATTTTCATCATAGGGTTACTCCTATAGGTAAGGCAGGAAAAAACATCTCTGGTACTTTGTCCCCAAACTCCTGTATGAGCAAATATGACAGGGTGAAGAACAACACATGGCTTCGAATGGAAATGGCTGATTTCCAGAAGTTTAACACCTCTGAGTATTTCCAATCTTTCCAAGATCGTAATATCACTAAAGACAAACCAGTAACGGTGTCTGTGGTCAGCTCAGCAGCTGCTTTCTGTGTCCAGGGGAGGGGGAGATTGAGGTGTGGGAAAGTAAATGCATTTTCACCTCCCCACAGAGCAAGATTAATAGTCCTCCTTTGATCTTACCCTCTAACGTCTATTTCGTCTCTGGATCCCAAGCTTATGCCAGGCTTCCTAGGGAATGGTCAGGCAGATGTTACCTCTATTTCTTCTTCCCCTGGTGTATGTTGCTCTGTCCAATTACCATAAAGAACATCAGCTGCAGCGTATGAGTGTACACTTGCCCAGAGTCAGAAGGGTCATTGACACAAAGGAATATAGATCAGACGGATACTACCTTCCAACAGTTTGAGAATGCCATGAAGGGTATCATATCCTTTTGGGGCGCCATGTCCAATAGCCTTAAAATTCGTCGGTTAACAAAGGTTGTTGAAGGGGTTATTAATACAGCAGCTGGTATACAATGCATGCTTCAATTAATCTCAGCCAACTGTAATTACTTTTGGGACGCACTGCAGTTCATCGTTTTTCTTTTACTCGGTGCTGCCCCACTTAGGGGCCAACCTTATTGAAATCAGCCTTGGGCCCATCTCAATGGAACAATCCAGTCCAGCCTGTCCGGCATCCTGTCCTACTATACACGGTGGTACACCAGTAGAACAAAGCATCTCTTAAGCACCACCTGGTGCCTGCCCCGCTTGAGTATTTTTAGACTTTTGAGATAAGTTCAGGGCAGAGAATATTAAAATAAAAAGCACTATGAAAGAAGAATAAATTAACTATCTTCACAGGACAGACAAGCGTGCCTAACCCAGCAATATAACCTAAAAATGCCATCGTTGGCGAAAACAAGACTAATTACGCAAATTAGAAACATCAGCACTAGTTTTGAAAAGAACCTTCCGATCAAATCAACAGGCAAAAATGCATTTTGTTTTTGCAAACGTTGAGAATAAGAATATTATTGTTCAATTGTGGTCTTTTTGTTGTTGGGAGGAAACGTTTTGTATAATAATTACACTGTAGTTGCAGTTTGGTTATTAGCTAATGACATTTTATTGTCAGACGTACAATTCTGTAGTCCTTGAAATAGATTTTGTCCACTTTGCCTTCTCCGGAGCCTCTCGTGTAAATCTGGATGATTTAAACCACGACTGGCATACACTTGATCCCAACTGCCATGCAACTTTCGGCATTTTTCAAGGGATTGCGAAATGCTGCTGACATTTACGCCTCAATTGTCGGTGATTGGGTGACATAACTCTCTCGTGAGGCCTCCAGAGGGCAAGAGTCTTTTAAATCGCGTTATACCTCCCGTTGGGGCCGATTTCATTTATTGGGATGGTACCGAGGAAACGGTTACGTATTTCCTGCTTCTGAGAAGTGGACAAGGATGAAATGGAAGTTTGCCTCTCTGTAGAAGCCAGGGACTCGGAGCCCGTGCTTAAAACATTATTGCACCAATAAACTTTCTTTGTAGGTCAGAAGATTATTGAAGCCTAAGAAACTGCAGGTGGTTGCCGAGGCTTCTTAAGCAAAAGCAGAGGGCACAGGCCATTAACGATGCTTATGGGACCCACCGTGTCAGTGGAAATTTAAACTAGTTGAAATCTTTTCCTGCTTACAGGAACGCCCAGAATACCGCTCTAAGTCTAAGTTCAGCCTCACATTTTCAAATACAGTTCTACTGCAGAGGTTAAGGTTTTTTCAAGAAGGGAACATGTGGGAGCGCCAAACCAATATGTAGCTGGAACACCATTAGACTTATTATGTTGCTGTGGGAAATCTACGACTGCTGGCAAGGAAGGAATTACCTACAAAATACCAATTGCTTCGGTAACATTCCCATCTCTGGCTGCATGATTCAGACCGATCAACCAAGGGAAAGTACATCTGCAAGGGTCTAATTAGAACCGAACGCAGTAGCCAATGAGGACTGAACAGATTCCTTCAATAAATCACAACCTTCAGGAGCTGCTTCCTACATTGGCCACTCAAACCTCACTTGGGTATGTTGTGAACATCGGGACAGTTCTCATTTAGTCAGTCTGTTTCCATTCCTTGCTTGCTGTTAGCTTTTCTTTATCTCTAATATAAAGTGTGAAGTTCTGAGAACGCACACAACAAATGCTGACATCATGATGGCTGCTGTTTGGTTCACCTCACAGGAGAAGGTGGCAGAGACTCAATAAAATGAGGTTAAGTTCTTTAATAAGTTTCACCTATCAGAGACCTCAACCAGCAACAGTAATCTCCAACAGCCAACTCGTTAAAATCTCTCTGCAGGCTGACATGGTTTTTGTTTTTGTTAAATGGACGCAGCCATTACAATATGGCCCCTTAAAGTGTAGGCTGCCATGCTTCTTATTGTTCACACTCATGGATGCTTAAGATCAACATGTGGATAGAGATGGCGTATTTTGCACAATGTCAGTTTAGTCTGGCAGAAGTCTTAGTGTATCCAATCCTGTTATTAGTTTGAAAATCTGAGTCAAACTCAGTGGTAAACAGTAGAGACCCCAGGATGCAACCACAGATATGGGGAGTTCTTTGAGCTAGAATTATCGTCAGAGGTCACACTAGATTGACGAGCCAACAACTCTCACTCGGAAAACTGATTTCAGATGCCGTGCAGAAGATGTACTTCACGAGAGAACATATTTTGTTTCCTAGGCAGAACTATGATAAAGAATAGCTGAAGCCAGCTATTCAAAGGTATGATGTGCGATCCATCAAAATAAACTCGAAAGGCAGAAATATGGTCTAATGCTTTAGCTAATACTTAGCATTGCGCGTACAAAGAGCTTTAGGGTGTTGGGATGTCAGAAAGTTGCTAAAATGGAAGAAACATTTACCTTGTTCTTGCTCCTCATTACATTCCCAACTCCTTTTATTTTCACATTTTGTGTGGTTACCATTCATGTTTTATGCACTAGACTAAGGATTTGAAAATAAACATTTTTAAATTAGATGTTCCCGTTTCTTACTGCTATCTTTCAGTGTGTTTTTCATAAAAGAAAGATTGTTTGGAATGCCACTGTGCAACTGAACACATCTTAAGGAACTGATAGTAACCCGAAAACATTGCCTTCGCAAAACTGCACAGTAGTCTCGTGTCAAGGCTGCAGTCCAAGCAGCTGTTTAATCTAATGCTGGTGCATTGAACTGAGTCCTGATGAATATGACTAATCTAAGACAGTTTACCAGCATCCCTGGAAGAGTTAGAAAATCCCTACGAGCACGGAAAAAGTAACCGCTCAGAAAGGGACAGAAGCATACTCCTAAATTAACATTCATGGGAAGCTAAGACTGATTCAACCCCCTTGCTTAGGCCACCATCCTGGTGAAGAAAGCTTTGTTGGATCCATTAACGTGTAATGGAGCCCTGTTCCTTTTTTCTTAGGGATTTGGAAAGTACATTGTGGCACAAATGTTCAAAATCATTTACGTTGGCACACATCTTGTACTTGGAAGTGGGGTGAGTTCAGATGGCACTAATCTCGGGCTGGGGGCAGATTAAACTAAATGCATTTCCAAGGATATCTCGGGCATGGCAAAGTTCACAACTTCAGGGGTAAGAGTGCTTTGGGACAATGGCATAGGGAATTAATCAAGTGTAAATTGTGAGATGGCATCTCTGGTCAGCTCCAACAGAGGAGACATTTAAAAAGGCTACACTGGAATTTAAGGGATTTCCATTCTATTTGAGCTGGTGACACTGAACACATGCCGCTGGATATTTGAAAAGGTACTTAATCAGCTGTGATCCTTTTGTCTGCAAGTAGACTGAACACCATAGGAGTGCAAGACTAAAAGACATTCTTTGGCTTCACAAAATGTCTTTAGAAATTGGCTCTGGAAAACCGTCACTAGTGAGAGTCACAAATATTGACGCCTGGGAGATGATGTGGCCAGAGCTGCCGATTTCGGAACTGGAAAACCAGGTTCGAGTCCAGACGTCGGCTCAACATCATGCGATTCTGAGCAAATCAATTAAGCTGAAGGAGGGTGGGATCACACTCCCTCACATTATAGCACACAATGTGCCCCAATGCATCATGGTAAATGCAGTGCATGATAACAGTTTTTTTTTTCATTTTTCCAACAATCTTTATTATTCAGCTGCACAGGGAACACAGCCGTGCGCCTACAACCCTGGGGCCGGCAGCATGTAGCAAACAATTCCTCTCAAGAGCAACACAGCTATTGGGCCGACAACCCGGAGGTCCGGCAGCAAGTTAGGTTTTTCCCCGATAATCAAATAAACAGTTTGTGCATCCCATGTATATGGGAAAGTGTAGTCCTCTTATCAGTCATCCTATTTCCATCATGTCCGTATGATGGATTTTATCACAAATATAACATAACACAGTCTACTACGGCTGCAATAGCTGACCCCTCATGGAAGATGATCACATTCAAACAAAGAAAAAAAACAACGAAAAAAACAAACCAATAAAAAGAAACACAACAGGGAAAGAAAAAAACCAAACAGTGCACACCTTCTGCAATGGATTTTTCAGAAGTGTGGCACATCGCCTCAGCAAGACAGCCAATCAATGCTCAAATACTAACGCATTCCTCTACGCTCTCCCCTATTCATCCGTCAACGCCTCTTGACTGAGCAGATACGATCGAAGTGGTTCCCAAATATCTCTGGGCCTCGAAATCGTGGGTAGTTCCTCCGCATACGTTTCCAGATTATCCCTGCAATACACCAGGTCTTTCAACCATAGCTCAGCTTTCGGTTTGCATCTACCCCCCCAAACGAGCGCCACTCTCCTGGCCGCAAGCAGCAGGGCCAGACGCACAAACTTGCCAACCATTCCCTTAATATGCGGCACACAACACAATAGACATACAAGCGGGGTACACTGAAGATCAGCCGTCACCTTATCCTTCAAACAACTCACCACCTGCTCCCAAAATTCCCATATTTTCAGACAGTCCCAAGCCAAATGCATAAAATCCGCATTTTCTCGGCCACAGCGCACACAATTAGCAGATGCACGCAAACCAAATCCATGCAATCGCATTGGGGTATAATAGACCTGATGAATGTATTTAAAATGTATAATCATCAAATTGCCATTCATGCTAGGAGACCCTGTCAATCCACAAATGTATTTCCAGTCTGCCTCAGATATTGGTTCAGCCAAACACTCAGACCACTGCTCCCAACTCCTATCCCTGGCCTCCACGCTCTCCGCCTTGATCATTTTATATAATTTGGATATTATACTCTTATTGCTAGGAGCAGTGAGCGAATATTGTAGAGATGTCAGCGTGACGGGCTCCTGTGGAAAGGTGTTGTAATGCCCTTTAATCGCATGTCGCAATCGGTGTATTGCAAATCGGAACAGCAGAGACTGATTACTAACAAAAGCGAGATCCTCCTGCGTGAGGAACGAACCATTCAGATATACATCAGACATGTGTTTAAGACCTGCCTCATGTAGTAAGCGTAATGACGGCATCTCGTGTGTCACAGACAGGGCAGCATGCTGCTCCAGGAACATGTATGGCGCATAAAGTGAAAGTTTTTGCGCCAAATGCCCTATCCTCCACCAAGCAGCTATAGTTGCATCTACTGTGTTAATTTCTGTTTTCGGAGTGCCGCAATTCCGGTGAGTAATCACGGCATGGAGCAGGATTGGGCTCGCATCACCCTCCTCTACTGCGACATGTGGAGTGAATACGTGTGGCCTGTACCAGTGATATATGTATTGGGCCTGTGCACTCAGGTAATATACATAAAAATCAGGGGCCTCGAACCCACCTCTCTCACATCCCTTTGTCAGGACCGTCCATTGTACACGTGCATGCTTGCCCCCCCCATGCTATCCTGATCTGCTGACCGCTAATGGACTTAAAGAATTGTAACGTGAGCACTACTGGGATGTTGAGAAAGAGGTAAAGGAACCACTGTAATATCACCATTTTTATCAGAGCAATGCGATCCGCCAGCGATAGTGGCAATGTAATCCAGGTATCTACTTGACCTTCCAGTGCAGAGTACGCCCTCCCGTAATTCTCCCAGACCACTATCTTCGGGTCACGATGAACCCACACTCCCAGGTATTTTACCAGGTCCGCAGACCATAGCAGCGGGAATTCCAAGTCAGGACAGATAGTGGCCGTTGTTAGCGGTATTATGAATGATTTATCCCAGTTTATACAGAGGCCAGATAGACGTCCAAACCGCACGTTTTCCCTAAGCAATGGCGACAGGTGACTAGCCGGATCCCGAACAAACAGAAACATGTTGTAAGCATATAACGATATAGCCACTGGCCGCAGATTGAAAGTAAGTGCCGCCTCCCGGTGCCTCTGCCGAACTACACAAGCAAGCGACTCCAGTACTAGAGTGAATATCAGCGGTGGAAATGGACACCCCTGGCGCGTTCCACTCTTTATACTCAACGGTTCTGATGTGATACCCCCTATTCGCACTCGTGCACTGGGTTCTGTATATAATACTGTGATCCACTGTAAGAATAGTGGAGAAAACTCCATACGTCGCAATATAAAATATAAGTATTGCCACTCAACCGAGTCGAACGCTTTGGCTGCGTCCAAAAACACAGCCACCGCTTGCATGGAGGGCTCCAGAACATGAAACATAGAGAAGACTGTCCGAGGATTATACAATATGGATCTCTTAGGTATAAAGCCTGACTGGTCTGGTAATACCAGTTTTTGCATTAGAGGCTGGAGTCTGGTCGCCAGTATCTTAGCGTCTATGTTAAGTAAGGAAAGCGGGCGGTATGAGTCACACCTCTCCGGCGGCTTATCTTTTTTGAGGAGGGCGATCATCAAGGCCTCCCTCAGGGATGGAGGACGTTTACCGGAATCATGGGCCTCCGCGTACATTTCAAGAAGATGTGGCGCTAGAAGATCCGCATATTTCTTGTAAAACTCGACCGTAAGTCCATCCGGACCCGGCGCTTTACCATTAGCCTAAGTCGCTATTGCACTCTTTACATCCTGTTCATCTATCGGCAAACAGAGGTATTCTCGGTGAGCATCAGACAGCCAGGCACACGCTATGTCTTCTAGATAGTGCTCAAACTCTGCCGCCTCCGTCTGTCCTCGCGACCCATACAGGTTAGTGTAAAATTCCCGGAAATGATTTGGTATATCACTCTGATCCAGATGTTCCCCTCCCAGGTCGTCTATAATTCTATCTATCCGTGGTTGCTCGCTGCGCTCTTTTATTTTAAACACTAACATACGCCCAGGCCGGCCTCCCTCTCCATAACGCTTAGCAGTATGCCTCCGTGACAGATATTTTATTTCAGTGTCTGCTAATTCCTCAAATTCTTTGAGTAGTTCATGCAGCCTAACCAGAATGTCCGCTCTGGGTTCAGTCTTGTACTCTCACTCCAAGTCACGCAATACATCCTCAGTGTTCCCCAATTGGGTGCGCACATCCCTCAATATGCCTGCAGCTGTACCAATGCAAACCCCCCTGATGGCTACCTTAAAGGCCTCCCATAGTGTAGCGGCTTCTGCGACAGTGCCCTTGTTGAACTCAAAATATTGTATGATAGCCTATCTCACCGTCGCTTCATAAACAGGGTCTAGCAGTGCCTCCGATCGCAGGCGCCATATAAAAGGGGGGCGTGCGGCTGTCCGGAAAATGACGTCCAGTTGCACCGGATATGGTCCGACAGTGTACGGGCCAGATGCGTAACCCCCTTTACCCAGTCCATCATCTCCGCCCCCGCTAGCCAGTAATCTAGTCATGTGCAGGTGTCGCGTGCGTACCCTCCCTTACCCGAGGGTGACGCACTCGCCATATATCTCTAAGACCAAATTCTTCCATCGCACCGCGTAGACTCTTGGCGACATTAGGGGTACAGTGTGACATAGAAGTGGACTTGTCTAGGTCCGCATCCAGATATGTATTGAAGTCCCCCCCCCATAGGCTAGGAGTGTCCGGCCATTCCCTCAACACTCCGCACACCCGAGCCACACATGACACATCATCTACGATAGAGCCATACATGTTTACTATTGTGAGTAATTGACCACTCAATCGACCACATACCATGACACATCAACCATCTGCGTCCACATACGTGTGTAGCGGTTGAAACTCCGCTCCTTTCTTTACCAATATCATGACCCCGATCGCATAAGAGGAATATGACGCAGCCAGTTGAAAACATGCCCATCTATTCGCCACACTACCTTCAGTGCTGCTGGTTAAGTGCGTCTCCTGCAAGATAGCTACATGTATCATATGACGATTCAAATATGCTAATACCTGTCGTACTTTTTTAGGTGAATTCAGGCCCCTTACATTTCAGGTTAAAAACCTACAGTCCTGTACCATTACGTCTCGGGTATTTTCAATACAAGTCAATATATACATTTGCAAAGTAACAGTACTCTCGCCAATGCAGCACCCCCACAGTCCATGCACTTATCTCTATCATCACTATGTACCTGCAAAAAGATGTGTTGCAAAACAATAAAACGAAAAACAACAATCCCGCTCTTCACTCCTCCCACCTCCGTCCTCCCACTTCAACCTCCCAATTAGGTCGAGACATAAACCCGTCACCCACCCTCAAGTCTCCATCTAGCACCATCCAATTCGACAATTGGGGGAACACCCGCTAGGGGAGACGGTTCAGCAGCGAGTATCCGCACCAGGGTGCGGTCGCCGAACCTCAACATCCAGCCCCCCACACGCCTCAGAATAACAAAACATGACATATTTGCAGTCTAGTCGCCTAGGGCACAGCCATCATTTAGCGTCCACTGGGCCACATGTTATACCAGTTCACGCAATTATTCCATTATTCCCAACAGTAGGTTCACATTAGACCTTGTCGTTTCTACATCTAATATCCTCATAACAGGGCGGCCCTGTGTCTCTAATCAGCTTCGTCCAGACCAGACTCCACAAGGGGTTCCGCCTGCGCTGATCGTTTCGATCCCCCCTTGCAGATATGCTTAGTGAATTTCAGCGCTGGTACAAATTCTTTTCGCGCTGCTTGCACTCCTGGCGTATAGTCCGGAAAAAAAGATAGCTTGTCACCTTTATACATTACCGGAACCTTGACCCTCGCCTCTCGCAGCACAGCGTCCCTATCTGCGTAATTCAGAAGGCGCGCTATAATTGGGCGCGGTGGCATGCCCGGCTTAGGTTGCGGTCCGAGGGAGCGGTGTGCTCGCTCCACTATCATCACGGTGGAGAGCACCGGGCCAAAGAGGTCTCATAGCAACTCCTCGATGAACTTCTCCATTTTGGTTATGGGCGTCGTCTCCGACAAGCCAAGAATACGCAGGTTGTTGCGTTGCGACTGCGCTTGCCAATCTTCATTTTTCAGCCTTATAACATCAAGAATCTTTTCCATTTGCAACAGCTGAGTTCTGGATTCGGCGTGGGCATCATGTGTATCAGAGACTCGGTTCTCCAGGACATCCAGCCTGTGTTCGTGCTTCTCCACCTTCTTTTTGACCATATCCAAACTACTCGCTAGCGCATCTATTTTGCCATCAATTGTTTTCATGCCAGCTCGGAGTTTCAAGAGGATTGATCTGGTGTCATCCGCCACAGTATCGTCCTGGCCCTGAGCGCCCCCCCTCCCCCCCCCCCCCCCCCCCCGAGTCCCCCTGGTCTCCCATTCCATCCGCAGCTCGGTTAGTGCGCTTATTATCAAATTGTAACTTGGCCTGTCTGGGTTCCGCCTTCCCCATGGTGGGCTCTGGTGTCCTAGCCACCGAAATATATTTTTGAGGTGCGTGGGCAGTCAATTCGTCCACAATATCCACTCCTCACACCACCTGTAACAGGAGCTCAACTATTTAGTGGGGTAGTAGATGACTCCCAGGCACACGCCCTCAAGTATCGGCTAGATCACACGTACTCCACAAAAGCAGATTACATCCCCAGGCAGAAGTCCAGTTCCAGTCCACTTCCCCAAGGGATCACGGAAGCGCATCAGAGAGCCAGCCCCGGCAGGAGAACAGGTATAGCAGATAGCGCCGTGCCCTGGAGCAGCGCGGATCCCACCTACCTTCGGCGAGAGACCTCTTGCGGATCCCGAACCCCACCAGTCTGTAGGTCTAGCCCAGCAGGTAGTCAGGAGTCCACAGAAAAGCCTCCTCGACCCTCAGCAGGCGGCCCGCTTTCGCCACCAGATCAAAGCGCCCACCACCTCAGGCCAAGTCCCCTCCGCTCGATCGCCGACCCTCGCCAGACGCCACTCTACCACCAAATGAGGCGCCCAGGCCTGGCCGCGCCACCACAGCGGCCCACACCCCGCCCTCCCAGTCGCTCCTTACCCCGCCAGGACTTCTCCAGCGCCGCCCTCCTGTATCGATGCCACCGTTCCCGGCTCTCTCCTAGGCACCTGCACAATCCTCAAGGGGGAGACCATTAGTGACAGGCAGACGCGCCAGGAATCGGAGCAGGCTCTCTCTCCTCTTAGGCCCCTGCTGAGTCATACTATGTCCCGGCCGTCCACCGCAGTGCGACAACTTCCAGTTCATGGATGCCGTTCCGCGCGCCAGCCACCTCCAGCGATTGTCTCGGGGTCG
This sequence comes from Lissotriton vulgaris, assembly GCF_964263255.1. Classification (NCBI taxonomy): domain Eukaryota; kingdom Metazoa; phylum Chordata; class Amphibia; order Caudata; family Salamandridae; genus Lissotriton; species Lissotriton vulgaris. The sequence goes on along the minus strand of NC_141698.1, from coordinate 659,833,037 downwards.
CCCTATACCAGAGTTCCAAAGCCGCCCCGGACACACAGTCTCAACGCCCAGATCGCGCCGGGTTCCGTGGCGCCATTTTCTGCGTCTAGCCTCGGCCGCTCACAGGACCCGATGTACCAGTCACGATCCAGCTCCTCCAGCACCGGATCGATCTCAGCATATAACGTTGCTCGCCCTGTGCCCTGCGATGAGTTTGCGGCGTGTAGGGGCGCCGGTAAAGGATGTAGATTCAGGATAATGTTGTCGGCGAGCGGAGCTCCCTTAACAGGCAGCCATACCGTTTCGCGCCGAAACCACGCCCCCAGTGCATGATAACAGTTACTTCAGTGGTAATCTTTAATTTTTCACCCATGTTAGTGCAGCCTGTGTTCAAATCTAGATATCTTTCTGGAGTAATTCCTTCATCAGTATAGAGCAACAAGTTATTTTAGGGGTTCTGGAAATGCTGCTTAAAGTCATCTTGAGTCTCTCTACCACTCACTGGGTGCAGGTTCATCAACACAAGCTCGTCAGCCCAGAAGCTCAATGGAGCCATTTCAAACAGAAGTAGGGTGGGAGCACACTGCCTCACATCCAAGAACACACTTTGCCCCAATGCACCATGGTAAACACAGTTAATGATAACACGTACTTCTGTGGAAGTCTTTAATTTTTCATTCTTGTTGATTTCGCCTGTGCTGTGTAACTCTAGACATGCGTTTCTAGTACACACATATTGTCATGCACTGCATTTACAATGATGTATTGGGGCGTGCTGAGATGTGAGGCCGTGTGCTTCTACTCGCCTCCTGTTTGAAAAAGCTCCCTTGAGCTACTGAGCTTGTTTTGATGCACCTGCGCCTAAGGTAGATGTCCTCCTTCAGTAGAGAACAACACATTCTTTTGGCAGTGTTCAGTCTTCTCACGTCTCTGTACCACTCAGGGCGCAGGCACATCTGCCAGAGCTCATCAGCTTATTAGTGCAAAGGAGCCTTTTCAAGCAAAACGGGGGTGGGAACACTTAATACGCCCCAGTGCATCATGGTAAATGTAGTGCAGGATAACCCTTAGTTCAGTGACAGTCTATAGTTTTCCATCCTGTTGGTGCCGCCAGTGCTGTGTATCTCCAGACAGTTGTTTCAGGATAGTTGTCCTTCAGGAGAGAGCAACATTCTTTCGGCAGTGCTGCCCTAAGACTTCTTAGGTCTCTGTACCATTCACTGGGTGCAGGTGCATCAGCCAGAGCTCGTCAGCTCATTAGCTCAAGGGAGCCTTTTCCAATAAAAAGAGGGTGGGAAGACTTTAGGCAACTTACAACACCCCTAGACTACTAATTTGTATGTCTACACATGTTATGCTCTGCAATCTACTCTTCAAAAGAAAAAGCAAACTGAAGTTGTAAAGGGAATTATATTTTTGTGCATTTCCACCTATAATCAGATCATTCTGTGCCCCAAAGTACCATCGAATCTACTCATTATTACTTCTCAAATTTTTACCAGCCTTTTCACTTCTATTTGATTTCTACTTTTTTTTCACCGCTTCTTTCTGTTCTGCGATGCCTTGCTTTTTTCAACCCTCTTTACTTGGTTTTATTACTTGCCATGGGGGAGAGGAAAACTCCCCGATACTCCTTTTCATTGTTTTACATTTTTAATTTTTTTTTATGCTACCTTCACATTTTCTCTGTTAATTACAGCCTGATTGCTTGGTTTATTTTCCTTTAATTAAGAGCGGAGGACCACACACCTTTTTCCTAACTTCCTCTGTTTTTTCTTTCTTGTTATATGTTTCCCTGGTTCTCTCTTTTCCCTTTTATCGAATTGCTCTTTAGAAGTTTTTAATACAATTTTACAAACGCCCAAAACATTGTATTTACATTTAATGCTGCTGCCTCGGTCTACTAAAACAAAAGTTCAACCCATCTCAGAGTCCACGGCTGCCCGACTACTTTGACCCACTTGGTTGGGGGAAAAAAGACCTATACATTCCTAGAGAAACGCAAAGTGCAATGAAACGTGCAAGTGTCTGAGGATGTGAGAATGCAAGGTATGTCTCATTGCTTACATTTACCTAGTATTTCGTAAGCCTTTCTCTACCACAAAAGAAAATATTTAAAAGTAAAAAGGCTCAGATTGCACGCCTTTAAAAAACAAAAATGAAACTTTGAACCACTCAAAATGTCCAATGACTTATCTTGTCCACGGAACTCCTTTTGGAGAACGTAATGTCATGTTAAGCAATACAGCAATCAAATCTAAGAGGGGTAAATTCATATAAGGGTAATGCAGGTTTGTTTTTAAACCAAGTCACAAAGGCAAAACTGTGACAAGGCCATAATGCTTACCGCATTAGCCAGGAGTAGAGTCACAGACCCTGGGAACAAAGATCTTTTTGTGCTAGTGCACATCTGCTTTGACTCCCTTTACAGAGGGCACGAAAGAAGAGGATTACATCTGCCTGTGGCATTAGTACGGTTAAGCACCATGGAATCACATATGAACCCGTCTCCCATTCAGTCTTGCAGGCAAGGCTAGCAGAGTTTGGATTGAGAGGGACTGCCCTAAATTGAGCGACTGACTTCTTGGCAGATGGAGCTCAGGCCGCTATGTTCCCTCCTTTTTGTTACATCTTCCAAGATGTTACTCACTTTGGCATATGCTGTTTAGTCTTTACAGGGCCCTACTGGTCAGTCTGATTCAAGTCCAGAGGTTCCAATTCTTCTGTTAAGGGGATGACAAACAGCTTATCCTTGGCCTAAATCACCACTCAATGTCATGGGACTGTGAACTTCTTGACTCCTTGACCTAATCATTTGTATGAAAGAAAACCCTTTAAAAAATAATACTTAGAAAAGGAATTATTTTTATTGTGGTTTTCAACTCATCATGGTCAGATACCTTGTGGCCTTCCATCATGGGAACTCCTCCCATTCCGGTTGTCAGTGCCTGCTACCTGGTGATTAGCAATAGCTAAACTTGAATCCTCCTGATTTCTAATCCTTAGGACTCTTGAGAAGATCCTACAATAAACGCGTCTGTTATGTCACAAGTCAAAATCTGAATCCTTAATATCCCTCTCGGTTACATTGTGCAGTGCCATTTCTGTGGATCTTCCACAATGTATGATAATAGCTTCAAAGCATTCATAACATGTCCACGTGCCCTGTTTCAGAATCTCTGCAAAGAGACCACATATTTGCTCTTCTATCTGTCTTACACAAGCTTTTGGTTAACTTTTCATTTTTAAATGCTTGTGCACCTGCCAAAAGGTTCGCCATGAGACATGTCCTTACTTTCCCTGATTGCATTTAGGCGCTATGCACACATCTGAACTCTCAGGTCTCCTTCAGCTAATTAGCTCGATATTCACAAGCTATGCAATTCCAGAATTGGTGTAGATCCTCATAATTCCTGACAGACATATTTTGGAATTCTCTGCACGCTCAACTTTAAGTAATTTCAAATTACCTTGCTATCTTCATGGACCCCAAGACTTCTCTCTTCACCTCCACCCCTTTAAATCCCTTTCCTGGTCTTCGACAGTTCATTAAGTAAGCACTTTGAGAAGTGGCTGAGATCTCGGTCATGCTTTAGAAACATGATTTGAATCATTCATAGACTATTCCACTTCAGTATTGCATTTAGAATGTAACAGCACTTTATATTATAGTGTCTTTTAAAGTGTATGTGCTTTTCACAATTTGGTAAGTTACAGGGAATTTAATGCGCTTAAAAGGAAAGCTCCTTTGGGGATTTCCACACTGTTCTCCTACATGTGGCTCCAAGAACTTAAGCGTTGTGAACTTGTAGTGGATACAACAGACAGTAGTTTCTAGGGAAAGTGAGTTGCAGAGATGTGAAATTAATTATTTCCTAAAACCATGGGAAAACAATATGTGCACCTAGCATACTAGCACCGTACTCGGACCAGTGGTTTACTGGGAAATGAATCATAATACGTTGCCTGACTAGACGGTGGAGTTACGGGGAAATACACACGTAACACTGATTAACAAGTGATAAATGCCACGTTCGTTACTGATAACTACACAAGTAATTGGTATTTACACTGAATATTACTCGGTGAAAGTCAATAGAGCTTAGCCTTCAGACCAACATTTCACAACTATCACATTGCACGTGCCTTATCTTTCGCGCGCCACTCTGAGAAGTAATAATTAACGCGCTATGCGGGAAGAAGCGAGAGGTGGCGACTTACTTGCGCCTCCCCAAGGTCATTGTTGACCACTGTGAAGTTCAGCCCGAGTTCCTCGACGTCCCCCTCGTAGCTTTTGAGGAAAAGCAAGTTCTTATACATTTCTGGATCTAGGGAGGCCAGATGATGAATGTCCACATCGGCGCTCGTCCCCAGCAGCTTGGAGAGGAAGAAACTGGCGAAAGGCAGCTCCACGAGCATGTTTTCATACAGAGCCTGCAAGGGGAAAAATAATAATAACGATGAACCCACAAAATGTGACGATTTTAGCATTATCTCTGAAATTCATCATCGCTGAAAGATTTTTTGCAACTTGTACTGTGTACATACAAACAATAAATAACTTCTGATAAAAAAAGGGTAAATGGTTTCCAGCAATCCAGTTGAAAACATGCTTTATATTTCTTCATTTCTGAGGCAAATATTTTCTAGAAAAGCTTTATCTGTCTATGTAATGATCGGTTTCTTTATACAGTGCCCCAATATATATTTTGAATTATAAAGACAGCAAAAACGTATTTACATAGACATGCAGTTTCTGTAGACATGACAGTAGGAGAAAACAAGACGCTTTGCTTCAAACAGAAAATTACGTAAATGGCTGCCACGGGACAGTAGAGAACTGAATGCACAAGTGTAACTGGTGGAATGGGCACGCAGCCCCACAGGAGGCTCCTTCTTAGCCAACGAGTAACAGGCCTTGATGCAGAGTAACAGGCCTTGATGCAGAGAACGACCCACCAAGGGATGGTCCGTTTGTGCACGGCTAAACCTTTTTTGGCGCCCACGTAGCCAAGAAATAGCTGGTCATCCACCCGGAACTGTTGTGTGCGGCTTAGGTAGAAGGAGAGCACACGTTTTGGGTCCAGATGGTGGAGCCTCTCTTCTTCTTTGGAAGGATGCGGAGGCGGAAAGAAGGTGGGCAAAGTGATGGTCTACCCAATGTGGAAGGGCGTGACAACCTTTGCAAGAAAGAAGGATGGGTCCTCAGAACCAACTTCTCCAGATGAACGGAAAGGAAAGGAGGTTTAGAAGAAAGAGCCTGGAGCTCACTCACTCTTCAGGCAGAGGTGATAGCTACCAGGAAAGCCGTCTTGAGAGAGAGAATACGCAAAGGACAGTTATGAAGGGGCTCGAAGGGAGCGCACATCAGATATGTCAAGACAAGGTTTAAGTCCCATTGGGGATAATGAACAGCACAGGAGGAAACGTGTGCGTAATGCCTTTCAGAAAGCAGTTAACAACCAGGGACTTGAAAAGAGAAGGCTCATCAGGAAGCCGTAGAAAGGTGTAAATGGCTGAAAGATACCCTTTGATAGTGCCCAGAGCCCTGCTGTGCCAAAAAAAGAAGGAAAGGAAGGACTTCAGAAAGAGGGACAGAAAGGGGATCCACTGACTTTACTGTGCACCATGCCACAAACTTGTTCAACCTGCAGGTGTATACCGTTTTCGTGGAGGGACGCCTGGATGCTAGAATGACATCACAGACTTCTGGAGGAAGATCAAAAGCTGTCAACTGTCATTGCTCAATCTCCACGCATGGAGGAGGAGGCTGGACAGGTTCAGGTGGGGGACCGTCCCTTGCTGCTGCGACACACGATCCTCCCGAAGAGGCAGTCGGATCAGAGAATGGATCGCCAAGCTGAGTAGCTCGGGATACCAGTATCTTCGTGCCCAATCCAGAGCCACAAGAATGACTTGGGCCCGGTCGCACGAATCTTCTTCAGCATTCTGAGCAGAAGTGGTATAGGCGGAAAGGAGTAAAATAGACCGCAACTCCACTCGCGACGAAAAGCGTCACCGAGCGAGTGCCACCTTGGAAATTCCACTGTGCAGAATTGATGACATTGCATGTTCTCTTCGGTCGTGAATAGATCTAACCAAGGCTCTCCCCCACTGCTGAAAGAGACCATGCGCCACATCTGAGTTCAGACGCCATTCGGGAGCCATCATGCACCGGCGGCTGAGTTCATCCACCCTGGCCTTCAGAGAACCTGCCAGGTGTCGAACCACCAAGGTAATGTCTTGATGTTCCAGCCATGTTCAGAGGCGCAGAGCCTCATAACACAGGGTCCACGACCCCACCCCGCCTTGTTTGTTGCAAAACCACATGGCGGTGGTGTTGTCCATGAACACCTGCACTGCACTTTCCCGGACAGAGGGAAGGAATGCTTTCAGTGCAAGCCGGATTGCCCACAGCTCCAAAGGTTGATATGGAGCCGGGACTCCGCACGAGACCAAAGGGCTCTGATCTCCACCTCTCCCAAGTGGCCTCCCCATCCCAGGAGGGACGTATCCGTCACCACTGTGTGCTCCAGTTGGGGAAGGGAGAGGGATCTGCCATTGACCCAAATGCGATTGGTGAGCCACCACTGCAAGTGTCGTGCAGTGCCCTCCGAGATCTGGACGTGATCGGACAGGTTGCCCATATGCTGTGCCCACCGGAACTTCAGGTCCCACTGCAAAGCCCGCATATGCCACCTGGCATGTTGCACTAGCAGGATGCAGGAGGCCATCAGGCCCAGGAGCCGGAGGGTCATCCTTGCTGAAACCCAGGATAGAGGCTGAAAGATCGGAATCATAGCCAGAATATCCCGGACTCGCTGCTCGGGGGGATAAACCCAAAACTGTGTTGAATCCAGAACCGCTCCGATGAAGGGGAGCTTCTGAGAGGGACTCCGGTGTGACTTCGGCACATTGATGGCGAACCCCAGCAAGTGCAGGAGGTCGGCAGTAGTCTGAAGATGGGTGACGACTGCCTGGGGCGAGGCAGCCTTCAACAACCAGTCGTCGAGGTAGGGGAAGTATGACACCCCTGACCTGCTCAGATGAGCTGCGACCACCGCCATCACTTTTGTGAACATCGAGGAGCACTGCTAAAACCGAAGGGCAGCACAGCAAACTGAAAATACTCCTGGCCTACCGTGAACCGCAGGTAAAGCCGGTGGGCTGGCAGGACGGGGATGTGAAAATATGCGTCCTGCAAGTCCAACGCTACCATTCAGTCTTCAGGGTCGAGGGCAGCCAAGACCTGAGCCAGAGTCAACATCTTGAACTTCTCCTGCCGGAGGAAGCGATTGACGTCCCTGAGGTCCAAGATGGGGAGCAAGCCCCTTTTGTCCTTCTTGGGAACCACAAAGTTGTGGGAATAACAACCACATCCTACTTCCGGCCCAGGAGCGTGCTCCATGGCCCCCTTGGCCAAGAGGGCCATAACTTCCTGCTGGAGAAGCGCAAAGTGATCCCTCGACATGCGGTGGAATCGAGGTGGCATGGCTGGGGGGTTGACTTGAAGGGGATGGAGTAACCCCTCCTGGCGAGTTGCAGCAACCACTTGTCGGAAGTGACAGAAAGCCAATGGAGAAGGGGATGACGAATCCTGCCACCCACCGGCGTGGGATGCAACCTGAACCTAGGACGACTAGGAAGGTTTCGAAGTTGACGTCGCGGGGACGGAGGTGGACTGAGCACCGCGTCGGCCCCTGGAGCCACCTCGGCGGCCTCCACGCCCACGGGCATGCTGAGTTTGGTTCTGCGCAGGCTTTTGGCTGAACGAACGGGCAGGGGCGTCTCTGCCACGGCCACGAAAGGAATGAAAAGAAGACGTGGCCAGGCGCGTGGTGGAAAGGCCCAAGGACTTGGCCTTAGCCCAAGAGTCCTTAAAACGCTCCAGTGCAGTGTTGGCCTTCTCACCAAACAGGCGAGTGCCGTCTAAGGGCATGTCCATGAGCGAGCCCTGGACGACCAGGGAGAACCCGGTGGATTGCAACGAGGTGTGGCGACGAAACGCCACGGTGGTGGAAATCGCCCTACCGAGGGAGTCTGCGGTGTCCAAGCCACAACGAATGGCGAACCTAGCCTTGTCCTTAACCTCAGCCACAGCGTGAGACAGCACAGTCTGGACCTCCTCCGGGCACTGAGACAACACCTCAGCAACAGTATCCCACACCGCGTGGGAAGAGCGTCCCAAATGGCAGGCGGTGTTCATCAACCGCAGCCCTAAGCTAGCCGACGAGAACAATCGCTTACCAAACTGTTCCAACTTCTTAAAGTCCTTATCCGGCGGAGCACTGAGAAAAGTACTCTGGGACGTCGAGGCTTGAATGACTAAACTCCCATTTTTATCCACAGGAGCCCCTGTGGCCGGCCGCAACCAAGTGCCCAACAAGACTTCAGTGTGGGCATTGTTAAAGGGCAGCAGTGGCTTCGATGAAGTGGACGCCGACTGCAGCACCTCAGTGAGGAGATTAGTGTTAAGGGTCACCGTGGGGAGATCGAGGTTAAGGACCTCAGCTGCCCGACGGAGCACCACCGTATATGAGGCGCCTTCCTCCATAGTGGGCGAGGGAGAGGTAAACCCCAAGGAGACGTCAAGGACGCTGGCCTCCTCCAAATCGTCCACCCAGTCCTGCTCTGAATCACACTGAAGAGCAAGAGGGTCCTCCGACCCCTCCCAATCGTCCTCCGCTGCCGGTGCAGTCAACACAGGCCTCGGTGGCGGGGCAGGGATCGCGGAGGGAAGAAACAGCGCCAGGAACGGCGCCGGCCAGGGCCGAGCTGGCGCCATGTAATAATTCGGATCCCAGGTGGGGACAAAACCATCCGAGAACTGGGGCAGAGGCGGAACCAGCTGTATCCACTGCAGCGCCAGCGGCGGAGCCGAGGGCGGCACCGGAGCCCGTAGCATGGGACCTCTTTGCGCCGTGGCCGGAGCCAGAGGCGCAGGATCCTGCGGCGCTGGGGCTGGATCCGCCAGAGGAGTTGAAGGACTAGCAGGATCCTGACACGGGACCATGGGGCCTGAAGGCGCACCAGCGGGAGCCCGAGGCCTAAACAGGCGGTCCATGGCAACAAGGAATTTTTGCATTTGTGCGGGAGTCGCAAACGGACCCGGGTAAGGCGGGTAGGCCGCAAGACTCCCAGGCTCCCAAGGAGCCGCAGGGTCAGAGTCCCCCTCGTCAGCATCCGAGGACCGACGGGGGATGTCCGAGAGTGAAAACGCTTCTTTGACTTCTTTTTGTGTTGTCTGTTACCTGAATCAAAGGGTGAAGGTTTGGATCCCGAGGAGCGGTGATGATGGCTCCGTGAGCGTTCACAGGAACGACCCCTGGACCTCGAACGGGCGGGGATGAGTGGCAAACTTCAAGCAACTTCCGGCGCTGTTCCTTCAAGTCCTTCCGGGCCATAGCCCTATAGTCCAGACTGGACCAGGAGTCATGGTGGCGCTCCAGGCAGCAGAGACAGACGTCGAGAGGGTCCGCCACCAACATATTTCAGTGGCAGGTCCCGCAGGACTTAAAATCAGGCATCCCTACTCTCACCAGAGAAAACCAACGCAAGACAAAAGTCTCAAAAAGATAGTCAAAAAATTACCGAGGTACGTGCTCTAACCGGATCTGTGCTTACTGGCGTTGAAAAAGAAAATACTGACGTCAGTGCACATGGGTGGCGCCTAAGTAGTCTCTGTGACGTGATCTCGGCACATATGACGCCAGTGACGGACGCGGAGTTGCACGACGCCATCCAATGACGCACAGGGGTACTGCTAGCAAAGCTTTCCGGATCCAGTTTGATGCCTAGGGATATTCTAAGGTAAGGAATTTATCACCAACATGTCTTTCAGATAAAAATGGCAGGGCCGAGGGTCTTACACTGCCCCTTTACCAACATTGGTAAAACCAGACTCTTGACATTGTGGGCGTCACATGCAATAATTTTTTGTACAAAGCTGCGCTTTTCATGGTAGTTGGGTATGCTGTACTGAACGTGGTTACGTTTTATTTCCTGGTGTCTGGAATAATACTGAGAAGGAGATATTGGTGGAAAGGGAACGTTGTATTGAAAGTCACTGAGCCACTTCAGGTCAATTTATGATTTAAAATTGGATGGAAATAAGGAGGAGACGATAAGCCTGTGTCATCTCAGAACTTTTTTTGACTAAACAATTCATCTGTTGATTACGTAGTGTTTAATAGTCAAAGACAAATGTTATGTGTAGATTGCTGCATTGCCCTCTATGCCCTCATCCAGTCCAAGTATACTCCCTTTTCACTCAACATGAGGCAGCTAATATGCCAGAGCATCCAGGAAAAAAGCCTAAAGCAAATAACTAACTCTCCCAGAAAATGAAACACACGTTTAACCCGTTCCAACTTCTCTTCACACACTCTTCTTTAAAAGGCTCCCTAACGTCATTCCACCCCTCCAATGCAAGATACTCATTTGGGGGTCAAGCAACAGTGCTAATGAAAGGACTTTTTGAGCATGACAAATATATTGGCAACTGTCTGGATTAGTTTGCTCATCATACCAAAAGTTGTTCATGAAAAATACCTACACAATTTTGCGACTAATAGTGTTTCACCCAGGTCAAAGTTAAAAAGCCCTAAAAAATTGCCACCATAAATGAAAAAGGAAATAACTTATGAGAGGTTAAAAACTATACCAATGGAACGAGAGGCAGGGCTGACATGTTTTTAGTAATATCATACATGAGGTCATAATCAGTGGATGACTGGGAAGCAAGTTATGGTTAGTTTACCCAAAAATAACTGCCCAATTTCTGTGGATTTTAGGATTTTTTTTGTGTGACCATAACGTCACTCTATCTGTGTTTGTTCCCATGAATTTTAGTTTTTGTTTTTAAACATGTTGAGGTCTTGTAAGCAAAGACAACTACAGTTTACTTTAACCTTTGCTTTTTGTTCAGAAAATTTCTGGGATTTATTGATCACATTCCACAAACTATACTTCAGGGCTTATCCTGCAGCCAGGACCATGCATCCGACTGCTGTGGGTGGGAAACCCCTGCTGCACAAGGCCTTTGGACAAAGGCACACAGCCACAGAACCTGGCCTCCTAAGGGAGTCAACCACCACTGGCCAAAGGCTATGCACAGTAGGATTTGGACTCATGAACTGCACCTACCCCAATCCAATTCCAGCTGTGCACAGCTATACGCAATAGGAGCTAATCAAAGGGCTTGACTGAACATCCACTGAGGGAGGCCATGTACTGTGGAGTTTGGCTGTAGGACTTGGCCTACAGCCTGGCTCTAAGCTCCAGCCTCAACGGGCCGTCAGCCTCCATTGCGCATATCCACAGGCCATGTGCAGAAGGGATCTGCACAGCTTAGAAGTATTGTATACATTTTGTTTCATAAGGATTAATCTATCCTGTGTCAGATTAGTGAATACTGAAACACTAAGAAGATACATAGGGACCTGGGAGAGTGGGATTTGTGGATCCAGCAATAAAAGTATTTTATATAATTTGTTGTCATGTCATGGGGACAACCCTGTTGGGCCCATATTTGTTTTGGGGGGTGGCAATGTGGAGGCCGATCGCGGCCCCCCAGGGGAAGACACAGGTTTCCCAAAAATATAAAAGAAATGTAGGTAAGGGGCTGCCATGAGAACATGCTTCAACCCTTGTTATAAATGTGTGTTTTCACTGGTGGAGAGACTGCATCTACCATGGGAAAACACACATTTATTAAAAAAGATTAAAAAAAGGCACACTGTACACACATGGCAACATTTTATTGGCATGCAGTGGAAGGCCCAGCACAAAGCTGTCTGGTCATCTTTCAGTTGGTTATTTCTTTATTTGGTTGCTATGCTGTTGATAAAAAGAGGTGATATCTTTGCCCAGGCAGAATCATCATGTTTTGAAATCGCAAAATATCGAAGTAATACCACCAAAAAATTTGACACATTATGTAGCATAATTTGCCTTTTCTTGCTGCACCTTAATCAACCCTGTCACATACTTGGGTGCTCTACTATAGCATAATTTCAGTGACCCTGGTTATAGCACTCTGGGTTTTTCAAGGAGCGCGCTTGCACACAAAGCTGCAGGGGCTACTATGTGAAACTGTGCTTCCTCAGATCAAAGATACATTTTTGCCTTTATGAAATTAGTTTTATACTGGCAAAGGTCTAGCAGCTTCGCCAAAAATAAAGTTGTGCAAAAGTCTGTTGTGGTACAGGATATGTGGCAAGGTGAAATAGTACTGTGGCTTTTTTGTCTTTTGTTGAATGTCTTTGGAGAACCTGCAGATTCAGGGAACCAGGTAAGTAATTTTGTTTTGATTTACAGTTAAACACATCTAACACATACACATCCACCAACTGATTTAGAACAATACTTCTGCCTTCTACATAGGACAGTGTTTTAGAAGGAAGGTTTTACCCAGTAGTATAGATGGCATTTTGGTGGATGACTGCTACCCAGGCCCTACCTCGGGTTGTGGAGGACAGCTCTGGAGGCTGGACCAGGTACCGAGACACTATCTGAGGCAAACGAAAATGGAGAAGAATCTGGAAGTGATTTTTCTGTAGGCAGCGGTCCATTCGACGAGTAGTCTTCCAGTGATTCTGAAGGACATGGTGCTGGCAGTTGAGCTGTTCCTTTGCATGGAGTCTGTGTAGCAGAGCGACCGTAGCAGGGTAGACCAACTCAGAGAGCAGGCAAGTATGGCGGCAAGCACAAAAGGTGTGCTCTCTTGGTAGCCCTCCATTTTACTTTAGCTCCCAAATTCCCCCATTCACTGGGAACGCAGGATGTTAAGTTGATATAGCCATTTGTTTGACAATTGACTTTGTTCATCTCTTTTCGGATGGTAACTTTCTTTAGAAAAATGTGCAGTAAACGAACTTGTGTGCAGACCAATTTCTAAGGGAGCATGGAGGCACTCTAGGGTACCATTCTAGGGCACACTGGTGGACTCCCACTTCACTTGGGGAGTTGAAGGTATTTTTGGGTCTTACGATCTACTGGGGTTAGTGCACAAACCAAGTTTGCAGTCCTACTGGTCTACTGGCACAGTTTGGGTGAATTCCATCTTTGCACCGTACATAGCATAGATCCGTTGTTGCTATTGTTGCATATGCTGCATTTAATTAACAATGCTGCTGTATTGCCCCAGGACCATCCAGACCATATAGGGTGACAGGGCCCGAAAAGATAGTGTACCCATTTTAGTTATAAATCTATATCTAAACGCACAGGGAAAGAACAAATTGGACGCCACCAAAAATATTATAACACTAATAAAGGAAATCTCATACTCCAATGCGCTCCTGGCCAAAGTAATCGTAGGAGATTTTAACCTGCATCATCTGGGAACATACCAGAGCAACAGGCTTGGTTTAACCAGCTCTGAAAGGGTTTTTAACTCCTTCCTAAAAAACTACGACCTAAAATCTGTGAAGGTCGTAGGGAAATCTCCAGACTCTAAGCTATTGAGCATGGCCACATTTAGGGATTTTTCCACAATTGACTACATTTTTCTGTGTAATCTGTTAGCCCAAAAAAATTGCCAACACTGAAATAATAGCACACGAGACTAGTGACCACAAACTACTAAAGGTGGACCTAAATTTGTGCTTACTACAGAGGGAACAAGCAGAGGCAGTATCGCAGTCAACAGGGACAGAAGAACATTCCCTAGTCAAAAGGATAAAATGGAACAAGATCCAAGCAAAACGGTTCAACCTTTGGAAAAAAAAACAAGAGATGGGCCCGGGGAATCCACCCATTATGGAAAACTGGACAAAGTGGATTGGAAACCTAAAAGCCAAATTGGTCAAAAACCTTAACGTCAGTGGCCCAGGCAACAACAAAACACTTACCTCAAGGTTTAGATATAATCTAACTACAATGTCACGCAAACCAAAAAGGGCAAAGCGATTACACAAAACTAGAGGAACACAAGAAACAAGGGAGAAATGTATAGACCTATCTAAGAAGAAGAGACACCTATTATGGTCGCTAAAACAGGAAAAACTAGAGCAAGACTGGGTAATAATACACAAGCTCTCAGAACCCCACAAACAACGACAACTTTGGCAATATATTGCAAATTTGGAGAACGGCAAAGAGGACAGGCGCAACTCAGTACACGCCGATGCTTGGATAAGGCACGCTGCCTCAATCTACACTGAGAAAACAGCTGTTAGAGTCCATGAAAAACAAGAGGTCCAAATCGCCCTTGGAGAAGACACAGACACAGAAGCCCTCGCGGGATCATTTGGGAAAGAACAAGATGGTACCTCAGTTAAACAAGTGATAAAAAGGATAAGAAGAGACGGGGCTCCTGGGCCTAATGGCCTCCCCGGGCCCATCTTCAGAGAAGATCCAGTCTACTGGAGTAGAATTCTATCTATACTGTTCACTGAATGTAGATTAAAAGCACAAGTACCAGACTCATGGCGAGGGTCCTTCTTGCATCCTATCTTTAAGAAGGGGGACAATACAGACCCAAAAAACTATTGACTCATTGCTCTTCTGGACATTGAAGGGAAAGCCTATGCCAGTACTCTACTGAAGGAATTAACCCCTTCCATGCTCATGGCAAGGTCAACTCGTCATGGGTGTTACCTGCGCTGTGCTTATGACGAGTTGACCTTGTCATGATTCTATAGAATTTAAGCATCTTCAGCGCAGGAGGGGAAAAATCCCTAGCAGCCAAGGTGTTAAATGAATGGAATAAAGAGAACGAAATCCTTCCCTACTATCAGACTGGCTTCCGTAAGGGATGCTCCACAATTGATAACATCGTGGCCATGTCATATCTGAGCCAGCAAGCTAACTGCAAAAACAATAAACCAATGTTTGCATGTTTTGTAGACTACTCTGCCGCCTTTGACGGGGTACCCAGACATAAGCTCTGGGAAAAACTGAGCAATTGGCACATCCCGACAGGACTCCTTAATGCCATCATTTCAAAATACAGTAATACCTGGATCCAAGTAAAACTAGCGGACAATACTATAACAAAGAAGTGCCGGACTAAAACAGGGATGTGTACTCGCCCCCGCGCTGTTTAATCTATACAATGCAGACCTGGGGAAGAAGCTTCTGAATGCCAGCCTTGTAACCCCAAAAATCGGGAGAAACAAACTGCAAATTTTACAATAGGCAGACGATTTACTGGTAATGGACCACACAAAAAGTTTGGCTGCAAAGAGGTCAGGAAGCCCTAAAAATTACAATGAAATCATCGAGCTTATAATCAACACGCAAAAAACGAAAGTAGTTATTTTTGACAACTTCCCTAAAAAAGCCTCACTGAAATGGCACGTGGGCAAGGAAATTATTACAACCACGCGTTCATATAATTATCTCGGGTGCTGGCTAAGTGAAACTGGCAAAGCAACATCACATACGCACAAAATGAAGGCCAGAGCACAGGCAACAATCTTTTCGATATGCAAATTAAATGAGCTCATGCAGAGTCCAACGTCAGCACCAATTAGAAAAGTACTACAAGCTAAGATCAGGGCAACCGCAGGATACGCACAACAAGCATTCCCAGGCAAAATGGAGGTAATGTTGGACAAAGTGCAATGCCAGGCCTACAAACGCATCTTTAAACTTCCCAAACACACTCGTAACAGTTTAATTCGTTTGGAGTTCGGCCTAAAGCAACAAAGTAAGGAATGCTTGGGAACACATGCTAAATACTTCTATCAAGTCATAACAGCCCCAGCTGGAAGTTTAAAAAGTATGCTTAAGCCAATTTACGAAGAGACCAACAACCCGTGGCATAGTTACAAGGAAAAAGCAGTGGAATATTGGGGCTGGCAATTGAAAATTGGAAGGAGGCACCAACAAACTATCTGGCGATTAAAAATGCAATAAACAAACAATGTCTTCATCTCTCACACACCAATGACCTAGCAGAATTCGTAACAGGAAGAGGGCCACCCGGGTTGGCAACATCATATATAGGGCATAAAACACAGCCCTATCTTAGTCAAGCACTAGGAAGGAAAGCACTTAAAAATATTATATGGGCCAGACTAGTGCCCCTTCAAATCAAAGAGCTAAACCCTGGGTGGAGGTCCCTTGAACACAAAATAAGACGCAGACTCTGTAACTACAAACACGAATCTCTGCTACACATGATTTGCTGCTGCCCCGCAATGCTTTTGCCCCGACAGATCTTTTTAAAACAAATCTGGCTACGACATGGGGTTCGAACAGTAAAATAAGCTGTTTCAGTACTTTTCTCCAGTACTCTTTCATCGGACCTGGCCAGGTTTGGGAAATACATGGCCGAGCTTCGAAATAGGTTTCTGGAAGACGAGGGGTTAGGCATGATGAAAGTCACTTCAGTTCAATAAGCCAACTTGCCCTATTAACCAGATGGAGAAGATATCATTTTAATAACTTAAACATTTTAAATCAAGCTAGAAACTTAGTAAAAAGGACGCACTGGTATACTCTTGCTGTCTTTTATTTACGAATGTATAGATACATATATTGACATATTTACTGTCTTTTATATATTGTTTTGAAAGTGTTGTATACAAATGTCTTTTTCTCTTTTTTTTAGGATTGCTGTTCTTTCTTTTTTTTTCTTCTTTTAACTGGCATGCAAGATGTATTGCAAATGGTTTTAAGTAACTGTGCAATATAAAATAAATAAAGCCATCCAGACCATGACAGGTTGTTCAAAATTCAACCTGTCGAAGAACATTTGTCTGCCAGGATTTCCGAGATTTATACTTTTGGAGAGAATATAGCCATTGATTAGTCCTTAACCCCATGTGTGCTGATGACGGAACCGCTCAGTCATCAGCTGCGGTGGCGCTGTGCTGATGACGGAGCGGTTCCGTCATGGCCCACCCGCCGCTCATGCGCGGCGCGATTTTCGTGTCTGCGCTGAGCGTTCTATTGAGCGGGCGGGGCCATGACGGAACCGCTCCGTCATAAGCACAGCGCAACCGACGCTGGTGACAGAGCGGTTACGTCACCAGCATGCGCCCGCCGCTCTTCCGCCCCGCCCCCTTAGCACTGCGGCGGAATAGCCGCCGCAGTGAAGGGGCTAATCCTGTACCAAGGGCGGTTGCTGTTCAGAAAGTACATTGCGAGCAAAATAGCTCGTTATCAAGTTGCATATAATGTGTGAGAGCTCAACTAGCTATGTATACAGCTTAAGAATGTATACAGGAAAGAACTCCAATCTAAATCATGTAGGTTGCAATCTCATGATGGGAGTCACACAAAAGATGGTATGGGAGTTTGTCCAGCCACTTCTTCACAAAGGTTATAACCTTTATGTGGACAACTTCTATACAGGAGTAGAGCTGTTCAGTGAGATGTACAAAGCTGGCACTATGGAATATGGAACAATTCAGTGTCACCGCAAAGGATTCCCACAGGAGCTTGATTGTAAGAAGCTACAAAAATCCAAAAGCATTGCTTTGCGTTCCAATGAACTGCCTGCAGTCAAGTTCTCTGATAGCCATGAGGTACACGTGCTCACTACAATTCATGATGAGAGCACGGCTTGGGGTCAGATGGCGGAAGTTCACAACCTACCTGCATACAACAAGTACTTGGTTGGAGTGGAGAAGAATAACCTGGTCATGGCGCCAACATGACACAATGTAAAGCTGTGCTTTTTACGAGCAATCCATTTACAGCTAGAGACCTATCTAAAGAACCAAGCAGCCCATTTTGCATTGCTGGTTTTGTTTAGGAGTACTCTTGCATGTGTAGGTATGACCAGATTCTCCACACAATCCAAAGGTGTACTTCTCCAGAATAATTTGTTTACCCCGACAAGGGAACTTTAGTCAGATGACTTTTGTCCTGATGAACCTCGAAGAGGAACTACGGGTCAAAACATCGACATTCCTTCCCTATATTGCTTTAAAAACATGTATGGTTCACCAGGACATACCATATATGAACAGACAGGATCTCCGCTTATGTTTGTTTGATACAAAATCATATGCAACCTTGGGATCTGTTCAGTGTTTTGTTATATGTTGTTGTATATATATTTGTTCACCATCTGAGCAATGCATTGCTTGCACTAGGTTTGATACATAATGAAATGTATATTGAACTAATGAATAAGCTACTTACCTTTGGTAACACCTTATCTGGTAGAGACAGGATCTAGGCGCAGATTCCTTACACTTGAATCATCCCCAGGCGTCGGACAGGATCCGGAAAACATTTCTACCGCAGTACTTGTGCGCGTCATTAGGAGGCGTCAAGCGACTTAGTAGCAACGTCGCCCACCTGATGTGACGTCAACAGAGTTCATATAAACCCTCCCCTGACGCAGTGACGTCAGTTTCTTCTATGATAAATAGAAACTGCTAGGAAACAGTGTGCCCAAAAAGGACTTTGTTTTTGTAAAACGTTTGTTATATTACTTGTTTTTTTTTTTATTTGAAACTGAAAGGTACGGGAATTCCAGAAGGGATCTGGGAAAGGAAAGGACAACCCAGTTTGCAGAGTGGGGAGGAGGGCGGGTCGGCTAGATCCTGTCTCTACCAGATACAACAGAATAACATATATGGACACATATTTATAATATATAAAATACATAGAAATGTACCATATACACTTTATCATAAAATATAGCCAAGAAGGGTACTTAGAACGTGTACAAGAGTGGACATTGGCCAAGATGTGACAGCGGCGGGAGGGCAACAGCCATACGGTACCGTATAAAAGAATAGAGGATGTGGATGATATCACACACACCAGAAAAAGAAAAGCAATCGGACATAACACAACACTACCGACTGAATGGCGACAATAAGGTGGTTGAGAGATGACCGAAAGGTAAAACAGCAGTTAAAAAACAACCCACTAGAATAGAGCAGCGAAGACCACTATCTGAGTCTGTAAAAGAGGAGGGGAAAAGAATGCGGACTATCAGCTAGATCGGTCAAACTCGAAGCTGGAGAGCCACGTTGGAGTCCCGGCAGGGATGCTCAACATCCTGTAGTTCTGGGCAAATCACTTAATGTCCCATGTCTTACAACAAAAAACTGAATGTGTCCATTTGTGCTGGTGCTCATGTAAAGCGGGTCAAGTTTGCGCTATATAACCCCTCCCCCCAAAAAAAAGTAGTTGAAAAATTGCTGACACAGGGGAACCTATTCAGACAACCAGTCTCTATCTTATAAGAAAAAATACATCAGACAGAAAAATGGGGGTGGGGGGCGCTAGTTGAAGCTGCGGGGAAAGACAGAATATTAAGTGTTGTAAGACCAACACCACAAGTAGAGGTTGTGAGAAGCTGGCTTGGTATATGGTGTACACTTATGTAAGTGGGGACCTTGCACCAATCCAGACAACCCTTATGGTGATTTTAGTGGTCTTAGAAAACCTTAGAAAGCTCTATAAGTGGTAGTTATGGAGAGCAGCCTTCGGGCGTAGTCCAGAAAGCAGCTTGTTTTACCAGAACATAATCTTATAGGTACAGATTAAGTGAAAAAGAACCACAGCGTATTTATAAAAATCTGTGTTTATTATAAGACACTCACCAACACATATAGATATGATCTAGCCAGAGATCTACACAATGCACACAATACTTTTCACTAAAAACAGGTAAGTAGCACGACTTACACAGTGGTCACCAGGGGAGACCAAACCATATAGTAAAGTAGTGGTTTACGAACCAAGACACAGCTCAAGACTATACCCAGAAGATCTCAAAATACTGGGGACCCGGGGAACCACCCAAGGTAAGTAACCAGGAGCCCTTCAGTGGCAGTGTGGAAACATGAACAATGGATCAATGCAAGTCACTGAGTATGACGCAGGTGCAATTTTATAGAAGAAGGACCCTTCCCAATGGACCCTGAAGAAACCCTGTGGAAGACAGAACGTTTGTGTGCCACCCCCATGGATACCTTAGGAACTAACTCAATGGAGGACTTCGGAAATATGCAGCTGCTGGAGAAGGTGCAAGTGTCCGGTGGAACCCAAAAGTGGATTCAAGATGTGAAGAACCGACAAGCAGAGGGGACAGTCTATGCCATTCAGGAGTGGCCAGGGGTCGAATGCCCACTGATGCCAAGTGTTGCAGGGAAGTAGACGGTGACCTTGAAACTGCAGCGGTGCGGACCAGGCAACACTGTGGATGACCAGGAGCCGGATACGAGCTGTCAGAAATTTGGATGTAGAGAGTTGAGGGGACGGTGTCAGTCGGGAGCACCAACAAGCCTCGGCATCTGCAACCAATGTGGAAGTTGAAGAAGGTGCAATGTCAGGACCAGCAAGGTCCAGAAGACTCAACTCAAGCAGGGGAGTCAGAGCAGGCCCCAAGAAATCAGGGGAGCCCAAAGAATTCAAAGATGATCCATAAGAGGACCCAAAGACCGGAGGCACTGGAGTCGCGAGAGGACCTCCAGCAGCTCACAAAAAATGCAGGCCCGTGGTGCAAGTGATGAGGTGAGGACAAAGATCTTGGTCACTGGAGATGCTTGACATTGGGGCTACTTGGAGCCCGAAGACCTTGGTGGAAGGAAGCCAACAAGCTTTTACAACTGCAAGTGGATGTGGTGCACAGGGGTTTGGTTCCTGCAGCCCAGACTAGGGATACTGGCCTCAAACTTGGCGAGAGGACAGGGCAGGCCTCGAGGGATGTGAAGAACCACCACCTGTGTTGAAAGGCCTTTCAGAGTCTGTGGGAGCCCAGGATCAGCAGAACGGTCAGCTTGGATAGGGTGCAGATGCAGGGAAGTGACTCCTTCACTTCAAAGAAGATTCCTTCAGGTGTCTTGGATGCCCACATGCCTTGGAAGGGTTCTGTATGGTGCACGGGTACGAACGTTGCAGCAGACAAGCAGGGCGAAGAAATCAGGAGCAGCAGCAGTCTTCTTGGTTGCAGCCTTGATGCCCAGTGCGAAGTCCAGAGTGCCCAGATGGTTGAGGAAGTGCTGTTGGAAATGAATATTGTCTCACGACTCATCTGAGGACCAACCCACAGGTAAGCCTTTAACTACCCTAAGGAAAGGGTTGGGACAATACAGGGGTTCCTCCCTAAAGAGGGGCTGGACAAGGGGGAGAATACTCCCCTGTCCTTTGCCTATGTTCGGGTCAGAGCGGGAGCCAACGGCTCCCTGAACTGGTTTGAGCTGGACTATGCTTGGAGGACACCAAGTGTGCCCTGCACCCAGACTATGTGGCACTGGCAAGCTCCCCCACCCTGTCCCAATACACTAAACCCTGTCTGGGAGGTGGTCACACCTCCCTGTGACATGATACCTTTAGTTCTGCCTTCCTCTGCCCGAGCTTGGCTCAGAAGCAGTAGGGCAGAAACGTGTTTCTGGCCGGCAGCAGCCCTAGTTTGCTCTCCGGATCTGGAAGACTGGTACCGGTAGCACTGAGGGCCTCCCAGAGGAGCTGTAGGGTGAATGTAATCATACCTCCCACACCGTTTACGGTGTGCGGGAATTATTCCAACATGTTTGATACCAAACATGAGAGGATTTTTTGTAGCCAGTTTCGAGATGGTCACTGCATAATGACACAATGCTCCTCTATATGTCATATAGCTGACCACCACAAAAGTGTTTTTTCACCCTTCATCTGTTTAAGTCAAAAGAGGGGCTTATGGTCTTTCAGAACAATGAAGTGAGTGCCAAACAAGTATGGCCTCAACTTCTTCAAGGCCCAGACCACAGCAAACGCCTCTCTCTATTTGGCTGAACAACTTTTCTCCCTGGTGGCCAACCTTCTGGTGATAAAAGCTACTGGTTGATCAGGGCCCTCTGCATTAAGTTGCGATAACACAGCCCCTACCCCTAACTCAGATGCATCTGCCTGGACAATGAAAGTTTTAGAGTAGTCCAGACTTTGCTGAATGGGAGCAGTGCACATGGCCTACTTGAGGTCATCAAAGGCCTTTTGACAGCTTACTGTCTACTGAACTTTCTTGGACATTTTCTTCGATATCATATCACTCAAGGGAACCACTACTGCACCAGACGCATACGGCCCGAATCTGGGTGGCCCACCGGTCCCAGCAAGGTCCCCCTAACGCTCCACAGGCCCAACACCGTGGGTTGACCCCACCACGACTTCCCGAAGTCGCCTGCTGCCTCTGCACGGAACCCCCCCCCCCCCAACTGCGAGTGGCCCGGTAAGTTGAAATCAGACCTCAAAAGACACCTCTGCATCCAGCCGCCATGAGCCCTGGAGAGGAGAACCTGAGGTGCACCTACGTCCCTGAGTCCTCCAACTTACCTGCCCAGCTGTTGGTTTTTCCCTGAAGCATTCCTGGACAGAGCCTGCAGCCAAAGTCCCAAACCTGCAACTCTCAATAAAAACAACACTACACCCGACGCCAAAACAGCACCCTGCACCCGACCAACCCTTTGCTGCTGTGGGTGCACCTTCTGTGCTAAACTGGATCCCTCTTTGCCCTGAGCTTAAGTCCAGGAGCTGTGCACCCACAACCTTGTGGCCTGTTTGTGAGCAGCCACCAACCGTAGGCCCCTATCCCTCATTGGATAACATTGGGTCTCAGCACTCTGCACCTGGCCGCTCTAGTGCCACTGTGGGTGTTCTGAGTGCATCCTTGACCCCTGGAGAACCAACTCCCACTAATAAATACTTACCTGGAACCGGTTAACTTAATTTCCTTCTAAAGGATTGCATTGACTGATTTTCCTTGAAAATTCTTTTAAGTGTGGAGTTGGTTTGTATGAAATATTGAAAAACATTGAAAAACTGCAAATGCACTAAAAGTGAATGACTTACTTTTTGTCTAAGAAATGTCTCAGTGTGATATCTAGGCATACCACACTGATTAGCAAAAGTAATCTAAAAAGTAACGTGCACAGTAATCTGTAAAGTAACTGAAAAGTAATTTTGAACAGTTGACTTGCCTGTAATTCAACCAACTGCATTTGAACCTGCATTCAACTGTAAATCACTGCATAAGATGTTGCAAAGTATTATTTCACTTACCTGCACCAGGCTTGGCTTGGTGCTAGAAATAAAATAACTAAATATTTTTTATACAAACAAATTGGTCTGAGCTCAGTCTTTCAGTGCGTGACATTATTTCTTGCCTGAGTTTGTACAATAAATGCTTAACACTACCCTCTGATAAAGCCTTACTGCTTGCCCACACTACCATAAATATAGAGTAAGGTGCTATCGGCTTTTACCTCTGCCTACCTTGGGGTTCCACTGGACTCAGTGCACACTACACCTCATTTTGGTATAGCATATACAGAGCCAGCTTCGTACAGTGGCATAGCAGAGTGTATTTGTGCACAGAGGAGCAACGTACAGTAGAATAGTGTAGAGTGGAGTACCATGTGAAACAGTGTGGAGTGATGTAGGGTGGCCTGGCATACTGTTAAGTGGCGTAGAGTGGAGTGTCATAGAGTGGAGTGACAAAGAGTGAAATACCATACAGTGAAGCTGCATAGAGTGGTGTGGCAATGCAAAGTGGCATAGTTCAGAATGGAATAGAGTGGAGAGGATTGAATGGGGGTAGAGAGGAAAAGCGTAGAGAGGAGCAGCAAAGAGTGTTGTGGCATACAGTAGATTTGAGTACAGTAAAGTGGTGTACAGTGGAGTGGCGTAGAGTGGAGTGGCGTACACTGGGCTAGAGTATAGTGGCGTACAGTGAAATAGTGTAGGCTGGAGTGGCAAACAGTGGAGTTGTGTAGAGTGGTGTACAATGGAGTGGCGTAGAGTGGAATAGTGTATAGTGGTGTGGCATAGAGAAGAGTGATGTATAGCGGAACAGAGTAGAGTGGAGTAGCGTACAGTGCAGAGTGAAACAGCAGGGAGTGGAGTTACGTTCTGTGGACTGGTGTTCAGTGGAGTAGCATATAGTGGAGTGGTGTAGAGTGGAATGGGATAGAGTGGAGAGGCAACAGTGGAGTTGCATAGTGTAGACTGAAGCTGCATACAGTCATGTGGAATAAAGAAGAGTGGAATAGAGTGGAGTGGCATAGAGTGGAGGGGCATACAGTGGAGTGGTGTAGAATGGAGTGATGTAGAGTGGAGTGACGCAGATTGGCATAGAGTTAAGAGGCAAATAGTGAAGTGGTGTACAGTGTGGTGGCATATAGTGGAGTGGCGTACATTGGTGGACAGTGGAATAGCGCAGAGTGAAGTGGCATACAGTGGTGTTGCGTAGGGTGAAGTGGTGTACAGTGAAGTGGCACAGAGTGCAGTGGGGAAAAGTACTGGGGAGAGGACTTGGCCTAACAGCTAGGGCTGTCGACCACAAATCTGGGGAACTGGTTTCGAGTCTCAGCAACGATGCTAAACATCCTGTGATTCTGGGCATCACTTAATCTCCCCATGCCTAACAAAAAATGAATGTGTCCTCATGAAACCCAACTGGTGCTATGTAAAGCGGTCGGATACCCAATACCTTCGGGTCAAGTTTGCGCAATATACAACTCTGTAGAAAAAAAAATACAGTGATGTAGAGAGTAATGACGTAGAGTGCTGTAGAATAGAGTACAGTTAAGTGGAGTAGAGTGGGGTAGAGAGAAATAGCGTGGAGTGGTATGGCGTACACTGGAATGGAGTAGAGTGGAGTAGCGCACACTGGAGTGTTGTTGAGTGGATTGCACACAGTGGAGTGGTGTAGAGTGGAGTGCTGATCTGTGGAGTATCCTACTGTGGAGTTATGTACTCTGGAATAATGTTGAGGCGTAAAATGGAGTGGCACAGAGTGGAGTGGCATAGAGTGGAGTAGCGTAAAGTTGAGTTTGTTACAGTGGAATAGCGTAGAGTGGCATGAGGTACAGTGGGGTGGCATACAGTGGAGTGGTATATACTGGGATGGCATACAGTGGAGACGCGTAGAGTGGAGTGGCATAGAGTGTAATGGCATATAGTAGAGTAGAGTCAAGTTTGGTACAGTGGAATAGGGTAGAGTAGAGCTGCGTACAATTAACTAGAGTACAGTAAGGCGGAGTGGAATAGCGTACAATGTTGTGGCGTGGAGTGGTGTAGACTGGATTGGCGCAGAGTGCAAAAGTGTAGCATGGAGTGGCGTGGAGAGCTGTACACTGCAATAGTGTAGAGTGTTATAGAGTGTAGAGGCGTAAAATGGAATAGCGTAGAGTGGAGTGGCGCAGAACCCAGTTGCATACAGTGGAAGGGAGACATCCGTTACAACGCAGTCTTTACATAGCGATGCGTTCACAATGTGGCCATTACAATGCAGTTCGTTACAACGACTTGTGCTGGATGTCGCCATACACTAAGGAATAGTATGATTTACTATTCCAACACCTTCCCTACTATTACGTAGGCTGGAGTTGGAATAGTAAATTATACTATTCCTAAATCCAGCACCCTCCAGCGCAAGTCGTAACGACTTGCATTGTAATGACTGCATTGCAAACGTATTGCGGTATGAAGACTGCGATGTAACATCATACATTCAGAGTGGAATGGTGCATAGAGTGGAATAGCACTACTGTAGAGAATAAAGTCCATCCAAATGAATTAGACGATGGCTCTAGGAGAGTCCACTTACTTTAAAGTACAACCAGGAGCTCACCAGGGGGTGACAGAGGGGTCACAGAGGGCGAAGAATAACACTCATCGATATAAAAAAATCTTTATTTCATTTTTTTCTTTTTCTTATTTAGTTTATATGTTTTTTGTTCAAAGCATTACATAGCATCATACAGAATAAATAATTACAAGGACATAACATTAATAAATATACATCAAATCGTATCCCCACACCAACCTCTCAGACATATACTCAAGGCTCGTTCAGTCACACACATACATCCACAGAGTGGAATAGCATACAGTGAAATAGAATATCGTGGAGTAATGTAGTGCGGATTGTCATACAGTGAGGTGATGTACAATGGAGTGGCGTAAAGTCGAGCCTGTTACAGTGGAATAGAGTAGAGTGACATGGGGTACAGTGGAGTGGCATATACTTGGGTGGCATACCGTGGAACAGCGTAGAGTAGAGAGGCATAGAGTGTAATGGTGTAAAGTGGAGTGGCATATAGTAGCGCAAAGACGAGTTTGGTACAGTGGAATAGCGTAGAGTGGAGTGGCACAGAGTGTCGAAGCATTGCGTCGAGCTGCGTATAGTTAAATAGAGAACAGTGGGGTAGAGTGGAACAGCACACACTGTTGTGGCATAGAGTGGAGGGATGAAGACTGGAATGGCGCAGAGTGCAATAGTGTAGCATGGAGTGGCGTGGACAACTGTAGACTGCTGTAGTGTACAGTGTAGTTGCATAGAGTGGAGTGCCATAGTGTGTAGTGGCGTAGAATGGAATAGCTTGGAGTGGAGTAGAGCCCAGTGGCATAGAGTGGAATAGCATATAGTTAAATAGCGAATCTTGGAGTAGCGTACTGTGGATTGTCATACAGTGGAGTGGTGTACAGTGTAGTGATGTAGAGTGGAGTGGCGTACAGATTAGTGGCGTAGAGTAGAGTTGCTTAGAGTGCAGTGGAGTGGCATATAGTGGATCAGTGTGGAGTGGCGTAGAGTACAGTGACAGAGTGTAGTGGAGTGGCGTTGAGTACAGTGAAGTGGGGTAGAATGAAGTAGGGTAGAGTGGAATAACGTATAGTGTGGAGTGGCATAGAGCGGAATAATGTACAGTGCACTTGCGTAGAGTGGAGTGGCGGACAGTCAAATAGCGTAGAGTGGAATGGCGTAGAGTCCAGTGGCATAAAGTGGCATAGCTTAGAGTGAAGTGCTGTACAGTGAAATGGCGAAGAGTAGAACAGCATAGGTTGGAGGGGCATAGAGTCAATTGGTGGAGAGTAGAATATCGTGGAGTGGTGTGGTGTAGAGTAGAGTGAAACGGCATAGAGTGGAGTGGCATATAGTGGATTGGTTTTCAGTACAGTTATGCACAATGGAGTGGCATAGAGTGGAGTGGAATACACTAGTGTGGAGTGGCATTGAGTGGAATAGCATATAGTGCTGTGGCATAAATTGGAGTGGCATAGAGTGGAGTACCATTCAGTGGAGTGCCACGGAATGGCGCCGATTGGAAAAGCATAGAGTAGAGTGGAGTACAATGAAGTAGCACACAGTGTAGTGGCCTAGAGTGGAGTTGTGTACACTGGAATAGGGTAGAGTGTAGTGACGAGAGTTGAGTGGTCTGGTGTCGAGTGTGGTACAATGAAATACTATAGAGTGGAGTGGCATAGAGGACAATGGCATACAGTACAGTGGCATAGACTGGGGTGGTGTACAGTGAAATAGTGTTGAGTGACTTGCATATAGTGGAATACTGCAGAGTGGCTTAAGGTGGAACAGCATCCAGTGTTGTTGTGTAGAGTGGAATGGCATAGAGTGATTGGTGTACCGTACAGTGGCGTAGAGTGTAGTGGCATATGTTGGTGTAGAGTTGAGTGGCGTACAGTGGAATAGTGTGAAGTGGCACACAGTAGAGTTGTGTAGAGTGCAGTGGTGTACAGTGGAGTGGCATAAAAAGTAGTAGAGTACTGTAGACTGCAGTCGTGTAGAGTGGAGTAGAGTAGAATGGAGTGGAGTATCATGGAGTGCCAGCGAGAGGAGTGGCATAGAATGGAATAGCGTACAGTGGAGTGGTGTAGAGCCCAGTGGAGTAGAATAGCATAGTGGTAGAGTAGGATACAGGGAAGTAGAGTAGCAAGGAGTGGCGTTGAATGGTTTTGCGCAGAGTGACAGAGTAAAATGGCGTCTAGTGGAGTGGCGTAGACTAGAGTGTTGTACAATGGAGTGGCTAAGTGTGGTGTGTCGTACAGTGGAGTGACATAGAGTGTAGTAGCATAGAGTGGAGTGGCGTAGAGTGGAGTCCCATAGTATTGCAGAGTGGAGTGGTGTGTGGAGTAATGGCGTTGAGTGTAGGGGCATAGAAGGAGTAGTGTATAGTCTAGTAGAGTTTATTTTAAAAAGATGTAGAATGAAAGTGGCTGAACAGATGTAGGTGAAATTTTGCTTGAGTATTTATTATGGAGTGTAAAGGGTCATTTTTGGTATTAGGTCTAAATTGGTTTAGTAGCAATACAGATATGAATGCCAAAACACTAATGTATATTGTGCCAAAGAATATCACAGTAACTTCAGGTATACAGCAGTACATGCTGATTAAAAGTCAGTATATAATTGGCTAATGGTTTCATTTATAAAAGTAAACTGCAGCCAAGCAGTTTTCAACACCCTCTGCCTGTGTTCTGTGTAGGCCCTTCCTTAGATATAGGTAAGTAGTAGGTTGTATTGCTGTTCCATACTTATTTCCATTTTCTTAAAGTGGTCATAGGTAGGGAAAATACTTAATATTTTCTTCTATATATTTTTTTTTTTACTTTTAAGCAGTACCACACTTGTACCTACAAGTAAATGAAACATAGTGTACTACAGTGCATTTTTAATTTATTTCCAATTTTTTAAAATATATATATATATTTTTTAGAAGTAGTGCAGTAGTTTCTTGGTAGTACGGCGCAACCGCAATTTTTTTTTAGTCTGTCATAAATTGAACATTCACTGTAGTACACTATATATGGGAAATGTAGTGTAGTAGTGTATTTTTAATTTTTTAACATTTGATTTTTACAAATATTTGGGGAAGTACTGTGGACCTCTGTACATGTTTTTAACAAATATATAGAAAACTTTAAAACGTTTCCCTACCTGTTACCACTTCAATAAACTGGTAATTATTATAGTTAGGTGATTAAGTCAGTGACAACACAACGTTTTGAACTAAAAAAAAAACACAGAAATTCATCAGTTATATTTAGCGGAGCTAACTATAACTTGTGCCTTCGCCATGCTCTGCTTATGACCTCACATATTATACCACTCAACCCATGCTCTATGACATCATCGACCCCTTTTGGACATTAGCTTCATAAAACAGCCTTATATGTCCTCCTATTTATTTTAATCAGTTCCTCATCAACCTTTCAATAAACTGCAAATACAACCACAGTAGTAGACCGGGATTTTTATCCGGACCCCTTTCCGAGTTGCTCGCCACTAGAGGATTCTTTGGAGAGCCCGGTATGGCCAATGATAAAGCATGACCCCCAGGCCAGGGAGTGGGTGTGAAAGGGGGGCGGGGAGGCCTTTCCTTATATTTTTATAATATATCCAATATATTCTCTAGGTCTTGACCACAGGAATTGGATATTTGAAAACGTCCTGGACTAGGTAGTTACCCCCAAATCAACGTGAGACTCTTAAATACAGGAACCTCTACGGGGCACGCTTGGTTTCTGTGTATTGTGCGGCTGTGGAAAAAGCCAACAGGTTGTAAATCCTCATTGCAGATGTTACTGAGTTTATCTGAAAAACTCACATCTGCTCTTATGCCTTGGGAAATGGTGGGGAAGGAAGATAAAAGGTGTTCGGTATGCCTAAAACCTTTTGTGATGTTTTTATATTGATATTAGTATGTAGAATTTCTGGATGTCGTGTTTGCAAGTGTAATGCTGCTGGTGATACCAGTGCTGTAAGTGAATTTGTGTTTGCAGATGCCTCTGAAACTGTAGAATACACACGCCATGAATTGACTGCAGATTAAGACCAGAAAGGAGGAGAAATGGATTGACCATAACCTGCCAATCATCTAGATGCCTTAGGTTATATATATATTTGTGAACCAAAATACTTTTGGTGGTCAATCACCTTAAATTGTGTTTTTTTGTTTTGATGACACATGTTAACCAACTAATTTGCTGTTCACACGTAACAGCAACATATTCGACATTTGTTCATATTAACCATGCTACCCTAATACATTATCAGTAGTGAAACAGAACACAACAAAACAACTGGCAGAATACTACTGAATTACTTTTACAGAAAGGTTTTTGAGCTATAGCTTCAGGGTAACTGGCCAAAAAAATGTAATTATAAAAGCACTGCTAGACGGTTAATGATCTGATGAATATCTAATAAGGAGTTGTACTGTATTTCAAGCCCACGCTGACGCTTTGGCTCAGAACAGTTCACACCTCTTTCCTTTGATCTTATTGTAGCTAAATGAATGAGTTCAAAGTCAAAAGGTGCTTTATATTTAACAATTTATTCAAGGTGTGGAATGTAAAGCCCTTGTTTATGTAACTGGCTTTTAAATTAAACCAGACAAGTAAATCATTACCCTCCTTGTGTACAGTCAACCTAAGGTCACCGCTTGCCTTGCTAACAAGGAACCTATTGTGACTGCTTCACTATGTCGAAGCTACCTGAATATCAAATGTAAATTCCTTCCGACTCATAAAATGTAAATGCGAAAGAATAATATTTTATAAAAGGCAGGTTTAAACCTTTAAAGCATTTAATATACAAGCCTTAATAAATGATAGCACTAAAAACTATGACCACATCAGCTAAATGGATTATAAATTAAATTTCCATAATGTATGCAACTTAAATACCAACGCAGACATAAATCAAGGTATTTTCTAAACACAGGTTAATTACACAACTTCAAAAACTGTCTATTTTTTATGCAAAATAATCCACTTAGCATTTTTCATATTGGTCTTAATTCTTAGCTACTTGCAACATTTGCCCTTAGAAGCCTATCAATAATTTTCTGTCAGGAAAAAATAGCAATAGGTATATTGAAGAAACTTGTTAGTTATTTTTCAAGTGTCTGTCTTATATGAGTGTTTATTGCCAGAAATTGTGCCAACATTATTTGAAATAAAGAGGATTAATTATCGTAGAAGCCTTTTAATATAAGTGAGTGCTGTAGCAATGCAATTAATGCAAATTGCGGCGCTATCAGGAGAATAAATGTGAACAACATCACAGGCCATTTCTGTTTGCTGCCAAATAACTTCAGTAATTTACGGCATTAAGAATCAATAAAAAATAATGCTTTTCAAATGCATCTCTATCAATCTCTGGCCAGTTCCAAAGTGAACATTTATAACTTAATCTAAAAACTATATAGGCTATGGGGCCCCGTTTTCCGTCCACCTTGATTATTCAATTGGCTACTAACACCAATGTTGTTCAGTATAATTTGCTAGCAGAATAATTTCAACAACAAAAAAAATTACATCCAGAGGGAAGTTGGATACTGCAGCTAACTGTCACATGGGTTGCATAAAATGATACCACAATGGATTTTTAGAGCAATCAGATACAAGAAGTAAAGAGGAACGTGGCTACTTAAACAAAGCTGCCACAGGATTGTATTAAAACATTATAATACATTAACTAATATGGCCCTTTAAAAGGCGACTTTTTTCAAGTAACAAACATTCCCATTGTGACACGGATTTCATTATTATTATTATTATTATTTGTGGTGAAGAGCAGAATAAATCACCACGTCAATTCACAGGCGGCAACAACTTTACACTATACAATACATTTAAAAAGAACAGCGAATAAATCACCATATACACGAGCACTCAAATCGCAGGGACAATAAATCGTCTGCATTTAAAGAGTAAAAAAAATACCAAAATAAAAACCATAAAACTAAAAAGCACATTTTAAATCAGCTTTGTTCCTCAACATAAAGGAACTATTTTTAGGTGTATGTGAAAGATGAGTACAAGATCTGTCCAATCAGAAAGTGAGTCAATAGATCATAGTGGGCTCATCCACTTCTACTTGGGCGGAATCAAAACATGAAAAACAATTTAACAGACCAATTATGACACCATCTGACCAAAACCCCAAACACTTAAAAAACACTTATGATACACTAACTAATCCATTTAAAATCATGCTCCACTGATATCCTAGTTTTGCTGGCCGCCCAACCATTCTCAACAATGCATCTCTCATTCCCAAATCTTTGCTCCAAGTACTTCACATCAGTTATAAGAACATTTTGTAAACGTAAGAAAAGAATGGTCTGATATCACCCTCCTCAACGATTCCAGGCACTTGTATTTGTAGCCAGGCCATTTATCATCACCAAGTTACTTGCCTTTGGTAAATATTTTACTGGTTCGTTCTCCATCCAACCATAGATTCTTCACCTTGTAAATATTCCCCAGGCATCAGACTGTACCCAGAACATAAAAACAAGTACTTTTAGACAGCAAGTTGCATTGTGTGGTCAGCGCCAACATTGTTCTGTTATGGAAGAGACAAGCAGAGCCGTATATAAGCGCCACCCATTTGTGCAGATGTCAGTTGCTTCCTTAGGCTGTAATGCAGACGCTGTGCCAAATTGGCATGGCCAGTGTGCACACCTCTAAATTAGGATCTTTTTAAGTTGGAAAACAGTCCAGTTCTCAGAAAGGAGAGGTTGGAGGGTCAGTGACGAATATGCACTTTGAGTATCCACCAAAAAGATAGTTACTGAAGGTAAGCACGTTGTTCTTTTGAAGGCTACTTCTAACCACAGAGTCCTCACTTTGTGAATGGATACCGTAGCAGTACCAGCCCAGTAGGTGGGTCTGTGAATTGGTGCAGACCAAACACTTGTGCAGGACTGACCAGGCAAACTTCCCTTCTCGAAGACCTGGCTGTCCTGGCAGCAGAGCTTTATGAGCATATGGAGCTGTTTGACAAATATCCAGGACAGTGACTCTGTGTGCAAGTGCAGTGGTGCAATTTGGCTCCGGTGGATGAGCCTGTAAGCTGTGTCTTAGCCAGTGCGTAGCATATCTTAATGCAGGGAACAATCCATCAGGAGACCGTCTGATTTTACACTGCTTTGCATTTTCCTGCCCCTGAGAACCCCACAAAGAGTTGGTCATCCACCGATGTTCTTTGGGGTGATTTATATAAAAAGTTTGTGCCCTCATATAGTCTCTCTTCCTCCTTAGAGGGATGAGATAGGTATATAACGGCAGAAGGGAGACAACATGACTAATATGAAATGGGGGGACCACTTGCGCCAGAAAGGCAGCTCAGGTTCTTAACACCAACTTCTCTGGGAGGAATGTTATGTAAGGTGGGTTGACAGACAGAAACTGCAGCTCACTAATGCCTGACTGATGTTATGGCGATGAGAACCAGTTTAAAAACATCATAAGCCTTAATGGACAACTGTGCAGAGGCTCAAAAGGAATGCAGTCCAAAAAAGTCCTACTGTGGCATCAGTTTTTCAAACCTTTTCAAAAGCCTCATCACAACAGGTGATTTAAATAAACTAGGCTGATGCACAAGTTACTTAACTTCGGTAACGATATATCTGCAAGAAACAGTAGTTAGTATTAGATTTCTTACCTTAGAATATCCCCAGGCATCAGTCTGGATCCGGAAACGTTTACGTAGCAGTACCCCTGTGCGTCGCTAGGAGTCGTCTGCGGCTCCACATCCGTCGTTGGGCCGGGATGACGTCGCCGGAGTACTTAAACGCCGCCCTCGTGCGCTGACATCAGTTCTTATACACAGCTTTTCCGCGCCAGAAACGCAGAGCCATGATAAAAACCAACACTGGTGCCATGAAACTAGGGCCCTCAAAGGGATGTACCTTAACCGTAGATATCAGTTCGCAGAATGGAGAGGATGGGTGGGCCGGTAAGGAATCTAATACTAACTACTGTTTCTTACAGATATATCGTTACTGAAGGTAAGTAACTTGTGCATCTGAAAGAAACAGGTTAGTATTAGATTCCTTACCTTAGATTAGATACCCCAGCAATACCAACCCCGGTGGTGGGTCTGCGAACCAATAATCACACCAGAAAGTCCTGGAGAACGGAACGGCCGAAAAAGCCATCTCTCCGGACTTGGCTGTCCAGGCAGTAGTGTCTTGCGAACGTGTGCAGCGAGGCCCACGTAGCTGCCTGACAGATGTCCAGCAAGGGGACTCCCCGACCCAGGGCAGTAGTAGCCACCGTGGCCCGAGTGGAATGGACACGCAGCCCCACAGGAGGCTCCTTTTTAGCCAGTGAATAACAAGCCTTGATGCACAAAACGACCCATCGAGAAATGGTGCCTTTGTGCACCGCCCGTCCCTTCTAAGCGCCTACGTAACCACCAAAGAGTTGGTCATCCACCCGGAACTGGCGTGTGCGATCCAGATAGTATGAGAGCGCACGTTTTGAGTCCAGACGGTGGAGCCTCTCTTCCTTTTTCGAGGGATGCGGAGGTGGAAAGAGGTTGGGCAAGGTGATGGAATGCCCGATGTGGAAGGCTGTGACGACCTTGGGCAGGAAAGAGGGACGTGTCCATAAGACAACTTTGTCCGGATGGACAGAATGGAAAGGAGGTTTAGAAGAAAGAGCCTGGAGCTCACTCACTCTCCTGGCAGAGGTGATGGCAACCAGGAATACAGTCTTAAGAGTGTGAAGACGAAGAGGACAGTTATGAAGTGGCTCGAAGGGAGCGCACATCAGATAAGTCAGAACAAGATTCAAGTCCCACTGAGGCATCACGAAAGGAACAGGGGAAACATATGAGTGATGCCTTATAGAAGCTATTTACAACTGGGGACCTGAAAAGAAAGGGTGTGATCAGGGAGCCTTAAGAAGGCAGAAATGGCAGAGAGGTAGCCCTTAAAAGTGCCCAGAGCAGAGCCCTGCTGGGCAAGAGAAAGAAGAAAGAGGAGAACCTCAGAAAGGGGGGCAGAGAGTGGATCCACAGCCTTTGCTGTGCACCATGCCACAAATTTGTTCCACCTGCAGGCGTTTACTGATTTTGTGGAGGGACGCCTGGCAGTCAGAATCACATCGCAGACTTCAGGAGGCAAGTTAAATGGCCTCAACTGTCGCCGCTCAATCTCCACGCATGGAGGTGGAGGCTGGACTGGTTCGGGTGGAGGACCGTCCCCTGCTGCTGCGACAGAAGGTCCTCCTGAAAAGGCAGACGAATCGGGGGATCGACTGACATGCTGAGTAGCTCGGGATACCAGTATCTTCGTGCCCAGTACGGAGCCACAAGGATGACTTGGGCCCGGTCGCGCCTGATCTTCTTCAGCACTCTGGGCGGAAGTGGTATAGGCAGAAAGGCGTACAACAGACCGCAGCTCCACTCGCGACGAAAAGCGTCTCCGAGCGAGTGCCGCCTTGGAAATTCCAATGCGCAGAACTGATGACATTGCGCGTTCTCTTCTGTGGCGAATAGATCTAACCAAGGCTCTCCCCACTGCTGAAAGAGACCTTGCGCCACATCCGAGTTCAGACGCCATTCGTGATCCATCATGTACCGACGGCTGAGTTCATCCGCCCTGGCGTTCAGGGAACCTGCCAGGTGTTGAACCACCAGGGTCACGCCCTGATGTTCCAGCCATTGCCAGAGACGCAGAGCCTCCTGGCATAGGGTCCACGACCCCACCCGCCCTGTTTGTTGGAGTACCACATGACGGTTGTGTTGTCCGTGAACACCTGCACTACACTCCCCCGGACAGAGGGGAGGAATGCTTTCAGTGCAAGTCGGATCGCCCGCAGCTCCAGAAGGTTGATGTGGAGCCGGGACTCCGCCGGAGACCAGAGGCCTCTGATCTCCACCTCTCCCATGTGGCCCCCCCCCCCAGCCCAGGAGGGACGCGTCCGTCACAACTACGTGCTCAGGTTGGGGAAGGGAGAGGGATCTGCCGCTGACCTAATCACGGTCCGAGAGCCACCACCGCAACCGCCTTGGAGTGCCCTCCGAGATGAAGACATGGTCAGACAAGTTGCCCTGATGCTGGGCCCACTGAAACTTTAGGTCCCACTGCAGAGCCCGCATCCGCCACCTGGCGTGATGCACCAGAAGGATGTAGGAGGCCAACAGCCCCAGAAGCCGCAGCGTCAACCTGACCGAGAATAGGGATAAAGGCTGAAAGATAGGAATCAGAGCCTGAATATCCCGAACCCGCTGTTCGGGAGGATAAACCCAAAACTGTGCCAAGTCTAGAACCGCTCTGATGAAGAGGAGCTTCTTAGAGGGGCACAGGTGTGACTTCAGCACATTGATGGAGAACCCCAGCAGGTGCAGGAGGTCGCCGTAGTCTGGAGGTGGCTGACGACTGTCTGGGGCGAGCCCGCCTTCAACCACCAGTCGTCGAGATAGGGGAAGACTGACTCCCCTAATCTGCGCAGATGAGCTACAACCACCGCCATCACTTTCCTGAACACCCAAGGGGCGCTGGTAAGGCCGAAGAGGAGCACGGTAAACTGAAAGTGCTCGCGGCCTACCGTGAACCGCAGGTATCGCCGGTGGGCCGGCGGGACAGAGATGTGAAAATAAGTGTCCTGCAAGTCCAACGCTACTATCCAGTCTCCCGGGTCTAGGGCAGCTAAGACCTGAGCCAGAGTCAGCATCTTGAACTTCTCCTTCCGGAGGAAGCCGTTGACGTTCCGCAGGTCCAAGATAGGGCTAGGCCCCCTTTGTCCTTCTTGGCAACCAGAAAGTAGTGGGAATAACAACCACACTCTACTTCTGGTTCAGGAACGGGCTTGATGGCCACCTTGGCCAAGAGGGCCGTAACTTCCTCTTCAAGAAGTTGCAAGTGATCCCACGATACGCAGTGGTATTGCGGTGGCATGGCTGGAGGGGTCGCCTCGAAGGGGAGGGAGTAGCCCCTTTGGACGATTTGCAGCACCCACCTGTCCGATGTGATGTCGCGCCAGTGGAGGAGGTGATGGCAAACCCTGCCCCCCACTGGCGTTAAATGGGCCTGAAAGCTCGGACTAGGAGGGATTTGAGGCGGATGCTGCGGGGGTGGATGTTGACTGGCCTCGCCATTGTCCCCTGGCACCGCCACGGCGGTTACCACGTCCGCCACCGCGCTAGATGTTAGTCTGCAGCCCGTGGCTGGCAGGACGTGTGGGGGTGCCCCTTCCTTGGCCACGAAAGGAGCGATAGGCAGCAGTTTGCTGTCGCGGGCCGACAGGCCCAAGGACTTGGCCGTAGCCCTGGAGTCCTCAAAGCGCTCAAGCGCACTGTCTGTCTTGTCGCCAAAGAGGCGACGGCCATCAAACGGCATGTCCATAAGGGTGTTATGGACATCGGCCGAAAAATTGGTGGATCTCAGCAAGGCGTGGCGGCAAACCGCCATCGTCGTTGCAATCGCCCTGCCTAGCGAGTCCGTGGTATCCAGCCCACATCGAATGGAATACCGTGCCGCATCTGGCCCCTCCACATGGGTTTGGACGAGTTTAACCCGGGCATTGTGGCAGCACGTCCGCGACCGTGTCCCACAGAGAGTGGGTATAACGGCCCAAAAGGTAAGCGGTGTTGACCGACCGCAACCCCAAACTAAGTGAGGAGAACATCTTTTTTCCATACTGTTCATACCTTTTGGATTCCCAATCAGGGGGAGCTGTCGGGAATGCGGTCTGGGAATTTGAGGCCTGGATAACCAGGCTCTCGAGGGTGGGGTGGGTGGACAGGAAACAAGGGTCGCCCGGGGCCGGGCGGTGGCGTCTGGCCACATTTGTATCTACAGGGAGACCCGTAGCGGGCCTGGACCAAGTGCCCAACAGAACGTCAGTTAAGGCCTCATTGAACGGCAGTAGAGGCTCCGAAGAGCTTGCCTGCGGTTCGAGGACCTCAGTTAGGAGGTTAGTCCTCACGGCCGCGACAAGGAGCTCAAGAGACAAGGCCTTGGCTGCCCTCGTCAACACCACACTGTAGGCAGCCCCCTCCTCTGTAGCCACAGTAGGAGGGGAGAAAAATACAGTGTCGGGCGAAGTGTCCAAACCACTGACCTCCCATAGTTCACCTGCCCAGTCCTGAAAAGACTGGCACTCCCATGCCAGAGGGTCCTCAGACCCCTCCCAATCCGCCTCGTCCTCCATCTCCTGGTACTCAGGTTCAAATAATGGGGCCGGATCATAGAAGTAAGGCACTTCTCGCGGCGTCGATCGACGCCGTTCCGGCGCCGGATCGAGGGGGCGATCGGGGGGGGGACGTCATCTGGAGACAGCGTCGGGTGCGACACCCTAGGAGTCGACGCTGGCGGAGGGGTCGTTAGGTCGACCAGCGGCGACCCAGATCCGGCGGGGCCCTGCGGCGTCGGGACCCAAGTGGAGCACCTGGCCCGCTTGGGCTCCCAGTCGGGACCGCGGGGCCAGAAGGCGCCGCGGAACCCGACGGAGGAGTGAGCAACCTCATGGCCGTGAGGAAGGCATCGATCTCCTCCGGCGTCGCGTTCTGCCCAGGGACTGGCAGGTATGGAGCAGGCCGCGACGCCTGCGGTTCCGGCGGAGCCGCGTGGGCGGTGTTGCCCGAACCCCCGGCCGCGTTTCGCGAGCGTCGGGAGGAGTCAGAAGAGTGGTGTCGCTTCTTCGACTTCTTCTGCCTCGTACCTGAGGACTTGGAGCCCAACGAGTGATGACTCCGGCCCCGCGATCAGTCCCTCGACCTCCTCCTGGACCGGAAACCGAGTTGCACGGGGCTGACTGCCGGAGCTCGAGGCGCTTACGGGAGAGCTCCCACCTAACTTTCGACGTCAAGGCCCGGCAGTCGGGGCACGATTTGTCATCGTGGTCGGCCCCTAAGCAATACAGGCACCAGCGATGGGGGTCGGTAACCAACATCAGTCGGTTGCAGTCGGCACAGGGTTTGAACCGGGCATCCCTACCGGCACCTATGGAGTCGTTCGACTCGAAAAACAGATCAAAAAGAATCGAAAAAGTTTAGTCAAAAAATGACTAAAGGGTACCACTGTTTCTAGATCGGCGCTTGCTGGCGTGGAAAAAAGAAGAACTGACGTCAGCGCGCGAGGGCGGCGTCAAGTAATCCGGCGGCGTCATCCCGGCGCCGACGCAGACGACGGACGTGGAGCCGCAGACAACGCCTAACGACGCGGAGGGGTACTGCTACACAAAAGTTTCCGGATCCAGACTGACGCCTGGGGATATTCTAAGGTACGGAATCTATTACTAGCTTGTTTCTTTCAGATCTGGCAAACTCAGAAAAGCCGAATGAGCTATAAAATAGCCCTTAACAGTGCACAGGGCAAGTCCTTGCAGGGCAAAACAAAAAGCAAAACATCTGATAACCTGGCTTGCAATGTATCAACAAGGCTGGGTCTGTACTAAGTCACAAATATGTCCCAATGACTGGCGTACGGCGACTTCGTAGAGGGATTCCTCGCTGCCAAGATGATATTGATGATCTCAAGAGGAAGGAGAAAAGTAGTCAACTGCCGTTGCTCAATCTCCATGCATGGAGATGCATTTTGTGCAGGCCCAGGTGTGGCACTCTGCCCTGTTGCTGTGCCAGAAGATTCTCCTGAAGCCGCAGCTTTATCAGACGACAGACTATCATGCCCAGGAATTGCAAGTACTACACTTTACTGGCCCAATTCAACGGCACTAGGATAGTTTGGACTCAGTCATTCCAGGATTTCTTCAGAACTCGGGACCAGTACAGGAGTGGCGGGAAGGCATACAGGACCCGAGATCCACTTAAGATGGAATAAGTCTCTGAGACAGTGCCACCTTGGGAACTTCAACATGCAAAAGTGCAGACACTGCACATTGTTAGCGGTGGCAAAAGTATTGAGCCAGGACCCCCCCACCATTAATGGCAGATGCCTTATGGCACTCCCAAGTGTAGCTGTCGATCATGCTTGCTGTCACCA
The DNA here is from genome assembly GCF_964263255.1 of Lissotriton vulgaris. Classification (NCBI taxonomy): domain Eukaryota; kingdom Metazoa; phylum Chordata; class Amphibia; order Caudata; family Salamandridae; genus Lissotriton; species Lissotriton vulgaris. Next base: position 659,793,621 of record NC_141698.1, on the reverse strand, counting down.
GCTAACTTTGTCCACCCTGACGTTTAGAGATCCCTCCAGGTAGTTCCCCACAAGAGAAATTTCCTGGAGAGCCAGCCACTTCCAGAGACATAGAGCCTCCTGACAAAAGCGCAACACCCCACTCAGCCTGGCTTATTACAGTAACACATGGTAGTGGTGTTGTCCTCACCCACTCTTACATCCTTTCATCTGGGTTTGGCACTAAACAATATCACAGTGCATATCTCTGCCCGAATCAAAGATGTTGGGGCCCTTCTTCCCGGAGTCAGACCTATGGGCACACCCTTGAGGTTTAGCCAGTAGAATTAGCCACCCATCCTGGAAAACCGGTTCTACAATGGGAAAGATGCCAGCCTATCTACCTACACAAAGGAAAGGTCAGGCAGCGATCTCTTTGAAGCGGTGTCATCTGTAGCGACAGCCCTCTGGCCATCCTGCTGATGGAGGCAAACATCTTCCCACCAACAATACTCTTTGTTCGCCATTCCTAAGAGCACTTCACATCTCCTGGCTGGAGGGAAACCGGCAGTCTCATGTGTCAACTACGGTACATATACAGAAAAATTACATTGTTTTCTCTAATACTGATATCTTTCATAGATTCGCCTACTTGAATCTTCCCTATCATCATGGTTGGAGTCCCATGGTGATAATACCAATCAGTACCATCGAGGAGCCTTAAGAGCCATAGGGAACTTAAGTGACATTGATAACCAATTCACACGGTTTATAAGAACCACAATTCAACCAATCGGAGCACAGTCCCTGAAGCACTCTTCCCCTGCAGGGCCACCATGCCTCAGATTTCTAATACTACAGAAAGGGTTACTAAAAGTTTGGTGAACGAAAGTGATGACTCTCTAGAGTCACCTTTGCCTTAAAAATTACTTTGAATATGACTTCAGCAATAAGTTGGGGGTTAATGTAACAGTTATTTGATACCTCGAAGTACTGTATTTGGGGGGCCCAAATGTAAGTTAACACTTAGCGGATGGGTTAGTGTTACTCCATATTACCCAATAGGACTACCTGCTTTGCTACAGTGAAAATGCTAATTGTGAGTTTTCACTGTCAGGGAATGTAAAACCTGAAATAAACATGTCCTTTCTTTTAATATCCTGCACTCTGTCTTATGGGCATCTAAAGCATATCATAGGGGTGACTTAAAATATTAAAAAAGGAAGGTTTGGACTTTGCAAAAGGGTTATATTACAATGTTGAGCTGACAGTTTAAAAGCTGCTCGACTAGGCTACATTGGTTGACCCTGGGCCATTTTTTCACTTTGTCAATGCAGTGGAGTCAAAATAGGTGTTGCAGTCCACTGGTGACATTTAACTTACTAGCCTTGGGTACACTTTGCACCACATTCTAGGTAACATAAATATGCCAATCAGGTATTAGCCAATTGCACATATACGTTGACAGGTCGGAGCACATGCAGGGCCCAGAACACGTCCGAGACAAAAATCGGCAGCTTACGGTCAGCATTTAGTGGAAGTAGAAACAAGGTTGTCTGGCAAGAGAGGGTAGATATAATAAGGCTAATTTAAAAAATGACTTGTGCACAAGCCTTAACGTTTTACTTAAAGATTGGGTCATGTTGTAAGGGTGCAATGCAACTGATATAAGATTCACATCTCTAAACTTTCGAAAGCTTTATGAAGGAAAAATCTAAGAGAATTAGCCAGCCAGAGGTCATTCCACTGATATAGGCACGATGTAGCAACAATGACAATAAGGCCAAGTTAATGAGGAGCAACAGGCAGAAGATTTAACAAAGAAGACGCCAGTGCTTGACACAAGTGATGGAAGGCACCGCTTTTCTTAAAGTTGAAAGGAAGCTCAGAGGTTTAGCATCTGATATTTTGGAGAGATGAAAGCCAGTGAATCGAAGGTGTGTGTGTAGGATTCACAGGGCCATCAAGTAAACCAATAAGGTCTTGGGTTCAGCTGTGTTTAGGCACAGCAACTTATTTGGTTTTTCGCAAGATACATTAATCTCTACCCATATTTAAAATTAGGGGGACAAGCTGCATTCATACCAGCGACCCTCAGCACTCCCATGCAATTCTACACGAAACTTGGTTTGCTGGGATATGAGAACAATCTCAGCTGATACATCTCATTTTTGTTAGTGGCATCCTGCGAATATAATAAAGGTGTAGCCAGAAGGCCAACGCCTTGTGGAAGCCTGTATGTGATAGTGGGTAGCTTGGAAAGGAAAATGGACACATTTGTTTAGCAGGCGCAGAGTAGCATTACATTGCTGTGCCCCTATTGGCAAGTACTCTTTGGGGTGCTTTATATGTCTTCAATCAACTGTGTCCAGTACAGCTGAGAGAACCAGAAGGACAGGTATAATTGGCTAGTAACAGAGGTGATTCATTCTTCCCTGATGTTCACAAGAGGATCATGGTTGCCCTAACTGGTAATCACTTATACAAACATTCTGGTCTGGTTAGGATATTGTTTAACTTGCACGCAGAAAGTGGACTGCTTGCAGTGAATCGCTTTCTCAGAGTCTGCTGTGGATCATCTCACGGTTGACTCTATGATGGCATGTTTAAGGTTTTGCAGGAGTGATTTAGATCTTAACAAGCAGTGGCAAAACTTGGTCTTGGCTTTCAATTGTATTACGTGATCTTTTGGCTTTGCCATTTGTTTGGCATGGGGGGGAGAGAACAGCACAGGCAAAAAGAAAACAAACGATGTATAAATCAGTATGTGTTGTATCATGAGGTGGTGGCCATTTTGTTTTTCCTTTTAATTTACCTTTCCAAGCTGGTCCGATGCCAATCATGTAGCAGTAAATTAAAACAAACATTGACAAAGGCAATAGGTCTCGTCTATACAAGAGCTATTGGCTTTACCAATGTTGTACACCAGAGTGGCTGCTGTTCAGCATGGCTAAAAGTTAGAGGGGTAAACGAGAGAAGTGTGGAGAGGAGTGTTGAAAAGTTGAGTGTTATGGAATGGCGTAGAGTGGTGTATAGTAGAGTTGAATGGCATGAAGAGAGGAGTTGAGTAGAGAGCTGTAGTGTGGAGCAGCACAGGGTGGAGTAGATTGTCAGTGGAGCAGAGTTTAATGGAATAGAGCATCGTAGAGTGGAGTGTCAGAGTGGAGTGTCAGAGTGGAGTGTCCGAGTGGAGTGTCAGAGTGGAGTGTCAGAGTGGAGTGTCAGAGTGGAGTGTCAGAGTGGAGTGTCAGAGTGGAGTGTCAGAGTGGAGTGTCAGAGTGGAGTGTTGTGGAGTGGAGTATAGTAGAGATGAGTAGTGCAAAGTAAAGTGACAGTGGGCAATTGTGTAGAGTGGCATAGAGTGAAGTGTTGTACTGTAGTGCAGAGTACAGTGGCGTAGAGCAGTACAGAGAGCAGTTACTTCTCCTACAGTGCAGAATAGAGTTGTGTAGAGCGCAATAGTGTAGAGTGATGTAGAGCAGTGCCATAAAGTGCAGCAGCATAGAGTAGAACGTTGTAGAGTATAGTGGCGTAAAGTGCAGTGGTGCAATGTAGTTGGCGTAGGTGTAGTGGCGTTGAGTTAATTGGTTTTCAGTAAAGTGATATAGAGAGAATTGGCATAGAGTGCAGTGGTTAAGAGTACAGTGGCATAGTGTACGGTGCAGTGGCATAGAGTGGCGCAGTGGCATAGAGTGGCGCAGCATAGAGTTCAGTGGCACTGAGTGGTGGAGCGGGCTGTGTCCTAGAGTAGATTATTTCAGAGTACAGTGAAGTGGTGTAGAGCATAGTGGAGTGGTATAGAGTAGTGGTGTAGAGTGCATTGATGTGGACTGTAGTGTTGCAGAGTGGAGCGGCGTAGAGTGGAGTGGTGCAGACAGGAGTGGCTTAGACTGGAATGGTGTAAAGTGCAGTGGCAAAGAGAGTGTTGGCGAAGAGTGTAGTGGTGCATAGTAGAGTGGAATCGGGGGTAATGGCGTAGAGTGGTGTAGAGTAGAGAGGCATAGAGTGAAGTGGCGTAGAGTGCAGTGTCAGACAAGATTAGAGTGTAGTGGCGTAGTGTAGCAGAGTGGTGCAGAGTAGAGTGCAGTGGCATAAAGTAAAGTGGCGCAGAGTAGAGTCGCATAAAGTAGAATGGCATAGAGTTTAGGGGCAGAGAGGGCAGTGCTGTAGAGTGCAGTGGTGTAGAGTGAAGTAGAGTGCATTGGGGTAGAGTGGTGCAGAGTAAAGTGGCGTAGAGTACAATGGTGCAGAGTATAGTGGCGTACAGTGCAGAGTAGATTGGCACAGAGTGAAATGGCGTAGAGTGTATTGGTTTTGAGGGAAGTGGCATAGTGCACATTGGTGTAGTGTGTAGTGGCATAAAGTGCAGTGGTGTAGAATAGAGTGGCGTAGTGTGGAGTGGCACAGTATGGAGTGGCGCAGAGTGGAATAGAGTGGCTTAGACTGCAGAGGCATTGAGTACTCTGTTTCAGAGTAGAGTGAAGTGGCGAACAGTGAAGTGGTGCAGAGTAAATTAGAGTGGCTTAAACCTTAGAATGGATTGGCCTATAGTGCAGGGGCATAGAGTTCAGAAATGCAGAGTAGAGTGGCGTAGAGTGCAGTGGCATAGAGTACAATGGCATAAAGAAGAGTGGCAGAGTACAGTATTGCAGGGTATACTGTCAAAGTGCAGTGGTGTATAGTAGAGTGGCATGGAGTGAATTAGTGTAGAGTGCAGTGGCACAGAGTAGTGTGGCATAGAGAGCAGTGGTGTAGAGTACAGGGTTGTACAATAGAACGGCATAAAGTGCAGTGTCTGAGGACAATGGCATAGAGCGCAGTGGTGCAGAGTAGATTGGTGTAGCGTGCATTCGTTTTGAGTAAAATGGTGTAGAGTGCATTGACAGAGTACATTGGCATAGAGTGCAGTGGTGTAGAGTGGAGTGGCGCTGAATGCCATGGCATACAGTAGATTGTTTCATAGTAGATTAATGTGTCATTGAGGGACTTAGCGTAGAGTGTACTGGCATACAGTGGAGTGGTACAGAGTCGAGTGCCCTGGCATACAGTGGAGTAGCATTGAGTGCATTGTTGCAGAGTAGGGTAGGGTGGCATAGAGTGGAATAGTGACAATGGTGTGGGGTAGGGTGCTTAGCATGGAGTGGTAGAGCGGAGTGGAGTGGTGCAGATAAGAGTGCAGTGACAATGAGTTGCGTAGTGTGGAGTGGAGTGGTGCAGAGACTAGCAGTGGGGCAGAGACTAGCAGTTGTGCAGAGTAGAGTGGGGTAACATGGAGTACGAATGGTATGGTAGTGTACTACCATTACAGACAACACATCTTCAATTGAAATTGCCATTACATTTGCACTCACATACAATTTTACTGATAAAGGTACACAGAGCACAAACGAGGTGTGGAAATGTCATCACCCAATGTATTGATTTGATCATTATCACAGACATTTACATTTTGTTGTTCGCTAAAAAAAAAATAACATTGCACAGCCATCCTCAAGCAGTCCCCCAGTAGTAACAGCATAATTGTAACATAAATCCTCTCACTTTGAAGTCAGAGAAAGAAAAATAAACACCAAGCTCCCTGGAAGACACATCTTGACATTTGATCTCCATCTTTTAATGCACAGCAAATGGGACAAGATAAGAGCAATAATTAAAGGCCTGTTTACAGATGCGAGTTCGTAGAAGAATACAGTAAACAAGGTTTAGGCACCGGGAGGGATTAACTCGAGCTGGACAGCCTAAACCAAATTAAGCTAGCAGATAAGAAGCCAGAAAATGTGTGTTACAAACCACAAAGCCAATTGTAAGCAATGGGCTGAAAGCATTCCTAGGTCAACTTTGTTCCCACACTGTCTTAGCAAGCCAGAAAGCTGCGCTGTCTAATTTGGTGTTTCATAAACAACCTAAAAAGTGCACCAAACTGTTTTTTTGTTGTTGTTTTTTTTAAAAGGAAGTTGCTGCACACTAGCAAACTATTGTTGCTGGGCATACAAAACAAGAATGATAATTTAAACAAAGCAGAGCGAGGGGAGCAATGGTGGAGTGGGTGGGGCAGCATTGTGGTGGAGTAGGTGCCGACAAGTGGTGGGAGCAACAGAAAAACTGGTGGTGGGAGCATTAATTAAAAAGAATAAAATAGCAGACGAGGATGGGAAGCCAACAAAATAGCTGGTGGGAGGAGGGAAGCAATAGGGAAAGCACTGGAAGGCTAGACTTTGAGATGGGAATTCGCATACTTGGGACAGTACAAGAAAACGCATGCAGTGCTAAAAGAAAAAGAAGTTATCTGACTATAAGCAGTGGAAGGATAACAGTAATTAAATCAAAAGGTTGGTAGTGAAGCTATGTTCAAGGGGAGGGATAAACAACCAGGAGAGGAAGAAAATAAGAAGCAAGTAAATGGGACTGACAAATAAGCCAACACAGGGTAACCAAGGGTCCGACCCAAATAGGAATTTTAGTATTGGTATTTTCTACAATAGGTCTTCGACAATGAACAGCCGGAAGCTTTCTGTAGGCAAGACCCAACAATGTACAACAGTAATTGTATCTTTGTCTTCAACAGGTTTCATGCCTTCTACTCATTTTACCCATTGCATTACTGGATGAACCGCTAATACACTCTACTGGTGTAAGCATGCAATGTTCAATCACCCCTTTGGTTAAATTTGCACAGTACAAATCCTAATAAGAAAGTGAAAAATCCCAACAGTAATGAATGCTACAATACAGGTGGTAAAACATTCCTCTACAAGGCAGCATAGCATACACATTACAAATTAGAGGGGAGCAAACATGTTACAAATTAGATGTAGCTACACTACCCTTTCTCGCAACCACCACAGCCCTGTAAGTCATGCACATGCTAATGTTTCACTCCCCCACACACTGCACATTGTCCACAGAAAGGCCACCAACGTATCATAAACAAAATCCACATGGAACAACAAAAACAACAACATCGCAATTTTGCACTATACAGGAGCCAGTAACCATGCATAAAATAGGATCCTAAATTTGTTCTCACAAAAAGAAAAGCACTTGAACTATTTAAGGGGACGATTCAAATATTTCACAAGGACAGGAGATGCACAATAATAGTCAAATAGATTCAGCAACAATAATCTAGAATTGACCTTGGAAAGACATTTACAATTAGCGCCCTAACCTTTTGAAGGAGTACTGACAAGCAGCTTAAAATACTAATAAGTAAAACAGCAAACACCAACTGCACCTGTAAGGGTGAACTTAATGTATTTTCATGACTGATTTTTATTGCTGCAATCCACGGAAGCCATGTTCAGGGAGGCCTCAATTATAATAATGAATCAATTTCAGTAAATATTCTGAACTTAATCAACTGAAATAGACCTAGGTGCTTCTAACTGTGAAAAAGATCAGGATGCCATTACCACATACTTTAACTGTTTATTTATTCCCTGTCTGGCGGCCTGATTTAGTGGCAATAAAATGCAATCACTACACAAACCAGAAGCAGGAATCATCTGCTAATGGAACTTTTAATTGAGAAGTGACCACTGACATGAGGTAATTCTTTCCATGTAGAATTGCTTGCGGAGACCTCAGTGCACTTCATCACAGTAAACAATCACTAACATATGCATTAAAGAAAATTTAAATACATTATGCCCCAATAAATATCACAATCCATCAATACATTCTTTTTACCCCGGAGATTTAGTGCTGAAATACCACACTCCAGGAGACTTTTAGCGTTGGACATATATTTACAATGCCGGCACTAAGTTTAGCAATTTGTAATCAATAGGTAATTGGTTGTGTTAAGTAAACTGGTATACAAAACAACACACAAACCTGCATGGCAATGCATTAGAGTAGAGCTTCACGTTATCATCAAGTGCTAAAGCATTATATCTCACAGTTCTTCTATTAGCCACTCTTTGCAACCTGCAATGCATTCACTAGGAAAATGACTGTCAATGGTATGGCACACAAAACATGCAGGCATTTCTATTAGACAAAATGTGGCAATGTTTCACTTAATTAAAATAACGAGCAACAAGGCCAGGACTATCGAAAAGCAAGTGGCCACAAAACCTATTTTATTAGTGCCCTTCGTAGAGCACAGCCTACACCAACAGATATTTTGGTGATAATAAACACAACTACATGAGGGAGATCCACCCATGTAATCAAACTAGCTAGACGTTGTGTGAAGCTAGGATATTAAGGTTTTCCAAAATTTTAACAAGCTTGGTTCTGGTTGGATGGCTGAGGGAAATGAGTTTCATATGGTGGCCCAGCCACTGAAAATGCCTTGCTGATTTTAAGGCATTTACGGGTTTTTAACAGTTGAAACTGTGGGAAAGAGAGGTTTGTGTTTAGCCATGTAAGACTTTATGGACCAAACTGAGGGAAACCTTAAAGAAGGCATAATGCTGGTATTATGTGCTCGCTTGGCTTTAGGTTAAAACAATATCTTGCTGCAGAGTTCTGAACCAGCAGTATGGCTGCAGATTATGAGATAGAAGGCCCAGATACAATATTCTGAACAGAAGCATAGAACAATAGCAACTAACAGCTTCCTGAGATGGGAATTTTGCCAAAAAGTACAATTGTGGTAAACCTACTGCTAGAACATGTGATAGCTAGAGCACCCTCAAACGTCACTGAAAAGACTACCTCTACTAAGGTTATGGGCCAGATGTACCAAAGGGTTGTACCCATTCTGTGTAAGTGAAAATGTGTTCATACATATGGACCAAAGTTCCTTACGTAAACTATGGCTAAATCCACTACAGACCCAGGAAGGCATAAGTGGCACATGGCGATCCATGTACAAAATATATCAAGTGACGAATTACTGTTACTTTGCACACAGATTACCTCTACTACCGTGATGTACTTTCTAAGATTTACACACTTGAACAGATGAGCAAGCAGACACCAATGGAAAACTACTACACACATTGCATGATTAAAGTAAGCCAGGGCTCAGGATTTGGTATAAAGACACAAGTGCTTGCACACAGTGCAGAGAGGAAACCAGATTGCAGTGCTGAAGATTTTCAGTTTCTCTGAAGAATGACTATGTAGTGGTATACTCAAAACAGAGTCAACACATGTGCACTCAGGACAGGATTATCTTAGACGTTATACAGATTTTAGTTGGGCTAATTCAGAACATTTATCAACTTGCTCCATGTCTAGATACTTCTTCCCTATATTTAAACTACCACGTTCTGTAAACCTGCATGCCTTTACTTCACCTGCATGAATAAATAACAACTGACGTTAAAAGACTATGACGCACACAATTCTCAAATTTCAATGCAGGAACCTTGGGCATAACAAAGGATAGACATTTAGATTGTTCTGTTAGTTTTCCAAAAAGTGGAACATATTCCCTTCCACCCATAAAAGTCCTGTTTTTAAAGAGTTTGGGAAATCAGAACTTATTCACTGTTCGAATTGGAAAGTGAAAACAAATGAAATGTCTTCTTCCAGGTAAAAAAACAAAATGTTTAATTTTGGAGAATAAAGACTGGAAGAACATCGTCACAATGCTTTCTGATATTTGTCCAAAGGGAATTCCTGAAATGCATAAGGTTGAAACAGGTACCTTACTAAGAGGAAAAACGGGCAAATTGTGTACTCCTGTTTTAAGACTCAGCAACCCTGATTTTGAATTTCTTACTTTACGACTGTAAACCACTGCCAGACCTCAACCAGCCTTAAAAACGTTCATAAGTAAGCCCACTTAGTCTTAATTTACGAATGAGCAAATTTCACTAGTACTATGTACTTCAGTGTCCTTCAACATATCTTGCATATTATTCTAATATATAAAATATACCTACAGATTAGAAGTGCATAATTATAGAAGGACATTTTCCTTTAATATACTGCCCTCACAGAAAAACGAAACGTCTAAATCATTTAGAAACTAGGCTTATGAGTTTTGAGGCAGAGTTCCTAGCATGGCTGGCAAAAAACGGTGCTATTCTGATTCCTGCCTACAATTGTGACCTGTTGTTATTTTTAGTGGAGTTCACTGGAGGCGCTTCATGAGGAGTCTAGTCGCTAGGGGAGAGGAGTTGGCCTGATGCCTAGGGAGGTCGACCTTAATTCTGAGGAACTGGGTTCGAGTCTCGGCAATGACGCTGAACATCCTGTGATTCTGGGCAAATCACTGAATCTCCCCGTGCCTAACAAAAATAAAATTAAAAAATGAATTTGTCCTCATGTAATGCAACTGGTGCTATGTAAAGTGCTCCGGTACTCGATTTGGGTCAAGTTTGTGCTATATAAAACGCTGTTAAAATAAAAAATAAAAATAAAAATGGACAGAGGGCCATCTAAAACGTACCTCCATCCATATTCAAGGGTGGAGATACATGGTATCAGTCATTTTGAAATGGTTACTTACAGTACCCCTTGAGGGCAGAAAATCCTACTAGTTTACTCTACTGTAAAATACATTCAGTTTGCTGCAACTGGAGATCTTTTTTAATCGCTGTGGTGACTCATGTACTTTATGGTGTGTTTCTTTTGAAACGTGGTTGAAAGGCATGTACAGGGTGTCAGGTGTCTATTGAGGGCAGAGTGTGCCAGCTTATAGTATGACAACCTGCGTGTTCTTTGATCTGGGACCATGGTCTGTAGCTATCTGGTAGGCTGGGGAATGCAAACTTCTGTCTTGCTATATCAGTTTGGCTAGGAAAAGCTATTCAAAGCACCCCACTCAGAAAAGATCACCCCTTCATGGCTACTAGAACATCAGGCTTTACTCTGTGTTGGATGTACAAACACTGCTTTCTCTTGGGGCGTTCAGATTTTATGTTCTGGGTGGTGAGAGGCTACACATGTTGAAGAATATTTCTTGTCCTATGAAAAGAAACCATGAGGGTTAATTTTTGTTCCCACATTTCTGCGCAAGGTCTAGGGAGATGGAGGACCTACAGTGGGTTGTACCAAGAACATCCAGAATCAAACCCTCCTGCGTGAATAACAGACTTTAATTTTCAGCATGCCTACGCCAGGGCAAGCTGAGATGCCTAGTTAACACACTGCTCTGATGATGCATTTTCCTGAGGCAGCTGTGAAGACACTTGAGTGACACAAGCATCTCTGATATGGTTACAGCCCAGTTTCCCATGGAAGGGCGATCGCCTTCAAATAACATACATGCCTGGTAAGATTTCCCCTCCATCCCAAGGCAATTAATTGCCATTTTGGCACGGTTCACCCGAAATAAATGCATTCCTCTACGTACCACTTTCTGTTATCCATGCAATACCCTGTCTTTAAGGAACTGATGAGTTACCTTAGTTGGCTGAAAAACTGCTATTGATATCAGGTCAAAATCTCAACTTCCAGCAGAAACGTTCTCAGACTGCAATGCTCAGAAAATGTAATCCACTAGTCTTCTTGAATGGTATCAGTCTGATAATACTGTGTAAGAAATTGGATTATTATTGGAGGTACGGTGACTGCCCACCTCAAAAAATATTCACAAACCTAGTGAGGGTAAACCCTCAAAGTTATTAAATTATCTTAAGCTCAGCACCTGATAGCTATCGCACAGAGTAGACAAGCTTAACTTAGGGGAATGTGTAAAGTATTCATGCAGTACCAAAAAAGTAATAAGTCGAGATGCAAAACAAATAAACTCTCAAAAAGGATTAGAAAAATAGAGCAGCGTCTGATAAACACAATAACGTCAAAATAAAAAAAATCCAATAAGGGGAACCGGAGATATGATTTTTTAAAGTTTTAAGTAAAAATAGTGCCAAGAAGCACAGAGTACCAATTACTGCTGACACTGCTACTGGTTAGCTTGAAAGATTAGTATTGAAACGTACAGGACGTTATGCAAACACTAAAGTCAAGTGAAGATAGCATGCGGAAAACGCTTCTGGGCAGAGACAAATGACGTGTACTCATAGATTCCCTGTCAAAAACCGCTTCTTGTCAGAGGATCTATACGGGAAGAAGGTAGCAGCCCCCTAAATAACCCCATATTGATCCCTGCTTAACGATGAGAGATTTACGTGGCCATCAGACATTTGTAGATACAGGAAAAATCCAAATCATGCCCATCATTTCTTTTACATAAAACAGGATTGACAACGTATTTGCATCCGCGTCTAAACTAAGTGCGCGGTCCCCCAGGGACCACTTATAAAGTAGCCCGCTGTTTAGAAAGGCAGAGCAACATTAAAACGAGGAAGGAGCCGAGCCCATCCCTAACGTTGTGTTCAGTCAGTGCGTGAAATGCTGCAGAATCAGTTATTCACCCCAAGCTGCTGGAGTATCAAAGGACTTCGAGCGCAGGGTCTAAACATGCTTGAAGGTGGGTGCCATTTATCCGACGAGGATGGCCTATCCACGGCATTTCTCAAAGGATCTCGTGACACATTTATGCCCATTAAGAATTCTTGTGTTCTAAAAAGAACAACCCCAACCACAAACAAAATAATTACTGCGCTACTTACTGGCTCAGAAGCAACATTTTATTTTTAGACCCATGTCTAACTGTTAGAACGGATACCTTATACGTATTTTTCATGACACATTACTAACACACCTTTCTAAACCATCCCTTTTGTTGATACAAGTTGACACGAGAAACGAGGTAACATGTTGGCGCAGATGGGCCGTTATTAATTATTGTCCTGCTCACGTACAGGAAATATGGCCATGGTAACCTTCGTCTTCACAAATCGGAAATCTACCACTCGGGAAAGGTTAAAGGCAACCACTAAGGGACATTTTACATTTAATGTGCTAATTTAAACGTGCAGCACTATAAATTGAATATTCGCTTATATTACGTTTGCACACGTCATTTTGTGTTTAAGATGTTCACACATTGCACCGCAGATGGACGTTAGAACCATCAGATGACTCACACTTTTGCTAATTGTGTACATATCGCTATTTTTTTGATCTCATATTGCCAAGATTCATTTTCAGATTTTATAATCATTATGTGGCGCTAACTAGTCACTGCATTATAATAGGTATGATAAAAACACCACCATTAAATAGGTTTCATTCCGGTTTGTGGCAATAACTATTGCCAGATTGGGCGCAGCAGGGACGCAAAGACAATTCTACTCCCAGAGTTGATTAATGGGGGAGCGGACTATAACATTGCTATGAACTAGGGCAGCTAGTTTTTCCACTAAAGATAACTGGGCCACAACATTTTGTACAAAATCTATGGGTCGAAGAGGCGAGTGCCATAAGAAGGGCATGTCCATGAGGGAAGCCTGGACATCCCCAGAAAAGTCATAAATTGTAGGCCAGGCATGGCGCCCAACAGTCACTGTTGATGACATCGCTCTGCCCAGCAAGTCGGTCGGTTTAAGTCCAAAACGAATAGCCAACGTTGCCAGATCTGTCCGATCTGATACCCCTTGGGAGAGTATGGCTCGGGCCTCCTCCGGAATCTGTGGCGACACTTGCTCAACTGTTTCCCACAGAGAGTGGGAATAATGGTACAATAGACATGCAGTGTTCACTGACTGCAATGCAAGGCTGGCAGAAGAAAAGATTTTCTTACCTCAACTATCCAGCCTCTTTCATTCCGGGGGTGCGCAAGGAAACGTGCCTTGTGAGGTCGCGGCTTGGACAACCAAGTTTTTGGGGGGTAGGGTGGTTGGCGAGGAAATTTGAGTCGCCCGGTGTAGGGCGATTGTCCTATTCATAGTAGCCCCTGTGCTGAGCTTGTCCCAGGTTTCCTGAAGGGCATCAGTGAAGGCCTCATTGAATGGCAGGAGGGGCTCCGAGGAGGAGACATCCAGCTGTAAGACCCCAGTCAAGATGTTAGTCGTGACTTCCACCAAAGGGAGCTGACAGTACAGGACCTCAGCTGCCCTTCTTATAACCATAGCATGAAGTTCCCTCCTCCGTACCAACGGTAGGGGGAGAAAGCAGGCCATAATCTGGAGAGGTATACAGTCCACTGGCCTCCCCCAATTACTCATACCAGTCAATTTAGTGTTCAGGCTGGTCTTATAAAGGGTCCAGCGACCCCTCCTAATCTTACTCCATTACTAGCCCTTCAAAATAAGGCTGAGGAACCAACCTACGACCCAAAGGTGCTGTTGGTGCCGGAATCGGCATCGGTAGGCGCCGATCCGGTCCCAGGTTGTCAGGGATAACAATAGGGCTGGAGCTGCCGGTGTGGAGAGTCTCAGAGTCGGACTAGCAGGAACCCGATTGAGCCCCCTCTGAGCATGTGGGGTCCGAAGGTGTGCAAACAGGGTCCGACCGCACAAATATGAGGTACATAGCGCCATAGAATTCCTTGAGTTGGGCAGCGTTTCCTCTGGCTACATGGAAGAATGGGAAGCAAGGAGCCGACCCTGGTGCAGGTTCAGCCGAGGCCTAGAACGCAGAGACTCTTGATATGCCAGCCGACTGACGGGGAGAAGTCAAAGCACGCTTAAACTTCCTGTGTTTTTTGTGCTTCTTACCAGACCGACTCGAAGATTTCGAGTGGGAGGACGAAGACTTAGGCCTCCCGGAGCAGTGCCCGGACCTCCTTCTCGACTGCGATAGAGAACGAGACCTCCGGGGCAAACGATGCGGTCATGAGCACCAGTCCGCAAGTAGCTTTAGTAACCACTTACTCAAAGCTTTCGGAGCAATGCCCTGGTAGGCGGAGCACGACTTTGAATCGTGGTCGCGCGACAGACACCAAAGCACACCAGTTGTGGATCCGTTACCAGCAATGTGCGGTGACAGTCGCCACATGGCTTGAATCCGGAAGCCTTCTTGGACATTCTACATACCAAAAAATCATTTACAAAAAGTAAAAAAAAGCTGGTAAAAAAGTGACAGAGGGTATCTCTCTTCACAGATCTGTGCTAACTGGCGCGGAAAGAAAAGAGCTGAGGTGGCGCCTACATTGGTGACACGGACGTCACAATGACAAACAACGTCATGTGGAGTTGACGGAGCCACCCACCAGAGCGCAAGGGTATTGCTCAAAGAAAAATCTTTCAGCTCCAGTCTGACGGCTGAGAAATTTTAAGGTAAGGAATCTGCGGCTGGCTCAGATGCAGATATGTGGTGTCCAACAGGGATCATTCCTCCGCCCCACTCTTTTCAATATATGAAAGACACCGCTTGCCAACATCATCTGATCACAAGACATCACTGTCATCTCCTACGCTGATGACACCCAACTCATCCTCTCCCTGACAGAGAAGACAAACACCACCAGAACGAACTTCACCAACTGCATGACCATGGTAGCAGACTGGATGTGAACCAACTGCCTGAAGCTCAATTCCGACAAGACAAAAGTACTGGTCTTCGGCAACAAAAGCACCCCCATGGTATTCCACCTGGTGGCCGCCAGAGCTAGGATCAACACCAACACCCCACAGACCAAGCAAGAAATCTAGATCATCTTAGATGACAAGTAAACATGATGGCTCAAGTCAATGCAGTGTGCACCTCCTGCTTTAATAGCCAACGCATGCTGTGAAAGAAGTTCAAATGGTTGCCTCAGAACAATATACGGACCATCATGCAATCACTCATTACCATCAGGCTGGACTACGGCAACACACTCTACGCCGAAATCTCCAAACAACCCCTACACTGACCCAGACAATTAAGAACACAGATGCAAGCCTCATTCTCCCACGCAGCACCCCTATCGAACCGCATCTCAGGAATCTTCACTGGCTCCCCATTCACGAGCACAGCCAATTCAAACTTCTCACACACACATACAAAGCCCTACACAACATGATTAAAATACCTGAACAGCCACATACGTTATCATCAACCCACAACACACCCATGCTGTGGCTCACTCTCACACACTATTGAAAAATCAATACTAGAGGTCGCTCATTCTCCTTAATTGCACCAAAGAAATGGAACGACCTCCCTCCACACATCAGAGCCCCCTTCTTACTTCTTGAGTTCCGCAAGAAAGCTGTAGACCTGGCTCTTCATATAAGCACATTGGGACCAGACACCAACACACCTTGACCAAGCGGCTGGATACCCTCTCGAGAGAATAATGTGCTATACAAATCCACATAACATAAGATCATCAACGCTACAGGCAGGATTTGTAAAATTCAATGAAAGTATGAATCATGATTCTCTCTATTAAAAAACTGGGTATTATGTGCTTACCCAGTATTTAAAACAAAATTCATACTATTTACAAATAACAATAACCAACATAAAATCTCCCCCAAAAATGAAATGTTTGGTGGTGAAGGAAAATTTCATCTGCACATGTCAATCTGTCTGTTTCCCTGTCTGTTCATCTGTCATTGTCATGTTATTGTATCTGCCACTGCATGTTTGTGGGGAGTAAAAACCTAAGTCATAATCAGAAGTTAATTCATTTGACTTCAACAACTTGTCTTTTGTGTTCATTCCTTGAGCAAATGGTTTTAGAAACATATATTAGCTGACAATACTAAGAGCTTAAGTTGTGCAACCTCTGCACATTGGTAGATATCCATTCCACACTGGCCCCAACTGCTCTACCCGAACAGTTGGAAGTGTCCAGGCCCACGTGAATCATATACTTCACTAACTCTGGTCCTTGTGGATGATATGCAGGAGGTTTGTCCTGTGGTCCTCCGAGATTTCTGGTCAGAGCTCCTCCACCATGTTCCACAACACATGTGAAGAGCAACCCAGGAGGCAGCTGGAGTTAACAGAATGTAAATCAAGGTTAGCCGAGGAAAACTTGCACTTTCCAAACACCTACATGTAGATGGACTCTCTCTCTGGTGGGGTGGTCTCAAACACATTGGGTTAGTCACCTGGTAAAGGCTTGGACCACTAGACTCTCCCGTGTGTGATATAACAAAAGGAAAGCAGGATCTCCAGGAGATGAACAGTGTCTTCTCGCCATTTACCTGTTCACTGGAGGTCAAGATCCTAGTTTCGCCCAAGTGCCCAAGAGTGTATCAGTGTGGACCTCATTGAAGGGCTAAATAGGTTCTCGTGATGTCTGCCCTGGCTGCAGAACCGCTGTGAAGACATTTGTTTTGACCTTCTTAGTGCATGGTTGTAGGTCAAGGACCTCTGCTGCCCACTTTATAACCATGGCGAAGGAGGCAGACTCTTCTGTGGCTATTCCAGTGGTGGGTGAATGTAGGCTAGTGTCTGGGGAGGTGTGGAGGCCACTGGAAACCTGGAGGTCCAAAAAAGGCTTATTCATCAAAAACCTGAAAACTACCCTTATCATCCGGGTCAGTTGGGTTATAATGAAGTGGGAACCTTTTCAAATCCGAAAATACAAGAGGGAGTGAAGAATGCAGCTTCAGTGGAGGTTGCATCAGATTAGCTTCCGAAAGGACTATCTGCTGTTGATACTGGCATCAACGCTTGGAGCTCATCGCCAGGTGGAACTTAGGGTTAGGTGTGAGCCCCAGAGTCAAAGCTGAACTTGGAACAGGGTCGAGGGACACAGTCTGCATCTGGGACAAATCTGCCAGTGGCAGCCCAGCTGAGGCTGAGGAGTACTCTAGATCCGCAGCATGGCCTCAGCGAAGGCCTGTTCCCAAGGCAGCATCACCCAGGAACTTTGGTTGGATCAGGGTTAAAGCCAGAAATGGCTTTGATGTCAGAGTCAAGTCAAGTCAAGTCAGAGAATTTATATAGCGCACTACATACCCAGAGGGTCCCAAGGCGCTTAGAGAGTGGAGGAAGATTACTTGTCAAATATCCACGTTTTAAGTAGCTTTCTGAATGCTAGGTGGTTCTGGGTAAGGCGAAGGTAAGCGGGGAGTGAGTTCCATGTTTTAGCAGCAAGGTATGAGAAGGATCTGCCGCCCATGGTGGTCTTGTTGATGCGAGGTACAGTGGCGAGGGCTTGGCTGGAAGAACGTAGTTGGCGGGAGGGAGTGTAGAAGGACAGTCGTGAGTTGAGGCATTCTGGTCCGATGTCGTAGAGTGATTTGTGTGCGTGGGTTAGCAGTCGGAAAGTGATCCTCTTATTGACGGGTAGCCAGTGGAGGTCTTTAAGGTGACCGGAGATGTGTTCGTTGCGTGGGATGTCTAATATGATCCTGGCTGAGGCGTTTTGGATTCGTTGGAGTTTCTTCTGGAGTTTAGCGGTAATGCCTGCGTAGAGGGTGTTTCCGTAGTCCAGTCGGCTCGTGACCAGAGCATGGGTGACTGTTTTCCTTGTTTCGGTGGGGATCCAGCGAAATGTTTTTCTGAGCATGCGAAGAATGTTGAAGCAGGAAGAGGATACGGCGCTGACTTGTCTATTCATTGAGAGTGAAGAGTCCAGTATGATGCCTAAGTTCCGTGCGTTGTCTGTCGGGATGGGTGCCTTTCCGAGGGCTTCCGGCCACCAGGATTCGTCCCATGCTGAGGGGGATGTACCTAAGATGAGGACTTCTGTTTTGTCTGAGTTCAGTTTCAGACGGCTTTGTTTCATCCATTCGGCAACTTCTTTCATTCCTTCGTGTAGGTTAGTTTTGGCGGTGCTGGGGTCATTGGTGAGAGAAAGGATTAGTTGAGTGTCATCCGCGTAAGAGATGATGTTGAGGTTGTGTTGGCGGGCGATGGTCGCGAGGGGGCTCATGTATACGTTGAAGATGGTGGGGCTGAGTGAGGATCCTTGTGGTACGCCACAGATGACTTCAGTGGCCTCGGACTTGAATGGTGGGAGGCGGACTTTCTGAGTTCTTCCGGTGAGGAACGAGGTGATCCATTCAAGTGCTTTTCCTTGGATTCCGATGTTATTGAGGCGTTGTAAAAGGGTGCTGTGGCAGACTGTGTCAAATGCTGCAGAGAGGTCGAGGAGGATGAGGGCGACTGTGTCTCCATTGTCCAGTAGAGTTCGAATGTCGTCTGTTGCTGCGATGAGGGCGGTCTCAGTGCTGTGTTTTGCTCGGAAGCCAGATTGTGAGGAGTCGAGGGATTTGTTGGCTTCGAGGAAGGCGGCGAGTTGGTTGTTGACAGCTTTCTCGATGACTTTGGCCGGGAATGGAAGGAGCGAGATGGGTCGGTAATTTTTGAGTTCGGTGGGGTCCGCTGTGGGTTTCTTCAGAAGGGCGGTGAGTTCAGCGTGTTTCCAGTCTTCCGGGAAGGTGGCGGAGTTGAGGGAGCTGTTGATGACGTCTCGGAGGTGCGGTGCTATGACGGAGTCTGCTTTGTTGAAGATGTGGTGAGGACATGGGTCTGTGGGGGATCCTGAGTGGATGGAATTCATCAGGCAGATTGTGTCCTCAGTGGAGATTGGGTTCCAGTCGTTAAGGGTGTTCACGGGGGGAGAATGTTCAGAAAAAGGTAGGGTGGGTTGGTTTCCGGGTTGGTTGTCGAAGCTGTTGTGGATGTCTGCAATCTTGTTGTGGAAGAATGAGGCTAGGGAGTCGCAGAGGGCTTGAGAGGGGGTGATGTCGTTGGAGTTGGCCGAGGGATTGGAAAATTCCTTGACGATGTTGAAAAGTTCCTTGCTGTTGTGGGCGTTGTTGTCAAGTCGATCCTTGAATGCTGTTTTCTTGGCTTTTCGGATTAGCTGGTGGTGAGTGCGGGTGGCGTTTTTGAAGGCGTCCTTGGTGCTAGTGGTTGGGTCTTTTTTCCAGGCCTTTTCGAGGGAGCGGCAGAGTTTCTTGGACTTCTTAAGATCATCGTTAAACCATGAGGCCTTTTTGCTGGCAGGTTTGTTTTGACGTTTCTTCAGTGGTGCTAAGGTGTCGGCGGTGTTGGATAACCATAGGGTGAGGTTGGCGGCGGCTTCGTTTGCGTTAGAAGAGTGGGCTGGGGTGTTTAGAAGGAGCGATGCGGAGATCTGGTCCGTGGTGATTTTGTTCCAGTTTCTTTGCAGAGTTGGTTGGAGGTGGTTGGTGGGTTTTGGTTTGTTGTAGGTGAAGTGAACGCAGCTGTGGTCAGTCCAGAGGAGCTCCGTAGTGTGGCTGAAGGAGACATGATTGCTGGAGGTGAAGATGGGGTCGAGTGTGTGACCTGCGATGTGGGTGGGGGATGTGACCAGTTGTTTAAGTCCGAGGGATGTGACAGTTGTTTAAGTCCGAGGGATGTGACCAGTTGTTTAAGACCGCAACTGAGAGGTACCTTAAGTGCCACGCGACCCCTCGTGATGGGAGTGGTGAGATCAGGTGGAACCATGCTGTGTCTTCTTATGCTTGTTCAACTTACCTGATGGCTTTAAATGACACCAAGAGTGCTCATGGGACAGACTTGAAATGAGAAGGCATCTATGCTCTCGACTGAGTGGGACGGGCTTTATGTGCTTTGTTGGTGATGTTCTGCAACAGAGTTTGGCTCTGCAGTCCTGAATGGCCTTTGGATTCATCTGAGTGCATTTGTCACACTACACTGGGTCTTGTGAGGAGCCTGAACACCAGGGGCAGACTCATAAGGGTCAGCCTCAGATGTTTATTTGTGGCACTCCTTACAAGGTTGGAACCTTGTCGTTTTTGCATGTCCCTTGTATACTGGTAAAGAGTTAGAAAATAAAGTTGGTCAGGATTGACAGAACTCAAAGGAGCAAGCTCTAGATTCACGTCCGAAGGCATGGAAAGAATCAGTTGGGGCTATGTAGAGGCCCGACGTCACATCCTGTGGCAGACGGACCTGAATTGGAGCAGCACAATTCTACCAACTGACCTGGGAAAGAATTGCTGAAGCTAATTCTCCAGATTCAGTCTGGTGTCTGAGGATATTCACAGGGTGTAGGAATTTGAAGTGAGAAGTATCCATCAGAAGTAGATAATCTTTAAAGTGCTTTGTTTCAGTCACCAGGCTTACATCAAAATTGGTCCAACATTCATAATTCAGCCTTTTACAACCATAATCCTGGACAAGGTATGTATTTTATGTAGTCTGTTGGAGTGCCTCATTTTTAGAAGAGTAGGTGGGGTGCACGATCATTCTATGCTGGAGCTCTGTACTCCAGGAACAGTAAACTACAAGAGACGTGATTAATTCCAGAAACAACTAGAAAGAAATATCCTACTTCACACTAAAGTGAGAATTCACAGTTCTTGTTAGGCACACCAATTTAGCCAAGAAGAGCAACTCGCTGATACAAGTGTGTGACAGCACTCATACAAGTAGGCCCCAAGCACAATTAGCTTCACAAGATGGCCACTTGTGTGGCCACATCAAACAATGGGAGTTGCAGTTCATAATTAATTTCACAAAATGTACTTTTCGTTTCTTTACATTCATTTCGGTCATAATTATTCTTGTAATGTCTTTTGACGACAGTGTTTCAGTCTTTACTGCTTCACAGGAGAGCTAATCTCTCTACTTTGTCAATGTGATGCCACCTCGTGATGATTCACCATTCCAAGCACTAACAATTCTCACAAGGTATGGTGCTCAGGTACTAACTTGCAAAGACCACCTTTTACCAAAATGATAAGGGTGCTGTGGAGTTATCAAAAAAGATACCACCTGTAGCACAAGTTACTACTTGTGTAACAATAAATCTGTAAGAGACATAGTTAGTGATATATTCTTTAGCTTAGAATATCCCCAACCGTCAGACTGGATCCGGAAAGTTTTTTTGTCAGCAGTACCCCTGCGCGTCGGAAGGCGGCGTTGTACGGCTTCGCGTCCATCGCTGGGGTCGAATGCGCCGATATGATGTCACGGAGACTACTTAGGAGCCACCCATGCGCGCTGACGTCAGTTCTGTACACGACTTTCCACGCCAGGAACGCAGAGCCATGCAAGAAACTGACCACTGATGCCATGAAACTAGGGCCCTGAAAGGGATGACCGTAACCCTAGAAATCAGTTAGCAGAACAGGGAGGACGGGTGGGGCGGTCAGAAATCTATCACTAACTAATGTCTCTTACAGATATAGTGTTACACAAGTAGTAACTTGTGCATCTGAAACAGACACATTAGTGATAGATTCCTTACCTTAGAATAGATACCCTAGCAATACCAACCCCGGTGGTGGGTCTGCGAACAACATCACACAGAGAACAGAATGACCAAAGAAGCCGTCTCTCCGGACTTGACTGTCAAGTGCTTGGAAAACGTGTGTAGCGAGGCCCACGTAGCTGCCTGACAAATGTCCTGCAAGGGAATGCCGCATCCCAAGGCAGCAGTGGCTGCCGTTGCCCTGGTAGAATGGGCACACAGCCCCACAGGAGGCTCCTTTTTAGCCAACGAGTAACATGCTTTGATGCACAGAACGACCCACGAGAGATGATTTGTTTGTGCACGGCCCGACCTTTTTTGGCGACCACGTAGCTAACAAAAAGTTGGTCATCCACTTGAAACTGTTGTGTGCGCTTCAGATAGAAGGAGAGCGCACGTTTTGGGTCCAGACGGTGGAGCCTCTTTTCCTCTTTTGAAGGATGCAGAGGTGGAAAGAAGGTGGGCAAAGTGATGGTCTGCCCGATGTGGAAGGGTGTGGCAACCTTTGACAAGAACGGAGTACGAGTCCTTAAAACCACCTTGTCCGGATGAACAGAAAGAAAAGGAGGTTTAGAAGAAAGAGCCTGGAGCTCACTCACACTTCTGGTATAGGTGACAGCTACCAGGAAAGCCGTCTTCAGAGTGAGAAGACGCAATGGACAGTTATGAAGGGGCTCGAAGGGAGCGCACATCAGATAGGTCAAGACAAGATTTAAGTCCCATTGAGGCATTATGAAAGGCACGGGAGGAAACGCGTGTGTAATGCCTTTGAGGATGTGATTAACAACAGGAGACTTAAAAGAGAAGGCTGATCTGGAAGCCGTCGAAAGGCAGAGATGGCCGAAAGATAACCTTTGATAGTGCCCAGAGCAGAGCCCTGCTGGGCCAAAGAAAGAAGGAACAGAAGGACCTCGGAAAGAGGGGTCGAGAAAGGGGATCCACAGCCTTCGCTGTGCACCATGCCACAAACTTGTTCCACCTGCAAGCGTATACCGTCTTAGTGGAGGGACGCCTGGCTGCCAGAATGACATCACAGACTTCGGGAGGAAGATCAAAAACTGTCAACTGTCGCTGCTCAATTTCCACGCATGGAGGTGGAGGCTTGACAGATTCAGGTGGAGGACCATCCCCTGCTGCTGCGACAGAAGATCCTCCCGAAAAGGCAGTCGGATCGGGGGACCGATCGCCATGCTGAGTAGCTCGGGATACCAGTATCTTCGTGCCCAATCCGGAGCCACAAGGATGACTTGGGCCTGGTTGTGCCAAATCTTCTTCAGCACTCTGGGCAGAAGTGATATAGGCAGAAAGGCGTACAACAGACGGCAGTTCCACTCGCGACAAAAAGCATCGCTGAGCGAGTACCGCCTTGGAAATTCCAAAGCGCAGAACTAATGACATTGTGTGTTCTCTTTGGTGGCAATTAGGTCTAAACAAGGCTCTCCCCCCTGCAGAAAGAGACCATGTGCCACGTCCAAGTTCAGACGCCATTCGTGATCCATCATGCACCGGCGGCTGAGTTTGTCCGCACTGGCGTTCAGAGAGCCTGCCAAGTGTTGAACCACCAAGGTAATATCTTGATGTTCCAGCCATGTCCAGAGACGCAGCGCCTCTTGACATAGGGTCTATGACCCCACCCTGCACTATTTGTTGCAATACCACATGGCGGAGGTGTTGTCCGTGAACACCTGCACTACACTTCCCCGGACAGAGGGAAGGAATGCGTTCAGTGCAAGCCGGATCGCACGAAGCTCCAAAAGATGGATATAGAGCCGTGACTCCGCCGGAGACCAGAGGCCTTTGATATCGGCCTCTTCCAAGTGGCCGCCCCATCCCAGAAGGGACGCATCTGTCACCACTGTGTGCTCCGGTTGGGGAAGGGAGAGGTATCTGCCATTGACCCAATCGCGTTTCATGAGCCACCACTGCAATTGTTGTGCAGTGCCCTCTGAGATCTCGACATAATCGGACAGGTTGCCCTGATGCTGTGCCCACATGTACTTCAGGTCTCACTGCAGAGCCTGCATTTGCAATCTGGCATGTTGCACTAGCAGGATGCAAGAGGCCATCAGGCCCAGGAGCCGGAGGGTCATCCTGACAAACCCGGGATAGAGGCTGAAAGATCGGAATCATAGCCTGAATATCCCAGACTCGCTGCTCGGGAGGATAAACCCGAAACCGCGTTGAATCCAGAACTGCTCCGATGAAGTGGAGCTTCTGAGAGGGGCTCAAGTGCGACTTCGGCATGTTGATGGAGAACCCCATCAAATGCAGGAGGTTGGCCTTAGTCTGGAGGTAGGAGACGACTGCCTGGGGCGAGCCCGCCTTCAACAACGAGTCGTCGAATTAGGGGGAAGACTGGAACCCCTGATCTACACAGAGGAGCTGCAACCACCGCCATCACTTTCATGAACACCCGAGGGGCGCTGGTAAGGCCGAAGGGGAGCACGGCAAATAAAGTGCTCTTGGCCTACCGTGAACCGCAGGTAACGCCGGTGAGCCGGCAGGACGGGGATGTGAAAATATGCGCCCTGCAAGTCCAACGCTACCATCCAGTCTCCAGGGTCTAGGGCAGCCAAGACCTGAGCCGGAGTCAACATCTTAAACTTCTCCTTCCGGAGGAAGCGATTGACGTTCCTGAGGTCCAAGATGGGGCACAGGCCCCCTTTCCCCTTCATGGGGACCAGAAAGTAGAGGGAATAACAACCACATCCTACTTCTGGCCCAGGAACGCGCTCAATGGCCCCCTTGGCCAAGAGGGCCTCAACTTCCTGTTGGAAAAGCGCAAAGTGATACCCCGACATGCGGTGGAACTGAGGTAGCATGGCTGGGGGGGCAGACTCAAAGGAGAGGGAGTAGCCCCTTTGGACGATTTGCAGCACGAGGTGACAGAACACCAGTGGGGGAGGTGATGGTGAATCCTGCCACCCACCGGCGTGGGGTGCCCCACTAGGAAGGCTGTGAGGCGGATGCTGCGGGAGCGGAGGTGGACTGACCCACACGCTGGCCCCCTGTCCTGCCGCGGCGGAAATCACGTCTGCAGCCACGCTGCGGTTGGTTCTGCGCAGGCTTCTGGCTGAACAAACATGTCAGGTGTTCCTTCCGTGGCCACGAAAGGAACGAAAAACAGACGTGGCCGGGCGCGTGGTGGAGAGACCCAAGGACTTGGCCGTAGCCCGGGAGTCCTTAAAACGCTCCAGTACACTATCCCCCTTACTGCCAAATAGGCAGGTTCCATCAAAAGGCATGTTCATAAGAGAACTCTGAACATCCCCTAAAACCCTGTGGAACACAACCCGGTGTGGCGATGGAGTGCCACTGTTGTGGAAATCGCCCTACCCAGTGAGTCTGCGGTGTCCAGTCCACACCGGATGGCGAACTTTGCTGCATCTTTCCCCTCAGCAACAGCTTGGGAAAGCACTGCCCGAACTTCCTACGGACACTGAGGCAGCGTCTGCGCAACCGTGTCACACACAGCGTGAGAGTAGCAGCCCAAGAGGCATGCGGTGTTCACAGACCGCAGCCCTAAGCTGGCAGAAGAAAACAGTTTCATGCCAAACTGTTCCAGCTTCTTAGATTCCTTATCCGGCGGGCGGTAGGGAATGCGTAGGCTGTGGGGTTTTAGGTTTAAACCTATAATAACTGATAAACCCCCACTGAAAGAGAAATAGCCCTCACCAGTGTTAGCATATAAGCACCTGAAAAACACCTGCACAACCACAAACTAAATGCCATTCAAAGAAAGGAAAAAGAGAGTGAAAGTCATTTTTTTTCTTCCTGAAGGGTCAAATACAATGTAACTTTGTTATACACGCTAGCAGCAAGAAAGACTGGGCTAACATTATTCTGCTTGAGTTTTGATGTTTAGGGATGCCACTAAAATATTGTTTCTTCTTTCTTTTGCTTTTTTCAGTTTTGTGGTCTTTGGTCTAAATATGCAGGGTTTAGAACCATGATAGGTAAAATGGCTGGTTTCATAAGAATCCTTCCTAATACGTGTCATCACATTTACCCACAGAGAATGGGTAAAAACCCTTAATACATCAGCCCACAGTTGTTTCTAGTAGGTCAGTATTGATAGTAGGTGAATTACCAGCACCTCAGGCTTTAAACATTCAATTTAAGGTATAGTGACAAGTATATGTTTTAAGAGCACTATCACCAAGCATCTGGGATAGTGGTTAAAACATGACACCAGACTTTTGGAAAAACATGTAACACAGTGTCACTTGGAATGCTCTGCAAAACAGGTTCTTTCCAAGTTCAACAAAGATTGGAGTGATATTGTTTGTATTTGCAGTGATTCAGCTACGTATATGAAAACCTGTCAAAATTGATATCCAAGCTGAACTGATTCTCTGTAGGAGATCCTTGCCACTTGTTAGATGGTATGCTGAAAACATCTTTACAATCTTCAGAGTTAATGAGGGATACTATTGACTTTTTAGTCCATTCTGGTTCTCCTTGAGAGTAGGCTGGGTGACACCTTTAGTGACTTTGACACTGCAACATGTTCCATGTTAGAGTGCTTGCCACTTGGTAAGCAAAGCAATGTTGAAGAGCAATTCAGGAACGTTTATTTTACAATGTATGAGAAATGGCTTGCAATGATGTTTAGAAATGTCACTTCACCACCAATGGCATTTGAAGTCAATGAAACTTCACTGTGGTACTCTGTACAAGTTCTAGATCCCTTCAGTAAAGGGGCATTTTATCCGTAGTTTCAAAAGTGCTGCTTCATTTTTGACCGCTTCAATAACTCTGAGGGCAAAAGCGCCCAGCTCAGCGCAAATGTTGCAGAACCTGCCCTGAGAATCACAATCTTCAAGTACACCAGTATTGGCATGGAAAGCTATGTCAGTGGCCAGAGTTAGCAAATTGTGTACTGGCTGTTTTGGCGTTGCCCGTCTCAAGTGCCAATGTTGAGGGGACCTTTTGACAGATACAAGTTTACATGGGAAGAAAAGAGCGAGCGTGCATGACCAAACACTCACAGAATAAGTATTGTATGGTGTACTACGGTAAGTTTAATTTGCAAAATCTATTTGGACCTAATATACACTATACATACACTGTCTACATACCATGTTCCATCAGTGAAGAAAGCAAGCAATAATAAAAGCAAAATGTTCCGTAAACACCCTAAAAACACTTTTTCTTTTGTTTTTAGTGGCGCGAAAATGTGTAACCACTGATAACTGTTTTTTAAGGTATTGAAATCATTGAAAAAACCCCACCAGAATTTACCAAAAATAGAAACTGAAAACAGGAAAGCCTAGGAATGCGCTTTAGGAAGTGGAGGCTTGGATGACCAGGCTCTCCGGAGTTGGGTGGGTCGTTAAAAAGGCAGGGTCACCCGGGCCGGGCGATGACACCTGGCCACGTTCATATCCACAGGAACCACCATGGCTGGTCTAGACCAGGTGCCCATCAACACATCAGTTAACGCCTCACTGAACGGTAGCAGAGGCTCCCTAGAGATTGCCGCCGGCTGTAGGACTTCAGTGAGGAGGTTAGTTTTGAGACTTACCGTAGGCAGGTCAAGGTTAAGGGCCTCTGCTGCTCTACGGAGCACCACAGTATATGTGGCGTGAATGGGGTAGCAAAGGTCCAGGGAATTTAAGGCTTTGGACAACGCTTGAATAAGTAGTCTTGATGGGTGGGTGGAGACACACTCGAAGCTCTGGACCTCTTGGGCTTCAAATAAAGAGACAGTTTTGAAAAGTGGTAAGTGTGTTCTCCACTTAAAATTACAACGATTTTCCAGGATTAATTTCCATTCTTTCCAGATCGTAGTAGGGAGGACAAAGACATTTTTGTTTCGCCCCCGCGCGGGGATTCAACCCAAGAACCACCACGTCGGAAGGACTGTAGGCTCAGGGGCATTAGCCTAAGAAAAATATGTTTTACCTATGAAGAACTATATTTTCGTATTTTGGACACTGTAAATATTTGGAAGTGACAACTGCTTATGTGATTAAACCAACCTAGCCTTGAGAAAGCCCCGGCGCAAATCGCCAAGAGGGGGCGAAACACGTGTCGGCTGTCCTTGTCCTATGAATAAAAATAAAAATAAAGAAACTTCACTGAAAACAAAAATGTCTCTGTCCTCCCTACTACGATCTGGAAAGAATGGAAATTAATCATTGAAAATCGTTGTAATTTTAAGTGGAGAACACACTTACCACTTTTCAAAACAGTATATGTGGCGCCCTCCTCCATGGCCACAGCAGGAGAAAGAAAACCAGGCTCAGAGGAGAAGTCAAGGCCACCTGCATCCATCGACTCTTCTGCCCACTCCTGTTCCGACTCGCACTGCAGTGCAAGTGGGTCCACAGACCCCTCCCAGTCGTCCCCCTCCTCGACTGCCCGTGGCACAGACTGCTGTGGCGGGGGAGGGACAGGGGAATATAAATGGTCCAACGGCTCAATTTCCCAGTTAGCGTCCCAACCTGTAGCAAAATTGTCCAGAAAACCAGGCAAAGGGGAAGGTGGAACTAACGGAACCCACTGCGGCACCGGCATCGGAGCCGTTGGAGGCAAGAGCCACCGGTGGAGGACCTTGCGGCGCCATGTGTCAGAGCCGGCGGCATAGGACCTTGCGGCGCCGGAGCCGGCGGTGGTAGCGGAGTCGGCCGCAAGGGAGGGCCCTCAGCTGACACCATGGGGCCCGAAGCACGCCAGCGTGAGCCCGAGGCCAGAAAAGGCAGTCCATGGCAGCAAAAAAAACCTGCACCTGGGCAGGAGTCGCACATGGACTCGGAGAAGGTGGGTAGGCCGCGGGACTCACAGGCTCCAACAGAGTCGCGGGGGAGGTACCCCTGGCCCCATCGTCCGCATCCGGAGACTGAAGGGGGGACGTTGGAGAGCGTAATCACTTCTTCGACTTCTTATGACGTCTCTTACCCGATTCAGAGTGTGAAGACTTTACCCCGAGGAGCGATGATGATGGCTCAGCGGTCGGTCCCTCGATCAACCCCTGGATCTCGAACGGCGCGGAGACGACTGCCGGGCCTCCAGGAGCTTACGGGACCTCTCCCGCAAAGCCTTCGGAGCCATGGCCAGACAATCGGAACATGACCGGGAGTCATGGTCGCGCTCCAGACAGTAGACAGACGCCATGGGGGTCGGCCACTGACATCGTACGGCAACAGGCCCCGCAGGATTTAAACCCAGGCATCCCTACATGGCACCAGGAGTCAAATACTCAAAAAAGTGGAGACAAAAGTCTCAAAAAAGTTAGTCAAA
The DNA here is from genome assembly GCF_964263255.1 of Lissotriton vulgaris. Taxonomy (NCBI): domain Eukaryota; kingdom Metazoa; phylum Chordata; class Amphibia; order Caudata; family Salamandridae; genus Lissotriton; species Lissotriton vulgaris. The sequence goes on along the minus strand of NC_141698.1, from coordinate 659,764,532 downwards.
AAGTGACTAGGGTACGTGCTCTAACCGGATCTGTGCTTGTTGGCACGGAAAAAGAAAGAACTGACGTCCGCGCATGGGTGGCGCCTAAGTAGTCTCCATGACGTCATCTCGGCGCATACGACACCAGCGACGGATGCTGAGCCTCACGACTCTACCTTCCGACGCGCAGGGGTACTGCTGACAAAGAAACTTTCCAGATCCAGTCTGACGCCTGGGGATATTCTAAGGTAAGGAATCTATCACTAACGTGTCTCTTTCAGATTCTGGTGTCGGTCACTAGAATGACCCCAGTGCGTCTGTACACTTTGGTTATACTAGGAGATATTACAGGTGATTTACAAATGTGGCTATGGAAAGGATAATGTTACTTACCCAGTAAGGATTGGTTCTTGGCAGTAGAGCTGTAGATTCAAATGCTTTGCATACTACTTCCATCTAGTGTTGAGTCCGGATGTTTGCAAGTTGTTTTTCTTCGAAGACGTCTTTCCTAGTCACGAGGTAAGGTGACTCCTCCTTCGGTGATAGTGCGCATGGTCATCGACTCCATTGTTAGATCGCTTTCCCGCAAGAGGGTGAGAATGGAGTAAATAAGTGTAATATAGAGATGTCCATGCATATGAATGTGTAATGAAGAACTGCAACAACTATAGGTACCTGGGGAGGCTGGTGGGTGCATGTGAATCTACACCTCTACATGACAAGAACAGATGCATAATGGGCAAGTAACATCATGCGTTTGAGTCATGTGTGCTATAGATACACATGCTTTGCATAGACTACAAATCAGTATACTCCTAAAGTGGTGGCTAACCTGTAGATGTTGCAGTTGATTGAAATAGTGTTTTGAGTACTGCTTGGCCTACATTAGCTTTCTGACGTGCTAACAGATCTACACAATAGGGTTTGGTAAATGTGTGTGGTGTGGACCACGTAGCTGCCTTACATATATCAGCTAGAGGAATGTTACCTAAAAAGGCCACAGAAGCCCCTATTTTGCAAGTGGAATGTGTTCTAGGGGGTATGAATAAAGTTCTTTTAGCTTTAGCGTAGCATGTTTGAATGCATTTAACAATCCATCTTGCAATACCAGATTTAGAAATGGGATTGCTTGTGTGAGGTGGAGCAAATGCAACATACAGTTGTTTTGTTTTACGAAAGTCTTTTGTCCTATCTATGTAGTAAAATAAATCTCTTTTATGTCAAGCATGTGAAGAGCGCGTTCTGATACAGAATCAGGTTGAGGAAAAAGCACAGGTAACTCAACCAATCGGTTTATATGAAAAGCAGAAAGCCCTTTGGGAGGAATTGAGAGTTGGTGCAGAGAACTACACTATCCTTGTGTAGCTAAAAGAAGGGTTCTTCCAATGTTAATGCATGTAGCTCACCAACTCTCCTTCATGAGGTAATTGCGATGAGGAAAGCAAATTTCCATGAGAGAAACTGCAACAGGCATTCGAGCAAAGGTCCAAAAGGTAGACCCATGAGCCTTGTAAGAACAATGTTGAGATACCAGACTTGGGCAGGAGGAATCCTTGGTGGTATTACCCTTATCAAGCCTTCCATGAAGGATTGGATTACTGGATCTCTGAATAGTGACACAATGCCTGTTCTGCAAACACGCAGCTACCGCTGCCAAATGCAAACAAATAGATGTATAAGCTAGTCCAGTTTGCTGTAAGTGTAACAGGTAACAAATAATGTTTTGTATAGAAGCATCTAGAGGATTGATTTTGTTGTCATTGCAGTAGACAACAAATATTTTCCACTTTGCTGCCTAGCAAGCACTGGTGGTAGGCTTTCTTGCTTCTTTGTGAATATTCATACAGTCTGGTGTTAAATTTAAATAACCAAACATCTATGACTTCAGGAGCTTGACCGCAAAGTTCAGTTCTTTGGGATTTGGATGTCTGATTTCTCAATTGTTCTGTGTGAGGAGCCTGGAGGTGAGGTGCAGCTTTTGATGTGGAACTACTGACAGCTCAAACAGGGTGATGTACCATGGTTGACAGGCCCATATAGGAGCTACTAGAATTAGTGTGAGGGATGTTTGCCTGAGCTTCCGAACCAGAAACCAAATGAGTGGGAGAGGTGGAAAAGAATAGTCAAATATCCCTGACCAGTTCATTCATAGGGCATTGCCCTTTGAGAACGGGTGTGGGAACCTGGAGCCGAAGCTTGGGCATTTTGCATTGTGGGCTTTGGCGAACAAGACTATTCGTGGGAATCCCCATTTTTGAAAGTATGGCAGGAGAACCTGGGGATGAAGTTCCCACTTGTGAATTTGCTGTCTCCGTCTGCTGAAGAGGTCGTGTTCTGCCAGAAGATAAATCCTGTGATGGATTGCCCATCTCTAAATGGTCTGAGCACGTTGTGACAGTTGGAGACAGTGTGTCCCGCCTTGCTTTTGCACATAATACATTGCTGTCATGTTGTCTGTTAGAACTAGGACAATTTTGTCTATTAAGTGAGTTTGAAAAGCTTTGAGCGCCAGAAAAACTGCTAGAAGCTCTAGATAGCTTATGTGGAGACTTGTGTGCTTGTTGCTCCACATGCCTTGTATTGTGTAATCTTGGAGATGGAGACCCCAACCTGTCAGATGCATCTGCTGTGAGCACTATCTGTGGAATAGGGTCAATGAAAGGCCTTTGGGTTCCACCACTGCGGAGAGCGATTGGTACGGCCGTCTACCAACACTATAACAGTTAATTGACCCTGCAACTGATTCCACTGACGTGCCAAGCACTCTTGTAGGGGACACATGTGAAGTCTTGAATGGGGTACAATTGCGATGCAAGATGCCATAATTCCCAGCAGTTGCATGAACACTCTTGCTGGTAAGGCTTGGTTGGACTGAAACTGTAGTATCATGAACTGAATGTTGTGAGTTCTGGCTACACTGGGAGAGGCTAGAGCTTTGAATATATCTAGAAAGGCTCCTAGGTAAGATTGCATCTGCGAAGGATGCAGGTGAGATTTCTGTGCACTGACTGAAAAGTCCAGTTGATGAAGTAGGTCTATTGTCATTTGAGTATCTCGTACAGTTTTGGTAAGTGCTCGCTTTGATGAGCCAGTCTAGGTAATGGAAGACGTGAATTTGCTGTCTCCTGAGATGAGCCGCGACTACTGCCAGACATTTAGTAAATACTCTGGGCGCTGTAGTCACTCCAAAGGGAAGTACTTTCAATTGGTAATGCTTGCCTGCTATCACAAATCTAAGGTATTTGTGATGAGCTGGGTGAATTGGAACATGAAAATATTCATCTTTTAAGTCTAGAATAGACATAAAATCTCCTATTTGTAAAAGTGGAAGTACCTGATGAAGGGTCACCATGTGAAAGTGTTCTGACAGTATATATTGGTTTAACTCTCTGAGATCCAAAATAGGTCTTAAGGAACCGTCCTTTTTGGGAATCAGTAAATACAGAGAGTAAACCCCTGAACCTTGGTACATACTGGAACCGGTTCTATAGCTCCTTTTACTAAGAGAGAATGCACTTCTTGTTCGAACAATTGCAGGTGCTCTGGAGACAATTTCTGAGAGCAAGGTGGAATGTTTGGAGGATTGCTGGTAAGCTCCAGGCAATAACCATGTTGGATTCCAATCACCCATTTATCGGTTGTTATAGATTGCCAAATGGGGAGAAATTGTTGAAGTCTTCCCCCGACAGGTGTGGTATGGTCGGGGGAGGCTTGGGTAAGTCCCTGCTAATTAGGGGAAGGGAAGTTACGGGGTGTGTTGTCCTTACCTATACCTTTAGAATTGTTGCCTCTATAACCTCCTTGAAAAACAAAAACTCTTGAGGGAAAGAATTGGTTATTACCCTTGTAGGTGGAGGTATTCTGGTCTGAGGGTGTAGTTTTGGACCCCGCTCGGTACAAGGAACGATGAAAAGAGCCTCTGTTTGAAGGAAACTGGAGCGCTCCCATGGATTTTGCCACTTCAGTGCCCTTTTTCATTTTTTCTAATGCCTGATCGACCTCAGGACCAAAACGATGTTTCTTATCAAAGGGTGTATTTAGAATTAATTGTTGGACCTCAGACTGGAGATCCTTAAACAAGCATGTCTCCTAAGCAAAATGCTAGTGTTGACCTCTATAGCCGCAGTGTCAGCAGCATCTAGAGCACACCTTATGGAAGAATTAGAAATTAGCTTTCCCTAGTTTACCAAATCTTGCACTTTAGTTGTATCCTCATCTGGGAGATATTGAAACAATTGCTCTATTTCATCCCAGTGTGCCCTGTCATACCTGGCTAAAAGGCCCTGCTTATTTGCAATGCGCCAGTGATTGGCAGCTTGGGCAGCTATGCGCTTGCCAGAAGAGTCTATTAGCTTGGCCTCTTTATCTGGTGAAGAAGAGTCCCTTGATGTTTAAGAATTATCCGGCTTACGAGCATTGGACACTACCAGTGAATCTAGCGGCAAATGGCCCTTGATAAATACTGGATCTGTTGGGGAGGCCTTAAACTTCTTGTCAACTCTAGGACTCAAGATGCGTGCACGCATCGGGTCTTTAAAAAGTTTGTCAGCGTGTCTCATCATGCCCTTGAGTAAGTGTTTGTGACGACCTATGGTCGACCTGTGTGTGGATCCTAAAGTCTTGAACAAAAAATCCTCCTCTAATGATTCTTTGTGCAGTGCCACCCCATGATATTTTGCAGCTCTGGCATTGAGTTCTGATAGGATACATTGCCATCTGGAGGAGATGGCTTGGCAGGGTAAAGGTCTGGGTCATTATCTGTTGGAGGATCAATTGTGTAATCTGTTCATGGATCTACTGGTAAATGTATACCCCCATCATCAATATCATCAATATCATCGTCGTCATGGTGAGATTGTGGAGATTCCTGAGGTGTGATTTGCAAAGGATTTGAAGGCAGAGAGGAGGATGGTGGTGGTGGATGAAAAGGACTGGTAGTCACAGACTTCTTTATTAAAGTAATCTTATAATGTGTGTCCTCATCAGGAAGCTTATGTTTCTGAGGTAGCTTAGTATGAATATGACCTGTTTCAGGGTTAATATACAGTCCCTTTTGTTTGGGATCTAGTTTTGGTGGAACAATATCTAAATTCAGATCCGAAGGGACATCTTTCGGTTTCGGTGCCGGCGTTTTCGGTGCCGGCATGGGCTGGCCTTTCGGTACAAAGGATTTCGGCTCTGAAGGCTTTTTACCTTTTGGCATTGAGGGTTTCAGCACCGAGCCGGATTTCTGTTTGGAACCGGAGTGATTTGATTCTGATGAGGATTTTTGCCAACTCAAAATCAAGCCGGAAGGCTTGACTGGGTGTTGTGGAGCCGGGCCTGGAGGCGGGGCATCGGAAACGTCGTCTCAGTGCCGACTTGGCCAGAAGGCAGAGGTGGTTCTCGAGCATTGTGTTTTTTGGGGGTGAGTTGGTGGGGCAAGGGGTGTTCCGTACTTGCATCACTATGTCCCTGCGGCAGTTTTTCAGCATCGAGGTCTAGCTCAAGCTCTGAATTGAAGTCCTGCATGGAGAAGGCTTCCTCCTCCTCTGCCGCTGATGCACCAACATCTTTTTGACCGGAGTCTTCACCGAAGATGTCGGGTGTGTCTTCGATACGTTGACGCTGCATCTCTCGATGTCGAGCCTATCGATCGCGAAGAGTTTTCTCCGATCAAAACGATCTGCAATCGTCGCAGTCTTCTTATTTGTGCTCTGGAGACAAGCACAAGTTAAACACTTCATGTGAGTCAGTGCACGGATACTTTGCGTGGCACTGATGGCAGAATTTAAATGGTGTCCGTTCCATCGACGGAGAGCTGAACCGACGCGGTTAGGCCTAAAGGCCGTCCACAAAGCTTTCCGATCGAAAAGTAGATTCCGTTGACCGAAACGATACGCAGAGAAGTGGGAAACGCGTACAAAACAATACCGTCATGGGTAGTGAGGATTGCGCATCTATGGGAACCCGAAGAACGGTTTCGAACCGGAGCGCAGCAATACACATCTGAACCCGATGGCGAAAAAAAATAATCTAACAATGAAGTCGATGACCATGCGCACTATCAGCAAAATGAGGAGTCACCTTACCTTGTGACTAGTAAAGACTTCTTCGAAGAAAAACAACTTGCGAACATCCGGACCCACCACTAGATGGCAGGAGAATGCAAAGCATGTGAACCTACAGCACACATGCATCAAACTAGATGTTCGGTAGCATCTATAAAGAACAAACTTTGTGGGACATCATTATCCTGTACAGTTAAGAACGTCAATACATTTGGGACAACTCCCGTTCTGTGAAGAACCACACATTTAGCTTTCTTCCATCCCTGCACATCTTGGATACAGTATACTAGTCTTCTATGCCATCCACCACGTCCTTTGTTTCCTATGAACTTCACCACCAAACCCTCTTTTTCTAGTACATTTCACTGTGAACTAATCATCCCAGAATGCACACACTATACATATAAAAAATATACATGTTTGTGAAAATAGCAATTACAAACAATTTCTTTAAAAAAAGGTGTTGAAAAAATATGTTTAATGATGACTAAATGTTTCTAAAGACTGTAAAAGACATCACAGAAGCTACACCCTCCACCTCTTTCAAACGTTTGCCCCACTTCACTCAACCATGTTTTAGATTTCTTTTCAAAGTACAATGGAAAGTAGACTTATAGTGAGCAAGTTTATTAACTGGGCTTCGCCAGCATTGAATATTTACATGATTAACATTGTTTTTCAAGTTGGATACCCATCACTGAGGTTCTACATTTTTGGATGGATTGACACATTTTATCATCATTCTTTTCAACAGTGTCCAAACAATATGTTATGAAGTATTCTCTCTTTGCTAAGTACCTGCCCTATCAATTCTGACATTTTTTAAATAACATTGAAAGAGCAACAGTTCTAGGTCATCTCATTTGGAAAACTGAGCAAGATGTGAACTGTGTGGAGTTGCTAAAGGAACAGTTTTCCTTTTGTGCCGTGGGCTTTGGGTTACCTTCCAGGATGGTGAATAGTTTTAGATTGGAGAGTAAAACTCAAAACAAGCAAGGAAAACTTGGAAAACTACAGAGAGCTTATGGCACATAAATTGTTCCCCCGTGAACCTAGCAAGGCTGAGGATTGAGAAAATAAAATGCATATAACACATTTCAAGACCAATGCTACCTTAAAAGAGGAAAAGACTGACCAAGCAAAAAAATGCCAAGGATGATAACTTATTTGTAAAAATTAAAAAAAGGTCAATGTTACATTCCAGGTTTACTGCCGTAATGTTTCAACATAGTGTTTTTCCTATTATCTTCTATTAATTCCTATTTCAGCAACTAAAGGTGGCTCATACATAAAGATGATAGCCTAAGGGAGAAAAAAATCATTAAATATTTCAAAATTTAGATGGGAAGAGACTAAAATAAGAGCGTTTCATGTTAAAATTGCAAAGAAACGAAAGAGGGAAACAACAAGCATTTGCTCTTTTGTTGGTTTTTGAAAATTTCCACTTCGCGCTTGATAGCCAAGATACAGAGAATTGCATCTGGAAAGAGAACTCAACTAGATCATGTGACTGTCCTCTCAAACTAAAGGATACATAAATATCTGGGATAAGTAACGGAAGTCAGAAAGTGCTATATTGTCATGGGCGGAAAAGGAAAGAAGAAAACTAAATTGAAAGTTGAAAGGCGAGGGAGACTTTCTATTCAGAAACAACAACTGTTTTCTTACTACTCTAACAAACCTCACTGATTAAATCTTCCACTAGCTACTGCCCGACACTGCCATTACACACTTTATTGAATTATAATGTGTTTGCTTTTAATAAGACTGGGTTATTTTAAAGAAGAAAATCTCCTGGGTATTAGAGCTTTTTAAAATATATATATATAATTTAGCTATCTGTATTTGCACTTATGCTTCTTTTGTACCACATGTAATTAATTTACTAAATGTCTTTTGAAATTCAGTGCCGCTTTGTACAATTGTCTATAAAAGAATGAATGGGTGACTCATTGGGAAAATGATAAATGTGTATTCAGTGAGGTCTTTCATGCAGACCTAAAAGCTGGAAGTTATTGAATACAATTTCAAAGCCTTATCTGTTGGGAGTTCTTTAAATATGGAGCAGAAAGTAGCTCTGCACCTGGGATAGTCATTATTCAATACCACGGCCATTTCCTACAATACTGTAGGCAAATATTCTACAAATTCAGCAGCAGCCCTATTCCATGAACAGAACATACTACACTTTAGATTTACTTTGACTTTAAGACATTATCTTTTAAATAAACAAGACCATCAAATTATGAGCTGAATGCACAAACAAATTCATAAATTTGTACAAACAGGTTTACGTCTTTACCTGGGTGCAGATTTCCAAATATCAGGAATTCAGAAACCTTTCTAAAAGTACTGCTGAAAAGCTAAACCTGAGACAATCCCAGCTATCAAGGAGTCCTACTGGAAATGTTTTGAAAATCCCTAGTAATATCTAGCTATGGGTTTCAGCGTGCAGATTTGCACATAAATGGAGAAATGCCACAGCATGTGTGCAATTACTCTTTTTTTGTCCACGAGTGCCCACCCCCATTCCAGAATAGGATTTACCCAAGTTCAATGTTACAACATTGTAGGGTGTTGATATTAATCCAGCACAGGATCACTTTGTCAATTATTTGTTCTTGTACATGTGGGCTGACCCTTAATGCACAAATGGCTTCGTGACTTAGGCCCTCAGTGTATGCGAGTTTTGTGAGCTATGCTTCATAAGGAGGTAACTCTGGTTCCACAGCAGGATTTTTTCATTTCAGGTCACCAAGGGTGAAAATGTTCCCAAAGAATAAAGATTTAAACACGATTTTCAGTATGCAGACCCTTGCAGTGGCATATGAATTAAAAAATGTATCAGAAACCATACATGGCTGTGAATTGTTACCTCCCCTAAACATCCTGTTAGCCAGAAACATGAAATGGCACTCTGATAAAGAAAAGTGTTCTTCTATCTTCCCGAAAATAATCAGCCCATCATGATTAATACAGTGATTAATTTTTTATAACTGACTAAGGTCTTTACACCTGTAGTCTGCAGGGCTATATACTCACACAGCACAATTTTGCAACATAATCCAGAAACTAGCCATTAGCCACTTGAACACAATGAAGAAGCATTCAAACTCTTTGCTGGTTGCCCATTTAAGCAAAAAAGTAGGGTGGAGCTTCACAACTAATTTTATAGGTTTAAATCCAGTGCTGGGCTCCAGCAGAATTGGGATTCTTTGCTATTTTGCAAGGGAAGTAAGAGAAATTATGTTCCTGCTAACTTCAAAAGATCACTTATGCCGACCTATTTAGTATTCAGCTCAAAACTTCACTTGGCCCCAATAGCCTTGTTATTACTAACGAGTGCCAAGAAGCAACATTTCAAGTGTTCATTTAACAAAAATAGGGTAGATTTTTGAATTTTAGGTATTAACAAAAATACCCCAGTGGAGGCATCAAAATCTATATAAGTGACAGATTTCTGTGTATGTTTTTGCTTCAACATACACACAACCCTTTTCAGTTACAGGGCTGGGGGAATGAGAGAGAAATTATATGGGTACCAGTTTGCACTCTCTCTTATAATATAATAACCAAAACAACGCAAAGGTACCCCAGTATGGCTCTCAAATATGGGAACCAGACATCCTCATTAATGAGCCTTTTTACTAAATTTAGTATGATTCGTGCCCCTATAACTGGAGAGAGGACCCCAGGGGGAATTACCAAAATAGAAGGGGATAGCTTCACATACCTCCTGGGTGTCATGCTTCATCATTGGTTATCCAGCACTCACCAGAGAATGCTCTAGTGGCAGGCGGCCCTCGTTGTAGACTTAGGGACTATACAGGGATGTGTGGGGAATCCTGACAACTGAAAACCCTGGGCACCTACTGTGTTCAAATTACATCATTTATTGATAGGTGGTGTAGGAGTGATTAAAAACAAGTATTAGACACTTGAGGCACAATAACGCAGCTTGTGTCCTATCTAGGTCGACATATTTCAGCCCAACAAGAGCTTGGAGATGGTTCCGGGGATTTCTTAAGGACTAGGATCCTGTTTGTCCCCTTTTGAATCCCTGTGACAAGTGTCAGCACCCATTCAGTGAGCACGCAAACATACTGTACCAGTTCCTAATGGCTGGTCAAGGTCAATCATAGGGTCCTAAAAGATATAAGACCTATATAAACATTTGCATTCAGCAAAACAGTACATTGTTCAAACCCCAGTATTTGGGACATGTAATATTTGAAAACATGGGCAAGACCGACCGATGACTGCCAGTCTCGTAAGCCTCAGCATGCAACTTGTTGGGCAGCATAACTGCCTTTTAGAAAAATGTGTGTGTATGGTGTGGCCTCATGCATACAACATGCATAACACGCAAGGTGAAAATTTACTTTTTCACACACGCCTACGTTCACAATGTAAAAATTACCCTAATTTTGGGACAGATAAACCTCATGGAGGACTGGGATGAGGGGAGCCTTGTAGTCACACACTTTAAGAAAAAGACAAAATGGTCGCACCATGCTTCCAGTTTAATATCTGCGAGGGTCCTTTCAAATACTGTAAGCAGACAAGTATGCACACCCAATATGTCTTAGTTCGTCAATGGTCTCTCCCTGCCATCAGCACCGATTCATACGTCTCTGTCCTCCCGATGCCGCCATATATTGCGGCAGCCCGGTTTTTAGAACAAGCTCAAAAGAGATGCACACAGCTAGGGGGTGGGCTGTCGCATGTGGTTACGCAGGCCATCCCTTCAAGCATGCTGGGAATTGTAGTCCTGTGTGTACTCAGACGTATAGTAACCTACTGGGCGAAAGGCTTGGTCGCGTGGGGAAACACACAGCCGTTCCCTTAAGCCTGTCGGGAAATATAGTCCTGTATACATTATACACTTTTTTTAGACTATTGAGTGAGTCTAGATGGCGGTTGCGCGAGCAATGATGCGACCGCCTCTGTGGGCATGCCGGGATCCATAGTCCTGTATACGTTCTTGTCACTTGTTATATTAGTTCGAGGACATCATGGGCGGTCACGTGGATGATGACGCGGCCATCTCCTTAGCAAGTTGGGAACTACAGTCCTTTATATGTTTTTTGAGGGCAGAAGGTTTTTATGGCATACTCTGTGATAGAGCACTTAAAATGGCACAATGTTTGAAACAGGCGCAGTGCTGCATCAGTGTATGGTTTATAAATTTGCAAGGGGAACAGACCACATTCCCTACTTATAGGGATAGCGCATTTTGGGATGTGTAGTATTGGGGGGGGGGGGTTGTGGGATTGGCATACAAGTTTATATAGGCCAATATAACCATATGAGATGTTAGTAATGGTGATTCGCTACTAGGCAAACACATTGTTAAACGTCTGATGACATGGGGTTAGCAGACATAGAGATCCAAGTTCCCTGTTTGTAGGGGGAGCATGGACAGGAGGTAACTCATCGCTTTAATTGGAGCCCGGGTATGCCATACATTCAGTCCTTGTATATGGGTTCTCAGACAGTACACCCATCGTTGTTCCCTTTCAAGGAGTATCCCAGTTATGTTGGTGAAGGGACGTGGGGAGACAGTCTCTATAACTACTCATGTAATGTCTTTGTCTGTATGTTATTTTTCTAGTTAGCATTTTTGTCATTCGGGTAGAACTCTTTTTACATCGGATTATGCTCCAATGTTCACTGATCCTTAGTCAAATCTTCTGTGCTGTCATACCCACATAGCTTTCTTGGAGGAGCATGTGATCATATAGACCACGTTTTCTAAATTGCAGTTTGTGAAATGTTTAATTCCCCAGGGCCGACTAGTGCCAATGTCAATCTCCTTGTACTGTTTAGTGAAAGGGCATGCAGCACATGTTCCGCACGGAAAATGGCCTGTCATCTGTGGTAGCCCCCATAGAGTCTTGGGCGTGTTTTTTTTTATCTCATGATATGTAGTATGTGTATGTACCAACTTGTCCCTCAAACTAGTGCTACATTTAAATGAGACCTGGGGTGACTGTCAATCGTTCCCTGTTTTTTGTCGTATAGTCCAATTTTTATAGACAATCTTCTTCAATGTATTTGAAATACGTGTGAATGTAGTAACACATGCTATTCTTTCACTTTCTTCTTTAGGGTATGACTCAAGTAATGCCTCCCTATTGTTGCTCTGAGCACGTTTCTTGGTGCGCCTAATGATCATAGTTGGATAATTGCAGGCTTTCAATTTGCCTGAGTCTGTCAGCTTGTTCATCAAAGGTACTGATGTCAGAACAATTGTATCTGGTCCGCAAAAACTGACTGAATGGCAATTTTCCTGTAGAGATGGCTATCAAATTGGAGCAGGCTATATTTATTGGTGGGTTTCTCATGTACCTTAGTGACCACTTTATTGTTTGCAATCCTGATACTGAGATCCAGGAAGGTAAGGGTGTGTTTGTCAATGTTGTGGGTGAATTTCAAGAATGGATCTCTTGTGTTGATCCCTATCGAGAACTCTTTTACTGTTTCAGGATCGCCCCACCAAATGATCAGTACATCATCAATATAGTGTCACCATAGTACAATGTTGGTGACATATGGATTGTTATTGGTGTAGACATTATCACACTCAAATTGATGAACATAGAGACAAGCTGGACTAGGGGCGAAGGTACTGTGCATTGATGTTCCTTGTATCTGATGGTAGAGCATATTGTCATGCTAAAAAGAATTTCTCAGTGAGGGCAATCTTGGAGCAGTTCATTGTAAACTGAATGGGAGTGATGGGGTCCATATCAGCATTGTTGAGAAGGTCCTCTATGACTCGAAGTGTCTGGTCTTGAGGAATGTTTGTATATAGTGCCTCAATATCCATTGTTATCAGGTCAGTTTTTTAATCAAAACTGATATATATTGTTTAAGAGGGAAAGTAAATCCTTTGTGTCCTTGAGAAAGGACAGCATCTCCTTGACCAACAGCCTCAAGAACCGATCACAAATTTGTGAAAATGGTTTTAAGTTGGAGTCAATTTCCGAGACAATGGGTCTGACTGGAGGGAGAAACTTGTTTTTGTGAAGGTTTTGGTAAAGTATAGAATAATGTAATCCTTGGTTCTTTTTGTACCAGGAAGGCTGCTTCGTGTGTGGTTATCCAGCCCATTCCAACTGCTTCTTCCACCATAGACTTTATGATGCTGGTGAAGTGGGGTGAGGTTTTCCTCAAGGAGCCTGTAGCTGCTCTCAGCCGAGAGGAGCCTTCTGCATTGTCTGTCATGCATTTCCCAGGAGAGGATCACTGTGGCTTCCCTTTGTCCACTGGCTTTATCACTACGTTGCAGTTGTTCTCAAGGTTTCTAAGAGCATTCCTGTCTGGATTAGATAGGGTGTTAAAAACTTTAAGAGTCATGACATCAATAGCTTCTATTTCTCTGGTAACAGCCTGTTCAAATGCTTGGATAGCTGCCGGAGTAGTCTGGGTCGGGGCTGGAAAGTAGATTTATTTCTAAGCGCGGTACTCTTCAAGTTAATATCCATGGTGCTGGAGATGGCAAAAAAGGCTTTAAACCTTCCCATGAGTTCACCCTCAGATAGAGCCATCATGCTCAAATTTACCACTAGGAAGTTGCCCAACTCGGCCATGCTTGGCTGCTGTCCTTGGTCATGCTCCTTGTGACTACCAATGATGGTTCCTGCCACTGCACTGTTGGACCTCCCCTTTGTTTCTGCCTTCCTCTGTTTCTTGGTCGGCCTCTTCCTAAAAAAGTTGGTCTTCTATATTGGAATGGAAATCCCTTTTGGAACTATGGGTGTGGGCAGAAACCCATTGGGAATCCCTGATTGTTTGGGCCCACTAGTGGTGGAGGGGGGACGTGGGGAGACAGTCTCTATAACTACTCATGTAATGTCTTTGTCTGTATGTTATTTTTCCAGTTAGCATTTTTGTCATTCGGGTAGAACTCTTTTTACATCGGATTATGCTCCAATGTTCACTGATCCTTAGTCAAATCTTCTGTGCTGTCATACCCACATAGCATTCTTGGAGGACCATGTGTTTCTTGGTCAGCCTCTTCCTAAAAAAGTTGGTCTTCTATATTGGAATGGAAATCCCTTTTGGAACTGTGGGTATGGGTGTGGGCAGAAACCCATTGGGAATCCCTGATTGTTTGGGCCCACTGGTGGTGGAGGGGGGACAGTACTGGTTCTCTTCATCGCTGCTATAACTAGTGTTGCTACCAGAGCTGAATGACCAATCATATGAAATGGGTGTTGTTTTTTTTTTTTTTTTTTGGAACCTTTTGTTTTGCTGTGGTGCGGAGGTTCATTTCCTTTGTGAAGTATTAATCTGTTACTTATGGGTAGGTGATCTCATGACTGAACTTCTTTATGTCTTTCTACAACTTATTAATCTTGGACTGTGTTCAGAATTCCCTGAGATGGGTCATGTTGTTACGGATTTAGTCTAAACCCTTTTTGCATGTACTAATGAGGACCATGGTTTTTAAGTTGCCTTCGCTCATCTGAATCTTGATAAGCATTTTGTCTGATATCCTTTTGGCAGTATTTATAATTATATCGAGCCATGGTCTGGTGTATTTCAACATAATGTATGTCCACTCTCGGCAAAAGATACCATCGTCCAAGAAAATGCACATACTCTTGTTTCCACACAGTTACTTCTATGGACTATCCAAATATACCAAAGCAAGTTTTCCATAAACGAACAATAACAGATTACGTCCTTATTTCCTTCACAAACACTTTTTCCTGACTGACAAATCCTTTCAATTACAAATACAAAACAATCACACAAGGAACTGAGCGTACTTCTGGTTGGCAATTATACTATCATTCCAGCTGCCAATATTGGTGTAATCGGCAGGTCACAAATTTGTATTTTGTCAAGGTCAACTCAGCTTTTCATCTCTGGAAGGTCCATCATTTGAATACCTCTCAGAAACAGCAACACCGTAGCATAAGGTGCTACATAACACAGCATTCTGTTACAAGTATATGTGTGTAAATGGGGGACTGTAATTGGGAAAGTATGTCAATATTCACAAAATTTCAGTTTGTGGGTGTTCAGTCCATTCACTATGGCCATGCACCCTGCACCTATCATGGGATCACCAGTGTTACTACCTCTTATCGTAACCTTATCACTTGCAAAAAATCTGCCATGCCAACAGGTTTTCCATGGCAGTAATTTTCAACTGCCAGCGTAAATGTCCACAAATTTGGCTAATGAGGCGTTGCTGAGAGTGACAGTAGATGGATTATATGGCAAGGCATAGAGGTCAAAATAATGAGACCTCCTTTATGCCCTCATACACAGCTAAACTGAAGTTCGGTACAAAAACTCCTTCTTAAATGCGGTTTGTTTTAAAGGCTATAAAAGGCAAAGAGCATGCTGTACTTAAAATTATTTAGTCCATTGTTTTTAATGAACAATATAATAAAGTTCTGAAGGTAATTAGAGAGGGCAGTATAGATTTATTAATCAGTAATCACAGTTTAAATATTAGGAAGCAGCATCATGTATTATTTGCATACTTTGTTTTCAAAGATTCAATAAATCGTTCATGGTTCCAAAGTTGTGGGCCTCAGATAACAAAAGGTTATTTAGCATGACGCAATAACGCAAAGATAGAGAGAGTAATCTCGTCAAATGAATCCAAAAACAATGCTATATAAGGACAAGATTTCTCTTGGTTTAAATGTATGATCTAATAATGGTAAAGAAAAATACAAACAAGAAAAAAATCAAGTTTGAAAACAAGCCTAGCAGCCTTGCTACCCTAAACCAATTTCCATTTTCCCTATTTCAAAAAAGAAAACAATTAAAGGAAATGTCGCTGTAAGCATTACATCTCTACACAAGGGGGAAAAAAGCACTTCCCCTGAAAGGCTGCCCAAGGATCTGGTGACATAATATGCAAGAACATCTAGAGCCGAGTGATTTGTAAATGTCGCTAGAGAGCAAATATGGCTTTGTTGGGCCACAATGCACACGGTAGCCATTATGTATTGCTAAGATCGCACATATTTCTTTGTGCAGTTAGCATAAAAAACGTTTACTACCAGAGAATGTTTCTTGAAAACAGTAAAGTATTGGATCAGACTGATAAGTCGTCTGTGGTAATAGACAGAAAACTATGTTTGATCATGGAGTGTCTGTGTTAGAAAAAACAGGCTTTACTTTAGTAGAAAATATTGTATGTCTATAGAAGAACAAGTTACTTACCTTCCACAACGCTCTTTCTAGCGAATACTCTATCTAGGTGCAGATTCCTCACTGTAGGAAATCTGCCTTTCCTCCGTGGTCACCCAGGGTTTTCCCCTTTTGCTGGACCCTATACTTTTGCTAGCTTTAGAAGTCTGTGCACTTTACCCCTGCGAACCGCTACTGAAGAGCCTGTGATCCCCCTTTAAAACATGGTTGAACTTGCATATTCCTAATTGACATATTTAACTTGGCTATATGTCCCTGGTATATGGTACTAAGTGAACTTGGGCCTAGACATTAAAGGGCATCAATGGACTACAGAACATATTTTGCAATCCACCACTGTGGCAGTGCAAACATGGCTTCAGGTCTAATCTGTGTAGCCTGATTGTAGCAGAGTAAAAACTGCAGTTCCACCTGTTAAAGTAAACCCCTTTGACAACTCAAAATATCCCTTTTAAATATTGAAAAATCACCCTTCTATAGGCCTTGTAGCCCACAGGCAGATGGAGTTGTATTTACAAATCGATCTGGAAATTTAATGTCAACATGTCCTCACAGTGACTAGCTCCCACAAGCAATTTTTCACTGTGGCAGGCCTAGCTGTTCTATGTATCCCCAAACTATATCTCAGGAATGGGACTATCTAGAAAAGTAATTAAACAACTACTTTAATAGCCACTAAAAATCCAATATAATGGTTAGGTAGGATTTTTAATGAATATTAAGGAAGATTAACATTTAGAAAGTCACCTTTTCCCTGCCTGAATTTCCAGGCGGCTAATAATCATTTGCAATCCAACTTTTACCAAGTAGTGATTAGCATTTGAATAGATGTGAAATTAATCCCATGAGCTACACAATAGGTCACTGTCATTGGCAGGTCGACCTGAATGGGCAGCAATGACTCCTCTGAGCCTCACAGATGATGCAGGGTGGGAGCTGTGGGTATCCTTTTGGCCACAACAATGTCAAATTCTGATTGAGTGTCGAATCCTGCTTGACGGGTCAACTGGGGTTTTGATGTAACACTTGGGGCGCATTTGAAAGGAAGGAAAACAGGATGTCACAACAATTCTTCCATATCCACTGTCTGGTTGCTAGAATACCCCACTTTTGTGCTACCTGACGTTTGTTTCGGAGTTTATTGGGGGTACAGTAGCTACCTTAAACAGGATTTTAGTCTTAGATGTGGAAGGACACTAGTATTCCTATAGTACACTCCCCCACACTACCAACCCTGATGGTCTTAGTATTCCAAGTTGAGTGTGGCCAAAATCGTTTGCCCACTTGAAAATGCTTAAAGTGGGAAGAGTTGGCCTTGAGAACTATCCCATTGGTTAGGGCATGCCCAGTAGTCCATCCCACCCACTAGCTAGTGCAAGCATAAATGTGGCTTCTGCAGGCGTGTACTTCAGAACAGTGAAGGACAGAAGAGGACTGGACCTGCTGTCTCTTGTGCCCCGGACAAAGAAGTAGACAACAAGAATCAAAATGTTGACCTCTTGTTCAAGCTATAGGGATGCAACAAGTACAAGAGGTCTTTTCTGCAACTTCTGTTGGCTTCGGTCTCGCACCTTGTGAGTCATTAAGTGCCTCCCCTGAGCTTCTAGGAGCTTTAGAAGTGTACCCTGTGGTGGATTGGGATTTAAAGTAAAGGCTTGATTTAGAGTTGGCAGATCGAATACTCCATCACAAATGTGACGGATATCCTGTCTGGCATTTTACAAGCATAGGATAAAATGCACTTGTAATCCGGCGGACAGGATATCTGTTATGTCTGTTGCAGGGTGTTGAATCCGTCAAAGTCTATGCAGGCCTAAAAACATAAGGTCAAATCTTTGACCAGAAGGAACCTTGTTAGTGTACCTGACACACTCTTTATTAGGGTCAGCTTCAAATTGCGTCGAGGTCCCATCCTACAGCAACCATTGACTATCATTAGCGCTTTGTGCTTTTTGGCGCCATTTGTACTCAAAACTTTACAAATGCACATCTCCGGCTTCCCTTATTTCATTTTCGTCATTTGGATGTCTTTTGGATTATTAAATGTCACTCTATTTCTCTAATTCAGTGTGTGTTTTTTTATTGTTTTGCATTTTGTCTTTGTTACTGTTTGGGTACTGCGCTAAGTTAAGACTGTGTGCTCTGTGCCATAGCTACCAGGGGGTTGAGCTCAGATTAATTTAGTGACTTTCAGGATTAAACCTAATAAGGATTCCGATCATTCCTTGAAGTGGGTAGTCACCCACCCCAAATTATCCAATTTTCTACACTCAACTAGTGAATACCCCCAGGCACCAGGCTGGGTCCAGAGAATTTTCTATACCAATTACCTTGTGCATTGGTAGGTTGGGTCAATCGGTTTTACGGCAGAACCATCCTGGCGCAGATGTGATGTTGAAGCCACTATATAGTCACCACCTATGCACACTGACATCAATTTCTTTCTGATGCACTAGTTACAACTTGTGTAACAATATATCTGTAAGAGACATTAGTTAGTGGTAGATTCCTTACCTTAGAATATTTCCCAGGCGTCAGACTGCATCCGGAAAGTTGTGCTTAGCAGTACCCCTGCGCATCGGTAGGGGGCGTAGTGTGGCTCCGCGTCCGTCACTGGCGTCGTGAGCGCTGAGATGACGTCACGGAGACTACTTAGGCGCAACTCATGCGCGCTGACGTCAGTTCTGTACATGACTTTCCATGCCGAAACGCAGAGCCATGCAAGATACCGACCAGTGGTGCATAAAACTAGGGCCCTAAAAGGGGATGACCTTAACCCTAGTAATCAGTGCGCAGAACGGAGAGGAAGGGTGGGACGGTAAGTAATCTATCACTAACTAATATCTCTTACAGATATATCGTTACACAAGTAGTAACTTGGGCATCTGAAAGAGACACGTTAGTGATAGATTCCTTACCTTAGAATGGATACCCCTGCAATACCAACCCCGGTGGTGGGTCTGCGAACAAGACTACACCAGAAAATCAGGGAGCACAGAACGGCCAAAGAAGCGGTCTCTCCGGACCGGACTGTCAAGGCAGTAGTGCTTGGTAAACATGTGCAGCGAGGCCCACGTATCTGCCTGACAAATGTCTTTCAAGGGAACGCCGCATCCCAAGGCAGTAGTGGCTGCCGTTACCCTGGTCGAATGGGCACACAGCCCCACAGGAGGCTCCTTCTTGGCCAAGGAGTAACATGCTTTGATGCACAGAACGACCCACCGGGAGATGGTCCGTTTGTGCACAGCTTGACCTTTTTTGGCGCCCAAGCAGCCAACAAAAAGCTGATCATCCACCCGGAACTGCTGCTTACGCTGCAGATAGAATGTGAGCGCACGTTTTGGGTCCAGACGGTGGAGCCTCTCCTCTTCCCTTGAAGGATGCGGAGGCGGAAAGAAGGTGGGCAAAGAGATGATCTGCCCGATGTGGAAGGGCGTGACAACCTTTGGCAGAAAAGGACGGGTCCTTAAAACCACCTTGTCTGGGTGAACAGAAAGGAAAGGAGGTTTGGAAGAAAGGGCATGGAGCTCACTCACCCTTCTGGCAGAGGTGATAGCTACCAAGAAAGACGTCTTTAGAGTGAGAAGACGTAAGGGAAAGTTACGTAGGGGCTCAAAGGGAGCGCACATCAGAAAAGTTAAGACAAGATTTAAGTCCCACTGAGGCATTATGAAGGGGACAGGAGGAAAGGTATGCGTAATGCCTTTAAGAAAACGGTTAGCAACCGGGGACTTAAAAAGAGAAGGCTGATCTGGGAGCTGTAGAAAGGCAGAGATGGCCGGAAGATAACCTTTGATAGTGCCCAGAGCAGAGCCCTGCTGGGCCAAAGAGAGAAGAAACAGAAGAACCTCACAAAGAGGGTCAGAAAAGGGATCCACACCCTTCGCTGTGCACCAAGCCACAAATCTGTTCCACCTGCAGGCGTATACTGTTTTGGTGGAGGGACGCCTGGCTTCCAGAATGAAATCACAGACTTCGGAAGGAAGATCGAAAGGTGTCAACTGTCGCCGCTCAATATCCATGCATGGAGGTGGGGGCTGGACAGGTTCGGGTGGAGGACCGTTCCCCTGCCGCTGCGACAGAAGATCCTCCCGAAGAGGCAGACGGATCGGGGTATCAATGCTCATACTGAGTAGCTCGGGATACCATACTCTTCGAGCCCAGTCCGGAGCCACAAGAATCACTTGGGCCCGGTTGCTCCTGATCTCCTTCAGCACTCTGGGCAGCAGTGGAAGTTGCGGAAAGGCGTACAATAGACCGCAGCTCCATTCGCGATGAAAAGCGTCTCCGCGCGAGTGTCGCCTTGGAAATTCCAGCGCGCAGTACGGATGACATTGCGTGTTTTCTTTGGTGGCAAATAGATCTAAACAAGGCACTCCCCACTGCAGAAAGAGACCTTGCACCACGTCCGAGTTCAGATGCCATTCGTGATCCACCATGCACCGGCGGCTGAGTTCGTCCACCCTAGCATTCTGAGAACCTGCAAGGTGTTGAACCACCAAGGTAATGCCTTGATGTACTAGCCATGTCCAGAGGCGTCGAGCCTCCTGACATAGGGTCCACGACCCATCTCCTCCCTGTTTGTTGCAATACCACATGGCGGTGGCGTTGTCTGTGAACACCTGCAATACACTTCCCCGGACAGAGGGAAGTAATGCCTTCAGTGCAAGCCGGATCGCCCGCAGCTTCAGAAGGTTGATATGGAGCAGGGACGCCGCCGTAGACCAGAGGCCTCTGATCTCCGCCTCTCCCATGTGGTCTCCCCAGCCCAGGAGGGACGCAACCGTCACCATTGTGTGCTCCGGTTGGGGAAGGGAGAGGGATCTGCCACTGACCCAATCATGATTCTTGAGCCACCACTGCAACTGCCGTGCAGCGCCCTACGAGATCTGGACGTGATCGGACAGGTTGCCCTGATGCTGTGCCCACTGGAGCTTCAGGTCCCACTGCAGAGCCTACATATGCCATCTGGCATGTGTCACCAGTAGGAGGCTGGAGGCCATCAGGCCCAGAAGCCGGAGGGTCAGCTTGACTGAAACCCGGGATAGGGGCTGAAAGAGCGGAATCATAGCCTGAATATCCTGGACCCACTGCTTGGTAGGATAAACCCGAAACAGTGTTGAATCCAGTACCGCTCCGATGAAGGGGAGCTTCTGAGAGGGACTCCGGTGCGACTTCGGCACATTGGTGGAGAACCCTAGCAAATGCAAGAGGTCGGCCGTAGTCTGGAGGTGGGTTAAGACTGCCTGGAGCGAGCCCGCCTTCAACAGCCAGTCGTCGAGGTAGGGGAAGTCTGACACCCCCGACCTGCGCAGATGAGCTGCGACCACAGCCAACACCTTCGTGAACATCCGAGGGGCACTGGTAAGGCCGAAGGGGAGCACGGCAAACTGAAAATGCTCCTGGCCTACCGTGAACCTCAAGTAGAGCCGGTGGGCCGGCATGGCGGGGATGTGAAAATAAGCGTCCTGCAAATCCAACGCCACCATCCAGTCTCCAGGGTCCAGGGCAGTCAGGACCTGAGCCAGAGTCAGCATCTTGAACTTCTCCTTCCGGAGGAAGCGATTGACGTCCCTGAAGTTCAAGATGGGGCGCAGGCCCCCCTTGTCCTTCTTGGGGACCAGAAAGTAGTGGGAATAACAACCACTCCCTACTTCCTGACCGGGAACACGCTCGATGGCCCCTTGGCCAGGAGGGCTGAGACTTCCTGACGGAGAAGAGCCAAATGATCCCCCGACATGCGGTGGTACCAAGGGGAGGACAAAAAGGGGAGTGAGTAACCTTGGCTGATTATCTGCAGCACCCACTTGTCTGATGTAATTTCGCACCAGCAGAGGAGGGGGTGACGGATCCTGCCACCCACCGGCGTGGGGTGCTCCCTGAAGCTCGTATTAGGAAGGCTTAGAGGCGGAAGCAGTGGGGGTGGAAGTGGACTGACCCGCGCGCTAGTTACCAGACCTGCCCCTTTGGAATCCACGGGCGCGCTGAGGCTGGTTCTGCAGAGGCTTGCTGGAAGAGCGTGCTTGGGTGCCACTGCCTTGGTCGCGAAAGGAAGGAAACCCAGGCGTGGCAGTGTTCTTTGTGGAAAGACCCAAAGACTTGCCCGTGGCCCGAGAGTCCTTAAAGCGCTCCAGGGCATTGTTGGCCTTATCGCCAAAAAGGCGGGAGCCATCAAAGGGCATGTCCATGAGCGAGCTCTGGACATCAGGTGAGAACCCTGTGGAACGCAACTAGGCATGGTGCCGCAACGGAAATTGTGGAAATTGCCCTGCCCAACGAATCAGCAGTGTCCAAACCACACATGATGGCAAACTTCGCAGCATCCTTGCCTTCCGCAATCGCTTGGGAAAGGACAGCCTGGACCTCCTGAGAACACTGAGGCAAGACCTCGGCCACCGAATCCCACACTGCCTGGGAGTAACGGCCCAATAAGCAGGCGGTGTTACCCGAACCCAACCCCCAAGCTGGCTGAGGATAATAACCTATTGCCAAATTGGTTTTGCCGTTTAGAGTCCTCATCCGGCGGAGCAATGGAAACGGCACCCTGCGACGTCGAGGCCGGAATGACCAGGCTCTCAGGCGTGGGGTGAGTGGTCAAGAAGGCGGGGTCACCTGGCCCCAGGCGATGACGCCTAGCAACGTTTTTATCCCAAGGCCGATCGCAACCAAGTGCCCAAGAGGACTTCGGTGAGAGCCTCATTGAAAGGGAGCAGCAGCTCTGACGACGTAAACGTCGTCTGGAGCACCTCCGTAAGGAGGTTGGTCTTAAGGGCCACCGTAGGAAGGTTGAGATGGAGAGCCTACGCAGCCCGATGCAGCACCACGGTGTAGGAAACGCCCTCCTCCATAGTCGGCGGACGAGAGGTAAACCCCGGGTCAGAAGTCACATCAAGCTCCCCCGCATCTTGAAGGTCGTCCACCCAATCCTGCTCGGGGTCACACTGGGCAAGGGGGTCCTCGGAGCCATCCCATCCTTGTCCGGCTCTGGAGTAGAGGGAGCCGGCTGCGGCGGCAGGGCTGGAGCTGAAGAGGGGGCAAGCGGCGTCGTTAACGGTGCCGAAAATGGCGCCGGTCGGGCCTAGCCGGAGCCGTATCCCAATGCGGATCCCAGGCCGGAACAGAACCGGGGCAGGGGTGGGATAAACAGCACTCAGTGCGGGGTCGGAGCCAGCGGCGCTGCACCTTGTGGTGTCGGGGCCGGAGCCGCAGGATCCCGTGGAGCTGGGGCTGGCGCCGCCGGGCCAACAGGATCTGGACACGGGACCACGGGGCCCGAAGGCAGGCCGGCAGGAGCCTGGGGCCTAAAGAGGCGGTACATGGCAGCAAGAAACTCTTGCATCTGTTCGGGAGTCGCAGACCGACCCGGGTATAGCGGGTAGGCCTTGGGATGCCCTGGCTCCAGAGGAACCGCAGGGGGAGAACCCCTGTCACCCCTCGTCTGCCTTCAGGGAGAGACGGGGGGACGTCGAAGAGCGAACACGCTTCTTCGGCTTCTTTTTATGGCGTCGCTTAACGGAATCCGAAGGCAAAGACTTAGAGCCCGAGGAGCGACGGCTCCGGTCCCATGAGCGATATCGTGAACGGCCCCTAGATCCGGCGCCGCTCCCACAAGGCCTTCGGGCCATGGCTCGACAGTATCGACAGTCCCGGGAGTCATGGTCAGTTTCCAGGCAGTAGAGGCACACTTCGCGGGGGTACGCCACAGACATGTTACGGCGGCACGACCCACAAGACTTAAATCCGGGCAGCCCTACGTGCACCAGGAGACAAGAGGAGGAGACAAAAAGTCTCAAAAAGCAGTCAAAAACCAACTGAGGTACGTGCTCAATCCGGATCTGCGCTTTCGGCGCGGAAAAAGAAAGAACTGACGTCAGCGTGCATGGGTGGCACCTATGTAGTCTCCCTGACGTCATCTCAGCGCTCACAACGCCAGTGACGGACGCAGAGCCAAACGACTCCACCTACTGACGCGCAGGGGTACTGCTAAGCAAAACTTTCCGGATCTAGTCTGACACCTGGGGAATATTCTAAGGTAAAGAATCTATCACTAACGTGTCTCTTTCAGATATGAGTATGCCCCGTTGCATGCAGAGCCTTAATAATCAGATGGTGCCAGTGTGCAGCTCTCGAAGATGGAATCTTATTACTATGGACTAGAAGAGGTCACTGGGTCGGTGAGGAATCTGTGGTTAGACTATCCACCAGAAAGAGCGTTACCAAAGGTAAGTAACTTTTTGTCCTGATGGAAACTTCTAGCCGCAGGTTCTTCACCTCGTGAATAAATACCGAAGCAGTACCTCCACAGGTAATAGGTTGGTAGAATGGATCAGACCAGGAAATCCTGCAGTCCACATGAGTAAAAATTCCCCTTCCGCCGGACTTAGCTATCCAGGCAGTGGTGCTTTGTAAACTTGTTTACTTACCCCCATGTAGTGGCTTGGAAAATGTCCAAAACTAGCACAGCACCAGCATTGGTGGCAGCCTTTGCTCAGATAGAATGATAGCATAGTCCTTATGGAGGCCAATTTGTAGCAGATTTTGATACACAGGATAATCCATCCAGAGATAGTTCTCCTCTGCACAGCTTTCCCTTCTTCACTCCAGGGAATCCCACAAACAGGTGATTGCTCACTCAATGGTTCGATCAACTTTAACTGTCGCCACAGAAATACCTTGATGGGCGAAGGATAAGTAAAAGAGTAATATGTCAGACAGACCATGCCTGTAAAAGTTGAATATTTTGGGATAAACACTAGACAATAACTTTACTCCGCATTCGTATAGATTTTTTTTTTAGATGAAGGATGTCTTGCTGTCAAGATTCAACTATCATTATTTCAGAAGGAAGATCAAAAGAGGCCAACAGTCCCCGCTTGATCTCCATGCATAGAGGTGTAGGTTGTGCAGGCTTGGGTACAGGACCTTGCAATGCTGCTATGACAAAAGGTCCCCCTAAAGGGGCAGCCGGATCGGAGGACAGATGCTCATTGCTAAAAGTTAAGGGTAACACACACTCCTCGCCCAATCCGGGCCACCAGGATGAATAGGCCCGGTCGTTCTTGATCTTCTTCAAAGTTCTGGGCCAGAGAGGTAGAGGCCAGACAAAGATTTGGGCACTGCACCCTCTCGTAGTGAAAAAAAAACTAGTTTGAGTTCTCCCCATTGTCAGAAGATGACCTGCACCACCTCTCGGTGTACCCGCCACTCTTGATCCGCTAATTAACATCAGCTGAGTTCATACGTTCTGGCGTTAAAAGACCCTGCCAGGTGCTGTAAGGACAAGGAAATGCTCGGATCACTCTGCAATTTCCAGAGGTGCAGGGCCTCCTGGGACAAGATCCACAACTGTACTTCACCTGTTTTTTGCAGTACCACTTTTTAAAATTTTTTTTTTTTATTTATTGGCATTTCAAATAACATGACAATGTCAACCTGTGTCAACCATAAAGTACAGAACAACTTAGAAGATCCACTGCATTACAACACTCCGCCTCCAATAGTGCATGCTTCGTATGGTATCCAAAGGCAAACAGCTAGATGTACATTCACTTTTGTCAACCTCTTGTATTCCAGAGTATGCAAGTTACAATTGAATATCCGGTACATTAAGGTAGGAAATGAGATAGCACCAATAGTCTCTGGGTCTTGACCTCAGTGGTAACTCCTCCTCGTAGGTCTGGAGAGTGTCTTTGCAATAAACCAGGTCTTGTATCCAGTGTTTTACTCGCAGTAGATTCTTGCTGCCCCAGGTGAGTGACATTCTGCGTTTCGCCACAAGGAGGGCTATTGCGCAAAATTTACGTTTCAATGCCCGGACCTCTGGCAATAATCCCAACAAGCATGTTGCACAAGTTACTACTTGTGTAACGATATATCTGTAAGAGACATTAGTTAGTGATAGATTCCTTACCTTAGAATATCCCCAGGCGTCAGACTGGATCCGGAAAGTTTTGCGTAGCAGTACCCTTGCGCGTCGGCAGGCGTCGTCTGCGGCTCCGCGTCCGTCGTCGGCGTTGTGGGCGCCGTGATGACGTCGTCGGAGTACTTAGACGCCGCCTCCGCGTGCTGACGTCAGTTCTTAGCCACAGCTTTTCCGCGCCAGAAGCGCAGAACCATGACAAAAACCGACACTGGGGCCAAGAAACTAGGGCCCTGAAAGGGGAAGACCTTAACCCTAGATATCGGTTGGCAGAACGGGGAGGATGGGTGGGTCGGTAAGGAATCTATCACTAACTAATGTCTCTTACAGATATATCGTTACACAAGTAGTAACTTGTGCATCTGAAAGAGACACGTTAGTGATAGATTCCTTACCTTAGAATAGATACCCCAGCAATACCATCCCCGTGGTGGTGGGTCTGCGAACCAATATTTACACCAGAAAGTCCTGGAGAACGGAGCGGCCAAAGTAGCCGTCCCTCCGGACTTGACTGTCCAGGCAGTAGTGCCTAGCAAACGTGTGCAACGAGGCCCACGTAGCTGCCTGGCAAATGTCCTGCAAGGGCACACCTCGGCCCAAGGCAGTTGTAGTGGCCGTGGCTCGAGTGGAATGAGCCCGCAGCCCAACAGGTGGTTCCTTCTTAGCCAAGGAGTAACACGCCTGAATGCACATGATAATCCATCGGGAGATGGTCCTCTTGTGCACCGCTTTCCCTTTCTTAGCGCCCGCGTACCCAACAAAGAGTTGATCATCCACCCGGAACCGGCGTGTGCGATCCAGATAGAACGAGAGCGCCCGTTTTGGGTCCAGACGGTGGAGCCTCTCCTCCTCTCTCGAGGGGTGCGGAGGCGGAAAGAAGGTGGGCAATGTGATGGACTGCCCAATGTGGAAGGCCGTGACCACCTTTGGCAAGAAAGAGGGCCTAGTCCTTAAGACAACCTTGTCCGGATGGACTGACAGGAAAGGAGGCTTACAAGAGAGGGCCTGGAGCTCACTCACTCTCCTGGCAGAGGTGATGGCTACCAGGAAGGCAGTCTTCAAAGAAAGAAGGCGAAGCGGACAGTTATGAAGTGGCTCAAAGGGAGCGCACATCAGAAAGGTGAGAACCAGGTTCAAGTCCCACTGAGGCATCACGAAAGGAACAGGAGGAAAGGTATGAGTGATGCCTTTCAGGAATCTGTTAACAATAGGGGACTTGAACAAAGAAGGTTGGTCAGGCAGCCTCAGAAAGGCTGAAAGAGCCGAAAGATAGCCCTTGAGAGTGCCCAGAGCAGAGCCCTGCTGGGCAAGAGAAAGAAGGAAGAGAAGAACCTCAGAGAGAGGGGCATTGAGGGGATCCACAGCCTTTGCTGTGCACCATGCCACAAATCTGTTCCACCTGCAGGCGTATACCGTCTTTGTGGAGGGACGCCTGGCTGCCAGAATGATGTTGCAAACTTCAGGAGGCAAGTCAAATGGCCTCAACTGTCGCCGCTCAATCTCCAAGCATGGAGGTGGAGACTGGACAGGTTCGGGTGGAGGACCGTCCCCTGCTGCTGCGACAGAAGGTCCTCCTGAAGAGGCAGACGAATCGGGGGATCGACTGACATGCTGAGTAGCTCGGGATACCAGTACCTTCGAGCCCAGTCCGGAGCCACAAGGATGACTTGTGCCCGGTTGCGCTTGATCTTCTTCAGCACTCTGGGCAGAAGAGGTATAGGCGGAAAGGCGTACAACAGACCGCAGCTCCACTCGCGACGAAAAGCGTCTCCGAGCGAGTGCCGCCTTGGAAATTCCAACGCGCAGAACTGATGACATTGCGCGTTCTCTTCGGTGGCGAATAGATCTAACCAAGGTTCTCCCCATTGCCGAAAGAGGCCTTGCGCCACGTCCGAGTTCAGACGCCATTCGTGATCCATCGAGCACCGACGGCTGAGTTCGTCCGCCCTGGCGTTCAGAGAACCGGCCAGGTGTTGAACCACCAGAGTCACGCCCTGATGTTCCAGCCATTGCCAGAGACGCAGAGCCTCCTGGCAAAGGGTCCACGACCCCACTCCGCCCTGTTTGTTGCAGTACCACATGGCTGTAGTGTTGTCGGTGAACACCTGCACTGCGCTCCCTCGGACAGACGGGAGGAATGCCTTCAGTGCCAGACGAATCGCCCGCAGCTCCAACAGGTTGATATGGAGCCGGGACTCCGCCGGAGACCAGAGTCCTCTGATCTCTGCCTCTCCCAAGTGACCTCCCCAGCCCTGGAGGGACGCGTCCGTCACAACTACGTGCTCCGGTTGGGGAAGGGAGAGGGATCTGCCGTTGACCCAAGCGCGGTCCGTGAGCCACCACTGCAGCTGTCTCGCAGTGCCCTCCGAGATCAGGACATGGCCGGACAGGTCGCCCCGGTGCTGGGCCCACTGAAACTTCAGGTCCCACTGCAGAGCCCGCATCCGCCACCGTGCGTGATGCACCAGAAGGATGCAGGAGGTTATCAGCCCCAGAAGCCGCAGCGTCAACCTGACCGAAACCCGGGATAACGACCGAAAGACCGAGCCTGTATATCCCGGACCCGCTGCTCGGGCGGGTAAACCCGAAACTGCGCCGAGTCGAGAACCGCTCCGATGAAGAGGAGCTTCTGAGAGGGGCACAGGTGTGACTTCGGCACATTGATGGAAAACCCCAGCCGGTGCAGGAGATCCGCCGTAGTCTGGAGGTGGCTGACGACTGCCTGGGGCGAGCCCGCCTTCAACAACCAGTCGTCGAGGTAGGGGAAGACTGAGACCCCCAACCTGCGCAGATGAGCTGCGACCACTGCCATCACTTTCGTGAACACCCGTGGGGCGCTGGTAAGGCCAAAGGGGAGCACGGTAAACTGAAAGTGCTCGAGGCCTACCGTGAACCGCAGGTAACGCCGGTGGGCCGGCAGGACGGGGATGTGGAAATATGCGTCCTGCAAGTCCAACGCTACCATCCAGTCTCCCGGGTCTAGGGCAGCCAAGACCTGAGCCAGTGTCAGCATTTTGAACTTCTCCTTCCGGAGGAAGCCGTTGACGTTCCTCAGATCCAAGATAGGGCGTAGGCCCCCTTTGCCCTTCTTGGGTACCAGGAAGTAGTGGGAGTAGCAACCACGTCCTACTTCTGGCCCAGGAACGCGCTCGATGGCCCCCTTGGCCAAGAGGGCCGATACTTCCTCCTGCAGGAGCCGCAAGTGATCCCCCGATACGCGGTGGTGTTGCGGTGGCATGGCTTGAGGGGTCGCCTCGAAGGGGAGGGAGTAGCCCCATTGGACGATCTGCAGCACCCACCTGTCCGAAGTGACAGTGCGCCAGTGAGAGTGGTGATGGCGAACCCTGCCTCCCACTGGCGTCACATGGGCCGAAAAGCACGGACTAGGAGGGTTGGGAGGCGGATGCTGCGGGGGCAGGTGTGGACTGGCTCCGCTTATTTCCCTGACCGCCTCCACGGCGGTTACCACGGCCGCCACCGCGCTGGACGACAGTTTGCGGCGAGTGGCTGGCGGCACGTGTGGGGACATCCCTTCCTTGGCCACGAAAGGAGCGAAAGGCACCCATTTGCTGGCACGGGGCCGACAGGCCCAAGGACTTGGCCGTAGCCCTGGAGTCCTTAAAGCGCTCAAGCGCGTGGTCTGCCTTGTCGCCAAAGAGGCGACGGCCATCGAACGGCATGTCCATGAGTGTATTCTGGACATCAGCCGAGAAGTTGGCGGATCTCAGCCAGGCGTGGCGTCGAATCGCCACCAGCGTAGCCATCGCTCTGCCCAGCGAGTCAGTTGTATCCAGTCCGCACCTGATCGAATACTTCGCTGCGTCCCGGCCCTCCACTAGGGCTTGGCCGAGTTTGGCCCGTACCTCCAACTGACACTCTGGCAGCAATTCCGCCACCGTTTCCCATATAGAATGGGTGTAACGGCCCAAGAGGCATGCGGTGTTGGAAGACCGCAGTCCTAAGCTAAGGGACGAGAACACCTTTTTGCCAAAGGCCTCGTACCTCTTGGATTCCCGATCAGGGGGAGCCGACGGGAAGGCGGTCTGGGAGTTAGAGGCCTGGATAACCAGACTCTCGGGGGTGGGGTGGGTGGACAGGAAACATGGGTCACCTGGAACCGGGCGGTGGCGTCTGGCCACGTTCCTATCTACAGGCGAACCTGTAGCGGGCCTGGACCAAGTGCCCAAAAGAACGTCCGTCAAGGCCTCCTTAAACGGCAGCAGAGGCTCCATGGAGCATGACTGCGGCTTAAGGACCTCAGTGAGGAGGTTAGTCCTCACGGCCGCGACGGGGAGCTCAAGGCCCAATGCCTTAGCAGCCCTCATCAACACCACACCATATGTCGCGCCCTCCTCCGAAGCCACGGTAGGAGGAGAGACGAATCCAGTGTCTGGAGAGGTGTCCAGGCCACTGGCCTCCCCAAGGTCTCCTGTCCAGTCCATGGTAGACTGACATTCCCTCGTCAGAGGGTCCTCAGACCCCTCCCAATCCTCCTCTTCCCCCATCTCCTGAGACTCAGGGTCGTAAGTGAATGAGGACGGTTCATAGGGATGGAAATCCCCGAACGGCGTCGAGATCGGCGCCGACAGGCGCCGTCCCGACGCCGGAACCGATAGAGAGGAGGCATCGGGGACGGCGTCGGCCGAGGCCGACGCCGGTGGGGACACCACACGGACCGAACCCGGGGGGGTCGTAAGGTCCACCGGGGACGATCCAGCGCCCGACGAGGGCCGAACGGCGCCCAGCGGCGTCGGGCCCGAAGGCACCGACGACGCCGGGACCGCTGTACCCTGCGGCGCCGAGCCCGAGGGCAGCGGCGGCGTCGTGATCGTGGGGCCCTGCGGCGCCGGTGCTGAAGACGCCAGCGGCGTCGTGGCCGAAGCACCCGACGGCGTCGGGGTCGCCGCCCCCGACCCACTAGGGCCCCCAGACGGGTTCACTGGGCCCGAAGGCGCCGCAGAACCCGGAGGAGAAAGGGACCTCATGGCCACGAGGAAGCGCTTTATCTCCTCCGGCGTCGCGTTCACCCCAGGGACCGGGGGGTATGGAGCCGAACGCGGCGCCCGCGACTCCCGAGGAGCCGCGTGGGCGGTGTCACCCGAACCCCCGGCCGCATCGCGCGAGCGTCGGGGGGAGTCGGAAGAGCGATGATGTCTCTTCGACTTCTTATGCTTCTTACCTGACGACTTGGACCCGGAGGAGTGGCGCCGACTCCCGGAGCTGTGACGGCTCCGTCCCCGCGACCTGTCCCTCGACCTCCCGTGGGACCTGGACCAGGACCTCACACGGCGCATCTCGAGTCGCCTGCGGGACCGCTCCCGCCTGGCCTTCCTCGAGAGGGCTCGACAGTCGGAGCAGGCCTCGTCGTCATGGTCAACGCCCAAACACGTCAGGCACAGGCGGTGCGGATCCGTAACCGACATGAGGCGGTCGCACTCGTCGCAATGCTTGAAGCCGGGCATCCCTAACGGCACCGTCGGAGTCGTGAAGACTTCGAAATAGATCAAAAGATCCAAAAAGTTAGTAAAAAAATGACTTGGGAACTGCTCTTTCCAGATCTGTGCTGGCTGGCGCGGAAAAAGGAAGAACTGACGTCAGCACGTGGAGGCGGCGTCTAAGTACTCCGACGACGTCATCACGGCGCCCACGACGCCGACGACGGACGCGGAGCCGCAGACGACGCCTGCCGACGCGCAAGGGTACTGCTACGCAAAACTTTCCGGATCCAGTCTGACGCCTGGGGATATTCTAAGGTAAGGAATCTATCACTAACGTGTCTCTTTCAGATTTTATAGTACATTCTATTGGTATCTCAACCATCTCACCCAGTTTCCGCACTACTGCTTCCCAGTATTCTGCCACACCTGGACAGTTCCAGGCAAGATGTATAAAGTCCGCTGTCTCAACCCCACATCTTTGACATTTAGAATCAGTACGGAGACCAAATCTGTACAAGCGTGCCGGTGTGTGATAGGTCTGATGTAAATATTTGATGTGGATCATCCGCAAATTACCATTGGGCGTCAGTAATTTTGTGATTGTGCCAGTGGCAGTCCATTCATCATCAGTTAGGGGAACGTCTAAGCAATCATTCCATTTTCGTATTGCCTTGTGTGGCATTGCCCCAATTTCAGTTTGTAACTCTACATATACCTTGGAGACTAAATGAGTAGGGGTGGGGGATGTGAGTAGTAGTTGCAACGTCGTGAGTGTTTGTGGTTCAGCAGGGTATGTCGGATACAGGGCTTTCACTGCTCTCTGAAGACGGTAATATGTGAATTTAAACAACATCGTTTGGTTCTGTACATACGTGATATTCTCCAGGGTCTTAAACATCCTTTCCTGAAACAGGTCACCCATGCTATCCATCCCCACTTGTTTAAGTAGGTTCATCCCTACAGGTTCGTGCGTTACAGTTATGTGCGGGTGATAGTGGAGTGGCAGTTTTGGGGCGTAAATAGGAGTTTTATTTGTCTTTTGCGCTATGAGCCTCCAAGCTTCATTTGTGGTGTCTATGGTATTTATATCCTGCTTATGTAGTGGGGGGCGTTTGTGTGGTAAGATAGCGTCTAACGGAATAGGTAGGGCATCTCCCTCTTCAATTGCCACATGTGTAAGAAACAGGACTTTATGATACCAATAATGAGCGTATTGGGCTTGGGCGCACAGGTAATACAGAAAGAAATCGGGAACTTTAAATCCGCAATGGGCAAATGGCAACGTCAAGGAGTGTAGGTCAATTCGAGCCGTTTTTCCTGCCCAAATCAATTTCAGTGTCACCGAGGTTAGCCGACGGAACACTGCCATGGGAGGCTTGACAGGGATGTTATTAAATAGATACAAGAGTTTCGGCAGTAGTACCATTTTAACTATCGCCAATCTGTCCGCCAGTGATAGGGGCAGATGGATCCATCTCTCTATTTTCTCCTCCAGGGCCGAGACCACTCTACCATAGTTCGTGCGGATGACCACTTCTGGGTCTCTGTGGAACCAAACCCCTAAATAACGCACTGGTTCTGTTTGCCATTCTAAGGGATAATCTGTGGTGAAATGTTGTGTGGTGTCAGTCAGTGGTAATATGATTGATTTCGCCCAGTTGATTTTAAGGCCAGAATGACGTCCAAACTTAACATATTCCCGCTACAGTGGGTTGAGGTTGATTGACGGGTCCCGTACATATAATAACATGTCATCTGCATACATTGAAATATGCAGGGGTCGCTGCGGAAATTGCAACGCTGAGTAGTGATGACCTTGTCGTATTTTGCAGGCTAGTGGCTCTAAGGCTATGGCAAACAGGAGCGGGGATAATGGGCAGCCCTGCCTGGTTCCTCTTTCTATGGGTATTGCCTCTGAGACGTATTTATTGACCCGTATGCGGGCAGTGGGCTCCGTGTATAGTAATTTTATCCATTGTAGAAACATTGGAGGAAATCCCATTCTAATTAATATTGTGTGCAGATAAGTCCATGCTATCGTGTCAAACGCTTTAGCAGCATCTAATGATACAGCGGCCGCCTTGGTAGTAGGGGATAGGTAGTGTGACAGCGCAAAAAGTGACCTGGTGTTGTGTGAGGTGGAGCGTGTTGGAATAAACCTCGACTGGTCAGGTAGTACCAGCCTGGTCATCAGGTGCTGCAGCCTATTTGCTAACAATTTAGATAATATTTTGGTGTTTACGTTCATAAGTGATAAGGGGCGATAGGATTCACAATATTCGGGGTCTTTATCTGGTTTAAGTAGCGTTAAAATCATAGCTTCTCTTAGTGTTTGTGGTAATATCAGTTTCTTGTGCGCATCTCCAAGCATCGTAACTATATGAGGCGCCAATAAATCTACATAGGCCTTGTAAAATTCCCTGGTAAACCTGTCAGGGCCAGGTGGTTTCCCATTAGGCAGGGCCTGAATGACCTCTGTGATCTCCTCTACCGTTATGGGCAATGAGAGGAAAGTTCTCTGAGCGTCTGATAGCCAGGCGAGTGCAATGTCATCGCAATATTGCGCAATTTCCTCAGCCGTAGCTGTATCTTCTCTCGTGTATAGGTTGCCATAAGTGTGCATGAACGCCTTCATTATACCCTGTGTGTCGTGTGTCAGTGTGCCTTCACTGTCTCTAACTGCTGATATCACAGGAGGTGGTCGTGGAGTGCAGATTTTTTGCGCCAGAGCTGCTCATGGCCTGCCCCCCTCACCATAATTCCGGGCCATATGGCGTTTAGATACATATCGGAGTTCTTCTTCTGCTTGAACCTGATATTCCGACATAAGTGTTCGTATTTCCCCCAATAGAGTGGGATTATTTGTTTGACTATAGTCCAGTTCTAGAGCTCTTATCTTTTGCTCTTGTTGAACCAGTTGCTGACGTAGGTCTTTTAGGATGCCCGCATTTGTACTAATGCAGATTCCCCTTATGTTGGCTTTGAAGGCTTCCCATAGTATTCCGGGATCATCTACAGAGGCAGCATTCAATTCGAAGTAGTCTATGATAGCTTTCCTAATTGCTTCTGAATAGATAGGATCTTGTAATGCTTTTCGATTAAACTTCCAGCTAAATGGCGGAGGTATATAATTTGGCAACTGGAGGGTCAGAAGCACCGGGTTGTGGTCTGAGAGTGTGCGGCATAAGTGGGATACATCCTTTACCCACAATGAGACATCAGGGGAGCCTAGCCAGTAATCTATTCTGGACCAACTACCGTGTGTCACTGTAGTGTGAGTGGCCTCGAGTTGTGTTGGGTGGGTCATTCTCCAAAGGTCTGTCAACTGCTTTTCAAACATTATATCTTTCAATTTCTGCAATGCGCGTTTGTGTGTTTCAATCGAGTGGGGTGATCTGTCCACGGCAACATTTAGCGCAGCGTTAAAATCACCTCCCCATATCAATGGGACATCTGGGAGAACATCTAGTTTTTGCCACAACATCTGAAAAAACTCAGGATCATCTACATTGGGTGCATAAATGTTAAGTAGGGACACTCTCTGTCCTCTAAGCATACCCGACACTGCAATATACCTCCCTTCTTTGTCTGGGTGAACTTGTTAGACTTTAAAATTGACTCATTTGCGAATCAGGATAAGGACCCCTCTCGAGTATGTAGAATATGCGGCACCGTGTACCGATTCCGCCCATTTTGTCCCAATTCGATTGGAGGCGTGTGGGTCTATATGCGTTTCCTGGAGGAAAGCAATGTCAATTTGAAGCCTCGTTAAATACGCCAGGATTTGACGTAGTTTTTTCGGATTGTTTAGACCCCGTACATTCCATGTTATGAGTCGCAATTTCCCGGAGGAAAGTTTTTCAGTCATATCCCAACCAGTACATAAATCTACACGTTCGTGAGTGTGATGCACAATCTGAATGCCTCTCTGACAACTTCTATAAAGGTACAACTACGATTCTGCATACCCATCGTAGTACGGCAGTGTTTCTCAAATGCAGTGTTAGCAAACAAATATCCCCAAATCTCCACACCCGCCCCCCTCCCACTTCGGCATCCCAATCATGCCAAAGACATACCCCATTCAGAACATACAACCTATCAAAACAAGAGGTGGGGAACACCCTGTTGGGGGGTTCACCGAGGTCACACAACTTCATCCAACATAGTGGATGTGGCCAGGTACATTATAATAAAGCAAGTACTGAATGGTTCCCGCTGCTCATGTTCAATTATATACCGGTGAGGTGTAGTGACTCAAGACAGTGACATTTCTATCATACGGCGTAACAACAACAATCTGGCAGTAATAGTCACAGGCACTTATTACACCAATAATGGCTTTGACAGTAAATCGGGCAATAAGTCTGGCTCGGGGACAATTGTCCTCAAGTCCGACATTCAAATGTCTTTCGGACCAAAGGAAGGGATGAACATACTCACACCGTCGGTATTGTCTGTTAGGTGCTCATGTGCTCCCATCACATTTCCATCGATCCGCCAGCGTCTTCACTGCCACGCACTCACTAAGCATGATAATAATGAACGTCTGCTGACTAAAACTTACAACACCGTGTGGAGACCCGGCACCCAGCTAAGAGCAGGCGCGGCATGGCCCCACACAATGGCGTGTCTGAAAATGCAACTCTACATTGCGGTACAAGCAATGGGTGTTTTAGACAGAACAAGTGAGGTGCAGATGACACCGAAGATTTACATGTCACCATGTATTCAATCCGAGTCTTGTTGTTGTTCGGTTCTACGCTGATCACGTCTTTTCTTACCAATGTTCTTAATGAACTCCTGGGCTTCTTTCGGTGTCTGACAGATCATTTGTTTACCATCTTTGGAGATCTTCAGACGGGCCGGGTATAACATCGCATAGTCAATGTTCAATTCTCGCAGCTTTTGTTTCACTGTTGCAAACTCTCTCCGGGCCATCTGAACATTCATCGTAAAGTCTGGAAAGAAGTCCAGCTTGTTGCCTTGGTGTTCGATTTTCCCCTTCTCTCTCGCCAACTTAAGAATGACATCTCTGTCCCTGTAGTTTAGGAGACGGACAATTATTGGCCGTGGGGGTGCGCCCGGTTTCGGAGCGAGGGATCTGTGCGCTCTCTCGACTATGAAGACGGAGGACAGGTTTACCGCCCGAAGATTGTCCGGATCAAATCTTCTATACAAGACTCCATTTTGCCCATGTTGGTCGACTCCGGAAGTCCAGCTATTCGGACGTTGTTACGTCTGGATCTCGCTTCCAAATCTTCTGACTTGTTTTTAATAACTTCCAGGAGTCTGTCCATCTCGGAGCACTTCCGCGTGGTAGTATGCGATTCATCCTCTACTACAGAGGCGGGTTTCAGCTTCTTCTATGCGCTCACCATGTTTATCTAACTTCGCCGCCATGTTGTCCACTCTCTGTGATATCACATCTAGTTTCCCATGCACATCTTGCAGACTTTTCTGAATGGGTTTTAGGACCTGTTCCATGCCGTCGGGCTGCGTTGATTCGCGGTCTAGTTCAGTGTCTGATTGTGATGGTGCTCCTGTCGCCTTTTTTTTTGGCAGTAAAGGTCAGTGTGGGTTGTAGCCTGTCCGGTTTACCCATGGTGGTAAATGGCTGTTTGTTGAGATACAATATAGGAATGCAGATGACTAGCACAGTCACAATTTATAGGGTAGGTACACCTTCTCTCTGCTCGGTACTGCACGCCAAGAGGATAGAGACACGCGCTTCCCGCAGCGTCAGCCAGCTTGCGCCTTTCTGATCTTGTTGTAGGGAGAGGGCTGGTGTCTCTTAAATCTGCTCTGGGTGGCGCGATTTAGCCCGGTTTCTGGCTCTCCGAGTTACTGCACCGGCAAAATGTGGCTTAGTGGTGAGGCGACTCCGACCCCAGAGTTTTGAAATGGTTTGTATCTGCCGTGACCGTTTGCGCTGTATGTCCTCCACCGCGTGAATATGCTAGTCCACACGTCTATGTTTGCGTTGTTTATGGAGCAGGACTGAGGCGAGGGCTACATTGGCTGGGGACAGCCCCCGAAGTTTCCGAGGCTAACCCTTGTTGCAGGTCATGGGCGCCGCCATTTTGTCGTTGCCTGTTCGCGCCATTTCAGAATTTCGCTTAATGTAAGACTGAGCAGCACCAGGGTCGCCAACATGTGAGAGAGTGGTGTCGGATCGTTTGTTCAGGGCAGGGGAGGTCCTCGAGTCACGAAACCACTCACCGTTTGCATTTGCTAGCTGTAACGGAGCTTCGGACATTTCCTATACAGGGCGCCGCCATCTTGACGAGAGCGTTATTGCTTCTCCACAACACCTTAACAAGTGAATTACCGGATCAATATACTATCCACAGGTATTATGTTCCGAGTTTCCTTGTCGCCAATGGTTCCGACAGCCTCTGGATCTCGTTGATATCGTTTAAGTACTCACTAACCGCTGCATATCGCCATTTATTTGACCTGGCCGGCGGAGCTGTCTCACAAGGCAGCCATTCCGCTGTGCGCCCTCTAGCGCCCCCCTGCAGTACCACTTGACGGTGGTTTTGTCTGTGAGAATCTGCACCTGCTCCTTATTTATGGAAGGGAGCAACGCTTTCAAATCGAGAAAGACCTGAGACGACGATGTAAGCGGCCACTTACCAGAACATATCAAGTTCTAGGAGCCAGCTGAGTGATTCATCTTATAGCCCATACAACGATCGAAAAGGTTGGGCGATAGAAACATTGTTTTATGATATAAGATACCAGTATATCAATGAAAACATAACGGATACCTAAGAGGAGAGGGAACCTCTAGAACAGATATAATAACTAAGAGAGAGGAACTCAATACATAGACCTCGTAAAAGATTCAAGACACCAAACCACGACCCTAGTGTGAGGAGATATCGCAAATAATATCTGGCAAGAACAGACTTACAGAACTTCAAAGCTCATCAGCAATACTGGAAAGAACATCTAAGATGGATACCAGTTACAGGAAATTGATGACCCCACTTAAATCTGTCCTGAGGAAGGTGTAACCATATCTGCGGGATAAACACCGAAACGCGTCGACGCACTGTGCATTAGAGAATCCAAGTAAAGCCTAGAGGGTACCAGCTATATGTCATATCAGGAATGTTGGTGCCCATTCATTAATCATCTAAAGGCTTTTGGATCCAATCAATCTGTAGAAACATCATTCGAACTATCTGTTTACAGGGGGTTTTGCTCGCAGTAATGAATTTTGTTGTGAAATGTATCTATTAGATTAGGGTGCTTTCTTATGTGTTGCATTCATTAAGTTTTTATGTATTTTATTTAAATGTATGAGATATCCTTACATTGTATGCTTTCAGAATACTTGTTTTTTCTGAAATTTTAACAAAGAATGATCAAGATTGTATTTTAATAAAAGAGTGTAAACGTTACATTTTAGTTTTGGGCCTGATTACAAAGAGGACATGCATGGACGAAATGGGAGTTAAGTGATAATACCATATAGATTGTTGTTTATGAGTCAGTCCAGGGATATTCCTTAGACTTACATAGCAACGCTTTCACTGCCAGGTACATTTCCTGTAAACCCAACAAGTTTATGTTGAGGAAGGTTTACGCCAGAGGCCTCTGATCTCCCTAATGACCTATCCAACACAAACAATGCTTTTGTCACAACCATAAGCTCTGGATAAGGTAGGGAGAGGGGGTATGACACACAAGTTACTTACCTTCGGTAACGATATATCTGTAAAAAACAGTAGTTAGTGTTAGATTCCTTACCTTAGAATATCCTCAGGTGTCAGACTGGATCCGGAAATGTTATTGTCAGAGTACCCCTGCGCGTCGCAAGGCGTCGTCTGCGGCTCCACGTCCGTTGTCGTGATCGCCGGGATGACGTCATCGGAGTACTTAGACGCCACCCTCGCTATGTGATGTCAGTTCTGTAGATAGCTTTCCACCCCAGGAACGCAGAGCCATGATAGAAACCGACACTGGTGCCATGAAACTAGGGCCCTGAAAGGGATGTTCTTAACACTAGATATCGGTTCGCAGAACGGGGAAGATGGGTGGGGCGGTAAGGAATCTAACATTAACTACTGTTTCTTACAGCTATATCGTTATCGAAGGTAAGTAACTTGTGCATCTGAAAGAAACAGGTTAGTGTTAGATTCCCTACCTTAGAATAGATACCCCAGCAATACCAACCCCGGTGTTGGGTCTGTGAACCACAATCACACCAGAAAGTCCTGAAGAACGGACCAGCCGTAAAAGCCATCTCTCCGGACTTGGCTGTCCAGGCAGTAATGCCTAGCAAACGTGTGCAGCGAAGCCCACGTAGCTGCCTGACAGATGTCCTGCAAGGGGACTCCCCGACCCAGGGCAGTAGTAGCCGCCGTGGCCCGAGTGGAATGGGCGCGCAGCCCAACAGGAGGCTCCTTTTTCGCCAAAGAGTAGCAAACCTTGATGCACAAGACTACCCACCCAGAAATGGTCCTCTTCTGCACCGCCCGTCCCTTCTTAGCACCCACGTAACCAACAAAGAGCTGGACGTCCACCCGGAACTGGCATGTGCGATCTAGATAGAAGGAGAGCGCACGTTTTGGGTCCAGACGGTGGAGCCTCTCTTCCTCTTTCGAGGGATGTGGAGGCGGAAAGAAGGTGGGCAAGGTGATGGACTGCCGATATGAAAGGCTGTGACCACCTTGGGCAGGAAAGAAGGACGAGTCCTCAGAACAACCTTGTCCGGATGGACAGAGAGGAAAGGGGTTTTAGAAGATAGAGCCTGGAGCTCACTCACTCTCCTGGCAGAGGTGATGGCAACCAGGAATGCAGTTTTAAGAGTCAGAAGATGAAGAGGACAGTTATGAAGTGGCTCAAAGGGAGCGCACATCAGAAACGTTAGAACAAGATTCAAGTCCCACTAAGTCATCACGAAGGGAACAGGAAGAAAAAATGTGTGTGATGCCTTTCAAGAATCTATTTACAACAAGGGACTTGAAAAGAGAAGGCTGATCAGGAAGCCTTAAAAAGGCTAAAATAGCCGAGAGGTAGCCCTTAAAAGTGGCCAGAGCAGAGCCCTGCTGGGCAAGAGAAAGAAGAAAGAGGAGAACCTCAGAAAGGGGGGCAGAGAGTGGATCCACAGCCTTTGCTGTGCACCATGCCACAAATTTGTTCCACCTCCAGGCGTATACCGTTTTTGTGGAGGGACGCCTGGCTGCCCGAAATACATCACAGACTTCAGGAGGCAAGTCAAATGGCCTCAACTGTCGCCGCTCAATCTCCACGCATGAGGTGGAGACTAAACAGGTTCGGGTAGAGGACCGTACCCTGCTGCTGAGACAGAAGGTCCTCCTGAAAAGGCAAACGAATCAGGGAATCGACTGACATGCTGAGTAGCTCGGGATACCAGTATCTTCGTGCCCAGTTCGGACCCACAAGGATGACTTGGGCCCGGCCTCGCCTGATCTTCTTCAGCACTCTGGGCAGAAGTGGTATAGGCGGAAAGGCGTACAACAGACCACAGCTCATCTCGCGACGAAAAGCGTCGCAGAGCGAATGCCGCCTTGGAAATTCCAACGCGCAGAACTGATGACATTGCGCGTTCTCTTTGGTGGCAAATAGATGTCAACAAAGCTCTACTCATTGCTGAAAAAGACCTTGTGCCACGCATGAGATCAGACGCCATTCGTGATCCATCATGCACTGGTGGCTGAGTTCGTCCGCCCTGGCGTTCAAGGAACCTGACAGGTGTTGAACCACCAGGGTGACGCTCTGGTGTTCCAGCCATTGCCAGAGGCGCAGAGCCTCCCGACAAAGGGTCCACGACCCAACCAGCCCTGTGTGTTGCAGTACCACATGGCGGTGGTGTTGTCCATGAACACCTGCACCACACTTCCCCGGAAGAGGGAAGGAATGCCTTCAGTGGAAGCCGGATCTCTCGCAGCTCGAACAGGTTGATATGGAGCCAGGACTCTGCCAGAGACCAGAGCTCTCTGATCTCACCCTCTCCCATGGGGTGCCCCCATTCCAGGAGGGACGCTTCCGTCACCACTACGTGCTCCGGTTGGGGTAGGGAGAGGGATCTGACGCTGACCAAATCGGGGTTCGAGAGCCACCACAGCAAATGACACGCAGAGCCCTCCGAGATCAGGATGTGGTCGGACAGGTTGCCCTGATGCTGTGCCCACTGAAACTTCAGGTCCCACTGCAGAGCACGCATCCGCCACCAGGCGTGATGCACCAGAAGGATGCAGGAGGCAATCAGCCCCAGGAGCCGCAGCGTGAACCTGACCGAAGCTCGGGATAAAGGCTGAAAGATCGGAATCAGAGCCTGAATATCCCGAACCCACTGTTCGGGGGGAAAAGCTGAAACTGCGCCGAGTCTAGAACCGCTCAGATGAAAAGGAGCTTCTGAGAGGGGCACAGGTGCAACTTCGGCACGTTGATGGAGAACCCCAGTGAGTGCAAGAGGTCTGCCGTAGTCTGGAGGTGGGAGACAACTGTTTGGGGCGAGCCCGCCTTCATTAACCAATCGTCGAGATAGGAGAAGACCGAAACCCCTGATCTGCGCAGATGAGCTGCGACCACCGCCATCACTTTCGTGAACACCCGAGGGGCGCTGGGGAGCACGGTAAACTGAAAGTGCTCGTGGCCTACCGTGAACCGCAGGTAGCGCCGGTGGGCCGGCAGGACGGGGATGTGGAAATATGCGTCCTGCAAGTCCAACGCTACCATCCCGTCTCCCGGGTCCTGGGCAGCTAGGACCTGAACAATATGTATAAATGTAGATGAATGTCGCACACGATTCTACAAATTACTCAAGATATTTGCGATATGTGTGCTGCTCTGTATTAATGCCTGCCAAGCATTTACGATGAACTTTGAAATAAGGCCTAACCCCACATGGGCTGCTAGGACTACAGTGCGCACTACTGAGTTTAAATTATAAACATTCAAACAAAACTTTTCAAATTAATCAGCTATGTATTTAATACATTTTCATATGTTAGGCCATCAATAGGATCAAATGTTCATTGAATCAATTCGAGTTCAACTTTCAATAAACTTTTTTGAAATATTTCATGAACCACCACCCAATGCATTTCGGGACACTCTTGCATGGCGGGTTAGTTTGGAGCTGCTCGGATTGAAAATAGGTAAGCTTGTGTGTCAGTCGTTTCGCGTTTGTCTACTAGTCATATCTTCAAAGGTACTGATGTTACCTTTATTTCTGTAGGCACAGAGGATTATTCGACCTCATGTAGACGGGTTATACAGGTGCGCCTAGATAGAGGTGATCTTTTCTAAAATACTGGCTACACGAAATGTCTTGCTTGTAACCGTGCTGGTACTGACTGCAGATACTTGTTCCCAAACAGAGTCGTCTACATTTAATATTTTTATGGTTGCTGAACCACGACGTTCGTCTTTCCTTTGTTAAGGTGAGCATGTGTTGATTTAACATGTATATGTAGGTTTGGCTGTTCATATAAATTAGTCATAGTGATTGCCTTTTTCACACTCCCTTTTTTTAGATAGAGTCCCTCACATTTTTACGAGGTATGTTTTTTTGGTTATACTGGCATCAGTTTAATAGTGATTTTAGTTCTGGTTATAGGATTATGCACTTCACATCTACTTTTGCACTGACCATTTACCTATGACTGTGATGACGCCTGTGTTCATTGTGAATTATCATAAAGTTCTGTATTTGTAAAGAAGAAATGGTAATAACACACTGCCTAATATTTGAAATTTGAGAGTGTTGTATAACTGTTGATTTACTGTAAATATGTGGTATGGCATCGTTTTATATTGTTTCCTTGTTCTTTTTAGTTGACAACTGGAACCCCTGACGAAGGGACAAGAGCGTCCCGAAATGCATTGGGTGGTGGTTCATGAAATATTTCAAAAAAGTTTATTGAAAGTTGAACTTGAATTGATTCAATGAACATTTGATCCTATTGATGGCCTAACATATGAAAATGTATTAAATACATAGCTGATTAATTTGAAAAGTTTTGTTTGAATGTTTATAATTTAAACTCAGTAGTGCGCACTGTAGTCCTAGCAGCCCATGTGGGGTTAGGCCTTATTTCAAAGAACAGCTAGGACCTGAGCCAAAGTCAGCATCTTGAACTTCTCCTTCCAGAGGAAGCCGTTGACGCTCCGTAGGTCCAAGATAGGGCGTAGGCCTCCTTTGCCCTTCTTGGGTACCAGAAAGTAGTGGGAATAGCAACCACGTCCTACTTCTGGCCCAGGAAGGCGCTCGATGGCCCCCTTGGCCAAGAGGGCCATAAGCTCCTCCTGCAGAAGTTGCAAGTGATCCCCCGACATGCGGTGGTACTACAGTGGCATGGCTGGAGGGGTCGCCTCGAAGGGGAGGGAGTAGCCCCTTCGAACGATTTGCAGCACCCACCTGTCCGATGTGATGGTACGCCAGTGGAAGAGGTGATGGTAAACCCTGCGCCCCACTGGCGTCGAATGGGCCTGACTAGGAAGGCTTAGAGGCAGATGCTGCGGGGCGGATGTGGACTGACCCTGCCGTTGTCCCCCGGTACCGCCACATCGCTAACCACCTCCACGACCACGTTAAGACTGGTTCTGCGGCCTGTGGCTGGCCCCTTCCTTGGCCACGAAAGAGGTGAAAATCGGAAGTTTGTTGGCGTTGGCCAAGGCTCAAGGACTTGCCCGTAGCCTTGGAGTCCTTAAAACGCTCTAGTGCACTATCCGCTTTGTCGCCAAAGAGGCGACGGCCATCGAAGGGCATGTCCATGAGTGTGGCCTGCACATCCTCCGAGAAGTTAGCAGACCTCAGCCAGGCGTGGCGGCGAACCGCCACTGTCGTGGCAATCGCTCTGCCCAGCGAGTCCGTGGGGTCAAGTCCACATCGAATCGAGTATCGTGCTGCATCCCGCCCCTCTGCCAGGGCTTGGGCGAGCCATATCCAGGCCTCCTCCAGACACTGTGGCAGCACCTCCGCAACCGTATCCCACAGAGAGTGGGTGTAACGGCCCAAAAGGCAGGCGGTGTTGACAGACCACAGCCCCAAACTCAGAGAGGAGAACAGTT
The DNA here is from genome assembly GCF_964263255.1 of Lissotriton vulgaris. Classification (NCBI taxonomy): domain Eukaryota; kingdom Metazoa; phylum Chordata; class Amphibia; order Caudata; family Salamandridae; genus Lissotriton; species Lissotriton vulgaris. Next base: position 659,719,908 of record NC_141698.1, on the reverse strand, counting down.
TCTTCCCAAACTGATCATACCTTTTGGATTCCCGATCCGGAGGAGCGTTCGAGAATGCCGTCTGGGACGTTGAGGCCTGAATCACGAGGCTCTCGGGGTGGGGTGAACGGACAGAAATCAGGGGTCGCCCGGAGCTGGGTGGTGGCGACGAGCCACGTTCCGATCCACAGGGAGGCCTGTAGAGGGCTTGGACCAGGTGCCCATCAGAACATCGGTGAGGGCTTCATTAAACGGCAGTAGAGGCTCCGAGGAGCTTGCCTGCGGTTTGAGCACCTCAGTGAGGAGGTTAGTTCTCACGGCCGGGACAGGGGGCTCAAGAGCCAAGGCCTTGGCCGCCCTGTTCAACACCACGCTATAAGTAGCACCCTCCTCCGAAGCCACGGAGGGAGGAGAGATGAATCCAGTGTCAGGCGAAGTGTCTAGACCACTAGCCTCCCCAGCTCATCTGCCCAGCCCTGGCTCAACTGGCACTGCTGTGCCAGAGGGTCCTCAGAACCCTCCCAGTCCTCCTCATCATCCATCTCCTGGAAACCAGGAATAAACGATGGAGCCGGGTCGTAGGTGAATTGGTCACTCATCCGCGGAGACGGCGCCGAACGGCGCCGCTCCGGCATCGCACCCGGACCGGGGTTGAAACCGGGGCCAGTGTCGTCCGAAGACGGCACCGGGAGCGACACCCTCGGGGTCGGCGCAAGCGGAGGAGTCGTGAGGTCGATTGGCGAAGACCCGGATCCAGGCCCGGATCCTGCGAGGACTTGCGGCGTCGGGACCGCAGTCGACGACGGCGCCGGGGCCGAAGCATCGGGCGGCGCCGGAGCCGCCGGCCCGCAATGGCTCCCAGTCGGACCCGCGGGGCCCGAATGCGCCTCGACAGGTGCCGACGGAGGGAAGTGAATCCTCATGGTCACGAGGAAGTCACGTATCTCCTCCGGCGTCGCGTGCAGCCCAGGGACCGGCGGGTGTGGGGCTGGACGCGGTGCCTGCAGCTCCAGCGGAGCCACGAGGGCGGTGGCGCCCGAACCCCCGGCCGCATAGCACGAGCATCGGGGGGAGTCAGAAGAGCGATGACGCCTCTTCTACTCTTTTTCGAATACCTCAACTTACCAGAGGACTTGGAGCCCGACGAATGGTGGTGACTCGACAAGCGGCGATGACTGCTGCTCCGTGACCTGTCCCTCGACTTCCTCCTCGACCGGGACATCGAGCGGCGCGGAGCCGACTGCCGGAGCTCGAGCAGCTTACGGGACAGCTCCAGTCTAGCCTTCAAGGTCAAGGCTCGGCAGTCGGGGCATGACTTGTCATCGTGGTCGGCCTGAGGCAGTAAAGGCACCGACGGTGGGGGTCCGTCACCGACATCAGCCAGTGACAGGCATCGCAAGGTTTAAAACCAGGCATCCCTAGATGCACCACAAGTCGAAATCGACTCGAAAAGTGATCAAAAAAGTTAGTCAAAAAATTACTAGATTACTGGTCTTCCCGGATCTGTGCTTGCTGGCGCGGAAAAGAGAAGAACTGACGTCAGTGCGCGTTGGCGGCGTCTAAGTACTCCGACAACGTCATCCCGGCGATCACGACGCCGACGACGGATGCGGAGCAGCAGACGACGCCTACGACGCGCTGGGGTACTGCTGACGAAAACTTTCCGGGTCCAGTCTGATGCCTAGGGATGTTCTAAAGTAAGGAATCTAACACTAACCTGTTTCTTTCAGTTAAGACAAGCAGAGGAGACAGACCCAAAGAAGAACACACCCACAAGTCATCTCAAAGGAGAGAGAAGTGACTTGGAGAGAGACAGAATTCCATCCATTACTTTGGGACTTCTAAAAGAACAGAGACATTATTTTGAAAGAGACCCTTACTAAACCAATAAACTTCCTCATACCCAACCTTGTGGACCTTTGGATACTTACTGATGCTGGCCAGACAATAAGGTTTCAGAGTGACCCTGCAGGGCAAATCATTTTCTTTTTCCTGAATATCACGGCAGATTGGCAACTCTGGCAAAAAGTAGTAAAAAGAAGAAAAACAAAGCACGGACTCCTGTGTTTGTTTCGGAAAAAGCCCCCGGGTGGGCCAGGTCCCAGAGGCATGTCCATATATTTCAAAATTAAAAGAGGGGGGCACATTTCGATGCCCCGGGGACTCCCACCTCCCCGGGGTTTATGTTTGTATTTCAGGGGGGTCATGCTGACCCATCCAGATACGGGGACTAACACCTCGCCGGGGCTTTAAAATAAAAAGAAAAGATGTGATGAGTGATGTAATATGCGAGATTATTAGCAGTGCATTGCGGGGGCGTAAGCAGTAGTTCAGTCTGGTAACTATAACTGCTAAATTTCACTGGTTGGTTGGATGGGACGTTGAGGAATTATATGTTTTTAACACTGCATGGGCCACACAGCATCGACAGATATGCACTCTGAGACAAAATTTTGTCACACTGAACTCCACAGGGAATGGCCGATTCTGAATCTAAAGGGCTTTCGTGATTGACCTGGAATGTCCGAGGCCTCAATAACCCCAAAAAAGTTAGACAGGTTCTAACCTATCTAGATCGTCACAATGTCCAAATTACTCTCTTACAAGAAACCCATCTTACCAAACACACTATCTCAACAGTGGCATCTAGATGGGCAGGGGTACGCCTGGCCGCTACTCCTCTTACTAGCGAGGTGTCATGATATTGATAAAAAAAGGCATCCCATTCGATCAAATACATGTAGAAGAGGAGGTGGGGGGGCACACGTTGAAAAAAGCAGTGCCATCAGTGCTATATGGTATGCACAATCTAGGCCTGACAGATATTTGGCTCCAAATTCACGGGAGGGCCCGTGTCAGTCCTATGTCCACTAGTCCTGGCCCCACATTGACTACTGGCTAGTCACAGATGATGAGGCTACCTGGACTTTCAATGTCCGACATCTACCTAGAACCTTGTCCGATCACTCCCCGGTCCTTCTCACTATGTCTCTGCTGACGCATAATCCTCCACAGTCCCAGTGGAGGCTCCAATCCTCCTCCTTGCATGGCCAAGTTTTCTGCGAAGATATTTGTGAAGCTATCTCAGATTATTTCTCACATAACACTGGGTCAGTCTCATGTGTGGGGACACTTTGGGAGGCATTCAAGGTGACCATACGGGGAGCATGTATAGGACTACAGGCTGGAGTCTTGAAGTCCCTGCGTGGCACCATGAGACAGATGGAACGGGAAATGGGTGGTCTGGAACGCGAATATAGTACCACTGCAAATCCTGCTATATTAGTGAGTATTAAAACAAAGATCACAGAATGTAATAAGGTAGCCGATAAAGAAATACGCTGTATGTCGCGCATACACATAGCTAGATACTACGGTGAAGGGGGCAGGCCTGGCAAAACATTGGCTAACAGGAAAGCAGACTCGCGAGGACGGAACTATATAGTCAAGGCTATCACAGAAGGCGACACTACACATTATGATACACCCAGTATACTCCACACGCTTGCGAACTATTATCACTCCATGTATGAAAAACGGCAGACGGCGACAGATACAGACATAGCGCAATACCTAGATGACATAGCACTGGTGTGGCTCTCACGTAATCAACAAGAATGAGAATTTGCCTAGCTTAGTGCTAGTAAGTTCCAATTCTATTAAGGACTCGGAGGCGAGGATTATGCCTTATTTCTTCACTTTATTTTTTACAGCAGCAAGAAAAAACGTCTAAAACTACTTTTCCCATGAACACTTGGGAAAGAAACAGGAAACTGAACCATAAATCCTTTGTTAGTCTCTATACTCCGGCAGCACCCATCATGCCTTGCAGCTGCTTCCTCTTCCTCTTTCTTCGCGCGAAGCCCATGTTCCGGCAGTCTCACGCATCCTGTTTTGGACCATCATTCCCTGCAAGAAACCTCACAGTCAGACTCCGATCGTCTTGAGAATAACCAGGTACGTAACATCGAATGCATACAGATTAACAGCATTTTCAACATCTTGAATTCCGTGAACAGGTTACTTACATTCCGTACGGGGAGGGTCCACTTCGAGGAAGTCCTTGGGGGGGATAATCCTCGCCTCCGACTCCTTAATAGAATTGGAACTTACCAGCACTAAGCTAGGCAAATTCTCATTCTATGGCAGGACCGGAGGCTTCAGATTATGCCAGTTCAAAGCTTATCGACGACTAGCCGAGCCACTTCTGTTACTGGCTTGAAATAGAACCTCTTAAACGTGGAGTCCGCGGACCAATCTGCGGCCCTGATCAGTTCCTCCAACCGAGCCCCTAGGGCAAAAGCTTTCGAGGCCATAGCTCCCCTTGCTGAGTGAGCACCAAACTTCTTTGTATCAATCCCCGCCTCCTGCATCACCCAACGCACCCATCTGGCGATTGTTGGGGATGAAACAGCCTTGTACGGTTTCCGTAGGGCAATAAGAAGTTGTATCTCACACCGAGGGCAAGTGTCATCAGTCATTTCCTCATATGCACGGAGGCACTACACTACACACAGCTTGGGGGAATCCGGGAAGGCCGTATATGAAATAACCCTCGTAAGGGTCTTAGTTCTCCTGCTCACTGTAAAGGACACCCCTTCCGGGGAAAACACCCTGGCCCTAACATCAAGCGCTCGTACATCCGAGACGCGCCTGCAGGAAATCAGGCACAGTAGCATCGCTAACTTAGCCGTAAGCTCTTTTCGAGACAGAAACCTGTTCGGCTGCCAAGAAAGAAACAAATTCAGAACCCTGTTCACGTCCCACAGGACGGAATACCGCGGTTCAGGTGGCAGCGAGAGGCGAATCCCCCGCAAAAGCCTGCAAACCAAAGGGTGCTGTCCAATCGGGGAACCCTTCACCAGGTCATGCCCCGCCGAGATGGCAGAGCGGAAGGTATTGATCGACCGATAGGCTAAGCCGTCCTCCGCCAAGGAGGCCAGGAAGTTGAGGACATGGACTACATCCGCCCCCACGGGATTGAAACTCCGTCGCACACACCAGCGACGCCATCTGTGCCACGCTGAACGGTATCTCCGGGTGATGCTATCCGCCCAGGCCTTAGAGAGCAGGTCCTCTGCCTTTCCCGAAAGGCCTGGGAGAGACCAGCGACGCCGGAGATCCTCTATGCCATCAGTCTCAACGAGACCTCCTGAACCAACCGGTGGGGATTCCCGTCTGGATTCAGGAAAATGTGAGGAGAGTGGGGGAGTAGGATTGGAAAATCCCAGGAAAGTTCCAGAAGAACCGGAAACCAAACTTGAGACCTCCACCATGGCGTGATCATCACCACCTGCGCCGATTGGCGGCGCAGCACCGCTGATACCCACGTTATCATTGCAAATGGTGGAAACGCATAACCTTGCTCGCCCGACCAGTCCTGGAGGAACGCATCCGTCGCCTCCGCCGACGGGTCTGGGCGCCAACTGAAGTACCTTGGTAACTGGTGGTCCAGCCGGGAGGCGAACAGGTCCACTGAAAAAAGACCCCAACGGTCCATCAGCTGGGAGAACACCAGCGGATCCAGCTTCCATACGCTGGCATCCAGGAGGTGCCGGGAGTGCCAGTCGGCCACCTCGTTCTGACGGCCCGGCAAATACTCCGCTGTGACTGAAAATTGACGGTCCAGGCAGAAGTGCCAAAAGTCCCTCACAAGATCCGCCAGCATCTTGGATCTGGTGCCGCCCAGATGGTTGATGTAGCGGACCACGGATACGTTGTCCATCCGTAGGAGGACACACGACTGGACACGATCCTTGGTCCAACACTGGACCGCAAAGGAACCCACCAGCAATTCCAAGCAGTTGATATGTAACGACTGCTCGAGGACAGACCAGGCGCCCCCCCGTGGAGAACTCTCCGCACCTGGCTCCCCAACCCGAACGACTGGCGTCCGACTCTATCACGATGTCTGGGGAGGAGCAAAATATTGCACGACCATTCCAGGCCTCCATGTGCGTCAGCCACCAATGCATTTCGTCCCTCACTTCTTCCGACAGCGGAATCAGCTGAGAGTACGTCAGACCTTTCCTGAGATGATGCGCTTTTAAGCGTTGCATGGCTCGGTAGTGTAGCGGGCCCAGGAAGATGGCTTGAATCGAGGACGACAACAGGCCCACCAACCTCGCCAGATGACGCAGCAATATCAGCGGTTTCGCCAGGGTTTAGCGCAACTCGTGCCGAATTTTCGTCATCTTCCTGGCTGGGAGACTTAAAGAGGCTGAGACCGAGTCAATGCTGAACCCGAGAAAGGTTGCGCACTGAGTCGGAAGTAGGAGAGACTTCTTCTCGTTGATAACTAATCCTAGACCCTGCAACAGGTTCACCGCGAACTGCAGCTGGGATGCTAGGCGCTTCGGACACTGGTCCATGAAGAGCATATTTTATTTTATTTATTTATTTAGTGTGTTTTGGTATCGCGCACAGCTACCCCAACGGGCTGTCCCGGCGCTCCTGTGTAGCCCGGCGCTCCTTGGTAACTACATGCAGACCTTCGATGGTTATTTGAGGCAGAAGTCAATCAGCAGAACAGGTGAGTTTTAAGTGCTCGCCGGAAAGGTTGTTCATCTTTGATCAGCCAGATGGCATTAGGAAGTTTATTCCAGAGGGCCGCTGTCAACACTGGGAAAGTTTTCCCACCTGAGCGGGTTTTCCTGAATCTGGGAACAGAAAGGAGGTTTTTTGACGAGGAACGTAGAGTCCTGAAGTTATTATAAGGGATCAAACAAGAAGACAGATATGCGGAGCCTTTACCTTGCATGGCCCAATGAGCTAGTACCAAAGCGTTAAATTCGGCCCTCTTATGCAGTGGTAGCCAGTGAAGTTCACGGCGGTGGGGGGGCAATGTGCTCACGTAGGGGGAGACCGGTAACCAATCGCACCGCCGCATTCTGTACTGTCTGAAGGCGATGACTGAGCCCTGCAGACATGCCAGAATAAAGCCCATTGGCGTAGTCCAGGTGTGAAGTAATTAACGCCTGGACTACAATCTTCCTGGTATTACTAGGCAGAAAATGAATGAACTTTTTTATCATTCTGATCTTGGCTAGACAGGCAGTGGAGACTGTATGCACTTGATGATGAAAAGTAAGGTTGGAATCCCATCTCACTCCAAGATTCTTCACAGAGTCTTTTGGGAGAGGGGGGGCACTTAAGTCGGTAGGCCACCAAATATTGGGGTCCAATGGAGAAGGCTGGTGAAAAAAGAGAACCTCCGTTTTCCTAGCATTCAATCTTAGGAAATTATTGTCCATCTAGTGGGCAATTGTACGGAGGCAATTTTTTAATGGATCAAATGTTGAGGGGGAAATGTTATTGAATGAAAACATAAGCTGGATATCATCAGCATAGGAGGTGACCTTTAAACCAGTTTGGGCGATGATATCGAAAAGTGGGGAAAAATAAACATTAAATAAGAGGGGGCTCAGCGAGGAGCCCTGAGGGACTCCCCACCGAAGCGGGCGACTTTCTGAAATAAATGGAGGAGTAAACACTGCCTGGGTCCGGCTGGACAAAAAGGATGAAATCCATCCAAAGGCCGTGCCCTGAATACCTTTCGAATGCAGGCGGTCAAGGAGGAGGGGGTGGGAGACGGTGTCGAATGCTGCCGACAAGTCCAGCAGCACCAACACCGCTCTTGATCCCTCGTCCAGCCTCCATCTTACTGCGTCTGACATCTCGATAAGAGCCGACAGTGCTGTAACCTGGTCTAAAGCCGTGCTGAGAATCATGAAAAGCACCTGATGTTTCCAGAAAGCTAGCTAGTTGTTGTTGAGCAAGTCTTTCTAGTACTTTAGCAGGGGCAGGCAATAGAGAAATGGGCCTGTAGTTAGCAGGATCACAAGGATCGGCACTGGCCTTCTTAATTATCGGAACCAGACGTGATTGTTTCGAAGTGTCAGGAAAAAGTCCCAGCTGTAATGAGTCATTCCATTTTCTATTCAGGAAGGGATTAAGGATGGGAGCTAAAGATTTGTAATGTTTAGCCGGCCATGGGTCCAGCGGAGAGCCAGATTTAATTTTAAGAAGTTCTGCAAGAGATTGTTCCAGAGCATATCGTCCAAGTACACTATCATTCTGACACCGCGCGCTCGCAAAGCCTCCACTGCCGGGCGCAACACCTTTGTGAAACACCACGGCGCTGAGGAGAGCCCGAAGGGCAGAGTGGTGAACTCGTAAACCTGCCCGTCCCACCTGAACTGGAGGAAACAATGGTGCGGAGGGAAGATAGGGACCGCCAGATAGGCGTCTTTTAAGTCGAGCCTGGCCATCCAGTCGGACGGCCGTAGCACATCCCTCAGCAGATGAATTCCCTCCATCTTGAAGTGGCGGTAAACCAGCCACTCATTGAATTCCTTCAGATTGATAACCGGACGGCGGCCTCCGTCGACCTTGTCGACCAAAAAGATATTGCTGAGGAAGCCGTCCGGATGTTCGCATGCGCAACAAATCGCCCCTTTGTGAAGGAGGGCGAAAATCTCTTCGCGCACCAATTCTGCATCGCGCTGAGAGAACGTAATGGGACGCGGACACTGGGGCTGCTGCGGACGGCCATGGAACTCCAGCTGGAAGCCATGAACCGTCTGTAGTACCCAGGCGTCGTTGGTAAGGGAAATCCATGCTGGGAGAAACTGCGCCAGGCGCCCCCCTACCCGCAAACTCGCAGAGGGTAGCACACTCACCTCGTCCACCCTGTTGCTGACCTCGGTGTCCCCCACGGCCTCGGAACTTCTGACCTCTCGTGGGGTAGAAATTATTGAAGCGGGAGGTGTCCTGTCCATGCCCGCGACCGGAGCCTTGTCCTCTATCCGAGGGGTTGCCACGACCGAACGAGCGCACCCTGCCTCGTCCGGCCCCTTCAAAAACCAGAGGGGCAAAAACTTTCTTAATATTGGACTGGGCCCTGTCCAAGGACGTGAACGTTGCCACAAATTTACCGAGCTCCTTAATAAAACGATCCCCGAATAAACCGCCCTGCGCCACCGCGCCAGCCTCCGAAGAGGCGAGGTCACCCAATTTAGGATCAATTTTAATTAGCAATGACCTCCTTCTCTCCGTTGAGAGGGCACAGTTGGCGTTGCCTAGGAAGATAATGGCGCGCTGCGCCCAGTTAGACAAGACTTCTGGGGAAATTAGGTCCCCCGACACCTTGGCCTCCTCCGCCATGTCGAGGATTTTGGTCATGGGGCCCACTGCGTCCAGAAGTTTGTCCTGGCAGGTACGCCAGGACCGATCTATACTCTTCCGGGGATCTTTAACAAACTTAGCCAAGAAAGTGGCCATTTTCAGGTCAATGTCCGGGGTCATCGCCACCTTCCCTTCCAGGGAGGGGCGGGGGCACTCCGCCCTAAGGCGGCTACGCGCGTCCTTGTCCACAGGTCTCCGGAGACGGTTCGCCACATAGAGGGCCACCTTATCTTCCGGGACCCATTCTAAGGACCGGGGGTGTACAATGTCATCCGGGTCCAACATGTCCGAAGGACCCGCGGAGGAGGACGGCTGGGAGGAGAGCCACGACCTAGAAGAGCAGGCCTCTTCCTCCGAATCCGGGGAGTCGTCATCCTGCTGTGGCTCCGGGGACATAGTGTGGGGAGTAGGAGGAGGGACTCCTCCAGGGAGGGAGGGAGCGGGTAAAGGTTCCTCAATCGCTTAAAGGCGTGCCTAACCTTATCAAAGGCCACCGGGTCAATCCCCTCAGTACATGGTTTTTTAGGTGGGGGAGGGTCTGTTGACGGGGAAGGATCCGAGGCCGGGGCAGGCGCTGGAATGAGGGCCGCGATCTTTGCGTACGCCTCCTCCAAACGCGCCGAGAGGCGTTGCTCCAGTGGCGCTATTGCCTGATCCACCGCCTTGTAGATGGAATCATCCACCGCCTGGTAGAAATCGTCATCCCAGGAGGCATAATTTAGAGGGTCCTCCTCCGTGTACTGGCCTGACTCCCTCTGCATACTGAGGTAAATTGGGCTCTACAGGTAGGGGAGGTACAGCACAGCCGTTTGCAAACCCCCCAGGGGGTACACTGTGGGACTGGGGCAACCCAGAGGATATGGCGGCACAGAGGCACTAATGTCGGGACTAACCCAGGGGACGCAGCAGCCCTCTATGTACTAGGGCACCACCCGGTCAAGCGTCCCCTTGCGCCACACACCAGCGCTTATTTCGACCCCTTTGGGGTGTTCGCCACGAAATACAACCAACTCTGGGCGTCCACAAAATGGGGAAACCTAAATTACAACCCCGCAGGGTGTCATCACCGGGTGGCCAGGGTCAGTGTGCAAAACTGTGCAAACGCGGTAAAAAATGTGTTTAAAACGCGAGTTCTAGCGCATCTACTGACAGAGAGAACACTGCCCCCTTGCGGCGCCAGAGGCACACCGCACTCTGCTGGGTCAAAAATCGCGTTAGGATCGCAAAAGCGTCCCGCGATTATCAGGGGAACCTGTAGGGGTGTAAAATCACCAGCACTAAGCCACAATGTCAAACGCTACCCACAGACACCCCTAAAACACAGGAGAGAATGAAAAAAAGCACTTACCTCGCTGCTGAGCAGCGAAGAAAGAGAAAGAGGAAGCAGCTGCAAGGCATGATGGGTGCTGCCGGAGTATAGAGACTAACAAAGGACTTATGGTTCAGTTTCCTATTTCTTTCCCAAGTGTTCATGGGAAAAGTAGTTTTATACGTTTTTTCTTGCTGCTGTAAAAAATAAAGTGAAGAAAGTAAGGCATAATCTGAAGCCTCCGGTCCTGCCATAGAATTTTTAATGAACCCGCTACCACAAGAGGAAGTTTGTGAGGCCATAATTGCACTACCAAATGGAAAGGCGGCGGGCACTGATGGCCTACCAGCCGAGTTGTATAAAGAATACATAGACATTTTGGCCCCCATCCTTCTCAAAATGTACATGGAAGCATATGACACCAAGAATCTCCCCCTAACCCTGCGAGAAACATTGTTGGTCACCCTACTAAAGCCTGACAAGGCGCCAGGCAGGTGTGATTCATACAGACCCCTGTCATCGATAAACACTGATGTAAAAGTCCTGCCGAAAGGTGTTAGCCAATAGGCTACTACTGCTTCTACCTTTTATGGTTCTTACTGATCAATCAGGATTTGTCCCTACTAGATCTATGTCGCAAAATTTGCTAAAGTTGTTTGCCGTATTGGGCGTACTGGCACCCTCCTTGACAGCGGTGGCGGTACTGTTAGATGCTGCCAAGGCATTTGATTCTATATCCTGGAAGTACATGTTCGCAACTTTACATCGCATGGGGGTGTCTTATTTTTCAAAATTGGTTAAATTATTGTATACCGATCCTGTGGCACGAATAAGAATGAATGTCCATATGTCGGATCCTTTCCAGATACAACGGGGCACGTGGCAGGGATGCCCACAGTCGCCCTTGCTGTTTGCACTAGTATTGGAGCCATTGGCCAGTATTCTACAACAGCGCTATGATCAGGCTGCGCTGCATTTTCACCAGCGGCCCCTGGCAGTCTCCATGTACGCAGACGACATGGTGTTATATGTGCGTGAACCGACAACACACTTAGCACAACTTATTCGGGAATACATACGATTCAAATGGCACTCTGGCCTTGGGATAAACTGGGCTAAGTCAATCATATTGCCCCTCACAGATTGCACACCACAGATGGAACTAGATTACCCAGTGGAACGGTGCACTGACTTGGTGAAGTATTTGGGGATTCGGATTCATCGGGACCCGCAGGTGGTTTTTCAAAACAATTTTGGAAAAGCGGTCACACGCCTTGAAGAACAAGTGAATCGTTGGATAGCACTACCACTGCCCTTCGCTGACAGGATAGCATTGATAAAGATGGTGGTGCTTCCGCACTTTCTATATTTATTTTTTAACATACCTGTGCACTTGACACGTCACTTCTTTGACACACTTCGCTCCTTATTAGTCTCACTTGCATGGGGTGGAAAAAAGCTGGGGATTAAATTGGAAATCTTAACTCTCCCTATGAGATGGACGGTTTCACTGCACCAGATTTTCAGTTGAATTATGTCTGCACACAGGAGCACTATGCCTACTACTGGCATCAGACTCTAGCTTATATACCACATGTAGCGTTCGAGGCCGGTGCAGTGCACTCGATGTATGAGTTACTTACCTTCAGTAACGATGTGTCTGGTAGGGACGATTCTAGCCGCAGATTCCTTCACGTAGAATTATCCCCGAGCGAAAGACTGGATCCGGAAAACTTTTTGCCATAGCATCCCTGCGCGCCAGGGGGATGACACCACGTAACTCCGCCCTGACGTCGTCCACGTCCATGATGTCAGCGAGGATACATAAGTCCCACCCCGGCGCGCCTAAGTCAGTTTTCTTCTGAGAACTTTTGCACGCCACAATGCGGAGCCATCACTAACAAAACTGTGAGAAAACTGGAACAGTGTGCAAAAAACCCCGCTAAATAGAAGGGAAGAAACAATGGTGGGGAACAGCACCATCCAGAATAGAGCCAGGTACTGAGGCACCAAGATCTGGAATGAAAGAACAGGGCACCGCTACTGGAAAGCAACCCTGCAAACAAATACAACAGCCTCCCCGGGGCAGAAGCATGAGAAAAATACACAGCAGACCAAGAAGTCGGCAGCCATCGCCCGGAACAGAAAGGGACACCAAGGTCAGAACGGAGAGCAATGACCATTCAACCTCAGACAATACCAGCAGGGAGAAAGTCTCCCGAAAGCCAAGATCGAGACCAGCCAAGGCACCTCAACCCCAAGGACTGCCAAAGACAGAAGTACAAGTAACAAGGGGAAGAAGCACGAGCGCACCCCACACTGGAGACCAGGGTGCAGGGGCGCAGAAGTGCCTATAAAAGTAAAAAATGGAGCCACAACAAGGTGAGCATTCCCTGAAGGAGGGAATAAGAGGGCACTCACAAAAGACAACCACCCGGAGGCAGGCGAGTGCAGAAGACCAAGAGGGCCCTCGCAGAACGGGGAGAAATGGCGGGTTGTGAAGGAATCTGCAGCTAGAATTGGCAATACCAGATACATTGTTACCAAAGGTAAGTAACTCGTACATCTAATAGAGACTATTAGCCGCAGATTCCTTAACGTAGAATATATACCCTAGCCATACCCAAGGGGAAGGAGGGTCTGCGAGAAGACCTGCCCAGCTCAAGCGAACCCAAGGCTCCAACAGGGGACAATCGCTGGGAAAGGAAAATAACTCAGTCTTCCCCAACAGGGGGTGAGCCACAGGGACAGGGAAAAGAGCCCCCCCCCCCCCCCCCAAGCAGACTAGAACCTCAGTGTCACGGAGAACACTGCCCCACAGGGGATGTGTCACAACGACAAACGGCAGCCCCGCCCTCACCAAGCAAGAGAAGGAAGGGAAATACGAAAAGAGGCCATCAGCCAATGTACCTGGGACCTCCACCAGAAGCCCCCGGTACAGGCAATACGAAAGGAGACCAGCAGCCAATGTACCAGGGACCTCCATCGGAAGCCCCAGGTACAGGCAATACGAAAGGAGGTCAGCAGCCAATGTACCAGGGACCTCCGCCGGAAGCCCCAGGTACAGGCAATGCGAAAGGAGGCCAGCGGCCAATGTACCAGGGACCTCCACCGAAAGCCCCCAGTACAGGCAACTCAGCGGAGTACCGAGGAAGAAGAGTAACCCAGAGACTCCAAGGAGAAGAGCAGAAACTAGGCAAGAGCCCTCCAACGGAAACACACCCAGTGAAGAGGGCGGCCAAACTCATCTAAGCTGGACGTCAACAAGCCAGAGAGAACAGCGCCTCAGTAAGAAGGCAGGTGGGAGAGAAAAAACATAGTCCCATAAGGCTCCCGAAAAACCAGAAGCAGGGGCACCAGGCCTCACTCCAAGGTCCCTGGCAGTGGACCAGAAGAAATGGCGGGCGCAGCTGGACGCCGACAGCACCACTAAACTAAACGTCCAGACCACAACGTTCAGGCAGGCACAGCTGGGTGCCAGCAAGCAACCAGCCTTAAAACAAGAGGAGAAACAAGTAGGACAAACCAAAATACAGGAAAATACCTCTTCTGGACACCAGACAGAGGACCAGGCTAAACGGCAAACAAAGGGTAAAAAACACCGCAGCACAATGCCGCAGCTGCCCAAGAAAACACACCAGCAGCATACAGCAACACCAGGAAGGACAGGGAACCCGCAAGAGGGAGTCCACACCTTCCCAGTGTAAGGCAGGGCTAAACAATAGTTATAAATACCCCACGGAGGGTAGGACACGGCCCAAGAAGTATGGGAACCACTCTTAGGGAAGAAAATCACGCATCCGAGAACAAATTAGAAAACCTGCGGCAGAAACCACAAAAGGCTTAGTAAGAAGCCAAAAATTACACTCTTTGCCAAAAGGGGGCTGAACCAGCTTAAGAGGTAGGCCAACCCAGGACCTCGAGGGCACAGTATCCCTCACAGAAAGGGTAACGGTAACCCCAACACCAGATTCCAGGAGCAGTGGGATAACACCTCCCACTAAGACCCGGAGGATCAACAAAACCACCTACTGAGGAGGAGGAGGAGGAGGAGGAGAACAGAGCCCCGCAAGAGGACACTGAATGGCGGAATCTGCATGAGTGTTCACCAGAAGGACCCCGTCAAAGGGTAGATCAACCAAGGGTTTCCTGATATTTTCAGGAAAAACTGCATCACATTGCCAGGCATGGGGACGGAGAGCCACAGAAGTGGGCATAGCGTGGCCAAGAGCATTGGCAACATCCAAGTCCGCACGAAGAATAAACACGGCCAACTCCCTACCATCCAACACATGGCCCCGCAGATCAGCACGGGTACCCTCATTGGAGACATGCGAAAGAAGAGAAACAGAGTCCCACGGACTGGAAGTAGCCCTGGTCAACACACACAAAGTGTTAAGCGCCCGCAAGGCAGCACTGGAAGAAGCGAAGACATTACGCCCCCATGAATTCAACCACCGGGCCTCCCGAGATGGAGGAAACAACACTACAGGCAAACACGGAAAGGCATTCCGCAGAAGAGAGCCGTGAGTAGAAGGGTGGAAGGAAAGACAGACAGGGTCAAGCGGGGTGGGCGGTGGCGATGGAGAAGCGCCTGAGGCACCGGATCACCCGTGGCAGGGCGCCACTAAGCCCCATAAGAGAATTGTGGAGTGACGCTTCAAGGGGAAGGAACAACTCCCGTCCCCCAGAGCCCTGGTGGAGAACTTCCAAAAGGTTGTCCGCAGGAAACGGAGTGACAGGTTCACCAATCCGCAGAATACCAGCGGCTGTGGAAATGGTCCAAACAAAGGCAACACTAGCCTCCGTAAGGCGCTGCGGAGGAGAAAGTAGTTCTTCTGTGGGCAACGGCTGCAGGCTGAGCCGCCCATCCCCATTTCTAGGGAGAAGCGGCCAGCCCCAGAATAGTGGAGGGTCCACAGATCCT
The DNA here is from genome assembly GCF_964263255.1 of Lissotriton vulgaris. Taxonomy (NCBI): domain Eukaryota; kingdom Metazoa; phylum Chordata; class Amphibia; order Caudata; family Salamandridae; genus Lissotriton; species Lissotriton vulgaris. The sequence continues at coordinate 659,704,507 of NC_141698.1, read as the reverse complement.
GAGGAGCCCCAGGAGGCAGAGAGGCTGGGGGGGGGGGGGGAAACATCAGCGAGCCACGGAAAGAAGGGTTCGATGATTTAAGCGGTGGGGACGGCGAGGAGCCCTCCCTGGAAGATGCCGGTGAAAAGGCAACAATACAGAGCCCTGTCTCCGGGGAGGAACACACCAACAGATGACCAACCTCTGGAAAAGAAGGGACCGCAGGGGACGGCTCCAGAACCCGACGCCTGCGCTGCTCCTTGGAGTCCGGCACCGGCGCCAGATCTACGTCAATCGGCGCTGGAGGGGGCACTCGTGGCGCCGGGCCGACTCCTGCCACCACGTGCTCTCCACGAGGGTGTGGCGGGGTTAACGCCAGAGCGGCGCCGAAAAGGCACCGGCTCGGCCTCAGACGGGACAGCCACCCACGCCGAGGACCGGGGGGGACTCGGGAAAGCACTCCAGGTCTCTGCCTCCACCCGTGACTCCACCGGAGCCGGGGAGGAAGGCTCCTGGTGCCGAAACGGCCTCTGGTGAGCCGGCTGCCTGCTCAGAGGACCGGGTATAAATCAATCAGGGGTTATGCCCAAATCACCCTCCTAAACCTGAGCAAAAACATCAAAGATGTATATCAAAAACAAAAAAGTACAGAGGGACCAATTCAACATTTATTCTCATACAAGGTACAACTAGTTACCCTGATGTTCCCAATTATTATTTGCATATCCTACATATCTAAAGGTCAAAATCATATACTTGTCAAATGACGGGGTAGAGCACAAATAAACACAATTACATATATACACTTCATATGTACAGGACATAAACAATCACTACAAATTACATTTGAATCACATTCATATCTATGTTACAATACATACATACAATATATACAACGTATACGTCTACAAAACATACATATACAAAGAAATATACAACAAAATATACCCCTACTAAGAACAGAACTATCACAGTGTACACTCCTAACTCCAAGTAGTACACACTGAGGAAATCCCTTTTGCGCCAGATGCATAACACCTCTAACAAAATATTTTCTAGGCGCTATTCCTTTTAAAAAAAACTCAAAATGATGGGACTCCTCATCAAAATGTCAACGCAGTCGCGTTCGCATTTCAGTCAGTGATTCTTTTTGGCTTCATCAGGACAAGGGTATAATATCTCTTAAGTGAGAGTGAAACTCTCTCCGATGCCTGGCTCGCAGGCAAAATCCCCGCAGCCACCTAGCTTGTAGATTCACTACAATCCTGAAGAGACTCAGTCTCACAGTGCTCGAATAATCGCCAAAGGTTCATTCCTCACTTCTCATTAGTCGCAGAAATTCACCTCCTGTATAACGGGTCCCCGTCACGCCACACTGTTCCTCCGAAGTTGAATCACATTGCGTCCAAACAATACACAGGGGACCGAGCGGGACTCAGGGGCAAGCCCAGGGAGACACGGCGGTCTCCTGTGACGCCACAGGGAGCCCCGTAGGGAGTTGCGGCAAGGCAGGGATGCCAGGCGCCGAAGAGGGGAGACCCGAAGGACGGCACCTCGATGGCACCACCCTCCTACGACCTGGAGCCGGAAATTCCAGCGCCGGAGCCGCAGCCGACTCCACCGAAGGCCCCGCACGTGGCAAGGGTTCCGCGGACGTCTCAGGAGGTGGAGGAAGGGCCAAAAAGGCCTGCTGCGCCGCCGTGTAGGCTGTCATTTGGGCCCTAGTCGCCTCTGCCCCGGGAAACGGCGGGTAGGAAGGCGACAGGCAGGGGCGCATGTCCCGCGGGGAGCAGGCACCCACCACGAAAGAGGACGAGGTCAAGTCCTTGGAGACAAACAAAAGGACCTACCAGCCGGCGAGCCATGCCCTTGGGGCCACGGCGAAAGACAATGTCGCAGACGAAACCGGCGGTTCCTTGCTTCCGAGGTATGAGACGGACGCTGGGATGACTCCGACCTTGACAAGCGCGCCGACAGCAACTTCATCCGGTGCTCCCGTCATGACTTAGGCTTAAGGTGCTGGCAGGCGTCACAGCTCTCCGAGTCGTGGTGTTCACCCAGGCACCACATGCAAATTGGGTGAGGGTCAGTCGCCGACATGGGACGCGCACAGGAGGTACACGTCTTAAAGCCGGAAGGCATTCACACACTGTTCCACTTAATGCCGAAGCGTGTAAAAGAATAGAAGGCCCGAAAACAGGCCAGGACACAATCCGGATCAGCGTTGCACGCGAAAAAGAGAAAAAACTGAGATAGGCGCACCGTGGAGGGACTTCTGTATCCTCACAGAAGTCATGGACGCGGACGACGTCAGGCGGAGTCACGTGGTGCTGTCCCCCCGGCGCGCAGGGATGCTGTGACAAAAAGTTTTCCGGATCCAGTCTCACACCTGGGGATAATTCTAGGTTAAGGAATCTGCAGCTAGTAGTCTCTATCAGATGATGAATTTTAAACACACAAGCAAAATCCATTTGTTCTGTGTTTCTTTGCCCATTGACGTGGGGTTTGAAGGACTGCTAAATAAACAATGGCTTCAAGATATTACAGCAAAAGCAACAACATTTATTTTTACACAACTGTCTCATAGTAACAATTTATTTGATTAAAGATATTGGCACTATTAGTGCAGTGAGGTTTCTGAATGCAATTCAAAAAGGGGGTGGTGATGGACAGAGTATCTGAATTAAGCAGAACACTCCTACCCAGTCAACAGATCAGAGCTTGATCCATCACCGTTTTTTAGCTCACTGCACCATCCCAGCTCAGAACCTGGCTACATGCAAATTAGTCTGTCCCTCAGACTAATTTGCTCAGATGTGAGTCCCTTGCTCACTGCACTATCAGGATTCAAGCAAGCCGGGCCGAAGGCGGCTGTAATGCCAGAAACCGGTCCCCGGAAGCTTGTTTCCTTTCCAGTAAAAGAATTGGCTTGGTAGTTTGGTCTGCCCTGTTCCCATGATGCACTGGGTCAGGGACAGACTAATTTGCATGTAGCCAGGTTCTGAGCTGGGATGGTGCAGTGAGCTAAAAAACAGTGATGGATCAGGCCCTGATCTGTTGACTGGGTAGGAGTATTCTGCTTAATTCAGAAACTCTGTCCATCACCACCCCCTTTTCTGAATCGTTTCTGAATGCATGCAAAAATATAACTTCACAGTAGACATGAGTTAGCTGCATGAAATGGGTTGAGAATAAATCACTTTAGATTTAGTGACACAAATATGAGCTACTGCTCGCAAATGACATTTCTGAGTGCTACTTTGAGCAAATGTCTATACTTATGATTTAAATGATTGTTGCACGATTTCTTGGTAACTTTGATGTACTTGAGTGACACATTACTGATGCCTAAAAAAACCACACACTTACCTTTCCCAGCATTCTGCCAAGGAAATAATAATGTCTTGCAAAAGAATCTCCAACAAGCATGTGAGCCGCAGGATTGGGGTACAGCAATCCTTCATTTGTGGTCTTAAAAAATCCCTGGTTAGGATTGAAGCCTGATTTAAGCAGCTCGTTTAGAAATTCTCTGAAAATTCCGCCACCATCTATTCCCGCCTCATCCAGGCCATGCGCGTTCAGCAAATGGACTCGAATTCTCTTTTTCAAATCAGGCACTAAAGAACAAATGACAGGAAAATGTAGCCACTTCAGAGAAAATCTGTAATGAAATGCATCTATCAAAAAAGAATGCTCGAAATAATGTATTCTTTTTAACTGTAATAAACAACATACAAACAAATGTCTTTCAGTCCAGTAATATGACCATATGGCAACATTCTCTGTACACTGTTAATCCAGACGCAGAACACCAGCCACACATTCACAGTAACAGATCTTAAAATAGGTGAAAACATACAATCTATGTAAAACACTCTCCCCGTCTGGCTTGTGTTCTAAGGAGCTCATCACAATATTAGATATGCTGGCCCTTATCAATTAGCCGCAAACAAAATTCCCAGTACATAGCTTTTGTTTCATTATGCCTTTGATTTTATGCCACAGGGGGAGCATCATGGCGCCAAGAGTTACCTCAAGTAGCAGATGCAAGAAAGTAGAAAGGACAACTCACCGAAAATATCAAAAGGTATCCAAGGTCTTTCTAAATGAGAAATCACTTGAAGGTTTCTTGGGGAAGACCGGTCCACGTTTTAGGTCATGGGTATTGCAAGGGGTGTAAATCAACACTTGCAAATCTGAATCAGGGAACGTATATCAATAGACGAGAGAAGAAAAATAGAGGAGGAGATCGGCATTATACTTCAGCAATCTTTTCTTAAAGTAAGACTTGTTAAGTTCATAGACAGTCTTATGCATGTGGCAGACTTTTGAATGGAATTCCCACTTTACTGGGAGCTACTTTTTTCTGGCAACTGACAGTCAAATTTCCTAAGAACAGTAGCCTTTTGTACTGTACAGATCTGATTATGTTGTATTTTGTTGAAGCTGAATCTGGGAGACCCAGAAAAAGAACTCTGGAATAGCCAATACGAGAAAGAGCAAAGGCAGAGATGACCTTAGCCTGGAGGGCCTAGGAATATATGGGAGTACTTTTGATCACATTTTAAGTTTGATCTTCTAAAGATAAATTGAGCCTAAGACAGACTTGACCTTCGATGTGGGCACAGAGACTTCACCAAGACCAGGCTCCAGATGGAATTCGGCCATCATCCTCTGTTTCCCCACTTGCAGGAGCTTGACTTTGTTCCCAATGAATGTGACAGTTGTTCTCTGATCCAAGACTGAATGCTTTCTAAACAGTTGCTGAGATTTCTTCCTGATTTAGGGACTTTTTGGCTTTGGATAACAAATATGCTACTTACCAGTATGCATCTGTTCTTGGCATGTAGGGCTGCTGACATTCATATCTGTGCATAGATCGCCGCCTAGTGTTGGGTCCGGATGATTGCACATTGTTGTCCGGGAAGAGTCTTCGAAGTATCACGAGATAGGTGGCTCCTCCCCTGGACTACAGTGCGCATGGGCATCGACTCCATCCTCAGATTGTTTTTAGCCATTGTGGCAGAGATGGAGTGAAACTTTGTGAATGATGACCATGCTAGAAGTATTTCTGAGTGCTGCAGCCGCTACAGGCCCCGGGGAGGAGGGCGGGCGATATGAATGTCAGCAGCCCTACATGCCAAGAACAGATGCATACTGGTAAGTAGCATATTCGGTTCGAGGCATGTGGGCTGCTGAATTCATATCTGTGCATAGAATACATAGCAGTCCCTCCATTAACGGCAGCCGCCTGTGCCAGCTGCAGCAGTTTGGAAAAGTAATTTTAGAACAGCCTGCCCTACAACTGCTTGCTGTTTGGAGTGCACATCTACACAGTAGTGTTTTGTTAACGTGTGTGTGGTAGACCATGTGGCTGCTCTACATATGTGAATATTTCCAAGGAAAGCCATGGAGGCCCCCAACTTCCGAGTGGAGTGGGCCCGCAGGGGAATCGTTAGAGTGCGCTTGGCTTTCTGATAGCAGATCTGAATACACTTAACGATCCACCTGGCTATCCCAGCCTTGGAAATGGGGTTGCCTTTGTGTTGTGGCGAAAAGGCAACAAATAGTTGTTTTGTCTTCCGAAAATCTTTGGTCCTATCAATGTAGTACATTAAGGCTCTCTTGACGTCAAGCGTGTGGAGCATTCTCTCCGCAACTGACTCAGGATTTTGGAAGAACACAGGCAGTTCTATAGTCTGGTTGATATGGAACTGTGAAACCACCTTAGGAAGGAACTTAGGGTTAGTGCGAAGCACCACCCTGTTGGAATGAATCTGTATGAATGGCTCTTGGATAGTTAGTGCCTGGAGTTCACTAACTCGTCGTAGCGACGTAATCGCTATCAGGAAAGCTACTTTCCATGTTAAGAACTGAATTTCGCATGAATGCAGTGGCTCAAAAGGTGGACCCATCAGTCTTGCGAGGACCACATTTAGGTTCCATTCAGGAGCTGGTGGGGTCCGTGGAGGAATGACTCATTTGAGTCCTTCTAGAAAGGCCTCAATGGCAGGCACTCTGAAAAGGGAGAGATGCTGCCGGTTTTGGAGATAAGCCGCCATTGCGGATAAATGTATACGAATGGAAGCATACGCCAGATTACATTTGTATAGATGCAAAAGATAACAAATGATGTTTTGAATAGATGCGTCTAGCGGGTTGATGTTGTGGTCTGCACAATAAATGACAAACCGCTTCCATTTCGCCGCATAGCATTCTCTGGTGGTGGGCTTCCTTGCCTCCCTGATTATGTCCATACAGTCAGGAGGTAAGTTGAGGTAGCCAAACTCTAAGACCTCAGGAGCCAGATCGCCAGGGTGAGCTGTTGCGGACCTGGATGCTGAATGTCGCCATGGTTCTGCGTCAAAAGCCTGGGTGTGAGGCGCAGCCTTTGATGCGGTACCACGGATAGTTCTAGAAACGTGGTGTACCATGGCTGGTGTGCCCACGTCGGAGCAACCAGGATGAGAGTCATCGAGTGTTGCTTCAGTTTGCGTGCCACCAGCGGCATTAGAGGTGCTGGGGGAAAAGCGTACGCAAATCTGCCTGACCAGTTCATCCATATCGCATTGCCCTGCGACTGTGGGTGTGGAAACCTGGCGGCAAAGCTTCGGCATTTGGCGTTTTCCTTTGTGGCGAACAGGTCTATCTCTGGATGACCCCACCTTTGGAAGTACGGGTGGAGTACTGATGGATGTATCTCCCACTCGTGCATTTGAGGCTGTACCTGCTGAGCAGGTCCGCCATCTGATTGTCCTTGCCTGGGAGGTGTTCTGCCATGAGGAAGATGTTTCTCTGAATGGCCCACTTCCACATGCTCTGAGCCAGATGAGACAACTGTGGAGAGTGTGTACCTCCCTGCTTCTGGATGTAGTACATGGCCGTCATGTTGTCCGTCCGGATCAACACGATCTTGTTGCACAGATGTACTTTGAATGCCTTCATCGCCATGAAGATAGCCATCCGTTCCAGAAGGTTGATGTGCATCTTCTTCTGCTGTGTCGTCCATAGTCCCTGCACTGTGTAGTGGAGTACATGAGCGATGTGGAGAGATGCGTCCGTCGTCAGAATGATCTGTGGCACAGGCTCCTGGAACGGTCGTCCCTTGCAAAGGTTTTGTGGATTCCACCAATGCAGAGAGTTGTATGCACGACCGGTTACTAACACTAGGTCTTTCAACTGTCCGTGAGCCTGATTCCACTGACGTGCTAAGCACTCCTGAAGCGGACGCATATGTAGTCTCGCGTGCGGGATTATGAAGATGCAGGAGGCCATCATGCCTATCAACTGCATGAACACTCGTGCCTGAAGTGAGTGTTGAGGTCTGAATTTCTGTATCAGCGATTGAATGCTGCTGATTCTCACCGAATTTGGCTGTGCTTTGGCTGCCAGAGTGTTTATTGTCGCACCCAGATACTGCCGTATGTGGGCGGGTTGCAGGTGGGACTTTGGGTAATTCAGTGAGAATCCCAGATCGTGAAGAAGGTGAATGGTGTGGGACATGTGGGCGGCACACTGCTGGGCTGACTTTGCCTGGATTAGCCAGTCGTCCAGATAAGGGTAGAAGTGAATGTACTGTCTCCGTAGGTGTGCCGCCACCGTCGCCAGGCACTTTGTAAACACCCTGGGTGCCGTGGTGACTCCGAAAGGTAGGACCTTGAACTGGTAATGTTGATTCTGGATGGTGAACCCGAGGTATTTTCTGTGTGACGGGTGCAGGGGAATATGAAAATACGCATCTTTCAGATCTAATGTTGCGAGAAAATCTCCCTGACTGAGCAACAGTAGGACTTGCTGCAGTGTTAGCATGTGAAAGTGCTCTGACAGAATGTACTGATTGAGGGGTCTGAGGTCCAGTATGGGTCTGAGGGACCCGTCCTTTTTGGGTATCAAGAAGTACAGTGAGTAAACTCCTGTGCCTCTTTCCTCCACAGGCACAAGCTCGATTGCTCCTTTTTGCAGCATGACGAGTACCTCCTGCTGCAATAAGTGCAAATGCTCTGCGGACATAGGGCGGTGTCTTGGGGGGTATGTTGGGTGGAGTGGACGTTAACTCCAGACAATAACCGTACTGGATAAGCTTTGTGACCCACCTGTCTGTGGTGATGGACTTCCAGACTGGCAGGAACTGTTGGAGTCTCCCCCCGACAGGTGTTCTATGGTCGGGGGGCAGTGACAAGGCGTCACTGTTTGTTAGTGGCGGAGGACCTGGAGTTGTTGTTCCACGACCTCTGCCCTTGGCGCTGTTTCCACGATATCCACCTCTACTTTGTTTGGTGTATGTGGTTTGTGCGCCACCTTTATAGTACTGTGTGTTCTGGGACAGCTGGCCTCTGGAAACACCTCTATTGCTTGAGCGACGAAAAGAACCACCCCTGAACTGCTGCGACTGTAGAGCCCCCATAGACTTCGCAGTCTGTGTCTTTCTTGATTTTCTCCAAGGTGGTGTCCACCTCTGGGCCAAAGAGATGATCAGGGTTTACCGTCTGATTTAGAATGGTGGTCTGTATCTCTGGCTTGAACCCGGAGATTCTGAGCCAGGCATGTCGTCTCAACATGACGCTAGTGTTAACAGCTCTGGCAGCGGTGTCTGCTGCGTCCAGTGCACATTTGATAGAAGCATTTGATATGAGCTTCCCTTCCTAGATGAGCATCTCAGCTGCCTCTTTATATTCATCTGGTAGGTGCTGTAACAGGGTCTCCAGTGTGTCGTAATGGGCCCTGTCATACCTGGCTAAGAGTGCCTGAGTGTTTGAAATGCGCCAGATATTGTCCGCTTGAGCTGCTACCCTTTTCCCTGATGCCTCGAACACCTTAGATTCTTTATCTGGGGGAGGAGCATCACCCGTTGTTTGTGAATTAGCCCTCTTCCGGGCATTGGAAACAACAAGAGAGTCCAATGGCAACTGTCCCTTAATGTAAGTAGGGTCGCCAGGCGCTGGTTTGTACTTTTTTTCAATCCTGGGGTTTATTAGCCTGGCCCTTGTAGGCTCCTTAAATATATCCCCAGCATGCTTCAAGACACCCTTCAGCATAGGCAGAGTCTTGACAGTCCTCTCTGAGGTGGAAAAGGTGTCGAAAAGAAAGTCTACATCAATGGGGTCAGCATGGAGCTGGACGTCATGATTCTTAGCTGCCCTTTCAATGAGGGCATTAAACGCTGCCGAATCCTCAGTAGGCGACGTTTTCACAGCATACACCTGAGTGTCTGGGGCAGTGTGTGTATCACCTGGGTCAGCAGCATCTGCCCAGGGTTCATTTGTGTCATCTGGATCAGTGTCCACAGGATAGCTGTATTCGTCATTATTACCCTCTCCAGTGTCCACATCGGAATAAGTGGGTGAGGCATCATGGCCACGTGGAGATACAGGTTCTACAAGAACAGGTGTTGAAGTAGAATCCTTCTTCCGTTTTAGTGGTATTTTATAGGACTCCATTGGCTGTTCTGGGGCGATTTTCCTCTTATAAAGAGAAAGTCTGCCTGTCTCGGCATCGATAAACTGTTCCTGTTGCTCTTTGAACGAGGACTGTCGATGCGTCGCGGCCGGGACCACAGTTGTTGGCTTCGGCACCGTGGACACCTTCCTGGGCACTTCGACGGCCAGTTTAGGGACGAAAGCCTTCGGCACCACTTTCGGTGGCAGCGTGAAGTGGATGGGCGCCGACGTCTTCTGAGGTTTATCAGCAGGCTTAGAAGGTGGAGGATCCGACCCCCGAAGCCTTGTCCTTGATGCGCTTCAGAGAGTCTGCCACCTGCTTCGAGAAGGAGGCGGACGGCTGCGTCGACTCGACGGAGTCCTTCGAGGCACCACCAGACGTGGACTTGGGGGCTGTTCCGCTCTTGGCCTTGTCCGGCCGACGCGGAGGCTCGAGAACCTTTGGATCCTTGAGTCTTTTGTCGGTGTCGACTGTCTTCGGCGCCGATTTGTTCGGGTCGACCGCCTTGACCTTTGCCTTTAGCGTGCTAGACTTCGTCTCGACGCCTTTAGGTTTCTTCGGGTCGACGACGCTCTTTGGCTTTGTCAGTGCCGACAGGTTCGAGGACTTTAGCCGACCAAAGCAATACGCACTGTCTGTTTAGAGGTAGGCACAAGTGCCCCGGTGTGCGTCGATACCGGTGCTTTCACTTTCGGTTTCGCTCTCGCTGTTTGCGGCTCCATAGACATGTCCGAAGCCGAGCACGAGGGCGGGGCCGTAGAACTTATTGGAAGATCTTGGGTAAGGCTTTGTGGCGATCCCTCGACCTGAGCCTTATGAAGCGTTTCGGCCCCAGTGTCAGTTTGTGGGCATAGCTCCTCACTCGAGCTATCTTCCATGGCCCCAAAGGCCCCTTCGTCGTCTCCTACCTCGTCGACGACGTCCTCCGCATCGAGCATCTCAACATCAGCATCGTGGTTGGAGTCGACCTCCGACGCGGGATCCGACAGGTTCTCTCGGACCTCCCGGCCTGCTCCTTCATCATCCCCGGCATCGAAGATGTCCACTGGCTCCGGTGCAGTCCGCTGGGCTTCCTTGCGCGCAGCGCGTCGATGCATAAGCGTCTTCTTGGATCGAAAACGGGAACAAGCCATGCAACTGGCTTCATCATGATCCGGCGACAGACACTTGTTGCACACCGGGTGGACGTCGATGTGGGGATATTTGGAGTTGCAAACGGGACATCTCTTGAACGGGCTCCGTTCCATGATGGGTCGTCGATAAGGCCTCTGGCGTCGACCGGGCCTTCAGCGTCGAAAAGCACGCGGCTCTTCTGGATATCCGGCTCGGGAACTGAGCCGGAACAGAACTGGCACCGATCGCAAGACAATACCGACGAAAAAACTAAAGGCCTTTTGGCCTTAAGAAACTTTTTATATCGATTCCGAATGGAGTGAACCAATATACATCCGAACCCAATGGCGGAAAAAAACAATCTGAGGATGGAGTCGATGCCCATGCGCACTGTAGTCCAGGGGAGGAGCCACCTATCTCGTGATACTTCGAAGACTCTTCCAGGACAACAATGTGCAATCATCCGGACCCAACACTAGGCGGCGATCTATGCACAGATATGAAATCAGCAGCCCACATGCCTCGAACCAAGTGCTTCTCAACAGCATACATAAGGTAGTACAGACAGGATACTTAAGGAGCATATTATTGTCTTCACATGAAGATTAAACAGAAGAGACAACAGCGAAGACTACTGTGGCACCTCACAAATTTGCTTGACAAACAATGGTAAAAGCAGGGACTTGGCAGGGCTAGCCAGAAAAGAACAGAACCAGTCAGCTTCAGTACCAGAGAAACCTTTTTCTCTAAACTCGAGTTTCAGAATGGAACGGTACACCATACTAATTCTAGCAGAAAAATAGAGCAGGGTCAGATCTAACATGTTTCCCTCGTTGACTATCTTTCTCAACCTGTTTAAGGAAGGGTGATTTCAGTTCCTATGGCCAGGCGTAAACCTAACTGCCAAGGAATCTAGATTTTTCTAGGAAAGAGGCGAGCACCTCAACTGCAATCATTTCAACTTATGTTTCTCAAATTTAGGGAGGAAGTTGATGAGCTGATAACTTTTATACATTGAGCTGGTGAAATTGTCCCTTTCATGGTTACTACTCCAGCTTTTCGTTTGTCTAGCACCACACCTGATAACAGGAAGCAGATACATATTTCAGTAATCAGATCAGTACCTTGAAAAGATGGGCTGTACTGTTTACCTCCAAGATAAGGGTACTGAGAAAGGCAGATTAGATTTTCACAACACCTTTCTTTAATATATACAAATGACTCTTGAGCAGTATAGCATTCAAATCAGTATTTCCCATCATTGATCTGCACAGGAAGTAACATCATTACTCTCCCTCCCAGGACCACCTTAAAGGAGGCCGTAGTGCGGAAGTGCAGCAGTTGCTCCACTACAAAGGCAAGCCATCTACACCTGTCCATGCTTGGACTGCGCCCAGTGACAGGAACCCTGATCCTCCCTCCTCCTGCTGTTACCCCACTGCAACCCTTGCAGCCTTAAACCCGGCCGACGCCCTCGCGTTGGTGCCTCGCTGCACCAGACAACACTGAGGGAGCGCTCTCCTGAGCTTCTTGAAATTTTTCTTGCACTTATCCACATCCAGCACCCACCACCCCACTCTCTCACACTCACAAGGTCCTGCTATACCCCCACTACACTCCACACTCACTTGCATGCTCCTCAACATTCGCTCACTCACCAAACATGCCCCAGAGATCTGGGACCAGCTGACAGACAATACCCCAGACCTACTTTTACTGACAGAAACTAAGCTGAAAGTCATACTTCACAAGCCCAGAGGCGAAATTGCTGTCTTCAAGAACACCATCAGCTGCACCACCTCCACAGACACGTAATCCTTCCCCATAGAATACCTTTTGTTCAAGCTTGCATATCATAGTCAACCACCCTAAGCGGTACTCTCATCTACAGACCACTGGATTCACGCACCAACATCACAGAATTTGTTGCACTCTCGATGCTAGCAACTACATCCTACTTGGAAACCTGACCTTCTACTCGGAAGACCACTCCAATCACAACTCAAAAGCACTCACTGAAGACCTTGAAAACCTGGGACTCACCGAAGGAATAAAGGGACTTACCCACATCGCTGGACATCTTTTGAACCATATTTTCACCACCTTAGACAACATCAGCATTCACAAGCCCACACCAATCTCCTGGACAGACCACAGCCATGGCAAGTTCAGCATCTCCGTCCAATGCACATACACCAGTGCCAGACCAGTCTGCCAAAACTGGAACAGCATTACTGACAAGGTCTGGAACACCACTCAAAACCCACCAACCCAAATATAGCAAAAGCATCTCCAAAGCCATCACAAATTTCCACAACTGGCTCACATCCTGCGCCAACTACCTGGTCCCCATCAAACACAGCAATACAGCAAGATCCAGACCAAAGGCCAGTTGGTACAAAGAGAAACTCAGACAGATGAAACACCACTTCAAACAACCGGAGAGCAAATGAAGATTGAGCCAGGAAAATGCAGTCAGGAGCACGTCCAAATCCACCATGAGACGCTACCACCAAATGATCCGGACCACTAAACATGCCACTCAGGCAGTCCACATCGATGTCAGCACCAGAAGCAGCAAAGAAATCTTTGCCATTGTGATGGATTTCACATCACCAGGAGTTGCCTCCAAGTCAATCAGCCCTTGCAGGACCTCTGTAACAATCTATCTCAATTATTCAGCAGTAAAATCACTGCCATTTAAGGCGATTTCCACCAGCAACCAAACTCGACAGACCTCGCCAAACACCTCCTGATTTTGTCCAAAGAACCAAGGCTAACCACATGGACTGCCATCAACCCAGAAGAAACTGCCGCCACCATGAAGTCCATTCACTCAGAGGCCCCATCAATCCTCTGTCCCCACCGCAGCTACTCCAGAAGACTACTACCCATCAGTGCCATTCTCAAAGCCATTCCGAAGGCCTACTCCTCTTCGGTGACCAACCCAGACATTTGAAAACACACAACTGTCCTCCCATTGCTGAAGAAACACTCAGTGGAACCTTCAATGTTCATCAACTACAGACTGTTCTCCCTGCTACCATTACCAGCCAAGGTCTTAGAGCAAATCATCAATATACAGCTCATCAAATACCTAACAACCACCAACTCCTCAACACCCCTTAGTCTGGTTTTAGACCCAGCCACAGCACAGAACTGTCCTCATCGTTGTGAAGGATGACATCCATATGACTCTGGATGGAGGAGACACGGCAGCCCTTATCATCCTGGATCTCTTCACTTCATTTGACATGGTCTCCCACCCCATCCAATGCCTACCAGACATCAAAATCCAAGGACATGAACTGTGATGAATCTGCTACTTCCAGACTGGAAGGGCCTAGTACGTCAGCCCCACACCGCACACCTTGGATGCCAGCGACCTCATCTGCAGACTTCTGCAAGGATTCTCCCTGAGCCCGACCCTGCTCAGTGCATACATGATCCCTCTAGCTAGTTTAATTTGTTCTTATGATATCAACATCTCTCCAAAGCGGACAACACATAAATCATTCTGTCATTCACGGATAAGAGGCCCAGTACCCTGATCAAGTTCAATGCCTACATGACTAAAATCATCCACTGGATGAAGAACTATTGTCTGAATCTGAACACTGACAAAATCGAAATTGTGATCTTCAGTAAGGGCACTTCACCATGGGACTCCACCTGGTGGCCAAAAGGTGACCAACATCCACCCCACCACCTATGCCAAGAACCTCGGGATCGCCATCAACTGCAAACTCAACAAGATAGCCCATGTCAGCACCATCACTACCTCATGCCTCCATACTCTAAAGATGCTGAGAAAGATTTTCAAATGGCTTCCACTCGGCACCTGGAAACTGTCACACAGGGCCTAGTCACAAGTAAGTTGGACTATGGGAACACACTATGCTGAGATAAAAAAAAAACTCGCCAAAAGGATGCAGACCAGTCAGAACTCGGAAGCCAGATCACTCTCAACCTCCCACGCCGCAATCACATCACGCCGCAATCACATCACACCACACCTGAAGGAGCTCCACTGACTCCCTACACACAAACACATTTCAAACACTTCACCCACGCTTTCAAGACCCTATATGCCACTGGCCCTGCATACCTCAACAATCACATCTGCTTTCAAAAACCTTCTAGACCCCTCCCCTCATCCGGGCTACTACTTGCACATATACCACATGTTGAAAAACCAGATCAGGCAGTCAAGACTCCTCCTACATCACTCCTAAAGCCTGAAACAACCTGTCTCTACACGCAAGAGCTTCCTCTTCACTTGTTGAATTACGTAAGAAGCTGAAGACCGGGATTTTGGTGTATTCCCACTAGGCCCTAGGTTTGGATAGACTCGCACCTGCTTAGTGCTAGGATAACCTCCCGAGTGATAGTGCCTTCTACAAAGCTGCATAACAAAACAAATATAATAACATAACAGAATAGGCTTTACACCATTTACTCTGAAGTTTGTAAGTTTTAAGTTGCTCTTACTTTCGAGTATCAGTGAATTAGGTATGTTTCAATTTTCACGTTTTAATCTGCCATGGGTTGAAAGGGATACTTAGCTAAAAAACTGCTTCACTGATTTAATCTCTTAGAGTACAGTTCCCTCTGCCGAGCAACTGCTCTGCACAAGCAGATCCTCAGCAATTTAAGACCTGCATGTAAATTATTTTTAGACCACATTTTGGGAATCACCTGGAGGCTTTTTGTCCTTGGGTAGTTTGGTGTATGGAATATAGCTCAAAAATGATATCCACAGCTGATCTATTTAAGCAAGGGGTATATTCTCTTCAGACTGCAGAAGACTTGATAGACGTTAAGATCCAGACAAATGTGTGACTTTCTATAGCGTAAGACAAGAGAAAATGCTGAATTTTGGTTGATAGTCAGAAGGATTGACAGACTGCTCATAGATCTGCTCAAGCAAGTTAGCCTATCATCCAGCAGCTGGTAAAACAGAAAGTAGGCCAGTGACATTTCAGGTGAAATAGTTCTGCAGCAAACTAGCAGCTCTGTGTAATAGCTATTCCAATGAGAAGTCAGAGATACATTTAAGATAAGCTTTTCATAATTCTGCAATTCTCTGTACAGCCTTTCAAACACAAAAGGAGTCTGGATTAGTGTATGGCTGGACCCAGGTTTCTGTAATACATAATAGATGATTGTGTGGTTGGATGAAGAGTTTTGTAATAAGTAGTAAGTCCTAATTATAACTCTTGACCTAGTTGAGAAGTTCTCATATTAGAGATGACAGCTAACATCCTTTGAGCAATGTGCATGAGAGACAGAAAGACTGCATAAATGCACTCCTTAGGCATGCACAGGGAGCTTTGGATCCCAAAAGATTCCCACTGAACTCCTTAATAGTTCACTCAGATCTCGCCTATAAATACCTGGCCTGTCAAGTGATGTGGTTTCAAACTAAAACAGATCTCTTCTAGACTAAGTGTGCCATGGGATGGTATTTTATGATCAGTACATGCGAACTGAAGCCGATGGATGCAACATTCACTTCTGCAATATCACACCCACTCTGCCGATTTTTAAGAAGTGCCTTGAAGCCATCATCCTATTTTTTTAGTACAAGAGGGACAGGAAAATTATTATGTTACATACCTGTTAATGTGGCTCTCCTGCATTTTTCATCTAGTACAGGTTGGAATGTTAAACGGATTATTCCCAGTGTCAAGCTGTGAATTCTTTGATGTGAAAAAACACGGAACATGCTATGTCTTCACACTAAAACTCCAGGAAAGCACTCCTCTCTACAGTCAGCTGAACTCATTCTTACTCATAACTTAAAGTCTTGCCATGATTTCTCCAGCAGGGACCTTCAAATTGCCATTTCTATTCAGAGCACATGCCATTAAAAGATGCAATACAAAGAACAAACAAACTGATGCAATTCAAAAGGAGGCATGACAGCCCATAGAATGTGTAAATGCGGAGTCTTAGGAAAGTAGCTAATTTTTCAGCATTGAATCTTATATGGATTCACACACTATTGAATAGACTACCACGCACTGATTACCTAGAAGGTGGGTGAAGACCTGTATTACCATTTGACCAGGTTCTTCAGCACTTTTTATCCCACACTGGAATAGGCACATGCTTTCAGAAAGCTAATTAAACTTCCAAGTGGCAGCTTTGCAGATGTGACCCAGAAAACAGCCATGGCTTTGAAAACAGCCATGGCTACCAATAATCTTATCGAGTGGGCTGTCACTTTCCCCAGTAGCACTCTGCTGGCCAATTAATAAGCAAACTTAATGGCGTCCAGTAGCCATTTGGGTATTGGGGCCTTGACCACAGCCTCTGCTTTCCTATGCTGCTGGAAGGACATAACGCGCTGAGTTGTTGACCTGAAGAGTTTGGTCATTTTGAAGTATGGGTGGGATGAGTGGGGAGGAAAGAAATAATGAAGAGTAACAGAATGACCCATGTGAACAACAGATCCAACCTTCAGTAAGAAGGGCAGGAGTGAAGTGCCAATTAGTTTGGAAAGAAAACGGTGAAAAGAGGTGAGACATAATGAGCCTGCAGTTCACTGATCCTGCAAGCTGAAGTTATTTCCACCAGGAATGCAGTGCTGGAGGGAAGGTCGGAAACAGAAGTGAGGAGGCCGTATGGGGTCAATATTGTAGATTTATTAAGGAAAAATGACAGTGGTTGGGGAGAAGGAATTTGAGAAAAAATGGTCAGGATTGGCCAAAAACAGGTAAGGAAAAAGTGCTTCAAGGTTCTTTTCTGTTGTAGGGTCCGGTCTTCTATTCTTCTGTCTCTGGTGGTATGTCCACGGGGTACCGGAGAGCTCAAAAAAAGAGAGAACAGCATTTACTATATAGTTTTCACTAACTATGGAGTTGACTATCCGTCACCACACCGTGCAGCGAAGGGGAAGGTTTGTCCACGTGAAAGAGGTAGGGTGGGAAATAATACGGGGTTACTAGAGTACTTTGGCAATTAAGTTGGGTCGGGGTTTTGTGCAAGGTGAAGGGAGAGTGCCTAAAGCAGCATCTATTCAGTGCCCGGTGACCCGTTCCATCACCCACCTCCCAGCCGCCCACTGTCCCCACCCTTTACTCCCTCCCTTGTAACCCGAGGTAATGTTCACGTACCGCTGTTTGCCACAACTCTCCTGAGTTGTGGCGGCTCGTGCATGTCCCCCGGGTTCCATTAGTCTTCAGTCCAGACTTCCGGATCCTCGAGTTCGTACGCGGCAGCCTTCTCCTTTTCCTCGTCGTTGTCGTCCGTGGTCTTGCTTCTCGGCTTCCCGGCGACGTTGAAGCAGTCCGTTGTAGGTTAGGCGTCTCCTCCCGGCGTTGTAGACCCAGGACCCGCGAGCGCGCCTACTGCGTCTTCTTCCTGCTTTTTCTGTCCCTCCTGACCTTCCCGTGACGTTCCTGATTGGGCTGTTTCCCAAGGTCCGCCTTCTGGACTGACCGCTTCCGGGTCAGGCGTTGTGTGCTGTGGGGCGGGGAAAAGAGGCTCAGTTACGGAACAAGCGACTGATGAAAGTTGCCGTCTTCATTTTCGTCTGGGCGGAAAGGAATCCAGCATGTATTCCCAGATACTTTCTCACATGCAGTTTTTAATGTTAGCAAATACACCAGGCTCCTGTTTATTGGGTAGCATGACGAAGTCATGAGCAAGGCTAACACCAAGTTTAAAACGCACATCCGAACAAACCGTGTGGGAGAAAATGGATTAAAAAAAATGTAAATAAAATGCGCCATTCAGGACAACTTAAATAGAGAGGTTTGCTCATGGAGGGGTAAGGACGGAAAGGTAGCCGATAGCTGCATACAGTGGCAACCGCCATGCCCTGTTGGGCAAGGTGAAGCAAAAAAAAAGATTATCAAGTGTGATGGGAAGGGGTTTCTAACCATCGAACTCACACCAAGTAAAAACTTTGGCCAGCGGCTTTTAGAAACTGATTTTGTAGCGGGTGTTACTACCAGTCAAGACAATGCCTGACTTCAGGTGGTAGACAGACATTTTCCTATTGTCACTCAATCTCCACATGTGCAGCCACAGTGTCATGGGATTGGGGTGTAGGAACCAACCATTATTCTGTGAATGCAGGTCTACCCTGGGTGGGAGCGAATGAGAGAGCTGAATGCAGAGTTCCAACAGATTGATGTACCAAATCCCCTTCAGAGACAGATTGGTGTACCAAATCCTCTTCAAGATCAGTGTTGTTTGATCCTCTTGTACCTCTTGTAAGACTGTTGCCAGTTGAATTTAACGGAATCCCCCAGAGAACAATTAGGAGGTCAGTGTATGGAAAAAAAAGAGGACACTTCCTGTTAAGGGCCATGGTGAGCAGATCCATGGATGGGGATCTTAATCTGGAGAAAGTCACGTCTGTCATGTTGTGAAGAAGTTCCTACTCGAAGTCCTACAAAGAGAGGTGATGCAATGTATTCACTTTAAACTGACAATGAGAATCAGCTGCCACTGGAAGGACGTCCCAGCCCACTGTAGGGCCAACCCCCACAGGCGAAGGACTCCCAAATTAGGATCTAAAAACACCATTTTGTGGATGCAGTGGATGGTGCTTATTTGTCCAAGAGGATCTTGGTGATACTTCCTGAGATGGGTAGGAGAATTCAGCAGATGGGAGTCAGAAACGCCAGGGTAATTATTTTTTTAGCAACAATGTTGGCTTTGACGACTAGGAAACTAGAAGTCAGAAAACAGGAGTTGGACTGGGAGTTGGACTATTTCACCAAGGTAGAAGAGGATCCTATGTCGTTTCTTGCAGAAGATCCCTTGGGGATCACAGCCTGAGAGTCCACTTACCTGGAGGAGTGGATCTGGACCACTTTGGGGTTTCCATATGGTTACAGCCAAACATAGCTTTGCCTCTTGCTTGCTCTGTGATTTATTTATTTATTTATAGCATTTATAGAGCGCACAGTTACCCTGGGGTGTCCTGGCACTAACACTGATTGCTGGAGGGAAAAGACTGCATGCTACTGCGCAAACAGCCAGGTCTTTAACCCCCTCCAAAAGGAGAGGAGACCCGGGGCACTCCTGAGATGAAAGGGAAGCTTGTTCCAAGCTCTGGAGGCACAGTTAATAAAACTCCTCCCTCCCAAGTTGACTCTTTTAAATGGGGGACTTGAACATATTTAGCTCCAGAGGAGCGTAGCGTTCTTCCTGGGACATACCAGATGAATTTACCCCTCAGGAAGTCGGGTCCTGCTCCATTGATGGCCTTAAACACTGTACAAAGGGCCTTGAAGTGAACTCTTTGTTTCACCGAGAGACAGTGAAGTTGCCTTAGCCCCTTTTTCACTGAAACAAATTTAGGAGTTCCTGAGAGGAGAGCACTCTTGCCGCTGCATTTTGGGCTAGTTGTAGCCGAATAATGTGCTGTTTTTGTGCGTTGAGATGAAGGCCATTGCAGTAATCCAATTGTGAAATTAAAAGAGCCGTAATCACAGCCTTGAGGTTATTTTTGGACAGGAAGAACTTAATCTTCTTTATAATCCTCAAGACTAGAAAGCAGGCTGAGAACACCATGTTCATTTGGTCACTCATGGTGAGCTTATTGTCCAGCAGTATCCCCAGGTTTTTTGCTTTCCTTGTTGGGGGGGGGGGGGGGGGGGGGGGGGGGGGGACATACACCAAAAATTGCTGGCCACTAGTCCGGTGTCCACTCATTTGGATTGTTGCCAAACTTCATGACCTTGGTCTTGGTGGAGTTCAGTTTTAGGCAATTAGATGCTATCCAGTGTGAGATGGCCCCCATACAATCATGGAAACGGGCCCCAGTTTTCGTTTCCCTCCCTTCCATCAATGATCGTACTATTTGAGTGCCATCAGCGTATGTGGTGAGTTGGAAACAGACTTTATAAGGAGACATTTGTTCAAGTCTTCCTGAGAACTTTAATCTGTGAACCATCAAGAAGAGCTCTAGATCTGCATCAATGAAGTGGGGAAAACCATAACTAATGCCAGAATGCTATTCGGCATGACATGCAGGGCAAACAAAGCTACATATGTGATCATGTGGTGCCATCGGGTAATTGCTGGAGAGCTACTGCTACAGAAAAAGTTGTTTAGACTCACTCCAGCGCCTGTAGGATATTCATGAGTAGAGGAATATGTGGGAAGAAGTAATCATCAGAAGAAATCATCTATTTGTCCTGGTTCTCTTGCAGGGGCTGGTCACCAAAGTGAACTTTGTCCTACCCCACCGTGCCAGCTGGGAATGATCAAATCTCCTGCTCCCTGTAGCCTTCCTGGAATGAACTGTCTGAGTAGTTCTCTGATAAGTCAGTGGTCACCCTGAACTAGCCTTCAGACCTCAGAGGCTAGAACACCAACGTGATCAAGTTCACAGGTTACCCAGGTCTAACGCACTCTTGCTCTGAAATTCCCATCCATGTATATCCTGTGTGGTTCTCGTCACAGACAAACCCATAAATATCCTTAGTGTACCACCTTTGGCAAGGTGGGTCTTACTGGAAGCTGGTTTGCAATCCGAGAAGCAATAGAGCACAAAGGCCTTCTTGGTGAAGCTTAGTATATAAGCTGCACCCAAACCAGAGAGACCTTTGCTTCATAGAGGGGTTTTCTGGTCTTTCACTGAGATTCTGCTTGGCCATGTTGAGCTTGTCTAAGTCGTACTGTCATCTTGGAATTCTGATACTATCCACATCCTATAATCTTTGACCGACTCAATCTGTCTTCTGTACTTTGGGCACCATCTGCATACAGAAACCTTAGCTCCACTAGTCTAGCGCAAACAACCTGTTAAATTGCAGCGCACAACAATTGGAATAGTTGCACCAGTTAACAATTGTTGCTTCTATGAAAAACTGTGCAGCACTGTGTCATAGCACTTGGTCAATTCACCCGAGTGCCCATTTAAGTTGTAGACACCCTAACAAATCGTCTCATAGACTAAACATAGCAGACTTGTAAGGAAAAGGCAAACAAGGAACTGCTATTAGAACAATGTTCAAAACTGATTCCTGATGAAAGGGTAAATAGTGTTTAAGTGCAACCTCTGCTTTCCATTTTACATAGGGATGCGTCGTAGAGCATGAATTTCCTGCATCTTTACAAATTCCTCAGATCCTTCATTTACCTCAAGATAGTTCACTAATACAACAGATGTGTAAGGATTCTTTTTATAACAAGATCATTCAGTCAGACCTGTCCACTTCTTTATAGAGCTACTGCAAGAGATGTCCCCTGGTGTCCACTTCTTTTGTCTCAAGATGTAATAAAAAGAGAGCGTGAGGAAGTAATGCAGACACAAGAATGACCAACTTATCATAACAGCCAGTCAAAGAACTTCCACTATTACCTCTTCCCTCCCTCATTGTGAGAAGTTGGCCTGATATATGATGTTCCCAATTCTGGAACCACCTTGTATCAGTCCAAACAATCCCTTATGGTGTCTGGTTGTAAGTCAACCTTATAGACAAGCTATCCAAAGGGTAGCATGGACTAAGCAGCCTTAAAGGCTTAACTCAAGAGGTCGTGTTAAGCAAGCTGTTTTACCAATCACAATCCTGTAATATCAAATGAAAGGACACCACACAAGTTATATATTATAAAAATATATGTATTTATTACTAGAATAATCCTCTGTTCTCTTTATGAGTGCAGAGGCATAAGCGTTTAAACAAAAGCACAGATAAACATATAAAAGTTGCACAATTATGGATGAGGGCGGGTGGCCACTCAAACCATATACTAAAATAGTGGTATAAGAACCACCAATCGAACAGTGGTTAGGCCTAGGGCCTAGGGAATCGCTGGGACCAATCGGGACTAGCAATGCTGAAGTCGGGAAAAGCCCGCGGGAATCGGGTGCAGCGCTTAAAGCACACACATGCACCAATGCAATGTCAATGGTGCGCAAAAAGTTACAAAGTTACTTTTTAAGGAACCTTCCGACTGACCTAGAAGGATGAAACTTTAGACACATATACTAGAGGTGTGTACCAGTGTAGGAACACCGGCGTTGTAGAGTTACCTCACCCACAGGAAGCGGGTGCACGGGTGCAAAGTAGTGTCGGGTTTCGTCACGCAGGTCGATGGTGCCTGAAGATGAAGATGCTGCAGGCGTCGAGAAGGGAAGTGTCCCGTGTGATCCAAGGGTGGATCAAAGATTTTGATGACCTGAAAGCAGAGGGGACAGAGTCTGAGTCACTCAGCAGTGACCAGGGTGGAACCAGGAAGGAACCAGGCAATGTCGGGCGCAATCAGGTCGATGTCGAGAAGCTTCTCTCCGCTGCCAAGTGGACACTAGGGCACCGAGGATGTCCAGGAGTGGATCACGAGCTGTCCCACGAAGGCTCTCGCTGTCAGCGGTGTCGGCTTCCGGATTGGAGCAAACAAACCTTGGCAAGCGCAACCCACGCAGGATTCGAAGCTCGCCTAGTACTCGGACCAGGAAGGTCAGAGTGGGTGCTCCTTTTCAAGGGAGTGAGGGCCAGTCCAGAGCAACTGGACTGGCGGTGTAAATTCAAAGGTTCGTCGGTACTGGGGCCACAAGCCAAAGGGCAAGCGACCGGACCAACGCGTTGAGCCAAAAAGTGCAGAAGGGCCCCACGCAGCACTCGGTGAGTGTAGAGGGGTGAGCTTCGGTGCAGGAGTGGCTCAGGGCTGGGGCTTCTCAACCCCCAATGCACAGCTTCGAGGGAGCCTCGGAAGCTGCACGGTCAGCGCCTCGTGCTCTTTCCAAGATGGCCGGCCCCACGCTTCAGGTCGCCTCCACGGGTCTCAGCTCTGCAGGGACTGTGGATCGGGCTGTTAGAAGGCAGGAACGCTGGGTCTTGTCCAACTCTGTCGCTCGAGTTCCGGCGGGAACTGCAACAAAGCAAACATTGAGGTGCTGGATGGTGCCTGTTTGCACAGGGTGGTCACTCCTTGACCACAAGGGAGATTCTTCAGTCTTCTACGTCGAGTAGGATGTCGAAGGGTACAGAGTTTCGTTTAATAAGTTTCAGTCAGGATAATCTGAGTGCATGGGCACTGCTCCCACCAATATACCAATCTAGGAGGCTGGATCTCCTGCTAGGTCCCTCCTATGGGTGGGACCCAGGAAGGGGGTGGTTACACCCCTTTCCCTTTGTCCAGGGTCGCGCTGGGACTGGGGCTGGTGAGCCCCAGAACCGGTTTGACCGGATTATGCAAGGGGAAGCCTTGTGCTCCCCAGGCACTGTCTGGTTTCTTTCAAACCTCCCTGCTACAATCCACTATCTCCTGTCTGGGGTGGTGTGACACCTCCCTGTGACAGGAAACCCTTTGTCCAGGCCTCCTCGGCTGAGTTTCGGTCAGCAGTAGGAGGTCAGACTCGTGTCTGTGGCAGAAGCGTCCATTTTGTGATGCTGAGGCTCTTTTAAAATCAACCGCGTTTTAGTAAAGTAACCTGTCTTCTCCCTCTAGAGGGGTGGAATGCTATCCCCGTCGACAGGACTGTCGAGGGGATAGTATTCCAAATCGTATGACACCTTACACGACATGTTTTGATAAAGCCAAACCAAAGTTAACATATAACCGCGATGGATTATAATGCACTTAATAGTATATGGTATGGCATTATCCCGGAACAGCTAAGGGAATTGGTCCCGACAGCTGCAGACCGGCTCAGCTCATGCTAGAGCACCATCTCACATAAAACCAAGCCCTCTGCCTCCAGGATTGTTAAGGCCTGCCATAGGAGTGACTTATAGGTATATATGTGTCCAGTTAGGTTTAGATATAGGCATACTATATCTAAGCAAGGGGTGATTACACCACCTTGCCCCAGCTGAGTGATCAGCAAGTTGTGTCAATTTTGGATAGCCAGCCAGGGGTGGCAAAAGATATGCTGCAGCCCCTGATAGGCCTTGTATCACCTATGCCCTGGGCACCTATAGTGCTCTGTACAGGGGCTGATAAGGTGACCCAAGCCAATTTAGTTATGCACCTAGGGTACATGGAATCCATTTTACAGAGAGAGCAGATAGCCTGGGGCCTTGATTAGCAGGGAACCAGGCCAACTAAGTCGAAAACCAGCTAAACACAAGGCAAAAAATCTGGGGTAACCATAGTCAGGTATCCACCTTCCTACACTCATTCTAATGGCTATTGAAGACATAGCTCTCTTGAAAAGGAGTAATAATTCTTTACAGTTATAGCTCTTCTATGAAGCGGTCTACAGCATCCAACCTATCTTCAAGTTCCACCCAGGTTAAAAAAGCCCAGGAAGACATACAGTTGTGCAATCACCTATGGAAGAATTTGTCAAGCACCTATGGAAGAATTTGGCAACCATTGTTGCTAAATATATAATTCACGATGGATTAAGTAGAAAAGTAAAATATGTTTAATTTCATAGATAAAATGTGTCTATTAAACATTTCTACAAAATGTTTGTTGTTTTATTCTTTGTAACAACTGTAGAATTGCTGTTGCATAGAAATATATGTCCCTTAACATTATCAATAATGAGATAACTTGCAGTGAATAACGTGGCAGACTCTCTCTCACCAGTCCTCTATCCCCTAACTACTTTCTCCAACTTCATGATAGTTTAGGCCCTCCACAGTCCAGGACAGCCTCACATTGACCCCATGCAAACACCTTCCGCTGAGCACACTCTGTGACAAAGGAGGGTAGAGTTGGATTGTCAACAGACTGAGAGAAGACTGCTAAGCCCACTAAAGGCCGACCTTACCAGCATGCAGACAGCCTGTACTCCCATTCATGGATGTCTTTGCAATCAATGCACAATGATGGCGGCGTTAGTGGTGGTGATGGATGACGGCGAAGGGAGGCAGAAAGTCAACTAGTCACAAAGTAGCTAAGTATGCTATGGCAATGTAATTGTTTGCATATGATTTTTCCAATATGTACTCTGCAAAATTTTCCCTAACACGACAACTTAAAGCCGCATGAATTGAGAAATATTTGATATTTTATTACAAACTAGCTTACCCGTCGCGCGTTGCTGCGATCTCCGAAGAAAGGAAATTCAAGGAAACTCGTTATGATAACATTCAATTTACATTGTGTCATTTTTATTGAAACGTATTCATTTTAATGTGGAAAACATTTCAAAGTGTCGTTTTAATTCTATTTATTTATTCGAGTGCTTGTGGATACACGATTTTTTGTTTTTCCGTCTGGTGCGTACATCAGTATTCGAAGATTATGAGGGCCCTGGGGGGGCCGATATTTAAAAAAATGTTATGCCAGAAACCTTCGCGGGAGTGTACTCAACAACTTCCCAAAGTTTCCTGGCGATCGGATGAATGCTGTTTTAATTCTATTTATTTATTCGAGTGCTTGTGGATACACCATTTTTTCTATTTACGTCTTGTGCGTATATCAGTATTTGAAAGATTATGAGGGCCCTGGGGGTCCGATATTTAAAAAAAATTATGCCAGAAACCTTCGCGGGAGTGTACTCAACAACTTCCCAAAGTTTCATGGCGATCGGATGAATGGTGTAGTAATGCATAAAGGACAAACAGACAGACAGACATACATTCGTTTTTATATATATAGATATAAAAAGAAGGATTACATTACCTACCCTGTGCGCATCTGTTCTTGGCATGTAGTGCTGTAGATTCACATGATTTGAATAGGCCTGCTATCGAGTTTTGGGTCTGGATGACTGCAAGATGTTTTTTTTCAAAGTGTTTTGAGTCATGAGGTAAGGTGACTCCTCCTCTTAGTAATAGTACGCATGGGCATCAGCTCCATTGTTAAATTGTTTTCCCACAAGAAGGTGAGAATGGAGTATAGGTAAATATTAGTAAAGAGATGTCCATACGTATGAAAGTATAGATAACTGCAACAACCATAGTTGTTGGGGAAGAAAGGTGGGGGCATGTGAATCTACTGCATAACATGCCAAGAACAGATGCTTACAGAGTAAGTAATATAATCAGTTCGAGGCATGTGTGGCTGTACATACACATGCTTTGCACAGACTGTATAGCAGTGTTCTCCAAAAGCGGAGGTTAACCAGTGGACGTTGCAATTGTTTGAAAAAGTGTACCTTACACTGCCTGTTCTACATTAGTTTGTTGGAGTGCTAGAGAATCCACACAATAGTGCTTAGTGGAAGTGTGTGGTGTAGACCATGTAGCTGCTTAACAAATGCCAGCTATGGGGATGTTGCCCAAGAAAGCCATGGAGCCCTTATTTTACCAATAGAATGTGCTCTAGAAGGCATAGACAATGTTCCTTTGGCTTTGATATAGCATGTTTGAATACATTTAGCAATCCATCTGGAAATGCCTGATTTTTAAATGGACTTCCCTTTATGATGGGGCACAAAAGCAACTAAGAGTTGCTTTGTTTTGCAAAAGTCTTTTGTCCTGAAGAGCTCTTTCTGCCACAGAATCTGGTTGAGGGAATAAAACAGGTAGTTCAACAGACTGGTTAATGTGGAAAACGACACTACCTTTGGAAGGAATTGTGGGTTAGTTCGAAGAACCACCCTATCCCTATGTATTTGGAAAAATTATCCTTCTAAAGTTAGTGCCTGGAGCTCACATCCACGCCTTAGTAAAGTGATGGCAATTAAGAAAGCAACCTTCCAAGATAGAAATTGGAGGGGGCAATTGCGTAATGATTCAAAGGGTGGACCCATACGTCTTGTGAGATGCAGGTGGGACTCTGGGTCGTATTAATCTTGTAATGCCTGTCATGAAAGCCTTAATAACTATCACTTTGAACAAGGATAAGTGTTGCCTGTTTTGTAGATAGGCAGCCACTGCCTCAAGATGTAGACATATGGAAGTGTAAGCAAGGATAGAGCTCTGTAAATGCAAGCGATAACAAATGTTTTGTGCAGATGCATTGAGTGGATACATTTTATGGTTACGACAGTAAAAAAAACAAATCTTTTCCATTTGGCTGCATAACAAGCTCTAGTGGTAGGTTTACGTGCTTCTTTAAGAACTGTCATGCATTCTGGTGGCAAATTTAGACACGCAAATTTTATGATTTAAGGAGCCAAATCACAAGGTTTAGCCCCTTTGAGTTTGGATGTCTGATTTTGCAATGGTTCTGAGTTAGAAAGTCTGGGTTAAGGTGAAACTTCTCATATGAACTATTGAAAAAACGAATAGTGTGGTGAACCACGGTTGACGAGCCCATGTGGAACGTACCAGAATAAGGGGGAGGGTGAGAGACGCTTGCATGAGCCTCCGAACCAGAAATGGAAGAAGAGGGAGAAAAAGAAAAGCTGAGGCAAATATCCCTGACCAATTCATCCATAGCACACTGCCTTTGGATAGAGGGTGTGGGAATTTTGAAGCGTAGTTTGGGCATTTTGCGCTCTCTGCGGTAGCAAAGAGGTCTATCTGTGGAAAGTCCCACTTGTGGCAGTATGGGAGGAGGACTTGGGAGTGGAGTTCCCACTTGTGGACTTGTTACCGCATCCTACTGAGGAGGTCAACAAAATCGCTGTCCGTGCCTGGAAGATGTACTGCGATGTAATGCCCATTGCCAAATTGTCTGAGAAAAGCCTGACAACTGTAGAGAATGAGTCCCCCCTGTTTTTGTACATAGTACATGGCTGTCATATTGTCCGTCTGGACTAAGACAACTATGCCTATTAAGTGAGGTGGAAATGCTTTCAATGCTAGGTGAACAGCTTGAAGCTCTAGGTAGTTAATGTGGAGAGTCTAGTGTTTGGTGTCCCACAGCACCTGAACTGTTAGACCTTATAGGTGAGCACCCCAACCTGTGAGGGATGGATCTGCTGTTAGCACAAACGGTGGAAGAGCGTCGATGAACAGCTGCCCTTTTTACAGGTTTTGTATGTTCTAGCACTGCAGAAAGCGATGAGTGCAGCTATCTACCAGCACTAGATCGTACAATCGACCCTATGACTGAGTCCACTGTCGTGCCGAACACTCTCATAGAGGACATATGTTTATACTTGCATGAGGCACTATGGCGATGCATGATGCCATCATTCCCAAACGACGCATAAAAAGTTTTGACTGTCAGGTACTAATTGACTTGAAACTGTGGTTGCCGTATGTGAAAAAAATTACTCTGGCTGCATTTGGATAGGGTAAACTGGACTGTTCAACATAGCCCCTAGATATGGTTGCTGCTGTGAAGGTTGATGATGGGACTTTTGAAGATTGATAGCGAACCCCAGTTGATGGAGGAGGTTTACGGTAATCTGAGTGTGTTCACGACACAGAAGGTGTGTACGGGCTTTGATAAGCCAGTCTTCTAGATAGGGGAGTACATGAATGTTTTGTCAGCTTAAATACACTGCTAACACTGCTAAGCATTTAGTGAACACTCTGGGTGCAGTAGTGATTCCGAATGGAAGGACTTTGAATTGGTAATGTTTTCCTGCTATCACAACTCAGAGGTGTTTGCGATGTACTGGGTGAATGGGGATGTGAAAGTATGCGTCTAGTGCTGACATGAGATCGCCTTGCTGTAGAAGTGGAAGCACCTGTTGAAGTGTGACCATATGTGTAGGAAGGTGGATACCTGACTATGGTTACCCCAGATGTTTTGCCTTGTGTTTAGCTGGTTTTCGAATTAGTTGGCTTGGGATCCTGCTAATCAGGGCCCCAGGCTATCTGCTTTCTCTATAAAACGGACTCCATGTACCTTAGGTACATACATAATTGGATATTGGGTCACCTTATGAGCCCCTGTACAGTGTACTATAGGTACCCAGGGCATAGGTGCACCCAAGGCCTACCAGGGGCTGCAGCATATCTTTTGCCACCCCTGGCTGGCCCTCTAGCATGAGCTGAGCCTGTCTGCAGCTTTCGGAACCATGTCCTTATAGCTATTCCAGGATATTGCCATACCATATACTCTTAAGTGCATTATAATCCTCGCGGTTATTGCTAACTTTGGTTTGGCTTTATCAAAACATGTCGTGTAAGGTGTCATATGCTTTGGAATACTACCCCCTCGCCAGTTCTGGCGACGGGGGTAGCATTCCACCCTTCTAGAGGGGAAAGACATGTAACTTCCATTAATCCCGGTTAAAGTTAACCAGAGCCTCAGCATCACACAATGGATGCTGCTGCCACAGACACAAGTCTAGTTCAAACCGGTGTTGGGGCACTCCAGCCCTAGCTCTGGCGCGAAACTGGACGAAGGGAAAGGGGTGTAACCACCCCCTTCCTGGGTCCCACCCATAGGAAGGACCTAGCAGGTAATCCAGCTCCTAGATTTGGTATATAGGTAGGAGCTGTGTCCTTAGACTTTAGATAATCCTGACTGAAACTCTGATACGAAACTCTGGACCCTTCGACATCCTACTCGACGTAGAAGACTGAAGAATCTCCCTTGTGGTCAAGGAGTGACCACCCTGTGCAAGCAGGCACCATCAAGCGCTCAATGGTTTGCTTGGTCGTTGCTCCCGCCGGAGCTTGAACACAGAGCCTGACAAGACCCGTACTTCCAGACTTCCTTCGACCCAATCCACAGCCACAGCAAAGCCGAGACCCGTGGACGCAACGTGAGACGTGGGACCGGCCAACTTGGAAAGCCAGCGAATTGCTTTCTGTGCAACTTCTGAGGCACCTTCGAAGTTGTGCATTGGGGATTGAGAAGCCCCAGCCCCGAGCACCAACTGCACCGAAGATCACCTCTCCACACTCACCGAGTGCTGCGTGGGGCCCTTTCGCATTTTTCTGCTCGACGCGTCTGTCCGGTCACTTGCCCGTTGGCTACTGGCCTCTGTGAGGACGAAATCTACAATCTACACCGCTGGTCTGGTTGCTCCAGACTGGCCCTTGCTCCCCTGAAAAGGAGCAGCCCATCAGACCATGCTGGTCTGATCTAGAAGCCATCTTCGATTCCTGCGTGGGTTGCATTTGCCAAGGCTTGTTGACTCCGAATCGAGATCCGACAACAGCGAGAACCTTCGTGGGACAGTCCGTATCCAGCTCCTGGTCGTCGTCGACACCTCCTGGTCCACGTGGCTGCAGAGACAAGCTTCACGACATCACCTGATTGCTTCCCGACATCGCCTGGTTCCTTCCTGGTTCCTTCCTGGTCACTGGCTAGTGACCCAGACTCTGTCCCCTCTGCTTTCAGGTACTCTTCATTCTCGATCCACCCTTGGATCCACCGGACTCTTCTCTCCTGGTCGCCTGCAGCATCTTTTCTCCAAGCTCCATAGAACTCCACGACGAAACCCGACACACTTTGACACCTATGCACCCGCTTCCTGTGGGTGAGGTAACTCTAGTACTGCGGTGCTCCTGTAGAGATTATCTCTCCTAGTATCCTAGTTTCAAATGGTTTAGTTCTAGTCCAGTCGGAAGTCTCCTAACTCTTTAACTTTCTAACTTTACGCACCCATTGACTTCTATAGGTGCACGTGTGTGCATTTAGACACTGCACCCGCATCCTGTGGGCCTCCTGCTCCCTAACTACTGTTAGTACAGTGTAGCTCCAGCGATTCCCAAGGCCCTAGGCCTTACCATTGTTCATGGCGTGGTACTTATAGCACTATTTTAGTATATGGTTTAACGGGCCACCAGGGCCTATCCATATTGTGTAACTTATTGTATGTTATATTAAGTTCCTTGTTATACGCTTGTGCTTCTGTGCTCATAAAGAGTAAAGGGGGTTGTTTAGAAATAAATACCTATATATTTTGAATATATAACCTGTGTGGTGTCCTTTCTTTTGGTATTAAAAGGTTTGCATATGGTAAAACAGCTGGCTTCACATGCCCTCTTGAGTTTAGCCTAAGACTGCTTTTGTCCATGCTACCACTAGGATAGCTGGTCTATAAGGTTGACTTTACAACCATCACCATAAGGGTTGTTTGGGCTGGTGCAAGGTGCTCACTAGGATAGTGAACATCATATACCAGGCCAACTTCTCACAATATGGAAGAGCTCTGATAGTATGTAGTGATCCAGAGGCAATAGATGTAAAATGGGCCACAGGGAGCTGCCCTTTTTGGGCATAAGGAAGTACAGGGAACAAACCCCTGACATTTGATTCTGTACAGGAACTGGCTCTATAGTTCCTTTGAGTAAGCACTTCCTGTTTGAGCAATTGTTGATGTTCAAGAGTCTGTAGGTGCGAGGTGGAATATTGGGAGGAGTGCTGTTATGCTCTAGGCAATAACCATGTTGAATAATATCCAAGACCCATGGGTCAGTCAGTATGGACTGCCAGGTGGGAAGAAACTGCTGTGATCGACCCCCGAAAGGTGTAGAATGATTAGGGGTAGGATAAGTGAGTCACTGTTTGTTGCTGGATGGAGAAGATTGGATTTGTGACCTGTAGGAAGATGCAGAGGCATGTGTGGAGGTGGCTTTGGAACGTGCTCTATAAAAGGAGCTATGAAGGGAGCCCAGAGGAGTGGGTGTTTGAACTGCACCCATGGATTTGG
This sequence comes from Lissotriton vulgaris, assembly GCF_964263255.1. Taxonomy (NCBI): domain Eukaryota; kingdom Metazoa; phylum Chordata; class Amphibia; order Caudata; family Salamandridae; genus Lissotriton; species Lissotriton vulgaris. Next base: position 659,672,601 of record NC_141698.1, on the reverse strand, counting down.
CAACCTCAGTATCTGTTATCCTTTCCAAGGCTTCATCTACTTGTTGCCGGAAGAGATGCTCCTTACCAAAGGGGACATTTAATTAAGTCCGCTGGACTTCTGGTTTAAACCCAGAGATAAGCAGCCAGGCATGCCTCTATAGGAGGACAATTGCATTGATGCCTCTGGCAGCAGTATCTGCAGAGTACAGTGTACATCTAATGGAGGAGTTGGTAATTAACTTTCCTTCCTGAACCAGTTCTTGCCCTTTGTTTATGTTCCTCTGGAATATAGGAGGAGTTCCTCCATCTCATCCCAGTGAGGTCTGCCATATCTGGCTGACAGTCCCTGCATATTTGCAATTCGCCAGCGCAGAAACCTGCTTGTCTGATGCGTCAATAAGTTTGGATCCCTTATCAGGAGGTGGTGCGCTGCTGTAATTTGTCAGTTTGCACTGTTGCAGGGATTCTGTGCAAACAGACAACTATGCATTGGAATATGGGACCTTAGTATACAGGGACGGAGTCGTCCAACCAACTTAGTACCCATGAGCCCAGGACCGACTAGCTATAGTGTTTCACTTGCCCTCCTACTCACTTACAGAGGAACAAGTCCCAAACAAGGCCATCGGGACTGCAGAAATGTTAACCAATCTTTGATCTCTTTTAATTTTATGTGAGGAAGTATGTGGGGCCAGTAGTCCGTCAACCAGTTCCACAGCAGAGCGTTCAGGTAAATAGTGTCCATTAATCAAAAGAAAGAAGACAGCCACGAAACCAATCCACATGAAAAGCAACACCATTGACAGCACCATCCAGATGTAAGTCCATGCAGGAATCAGCTATGTGCTTTTCAACTAGGAGATAAAAACCTAAATCCGATTAGGAGGACCAGCAACAGATGAAGACAACAAAGATGTATCCGAAGAAAGGTTATCCTGGTCAATATAGTAACCGCTGGAGCTGTGCTGAAACAGTGGAGGCTGCTCACTGTTAGGAGTCAAATGACGAACAGTGTCTGGGACAGCAACTGTAAGTTCAACTAGTGGGGGAAGAATAGTCTTGCTCCACCATCGCAGACGTTGAAGGCAACACGGGCAATAAATCAACTGAGGACTCCAGCTCCCCTTCCACATGCTGGACAGGCTCAGGAGAAACTATTCATTTGCTGGAGCGGAACATTCAGGCTTGGAACGCTTCTAGACATGGTATTGAGAATCAGCCATATGGTGTAGTTTGACATGTTCCACAGAAATGAAACGGTTATCTTTGCATCCAGAAAGTGGAGGTAAAATTACAGTTTGAGTGCCCTAAAGTCCAAGGACCGGGATCGGAGCACAGTAGTAGGGTCCAAATACTTTTTTGTTTGCCACTTTTTCCCAGACCAGAGCGCCAACGGGGACCAAGACTGCTGATTCCGTCGACAAGAGCAAAAGTGATTTTGCTAGAGCATCTTGATTCTTTTGTAGATCCTGTAACATAGTACAATGGTTATCTACATCAAAGGTTGTGGCCGCCGCCACAACGTCTAGACCATCAAGGTCAGGTACAAACATCTTAATGCCAAAGAGCATTTCGTATGGGGGCTGCCCACCCAGAGATCTTCTAGGGAGATTATTGAGTGCATGTTAAACCCCATATAGGTGAGTTAACCAGCCGCAGCCCGTACCTAATACCCTTGCTGTTAAAGATTGCTTTAAGTCTCGTTTCATCTGCTCCACAACTGAATTGCCCTTAGGCCGATATGGAGACGAGAAATGCACCTGCACGCCCACTGACTTAATTGAATCACAGTAAGCCTTAGAGGCAAAAGCCAGACCTTGGTCTGAATGGAAGATGCCACAGGCATATGTCCCTACAAAGACATGCTAATCTTTGATAACAGTACGAGAGTCAGCACAGCGCTGCGGCCAAACCCAGAGGAATCTAGGTTACAAGTCCACTGAAACCAAAATATATTTGAAAGCATTGTCAGATGTCATTGGACCACAATGATCAAGAGAAATACAACCGAACGGTTGATTCGAAATGAAGAATTGAGTGTATGGTGGACGTGAGGCAGTAGAAGGCTTAAATATGTTGACAAATGTTACACGAAAGAACATATTTGCGTGTTTGATGGTATAAGCCTCGCCACCAATAACGTCGCTGTAAAAGAGAAATTGTGGCTGTCACCCCTGCATGCGCAAAATCCATCCCTTCATGGGCAGCCACAATAAGCAAAAGGAATAGGCACAAATGGAACTTGGTCTGTTGTCAAGTCATAAGTATAACATGCAGGAAACCCTGGGGAAACACTGTTCCCTCTTTTGTAACAGCAATAGCCGCCAAAATATCACCATCCATTTTAGTCATGGATTGTGTAACAGCGGCTACCGTGCCTGTGGCTACTGCAGATTCGGCTGCCTCATCAGCCATAGAATTACCAACAGCATGTACTTCCACACGGTAATGGCCCAATGCATGGATTATATGAGTAAGTGGCGAATGTTCCTTATGAGCGGCCACCAGGACCCAAAGCGTTTTATGCTTTATCGCGCTACTTTTAGAATCACGAATATCATTCTGTGTCTAGAAGAATAGGTTGTCATTAAAGGATTGTACACAGTAGAAAGAATCGCACACTACAAGCGTAGGCACTTCAGGATCAGCAAACTCAAGGGTGAATAGTAATGTGCGAATTCGGCCAATTGTGCCGTACAAACTCCAAGGGACTGTGCGTGCTAGGGAGGAATTTAAATCACCGCCCACTATCGTACCAGCAACAACTGCGCACGCAGCAGAACAAGCATGTTTAGAACCAATAGCAGGTTGTGCAGACCCATCAGTGTAAATGATACATTTATACTGATCAAGCAGGAATTAGGGACAAAGGAAGAGGACAAATGTGTTCGTATTGTAAAAACTCCTGTGTCTGCAAAGAAGGATTAAACATGAAATTGACATCAGCCGATGTCAAAGAACTAGCCCATTATATCCAACGAGGATGCAGAGCCTTTGAATTGGGCACGATTGCCTTAGTGACAGCTTCTAAAAGGGGCAGAGGTGAGACCATGAAAATACTCTTGCCCTGAGCCAGAGAGCGTTCCTTTAGAATCGCCATCTGTACTGCCGTTAAAAAAATGTGGGTTGAAGAAAAACCCATTTCAGCAGCAGTATACAAATGCAATTTATAATCTATGGGAAGCGTGTCATCTTCATAAAAGTCACATAGGTGAAACCCAAAGTCCCCGGTACAATTCTTATGACCAAATTTATCGTATTATCGCGTGTTAACAATAATTGAGTAGCAAGCAGATCAGTCTACAAAGACCAGAGAACTGCGGTGTGTTCTGGAATCCAACTGGAAGACGAGAAAGAGGGTTGTATCAATGAACAGAGAGGTTTGATATGCTGGGAATATTCCATAATGTAAGTTCTTCCAAAATTTAAGAAACCCAGCAAAGACTGTAACATTTTGAGAGTAGAAAGAGGTTGCAATTGAGCACATTTCTCCAAACAGTGGGGTGGTAAACCCCTATCTTCTTTTTGTCAGTTCAAAACTGAGAAAAAGAACTGCCAAAAAGGCAATATGGGACTTCGCAAAGTTACATTTGTACCCCAAAGTCGAAAAAAGTGTATTTATGCAATCCACACGCATGAGATGCAAATTTAATTAATCTGTCAAGTAAATATAATAGACATATAAGAAAGCATCTGGGTCAATTTCATGTAAGATCAACACTATGCGTGCAGCAAAAACCCCGGGGCTATTCTTACACCCCATAGGCAATCTTGCATAGCGTCACTGATTGCCGAGAGCGCAGAATGTGGTCAAGTCACGGCTCTCAGGAGCCAAAGTGATACAGAAATATCCATTGGAAATATCCAAAGTCGTTTTGAACTTCTTACGAACTATGTTATTCACTAACGCAGAGCTATGTGTGTACTGTACTTTTTAGGTACGAACATGACTGTTCAAATATATATACTATACGATACAAACCGTCCGGTTCCAATATAGAAAAAAGAGGATTGTTCATTGGTGATTCACAGGATTCAATAACGCCCTGATATTCCAATTGTGTCAGAATGTCACCAACGGACGCTTTAGCTTTAGTGTAGATCAGAAGGAATTACATGCAATGGTGAATCCTTATCCCAACCCGCCTGATTGCGATACAAAGCAGGAGCAAAGGCCAGCGCCCACGCCGAAGCATGAGCTTGTTTAGTCTCCTCAGGGACATAGTGAGAGAAAGACTGTAAAATAACATCCTCGCCCCTAGAGGAAGCGAGGACCAATGGGGAGGCCAACCCACCTCCACCAGCAAAATGTCATAAGAAGAAGTCAAATTGTCCCAAAAGACTGCTTTTATTGTGCGTTTAATATAACATTCATTTTGAAGTTCAGCGTGGTAAATTCTATTAGGGGCGCAACGCGGGTGTCCGCGGTTTCCACAGTAATAAAAGTGACAGTTGCTTCTGCCTCCAGGCGCTGGTGGGGTGTCCGCCGAACTATGGTAACTTCCGCTGCGCTGTTGAGGAGAGTAACTGCCCAACTCCTGTCCAGAAGTAGGGTTCTCATCATCTGGGGCATACTTTGCAGTCAAAGCTGCAACTTTTTTTCTTCTGAAATGGGGCACCGTACTGAGGTGGTTCCTCTCGTTTGAATTTCACGACAAACTGGTGCTGCGGGTCTAGCGGTTGTTGCGTGGACTCGCACGGTCTGAGATCATGTTGTCCACCTCCGCCAGATTGTTAACCCAACGATTCCTGAAATGAAGGAAGAGAACGGAGATCAGGAACCTGAAACCTCTAAGGTGTCTTAATTTTAGAGCAGTCACGTAAAATCATACCAACGCTCAGAATGGTCTGGTGGAGGCGAACCCACACAGAACCTAGGCTTTTGTTGCTGCCAATTCTTGTTCCAGCCTTTCTTAGGGAAGACTGGTTTACCCTCCTTATCTGGAGGGGGTTTATTTTGTGTAAATGGCTTGACTCTCAAATTATTGTGACCTAGGCCTGTATAGACATCCGCAATAATAATCGGAAACTGTTGTTCCCGTTCTGCATCTGCCACCGCGCTAGGCGCTGGGACACTTGCAAGCAAACTGCTTCAACCTTGATGTTAGCTAGAATCATATCGGAGACAATAGGGAACATTCCCACTAATCTCATCCCCAAATCCAGGGATGAGCCAGCCCAGTGTTCAATCCTGTACGCATTTAAGAACGTTCGGCAGAATGCTCATAGAACGGGTGCCAAAGCACAGTATATACACTGATGCAAACACCATCCCCCAGGTGTTGCAATCCGCTAGAGGGGGAATCAAACCACTGGGAAAACACACAGTAAGGATCCTGTGTTTCTCCACAGGGTTCATGTGCGGGAAAACAGCTTCAATCTGTAATATTTTCTGTGCTATCCAAAATAGAAGATCGTCACAATTCTGAGGACGTTTGCCCATCACTGTGTTGATCATGACGGGACTAATCACAATACCCCCACCCTGTACTGGGTCCAGAGCAGCAGCTCCAGCCAGAGCTGCTAAAAGTGCACAAGACATAAACCAGTATGCCTCGTCTATGATGATGAACTAATTGTGTATATAGCATACGTAGCCCCACAATCGTAACATTAAGATAAGTAGTATGTGGTGTAAAACCGGCCAAAACAATCCAAATGGCCCCATCAATAAACAAGGGGCCCATTCAAATAAAAGAGACCGGATGAGAAAGGGCGCCATTAAACCAAATGGTATGCACCTAGGATGTCAATGGTCAAAGGAACCTCAATTAACGCATAAGGACGATACGCAGCCGGAAGAGCATCGGCCGTGTACATATGAAAAAAATTATCATTAACTGTGGGAAATGTAACCCAAGAATAAAATACCTCGAAGCGGTATACTGGATACGCTTCAACTACGAAAATAAAAGTCGCCGTCGCATTGGGGACACCGTGCGGAGTTACATTTTGCTTAACCGCCGCCCGGCTATGCGCCACAATTGCGGCCGGTTGCGCCATTTATATAAGAAACCGGTAGTATAAAATGGGTCCAAAAACCTGTTAAGATTCAAGCTTGAAAAACCTGCAGCAATAGGTGTACCCTACAATTGCAGGAGGCAAAGCCCTCCCACCACGGACGTCTCCGGGAGCCGGTGAGAGGGTAAATTGGTCGAGCACAAGCACTAGCACTACACAGGGGTCACGCGAATAAGTACCAGACCAATTGTTGGTAGCGCCATGTTGCCGGTATTCTGTGCAAACACAGAACTATGAGTAGGAATATGGGACCTTAGTATATAGGGACGGAGTCATCCTACCACCTTAGTGCCCAGGACCGACTAGCTGTAGTGTCTCACTTGCCGTCCTACTAACTTACAGAGGAACAAGTGATTAGACACCCCAGAACACAAACCTCCCGACTCTCTCAGGAATTGCGGTTACAAGACACACCCTTTCGCTCACACTCTTGTACTTGTCCACAATAAGATATGACAGAGACAAAAACAAGTTTAAAATATTTATTTTAACTAACGTGCTCTATTATGCAGTATACATGCCACAATAAGCAGAAAAATGCATAACATAAATACGGTCAGCATAGCAAGTATGTATGTATGTATGTATGTATGTATGTATTGGCATTTATATAGCGCACTACTTACCCGTAGGGTCCCAAGGCGCTTCGACCGCTGCGAAACCCTTCCTGGCTTCCCTGAGAGATGGTCCCTTAATGGGCATCTCCAGGGAGAGACCAGGCATCCCCGGCGGTCTGGTGGGGCCGTTAGTGAAGATGAGGCAAGCTAATGCCCAGAGTTGCCGAGTGTGATCGCTGATCAGAGTGGGCACCGAGGCGAGAGAATTATCGAGTCCGCTGACCCTGGTCCAGAAACCTGCCGCGCCGGGAATCGAACCCTGGTCCCGGGCCGTCCTCTGCTCTCGGGTCTGCAGCCTCTAACCAGTGAGCCACACACAAGTAATCCGTGCATCATAAAAAAAGCTGTCATACTATAGTAATAATAATATAATAATAATACTGAGAGACAGAGTAGCCTACCCTCCCACCCCGTGCACTGGATGATTATTTATTAGAACATCTCTGGGTGTTATCTGCAGACCCCATACCTCAGTCTATAGATGATAGTTCTACATCGTAGGTGCTGTCATGATCTTCTCCCTGGAAAGGTCCCCCTCCAAGGGTCCGCTACCTATCAGTGAATTCCAATAAGACAAAAGTATGTATTCCCAAACAACAGTTGCAGCTGTATGGTTTGTCTAGGTGCTAGGGCCTCACTAGAACAGAATAACAAGGGGAATTGTTGTTCGACCTTGTTCACAATGTTCAGATTAAATCCTAGGAACCTAAAAATCATGAACATAACAGTGGGTTCTCACGTGAAGATATCAAAAGAAGTATTTGCAAAATAAACCCATGTAGTAACATGTGCAAAACAGCGGACAGTCTACAGCATGCTCATGCTAAGTTAGGGAAGATGACAATGACCCCATGGGCACCGTGACAGCACGTTTAAGGGCATTTGAAACAACTAGGAAGTCTGGCGATAGGTGCCCCGAACAAAAATTGGGTCAGATGGTGCAGCCTTATATTTTTATCTACCCTAGGGGTGACAATATAAGCCTAGTGCAGAATTCTTAAAAATATCATCTGAATGGTGCATCATGCCTTTCAGCATTGGAAAAGATTGAGCCGTTCTATGTGTGGTGCATAATGTCTCAAATAAAAAATCTTCTTCCATGGATTCCTTATGTAGTGTAACCCCATGGTATGCTGCAGCCCTAGCTATAGCTCCTGATATGATAAAGTATCATCAGGATGTGAGGGTTTGGCAGGGTATAGGTCTAGATCTAGAAATACAAATTAAAATACAAATATAAAAAAAAAAACTTCTCAAATCTACAGCAATAGCAGAAACGCATAATATGGAGATATATCATATAAAAGCAAACTAATTTAACATACACTTGAGAATTTGTCACATGCCATGCTGATTTTACGATGCTGAAAGAAAACTGACCATTTTCGGGAGACAGTTTGTCATAGGCATCTTCATATATATAGTTTCTTCTGATGGTGACATTAATCCCTTCTAGAAATGGACTGTCGCCTTGGACATCTTGCTTATCTGCATAGATCAATCTTTGAAAGATCTAGAATAACAAAATGGAGAAGAAACCTTAGTTTAAGTAAGACAAATATAGCTAGGAGTTTTCAAAGGCCATGCAAACATGCCGAAGTCCTGTGGTAGTCCTGTAATTCACTGCAGACTACCAGAAACTTCTAAAAACTTTTCTGGTACCGCCAATGAAAATGCCACATAATGTTAAACCACATTATGATGCTGGAAAATAATAAAGTATTAATTAAGTCATTTAAAATATGAGCCTTAAATGGCAAAAATGAATAATACTAATAGAAAAAAAACTGAGTTAAATAAGCCTCACAAATCAGTGTCTAGTATTGCACTGATAACAAGAAGAATAAAGTGCTAATTTCTGTGATAAGACTACTGCACCTTATTACTTCTACAATATACCTATGTTCCCTTCTGCCATCTTATTGAAAACTTAATATATTAAGAGGTTGGAGTTATTCTATGTTTTATATCACTCTGTCCTTAAATTCACAGTGTAAAGCTTCTCAGAAGCTTGTTCATAGGCTTCTAAGGCACCAACCGAGTAAGAGCTGCCACCTTCTGCAATGATAAGTGCCATCTTCTCAAGGTGGCTTAAAGTATGATCAATAAACCAGCAAGGTGACACTGTGTGAGAACTGTAATTTGTTGTAAAGTGATAAGCAACAAGTAAACACAGTCACCATAGAATTTCCGGAGCTACAAACCCCCGCTGCTGACTGTAAGAGTATAAAAAGGCTTAAAAAAAAGGCTGGTGGAGGCGAGAATGGCTCAATGAGGAAAGAGCCACTTCAGGAATTGCGAGAGTAAGTGAGTGTCTATTGGTTGGTGCGTTGCTTAACAGTTGTTAATTACACACAGTCCTGGTCCTTGCACTGCCCAACACTGCCGATGCGGGAACTCAGGCAGCAGGATGGGCAACATATGCAACACAGTTCCGTACAATTATTTTTGTGACCGAAACCTGGGAATCTGCAAATTAGATATGGGCTTGGAGTCTGCTAACTAAGTTATGTAAACCCAGAGTGAAGTTAGAACTGTACATCCTGTTCTTGCTGTGATTTCGCAAACAAACATGTTACTTACCTTCAGTAATGCTCCTTCTGCTGGAAATTCGAACAGCAGATTCCTCACCCTTTGAATACCCCCAGGTGTCAGACTGGATCCAGGGATTTTATTAAGCAATTCCGTTGCATGCCAGTAGGTGGCATCATGCAGCACTGCATCAGGTCCACCCCTTCTTGCCCCAGAAGTAACGTTGGGCCACAAATAACTGCCACCCGACACATCACATTTTGTTTGTTTCTGATATCTGTCTGCACCACCAGATGCAGAGCTTTGCATGAATCTGATCTGAGAGTGAGATTCTCTCTAATTGGAACCTTTTTAGGTCTCGCCTAGCTATTGCGTAAGCGATGCTTTGTGAGATATTTAGTGGGGCTTCTGAAAGTGCTCCCAAAGTCTGCAGGCGGATCGGGTACAGTGCATGTGCGCCGGGCGTGCGCACCGTTTGACAGCCTGCATGATCACTTTTGCGGCCGCTTTGATGTTCTCAGTTAGCTGCGCGCCCACTGAGAACATCAAAGTGGACGCAAAAGTGATCACCATGTGCCATCCGAAGGATTAGCACAATTAATAGCCTTGTTCCATGCCAGGACTTAAATTCCTGGTTCTTCGATCACAGTATAGGTGTTTATAATCTTCAGTATTAAAAGTGGCTTTACCGTCCCTCCTGCCAGCACTTGTTTTTTAGGTCTCGCCTCTCAATGCGCATGCACATTGAGCAGAGCGAGACTAAAGGGACTTAAACAGACTTTACCCAACTGGCGATTTGGTGCTGTGCCGGTGCGCTTTTAGGTCAATGCGTAAGCGCATTGACCTAAAATGTGCGTGCACATCATCAAATCGCCATCTGTTCCCCAGCAGCTCTTCCCGCTCCGCAAGCTTCCCCCAGCGTGCGCTCTGCCTCAGCCGCACTCCTCCCACACCTTTGAAGTGAAGCTTAGCTTCACTTCAAAGGCCCATGCTGCTTCACACCCTCATCGCCGCTCTCCCCGCTCTACCCCCTCCCCTGCCCGCTGTGTCGCATTTCTCCTCCCCCCTCCCCACAGCAATGCCCTCCGTCTTGTTTTAAGAGCCTGGAACTCTCTTCTCGTGCAGTGCAGGCAGGGTCTAGGGATACTCTTCCCAGGGAATACAGTGCATTCCAAGAATCAAGGCGTCCTTCGTAACCAGTAACGGAGTCCGCCCCATCCTACCAGCATTAAGAAACACCCTCCTCTGTGCAATGACTAAGTGCAGACGACTCATCCGGGAAAAGGCCCTGCTAAGCCTGGATGGATGGATGGATGGATGGATGGAGATATATATATATATATATATATATATATAACCTACTGGCTATCGCCAGTAGGTATATATAGTTAGGATTATTTGTCTATGGAACTTTTGAAAATTCTATGTCTAATAACTTTGGCGTTTGTGGACGGAATCGGCTGAAATTTTCAGGAAAATGGCACATTTTGTTTCTGAGCAGCCCCCGAAAATTTGGGGGGGTTTCGTCAAGGGTGGGCCGAGAAAAAAGGGGGGTCCCAAAACGCGTTTTTCCCATGTTAATTTCCATAGGGCCTTTGGCCTCACTTTTAGCTCGAACGGCTGAATGGATTTGCACGAAACTTGGCAAAATTGTAGGGACTGTTAGCCCGATGTGCCTTTGCTAGGTCTCAATATATGTGCTCCAGTGGATTTTGAGAAATTAACGTTCAAAACAAGATATATATCTGTAACAGCGCTCCGGGCTGCGCTCCGGTCCGCTTACTTTTCGCGAAACGGAACTTTGCGCGCAGAAAGCTGATTGGCTCTCCGGTGTCTGTCAACATTCTAAACAGTCCGGAGCGGCCGCCATCTTATCTCTCGGTAGGATCGAGAGAGAAGCAGAGGTGAAAAACGAAGGGGGAATTTAATGAAAGGGGGCAAGGTATACCTCTCTTGACCCCCTAGGAATGATGTTGGGGTTATTAAAGGGTCCCGTGGGGAAAATAAAAAAATATATATTTTTCACGGTAGAAGCGCTTCCCGGGCCGCGAACTGGGCCGCAAACTGGTAGCGAAACGGGAATTCGCCATTTTGTGTTTCGTTTTAATTAAATTACTAGGTATAAGGGGGTGCGGGAGACGTATCCTGACCCCTTATGTTTTCTGAGGGTGGCTGAGGAGGCTCATATATGTTGATACATGTCTTCCAGCGGCTGTGCGTGAGCTTTTTTTTTTTTTTTTTGCTGCGTGACGTCTGTTAACGTTCGATTCGATGGAAATCAGGAAGTGTTGACCGCCATTTTGACACTGCGAGTAAATATATTGTTAAAAATAATTGTTATAAATTAATTCGTATTGATAAACATTGTCTGCGCCATCTTGCTTTTTTTCCAATGCCACACTTTTGTCGTGCACGGCAGCCATTTTAGATGCCTTGACCAGACCCACTCTCTGCACGCTGTCGATTCTCAGCACGGCTCCCCACCCTCGCAAGCATCTCCCCCACACACTGGTCACCCCCGCTCTCTCTCATATGCATGGGCCATATACTTCTCCCCATCTGCGCTGCTCTTCCCTGAGAATCACACCCTGTGCCCGCCCGACACCTCCCTTTCACCCTATTCACTACCGCACCCTCTGACACTCCTCTTCCTCTGTGTCCGATTGTCCAGGCCGGACCCAGGCTATCACCTAGCCCTGCGGATGTAGTTTATGGCCCCAGCTGTAGAGAATCCAGACATACCAACCCTCCCGATTCAGGCATGAGACTACTGATTTCAGTGCTAGTCTCCCGCCTCCCGATTTCTGCAAGCAAAAACCCGGGGGCATATTACCAACAACTAGCGATAATTTTTGTCTCTAACTTGTTTAGAGACAAAAATTATCGCCGCACATCGGCGATTTTTATCGCAGATAAACCTTGCTATTAGCAAGGTTTATCGCAAATGCGATAAAAAACGGCCGCAATGCATGAATATCGCTGAAAAGTCAGCGATATTCATGCATTATCGAGCAAATGCTCTTAGCCATGTTATCCACCTCCCATTGGATAACATGGCTAAGAACTGCTCAGGTCAGGTGTTAGCTTTTGGAGATATTCGCGCTTAGCGCGAATATCTCCAAAAGTTGGTAATAGGAGATAGCGATGTTAGGGACTGTTTCCAGTCTGTAACATCTTGGCACGCCCACTTTGCATGTCATTAGTGATAAATATCACTGACATGCAAAGCGGGGCCCAAGATGGTCGCTATCTCCTTTTAGCTGTCACTAACTGGTGTTAGCGACAGCTTGGTAATAGGGAGATAATTTTATCTCCGCTTTCTTGGCTTTTAAAGCCAAAAAAGCGGAGATAAACCCCCTTGATAATATGCCCCACGATTCCTCGGGGGTTTCAGCTGACAGGGCTTGGTATTGTGTTACGTGGTAATTTTTCCAGGAAACGTCAGAGGGTCGATGCAGGGGTTCTAGAAGGGGTGATAAACCATTTAAGCCTCATGAACAAGCGCATGGTCTTTTAATGATCTGTGAAGTACTCGGGGCGGCAGTGTGTGTGTGTCCTCTTTCAGGAGCGGGCGGGGGGGGGGGGGCACTGCCAGCAACTTCCAGGCCAGGCAGTGTTCAACACTTGCATCACCCTTTCTCTGCCTGCTATTGCGCTCCATGCTTCGGAAAGGTAAGAAAAAGAACGTGCATTTGAGTTTGAAATGTCCGATCCTGTAGCAGTACACTTGCAAAGCCCACACATGACAATAACCCGATTCAAGGCCCCATTCACCCGATTTTTTAAAAATATATAGCACTCCAACAAAGTGGGATTATAAAACTTTATTAACTTTTAAATATAACGAACGGAACAAAAACTGTAACAAACATTTAAACATTTTTGACAAAAAAAGCAACAATGGTCAGAAGCTGTCTTTTGTGCGAATAGTCCCAAGGCAGCACAACGTGCTGAGTTCTGGACAGCACCCAGGTGATGTCACCTGGGTGCCGCACTGGTTTTTGGGATCCTACAATGCAGCAAAGAAAAACAGCGTGGGGCGTCCCGGGTGGTGCGGAGGAGGCCTCGTCAGTAGCGGTCTGTTGTGCGAATAGTTCCAAGGCAGCAGAACGCGCTGAGATGTTGATGGCACCCAGGTGATGTCCAGTAAACTGCTGCACTGGTTTTGGTATCCTACAATGCTGCTCCGAAAATTGGCGTGGGGCGGCCCGGGGGGGGGCGTGGGGGAGGCGGCCTGAACGGGCCTCCCCAGGTGGCGGCCATCCAGCTGAGTTGCGCCCGCTCTTGCGGCTACAGCGTCTCGCTCACCATGTTGTTGAGTTGCTCCCACTCTTGCAGTGCAGCGACAGGCGGCTGCCACATGACTCTTAAAATGGCGGACGGCTCTTCGGTTTTGGGCCTGGTCCACTAAAATGGCCCTGGGACACCTTGGAACTCGGACGCTTGCCTGCTAGGGCTTGGGCTCCATTCTCGAAAGCGTCCCCTCAGCCGTGAAGATTCTACAAAAGTCTTGGGGGCCCTCGACTCCTGCAGGCTTCCGGTGGGGAGCGGCTGCCATGATTGCTCGCGGAATGACCAAGACGGAGCCACGAGATGGTGGTGCTCTCATGCTGACGCCAGCTTCAGTCTGAATCATCCAGAAACAAGGTGGGGCTTTCATCGTTTGGGAAAAAAAAATGTTCTAAACCAATGAAAAGTGTTATTTTTAGGTCATATGACCAAGCCTTCCATCTTTAGGAAACCAAAAGTAAAATGAACCAATGAAAAGTTTTATAAACAAGTCACATGACCTGTTATGTGGCATAGGGCTACAAAAAGCGTAGAAAATCCGTTGGCACGTGAGGCGGCGTCAGTAGCGGACCGATGTGCGAATAGGCCGAAGGCAGCACAACGCGCCGAGATCCGGATGGCACCGAGTTAGTGTCCAGCAAGTTGCTGCACTGGTGTGGCTATCCTACAATGCTGCGCCGAAAGTCGGCGTGGGGCGCCCCGTTGGCCTGTGAGGTCGCGTCAGTCAGTGGGGGCTGTGCGTCTCCCCCAAGATGGAGGCTCTTCGGCTGCAGTGCGGCGCCCCTTAGCGTTTCACTCGCCGTCCAACTGAGTTGCGTCCGCACTTGCGGCTACAGTAGGCCAAAGGCAGCACAACGCGCAGAGATCCGGATGGCACCGAGGTGGTGTCCAGCAAATTGCCGCACTGGTGTGGCCATCCTACAATGCTGCGCCGAAAGACGGCGTGTCCAGCTGAGTTGCGGTCACTCTTGCGGTACAGTGACTCGAACGCGCCGAGATCCGGATGGCACCGAGGTGGTGTCCAGCAAGTTGCCGCACTGGTGTGGCCATCCTACAATGCTGCGCCGAAAGACGGCGTGTCCAGCTGAGTTCCGGTCACTCTTGCGGTACAGTGACTCGAACGCGCCGAGATCCGGATGGCACCGAGGTGGTGTCCAGCAAGTTGCCGCACTGGTGTGGCCATCCTACAATGCTGCGCCGAAAGTCGGCGTGGGGTGCCCCGTTGGCTTATGAGGTGATGTCAATAGTGGACCGATGTGTGAATAGGTCGGAACCAGCACAAGGCGCCAAGATCCGAATGGCAAGTCCTGGATGTTCAGTGCCATAGTTGAGAGTTCTGAGCAGTGCTTGTAAGACTGTCTGAAGCTTATTTGCACCTGCTGCAGCTTCACTATTGCCCTGGTGTGGCCAAAGGTCGCACATGACATAGGCGGCCGGCTCCCGAGGTCCGACGGAACTTTTTTCCTTTTCCTTTTTGCTTCTTGTCCCACAATCCGTTTCATCTGAAGACATGACCAGGTCCCTGAATGTGTGCAGGGGGACGTTATTGATTGAATCAAAATGGCGGCTTGACACAAAGCTGACTCAAGCGTTGCTGTTGATGCTATACAGACAAAAATTGCTTTTCAGTTTGTACATTCTTCAGGATTTTTTTTTCCATCCAAGGCTGATTGAGAGTTTGTAGAAAAATGGCTTCAGATTTTCCACATACTACTCTTCAACATTCTTCCTAAATGTAACAATGTGAGACTCACTAGGAGAACGGCTGTTTATGTTTCCTTTCAAAATGCTGCCAACAATATTTTCTGAATGGAAGACACCATCTTGTAGCATAAAGGGCCGAAAGGGGTTCTGGTCTGGCCGATGGTTGGTGGAGACATTTTGACTATATCTTGGACCTGCCCGGCCTCGCCCAAAATGGCGCCGGTATAAATGGGACTCGTAACTCATTGTTGTGTACTGGTTGAACAACCTTGATATCACGAGATATGAATGCAGTTTTGATGCTCATGGCGGGCGGGGACGAGAATTGATTGAATATTTCGACATCCCTATTGATATTAAGTTCTGATGTGTTATTGATTACTGTACTATTGAAAGTTCGAATTAACGTCACCCATGGTTTTTGCCGCAAATGTATATCTAGATAACTTTTTTGTAAGTGGCCCTGTCGTATTTTAATTACAAAATGTACGTCCACCGATTCCGCAACTGTTATACACCTTAGTTCTTGCAACCTAATGGCTCGTTCGTTACGTTCCTCTATAATGTAAATGTCTCCTCATCATATACGATTTCAGTTTGCTCCGTGGCCGGCCCACGTGGTTATAGGCCCGTATTTGTATACTGACATTTTCACAATAAAGGTTTTTAAAACAAAACATGGTAGTAGTATTTACATTGGTAAAGTTTTTACTTTTAGTCACTGTTTTCGAATCAGTAAAAGGCAAGTGAAATAAAGCAGTCCAATTACATGACGGATTAAAGGTATAATATGTAGGAACGCAGTAAAGATAAATGGTCAAGGGCAGTTGTGTTTTCCACTCCTGCAACATAAAGTGATCGATAAGAATCTGATAATCAGGCGTATCGGCGACTAAGACAGCAGGCCGAGTCTCTTTTACTCAACAGCTCCGTCATGGAACGAAGAAACGCCCTTTTTCTCGAAAAAGGAATATATTTTACTTGCAGGACAGTTGTAAATTTTCGGGGAAAGTACATTAGCCTGGAATATTATAACATATATGTTTTAAAAAAAAAAGTTTGAAATCAATAAAAAGCGTATTTTTTAGGTCATATGACCAAGCTTTTCATTATTAAAATAACAAAAGTAAAATGAACCAATAAAAAGTTTTATTAACAAGTCACATGACCTGTTATGCTTACGTTACGCGCTGCGCGCCGCGGATCACTTCCGGGTGCGCTAACGCGGCGTGTCATATAACGCATTACGCGACAACGTAGGTCAAGAATATAGTCAAAATGTCTCAACCAACCAGCGTTCGGAACACAACCCCTTTCAGCAGTCCAAAAAGTTCTGTAAAATGACAACAGAGGGGACAGGCAACAAGAACCATCAGTCAAAGAGGGGAGGGCAAGTTCTTCTCTACCGGGTCATGTTGGGGCGCTACCGGAACTGATCGAATTGGTAGTCTACAGTGTTTCTGGATGTTTCAGACTAAAGCTGGCGTCAGCATGAGAGCACTACCATCTCGTAGGTCCGTCGTGGCCATTCCACGAGCAAACATGGCAGCCGCTCCCCACCAGAAGCCTGCGGGAGTCGGGGGCCCCCAAGACTTTTGTAGAATCTTCACGGCTGAGGGGACGCTTTCGAGAATGGGACCCAAGCCCTATCAGGGAAGCGTCCGAGTTCCAAGGTGTCCCAGGGCCATTTTAGTGGACCACGCCCAAATCTGAAGAGCCGGCCGCCATTTTGAGAGTCCTGTGGCAGTCGCTTATCGTTGCATCGCAAGAGCGGGAGCAACTCAACTACATGGTGAGCGAGACGCTGTAGTTGCAAGAGCGGGCGGTAAACAGCTGAATGGCGGAAGAGGCACAGTGTAGCAAAAGCGGGCGGAATGGCAACTAAAACGGTAAAGGGGCGCCCCACTACAGCGTGTCTTCAGGTCAAACGGATTGTGGGACAAGGTCCAGAATAGAAGAGTCATCAAAAGGCAAAAAGTTCCGCCGGACCCCGGGAGCCGGCCGCCTATGTCGGGGGCGATCTCAGGCTACACCGGTGCTATAAGACTTGGGGAGGGGGTCGGAGCCAAGCGTCTTCTCCGAGTCCATGGCCATCACACCGCCCCTCGGGGGCCTCGGTCAAGCGGTTTAGGAAGGTACCATATAACATTGTTTTCAAATGCAGTCAGGTCCACAAACGACCCTCACTTACTTTGAGAATAGTGAAGCTGCAGGAGGTGGAAATAAGCTTCAGACAGTCTTACAAGCACTGCTTTTCTAAACATTTTTTGATTTTTTTGTATTTTTGCACAGTTTTATATTTTTTTTTTGTTTTTGATGGAGGGGAAACAACAAAGCACAGGCATTGAAAAAGGCTCAAACTCAGAACTCTGAACTATGGCACCCAACATCCAGGACTTGCCATCCGGATCTTGGCGCCTTGTGCTGCTTCCGACCTATTCACACATCGGTCCACTACTGACATCATCTCATAAACCAACGTAATGTAAATAGTTATTTAATAAAATGTTTTACCCTGTTACTTTGCTGGTGTGTTGTCTATATTTTTAATATTTGCATAGGGTTTGTCGTTATTTTGGGCGGGGTGGGTGACGGAGCCGAGCTGTCTTGCAGCCCTCATGGTGTGGAGCTCAGTTCATCTCACTATTTTCGTATTTCTCATGAAGGGTTGTTCCTAATATTTCTATTTTAGCGAGGTCAAAAAGAGATCCAATTAGTGGCCTACTGATTTTGCTCGATTAATTTTATTTTTTTTCACGATTTCTCACTATCTGCAAAGACTAAACAGAGTATTGCGACTTTGTGCTTGTTTGTAAATAGAGAATGAACCAAAGAGAATCAATTGTAAAACAGTAAATGCTTGGATAACAATCAATCAAATGGAGAGACAAGCAGGCACGAAGGATTACAACGGGGGCCTGCGTTAACTACCCTTCACTATCTGCAAAGAGAGAGTACTACTAAGAGAAAAGAGGGGGGGGCAGCGTTCAAAGCACATCAGCATGCATAAACACGAAAAAGTTTTTACCTATCACGTACTTGACATTTGACAGCTTTTGATATTTGCTATTAAAAAACCATTGAAATTCACAGAAAAAACCATAGGTTATAGTCCATATATAGTTAGGAATTTGCATTTACAAAACCTTGAAAATTCACTGAAAAAACCATTGGTTATAGAACATATATAGTTAGGAATTTGCATTTACAAAACCTTATATTACTCGCATAAAACCATTGAAATTCCATATATAGTTAGATGCGCTAACTATATATCGCGCACCCGCAATCCACTGCTGATGATGTCACATATTACATCATTCATGACATGGTTAGGTCTATGACCGCATATTTGATGAGCACCACTGGTATGTTTTAGATTGTAAATAGAGGTGTGCACGTAGCTTACAATTGTATACGTGTCTTTTCTATGTCTACACCTTGTGACTCACGTTAATGGGTGGAGCATCACTGGTAAAAAAATGGTTTAAATTTGTAGCTGACCTGGTGCGCGGTGTGTGACCAAGGGCACTAGTTGCTCGAAACGCGTAACCAGCGAGGTTCTTATTAAAGATCTCCTTAACTGCAAACCATTGGGTCCGTGTCTTCGTTTCCACAGCAGGAGTGTGGTTTACTTGAAGATTGTTCTGTTTATATATATATATATATATATATATATCTCCAGAGCCTGGCAGCCATTACAGATACACTTCAGATTACTGTTAACACCAGCACTGGTATACGGAAACGAATAGACGTACATTGCGACTGTAAAGGTACAATGTAGTGCTTTATTTATGCCTGGTCGTGCATTGTTCTCGAATCTCTAGATTGACAGATTTGTTTGTGAGACAAAGAAAGTGATTGCTCAGGGTCACACGGCGCTAGTGACTGCTCAAGGTTACACGGTACTAGTGACTGCTCAGGGTCACACGGTGCTAGTGACTGCTCAGGGTCACACGGTGCTTGCTCAGGGTCACAGGGTGCTAGTGACTGCTCAAGGTCACACGGTGCTAGTGGCTGCTCAGGGTCACACAGCGCTAGTGATTGCTCATGGTCACACGATGCTAGTGATTGCTCAGGGTCACACGGTGCTGCGAAGTCAAGTGTGAACAAATATATTTGAACCAAAATCTCCCGCTTGGACTGCCGACAGGCTCGCCTCCACCAACCAGTCCGATCCATGAAGCACCTCCAGGCGCTGGAACATGAACAGAAATATCTCCAAAATGAAGGCTACTCGCTCAAAGCCCCAATTTACAAACCTCTCCATGTCTCCGACAGACAGTCTCCACAGCCTCCAACCAACCTCAAAGTGAATACACCCCAGTATCCCTTCTGTTCACTGCACAGCCCCGTCCCCATGCTGATAACATTAACAAGCAACCCGCTATTACAATACCCGCTTGTGCATTTACTGTGCTTGTCGCACACACTCGTCTGTCTAGGTAAACAACTCCAGGAAGCCGATCCGGTTTACTGCTCACATTTAATGGCAGTGCCGCGTGATCCCAAATCCAGGGCGGTGGGATCGGGCTATAGATTCCAGATGCGCCTAGAGTCGATTCGACACATACTCTGAGCTACGTGAGAAGAGTTGTAATCTCGGCTTCCCTCTACACTAAACTGTGATTCTGGGCAAGTCACTTCCTACCCATGCACCCTTATCTTGTAAAAGCAGCACAGTTCAACAGACCCGAGTCAGACAGGTTATTCCTGAGTTTCAAAGCAAACAATGGCTTTATTTATGCTCTCTCTCGCCTAAAATTAACTGTTTTAATAGGAGTCAGTGGGGAAATATATACCCCTATTTTTATCGGCGCAGCTCTTACATCATCTGGAAGGTTCCAGATGGCTGCCTTTTTTCCTTCTACAGCCCCTCACCCTCACACACCCCCTCACCCTCACACCATCTCACCCTCACTCACCCTCACACTATCTCACCCTCACTCACCCTCACACCATCACCCTCACACCTCCTCACCCTCATCCCCCTCACCCTCACACACCCTCACCCACCCTCACACCCCCTCACACACCCTCACTCATCCTCACCCCCTCATCCTCACACACCCTCACTCACCCTCACACCCCCTCACAACCCCCTCACCCTCACACACCCTCACCCCCCCTCACCCTTGCACCCTCTCACCATCACCCTCCTCACACACCCTTACCCTCATCCCCTCACCCTCACACACCCTCAGTCACCCTCACACCCTCACCCTCACCCTCACACCCCCTAACCCTCACCCCCCCACACACCCTCACTCACCCTCACACACCCTCACACACCCTCACTCACCCTCACACACCCTCACACACCCTCACACACCCTCACCCTCACTCACCCTCACCCTCACACCCCCTCACCCTCACACCACTCAGTGCTACAACACATATTGTGTTACAATAGGTGTCACATTTGCAAAAGATTAAACTATTAGCATTGTAAATAACAAAGCTAATAATTTCGCTATTTTCAAAACAAGCACATAAATAAAAAATGTGTCCTTTACAATACCAATAGCTCAAACTTTCCTAATGCGAGACCTATTGCATTGCTGTGCTTCTCTCCCCTGCTGCACTCTCCTGCTCTCTAGAGATGTGGCCTAACGACCAGAGCTGCCATCTAAGTCACGTAAATACAAAACATGTTGCATTCCAAATGCTATAGGTGTCACATTTGCGAAAATTATAACTATTGGCGTTGTAAATGACAAAGCTATCAATTTAGCTATTTTAAAAACCAACAAATAAATAAAATATTTGTCATTTACAAGACCAATAGCTCCAACTTTTCTAATGCGAGACCTATTGCATTTCCAATGCTTGTTTATACTTGCCTCTATAGTGGCTGCATTTTTGATTGATAGAAAGCCTCGGCAACAACTGCCTGGAGAGAGTTTGATGTTCCATCTTTCCTCCTATTCAGTCAGCGACATCAATGTTAAAACCTTCCAACTGCAGTTGCATAATTTACTAGCTAAAACACTGCTCTGTCTTCACTTTCAGCACAATCCTACAATCTCAGCGTATGAATGTATATTTGGTTCACTAACCATCCAATGTTTTTCGAAAGATTTGAAATCTCCAGCTGTACCTCCCTGAATGCAGTATAACCATAATACATGTGTCGCTTGTTTTTATTTCACATCATGCAACTCACTCTTAAGATCAATAAATAAGGTTGATGGAGCGTGGCCTGCCAAAGTAGAGATTCCGCAGGATGCCCGCGAGCTTCCAGGCTGCCAGTGAACATTCTATATCATCCAAGCCGCAGAGCAGTCCCACTGCAACTTGAATCAGGCCCATCTGCCCCTTCCCACTCTGTTGGGGCTCGCTCCAGCACCAATGGTCGTCTGCTGCTGATGTCGTCTGCTGCTGATAGCCATTACACTCTGCTCCCGTGGCATCCCACCTAGTGCTGGGCCGCAAGTCAGAGAGGTTGTAGGGAGCAGGCCACATATGTCACTTGCGCGAGGAGGGGCCATCGCTGCTTTTCATGATAGATTAAGGCTGACTTCACGGGCCAGCTTGTTTGGGTTGAACTGCTGTGTGGGCTCCTTCCTAGAAAAGTGTGCGGAGCAATCACCGATAAACCGCCCGGTCACCTCACCCACTGATGTACGACCGCACAAAATGCAGTGTCTAGCAAGCCATGTGGTGCATTCTTCCTGCCATTCGTTGTGACATTGTGCTGCGTGATGTTTGCCTTTCAGTGCAAACAGTATTTATGGAGGTTCTTACGTACCCCAGGGCCACCTCTGGCCCACCGCTCCTAGCTTCTTTGATGGATTACGTTTGGAGATATAGCAATTTTTATTTTAAAAAAATCTTGCTCATGCACTGAGAATCTTCATCGTGGTGGGCCGTAGTGCCGAAGAACAGTTATCAGTAAATAAGTTCAGGAAGTACGGCCACAACGTGCATGTGCGGGCTCGCTCCCAGGTACTTTTGTGTGGCCGTTCTGTGCCTTGCCACTGGCCCAGCCTCCAGGAGTGCCTCATTCTGAGGTTTTCTGCGCATGCGCAAACTTGCTCCCAGGTACTTCTGTGTGCCCATTTTGTGCCTTGCCACATGGTCACTGGCCGGGCTCTACGATTGCCTCAATCTGAAGTGTTCGGCGCATGTGCAGGCTTGCTCCCAGGTACTTCGGTGTGCCTTTTCTGTGACTTACTGCACACTGGCTCAGCTTCCACTAGAACCCCACCCAAGAGCCTTCCTAGATATTCCAACATCCATTCATTCATTATTTTCTGTGAGTCCCTGAGCAATATTTTGCACCCATGGGCTGTGTCTGGTTACAGGCGTGTTTTTGCCAAATCAGAGTAACAGAAAGGCCCTTGTTACAGTACTTAATTTGCAAAAAAACAAGAGCGGGAGCTGAAAGTTTTTCTTCGAGCCAAAGTGCTGCTGAATGCTGTGCTCCTGTGGTTCCTGTCTTTTTATATATCACCCCTTATCCGGTGTGTGATAAGCAGTGCGTCCTTCAATAAAGAAATAATGTAATGACCCGTCCGTACCACTGACATTCTAGTTTGTGTAATATGGCCCTGTATTGCCTTCGCTGGGTTATAATGACATCAGAACTCTTAAATGGCAATACTGGACCATATTACACAGTTGCTCATTAAGTTTACTCTCCATTGATATTATTAAGCATTGTTCCAGAATGTAACACCAACCCATCTGGTGTTGTCACACTAAACACAAAGTATTTCCACATTCTTCTTCTTTATTGCGTTAATGTTGCCCGTTTATCTGCCAAGTTGCAGACAGAAGAGGTACATATAGAGCCCCACCCGCTCTAGCTGCTAAAGTGGGGGTTCACAATGTCAATACAATAGATCTATGATCTGTGGCTCGGAAGCTGGGGCCTGGCCTTTGGGAATGCTGCCCACCGGTTATTCGCAGCTGTCTCTCCAGTCTCCTTGTAACCCTGCCCCTCCTTTCACCAGAGGCTCTCTGTTTCTAACCTGGTCAATTATTTCATCTCAGCCTTTCAGTCTATCCTTGTGGCACTCCCCACCACCACTCTAGGCTGTCTCTGTGCTCTCCTAGTCACCCTGCCCCTTCCTTCACTTTAGTCTCTGCTTCTTACCGGTCTCCTCCATTCACTTCACCCCTTCAGTCTCCCCTAATATCCCTCCCCATGGGCTGTCCCACCCTCTCCGAGTCACTCCATTCCTCCTTTCACCAGAAGCTTCTGAGTGGACTCCTCCTGCCACTGTCTTCTAGTGGTACTGCCATCCTGTACTACACGGGCTATCTGTCCCTCCTTTCAGCAGAGGCTGTCTTTTTCTCAACCAGTCACTCATTTCATCTCAGTCTTTCAGTCTCTCATGGTGAGGATGGGGATGGAAGAAAGACTTGAGGGGACACCAGGGAGGAATAAAGTGATAACATTTGTGAACCTGCATCATTCCAGTGCAGAGAAGCAAGGTGACTGTCCGCCTTCACCAGCTGGCATCTCATCGTCCCAGTGCAACGAGTCAGTGTGACTGGCTGCCTTCAGCAAATGGCATCTCATCGTGCCAGTGCAGTGAAGCAGAGTGACTAGCTGACTTCAGCAGCTGGCTGCCTCACACACACACACACACACACACACACACACACACACACACACACACACACAACCACACACACACACACACAACCACAACCACACACACTCAACCACAACCACACACACAACACACACACACAACCACGCACACAACACACACAACCACACACACACAACCAGACACATAACGACACACACAACTACAACCACACAAAGACAATCACACACACAACCACACACACAACCGCATACACACTACCACAACCACACACACACTACCACAACCACACACAATAACCACACAAACAATAACCACACACACAACCACACACCAACCACACACACAACCACATATACAAACACACACACAACCACACCGTCAGTGCACACTTTCACCGGGCATAAACACCACCAGCCGCCAGGGCACGCTTCCACCAGGAACACACCACCAGACGTCAGTGCATGCTTTCACCAGGCACACACACACCACCGGCCGTCAGTGCACACTTTCACCAGGCACACACACACCACCAGCCGGCAGTGCACGCTTTCACCAGGCACACACCACAAGCCGTCAGTGCATGCTTTCACCAGGCACACACACCACCAGCCGTCAGTGCACAATTTCCACAGGCACACACACCACCAGCCACCAATACACACATCAATTGTTAACGCATCCACAATTAACTATTGTAGCAATCGCAGTATGGCGCACATTACTTTTAAACATATTTATCTAAAGCGCAGCATGCCACCATTGCTAACAAAATAAATACACATGTTTTTGGACTACAATTTATAGACTTTTGTTGCAATTGGTGTCGCAATATTTAGCAATGCCAATAGCTCAAACTTAATTAATGCAAGACCTATTGCATTGCAAATGCTTGTTAGATGTAGAAAAGAGTCAATTTCACAGAAAGGGAGGTGGGAGGGTCAGTAAGGAATCTGTGGTTAGTTACAGAGCATTTCTGAAAGTAAGTAATTCGTTTTTCTGATGGATACTGTATAAGGGTGTGGCCCAACGGCTAGAGTGGTCGACCTCGAAGCTGGGGAACCGGGACGGCGTCTCAGTAGGGTCACCCAACATTCTGTGATTCTGGGACAATCACTTAATCTCCCCGAGCCCAACAAAATGAATGTGTTATCTGTAACACCACTAGTGCTCATGTAAATTGCTCTGATACCTTCGGGTCAAGTTCGCGCTATATAAAACTCCCAAAAAAACACAGATTGCCCACCTTTTGAATAGATACCAAAGCAGGTGGTGATTTATGGAATGGCTCAGATCAAAAAGTTTAACAGGACTCTTCTCCGCTATCCAGCAGGGAACGTGAACCTATGCCCTTGTACCAGCCTGGCAGATGAATAAGATAGGTACCTTCATATGCAAGTGCAGTAGTAGGACCCTTTGCTCTAGTGGAATGAGCCCACAGATCTTCCAGAGGCTGTTTCCTAGCTACTCCATAGCAGATCTTGATGCGAAGCACAACCCATCTAGAAATGGTCAATTTCTGAACTGCTTTGCCATTCTTCGTCCCTGAGAACAAAGAGCTGATTGTCAACAGATGATCCTTGTTGCGATCAATATTAAAGCTCAGGGCTCTCTTTGGGTCCAAATGATGCAGTATGCCTTCATCCTTGCATGTATGAGGTGAGGCAAAGAACTTCTCTAAGGTAATAGGCTGCCTGATATGAAAAGTCATCACAACTTTTGAGAGAAATGCTGCCCTAGTACTCAGCACTAGTTTGTCCAGAAAAAAAATGGTTTACAGTTGCTGGACAGATAATGCTTGCAACTAACTCATATAACAAGCTAAAGTAATCACTACGAGTAACACCGCCTTAAGGGTTAATAACCTTAGGTGGCAGCTACCTTGCACGTTGCTTCAAGTGGGTGCACACCAAGAATGTGAGTACCAAATGCAGGTCCCACTAAGGTATCATAAAATGTTGTGGAGGAAACATGTGGGTCAGCTCTTTTAGAAAGCGCATCACAACATGCGATTTAAACCAAGATGGTTGATCAGGCAATCTTAAAAAAGTTTTTTTAAAGTAGATAAGGCCAACAAGTTATCTTTAACAGTAGATATAGCAAGACCTTGATGGGTGGCTAAAGTTAAGGAAAAAATGAAAACATCAGATAACTGGGTTTTTCAGAAAGTTTGATATGTTGAGAAAAACACCAAACAAGAACCCTCTACCAGAGTCCAGCATAAATGGTTTTGGAGGATGGATGCCTTGCTGATACAATTACTACCTTGAGAGGAAGACTGAAGGAAGTTAACTGTCAGTTACTACAGGACACAGTACTGTTCTTATTACATCCATTTTGCTGCTGGGAACCTGGAATGCCAATGAATTTGGTATGCTTCTTCAGGATTTTTAAAAAGAACCCCTGTGGGGAGTTGGCAACAATAAATCAGCATTGGATTGATAGAAGGAAATACCAATGTGGTAAACAAGTTAATTACTTGAATAAAAGGTCTGAGGAATGAACAAAGCTAAATAAAGAAACATATTGAGAAGTGGTATGTCCTGTATTTTTAAGAAAATCTCTGTGTAGTACCCAAGGTATTACCAACAATCTTGTTAACCTGTTCAAAGGAGACAGTATTGTGCTGCCATGGGAAGGTCATGCCAGAAAATGTAACTAATGTATTTAATTGCGTGACCCAGTTGCTGATCACAAAAGAGCAAAGACTGTGGTCTATGTAAACTTAATCAATTTCTTAGAGATGTTTCTACACACACAACCTAAAATAAGTTAACTAAACTAAGTGTGTGTATCAGGGGTGAAATGGATTAAAGAATTGCTATGAAACACAAGACTAAGGGCATTATTCACCAACTTACACAAAAGTGTGAGTTTATCTTTGAGAATCAGGCACAAGGTGTGCTGATACTTGGAGCTCGGTCTTGGGAAAGGAGCAGAGACTAATAGTGTGTCACAGTGGGTAGCTCTGTGGCTCTTTCTTTTGATGCAAATACTAGACCCACTAAAGAATATCTTTAAGGAAAGAAGTGACACTCTGCATATGACAAGAAGATATGCATTACTAAAAGGGTATCGAGAATATTTTTAAAAAAAGTAAATGAATAGTAAAAGAGGTGGCAAGAAGGACTCCGGATGGCTAAGTGTAGAGCCATCTGTTCAATGTGCAGTAAAATATAGGGGAGAAGGTGCTCAAAAAACCTTGGTCTAAATAAACATTTCCAAAGAGTATGACAAGGTTGAGGTGAAAAGTGTGGGCATAGCAGGAGATGTTTAACTAGCAGTAAAAGGGAAGATGTCTTTCCACTGCATAAATTATTGGGCAGTCCTTAGCTAGAACTGTCCAGTTGTGAATGGCACACCCCAAAAGGAAGACAACAGATCCAAGGCAAACAAATGTACAACTGCCAAAGCCGTTAAGGTCTGCATGACAAAAAAGCAGCTTACATTTGAACAGTATGAACAAGAGGAGAGTCATTACAGGAACCTTTGAATACCTCATGAATGAAAATATAGGAGAACTCTAAAAATCAGGGATTGGAGGGGAACAACTGAATAGCTCAGGAATGTTCAATTCCATCTCCAAATACACTCAATTCAACAATAGTCAAATTATTCTCAGTCACCAACGCAATTCAACATATATAGCATTTCGGATTTGGGTCAGTTACAAAATTATCCTCATGCACTCGCCATCTTGCACACCTTCACTGGCAAATGGCCCCAAATTTCCAGTCAGAGTTCAGCTAAATGAGAAGAGAAGTTGGGCTCTGACTGGAGATTTGGGGCTATTTGCCAGTGAAGGTGTGCAATATGGCCACTACGTAAGGATATCTGTTGAATTGTGTTGGTGATTCAGAGAAGAATAATTCAAGTAGTGTTGAATTGAGGATACTTGAAGACTGAATCATACCAGATAAACCAGAACTCATATCATGTTAGAACCCTGAGGAAATGGCAGGACGCCATGAAACATGTGCTGGCTCAGCTCAGCTATAAACTGTATCTGATAAAATACAGTCAAGGATCTCAGTTTCACTGATGACGACACTTAAAAAGGGTCACAATAATAACAAATTAAATGGAGTTAAATCTACATAAGATCTTCAAATTTCAACTTGGAAGGTATCTCTCTTTTGGCAATTGTTCAATGTGTAATAGGTTTATGATGTTAAATATATTTGTTATATCTATATATTTTGTATACTAAAGACTGGTTTAATTATGTATTATTCATTTAATTGTTATGTCTCTTATTCTAGAAATGTAAGAGTATATTGGTTTAGGAGTACTGAGAAACTGCTCCATTTTTGTTAAGAGCTAATCTATTTTGTAGCAGGTTTCCTGCGCTATAGTGACCTTTACTGCTTCTTGAACCATGATCCTTTTTTTATAAACAGACAAAACAGACTAGGTAATAAAATAAAAATATTAAATATTTTGAAAAATGGCCTGATCAGACGAGAATAAAAACGGGGACTTCAAGAAACTACTTCAAAATACTTTCAAGATATTAAATGTATTTGGTAATCACACAGCATTAAACCAATTCAGCACATTTAACATATATTTTGGTACCTACCTTTACCCTTTCTTCAAAAGGAACCACAAAAGGTAATTCAGTCAAAATTGCAAGCTGTCTCTCCTCAGAAACGGACAAGGGTGCTGGCTCCATACCAACTGAAACAGAGACAATTTGGCACTTTGGAATATAGCTTTTATATGTTATACATATAGAACAGCAACATCTCAAACGAAAATGTAACACAAAGTGGCTTTGAGAACAATCTAGAGCATTTTTAAACAGTGTTGATGGAACCATTTTCAAAGTGGGGGTGCTACCATCAATGTTACATCACTGAAGTTCTAGGGATTGTCAAAAATCCAAGTGTCACACAAACAACAAGTACAAGTATAGCAAATGAGTCACACCAATTCAGCAGGATAGTGGTAAGGGTTTAGCATGTAGCTGGTGGCACATTTCGAAGCACACTTTCACAAATCTATTACTAAAGCTAGGTGTGGTAGCACACTACCATTTACAGGAAGCACATTTTCCATTGAAAGGCCAACAAAAGTCGCAGTCATGGAGATTTATTAATAAAACTACATAGCACACAAATTATAGCGTGAGAAAATCATGTTTCAGTAAATATTTTTCATTTGCACATCACCAAGTAAAAGATAAGGTTTTGATCCTATTAAAATCGTTGTTTCCATCACACTTCAGAATTACAACAAAAGAAAATGATTGATTTGAACTTTCCCAGCTGCAGCTCTATTTTTAAATATCAGTACAGTTCATTTACAGGTATTTAGATGTTGCGTTTTAGTAAAAAGAAAATGACATCCTAAAACCTTTTCTTTCACTCTTCCTGTATCCAAGCAAGATTGTCATATAGTTCACTTTACAAAATACCCTAACTTTGCACTCAGGGAAAGAAACTAAATGCCAATATGCATGCCAAAAGAATAAGCAGCAATTTTCAGAATACATAGCGTGACGTTTAACCTCTGTCTTGAACACTAGCAAATGTGACAAGATACAATCAAAATTTACAAGCATTGTTATAGCTCATTCGCTGTCTGAACTACAGCATGTCTATTGTGGGAGTGCTGCAGCACACCTACTTGCAGGAACTTACAGGTACATGCATTAATATTGCATTTTGCGATTCCTTAATTGCGAAAAATAAGGAATCGCAATTAAGGAATTGCAAAATGCAATGCATCAAGAAATCGCTAAATAAATTGTGATTTCTTTTTTTTTTTTTTTTTTTTAATTTTTTAAAACCTTTATTGTAAAAGCACACAGCAATTCAGCCTAACATCCCGGAGGCAAGGCAGCATAGTATAGAACGGTCATAGTGCTTAGCGATTCACGTCAGGACAATGCAGGTTGTTTTATTATTTTTTTTAGAACAAAAACCTAAACAAAGCGCCCAAGGGCGCGAAAAAGGCAATGGAAATGAAGAAGACCACTAGTCGGTAGGAGGCGGAAGGAGCTGGGGAAGTTGTAGAAAGAGCTGAGACAGAATGTAGCAAAAGCAGGGGGGGGGGGGGAAGGAAGAACAGGAGAATCAGTACAGGAATAACATAGCTGTCGTCAACGTCTATGGTGACAAGCGTTCATCTCGTGGCAACGGTGCAGGTGGTAAACACAAGTCCCCTCTATAGGCATTCCAGGCACCCCATACCTTGTTCCACGTCTGAGGCCGCCCCCTGGCAGTATACACAGTCTTTTCGCGCAACATACACCAGTCCATGTTGGCCTTCCATTGTACCACCAGGGGGGCCACATTAGAACCCCACCTTTGCGCTATGTCCCGTTTAGCGACCATATTGCCCAGTGTGGCCCATCGGATCTGCGCCGTGTCATAGTCATTAGGCTCCCAAACATTCAGGAGGCACCTACGCGCCTCCGCCGCTAATTCCACTCCAGTCACTTCCCGCATCACTCTATGAACCCTCTCCCAATAAGGGGCAATAACGGGGCACTCCCACAGTATATGAAGAAAGGTGGCAAGGGCTCCGCAGCCACGGCGGCAGAGGCCATCCGGCGAGAAGCCCATGTGCACAAGCCTGGGGCCGGTGACATACACTCGGTGAAGGATTTTAAACTGGACCAATCTCAGACGCGAGGAAATGGCTACCTCCTTAGGGGAGGAAACAGCACTCTGCCAGTCCTCATCGTCCAGTTCCAGCCCATCGGCCACCCACTGTTCCCTCAAGCGCTGGAGGAGGTCCGCCTGAACGTTGATTAGTTTCTTGTAGGACAGAGAGATGGCGCTATCAGGCATATGCCCGTCCAACACCCTGTCCTCCAAAGGGGAACTCTCGGGGATGTCGCCCTCCTCCGGCCTTGCGGCAGTTATTGCGTGCTGCAACTGGGCGTAGCGGAAAAACTCCGTAGCACTCAATTTATACTCCGCCTGCAGCTGTGGGAAAGTCTTGACCACCCCCCTGGAGAGCATGTCCTCAACCCTCGAGATGCCTATGAGATCCCACTTCTCAAAGCCCTTGGTGTGCCAAAGCTTGCCCAAAATGTCGGAATCAAAGAGAGGGGTAAATCTCGTCAGCCTGCCCTGCCAGCCCTGTATCTTAGTGACCGTCCGCCACGTATGGACCGCCGCCTTGGTCGGGCCGGTGAGGTTACGATCAAAGGATCTAGAATATAGGGCGCGATAGTAATTGCCTCCGTGTAAAAGCCAGCGGTCCATGGCATAACCGGGGTTGTCCACGGGACCGTAAAAACCATGATTGATGGCGGTAAGTTGAGAGGCCCAGTAGTATCTCCGCACGTCTGGTAGCGCAATGCCCCCATCATACCATGGCATGGTGAGCTTCCGAACAGCGACACGGGGTCGTCCGTCCCAAAGAAGGGCACGCTGCAGACTCTCGACCTCCCTGAAGTAGCGGGCCGGGACAAGGTCCTGAGTATTCTGCAAGGCATACAGGAACCTGGGCAGGGACATCATTTTAAACAACGCCGCCCGGCCCAGCAACGAGAGAGGGAGCTTACGCCAACTCTCCACGTCCCGCCGCAAACGGTGGAGCGGGGGGAGCAAGTTGTGGTCATACCTTGCCTTAGGGTTATGTGAAATGTAAATCCCCAAGTACTTAAAGCCTTGTCCCGCCAGTTGGATATTACAGCCTCTGGGAAGGCGCGGCGTGTCGCCTTTGAGGATGTAAAGGGAGGATTTGGCCCAGTTAATAATCAGGCCGGAGTAACGCCCAAACAGCCTGAGCACATCGCACACCACGATAAGCGACTTGCAAGGGGAGGTGAGATACAGCAGGATGTCGTCCGCGTACAGGGAGACCCTGTCCTCAAAGCCCGGGGCCCAGGAGATCCCGTGCAAGTCAGGGTGCGAGCGCAGCATCGCCGCGAGGGGCTCCAGAGCCAGCGCAAACAGGAGCGGAGACAAGGGACAGCCCTGTCTGGTGCCTCGCTGAAGTGCGAAGGGAGCAGACATACGACCGTTCACCGTAACAGCAGCCAAGGGGCTAGAATAAAGAAGTTGCACCCAGCCCAGGAAGCCCGGCCCAAAACCAAGTTTCGTCAAGACTGCCCACAAATAATTCCATTCCAAGGAATCAAAAGCCATTGTGGCATCAAGGGAGGCCAGCACCGCCGGTTCAGTGAGGGCGTGAACTCTGGCCATAACGCCGTGCAAGCGTCTCAGGTTAAGGGCAGTATTGCGGCGGGGTATAAAACCGGACTGATCCGGGTGCACCAGGTCGCTAATAACCCCGACCAGTCGATTAGCCAACAGTTTGGCCAGGATCTTGGGTTCGGCGTTGAGGAGGGAAATAGGGCGGTAGGACCTACAAACATCCCGCGGCTTGCCATCCTTGTGAATAACCACAATAGTGGCCAGTCGCTGGTCCAGGGGGAAGACGCCATCCTCACGGGCACGGAGGAACATGTCTTTCAAGTGAGGAGAGATCACGTCCGGCCGGATCTTATATAGTTCAACCGGTATGCCATTGGGTCCGGTTGCTTTACCCGTACGCAAAGCGCGGATCGCCAAGGCGATCTCGTCCGCAGTGATGTCCCGGTCAATATCCACCCTGTCCTCCTCAGAGAGGCAAGGAAGGTCTATTGCAGAGAGGAATTCAGCCGAGTCGGCCTCGGAGCGGTCCGACCCGGAGGTGTAGACCCCCCGGAAATAGTCAGCAAAGGACTCGGCGATGGCGCTCGGATCAGTAACCACCACTCCGTCCTCGCACAGGATCTCCGGAACCACTCGGCTCGCCATCTCCCGCCTGTCCAGCCAGGCCAGCAATTTGCCAGCCTTGTCCCCGACGTCATAAATGCGGCCTTGCTGCTCTTTCGCTAAGAGCAGAGCTGCATTCGTAGCAAGATCGTGATACTCCGATTGCTTCAGAGAGAGTTCATGCAGGAGGGCGGGTTCGGGCTCGGGCCCCAGACGGGACTCGAGGTCCAAGACCTCCTCCTCAACTTGCAGGAGATCCGCATCACGAGTTCTTTTGGCCGCCGCGATAAGAGCCAAGGCCTCACCCCGCAACACCGTTTTGAAGGCCTCCCAAAGGGTGACCGCAGAGCCCACTGAGCCAGTATTTTCTGTAAAGTATAAGGCGATGGCCTTGGCCAGCAGCGCTCGCATGTTGTGGTTGCGGAAATACCAGGGATTTACGGCTGCCGGGCGGCTGGACAAAAGGACACCGAAGTCAAAGGAGATCCACAACGGCGAGTGGTCGGAAATGCCTCTTGCCAAAAAACGCGCCTCAGAAATGGCAGGCGATTGCGCCGCCAGAGTGAGGACATAGTCCAAGCGGGACAGACTTCCATGGGCACCGGAGAGGAACGAAAACTGGCGAAGCGCCGGATGTAAAAGTCGCCAACAGTCCACCAGACCCATAGAATCAAGGAAGGTCGGCAGCCACGTTTGGGAACCCGGGAGGTCTCTCGGCGGCTGACGATCCAGGGTACCAGAGCAGACTGAATTGAAGTCCCCCCCTAGGATCAGCAGGCCCGAGGGCAGAGACAAAATGGCGCCACCAAGGTCCCGGAAGGTGCTAGACTGGAGACCAGGGGGAACATAAACCGACAACAGGGCCAGAGAACGCCCCTCCCACCTCCCCGCCACAGCTGCGTAACGCCCCCTATCATCTAGCAGGGTGACGTCTATCTCAAGCGGAAGGGACGCACGTACAAGGACGCCCGCCCCCCGGGAGCCCGAAGAGAACCCAGAGTGGGCGACCATTTTATAACCCCTACGATTCAGGGCCCTACAAGAGTTGCCCACTAAGTGCGTTTCCTGCAGTAAAACTACATCAGGCATGTTTCTTTTTATCAGCTGGAGCACCACCCCTCTCTTGACCCTATCACCTAATCCATTGACATTCCAGCTAAGCACTTTTAGTTTCCTACCCCCCCATCCCCAAGCAACCCGCCCCACCCGACTCCGTTCGACCCGGTCACACATTGTTCAACAAAACACACAGTCCATTGCCTCAAAGAAGAAAAAGAAATAGAACAAACAAGGAACAAACCCCGCAAAATTGCACCCCCCACCCTGCACCCCTGCATGTGACTAAAAAGCCCCCCCAACCAGCAGTGTGCCTGTCGCCCCATAACTACTCTACAAAAAGACACCCAGGGGAGTAAGGACTCTCCGCGAACTCCTCCCGCCACCCTCCATGTACTGACAGAAAAGACATTACGGCAATTAAGAGCGACATTGGACAGCCCCCGAGGCAAGCAAGAGAGTCA
Organism: Lissotriton vulgaris; assembly: GCF_964263255.1. Classification (NCBI taxonomy): domain Eukaryota; kingdom Metazoa; phylum Chordata; class Amphibia; order Caudata; family Salamandridae; genus Lissotriton; species Lissotriton vulgaris. The sequence continues at coordinate 659,638,649 of NC_141698.1, read as the reverse complement.
TTTAGTCACCCATTACAGAACCAAGTCTCATGGGTCCGGGCCGCCAGCCGCGCCACCCTCGTGGTCCTCCTGTGCTTCTCGGCGCGGTGGTAGAGTGTCCATCCAGTCACTGACGTTCTCGGCGAAGTCGAAGAACAGGGCACGGCCCTCGTATTCGATCCGGAGCTTAGCAGGGAACATCATAGAATACTTAAGGCCCAGGTCCCGTAGCCGTCGCTTCACCCCAGAATAGCTTTGGCGCTGTCTCTGCACTGTCCTGGTGAAATCCGGGTAGAAATGGACATCAGCGTTCTGAAATTTAAGAGGGCCATGGCGCCTGGAGGCCTGCAGGATGGCATCCCTGTCGCGAAAGTTAAGCAGCCGGGCCACGATGGGTCTAGGCGCCACGCCAGTCTTCGGCGGGCCACCCGGTATCCGGTGGGCACGCTCCACCGAGAAAAAGTTACTGAGGCCAGGCGGGGCAAGATGTGTTCTGATCAAATCTTCAACGAGGAGGTCCGTCGCCGCCTCCTCCGAACCCTCCGGCACGCCGACAATGCGGACGTTCTGCCGCCTGGCCCGGCTTTCGAAGTCATCCAGCCGCTTCGCGAAGTACTCCGCCGTCCTCTGCAGGTTCCGGACCTCCGTTTGCATGTCCGAAACGTCTTCTGTGAGGCTGGCCGTCTTAATGTCCAGATTCTTGACCCTGTCATTAGTCTTGCCCAGGTCGGCTCTGATGAGGGACAGATCAACGGCCATGCCATCCACCTTGTGGGTGAGGACTTCATGCTGTTGCTGCATGTCTGCCCGGAAACTAGCGATGGCTCCCAAAATGTCGGTCAAAGTGGGCTCAGAGCCGTCCGACGAGCCCGAGTGTGGGATGCCCTTGGCAGAGGGACCTGTGGCAGGCGGTGTTTTCAGCTGAGTGTAGCGCTCAATCCGATTCTGCTGTTGTTGTTGCGGTTTATTGCGCCCTCCTCTAGTAGACGGCTTGTCGAGGTCCCCCTTGCCCGCCATGTTAGGTCTCAAAGAACAAAGGGCTATGCCAGGCGAGTCCAAGCCCAGAAACCCGGAATGGTGTCCGGGACGTCAGCGGGAGACAGGTTCAGGTGCGCTTCGCCGTCCAACTAGCACCGCTGTCAGCACCCTTCTCCGGTGACGAAAGCAGGCTGGCACTCCGCCGTTCAGCGAGACGTAATAGCGGAGTCCGCAGAGACAATGGCACCGAGCTGGCACGGAGTCCCACTCGACGTAGCTCCGCGTAGGAGACACCGATTTGAGTTCTGAAAACGGTGTTCGCCTCAGGTAGCCACCAGCAACGAGTATCCACCCTCGTGGATCAGGATTACGGGCAGGATAGTTGCGGAGGATCGGAAGGTCCGCGGAGCTCCGAGCTTACGCGGCCATCTTGGTTGCCCGCGAAGCTCCTCCTCAAAATTGTGATTTCTTAATATTCCTTAATTGCGCTTCACATTTTGCGAATCGCAATTAAGGAAAACAAATTGCGATTCGCAAAATGAAAATCGCAAAATGTTAATGCCTTCCCATTGATTCCTATGGAACTTTTGGCCCATAGGAATCAATGGGAAGGCATTAACATTTTGCGATTTTCATTTTGCGAATCGCAATTTGTTAATGCATTTCAAGGGTGCTGAGGGGGGTCCAAAGGACCCCCCCCCGCACCCTTGAAATGTTTTTGTAAGTGCAAGTTTCACACACACATGTCCAAAGGACATGTGTGTGTGTAACATGACACTTTCAAAAATGCATTTTTGGGCATTTTTGAAAGATTTCGCAAATTAACACGAGGTTCAACCTCGTGTTAATTTGCTCCCCCTATTTGCGAATTCGCAATTTTTTAAACATTCATGCATTGCATTTAAGGAATCGCAAAAATGCGATTCCTTAAATGCAATCGCATTTTCTGAAATCGCAAAAAATAGCGATTTCATGTACTTTTGGATTGAAGCATCCCAAATAGTGATTTTGGACTCGCAAACGGCCGAATTTTGAGATTCGCACCGTTTGCGACTCCAAAATCGCTTGATGCATGTGGCTATATGTTGTTAAAGAGGAAAAATTAGAAATTTCAATGTTTCAATCTAAAAAAAAACATGCTACAAAAAACATGCTTGGTGAAGTTTTTCAGGCATGTTCTTACTGTTGTTTATGATTATATATCTGTAGAAATACCGTGTTGCAATTACAGCTGCGTTCATTTCATCACAGGCTAAAGTCAACACACGAATAAGGAATCATGGGCAAAAAGTTCATTCTGTTTTTTTCTGCAGGCCGGCACTGAAATACCATCATGGCTATAAAGATGTCAAACCCAGTCACAGTTTCAGCGAGTGGCACGCATTTATGGCTGCATGCTCAATTCTGGCCATACCATATTACAGAACATACTGTTTAAACTAGGAAATTGTGCTCTGTAAATAAGTGTTTGACACTTTCCCTGTAGCAGGAGACTGGTAGTAATGTGTCTTAACTCAGAGAGTCGTAGTCGGTGCGTGCCAATGTTAAAGAATCATTTTTCATTTGATAGCTAATTGAGCAGAAGAAGAACAAATTAGAAGAGTGTATCGTAAATAAAATTATGTAGCTGGTTTTGGCGGTGCGCAGTTAATATGTTTAATATGAAGGATATTCTATGTTGACGAAGCTGTGCGCTCAGCACATACTAGTTCATTTTTGGATTTTCCAATCCGCTTTCTAAGGAAGCAACTATGCAAACATGTAAATGGAATATTGTACAAAAGATGACAAAAATGAATTTTCAGCAAACGAATTTAAGCCAGAAATTTCTATGTGAAAAAGTTAAAAGGGATGTTTTAACTAAAAATAAAAATTATCTGTTTGTGGCATTACCGGTCCAAATTCTATAAAAAGAGGAAATGGGCAAAATAACCTACGTTTGGCAGAAAGAATTAAGATGGCACACAAGATGACGGATTCACATGAGAAAAACATTTAGGAGCAATTATAATTGTTTTGTCATTGTATGCAGCACGGTGTCAGCAGGCTAATTGGCAAACAATACAGGAAACAGTAAAGGAACGCAAATATGAAAAAAAACTGGTCAATTGTAGTAAGGGTACTCAAAATGAGCAGCCAAGAATATTATTTTAAGGTTGGCATTGCAATCACGGGCAAGCTTCCCTACTGACTCCTGCTGAAACAACGCCTAGCATTCTGGGCCATTAAAAATCTATCTATGTGTCTAAAAATCAAATGGTGCATGTATTGAGACCCTTACTTTAAAATAAATTGCCATATATCTTGACAGAAACTAGAAAGGTAAGTTCAAGGACGTTTTGAAGAATCCCTTAAAATAACAGTGAACCAAGATCTGCCTCTTATCTGCTCCTGATCACAATACGTATAAATAAGCATTGGCAATGCCAATGGGTCTAGCTTTAAAGGAATGCTGTATGGGAATGTGAAGCATTATACAAAATTGGCATGGCAAGGGAGATGCATTTGTGTAGAAGCAAAAAAGTGCAGAATATTATTGGTGTAGCTCTAAAATACTTCTTTTAGAACTAGAAGCTTTCAGAAATTATCGTTCTATGGCAGCTATTGTCAGGTAGCTGGGGACAACAGTTTGGCTCCCTCCGAGCTTACTTATCACCACATCGGACTACCTTTAAGAAAAAGCTAAAGCATCTCCTCTTCCAATGACGCTTCAATTCTACATGAAATTAAACTGGTTTCTGAATTCTCTTTTCTGCAATTCTCTCTTCATCTTCTGTTTTCTATCATCCTTTTTCTGGCTCACATCACTTGTTTCACTCTCCAGTAAGTAAGTGGTTTTACTCCCCACTAATGCTTTCTACTATTGTTGTATATATTATACAAGATTACCTTTTTGAAACTTCGATTGCTTCGTTTATCCTCCGGACATGTTAATGTTATTGCTCAACTTATCTACTGTGTCATTTCTTGAATATGTTGATGTAATGTGCTTTAATGAATTTGGGCTAAACTCGATCTATATAAATCTGCATAAATAAATAACAACTGAAATACTCAAATGTTTATTCAAGACAGAATAAACGAGGAAGTCTTGTTATATGGTACACACTTATTTAAGTGAACCACCTTACACTAATCCAGACAACCCTTATTGTGATTTTAGCGGTCTTAGACAACCATAGAAAGCTCTCTAAGTGGTAGCTGTGAAGAGCAACCATCAGGCTTAGTCCCGAAGGAGAGTTATACAGCTTGTTTTACCAGATCTAATCATGCAGTGTAGGGTAAACAAAAATGAACCACACAGTGTAGTTCTAAAAATATGTATATTTAATACACATCACATACTAACACATTGGTATATCTCGCACCCGGAGATATCAAAACAAATACACAGAATACTTCAATTGCAACAGGTAAGTAAGCACAATACACAGTGGTCTTCAGGGGGAGACCAAACCATATACTAAGAAAGTGGAATGCGAACGGTGACGAAGTAGGGAGTTGGACCAGGACACTCAGAAGTGCTGGGGACACAAGGAACTACCCAAGGTAAGTACCAAGGAACCCCACGGAGGCTGTGAACAGAGTGGAACGCAACTGAATACTCAATAGAAGTCAACAGGAAAGTCACAGTTGCAGTTTTGAAGAAGAAGGACCCTCCCCAGTGGACCCTGAAGAAACCCTGTGGAAGACAGAAGTTTGGAGAATCATCCCACCCATGGATACCCTAGATACCAGGATACCTACTCCAGGAAAGCTGGGTGCATAGGTGAGAAGTGACGTTGAAAACAGCCTTAGAACACAATGGAAGACTTTAGCAAAGATGCCGCTGGTTAAGACTGTGCAAGAGTCCAGCAGAATCCAAGGAGTGGATTCTTGAAGAGAAGAACTGCAAGCAGAGGGGACAGAGTCTATGCCACTCAGAGGTGACCAGGAGGCACGGAAGAGCAATGCCCACTGATGATGGAGGATGCAAGAGTGAGGACGATGAACTTGTCGCGGCAGCTGTGAGGCGCAGGAGATGATGAAAAGACCAGGAGCCCTTCACGAGCTGTCCCACGTCGGAAAACGAGTACGAGGGGGTCGGTGTCTGGCGGGAGCACCAACAAGCCCTGGAAGCAGCAACATACATGGAAAAAGATGAAGGAGCAATGTTCGGACCAGCAAGGTCCATGGGACTCACCAAGTGCAAGAGAGTCAGAGCAGCCCACTGAAGCAGGAGAGCCCACTGAAGCAGGAGATAACCCTCGAGAGAAAACACAGCGCGAAGGCACAGAAGTAGCACAAGGACCTCAAGCAGCTCACCAAAGATGAAGGCCCACGGTGCAGAGGATGTGGTGAGGACAAACATCTTGGCATGAAGAGATGCTAAAGGCTGGAGCTTCTTGTAGCCCGAAAATTTCGGGAGTGCACAGCCAACAAGCCTTGGCAATGGAAAGTCAATGTAGTGCACAGGGGTTCGGACAAGGGATACTGGTCTCATAATTGTAGAGAGGACAGGCCAGGCAAGAGGGAGTAGCAGAACCACTACCTGTGTTGCTGAGCCTTTTGAACGAACGAACACACGAACACACACACACACACACACGAACACACACACACACACACACGAACACACACACACACACACGAACACGCACACACACACACACACACACACACACACACACACCCCCCCCCCTACTCCCAGCATTTATGCTTGGCTATGTAAAAACCCTATTCATGAAAGCGAGATTAAGAAAATCAAGAGTGTCTGGATTTTTCTCTCTTCTATGGGGTTTTCCCACATGGAAAAGGAGCCAGTAAGATTGAATTCAGAGAGAACACATCTGCGCACAGGGTTGGATTGTAGGCATTTTAAGGTGGGTCCACCTGTAAAAGCTGGTGAACTCCAACATTGTTTCAATGTCTGAGGGTATTCATAAAATCGTTGCAGGTGGTATCCTATCCTGAGAGATTTATTCCTGTCAAATACTAGTTTTCAGGAAAGGAATGGCGAGGTAACGCCTATAAAAGAACAAGCTTACCTTCAGTAATACACTTTCTAGTGGATACTCTAGCTAATCACAGATTCCTCACCTTAGAATGTCCACCAGGTGCCAGAATGAGTCGGAGAACTTTTGTAACAGTGCTCCCACACGCCAATCAGTCCGCCAACAATCCATATCCTGGGCCATCGTCTTCAAGACTGAGATGGAGTTGGAAAGGTGGCCTGGATGCTGGGCCCTCTGGGATTTCAGGTTCCACTGCAGGCCTTACATATGCCACCTGGCATAGTTGTCAAGGAGGATGCACGTAGCCTAGAGGCAAACAAGCCTCAGAAACACCCTCACTGGGATCAATGCCCAATTGTCCGGCATTAGTAGCAGTAGAGGAAAAGTCTTGCACTCCACCGTTTCTAGGACCGCTCCAATGAAAGGGAGCCTCTGTGATAGAACCAGGTAGGACTTTGGGTTGTTTATGGTAAACCGCAACAATGTTAGGAGTCCCGGTGTAGTCAGGAAGTGGTCTATGACTGACTGTGGCAGACCCACCTTCTGCAGACCGTAATCAAATACAGGAACTTCTGACCTCTAAAAAGCTCTAAGCCACCTTTGAAGAGGTCCAAAGCAACAACCGCCTTCACTTTCGCAGACACCTGAGGAGCGCTGGAGAGGCCGAAGGGGAGCACTGCAAACTAAAAGTACTCCTGGGCCACCTTGAACCACAGGTAATGCCTGTGGGACTTCAGGATGAGTATATGAAAATACAAGCCCTGCAAATCCAAGAATACCATGCAGTGTCATTGGTCATAGGCAGAAAGGATCAGAGCCAACGTATTTTGAATTTGCCCTTCCTCGCAAGGGCATTCAAGGGTGAAAGGTAGGCCTGAGGCCACCTGTCCTTTTTGGGCCGAAACAACCCATGACTTTCTCTGAACCCAGTACCTATTCTATAGCCCTTTGGAGAGTAAGATACATAACTCTTGCATCAGGATGAACATCTACTCTTTCAAAATTAGTTTTAGTGCAGGAATAATATTGGAGGGTGGGGGGGTGGAGAGAAAAAGTAGGCAGTAGCCTTTTTGAACGATCTGCAAGACCGATCTGTCAGATGTGAGGTGGTACCAACCTACGAGGAAGTATTGACTTTTGACCCCCACAGGTTGGTGTGAGCCACCAAGGGCAAACTAAAGCACTTTGTTGGAAAATGTAACTGGGGAAGAGGAATTGGAGAACTTGCATCTCTGCTGGCCTGGGCACTGTCTACTGCATAACTGGCTCATTTTATCTTTCAGCCCCCTGGAGTAGCCCTTAAATTTGCAGACTTAGCCGGGATAATCATTTTCAGTGGTCACAGGCCCCAACACATGCATTGTAGCTTTACTATTTTCAAAGCAATCAAAGGGAGTCGGCCCACATTCTCTCTGAAGAGGCAAGATCCATCAATGGGCATTAGTGCTGCCTGTACATCATCAGAAAAGTTGGTTATCATTCAAGTGCGACTGCAAAGCCAATGCAGTCCATGTTATACAGGCCTGCACGGATGACGTACTTCACTGCGTCCTGCCCTTCTGAGCCAAAGAAACCCTGAGCTCCTCCGGAACCACCAGCACAATCCCGCTGTTCATGTCCTAAAGAACAAGTTACTTACCTTCAGTAACGCTTTTTCTGGTAGATACATTATCTGCCTGTGGATTCCTCACCTTGTGAATATCCCCCCTTGCGTCAGCAACATTTGGAAATTCTTTTTGTAGCTTCGCGCCGACGTGGACGACGTCATAGAGGCACGGCATCGCGCGCGGCTCCGCTGACGTCACCAACACCATAATAGGGCCACGCCGGCGTGATGACATCAGTACCGCCCTTTTTCCTGTGCCTTCGAGGCACACGGACGGACCAATGACAGTAGATATATACACTATACACAGTACATAAATGTCAAGATAACACACACAAGTGTGAAGCAAATGCAGGAAAGCAATTGAAACAAAACATTTCCTTGACAATAAAATATATATACATTACATTATAGTAACTCAGGTATAGAAGAGTGGACAACGGGGAGGCGGGTGGGTCAGTGAGGAATCCACAGGCAGATACTGTATCTACCAGTAAAAGCGTTGCCAGTGGATTCCTCACCTTGTGAATAGAGTCCCACAGCAGTCCCCACTCCCGAAGGAGGGCGTCCATTCTCTATTACCAGAAAGTCCTGGAGGACAGAGTGCGCAAAGTGACCGTCCTCCTCACCTCAGTATCCAAGCAGTAATGCTTTGCAAAAGTGTGGAGGGAGGCCCAAGTTGCCACTCTACAAATATCCTCAACAGGTACACCTCTAGACAAAGCAGATGTTGATGACTTTGCTCTAGTAGAGTGAGCTCTTACACCCTCTGGAGGGTCTTACCCGCCAAGGAGTAGCAGATCTTGATGCATAGAATAATCCATCTTGAAAGAGTGCGCTTGTGCACCGCTCTTCCTTTCTTGCTGCCAGCAAATCCCACAAAGAGCTGGTCATCCACACGATAGTCTTTAGTCCTATCGATATAAAAGCTCACCGCCCTCTTAGGGTCCAGACGGTGTAGTCTCTCCTCCTCCTTGGAAGGGTGAGGGGGGAGGATAAAAGGTAGGAAGGGTACTAGACTGTCCTAGATGGAAGGGAGTCACCACCTTAGGCAGAAAAGCAGCCCTGATCCTAAGAACCATTCGTTCAGCATGAATGGTCAAGAATGGGCGCTTTGAACTAAGAGCTTGAAGCTCACTTACCCTCCTTGCCGAGGTAATTGCGACCAGGAAGACCGTCTTAAAAGACAAAAGTCTCATGGGACACTTGTGCAAGGGTTCAAAGGGAGAACTCATCAAGTAGGTTAAGACAAGATGTAAGTCCCATTGAGGCACAATAAAGGGAGTAGGAGGTAATTTATTAGTGAGACCCTTATAGAGACGGCTGATACGGCAAACAGAGAAATGCCCACAAAGCTGAAAGATAATCCTTGACTGTGGCAACAGCAAAACCTTGCTGCGCCAAAGAAAGAGCAAACTGCAGAATATCAGACAAACGAGCCTTCAAAGGGTCAACAGATTTCTCTCCACACCAAGTGACAAATTTAGACCATCTGTATGAATAGATTGATTTGGTGGAGTCACGCCTGGCCGAAAGAATGACATCCACCACATCGTGTGGGAGAGAAAAGGAATTCAGGTTGCCCCGTTCAATCTCCAGGCATGAAGGTGTAAGGTCCGGAGGTGGGGATGTAGAACCTGCCCCTCCATCTGAGAGAGGAGATCTGCCCTGAAAGGGAGACAGAGCGGCGGGCACGAGGAGAGGTGGAGAAGATCTGTGTACCACACCCTTCTTGGCCAATCCGGGGCGATCAATATAACTTGGGCCCGGTCTTGGCGAATCTTCCTCAGAACCCGAGGAATCAAGGGTATGGGGGAAACGCGTAAAGGAGCAGTGAGTCCCAACTCAACTGAAACGCGTCCCCCAAGGTTCCCCGCATCGGATACTGGAGGCTGCTGAATGACAGGCAGTGAGCATTCTCGCGTGTGGCGAACAGGTCCACCTGAGGAGTCCCCCACGTCCGAAAGACGTGACAAACCACCTCTGGATGAAGCCTCCACTCGTGGTCGGCTGAGAACTGCCGACTGAGACTGTCTGCACGCACGTTCAGAACCCAGGCCAGATGATTTGCCATCAGACACATCTGATGGTCCTGAACCCAGGACCAGAGACGCAAAGCCTCTCTGCAGAGACACTGCAAGCCTACTCCTCCCTGCTCGTTGACATACCACATCGCGGTGGTGTTGTCCGTCAGGACTTGAACCGACAGACCGTGAAGGGAAGGGAGGAAGGCCTTGAGTGCCAAACGAATCGCCCGCAATTCCAGAAGGTTGATGTGAAGCAACCTTTCCTCTGGAGACCAAAGACCCTTGACCTCCAGATCCCCCAGATGAGCACCCCACCCTAGAGTGGATGCATCCGTTATCACTGTGGCCACCGATGGAGGCAGTTGAAAAGGCTTTCCTTGAGACAGGTTGCCTTCCTCTCCCCACCAAGTCAAATCCGCTGCAGTTTCTCTGGAGATCCTCACAGACACCCTGAGATCTCCATTGTGCTGATACCACTGCCTGCGGAGGCACCAATGGAGCGCCCTCATGTGCCAGGGTGCATGGTTGACCAACAGAATGCAGGAAGCCATCAGACCGAGCAGGCGAAGGACCTTCAGAACTGGAACAACCGCTCCATTGTGAAATAAAGGAATCAACTCCTGTATGTCGCGAATCCTTTGAGGAGGAGGGAATGCACGACACACAGTTGTGTCCAGTACCGCACTTATGAACAGGTTGCGGTGGGAGGGCACCAGGTGAGATTAAGGAACATTTATAGAAAAACCCAACCTGTGTAACAACGGAGTTGTTTCTTGCAAATGATGGAGCACTATCTCCGAGGATTCGGCTTTGATCAGCCAATCGTCCAGATACGGGAATACCGGTATCCCCGATCTTCTGAGATGTGCCGCCACCACAGCCATCACCTTGGTGAAAACTCGAGGCGCAGTAGTAAGACCAAACGGTAGGACCACAAACTGGTAGTGCTGCAATCCCACCGTAAAACAGATACTTCCTGTGAGACTGCAGGATAGGGATGTGAAAATATGCATCCTACAAGTCAATTGACACCATCCAGTCTTCTTCCATCAGCGCCTGAATAACCTGTGCAAGGGTGAGCATCTTGAACTTCTCCTGTTTCAGGTAAAGGTTCAAGATCCTGAGATCCAGGATTGGACGAAGCCTGCCATCCTTTTTGGGAATCAGGAAATACCGGGAGTAGCATCCCTGACCCCTTTCCTGCTCTGGAACCAACTCTATCGCACCCTTTCTTAACAGTGTCTGGACTTCCTCCTGCAGGAGTAACAGGTGTTCCTCCGTGCAAAAACCTTGGCAAGGAGGGTAATTTGGAAGGAATTCCCGAAAGGGAAGAGCATACCCATTTTCTATGAGATTGAGAACCCAAAGATCTGATGTAACCGATTGCCAATCCCGTAGAAAATAGGTAAGCCGACCACCTACAGGACCCTCATGATCCTGAATGGTGGATCTAGGGCTGCTTTTCTGTGGCTGGGGGGTTGGAAGAAGAGGAGGCCCGACGTCCTTGTGGACGAGCTCTTTGCTTACCCATGTAAGACCTGTACAGGGGTTTTTGCTGCTGCTGCTGCTGTTGCTGTTGCTGTTGACCTTGCCGGTAGGGGCAAAAAGAAGAACGTCCAAAACCTCTATACCTTTTGATAGATGAACCCCTGGTCTGTAGCCTCAAAGATTTGGCAGTAGCCCTACTGTCCTTAAATCTCTCTAGGGCTGCGTCAGCTTTTTTTCCAAAAAGTCCAACACCGTCAAAAGGCAGATCCAATAAAGCTGCCTGAACGTCCGCTGAAAAGTCTGATGACTTCAGCCAGGCAGATCTCCTAGAGGCAACAGCGGTTCCCATGATGCGAGCAACCGAATCAGCAGTATCCAGCCCACTCTGGATCACCAGGCGTGCAGCCGCCTGTGCATCAGTCAACACTTCCTCAAAATCCTTCTTGTTGTCATCAAGAATTTTAGGAGCCAACAGACGCAGCGAATCCATAAGGGCATGAATGTATCTCCCAATAAGGCAAGTGGCATTAGTTGACTTTAAAGCCATACTTGCTGAAGAAAAGGACTTCTTAGCAGTCTGGTCCCGTTTCTTTGCTTCCTTTCCTCCAGGCACTTGAGGAAACGCGCCCACAGTCTTTTTAGAACAGGCTGCGTGAATAACAAGACTTTCAGGTGAAGGATGTGACGTTAAAAATTCAGGGTCCCCAGGTGCAACTCTATACCTCCTTGCAACACTTTTAGACACTGCAGGAGCTGTTAGAGGCTTGTTTCAAACCTCCTAAATAGGCTCAGTTAAAGCCTCATTAAAAGGGAGCAACGGCTCAATTACAGAACTTGGGGAATGGGGAACCTCAGTCAGAAGATTAGATTTAAATTCGACCGTAGGCAAGGTTAAATTCAAAGGTTCTGCAGCCTTCCTCATGACCATGTGGTATGGCTTAACATCCTTTGAAGGAGCATCAGATACAGATAGCAGCTCCCATTCAGGAGAAAGCTCCAGACCACTAGCCTCCGCTACATCTTCAAAACAATCACCTTGAAGCTCACCTTCCACCGTCTCAGCCTCCCTATACCTTTGTTCTTCCAAGAGGCGCTGAGCATCCCTCCTAGATCTCTCCTTCAACAGCCGTGCCATCGGATCCGTGAACGACTCCGACGGAGCCGGGATCGATGTGGGGATGGACTCCGAAGGCCCAGGGCGCTGTTCACGAGGTCGACTCGAAGCAGGCGACGTCGGTATAGGCGTCGACGACCTCGGCGGCGTCGAGTAATGCCAAGGCGGCGTCGAGTAATGCCAAGGCGGCGTCGGAGCCGGCATGAAAGGCATAAATGGAGCTGGAGCATAGGAGTGGGGAACTCCTAAATTAAAAGCCAGAGGACCCATAGGACCCGAAGGTGCACCAGAGGGGTACCACGCTCTGGAAAAGACACCATACATAGCATTTAAAAATGCTGAAGGGTCTTGACCCGGGGCCAGGGAAGGAGGGTGAGAACCCTCAGACTGTCCCTTTATAGGCTCCGGATTCGCCTCTTCTTCCACAGGTACTGAACCCTCATCCAAAGGGACCTCTTCATCCTCTCGAGCCGGGGACGGCACCGGAGATGGATTCGGACCCGGAGTGAGTGAATGAGCTTGCGATTCCAAAGGCGAAGCCTCACCTTCTGGATCCAAGACTTCCGGCGATGGAGACACAACATCTTTCCCATGCTTCTTCTTAGGCGACTTCGGTCTCAAGTCCGAATCCTTACCGGAGCAATGTCGAGACCCATGCCTTCGTTTCTTATGTTTTTTCTTCGACTTCGAAGCATGATCAGATGAAGACCTCGAAGGCGACGCCGTACGGGATCTAGACCGCGACCTCGACCTTCTCGAACATGATCTCGAAGTCTTCTTTTCTCTACTACCTCTCAACTTCGCCATCAGAAGCTTGGTCTCTCTCTCACGAAGCACCTTCGGGTTCATTTTTCTACACGAAGAGCAGCCGTCGACATCATGGTCCGAACTCAGGCACCAGATACAATCCTCGTGCGGGTCCGTGATAGACATCATTTTGCCGTACTCCCTGCAAGGTTTGAAACCGGTCTTCTTAGTCGACATTGCTAGAGACACAAAGAAGCAGGAAAATCGAGAAAACAGTTACAAAGTAACCAACAGCTACAGAGATTCCCAGAAACCGTTAGCGTCGACGACGCGGAAAAAAGGGAACTGATGTCATCACGCCGGCGTGGGCCTATTATGGTGTCGGTGACGTCAGCGGAGTCGTGCGCGATGCCGTGCCTCTATGACGTCGTTCACGTTGGCGCGAAGCTACAAAAATAATTTCCGAATGTTGCTGACGCAAGGGGGATATATTCACAAGGTGAGGAATCCACTGGCAGATGTATCTATCAGAAGGGCATGTATATAAAGGCTCAACATACATACTGCATTTACAGATCTTAGTGCCAGTCTGAGAGAGAAAAAAAACCACTTGCCAAAGGCATCAATGTTTTTGGATTCTCTACCTGAGGGACTCGTCAGAAATGAATTAAGATTCATATTTCTGGTCGAAGCATGCACAAGAAGCCTTTCTGGAGTAGGGTGCTAGGTGAAAAAGCGGGGTAACTGGTCACCCGCCTATGCCGCTTGGCCACTCACCGACTAAGGATGGGACAAAAACAAGATTTCTATCAGGTAGCCATCAGACTATCTATGAGGGTGTCACTAAATGAAAGCAGTGGATGTTGCTGCCCCAGGTTGCAAGATGTTTGTCTAAACATTAGTCTTAATTGAAAGGAGCTATAATTCTAGTACTTCAGCCACCCTCTGAACCACCACTGAAAACCAGGCACTTTCTACTGTTGGTGGACCATGTGGCCAATCAAACTATGTTTCAGGGGTGGTATCAATCCCAATGCCATTTTGTAAATCAAGGTGTAAGGAATCCTCAGAATAATGAGAGGGAAGCAAGGCACCCCCCTCCCTGTCATCATGGGTATCCTGTGATTCAGCCTCTGCTGGCACAGGATCAGAGACCAAAAAGTAAATGGAGCCTTTGCTGGAAAGCTACGGCATGACAAATACTTGCACATTAGTAATTTCATAATGTGACATTGGTTGAGGTTTGGCCAACATCGTCGCGGGGTCAGACATGTGTATAAGAAACCAGATCAACTGCCACTGGTGGAGTCTGTTTCTGATTCGGGGCAACAGAGACTGGCCAGAGTGGAAGTATGTACCAGAGTTGGTACTTGCCTGGTAAAAGGCCCCAGGGGACAGCCGGCACGAGGAAAGCCCCTCAGGCAGTAACTTGACTTGAGACCTCGGTGGCCGCACCTGAGAGAGCAGAAAGCCCACTAAAGATCCGCGGAATGGTCTGTTTGATGGCCTAAGTCAGCAGCGTTGTTGACAATTGCCTGAGGAATTCGGCCCTTTGTGACAAAAAGAGAAATGAATTTCTTTGCCAGGGACATTGAGGGACTTGCGCTTTGACACCATCACACCTTCTTTTTGGAGTCAGAGTGGCAGGCAGGGGTAAAGCCCCATTTCGCTTTCTTATATTGTCATTATGTCAGATGTCATTATGAGCAGGCTGGACTATTGTAATGCTTTGTTGCTGGAGTCCCCCAAGTATTTAATTGGGAGACTACAGAGAATTCAGACTGTGGCGGGCAAGCTGGCTCTGATGAGACCTCGGCGGTCCTCTGCATCCCAGGTCCTTGTGGAGCTCCATTGGCTCCTAATATTGCAGAGGATTCAATTTAAATTACTCTTTATTGTGTTTAAGGATCTGCATGGTACGGGGCACAAACCGTTGCAGAACCAATTTGGTTGGTATGCTCCCATTCGTAATCTCGGCCAACTGGGTGAAAGTACCCAGGACAAGAAGAGCAAAATTGGGGGAGGTGCTTTCAGCGTTGCAGCAGCACGGCTTTGGAATAGTTTCCCCACGGAGCTACGACAGATGGAAGACCTACTGCAGTTTAGAAGAAAATAAAGACCTGGCTCTAGCCTAGAGTATAACATCAGTCTTTCTCCTGCTCCTGGTGCACCACAGTCTCCCTATCTCTCGGGGCATCAAGATGGCCCTGCCAGGACAGCTGTTGGTAAACATCGACCGATCAAGAGACAGATTCTTTCCAGGTCCTTGCAGATATCAACAAAAAATATCTCAATAAGGGATGGACAGTATGCAGCCCCACAAGCCTCCAACATGCATTGTGTTGACATTTGACAGCCTGCTTCACCAGCTTTCCAAAGAGGCTTTATTATGGTACAAGCTTTAAACTAACCTCCCTTACCGTAAAGCGCTAAAGGCCTGACAAAATAATATACACAGTTTATACTTACCAGCTCCTAGATGCTTTATCCTAAAAAGTAATCCTTCCTCAAACCAAACTGGAATTTGAGAGATAAAATCCTGCCGGGTGATCCAGTTGTCTCTAGCACTCCTTTGAGGCATTTGTCAGATGTGAGATCATCTCTGATAGAAATATTGCAGCCTTTCAAAGTGACCAACTGGACATACGGCTGATTCCTACAGTCAAACTTGCATTTCAGTAAGGAAACTGACAAGACTAGGTCTACCCTTCCCCTACACACCTTTCATAGGTAAGCCTGGCATGTGACTAATACAGAAGCGAGTCTGGCATTCCCGAGACTAAGGTACTCATCACCTGTTAAGAGTCACTGGTTTGGCACATGACAGAATACAAAACAGTCCCGTCAGCATTTTAGAAGGATCAAAACAGAGCTCAATCTTTCTTCTGTTACTCTTATCCATCCTCCCTTTTCACAACCAAGTACATTCCAACTACAGCTATTTATGGAAACCAATAGCAACTGAAGGTGGGATTGGGCGATTGTGCATGGAAACCAAGCTGTGGCAAAGGCAGCAGTTAATTTTTGGGTATCCAATGTCAGTGGAACATACTTTGGACTGGTCTGTATTTCTATCAAAAGAGTCCCATGAGTTGAGAGGTAATCACAAGCTCTTAAGCTAAGGCTCAATGGAAGTAAAGTTCTCTCATAAATCAGTAGACAGCAATAATTATGGAGACAAGCCTTTTTCCTTTACATAGTTGTCTTGTGTTTTTTTAAAATATTTTATTACATAGCTGAGTTGCAAATTGGTCATGAATGTGTGTAACTAAGGTATCAATTCAATGATATATGTGGACGAAAGCTGTTTGCAATAGTCTTTAGTAAACTAGTATTACACCACAAACGACTACGTGAGTGAGTGCTGGTGCACTTTGCTCTCTTTCACATACACGTTCACCAATGTCAATGATGGCATTTTGTATCAACCATGACCATAGGCACTTCTACTCTTCAAGTGGATAGTTTCATCACATGAGTACATAACAAAAAGCAGGACTCTACCACTAGGGTAGGGCAGCAGATACAACAACCATTGGTGGGTTACAAAAGAAATCAACAAGCTGTTAGATGCAGGCTCACCAACAACAGTGCTGCAACAAGAATTACATGGAGGCTACAATTTCATGGAACAGATTTAGAAAAATGGTCAGTAATTCAAACAATAATCTTGTTAGGGTAGGAAGTCTCATGGAAGTCTTCTTTGAAGAGCTGGAGTATCAGAAAATAAAGTACTTAACGCACAAGTTACTTACCTTCGGTAACGATTTATCTATAAGAAACAGTAGTTAGTATTAGATTCCTTACCTTAGAATATCCCCAGGCATCAGACTGGATCCGGAAACCTTTGCGTAGCAGTACCCTTGCGCGTCGGCAGGCGTCGTCTGCGGCTCCGCGTCCGTCGTAGTTGGCGCCGGGATGACGTCACCGGAGTACTTAGAGGCCGCCCTCGCGCGCTGACGTCAGCTCTTATACACAGCTTTTCCTCGCCAGAAACGCAGAGCCATGATAAAAACCAACACTGGTGCCATGAAACTAGGGCCCTGAAAGGGGATGACCTTAACCCTAGATATCGGTTCGCAGAACAGGGAGGATGGGTGGGGCGGTAAGGAATCTAATACTAACTACTGTTTCTTACAAATATATCGTTAACGAAGGTAAGTAACTTGTGCATCTGAAACAAAAAGGTTAGTATTAGATTCCTTACCTTAGAATAGATACCCCAGCAATACCAACCCCGGTGGTGGGTCTTCGAACCAATGATCACACCAGAAAGTTATGGAGGACGGAACGGCCAAAGGTGCCATCCCTCCGGACTTGGCTGTCCAGGCAGTAGTGTCTTGCGAACGTGTGCAGCGAGGCCTACGAAGCTGCCTGACATATGTCCTGCAAGGGGACTCCCGGCCCAGGGCAGTAGTAGCCGCCATGGCCCGAGTGGAATGGGCCCTCAGCCCAACAGGAGGCTCCTTCTTAGCCAAAGAATAGCTTGCCTTGATGCACAACACAACCAACCGAGAGATGGTCCGTTTGTGCACCGCCCGCCCCTTCTTAGCGCCCACGTAACCAACAAAGAGTTGGTCATCCACCCAGAACTGGCGTGAGCGATCCAGATAGTATGAGAGCGCACGTTTTGGGTCCAGACGGTGGAGCCGCTCTTCCTCTTTAGAGGGATGCGGAGGCGGAAAGAAGGTGGGCAAGGTGACGGACTGCCCGATGTGGAGGGCTGTGACTACCTTGGGCAGGAAAGAGGGTCTTGTCCGCAACACAACCTTGTCCGGATGGACAGAAAGGAAAGGAGTTTAGAGGAAAGAGCCTGGATCTCACTCACTCTCCTGGCAGAGGTGATGGCAACCAGGAAAGCTGTCTTAAGTGTAAGAAGACGGAGAGGACAGTTATGAAGCAGCTCAAAAGGAGCGCACATCAGGTAAGTTAGAACCAGGTTCAAGTCCAACTGGGGCATCACGAAAGGAACAGGGGGGAACATATGAGTGATGCCCTTCAAGAATCTGTTAACAATCGGGGACTTGAACAAAGAAGGCTGATGAGGTAGCCTCAAGAAGGCGGAAAGGGCAGAAAGGTAGCCCTTGATAGTGCCCAGAGTAGAGCCCTGCTGGGCAAGAGAAAGAAGGAAGAGGAGAACCTCAGGAAGGGGAGCAGAGAGTGGATCCACAGCCTTTGCTGTGCAACTATGCCACCAATCTGTTCCACCTGCAGGCGTATACCGACTTTGTGGAGGGACACGTGGCTGCCAGAATCACATTACAAACTTCAGTAGGCAAGTCAAATGGCCTCAACTGCAGCCGCTCAATCTCCAAGCATGGAGGTGGAGACTGGACAGGTTCGGGTGGAGGACCGTCCTCTGCTGCTGCGACAGAAGGTCCTCCTGAAGAGGCAGACAAATCGGGGGATCGACTGACATGCTGAGTAGCTCTGGATTCCAATATCTTCGTGCCCAGTCCGGAGCCACAAGGATAACTTGGGCCAGGTCGCGCCTGATCTTCTTCAGCACTCTGGGCAGAAGTGGTATAGGCGGAAAGGCGTACAACAGACCGCAGCTCCACTAGCGACGAAAAGCGTCTCCGTGTGAGTGCCGCCTTGGAAATTCCAACACGCAGAACTGATGACATTGCGCGTTCTCTTCTGTGGTGAATAGATCTAACCAAGGCTCACCGCACTGCTGAAAGAGGCCTTGAACCACGTCCGAGTTCAGACGCCATTCGTGATCCATCATGCACCGACGGCTGAGTACGTCCACCCTGGCGTTCAGGGAACCTGCCAGGTGTTGAACCACCAGGGTCACGCCCTGATGTTCCAGCCACTACCAGAGGCGCAGATCTTCCTGGCATAGGGTCCACGACCCCACCCCGCCCTGTTTGTTGCAGTACCACATGGCGGTGGTGTTGTCCGTGAACACCTGCACTACACTCCCCCGGACAGAGGGGAGGAATGCCTTCAGTGCAAGCTCGATCACCCGCAGCTCCAGAAGGTTGATATGGAGCTGGGATTCCGCCGGAGACCAGAGGCCTCAGATCTCCGCCTCCCCCATGTGACCTCCCCAGCCCTGAGGGATGAGTACGTCACAACTACGTGCTCCGGTTGGGGTAGGGAGAGGGATCTGCCGCTGACCCAATCGCGGTCCGTGAGCCACCACTGCAACTGTCTTGCAGTGCCCTCCGAGATCAAGACATGGTCAGACAAGTTGCCCTGATGCTGGGCCCACTGAAATGCAAATGCTACTTACCAGTATGCATCTGTTCTTGGCATGTAGGGCTGCTGACATTCATATCTGTGCATAGACCGCCACCTAGTGTTGGGTCCGGATGATTGCACATTGTTGTCCTGGAAGAGTCTTCGAAGTATCACGAGATAGGTGGCTCCTCCCCTGGACTACAGTGCGCATGGGCATCGCCTCCATCCCCAGATTGTTTTTAGCCATTGGCAGAGATGGAGTGAAGAATGTGAGTGATGACCATGCTATGAGCATATGTGTTTGTATGAATAAATACTGCAGCTGCTACAGGCGCCGGGGAGGAAGGCGGGCGATATGAATGTCAGCAGCCCTACATGCCAAGAACAGATGCATACTGGTAAGTAGCATTTGCAGTTCGAGGCATGTGGGCTGCTGAATTCATATCTGTGCATAGAATACATAGCAGTCCCTCCATTAACGGCGGCCGCCCGTGCCAGCTGCAGCAGTCTGAAAAAGCGTTTTTAGAACAGCCTGACCAACAGCTGCCTGCTGTTTGGAATGCACGTCTACACAGTAGTGCTTAGTGAAAGTATGTGTGGTAGACCATGTGGCTGCTCTACAGATATCTTCTAAGGGAATGTTACCTAGGAAAGCCATAGAGGCCCCTAACTTCCTAGTGGAGTGGGCCCTCGGTGGGATAGTGAGAGTGCGCTTAGCTTTAGCGTAGCAGATCTGAATGCACTTTACTATCCATCTAGCAATCCCCGCCTTGGAGATAGCGTTTCCCTTGTGTTGTGTGGCAAAAGCAACAAAAAGTTGTTTGGTTTTGCGGAAATCTTTAGTCCTGTCCACATAGTACATCAAGGCCCTTTTCACATCAAGGGTGGGGAGCATGCGCTCCGCCAGCGTCTCTGGGTTTTGGAAAAACACCGGCAATTCAATTGTTTGGTTAATGTGGAATTGTGAGACTACTTTGGGTAAGAATTTAGGGTTAGTGCGGAGCACCACCCTGTTAGCATGTACTTGGAAAAAAGGTTCTTGGATGGTGAGAGCCTGCAACTCACTAACCCTCCGTAGCGATGTAATTGCTACTAAGAAAGCCACCTTCCAAGTCAGAAACTGAAGCTCACAAGAGTGCAGTGGCTCAAAAGGAGGACCCATCAGCCTTGTAAGAACCACGTTGAGGTTCCATTCCGGAGCTGGTGGAGTCCTTGGTGGAATGACCCTTTTGAGTCCTTCCAGAAAGGCCTTGATAGCAGGGACCTTAAAGAGTGACAGGTGCTGCCTATTTTAGAGGTATGCTGCGATAGCAGACAGGTGAATGCGGATGGAAGAGTACGCTAGATTACATCGATACAGGTGAAAAAGGTAACAGATGATGTTTTGAATGGAAGCATCTAGCGGGTCAATGTCGTGGTTCACACAGTGGATGACAAACCTCTTCCATTTAGCCGCATAACAAGCTCTAGTAGTGGGCTTCCTTGCCTCCCGAATGATGTCCATGCAATCGGGAGGAAGATTGAGGTAGCCAAACTCTAGGACTTCAGGAGCCAGATCGCCAGGTTGAGCTGTTGCGGATCTGGGTGCTGAATGTCGCCATGGCTCTGCGTCAGAAGGCTGGGAGTGAGATGAAGCCTTTGATGCGGTACCACGGAGAGTTCCAGAAACGTGGTGTACCATGGTTGGCGAGCCCACGTTGGAGCAACCAGGATGAGCGTCATCGAGTGTTGCCTGAGCTTGCGTGCCACCAGCGGTATCAGAGGTGCTGGGGGAAAAGCGTACACAAATTTGCCTGACCAGTTCATCCACATCGCATTGCCCTGTGATTGGGGGTGTGGGATCCTGGCGGCGAAGCTTTGGCATTTTGCGTTCTCCTTTGTGGCGAACAGGTCTATCTCTGGATGACCCCACATTTGGAAGTACGGTTGGAGTACCGATGGATGTATCTCCCACTCGTGCATCTGATGGCTGTGCCTGCTGAGGAGGTCCGCCATCTGATTGTCCTTGCCCGGGAGGTGCTCTGCCATGAGGAAGATGTTCCTCTGAATGGCCCACTTCCACATGCTCTGAGCCAGATGAGACAGCTGTGGAGAGTGTGTGTGTTATATCCTCACTTCTTGGTATTTCCCTTTTAATCCTTCCCTGTACATATTTCCCTTTTAATAGAACCTTTGTCCTATGTTGCACATGCACACCACTCAGGTGGTTCCATTTAGAATTGTTATGATCTGAAATGATATACTGGATCTGTGAGTTTTGAAGGTTGGAAGTACTGTGCTGCAGCTGAATAAAACCTGGACTTATCTACATTTCCTTGGATTTCTCTTAATTTATTACAAAATTGGCGACGAGGGTGACCAGTACCTACTACTTCTACATCAGCAGCACAGGTGTGGTACAAAACTGGAATTTTGGGAAATTTTTGAGCTGTTTGCAGTATTTACCCATTTCCAGAAGCTTTTGGATTGAGGTTTTACTCTCCAAAAGTACTTGGATTTTCCTCCAGAAACTATCGTTGGATGTGTAACCTGGGAAAGATTCAAAAAAGGATTCGTTTTTCAACTTCTTCATTGTGGATTTACTGCAAGGAATTACAATTCATTTCGAGTTTCCTGATTTATTTCATTTTACAAAAATTGCGTTGACTTTCAGCATTTCCTGTGTAATTCTGCAGATTTTAAACTAAAATCTTACTTTTACGAGTGTTTTCCTTCAAAAGCGAAGTCTTCGGTTACAGCTTGCATGCGCCGGCGAGGAAGCTGTATCCAAGGTAACTAGTAAAGCCACACGCATGCGCTGTATCTATAGTAACGAAGGAAGCTACACGCAACGCATGACGTAATACGCAACGCGTCGATAGCCGCCATATTTGTTTATTTTAATTTCAACGTTACTGCCGAGCGCTGCGAAGAGCGAGCTTTGCTTCACAACGGAAGGTAAAGATACTTTGCTGAACGCTAACGCATCTGCTGAACGCTAACGCTACCGAAGAGCGGACATCTATTTACACAGTTGCTGAAGGTACTTTTAAGCGCGCCTGCCTGAAACTGTTTGCAACGCGCGTAAGAAGTGATTTAAACAACGAAATCACTGCACAAGAAGAATTACCACATGTTGCAAGTTTGAATCCTACGCTGACTTTTCTTTCAATTTCGCTGATGTACACAGCTTGTGTACTCATTAACTTATCTGTCATTAAGTTATAGCAATTTGATCTTATTGCATTACTTTTATACTGTTTATTTTGCAATTATTCTTTGCTTTTACTGGTTAACATGCAGTTCGACCCTCCTTCAAAGTTTTTGCAAAACAAAGGTGATCCTCCCATTCCGTGGAATAGATGGAAGGAGGAGTTTATGACATATTTAAAAGCTATTGATGGGGAAAGGATGGGAAATGAAAGAAAGAAAAACATCTTTTTACATTGTTTGGGATCCGAGGGGCAAGCTATTTTCAGAAATTTACCATCCATTCCTGGTGATAATGGGGTTTTTGATGAAGCTATGCTTCGTGTAGAAACACGCTTTAAACCCACCACTAGTCTAGCTTTAAACCGGTACAAGTTTTATACCAGAACGCAAAAAGAGAATGAATCATTTGATGATTTTCTAACAGGTTTGAGAGCTCTAGTTATGCCATGTAATTTTGGTAATATGACAGATGAGATGCTTAGAGATAATATTATTGTGAATGTTAAGTGCAAGAAAACACAAGAACAATTGTGGATTGTAGGCAACCCAACTTTGTTGGAGTGTATCTCTACTGCTAAAGCTTTTGAACAGTCTAACAAGTGGATGAAGACGATAGAGGAGACAAGCAATAAGAGTAGTAAGAGTGATAAGTTAACTGAAGAAGTGTGTGCAATGAACAATGTTGCAAGAGGTTCCCCAAGTCATAAGTTTGGACCACGTAGCCGCATCGTATGTTTTAGATGTGGTAGTTACAATCATGTTGCTACGTTTAAATTTTGTCCTGCCTTGGGTAAGGAGTGCAACAAGTGTGGAAAAGTGGGTCTAGGTTGCCGTGTACAAGTTCTGGGGTTGAAGAGGATACAGAGGTGGTAACCAGTATTTCTGAAATGTTTTCAGAAAAATACAAAGTTATATCGGAGGATATGTGGAAGAGAGGTATGGATGAGGATGATTTGCTGTGTAAGGTCAGAGACTATGTGAGGTTGGGATGGCCTTCCAAAGAACGTGTTCCTGCTGAGATCACACCATTCTACAACGTTGCTGATGAGTTGGCCATTGAGGGAGAACTTTTGTTCAGAGGTGGGAAATGTATTCCACCGTTGGCTATAAGAAGTGTGATTTTACAAATGAGTCATGAATGTCATATGGGAATGTCTTCTATGAAAAGACTTATTAGGTCCAATTTCTGGTGGCCAGGGGTTGATAGAGTAGTGGATAAGTTTGTCAGGGAATGTCCCGAGTGCATTGAGAGTGATAAATCGTGTAAGTGTGATCCTGCACCTTTAGTTCCTGTAAAGTGGCCAGATCATCCGTGGCAAAAGTTAGGAATTGATATAGCTGGTCCTTTCAATTTCTTACCACAAGAATGTAGATTTGCCATTGTTGCTGTGGACTATCACTCTAAGTGGCCTGAGGTCAAACTAGTGCCTCATCCAAATACTGAAAGTGTTATTCTATTTTTAAAAGAGATTTTTTCCAGAGAAGGTTCTCCGGAGTGTATTGTATCCGATAATGGGGTACAGTTCAAGTCCTCACTTATGTCGGAGTTTTTGAGCACGTATGACATCAAGCATTGTACTACAGCTCTCTATGAACCACAAGGTAATGGTCTAGTGGAGAGATATAATAGAGTCCTCAAGGAAGATTTGATTTGGGCTCGCAAATCAGGAGGTCTGTGGAAAGATAAGTTGAGAGAGAAATTATGGTTATACCGTATTACACCTCATGCCACTACTGAAGTCTCTCCTTTCCGTTTACTAAAAGGTAGAGACCCTGTTTCGGGATTATGTCCTTGGTGGTTTAAGAAAAGTTGTAGTCAACAAGTGACTGATGTGAATATTAAGGATGTGGCTGAAAAAGTGGAGCTCAAACAAGACAAGTACAAATGCAATTATGATTCTAGGATGAAGGTTAGACAACCAGTATTCATGGTTGGTGATGTTGTCAGGATTCGCAAACCAGGGTTCATTGCTAAAGGAGAGAACAAATTTGGTAAGCCAATGAAAGTTATGCGTGTCTATCATAACAGTGTTGTTACTCAGGATGGGAAAAGATGGAATGTTAGAAGAGTTTCGAAATGTGTAACATAGTTGATTTTTACTTACGCATCCTGATGTTTGAATGTACCTTTCTTTTCTTTAAGGGGGGAAATGTGTTATATCCTCACTTCTTGGTATTTCCCTTTTAATCCTTCCCTGTACATATTTCCCTTTTAATAGAACCTTTGTCCTATGTTGCACATGCACACCACTCAGGTGGTTCCATTTAGAATTGTTATGATCTGAAATGATATACTGGATCTGTGAGTTTTGAAGGTTGGAAGTACTGTGCTGCAGCTGAATAAAACCTGGACTTATCTACATTTCCTTGGATTTCTCTTAATTTATTAGAGTGTGCCCCCCTGTTTCTGGATGTAGTACATGGCCGTCATGTTGTCCGTCCGGATCAACACGACCTTGTGGCACAGATGTACTTTGAACGCCTTTAAGGCCATGAAGATTGCCATCAGTTCCAACACATTGATGTGCATCTTCCTCTGCTGTAGTGTCAATAGTCCCTGCACAGTGTAATGGAGTACATGCGCTCCCCATCCCTGGAGAGAGGCGTCCATCGTCAGGATAATCTGTGGGACAGGCTCCTGGAATGGTCGGCCTTTGCAAAGGTTTTGTGGATTCCACCAATGCAGAGAGTTGGATGCACGACCGCTCACCAACACTAGGTCTGTCAGTTGCCCATGAGCCTGAGTCCACTGACGTGCTAGGCACTCCTGAAGCGGACGCATATGTAGTCTCGCGTGCGGGACAATGGAGATGCAGGAGGCCATCATGCCTATCAACTGCATGAACACCTTCGCTGGAAGCGAGTGTTGGGGTCTGAACCGTTGGATCAGCGCCTGGATACTGGCGATTCTCACTGAATTTGGATGCGCAGTGGCCGCCAGAGTGTTGATTGTCGCGCCCAGATACTGTCGCACGTGGGCGGGCTGGAGATGGGACTTGGGGTAGTTCAGTGAGAAACCCAGATCGTGCAGGAGATGAATGGTGCGTGACACATGGTCTACGCACTGCTGTACCGTCCTTGCCTGAATGAGCCAGTCGTCCAGGTAAGGAAAGACGTGGACGTTTTGGCGACGGAGATGCGCCGCCACAGTCGCTAGGCACTTCGTAAAGACCCTTGGTGCCGTGGTGACACCGAACGGCAGGACCTTGAACTGGTAATGCTGGTCTAAGAGCGTGAATCTGAGATACTTCCTGTGGGAAGGATGTAGGGGGATATGAAAATAGGCATCTTTCAGATCCAGTGTAGCCAGAAAATCCCCCTGCTGGAGCAGGGGAAGCACTTGCTGCAACGTGAGCATATGGAAGTGCTCCGAGAGTATGTACCAGTTTAGGGGCCTGAGGTCCAGGATAGGTCTGAGGGATCCGTCCTTCTTGGGAATTAGGAAATAGAGGGAGTAAACCCCTGTTCCCCGCTCTTGCAGTGGAACGAGCTCTATTGCCCCTTTTTGCAGCATAACTAGAACTTCCTGCTGCAACAAGGTCAAATGCTCGCCTGACATAGGACGGCTTTTTGGGGGTATGTCTGGTGGAATGGAAGTAAGCTCTAGACAGTACCCGTACTGGATAAGGGACCTCACCCACCTGTCCGTGGTGATGTTCTTCCACGCCGGCAGGAACTGCTGAAGTCTCCCCCCAACCGGTGTTGCATGGTCGGGGGGCAGTGACAAGACGTCACTGCTTGTTGGTGGTGGTGGACCTGGAGCCATTGTTTCCACGTCCCCTGCCTTTGGTATTATTGCCTCTGTAACCACCTCTACCCTTGTTGTTATACGAGGGCTGGGTGTTACCCTTGTAGTATTGTGCGGACTGGGATGCCTGTCCCCGGGAGGTGCCTTTTGAATTTGAACGGCGAAAGGAACCACCCCGAAACTGCTGACTCTGTAAAGCCCCCATTGACTTTGCAGTTTCGGTATCCTTTTTCATTTTTTCTAGTGAGGCATCCACCTCAGGGCCAAACAGATGGTCAGGATTCACTGTTTGACCTAAAATGGTGGTTTGGATGTCGGGCTTGAACCCCGAAATACGAAGCCAGGCATGACGTCTAAGTAACACACTTGTATTGATGGCTCTAGAGGCTGTATCTGCCACGTCTAGAGCACATTTGATGGATGCATTTGTAATGAGTTTACCCTCCTGAATGAGCATCTCTCCTGCCTCCTTGTATTGGTCAGGCAAGTGTTGCAGAATGGCCTCTAATGTGTCATAATGGGCCCTATCATAACGTGCAAGCAGGGCTTGGGTGTTAGATATTCTCCAGATGTTAGCTGCCTGTGCAGCAATGCGTTTGCCCGAGGCCTCAAAGATCTTGGACTCTTTGTCTGGGGGAGGAGCGTCACCAGTAGTTTGAGAATTCGCCCTTTTCCTTGCGTTGGAAACAACCAAGGAGTCCAATGGAAAGTGTCCCTTGATATAAGTGGGATCCGTGGGTGCCGCCTTATATTTCCTGTCGATGCGAGGGTTGACCACCCGCGCCCGGGTGAGCTCTTTGAAAACCTCCGGTGCATGTTTAAGCACCCCTTTAAGCATCGGTAGCGTTTTGACTTGCTTTTCGGCTACCGAGAAGGTGTCGAATAAGAAGTCCGCATCCACGGGGTCCGAGTGCAGCTCGACATCGTGGTTTGCCGCAGCTCTCTCTATCAAAGCATTGAAGGCCGCCGAGTCCTCTGTCGGGGATGTCTTGGCGGTGAAAAGTTGAGTGTCCTGACCCGACTGCGGGTCTTCTGTGTCGCCTCCTGCGGCCCAAGGCACATGCTCCTCCTCCGGATCCGAGTACGCAGGATAGTTGTACTCGGCATCTTCCTCGTCCGCATCGGCCGCTGGGGAATGCGTCGGCGAGTGTTCCAAGGCCTGTGGGGACACAGGTTCCACCAGAGCCGAAGAGTCCGCAGAGTACTCTTTATTCTTGAGCGGGATCTTAAACGGTTCCAACGCCGGCTCCGACGTGATCTTTCGTTTGAGGAGCGACAGTTTCCCGGTGTTGGCGTCGATGATGACCTCACGACGTTCTTCCACCGCAAGCGGTTGGAGCCGAAGCTTCGACACCACCAAGGCAGCTTTCGGCGTTAACCCCTCCCCTGGATGTCCGCCCAGTTTCGGCGCGAAGGCCTTCGGCGCCGACTTGGGTGGAAGGGTGAAACGAATAGGCGTTTTCTCTTTAGTAGGCTTAGGCGTGAGCGTAGGCACTACAGTGTCCTGATCGGGAACCACCGTGGGCTTTCGGATCCGCTGTAAGGATTCCCCCACTTTCTTTGTAAAGGTTGCCGAGGGTTGCACCTGCTCGAGCGACCCCTCATCTTCGAGAGCCTGATCGCCGGTAGGCTTCTTCTTCGGGGCCGACGCCCCATGCCTAGGCGCGTCGTCGCCCTGACGCTTCTTCGAAACCGTCTTCGGGTCCCCGACCCCTTTCGGCGCCGACGCGGTCGCGTCGGAGGCCTTCGCCTTCGGCGTCGACCCCGAGGGCTTCGGGTCGGCCATCTTGGCGTGGCTCTTCAAGTCGGCCATTTTGGTTTTCTTGGAAGTTGACGCCTCCAGAACCTTCTTTACCAACGCAACTTTCAGTTTCGGTTTCGCATCCGAGGGTGCGTGACCAGTTGGTTTCACTTTTGTTTTCTTCAACATAAGTGATGGCTTAGAAATGTCCGTGACCGGGCCCGGAGGCGGGGACGTAGGACTGATAGGTAGATCTTGGGTAAGGCCCGAAGGCGGTCCCTCGACCTGGGCCGTATGAAGGGGAATAACCCATGAGTCTGATTGGGGATGCTCCTCCTCTGAGCTATCTCCCATCGTGGCACAAGCCAGATCGTCGTCCCCTACCTCGTCGGAGACTTCGTCAAAGTCCGCCTCACCCGCGTCGTAGTTTTCCTCCTCGGACGCGGGGCCAGAGTCCGACTCTCGCACGTCGTCTTCTCCCTCGACAGAGTCCTGGAAAATGTCATCTGGTGGGGGCGCCGAAGCCGACAATTGAGCCTGGAGCCGATTGGCCCGGCGAATCTTTAAAGTCTTCTTGCTTCGGAACTTCGAACACGCCATGCAGGTGTCTTCGCGGTGATCCGGCGACAAGCAGGTATTGCACACAGGGTGCACGTCGAGGTGTGAATATTTGGAGTGACACAGCGGACACTTTTTGAATGGAGTCCGCTCCATAGCAAAAGTTGTAGTGTAGGCCCGTCCGCGCCGAAGGCACGTGGAAGGGCAGCAAGAGATAGGAGCTGAGAGTCAGAAAGAAACCCGTACGCAACTATACTGACGCCCAGCCTAAAGACCTTTTGGTCTCGAGTAGAAGTTGAACAACTATCGGTTCCGACAGAGGGAACCGAAACACATCCGAACCCAATGGCGGAAAAAAACAATCTGGGGATGGAGGCGATGCCCATGCGCACTGTAGTCCAGGGGAGGAGCCACCTATCTCGTGATACTTCGAAGACTCTTCCAGGACAACAATGTGCAATCATCCGGACCCAACACTAGGTGGCGGTCTATGCACAGATATGAATTCAGCAGCCCACATGCCTCGAACCTTCAGGTCCCATTGCAGAGCCCGCATCCGCCACCGGGCGTGAGTCACCAGAAGGATGCAGGAGGCCATCAGCCCCAGAAATCGCAACGTCAACCTGACCGAGACTCGGGATAACGGCTGAAAGATCGGAATCAGAGCCTGAATATCCCGAACCCGCGGTTTGGGAGTATAAACCCGAAACTGCGCCGAGTCCAGAACCGCTCCGATGAAGAGGAGCTTCTGAGAGGGACACAGGTGTGACTTCGGCACACTGATGGAGAACCCCAGCAGTTGCAGGAGGTCGGCCGTAGTCTGGAGGTGGCTGACGACTGTCTGGGGCGACCCGCCTTCAACAACCAGTCGTTGAGGTAGGGGAAGACTGAAACCCCTAACCTGCGCAGATGAGCTGCGACCACTGCCATCACTTTTGTGAACACCCGTGGGGCGCTGGTAAGGCCGAAGGGGAGCACGGAAAACTGAAAGTGCTCGTGGCCTACCTTGAACCGCAGGTAACGCCGGTGGGCCGGCAGGACGGGGATGTGAAAATAAGCGTCCTGCAAGTCCAACGCTACCATCCAGTCTCCAGGGTCCAGGGCAGCTAAGACCTGAGCCTGTGTCAGCATCTTGAACTTCTCCTTACGGAGGAAGTCGTTGACATTCCGTAGGTCCAAGATAGGGCGTAGGCCCCCTTTGCCCTTCTTGGGTACCCTACTTCTGGCCCAGGAACGCGCTCGATGGTCCCCTTGGCGAAGAGGGCCGTAACTTCCTCTTGTTGAAGTTTCAAGTGATCCCCCGACACGCGGTGGTACTGTGGTGGCATGGCTGGAGGGGACGCCTCGAAGGGGAGGGAGTAGCCCCTTCGGACGATTTGCAGCACCAACCTGTCTGATGTGACAGTGCACCAGTGGTGGTGGTGATGGCGGACCCTGCCCCCCACGGGCGTCACATGGGCCTGAAAGCACGGACTATGAGGGTTTTGAGGCGGATGCTGCAGGGGCAGGTGCAGACTGGCCTCACAGTTGTCCCCGACCGCCGCCACTGCGGTTTGCACGTCCGCCGCCGCGCTGGATGGTAGTCTGCGGGCCGTGGCTGGCAGGACGTGTGGGGGCGCCCCTTCCTTGGCCACGAAAGGGGCGAAAGGCAGCCGTTGGCTGGTGCGGGGACGAGAGGCCCAAGGACTTGGCCGTAGCCCTGGAGTCCTTAAAGCGCTTAAGTGCATGGTGTGCCTTGTCGTCAAAGAGGCGACGGCCATCAAACGGCATGTCCATAAGGGTGTTTTGGACATCAGCCGAAAAGTTGGCGGACCTCAACCAGGCGTGATGACTAATCGCCACCGTTGTTACCATCGCTTTGCCCAGTGAGTCCGTGGTATCCAGCCCACACTGGATGGAATACCGTGCTGCATCTCGACCCTCCGCAAGGGCTTGGGCGAGTTTAGTCCGGGCCTCCTCCGGACATTGTGGCACCAGGTCTGCGACCGTGTCCAACAGAGAGTGGGTGTAACGGCCCAAGAGGCATGCGGTGTTGACTGACCGCAATCCCAAACTCAGGGAGGAGAATACCTTCTTCCCGTATTGCTCATACCTCTTGGATTCCCAATCGGGGGGAGCCAATGGGAATGCGGTCTGGGAGTTAGAGGCCTGGATGACCAGGCTCTCGGGGGTGGGGTGGGCGGACATGAAGCAAGGGTCGCCCGGAGCCGGGCGGTGGCACCTGGCCACATTCCTATCTACAGGCAGACCTGTAGCGGGCTTGGACCAAGTGCCCAGAAGAACGTCTGACAAGGCCTCATTAAAAGGCAGCAGAGGCTCTGTCGAGCTTGTCTGCAGTTTAAGGACCTCGGTGAGGAGGTTAGTCCTCACGGCCGCGATGGGGAGCAAAAGGCCCAAGGCCTTGGCAGCCCGCGTCAGCACCACACTATAGGCAGCCCCCTCCTCCATAGCCACGGTAGGAGGGGGAGACAAAACCAGTGTTGGGCGAAGTGTCCAGACCACTGGCCTCCCCAAGCTCACCTGTCCAGTCCTGAAAAGACTGACACTCACGTGTCATAGGGTCCTCGGACCCCTCCCAAACCCCCTCGTCACCTATCGCCTGGTACTCAGCCTCAAAGGACGGGGCCGGGTCGTAAAAGTAAAATTCTCCCATTGGCGTCGAGAGCGGTGCCGCTCCGGCGCCGGACCATAATCGAAGGTAGGACCCGGGATGGCGTCGTCCTGGGACGGCGCCGGGTGCGACACCCTGGGGGCTGGCGCCGGCGAGGTCGATAGGTCGACCGGCGGCGACCCGAATCCGGATCCAGCGGGGCCCTGCAGCGTCGTGACCGAAGTCGCCGACGGCTCCGGGGCCGAAGCACCCGGCCCGCTGGGGGACCCAGTCAGGGCCGCTTGGCCTGAAGGCGCCGCGGAACCCGACGGAGGAGGGAGCGACCTCATGGCCATGAGGAAGGGCTCTATCTCCTCCGGCGTCCCGTGCTGCCCAGGGACCGGCGGGTATGGAGCAGGCCGCGAACCCTGCGGCTCCGGCGGAGTCGTGGGGCGGTGTCGCCCGAACCCCCGGCCGTGTCGCGCGAGCGTCGGGGGGAGTCAGAAGAGCGATGTCGCCTCTTCGACTTCTTGTTCCTCTTACCTGAGGACATCGAGCCCGAAGACTGATGACGACTCCCGGAACTGTGGGGACTCCGGCCCCGCGACCGGTCCCTCTACCTCCTTCCGGACCGGGACCTCGAGCAGCACGGGGCTCACTGCCAGAGCTCGAGTCGCTTGCGGGACCGCTCCCATCTAGCTTTGGACGTCAGGGCCCGGCAGTCGGAGCAGGACTTGTCGTCGCTGTTTGGGCCCAGACATTGAAGACACCGCCGATGGGGGTCGGTAACCGACATCAGTCGGTTGCAATCGACGCAGGGTTTGAACCCAGGCATCCCTACCGGCACCGTCGGAGTCGAGAGACTCGAAAAGGATCGAAAAAGATAGTCAAAAATTGACTAGGGTACAACTTTTTCCGGATCGGTGCTTGCTGGCGCGGAAAAAAGAAGAACTGACGCCAGCGCGCGAGGGCGGCGTCTAAGTACTCCGGTGCGTCATCCCGGCGCCAACGACGCCGACGATGGACGCGAAGCTGCAGACAACGCCTACCGACGCGCAAGGGTACTGCTACGCAAAAGTTTCCGGATCCAGTCTG
The DNA here is from genome assembly GCF_964263255.1 of Lissotriton vulgaris. Classification (NCBI taxonomy): domain Eukaryota; kingdom Metazoa; phylum Chordata; class Amphibia; order Caudata; family Salamandridae; genus Lissotriton; species Lissotriton vulgaris. The sequence continues at coordinate 659,606,603 of NC_141698.1, read as the reverse complement.
ATGCCTGGGGATATTCTAAGGTAAGGAATCGAATACTAACCTGTTTCTTTTAGATATGGTAATTCAGAAATAATGAGGGCAAATAATTTTAACAAATGTAGTACTGTGCACTCAAGGAGAGGACTGCAAAAAGAACAAGTGATAAACAGAATGCAGATCAATGTCAAACATTCACCCCAGTTCAGAGATCTAGGCCTAAATCCATTGTTTTTTTTCTCCCCATGCCATTCTGGTTTAAATCCAGCTATATGCAAATCAGTATTGATCCCGAATTGCCAGGCCAGGTTCTCCCTGGACCGGAAACAAGCATCCTAGGACCTGTTTCGGGGTTTCACCCTTCATCAGCCAGGATAGCTTGACTCCGGTGGCATGGAGAGCACAGGACCCTTGTTTGGGCATACCCGTCCCACTCGGGGAGACACATGTAAAAAGAACAATTTATGGACAGAAGGCTGATCAATGTCAAACATTCACCTCAGTACAGAGATCTGGGCCTAAATCCATGTTTTTTTTTGCTCCCCATGCCATTGCAGTTTAAGGCAAGGACCAAATACAAAGCAAGTAGCAATACATTCTGTCCTGAAGCCTAGCAGTTTCAAGCACACCTTGACTGCACCTCTGACTTTTCATAAGGTCTATACTAGCGGTAGTGAGCTTGTAGATATCTGGCTGAGGTCAACAGTACACTGAGTTCTGAGGTATAGCCCTAAATCACCATTGAATTAAGAGAGTGAAGCGCCAGGGTGGACTGGGTGCCCATTCCTTATGGAGCGAGTAAACACCATCAGATTTTCATCTAAGGTTCGCACAGTGAAGGCTAACCAATGGCCTTACTGGTCTGCCTCCAAAGACAGGCCACCAACCCAGTCTTGCGGACCGTGGAGAAAGGGAATCAAGGGGACTCCTTGGGAGCCAAGCACAAGAGGAAATGGCTTAACCAGGAACTGATGTCCATGTCAGAACTTACGAAATATGGTTGAGATTTTCGAGGTGAGCATATCCCCCCCACACACATAAGTGAGTGTGTGTGTGTGTGTGTGTGTGTATATAACACACAGATATCCCTAATACATAAGTGTGTGTCCGCTTTCATGTGTAAAACACACACACCCAGCACCCTCTTCCCAATTAGTTTGATAATACTATTTTAAGTTGAAATTAATGAGCTCGCTGAGACGTCACTTGTGCACAGTTAACATCTTTCTTTATTCATTCATTGTATTATAAAAAGTAAATAAACGTTTTTCGCATCTAATATTCAAGATAGTTTCAGTTAAGCATTTAACAGAATATATACCACATAGAAGGCACTTCCCATAAAGACAGGCATATGTTGCCTATTAAGCAAGGGTTGAAAGCATTACTGCATGTACAGCAAAGGTAAACCACTTTCCAGCTACTACAACTCAATTATTCTGGTCAATTAGTCAATTTTATCTCCATTTGTCCATTAAGATTTCCATCCATGACGAGAAATATGGGCTGCAGCAGTCAATACAAAGGGCATTTAGAATTGCACCGTTTCAGTTTAAGTAAATGGAAAAGCACATAGTATGTATTTTCATGCTAATAGAGTTTATTCTATTGAGAGTCAAGCGGCATGAGGGAAATTAAGCAAACATCGGTTTCTGCTTGTTTCACACCATCGAATCAACACATTTTGAAGTTAATAACAGGTTTTAAATATTGGCCATGATGTCTATTTTTTTTAATCAATGTTGACACTATATTGTTATCTTTTTTGTGTGAACAGAAAACATGGACTTACGGCTGAAGCAGCAACTACTATTTACACTATGAAGTTAGACATCAATTTAGAATAGAAGAGCACCCTGAAATGGTACTTCCAACGCAGCACCAATTAATAAAATATTAACGCACAACCACAAATTCTGCCAACAAGTATGGACAGATAGTCACTTATGTTCAGTAGCACCTTATTTCATAGAGACTCTATCTAGCCATAGATTTCTTACCTTATAATATTTCCCAGGCATCAGACTGGATCTGGAGATTTTTGAGCAGTACCCCTGCACACAGGTAGTTGGCGTTGTTCACCTCTGTGCTGGAAGTAACGTGTGCGGTGTCTATATAGGTGGTAACCCAGGGTGCTGACAGTTTCTTTTTGCAACTTTTTACAACAGAATTGTGGAGCCATGAGGAACACTGGCAAACTGCGGGTAGATAGAGTCTGTATCAGTTAAGATGTTACACAAGGTAAGCAACTTGTTCATCTGATAGAGACTTCTAGCCACAGACTCCTTAACTTAGAATAGATACCCAAGTGTTACCTGCCCTAAGGTGGGTCTGTGAACAGATTTTAGATAAAATAAAATCTTGCAGGACCAAACAGGCAAAGTACCGGTCACGACGGACCAGATTATCTAGGCAGTAGTGCTTGGAAAACATGTGCAAAGACGTCCATGTTGCTGCTTGACAGATGTCTAGGACAGGGACTTCGCGAGATAACGTACTGGCCGTCTGGGAGTTGCTTCTTGGCCAATGTGTAGCAGATCTTTATGCAGAGCACTATTTATCTTGAGATGGTACGTTTCAGCATGGCCTTCACTTTCTTTGCACCTACATACCCTACAAAGAGTTGATAGTCCACCTGGAACTCTTTTGTGCAGTAAAAGTAGAACCACAATGCTCTTTTTTGGTCCAGGCGGTGGAGTCCCTCCTCTACTTTAGAAGGCTGAGGCGGAGCAAAGAAGGTAAGCAAGGTAATATTTTGGCCTATATGGAAGTAGGGAAGCACGTATTTGAAGAACCAGCTTGTCTGGCATAAGGAAGGTGCGCACAGAGTGCCTGTAGTTTGCTGACCATCCTGGCTAATGTTATGGTCACTAAGAAAGGTATCTTGATGGTTAGCAAAATGAGTGGGCAGTTGTGCAGTGGCTGGAAGGGTGCACCCATCAAAGTGTCAAGATCAGGTTTAAATCCCACTGGGGAATGATGAATGGCCTCCAAGGAAACATGTATTGGAATCCATTGAGGAACATAATCACTACGGGTGACTTCAAAGGAGAAGGTTGGTCTGGCAACAGCAAAAATGCTGAAATGGCTGATAGGTTACCTTTAACTTTGCCCAGAGCAGAGCCTTCCTGGGTCAAAGCAAAGATAGAATTAATAACAAAACTTGAGAGGGGTGCAGAGAGAGCGACAATGCCCTTAAGTGTACGTCATGCCATAAATGTTTCCCAATTGCAGGAATATACCGTCTTAGAGAATGGACGCCTTGCTGCTGAATAACGTCACATACTTCAGGAGGAAGGTCGAAAGCTGTCAACTGTCACTACTCAATCTCCACACAAAGGTGAAGGGGATGCAGGTTGGGGTGCACAGCCCTCCCCTGTTTTAGCGACAGAAGATTCTCTAGAAGAGGCAATCTGACTGGAGGAATGATGCTCACGCTTAATAGTTCTGGAAACCAGCCTCTCGGTGCCCAATCTGGAGCCACAAGAATGAAGTGGGTCTGGTTGTTCTTGATCTTCTTGAGAATTCTGGGCAGGAGTAGTAATGGCGGAAAGGTGTACAGAATACCAGAGTGCCACTCAAGACGAAAAGCATCTCCAAGAGAGAGTTGCTTTAGAAACGCCAGCGCACAGAACTGCTGACATTATGTAGTCTCAGCATTTGCGAACAGATCTAACCAAAGCGCTTTTGAAAGTGACATTGCAGCACCTCTGGATGGAGACACCATTCCAGATCCGCTAGCCATCGAAGGCTTTGTTTCTTCGCACTGGTGTTCAGAGAGCCTGCCAGGTGTTTCACCGCCAGGATAATGCCTTTGCATTCCAACCGTGTTCAAGGATGCAGGACCTCTTGGATAAAGGGTCCACCACCCCACTCTGTCCGGTCTGTTGGAGTACCACATGGTGGTGGTGTTGTCGATAAACACCTCCACCAGCCTTCCCCTATGGAGAGAAGAAAGACTTTCAATGCCAATTGGATCACCCACAGCTCCAGCAGGGTGATGTGAAGCAGGGAATCTGCTGGTGCCAAGAGTCTTCTCATCACCTCTCCCATGTGTCCAATTCACCCAGGAGTGACACTTCTGTCACTACTGTCAGTTCTGGTGGGGAAGGGTGGGCTGCCACTGAGCCAATCGCAGCTCATCAACCACCTCAGTAGGTCTCTTGTATTTCCCTTCAAGATCTGGAAAATGGAGATACTCCCCTGTGCCCACTGGAACTTCAGGTCCCATTGCTGAGCTTGCATGTGCCAATGGGCATGTATCACTAGCAGGATGCAAAAGGCTATGAGTCCCAACCACCTTAAAGTCAATCTCACCAAAATGCATGATAGAGGCTGAAACATCAGCATCATAGCCTGAATATCCTGGACTAGCCACTCGGAAGGACAGACTGAAACTGCTTAGTATCCAGAATGGCTCTGATGAATGAAAGAGCCTGAGAAGGACTCAGGTGCGACTTCAGCATGTTCATAGTGAACCCCCATAAAGGTAGGAAACAACTGCCTGGGACGAGCCTGCCTTCAACAGCCAACCGTCGAGGTAGGGAAAGAATAGAAGCCCCAACCTCCGCAGATGTGCTGCAACCACCGCCATCACCTTGGTGAACACCTGAGGGGTGCTGGTACGGCCAAAGGAAAGAACGGCATATTGAAAGTTCTCCTGGCCCCACCGTGAACCGCAGGTAATGTGTGAGGGCAGGCAGGATGGGGATGTGGAAATATGTGTCCAGTCTCCGGGGTCCAGACCAGACAGGATCTGAGCCAGGGTGAACATCTTCAAACAGCTCCTTTCTCAGAAAGAGATTGAGATGGTGCAGGTTTAGGAAAGGACAAAGTCCTCTGTCCTTCTTGGGCACCAGAAAGTAGCAGGAATAGAAACCACGACCTACTTCTGATGTTGCAAACAAAACAGGTGATGGACCGAATGTGGATCAATGTCACACATTCAACCCAGTCAAAAGATCTGGGCCCAAATCCATCGCTTTTTTGCACTCCACACCACCCTGGGTTAGACAATGGCGATATGCAAATCAGCTCTGACCCTGTGCCCCATGGGAACAGTCCAGTCCGAACTACAAAAGCCATGTCCTTCCCAGAACGGAATCAAGCATCCGAGGACCGGACCGGTTTCGAGGTAACACCTCTCATCAGCCCGGCTAGCTTGACTCCAGTGGTGTGGAGTGCCTGGGACCCACGTCTGAGCATCCCCAGCACACTTATGGCGGCAATTGCAAACAAAACAGGTGATGGACCGAATGTGGATCAATGTCACACATTCAACCCAGTCAAAAGATCTGGGCCCAAATCCATCGTTTTTTTGCACTCCACACCACCCTGGGTTAGACAATGGCGATATGCAAATCAGCTCTGACCCTGTGCCCCAGCAGCAATCACCCTGAACATTTTGAACGACTAAAGGTCAGCGTAAACCCGGATGTTGGCACTCTCTTGATGGTTCCCTTGGCCAAGAGAGCCAGAACTTACTGACAGAGCAAAGAGAGATACTCCTCATAAGTCAGTGGTTCTCAGCCAGGCATGGGACGTAAGGGCCACCGATGATGAAATCGCTCTGCCCAGCGAGTCAGTCGTACACAGCCCACAACTGCTGGTAACTTCACTGCATCTCTACCATCTGCAATTGCCTGTGACGGTATGGCTTGGGCCTTCTTCAAGACCATGGGCAGTACTTGCCCAACGGAATCCCAGATCGTATGGGTATATCAGCCCAAAAGGCATGCTCTGTGCACCGACCGCAGTACTAGGCTGGCGGAAGAGAACATCCTCTTACTGAATGTATCAAGCCTTTTGGATTCCCTATCTGGTGGAGTTGTAAGGAACACACCAGGGTTCACTGAGGAAGAGGAGGCTTGAACCACCAATCACTCCAGGGTGGGGTGCTCGGCAAGGATACCGCTGAGATCCCCAGGAGTGAGGCGACAGCGGCAGGCTATTGTCCTATGCACAGGAGCCCCTATGCAGGGCATGGACCAGGGACTGAGTAGCACATTGGTAAGGGCTGCATTAAATGGGAGTAAGGGTTCTGAAGGGGCAACTCTCGATTGACTGCCACAGGGGCAACTGAATGTGGAAGAACTCAGCCGGCCTCTGTACCACCATTGAAAAGGAGGCTTCCTTCTCTGTAGCCATGGTAGGTGGAGTAACCAAGCCAGTGTCCGGTGAGGTGTCTGTTTAACCTACTGGCATCAGTCAGTTCCTCATACCCGTTGTACTCTGTCATCTAGAGGATGCTGGTATCCATAAGGGTCAAAAGACCCCTCCAATTCATCACACTTTCTAAGCCTGTCGACTAAAAAAGGTACTGGGTCCAACTCGGAGGGCATGTGTCCGATCGGTGATGGACTATGCCGGTCGAGCTCATTTTTGGAGTTGGTATGACGATGGGGATTGCACTGCCATAGGTGCATCCATGGAGCAGGGAGCATCGGTACTGCAGCAGAAGCTGGAGAAGGTCAAAGTCTCACTGGCGGCCTGCTCTGGAAACCATACTGGATCGAGGAACCAAGGATGAGCCCACAGGCGAGAATTAAGGGGGGCCCCTGAAAAAACCTGTGCAAACCGAAGGCACTCCAGACTGGTCAGGCCACCTAAATATGAGGTGTATGGGAGTCTCTCCGGCTCCAGGAAAATCGGGGAGGAGCGGAGCAGATCCTGACACAGACTGTGGAGAAGAGAGGCCTAGAGAGCTTATGCTCCTGCGCCTCGTCCGAGGACTTGGACAAGTAAGGTAAAGACCTCTTCAATTTCTTTGTCCTGTAGAACTGTCTCGATGACTTGGATTAGGACGACGATCGTTGGGAGCGGCTCTGCAAGCGGTACAAGGACCTTCCACATGACAAGGATTGTGAACGTCATGGGATTGTCTCACATTGGTTGGCGAACAGCTTAAGGGAACGCTCATTCAGTGCCAATAGGTGCATGTTGCACTGTCCTCGCAGGTCTTGGAGTCATGGTCCTGCTCCAAGCACCAAAGACAAAGCAAGTGTGGGTCTGTCATATGCCTATGTTTGACAGGCCCTACTTTGCTTGAAACCCATAGGTTTCTTAGAGGACATCCCTAGCACACCAGGAGATGAAAAATCTCTGAATCAAATATCTACAAAACGTTGAGAAAAGGCCAGTCAAAAACGGACTGGGGGTAGCTCTCTCAGAACTGCACTGACTAGCATAGAAAGAAAAGAAAGGGCATCTGCCCATTGGGGGAAGCCTATATAGGCACCGTGCATGCCATTCCCTACGCGGATAAACCCAATGTGGAGCCATAGAACTTCACCTACCGATGTGCTTGGGTACTGCTCAAAAATATTCAAATCCAATCTGACACATGGGAATATTCTAAGCTAAGAAATCTGCTGCTAGAAGTCTAGCATATATAAATAAATTGGAATATATAAATTCTAAAAAATGTGCTGGAAAGATAATGTACTTGGTTATAAATCATTGAATGCATTAAGTTGTGGAATAAAGCCCTTAAAGCATAAACCAGCTGTAAAGTAACAAAGTTCTGTATGGTCTGAGAAGGAGAATAAAATGTATGAAACCTACTGTTCAAAGAATACTTCAGAAAACTGACTCAAGAAATATCCCATCCAATCCTACTTAGACCTACATGGCTTAACTACAAGTCTCTTAGTTGGACTTAATTTTAGCCTGCAATAGTTGGTACAATATTTTGACCAACTATATTGACCATAGGCACTGATTTTTGTGACAATATTCTCTTGAAATTGACTGGTGAGGCATTACATGAGTGTATTGAGAATGCAAACAGGGGGTACAGAGAGTGAGCGGAAGGAGGATTGCTTGGACGACTGAAAGCCCTCAAGCCCCCTGTATTGATGGAAGCTCCTCCCACTAATGTTGCAGCACTTATATATAATGCACCTTTAGTTATTGTTGCCCAGGGCATGTGCAGGCACAGTTTACACACTGGGCAGGGGCATAAGAAACAAGATCAGGCCAGGCCCTGTCTCTTAATTTTTTAACTTAAGCTCTAGGCACGGCATTTCTTCCAAATAATGTGTTACTATGGTTAAACTGAACGTTGTGTACCAATGCTAGAGGACGCTTTTGTTAGGAAATGGCAAATCTATTATAACCACTGCTAGTTTCTTGCAAAAGACGGTGAGGGTTATTAATAAAGACACTGCTGAAGCAGAGTTATGTATTAATGGTGTGCATGAAGTTAGCAGAATAGTAGGACTTGGATACCCTTGACTGACATCGATTGAGCAGCATGCTTCCCACAATGCAACTGCTAGTGACTTCAGGAGCATGTTTACTGTGGAAGCGATGTGCACAGAGATACGGGTGATTGAGTCCGAATTCTTGCCCTGCAATGCGGTCATGGCTGTCTGAATGCCTCTTGCCAAGATGGGTGTAGTCTCCAAACAGAAGCAGACTTCTAAAGAAGCTCTCATTGACTTGAATACAGAACTTCAGAGGTTTTGTAAGGGACTACCCACAGCTGAAGAAAATAGATGAGAAACTATTCAATACATTTATTTTGTCTCACTGTTGCCATGACCAGGCCACTCACACTATGGAGGTTTGCGTAGCTAGTGAGCAAATGACATGCACATTAACTCAGCCCTATCTACTGTTGCTCTCAACGCTCACCATACAGGGGAATCAACTGTAAATTCAGCCTCAACAGCAGGTCATTAATGATCAATCCTCAAAACGCAGGCAGGCAATGAAAATTTGTATAGGGCAAAACCCTTCTGCACTATAACTGTCACCAAAGGCGACACCATTTGTTATGTTGCTACTGGATGTTCCTCCTTTGAATCATCCCGAAGGAGAAGATGTTGATCAGCTCAAAAAATAAGACTATGCAATGGTTACATGCAAATAAGGTAAATCACACAAATATGTGATTGGGACTCGTGTGGAGTTAATTTGAGAAGGCCAAGTTTACTGAGTGCTCTTTTTTAATATACTACCAAAGTTACCCATTCTAATCCCAAGATCAAAGCAATTCCCTTAGGTTTCCCTTATAGACGTTTATCATCACCATCTATCATGTCAAACAGAACTATGTCAACACACTTCAGCCGCTCCACCCACTTGCTGTCATAAGTTTAATATATTTTCACTATTTTAATCTTTTTTTTTTTAAACATCTTTTTATTGTTTTTCAAGAGAACATTTCCAGATCAACATCCGACATCCATTTGTGATACAGGTTAGGTGCATTACAATAATACATATGATTCTTGTTTTGCTAGTCAAGGTACCTCGGTGGTACAACATTAACCAAACATCTGTATACATTGTGAGGTATATGGGCATCTAGTTTCTATAAACGCTCAATATCTCTCCCAAGGTTTTTACATATATTAACACATATTTGGAAACATAACTTATATCTGTATATCCTGAAGCAACACTTTAACTCAGCCACTGTCGTCCTCACTCCAACTTCCTAATCGTCGCTTTCGTCCTCCATCAACTTCTACCATTTCCGGGTGCCCCCTCCTACTGCATTTCTCCCCACACTTCTTCTTTATTCTATCACTCCTCTTCTCTCGGGTGAGCTAGTAAGTAGCACTGCAGTGGGGCCCACACATCCCTGGGCCTGGAGGCTACTGGTAGAAATTCCGCATTGGTTGAGAGTCTCTCTTGGCACATAATTAAGTCAGAGATCCATTCCTTAAACTTGGGTGCTCGACCCCTGCCCCATCGGCACGCAACCCTTCTCTTGGCCATAAGTAGTGCCAGCGCAGTGAATTTGCAGTGTTCAGGTCAAAGTGGTTTGACATATCCCAGTAGTGCCATCAATGGTGTGGCCTCTACGGGTGTTTCTATCATTACACGCAACGCTTGAAACACTTGTCCCCAGTATTCATTTACCTCAGGGCATCCCCATGCTAGATGAAGGAAGTCCGCCCCCGCTGTGCGACATCTATCACACCTATCATCTTCTCTCAACTTGAACCTGTACATCTTGGCTGGTGTATAATACATTATGTGTAAGAATTTATAATGTATGAGCCTAAGTCTACTGCTGGCTGATACCTGCTCCGTTTGCAGACAGCTCCCCTCCAACTGTTCGTCTGTCAGTACTAGTCCCAGTTCCTCGTCCCATTTCTTACGCGACGGTGGGGGTGTGGTTGTCATTTGTGAGTGTACCGTTCTATATATCAGTGAAACCAACCTTTTGGGCGAGCCTTTTTCCAATACAAGCTGTAGTGGAGCAAGCACTAGCGGTTCCGCTGGGAAATCAGTAGTAATCGTTCTCATCCCAATTCTCAGTCTTATATAGACAAAGACATCCAGTGGCGTCTTCTGTGTGGTTTGAAACATGTGGTCAATACTGTGAAACTGGCCTTCGTGGTATAGGTTCCCCCAAGTATGCACGTGAGTATGCTGTTGGAAATTCCTAAAGACCCCCTCCTGTAACAGCGGCATAGCGGGGTGGTAAGTGAGGTGTAATAGAGGCGAATATGCCATGGGTACGTCCAGCATATGTTGTATTCACTGCCATGCTGCTATTGTACCCGTGAGTACATTGGCTGCCTCTGTGTGTTACTCCCACATATAATGCTCCTTCTAAAGGTATGGGGTGCGAAAGCCAGTGTTCTGCTGCCACTTGTGGCATGTATTTCGGCTGTTTCACCCAGAACCAGGCGTAGTGGGCTTGTGCACTCAGGAAATAAAGTTCAAAATTCGTTATGTCAAAACCGCCCTGCGAATATGGCGTTGTCATCACTTTCCATTGTATTCTGGGTTGTTTCCCCCCCATACTAATCGCATCATCTCCGATCTAAGTGTCTTAAAAAAAAAACACCTGCATAAAAGGGGATGTTCATAAAAAGATACAGAAGTTGGGGGAGTACCACCATTTTAACCAAGGACGCACGGCCCGCCATGGAGAGACGCTACGCCACCCAACGTGTGACACAGTCCGTTATGTTAGCCATGGCCATTCCATAATTTAGTCTCATACGTTCTTCTCTATTCCTGGTGACTCTGATGCCCAAGTATTTCAGTTCCTCCTCGCACAACTCCAGAGGGAAATCTAGTGAGAAGCGCGTAGTAGCTGTGGTCAGTGGAAAAACACATGATTTTCCCCCAGTTAATCTGAACACCCGAGAGTTGTCCAAAAACAATACATTCTCTTAATATCGGATTTAGGTTTTGCTGTGGTTCGCGCACGTACAAAGTAATATCATCTGCATATAATGAGATTAGTATCTGGCGCTGGTAACATTGGAGGGCCTTATCATTGTGGTGCTGTCTTAGTTTTGCCGCCAGTGGCTGCGTAGCTATTGCAAAAATCAAGGGGGAAAGGGGGCATCCCTGCCGCATCCCTCTAGTGATACTAAAAGTCTGTGACGTGTGGCCATTTACAAGGACCTTTGCCACTGGCAAGCAGTATAGCAATTTAATCCATGACAAGAACAGCGGGGGGAATCCCATACGTCTCATAACTCCAAAAATATATTCCCATTCTATGGAGTCGAACACCTTGGTAGCGTCTAAAAACACGGCCGCCAGCGGCATATCAGGCTAAACATTATTTAAAACAGCGAAGAGTGTATGGGAGGTGGCCCTGCCGGGAAGAAAGCCCAATTGATCGGGGAGTATCAAATGTTCCATTAAGAGACTCAGGCATGTCGCAATCAATTTGGCCAGAATTTTGGCATCGCAATTGAGGAGCGACAGCGGCCTGTAGGAGTCGCATTGTTTGGGTTCCTTTCCCTGCTTTAGCAGCGACAAAATGAGCGCCTCCCTCATAGAAGCCGGCAGATGTCCCACTTCCAGTGCATCTTCGTATACTTCCCTACGAATAGGGGCCATTAGGTCTACGTATGGTTTGTAAAATTCCGCTGGGATGCCATCTGTCCCTGTGGCCTTCCCAGACTGTAGTCTCATAATAGCATCCCATACTTCATCAAGCTCAAATGGTGCACACAGGAAAGTCCTCTGCACATCACTGAGCCAGCCCAGCACCACATCTCCCAGAAAGCCGTCTAAGTCAAGGTCACACACTAATTGTAGTGTAGAGTTTTTAGTAATGCTTCAAAAATGCGTTAAGGATATTATTTGTATCTTGGCACAACTTTCCCTCCAAATCTACCACCTCCATCACATAGTTGTTGCATCTAGGCCGCCTCACTTTCAGTGCCAACGCCCTCCCAGGCCTCTCCCCTTCACCACATTGCCGGGCGACCCAGTATTTACTCCTAAACTGTGTCTCCCTCCTAGCCTCCTCCATATATTCTGTAAGCTTATTTCTGAATGATGCTTGTGTGGTACCCTGTGGATCTCGTGCAAGTTCCGTCTCCAATTTTTTAAGATCTATATTAAGTGTTCGCAGAGTATTCAGGATATCCCCAAGTACGCCGGTCCCCTTAGCTATGCAGTAACCCCGGATTGTGACCTTAAAGGCTTCCCAGACAACCTCCACACTATTCACCGTATCTTTATTATGCTAAAAAAAGTTGCTGATTTCCTTTCGCAGTTCCTCCTGGAACACTGTATCCAGCAAAATAGGGGCATGTAGTCGCCAGGGACTGCGTGGTATAGTGAAATCGGCAGAAGAAAGTACCAATACCACAGGTGCATGATCCGAGTAGGATCGAGTCAGGTGTTTCACTGTGTCTATCGCGGGAACCGTCCCTCTAGATACTAAAAAATAGTCTAGCCGGGCCCATGTTTGCACCTGCGCTGTAAAATGCGTATCCTCCTTTGTATTTGGATGTGTATGTCGCCAGGGGTTGACTAGTTGATAGTTAGACATGATATCTTTCAGTACTGCCTGCGCCTTAGTGTAATGGTGTGAGGCAGGGTGCGATCTGTACAATCCAGGACAACAAGTCACATTAAAGTCGCCTCCCCAAATGACATGAGTAGAGTCTATCTCAAAGACCTTAGCCCATAGTGTGTTGAAAAACCCTGGCTCATCAGAGTTTGGCCCATAACAGCATACCAGTGTCACGGTTGTGGTACCTAAGCGGCCCCAAGCAAGGCAATACCTGCCCTCCGAGTCTCCATTGGTGCCCTCCATCCAGAAGGGGACCTGTTTCTTAATCAGTATCGCTGTTCCCCTTGCATAAGTGGAGAATGAAGAAAAGACTCTATGCTCCGCCTATCTGGTGGCAAATGTGTGTTGCCTCTGACACGCAAAATGAGTTTCCTGCAGCATAGCAATGTGTATTTTATGTCTGTCAAGGTAAGATAATATATGCCTCCTTTTCCAGGGATCACCCATCCCGCTCACATTCCATGTAATAATATTCAGTGTACCTCCAGTTGTGCCAGCCATATCGTCCAACTATTGTCTGCGTCGTGATCTCTATCCATGTAACTCCCCCCGATCCTGTATCTGCTCACATACATGCAACGTGTCGCATTTCCGATTCTGTTCTCTGTCTTCCCACCCTGCCAGTTTTCCCCTTAAGTGGGAAGTCGCATACTTAACGTCCCTTATGAACCAACCAACCAAACTTCGTTCCCCTCCTCCCCCCACCCACTGAAGCAACCCAATTTTGCCAGAATCCATGCCCCCCCCTTCCCTTCTCCCAACTGTGTCAAACACCATGTTAAGTCCCCTTCACATAGTATGTAATGTTCATCCATGGGGGAATGCCTGTTGGGGGACATGTCTAGACAGCTACGCAAGCACCCCGCTCCCCTTAAGCCTCCCTGTGGTGGCGTGTCAGTGCCTGTGTTGGGGGAGCCGGCCTGGAACGTCAATAACATAAGAGCAAATGAGTCAATTAGAAGGATCTCACCTTGCTCCAGCCATTCTGATCATCGTTACAGATCATTCCGCCAAACATCACCTCATGGTATATAACAGTGGACAATATTCATTCTAGGTCTTCGTCGTCACCCACGTGCTCAGGTTGCTGCGAGGTCCCCTGGCCACCTACTCCCCGGTTCGCTCACTTAACTGCTCGGAGAAAGTCCTCAAGTTGCTGCGGATTTGTGAAGAATCTCTGCTTCCCCTGATGTGTCACTGAGTTTCGCTGGGTACAGGAGAGCATAATCTATTTGTGCCGCTCGCAATTTCCTCTTGACATCTATGAACTTGAGTCTCTCCTCCTGTACTATGGGTGTAAAGTCCGGGTATATCGAGAAGGTGTTGCCATCATATGTCAGCGTCTGCTTATTCCTTGCCGCCCGGAGAACCACGTCCCGATCCCTATAATTCAGTAATCTCACGATGATGGGCCGCGGGGGATTACCAGGCATTGCCGCGGTCCAAGTGTTCTGTGTGCCCGCTGTACTATGAAATGCAGGAGAATGCTTCTTTTCCAATGGCCGCCAGCAGTAGTTTCTCAATATAATCCTCCATTCTGCCAGTATTCGTAGATTCTGGTATCCCTATTACCCGGATGTTATTGCGCCTACTGTGGGCTTCCAAATCCTCGTTTTAAGCCGCTATCGTTCTTAGGAGCTTGTCCATTCTTGTCAGTTGTGTTGTGTGACTGGCAGGTACGTCGTCAGTATCGGATATGCGTTGTTCCGCCTCTTTAATATGGTCTTCGTGACCGTCCAGTTTGTGCGCTATGGCATCCATCCTGGACGACATACGATCCACTTTGTCCACCACTGTCGCGAAACCCTGGTGTATCTCCTGTAAAATGTTGTTTATATCCGACGCCGGCGATGCGGCCCCTCCGCTGTTATGTGCCACAATCTCTTGCCCCTGATCCTCCTGCGCGGACCTGTTCACCTTCTTTGCTGCGTCAAAGTTCAGTTTAAGCTATCTGGTGTCCGGTTTCCCCACTGCTCCTAAAGTGCACAAGTTAGGTTATATGCTAAGAGTGCACTCCAGCCATTTCTTGCTCTGCTATCCAGTGTGGGGGGCAGACTCGAGTTTATGTAAGCTCCTCGTTGGTGCGTCCTCCTGCCGTGCAAAAGATTTGCGAAGTGAACTTTGCCTACTGCTTGATACAGTTCGTTATCTCCTATGTTGGGCTTCTGTTCCTGTCACTCACTTGTGTCCCCAACCTTCTACCAGGGCAATGCACTTTAGCTGTCTGTTACCACTGCTGCTGTATTGCGGTCTCGTGGCGTGCTTTCCATGCGCCTCCCGGATGGCCCAGTTGTTTTCACTGTCCTTGGACTCCCTCTAGGCACAACAGCTGCAAAACGCCAATCCTGGGGCTAATATCGCCACTCAGGTCTAGTGCCGTCCAATGGAGGGGTCTCCGTAGGCACGAATAATCTCCTGGCTTCCCAGTGCCCTCTCACAGGACATGGCTGCAAAAGGGGATATCCACGCACTTCTTCCGTGCTTCACAATGCCTTGCACACCCCCCCGCAGTCCTCAGGGGTGCCGTGCACAACCTCACACTCTCTATGGCCAGGTGTACTGCCACTGAAATCCCAGTTGCAGTTCTGTGGGCTCCATTCCCTGTGTCCTCGCTATGAGGGGGAGGGGGGCCGCAACTCCCGGATCGGTCCGGCCGGGCCCTCGCACGTCGTGCCCTTTTCTCAGCTGTAGCAGCGCTCGCCTCCCTTACGCGGACCTTCTGGTCGTCTAATCTCCCGCTATCTGCTCAGGCCCTCATAAGTTTGTCTCTGCTCCTTGGGGGGGCCGTTACCGCATATCCGCCCGCTCTGGCTTCTCTCGTGCACTATTACGGCCTCACCAGCTTAGCCTAACTTCATTCCGCGCACCAGCCCTGGGGGCCCGCCGCGCCCCCCACCGCCTCTCACCGGCCTTTCTCTCCGGGCGCAGTCCGCAAACAGCAGTGCGCTTCCCTCTGATCTAGCGCGTTCAATCACTGTTGGTCGCTGGTCGCGCGGCCTAGCAGCCGCATGTGGGGCCTCGGTCTGTCCTGGCAGCGGCAGCCGTCCCACAGCTTCCCACTGCTTCAAAGGCTAGTGCGGTGTCACCTTCCGCTGTTTGGCGCTCCGGCTGACTGTTTCCGAATCCTTCCTCTTTCACACCGAGTGGAGAGGGAAGCTAGTACTGCAGCTTGCCCAACTTTCCGCAAGTTTTTGTGCTTATTTGCTCAGGAAAAATAAAGGATGTTGGTCCCAGGAAGCAGGAACCTCACATCAGTGCGGCCATTCTGCTTGCGCGCTCTCTAGCGGCCTTCCACAATTTTAATCTTTGGATGACACAGACTAACTGGTTAAAGCGGTCTCTCCTAGAACTGTGTATGATTGTTTGCCCTGTTAGATTATTTCTCTTCTTCCAGCAACCTTTCATAATTTTAAAACCTCTAGTATTATTTTCTATGTTCCAAAGTAGTTAATAGAAATTAGATTCCTTTTATGAGTCAATATAACATTATATTATTGCAAGCAGGATGGGCAATTTCCAACCTTCCCTTAGAAGGGGTATGTGTCCCATGTGGTCTCTTGTTTGCCATTCAGGAGCAAAGGAGGTTTTGTTTACATGGAGAGCGATTAATCTCAACTTTGACAGTTAGGTCTGCTGGAGTTCTCAATATACAGGTACTGGTAAAGAAATTCAGAGAGGGTGGTCATTTTTTAATAATCAATTTTTATAATGACAATTTTATACTATCACTACTAATTTCCTAAAATGATAAAGTATTTTGGACTCATACATTCCATCAGAATCTAGTTGCAATTTACAATAATTTTGACTGGTGATTTCGGTGTTAAAATAGGAGAGATTAAAAGATAACTTTGATGATACAGCAACCACTCAAACAGCTATATATTCATCTCATGTAGTACAGATCAATAGGGTTTTTTTTTATTCAATTCGATTTTCTGAATGTCATTTGTGTAATGCCAATCACAATGTTCCTTTCTAGATCCACATTCCAACACTTGTCTGTTTAAGTAAGTATGCATTATGCTTTTGTATCTAATAATGTACTGGGGGAGGGGTTACTGATTTTCGGGTAGTTTCAAGTTTATTTAGTGACCATAATCCTCTAATGTTTGTGCTTTTATTATGTTATTCTGTTGAACCATGTACTTTAGTTATTCCACACAAAGAATCTATTAAAGATGGAAACATTGCACTATGCAGGATATGAATTCTTCTGCACTGGCTTTGCGCCAGGTGATCGCCGACTCATGACATCTATTTATGTTTGAGGATATTGCTGGAGCTTTTAATTCGATCTCAGGCATCATTTATAATATATTTTGAATACCCTCTTGTTCTCTATCTGGCCACAATGTTGGCAAATGGTTGACAAACCAAGTAGTTTAGCCAATCGGTATTTTTGTTATGCATTGAACTGTTCCGCACTTAACCAGGAGAACTTGCCATATGTCCGACTGTATACAAAAAGGTATTAAGGAACTTAAATCATTGATCTTGATCAGAGAAAGCATGGGAGGATCTAAACGACCCTTGTGCGGCCAGGGATTCAGCCTCTTCCTAGAATGAGGTCAATCACTCTACTTGAGCAGGACCCTCTCAAATCTCAGTTTAAGGCACATATTAAATCTGAATCCTGGGTTCACAACTATTCTAATACTTATGGTACCACAGTTTTTGATCAGTTAGCAATTGTATTATTTGCATCCGGGTTTACACTGACCTTTAGTCGTTCAAAATGTTCAGGGTGATTGCTGCTGGGGCACAGGGTCAGAGCTGATTTGCATATCGCCATTGTCTAACCCAGGGTGGTGTGGAGTGCAAAAAAACGATGGATTTGGGCCCAGATCTTTTGACTGGGGTGAATGTGTGACATTGATCCACATTCGGTCCATCACCTGTTTTGTTTGCAATACCGCCATAAGTGCGCTGGGGATGCTCAGACGTGGGTCCCAGGCACTCCACACCACTGGAGTCAAGCTAGCCGGGCTGATGAGGTGTTACCTCGAAACCGGTCCGGTCCTCGGATGCTTGATTCCGCTCTGGGAAGGACATGGCTTTTGTAGTTCGGACTGGACTGTTCCCATGGGGCACAGGGTCAGAGCTGATTTGCATATCGCCATTGTCTAACCCAGGGTGGTGTGGAGTGCAAAAAAACGACGGATTTGGGCCCAGATCTTTTGACTGGGGTGAATGTGTGACATTGATCCACATTCGGTCCATCACCTGTTTTGTTTGCAATACCGCCATAAGTGCGCTGGGGATGCTCAGACGTGGGTCCCAGGCACTCCACACCACTGGAGTCAAGCTAGCCGGGCTGATGAGAGGTGTTACCTCGAAACCGGTCCGGTCCTCGGATGCTTGATTCCGTTCTGGGAAGGACATGGCTTTTGTAGTTCGGACTGGACTGTTCCCATGGGGCACAGGGTCAGAGCTGATTTGCATATCGCCATTGTCTAACCCAGGGTGGTGTGGAGTGCAAAAAAACGATGGATTTGGGCCCAGATCTTTTGACTGGGGTGAATGTGTGACATTGATCCACATTCGGTCCATCACCTGTTTTGTTTGCAATACCGCCATAAGTGCGCTGGGGATGCTCAGACGTGGGTCCCAGGCACTCCACACCACTGGAGTCAAGCTAGCCGGGCTGATGAGGTGTTACCTCGAAACCGGTCCGGTCCTCGGATGCTTGATTCCGTTCTGGGAAGGACATGGCTTTTGTAGTTCGGACTGGACTGTTCCCATGGGGCACAGGGTCAGAGCTGATTTGCATATCGCCATTGTCTAACCCAGGGTGGTGTGGAGTGCAAAAAAACGATGGATTTGGGCCCAGATCTTTTGACTGGGGTGAATGTGTGACATTGATCCACATTCGGTCCATCACCTGTTTTGTTTGCAATACCGCCATAAGTGCGCTGGGGATGCTCAGACGTGGGTCCCAGGCACTCCACACCACTGGAGTCAAGCTAGCCGGGCTGATGAGGTGTTACCTCAAAACCGGTCCGGTCCTCGGATGCTTGATTCCGTTCTGGGAAGGACATGGCTTTTGTAGTTCGGACTGGACTGTTCCCATGGGGCACAGGGTCAGAGCTGATTTGCATATCGCCATTGTCTAACCCAGGGTGGTGTGGAGTGCAAAAAAACGATGGATTTGGGCCCAGATCTTTTGACTGGGGTGAATGTGAGACATTGATCCACATTCGGTCCATCACCTGTTTTGTTTGCTGAAAAGAATGGCACCTCTGGGGAAGTCTTAAAACCTGATGGGGTGCCCATGAATCTGTTTAAAAAAAAAAAAAAATTGTGGACTTTATAATCGCTAAAGCGTGAAATGTAGCTAGTAAGCCTTTTATTCCAATTTACTGGTCACAATCAATTAGCACACAATTTGAAAGGCAGAGTTAACCCGTTCAGCGCAGCGCGAATTTTCGCGCTGTGCTGAACGTTCTTAAAAACGGGTGTGGTCATGACGGAACGGTTCCGTCATGAGCACAGCCTAACCGGCGCTCATGACGGAACCGCTCCGTCATGAGCACCCAAGGGGTTAAAGGAGACCGCAGGTGTCAATTTGATTATTACATTTCATTGGCAAAGTGGCAGAAGACCTTTTTATTGACGAAAATTCTAACTTGGGCACGAAAAAATTGATCTTTGCTGAAATTCACTACAGCTTTAGATTAGGGCTAAGGATAGTGGAAGAATACCTTAATTAACATTTGCTCTCTAGCAAAAGTATGCTTGTCCCAGGAGAATCTCTACATTCAGCTTTTATGGATCCTAGATCAACATTCAACTGTGTCAACAGGTCTACACTCTGGTCGACCTTAGCGTAAAAGGGGGTGACACTGGCAATAATTGAATTCATGAGAAGTTTAAATAGGCATTTTGGTGCACAATTCCAATATGGACCAAGGAGAGAGTGCTCGGAGAGCTTTAAATTGATTAGAGGTAGTGTTCACTAGCGGTGTGTCTTGGCACCCCTTCTATTCCACTCTATATTCAAATCAGCTAGAGGCCTGACTACAGGAGGTGGTTCAGAACAACCCCATATTGGGAAGAAAAACAATTCCAGTTTTTTTATATGTAGAGAAGCAGTCTTTCATGCCCAGGACTGACAATAGCCTCAAGACTCTGATACGTTTCTATGTAACAGAGATGATTTTGAGTTAGCAGCCAAATAGCAAAAAAACATCGAGTATGAGATCAAAATGTACTAGACTAGCGGTTTACAACCTGTGGTCTAGGGACCCCTGGGTGTCTGCAAAGACTACTCAGGGGGTCCACAATTGCTTAGAATATTAAATAATATTAACAGAATGATGAAGTGTAAATAAATAAAGAAGAAAAATTTAAATTGAACCATTTTAAACGTTCTTCAAATGTGATGGAATTCATAATTGGCAGCTAAAAATTAAGTAGGTATCTTCAGATTGGTTCATGGGAGCAGTGCAAGTTCATCAAACAGAATGTAGAATGGACAATGGGCATCCTAATGGGTGATATTAAAAAATCTCCAAACTTCACATTTAGATCAAAAGTTTAAATTTTTATATCTGTGAATTTAATAAAATATGTTATCATTTGTGTATCTGTTTGATGAATGCTTTTGTTTGTATTTGTGCATATTGTTTTGTGATTCAAATCATTGAAATTGCTTACGCTGGTGTCCCAGGCTTCCAGTAATCCAGAAGTTAAAAGGTTAAGAACCATTGTACTCGATCAATGACCTTTTACATTAAAAGTCAAGTTTTGGAGAAAGTTCAAGCTTTCTCATTTTTATGTCTACCATGTGACAAGTCCAGTGGATGGACTTGCTTGCTACAGTACAGGAGACATGAATATAATCTGTCCTTGGGGCAGTGTTGGAGTTTGCCACTAGAGTAGGCAACAAACTAGTAAAACGTATGAGACTATCTATACAAGAATGCATGTATCCATCAGCAGTTATGGTGCAGGTGTTTGGGACTTTACAGATATTTCAAGTTCACAAGATTCTGTTGATGTTTGTTAATTTACCTCACACTGCTCCACATTTTTCCTGTCAAAAGGAACTAGGCTCAAGTTATCTTGAGAATAGAATAAAATGGGCTCCATCGTTTTTATGGATTTCTGTCTGATCTAATACAGAAGAGCATCGAACCATAAGATCATACAAGACTGTTTGAATCTGGAGTGCAACCATACGTTTTATTGGTTAAATTACATAAAAGAAATGTGCCATGGTTTAGGACACCTTGTAGTATGTACATTCCCTCGAATACAGTGAAATCCAATAAGATCTGGGGTGAAAGAAAATAAAACCTTTATATAACAATACCTACTTCAGGAGTTCCTTACATACAAAAAAATCACAGTAAGGGAACCCATTATCCTTAGTACTATCTGGGTACAGAATCATACTTAAAATGTTTATCCAATGTATACCAGTCAGTCAATAACTTTATTTCGGCCATTACGGCCATAAAAGTATCACAAGCAAAGAACAAGTTACTTACCTTCGGTAACGATATATCTGTAAGAAACATTAGTTAGTGATAGATTCCTTACCTTAGAATTACCCCCAGGAGTCAGACTGGAGCCAGAAAGTGTTCATCAGCAGTACCCCTGTGCGTTGGTGGTCGTCGTCGTGCGGCTCCGCGTACATCGTTGGCGTCAAGTCGCCAAGAGGACGTCGCTGGAGCTACTTAGACGCGCCCACGCACGCTGACGTCAGTTCTGTACACAACTTTCCGCGCCAAGAATGCAGAGCCATGCAAGATACTAACCACTGGTGCATTGAAACTAGGGCCCTGAAAAGGATGACCGTAACCCTAGAAATCAGTTCGCAGAATGTGGAGGATGGGTGGGGCGGTAAGGAATCTATCACTAACTAATGTTTCTTACTGATATATCGTTACCGAAGGTAAGTAACTTGTTCATCTGAAAGAAACACGTTAGTGATAGATTCCTTACCATAGAATAGATACCCCAGCAATACTAACCCCGGAGGTGGGTCTGCGAACACAGATCACACCAGAAAGTCATGGAGTACAGAACGGCCAAAGAAGCTGTCTCTCCGGACTTGACTGTCAAGGCAATAATGCTTAGTAAAAGTGTGCAGCGAGGCCCACGTGGGTGCCTGACAGATGTCTTGCTGGGGGACACCACGTCCCAATGCAGTAGTAGCGGCTGTCGCCCTGGTAGAATGGGCGCGCCATCCCACTGGAGGTTCCTTTTTAGCCAGAGAATAACAGGCCTTGATACACAAGACGACCCATGGGCAAATAGTCCTCTTGTGTACAGCCCGGCCTTTCTTGGCGCCCACGTAGCCAACAAAGAGATGGTCATCCACCCGGAACTGTTGTGTGCGATTCAGGTAAATTGAGAGAGCACGTTTTGGGTCCAGATGGTGGAGCGCCTCTTCCTCTCTGGAAGAGGGCGGAGGCGGAAAATTGGGCAAGGTGATAGTTTGCCCGATGTGGAAGGCAGTGACAACCTTCGGCAAGAAGGAAGGACGAGTGCGAAGCACAACCATGTCCGGATGAACCCACAGAAAAGGAGGCTTACAGGAAAGAGCCTGGAGCTCACTTATGCGCCTAGCGGAGGTGATGGCACCCAGGAAAGCACTCTTCAAAGTCAATTAACGAAGAGGACAGTTGTGAAGCTGCTCAAAGGGAGCGCACATCAAATAGATAAGAACCAGTTTCAAGTCCCACAGTGGCATCACAAACGGAACAGTAGGGAAAAGGTGAGTAATGCCTTTGAGAAATCTATTCACAACAGGGGAATTGAAAAGAGAGGGATGATCAGGGAGCCTGAGAAAGGCCGAAATTGCAGACAGACAGCCCTTAATAGTACCCAGAGCAGAGCCCTGCTGGGCCAGAGAAGGAAGGAACAAAAGGACTTCTGAAAGAGGGGCAGAAAGGGGATTCACAGCCTTTGCTGTGCACCATGCCACAAATTTGTTCCACCTGCAGGCGTATACCGATTTAGTGGAGGGACGCCTGACTGCCAGAATGATATCACAGACTTCAAGAGGCAAGTCAAAAGGAATCAACTGTCGCCGCTCAATCTCCACACATGTGATGGAGGCTGGACAGGTTTGGGTGGAGGCCCTGCCACTGCGACAGAAGATCCTCCCGAAGAGGCAGTCGGATTGGGGGATCCATGCTCATACCGAGTAGCTCAGGATACCAAACTCTTCGAGCCCAGTCCGGGGCCACAAGAATGACTTGGGTCCGGCCGCGCCCGATTTTCTTCAGCACTCTGGGGTAGAAGTGGTATACGTGGAAAGGCGTACAATAGACCACAGTTCCAGTAGTGACGAAAAGCGTCGCCAAGCGAGTGCCGCCTTGGAAATTCCAACGTGCAGAAGTAATGCGCGTTATCTTTGGTGACGAATAGATCTAATCAAGGCTCTCCCCACTAATGAAAGAGATCTTGCTCCACCTCAGAGTGAAGACGCCATTCGTGATCCATCATGCACCTGCAGCTGAGTTTGTCTGCCCTGGGTTTCAATGAAACTGCCAAGTGTTGAACCGTCAAGGAAATGCCTTGACGTTCCAGCCATGTCCAGAGACGCAGAGCTTCCTGACATAGGGTCGACGACCCTACCCCGCCTTGCTTGTTGTAATACCACATGGAGGTGGTATTGTCTGTGAACACCTGCACTACTTTCCCTTTGACAGAGGGAAGGAATGCTTTCAGTGCAAGTAGGATCGCCCGGAGCTCCAGAAGGTTGGTATGGAGCCTTGACTGCTGGAGACCAGAGGCCTCTGATCTCCGCCTCTCCCATGTGGCCGCCTGATCCCAGAAGGGACGCATCCGTCACCACTGTGTGCTCCAGTTGGGGAGGGGAGAGGGATCTGCTGCTGAACCAACGCTGGTTCGTGAGCCACCACTGCAACTGTTGCGCAGTGCCCTCCGAGATCTGGACGTACTGGGACAGGTCCACTTGATGCTGCACCCACTGGAACTTCAGGTCCCACTGCAGAGCCCGGATATGCCATCTGGCATGATTGGTCAGCAGGATGCAGGAGGCCATGAGGTCCAGCATCCTCAAGGTCATCCTGACCGAAACCCAGGACAAGGGCCGAAATATCGGAATCATAGGCCGAACGTCCTGGACTCGCTGTTCGGGAGGATAAACCAGTGTCACAGTCAGGCTATAGGCTTAGTGGGAACATACTGTTAAACTACGTCTCCCAGAATGCTTGAGGCATGGTCCTACTTCTATTTTCCTTCCTTGCCTATCTATACTCAATCCTCCCTTTCCACTGTGCTTGTCACCTGAACTCTTCCTGGACTTTCCCTGAGACAAACTCCCGCTGAAACCCCATCGCGGGTTTCTCTGTGTTTGTTTTGAGACATTATCAAGACTGTATTCTAACGCGTTAGCGCTGGAGCGCAACCGCGTTTGGTTTTTTTCCGTATTGGTGCAAGCGCTGGAGGTCGATCGCGGCTGCTGCCGCTTATTGGTGTTTTTCCATTCCGGTGTCAAAGAAGGAAGATCTTGGAGCTACTAGAAGCTGTTTGTATATTCAACGCATTTACCGAGATTAGCCCTGAGAGTGGCTGTTATCGGTAGTTTAGCGGAATTTTCTGTTATTTTCCAATTGGATTATTCGAGGGCTGTTTTCTGGTGCAAGAAGCAGCGCTGGTTATTATTTATTCCAAGAAGGTCGTTTTTTCATCCAGATAACATCATCAACTATCTGCTAGACAGCTAAGCACTATTATTGCTATTTAATTCCTATTTTTGCTACTACTTGAAAGGTGGTTCTGCAGAATTCTGGAACCAGCTCAGACTTTTAAAGAAGTCTACAAACATTGTTTCTTTTCTTTTCTTTATTTTTATCTTTTGTGCCCTTTTTGCTTGGAGTGATTGGGGCAGTATATCATTGTAAGTGCATAGTTGTATATTTCATATGATATTCAGTATATACAGTGTAAGGGAGGGGCAGGGTTCCTCTCACTATTTGTCTATTTGTATTACATACAGGAACCAAGGGGCACGTAGAGAAGTGAAGACTACAAACTTCCGATACACGCCATTCATTCATTTTACTGCAACAACTTTATTGTTTCCTTTGTCCCTTTTTACCCTTTCCCCAGCTATGGTATAATCTGTGGAGTTACATCAAAAGACTCGCAGGTGTTGCCAGAGTAGGGGGATGGGTATCATAGCATCGCTCCTGTTGTATCTGGCTTTCGAGGTTAGTGAAACCTTCACTTTATGACAACCAGCAACTGCACCGTGTCCAGAACCGCTCAGATAAAA
Organism: Lissotriton vulgaris; assembly: GCF_964263255.1. Classification (NCBI taxonomy): domain Eukaryota; kingdom Metazoa; phylum Chordata; class Amphibia; order Caudata; family Salamandridae; genus Lissotriton; species Lissotriton vulgaris. Next base: position 659,581,578 of record NC_141698.1, on the reverse strand, counting down.
AGACGCTTCTGCGAGGGAATCAGGTGCGACTTCGGCACGTTGACAGAGAACCCCAGGAAATGCAGGAGGTCGGCAGAAGTCTGGAGGTGGGAGACGACTGCCTGGGGCGAGCCCGCCTTTAACAACCAATCGTCTAGTTAGGGGAAGACTGAAACCCCTGATCTGCGAAGATGAGCTGCGACCACCGCCATCACTTTCGTGAACACCTGAGGGGCGCTGGTAAGGCCAAAAGGGAGCACGATGAACTGAAAGTGCTCATGGCCTACCGTGAACCGCACCCACTGGTGTTTGGTGGGCCTGAAACACCGGACTAGGAAGCTTTGGAGGCAGTGGCGGCAGGGGAGGTGGTGGACTGACCCGCCCGCTGGCCCCGGGAACCACCTCTGTGGGCCCGACTTACACGACTGCGCTGAGACTGTTGCTGCGCAGGCCTGTGGCTCTGAAACAAACTTGTCTGGGTGCCCCTTCCGTGGCCACGAAAGGAGAGAAAAACAGAAGAGGAAGGAGTGCGCACGGCCGAAGGCCTAAGGACTTGGCCGTGACCCGTGAGTCCTTAAGACACTCCAACTCACTATCTGCCTTGTCACCAAAAAGGCGTGTGCCATCAAAGGGCAAGTCCATCAGAGTGTTCTAGGAAATCCCCTTGTCCTCAGCCAGGCGTGGCAGCGTTTAGCACCACTGTCGTGGAAATCGCCCTGTCCTGCGAGTCGGTGGTGTCAAGGCCACAACTAATTGTGAACTTGGCTGCGTCGCTCCCCTCAGCAAAAGCTTGGAAGAGCACCGTCCGGGCCTCCTCCAGGAACTGAGGCAGCACCTGCGCAACCGTGTCCCACACAGAATGGGAATAAAGGCCCAAGTGACATGCGGTGTTCACAGACCGCAGCCCTGAACTGGCAGAAGTAAACAGTTTCTTCCAAAACTGTTCCAGTTTCTTGGATTCCCTGTCCGGAGGTGCACAAGGGAATGCACTTGGGGACGCAGAGGCTTGGACATCCAGGCTCTCAGGGGTTGGGTGGTGGGAGTGGAAAATGGGGTCGCCAGGGGCTGGGCGATGGCATCTTCCCACAGGAGCCTCTGTGTTGGGCCTGGACCAGGTGCCCAAAAGAACATCCGAAAGTGCGTCATAAAAGGGCAGCAGCTGCTCCATAGAGGAAGATGCTGGCCGGAGCACTTCTGTCAGGAGGTTAGTCCTGACTGCCACCATAGGGAGCTCGAGGTGGAACGCCTCGGCTGCTCTACACAACACCACAGAATATGTGCCACTCTCCATCGTAGCCACGCTAGAAGGAGACAGTGTGCCAGGTTCTGGAATAAAATCCATGTTACCTGAATCCTCCAAACCCTCTTCCCAGTCCGGGTCTAACTCGCATTGGGTTGCGAGAGGTCCTCAGACCCCTCCCAGTCCTCCCCTTCCTCCCCAACCTGCTGGGCAGGCGGAAGCGGATGGAGAAAGGGATAGAAATTCCACATCGGCGTCGATCGACACCGGTCCGGCGCCGTCTCCACGTCGGGGTGGAAGCCAGGGACGGCGTTGGCCATGGGGCCGGCCGACGCCTATGGCGGTGCAGTCGACATCGGTGGAGGTCGTACGAGGCCACCCGACATCAACTTGGATCCATGCATGGATCAATGGGGGTCTGGGGGACCGGAGTCGTAGATGACGTTGGGCCGGAGCCGGCGACGAAGAAGAGCAAGGACCCCCGGTCGGACCCGCGGGATCTGAAGGCGTTCCAGCTGGGCCAAAAAGGCAGGCCATGGCTGACAGGAAGTCCTGTAGCTGGGCCGGAGTCGCCGACGGACCCGGGAAGGGCAGGTAGGTCGTCGGTAACTGCGCAGGCTCCGTCTGAGCCGCAGGGGGTGGCACCACCCGCACCCTCAGCTCAGTCACGCGACAGGCTAGGAGAAGGCGAAGGCTTCATGTGTTTTGCGTTACCCGACTCCCAGTGGGAAGACTTCGACGAACGATGGTGGTGATGGCGGCTCCGCGACCGGTCCCTCGACCTCTCACGGCACAGGGACCTTGAACCGCGCGGTGCTCACTTCCCGGCCCTCCAACAACTTTTGGGACCGCTCCCGCAAAGTTTTAGGAGCCATGGCCCAGCATTCGGGCACGACATGGAGTCGTGGCCGCGCCCCAAGCAGTAGAGACACTCATGGTGCAGGTTCGTCACCGACATTGTGCAGGGACAAGCCACACAAAACTTAAAACTGGGCATCCCTATACACCAGTCAAAGACTCAAAAACACAGAGACAAAATTCCCAAAAATAACTCAGTCAAAAAGTGACTGGGGGCACCGCTCTCTCCAGATCTGGGCTTGCTGGCGCAGAAAAAGGAAGAACTGGCGTCAGCGCGCGTGAGCGTGTCTAAGTAGCTCTAGCAACGTCATCTAGGCGACTCGACGCCGACGACTTACGCGGTGCCGCGCGACAATGCCTACCGACGCGCAGGGGTACTGCTGACGAAAACTTTCTGGATCCAGTTTGACCCCTGGGGGTAATTCTAAGGTAAGGAATCTATCACTAACGTGTTCCTTTCAGAGCAATACAATACACACATAATAAAAATCAAATGTAAAATTACAATCTGTATCAGCAGACTTCCGAAGACTCAGAGGGAAAATCAAGTCCACAAAAGTGCATGTGCATTGAGTATTTAGAATTGGAAGCCTTCATATAAGAGCCTGTGCCTAGGATTAGTAAAAGCAGCCTAATCCCCAGTGTCGAATAAATGCCTTAAAAGTGCCAGTGCCTAAAGTGCAGGTGTCCAGAGATTGATTACTGATGTCCAAGGGCTGGTTCAGCTCAGACCATCTAATAGAAATAATAAAATAGAGTTAAAAAAAAGCTAAACGTAGCTCAAAAATGTATCCAAAGTATAGGAATAGACTTTGATAACAAGAATTAGGGCCTGATTACAACGTTGGCGGTCCTGGAGCTGACCGCCAGGGCCCAACCAAAGCTCACCGCCGCCCGCCAGATTACAAGTATTAATGTAGTCTGGTAGGCGGTACTTTGGCGTTCCCATGGAGGTGCCTTTCAAAAAGGAACTGCACTGAGAATGTCAAAGGCTGTTCATGCACGTCATGGACTGTCAAGTCAATGACGTGCAGTAACAGCGGGTCCACGCACACGGGGGCACAACATTTGCCCCCCGCATGTATCCCCAGGCACAGTAGGGCCCCCCTTTGCTTCCCCCTGCCTCACAAACACAATACTGTCCTAGCTTGTTTAAGCACTATCCCATTGCACTCTGTACATGCCACAGGAGCATAATTCTTTGTTTGGGAATGATACAGACCCGCAATCGGGATATTCATGAAAAGAACAGACTGCAGTGGGATAGTGCATAAACAGGATAGGAATGGAAAATGCTACTTACCAGTATGCATCTGTTCTTGGCATGTAGAACTGCAGAGTTACACACTGTGCATAGATGGCCACCTAGTGTTGGGCCCGGATGTTTGCAGTTTGTTTTTGTTGTAGAAAAGTCTTTGGAAGTCACAGGACAGGTGACTCCTCCTTTGGATCATACAGCGCATGGGCATCGGCTCCATCCCCAGATTGTTTTTCGCCAGTAGGGAAGTAATGGAGCTGTACAAGAAGTAGTAATGTTAATGTGATTTGTATCTAATTAAGATAATACTGGAACAGATAAAGGCAGCCGGGGAGGCGGGTGGGCGTGTGTAACTCTGCAGCTCTACATGCCAAGAACAGATGCATACTGGTAAGTAGCATTTTCCGTTCGAGGCATATGAGCTGCAGATTACACACTGTGCATAGACTGTATAGCAGTACCCACCTTTAGAGGCGACTACCCGTATCTGTTGCAGTTGTTTGAAACAGAGTTTTTAGTACAGCTTGGCCCACAGTGGCTTGTTGTTTAGTTTGCACATCTACACAATAGTGTTTTGTGATTGTGTGCGGTGTAGACCATGTAGCTGCTTTGCATATATCATCTAGGGGAATGTTCCCTAAGAATGCCTTTGAAGCCCCTATTTTCCTTGTAGAATGGGCTTTTGGAGGGATTGTTAACGTACGTTTGGCTTTCTGGTAACATATTTGAATGCATTTAACAATCCACTTAGCTATCCCATATTTTGATATGGGGTTGCCTTTATGTGGTGGTGAAAAAGACACAAAAAGTTGTTTAGTTTTACGAAACGTTTGTGTCCTTTCGATGTAGTACAGTAATGCTCTTTTGACATCTAAGGTGTGTAGCGCTCTTTCTGCTACTCTTTGTGACTGCACGAAAAATACGGGCAGCTCAACAGAATTGATTTCGATGGAATGGTGAAATGACTTTTGGAAGGAATTTAGGATTAGTGCGTAGAACCACTTTGTTATGATGCATTTGCAGAAAGGGTTCTTGAATGGCAAATGCTTGATGTTCACTAACTCTTCTGAGAGAAGTAATAGCTACTAGGAAAGCTACTTTCCAAGTTAGGAATTGCAATGCACATTTATGTAACGGTTCAAAGGGAGGTCCCATTAACCGTGTGAGAACAATGTTTAAGTTCCACACTGTTGAAGGTGGCGTACTGTGAGGGACTATTCTTTTGAGTCCTTCCATGAAAGCTTTTATAGCAGGTACTCTAAAAAGAGATAGATGTTGTCTATTTTGTAAATATGCTGCAATGGCAGCAAGGTGTAGTCTGATAGACGTGTAAGCTAAATTCCACTTTTGAAGGTGTAATAGGTATCCTATGATGTGTTGAATAGACACATCTAAAGGATTTATGTGGTTGTTTTGACAGTATATCACAAACCGTTTCCACTTAGCGGCATAAAATGCTCTAGTAGTGGGACGTCTAGATTCTTTAATAACGGTCATGCATTCTGGAGGAAGGTTGAGGTAACCAAACTCTATGACTTCAGGAGCCAGATCGCTAGGTTGAGCGGAGCTTCGTCCGGGTATCTGATTTCTCCATGGCTCTGTGTTAGGAGGCGTGGGGATATGCTTAGTTTCTGGTGTGGTACCACAGATAGTTGCAGCAGCGTGGTGTACCACGGTTGTCTGGCCCAAGTTGGAGCAACTAGAATGAGTGTTAGGGAATGTTGCTGTAGCTTGCGTGCCACTAACAGAAGTAGTGGGAGAGGAGGAAAAGCGTACGCAAATTTTACGGACCAGTTCATCCATATCGCATTGCCTTTGGACAGCAGGTGTGGATATCTGGTGGCTAAGGTTGGGCATTTTGCGTTTTCGTGGGTGGTGGAGAGGTCTATCTGAGGTTGTACCCACATTTGAAAGAACAGTTGAAGAACTTGTGGATGAAGTTCCCACTCGTGGATCTGCTGTGTCTGTCGACTTAGCAGATCTGCCATGGTGTTTTATACTCCTGGAACGTGTTGGGCTAAGAGGACGATCTTTAGTGGAATAGCCCATCTCCATATCTGCTGTGCTAACTGAGAGTACTGCAGAGAGTGTGTTCCCCCTTGTTTGTTTATATAGTACATGGCTGTCATATTGTCTGTGCGGACTAAGACAGCTTTGCCTGATACTTGTTTTTGGAATGCTTTTAGGGCTAGAAAAACAGCTAGTAACTGCAAGTGGTTGATGTGGAGTAACTTTTGTTGCGGTGTCCACCTGCCTTGCATGGTGTGATGCAGTAGGTGAGCTCCCCAGCCGGAGAGCGATGAGTCCGCTGTCAAGATTACCTGAGGAACTGGCTCTAGGAACTGTTAGCCCTTTGAAAGGTTTTTGGTGCTCCACCATTGCAGAGAGCGATGAGTCCGCCTGTACCAACATTAGGTCTGTTAATTGACCACGAGCCTAGTTCCATTGGCATGCTAGGCACTCTTGAAGTGGACGCATTTGCAGTCTTGCGTGAGGTACTATAAATATGCAAGATGCCATCATTTCTATAAGCTGCATGAACACTCGAGCTGGAAGCGAGTGTTGTAGCTTGAATCTTGTTATGAGAGTTTGTACAATTGTTATCCTGATTGGAGAGGTATAGGCTAGTGTTAGTTGGGTGTTTATTGTAGCGCCAAGATATCGTTGTATGTGTGAAGGTTGCAGATGTGACTTGGTGTGATTTACTGTGAATCCCAAGTTGTGGAGCAGTTGAATCGTAGCGTGAGTTTATTGTACACACTGGCTTTATCAGCTGGCTTTTATGAGCAGTCGTCTAGGTATGGGAAGACGTGAATATGCGGTCTTCTTAAGTGTGCTGCTACCACTGCTAGGCATTTGGTAAACACCCTTGGTGCTGTTGTGACTCCGAATGGGAGCACTTTGAACTGGTAGTGCTGCCCGTCCAGTACAAATCTGAGATATTTTCTGTGCGCTGTGTGGATAGGAATGTGAAAGTAGGCGTCCTTGAGATCTAGAGTGACAAGGAAGACGTTTTGTAACAGGAGCGGAAGGACATGTTGTTGGAGTGTGACCATATGAACATGATCGGACTGTATGTAAACGTTTAGAGGTCTGAGGTCTAGGATAGGTCTTAGAGATCCGTCCTTCTATGGGATTAAAAAATATAGGGAGTATACTCCATTGTTTTGCTGATGCATTGGGACTATTTCTATTGCATTTTTGTGCAGGAGGGATATCACTTCCTGCCTGACCAGTGAAAAAATGTTCCTGTGACATTGGACGCTGCCTGGGTGGTATGTTTGGGGGGGATGGATGTTAGTTCTAGACAGTAACCTGACTGAATTATTTGAAGCACCAACCTGTCTGATGTGATGTTTTCCCACGCTGATAAGTGTTGTTGTAGTCTTCCCCCGACAGGAGTGGAAGGGGGCGGGGGAAGGGGAGGGGAGTCATTGGGGAGGGGTAGAGGCAGCGCAAGAGTTGTTGTTTTTACCTCTGCCCTTTTTGTTGTTACCTCTGTAACCACCCCTTTGGTACCCCTACTATAGGTGGATTGTGTGGGGGCTTTGTACGAGGTAGAAGGTGTGTCAGAAGAGTATCCCCTCCTGGTGCCTCTGTAAGATGAGCTGCGAAATGAACGTCTGGGAGCCTGCGACTGCAGGGCTCCCATAGATTTGGCCGTATCTGTATCCTTTTTCATCTTTTCAAGGGATACATCTACATTGGGTCCGAATAAGTGTTGTTCATCAAAGGGTTGGTTAAGTATAGCACTTTGGACTTCAGGTTTGAACCCTGATATGCGTAGCCAGGCATGTCTACGCAACAAAACACTGGTGTTAACTGCTCTGTAGGCAGTGTCTGCTGCATCAAGTGCACAACGAATGGAGGTGTATGTAATATTTTTCCCTTCTTGGATAAATTCATTTGCTCTATCTTTGTACTTATCAGGGAGGTGCTGCATAAATAATTCTAATTTGTCATAATGTGCCTATCATATCTTGCCAATAATGCTTGTGTATTGGCAATACACCACATGTTTGCTGCTTGAGACGCAGTTCTTTTCCCTGATGTGTCAAGGAGCTTAGACTCTTTATCTGGTGGGGGAGCGTCACCTGATGTTTGTGAATTTGCTCTTTTGCGTGCATTGGAAACCACAAGCGAGTCTAGTGGTACTGGGCCTTTAATATATGCTGGGTCTGAAGGGGCGGCTTTATATTTCTTCTCTATTCGTGGGTTTATGACTCGAGTTCTAACTGGGTCTATGAAGACTTCAGGAGCATGCTTAATCACTCCTTTAAGCATGGGTGAAATGGATGAGGATCTTTGTGCATTATCAAAGGTATCCATTAGGAAGTCTTCATCTACAGGGTTTGTATGCATGTCCGCCCCATGATACTGCGCAGCTCTGTGTACTAATTGATTGAAGCCCATAGTGTCTTCTGGTGGGGAAGGCCTAAAGGGGTATATGTCGTCTTGAGGGACATTTGGGATGTCTGGGGTGTTGTAATCATCCCACGGGTCAGGTGAGCCTGGAGGAAAAGATGGATCATCTGGGTTACCCCCTATATCATCATAGCTATCATCCTTGTTGTCATCAACTGGTATGATAGAGGATGTAGGGGAATGTTGTGGTAGGGGCACAGGTGGTGATGGCATAGGTGGAGGAGGAGGGGAAGGAGCTCTTATAGGAGAGGTAGCCCTGTCCTTTTTTGGATGAGGAGCCGGTGCAGGTGTATCCAGTGGTCCTTTTTTTAACTTAGAGTTAATTGACCAGTCTTTTGTGCAGGGTCCGGGTAAAATAAGTCCTCTGCAGGAGGCTGATCTTTTGGTGCGGAGGGAGGTTTTGGCACCGAAGTAGCTTCTTTTTGTTTTTTTGGTAAGGTCTTTAACAGGAGAAGCAGGAGTCTTTTTTGGCTCCGATTATTTTCTCGGTTCCGATGCATTTTTTGGATCCGATGGTTTTTTCGGTTCCGGTGGTCTTTTTGAATCCGAAGCTTGTTTGCTTGGTTCCGACCTGGGTTTTGGTGCTGAGGGAGTAGCAGTATGTTTCGACGCCGATTGTTTCAATGCCGGCGTGGTAGGTGATGTTGTCTTTTCCGGTGCCGGTAGGTGTGCGCCGGCACCGTGGGGAGGCCGACTCGAGCCCAAGTCGCCGGAAGGCTTAGCTAGCTTCTTAGCCGGGCCCGAAGGTGGGGCAGTAGAAGCAGTGTCTTGGTGTGTACCCGAGGGCGAGGGTGTGACCGAAGCCTTTTTTGACTGTATCGAGGAAGGGTCGGGGTCGATGGTCTTACTTACGACCCGCTGTGCTGGAGTGATGACCTCGACTTCGGAGTTTTCTGCTCGGAGTTGCTGTTGACGCCATGTTGTTCTGGGACGTCGACGCTCTCTGCGAAGATGTTGTCTGGAATCAAAGCTAAAGATCGAGCCATTGTCCGCCTAGCTCTTCGGTCCCGGATCGTCTTCTTGGAGAGGAAGGAGGCACAAGTGGAACAGTCTCTGGCCTCGTGCTTCGGGGAAAGGCAAAGGTTACACACCTCATGAAGGTCGGTGTGGGGAAATTTCTTCCCACATTGAGGATACTTTTTAAATGGCGTCCTTTCCATGAGCTGGACTAGAGGCCTAGTTAGGCCCGAAGGCAGTCGTCGACGACCGGAATCGAAATCTTCGATGTTGAAGAGTAGCATCCACTGGAAACACGTTCAAAAATAAATTCTGGAAGCTGGTGAGGATTACGCATCGAAGGAAATCGGTTCCAACACGGAGCACTGGAAACACATTCGAGCCCGGTGGCGGAAAAAAACAATCTGGGGATGGAGCCGATGACCATGCGCAGTATGATCCAAAGGAGGAGTCACCTGTCCTGGGACTTCCAAAGACTTTTCTACAACAAAAACAAACTTCAAACATCCGTGCCCAACACTAGGTGGCCATCTATGCACAGTGTGTAATCTGGCGCTCATATGCCTCGAGAATATTGTGTTTTGGGAAATTCCATCTGCAGAACTATCATTGTATGCGGTCTGCATTTATATTGAGTCCTGATGAAGTCATGATTTAGACCAAATATGTTGGTTAATGCAAAGTGGAAAAAAGCTCTCGTAAAGAGCAAGATTGATCACACCGACTGAAGACTGAATTATTATAAATTGCAAGTGCCATAGGGCTGTATAGGTGTTTATATAGAACCTGCTGGTTCTGATTGAGGATGTTGGGTGGGCATCCCTCCTTTGTTGTGCAGTGCATTACTGATCAAAATATACTAGAGAGGTGTGATATGCAAGTGAGCGCTAGGGAACCAAATTCACCCCTTTAGAAGGCTTCTCTGGTAGAGGCTATCTAGCCGCAGTTTCTATACATTAGAATATTTACAAGGCATCAGACTGGATACTGAAAATATTGAGCAGTATCACTGGGTGCCGGTAGGTGGTGCGAAACGGCTCTGCTCTGGCGGTGTCCTCACCAGATGTGAGGGGCACAGTGCCTATATAGGAGCTGCCCCAGCACTTAAATATCAGTTTCCTTTTGGGACTATATCCGCACCAGAAGCACAGAGATACGTAAGAAGACTGATAGAAAAGGTTGCGGATTCCAAGGGCATACAAGGACCTTTTAAGATGGAAAAGTCCAGTTTGCTTAACAGGGAGGATGGGAGGGTTGTTAAAGAAACTACTGCTATGCAAAGTCAATACGAGTCAATACTAGATAAAGCATTACCGAAGGTAAGCAGCTTGATCATTTGATAGGAAATTCTATTAGCAGATTCCTTACTTTAGAATACAGGCAAAGTGTCAGTCACGACGGACCTGGCTGTCAAGGCATTAGTGTTTGGCAAGCATGTGCACGAATGCCCATGTGGCAGGATGACATATCCAGGATATGGATCCTTGGGCTAAGGAAGTAGACACAGGTTTGGCCCTGGTTGAATGAGCCTGGAGCCTTTAGGGTTTTCTCCTGGCTAATGCATAGCAGATTTAATGCAGAGTACAATCCATCTGGAGATGGGTCATTTCTGAATGCCTTTCCCTTCTTTATTCCAGTGAACCCTACAAAGAGTTAATCGTCCAACCAGTGCTCTTTGGTACAGTATTCAATTACAGGGACATTTTAGGGTCCAGACGGTGGAGTCTCTCTTCCTCTTTGGAGGGGTGAGGTTGAGTAAAGAAAGTCAGCAGTGTGATGCTTTGGCTTATGTAAAAGGCTGTCACAACCTTTGGCAGAAAAGAGGCACAAGTTTGGAAAACCAGTTTGTCTGGAAAGAAGCTGATGTACGGAGGTTGAACAGAAAGTACCTGCAGCTCGCTGACTCTACTGGCCAAAGTGACAGCCACCAAAGATGACTGTTTTGATACCCAAAAGTCTGCGAGGACAGCTATGCGTCAGTTTAAAGAGACAATACATCAAATAGGTTAAGACACAATTAAGATGCCACTGGGGCATAATGAAAGCTTAGGGAGGAAACATGCTGGAGACCTTTTAGAAAATGTGTCACAAAGGGTGACTTAAACATGGAGGGTTGGTCAGACAACTGCAAAAATGCTGAGATGGCCGAAAGATACTCCTCAACTGTGACAAGAGCAACTCCTTGACAGGCTTAAGACAAAACAATCAACAACACTTAGGAAAGGGGTGAAGAAAATGGGTCACCATGTTTCTCACAGCCTCGGGTCACAAACTTGTCCCAATGCCAAGTGTAAAAAGATTTTCATAATGGACGTTTTGGTGCCAAGATGGTGTCCAGACTTCGTGAGGGAGGTCAAAGATCCTCAACTGTGGCCGCTCAATCTCCACGCAGGTGTAGCGATCACTGTTCATCCCCTTAGAGGCAAATCCTTAGAGACTCATTTGGTTTCCTCTTCAGGGTATAAAATGCAAGGGTATGCCTGCAATTCCTTCAGGAGGCCACTGTGGGGCGAATGAAACCTACCACACTACAATCCCCAGAAGCCTCGAGTGTCGCGCACCGGAAGACGAAACTCCGGTCAAGCCTACAAAGCCCCTCCAGCCCTGGGGATCAGAGCTTGACAATTTGAATCAATGCAGTGGTGAGCGTTTCTTCAGTTGAAGGCGTTTTGGCGTGCAAGACCCTGTTTCCTCGCTGCCGCCTTCCTTCACCGAGAGAATTCTACATTTCCCGAGGGCAATATACGGAAAGCATCATTCCCGCTGGATAGCCGATTTATATACAGGTATTCAGGGGATCAGAAAAGAGAGAACAGCGCAGGAGCGCTTTTTCCATTCTCCGCTTTTCCGTCCACAATACCTTGCTGATTTTGTGTTTGCTCTGTGAAAGTGCAGGAGCGCTTTTCCTGGTCCATCATACCTTGCTGATTTTGTGTTTTAGATAGCCGCGCAGGAGCGCTCATGTTTTAGAGCTTATACCTTGCTGATTTTGAGTATCATTTCTTTTCACCACTACGGTTGTGTGGCACTTACTTTCTTGGTATTAGACAATACCTTTCTGCACTCTATGAACTCAGAATTCCTGGTAACATTCAGTGAGTACAGGTGAAGATTTCAGGATGTATCCTTTTTGGTTATAACTACTCCTCCACATCCTATGGACAAAACTGAGTTGGGGGATGATATCTTGCCTTAAGTTTAATGTTAAAGGTTTCTCTCTGTTGATACCTAACCCTAGGTCCTTTGCCTCTTCCTTCTATGCAGTTCCCCCTGGTAGAAGACTACTACATTTCTGTGACAAACGTCTATGTTAGATGAAACAGAAACAGGACTAGAAGAGCCGTCTAACAGGTAGTGTTTCCTATTTTATCCACTTCCCTTTTCCCCGGGGTGCATTGACGCATAGTTGTGTATGCTTCACTCTGTGTGTGGGTGCGTCCAGGGGAAGAAGGGGGGCTTTCAGCATATCATCGTTCCTGCTGACGACCTTCCGAGGTTAGTGGTTGCATATTACATATACCACTGACACCGTGACAGCAGGAAGGTGGAGAATGCACAAGTTTGGGTGCAGGACCCTGCCTTGTTGCTGAGACAGTAGATCCTCCCAAAGGGGCAGATGATCAAGCACAGGAGTTATGAATACCATGCTCCCCTCCTCTAATCAGGTGCGACCAGGATGACTTGGACCCAGTCGGTTCTAATCCTTTCCAGAACTATGGGAATGAGATGCATCAGCGGAAAGGCATGTAGGAGTCCCGTATTCCAGTCTAGTCAAAATGCTGCTCCGAGCGAGAGCCGCTTTGGAAACATCAGCACACAGAAGGGCCTGACATTGTGCTTACTTGGCAGTGGCAAATAGATTTAGCCAAGGTTCTCTCCTGAAAAAGACCTTGAAACACCTCTGGATGCAGACGCCATTTGCGGTCCGTGAGGCATTCACAGTTGAGTTAGTCCACCAAGCTGTTTAGAGACCTAGAAAGTTGCTGCTCTACCAAGATAGAGCGGAGTCTCAATAGAGACCAGAGCCCTCTGATTTCCAACTCTCTCAGATGGTCTCCCCAGGTCAGAAGTGATGCATCAGTCACCACTGTCAGATCTGGGTGGGGAAGGGACAGGGGTCTGCAGCTGACCAAATCGCGGCCTGTAAACTACTTCTGCAGACCTTCCACAGTCTACTTCAAAATGTGGACCTGGTCGAAGAGATTCTTTTGTTGCTGCCCTCACTGGGACTTTAAATCCCACTACAGAGCCCACATATGCCACCAACCGCACTTCACCAGCAGAATGCAGTAGGTTACTAGAGCCAGCAGTCTCCGAATCATTCTCATCAAAATCCAGGACTTAGGTTACAACATCAGGATCATAGCCTGAATGTCCTGGAGTCTCTGCTCTAGAGGGTAGGAGTGGAATTGCATCATATCCAGAATGGGTCCCAATGAAAGGGAGCATCAGATAAGGAGTCAGAGGTGACTCCGGCATGCTGATAATGGCCTCCTGCTTTAGCAGGAGGTTCACCTTAGTCTGGAGGTGGGTAAAGACTGTCTGTGCCTAGCCCACTTCTGGTACCCAGACCTCTGCAGTTGTGCTGCAACCACCACCACCAATTTTGTGTACGCCACGGGGGACTGGTGAGACCAAAAAGGAGCACACAGAGAATTGGAAATGCTCCTGTCCAACTGTGAACCACAGGTATTGCTGAAGGACCTGCAGTACAGGCATATGGGAATAGGTGTCCTGCAGGTACAAAGTTACCATACAGTCTCCAGTGTCCAATGCAGACAGGACCTGAGCAAGTGTTTGAAACCTGAATCTCTCCTTCCTCAGGAAGCCATTGAGAGGACGCAGATCTAGAATAGGGTGGAGGCCTTCATCTTTCTTTGGCAGAAGAAAGTAATGTGAATAGCAACCATGACTTACTTCTAATGCTGAAACCCCCTTGATGGCTACATTGGCCAAAAGAGCCTGCACTTTCTGGCACAGCAAGGGGAGGTGGTCTTACGTCATCCGATCCGTGAATAGTGGCAGAGGTAACAAGGTTTCCAGGAGCGTAAGTGTGTAACACCTTCAGACAATTTGAGGCACTCACTTATCCTAAGGTATGGATTATCACTGTGCCAGGTGGGCCTGATCCTGCCACCAATAAAGTGCTGGGGATGTTGCAGGGGTATATCAAAGTAGTTTGGAGGCTGTGACTGCCAGGGGGCTGGCAGACTAGGCACATCTCTGCATTGGTTCACACAGGACTTGTGGGAACCATGCTCACAGCCACAAAAAGGCTGGGAAGCCTGGTGGCTCTGCTGGCAAGGACACAACTGGGTGCCACCGGCTGAGCTCCTTTGCCCTGGCATTTAAAGATACTCGCAGATGGTGAACCACAGGGAAATGCTTTGAGATTCCTCCAGTTCCAGAAGCACAGACCCTCCTGGCACAGTACCCAGGACCACATCCTTCCTTGCATGTTGCAATACCACATGGTGGTGGTGTAGTCCTTGGAAACATGCACCAACCTGCCTTTGATGGTGAGCAGTAAAGCCTGCAAAGCTAAGCGAATCATCCAGAATTTCAACAAATTGATGTGGAGGCAGGTTTCTGCCAGAGATCAGAGTTTTCTGATCTCCACCCCTCCCAGAAGGCCTCCCCAAAAAAGGAGCGATTTGTCTGTGACAACAGTCTACTTTGGGTAGGGTAGGGAGGAGGGTCTGCTGCTGGTCCAAATGTGGTTGACCAGCCACCACTGCAGATCTTTTGCAGTCTCCTCAGAAACCTAGATAAAGTATGAACGGTTCCCCTGGTGCTGGGCCCACTCAGACTTCAGATACCACCGCAGAGCTTGCATGTGACATCGGGCAAAGTCGCCAAGTAGAATACAGGAGAACAGTAGGGCACGAAGCTTCAGAGCCATCCTCACTGAGACTCAGGATAGAGGTTGAAATATCAGGATCATAGTCCGAATGTTTTGGACCAGTCAATTTGTATGAAAGGCCCAAAAGTGCACTGTACCCAAGATGGCTTAGATAAAAGGGAGCCTCTTTGAAGGAGACAGATGTAACTTCAGCAGGCTGACTGAGAGCCAAACGATGTGAAGATGTTCTTGCCACCAAGAGGTGGTCTGTGGCAGACTGCGGCGAGCCCACCTTCATTTCGCTCGTTGAGGTAAGAGAAGACTGGTACCTCCAAAGATGTACAGCAACCACTGCCATCACCGTTGTGAACACATTAGGGGCCCTGGTTAGCCAGAAAGGGTGCACAGCAAACTGAAAGTCCTTCCTCAGCATAAGGAAGTAGTGGGAATAATATCTAGTCCCCACTTCCAAAGCGGGAACCCAATCAAGGGCCCCTTTAGCTAAAAACAGCCTGCAACTCCATGCGCAAATTGGATTGAGGGTCCTCTGAAGGCTGCTCTGATGTAGGTGGTAGGAGCAGTGGGTAGAAAAGAATTGCAGTGTGTAGCCATTTGTACTATTTGAAGAGGTCCCTGCCGGTTGTGATGTTTTGGTGCCCCTGAAAGAAATGGCTGATGCTGCCTCCTACCTGGTGCAAGTGTGCCACTAAAGGAGCACTAAAGACCTTTTGAGGTTGTTGCCGGAGGGCAGTGGTTGGGATATACGATGCCACTGAGGGCCTGGTCGTTGCCTGTTGGACCCATGTCCCACCCTCAAAATGGCTGGGAGGTCTATTGTGCAGGTGGTGGGGCCTGAAGCTGTAGATACATCATGCCTCTGGGATATCCCCAATAAGGGTAAAACTGTTGAGGGATTGCTGGACTCGAACCAAAAGTCCCAAAGAGTGTGCAATAGCGCGACTGTCCAAAAAAAACTCCAGAGTGAAGTCTTTTCTTTTAACCAAACAGGCAGAAACTGTCAAGAGGCATGTCCATTAAGGATGACTGGACATCCCCACAGAAGCCAGTGCTGCGCCGGAGCACTGTGCTTGTCCCAATAACCCATCCCAGACAATTAGTGGTGACTAGGCCTGAGCGGTTGACGAGCCTAGCCGCATACTGGTCATCCTAACCGGTTTGGGTCAAGGAAGCCCGCAAGTCTTCTGGAACTGCAGGTAGGATCTCACCAACCATGTACCAAAATGCATGGGTGTAACGTTCAAGGAGGCAGTAGGCGATGATAAACCTCAAGGCAAGGGTGACCAAGGAGAACATTCTTTTGCCAAATGTTTTGATAAATTTGGACTCTGTCAGGAGAAGTCGGAAAGGTGTTAGGGTTGACTCTGCTGATGGAAGCTATCACCATCAAACTCTCAGGAGTTTGATGCTGGATTAAGAAATCCAGTCACCTGGACCTGGTCTCTGGCAAACTGAGACCTTTTGATTGACTGTAAGCTAGAACATGTTTTATCCCAAGTGCCCAACAGCATGTCAGAGAGGCCCTCGCTGAAGAGCAGAAGGGTTTGGTCAGAGCCTGGTCAGGCTGAAGGATATTAGTGAGCACATTTGTTTTACCTCCAAAGTGTAGAGGTGGAGGCCAAGGACATCAGCAGCCCTCCTAACAGAAGCAAAGTGTGTACTTTTCCGGTGTTTCAGGTCCATGAGGGAAACCAACCCAGTACTGGGTGAGGTGTTCAACACATTGGCATTTTTTTAGACCATATATCAATTGCCTCCATCATAAGGTGAGGCAAACTCCACCCCCATCCCTCCATTATTATCTCAACATCGCCAAAGACTGGATGCTCCGGCAGCAACTCAACTGGAGGCTCCTGCAAATCTTAGGGGCCCAAAAGCACGCCAGAGGGAACCAGATGCACTGCATGGTTTAATAAAAGGATTTGACCTGCTGTGTTGTCACCAACAAGCCCGGGAACTCTGGTGCATCAGGATCAAAGCTTGATTTGGCTCCTCTATTGAACAGGAGAGAAACCTTGATGCAAGGTGATGCCCTTTCACCTTCTCTGGAGAACAACGGTCCAAGTGGTGATTAGACATCTAATGTTTCTTCCTAAACTTACCCAAAGACTTCAAGCATGCAAAAGATCAGTCACAGGTACGATTTTGAAGTGGGAGCAGGTCCGCTCTCTCAACTTTGACCTCGAGCGTGGAGTCTTCTGGTGTTTTGCCACACAGAGCTTTGCTTCATGTTCTTGAATGATTTTTGATTCATCTGAGTGTAATTGTCAGAGGCTGTGAAGTAGTGCGATGAATCCATGGAACAAATGAACACCTTTTGGAGCTATGTCACAGACATGTGCTAGAAACAATCCCTACAAGGATTAAACTTTGTAATCTTAGGCAGTGACATGCTCCCTTACACACTAGAAAAAAATAGAGGAAAGAAACCTCTTGAAGAAAGAGAGCAGGGGAACTCCGGATATGTGCTGTAGGTGCGGAAAGCAAGGAAGTGATGCCAACATGTATGGCTGGTGCTTATATGTGGCTCTCTTGTCACTTCCACAGTGGAACAACGTTGACATGGAGTAGCACAGCACCACTTAACAGCACAAAGGAACACTGCTTTTTCCAGATCCTGTCTGGTGCCTGGGGACAATCACAAGGCAATGAATCTGAAGTTAGAAGTATCCATCAGAAATTGGATTTGCTACTCTGTCCCGCCAGTGCAGGGATAGAGATCGTTGACTGGGAGATTGAATATCTCTAGCACAGAAGGAAATGGCTTGTCTCTGAGCACAAGGAAAGCAGATAGGTGTTTATTGCTGAACAATTAGCAAACATTAGAAGTCTATAAGTGGACAGAAACAGTTGGCAGAACAAAGGGAAGAATTAGCTCTAAAGCCTTTCACTTTTACAGGTACAACTTCTCTTATTCAATCCCAGGATCCTCTCAGACAGCCATGCTCTAGTCACAGAAAGAAACAGACACATTTGGACCCATTCAGTCGAGAGATGAGCTCATGCAAATGGGGTTCTAACTAAGGAACTGAAGACAGGTCATTCTGGATGTAGAAGGATTTGAACATATTGAAACAGCCACACAACTCCTGATTAATGTTACAGTAAGACACATTGGAAGTGCTGCAAAAGGACATGGGGTACTGAGAGATAATAGTTTGGATTGGACGACAACATTTCTGCAATTACTGGCCAGTGCATAGGATAAATCTGGCACCTCAAACACCACACCCTCAGAACATTCCTGGACCTGGAAAGACTATATCTGAAGAAGGCGGCCCTGCTGGAAGAAAATTACTCCGGATTCCAAAAAAAGAAAATGATTTAAAGACCCCAATTCCTGCTGCAAGAATGAAGACTCTTGACCTCTGCTGGTCCCCAGGGCCCAGAACTACTTCTGTTTGCCTGCTCCAGAGACACAAAAAGCAGAAGGACATCTGATGCAAGAGGGCTCAGCTCAGCACAGAGGACATGATACTGCAGGAGCCTTCACTGCACAGTGATCTACTGCAAAGAAACCTACCCAGAAGAACTGGGGCTGCAGTACTGAACTTTCCCAGCAGTTGAATAAAGTGGGAGAAGGTGCGGAGGCTTGCCCTAGATAGAGTTACCCGAGGCAGGAAAGAAAACCAGGTTTGTCCCACTCTGAGCTTTTTGCCACGCTGAAACCTGGATCAGCAGGACTTTGCAGCAAAGGTATCTGGCCTTGGTGAGCCCTCCACAGTTACAGCTTCCAAACGTTCCCTGGTTGAGCATTCTGGTGTCATAAAAGTGACTGAGTCTGAACGTGAAATTTTGGAACGGGGTGAGGTGGCAAATCTATCAGACCCGTGAGGTGACCTCAGCAGCAATGAAATCCAGGTTTGTCCTGCTCAGATCTCTTGGCGCCAAAGCCAACATCTACAGCAAGAGTTCAACAATAACATCAAATCAAATTCAAAGGACCATCTGCCAGCCACAGTCTTGGTCCTTGTTCCAAAAGACGATTTTGAAGTCAGAAAGTAAAATCTTTGATCGGAACAACCAGCTTGGTGTATCTGACCTCTGCACTGTCTTGGTCGGCCAGAAATTGCACCTACACCTTGGTCACCCTCAACCAGTGACTTTTGATTATCGCTCCACATTTTCTTGGCACTTTTTGGCTTAAAAAATTAAATAAAGTCCAGGTTCCACTATCAAACTGTGAATATCTGTATGTCTCTTTATTCGTTACATTTTCTTTTTCTAAATTGGTTTGGGAATTTTATTGTATTCCGATTTTACCAAATGGAGGTACTGCTTGAACAAATGCATTTCGCAGAGGTATTGCAACTTCTAGTGCCAACACTACCTGTGGTTGAGCAGAGATTCTCTAAGGACTTAGTTTTAACCTAACCAGAGTTCATTTATTAAGATGGTAGGGGTATCCCTCTTCCTAAATTAGCAACCCTATTCATGACACACATTTTTCTAAAGAACTAGAAAGTGGTAATAGTATAGTTTAAAAAAAAAAGTTACGTTTTATATAGCGCTAGCTTGACCCGTAGGTATCAGAGCGCTTTACATGCACACGGCTCCGATGTCCTCGGATTCCCGGATCACCCAGTGATGGCGTCGCCGGCAGCAGAGATAGGAAGGAACGCGGGCCGGGTGCGTAATGGTGACGTAACCAAAGAGCGCCACCGGCTTAAACTTCTTCCGCCACACTCTTCTGGGAAATGATGCTTGGTTTGGCACGCTAGACAGAAAACTTCCAACCTCTACAAAAAAGTTAATCTCAACTCTGATGGCCCCACAAAATATTTTCCAATCATGCTACTGCCAGCCTTTACTAATATCTGGAAAAAGGTCGTACAGGCTAAGCTAACACACTTTCTGGAAAAGGTCGACATTTTGGACCCAAAGCATCTGGGCTTCTGCCCTGTCCATGGGACTAAATCCACCCACACCCTGGCAAAATATGGGCAATTCAGAATAATGGAGATATCCTAGTTCATAGCTTGTTAGATCGCTGTCGCTTTTGATGCAGCTAATTATACTATAGTTATCAACTACACGGCTAAATATGGATTTCGGAGCACAGTAGCTGCATGATTTAACCGTATCGCTGCGGCTGTAATTTTCGGGCTACGCGGCTTTTTTTCAAAAGCCGCGTTACATGACGAGCTCAGCTCGTCATCCGCACACGCCCCCCGTGGCTGATGACGAGCTGAGCTCGTCATCAGCATCGAAGGGGTTAAGTAATTTTTGTCAGATCAGGGACAGTTTACTATACCGCCATCAAGGTAGCTATCCACTGTGAAGTCCTGCAGCCTCACTCAATATTACCCTTACATTTCAACATCTTTGCTCATCCTCTCTCCCAGCTCATCAGATCCTTCAAGCTGAAGGCCCTATCCTATTCAGATCATACTGAGGTTATCATTAGATTAGTCAGACCCTAAATCTGTATCTGGACTAAAAGACGGGCAGGAGGCAGTACAACAACGGGAGAGTAACAATTTTCTGAAACTCAATGCCATCAAGACAATACTCCTGTTTTTGGCCATCAATTCTCTATCAGCCCATGTAAATTCCATCATTTTTTTATACTTCCTGTCCCTGTGTACCCTCAGGAAGTTCCTCTCTTTCTTGCCAAATGACTATCACTAGATTTAATCTTGACTGGACTACCTTAATAGTCTGATTGTGTGTCTCGTGGAGTACCTAATCAAGTTGCAGCTTTTTTACCACCCAGCTGTATGGACTGTATGTAAGCTTTGCAAATTCATCCACATCTCAGTCATATCACTTTCTACATAGGTTACCATTAGATCAATGCATGCAGCTTAAGACTCTTCGCACTGCAAACAGAATCGGTTATGGTATGTAAAGAGACAATTAAAAAAACATCCTAGTAGATTAGGCCCCTAAGCACCCCATGCAGTCTACACACCTTCTGTTCCGAACGTCTTGCGCATAGAAATTGCACTTCAGCAGCGCTCCTTCTACGATCTGACACACAAACCTTGGAACTCCCTTCTGTTGCAAATCAGGGAACTGGATAATAATCTGACTTTTAGGTGAACTTTGAAAATCTTATAAATGTGTTAACTCTATGTTAATTTAGCTTTCTTCCCTGATCTCTGGCTGTAAATGTAGTGCCAGGAAACCTCATGGTGTCAGTGCACCTTAAAAATAATAAAATAAAATAAATTCTATCAGCTTACATAGTCTGCCAAAGTGTTAGAAACATGTAGTAGCCTATGAAAGACAATCAACAACACATCAGCATCAATTTTCAAAATAAAATCAATTCAAACTGTGGAAGATGTTCTCTTACCATCCAATGTAGACTGTAAAGGTCCTATTCTTCCCATTCGTCTAACTCGCCACACATGTCTTGCCGAAGGCACATAGAGTTGGGTAACCTAGTTTTGAAAAATATTTGTTAGTCTGATGGTAAGCCAAAAGTTACATGCATTTAAAAAAAAAAAAAGAAGTGATTCAATTAAATCAGTTTTAAACTTTATGTGTAACGGATATTTGGGGATTTTTCAAAATGTTATTTTTTCACAAAAATTACCAGGAATTTGAATCATAAAGATGAAAGATTTCCCGCCAGGCCTAGGAAAATGTATTGATCATCATTTTTCACAAATGAAACCAAGGCTGCCACCATCATTGCTTTCAATCAAAATGATACAACTTCATACTCAAAAAGGATGGATTATTATGGACGACATGCCACAGTTAATCTGACGGCCGGAGGGCCTGTGCTATGGTGGACATTGTAGCGCGAATGGCACGACATGGACAGAGTAAGCAGCAGCACGCACGGGGGGGAAGGGGGAGCTGTGGGTAGGGGGGGAGGGTGGGGGGGTTTGTGAGACAATGCATTTCTTTCTTTGTTGGCTAATCATTCATGAAAATGTTTGCATGTTAGGGCAATGAATAACTTGTCCTAGTGAATGTCTCTGGAGCTCAGAGAATTACTTGATGTATTCCTACCATGCAACCAATAAAATCTGTTTTCAAAAAAATAAAAAAGGATGGATTATAATCTCTGTTCCATTTTAGGAGCTACAGTATATTAACTCCACATGCACAATACCATTTCTCATTGATCAAAATTGGAGACACGAAAGTTAAATTGAAGGAAACAATTCCAGCGTTAACAGCCAGGTAGGTGTACCAACTTTGCAGTAACACACTGTCTTCATTTAAAAGACAGCCTCAGAAAAGTGACACTGCACACATTACCAATTGCAAGGGGGCACATTGGCTTTCTTGGTATACATTTCCTTTACAACAACCACGTCCATGTCATTAAAGGCTTAAGCAACTGACCTGAAGAAACTACTAAAGCGTAAAGTTTACTCAATACAAAGAGGACAAAGTGGTAACCCAAAAGAAAACAATACTGAAGCTGATGTTGCTGATATACAGTATCAGTTTATAGAAGACCCTGACAAAAGTGCACAACAGATATGAACAAAGGGTCCGACATACAATCGATAACTAAAATAAGAATAACATTTAATGTTAAAGACACAGTACAAATATATAATGTTAAAGAATTTAGTTATATTAGGCATGATATAGCTATATACATCCAGGCAGAGCAAACCTACGCCAAACAAAGAAAATGCAAGGTGCAGCATCACATGGCAACTCACAATCGTGTTTGGTGATGTCTGAAATGCTCAGGTATAGTGTAGCATTCCCAGATGTAGTTTCAGATGACCACATACAGTGTCATATGATCCAACACAGTCTCACAAGCCCACTTCTAGCCATGCATGCTCAGGTTTAGTCATCACAGGCCTCACACAGTTAAGTGCATGTCTAGAAATGCAAACAATTGCAAACCATGTTCAGATGCAAAGACCCAGAAAAGCAGGTTTATCCTTGTATGCCTAGCTGCAGCCAGGACATGTTCAGGTACAACATAATATGTTTGAGTTTATCCTTGAATTCCAGAATATAAAGTCAGCTTAGACACAGATTACCATTGCCTGGTAAGCCTTAAATGTCTCATCTTAACTGATTCATTGCCATGTTGTCATATGGTACACTGGAAATTTTACACATGCGCTGGATGGGGGTGAACTTGAGGGTATGGCTGTCATCCAAAGAATTCTCTCCATGCATACTCTTCACCGAAGGCTACCCCACTTTGTCGTCCCAAAACGAGAAACAGAATACAGTAGTAGCTGTTCTCCCAGCTCTGTTACTTTCCTGATTGTAGGAGGCACTTGTCATGACTTGTAATGTTCTTACCAGTTCTGGCATATTGGAGAGGTTCTCGACTTCAGTTTCTGGTCTGTCTGAGGTAAGGGCACCCCTTTCTGGTAGCCACGGTACTGCAGACAATGAAAAGCTAGAGCAGACAGTGCCTTCCAAAAGGAGTCCCAAGAGGAATAAACCCAGTAGGGAAAAACCTTTGCTGAGGGTAGAGACTCCAGGAACGGAATGGAAGGAAAGAACGCACAAATAATAGCGACAACAATCAAGGAGTGGAGAATAGAAGGCAGGAATTCCAACTAAGAGTAGAAGGCTTCAAGGAATCCAAACTGGAACAGGAAGCGTCAATCAGAAACAAAAGTATGCTAACAGGAAGCAGAAATACACCAAGAAGGAGCAAACGTTACCAACAAGAGCAAGGACACACCAGCAGGAGCAAGGAGTGTTGCAACGCACGGAAATGAAGGACTCAGCCCCTTAAAAACCCATAGGCAGGAAGTGATAAACAGGAAATAAGCAGTTGCCCTCTTGGACAGGGCAAAGGAAACGTAAGGAATAGGAATGGTCGGCATCTTAGAAAGGGTAAAACAAAGAACCTTCCCAAGGCCCTCTGGGAAACAGGACTGAAAACTCATGGGAAGAAGTAGTAACAAGATGTCTCCTGGAGGATATACTGGAAGCTGCAGTAAAATGTGCAGAACAAAAGATGAGTGAAAATATACCCCATAGAAGTACTGGAAGTCGCAGCGGTGTTTCTACTGTGTGCAGCGGCATGCCCGGACTAGACATAAGCATTGCGGAGTGTAACCGCGATACTGGAACAGCAGGCTGCCGTGTAGCACCGCGATGCACCCGAGAAGGAGGCGCAGCTGGGGGCACCACAGGCTGCATCACGGCCCATGGTGATGAAGCAGGCAGAGTTGCGGGTTGAACCATGGCCTGCGGCACAACAGCACTTGAGAGTAATGACCCGCAAGGTTAGCGCGTTCTTCCCAGTGAGAATCCCTTATTTATCAGTACCTCCTCCAAAATGTACCTCCTCCAAAATGTGAGTTAGAGGGAAGATGGACAAGTTACTTACCTTCGATAACTATAGAGCTGTAAGAAACATTAGTAGTGATAGATTCCTTACCTTAGAATTACAGCAGGCATCAGACTGGATCCGGAAAGTTTTTGTCAGTATTACCCCTGCACGTTGGTAGGTGGCGTTGTGCGGCTCCGCGTCAGTCACTGGCGTCGTGGTCGCCAAGATGACGTTGCGGCCGCTACTTAGACATAGCCCACAAGTACTGACGTAATTTCTGTACACAAATTTCCGTGCCAGGAACGCAGACCCATGCAAGAAGCTGACCACTGGTGCATTGAAACTAGGGCCCTAAAAGGGATGACCTTAACCCTAGAAATCAGTTCGCAGAACGGGGAGGATGGGTGGGGTGGTAAGAAATCCATCACTACTAATATTTCTTACAGATATATCATTACCGAAGGTAAGTAACTTGTCAATCTGAAAGAAACACATAGTGATAGAGTCCTTACCTTAGAATAGATACCCCAGCAATACCACCCCAGTGGTAGTTCTGCGAACCAAGATCACACCAGAAAGTCACGGAGAATAGAACGGCCAAAGAAGCCGTCTCTCCGGACTTGGCTGTACTGGCAATAATGCTTAGTAAATGTCTTGCAGGGGAACACCACGTCCCAAAGCAGTAGCTGCTGCAGTGGCTCTGGTGGAATGAGCATGCGGTCCCACCAACGGTTTCTTTTTAGCCAACGTGTAACAGGCATTGATACACAAGACGACCCAACGTGAGATAGTACTCTTGTGTACCGCCCGCCCTTACTTGGTGCCAACGTGGCCAACAAAGAGTTGGTCATCCACCCGGAACTGTTGTGTGCGATTGAGATAAAATGAGAGCACCCGCTTTGGGTCCAGACGGTGGAGCCTCTCTTCCTCCCTGGAAGGATGAGGAGGTGGAAAGAATGTGGGCAGGGTAATGGTGTGCCCAAAGTGAAAGGCCATACAACTTTTGGCAAAAAGGAAGGACGGGGCCTGAGCACAACCTTGTCCGATGGACTGATAGGAAAGGAGGCTTACAAGAAAGAGCCTGGAGCTCACTCACTCGCCTAGCGAAGGTGATAGCAACCAGGAAGGCAGTTTTCAAGGTCGAGAGACAAAGAGGACAGTTGTGAAGAGGCTCAAAGGGAGTGCACAAAAAGTATGTAAGAACTAGGTTCAAGTCCTACTGAGGCATCACAAAAGGAATAGGGGGAAAAAGGTGTGTAATGCCTTTGAGAAATCTATTTACAACAGGGGACTTGAAAAGGGAGGGCTGATCAGGAAGCCTGAGAAAGGCCGAAATAGCAAAAAGATAGCCCTTAATAGTGCCCAGAGCAGAGCCCTGCTGGGCCAAAGAAAGACGGAAGAGTGATACTTCTGAAAGAGGGGCAGAAAGGGGATCCACAGCCTTTGCTGTGCACCATGCCACAAATTTGTTCCACCTGCAGGCATATTAGTGGAGGGACGCCCAGCTGCCAGAATGACATCACAAACTTCAGGAGGCAAGTCAAAGGGAATCAAATGCCGCCGCTCAATCTCCGCGCGAAGAGGCAGAGGCTGGACAGGTTAGGGTGGAGGACGGTCCCCTGCTGCTGCGACAGAAGATCGTCCTGAAGAGGCAGTCTGATCAGAGGATCGATGCTCATACTGAGTAGCTCGGGAAACCAAACTCTTCGAGCCCAGTCTGGGGCTACAAGAATAACTTGGGCCCGGTCACGCCGGATCCTCTTCAGCAGCTCTAGGTAGCAGTGGTATAGACGGAAAGGGCAACAACAAACCGCAACTCCACTCACGACGAAAGGTGTCGCCGAGCGAGTGCAGCCTTGGAAATTCCAACGCACAAAACTGCTGACATTGCGCATTCTCTTCGGTGGTGAATAGATCTAACCAAGGGTCTCCCGACTTCCGAAAGAGACATTGCGTCACGTCTGAGTGAAGACGCCATTCGTGATCCATCATGCACCTGCGGCTGAGTTCGTCCGCCCTGGTGTTCAGAGAACCTGCCAGTTGTTGAATCACCAGGAAAATGTCCTGATGCTCCAGCCATGTCCAGAGGCGCAGGGCCTCCTGACATAGGGTCCACGACCTCACCCGCCCTCTTTGTTGCAGTACCACATGGAGGTGGTGTTGTTGGTGAAAACCTGCACTACTCTTCCCTTGACAGAGGGAAGGAATGCCTTCAGTGCAAGTCGGATCGCTCGAAGTTCCAGAAGGCTGATGTGGAGCTTGGACTCCGCCGGAGACAAGAGGCCTCGGATCTAAGCCTCTCCCATGTGGCCGCCCCATCCCAGGAGGGACGCATCCGTCACTACTGTGAACTCCGGTTGGTGTTGGGAGAGGGGTCTGCCGTCGACCCAATGCCGGTCTGTGAGTCACCACTGCAGCTGTTGTGCAGTGCCCTCCGAGATCTGGACATGATCGGACAGGTTCCCGTGATGCTGCGCCCACTGGAACTTCAGGTCCCACTGCAGAGCCCGCATATGCCATCTGGGATGATTGATCAGCAGGATGCAGGAGGCCATGAGGCCCAGCAGCCTCAGGGTCACTCTGACCGAAACCCAGGATAAAGGCAGAAAGATTGGAATCAGAGCCCAAATATCCCGGACTTGCTCTATGGGAGGAAAAACCTGAAACTGCGCCGTGTCCAGGACCCCTCCGATGAAGAGTAGTTTCTGAGAGGAAATAAGGTGCGACTTCGGCACATTGATGGAGAACCCCAGCAAATGCAGGAGGTCGGCCGTATTCTGGAGGTGGGAGACGACTGTCTGGGGCGAGCCCGCCTTTAACAACCAGTCATCGAGATAGGGGAAGGCTGAAACCCGTGATCTGCGCAGGTGAGCTGCAACCACCGCCATCACTTTCGTGAACACCCGAGGGGCGCTGGTAAGGCCAAAGGGGAGCACAGTAAACTGAAAATGCTAGTGGCCTACCATGTACCGCAGGTAACGCTGGTGGCCCTGCAGGACTGGGATGTGGAAGTAACCATCCTGCAAGTCCAGCGCTACCATCCAGTCTTGTGAGTCGAGAGCAGACAAGACCTGAGCCAAAGTGAGCATCTTGAACTTCTCTTTGCGGAAGAAGCGATTTACGTTCCGGAGGTCTAAGCTAGGACCCAGGACCTTGTCCTTCTTTGGCACCAGAAAGTAGTGAGAATAGCAACCACAACCTACTTCTGGCGTCGGAACGAGCTTGATGCCCCCTTGGCCAAGAGGGCCTCAACTTCCTGCTGAAGATGCACCAAGTGATCCCCCAACATGCGGTGGTATTGAGGTGGCATGGCTGGAGGGGTGGTCTCGAAAGGGAGGGAGTAGCCCCTTCAGACTATTTCTAAAACCCACCTGTCCGATGTGATGGTGCGCCAGTGGGGGAGGGGATGGTGAAGCCTGCCGCCCACTGGCATCTGCTGGGCCTAAAAGTTCAGACTAGGAAGGGTTGGAGGCAGCAGTGGACGGGGTGGAGGTGGACTGCCCCGCCAGCTGGCCCCTTGGTCATCCACAGAAGAACCAACGTCCACGGCAGCGCTGTGGTTCCTGCGCAGGCTTGTGGCTCTGTTGCGAACGCTGCAGGGCGCCCCTTCCGGTGCCACGCAAGGAACGAAAAGCCGCCTGCAGAGGAGGGCGGGCTGAGGAGAGCCCCAAGGACTTGGCCGTAGCCCGTGAGTCCTTAAACGGCTCAGACGCATGGTCTGATTTGTCGCCGAACAGGCGACGGCCATCAAAGGGCATGTCCATAAGTGTGTTTTGGACATCCCCCGAGAATCCAGTGGTCCTCAACCAGGCATGGCGTCGAACCGCCACTGTCGTTGCCATCGATCTGCCCAGTCAGTCAGCGGTGTCTAGGCCACAACGAATCATGAACTTAGCTGCGTCTATCCCCTCTGCAACCGCCTGGGAGAGAGCTACCCGGGCCTCCTCCGGACACTGAGGCAGCACTTGTGCCACTGTATCCCACGGAGTGGGAGAATAACGGCCCAAGAGGCATGCAGTGTTCACGGACCACAGCGCAGAACTGGTGGAAAAAAAGATCTTCTTTCCAAACTGATCCAGTTTCTTGGATTCCCTATCCGGGGGTGCGGAAGGGAAGGCAGTCGGGGAAGCAGAGGCTTGGACAACCATGCTCTCAGGGGTGGGATGTTGGAAGAGGAAAATGTGGTCACCCGGGGCCGGGAGATGGCGTTGGGCCACGTTCCTAACCACAGGAGCCCCTGTGGTGGGCCTGGACCAAGTGCCCAAGAGAACATCAGAAACTGCTTTGTTGAAAGGAAGCAGCGACTCCGCAGAAGTAGCTGCTGGCTGAAGCACTTCCGTCAGGAGGTTAGTCCTGACAGCCACAGTAGGGAGCTTGAGGTGTAGGGCCTCGACCACCCTACACAACACCACAGCATAACTAGCGCCCTCCTCCGTAGCCACGGTAGTGGGAGACAGCATGCCAAGATCTGGTGAGGTGTCCAGAGCACTGACATCCCCAACTCCTCTGCCCAGTCCTGTTCAGACTCACAAGCAGCTGCAAGAGGACCCTCAGACCCCTCCCCATCCTCCCTTTCCTCCTCAGGCTGGTGTACAGGCTGAAAGTAAGTAGTAGGGACATATGGATAGGAATCCCCTGTGGCGAAGAAAAAGGCATTGAGCGACGCCGGGCCGACTCGCATCCCCTACGGGGCTGCAACCGGGGCGGACGTTGTCCCGAGGAGCGGGCAACGTCGGTAGTGGTGCCAGTGGGGTCGATGTCGGTGGAGGTGTTACAAGGTCAACTAGCGTCGACCAGGATCCAGGGAGGTCTCGTGGCGCCGGGGCTGGCGGCGACGCCTGGGCCAGAGCCACCGGCGGTGAAAAGCGAGTACCTCCACTAGGGATGGCAGGGCCCGAAGGCGCACCGGCGGGACCAGACGGCCCAAAGAGGCGAGCCATGGCCGACAGGAATTTCTGTATCTAGGCCAGAGTCGCAGACAAACCCGGGAAGGGCGAGTAGGCCGGCGGCGACTGCATAGGCTCTGCCGGAGCCGTGGGGGAGGCACCACCCGCACCCCCAGCCGCGACGTGTGACCGGCCAGGGGAGGTCAGAGAATGATGTTGTTTCTTCGACTTCTTGTGCTTCATCTTACCTGTCCCGAGTGCAAAGACTTTGATCCCGAAGACAGATGGTGATGACTCCACCCACGGTCCCTCTACCTCCCTCGGGACCGGGATCTTGAGCGGCGCGGAGCCGACTGCCGGGTTTCCAGCAACTTTCGGGACAGCTCCTGCAAAGTTTTCGGCACCGTGGCCCGGCAATCGGAGCACGACTTAGGGTCGTGGTCGCGCCCCAGGCAAAAAGACACACTCGGTGTGGGTCCATCACCGACATCATCCTTTGACAGTCCTTACAGGACTTAAAAGGAGGCATCCTAACTGCACCTTAGGAATCGAAGACCCAAAGAAAAAATTGATACAAAAAGCCTTAAAAAGTCAGTCAAAAATTGACTGGGGGTTCCTGCTCTTCCCGAATCTGCACTTGCTGGCGCGGAAAAAGAAAGAACTGTCTAAGTAGCACTCGCAACGTCATCTTGGCAACCACGACGCCAGTGACGGACGCGCAGCCGCACAATGCCACCTACCGACACGCCAGGGGTACTGCTGACGAAAACTTTCCGGATCCAGTCTGAAGCCTGGGGGTAATTCTAAGGTAAGGAATATATCACTATGCTGGCGCGGAAAAAGAAAGAACTGTCTAAGTAGCACTCGCAACGTCATCTTGGCGACCACGACGCCAGTGACGGACACGCAGCCGCACAATGCCACCTACCGACACGCCAGGGGTACTGCTGACGAAAACTTTCCGGATCCAGTCTGAAGCCTGGGGGTAATTCTAAGGTAAGGAATATATCACTATGTGTTTCTTTCAGATAGAGCTGTCAGGGAGGAGGGCTTTACTATGATACGTCCCACATGATAGCAGAAATCTCAGCTCTCAACCTGGAGAGAAAGGAACAGAGCGGCAGAAAATCAACAGCAGTTCCACCTTAAGGCATCTCACTACTGCTGCCTGGCACGCCACTTCCGGGTGAGATACAGCAGCAGTGAGAATTCCTACCTTCAGTCACCCCCTGTTCAGGAGGGGTTGTCATTGGGAGGGTGTAACGGGGTGTACAAAAGGGTACAGGGCAGGCAGGACTCCGAGCCTCCCGGTGCTGGTCTACCTCGTGAAAAGGGGACGACCGAGGGGAGGTCCGACCTAACTCTTGTTCCCTCCCCTCCCCTCTCTCTGTCTCAATCACAGGACCCGTTGGCGAGCTGGACTGAGCCGAATGACTTGGACTGGCCCTTTAACCCTGAAGGACACGCCGAGTGGGAGGAGCCGACATACCTGCCCTGCCCCTCAAAAGGCGATCCAGACGAGTCACAGGTGTGCTTGTTCACCTGGAGGACGAAGGGAGAGAGCGTACGGAGGAAGGAGAATCGAGCGGAGGAACATACAGATCGGAGGATTGGAGCCCAGGAGGAGAGAACGGGAGACACCACGGGAAACATTGAGAGCTGGTTAGCTGGAGAGAAAGAAGGGAGTCAGACGACGGGAGTGGAAACGCGAGCAGAGTCGGCGCCTGCCCCGGACGGAGGAAAGCCAGGAGGCCACCGTTCCCACGAGCCGCCCAGCCACTCACCCAGGGGAGGTGCGTGGCTTCTCCAGGTACGTGACTGTTTGAGGGGCTGGGTAGTAGGTCAGCGTACGCTAGGTACATCGCCACGAGACGTTTAGTTATTACGGTATTATTCTTTCATGCACCTTTAAAACCGCCGCTCACTCGTTAACTGGAGCACCGGGAGTCCCCTCACTTCCCCCTCCCCTGCACTGATTGATAGTTGGAATACAACCCTGACACTTGTTTCTTTCCTTTTTTTCCCCTGGCTGGGAGGTCGCTGGAGAGCTACTCCGACCGTCGGGACGGACTCCGAAGCCGAAGAGACCCCACCCCGAAGACCGGACGTGACCCGGAAAAAGGATAAGGTCGTCCACCGAAGACGTAGTAGAAGCCGGTCTCCGAGGAAATACCCTAACCGTAAAAGCTGTACGGACCAACTGTTTGCATCAATAAAACCTCAATTGCCACGAGCTCGACTCTTGCCCCTCACTGTAGCGCCGCTACCCGCTCCCAGCGTAACAGTGGTGGAGAATGCGGGCAGCCTAAATCTCGATACGGAGATGGAAACCATTCTGCAAGAGCTCGTGAAGGGACAGGAGAAGCTAGGCTGGGTGGCGGAACAGCAGTTGACCTCGGCCCAGGCCGACAGGGAGATCCTAAAGAAAGCCCTCGCCGCCAGAGAGGAAACACAACAACCCTGGGTGGATCCCGTCGCCACAGGGGGATCTAGAGGAGAAGGAACTATCCCCCACGGCTCTTCTGCGGTGGCCCTGCAGAAGTACCATGCAGGAGACGACCCTGATGCGTTCTTGCTGAATTTTGAAAGGGCCGCCAGGGCCTGTGGGTGGCCCATCAGCAAGTGGCCCTTCTTCTTGGCGCCCCTCTTATCAGGGGAAGCGCAAGCCGCCTACCAGGTCGCTAACCCGAACGGGGACACTTCCTACAAGGACATAAAGACCATCATCCTCGATCACCTAGGGCTGGACACCGAGGCCTACAGAATAAGGTTTCGGAAGGAAAGGGGCACGCCCGGAGAGACCCCTAAAACCCTATTCGTGAGGCTGAAGATGGCCGCCGATAAATGGCTGACCCCGAACACCAGTACTAAG
Source organism: Lissotriton vulgaris (assembly GCF_964263255.1). Taxonomy (NCBI): domain Eukaryota; kingdom Metazoa; phylum Chordata; class Amphibia; order Caudata; family Salamandridae; genus Lissotriton; species Lissotriton vulgaris. Next base: position 659,550,014 of record NC_141698.1, on the reverse strand, counting down.
ACCGAGATAATGGACCGCATATATCTCGAACAATTTCTGGAGGCCCTTCCATATGCGACGCAGCGGTGGCTCTGCCAACATCACAACCTGTCCACAGCTGACGCGGTGGAGATGGCCACCACCTTCTCTAGAGCACAACCCCGCTCCTCGGGGTGGGAAAATGAGCGCCACCGGAAGCCGCCCTTGAAACAAGAGAGACGCCCCGTCCCGCGGTCCATAGAACCTCCAAAACCACGCACTTGGAAGCCTGAGGTTCCCTCCAGCTCTGGTCTGCAATGTTTTGATTGTGGAAATTGGGGCCACATCGCCAGGTTTTGCCCCTCCAAGAAAGCTCAAGAGGAACCGATGGAGGTGGGATACCTGCCAAGGACAGTACTTTACTCCGCCGAGATGGGGAGCACGTATCGGGTAAGTGTACAGGTGAACGGAGTGGTCATACAGGCTCTACTAGACTCAGGGTGCAGGCAGTCAGTTATTCAGGCCCCTCATGTTCTCAGGTCACAATATCTCAGCTCGCAAACAGTGGCCATAAGATGTGTACACGGGGATGTGCGGACCTACCCACTTGCTCACATACCTATACACCCCAAAGGTGGGCCCCAACAGCTAGTGCGGGTAGGTGTCCTCGATACCCTCCCAGAACCGTTGATTATTGGCACTGACAATCCCCAATTCCTACACTGGTTCAGGCAGAGTATGGGAACAGGGGAAAACAGCTCACCATCTCCGAAACCAGCCCTTCTAACTCCTGAACCCTGGGTTATGGATCGGAGCTTCAAATTCGCCCAGATAAATGACACCACCCTCTTGAACGCTTGGGAACAGGCCCACAGGGAGACGGATGACCCTCACCCCAGATACCCCCGCTTTATCATTATCAAGGAACTATTGTACCGTCAGGCTAAGGAAGGCGAACCCGAACAGTTGCTGGTGCCCGTCTCCTACCGAGAACAGATCCTATTCTTCGCCCACACCCATCTAGTGGCTGGACACACCGGGAGCGAAAAGACCACCCAACTCATATTACGGTTCTTTTACTGGCCCGGTATCTATAAGGACGCCCAGCGTTATTGCCAGGAATGCAGTATATGCCAAACCATGAACATGACGAGACCTCCAGCGGTGCCTCTCCAGCCCCTCCCCATTATTGGAAAACCGTTTGAAAGAGTCGGTATGGACATCATCGGTCCATTGCCCAAAACCCGGAAAGGACACCAGTATGTGTTGGTGCTGGTGGATTACGCCACTAGGTTCCCTGAGGCCTTCCCCCTCACGGCTACCACCACGAAGCAAGTAGCCGACAAAATGATCGAACTGTTTAGTCGTGTGGGGTTCCCGAAGGAACTACTGACCGATCAGGGGACCCCCTTCGTCTCCCGGCTGATGAAGGAGGTATGCAAATGCCTAGACGTGCACCAAATCAGGACTGCAGCATACCATCCCCAGACGGATGGACTAGTGGAGCGCTATAATCGCTCCCTAAAGACAACATTGCGGAAAATGATGGAAGTGAATGGGAGTGAATGGGACCAAATTCTTCCCCTGGCTCTTTATGTTATACGTGGGCAACGTCAAAGCAGTCTCGGCGTTTCATCATTTGAACTCTTATACGGTCGACAGCCCCGCTCTCTGATGGAGATGACAAAAGAAGCCTGGGAGAACGAGGTTCCCGAAGAAACCTCAGCCACACTGGACTATGCACAGAACCTGAAATCCAGACTGGGAAAGCTCCGCGACCTGGCATATGCCAACATGGGGAACAGTCAAGAAAAACAGAAACAAATCTACGACAAAGGCAAGAAGTGGAGACAGTTGAGGGTAGGGGAATGGGCCCTAGTGTTGTTACCCTCCTCCACTCAGAAGTTTCGTGCCAGTTGGACGGGGCCTTTCCGAGTTGTCAGAACCATTGGTAAGACCACCTATTGTCTACAGACCGGACCCAGAAAGACGCAAACCTACCATATAAACTCACTAAAAAAATGGCTAGGAGCCCCCCCAGCCGCCGATGTACGGATCCTGACTAGTAGTGTTCCGTCCTCTTCCACGCTAGACCAGCTGAACATCAACGATGAGCTGACGCAAGCTCAAAAGAAGGACATACAGACAGTACTGCAACAACACGAGGGATTGTTCTCCGACCAGCCCGGACTAACTAATCTGGCCGAACATCAAATAAACACACCGCCTGGAAAGGTTATTAATATCAAACCCTACAGAGTGCCTGAAGCCAGACGAGCAGCCATAAAGAAATAAGTACAGGACATGTTGGATATAGGGGTAATAAGGCCTTCCACCAGCCAATGGTCCAGTCCGATCGTCATGATTCCTAAGCCGGACGGGAGTCGGCGCTTTTGCATGGACTTCAGAGCCCTCAATGAGATATCGGAATTTGATGCGTACCCGATTCCCCGAGTAGATGAACTTATAGAACGCCTCGGGGAAGCCCGGTACATAACGACACTCGACCTTACCAAAGGATATTGGCAGGTGCCCTTACGGGAGGAGGACAAGAAGAAAACCGCCTTCAGCACACACGAAGGGCATTACGAGTTTACCGTCCTCCCGTTCGGGCTCCACGGGGCACCTGCCACCTTCCAGAGACTTATGAACACGGTTCTAGCCCCCGTATCCTCCATGGCATCGGCATATCTTGACGATATCGTCATACACAGCAAAACATGGGAGGATCATTTGCAACATATCCACCAGGTGTTTCAGGTACTTGAAAGAGCCGGACTAAAAGTAAACTCCAAGAAATCCCGGCTAGCCTACCAGAAGGTGAAGTACCTCGGTTACGTCTTGGGACATGGTATGATAGAACCACAAATAGAGAAGGTCAGGGCTATTGTGGACACCCTTTTCCCCTCCACCCGGAAAGAGATGAGGGCCTTCCTAGGGCTGGTCGGGTATTATAGGCGGTTCATACCTCAATTTGCAGACATCGCCGCCCCCCTTACTGATGCCCTACGCCAGCCCGGTAGATCCAACGCCACCATCAAGCCCTCTGAGGGCATGGCCGACGCCTTCAACCACTTAAAGCGCATCATAATCACTACGCCGGTGCTCACCTCCCCAGACTTCTCGGTCCCATTTCTGTTACATACGGACGCCTCCGAGTATGGCATAGGAGGCGTATTGTCCCAGATAGGTAAAGACGGGCTAGAACACCCTGTGGTATACATCAGCCGCAAACTCTTTCCCAGGGAACTAAAATATGCCACCATTGAGAAGGAGTGTTTAGCTGTAAGGTGGGCTATTGAGAAGCTAGCATACTATCTAGAGGGTCGACCATTCCACCTGTACACTGACCACGCTCCCCTCTTGTGGATGTCAAGGAATAAATCCAACAACGCCAGGGTAATGCGCTGGTTCCTGGCGCTCCAACCTTATTCATTTACAGTGCATCATAAGAAGGGAACTGAAAACATTAATGCGGACTACTTGTCTCGCCATCCCCTCCCCGATCGGGAGCGTCCTAGGGGGGAGGTGTGTAACGGGGTGTACAAAAGGGTACAGGGCAGGCAGGACTCAGAGCCTCCCGGTGCTGGTCTACCTCGTGAAAAGGGGACGACCGAGGGGAGGTCCGACCTAACTCTTGTTCCCTCCCCTCCCCTCTCTCTGTCTCAATCACAGGACCCGTTGGCGAGCTGGACTGAGCCGAACGACTTGGACTGGCCCTTTAACCCTGAAGGACACGCCGAGTGGGAGGAGCCGACATACCTGCCCTGCCCCTCAAAAGGCGATCCAGACGAGTCACAGGTGTGCTTGTTCACCTGGAGGACGAAGGGAGAGAGCGTACGGAGGAAGGAGAATCGAGCGGAGGAACATACAGATCGGAGGATTGGAGCCCAGGAGGAGAGAACGGGAGACACCACGGGAAACATTGAGAGCTGGTTAGCTGGAGAGAAAGAAGGGAGTCAGACGACGGGAGTGGAAACGCGAGCAGAGTCGGCGCCTGCCCCGGACGGAGGAAAGCCAGGAGGCCACCGTTCCCACGAGCCGCCCAGCCACTCACCCAGGGGAGGTGCGTGGCTTCTCCAGGTACGTGACCGTTTGAGGGGCTGGGTAGGAGGTCAGCGTACGCTAGGTACATCGCCACGAGACGTTTAGTTATTACGGTATTATTCTTTCATGCACCTTTAAAACCGCCGCTCACTCGTTAACTGGAGCACCGGGAGTCCCCTCACTTCCCCCTCCCCTGCACTGATTGATAGTTGGAATACAACCCTGACACTTGTTTCTTTCCTTTTTTTCCCCTGGCTGGGAGGTCGCTGGAGAGCTACTCCGACCGTCGGGACGGACTCCGAAGCCGAAGAGACCCCACCCCGAAGACCGGACGTGACCCGGAAAAAGGATAAGGTCGTCCACCGAAGACGTAGTAGAAGCCGGTCTCCGAGGAAATACCCTAACCGTAAAAGCTGTACGGACCAACTGTTTGCATCAATAAAACCTCAATTGCCACGAGCTCGACTCTTGCCCCTCACTGTAGCGCCGCTACCCGCTCCCAGCGTAACAGAGGGACATACATTGGAGGTAGCCCCTACTCTATGGCAAGCAGTACCAGTCTTATATCAATGTCTGTTTTTCACTGCTCCAACCTGAAAAACAGTGGGGGGATCCTAAGAGTCGAGATGGAGACAGTAGAGGGCAACACTGGCAGATTGACTGATCCAACAATAAAACGTACTCAATGTTTGCAAGGTATCAATCCATCGAGGTACCTTAAAAGTTCCTCAATATGATATGACCAGAAATCTGAATTTTCCACTCAAACCTAAAAGAGCACCACCTGAAAATCATAATTTTGCTTTTACTGTGTCATCAATTTAAAAATGTGCCCAAAGTAACAGCAAAATTAATAAAGCCCTGGACATTCTGTATGTAAAATGAAATGACTGGGACAGTTTGTTCCAATTCCATAGGAAAACGCAGACTCCTGCTAACCAAGTTGATGTAAGCATCTGATGAGTTATTTTGCCATGTAGAGACAACTCCCATTATGGACACTAAACACCGTAAAGCGTTTCCTAGTTAAACAGAAAACTGCTAATGGTTTGTTATCAATTAACTCTAACGTCTGCATGCCACATGGATCATGTAAAGAGAAATCCTTAGTGATTGGAAAACACGCATAAAACAGCAGCAGAGGGCAATGTAATCTCAGTAAGCAGAGAAGAGGTAAATGGCTGCTTTACCAGTGTTTGAGGTACCAAATGATAAACCATTTCAGAATGAGAGAAGAGAGCTAATAGTCCAGTTAGACTGTGCATTTGACCGAGACAGACTAGTCTGACATTCAACAGACAGCACATGTGAAAACAAAGACTACCCCTTATCCGAGCCAGGGAAAAAGGACATTGCAAAGCTAAAGGGTATGAAGCTGCTATTCTCAAATGTAGCAATGGTGGACTCTAAAACTGGAGAGAGAAGAAATTTTCCAGCAGCCCATAAAATATGCTGCCTTCAAGATACTTATGGCGAACAAAGCAAAACCAAAGGAAATGATGGACGGAGCCTTGACAATACAAGCACTCACCCCCAGTCAACTGATCTGGGTTTAATCCATCACCAGTCTTTAGCCCACTCTGCCACCCCACTTCAGACATGGCCATAGGCAAATCAGTCTGACTCTGTGCCTCATGGGAACAGTCCAGCCCGAACTGCCAAGCCATGCCTTCCCTGGACCGGAAACAAGCTTCCCAGGACCGGTTTCTGGCATTGCAGCCGTCTTCAGCCGGGCTTGCTTGAATCCAGTGGCAAAGTGAACAAGGGACTCACGTCTGAGCATACCCTGCCAACTTATGGCGAACAAAGCAAAACCAAAGGAAATGATGGACGGAGCGTTGACAATACAAGCACTCACCCCCAGTCAACTGATCTGGGTTTAATCCATCACCATTCTTTAGCCCACTCTGCCACCCCAGTTCAGACATGGCCATATGCAAATCAGTCTGACCCTGTGCCTCATAGGAACAGTCCAGCCCGAACTGCCAAGCCATGCCTTCCCTGGACCGGAAACAAGCTTCCCAGGACCAGTTTCTGGCATTTCAGAGGCGACATGAGCCACCACCACCACTGCACCCACCTGACCTCCCTTACTGGCTAACACAGGTCAGGGAAATTGATGGGCACGGGGAAGGCAGCCAAATATATACACTGGGCGAGCTGGGCGGCTTGGGACGGAGGCTTCCTCTATTTGTGTACCACCATGCACACGACCACTGTATAAGAAAACAAAAGCCTCCTATTACTACGGAACACCAGCATTCAGTCAAAGTCTCTTATTAGTTTACATATATCTCATTGCCCAGTACCTGTAGTGGAAGTCCAGGAGACCCTCAGCATAAGGTTCCCAGCGTGGTGAAAGAAAAATCAGCAAATCGCAAAAGGCGTGGAAAAGTAAGAAAAGCTGCGCTCCTGCGCGTTCGTGGTGTGCCCATAAACCAAAATCAACATGGAGGTATAAAGTAAATCAAGCGCACCTGCGCATTAGCAATGACTCTTTGAACAAAACCAGCAAGGAAAAAATAACGTGTAATAAGGCGCTCCTGCGCGTTGGCTCTGTTACCCCCTAACCAAAATCAGCAAGGAAAAAATAACGTGTAATAAAGCGCTCCTGCGCGTTGGCTCTGTCCCCCAACCAAAATCAGCGAGGAATAAATAACGTGCACTTAAAGCGCTCCTATGCGTTGGCAATGCCCCCCAAACAAAATCATCAAAGCGCATACAGCGCGGGTAAACAAATCAAGGTGGCCCCTGAGAAGAGCATGGGGCGAAGCGCATTGCTTCAGGACGAAACAATATTAAGGTTACCAGACAGCGTGGGTAATAGCAGGCAGGTCCAGGACAGGCACGAAGGCTCCGGCGCTCCAACACCGAGGGATCCTGAATCCAAAGCGCCAAGCCGGGGAAAACCACGGGTCTTAAGTGGTTACCCCCGGAAGTGCTTCTGCGATGCCGGCCGCCTCAAAGAACAGCTAGACCGCTGACTTCGTGACCCGGAAGTGCCAGGAGCGTGAATCGCCCAACGCTGTGACAGCAGTCACATGGCATGTAGCAATTCATTGTTTGAGTGCTAGACCCCCCCCCCCCCATGATTCGGGCTTGGATGGCTGACTTGATAAAATGGGCAGGAGCGGAAGAGGCCCACATGCGATGGACTAGACACGACGATAAGGTGGCGGATGAGCTGCTTTCCTGGGGGAAAGACACAGACGTTGACAGACCTATCAGAGGATTACACATACTCGAGTATAGGATTTGCATATTCAGAGTCGCGTAGCCATGACTGGAGTGGGGCTACCAGACAAGCAGGAACACTGTCCGCCAACACTCCACAAAAGCCACAAAGAGGGTTACATATTTGTTAGACCTAGCACCATTGGTGTGGGTCTCCCTACCATTTTTCGCTTTTTGTCTCCTCTGTGTTTGCTGGTGTTAGATGCCATGGGCGCTGTGCCACTGCCATTTAGTGCCACAGCGCGAATGCTCCCTATTGTAAATTGACTGTGTTACATTCAATAATTCTCATTGACCCAAGGAACATAATAGGAAAGCCGAATTTAGTATGCCTGAGCTCACAATAATAAGGTGCATCTGGTAGTCAAGTTTGTTTTTATATTCTGTGGCTGAAAATACCACTTTTAGGAAGTGGGTATTTTCGGGCCTAACCAATGTGCTCTGCTGTTGTGTGTATTGGCTGTCTGGTTTTGGAGGGACAGGGCATGCTGAGCCCGACCTGGATTGAAGAGAGAGATCTGCAGTTGGAGTATGGGGAGGGGTGACCCTTTGATCTGAACAGGGCTCTGCCTGGCAAGGTGAATGATGGCTCCACCTCCCACTGTGCATCTGATGGCAGACCCCCTCTTCCTCAAAGGCAGGATGCAGCCTTGTAAACAAAGTGCTCCAGGACGAGACTAAACTTGTTCTGACTGGGTTCAGTGATTTGTGACTTTTTGAGAACAAAGACTTTTGCGGTATAAAGATCTGTGCTAAAACCCCTACCCGGTGTGTTACTTCTGATTGTCAAGACGAACCTCTGTCCGTGTAACTAGAGGGAAAGGACTTTGAAATTTTCATCCATCTTGCTGAAGCAACTACCCAAGGGCCTGATTTGAGCTTGCCTCCTGCTGAAGTCTCAGGGACATTAGACTTCACCCATCAGCTGCCCGGATTCCTATTTGAGGGGGATTCTACTCGCAGGTGAGGCCTCTGTTGAGAATTCCAGAGCCTCTGGTTCTACTGCGGGGAATGTCATCGCTATCGCTATTGTGGGCCGCAGCAGCTGAGGAGCTGTTGCCGCTGAGAGCCCGCATTTGCCTGTGTTACCAAAGTCATCGCTATTGATATTGTGGGCCGCCGCAGCTGAGGAGCTGTTGCTGCTGAGAGCCTGTATTTGCCTGTGTTACCAAAGTCATGGCTATCGCTATTGTGGGCCACTGCAGCTGAGGAGCCGCGCAGCTGAGGGTCCGCATTTGCTGCACTACAAAAATCATCGCTATCGCTATTGTGGGCAGCTGCAGCTGAGAAGCTGTGCCACTGAGTGCCCGCATTTGCCATACTACGAGAATCATCGCTATCGCTATTGTGGGCTGCTGCAGCTGAGGAGCTGTGCCGCTGAGTACCCGCATTTGTCACCACTTCGAAGATCTTGTTATTACATGCGTGTGCCGCTGGGTGCCCGCCTTTAAGCCCTGTCCCAGGATTATCGGGAGTGCACGCCGTGGACAGCTACAGCTGGGAGCTGTGGAGGCTGCGAGTCCGCCTGTCATCACCATGGCTTCCTTGTGAGGCTGCATGCCGTGCCCCCTAAAAATCTCAGGTACATTGTGCATCACCGGGTCGCGTGGACCCCGGCCACACACTTTTTGAGTGCCTTTATTGCTTTGAAGTGAATCTGTTATTACGTGTATTGTGGCTCCTTGAGCGTTTTTAAGCCTTGTGTTTGGTCTATAAAAAGATAACTATTTTTCTATACTTACTTGTGGTGTCCGTTTATAGCGTCCGCAGGAATGTACTGCAAACTTTTACTAATTGTAACAGTAGTAACCTTGTTTATGCAATCTTCTGCCCATGCAATTTTATATATGTTGGTCAAACAAAGCAAAAAATTAAACTACGAATATCACAGCATCGGAGCCGTATTAGGTGCCAAACTCCAAATGCACCTTTGGTTGAACATTTTCTAAACAAAGGACACACTGAGAATGAGATCCGCTGGACGGTCATCACGCAAGTCATCATACCACCAAGAGGGGGTGACTTAACCCGGATGCTTAACAGAGAGGAATTAAAGTGGATATTGAAGACTGACAGCCTGAACTCAGGGTTGAACCTACAAGAGGAGTGGACTGCTTTAATCTGAGTATCTAAATTGAACCTGGTATCTTTGAACTGAGCGCCCTAAATTATGCAAAACTAAGTTCTCTGTAAAATTGTATGGCTTAAACTCTGCTTTTCCGAATATACGGGAAATGATTTTAAAATTGTCACCTTGCATGTTAGTCACCATATAACATCACTCAAGATGACTACGGTAAAATACACCCCTTGTTTATTTCTATGCCCAAACTTCTCACTAGCACTGCCCAATCACAAACACACCCTCCCCTTTTTCTACTTCCTGGTTGCAGCACGCCAGGGAACATCGTCTTGACCGCATTCATCGGTAAGTGTACAGCCCTGTGAAGTAACATTCCGGGACGGTAGTTGTGGAATTAAATCCCTGAAACGAGTCCTTATTTTAATACAGGCTTACCCTGGCGTCGACCGATTCTGTAACGCGGCAACTACCGCCTATACTGGGTAAGAGTACGTGCATGTTGCTCCTTAATCTGAGCGTCACTTCTACCCGTCTCTCTAATATGCAGCATTATTTCTTTATACAGGGCTGCAGAATCGAATTACATGAGTATTAACTCTTACGTAATGATATGCCGCGCACTGCCTCGGTAAGCAGAAAAAATCCCCCACCTTTTCACACGAAGGATAATTATTAAAGCTCACAGGCACTACTAGACTACCAGTCCACACGTGCACGTTGCTGGCCACTTTGCTGGTTATAGGCAAACTAGACGCATAACCGGAATCCATTTAGAATATAGACCGTTTATGTCAAGCAACCACCGCCCCTCCCGCAGTCACAACGCGGTACTCGCCACTGTCTAATAGGCACGGGTTAGATGATCTAGACTCGTGACTTTAACATCGAGGGCTATTTTAAAGCTACCACTGCCCTTCTCATAGTTTCAACGCGGTATTCACCTGGCACACAAAGCATTGCACGGTACACAAGAAGTCACAATTCTTTCTTGTTTTTTAGTGTTTTAATTCTTCCCTTTTAAAGTATGTATTTTTCCTTCTTCTAGGCAAATTAAGGTTTAATGAAAAAGGCAATATAACTGTCTGTCCTGATGATGGTTCCCATAATCCTTTAGGGGAACCGAAACGCCGTCGACTTGCTCATGCACCCTATACAGATGTTTGATTGTATAGATTGTTGTAACGGTGCTAATTGATATTTTCTGCACAATGTATTTGTAAACAGAAAAACGCTTGTTTTTGCCTTCAAACCTTTCCTATCTTCACCAACAGTAATCACCCCGCGAGTGTTGGGCACAGGCTTGTGTACCACACAGGGTTTTGTGGAAGGTATTCTTGTTCTACTTATGTAATTTCTGTTTATTCAGTAAACCTGAAGGACCCCTGTCCGACTGGACAAGTCTTTCCAAAATATAGATTTGATTTCGTCTATATTTATTGACTGGTAATTGTTTTATGCACGGGACCATTGTTGTTTAAAAAAAAAAGGATAATTAGCAAGGATCACAGTGTTCATTGTAGTACAAAGTCTTTAACCCCTTCCGTGCTTCGGACGGTCGGGAGCCGTCCGACGTCACGGTGGGTGTCGGACGGCCCTCGACCGTCCTAGCACCCACCCACGAGGGAAGCACTGGCGCTCCCCCCATGGGCTGCCCTTTATGATGCCCCCACCGGGAATGGCAAGGGAAGCCCTTCCCCTAACTCCCACGTCGAGGCGCGCTGTCATCGTTAGGTGTTTCCCAACGCGGAGGATGCCATTTGCATCCAGCGCGTCTTCGGAGAGGAGGTGAGTTTCTCCTAGTGGGAGGGGGGGATTTAAAAAAAGAGGCATCAGGGGAAGGAAAGGGTATTCATTCCCCTGATGCCTCTTTTGAGCATTCCTGCTGCATGATCGTGCAGCAGGAATGCCAACTAGAAACCAGGGATTGTTTTTTCTACTTTGGAAATTGATCAACTGTTTGCAGGGAGAGGCCCATCAGGCAAGGGTCGCTCCCATATTTGGCGGCAATATATTTTTGGCCGTGTCTGCCCCCCTAGGGGGCAGATCGCGCCATTATTTTTAAATTAAAGTGGCCCACTAGATCACCAGGAATACATTTATGGGGAGTGGCCCCTTGGGCAAGGGTCGTTTCCCCTTGGGGGCATTGTTTTTGGCTGTCTGCGTCCCCCTAGGGGGGCAGACCTCGCCATTTTTTTTATTTAGTGGCCCACTAGACCACCAGGGATTAATTTGAGGGGAGTGGCCCCTTGGGCAAGGGTGGCCCCCCCCTTGGGGAGCATTAATATGGCTGCTTTTGCCCCCCTGGGGGGCAGATCTGCGGATTATTTCTTATATGGCTACTAGGCCACCAGGGATTTTTTTGTTATGTTGGGGAGCGGAAAAGGGTCGCTCCCCTTTATGGGAGATTGATTGCAGTATGTTTTTATGCCTACCTGCCCCCAAGGGGGGCAGAAGCCACTAGACACCAGGGTTTTTTAAATCTTGGTGTTGGGGAGTGGCCTCTTGGGCACGGGTTGCTCCCCTTTTACGAGGGTGAATATTTCATGTATACTGTTAGGCCTACCTACCCCTTAGCTTGGTTGGCAGATTGTGGGTGGACTGGTGCATTATTTGCATATGTGATTGTAATGTTTTTTCTCCTTTTTATTCTAGTGTAAAGCTTTAGGTTCTTGTTTGCGGTTTCGGCAATGTTTGTACTGCAGTTTTGCGTAATTGCATTTATTTGGTAAGATAAAACATTTTTGTTGTGTTTACTCCAAATGAGTATTATTGTCATGCATGAATGAATTTTTTTGTAAGTGGTGTCATAATGGCAGCATATTTAGTTAGTGTTCTGAGCATGAAATTCTTTGCGATGTGTTTTGCATTGTCTTATGGGTAATTTTCCTTTTTCTTTTTTAGTGGGATACTGTTGATCCTTACTGTTTCTGTGCAGAGTAGGTGGTGGTTAGTCTAGCTGTTTCTGTCAAGTGAGTGGTATAGTTTTGGAGTTATAGGTCTTTGTGATAAAGACACTGTAACGGCGTGGGCCCGCCATATACTCCTGTTACTGACCATGGGACAATCGAACAGCTCTCGCCTCCTTCCTCCCCTCTTTTCTGCCTTCCACAGCCCATCGATAGAGACTTGCGAGCTCAGAAGGAGGATATGGTAAACTGGCCCTTTAACTTTGACACGGCAGAGGAGTGGGCGGGGCTATCCCAGGACGTTCAGACGTCTTATACCGAAGAACGCCAATCGGGCATGTGCTTGTTCACCCGGAGAGAGGAGGAATCGTGGAGCGAGAGAGTTGGCGAGTGGAGCGGAGCAGAACGAAGGAAGACCTGAGAGAGTGCGAGGAAGCTGAGACCGGAGAGGGAGTGTCGCGTGCGACGGAGGAGAAGCCAGGAGGCCAACGTCTTCATGAGTCGCCCTGCCACACACCTGGGGGAGGTGTGTGGCTCACCCAGGTACGAAACCAGATCAGGGGTTGGGTCGGGCGTAAGGGTGGTTCCACTGCATAAACTTGACATCCCCCTGTCCCGGTTTACCCTAATCCCGAGCACTGCCACTCACCTTGACACTGTATATAGACATGTTGCACGGGTTGTTGCTCCTCACTCCTTTTCCCCGACACCTGTACATATTCGAGAACACTCCATTAACAAAACGCTGTTTTGTTTTGTTTGCTCCGAGAGCCAAGACGGAACCGGACGAGGTACTTCCCCGACGGAGCCCGGAAAGACATCGCCGAGCTGGACACCTAAAGCCCCGTACTCGGAGGTCTGAAAGGAGTCGTTCCCCACGCAAGACAGTGCCTATGAGAAAAACGTGTACTGACTTTCTTTATAGTACAATAAAGCCTACTTTAACAAAGACCCGCTGGTTACCTATTTCTCCTGCGCCCGTCACAGTGGTGGAGAATGCGGGCATAAACACCATCTCTGCCGAAAAGATGGAAAACGTCGTTGAACAACTAGTGAAAGGCCAGGAGAGACTAGAATGGGTTATGGAACAACACTTGACGTCAGCACAAGCAGATAGAGAGATCTTTAAAAAAGCCTTAGAAGCGAAACCCGAGCAACCATGGGTAGATCCCTCGGCTAAGGGAGGAACAGTGGAAAGACCCATCTCACACGGAGCACCAGCTATATACCTGCAGAAATATCAGCCAGGAGAGGATCCCGACTCTTTTTTATTAAATTTTGAAAGAGCCGCTCGAGCATGCGGGTGGCCCATAGGTAAGTGGCTCTTCTTTCTAGCCCCATTACTAGGGGGTGAAGCTCAGGCTGCATACCAAGTAGCCAACCCTACCGGAGATACACCTTATGCAGACATAAAAAAGATCATATTAGATCATCTAGGACTTGATCCTGAAGCATATCGGCTCCGTTTTCGCAAAGAAAGAGGCGCAGCAGGAGAAAACCCTAAAACACTATTTGTGAGATTGAAAATGGCAGCCGACAAGTGGCTTACTCCCTCGACTAGCACCAAGGAAGAAATCCTAGACCGCGTGTACCTAGAGCAATTCCTCGAGAACGTAAATATGCAACGATCGAAAAGGAATGCCTTGCCATAAATTGGGCAGTCGAAAAACTGGCCTACTATTTAGAAGGACACCACTTTGACCTGTATACAGACCATGCTCCCCTCCTCTGGAGGGCACGCAATAAATTGAACAATGCCAGGGTTTTGCGATGGTTCTTGGCACTACAGCCTTATGCATTTACAATTCATCATCGTAAGGGTACGGATAATGTTGGGGCTGATTTCTTATCCCGTCATCCACTCCCCGGTCGTGAGTGTCCTGAGGGGGAGGTGTGTAACGGCGTGGGCCCACCATATACTCTTGTTACTGACCATGGGACAATCCAACAGCTCTCACCTCCTTCCTCCCCTCTTTTCTGCCTTCCACAGCCCATCGATAGCGACTTGCGAGCTCAGAAGGAGGATATGGTAAACTGGCCCTTTAACTTTGACACGGCAGAGGAGTGGGCGGGGCTATCCCAGGACGTGGAGACGTCTTATACCGAAGAACGCCAATCGGGTGTGTGCTTGTTCACCCAGAGAGAGGAGGAATCGTGGAGCGAGAGAGTTGGCGAGTGAAGCATAGTGGAGTAGCGGAGCGGAACGGAGGAAGACCTGAGAGAGTGCGAGGAAGCTGAGACCGGAGAGGGAGTGGCGCGTGCGACGGAGAAGCCAGGAGGCCAACGTCTTCACGAGTCGCCCTGCCACACACCCAGGGGAGGTGTGTGGCTCACCCAGGTACGAAACAAGATCAGGGGTTGGGTCGGGCGTAAGGGTGGTTCCACTGCATAAACTTGGTATCCCCCTGTCCCGGTTTACCCTAATCCCGAGCACTGCCACTCACCTTGACACTGTATATAGACGTGTTGCACGGGTTGTTGCTCCTTACTCCTTTTCCCTGACACCTGTATATATTCGCGAACACTCCATTAACAAAACGCTGTTTTGTTTTGTTTGTTCCGAGAACCGGATGAGGTACTTCCCCGACAGAGCCCGGAAAGACATCGCCGAGCTGGACACCTAAAGCCCCGTTCTCGGAGGTCCGAAAGGAGTCATTCCCGACGCAAGACAGTGCCTATGAGAAAAACGTGTACTGACTTTCTTTATAGTACAATAAAGCCTACTTTAACAAAGACACGCTGGTTACCTATTTCTCCTGCGCCCGTCACAGACACATTTTGTTTATTGCTTATTTTACAAATTGTTTGTTGTTGTTGTTGACTTGTTTGACAAGTAACCTTTATTTGTAAGGATTATGGCTAGCCGTAGAATTACTGCTCAGCAGGTGGTTGGTATGCTTTTTGAATCTTCCTCTGAGCAGGATTATGAGACTGACAGTGCGTCTGAGGGAGAGGAGGCAGTGCAAGATTCTGGCAGTGAGTTTTCTGTCCACGAGGAATCATCTGATGATGAAGCTACTCTCAGTGCAGATGAAGCTAATCTCAGTGCGGATGAAGTGCCTGTTTTAGAGGGGGACACTGATGTGCCGATGGTGCAGCAAGAGACATCGGTATTGCAGCCTGAGGCTGCAAGGTTTCCTACTGGAAGTGCTGGATTCGGGGTTGATCCAAACATGGTGCAGCCGGTGTTGCCTGCCTTTAGTGTGGATCCAGGGTGTAGAGTGGATTGTGATTTTTTTTGCCTATACAGTTTTTTCAGTTGTTTATGGATGATGTATTTATGGCTGAAATTATTGAGGAGACTAATTTGTATGCTGAACAGTTCTTGAGGAACAACAGTGACAGACTTAGGCCCCACTCTAGAGCTACCCGGTGGACTCCCTCAAATCTGGAGGAGATGAAGATGTTTTTGGGTTTGACTTTTTTTGATGGGCTTAATAAGGAAGCCGTCCATGGCTTCATATTGGTCTACCAGTCCCTTGATGGCAACGGCCATATTTCCTGCAATTATGAGTCGTGATCGGTATTTACTTTTGCTTCGGATGCTGTATTTTGTTGATAATGCTTTGGCGTGGCCACAAGATTACCTTGACTGTGACCGTCTTTTTAAGATTCTGCCTGTTCTTGATCGCTTTGTAGATCGATTTTCAAAGATCTATACTCCAGGGAAAGAAATAGCTATTAATGAGTCTTTGGTCCTGTTCAAGGGCCGTTTGGTTTTTAGGCAGTAAATTCCTAGCATGAGGACACGTTACGGAATTAAGATGTATATGTTGTCTGAGAGTAGGACAGGAAATTTCTGGGTAAGGCTTACATTTGGTATAACAAATTAGCCATCCATCTTTTCAATTTAGTAACTTTTAATGCTTTTGTTGTGTTCAAGGAGTGTCCTCCAGCATCAAAGATGACTTTTGTTGAGTTTCAAAAGTCTGTGATAGACAGCCTTGTTCTAGTGGAACAGGCAAGTGTTCCTAGAATTGGAGTGGTGGAGGATATGGCTAGATTGAAAGATCGCCACTTTCCAGATTTAATTCCTCCTACGCCCCAAAAAAAACAATCCCTGTAAGAGATGTAGAGTCCGCTTGCAAAGAGGTATGCGGAAGGAGAGTTGTATGCACTGTGCCGATTGTCCTTCTAATCCTGGGCTGTGTGTGCCCCCATGTTTCAGATTGTATCACACTCAAAAGAGTTTTTGGAGCAACCAAGAGTCTAATAGTGTAATGCCTGGTCTGTATGGTTTTATATAGTTGTTCAGTTTCGAGTTTGGACATAGAATAATGTCTTTAGTTACTGCTGTTGTTTTTTTGTATTTATAGTTTC
The DNA here is from genome assembly GCF_964263255.1 of Lissotriton vulgaris. Lineage (NCBI taxonomy): Eukaryota > Metazoa > Chordata > Amphibia > Caudata > Salamandridae > Lissotriton > Lissotriton vulgaris. The sequence continues at coordinate 659,533,466 of NC_141698.1, read as the reverse complement.
GTATCTAGTTGCAATTGGTTTGTGTTTTCTTTCTTTTAAAAAAAATATTTATGACGGTGTGGGTGGACTGGCGCTTGGCTGGCGGTGTGCGTGGACTGGCGCTTGGCTGGCGGTGTGCTTGGGCTGGTGCTTGGCTGGCGGTGTTCGTGGGCTGACGCTTGGCTGGAGGTGTGCATGGACTGGCGCTTGGCTGGCGGTGTGCGTGGACTGGCGCTTGGCTGGCGGTGTGCGTGGACTGGAGCTTGCCCAGCGGTGTGCGAGGGCTGGTGCTTGGCTGGCGGTGTGCGTGGGCTGGCGCTTGGCTGGCGGTGTGCGTGGGCTGGCAGTGTGCATGGGCTGGCGGTGTGCATGGGCTTGGGCTTGGCTGGCGGTGTGCATGGGCTGGGGCTTGGCTGGCGGTGTGCGTGGGCTGGTGCTTGGCTGGCGGTGTGCGTGGGCTGCGCTTGGCTGGCGGTGTGCGTGGACTGGCGGTATGCATGGGCTTGCGCTTGGCTGGCGGCGTGCATGGGCTTGCGCTTGGCTGGCTGCGTGCGTGGGCTGGCGCTTAACTGGCAATGTGTGAGTAGGGACTTCCTGCTGGTCATTACACACTCGGCTAGTCAAACGCCACTTCAGACACTATGCCAACCACCATCCGGCGTGATTGCTGTGTCGGTCATGTGGGCTTATGAAAGTGATAGGCCCTTGAATGGCACTGTCTGTTGATGTGAATATTGTAATGTGCTGGGCCCGCGACTGGCGGTGTGAATGGCCTGATAAGAGGTTGGTGCCTTGCCATGGCTTTACAACTCACGAGCTCTGAGTCATTGGTTCTGGTTTTTAACCTTTTAATTATTAACAGAGCATTTCGTTTATGTGAACTCTCGTGTTAATAAAATATACATTTTGAACCTTTCACTCACCCTCATGCCAAATCCAAGTAGTATGTGTGTGTACTTGAGGAACAGGAGGATAGGCAGACATATTTGTCTTTCTGTGCTAAGGTGTAGTCTGTCTCTAGGGAAAATTTACCAATTTTACATATTTCTGTAAAGTAAAAAAAAAATTGGGAGTGCTGGGTGGTGTGCCTCATGGATCTCAACATATTATTTTACTCATGCCATGCAAACCTCAAAATGTGACTTTAGTCACATATTCCTTGCATTACTGTGTCATAATATTCTGTCGTCAGAAAAACCACACATTTTCCAACAACCCTGCAATCCCCCAGGTCTCCCGATAAAAATCGTACCTCACTCGCGTGGGTGGGTCAAGTACCCGCGACAGGCAAGGGCCCAAACCCTATTGAGGCAACATCAAAATTACCTATTGCAAAACAAATTGGTTTTGAAAGGGGGGTCCAATGAGTTTTTTGCCCGGGCTCGGCAGCCATCTGGGGAAACCTACCAAACCAACACATTTCTGAAAACTAGACACCCAGGGGGTCCAGAGAGGTATGGCTTGCATGGGTCCCCCAACATTTTCCTACCCAGAATCTCCTGCAAACCTCAACTTTCGCTGAAAAATGCACTTTTTTCTCAAATTTCTGTGTGGCAAAGTTCTGGAATCTGCATGGATCCACAAATTTCATCCCACCCAACGCTCTCCCAAGTATCCTGATAAAAATGGTACCTCACTCGCGTGGGTGGGTCAAAGACCTGTGACAGGCAAGGGCTCAACCATTGAGGCAACATCAAAATTACCTATCGCAAAACAACCTGGTTTTGCAAGGGGGGTCCAATGAGTTTTTGGCCCCGGGCTCAGCAGCCATCTAGGTAAACCTACCAAACCCAAATATTTACGAAAACTAGACACCTGGGGAAGTCCAGCGAGGTATGGCTTGCGTGGGTCCCCCGTTTTCCTACCCAGAATACCCTACAAACCTCAAATTTAGCTGGGGAAAAAAATCACTTTTTTTCTCAAATTTCTGTGTGGGAAAGTTTTGGAATCTGCGTGGATCCACAAATTTCCTCCCACCCAGCGTTCCCCCAGGTCTCCCGATAAAAATGATACCTCACTTGTGTGGGTAGGCATAGTGGCTGCAACAGAAAATGGCCCAAATTAACACACCTACCTGATTTTAGGAGAGGGGGGGGGGGGGTTGGAGTTTAGGCCCCGGACTCGCCGCCATTCATGGAATCCGACCAAACCCACACATTTCTGAAAACTAGAAACCCTGGGGAGTCCAACGAGGTATGGCTTGTGTGGATCCCCCAATGTTTCCATAACCCAGAATGCCCTGCGAACCTCAAATTTAGCTGAAAAAAACATTTTCCACATATTTGTGGGTGAAATCACCATGCCGGCACAAATATCCTACCCCACAGCGGTCCCCTCAGTATCCCGTCTAAAAGGATACCTCAGTGTCCAATGTAGAATTGGCTAAAAACGTATTTAAAAAAAATATAGAGCTTAGAATTCTCAGTGCTATACCCTTAATCCCTATGTTTTGGGCTCTTCCCAGTCACAGGCCCTTGTCCCACCCACAAAAGTGAGGTACCATTTTTCTCAGAAGACTTTGGGGAACGCGGGATGGGTGGCTCTTTGGGGATCCACACAGATTCCAGAATTTTCCACTGCAGAAATGTGAGGTAAATGTGGGTTTTTTTAAACAAACTTTTAGGCCTGCACGGGATTCTATTAGGAAAAACACCGCTATCCCATGGACAGAACTCACCAATTTAAGGCCAATATCCCTTCTCCCGTTCTTGGGCAAACTTGTTGAAAAATATGTCAACCGCCATCTATCTAATTATAACGAATTAGCAGGTGGATTAAACTATTCTCAATCGGGTTTCAGGCCCAAGCACAGTACCGAGACCACCTTGATGTCAGTCGCAGACGATCTACATATGTATCAGGACAAGGGCTTCTCTGTGATCCTGGTACTATTGGATCTGTCTGCAGCGTTTGACACCGTGTCTCATAACATCCTGACAACTCGGCTGGCCAACATTGGCTTGGAACACAAGGCTTTAGCCTGGCTTAGGAGTTTCTTATCTAACCGGACCCAACATGTGACCTTGGGGGCCTATCGCTCAGAGGAGGCTGAGATCTCAAAAGGGGTGCCACAGGGCTCCTGTTTGAGCCCCACACTCTTTAATATCTATGTGGCACCCCTGGCTAACATCATGAGAGTGTATGGCTTCATTCCGGTGTCCTACGCCGACGATACTCAGCTCCTCTTCCCTTTTAAACACCTCACCACCGAGGTCAAGAACTCCTTTTCCCAGGGTATGAAGGCTGTGGCACATTGGATGTCCTCCAATTACCTTCAATGCAATGTCGGTAAGACCGAAGTCATGTTGTTTGGAGAAGCCAAACTTCTGTGGACTCCGGACTGGTGGCCACAAGATCTTGGCCCAGTCCCAGAACCAAAGCAGGTCGTAAAAAATCTAGGAGTCAGACTAGATCAGGAACTCTCATTAAAGCAGCATAGCAACTACGTTGTGGGTTCATGCTTTAACGTAATTGGGCTCCTACGGAAAGTATTCCCACTGCTCCCCGACTCAGTCAGAAAAACACTGGTGCAGGCTCTTGTCTTAAGCAGCATAGACTACTGCAATGGCCTGTTTCTGTCCGCCAATGAAGGAGTTCTGGCAAAACTCCAAGTGGTTCAGAACACTGCAGCGCGACTAGTCCTCAACGCCCCTTCCTGAACCCCTTCCCAACCTCTGTTGGCAAAACTTCATTGGCTGCCCATAAAACAGAGAACCAAATTCAAAACTTGCTGCATTATTCATAAATGCCTTAACGGTTCAGGCCCTGAATATCTAATAAACAAATTCACCCCTATATTCCTACACGCTCCCTCAGGTCCAGTGACCAAGGTTTACTATGTGTCCTTTGGACTAAGAAGGCTAGACACAGTGGTAAGGCACTGTCTGTGGCTGGACCTTCTCTATGGAACAGTCTCCCTAGAGCTCTCAGACAATGCTCAGAACACTTACCATTTAGGAAACAACTTAAGACCTTTCTGTTTCAACTTTAACATCTATTCTAGCTAAGTTCCTATACATCTTGCTGTTGTGGCTGCCAAAGCGCAGAAATACTCCATCGGAAGTCGAACCAAGCGCTATACAAACCCGCAAATAAATAAATAAATACATTCTGGGTAACGTCAAGTCACCCCATCCTGGATTCTCCAGAGTGTCTAGTTTTCAAAAATGTATAGGTTTGCTAGGTTTCCCTAGGTGCCAGCAGAGCTAGGGTTCAAAATCTACAGCTTGCCACTTTGCACAAAAAGGGTCAGTTTTCACTGTGAAAATGTGGTGTGTTCATGTTGCGTTTTGGGCCATTTCCTGTCGCGGGCACTAAGCCTACCCACACAAGTGAGGTATCATTTTTCTTGGAAGACTATGGGGAACACAGGGTGGGTGGAATGTTGTGGATCCACGGAGATTCCAGAACTTTCTACCATAATAAAGTGAGGAAAATGTGTTTTATTGGACAAATATTTAAGTTTGCAAGGAATCTGGTTTAAAGAACCTGGTGTGAGCCAGTCAAGTCACCCCATCCTGGATTCTCCAGAGTGTCTAGTTTTCAAAAATGTATATGTTTGCTAGATTTCCCTAGGTGCCGGCAGAGCTAGGGTTCAAAATCAACAGCTTGGCACTTTGCAAAAAAAGGGTTGATTTTCACTGTGAAAACGTGGTGTGTCCGTGTTGAGTTTTGGACCACTTCCTGTCGCAGCCACTAGGCCAACCCACACAAGTGAGGCCCAGGGGTCTGTGTGCCCCTGCACTATTTTTATAATTAAGGCCCCAGGGAAATGGGGAGCCACGTGGCCCACGCATCACCCCAATTAAAAATGACATTAGCTCTGGGAGGTGGTGGTCTCCCTCGATTTTTAAAAAATAAACTCTGCATGCTCCCAGGACCTGACCCACCCGGGGTTTTAAGTATGAACAAGTGCTTGTTTTTTTTTTTAAATTTACTGTAAAGGGATTTTTGGCCCTGTCAAGGTCACATGAGAACCCCTGGATCACAGTTAGGGGTTCAGGGTATTCCCACTATGCCCTCTTTTCTATTTTTTAAACATTTCTTGTGGGACTCGGCTAACATCGAGTCCCGAGATGGCTGCCAACACTTCCTGGTTGAAGTGTTGGCAGCCAATAAGGTTTCAGCACGGGGAGTGTCGAATCTTCGGAGGATCTGCATTCCGGTATGTACAAATTTGTTTTTTTATAATATGTCAAAAATTACAATGAATTTATACCAATTAACAAAAAGGGTTCCTTCTGGACCAACAGCTACCTTTCTGCCAAATTTGGTGTCATTCCATCCAGCGGTTCGGGTTGTAGTCGTCTCTAAAATATCTATGGAAATTAACATTAGAACCTCTTTTGTCTCAGCCCCGCTTTATGGATCGCCCAGAAAGTTTAAATGCACAACAAGATTCACCGGGGCCCTGTTTTAGGCAAACTCATGAAGATTCATCAAAAGCCACCAAAGATGCTGGCAAGTAAAAAAACACTTTTCATATGGAAACAGTCCTAACTATAACTACCTATTGGTGACCACCAGTAGGTGACTGACCGACAGACACACATACACACACACACACAAACACACCCATACACGTGTTACCATCCTTGTGGGGACTATGTGTTTTCACCAGCCTTGTGGGGACTAACCCTTCCCAATGTTTTAAAAATATACCAATAACAGAAAAATGTTAAGAAAAAATTCATAATACAGGATCCTGCTTCAGTTTTTCAAATATGTTGTTATTTAGTCACGCGCACAGAACCATCATTGTGGGGACTTGGACATGTGTTACCATCCTTGTGGGGACCTACTCAATAATTCTCATTTCTGATTGAATACACTCATTATCTAATAGATAAATGCTATTTTTCAGTGCCATACATACATAACATGATACTTTAGTCAAATTTGAATAGGTCACTATGTCCTAGGTGCACCTAGAACAGAGATTTGTCTAATAATGCATTTTACAGTAGAAAATGATCATATATATATATATATATATAAAGTGCATTGACAGGGATTCACGGATGTTTAGCCTATTACTGAGTGCACACAAACATTAAGGAATATGAAAACAACACATAGTTAAATTAATTTAGAGGCTTAAGATCCTGCAATGGGGTCAGATGGCAAAACCAAGTTGCCATCTGACCACCTAGTTGTTTTTCATCAACCTCACCAATTGGCACCATCTACGAATGGCTGTGCATTAATAGTCCCCAAAGAGATGGCATGATATTATAATAATATTCTAGAGCTGACAGAGTAAGTGTATGATGATGATAATTTTCAAGCCCCCACAGAGATATTGCATGATTAGATTAATGCCCAAGTCCCTACAGATATTGTGGTTTTGGTGTACGATGATAGTCATGCTGCAGTTCATGCAGAAATAACACTATTACAGTAATGCACGTGTACAACAGAGATAGTTTGTGATTATAGGAATGCCCAGGTCTCCACAGAGATAGTGTGGTATTATAGCCATGTTCAAGTCCCCACAGAGATAGTGTGTGATCATATTCACGTTCAAGTCCCCACAGAGATAGTGTGTGATCATAGTAATGTTCAAGTCCCCACAGAGATAGTGTGATCATATTCACGTTCAAGTCCCCACAGAGATAGTGTGTGATCATAGTAATGTTCAAGTCCCCACAGAGATAGTGTGTGATCATAGTAATGTTCAAGTCCCCACAGAGATAGTGTGTGGTCATAGTAATGTTCAAGTCCCCACAGAGATAGTGTGTGATAATAGTCATGTTCCAGTCCCCACTGAGATAGTGTGTTACTATAGGAATGCCCGGACCCCACAGAGATAGTGTGTGATTTTAACCATATTAAAGTCCCACATAGAGAGTATTATGATAGTGTTGTTCAAGTGTTGTAGAGAAAGTGTACGATGAGTCATTCTGACATTCATTCAGAATTTGTATAGCGCTTAATTATAGTCACTCTCAAGACCCCGTTGACAAAATGTGTGATTATATTCAAGTTCAAGTCCCCTCAGAGATAGTGTGTGATTATTGTTATGTTACATCTCCGCAGAGATAGTATGTGATTACAGTCATGTTCAGGGCCCCACATAGAGAGTGTTATAACAATGATGCTGAGGTGCTTGCTGTTATAACAGTCATGCCGAGGCTCCTGCAGAGGTAGTATGTGATTATAATGATGCCTAGGTGCCTGCTCAGGTAGTGTGTAGTTACAGTCATGTTCAAGTGATGTTGAGATATGTTGTGATTATACTGAAGCTTAGGTCCCCAAAGCGATAGTGCATGATTAGGGAGGCCCACTAAGATGGTGATTATTGACCTATAGAGAAAGTGTGTGATACATGTAAAGTTCCAGTCCCTCTAAAGACAGTCTGTTATGATATACATGTTGATGTCCCTGAAGAGTTAGTATGTGATGACAGTCATATTCAAGTCCCACAAAGTTAAAGTATATTGAACCCACGTCCCCACAGAGATGGAGAGTAATTATAGACATGCCAGGTCCCCATAGAGATATGTGTGATGAAATTCATGTTCAATTACTAAAAGATAGCGCTTGATTGATTATATTGATGCCCAGGTCCCCACAGATATAGTGTGTGATTATAGTGATGTCCAGGTCCCCACAGAGATAGTGTGTGATTATAAGGATGCCCAGGTCCCCACAGAGATTGTGTGTGATTATAGGGATGCCCAGGTCCTCACAGAGATAGTGTGTGACTACAGGGAAACCGGGTCCCCACAGAGATAGTGTGTGTTTATATGGATGGCAGGTCCCCACAGAGATAGTGTCTGTTTATTGGGATGGCAGGTCCCCATAGAAATACTGTGTGTTAATAGGGATGGCAGATCCCCATAAAGATATGTGTGATGATAGTTATGTTCAATTACTCAAAGATAGCGTTTGATTGGTTATATTGATGCCCAGGTCCCCAGAGAGATAGTGTGTGTTTATGGGGATGGCAGGTCCCCACAGAGATAGTGTGTGATTATAGGGGTGCTAGGTCCCCACAGAGATAGTCTATAATTATAGAGATGTCAAGCTCCCCACAGTGATAGTGTGTAATTATAGAAATATCCAGGTCCTCACAGAGTTGCTGTGTGATTATAGCGTTACCACAGTCCCCGCAGAAATAGTGTGTGATGACAGTCTTGGTCAATTCCCCACAAAGGTAGTGTTTGATTGATTATATCGATATCCATGACCCCACTGAGATAGTGTGTGATTATAGACTTGTTCAAGTCCCCACAGAGATAGTATGTCTCCACAGTGATGTCTGTGATTATAGGTTTTATGAAGACTTAAACAGATAGTCATAATCTAGTGGTTTAGCAAACTAATGTAGCCACTTCAACAGTGGTAGCTGCTCCACTAAGGTGAAAGAGTGTCGCCCCACTGCTTTAAAGCAGGGCAATGGAAAAAAGGAAATGATGATAATGGACCGTATTATCATTTTATTTTTAGTATTCCAGTTGACATGTTGTTTCTGGTTGGCTAGGGTATGCAGGTATGGTAGGGCAGAACCCATCAGTCTAGTAAGGGTAAGATAGTAACACATCAAAGACAACCCCTGGCAGAGCAGTCAGGCTTATCCCAGAGGCAATGTCTAAAGCGTTTGCACAACGCACTCACACAACAGTGACACTTTAGGCACACCATAAAAAGCGACTCCACACAAGGTTACATAAAAATATCTTTTGTATTATTTATTTTTTAAAAGTTAGACCACAATCACATAAATCACTGTGCCACTAGGCACTTTGTCATGACATCACATTAAGTCATACACCACTTTTGCCAATTGGATAATTGTCATAATTAACAATGTTAGTGAACTTTAGTAAATACTTATAAGTGAACACCACACTGAAAACATAAGGCCTAACATTACAGTTAGTGCAATAAAGACAATAACGATTAGTTGAACATGTTTCCGCTTGAGCCGGTGTCACCAGTCTGACAGGGCAATCTTTTAAGATAGTTGCTTCTAGCTTTGTTAACACCCAACTACATCCCCTCTACATCCCCTGCCTCCTTCTACATGAAAATGCTCCACTGGTTCCCGTAGAAACAGGGAAAATGCCAGGAATTACAGAGACGGCCTACGGGGCAAGAAAACGCCAAAAGATCTCCTGCCTGCACAACGGGAAGAGAACACAGTCTAAGGGTGATTGTGCTCACCAGCGTGATAGGGCCACTGGCCTGCACTCTCTGCAAGGAAACACTACCGGTTTTCATGGAAGCAGGGGAATGACGGAAGTACCGGGGTGGTCTGCGGGTTAAGGAAACACCAAAGGATCTTACTCCTGGAGATCAGCCCAGTGGGAGGTCTGTTTGTTGGTGCGAGCACACTATCCCTGGGTGCTCGCACTATCTAGCGTGATGGGTCCACCTGCCCCCACTATTCACAACAACGGGGCCAGAAGCCAAGGGGAGCCAAATGCCTCCGGTACAGCTCCGTAGTGTGGCATGGGTATGAATCTCTTCATGTTTTGCTGCAAGCGGCCTGGTACAGCTGGGAGGCCCTTGCCTTCCTTAGCAATGCCCGCACCCAGGGGCTCACGTCGGCCACCTAGGGTCTCACATCGGCTCCGTGTGGAAGCATCTGAATGGACATGTGAGGCTCTGGTCACTTCCGGGTGCGGCTGGGCCACATCTTCTGACAGCCAAGGGAACTCCCGGGCCGATATTCCTTGCTGCTTGGGCATGGCCTCGCAGCCATGTAGCAGAGCCCCGGCTGTTGGCTCATATAAACAAAGGCAAGCAATACGAGAGGGAGAGCGTTTTGTTCCGTTCACCTCCTCCTTCTCAATGTTCAGGCCCTAGATGAGGGAGCTCTGCTGCCCATGCTGCAGGGTAAAAGCGCTCCTGTATGGGGTTAGCACAAATTGAGCCAACTCCTTTGGCAACAGAATTGAAAACGCTTACCACGCGCTATTAGCAAACAGGGAGGCAAGCACTACCTCGTCCCTGGAGACACTGGGGCAGAGAACAGGGCACAGGCTGGCTAGCACGGAAGGTCCCTTAGCAGAGAGGCAGTCACTTCAGCCACCCAGCAGGCTGCAGGTTAATTTCACAAGAAGGTATCCACAAACGGCGGTTCCTCCTGGCACACAGCAGTCATTGGGTACGTGCCCCACATAGTGTCTTTTTATTTTCATGGGGTCATAGCCCCTGTATTTATAGTGCCAAAGTCTTTGTTCTGAGGGAACTTCAACCACATGTTAGAAGTGCACAACACTGCCGTTCATATTGAAAGCCTTGGCACCAGACACACCACAGGGGGTGGAGCCATTATTTTGGAAGGTAGGCACAGACCTATTCAGGTGCATGTGCAACTCCTCCCACCACACCAAATGAAGACCAGGCCTATTCAGGTGCAAGGAAAACTCCCCCTGCCACTCTAAATTCAGGAAAGGTCTATCCAGCCTAGCACTGAGTCACCCACGCAGGACAGGACACACCTCAACTAATCCAGGGACTAGAGTGAATGCACATCCCTTCTCTGTCAGTCAAAACCAAACGGTCAATACACATCAGGCAGGCGCAAAACCTCATAAGCACACAGAAATACCCACTTCTAAAAGTGGTTTTTCTAACTCTGTTTTCACCAATAAGCAGGATGTATCACTAGCATGCCTGCCCGCTATGGGCCCCCAATGTTAAAAACTGCCTGCCTTTCCGTGGTGGCGTTGCCGCCACGGAAAGGCACATCCCAGCCTGCATACAAATATGGATGACGGTGTCTACCAGACACCGCCACCATATAAACTGCTTTTCCACCCTGTAGGCAATCGGGTGGATTACCTACCTGTGGAAAACCGGCGGACAGTATTCCCGTTCGCTGGGGTCCCCCCCGCCATGGTAATGTGGCGGGGGAAGTTAGAGGCGGGCGGTGGGTTTTGGCGGGTGGATCGCCACCGCCATATGGGCAGTGGCGATCCACCCATTATCATAATGAGCCCCTTAATATTCCCTTGCCACGCAAAAAACCCATACCCACCCTAAGCCCTAAGAAATCCCTTACGATCCAAAAACTTATACCCACCCTAACCCTGAAAAATCCTTTGTCACGCAAAAACCTATATTCACTATAAACCATAAAATATACCTTGCTACCCAAAAACCTATACTCGCCCTAAACCATAAAAAAATACCTTGCCACCTAAAATCCCATACCCATCCTAAACCACCAAAATTCCCTTGGCCCAAAAAACCCAAAACCCATCATCAACCCTAAGGCACAGCTTAGAATCCAAAAACCCATAACCGCCCTAAACCCAAAAAATCCATGATCACCCAAAAACTCATACCCACCCTAAACCATAAAATTTCCCTTGCCCCCAAAATCCCACACCCACAATAAACCTTAAAAACCTTAAAAATTCCCTTGTGACACAAAAACCCATACTTAACTTAAACCCTACAAAATCCCTTGCCACCAAAATCTTAAACCTGTCCTAAACGCTAAAAATCCCCATCAAACCCACAAAACCCATACCCACCCATAACGCTAACAATCCCTTACCACTCAAAAACGACACCCACCCTAACCACCAATAATTCACTTGCCACCCAAATACCCATTCCCACCATAAAAAATCCCTTGAGTCCCAAAAACCCATCCAAACACTAAAACCTAAATTATTCATTACCACCCAAAAAACCCATTTCAGCCCTAACCCCTAGATGTTCCCTTGCCACCCAAAACCCAAGCCCAGCGTAAACCCTAAAAAAGCCTTACCACTCAGAAATCCATACCCACCCTAAACGCTAAAAATTCCCCTATCACTCAAACACCCATACCCACCAGAAATCATAACATTTCCCTTGCCCCCCAAAAATCCAGACCACCCTAAACCTTAAAACAGCTCTTATCACCCCAAAACCCATATCTACCCTAAGGCATACCTTACAACCAAAAAACCCATAATCACCCTAAAAATTCCTTATCACCCAAAACCTCATGCCCACCCTAACCTTAAAAATGCCCTTGCCACCCAAAAACCCACACCCATCCTAAATGCTAAAAATTCCATTGCCACCCAAAAACCCATACCCACCTTAAACCCTAAATAAATCCCTTCCCAACCGAAAACCTACACTGACTGTAATCCCAAAAAATTCCCTTGCCACCCAACAACCCCATACTCACCCTAAACACAAAATGTTCCCTTGCCACCTAAAAACCCATAACTACCCTAAAAAAAACCTTACCACACAAATATACCCACACCCACCCTAAACCCTAAAAATTCGCTTGCCACCCAAAAACTCATACCCACCGAAAAACTCATACAAACTATAAACCCTAAAAAAAATCATTACAACCCAAAAAAAACACACACTAAAGCCTAAAGGTTCCCTTGCCACCCAAAACCCCTACCCACCCTAAAAACTAAACAATCTCCTACCAACCAAAAACCCACAAGGACACACCCACCCTGAGCCCTAAAAAATCCCTTGCCACCAAGAATCCCACACCCACCCTAAACGCTAGCAAAACCCATACAAACACTAAACCCTAGATGATTCATTACCTACCAAAAACCCATACCCACTCTAAACCTTAAAAAATCCCCTACCACCCAAAAATCCATACCCATCCAAAACCCCAAAAATGAATTTGCCACCCAAAAATCTATACCCACCCTAAACTCTGCAAAATTCCCTTCCCACCTAAAAACCATTTCCTGCCCAAAACCCTAAAAATGCCCTTGCCACCCAAAAAACCCATTCCCACCCTAACCCTAAAAATGCGTTTGCCACCCAAAAGCCCATACCCATCCTAAACCCTAAAAATTCCCTTGCAGCCCAAAAACCCATACCCACCCTAAACACTAAAAAAAGCCCTTACCTCCTAAAAACATATACTCACCATGAACCATAAAAAAATACCTTGCCAACCAAAATCCCACGCCCACCCTAAACCCTCAATATTCTCTTGGCACCCAAAAACCCATAACCACCTCAACCCTAAAGATTAATTATCGCCAAAAAAATCATACCCATCCTAAACCATAACATTTCCCTTGCCCTCATAAACCCACAGCCACCCTAAACCTTAAAAATTCCCTTCAAACCCATAAAACCCATACCTACCCGAAACTCTAAAAATCCCTTTCCTCATAAAAACCTACCCCTACCTTAAACCCAAAAATGTAACTTGCCACCCAAAACCCCATACCCACCATCAAAAATCCCTTGCCCCCAAAACCCATGCAAACACTAAACCCTAAATAATTTTTTACCACCCAAAAAACCCATATCAGCCCTAAACTCTATATGTTCCCTTGCCACCCAAAACCCATGCCCACCCTAAACCCTAAAAAATCCCTTTGCACCCAAAAACTGACACCAGACCTAAACCTTAAAAATTCCCTTGCGACCCAAAAACCCATACACCCAGTAAAATCTACAAAATCCTTTGCACCAAAAATCTTACACCCACCCTAAACAATAAAAAATTCCCTTGCCACCCAAAAACCCATACCCAGCCTAAACCCGAAAACATCCCTTCCCACCTAAAAATCGATCCCCACCCTAAATGCTAAAAATTCCCCGATCACCCGAACACCCATACCTACCTGAAATGATAACATTTCCCTTGCCTCCAAAAATCCATACCCACAGTAAGCCTTAAAAAAACACTTTTTGCCTAAAAAGCTATACTCACGCTAAAACCTAAAAAATACCTTACCAGCCAAAAATCCATACCTACCCTAAACCCTAAAAATTCCCTTGTCACCCAAAAAACTATATCTACCCCACACACTAAGGCAAACCTTACAACCAAAAAACCCATCATCACCCTAAACCCTAAAAATTCCTTATCACCCAAAAACTCAAGCCCACATTAAACCTTAAAAACGCCCTTGCCACCCAAAAGCCCACACCCATCCTAAATGCTGAAAATTCCATTGCCAACCAAAAATCCATACCCACCGTAAACCCTAAATAAATCCCTTACCAACCAAAAACCTATACCCACCCTAAACCCTAAATAATCCCTTGCCACCTAAAAAACCATACCCACCCTAAAAAATCCCTCGCCACCCAAAAAACCAATACAAACAATAAACCCTAAGTAATTCATTAACACCCAAAACCCCACACCCAACCTAAACAATTCTGTACCACTTAAAAATCTACACCCACCTTAAACTCCAAAAATTCACTTGCCAACCAAAAACGCATACCCACTCCACACCCTAAAAATTCCCTTCCCACCCAAAAATCCACACCCACCCTAGAAAATCCCTTGCCACCCAAAATCCCATACAAACCCTAAACCCTAAAAGATTAATCACCATCCAAAAACCCATGCCCACACAAAACCCATGTCCACCCTAAACTTTAAAAAAAAACCTTACCGTGGAAATACTCATGCACACCCTAAGCCCTAAAAAATACCTTACCACCCAAAATCCTATACCAACCCTAAGCCTTAAAAATCCCCTTCCAACCTAAAACCCACACCACCCAAAACCCCAAGAATTCCCTTACCACCCAAAAACCCATACCCTCCCTAAACCTTAAAAAAATCTCTTACCACCCTAAAACCCATACACACCCTAAACACTAGGTTCCCTTGCAACTCAAAACCCATACACCATAAAACCTAAACAATCCACAATCACCCAAAAAACCATACTCATCCTAAATTCTAAAAAATCCCTTACCACCCAAAAATCTACATTTACCCGGAACCCTAAAAAATGTAGCACCACTCAATAGCCCAAGCCCACCTTGTACCTTAAAAGTACCACCACTGCTTTCCTCCACGGGTAACTACAGGGTATGGTTGCTTCCCTGTGAGCCTATCACAATGAGTCTTTCTATGTATGCCACTACAGATCTAGGTATAAGAGATGCTGCCACAATAGTTGGCTATAGTGTGCATCTATTGTCAGTCACTTGTTTAATGTGATGGAAACTTCGCTGCTGAAGTTAGGAGAGTCTCAAAAGTGTGTCATTCTGAAAATTGGGCTGTGGTTCTGAAATGTTTGTGCTGTACCGTCTTACTCCTCCAATGTGCTTCTGTTGAGTAGGTAATCGGCTTGAACTGCTGCAACATGAGCTGCACATGTTTTTGTCTGAGGAAAACATGTTTTTCTGTTGTTTGTTCTTAATCTGAATGTGGGTTAGGAAAGCTTGCATTTCTACTTACCACACTGTAAATTCTGTGTGTGGGTGTGAGATGCTTAAAGAGCTGCTGCATGCTCCGTGCCTGATCTGCGTGTATTAGGGAAGTGTGTACTCCTTGCGCTTGAGGAAAAATGTCCTAGTTCTTGTGTCTATATTGTGTACATTCAAGGTTTCACTATGTATGGCCATGCTATACATGCCCTATGTGTGAAAGGAAGTTGGTACTATTATTGTCTGTATTGTACCTGTTGCATATTCGAGTGACTCTTCCACTACTGCTGCAATGGTGTACCTGTTCGATGTGTGTTGTAGAAGTTAGGGGAAATGTTTTCATTATATAAACTTCAAGGCCATTTGGTTGGTCCATAATTGTACTATATAAGCTGTAAGAAAGAAAAGTTGACACTGTAAGACGGTGCCTTGTGTGTATTGTCACAAAGCACATGTGTGAGGTATAAATGCACCTTTATGGCAACTTGCCTTTCAGAAAATGGAATATCCACTATGCTCCAGGAGCGAAGGGGAGTTTTAATGATAATATTTAATATAAGTATATACTGCACATAATAAATCATTCAAGAGTTGTGATAGGTGCAATCATTACACTATCCACCATTGATCTCAGAAAGATGAAAAGCCCGGACAGTCACAGCAGTTCTCAGGGAAGCGCATTTACCTATTGTGCCACTCTGCCTGCCGTGCAGGGAAATGCAACCTTCGTTTAGCATGAAATCCTTTAATTGCAAATTAGCCTTTAGTATTCATGTGTGCTATAAAGTTAAAAAATACCTATATTTCATCTTCCTTAGTTACCAATATGTGCTTTTTGAGGCATTGAAGTGCTGCTGTTCCATTTAAAGTCTTATCACCAAATATCTACTATTTTTTGTAGATCTTTTAAAATGAATCTCTTACTTAAAAGGTTAACCAGTGTTTCATGAATGTGACAATCACATTCTTCACAAATCATTTCAATAGCACATTAAAACATGTTCCACTATTGCGGCAGTGAATAGTGGTCTTTTTGAAGTACTTAAAATTTGACTAAGCTGAGGGTCCATAAAAAGGGCCCAGTCTATCATGCCCCTGTCTGTGTACTAAACAAAATATATTGGTCAGAGAGTGATTGTTTGCTGTTAGGTCTTACTACACAATTTAAGAGATCACTGGTATTTTATCGATTTCCCTTTGGAAATAAGAGAAAGAAAGGCGTTTCCACCTTCTCTTTCAAGTAACGAACCGAAAATAAAAGAAAATGCATTCAGTTTCTTAGTTTCCCCCTCATCACCATTAAAACAAGGAGGGGAAACCAGACTTTGCATTTTCACGCAGAGTTAGGACGAGACCCTGCAAAGCAGTTCTTCTCACAATGTAAGAACGAAGACCTCCACCCTTCCCTGAACAGCAGCGCAGACAGCACTGGATTAACAACACAATGTTTTCCAGGGCTCCTACCTGAAGAGGTGTTAACGAATGCAAATCACGGCTTTTGTTTGGCCTTTCTGAGGCTGGAAACGCCGGTCAAAGTCAAAGGTTGAGCCCCGCACTAAAAGAACACCTCTCCCTTCCCCCAGCCCTCAGAAACACGCTATGGGCTGCAGTTTCAACATTTAGACAGCCAAAGAGCTGAAAGCGAGCATCAGTGTAATGCAAGCAGGGACATTGCAAACGAACGAGTTAAGTTACTTACTTTTGACTCATGCACCTGTGAGAATCCACGAAATAGATACGGCCTGTTATTTAATTGTGTTAGGTGTTCATTAAATTCTAACCTATAAAGCAATGCATAAAATGGTTTATGAGGTCCAATGCAGCTAAGTCATCTGGCGGTCCTTGTTCACCTTTTCATTTTTTATTAAACCATTTATTTTTGTAATTATAGTTTAGAAACCAAATATTGCTTTCAGAATATATCCCGTAAGTACCAAGAAGTCTGAAGTACGTAACAGACAAAGAAACAGTTTTACATGTTAGTGCATTGTCCCTGTCCTTGCACGTTTTTAACACAGTTAAACATCTAATCATGATTAAAGAATATAATTTAACAGATTTCTTCAAACGTGAGCGGGATGACAAAACACCCTCCTGGGATATTTTGACCTATGCACTACTGCAAAAATGACCGCAAATACAAATTGTGCCGTTTAAGCAATACCACTGATTAGTTCAAATTTAGATCGCTCCTCCATTATCACTGGAAAGTACCCCCAGGTTTTACTGAGTTGTGTCTGTTTATTCTATTTAGGAGGGAGTAAGCAATAATATTATATGCAAAGTGAATGTCAAAACCTGTTTGAGCGTGTTACTCCCAATTTCATTTGAAGCAGATGATAATTGGCTGCAAATAAAAAACAAGCATTGACAAAGCCAATATGTCTCCTTATTAGACATATTGACTTGGAGAATGAGATTCAGCCATGCTGCATCTTATGATTAACGTTATTATAAAATTAGGTTCCCAGTTTCTGTTATGCTTTATAGCATAACATTTGTAAATAAAGAAAGTTCAGGCCTTGGCACAGAGGTGGGAAAAGGCAGGTCTTTTGGTTCGAGTACAATGGATTCGGGGACTTAAGCGAGGGCCAGCGAGGCAGACCACAGGTGGCTGGTGGGGTGGTGGAAGGTCAGGCGGCTGTTCAAATATTCGGGTCCCATGTTGTGGAGGGCTTTGCAGACATGCATGAGCAGTTTGAAGAGGAGAGTCAGTGCAGGTTGCAGATGTGGGAGGTGTAGTGGACTCACCTTGGCACTTTGAGGATGATTTTTGCATTCTGGATAGTTTGGGGTGCTTGAGGAGGGTGGTGGTTCTGGCATAGAGGGTGTTCCCATAGTTAAGTCGAGTAGTGATGAGGGATTGTGTGACGATTCTACTGGTGTCTGTTATAATCCATCTGCAGATCTTACGGAGCACTCTGAGGGTGTTATAGCATGTGGCAGCAACCGTCTCACGGAGAGCCCATTGTCGAGGAGTGATGCCAAGGTTAGGGGTGTTGCTAGTCCAAGGGTGGAGGGCCACCAGATGTCATCCGATGGTGAGGGGGTCCTCCAAAGAGATCTTTGGTCTTTTCAGTGTTGAGTTTGAGGCAGTTGGTTCTCATCTATTCGACAACGTCAGTCATGGTATTCTGGAAGCTCGCTCTAGTGGTGTCTGTGTCACTGGCGCCGGAGAGTATGGGTTGGGTGTCGGTGTATGAGATAATGTTGAGATCGAGGTTGCGAATGATGGGTGCTAATGGCGACATGCAGAGGTTGAACAGTGTGGCACTGAGAAAGGAGCCCTCGGGTACTTTCAAGGACGCATAAAACAAAATATTGTCCCTCTGTATCAGGATTTTCATGTGCTTTCTTCTGCTCTTTGCCTGCTTCTTCGTTAGGTGCATATCTGTGAATATCACTATGAAGTCACCCTTTCGACCATATCAGACAACAATTGTAAACAGTTTTCTTCATTTTTCAAGTACATGAAATAAGGAAGTGACTGTTATTTTCAAGTCCCCACAAAGATACTGTGTGGTTACATGACTGTTTAAGTCACCACAGAGATAGTGTGTGATTATTGGGATGTTCAAAATGCCACAAAGATATTGTGTGTTTATTATGATGTTCAAGTCTCCATAGAGATAGCATGCAAGGTTAGTAGAGTTCAAGTCCCTACAGCAGAGGTCTTCAAACTTTTTGATGCGAGACCCCCTTGTAAAACCTTTTTAGGCGTAAGGTCCCCCTTCCGACAAACGTTTCTAAAAACTGGTACTCCTTATCATCAACTTTTGACAACCATAAATGCGCCTGTTAGACTTCATCACATCCATCCATCCTTCATCCACCCACACTTTCACACATCCATCCATCCTTCATCATTCCAACCTTTCATCCTTCCATCCATACATCCATCCTTCATCCATCCACCCTTTCATCCTTCCATCCATACATCCATCCTTTACCCATCCACCCTTGCATCCTTCCATCCATACATCCATCCTTTACCCATCCTCCCTTCCTTCCATCCATCCATCCACCCATCATTCATCCACCCACCTTTTCACACTTCCATCCATCATTCATCCATGCAACCTTTTATCCATCCATCCTTCCTTCATCCATCCATCCATCCTTTCATCCATACATCCATCCTTCATCCATACACCCTTTCATCCATCCATCCATCATTCATCCCCCCACCTTTTCACACATTCATCCACGCATCATTCATCCATGTAGCCTTTTATCTATCCATTCATCCTTCATCCATCCACCCTTTCAGCCTTCCATCCATACATCCATCCATCTTTCATCCATCCAACCTTTCATCCTTTCATCCATCCACCCATCATTCACCCACCCACCATTTCACACATCCATCCATCATTCATCCATGCAACCTTTTATCCATCCATACATCCATCCATCCTTCATCCATCCACCCTTTCATCATTCCTTCCATCCATACATCCATCCACCCTTTCATCCATACATCCATCCTTCATCCACCCACCCTTACATCCATCCACCCATCATTCATCCGCCCACCTTTTCACACATCCATCCATGCATCATTCATCCATGCAACCTTTTATCCATCCATACATCCATCCTTCATCCATCCACCTTTTCATCATTCCATCAACCATCCTTCATCCGTCCACCCTTTCATCCTTCCATCCATACATCCATTCTTCATCCATCCACCCTTTCATCCATCCATTCACCCATCATTCATCCACCCACCTTTTCACACATCTATCCATCCATCATTCATCCATGCAACCTTTTATCCATCCATACATCCATCCTTCATCCATCTACCCTTTCATCCTTCCATCCATACATCCTCCCTTTCATCTATCCATCCACCCTTTCATCCATCCATCCATCTATCCACTCATCATTCATCCACCCACCGTTTCACACAACCATCCATCCATCCATCCTTCATCCATCCACCCTTTCATCCTTCCATCTATCCATCCATCCTTCATCCGTCCACCCTTTCATCCTTCCATCCATACATCCATCCACCCTTTCATCCTTCCATCCATCCACCTTTTCATCCATCAATCCAACCAGCATTCATCAGTATCTCTCTGCGTCTTCTTCCTCTCTCATGGGAGGGCATCTCTGTGCTGTAACAACAGCTCACAGTGAAGAACAGATCTGAGGGCTCCTGGGACTTCAACCAATGATTTATGGGGCGTGTCAGAGGGGGGTGGGAAGAGGACCTTTAATGTGCTTTACTGTACTTTACTTAACAAGTGCCACCATTGCCTATGTAACGTTTGTTCTTGTGTTTGAGTGTCCCCTATTTATTGCAGTATTATACCTCTACTTGTAACGCTTTTTGTAACCTGCACACTTGTCACTTTTTCCTCCTGTAATGCGTCGTATGCTTGTATTTTGTTTGCTCACGATTGTCACTTTTGCCTCATGTAATGTAACGTTTGCTTTTGTAATTTGTTCACTGGTAATGTTCTCATGGATCAGTTCTGTTCCTATTGTGAAGCGCTCTGACACCTTTGGGTAAAGTCCGCGCTATATAAAAACGCATAAATAAAAAACTGGCGGGACCAACAGCTCCAGGCATGCCATTGAACTCAAAGTGGTACAGCCTCCTCCCCCAGCCCCCCTCCCCTCCCCTTAAAAGACCTTTTACTTGTTAATGAGGCTTTGATGTTTTTCACCCCTCAGAGTGAATTAGGCCTCCGCCCTGAGCACCCTCAATCAGCCCGACGCCACTAAGGCATAGGAACTGCACTCTGACAGAATCTGCGACCCCATTCCCAGGACTCCACGACCCTCCTGGGGGTCGCGCCCCACAGATTGAACACCTCTGCCTTACAGTGATAGTGTTTAAATATAATCTTCATGTCCCTACACAGATAGTGTGTGATGGTAAGGATGTTCACATTCAAACTGGGATTATAGGCATCTTCAAACCTGTACATACATAGTTTGTAATTATAGGCCCACCCTAAATACTAAAAAAATCAATTTCCACCCAAATACCAACACCCACCCTAAACCTCCATCTACTGAATAGGCTGTCGATTTCCTTCACCACCCTTTTTAGATTTAACTCGGGAATCTTTTCAATTTCCTTCACTACATAGATCCCCAGGTATCTCATCTCTTCGCTTTCTGTCCCTGGCCACTCCAAATTCCAACACATCACCTCCGTCTTGGTTCTATTAACAAGAAACCCAGAAAGCAATCCAAACTCGCACATACGCTCTTCCACCCTTGTGATAGCTGTATCTGGGTCGCTTGTATACAGTATCAAGTCGTCAGCATACAGAGCTATTTTTGAGCCGTATTGTTCTGATCTAAATGGGTAAATTGACTCATCCAATCTAAGCATCTGGGCCAACGGTTCCACATATAAATTGAACAAAAGAGGTGAAATCGGACACCCCTGCCTCGTTCCTCTATGAATATTAAAACTCGTAGTGAGGGACCCATTCAAAAATATTCGGGCAGAGGCACCCTGATAACAATTCTGCAAGGTCTGTATAAAAATAGGACCAAAACCCATAACCTTCAGGACCTCCCATAGATATACCCAGCATACTCTGTCAAACGCCTTGGCCGCGTCCACAGCGACAACGGCCAAGGGTTCTGTCCTCTGGATAGCCAGGTCAATGTTACCTATAAGAAGCTGTATTTGTTCCTGGATATGTCTACCTGCGACAAACCCTTTCTGATCTGGATGTATTAACTTAGGTATCAGCTTGGCCAATCTCCCTGCTAAAATGCCCATAAAGATCTTAATGTCGGCATTCAGCAGGGAGATTGGGCGGTAAGAGTCTGCCTTTTTTGGATCCTTGCCTGGTTTCAGTATCAGAACTATTGTTGCCTCTTTCCAAGTGTTAGGGACCTTTCCAGCCAAACCATAGATTGAATTAAAGGTATCTTACATTGGTTACAGGAGCTCCTCTTTAAGATGTTTGTATGTTTCACTCGGGAGTGCATCTGATCCTGCAGCTTTTTTGTTCTTGGATTTATTTATCTGAGCTACGATCTCCTCTGACGTAATGGGGGCATCTAAGTTGTTTTTGCTTTCTTCCGAGAGTACTGGGAGTTGTTTATTGCTAAGAAATGACTGAATCAAACTTGGAGGGGGAGCCAAGTCTTCCCTGTACAGTTCTGATAACATAGAGAGAAGACAGGTCTGTATATCTTCGGTCTTATTTGAAATTTCCCCGCTGGCGTTTATTTTAAGTTCTTTTATGTCATTCCTATCTCGGTATGTTCTGGCTTTCCATGCTAATAAAGCACCAGCTTTTTCTCCAAATTCATAATTCTGCATCTTACTAGTATCCCACTGTGCCCTGCATTTGGCTTCTAGTCTCCCTCTATATTCCGACTTCCCCAATATTTGAGTGAGTTGCTCCCGGTCCCCATTTGCTAGCTCCGTCTCTTTCTCTCTCCAAGCCATTAATCCTCTCTTCGATACCCTTTAGTACCCCCGCTTCAATCTTGTTCTTATAACAGATGACTCTGTGGAGTTTCCCCCTGAGCCAGGCTTTAAAGGCGTCCCAGACTACATCGGGTGTTGTTGAGTCGGAGTTCAACATGAAGAACTCCAAGGTCGAGGCTTGTACCGCGGCAATCACATTGGGGTCCTGCAGCTTGGTCCTGTTAAGGGTCCACCTTAGCGACCACCGCTGCACCTCCTTGATCTGATATACAATATGTAAAGGTGCATGGTCAGACAAATGACTCGGGAGCACTGAAATCTCCCCTATGTTAGCTAATGAACCTCTATCTAAAAGAATATAGTCAATCCTGGAGGAATGACAGTACTTTTTGCTATAAAAGGTAAAACCCTTCTCGTTTCCTTTTATTTCCCTCCAGAGATCAACTAGGTCCATATCGTGGATCATGTTAACTAATGCCCGACGTACCTTCACTGCACCTTTATAATGACTTAAATTAGACCTATCCTTAAGGGGGCCGATCAGGACATTAAAATCTCCCCCTATCACGTATGGTGGCGGCTCCAGCATCAATAGCGATTGTAATTTATGGATATAATCTGGATCGTCCGAATTTGGACCATAAAATGAGGCACAGACCATATCACGATTTTCAAGTGCTAGTGTAACGATCAACCATCTACCAGAGGAGTCTGACTGTGCTTTTTTTATATCATAGGGCGTCCCTTTTCTAATTAATATGGCGACCCCTCTATTTTGGGCTGTTTGTTTTGAAGCACCAAAGCTCTTTACCCAAGTAACCTTTGAGAAGATTGCGATGCTTTCTTCATAGCTCAGATGTGTCTCCTGTAACAGACATATTTGTGCAGTTGACAATTCTAAATGTTTAAGAATAAGCCTCTGCCTCCGAGGGCATCTTAAGCCATTGACGTTCCACGAGATAAATATTGCCCCACTATTCCTTGAAGTCACAGCTGCCATCGTCCTCTTTTCCTACCTGTGAGCATCGACCCTTTTTGAGGCAAGACTTAACACAGTTATACAAATGGTTTAGATGAGGTTGAATTTGTTTTCCTTTTTTCCCACTGCTCCCCCACCACGTGCCCCCCCTCCTACCCAGCCCCCCCCCCCAACCCCGTGCCCCCTCTGCCCATGAGGAACCCTCCCTACTAATAGGCGAAAGCCTATTTAGCCATCTATCCCCTCCATGGAGCAACTGTAAAATCACAGTTATTATTTATAAAAATTCCTGCTAGTTGCACATCATTTTAGTTAAAGACCCGCTTAATCTATCTTAGTCTATTTCGCTCCCTGCCCCTCTTTTCTGTCTCTAATCTTGGCTATAAGAGCGTCAGCTTCCTCCCCTGACCTGATCTGGTGCATGTGGTTGTTCCACATTACTCTCAACTGTGCCGGAAACTTCAACTGTGCCTGAGCTCCTAAGCTATTTAACTCCTCTAGTCTTTTCCCCAACTCCCACTGCCTTGCTGCAGTGATATGTGAAATGTCAGATCTTATATGAAAAGTAAAGGGGTTGGAACTGTTGAAGTGTATGGAGCCTACTTTTAATGCATTAGAGAGAATCTGTTCTTTTATGGAGTATGCCAAAAAATTAACCAGACTCTTTCTGGGTTTCTGCTTTGTAAGATTTCTCTTGAAAGGGTCACGATGCACTCTCTGTATGTCATGCAACAGGTCCACCTCTGGCATATCTTTTAAAACTGTCCCCTTCAATAGAGCTATGACAAACCCCTTGATATCCCCCCCTCCAAAGACTCTGGCACATTCAGGATTCTCAAATTGTTCCGACGCGAATAATTTTCCAAGCGTTCAATGTCTTCCTTAAGCTCTTTGTTCTGTGCAGACAGCTTAGTGACCTCTGCCTCGGTAGTCCTCATCGACTCCTTAATCTTAGGAAGCTCCAACTCCATTACTTCAGTCCTGAGAGTAACTTCATCTACACTCTTGGTCAGTTCTTCACACAAAGCCTTTATTGCTGCTTGGTTGGCCTCAGAGACTGTAAATCTGTTGGCCATCTCGGCTTGATTGGTTTCAGATACTTTAAACCTACTAGTGATTTCTTCCTTCATGGCCAATAGGATATCGGCCAGCGAACCTGCATTTGCATCTGGTTTATCTGTATGGTACACAACACCCGTACCTGAACTATCAGAAGGGTCAGACCGATTTTCAGAAACATCTTGTGCTATATTCGACATATCTGTGCTTCTGGCCGATATTATGGTGCACAGCGTGTCCTTTGGGCCTTCCTCCTCTAGAGCCGAATATCGATTGTTTAAACCGATGTCCGCATGTACTATTACCTCTACGTCTACTGGGGCAGAACAGTTATCAATGCTGTTCCCATTGATACCTCCCTGTATCGGGCCCTTTAAGGAGTTTATCTCTGGGTTTATCTCTGAGATAGCTGAGGTGGACTGAGAGTACTGAGAGGGCTGGGTGCCCTTACTGTTCTGTACAGACTGAATGTTAGATGCTTGCTGGACTGATCGGGCTTCCGGGGGGGGCAGCTGGAGGCAGAGGTTGTAGTAATCGTACTAGACATTACTTTATAATAAGATTTAAGTAAGGGGCTAACTTTTATATTTACTTCTGCCACTTTTGCCCCTTTATTTTTCCCCCTGCTTTTGATGGTTTTGGGGCTTAAATACTCTTCAGAGGTGTTTAGCTTGGTTTTCCCCCTTCTTGCCCGTTCCTTCACTACCAAAATAGGGGGTGAAATGCGTGGTGGATAAACAGGTTTTCCCTTGGATGTATTAAACGCTGTCCTGGCTCTTAGTGTGTATCTGTTCTTTCTCTCGGGAGACTGGCTTTCCTCGATGTTACTGGCCCCAGTTACGCTCTCTTTGGCGTCTTTGCCCTTGTCACAGCCTCCCTCTACATCCATACACCTTACCAAATCACTTGTGACGTTATTACCACTGAATTGGTGAAGGTTTAATCCTTGGAGAGCGCTGGCACATATATCACTCTCACCCCCTTCTCTCCCTCGGCTGCTCTCTGCCTCACGTATTGCACAGCCAGCACTGCTTTGCCCCGTGTCAACCCGCTACTTGCGTTTTTTAATTCTGCTTTCCTCGTCGCCTCAGCTCCGCAGACACTCCCGCTGGCTCTGCCGCCGCTGATCTGGAACACCAGCAGTGCAGAATCACGCCTCCTCCTCAACCTGGCCACCTCCTCCCACCGCCAGTGTCAGTTCCCAGAGACGTCGTTCCCAGAGACGTCGTTACCGCTCTCAAGCAGTTCGCGGTCACTGCCCCAACTGCGCTTGTCTTCGCTGATCTCCCACCTCTCACCTTTGCCTGACTGGCGAAAACCAAGATTCGGGGGCATTCTCGGCCAGCCAGCCACAGCTACGGTAAAGTTCAGTGGAGTTCAATTTAATTACGGTGCAGGGATATATTAAGAAGTTATACAGAGTGCAGGATATAATTATATGGATCTATATAAAAAATACATTTTCTACGCAGGAAAACTAGCTACTCCATAGGTAGGGGGAGGTGACCACGGCCGTTCAGCTAGCGGCCGCCATGTTCCTCGTAACCCCGCCCCCCATGAAAGATTGTCCCCAATCAAAAAAAAATATATATTTTTTTTTTAAACATCCATTAAGACACTTATTTAAACATGTAATCTTCCATCGACCTTTACATATACATATATAAAACATATTTATTTTTCAGAAAGACTCACATTCACTGGATGGTGTCATCAGTGATGTCATCAGTGATGTCATGAGTGATGTCACTGACCATGTCATGAGTGATGTAATATGTGACGTCATCAGCAGTGCATTGCAGGCGCGCAAGTTATAGTGAGTCCAACTAACTATAACGTGGGAATTTCAATGGTTATGTCAGTAAAATTTCCAGCTAACTATATGTGTGTATATATATATATGTATATATATGTATTAAATAAACAAATTGACTTGTGCTTCCGAAGGGCACACTCGACAATCCAGCCATCCAGCTTGTTGGCCTCTTGCAGCTCTGCTACCCATCGTGCCAGCATTCAACCATGTCCCGACGGGTTTTGAGGCCCTTCCGCCTCTTCTTCATGGGGTCTGTAATGAGGAAGCATGCATATCTCACCCCTTCACACAACAAGTGTATTCACTCACCCCCATCCCACAGCATCTGTGACAATTTGCCAAACTTTCCCAAGTGGAATGGAGAAATTATGGGGGACGTGAAACAATTGAGAAATTTCTGAGATATAATAGGCGTATCAATTTAGGAAATATATTCCTGCGAAGATTTTCACGTCTCACAACTGATAATTAAAGCCTAAATATGCCTTCCGCCCACTCAAGAGAGACTGGACGAAAATTCAAAATGAGCCAGTCTAGAGAGAAGAGTACTGAGAGAAGCGATAGGAAAGTGCCATCTCCCAAGACCATAAAACACACTCAAACCTTTGGAATCACCCTGCAGACAGGGCAAAGTCCAAAACTAGTCATCTGTTTCTCACACATGAGACACTGCCCTAGACTCACACTTTAATTAACGTATTAGACTGGAATGGGAAGCAGTGACACAGTCCACTCAGAAACAAGGGTGCCCTATAAAACTGGCATGCTACACTTTGTTAGAATCTATGTGTAATTCCTGGCCGTCTGTACCAAATGAGGCAAAAACAAGGAGAAGATGGACTACACAAAGCTTGACTGTCAACTACACCAAGTCATGTGACTCAGAGACAGGCTGCAGCCACTAAATGGCTAAATCAGGACAATGCCAACTTTCTAAAAGTAAACACAAGGTGATGATGGAAGGAGTATTGAAACTATTCAGACATCCATTCCCAGTCACAGATCTGGGTTGAATCCATCATTGTTCTTCAGGTCTTTTCAGCACCCCAGTTCAGACCCAGCTATATGCAAAACAGTCTTGACCTTGTGCCTTATGGGAACAGTCCAGACCGAACTGCCAAGACACATATTCCTTGGACCGGAAAAAAGCATCCTGGGACCAGTTGCTGGGTAACATAACTCATCAACCAGGCTAGCTTGAATCCAGTGGCAAAGTGAGCAAGTGACCCACGTCTGGGCATAGGGTGAACAAAGCAAACACAAGGAGATGATGTACGAAGTGCTGAAACTTTTCAGACACTCACCTCAAGTCACAGAAAGCTGATTAGTGGCATTACTCTGAAACCAGTCCCAGGATGCTAGTTTCCATTCAGGTTAGACTGTTCCCATGAGGAACAGGGTCAAGACTGATTTGTACATGCCGGAGTCTGAACTGGGGTGGCAAAGTGAGCTAAAGAACGATGATGGATTTGACCCAGATCTGTAACTGGGGGGTGAGTGTCTGAAAAGTTTCAGCGCTCCGTCCATCATCTCCTTGTTTTTGCTTTGTTCTCCCTAAGTTGGCAGGGTATGCCCAGGCGTGTATCTCTTGCTCACTTTGCCACTGGATTCAAGCTAGCCTGGCTGATTTGGGGTGTTACCCCGAAACCAGTGCTAGGATGCTTGTTTCTGGTCCGGGGAACACCTGACTTGACGGGGCTGTTCCAATGAGAAACAGGCTTAATGCTGATTTCCATATGCCTGTGTCTAAATTGGGGTGATGAAGTGAGCTAATGAATGATGATGGCTTCAACCCAGATCTGTGACTGGGGGGAGTATCTGAAAAATGTCAGTGCTTTGTCCATCAGCTTCTTGTGTTTGCTTTGTTCACCCTAAGTTGACAGGGTATGCCCAGACGTGGGTCCCTTGCTCACTTTGCCACTGGATTCAAGCTAGCTTTTCTGATGAGGGGTGTTACCACAAAACCGATCCCAGTATGCTTGTTTCCGGTTTAGGGAAGACCTGGTTCGGCACTTCGGGCTGGACTGTTCTCATGAGGAACAGGGTCAAGATTGATTCGCATATGGCTGGGTCTGAACTGGGGTGGTGGCTGGAGAACGATGATGGATTTAACTCAGATCTGTGATTGGTGGTGAGTGTCTGAAAAGTTTCAGCACTCCGTCTATCATCTCCTTGTGTTTGCTTTCTTTGCCCTAAATTGGAAGGGAGTGCCCAGTCATGGGTCCCTTGCTCACTTTGCCGCTGGATTCAAACTAACCTGGCTGTTGAGGGGTGTTACCAGGATGCTTGTTTACGGTCAAGGGAAGACCTGGCCTGGCAGTTAGGGATAAATTATTCCCATGAGGCACAGGGCCAAGACTGATTTGCATAAAGCTGGATCTGATCGGGGATGGTGAAGTGAGCTAAAGAACAATTATGGATTCAACCCAGATCTGTGACTTGGGGTGTGAATCTGAAAAGTTTCAGAGCTCCGGCCATCATGACATTGTTTTTGCTTTGTAGGAGAACCAGGCAGCCAGCTATTTTCCTTCATACAGCGAAAGTCAGACTGCAGAAATGTGGCCTTCTCCTGTCTGTGCACACCGAAAACAAAATTCAGTTAAACACTTTTTGAAAATGTGTGATGCTTTCTTAGATCAGCAGGAGTGCAAAGACTAGTCACTTATACATTATAGTCAGGGTCACTAGAATTATGCAAATATGGTGTCATGGTGTTTTCTGCATAAGTATAGTTTTGCCCCCTTTCCTACATAATCTATCATCTGCATCATTCATAATCTGCAGATTTTAACACAAAAATTATTGCTATCGCTATCGCAAATGAATAAAAAGTTTGTAAAACACAGCAACACGTGTTGTTGCACGGTGAAAGGCCCTTCGCAAAGGTTGAGTGATCACCTTTTTGTTGCATATTGCTGTATTTGGGTGTTAAACAGATACTAACGATGTTAAACTTTTGCCCCAAAAAATGAGGTAATACTATCACAAAATGTGCTGTATTATGCTGCATAACTTGCCTTTTCTTGACACATAATTTAGTCAAACCTGTCACATAATTTGGGGTCCCCCTGCTGCATAATTCCAGCGCCCCTGAATGGAGTGTACTGGACTGGATATGCCAACCTAACCAGAGAGAACTTCAGGAATTATTTTGAGCACATTCCCAGTCACAAAAAGCTCATTTTACCAAACGGAGCATTACTTTTGCCATGCTTTCTAAACTTCTAAACTGAGAGTCAATTAATTAGCCAAACGACAATGCTTTTTTCGCAGATAATGTTATCCCATATTGATTATGTTACTAGGGAGCATGGATTTGCTGAGTCTGTCGTCTTCTTTTTTCACCATCTGTACCCTGAAAACTTTATCAGATTTGCATGTGTCCGGTTTTAAGTAATGGGCAGCTGGAGACAGAGGAAAGCAGGTTCATGTGTTCTAGTGCAGTGTTAGCTAGCTCCCCCAAACCAAAAGAAATTTCGTTAACACAGATTATACTGTGTAAAGGTTGCATTGAATTTCTCTTACTGTAACGTGGACAGTATTGGAGAATGCCTGCATTTAAGATATGTAAGGTATGCAGTGGCCCTGAGTCCATGCATAATTTTCTACGTCTATGTTCAGGGAACACTAGGGTTTTTGATTTTCAAAATTTGGTTGCCATGAATATTGGACCTTTTATTATTTTTCATGCATCCTGAGATTTTTTTGTTCCCATGTATATTGATACAAAAAGTTCTAGAATGAAAAGGATAAAAGTCGAATTTAATGAATTATTCTTTAAGAGTGCAGTGTTTATGTGCTAACATCAAGGAGTGGCTTATGAGACCTTAGTGCCAAGAAGCCACGCAGTTTACAATTGAAAATTTGCAAAGTCAGACATTTTCCCTACTCACCTACTGAATTGAAATAAGGGAAAACGCACAAGCGAATACAAAACATTTCACTGTCTGTGCTTTTCAAAGTACTCCCTCTCTAAAGCACCAGCACCGAAAACTAATTATACATTTCAAATTAGAAATATTGGGTTGCTCCAGTCATGAACACTTAACAGTTTACTTAAATTGGCATATAGTTGACGATGGGTTATTTCAGAATGAATTTCCAGCCACGCTTAAAGGTGCAAAAATGACAATGTTTAAAGGTAAGACAATGTGAGTTCCGTTCACCTTTTCACTCCTAACAAGATAGTTTGTGTCATTGGCGTTAGCAATGTGTTCTTTGCCTTTGCAGATTTATTTCCCTTCCTCCTTCGTGAAGAGCCCCTTCACTGCCCGTTCTCCTTGGCAGCCCTTCCCCCCTGAAGGTGTGCTGGGTGTGGACCCTGCAGCGCAAGAGAGCCTCTATTGTCATGCTCTTGGCTGGGAAAGAGGTGTGAAGGGGAGCTTCCTTCAGCGCTGCATGACAAAGACATTGACTTTGCCGGCTCCGTCAGGCCTCTTTCAGCCCACACCCCAGGGTTTGCAGAGCTGAGAGCCTTCCCCAGCAGTCTGATTTCTCAAGCTGTCCGTGAGGATACTTGTTTTGTGCCTTTATTTTTAGTGTGCACGCATTCTTTGAGCCTCCGGGGCTTCCTCTCATTAATTAGCCCCTTTCTTCTTGCATTCTCACTCCTAAAAGTCCAGTTTGCTCAGTGCGTTTGTACGAGGAAGTAGATCTCCTAGATGTAAAGTTTACACTTAGGAAGGCATGTGTTCATAAAATATTCTGTATTCAGGACTCAGGAGTAAACTGTTGAAACCATTGTTAATAATGCTTTCATTTCTGAAATATCAACTGACGCAGGCCACACAAAGGCTTTTCCAAATACTTAAAGCAGATTTTTACGATGGGATCCACGTTTATTTTCCCAGGGCATCCATTAGTTTTTAAGTACAGTTCCTGGTGAGTGCACGAAAGGTGCATAGATATGAAAGCAGCTTGTAAATGAAAGTTGCGCTTGTTCCAAAACTCACTGAGACTAGGAAAAACATTTGTTATTATGAAGTGCTTGTGCATGAACAGTGTGAGCACAAAACATGTGCTCTCATGAAACAATTGTGCGCCTGAATAAAGTGTACATAAATTACATTTGTGGGAGAAAACAGAGGCCTATAAAAAAAAAGTGCGCTTACGGCAGAGCGCACCCATGAAAGAAAGCAGTGTGTGCCTCAGCGAACATGTGCATAAAGGCATTATGTGCATGAATCCAATGCATGCATTAAATTAGTTTAGACACAATAATGTGCAGGAGACAACAGTGTGCATGAACTGCACTTTTCCATTCAAGCACTTTATATCACATTTTCACCCTTCCATCAACTTTGCATTCAGTCATCCATTCATTCTTTCGTCTATCATTTAATCTACATCCATCCATCCACTCTGCCATCCATCCATTATAATCCATCCATTCACTCTGCCATTAATACAGTCTGCCATCCACCCCTCCATTCTGCCATCCATTCACACATCAAGCTAATCGGCCATCTATTCTTTCATCTTTTAACACACCCTACCATCACTTTACTTTCCCATTGTTTACCTGTCCATCAAACTATCCATCCATCCAACCCATTAACTCTGCTATCCTTTCACCTATCCATCCACCTATTCATTTACTCACCCATCCATCCATTCATCCACCCAACCTTTTATTCTGCCATCCTGCCCATCCACCTATCCCTTTTCTCATCCTTTCACCCACTCATCTAGCTACCCACCCACTCATCTACTCACCCACTCATTCATCCATCCTTCCACCCTTGCTTTCATTCAATATTTCTTCCATCTTTCTCTTTTCTATTTGTGCACTTTTCGTTCTTCAGTCCTCCTGCTTGCTCTTCTATTAACCTTATATTCCTTTTTCGAGTTAATTATGAACTTTTGTCTGCAGAGTTGCATACATAGGAGGCCAAAAAAGAACCCCAAACCTGCTTTAGTTGCTAAAGCGGTGGTTCACGACATCACTAATTGTCTCCCCCTATGTATCTCATCCAAAGTGCTTTGAGGCTACTGCAAGGTGGGAATAACATTGCTTCAGTTAGCTGCCTGAAAGAATGTAGCCTTTACCACAAAACAACACTATTCTCTCCCTCATCTAGCCATCATCTCAAAGAACTTATTCCTTGTTGCATAGTAATATTTAAACAAGGGCAAAGCAATATAAAGGGCCTGCATTTTTGGTATAAGCATTAAACTAACAATTGCCTTTGATGCCCCTAGGTTACTTGCCAAAAGAAAGAAAATCAGTTTATATTGTATTGCATTGTATTACACCTTCATGCTTTAATTGTTCCTCTCTATGACACTTTACACCTCTCTACGATGCTTCATTCCACTCCGCACCACTTTAGTCCTCATTACTTTACATTGCTTCACTCTTCTCCACTCTGACACTTTATTCCTCTCTGCAACACTTTGCTGCACTCTGCTCCACTTAACAACACTATATATACCCCATTCTACTCCTCGAGACAACACTTTACTCCACTCTGCTCCATCTGCTCCACTCTACTAAACTTTATGACATTTTACTCCACTCTACAACACTTTACTCCACTCTACAACACTTTACTCCACTCTACAACACTTTACTCCACTCTACAACACTTTATTCCACTCTACAACACTTTACTCCACTCTACAACACTTTACTCCACTCTACAACACTTTGCTCCACTCTACGGCACTTTACTCCACGCTATGACACTTTACTCCACGCTATGACACTTTACTCCACGCTATGACACTTTACTCCACGCTATGACACTTTACTCCACGCTATGACACTTTACTCCACGCTATGACACTTTACTCCACGCTATGACACTTAGCTCCACTCTACGCCACTGTACAATACTTTACTTCACATTTCTCTACTCTGTCCACTCTGACACTTTACACCTCTACATGACACTTTGCTCCACTTTACAACACTATACTCCATTCTACTCCTCTATACAACACTTTACTCCACTCTGCTCCATCTGCTCCACTCTACTCCACTTTATGACATTCTACTCTACTCTACAATTTACTCCACTCTACAACACTTTACTCCACTCTAGCATTCTACTACACTTTACTCCGTTGTGCTATACTTTAGAACACTATACTCCATTCTACTCCTCTCTACAACACTTCACTCCACTCTGCGCCTCTCCGCTCCACTCTACTGCGCTCCACTCCACTCTACGACACTTCACAATACTCCACTCTCCTCTATGCCACTCCAGAACTCTCCAGTCTATACTTCTCCATTCTACACCGCTCTATTCCACGACACTCTGCAACACTCCACAAAATCCCACAACACTCATCTCCCTCTCTGTTACTTCCCAATCCTCCACTCCACTCTCCTCCCCTCCGCATCACTCTACTCTACAACACTCCGTGACATTCCACAACACTCCACTCCATTCAACTCCATGACACACCACTCTATCTAACTCCTCTCTATACCATTTCAAAACCCTCCGCACCACTCTACTCTACACCACTCCACGTCACTCTATGCTACTTCATGCCACGTCACTCTATGCCTCTTCATTCTTCCACACTTTACTCTACTTTGGAGTATGCTGGTGTAGAAAATGACTAAACACACATTGGCAGAGCCAATAACTCTTGCATAGGTGAGACCTTATGCCTTTGTCAATGTAAATGTAAATGTACAGGAATTTATATAGCGCAAATCACCGACCGGTCTCTAAGCGCTTGCTTAGGGAACCCATCCTGGTATTCCCCTGTGGGATAACCCCGGCAGGGTATCCGCGAGGTGAAAGCCAGGCATCCCGCCACGAGGGGCCGTTGTTGAGATTAAGCAAGCTATTGCCCAGAGTCGCAGAGTGTGAACCCGTGAATCGAGTAGGCACCGGAGCGAGAATTGTCGAGTCCATGGACATTTTAGGACTCAAGACACCGCCGAGCCGGGAATTGAACCCTGGTCCCGGGCTGACCTCTGCTTCCAGGTCTGCCTCCTCTAACCAGTGAGCCACACTTCTCCACTTCAATTCTTGCTACGATTGCTCTTCATCCACACTTGGGAATGTCAACAAACTGTGTAAACTTGGAAAACCTTTGGAACTGTTTTTACATTAAGCCGTTCAAATGTCTTTAAAATGATAATTACATATAATGGCGATATACGAATATATCTTCTAAGCAGTTTACTATTAATATAAGAACTTTCCTTTTCATTTAAAAATATACTTCCCCATGCTGTGGGCATAACGTTACTTCAGTTCGCTACCTGTGAGAATGTAGCCATTACCGCAACATACTGCTAGTCTCTCACTCATCTAGCCATCATAAAACATGTATTCCACATTGCTTATTAATATTTAAACAAAGGCAAAGCAATAGAAAGACTTTGTTTTGCTGGTAAGTACTAGCATTAAAATGTAACAATAGGCATTGAAGCCTCTAATTTTTCTTGCCAAAAACAATCAAATCAGTTTATTTGTATAGCATTCTATTGCACCATCATTTTTTATTTGCAAATAAGGATACAATGTCAACAGTGAACTATTCTGGGTTTCAAAACTGACCACAATTGCTTTGAGCAATGTTATCAAACCACCAACAACATATAGACCCAAAATGTCAAAATTCAAAAGCTTCATGTCAATAAAGGTTTATTTTTATAAATAGAGAAAAGGTTCATTTGAATGAAAAATACTTTGATAAACATAGTGCAATGCAGCTTTTACTTTGAAAAGTCTGTTTTTATGCTGCTAATATGTGTTTCTGTTGAGCAAAGTGTATTTAAGTGCAAAGTGTGGCTATGACTATGGCTTGGTGTCTTTGTATGAATATGTCATCATGACAAAGCAGTGCATTTTTTAAGTCTGGCTCAACATACATGTGGCATACTCTGCCAATCAACATCATGTAATCAAATCAGTTCCTCCAAAGAATTCCATAATTGTTACAATTCTAACATAATACTTGTAAAGGCAGAAATTCAAAAATTCTGCTTAACTCTGTAGTCCTAAAAAAGATGGTCGGGTGCTCTGACCTACTGCAAAGGTATCAAACAACTTGGCATAATGGTAATTCGCGCATCCCACACTTTCCCTTGTCACAAATTTCTGGTGCTTGCTCTATTCTCTGCATATTGTTCTGCTCTTTAAATCACTTAAAATAAATATTATTGTGATATTCGAATATATCTTTTAATAAGTCACTAATTTTATAAGACATCCCTTATCTGTTAATATATATTCTTCCCCATGCTGCGGGCATTACATTGCTTCCGTTCACTGTATGCAAGAACGTAGCCCATAGCGCAATATAACTATTCACTCACACACCTCCAGCCATTATCTAAAAGAACATATTCCATAGTGCATATTAGTATGTGAACAAAGGCAAAGCAACATAAAAACTCTGAATTCCTGATACAAGCATTGAAATGCAACAATAGGCATTGATGCCGCAAGGTTATGGGCAAAAAACGATGACATCAGTTTATATCCTATTGCAGTGCAATGCACCATCATTATTTAATTGCAGCTTCAGATCAAAAGGCAATTGTGAAGTATTTTGGGCTTAGAAATTTAACCTAATTGCTTTTAGCTTTATTTATAATACCACAAACTATTTTCAGACACAAAAAGTCTAAATTAAAATAGCTTCATGCAAATAAAAAAATAATGTTAATAAATAGAAAGGTTAATTTTCATGAAAATATTTGAATAATTACAGGACTTTGCAGCTTTCCCTTTGAAACGTCTGCCCCTTGTGCTGCTAGCATGAGATTCTGGTGAGCAAGTGTGTTTAAAATGCAAAGTGTGTTTAAGACTGCAATACCATCACCGGTCTACGGGGGCAGAGCTGAGCACAAATATAAACACACTTGATGTAACACAGGTCCCCACAAGGCAGTTTTTTTAAAAGTTGTAAAAATTGACACAGATGTTACTTAAGCCATTTTTTATCATTTAGAAGACATTGCCTTGTGGGGACTTGGGTTCAAGTCCCCACAGTGCACTCAAGTCCCCACAGCGTGAGTGTGTTATCACACCCAAGTCCCCACAAGGATAGTAACACAAACCCACCCACGCACACACACACACACACACACACACATTGGATGGCTTCTCCATAAAAAAGGTAGGTTTGCAATATTCATAGATTTAGGGAACATCTTTTTCATTGTTACTTCTTTAAAGTACTAATGCAGAAACATAATTTTCACTAATCCCTAACTAAAATAATGCCTCTGTTTTAATGGAAATATTACTGTAAAAGAGGAGCGAGCCAAGTTTTAGATAATTTCAATTACAACAATCCTGAACACAATCGTAATTTAAACATTCAGTCTTTGATTTGAAACTGCATATTAGGCAAATTGACAGGGGTGAAATAGTAGTCTGCCTGTTTTTAGAATATTTTTAAAAGCCTAAGTACAGTGAAGCATAGAATACTGTTTAACTGACTAATTTAGGATTTTTTTTAAATAGAATTGGTCTGGATGACACTTGTGTTAGAATCTAATCCCACAATTTGGGAGGTGCCCGAAGTCAACAATGCTTTCTGTTCGGTTTGATCCCTGTGTTGGTCCAAAGGTAGATCTCAAAAGGGCTCATAATTTACATTTACTATTTATACTGACTGTACAAAACTCCTTTTGAAATTAAGCAAGAAAACCATCTCAAAGTCTGGTCTAGGCTCTTAAACTGAACTTCTATTTGACTGGCTAAGAGTAGACTCAATGCAGAAACACAAATCTTTTGGATAGTATCTAAGTCAACACCAACAGTTTCATGTACCAATGGTTTTAGCATTACAAAACCCTCTGGTTCAGTAAATCAGTGAGCTTGCAAATGCTAAAACTCTTTTAAAAATGTTCAAAACTCATTTAACGATTTAGAAAAGGTTTTCCTCCTTAAATAGGAAACGTTCCGAATCAGTATTTAGAAGGCGAGTGTTAAGAGCGCCCCTTCCAAATACAGATTCCTTATGTATGTATTAATGTTTTGCAACCAAAATCCAGGGGCAAAATATTTATATTTTACTACCACCACCTCAAAGGAGGTGGTAACCCATTTGCAAATGGAAAGGAGTTCCATGTGAATGTTTTAAAAAATTATTATTTTAGGAGTAGGCATTGGTCAACAGGACCAGTGCAAACTAAAAAAATAAATCTTTGGAAAACATTCAATTTTTCTATTTAAACACATCCTGTTTTCTATTTAGGGAAATGAGCTATAATTAAAAAAATATATATTGCTTTATTAAAAAAATAAATCACAGACGTGGTCTGCTGACCCACGGGCTCCCAAGCCTGTGTTTGCAACCAATCATAGTTGGGTGCAATCTGTGACCTAACTCATGAATATCGATGAGATGGGTTAAATTGCAACCCACTAAGTTTCTGTATTATGTCAGCCAAACTATTAGTACATAACTTGGTGAGCAAAATCAAAAACGATTCTGTAAAATATTGGTGCACAATTTGCGACCACGTTTACAGAATAGATTCTTTGTTTCTGAGTCTATTTAAAAAGAGCACAAGTCGTTTTTCCCTTCAAGATGTTAAGCATGGCCTGGAGAAAAAAATTGCAAATCTATATTACTGCATTGACAGCAAACTGCATCTAGGTACCAAAGTAACAAATGTTACACAAAATGGTTTGGCCAACTTCTTACAATAAAAAACCTTTGCTCACAAAACGTAATGCATGAATTGGCCACACTTAGTTTTAGTGATGATTTTATTATCTCTTAAATTAACTAAAAGCTTTTTGTTCAAGTGAAAATTAAGTGCGACTAAAAAATCTAACACATCACTTAATGTGTTTTCATAAGAAAAAAACTCCCACAAATGTATTTTTTTCTATTTGCATCTATTTAAAACACGGCCTATAAACATCACAGTCTTCCACTGCAAATGCTCTACTTGCAACTAGTCAAGAAGATGGCCGAATTTGGAACAGTATGTCTTACAGACAAAACCAGGCTCGGTTGGGCAGCAGACTAACCCGACGATAATTCCTCACTAAAAGATCAAACTCTCAAACCAGTTTATACATTCACATTATGTTCTCTCAAGCTTTTGGTGGAAGGTTATTTAAGCATTTAGCACAGCTCCCTACTTAACTATTATCATCCCTTGTGTGGTTTTTCTGTTGTAATCCCTGTCCCTTATCTAGCATTCTTGAAACAATGATAAGAATTGCATGAGCGTAGTAGAAAACAATCACAAATAAAATAAAATAAATATAATCAAACTTGACCGATCACCAAAAGCATGCATTTTCTCAATTATCAAAGTCCGATATCTCAAAAGGAATCTGCAGTCCCCTGTTCTTCACAAAAAAGGTAACAGTGTACATTTCCCCCTTGTACTCTTTTTGTTTTACAAAAACATTTATTAATTTCAAACACAAAAAAACTTTCTAAACTATGTTTTCTGCTTCAAAAGTTGAACTATAGCAAACAGGGTATTCCGTGCCGGCTATGTTTTGTGGATTTTCTAATGTCTTTAATATACTGCAAAAAGTAAGATTACATGGTTGATTACATGCATTAAAACATGCCATGTTACCCAATAATATTTACCTTGTCAGCTTTTATATTTTCCTGTTCTGATAACCAGTGATTCGGTGGACAAAAATGCCTTCTTGTGTCCCGGGCTTTTAACATTTTCACCAAGTTAGTTATGACCTACAGTAGTTAAGTAGAAAAGACAAACTGTCACTATCGTGGCATTGCTGTTGAAGACGAATGACAATCACTAAACAAGTAACATATCAGTTTCAGAGTAGAGATGCATAGCAACAGGTCAGCTTAGTATAGTTAAACATAGGCGAAACTGGAATAATCGGCCACTTGAGGTTGGCCACAAAGTCAGTATACCTATACATTCTGCAACTTGCTTGAATGTCCCCGTGCACAGCCAATTCACTTTTTTATTTATTTATTTTAGTACCTCAATAAAGACTTATACATTAAAATCTTTCTAACAACATTGATTCAGCCATAGCTCTTCCATAATAGTCAATAAGAAACAATTTGTCACTTTGTTATTTCAGTACATTTAGCCATCTTTCTCCATGAGATTGCGCATTTCTAATCTGTCTTTACCACTGAATCGAAAGAAACAAATAGTTCATCTTCAGGAAACATGGCATTCCCTTCTCTTTTTCCATAAACCGTTAAAAGGAAAACATGCAATATTGCTTTATTATCTTAGAGTTTAGTAAACAAATCATTTGCAATATGATTCATTCATTCCCCCAGACCTAGATTGGAAATATGCCTGACTTCCACATACGACCAATCAGGTCATGCGTTTGTCTCTTCTGATACTTTAAAACATCCTACCACAAATTCCTTCTCAATGCTCAAGTAATACTTTTCATTAATTATTTACATCCCTTGCAGTCCAATTAACTTTTTTGTTTAGATAATTATGTTCAGTTTAAAGCAAAAACGTTCATTAGTCAATCACACGTCACCTACCCCGTTACAGGTCAAATCTCCAACCTCATCAATGAATAAATACATTTATTTTGAGTACTACTACAACCATATGTTATAATAAAATGAACTATATGTGCCATACCATGTTATTACGCTATTCAAAGAGGCCATTTCAGAAAAGTTCAGTTCACATGATTTTAGTATAAGTCTGACCCCAAGAAGTCTGACCTATTGCTTTTCCCCTTTTAACAGCCAGGAACAGCTTGTTGCAAAGATGGCAGCCACAAGCCCTGTGCTACAAACAAACAAGCGTTTGCAATGCAATAGGTCTCGGATTTACGCGAGTTTCAGCTATTGGCATTGTAAATGACAATGCCTTTTATTTAGGTTTTTGAAACGTAAATAAAATGTATAGTCATTTACAATGCCAATAGCTTAAACTTGCGTAAATGCAAGACCTATTGCATTGCAAATGCTTTAAAAAAAATTATAACCAGGAGTGAATTAGTGAATTCTCATGTCCTGAGCAGATGACGACTAGCGTCAGTTTTGAAGGGTGGCAATGGACAAGTCCCAAAGAGAGAACAGGATTCAATCTAGAACCTTGCTCTTGTAAAATAAAAGGCCATCTAAGAGTGACAAGAAGAATGCTAGATTACTTGTGTGAATCATATATCAGACAGACATTCAGACACTACAAGAAGCAAAGTGACTGAAAAGACTTTGCACACCACTATGCGACGACCAGGCACCCTAAAATGGGTCATTGGGTGTGACACTGTGAGAATGAAGGGAGTGAAGGCTCAGTGACAGTGCAAGTCATGCTCTGAGGGAAATCCCAGGTGACTGATATTCATGCTATACTCACATAGCAGAGATAAACACAGGGTATGCTTGAGGTACACTGACAAAAATGTGTGGTGACCATTCAGCCCTGGAATAGATATGTGGTGCCGGTGGTGATAACGGAGACAGAAGAATACAGGTTTATTTTTTATTTATTTCCCTCCCACCTCAGTCACAACTTTGGATGCCTGTCTCAGCTGGCACTGAGAACATAAATTTTCCTGTAATCTGATTAAACTGGAGATTATCCCGCACCCATTCTCTGTGCTTACAGCATCATCTGTGGTGTTCGGGGGGGCCTCAGTAATGTCAGAACAGCAATTGCAACTACATTTCCCATGAACACTTGGGAAAGGAAAGAAAGTCTACCAACAATGAGTCCTTATCTGACGGCACTCCAGACAGCCCTGATAGTCCTTCCACGATATTTCCTCATCCTCTTTCTTACTGCCTACCAGCATGTTAAGTCGCTTTTTCTTTATCTCCTTGGGTTAGGGGAGTGTTTTTCTGTGATGCCTGATGAACGATTGACTTGCGGATGATTTTTTCTGGTTTCAGATTCCCTGTAAATCGCAGGACACTGCGGGCGTACCTGACGTGATTTTGTGCCTAGTTGTTGGTGCAGTGTGGTCCTCCCGCCGACAGGGGGCGGACTTCCCTCTCGGTGGCAGCGCGAGTTGGAAGTGCGAAAATCTCAGTTTTCTGTCTGGCGCTGCTTGCTTGAGGTTGCTGGTCCCCTGCCACCCGGTTTTACGCCCTTTGGGGTACGTAGTTGTACCTTTATTTTCACCCTGAATGCCCTCTGGGGTCATTAGTGTGTGTAATCCCTTAACACCCTGTGGGGTCGTAATTGGCACTGTGTGCTGTGGTGCACAGGGACACTGTCCCTGGTGGTTTGCCCTAGGATAAGGAAGAGCCCGTTCATGGTGCGCCTTTGGCCACCCACATTCGCCTGGGCTCCCTCCTAGCTCCAAATCTGTGCCTAGTCCGGGCCATATACATTTATACCTTGTGCTACTGCACACAGGCTGGTGATTAGACCTGTCTAATCACGCAGGCTTCTGGTTAGGAGCAGTTAGTGGAAGCAGCACATGCCTGAGATATAAAAGTGCTGATAAAGGCTGCAGTAAATAAGAAAATAGTCCCCCCCCAAAAAAAAGACTGAAAATGAAATCGTAAGGAGACAGTAATTGACTGGTGCTCCTCTGCACGGAAGTGAGCTATCGGCTATCAGAACGAATCAGGATGCAGCAATTAAGAGGGCACTGGAGGGAACCTATGGCAAGAAGCAGGCAGGAATAAGGTTGTGTAAACAATTACAGCAGGTCTTGCTGTCAAGCACATGCACGCTGTAAGCTCGACCTAAAACAAA
Organism: Lissotriton vulgaris; assembly: GCF_964263255.1. Classification (NCBI taxonomy): domain Eukaryota; kingdom Metazoa; phylum Chordata; class Amphibia; order Caudata; family Salamandridae; genus Lissotriton; species Lissotriton vulgaris. The sequence continues at coordinate 659,491,459 of NC_141698.1, read as the reverse complement.
GTGATGCATTTTGCAAGGGATTAAAAACGTTCCTATTGAGACGACAAGTTAGCAGAACTTGAATGAGCCTCCCCAGTTCCATCCACCCCTTCCATAACAAGCATTTGCAATGCAATAGGGCTCGCATTAGGAAAGTTTGAGCTATTGGTCTTGTAAATGACAATTTTATTTTATTTGTGTTCGTTTTGAAAATAGCGAAATTAATAGCTTTGTCATTTACAATGCTAATACTTTTAACTTTTGCAAATGTGACACCCATAGCATTTGTAATGCAACATGTTTTGTATTTACGGGACTTAGATGTATTGATATTACAAATAACAATGGCTTTTATTTTATTTTTATTAATACTTAAAAAAAGTTATTGTAATTTATAAAGGCAATAGCTTAAACTTTTGTAAATAACTTTTGTGAAGACTATGTTCAGTGTGCTTTATTGTGACGAAAATCCAAGAACAGAAGTGAAATATTAACATCTTTTTGTGACATTTGTAATAAAGCTTGAAATATTGAGAGAACATATTTTGAACCAGTTGTTGTTGAATGGTTGCACAGATTGATGCTGTGGTGGCACTGAGTGATGTGGTGGCGACGAGTGATGCTGTGGAGGCGACGAGTGATGCTGTGGCCTTCAGTGATGCTGTCGTAGCACATAGTGATGTTGTGGTGCCCCTGAGTGATGCTGTGGTGGTGTGACAGATAGATAAGAGTGAGGGCGATAGATAGACAGAGGGAGGGCGATAGATAAATAGAGTGAGGGTGATAGATAGATAGACAGAGTGATGCCGACAGAGTGAGTGCGATAGATAGAGTGAGGGCGATAGATAGATAGATAGATAGCTAGATAGATAGCTAGATAGATAGAGTGAGGGCGATGGATAGATAGATAGAGGGCGATAGAGTGAGGGCGATAGAAAGAGTGAGGCCGATAGATAGATAGATTGATATATAGTTAGAGAGTGAGGGCGATAGATAGATAGAGTGAGGGAGGGCAGTAGATAGACAGAGTGAGGGCAATAGATAGATAAATAGATAGATAGATAGATAGATAGATAGATAGATAGATAGATAGATAGTGAGTTAGATAGAGTGAGGGAGATAGAGTGAGGGCGATAGATAGATAGATAGATAGATAGATAGATAGATAGATAGATAGATAGATAAATAGATAGATAGATAGAGTGAGGGCAATAGATAGATGTGTGTGGTTGTGTGGTTGTGTGTGGTTGTATGTGGAGGGTGGAGCTGGAGGGTGGAGTTGGAGGGTGGAGTTGGAGGGTGGAGTCGGAGTTGGAGGGTGGAGTCGGAGTCAGAGGGTGGAGTCGGAGTCAGAGGGTGGAGTCGGAGTCGGAGGGTGGAGTTGGAGAGTGGTGGGTGGAGGGTGGAGTTGGAGGGTGGAGTCTGAGTCGGAGGGTGGAGTCGGAGGGTGGAGTCGGAGTTGGTGGGTGGAGTTGGTGGGTGGAGTTTGAGGGTGGAGTTTGAGGGTGGAGTTTGAGGGTGGAGGGTGGAGTTTGTGGGTGAAGTTTGAGGGTGGAGTTTGAGGGTGGAGGGTGGAGTTGGAGGGTGGAGGGTGGAGTTGGAGGGTGGAGTTGGAGAACGATCCAGGGAGCATATTTGTATTTCAAAATATATAGGAGTTTGTCTTTTCAATGAAAACATGCATACACTTTCTCCACCATGAAGCTCGTCGCAATTTATAAACTAATAAATAGCACTCCTACTAAGGGTGTATTTTCAGAATACCAAAACCGCATGTGGAACATAGTTTCCAGACTCAACTGCATTCCTTCCCACTGGCATTGTTTGCCACGTTTTAGAGGCTGTGTAACAGAACCCATTAATGGAGGAGGGTGTGCGTACTTTGGCCTCAAGCAGCCATTTGTGAATAAGATAAACACATCGCATGGTCGCAGCCCCTGGGGGGAGGGGAGGTGAAAACGCACATTAGGTTCTACAGTTAGAAGACTTTGCACTCAAGCAAGTTTATTCTGCTGCATAACATTTCACCATCAGGATTCAAGCAAACCGGGCCGAAGACGGCTGTAATGCCAGAAACCGGTCCCCGGGAGCTTGTTTCCTTCCCAGTGTAAGAATTGGCTTTTGTAGTTTGGTTTGCCCTGTTCCCATCATGCACTGGGACAGGAACAGACTAATTTGCATACAGCCAGGTTCTGAAACTGGGATGGTGCAGTGAGCTAAAAAACGGTGTTGGATCTAGCCCTGATCTCTTGACTGGGTGAGAGCTTTCTGCTTAATTCAGAGACTCTGTCCCTCACCACCCCTTGTTGTATGCATAACATTTCCAGCACCCCGTCTGTGAAAAAAAAGGTTTTAAAGAAGGTAATTGTAGGCTTTTCTCAAACTAACACCTAGTGGGCAGAACATTGCTGGGAAGAAAGTAAGAATAGGACTCTTGTGTCTGGAGCACAAAGGACTGGTAGGTTCAGTTAAAAGGGCTAAGAGAGGAGGGCCATTAGAAGTACAAATGGAAGGGGCTGATTGGCTGTTAGTTCAAGAGACTCGAAGGGTCCTCGGGGAGGGGAGGGAAAGGAGATGTTGCCTAAAATAAAAATAAAAACAAGAACAACGTGCCACTGCTGCCCGTGAAAGCAACACTGAATTTTTTAAATAATTCTACTTCCAATCCTGTGCATTTGCAATGTTAGTCAGAGATGCGCTCCAAATGTAGACGGAAACATGTTCGAGCATTTCCACCTGTTTGCCTGAAGAACGGAGGAGTGTGAGACACCGCGTTAGCGTGTGCACCTTCCCCGTGTGATCGTTCCCCAAGCATAGCTCTGCAGACACGCACCGTCCCGTCTGAACACTGTGCCCTGCTCTCAAGATGATATGTGCACCCCGAGGCATCACTGTGGAGGCCTTAAGGACCGTGAGAGCAGTCCGCGTGCAGAGGGGTGCCCCACAGCAGGCTGCGAATAGTCTGCGCAGGTCTGTGGACCCTGTCCGCACCAGCTCCTACCCCCATGGATGCAGAAGTGCACGGAAGCCTCAGCAGCTCCGCCTTTCATCCGCGCCTCGATCGCGACGCAGGCAGTGCAGGCAGCTCCGCCTTTCACCTGCTCCGAGATCTCGATGCAGACACTGTAGCCTCAGCAGCTCTGCCTTTCATCTGTGTCGAGGTCGAGACCTCGACGCAGACTGTCTCTTTCTCGAACACCGCTCTCATGGTATGGGCATAGGGCCTCTCCCGGTGTCACAGCAGAGCGGAGGCCAATCAAACGAGCTAGTACACCGATAAGTTCAGCCTGCAGCGACGCAGGAATTCATGACTTTACTAGAACGGAAACTGTGAAGCATTAAGAAAAATACTAATAAAACCATATAAAAAGAGCAGTTATTTTTTTGGAAATCCAAGTCACACCCTATCCAATCATTGCCCACGTTATATATATGGCGTTGATTTTGAGTCCTGGTTAGTATCAAATGACCGTTATTATTATTCTATAGGAAAGGCGACCACGCTACTCCTACCTCTCTCCCAAGTATGATTCCCTCCTGATTTTAAGGCCCAGACAAGGTCATTTTCCTCTCAGCGTCCACCATGGAGCAGCGACGGGGCTGACTGACAATGTGCCTCAGGTCACACGCTGGTAAACTCACCTCCGGCGCGGCTGCTTAACATGTGGCCCTAAAGAGCTGCCGGGGCCATTTAAACTATTCTTGAGGCTGTACCGTGAGTACCCCTTGGTGTCTGGAGCCGCGTTCCTGGAGTTGCGGGGGGGGGGTGAGGTGCACCCGGATACAGGGCTTCAGAATTCCCTGGCTGTCTTCCGTTCCTGCCGCGTTTGGATGAAGTGCTCGGCGCCTTGTGTTATACAGAGTAGTAAAGAATCTATAATTCACTCTTGGTACAGTAAAGCATGCAGTACGGCAGGAGCCAGGGGTGGCCCTGTCTGATGGGGCGCTTTGATGCACGAAAGAGTCTGCACCAGGCATCGGAGGAGATGCAGACCCGGTGGAAGCCCAGCCCTGGCCCCCGCCCCCTCTCAGGGCCCTGCCTCACCTGTGATGTGCTTCATCGTCACAGCTACAGGTAGACCCAGGTGCGGCAGCTTAAGCCCTGCAGTGCCGGGCCTACATGCCAGTCACCGAGCTGCGCCACCCTTTCCCAACTCCTAACAGAGAGGCGTGAAATAGAAACCTTGAGTCTGTGACTGCGCAGGGAACAGGTTTCACTTGGCAAAGAACAAAACCAAGCACAGCAGTGATGCACGCGCACCCACCATCTGTCTTCAATTACCGCGGCCCCTGACAGCCGCGATAATTGAAGACAGATGCTCTTCTGCTGCGCGTGTCCGCACAGAATATGCAATAGGCGGAGATACTCTCCAGCCTATAGCCTATTGCGTGCTCTCTTCCGAAAAGACACGCACGAGAAGCCCAATCGAAATGCAGCTGCCAAAACAAAGGACGCAAAATTCACGATCAGCCAGGAATTTTTAGGTTAGTTTTCGGAAACGCTACCTACAGGACTCTTGGTCTCCGCTCACACTGCTGACGCAGTGTGACGTAGGCCCGAGCCCTAAAACTGAACAGACTTATTACTGCCCAAGTATAAAGTATTAATATAGAAATGATTTTAAAATTATTTTAATAGAACAAATAAAGGCAAATATTTTATGAACTCCGTACTTAAAATAAAAACTTATTTCTTAGCAGACCATTCCCGACTAAACCTTAGTAAGAGTGAATGGAGAGGTACATCCCAAAATACATTAGCTTTACACCAACATTGGTTTTTGCAAAGCACATGTTGAAGTCACTGTGGAAAATGATCAATGGCACTTGGGAGGTAGTCGCTGTTAATGAACACGAATCCTACATCTGACATTGTGAAAGAACACGTAAGAGGAGCAGTAGCACAAGAAGCTGACCCTGTTGTGCAGTAAATACAAGACAAATCTAGAATTGTTGGAAAGGTTTCAGGCACAATATACTATTTTTAATTCAATCCTAGAATATTTGGAGAAGTGCAACATTAAGAAAGAACACATGGGGGCAGCAGCACTGACCAAAAATTGACCAGGTGGGCAGTTCACACAAGAAACGTGGGAGTATTCGGAAAGGCCCCAGGCATAATATACTATTTTTAAATTAAATCCTAGAATAGTCATGGGGAAGTCCATCGTTCCCTACAACAGCACAGAGGGCTTATTTGCTATTCTAATTGCAGTCCTGGATTCTTTTGGATAAAGTTAAAAATCCCCAAGCAGTTTTAAAAAGCACTAGCAAAGCCAAAGGTTCTCACAGGGACCTAATGACTGAACCAATGCATACTGGTAATGCTGAACAGCATAGCCAAAAGCACAATGCTCTTTCCTTATGCTTTTTAGCATCAGGAAAAAAGGTATGGCGGCGTGGTCATTGTTGGAGGTCGCGTCATTCTGTAGGCATGCATCATCATTCATGCAAACCAGGAATATCTTAAGGATTTTGGAGGCCTGGGGCGTATCGTATTTTGAATCTGTAGCTTAGAATATATGATCGAATTTCTGTTCTTTCATGCCTACTTAGGTCAGTGCACAATCACATTTGTCCAAATTCTAAATGTGTGTACATCTAATATTCAGGGAAAGTGACGTGTTTTTCATATTGTAATGGAGGCAGATCATTAATATTAATGCAAATATTATCTGTAACACCTTCCTATTTCTCATATGTGGGTCCTGTTTTGATCTAAAAAGCAACTTTTTTATGGATGATGCATGAATCAGACTGATTTGCATATAGCCATGTCTGAACTAGGGTGGCAGAGTGGGCTAAAGAACGGTGATGGATTAAACCCAGATCTTTTGACTGGGGTTGAGTGTTTGATTGATTCAGATGCTCCGTCCATCACCACCCCCTTTTGTACCGCTTTTGGCCGCCATAAGTGTGGCAGGGTATGCTCAGACGTGAGTCCCTTGCTCACTTTGCCACTGGATTCAAGCAAGCCGGGCTGAAGACGGCTGGAATGCCAGAAACCGATCCTCAGTAGCTTGTTTCCGGTCCAGGGAAGACATGGCTTGGCAGTTCGGGCTGGGCTGTTCCCATGAGGCACAGGGTCAGACTGATTTGCATATAGCCATGTCTGAACTAGGGTGGCAGAGTGGGCTAAAGAACGGCGATGGATTAAACCCAGATCTTTTGACTGGGTGTGAGTTTTTGATTGATTCAGATGCTCCGTCCATCACCACCCACTTTTGTACCGAGCTAAAATGGTGGGCGCAATCATAGACGTAGTTTTTATTTTTTTTTAAATCATGCACAAAAGCACTACAGTGGGAGCCGTCACGAATGTACTGCCATACCCTTCAATAATAATATAGTAAATAAAACATTAAACCAAAAAAGGCACAGTGGGGTGAAAGGTTCAATCCAGAAGGGGGTGGGAGGAGCAGGAAAAGCAGTGCAGACAGATTGGTAGGCCTGGGCGGTAAATCCTGCTTCGCTTGCGGAGTTTGTGGAATTTTGACAATTCCGCATTCAGCGGAATTGCCGAAAATTTGGCGATCCACAGCGTAGCGGATTTTTTCCTTGTTCGCGTTTTCAAAATGTGTGTTCACGCGCACGGTAGCGAATTACCGGGATCCCTGCGTTCACAGACGAGTTTTCCAATCCGTTCGCGTACGCCACGAGATTTTATTAGCCACCCGCGCGATCCTAGCGAGAGTGCGCAATCGCGAACACGTCATTCGGATGCGCCATCGGACATCTGTGGTCGTGAACAGGGAAGCGGGCAGGAGAAGTGAAACAAGATGGCAGCGCAAATTGGCGACCACATGGGCAGGTTCGCAAGATATTTCCCCCTCCCCCTCGAGCACGCATACAGCGTTCCCAAACAGGAAAAACGCATTGCGAACGGGCAGAACAAGCAATTCCATGTGATCGCGGAATTCTGCGTAGCTCAGGGAGATTTTTTACAGTTTCGCGGAATTTTGCGTAATGCGACTACGCAGTTTACAATTAAAACTGAACATGGGGAAGGAGGGTGACATGCAGCATACAAGGGTGATGTCAAGATGAGGGTGGTGGGAGAAGCACATGAACCATTGCCAGGACAAGCTGCCAGAGGGCAACGCTGAAGATGAAAAACAAGGAATACCAAACCAGCACTGTTGGTCAATATTGCAATGGCTGAAGATAATGACTAGCAGCCAAAGTAATTTGTGGCTTCTCACTGCTTTATCAAAATAGGACACTATTCGTGTTCTTTCTTTTGGTTAGCACACCCCTTTGGCAATGAAATACGTCTGCGCAACAAACATCCAATGCCTCCGAAAATGTCAATGAAATCTGTCAATAGTACTATGCTCTGAAGTTCTAGCATGGATCATGAAAATCTGTTAGTATCAAAAGCCACTGAGCAAAAGGTAATACAGTCATTCCTACCTTCATTCCCGACTAGGACTATCTTCCTCCCTGGAGTAAATGTGAAAGTAGAGTGCTCGTCAGGCATAAGAGATTTACATTAAATAACTGGGTAACAGAATTACGAATTGTTTACTGCAGAGGATTTGCATATGAGAATATATCAGTTTATTAACACTATATGCCGGCTCCATCCAATAATTATACTCAAACGTATAGATTTCGAAAAAGTGATATATGTAAATCATATTGTATTTTCTCACAAAACACAGGGTGCGCACCAGAGATGCATACTTATGACAACATGTGGGTACTAAATCTTCACCTACTTCCTTCTTTCGAACCTGATTACTACATCTATTGTGTGCCAAACTCGACAAGAGCAGCAAATAATCAGCACTAGCATTCATAAATGTACCTTAGTTCCACACTTCTCTTAAATAAAAAGTAATATTCCATTGTATCAGACTACGAACCTCCAAATGATACAAACAGCAACACTGCAGATGCTGGGAAAATTCTGCCTTGGGCACACAAAACAAAGTTCTGCCAATCCTCTTTAAGGTAAATTGCTCCCCCCTCAAATGGAACCCACCAGTAACATCCCCAAATCTACAACTGCGCTCCTGCCCATTGGTTCGGCACTACGTTTGCTCCATATTAATACCCATACGTACCTACACCTTATCTTATTGAGGGTGTTCTGTATGCAACAGGGCATAATGTATTCCAAAGTACAGTGCCAGAGGTATGGAACTTACTCTCACTGGACTGGAGGTGGACATTTAAGTGTCAAACTATTCCAGTTCCCCTTTAAAACATATTTTTATGGAGGACCTTCCCTCTCTTATGGCACATTAAATTAAGTACGTTAATGCCTATTGGATGCGTGTTTTTTTTTAACTCCAGAAACTACAGTATATGCAAACATTATATAACTAATAATGAAAATGAACAAAGCCAAAATAAGCCAGGACTCTCAATTTAGAGCTCAGACCATAGCACTTTGCAAATGATTTTAAGGGAAACAAGTCTCAGCCTTTTAGAATTCACCTGTAAGGTATACTTCAGCACAGCAGGAGTTTCAGCTCAATTCTAACGCGAGGACTTAATACTTTAACATAAGAACTAAGGTGGTGTTTTAGTAAATCCAAGTGAGAGAAACCATGCAGAAAGATAAAGACTGGCTTCCCAAAGAATCCCACGAGACAACAATTCGCGTGAAAGGGCAATCATCTAGACATCGTCAGACTAAGCGAAACGAAGATCGTTCTTGTAGCAATACAAGCAAATGCTCCCATTGTCATCCAAAATAACAAAGCCAATAGTTGGAAGTGGTCTCATGAAATAACTTAAGCACAAACCTGGGCAGCAGAAGAATATGGCAATTCATCAAAGTGCAGTGCCAGGAAAATGAAATATCAGACTCTTGTGCCAGCCCTCAGCTCTGCTATCATTTTTCAATGTTCCCGACACAAATGGTCATGGCCACCTATTAGACCTCGAGCCTTTAGCCCCAAGTCCAGTAAACCGCTGTACTATAGCAAGGGCCGGCACTGCCCAATGCAATAATTTCAATTCTCGGTATTTAAGCTTACTGTCAAATGCAAATTACAGCAATTTATGGTTGAATTTCCCAATTCATGAACCCGTAAAAAAGAAATGTTTACAATTCGCACTTTCTTCAACTGCTGTGACATGGCTATCTGGCTTACAAAAAAGTATGTATATTCATACTAATTATTTTGACAAGAAACCGTCTAGGCTATGGTCCCTGTACAAACGAGCTCTCAAATGATAACTTTATGCTACAGAAAGTCTCAACCAAAGAGTCTACCACCTCTAGGTGACAAACCGGAAAATTTCCTGCAGCACAAGCACTGCTGTACCCATTGCAAACTGCTTGCTACGTTGTACCTTAGCCTTGGAGGAAATGACAAGGTTTACATTTTAATGACTAGTGTTGGGTCCGGATGTTTGCACTTTGTTTTTGTCCAAAGAAATCTTGAAGTCACAAGGTAGGTGACTCCTCCTTTCGGTAATAGTGCGCATGGGCATCGACTCCATCCTCAGATTGTTTTGCCATAAAAGGTGATGATGGAGTTAGTAAAGTTGTAAAGGTAGATGTCCATGTAAATTGTATCTAAGTAAGTTATTACTGCAACAGGTAAAGGTACCCAGGGAGGCGGGTGGGCGCATATGACTCTACAGCTCCATATGCCAAGAACAGATGCATACTGGGTAAGTAGCATTTTCCGTTCGAGGCATATGAGCTGTAGATCATATGCTCTAGCATAGACTATAAAGCAGTTATTTCTGAAGTGGTGGCTAACCTGTAGCTGTTGAAGTGGTTTGAAATAGTGTTAGTAAAACTGCCTGGCCCACACTAGCTTGTTGTTTTGCTAAAACATCCACACAATAATGTTTTGTAAATGTTTGTGGTGTAGACCATGTTGCAGCTTTGCAGATGTCATCTATAGGTATGTTTCCTAAGAATGCCATAGAAGCCCCTAGTTTGCATGTAAAGTGCGCTCTAGGGGGAATTGTTAATGTGCATTTAGCTTTAATGTAGCATATTTGAATGCACTGAACTATCCACCCTGCAATGCCTGATTTTGATATGGAATTGCCTTTATGTGGTGGAGCAAAAGCAACAAACAGTTGTTTGGTTTTCCTGTAGTATAGTAGTGCTCTTTGGACATCTAATGTGTGAAGGGCATGTTCTGTCACTGAATCTGGTTGAGGGAAGAACACAGGCAACTTCACAGATTGGTTGATATGAAAGGCAGAGATGACTTTAGATACAGTTTTGGGGTTAGTCCTAAGAAGCACTTTGTTTTGGTGTATTTGCGAAAATGGTTCATCTATTGTTAGTGCCTGAAGCTCACCGACTCTTCTTAGAGAAGTGATGCCTATAAGGAAGGCTACCTTCCAAGTGAGAAATTGTATTTCACATTTGTGCAATGGCTTAAAGGGTGGACCCATGAGCCTTGTAAGGACTATGTTGAGATTTCACACTGGAGAAGGTGGAAGTCTGTGGGGAATGAGTCTTAAGTCCGTCCATAAAAGCTTTAATAGCGGGCACTCTAAAAAGAGACGAGTGCTGTCTATTAGCAGATATGCAGCTATTGCAGCGAGATGTAAGCGTATGGATGTATAAGCTAAATTAGAACGTTGTAGGTGTAGTAGATAACAAATGATGTATTGGATTGAAGCATCTAATGGATCGGTCTGATTGTTGTTACAGTAAACGACAAACCTCTTCCACTTTGCTGAGTAGCATGTTCTTGTGGTAGGGCGTCTAGCCTCATTGGTAACATTTATACAGTCTGGCGGAAGTTTAAGGTAGACAAACTCAAGGATTTCAGGTGCCAGTTGCAAGGTTGAGTTGATTGGGATCTGGATGTCTTATCTCGCCATGGTTCCGAGTAAGAAACTTGCAGGAAATGTGTAGTTTTGGGTGAGGAACTACTGATAGCGCCAACAGTATTGTGAACCAGGGTTGTTAGGCCCATGCGGGGGCAACTAGGAGAAGCGTCCAAGAGTGCTGTTTGAGTTTCCGAACCACTAACGGAATGAGTGGGAGAGGTGGAAAAGCGTGAGCAAATATCCCTGACCAATTCATCCATGGTGCATTGCCTTTGGACAATGGGTGTGGATGCCTGGACGCGAAGTGTGGGCATTTTGCGTTCAGGTGGGTGGCGAACCGATCAATCTCTGGGAAGCCCCACATTTGGAAGAATCGGAGGAGTACTTGAGGGTGGAGTCCCCAATCGTGGATCTGCTGTTGTTGATGACTGAGCAGATCTGACATTTGGTTTTATACTCCTGGAAGATGTTCTGCAAGGAGATATCGTTTTTGAGGTATAGCCCATCTCCAGATGCTCTGAGCTTGCTATGAGAGCTGGAGAGAGTGCATCCCCCCCCTTGCTTTTGTATGTAGTACATCACTGTCATGTCGCCTAAGCGAACCAGGACAGCTTTGCCTGCTAGATGAAGTTGAAAGGCTTTCAATGCTAGAAAAATTTCTAGCAGTTCAAGATGGTTTATGTGGAGTTGTTTTTGCTGTAGAGACCACATGCCTTGAATGGTATGTTTTTCCAGATGAGGTCCCTAACAAGTGAGGGATGCATCTGCTGTTAGCACGATCTGTGAAACGGATCGAGAAATGGCCACCCCTTGGAAAGGTTTTGTAGATTCGTCCACTGCAGGAGCGAGGAGTACGGCCATCTATGAACACCAGATCTGATAACTGACCTTGAGCCTAAGCATTCCTGTAGGGGACGCATTTGAAGTCTTGGATAGGGAACGATTAAAATGCAAGAAGCCATCATTCCTATCAATTGCATTAACACTCGGGCTGGTAATGAGTGTTAAGCCTGAAACTGTGATATAAGAGCTTGCATGTTGTGAATCCTGACTGGGTTGGGGTACGCTAGACCTTTGCAAGTGTCTATTGTGGCTCCTAGATACACTTGTGTGTTGGATGGTTGGAGGTGAGACTTAGTGAGGTTTACAATAAACCCCAAGTTGTGAAGCAGTTGGACTGTCTTTTGAGGGTGATGTAGGCAGCTTGGTTGTAATCTGGCTTTTATGAGCCAGTCATCAAGGTAAGGGAAGACATGAACGTGCTGTCTTCCTAGATGAGCCGCGACTACTGCCAAGCACTGGGTGCTGTAGTTACTCCGAATGGGAGAACTTTGAACTGGTAATGTTGTTCGTCTACCACAAATCTGAGATATTTTCTGTGAGCAGGGTGAATGGGAATATGGAAATGGGCACCCTTTAAGTCAGAAAAGGCTCTATGGCATGTTTTCCTAACAGAGATAGAACCTCTTATTTTAAGAGGGTGACATGTTCCAGTGACATTGCATGTACTCCTGGAAGAATATTTGGGGGAGTGCTTGTAAGCTCCAGGCAGTAACCATATTGGATAATTTGTAGCACCCACTTGTCTGAGGTGATGGAGTTCCAGACAGGTAGGAATTGATAGAGACGCCCCCGACAGGAGTGGAATGATCAGGGGTAGTGGAGGGAGGTCACTGTTTGTTTGCGGGTGAAGTGTGTGTGTAATTACCTCTACCTCTTCCCCTACCATTGTCCCCACTAAAACCTCCTGAGAATATCCTTTGGATGAGGGGGATTGGTTGTTACCCTTGTAAGAGGAGGAGGCATTGTCAGTGGACACAGTTTTGAGCCACCCCTGAAAAATTAGCAGAGAGAAGAAACCTAACAGGCAGGTAACTGTAAAGCTCCTATGGAATTTGCAACCTCAGTGTCTTTTTTCATCTTTTCCAGCAAGGTATCAACAGCTGGGCCGAAAAGATGCTCTTTGTCAAAGGGTTGGTTAAGTATGGAGGTTTGCACCGCTGGCTTAAATACAGAAATTCTGAGCCAAGAGTGTCTACGTAACAGTACACTGGTGTTAATTGCACGAGATGCTGTGTCTGCTGCGTCTAGTGCACATGTAATGGAGGTATCTGTAATGAGTTTACCTTCCTGAATAAGGCCATTAGCCTTAGATTTAAAGTAGTCAGGCAAATGTTGCATGAGTTTTTCTAGGTCATCGTAATGAACCCTGTCATAATGAGCTAGCAGCGCCTGGGCGTTGGCAATGCGCCAGTTGTTTGCTGCCTGTAAAGCCACTCTTTTGCCTGAGGCATCAATAAGCTTGGACTCCATGTCAGAAGGAGGGGTCTTTACTGTGGCTTGTGAGTTAGCCCTCTTGCGTTCGTTGGAGACTACAAGAGAGTCTAAGGGCAGCTGACCTTTAATATAAATAGGATTGGTAGGAGCGGATTTGTATTTTTCTATCCACTCTAGGAGTGATTATTCTTGCCCTTACAGGATCTTTAAAGACCTCATCTGTGTGTTTTAACATGACTTTTAGGATTGGCAAGTTTCTCAAAGAGGAAATCCTCTTCTAAAGGCTCTTTATGAAGCTCTACTCCATATTAATGGGCAGCCCTGTTAAGGAGCTCGATATAGCCAATGTTATCAGGTGGGGAGGGTCAGGAAGGATACAAATCAGGGTCATTGTCTGTATTTGGATCTGTGTGGTAATCCTCCCAAGCGTAAGTGTCATCTTTTGGATCCTGATCCTCATCCCCATCCCCTTCATCCTGTGGGTCAAGTGTAATTGGTGTTGGTGGTGAATTTAATGGTGTAATAATCAAGTTAGGATGAGAAGAAGGAGGTGGAATATAAGGAGGAGAAGGGTTAGTACCCATATTATTCTTCTTAAAAGGGATATGATAGTCCTCTGTTAGGTCAATTTCCTGTTTTTTTGGAACGGTTGTGTGAATATGTCCTGCTTTAGGGTTTATCACAAGCTTTTTCTGTTGAAAGTTGGCTCATTGGATGGAGGCTCTTTGGGGAGAGTGTCTTTCTCTTTCCGTGGTGATTTTGGCGCAGAAGTTTTCAGCTCTGAGCCTTAGGGCGTTGAAAGTTTCGGCTCCGAAGCCTTTGGCCTTGGAGGATTTCGGTTCTGAGTCTTTGAATTGGAGGATTTCGGCTCAGAGTCTTTGGCCTTGCAGTCTGTTCCATCGACTGCTAGCGCGGTCGGCACGGATAGGCCTGACAGCGTGCCTCGAGTTTTTCGAAGTGAGCCGATACACGTTGAATGAGGAACCGCGATCGATAACAATACCGTCGAGGGTAGTGGACTGTGCGTCGAAGGGGTCCAAAAACAGTACCAAAGCGGAAAGCAATAATACACATCTGAACCCAATTGCGGAAAAAACTATCTAAGGATGGAGTCGATGCCCATGTGCACTATCACGGAAAGGAGGAGTCACCTACCTCGTGACTACAAGACTTCTTCGGAACAAAACAAAGTGCAAACATCCGGACCCAACACCAGATGGCGATCTATGCGGAAGCATATGATCTACAGCTCGTATGCCTCGAAAACACCTTTTCAGTCAAATAATTTTGTAAAATAGGCCAACATACTTGGCTTCAGAACAAGCATCAGAGTACTGCAGTCGATATAGGTAAAAGGTGTGTGTAAGAAAATTACTCTGGTGCCTTGAAGCGTTCCGAGATAGGCAATTGATGAAGCAGTCTCATTGAGAATGTGAGTTTCTTATTTTCTAATTACATCTTCATATCCAGTAAAGCACCACCTTATCGAGTTTAACCTTCGCTGTCAGGGGAACATACTAAGCTTCACTCTGTGTTGGCCATGATGAAGCTTGAATAACTGCCCAGAAACATCTACAAGGGAGAGGAATCACTCTTTTATTAAGTTTATAAACACTGCTATTTGTATTCAGCCCATTTTTATTATTCATTTTTTCAAAGTAAACTGTTATGATACCCAACCAGAATCACCTTGATGTAATTTCCATTGGATATTTTGGCAGACAGAACCTTAAACATGAGAGCCAATACCAAGAAAGTTGAGAGATTATTTCTGGAAATGTCAATGTCGGGTGCCAATGGGTAGTTCTAGTTAGATCAGCGTTTCCATAGGAACTGCCTTTTTTGTTTTGTTTATGACTTTGGTGACGTTTGACAAAGCTTGACGAAACTATCCAAAAGAAGTGCTTTTTTTGCCTAGTTTGTGCATGAAAAGATTTGGGGTGTCCCAAAACGCAAAATCCCCATGCTTTTTCCAAATACTTTTTTGAACAGCAAAAACTGCAAAACAGGATTACACCAAATTTGGCAAGAAGCTGCATCTTGGTCCAGAAAGTGTGCTTTCGTGATTTGGTGTAAATCTGTTTAGCAGTTTTTGCAAAATTAAGCCTAAAACATATTTGTATATCTGGACGGTTGAGTGACTCTTGCGAGAGTCCCTCAAATTCAATCTATAAAAAATAAAGAGTTCTGATTGCCTGTGGCCTTTTTTTTCTTGGGCAACTCGATCCCACGAGAGTCAGGCTCCTATGGAAGCCATCGTTCCGATTGGCTGCATGAAACATAAGCAAAAATGTTGCAGGCAGCCAATTCAGGACTAGTGGACTTAGTTTCCTGTCCTGAGTTTAAAAAATAAAAATATATAAGGCCACGGTAGGGATACCCTGCTCCCTTAGCCCATGTGGGTGGGGTGGGGTGGGGTGGGGAGGGGAATGGTGGGCAGGGGTTACCTCTCCCCCTGGGGCCAAAATAAAGAAAATACATTTTTAAATGCTGTGATCCCATGGGAGTCCAATCGTAGTGTTTAAGAAAATGAAATCGAAGCCTTGGGCCACTATGAATAACAAAGGGGAGGGGGTTGCACACAGCCCCCTTCCTTGAGCCTCATTGAGCCTCTGTGGACCCCATCCACCGGGGTCAAAATGTAAAAATAAGCTGGTAGGGCATATGGTCCACCTCCCTACACTGATTAAGGCCCTAGTATGAAAGAGGAGGGGTGGGAGAAGACTTGTTTCCCTGCCTGCGCTCTTGCGGGTAGGGAATCTCGGACTTCTCCCAACCATCAGTAGCAAATCCACACAGCTGCTCCAGCCAGCCTGGAGCAATGCTGGCTCATGTAGGACCTGGGGTTTCCATCCCCCCACATGAACACCAAGTACTGTTTGTTGCGTGTCCCAGGCAGGGACTGGGTCACCTACCCAAGAGAATTTAACGCCCAGAAACGTCCCTCCCCCCTGCAAAACAAATTCACCTCAGCTCTTTCCTAAAGAGATTTGGGGTGATCCGATCCAGTGACAGGAGCCAAAAAAAACAAAAAAGTGGTCCGAAATGATTTTTCCCCATTCATTTTTTTCCATAGAAACTTTAGGCATGGCTACAGCCCAAACCACTGAATACCAAATTTCGCAGAAAGCTAAATCTTGGTCCAGAAAGAGTGTTTGCTTTTATTTGGTGAAAATCCATTCAGTAGTTGTTGATCAATTAAGGCTCAAAAACTTTGTATATATCATTCTGCGGAGGAGCCGCGGACTGACAGATCTCATGGTGAGATCTTATTGGCTGCCACCACATGTCGGCTGCCATCTTACAACTCAGGAATCAGTCCGGAGTCTTAGAATTATTTTCTTTTTTTTTTTTCTTAAACATAAAGGTGTAGGGTAGAGATATCTCGTCCCCCTAGGTTTAGGGGTGTCACAATTTAAAATAAAAAAAGCGTGGACTCCCAAGCTGTAACAAAAAAAACCTTTGAGTGGGCACAAAATGCTTTTTAGTAGAGGGGGCATGAGGCAGCTAATCCTGAGCTTCAAGGAGGCGCCAGAGACCCATCCCCCAGAGCCGTTCTGTAAAATCAGGGGAGTGGCACACTGCTTTCCTCCCTGAGTCTGTTAAGGCCACGGCGATCCCATTCTCCAAGGCCGGAGGGATCCCTGGGATACAGTGGTTTCGTTGCCCGAAAGAGTGTGAGCAGACAAATAGAAGTCTGCTCCCACCTGGCGAGAGGGAGCTCTATGCACTTCAGCTGTAGAGCAAAGCCCTCTTGTGGTTGTTTTTATGAATGCATTTTGTGGACTGAAAATTGTTAAAAGGAAGGCTCAGAGATATGTTACTTTTATTTACAAAAAAATTAAAATATCTGGGTCTTTATATTTTTCAGCCCACAAATTGCAATAATAACAACTAGGTTAAATGAAAGACTCACAGACGTGTTTTTTTCCAGATAAAGGTTTATTACACATTTTTACTATAACCACCAATATTAAACATTACATTGTGTGAATTACTGAAATATACACTACATTTAAAATATTAATGATTTCTGGAGAAAGATGATAATAGGGTAATTTTTTAGATTTTGTCCATACGGCGCTTGCGCTGTGCTTGCGAAACCTCTTTTACAGAAAAAACTAAATCTTAACAGGGGCTTAAAGCCTGCCCATTACTTACCTTTACTTACCATTGGTTTGCTCCCACATCAGTCGTGTTTACTTTTTTCCTGTTGGTCAGCGCATCCTCCTGCCTCCAGCTTACTGCTCAGCTTCACGACTTTGTCCTTGTTGTGGAGCTTGGATCAAGTACTGCTTCCAGCAGTCAGTGTCCTTCCACTGGCCACGCACTTGTAACATACTTAATTTTATTTTTACTTTCCAGCATCAGCATTCTGTTCATTGCTGGCCTGTCCCTTCCACCACCTCGCTCCCGTCACTGAATATCCATTGCCCACACCGTCACTAGTTGCCTCTCTTCTACCCCATCATAGTGTGTTTTATATAGCGCAAAGTCGACGGGAAGGACTTCGAGTGTATTACATGAGTACCAGTTACATTACACAAGAACACATTAATTTTTACAGGCACTGGGCGATTAAGTGATTTGCCCAGAATCACAGGATGTTGAGCGAATGGTTTCCCCAGCTCCAAATTCAGCAGCTGTGGCAGTAATGCTACAGCATGTACAAGCGCACTGTTCCAGCTTGCTACACTTTGACACACTGGTAACTGCAAAGAGCATTTGTTCAAGAATATAAACTGAATATAAAGTATAGGGAAAATAAAATTGTTAACTTGTTTGTACGTGCATAGCTTAAAGTACAATTTTTTTCTTTTCTTCAAAAAGCATTGTGACGCAGTCTGGCTACATTGTATGCTAGCATCCCACTATGAAAAGGTATTTGGCTCCAGAACCTAGTGCAATTTTCCATCTGCCTTTTTAATGGACAGATCCATATCTTGGTCACAGTCGTGATGTTTACAAACAAAAGCTAGGGAGTTCACGAAATTTTGCTGTTCTAAAAATTGGGTCGTGGTTCTAAAAGGTTAGGGAAGCCCTGCTCTAGACCAATATGTGTAGCTCATCTGTCCTCGACGAGAAGGCAAGCTTTCACTGTATCAGGGTTTAAATAATTTACAGTGAAGGAGCAAATCATATATAAGGATTTTAAAAAATTCCTTGGCAAAATAGTACAATTGTCAAAATCGGAAACCCCACAGAGGAAGTCTGAGGCTCACTACTATTTTACTGTAAAAAATCTGCAACAAGTTTTTAAGCAACATGTGAACACATTCTGACAATTACCATGAGGAGAAAATGTAGAGAAATATTACAATTTGCCAAACAAAGACCGATTCACTGAGCTATTTTAAATGTCAGAAATCAAGATTTCAACTGGTGAAATTTCCCAAAATCCCAAATCACAGAAATCTTAGACAGTTAGAGATTTTAGTTCTCCTCTTCCTTTACATCTAGGTGAATTTGTATACCAGCCACAAAACCTACCAGTATGGTGGGAATGTGGTCTTGCAAATAAAACTACATTTGTTCCATGGTGGCAGAACGCATCCCTCACTTCACATCCATTAGACACCTTCCTAATCTCACCATGAAAACAAGGTTTCTTCAAGATTTATTGACAGTAACCTTGGCAGTGCTACCGGTGAGAGAACAGGCCAGCAAAATATTTGTAACTACACAAAATTATCGTACATATTTTGCATTGCAGCTCCCAAACCCATACTAATTGACTTTATAATAGAACAAGTGAATTAATGTCTCTGAACTTCCACTTTATCGAGCTACACTTCGATATGAAAAAAACCTTTTTGAATCGGGCTGTAAATGAGCAAAATTGGCAGCGCGGCCTTCGCAAATAAATGTCTAAAGTTGGTGTCTATGCTAATCGAGCTTATTTTGTATTAAATGTGTGAACTTGAGAGGAAAATGTGCTTTGCTACTCGGGCAGAGAGATAATGAAATTAAATTATGCAAACATATTAGATCAGTCATCACAAAACAACATTCCACATCCATTACTGCTGTGTTCACAGCAAACCCAACATTATCAGTTCCTATCCTTGCCACTAATGCTCATAATGTCCGTGCTCATAAGTGAAATGTGTTGTAAAATTAGGCAGAATGGGTTGGATAGAGGCTATCGCGGACTTGTAGAATGAATAAGCATTCCTTAATTAGCCCATCAGGTTAAGTGCAGGCATTAATGGGCCTTTCCTAAAGTCTAGCATGACATCTTTCTCCAAACATGGCCAAGAAGGAAGTTCCATTAGCAATATTAATACAAGCTTAGTTGATCATTTTCATTCAATTAACTTCTTTCAATTAAATAGATAGCTTGACAAAGGCAGTGATAAAAGACCCGAAGGGACAGCTGATGACTCGAACTGAACATTAGTGTGCGAGAGGTCGCTGCTACTAAACGGACTGTAAATCTAGCATTCAATTTGGAAAATGCATTTCTTCTGCTTCTACTCCTTTAATGAGCAATTTTAGCTGACGAGATACGTTTGCCGCTTAGATTTCACGGCAAGTCGAGCTCCCTTTTCCTCGCAGCAGTTACATTTTAGGTGTCTTTCCGGTGACCAATCCCCAGCATCGATATTATTCTGAATTTCTGTAAAATTGTGTCAAGAACTCGGTTGCTTCAAAATGATTAATAAGAGCACATAATGTATGTGTACATCGTCTATTTCAACATGACCTTTACAACAAACTGAGGTAACAGCGTTAAATGGAAATCTGGACCGCACATTGTGAGGCATGATGCTCTGTACACTTTAGGGGATGTCATAATGCAGTAAAACTAAATCAAGAGCGCTGTTTGGGTGTGTGGTTGAAAACTTAAACCACAATTGACTCCTACAAATCAGACATTTGCATTAAAGGCAAACATGCTCTACCACCCAGGTCTGTGTATTAAACAGATAGCAGTTGTGGTTGCTGACTGCCTGGTTGCCCGTAACCCGTGTAATTTTGTAGGTTGCTGCTCTGTCTCCAGAGAGTAGCCGCCATGGGGCATATGTATCAAATGATTTTTTATTCGCAAACGCTGCGATTCGCAAAAATACAGCATTTGCGAATAAAAATTGCTAAACGCGACGTATGAGCTGTTTTCTCATCGCAAAATTAGGTAATCACAACATTTGGGATTCCTTAATTTTGCGTAAGCATTTAAGGAATCGCAAATTGTGATTCCGTAAATGCTATGTATCATGCACCCAAGTTGTGCGATTTCTCCCTAGGAAATCGCAAATTACCACCAACTTCAAGTTGGTGGTAATTTGTGATTTCTGGCATTAATGCACATTTTGGCATGTTTCAAAGTGCCATGTGCAAAAACAACAAGTGATGGACCGAATGTGGATCAATGTCACACATTCCCCCAGTCAAAAGATCTGGGCCCAAATCCATCGTTTTTTTGCACTCCACACCACCCTGGGTTAGACAATGGCGATATGCAAATCAGCTCTGACCCTGTTGCCCCATGGGAACAGTCCAGTCCGAACTACAAAAGCCATGTCCTTCCCAGAACGGAATCAAGCATCCGAGGACCGGACCGGTTTCGAGGTAACACCTCTCATCAGCCCGGCTAGCTTGACTCCAAGTGGTGTGGAGTGCCTGGGACCCACGTCTGGGCATCCCCAGCGCACTTAGGGCGGCAATTGCAAAAACAACAAGTGATGGACCGAATGTGGATCAATGTCACACATTCCCCCAGTCAAAAGATCTGGGCCCAAATCCATCGTTTTTTTGCACTCCACACCACCCTGGGTTAGACAATGGCGATATGCAAATCAGCTCTGACCCTGTTGCCCCATGGGAACAGTCCAGTCCGAACTACAAAAGCCATGTCCTTCCCAGAACGGAATCAAGCATCCGAGGACCGGACCGGTATCGAGGTAACACCTCTCATCAGCCCGGCTAGCTTGACTCCAAGTGGTGTGGAGTGCCTGGGACCCACGTCTGGGCATCCCCAGCGCACTACAAAAGCCATGTCCTTCCCAGAACGGACGGCCCAAATCCACCGGTCCTCGGATGCTTGATTCCGTTCTGGGAAGGACATGGCTTTTGTAGTTCGGACTGGACTGTTCCCATGGGGCAACAGGGTCAGAGCTGATTTGCATATCGCCATTGTCTAACCCAGGGTGGTGTGGAGTGCAAAAAAACGATGGATTTGGGCCCAGATCTTTTGACTGGGGGAGTGTGTGACATTGATCCACATTCAGTCCATCACTTGTTGTTTTTTCAAAGTGCCATGTGGCACACATACATGCCCTTAGGGCATGTATATGCGCCATATGAACACACATGCTCATTTCAGGGGTGCATCAGGGTGTCCTTATGACACCCTTGCACTCTTGAAATTACTCTCAATTTGCGATTCTCAAATCGCGAATCGCAACTTGAGAAAGATTTCTTATTCATTCCTAGGGGCCTTCTGACCCATAGGAATGAATGGGAAGGTATTCCTTAATTGCGATTTTGCAATTTGCTAATCGCAATTAAGGGATACTAAGAGGAGCGGGGGCCATAGCGCATGACACCAGGGAGCTGGTGAGAGGACACAACTCACCCTGCACCAGCCGCTGCTGGGGCCCATATGCTGTCTGTTCCTCCCGCCGCCGTTGCCATCCACCTGCACGGCCGCCGGGGAGGTGAACTACAGCTCTCAGCAGGCCGAGCGGCATACTCCTGGCATCTGCGCGCCCGGAGGCGCTGAAAGAGAGGAGGCTCCCTCCGCGTCGCGGGACGCGCGCAGGACCGCGCCGGGCTAAGCCCGGGCAAAGGGCGGGCTGTCTGTGGCCGTCCGGGGATGACGAGGGACGGGACGGGCCATTCCCCTAACATCGTCATTCTGCTAACATGGGTAAGCGCAAATTGCCTTCACCAACTAATGGAGGGGGATTAAAGGCTAAAGTACCCCGAAATGCTCCTAGTATTATCTCCTATTTGACCAGAGAAGTAGGAGCCTTGACCACTGAAATAGCGAACATTGAACGTGAACTGGGTTTGGCTACTAATAATCCTCATATTGAGGAGGGGGTAACTCTTCAAAACCCCAGGTTTCTCTGGAGGCAAAGATTATAATTGAACGCCCACGTCTCACTGTCACCCCTGATGCTTTTTCTTTGTCAGATCCCCTCCCTGGAAACTGTGCCACTGAATCTAGAAACGTGTACAAAAGAATTGCCAACTTCACCTTACTTGACACCTCCCAATTGAGGGAAAAAAAACAGTATTACTATATGGTCTGTTTGGTATATTTACTTAATACCTTTTTGCTTTTTATTTCATTATATTCAAAAAAGTTTAGGTACAAAAAATCAAATCAAGTTTAAAGTTAACTCTGTTAGAAGATCTTCCGCTGCAATCTTACTGGATTTGGGCCTCGACAAGGAACTTGTGTATTTCTTGGCAGATTTACACAAAGATCTACATGCCTCTATTAGAATGACCGAGGAGGGTAACTGCTCTGCAAAATTTAGGTCAGTGAGAGGGGTACGCCAAGGGTGTATACTAGCCCCAATTTTATTCACACTGTATATTCATTCTCTGGAAGAATCGCTGGGGAAGGCCAGCCACGCTTGATATTCCGCGTATGGGAGGTACGCCGACACCTGTACGCGGACGTTACCGTCCTTCTAGCCCGGACACCTCTGGGCCTCCAAGGGCTATTAAACTCCTTTGGTGAGTTTATGAAGTCCTTGGACCTAGTGGTCAACGTGGGAAAATCACATGTGATGACAATGGGAGCTAGAAAGTATAGTTCAACCAGCTTCCACTGTAATGGCAATGTGATTACCAGAGTTAAGGTTTTTACATATTTGGGTGTAGTGTTTGATGATAGAGGTGCTTGGGTCCCCCAAATCAAGTCTAAAGTTAACTCTGTTAGAAGATCTTCCGCTGCAATCTTAGGCTTTGCAAAGCGATTAGGAGGGAAACCCTGCGAAGCAATTCTGGCCATCTATAGAGCAAAAACAATCGCCATTGCCAGATATGGGGCAGCAATTTGGGGTTATAAAAACTCTGAGTTAATTCAAAATGAAGAAAACAAATTTATGCGTGCCCTACTTGGCTTACCCCAATCTTCAGCCACCTTCTCAATCCACCAGGAGTTAGGTATGGGTTACATTGTTGATATGATTAATCTAGCACCCATCCTATTATGGGTAAAACTCTGGTTGAATCCCAATCTCACACTGAACCACCTAATACTGCGGGATTGCATGAGCCTAGAGAAAGCCAGGGACATCCAGTGGCTATCTTACATTAAAACAACCACCAAGGACATGGGTCGACCAGAAATTTTCACAAATCCTGAGGCCCTGGTAAAAGCAGACCTAAAATGGATCAAAGTTAATTTTATTAAAGTTAGAGAGCAGGAGCGAGAGATGGAACAAGTAAGAAAACCTACGGTTAGGGGGCACTATTTACTGATCTCGACTTTGTCTATCCAACCTTATCTTACTATAGTAACGATTCCGTTCCATCGTTGGGTTTTGACAAAGTTTAGATTTAATCAGTTACATAGATTATTTACTGATTGTAAAACATGGTATAAACCAATGGATGCGCCCCCCCTTGCAGGTGTGATGGCTTTTCACTGCAGGACACTAGTCACTTTATGTTATTTTGCCCTTTGTATAGATTACCCAGAAGAAAGTTTATTGTTCCATTGTTAAAGGAAAAGGGATTCCTGCAAGTTAAATCAGCGCTACTTTATTTGCAGCTATTGGAATCCCCAGAAATTATGTTTGGAGTGGCTAATTTTATAGTGGCTTCTATTTGTTGTAAAAAACTGAACATGAGAGATTAACTGACATTATTTTTATACATTTATTACATCAAATGAAATATGTTTTTTTTAAAGAAAACTAAAATTGCACATGTATATATATATATTTCTTTTTAAACATTTTTATCCGTGTTAATATAATTCCTCCATTCCTGTATTGTGACTTTTATGATTTTTATTAATCGATGAAAGTGGTTTTTGAACTTTAACTACTAAGAAATCGCAAAAATTTGCGATTTTTTAAATACAACTCGTTTTGCAATTCTCAAATAGCAATTCCCAGAAAATCGCTATTTGAGAATCGCAAACACGGATGTTGATACATATGCCCCTCAATTACATTAATTATGGCTGCATTTTCTCTGCTGGCCGCTATCCGGTGCATGTCAATGGGTCACTCGCCTGTCACTCACGAGAGATTCCAAAAAGCATTTGTCATGACTACCTGTATACAGTGCGTGCAAAGGGCTGCTCCACTGCTGCTCCTGGTGGGTCTCGGGTCTCTAGAAACCCACTCAACCAGGAAATCACTAAATGCAATGTAAACAGCATGCGCTTCTATTTAGCCCCACTCGCCTTCCTGACATCACACGCATGCACTGATTTATGACAAGATAAGAACACCACTCTGGTCAATCATTAACAATGCCAAAACGCTTACCATAGACGCCAAACTGATAATTAACACTTTTTCCAACCGATTACTGTCCCATGGAGTAGGGTGCTACCTGTCCATCCATGCCCATCAGTCCATCTCTACCCACCTTCCTTCTCAAATGCAGAACTGAGAATGTCTTTGTCACACAGCTCCATTATTGTTTAGGACAAAACAATCTGCATGGTGCAGAGACATGGACGTCAATTCAACAAAATGCCTGGGGTAGCGTAAGTGACATCAAAGGTCATGTGACTTCTGATGATATCACAGGAAGTGATCTCCCACGACCTCTGACCCGCAACATTATCACAGGAAGTGACATCCCCGGAGTTAACAAAAACAGCAATAACTACCACATGTACAGCTGTCAGCTACCAAGGTATGGCCTTCATACGCATGCACCAGCCATCAATTCTCAGGAACCCCCCTAAATCCTGGTGGGTCCATACTTTTGAAAACAATAAAATTCGAACAATTGATTTGGGTAATAAAAACATCTGATATTCAGTGCAAGATCCACAAAAGGTCAAAATGTGCCTTATCAACATGTTATGTTGTATAATGTTCAGTACCAAACATCCAGACACTAAATTCAAATGTATAATTCCACTTAACGGGCCAGGGTGCCACCATCAGATTCTCTGGCACACCTTGAACTACCCAAGAGTAGCTCAATTATTCATGATACAGTACAAATACCAAAGCACAACCATAATTTTCAAAAGGACAGCTTCACATATCTAGACACAGCTCTGACTGCCATGGCTCAGGTAGACTAATACCTTGAAAACAAGGAGAGGGGCTCAAAAAGTCCAAAGAGACAGAGCACCTAAAATGACAAGCAAATAAAAAAAGATTCCCTTTGGACACACCAATATCAATTCACTCCATTCAATCATAATAATGTCAAATAAATGTGTTATATGCTTGGAACACCTCCATAAGGAATACAGTGAAACAAAAATGTAAAAAATACATTTAATAAAGCATCAAGATAAAAAATCACAATGTCAAGTCATTAGATTCAATACATCATAAAAACATTCCACTATACTCACTCTAATAGTGAAGGACATACAAGTTTACAATACAAATATCCTACAAGAAGCAGTTCATGATAGTGGCAAAACCTAAATATTGCATGGAAGGATCATAAAAGAGGCAAACCAACTGTGCCTTTGCAAGGTTAGTTCGAAATAGTTGTAAACAAGGCAAGGGACAGTAAAATCTGGCCACTGTTTCTTGTCCCAATTCGAATTTAACAAAGATCTAATGCGTCAACGCGTTTCGGTGGGACCAACTTGATAATGCCACCATCTTCAGGACTTGAATAAATAATACTCCTTCCTTTAGTTCAAACCGTACATCTTGGATAAACTTCTATTGTGTCATATATTTGAGAAGATCTGGTTCGTCAGAGCCGACTGAACATTAAAAACGGCAACTGCCTCAGCAATTATGCATGAAAGAATTAAACTGCCCTTCTGTAGATTAAAACTACTGGTCACCAGTGAAATAAAGAGACCTCCTCATCCTGGACTCCTTGGAGATAGGTCCATAATCTCAAATCTATAGCGCTGTCAGAGCTGTTGGCAGCACTTAAGTCATGAGAGGGATGCGCTTTTGCATATTGAACCGGCCGTGAGGGGAATGGCCAGCGTTCTCCTCATTCCTGCCTCCATTGCCCTACCAGGGGAGAGGAAGACATCACCGCGCTGCCAAACCGCTGCCATTCCGCCGTGAGGGAAATGGCCTGGTGCACTACATCTCCCAGGGGGCCTCGCACGGCTCAGGCCACTGACGACATCGGAGGGCGCCAGAGGCCCTTATAGATATAGTCCCCGCAGCAGGGGACGCGCGCAGGTGCTGCCCGGGCCAAGGGCGGGCCCGTACGCCCCCGTCAGCGACTGGCAGAGGCTGGGCTGCCCCCCCAACACCTGCTAAAAATGGGTAAGCGCAAACATGTGGGGAATGTGGAAATGGAGGGGTTAAAGGCTAAAAAAAATACCTAGAAAGACCCCCTCAATAATTTCATATCTGACTTCTGCTGTGGGAGTTTTGAGTAAAGAGATTGCCAATGCTGAAAAAGAGGTGGGGTTGAACACAAGTCAAACCTGTAGGGTGGAGTTTGTGGCAGCTGAATATCAATCTTATGCCCCCGTACCATTGGAACCGGTAGTTTTGATCAATGCCCCAAACGCAAGGAGTGAAATTCAAATTCCTGAGCCAGTTTCACAAGTGACTGCTGCTGTGGATACTACCCCCTGTGTCACGGTTAGACCTGTAGCAGTTCTAAAGGGGGCTCCAGAGGAGAAAAAGGGTGCAAACAGGAAACCTAGTAAACGGCAAAAGAATGTAAAAAAAGGCTTGGTTAAATCGTCATTTGCGCTGGATGGAAATTTTGAACAGGCTCTCCAGACTCTGATAGAGGAGATTTTCGGTGAGCGGTTGGAGTCCATGTTAATGGGTATTGCTAATATTACATATGTTGGGGGCCTTAAGAAAAAGTGTGAGAAGTTGGACTCTTTTTATGGACGCTAAGCATCCTACTGAAGCTATACTAAAAGGATGTTTGTTACCTAAACCCCCTGTAGCGAGAAGCATTAATACTCGAGAGAAAGATCTTGGTAACCAACTACATTTTCCTGTAGGTAGAGTGGTAAAATCTGCACACGATGTTGAAGAGGGGGGGGGAACCGAAATACTGCAAAGTCTTGTTCTAATATTTATAGCTCAGATAATTTACTATCTACTGTTATGATGGTGACAGGTACTGAGAAGTGTACACCCCAAACTGTTGATGCAAGTCATAAAGGTGGAAGTATTAATCTCCCACAGGAAGCTACCCCCTAGGTTGCGGTTCTTGTTGGGGGTACCTCCGGACAGTGAATCAACGATGGCCCTTATCTGTAAATCGAAACATTGGTGTGATCAATATTGTACAAGCCAACCTGAAATCTCGGCACATATTATAATGGCAAGGAGGGTGTCTTGGGTCGGAAGCGGGCCTAAACAGGTCCCTGGTGACTGCATCATAGTCAATTTTAATAAATGGGGTGTTGCAGAAACGTTGTTTTGGGACTCCTCCCCAGTACCTCGGGGGGACATTAGGGCACTTCCTTTGGGTTTTTTCTAGCCCCCTGTGAAAAAGTTTATAAGACGTGGGGATGTAGTAATAAGGGGAGGGGGAACTAGGGAATGTTCGCAGCCCTTAATAAGCTATCCTATTAGTTGAAGTGCTGTGCCTGGTCTTGAGAATAAAAGTAGGGAGTTAAACATACCCCCACATTTGGCCCATAGTCCGTTGCAGACTGTTGAGGGGGATTTACTCCTTTCAAATAGATTCCTTCCTCTACTACAACTTGATGAGAATGACTGACTGACCGAAAAGGTGGGTGGTAAGGCTGCCCCTTGCTCGACAGGCCCTTTCAATATTGATATTGGAGGTGAAACTTTAAGAACCTGTTGTATTTTTAGCTGGAATATTGCGGGCCTTAGATCAAAAAGAGATGACCCCTTATGGCATGACCTTCTCAGATCTCACGCTATAATAGCCTTACAGGATACGAGGGCAAACTTTTGGGTTGATGGGTTTAGGTATTTTTATCGGCCTGCGACAGTAGGAAGAGCAATAGGAGGACTAGTGCTTCTCCTGTCGCTTAAATTAAAGGGATCTTCAAACATGGAAGTAGTAGACTCTCCACACTGTTTGGCAGTAGAAGTAACTTTTTATAATCATTCAAAGTTATTATTGGTAAACTTTTATAACTCTGGGGAGGCGGACTTTAGGAATCAACACTTGTGTTTTTTTAAATTGTTTTTGGAAGAATATAGACTAAATCAATCCACAGATTATCATGTACTTTTAATGGGCGATTTTAACGTACATCTTTGCGAATCAAACTGTTGTCTTGATGATTACCTGGGTCCTAGTCATGCGATGACTCCCCATTTTGAACATTCCCAGCGGGGGGAGGCCTTGGAGGACCTTTTGGCGGTTGCAGATCTTTTTGAACCTGGCTTTTTCAGCCACTCAGAGCGGTGTCCCACGTTTAAATCTAACAATAAAGATACCATTATTGATTATATATTTTTGTCCCCCAGGTGGTTGGATAAAGTAGTTTCTTATAACGCCAGGGTGTCAGCGTATAGCAATCACAATCCTGTTATTCTAGAACTGGATGGCAGGGTTGGTATCGTGGACCTGGGAGGTGAAGACTGTGGAGCTAACTGCCTGGTAGTACGTGACCAGGAGAGGAGGCTCAAGTGGTCAAAAGTAACGCCCAATGTATTTTTCATGGATTTCTGTAGAAAGGCTGAAGGGAATCTTGCTATATGCGCGGATCCCTGAAACCAAAAGGACTTGGTCCTCAAAGCATTTGAGGGTATTTGTTGCCAGATTGCCACAGATCTGACGATTGGCACTGAGTTCAAAGGGAACCGTGGGCCTAGGTGGTTTGACGAAACCTGCTCGAAAGCCCATCATCTACTCATATCAGCACTGAAGAGAACACCTCGAGATAGGTTGGCGGTAGCCAGCCTTCGTAAGCAGTATAAGCTGGCAGTGCACACCGGGTAAGTAGAAATTAAGGCAGAGGCTCTGAATGCTCTTCTCTCAGTAGAAGTCCTAAAAGATAGCTCTAAATTTTGGTCCATCATAAATGCCCCCTTTTTTTCTTCTGTGGAGAACGAAGCACAGGTATGCAATATTACAGAGGCACTGTGGCTAGCCCACTTTGGGGCGATCTATGACCCTGGTGGTACACTATTGTCTATTGCTAGTCCTTCTCCTCGACTAGGAACAGCCCCATTCGTGTTTAGTGAGATGGACATTGAAAAGGCAATAAAGGAGACCGCGAGTAACAAAGCCCCAGGGCCCGATGGGGTCCCAACAAATCTCTATATGTGTGACCCCAAATTTTGGTCAAAAATATTGGCAACTGTTTTTAATGCTTCTGGTATGCAGGGGTTCCCAGTATCCTGGAGCCAATCAATTATTATTCTGGTTTCTAAAAAAGGTCAAAGAGGGGACCCGGGGTGCTATAGACCTATATCACTGATCGATTCAGCAGTGAAAATTCTGGGTAAAGTGGTCTTAGCCCAAGATAACAGGCTGGGTCACTGAAAATAAGATTTTATCAGATTTGCAGTATGGTTTTAGACAGGGTAGAGGCACTATGGACCAGTGCCTCAAACTGCATTTATTAATTGGTAAATATACTGTTTGCGAAGGAAGGTTCTCTGCACATGGCATTTATGGATCTGTCCTCCGCTTTGACCTGGTTAACAGGTCAAAGTTGTGGAATATTTTAATGGAAATAGGTATTGAGTCAAGTTTAGTTCAACTTTCTAGCTGACCTTCATTGGGATCTCCATGCGTCAGTGAGGATATCCCAGGATGGTAGATGTACCAGGTATTTTAAATCTGACCGAGGTGTTCGCCAATGGTGTATATTGGCGCCCCTATTGTTCACTCTTTATATTAATGCTTAGGACAAATCCCTAAAGGAGGAGAGTCTGGATATTCCGCGTGTAGGTGAATATTTAATACCTGTTCTCCTATACGTGGACGACGCGGTCCTTTTAGCACGTACTGCATTGGGCCTCCAGAAGCTCTTGGACGCTTTTGGAACCTATATGCAGTCCTTGGATTTGGTTTCGAACAATGGGAAGTCGCACACCATGGTAATCGGGAATTAAAAAACAACTAAGAAAGTGAAGTCATCCCTCTGTAATGGAGTGGAAGTCTCCAGGGTTACCTCATTTACATATTTAGGGGTCTTATTCGATGATCAGGATTCATTCGCCCCTCCAAATAAAGTAAAAAGACTGGCTGTTACTAGATCGACTTCTGCCTTATTGGGGTTTGCCCAGCGTTTAGGGGCTAGGCCAGTAGAGGCGATTCTCAAAATGTAAAGATCTAAGTGCTTGGCTATTGCCGCCTATGGCTCTTCTATTTGGGTTTTTAAACAACTGCCAGGGGTTCAGATAGCTGAGAACAGATTCATTTGTTGTCTCCTGTCTGTTCCCCAGTCAACATCTATCTATGCGATCAATGAGGAACTAGGGAAGGGCTACGTGTCGGATATAATGAGTCTATCTCCTCTTTTATGCTGGCTTAAAACCTGGCTTAATCAAGAACTGACACTGAACCATCTGATTTTACGTGATATTGTCAATCTGTATAAAGCCAAAGACATCAAGTGGCTGGCTTATGTTAAACGTATGCTCTCCAAAATAGGACGTCCAGAGCTATTTGATTACCCTGAAAAGATTTGTAAGGAGAATGTAAAGTGGGTCAAAATCAATTTTTTAAACATTTTAAAGATGGAACGGGAAGAGCAAGAGCTGCAGAAACCATCAGCTAGGGCTCATTGTTTGACTAAAACCACTCTGTTAATTGAACCTTACCTGATAACGGTGACTAAACCCTTTCACCGTTGTCTCCTGACTAGGTTCCGCTTCAATCTGATTCACTTTTCGTTGGGTGTCTTCCATGGTTGGTGTAAACCAGAGGAGGCGGAACCCTGCCATTGTGATAACTTCTCCATACAGAACACCTTGCATTTCATGATGTTCTGTGATTATTACAACGATATTAGGAGGACTTTTTAATTCCTTTATTGAGAGGTAAGGGCTTTGTGCAAGTCAAACCAGCTTCACTTTACCTCCAAATGTGGAGTAATCCATGGGATATGTTTAATGTTGCCTGCTTTCTGGTTGCTGCTGTCTGATCTAAGAAGAAAAGATGTTCCGATCTATACAGTGTATTAATTATAATGGTACTGCTCTTATGAATTTGTAACACGGGTGCCCTGCTCTTTTTAAATCATTATTCAGTTGTGGTATTTTAG
Source organism: Lissotriton vulgaris (assembly GCF_964263255.1). Classification (NCBI taxonomy): domain Eukaryota; kingdom Metazoa; phylum Chordata; class Amphibia; order Caudata; family Salamandridae; genus Lissotriton; species Lissotriton vulgaris. Next base: position 659,460,129 of record NC_141698.1, on the reverse strand, counting down.
AGATGACATATGTTTTTTAATGTATGTGTTTTTGTATCAGTTTTGTGTACTTTTATGATTTTTTTAAAAAAATCGAATAAAGTGGATTGATTGATTGTCATCTGTAATTCGCACTCCTCTTGTTCGAGGGAAAGCCTGGGCTCATAAAGCTCCCGCAGCGCCATGTGAAAACCTCCGTACACCGCGTATATACGTCGTGTACGGAGGTTTTCACATGGCACTAAACCTATCTCCAAGGAGTCCAGGATGAGGAGGTCTCTTTATTTCACTGGTGACCAGAAGTTTTAATCTAAGTGAGGGCAATTTAATCCTTTCACGTATCAATGCCGAGGCAATTGCCGTTTTTAATGTTCAGTCAGCTCTGACAAACCAGATATTCTTGAATATATGACACGATAGAAGTTTATCCAAGATATACGGTTTGAACTAAAGGAAGGAGTATTATTTATTCAAGTCCTGAAGAAGGTGGCATTATCAAGTTGGTCCCACCGAAACGCGTCAACGCATTATATCTTTGTTAAATTCGAATTGGGACAAGAAACACAGAGGCCAATTTTACTGTCCCTTGCCTTCTTTACAACTATTTCGAATTAACCTTGCAAAGGCACAGTTGGTTTGCCTCTTTTATGATCCTTCCATGCAATATTTAGGTTTCGCCACTATTATGAACTGCTTCTTGTAGGATATTTGTATGGTAAACTTGTATGTCCTTCACTATTAGAGTGAGTTTAGGGAAATGTTTTTATGATGTATTGAATCTAATGACTTGACATTGTGATGTTTTATCTTGATGCTTTATTAAATGTATTTTAAAATGTTGGTTTCACTGTATTACTTATGGAGATGTTCCAAGCATATAACACATTTATTTGACATTATTGTGATTGAATGGAGTGAATTGATATTGGTGTGTCCAAAGGGAATCTTTTTTATTTGCTTGTCAATTCAGGTAGACTAATAAACAGGTAGAAAGACAGATGGGCCTGGGCACAGCAGTAAATGCTCAGGTACAGCACCAAATTCTCAGGCAACAAGCCAATCATCAGGATAAAAGCAAAATATGGTATTCCTATTTACAGGGATCATAAGCCCCTGCCAATCAAGTCCAGTCCATGCTGAGGTAGGTCTTCATCATACTCAAATTCAGTCTCAAATGCCCAATTGTGCTTACACTTGTACAGCCGCATCCGCAAAAGTATGTCCAACCTCACTCTTTCATAACTGTATTCCCAGCGATAACTACCAGAACACAGTGGGAAGTATAATGGATTCTGCTAATATTTTCACAGACATGAGCAATTAAGCAATGAAAATCTTTTGAGGCAGGGTTCTTTTGGATCAAGGGGAAAATACTGGGCGCTCAGCTAATTATTAGTCGCAAAGATATAAGCGAAAACTGGTTATGAGGTGGTGCAAAAAGGGCGAGGGGATAAGCCCTATAACCCCTCAAAGGGTGTGTGTTGAAAGGTCAACACACTAAGACACAACAGCAAAATGCCCACTGCACACAACAAGAAAGTATAGCAAAATGTGTGTCCTGGTGGACACCTAAACATTCCAATCACAGCTGTCAGAAGAAACACCAATTTTTTTTTACTGATAAGTAGTCTTCATTTAATGGTCTTTGTAGCCAGCTGACATGTGTTTCGTCGCAACGGAATGTAATTTCCGCGACTCTTCAGGGCTTTCGGATTATAGAGGCCCACTGTAAGGTCGCTTAGCCGGTGATACTTCCGACCCGGCCGGGCTCGAGACCAGGTTTGGTTTGGTGGTCCCAGAACAGGACAGACATCTCAACATCAGAAAGGGGAACTCGGGTGCGAGTCCTTGGTGGTCCTATTAAGTTGTGGTATGCCGACGTAGGAGCCTGTATAGCCCTCCACAAGGATCTGAGAGACCGTCAGGTCAGCTAGTGAGTCACGGGGTCCCACAGGTTGGTAGTCAAATTTTTCCAAGGAGAGAGTAAACTCCCGTTTATACAATAGCCCCGATGTAGGGGGTTCCGTCACAATCCAAAGGTACTGCGGGTTGCCGTGCGGGTAATCGTGTTCCTGGTATGGACACGTGACCCGCAACCCGGAAGCTTATAAATAGCGTTGCCGTTGTGTCTAGACCTGCAAGGTTAATTCGAAATAGTTGTAAAGAAGGCAAGGGACAGTACCATTTGGCCTCTGTGTTTCTTGTCCCAATTTGAATTTAACAAAGATAAATAGTGTTGCCGGTGTCTTGACACAACGGCAACGCTATTTATAAGCTTCCGGGTCACGTGTCCATACCTTTAGACACAGCACCTCCAAATATTCTTAAAACAGTTACACCCATCATGGCACCGATCTTAATGAAGATCATAAATCAGTCATTAGAAACAGGCATAGTCCCAGCAGCCTGGAAACATGCTGTGATAAAGCCTCTATTGAAAAAGGCCAACGCAGATCAATCGCAACCAGGGAATTTTCGCCATATTTCCTGGCTACCATTTGTTGAAAATTATTGGAAAAACACGTCAATAAAAACCGGTCAGATTTTTCAGAAACCAACCAATGCCTTCACCCCACACAGAAGGGGTTTAAAGCACAACACAGTACAGAACGGTACAAAAGGGGGTGGTGATGGACGGAGCATCTGAACCAATCAAACGCTCACACCCAGTCCATCACCGTTCTTTAGCCCACTCTGCACCCCAGTTCAGACATGGCCATATGCAAATCAGTCTGACCCTGTGCCTCATGGGAACAGTCCAGCCCGAACTGCAAAGCCATGCCTTCCCTGGACCGGAAACAAGCTTCCTAGGACCGGTTTCTGGCATTTCAGCCGTCTTCAGCCAGGCTTGCTTGAATCCAGTGGCAAAGTGAGCAAGGAACTCACATCTGAGCATACCCTGCCAATTTATGGCGACAAAGCGGTACAAAAGGGGGTGGTGATGGACGGAGCATCTGAACCAATCAAACACTCACACCCAGTCAAAAGATCTGGGTTTAATCCATCACAGTTCTTTAGCCCACTCTGCCACCCCAGTTCAGACATGGCCATATGCAAGACAGTACAGAAACTGCCTTGCTGGTTGTGGTGGAGGAGCTAAGACAATCATTGGACCAAGGAAAACCAGCTGTGTTGCTCTTATTAAATTTGTGCGCTGCTTTTGATACAGTGGATCACCTCACACTAAGTAGAAGGCTCTCGGACATTGAGATTAGGGGCATGGCGCTCAAATGTTTGACATCGTTCCGGAGTGATCGGACTTTTCAAGTACAGGAGAATACTATTCTCTCCAAGAACATGTCTCTAAAATGTGGCGTGCCACAGAGCTCGTCATTGAGCCCAACACTCTTCAATGTCTATGTTGAGTCACTTGCCAAGATCAGGCTAGAATTTGATATATCCATGACCTTGTACCATGATGATACGCAGTTAGTTATCTATCTGGATCCCAAAAATTGCAGAGATGGTGAGAGACTATCTTCCTGTCTGATAAAAGTCAAAGAGTGGATGACGACAAGTTGTTTAAAGCTAAATGAGGACAAGACGGAGTTATTACTCCATGGAAATAAAGCAATACCCAGGCCCATCATAGACTGGCCTGCGTCCCTAGGTAATCCACCCATTCCTGCAGAAACAGGAAAAAAAACAGGATTCTGGCTAGAAACGGATCTTTCTATGGTGACACAGGCTAAGAAGGTCACAGCTATTTGTTTCGGACTTCTTAGAGGCCTGCAAAAAATCCTGGACAGAATCCCAATACAACTCAGGAAGACAGTGGTCCATTCTCTAATCACTTCACGACTGGACTATGGAAACTCACTGTTCTTGAGTGCAAATAAATATGTCACCCAGAGACTGCAGGTGGCCCAGAATGCAGCAGTTAGGCTGCTGTGTAACATTCTGGTGCGGGAGTCAGTAAGAAAGCATTTATTCAGCCTCCACTGGCTACCGGTAGAAGCCAGAATAAAATTTAAGGCACTGGTTATTATTCATAGAGCACGGCACAATAGAGGCCCCAAAAAAGTTAGGAGGCTGATCTCCCCCTACAGCCCAAAGAGGCAGTTGCGCTCCAGCACAGAAGAACGCCTAAAACAGACAAAGGTCAGGAGGGAGAAATGGGGAGGAAGATCTTTGTCTCATCTAGCCCCCAAACTGTGGAACTCCTTGCCGATAGAACATAGATTGATAGAGAACTGGAGTTCCGCAGAAAGATCAAAACTTGGCTGTTTAAGCAGTACATTAAAGAGATGGTTTGCCTGTATTCAGTACCTTCCAGCGCAGCGCTGGGAAGCCTTAGGGCAGCCATGCGCTTTACAAATCCCATTAATAATAATAATAATTGTGAAGCAGCTCAAAGGAAGCGCACATTAAATAAGTTAGCACAAGAATAAAGTCCCACTGAGGCATAACGAAAGGGATTGGAGGAAAGAGATGTGTTAAGCCTTTCAAGAAACGGTTAACTACCGGGAACTTGAAAAGAGAAGGCTGATCTGGCAGCCGAAGGAAGGCAGAAATCCCCAAAAGGTAGCCCTTGATAGTGTCATGACCGCGTATCCTCAGCATCAGAGGTGGCAGCCCCTCCGTAGTCCTGCTCATGACAGATAGTGCCCAGAGCAGAGCCCTGCTGGGCTAAAAAGAGAAGGAACAAAAGTACTTCAGAGAGAGGGGCAGAAAGAGGATCCACAGCCTTGGCTGTGCACCAAGCCACAAATGTGTTCCACCAGCAGGCGTATAGCGTCTTTGTGGAGGGACGCCTGGCTACCAAGATTACATCACAGACTTCGGGAGGCAGGTCGAAAGACGCCAACTGCTGCGGCTCAATCTCCACGCGAGGAGGTGGAGACTGGACAAGTTCAGGTGGAGGACTGTCCCCTGCTGCGACAGAAGATCCTCCCGAAGAGGCAGTCTGATCGGAGAATCAATGGCCATGTTGAGCAGCTCAGGATACCAGACTCTTCGGGCCCAATCCAGGCCCAGAAGAATGACTTGGGCCCGGTCACGCCTGATCTTCAGCACTCTGGGCAGAAGTGGTATGGGCGAAAGGAGTACAACAGACCGCAAAGCGTCGTCGAGCGAGTGCAGCCTTTGAAATTCCAATGCGCAGAATTGCTCACATTGCACGTTCTGTTCAGTGGCGAATAGATCTAACCAAGGCTCTCCCCACTGTTGAAAGAGACTTGCACCACCTCCAAGTGAAGACGCCATTCGTGATCCATCATGCACCTGAGGCTGAGTTTGTCCACCCTGGCGTTCAAAGAACCTGCCATGTGTTGAACAACCAAGGAAATGCCATGTCCAGAGGTGGAGGGCCTTCTGACATAGGGTCTACGACCCCACCCCGCCCTGTTTGTTGCATTACCACATGGCGGTGGTGTTGCCCGTGAACACCTGCACTACTCTTCCCCAAACAGAGGAAAGGAATGCCTTCAGTGCAAGACGAATCGCCCGGAGCTCCAAAAGGTTGATGTGAAGCCAGGACTCCGCAAGACCAGAGGCCTCTAATGTCTGCCTCTCCTTATGTGGCCGTCCCATCCCAGAAGGGAGGCATCTGTCACCACAGTGTAGTCTGGTTGGGGAAGGGAGAGTGTTCTGTCATTGACCCAATCCTGGTTCGTAAGCAACCACTTCAGTTGTGGAGCAGTGCCCTCCAAGATCTGGACGCAATCGTACAGATTCCCCTGATGCTGCGCCCACTGGAACTTCAGGTCCTACTGCAGAGCCCGCATATGCCATCTGGCATGATCGATCAGCAGGATACAGGAGGCCATGAGGCCCAGCAGCCTCAGGGTCATTCTGACCGAAACCCAGGACAGAGGCTGAAAGATCGGAATCCTAGCCCGAATATCCCGGACACGCTGTTCAGGAGGATAGACCCCAAACCGAGTCGTGTCCAGAACCGTTCCGATGCAGAGGAGCTGCTGAGAGGGAATCATGTGCGACTTTGGCAGATTGATGGAGAACTCCAGCTTATGCAGGAGGTCGGACGTAATCTGGAAGTGGGAGACGACTGCCTGGGGCGAACCCGCCTAAAACAGCCAGTCGTCGAGATAGGGGAAGACTGAAACCCCTGATCTGCGCAGGTCAGCTGCGACCACCGCCATCACTTTCCTGAACTCCCGAGGGGCGCTATTAAAGTCAAAGGGGAGCACGGTGAACTGAAAATGCTTGTGGCCTACTGTAAACCGCAGGTAACGCCGGCAGGACAGGGATGTGAAAATAAGCGTCCTGCAAGTCCAATGCTACCATCCAACCTTGCGAGTTGAAAAGATCTGAGCAAGCATCAACATTTTGAACTTCTCCTTCCGGAGGAAGCTATTGCGACCCTGAGGTCCAAGATAGGATGCAGGCCCTTGTCCTTCTTGGGAACCAGAAAGTAGTGGGAATAACAACCACGACCTACTTCTGGGACAGGAACGCGCTTGATGGCTCCCTTGGCCAAGAGAGCCATAACTTCCTGCTGGAGAAGGGACAGATGATCCTCCGACATGCGGTGGGAGCGCTGTAGCATGGCTGGAGGGGTAGTCTTGAAGGGGAGGGAGTAGCCCCTTCGGACTATTTGCAAAACCCACCTGTCCAAGGTGATGGTGCGCCAGTGGGGGAGGTGATGGCGAATCATGCCGCCCACCGACTTTTCATGGGCCTGAATTGTCAGTCTAGGAGGGTTTGGAGGCTGCTGCAGAGGTGGGGTTGGTGCACTGGCTCTCCCGCTGGACCCAGGAACCTCGATGGTTGTTTACACATCCCCGGCAGTGCAAAGGCTGGGTAACTTGCTGCAGCCTGTGGCCCTGGGTGGGACGTAGCGGGGCACACCTTCCGTAGCCACAAAATGGGCGAAAAGCAGACTGCGCCAGATGGGTGGAGAGGCCTGTGAGTTCTTGAAGTGCTCTAGGGCGTAGTCTGCTTTGTCATCAAAGGGCATGTCCATCAGAGTGTTCTGGACATCCCCTGAAAAGCCCGTGGACCTCATCCAGGCATAGCGGCGAAGCGCTACCGATGTTGAAATGGTCGTGCTCAGAGAGTCGACGGTGTCCAGCCCACAACAGACCATAAACTTTGCTGTATCTCTCCCGGCGTCGAAAGCCTAGGAGTGCACTGCCCGGGCCTCCTACGGACACTGAGGCAGCACTTGCACCACCGTATAACACTCTGAGTGTGAATAACGGCCCAAGAGTAGGCCTGGGCATAAAACTACGTTACGCTCGCGGAGTGTGCACAACTAAGCGCTACGCGAATTGCACGTAGCACAGTCCAAAAACAAGTAGCGGGCATTATTTGCTCGCTCGCGATCCTCAACGTCAAGTTGCTGACCGCGAGCAAGCAAAAACAACATCCCTGCGAAATGTTTTCCTCGCTCGTGATCGGCAACATCAAGTTGCCGATCGCGAGCGTGGAAAATAAACCTCCTGGGGACATTCTCAACGCGGGGAGGTCAGGTTTCTCATTGCGAGTGGTTGCTTCTGCTCGCGACCACTCCCGATGACAAACTACCAGTCTATATTGAAAAAGCTGCTGCAGAAAACGACCGCTCGCATGATGCCGTTTGCAATGATTGCACAGTGCGGACAAGCCTCCGGCACTGGGCAATCATTGCAAACAGCATTTTCCCTACCGCACTTTGCGTAGCTACGCGCAACGTGCGTAGTGCAAAGTGCACTTCTTGTAGCTACGCGTAGTGCTACCACACAAACTACGCCCAGGGTTACCCAAGAGACCTGCAATGTTTACGGACCACAGTCCTAAGCTGGCGGAAGAGAACAAATATGCTACTTACCAGTATGCATCTGTTCTTGGCATGTAGGGCTGCTGACATTCATATCTGTGCATAGATCGCCGCCTAGTGTTGGGTCCGGATGATTGCACATTGTTGTTCTGGAAGAGTCTTCGAAGTATCACGAGATAGGTGGCTCCTCCCCTGGACTACAGTGCGCATGGGCATCCTCTCCATCCTCAGATTGTTTTTCGCCATTGTGGCAGAGATGGAGTGTAATACAGTGAGTGATGTCCATGCTACATAGTAATTCTGAATGCTACAGCTGCTACAGGCGCCAGGGAGGAGGGTGGGCGATATGAATGTCAGCAGCCCTACATGCCAAGAAAAGATGCATACTGGTAAGTAGCATATTCGGTTCGAGGCATGTGGGCTGCTGAATTCATATCTGTGCATAGATTACATAGCAGTCCCTCCTATTAGCGGAGGCTGCCCGTGCCAGCTGTAGCAGCCTGAAAAAGAGTTTTGAGAACAGCCTGTCCTACAGCTGCCTGCTGTCTTGAATGCACATCTACACAGTAGTGTTTTGTAAATGTATGTGTAGTGGACCATGTGGCTGCCTTACATATCTCTTCTAAAGGAATATTCCCCAGGAAAGCCATGGAAGCACCTAACTTACGTGTGGAGTGTGCTCTTGGAGGAATGGTTAGTGTGCGTTTTGCCTTTGCTTAGCAAATCTGTATACACTTAACTATCCATCTGGCTATTCCTGCCTTGGAAATGGGGTTGCCTTTGTGCTGTGGAGAAAAGGCAACAAACAGTTGTTTTGTTTTCCTGAAATCCTTTGTTCTGTCTATATAGTACATAAGAGCTCTTTTGACGTCTAACGTGTGCAGAGATCTCTCTGCGACATTTTCTGGATTAGGAAAGAAAACGGGCAGTTCTATGGTTTGGTTCATGTGGAACTGCGAAATCACCTTAGGCATGAACGTAGGGTTGGTGCGCAGTACAACTCTATTTGCGTGGACCTGTATGAACGGCTCTTGAATGGTTAGTGCCTGGAGTTCACTAACTCTTCTTAGTGAGATAATGGCTACTAGGAAGGCAACTTTCCAGGTAAGAAATTGAATCTCACAAGAGTGTAGAGGTTCAAAAGGTGGTCCCATCAGTCTGGTGAGGACCACATTTAGGTTCCATACAGGTGAAGGTGGGTGTCTGGGAGGGATCACTCTTGAGTCCCTCCAGAAAAGCCTTAATGGCAGGCACTCTGAATAGTGAGAGGTGCTGCCTGTTTTGAAGATAAGCTGCTATTGCGGATAAATGTATACGAATGGAACTGTATGCCAGATTGCATCTGTATAAGTGCAACAAATAACAGATAATGTTTTGAATAGATGCATCCAGTGGGTTAATGTCATCGTTGTTACAATATATGACAAACCTTTTCCATTTAGCCGCATAGCATGCTCTGGTTGTGGGCAGTCTTGCCTCCTTGATGATATTCATACATTCTGGCGGCAAGTTGAAGTAGCCAAATTCTAAGACTTCAGGAGCCAGATCGCCAGGTTGAGCTGTTGCGGATCTGGATGCTGAATGTCGCCATGGCTCTGCGTCAAAAGCCTGGGTGTGAGGTGCAGCCTTTGATGCGGTACCACGGAGAGTTCTAGAAACATGGTGTACCATGGTTGGCGTGCCAACATTGGAGCAATCAGGATGAGTGTCATCGAGTATTGCCTCAGCTTGCGTGCAACCAGCGGTATTAGAGGCGCTGGGGGAAAAGCGTACGCAAATCTGCCTGACCAGTTCATCCATATCGCATTGCCCTGTGACTGCGGATGTGGGAACCTGGCAGCGAAGCTTTGGCATTTTGCATTTTCCCTTGTGGCGAATAGGTCTATCTCTGGATGACCCCACTGCTGGAAGTACGGCTGGAGTACTGATGGATGTATCTCCCACTCAAGCATTTGGTGGCCGTGTCTGCTGAGCAGATCCGCCATCTGGTTGTCTTTGCCCGGGAGGTGTTCCGCCATGAGGAAGATGTTCCACTGAATGGCCCACTTCCACATGCTCTGAGCCAGATGAGACAACTGTGGAGAGTGTGTTCCTCCCTGCTTCTGTATGTAGTACATGGCAGTCATGTTGTCCGTCCGGATCAACACGACCTTGTTGCACAAGTGTACTTTGAAAGCTTTCATCGCCATGAAGATTGCCATCAGTTCCAGAAGGTTGATGTGCATCTTCGTTTGCTGTGCTGTTTATAGTCCCTGCACTGTGTAGTGGAGTACATGAGCTCCCCATCCCTGGAGAGACGCGTCTGCCGTCAGTATAATGTGTGGCACAGGCTCTTGCAACGGTCGGCCCTTGCAAAGGTTTTGTGGGTTCCACCAATGCAGAGAGTTGAATGCCCGACCGCTCACCAACACTAGGTCTTTTAACTGTCCTTGAGCCTGATTCCACTGACGTAATAAGGACTCCTGAAGCGGACGCATATGTAGTCTCGCGTGCGGGACTATGAAGATGCAGGAGGCCATCATGTCTATCAACTGCATGAACACTTTTGCTGGAAGCGAGTGTTGAAGTTTGAATTTTTGTATCAGCAATTGCATGCTGTTTATTCTCGCTGAATTTGGCTGAGCTTTGGCTGCCAGAGTGTTTATTGTCGCGCCCAGGTACTGTCGCACATGGGCGGGCTGAAGATGTGACTTCGGATAATTCAGCGAGAATCCCAGACTGTGAAGAAGATGAATGGTGTGGGACATGTGGCTGGCACACTGCTGGGCCGTCTTTGCTTGAATAAGCCGGTCGTCCAGATAAGGGTAGACATGTATGTGCTGTCTCCTTAGGTGTGCTGCTACTGTCGCCAGGCACTTTGTGAACACCCTGGGTGCCGTCGTTACTCCGAAGGGGAGGACTTTGAACTGATAATGTTGATTTTGAATAGTGAACCTGAGATACTGTCTGTGTGATGGGTGTATGGGTATATGGAAATACGCACCTTTTAGATCCAGTGTTGCGAGGAAGTCTCCCTGACTGAGTAACGGCAGGACCTGCTGTAAGGTGAGCATATGAAAATGCTCTGACAGAATGTAACTGTTTAGAGGCCTGAGGTCCAGTATAGGTCTGAGAGACCCGTCCTTTTTGGGTATTAAAAAGCACAGAGTACACCCCTGAGCCTTGGTCTTCTACAGGCACGAGCTCTATGGCCCCTTTTTGCAGCATGCTGACGACCTCCTGCTGCAATAAGTGTAAGTGCTCTGCAGACATAGGACGGTGTCTTGGTGGGATGTTGGGTGGAGTGGATGTTAATTCCAGACAATACCCGTACTGGACAATGTCTCTCACCCACCTGTCTGTGGTGATGGATTTCCAGACTGGCAGGAACTGTTGTAGTCTCCCCCCGACAGGTGTTATATGGTCCGGGGCAGTGACAGGTTTGTTATTGGCAGAGGATCTGGAACTGTTGTTTCCTCTGCCTCTGCCCTTGATGTTGTTTCCACAATATCCACCCCGGTTATTTTTATTGTAGGTGGATTGTGTACTTCCTTTATTGTACTGTGTCTGTTGTGTGGATTGGCCTCTTGAAGGGCCCCTAGTATTGGAGCGACGAAAGGAGCCACCCCGATTCTGCTGAGACTGCAGAGCCCCCATAGACTTTGCAGTCTCCGTGTCTTTTTTAATTTTTTCAAGGGTGGTGTCAACCTTAGGTCCAAATAAGTAGTCCGGGTTAACTGGATGGTTGAGGATAGAAGTTTGTATTTCTGGTTTGAATCCCGAGATTCTCAACCAGGCATGTCTCCTTAACATAACGCTAGTGTTGATGGCCCTGGCTGCAGTGTCAGCTGCGTCTAGCGCGCACATGATGGAAGCATTGGTTATAAGCTTCCCTTCTTGGATTAGTAGTTCTGCACCCTCCTTGTACTGATCTGGTAGGTGTTGCAACAGTGTCTCAAGGGTATCATAATGGCACCTGTCATATCTGGCTAAGAGTGCCTGAGTGTTGGCAATGCGCCAGGTGTTAGCTGACTGCGCATCCATCCTTTTTCCTGAAGTTTCCAGAACTTTTGACTCTTTGTCAGGAGGAGGAGCATCACCTGTAGTCTGGGAGTTTGCTCTCTTACGTGCATTAGAAACAACTAATGAGTCCAATGGCAACTGTCCCTTTATATAAGTAGGGTCCACAGGTGCCGGTTTATATTTCTTTTCAATCCTTGGGTTTAACACCCTGGCCCTAGTGGTGTCCTTAAAAATGTCACCAGCATGCTTAAGGACACCTTTTAGCATGGGCAGGGTCTTGACTGTTCTTTCAGAAGTGGAAAAGGTGTCGACCAGAAAGTCTTCATCCACAGGGTCAGCATGTAGCTCGACGTCATGATTACTGGCTGCTCTTTCAATAAGGGCGTTAAAGGCAGTAGTGTGCTCAGTAGGAGATGTTTTCACACTGTATACATGAGTGTCAGGGGCAGGTTGCGGATCCCTTTGGTCTGCCGGGTCTGCCCATGCTTGGTTTTGATCATCGTGATCAGTGTCCACATGATAAGGGTCAACTTCATGTTCGTCATCCCCTGCATCCACATCTGTGTAAGTGGGTAAAAAATTCTGAGGTTCTTGTCCATAGGAATGGAGGGTTCCACAAGAGCTGGTGACGTTGTTGAAACCCTCTTCTTCTTCAAGGGAATCTTATATGACTCCATCGGAGTTTCTGGTATTATTTTTCTTTTATAAATGGACAGTCTACCAGTTTCCGAGTCGATGAATTGCCTCGACTCCCGTTCTTCAGGCTCCTCTGTAGCCTCCATGTCCGTCGACACTTTTTTAATGGCGCCGATACCCTTTTTAGGTTCGAACATCCTCGGACGCACCGGCGGTGGCAACCCGAATTTGATTGGTGTCGACGCGGTCTGAACGTTCCAGACCAGCTTTGGTGTTGGGGCCTTCTTTGGGCCGACCGCTGTAGCCTTAACCTTGATGCGTTGGAGGGACTCCGACACTTCCTTGGCTATGAATGGACTTGGCTGCGTCGACTCGACAGGGTCCTTGGAGCCAGTCTTCGACTTGTCCGCAGGCCTCGACCGAGGATCGATCCCGTCTTTCGGGTCGAGTCTTTTGTGTGTGTCGACTCCTTTCGGCGTCGCCCTCGTTGGTTCGACAGCCTTGATCTTGGTTTTCGGTGCCCCAACTGTCGGTTCGATGACCGTCTTTAGCTTTTCGACGTCGACGGCCATTTTCTGTTTCTTCGGCTTCAAGGTGTTTGAGGCCTTGGAGCCGACCAGAGTTAGTTGCACTTTCGGTTTCAGCTTTGGCAAAGATGCTTTCGGTTTCGATTTCTGTAGATCGACCGATGGCGGTTTTGAAACCGATGGCTCTTTATTAATGTTTGAAGCCAGGCCTTTATGCGGGGCTGTAGAACGAGACTGTAGATCTCGGGTAAGGCCTAATGGCGATCCCTCGACCTTAGCCTTATTAAGGGCGTCATTGTCGGCCCCCGTATAGTCGGATGGGCCTAGCTCCTCGCCTGAGCTATCTTCTACGGCCCCAAGGGCCTCTGCGTCGTCTCCTACCTCTTCAACGACGTTTTCGTCTTCTTCCTGCACCTCTTCGTCTTTGGCGTCATACTCGAAGTCATGGTCCGAAGGCGGATCGGAGCGGTATTCTTGATCCTCCAGATCAACGACCTCTTCGTCTTCGGTCCCGAAGATGTTCTCTGGACAGGCGCTGACCTTTTCGACTCCAATCGAGCCGCGCGTCGAATCCGAAGAGTTTTCTTCGACCTGAACCGGGCACAGGACATACAGTTGGCTTCGTTGTGATCCGGGGACAGGCACTTGTTGCACACCGGGTGGACATCGATGTGCGGGTATTTTGCAATGCAAAGTGGACACCTCTTGAATGGGCTTCTTCCCATTGTAGATTGGGTCGAGTGTGTAAAGAATCCGTCTGATTCCTCGATGTCCTCTCGAAACAAAGTTACCGGCACTGAACGAAACGATACCGACGCTGCCGAAAGCCTTTTGGCTTTGTAGAAAGTTTTCCTAATTTGAGCTAAGATAGTAACATCCGAACCCAATGGCGGAAAAAAACAATCTGAGGATGGAGAGGATGCCCATGCGCACTGTAGTCCAGGGGAGGAGCTACCTATCTCGTGATACTTCGAAGACTCTTCCAGGACAATAATGTGCAATCATCCGGACCCAACACTAGGCGGCGATCTATGCACAGATATGAATTCAGCAGCCCACATGCCTCGAACCATTTTCTTGCCAAGATGGTCCAGCTTCTTGGATTCCCTTTCCGGTGGAGCTGCAGGGAAGGCGCTTTTGGAGGTGGTGGCTTGGACCACCAAGCTCTCCGGGCTGGGGTGTTGGGGGAGGAAAGTGGTGTCACCCGAAGCCGGCCGGTGGCATCGGGCGATCATCCTGTCCAGGGGAGCCCTGTGTTGGGCCGGGACCTCATGCCCAAAAGGTTGTTAGTGAGGGCCTCATTAAACAGCAGCAGGGGCTCCGAAGAGCTCGCCGCCAGTTGAAGCAGCTCAGTCAGGAGGTTAATCCAGACCGCCACGGTAGGAAGCTCGAGGTTGAGAGCCTCGGCCGCCCTACGCAACACCACAGCGTAGCCACGATAGGAGGAGACAACATGCCACGGTCTGGTGAAGTGTCAAGACCACTGACCTCCCCCAGTTCCTCTTTCCAGTCCTGCTCGGTATCCAGCTGGTCAGTTAAAGGGTCACCTGACCCGTCCCAGTCCTCCTCACCCTCCTCTGGCTGCCAATCTGGCTGAAAGTGGCCAGATTGGCAGCCAGAGACAAAAGTACCCGTCGGCGCCGGGTCCGGCATCAATCGACGCCGGTCCGACTCCGGGTCCACGTTGGGATGGAGGCCGGGGTTCATGCCGGTCAGGGGATCGACCGGCACAGAATGCGGCAGTGGTGTAGAAGGAAGCGGAGCCGGTGGAGGTTATCCAAGGGGGGCCTGCGGCGCCGTTGCCGTCGGCAGCAAAGACCTAGGCCCCCCAACCGAGTCAGCGGGCCCCAAGGCACGCCGGTGTGGTCAGTTCGCCCAAAGATGGCATTCATCACCTCGTAGAATGTACAAAGCTGGGCGATATTCGCTCCGGGTTCCGGAAAGGGAGTGAAGCACGGAGTCGACTCTTCAGGCTCCGTGCGCAGAAACACGAGAGGGGCACCACCCACGTGCCTCGCCGGATCGGCCGACTGACCAGAAGAAGTCGAAGAGCGATGATGCTTCTTCGACATATTCTTATGCTTCGACTTACCAGACCCGAGTGTGAAAAATTCGATGATTTGGAACCGGAGTGATGATGTCTCTGCGACCGGTCCCTCGACCTCCCTCTCGACAGGGACCTCGAACGGCGCGGAGCCAACTGTTGGCATTAAAGAAGCTTTCAGGACCGCTCCCGCAAAGCCTTCGGCGTCAACAACTGACAGTTGGAGCACGACTTGGGGTCGAGGTTGCGCTCCAAGCAAAAGAGGCACACGTGGTGCGGATTACAGGAACCGCAGGCCTTGAAACCGGGCATCCCTCGTGCACCTGTTCTGAGTCGAAGACTCAAAACAAGAAGTCGACAAATGTAGAGAAAAATTTTGTCAAGAAATGACTGAGGTACCGCTCTTCCTGGATTTGCGCTGGCTGGTGTTGAAAAAGAAAGAACTGACATCAGCACGCAAGAGCGGCATCTAAGTAGCTGCTGCAACGTAATCCCAGCGACCATGACGCCAATGATGGACGCGGAGCCGACCGACGCCACCTTCCGACACGCAGAGGTACTGCTGACTAAAAAGCTTTCCGGATCCAGTCTGACACCTGGGGGTACTTCTAAGGTAAGGAATATATAACTAATGTGTTTCTTTCAGATATAAGAATTTCAATTGACAATATTGACTGGCAACCAAGAGTGAATCGAGTATAGGGAGAGAAAAGGCACATGTGATTCACATATGGGGATACATGAATCACATATTGGGAAGCATTAGGGACAGTACTCAAGGATGCATGTATTACATTTTAGATGATTAGGCTGATTAATCAAATTAATGTAGCATAATGAGCCAGAGTACCATAGAACGGATGCATCATAAAACATAGGCTATCTGTCTTACATGCCTCACAAATAACCATATGATTCTCTTGACAATTCACGGGTCTGTTTTCCTGTTTGTACACAATGTAATCTAGGCATTTTAATTTATGCCAACTTCGGCATGAGAGTGTGTTCTTTTTTTAAACTTGTAAAAATAAAAGGACTTGAATGGGAGGAGGGGAAGTTGGTGGGGTTCAAGCACAGAGGAGTACATTAAAAAAGATTCAGTAGGTATATTTTTAGTTAGAATGCTACATAACAAAATAAATTATTTACTGGTAACTGCAGTTCTCTAGTATTGGTATCTTTTATAGAGTCACGTTTGAATAATTCCCTGTCGTCGAAGTGGGAGTCCCACAGTATCATAATAAAGCAGTGTGTATCACTATCATAGGCCGTACTGGAAATGACAAAGTCATTATTTATAGCCTATATATACCCTTTTAAAAAAAAACTACCAAACTTGAACTATTACCAATCAGGTGATAGCACGCTCTAGAACATTCCCAACAGAGGCTGAGTCCCTCAGATTTTTAAACACAAATAGGAATAAATAATCCCGAGCTAGAAGGGAAGCCTCTCAAGAGAGGAGGGTGGGTCACATGTGAATCTGTGAAAGATACCAATACTGGAGAACTGCAGTTACAGGTAAGTAACCTATTTCCTTCTTCAGTATTGTATCTTTCATAGATTCACATGCTTGAATCAAATAGCAAGCAGGTACTGTATTTGATTATCCTATAGTATTAATGCAAATAGCAGATAGTGGGTACAAAAGATTTACCTAACATTCATATGCATTCAATAAATGTATATATATATTTATAATTTATATAAATATATATATAATTTTCACAAAAAAAGAAAAGGTTACAGGGATGTTACAGTTAGGCTGGCATTTCACTCGTACAAAACCAAAGAAATTCAGCAGTTATAGTTACCTGAGCTAACTATAACTTATGCTCCTAAAATGCACTGCTTATGACCTAATATATATCATCACTCATGACACTGTCAACCTTTGGTTTTTTAAGTGAATTTCTAAGGTTTTTAAAATTGTATTTCCTACCTATAACATCCCTGTAACATACACACAAACACAAAGGCTCTTGTCACAGCACCCTAGTGTCCAAAATGTTGTTCATTTTCTTCATAAATAACTTTTTGTTTCTTTCCTTTAGGTCTTGTCTATTCCATCCCGTAGAGATTGTGGGCGAGATTTATAGTAAGGCTTCCGAAAAGTCTACCGAACTGTGGATCGCGTACAGTTCATGTGAGCCAGGCGCGTGCACAGGAATCTGCTCCCCCTACCCCTCCCACAAAGCAAGACAAGACAAGAACATCAAAGTGACCGCGGCCGCTCTCATTCCATTTGCCACCAGCCACTTCATGCGCTCCGCAGGTCATAAACAGGACCATCTGCTTCTGAATCGGAATGCTGGTATGGTTGCCCAGCCCCCTCCCAGCGCTGCCTTTCCTCTGCCATTCTATGGTTTCCAATACGTTTTACTAAAACCTAGTTTTCTATGCTGAAGGTTTTTTTTTTTTTTAGGGGACTTGTTTGCATGTTTTGACGTGGCTGAGTGGGAAACAAATCATTTCTCTTTTATTGCAGAAGCAACCTTTCAGTTATGTGTTCCTGCTATCCACGTGAGTTGGAAATTACGTAAAACATGCTATTTCTATGAGAAGAGCGGTGGTTAGGCTTCGACTCTAGATTTCTTCTCCATGGTTTCTTACAACATTTAACAGTTTAACAGTAGCAGAGGGCAGCCAACCCATCTGGGCTGTATCCATGACCCCTTGCTTTCCCATGAAGATTACCCATGTCTGCCCTTTAGGTTTTAGGGGAGGAGGACCGAACACACCACTGAGGATCATACTTCTGTGTTTGAAAAAATTTGTGCTTTTTTTTGGTTTTAAAGGAACCAGCTTCATTTCTCAAGAAACAAAGCATCCACAAACTCCTCTGTTGTTTACAAACGGGCTCACGTTGAAGTGGAAAGACTCTGCCCGCCCTTCCCACTGCTGCCTCTTCCACATAAACGAATAATAATTTTCTATCACTTCCATCCCAGAGCAATATGCCAGTTTGTTCTCACTCGGGGAACCATAGCACACAACTAGGATTGAATTTCAGGCTTAATACAGTAAAACAAGTAATCCATGTAATAATCCGTATAGCCATCCCTCCCACCACCACCACCCTGACCATAGGACTGATAGTCGTTTTTTTTCTGACACTGTTCCTAATGGATTCAGCACGTCTTCATCTGTTAGGCTGCAGATGTAATGCTCCTACCACTCTACCGCCCACACTCTACCGCCCTCACTCTACCGCTGTACCGCCCTCACTCTACCGCCATCACTCTACCACTCTACCGCCATCACTCTACCACTCTACCGCCCTCACTCTACCACTCTACCGCCCTCCCTCTACCACTCTACCGCCCTCCCTCTACCACTCTACCGCCCTCACTCTACCAGCCTCACTCTACCACTCTCACACCCTCACTCTACCGCACTCACTCTACCACTCTACCACTCTACCGCCCTCACTCTACCACCCTCACTCTACCGCCCTCACTCTACCGCCCTCACTCTACCACACTCACTCTACCACTCTACCGCCTTCACTCTACTGCCCTCACTCTACCACTCTACCGCCCTCACTCTACCACTCTACCGCCCTCACTCTACCGCCCTCAATCTACCACACTACGCCCTCACGCCCTCACTCTACTGCCCTCACTCTACCGCCCTCACTCTACCGCCCTCACTCTACCACACTACGCCCTCATGCCCTCACTCTACCACCCTCACTCCCCCACACTAACGCCCTCACTCTACCACTCTACCGCCCTCACTCTACCACTCTACCGCCATCACGGCCTCACTCTACCGCCCTCACTCTACCACTCTACCGCCCTCACTCTACCACTCTACCGCCCTCACTCTACCACTCTACCGCCCTCACGCCCTCACTCTACCACACTCACTCGACCGCCCTCACGCCCTCACTCTACCACATTCACTCTACCGCCCTCACGCCCTCACTCTACTGCCCTCAATCACTCTATTGCCCTCACTCACTCTATCGCCCTCCCTCTATCACCCTCACTCTATCGCCCTCCCTCTATCGCCCTCCCTCCCTCCCTCTATCTATCGCCCTCCCTCTATCTATCGCCCTCCTTCTATCTATCTATCTATCGAACTCACTCCATCTATCGCATCACCACAGCATCACTCAGCACCACCACAGCATCACTCATGGGCACAATAACATCACTATGCGCTACCACAGCATCACTGAACGCCACAGCATCACTCAACACCACAGCATCAATCGTCGCCACCACATCACTCAGTGCCACCACATCACTCAGTGCCACCACATCACTCAGTGCCACCACATCACTCAGTGCCACCACATCACTCAGTGCCACCACAGCATCAATCTGTGCAACCATTCAACAACTGGTTCAAATATGTTCTCTCAATGTTTCAAGCTTTATTACAAATGTCACAAAAAGATGTTAATATTTCACTTCTATTCTTGGATTTTCGTCACAATAAAATACACTGAACATAATCTTCACAAAAGTTATTTACAAAAAATTAAGCTATTGACATTATAAGTTACAATAACTTTTATTTAAGTATTAATTATTTAAAAAAATTGTAAGCCATTGTTATTTGTAATAGCAATACATCTAAGTCACGTAAATACAACACATATTGCATTACAAATGCTATAGGTGTCACATTTGCAAAAGTTAAAACGATTGGAATTGTAAATAAAGCCATAAATTTAGCTATTTTCAAAACCAACACATAAATACAAAATTTTTCATTTACAATACCAATAGCTCAAACTTTCCTAAAGCGAGACCTATTGCAATGCAAATGCTTGTTTTATATCAGCGACATTACGATGGTCGCAAACATGTTGTGAAGAAGCAAAAGAAAGGCAGTCATTCAACGGCTACCAGCACATTGAAAATGTATAACCTAAAATAAAAATGCATTCTAACCATTACACTACATACATGACTATCTATATGGCTGTATAAAAAAACAAGGTTAAACTCATGCTTTTCTACTAAGTTTCTTTTAAAAGCGTCTTTCAACACTATTGTTCGTTTCCTAAGTGACGCCGGGAGTTGCGCTGATGTCAGTAACCACGACGATCGCAACTTTTTCATATATTGTAAAACACATATGCACACATTTTACAACATTTGGGATACTAGGGGTTAATTTATGTATTCTTTAAAATCATTTTCCTAATAAGTTTCTATAAAAACTGTCTTTAAAACCTATCTTCCGTTTTCGTGGAGATGCCTGGTGTCGCAATGATGTCAGCAACCGTGACGATCTCGAACATACAAAGCAAAAGCAAGACTTCAATAACCACCATCACCACATTCAAAACAAGGTCTCACCTTTGGGACATTGTAAGTATTTAGCCATGCAGCACATTATCCTAGGTCCGAGGACATCTACTGATACTTTACGTGCCACTGGTAGACGGGGTAGCTAGATTAGCAAATTTAGCTAGAAGGGGCTTGTACGGCCCACAAAAGAGTGAACAAGCTGGGAGTGCCCTTGTAATAGTAACAGACGTAATGGTAAAGCCAGTGTGCCTGCCCACGTTAATAGAAGTGAAGACACTATGAAATGCATTAGGATCGTTTTAATAAATAACGGTACCTGGATTTACACTATTTATACATTTAGTCAAAGCATTGCTAACCATCACTCACAGAAAAATATTAACCCCATTCTCTGGGACCACAAAGCAATCTAAAAGTCCTAAAGGTGATGTAAAAAATAAGAGCAAAAAGAAACAATTTTGATGTAATATGGAAAATATGCCATCTAATACTACCCAATGCCTTCGGCAAAAAAAGGGCAAAAAAATCCATCAAGGCATCGGGAAAAAGACCTTAGTACATCTGTGACGTTGTCCGACAGCTCAGAACCAGTGGATTGACAGTGAAATCAACGAGATTGGGATTTTTAGGAGGCTCCTCAACAATTTTGTTTAACGGTATCTCATCTATTTACCTTGTGCAACTGTAAAATGTATATTATTTTTTGTTCACATACTAATAAAATCCTAAGGAGGAATAAGGATTGGGAGTTAAAGAAACGGAAAAAAAGTTAATTCAAAAGGGTCAACAGGTTCTCATCCCCTATCCGAAACCATAGTACAAAAAAAGCAGAGATGATTCAACTTAGTTTTACAATATAAAGAATAGCATTTATTTACTTTGATGCTTAGCAAGCAACCCGGGTCTCCTTGAGTGTCACAGATTTCCATCAAACAAAACCCATCACTCTGGCCCAGACCGAAAGGGCCAAATCACCATGAATGCATTAATTACTAAAGAAAAATATACACATAACATGCTAAATCGCCCTCGTTTTGTCAACAAACCTAAACTGGCGTACTGAGATGAAATAATAAATGAAGTAAATAAACAAATCTTCGCTGTTATTATTTCCTTTAAGTTATTTTCCTGAAAAGCGGACTTTCATCTTTTATAGTGTTAACAGCCCATGCTTAAGCCTCTTCAGGGTGCTCCGAGAGACTATATCCATACAGGAATGAAAACATTAAATAGAGGATTTCAGAAAGGAGAGGCAAGCAAGGGAAAGAAATAACACGTGGTGCATAAGGGAGCCAGGAACACTTGCATTGCTCCAGATTTATAAAGATTATTCGAAAGTGACGTCAGAAAAAGGCCTTGGGCAAAGCTGCAAGTGACCCAATGACGTGGGTGGCACTTTATCCACTACTGATCTTCAGCGAACAATTGATTTCTGCCAGTCGAGGGCCCATGCCTAAAATCGGAAATCTTAAGTCTAAGAATGTGAAGTATTTTTGCTTGCACACAGGAGTGGCCTTAGATGTTGCATATGACTGGGAGCCATGTTCCAGATCAAATTAGTCACCCCTACTGTCCCATCAATAGACACACGGCGCAGATGTTAATGGATATCTGATTCTGCAGCTCACAGCAGCTTGCATTTGGTATCTATAGTTTATGATGGTGCATACACGAAAAGAACGCGACTTGAACTTAAACACTACAACTGGTTAATACATTGAAAACTCTACGAATGAAATTGGAAGTGAAAAGTATTGTATATAATTGCAGAGGCCTGTACGCTGCCGATAAGCAAGCCGTCAGCATTCGATGCGCTCACAGAAAGCCCAACCACCAGGAATGCAGCTGCCACCCTGCGAGCTGCTGCTTACTCCCGAGAGCAAAACACAGTGGGAGTGAACATTTGGCGAAGAGGTGGGAATTGCACCTGCCTTTGGCCATTTGCATGCTTTCATTATTGCAAGACACACGCAAAAGCCTATTCAATGTATGGGAGGAGTCAGACCCGCATGGAGAAGTTTTGAGCGCTCACAAGAAGCCTCCCATAGAGCAGCGCATGCACACTGCGCTAGGCTCGACCTAAAAACCATGCCCCCAGAATTTGGCTTGCAGGAGCCAGCACATCTTTTTGTTTTGCCGCGGGTACACCTGCGAATTCGCTGCAACATTTAAAAAAAAATGCTTTTAAAACCAACAGGGTCCCTGTTTAACAGGCCCACCTTGTGGGACTCTGCTTCAAGCTGAGTCCCAAGATGGTTGCCAACATTTCCTGGTTATAGTGTTGGCAGCCAATCAAATTTCTGTAGGATCAGCTAAACAACTGCAAGGACTTGCGTACCCAAATATGTATATTTTTAAACTAAAATATCTCTGAAACTAGTGAACGCATTTACACCAAATCGCAAAAATACACACTTTCTGGAAAAACATCTAGCTTTCTGCAAAATTTGGTTCAATTCCGTTCAGCGGTTCTGGCTGTAGTCATGTTAAAAAAAAAAAATCAAAAATCCCCATGGACATAACATGGGGAAATGCGTTTTGGGGCCACCCTTTTTTCTCAGCCCCCCGATTGACGGATCATACTGAAACTTTTAACATAGCAGCTGAACCAAAAAGCGGAAGTCTTTTGAAAATTCTGGTAAGATTCCTCAAGAGACGCCAAAGTTATTGGCAAAACAAAAAACACTTTTGCTATGGAAACTTTGGTCCTAATTATATATTACCTACTGGCTATAAGCCAGTAGGTAGTAATATCTATCATACATTAAAATTAGCATAATTACATAAGCAAACACATGGAATCAAAAGAGGGTCTCCTTATTGAAGCAAGTGGCGTAGTAAAACCTGTCCGACCACTGCATCACTGCACAGTGGCGATTCCAGGTAATAATGCTGCATGTATACACACTATTCCAAGTCACAGCACAACAGATCGTCTCCAGAGGCACTTCCGCAAACAAAGTTGTTGAGGTGGAAACTGCACTACTTGAGTGCGCCCTGGTTTTCGCTGATGGGCATTTGCAGCCTTTGAGTGGCAGAGCTGGATGCAGCTGAAATTCTTGAACGATGGTTGCACTCGTGACTGGATCACCCTTACGAGTGTGTCCATCTGAGTCCAACAGTTGGTCATTCCTCATGAGCTGTTTAGTGTGATGTAAGTAGAATTTTAGATATCTTTTGATACCTAGCATAAGAATAGACCTCTCCGCTGGTGCGGGTGGATTCAGGAAGAAAGTATGAAATATTATAGATGCATTGAGGCAAAACACCTAAGGACCCTTGGGAATAAATCTTTGGATTGGTTCTGAAAAGTACTAAATTGCCTGTGGTGCGCAAGGAGATTCTTGAGCTGAGAAAACCTGTATCTCCTCTACCTCCTGGTCAGAGTGAGCCCTAATAAAAAGGTGACCTTCCATGTGAGAAATATGAGGTGTGCTCTGTGAATGGGTTTGAATGAACTCTTCATGAATTGAGTTAAAAATATGTTCAGGTGCCTACTGGAGGAAACAACTCAGAATAATTATGTAATGAACTGTCTGATGATTCTGTAGAAGCAGAAAAGGCAAAAATGTGATAAGCATCTATATCTTGATATTGATGTACGCTGTACCTTGGCAGGCATAATACCAACAGTGACTGAGCTAGTGGTGGAGATAAGGTAGTTATCTGTCAGATTATGCCAATATAGGATGTAGAAAAGGGGGTGGTGATGGACAGAGTTTCTGAATTAAGCAGAATACTCCTACCCAGTCAACAGATCAGGGCTTGATCCATCACCGTTTTTTAGCTCACTGCACCATCCCAGCTCAGAACCTAGCTACATGCAAATTAGTCTGTCCTTGTCCCAGTGCATCATGGGAACAGGGCAAACCAAACTACCAAGCCAATTCTTTCACTGGGAAGGAAACAAGCTTCCGGGGACCGGTTTCTGGCATTACAGCCGTCATCGGCCCGGCTTGCTTGAATCCTGATGGTGCTATGAGCAAGGGACTCACATCTGAGTATACCCTTCCACGCTTATGGTGGACAAAACGATTCAGAAAAGGGGGTGGTGATGGACAGAGTTTCTGAATAAAGCAGAATACTCCTACCCAGTCAACAGATCAGGGCTTGATCCATCACAGTTTTTTAGCTCACTGCACCATCCCAGCTCAGAACCTGGCTACATGCAAATTAGTCTGTCCTTGTCCCAGTGCATCATGGGAACAGGGCAAACCAAACTACCAAGCCAATTCTTTCACTGGGAAGGAAACAAGCTTCCGGGGACCGGTTTCTGGCATTACAGCCGTCATCGGCCCGGCTTGCTTGAATCCTGATGGTGCAATGAGCAAGGGACTCACATCTGAGTATACCCTTCCACGCTTATGGTGGACAAAACGATTCAGAAAAGGGGGTAGTGATGGACAGAGTTTCTGAATTAAGCAGAATACTCCTACCCAGTCAACAGATCAGGGCTTGATCCATCACTGTTTTTTAGCTCACTGCACCATCCCAGCTCAGAACCTGGCTACATGCAAATTAGTCTGTCCTTGTCCCAGTGCACCATGGGAACAGGGCAAACCAAACTACCAAGCCAATTCTTTCACTGGGAAGGAAACAAGCTTCCGGGGACCGGTTTCTGGCATTACAGCCGTCATCGGCCCGGCTTGCTTGAATCCTGATGGTGCAATGAGCAAGGGACTCACATCTGAGAATACCCTTCCACGCTTATGGTGGACAAAACGATTCAGAAAAGGGGGTGGTGATGGACAGAGTTTCTGAATTAAGCAGAATACTCCTACCCAGTCAACAGATCAGGGCTTGATCCATCACCGTTTTTTAGCTCACTGCACCATCCCAGCTCAGAACCTGGCTACATGCAAATTAGTCTGTCCTTGTCCCAGTGCATCATGGGAACAGGGCAAACCAAACTACCAAGCCAATTCTTTCACTGGGAAGGAAACAAGCTTCCGGGGACCGGTTTCTGGCATTACAGCCGTCAACGGCCCGGCTTGCTTGAATCCTGATGGTGCAATGAGCAAGGGACTCACATCTGAGTATACCCTTCCACGCTTATGGTGGACAAAACGATTCAGAAAAGGGGGTGGTGATGGACAGAGTTTCTGAATTAAGCAGAATACTCCTACCCAGTCAACAGATCAGGGCTTGATCCATCACCGTTTTTTAGCTCACTGCACCATCCCAGCTCAGAACCTGGCTACATGCAAATTAGTCTGTCCTTGTCCCAGTGCATCATGGGAACAGGGCAAACCAAACTACCAAGCCAATTCTTTCACTGGGAAGGAAACAAGCTTCCGGGGACCGGTTTCTGGCATTACAGCCGTCATCGGCCCGGCTTGCTTGAATCCTGATGGTGCAATGAGCAAGGGACTCACATCTGAGTATACCCTTCCACGCTTATGGTGGACAAAACGATTCAGAAAAGGGGGTGGTGATGGACAGAGTTTCTGAATTAAGCAGAATACTCCTACCCAGTCAACAGATCAGGGCTTGATCCATCACCGTTTTTTAGCTCACTGCACCATCCCAGCTCAGAACCTGGCTACATGCAAATTAGTCTGTCCTTGTCCCAGTGCATCATGGGAACAGGGCAAACCAAACTACCAAGCCAATTCTTTCACTGGGAAGGAAACAAGCTTCCGGGGACCGGTTTCTGGCATTACAGCCGTCATCGGCCCGGCTTGCTTGAATCCTGATGGTGCAATGAGCAAGGGACCCACATCTGAGTATACCCTTCCACGCTTATGGTGGACAAAACGATTCAGAAAAGGGGGTGGTGATGGACAGAGTTTCTGAATTAAGCAGAATACTCTACCCAGTCAACAGATCAGGGCTTGATCCATCACCGTTTTTTAGCTCACTGCACCATCCCAGCTCAGAACCTGGCTACATGCAAATTAGTCTGTCCTTGTCTCAGTGCATCATGGGAACAGGGCAAACCAAACTACCAAGCCAATTCTTTCACTGGGAAGGAAACAAGCTTCCGGGGACCGGTTTCTGGCATTACAGCCGTCATCGGTCCGGCTTGCTTGAATCCTGATGGTGCAATGAGCAAGGGACTCACATCTGAGTATACCCTTCCACGCTTATGGTGGGCAAAACGATTCAGAAAAGGGGGTGGTGATGGACAGAGTTTCTGAATTAAGCAGAATACTCCTACCCAGTCAACAGATCAGGGCTTGATCCATCACCGTTTTTTAGCTCACTGCACCATCCCAGCTCAGAACCTGGCTACATGCAAATTAGTCTGTCCTTGTCCCAGTGCATCATGGGAACAGGGCAAACCAAACTACCAAGCCAATTCTTTCACTGGGAAGGAAACAAGCTTCCGGGGACCGGTTTCTGACATTACAGCCGTCATCGGCCCGGCTTGCTTGAATCCTGATGGTGCAATGAGCAAGGGACTCACATCTGAGTATACCCTTCCACGCTTATGGTGGACAAAACGATTCAGAAAAGGGGGTGGTGATGGACAGAGTTTCTGAATTAAGCAGAATCCTCCTACCCAGTCAACAGATCAGGGCTTGATCCATCACCGTTTTTCAGCTCACTGCACCATCCCAGCTCAGAACCTGGCTACATGCAAATTAGTCTGTCCTTGTCCCAGTGCATCATGGGAACAGGGCAAACCAAACTACCAAGCCAATTCTTTCACTGGGAAGGAAACAAGCTTCCGGGGACCGGTTTCTGGCATTACAGCTGTCATCGGCCCGGCTTACTTGAATCCTGATGGTGCAATGAGTAAGGGACTCACATCTGAGTATACCCTTCCACGCTTATGGTGGACAAAACGATTCAGAAAAGGGGGTGGTGATGGACAGAGTTTCTGAATTAAGCAGAATAATCCTACCCAGTCAACAGATCAGGGCTTGATCCATCACCATTTTTTAGCTCACTGCACCATCCCAGCTCAGAACCTGGCTACATGCAAATTAGTCTGTCCTTGTCCCAGTGCTTCATGGGAACAGGGCAAACCAAACTACCAAGCCAATTCTTTCACTGGGAAGGAAACAAGCTTCCGGGGACCGGTTTCTGGCATTACAGCCGTCATCGGCTCGGCTTGCTTGAATCCTGATGGTGCAATGAGCAAGGGACTCACACCTGAGTATACCCTTCCACGCTTATGGTGGACAAAACGATTCAGAAAAGGGGGTGGTAATGGACAGAGTTTCTGAATTAAGCAGAATACTCCTACCCAGTCAACAGATCAGGGCTTGATCCATCACCATTTTTTAGCTCACTGCACCATCCCAGCTCAGAACCTGGCTACATGCAAATTAGTCTGTCCTTGACCCAGTGCATCATGGGAACAGGGCAAACCAAACTACCAAGCCAATTCTTTCACTGGGAAGGAAACAAGCTTCCGGGGACCGGTTTCTGGCATTACAGCCGTCATCGGCCCGGCTTGCTTGAATCCTGATGGTGCAATGAGCAAGGGACTCACATCTGAGTATACCCTTCCACGCTTATGGTGGACAAAACGATTCAGAAAACCGGTCCCCGGTAGCTTGTCTCCTTTCTGGTGAAGAATTGGCTTGGTAGTTTAGTCTGCCCTGTTCCCATGATGCACTGGGCCAGGGACAGACTGATTTGCATATAGCCAGGTTCTGAGCTGGGATGGTGCAGTGAGAGAAATAACGGTGATGGATCAAGCCCTGATCCTTGGACTGGGCAAGAGTGGTCTGCTTAATTCAGACACTCTGTTCATCACCACCCCCTTTTCTGAATCAATATAGGATGTAGGTTTGATTTCTGGCATCATAGGCAGAAACATTCCTATCATAGTCTTTATTGTGGCTTCCGCCTTGGTGATAATACACCTGCAGTCCTGAGGAATATTGAGATCTTTGAATTCATAGGATTTAGGAGCCCTGCGCATAAGAGGAGAGAGATCGGGTCAGGATGAAGGATGTTGGAAGATGAATGTGGTTGTATTCAGATAGCAGGAGAAGCTCCATGAACCAATGCTGCGTGGGCCACCTGGGGGCTATCAGGTTGAGACGACATCGCTCTGCTTGCCTTTGACTGAAAACCTTAGGTATTAAAAATATTAAGGGAAAAGGTAGGCATACATCCTGAACCATCTGTCGAAAGGCATTCCCCCACGATCCTGGATGTGGATGCTAACATGCATAGAACTGGCATTTGCGTTTTTTATTTACTGCAAAGAGATCTAGAGCTGATTAGCCCCAGAATGAGAAAATCATGCGTAGCGCCAACTGATCATATTCCCAATCATGGAGGCCGTTTCAGTTCTGCTTAGCATGACTGCTAGTCCAGGGCACATGTTCGGCCCAAAAAGTTATTCTCCAGGTTTTCTCATCTTCCTTGGACAGTGCAAGGGATTTTGTGCTACTTTCTTTGTTCACATATAACACGTTGGTGGTATTGTCCGTGCGAACTAACACCTAAGACCCTGCTATCATTAGAAAGAGCAAAAAACACAGTTGATGGACAGAATGTAGAACAATGTCATACATTCACCCCAGTACAAGGAGCTGGGCCTAAATCCATCGTTTTTTTGCACTCCACACCACCCTGGGTTAGACACTGGCTATATGCAAATCAGCTCTGACCCTGTGCCTCATGGGAACAGTCCAGTCCGAACTACCAAGCCATGTCTTTCCCAGACCGGAATAAAGCATCCAAGGACCAGTTTCTGGCTATCAGCCTTCTTCAGCCTGTATAGCTTGACTCCAGTGGTGTGGAGAGCCAGGGACTCACGTCTGAGTATACCCAGCACACTCAGGTGAAAATTGCAAAAAACACATTTGATGGACAGAATGTAGAACAATGTCATACAATCACCCCAGTACAAGGATCTGGGCCGAAATCCATCGTTTTTTTGCACTCCACACCACCCTGGGTTAGACACTGGCTATATGCAAATCAGCTCTGACCCTGTGCCTCATGGGAACAGTCCAGTCCGAACTACCAAGCCATTAGAAAGAGAGCTTGGAGACTGAGTTAGGTGGCTTTGAGCTTCAGGCAATTGATATTTATGCTCGTCTAGATTGGAAACCACCTTCCTTATATTTGTAGGGTGTGTAGGTGACTGTCTCAGCTCTCCAGGGAGGCATCCATAGTCATTACTAAGTGAGGTATATGAGGTAAGAATGTGTGGTCCTCTGACAGGTGGTATGTCTGGGACAACCAAGCTAGAGCTTCCATCATACCTGTGTGAAATTCACCAGGCCCTTAAACGATTCTCTTGTTTGAATATAATGTTTATGTAGCTGTTCCTCCAAGTCATTCATTTTTCAGATGTGCAAGAGGGATCATATTGATCGAGGAAGACATGAATGCCCAGAAGCTAATTGAACAGACAGACTAAGTGTTTTTTTTTTAGTTCGAGAGCCAGTTCCTGGAGCCTTTGTTGCTTGTCTTGGGATAGAAAGTCTTTGTCTTGGACAGTATCTAGTGTTGAAGCCCAGGAACAGTATTTTCTTGGACGAAGGAGTTGAGGTCTTTGATAATTTACAAGGAGACCAAGTTTGTGAAACAACTTTAGACAATCCTCTGTGGCCTTGGACGCTTGAAATGCTGTTGGTGCTTTTATCAACCAGTAGTCGAAGTAGGGGTATAACTGACGACAGCTCTTCCTGAAAAAAGCTGCCACAGGGACTAGACAGTAGGTAAAAGATGCAAGACGCTGATTTGAAGCCAAATGGGAGAACTTCAATGCTTTGGTTGGGGATGCGGAAGTATTATTCCTGCAAATTCAGAGCTGTCAGGTGGTGACTGAAAGAGTGACCATGTAAAAGGATTGTTTCCAGAAATACTTGTGTAATTTCCAGAGGTCTATGATGAAACCACTTCTCTGTTTTGGTGTCTAAGAGTAAAATAGAATATATTATAAATAATATAGAATAGAAGCCCATTCTTTGCTGAGAATGTGGGCCTTTCTCAATGGAACCTTTACTTTAGCATTGCTAGCACTTACTTCCAGAGCAAATGGAGATGAGGTGGGTGCCCTCGTTTTGGTGGAATGTTGGGCGGAATTTGGGTAAACTCTGATGTCTGACCATATGTGATGAGTTCCAGGACTTACTTCTCCAATGCTATTTTCCACCATAGATGAAAACATTTTGGAATTTGTTTCTCCCACAGAATGGCGTAAGCAGCACAGGAACATTGTCACTGTAGGTAAGCTAGCCTAAGGGCTACTGAGAAGGTTGATAAGTCTGACACTTCCGGTATCCTCCTTGATACAGATACGTGTCTCTTTCATGGGTCCCTCTAAAGAGTGTTTCTTTCAAAACTGGAATGGGCCAAAAGATCTTGCAGTGTCAAGGTCAGCCTTGACTGCTTGCAAGGTGTCCTTGACGTGCTTGCCAAACAGAGCTTTGCCATGGTAAAATAAAAAATATTTGACATATTTGCACCTCAGGTTCTAAATGTTGTGTCCTTGAATCAACCTTTATGTTTAAGGACCACTGACCCTACCAGTTGTGGGAATCATATTCAAGCTATACTCATAGCACAAACTAGGTTTTCTGATGAAGACATTCGCCCCCCTGCAGAATCTTTTTGTTGTTGTTGACGTTTCTTCCCTTTCGGTCTTCCTGGAGCAAATCTATGTATGTGGCAATGTCTGTCCACATCTGATGGTTATACCTCCCCCGTAATGCCAGTGAACTGGCAACTCAGACAGTAGCACTGGGCATAAGTGAGAATGTCTCCTTGCTCGTAACGTGGGGTTATGAGTGACAGGGTTTTCATGACTGAAATTCCTCCCTGGTATATCAACAATTGGAAAAGGTCTCACAGCTTTTCTATTTAAAAGTGTAAAGGGTATTGGAAACCA
Organism: Lissotriton vulgaris; assembly: GCF_964263255.1. NCBI lineage: Eukaryota > Metazoa > Chordata > Amphibia > Caudata > Salamandridae > Lissotriton > Lissotriton vulgaris. The sequence goes on along the minus strand of NC_141698.1, from coordinate 659,429,144 downwards.
CCAAAAACCATCTGGTGGGAATCCACCAGTTGCGGACCTTCTTTCTATCATCACCACATGTGAACAGGTCTTCCTGGGGAGCATGGCAATATTTGACACAGGGATCATTGTTGGAGTGACAGGAGCATCAGAGGATGCTGATATATCTATACAATGTGATCTTGCAGATTTATGAAAGTGTTTGTAGTAATCCCGTAACATGCCCTGTAGGTCTAGGTCTAGAGCTACTGGGACCTGACCCATGCTCTGAAGTTAGAGGCGGAGTGAAGTGGTGAAATTACTAAATATATTGCCTCTCCATATATTGCTGAAGCTCATAATAGTACCCTTAATTCCTGACATTAAATTATTCTGGATTATGTGTCTTTTTATTTTGTTGAGGACTACGTTGCTGTTGTCGTTTGTATTGTCATTGAGATCATTGTCAACAAGGTGGACGTAGACAACAAGGTTGACATCAACAATGTTGGTCTTAGACAATGCAGTCGTCGATGTGGTTATCGTAGAATAGATTATCATAAACAAGGTTACTATAGACGATCCAAATTGACAAGGCTGTCATAGACAACCGGCATAGATGAGACTATCTTAGACAATGGTCATAGAATAGGCTGTCATAGATGACTTTCGCAGATGAGGCCGTCATAGACTACCTTCGTAGATTAGGCCATCATAGACGACCTTCGTAGAGGAGGTCATCATAGACGACCTTTGTAGATGAGGCCATCATAAATGACCATCATTGATGAGACCGTAGTAGACCGTCATAGATGACACCATCGTAGACGACTGTCAGACGACCATCGTAGATGAGGCTGATGTAGACGACAGTTGTAGACGAGTTAGTTGAAGCCAACGTAGATGATGCCATCAAAGATGAGGCAATCGTTTTTGAGGCCATTCGTAGATGAGGACTTCGAAGACGAGGCTGTCGTAGACGAGGCATTCATAGGTGAGGCCATCGCAGACAATGCTGCCATAGGTGTGGCAGTAATAGTCGACATGGTTGTGGTCGTCGATGTTGTCATTGTAATTGCGAATGATGATTTGGACAGCGGTTTTGCCATAAACGCCTAAGAGGATTTCCCTGATGTAGTGTCAGGGCTGAAGACTGAAGTTGTAGGGTCTGTCTCCGAGGTAGTTTTTCAATTTTCTCTCTCTGTGAGAAGTGCCTTATGAAGTCTCATTGTAAGTCTTTTTAATGGCTTTTCTGTGCGCCTTCTTGAGACCCTTGGCACGCCCTCTCCCTTTGACTTAACCCATGAGGTGAAAGAATACTCACTGTCCTCATAAGAGGTGACCGCTTTAAGTTTCTGTAGTCCCAAAAGTAGCCTAATCTCTCAGAAAGTGAGGTTTTGAGGAAAAGGTTAGACAAACAAGTTACTTACCTTCGGTAACTTTATATCTGTAAGAGACATAAATTAGTTAAAGATTCCTTACCTGAGAAGTACCCCCAGGTGTCAGACTGGATCCGGAGAATTTTTTGTCAGCAGTACCCCTGCACGTCGAAAGGTGGTGTCGGTCAACTCTGCGTTCGTCACTGGCGTCGTGGTCGCCGGAATGACGCTGTGGTAGCCATTTAGACGCCACTCTTGTGCGCTGACATCAGTTCTTTTACACAACATTCCACGCCAGAAGTGCAGATCTATACAAGACACTAACCTCTGGTGCACAAAACTAGGGCCCTGAAGGGATGCCCTGACCCTAGAAGTCAGTTCGCAGAACAGGGAGGATGGATGGGGCGGTAAGGAATCTATAACTAATCTAGGTCTCTTACAGATATATCGTTACAGAAGGTAAGTAACTTGTTCATCTGAAAGAGACAATTAGTTATAGATTCCTTACCCGAGAATAGATACCCCAGCAATACCAACCCGGGAAGTGTGTCTGAGAACTAAGGGAACACCAGAAAATACTGGAGAATCAAATTACCAAAGAAGCCGTCTGTCCGGACTTGGCTGTCCAGGCAGTAGTGTTAAGTGAACATGTGCAGAGATGCCCACGGAGCTGCCTGACAGATGTCATTGAGGGGAACACCACATCCCAAAGCAGTGGTAGCTGCCGTTGCCCTGGTGGGATGGGCGGGCAGTCCCACTGGAGGTTCCTTCTTTGCCACAGAATAGCAAGCTTTGGTGCACAAAATGACCCACCTAGAGCTGGTCCGTTTGTGCACAGCTCAACCTTTTTTAGCGCCCACGCAGCCAACAAAGAGCTGGTCATCCACCCGGAAGTGCTTTGTGCGATCCAAATAAAATGAGAGCGCTCGTTTTGGATCCAGACCGAGGAGCCTCTCCTCCTTTTTAAAAGGATGCGGGGCAGAAAGAAGGTGGGCAAAGTGATGGTCTGACCAATGTGGAAAGAAGTAAACCCTTTGGGAAGAAAAGAGGGAGTTTGAAGGACAGCCTTGTCCGGATGAACAATTCAGAAAAGGGGGTGGTGATGAACAGAGTGTCTGAATTAAGCAGACCACTCTTACCCAGTCCAAAGATCAGGGCTTGATCCATCACCGTTATTTAGCTCACTGCACCATCCCAGCTCAGAACCTGGCTATATGCAAATCAGTCTGTCCCTGGCCCAGTGCATCATGGGAACAGGGCAGACTAAACTACCAAGCCAATTCTTCACCAGAAAGGAGACAAGCTTCCGGGGACCGGTTTCTGGCATTTCAGCCGTCGTCGGCACGGCTTGTTTGAATCCTGATGGTGCAGTGAGCAAGGGACTCATGTCTGAGCATACCCTGCCACACCTATAGTGGCCAAAAACGATTCAGAAAAGGGGGTGGTGATGAACAGAGAGTCTGAATTAAGCAGAGCACTCTTACCCAGTCCAAAGATCCGGATGAACAGCCAGAAAAGGTGGTTTTGAATAAAGGGCCTGGAGCTCACTCACTCTGTGAGCAGAGGGGATCGTAACCAGAAAGGCAGTCTTTAAAGTCAGAAGTCTGAGAGGACAGTTATGTAGCGGCTCAAAGGGAGCTCGCACATAAGATAAATTAGAACCAAGTTCAAGTCCCACTGAGGCATTACGAAGGGAACAGGAGGAAACAAGCATTGGAAATGCAATAGGTCTCGCATTAGAAAAGTTGGAGTTATTGGTCTTGTAAATGACATATTTTATTTATTTGTTGGTTTTTAAAATTGCTAAATTGATGGCTTTGTCATTTACAATGCCAATAGTTATAACTTTCGCGAATGTGACACCTATAGCATTTGGAATGCAACATGTTTTGTATTTACGTGACTTAGATGGCAGCTCTGGTCGTTAGGCCACATCTCTAGAGAGCAGGAGAGTGCAGCAGGGGAGAGAAGCACAGCAATGCAATAGGTCTCGCATTAGGAAAGTTTGAGCTATTGGTATTGTAAAGGACACATTTTTTATTTATGTGCTTGTTTTGAAAATAGCGAATTAATAGCTTCGTTATTTACAATGCCAATAGTTTTATCTTTCGCAAATGTGACACCTATTGTAACACAATATGTGTTGTGAGGGTGAGGGTGAGTGAGGGGTTGAGGGTGAGGGGTCGAGGGTGAGGGGTCGAGGGTGAGGGGTTGAGGGGGAGTGAGGGTGAGGGGTTGAGGGTGAGTGAGGGTGAGGGGTTGAGGGTGAGTGAGGGTGAGGGGTTGAGGGTGAGTGAGGGTGAGTGAGGGTGAGGATGGGTGAGTGAGGGTGAGGGGTTGAGGGTGAGTGAGGGTGAGTGAGGGTGAGGGTGAGTGAGGGTGAGGGGTTGAGGGTGAGTGAGGGTGAGTGAGGGGTTGAGGGTGAGTGAGAGTGAGTGAGAGTGAGTGAGAGTGAGGGCGAGTGAGGGCGAGTGAGGGCGAGTGAGGGCGAGTGAGGGCGAGTGAGTGAGGGTGGGTGAGGGGTTGAGGGTGAGTGAGGGTGAGGGTGGGTGAGGGTGAGTGAGGGTGAGTGAGGGGTTGAGGGTGAGTGAGGGTGGGTGGGTGAGGGTGGGTGAGGGTGAGGGATTGAGGGATTGAGGGTGAGGGGTTGAGGGTGAGTGAGGGTGAGGGATTGAGGGTGAGGGGTTGAGGGTGAGTGAGGGTGAGGGTGAGTGAGGGTGAGTGAGGGTGAGGGTTTGAGGGTGAGGGTTTGAGGGTGAGTGAGGGTGAGGGGTTGAGGGTGAGTGAGGATGAGGGGTTGAGGGTGGGTGAGGGTGAGTGAGGGTGAGTGAGGGTGGGTGAGGGTGAGTGAGGGTGAGTGAGGGTGAGTGAGTGAGGGTGAGGGTGAGTGAGGGTGAGGAGTTGAGGGTGAGTGAGGGTGAGGGGTTGAGGGTGAGTGAGGGTGAGTTAGGGTGAGGGGTTGAGGGTGGGTGAGGGTGAGTGAGGGTGAGGGGTTGAGGGTGAGTGAGGATGAGTGAGAGTGAGGGTGAGTGAGGAGATGGGGGTGAGGGGTTGAGGGTGAGGGTTTGAGGGTGAGGTTGAGGGTGAGTGAGGGTGAGGGTGAGGGGTTGAGGGTGAGTGAGGGTGAGTGAGGGTGAGGGGTTGAGGGTGAGTGAGGGTGAGGGTGAGTGAGGGTGAGGGTGAGTGAGGGTGAGTGAGGGGTTGAGGGTGAGTGAGGGTGAGGGTGAGTGAGGGTGAGGGTGAGTGAGGGTGAGGGGTTGAGGGTGAGTGAGGGTGAGTGAGGGTGAGGGGTTGAGGGTGAGTGAGGGTGAGGGGTTGAGGGTGAGTGAGGGTGAGGGGTTGAGGTTGAGGGTGAGTGAGGGTGAGTGAGGGTGAGTGAGGGTGAGGGGTTGAGGGTGAGTGAGGGTGAGGGGTTGAGGGTGAGTGAGGGTGAGGGGTTGAGGGTGAGTGAGGATGAGGGTGAGTGAGGATGAGTGAGAGTGAGGGTGAGTGAGGGGTTGAGGGTGGGTGAGGGTGGGTGAGGGGTTGAGGGTGAGTGAGGGTGAGTGAGGGTGAGGGTGGGTGAGGGGTTGAGGGTGAGTGAGGGTGAGGGGTTGAGGGTGAGTGAGGGTGAGTGAGGATGAGGGGTTGAGGGTGGGTGAGGGTGGGTGAGGGTGAGTGAGGGTGAGTGAGGGTGAGGGTGAGTGAGGGTGAGTGAGGGTGAGGGTGAGTGAGGGTGAGTGAGGGTGAGTGAGGGTGAGGGGTTGAGGGTGAGTGAGGGTGAGGGGTTGAGGGTGAGTGAGGGTGAGGGTGAGTGAGGGTGAGTTAGGGTGAGGGGTTAAGGGTGGGTGAGGCTGAGTGAGGGTGAGGGGTTGAGGGTGAGTGAGGATGAGTGAGAGTGAGGGTGAGTGAGGGGTTGAGGGTGAGGGGTTGAGGGTGAGGGGTTGAGGGTGAGGGGTTGAGGGTGAGGGGTTGAGGGTGAGTGAGGGTGAGGGTGAGGGGTTGAGGGTGAGTGAGGGTGAGGGAGGGTGAGGGGTTGAGGGTGAGTGAGGGTGAGGGTGAGTGAGGGGTTGAGGGTGAGTGAGGGTGAGCGTGAGTGAGGGTGAGGGTGAGTGAGGGTGAGGGTGAGGGGTTGAGGGTGAGTGAGGGTGAGTGAGGGTGAGTGAGGGTGAGTGAGGGTTAGTGAGGGTGAGGGGTTGAGGGTGAGTGAGGGTGAGGGGTTGAGGGTGGGTGAGGGTGAGGGTGAGTGAGGGTGAGGGGTTGAGGGTGAGGGGTTGAGGGTGAGTGAGGGTGAGTGAGGGTGAGGGGTTGAGGGTGAGTGAGGGTGAGGGGTTGAGGGTGAGTGAGGGTGAGGGGTTGAGGGTGAGTGAGGGTGAGGGGTTGAGGGTGAGTGAGGGTGAGTGAGAGTGAGAGTGAGGGTGAGTGAGGGGTTGAGGGTGAGTGAGGGTGAGGGGTTGAGAGTGAGTGAGGGTGAGGGGTTGAGGGTGAGTGAGGGTGAGGGTGAGTGAGGGTGAGGGTGAGGGTGAGTGAGGGTGAGGGTGAGTGAGGGTGAGGGTGAGTGAGGGTGAGGTTGAGGGTGAGTGAGGGGTTGAGGGTGAGTGAGGGTGAGGGTGAGTGAGGGTGAGGGTGAGTGAGGGTGAGGGTGAGTGAGGGTGAGGGTGAGTGAGGGTGAGGCTGAGTGAGGGTGAGGGGTTGAGGGTGAGTGAGGGTGAGTGAGGGTGAGGGGTTGAGGGTGAGTGAGGGTGGGTGAGGGTGAGGGGTTGAGGGTGAGTGAGGGTGAGTGAGGGTGAGGGGTTGAGGGTGAGTGAGGGTGAGGGGTTGAGGGTGAGTGAGGGTGAGTGAGGGTGAGGGGTTGAGGGTGAGTGAGGGTGAGTGAGGGTGAGGGGTTGAGGGTGAGTGAGGGTGAGGGGTTGAGGGTGAGTGAGGGTGAGTGAGGGGTTGAGGGTGAGTGAGGGTGAGGGGTTGAGAGTGAGTGAGGGTGAGGGGTTGAGGGTGGGTGAGGGTGAGGGTGAGGGTGAGTGAGGGTGAGGGTGAGTGAGGGTGAGTGAGGGTGAGGTTGAGGGTGAGTGAGGGGTTGAGGGTGAGTGAGGGTGAGGGTGAGTGAGGGTGAGGGTGAGTGAGGGTGAGGGTGAGTGAGGGTGAGGCTGAGTGAGGGTGAGGGGTTGAGGGTGAGTGAGGGTGAGTGAGGGTGAGGGGTTGAGGGTGAGTGAGGGTGGGTGAGGGTGAGGGGTTGAGGGTGAGTGAGGGTGAGTGAGGGTGAGGGGTTGAGGGTGAGTGAGGGGTTGAGGGTGAGTGAGGGTGAGTGAGGGTGAGGGGTTGAGGGTGAGTGAGGGTGAGTGAGGGTGAGGGGTTGAGGGTGAGTGAGGGGTTGAGGGTGAGTGAGGGTGAGGGTGAGTGAGGGTGAGGGTGAGTGAGGGGTTGAGGGTGAGTGAGGGTGAGGGGTTGAGGGTGAGGGGTTGAGGGTGAGTGAGGGTGAGGGGTTGAGGGTGAGTGAGGGTGAGGGTGAGGTAGGGTGAGGGGTTGAGGGTGAGTGAGGGTGAGGGTGAGTGAGGGTGAGGGGTTGAGGGTGAGTGAGGGTGAGGGTGAGTGAGGGGTTGAGGGTGAGGGGTTGAGGGTGAGTGAGAGTGAGTGAGGGTGAGGGGTTGAGGGTGAGGGGTTGAGGGTGAGTGAGGGTGAGGGGTTGAGGGTGAGTGAGGGTGAGGGGTTGAGGGTGAGTGAGGGTGAGGGTGAGTGAGGGTGTGGGGTTGAGGGTGGGTGAGGGTGAGTGAGGGTGGGGGTGAGTGAGGGTGTGGGGTTGAGGGTGAGTGAGGGTGAGTGAGGGTGAGGGTGAGTGAGGGTGGGTGAGGGTGAGTGAGGGTGAGGGTGAGGGGTTGAGGGTGAGTGAGGGTGAGGGTGAGTGAGGGTGAGGGGTTGAGGGTGAGTGAGGGTGAGGGGTTGAGGGTGAGTGAGGGTGAGTGGGGGTGAGTGAGGGTGAGGGGTTGAGGGTGAGGGGTTGAGGTTGAGTGAGGGTGAGGGGTTGAGGGTGAGGGGTTGAGGGTGAGTGAGGGTGAGGGGTTGAGGGTGAGTGAGGGTGAGGGGTTGAGGGTGAGTGAGGGTGAGGGGTTGAGGGTGAGTGAGGGGTTGAGGGTGAGGGGTTGAGGGTGAGTGAGGGTGAGGGTGAGTGAGGGTGAGGGTGAGGGGTTGAGGGTGAGTGAGGGTGAGGGTGAGGGGTTGAGGGTGAGTGAGGGTGAGGAGTTGAGGGTGAGTGAGGGTGAGGGGTTGAGGGTGAGTGAGGGTGAGGGGTTGAGGGTGAGTGAGGGTGAGTGAGGGTGAGTGAGTGAGGGTGAGGGTGAGTGAGGGTGAGGGGTTGAGGGTGAGTGAGGGTGGGTGAGGGTGAGTGAGGGTGAGGGGTTGAGGGTGAGTGAGGGTGAGGGGTTGAGGGTGAGTGAGGGTGAGGGGTTGAGGGTGAGTGAGGGTGAGGGGTTGAGGGTGAGTGAGGGTGAGGGTGAGGGGTTGAGGGTGAGTGAGGGGTTGAGGGTGAGTGAGGGTGAGTGAGGGGTTGAGGGTGAGGGGTTGAGGGTGAGTGAGGGTGAGGGTGTGTGAGGGTGAGTGAGGGTGAGGGGTTGAGGGTGAGTGAGGGTGAGTGAGGGTGAGGGGTTGAGGGTGAGTGAGGGTGAGTGAGGGTGAGTGAGGGTGAGTGAGTGAGGGTGAGGGTGAGGGGTTGAGGGTGAGTGAGGGTGAGGGGTTGAGGGTGAGTGAGGGTGAGGGTGAGGGTACATGCTTTTCACTTTCTTCAAAAGTTGTCCGTGCATCAAGGGTAGTTGACTGAACTTTAAGTATAATAATTGTACGTACTCTTCGGTGGCATTGAGCTCACACCCTCGAATGGTCTTCGGTAGTATTGTTTCCTGTAGAATTCTATTTCCTGCTTATAAAGTGCATGTCTCGGTCAGTATCAGCAAAGTGGTATGTGCATGTGAAAGTCGGAGAGTTGGAGGCGGTTAAGGAAATGCAGAACATTCTGCAAAAGTAATGGGAAACCATTTTTATCTTGAAACTGTTTTTAACCGACAGTCTTTTATTCCTAATCATAGATGAGTGGGAGTAATACAGGGACTGGAGCAGCAGCGCCTCAGTTTGGATTGGTGTGGCAGGCAGGAGAAAGTCAGGAGAGGGAGGAGAGGGAGGAGGGGGAACTGCTTGCGAAATGAAATTAAAAGCGGCCGGGCGGGAAATGCTCTCGGTAGCATTCGTTTGAAGTGTGAAGCAGGGGGCGGGAGCAGCCTTTGATGTGCGGATAATTAGGGGAGGAGAAGCCAGGAGATCCAAGCTGGGGAACAGATGGCTGGCGATTTGGTGCTGTGCACGCGCATTTTAGGTCAATGCGCTTGCGCATTGACCTAAAAGCCACGGGCACAGCACCAAATCGCCCAGTTAGTTTAACTCTGGTTAAAGCCCTATATCCTCGCAAGCTCGATGCGCATGCGCATCGAATAGCGAGACCTAAAAAGGAAAAAGATAAGTAATGCCCTTAACAAAGCAATTTACAACAGGGGACTTGAAGAGAGAAGGCTGACCAGGAAGCCTAAGAAAGGCTGAAATGGCAGGAAAATAGCCCATTAAGAGTGCGCAGAGCAGATCCCTGCTGGGTCAAAGAGAGGAGGAACAAAAGAACCTCAGAAAGAGGGGCGGAAAGGGAATCCACGGCCTTTGCTGTGCACCATGTCACAAATTTGTTCCATCTGCAGACGTATACCATCTTAGTGGAGGGACGCCTGGCTGCCAAGATAACATAACAGACTTCAGAAGGAAGGTCCAAGGCTGTGAACTGCTGCCGCTCAATCTCCACGCAAGGAGGTGGATGCTAGACAGGTTCAGTGGAGGACCGTCCCCTGCTGCTGCGACAGAAGATCTTCCCGAAGAGGCAGTCTGACCGGAGGATCGATGGTCATGTGTAACAGCTTGGGATGCCAGACTCTTTGTGCCCAATCGGGACTCACCAGAATGATTTGGGCCCGGTCGCGCTTGATCTTCTTCGGCACTTTGGGCAGACGTGGTATAGGTGGAAAGGCATATAGAAGAACGCAACGCCCCTCGCGTCGAAAAGCATCACCTAGCGAGTGCCGCCTTGGAAATTCCAACGCGCAGAATCGCTGACATTGTGCGTTCTCTTCAGTGGCGAATAGATCTATCCAAGGCTCTCCCCACAGTCGAAAGAGACCCTGCACCACCTCCGAGTGAAGACGCCATTCGTGATCCATCATGCACCTGCGGCTGAGTTTGCCCACCCTGGTGTTCAGAGAACCTGCCAGGTGTTGAACCACCAAGGATATGCCCTGATGTGCCAGCCATGTCCAAAAACGGCGAGCCTCTTGACATAGGGTCCACGACCCCACCCCGCCCTGTTTATTGCAGCACCACATGGTGGTGGTGTTGTCCATGAACACCTGCACTACTCTTCCCGAACAGAGGGAAGGAATGCTTTTAGTGCAAGACGGACCGCCCGGAGGTCCAGAAGGTGGATGTGGAGCCCGGACTCTGCCGGAGACCAGAGACCTCTGATCTGTGCCTCTCCCATTTGGCCACCCCACCCCAGAAGTGATGCATCTGTCACCACTGTAAACTCTCGTGGGGGAAGGGAGAGGGATCTGCCGTTGACCCAATCCTGGTTCGTTAGCCACCACTTCAATTGACATGCAGTGCCCTCCGATTCCCCTGATACTGTGCCCACTGGAATTTCAGGTCGCACTGTAGAGCCTGCATATGCCACCTGGCATGACCTACTAGCAGGATGCAGGAGGCCATGAGGCCCAGCAGCCTCAGGGTCAATCTGACCGAAACCCGGGATCGGATTCATAGCCCGAATATCTTAAACTCACTGCTGAAGAGGATAAGGCTGAAACTGTGTTGTGTCCAGTACCGCTCCGATGAAAAGGAATCAGGTGTGACTTCCACACGTTTATAGTGAACCCCGGAGAGTGCAGAAGATCCGCCGTAGTCTGGAGGTGGGAGACGACTGCCTGGGGCTAGCAGGCCTTCAACAGCCTGTCGTCAAGATAGGGGAAGACTGGAACCCCTGATCTACGCAGATGAGCTGCGACCACCTCCATCACTTTTGTTCACACCCAAGGGGCGCTGGTAAGGCCAGAGGGGAGCTTGGTAAACTGAAAGTGCTTGTGGCTGCGGACGTGGTGCCGGTGGAGTTGGCGCCGAGGGAGGTGTAACAAGGTCGACTGGCGCCGATAAAGATCCAGGCCTGGATCCAAGGGGACCCTGCGAGGCCGAAGCCACCAGTGTCGAAGGCCCAGGGACCCCAGCAGAGTCCACGGGCCCCGAAGGCGCGCCGGAGGAGTCGGGCTGCCCAAAGATGGCATGCATAGCTTCGTAGAAACTCCGAAGCTGGGAAGGGGTGACTCCGGCTCCCGGAAAAGGAGGGAAACGGAGTTGATGCTTTAGGCTCCACACACAGGGCCAAGGGACGGGCACCATCTGCATCCCTCGCCTCGACGACCAACAGACGCTGAGAAGGTGAAGAGCGACGATGGTTCTTCGACTTCTTCTTGTGCATCGGCTTACCTCAGGAGTGCGAAGACTTCAATGACAAGTGGTGGTGGGGACTCCGCGACCGGTCCCTCAACCGCGCACGCGACCGGGACCTCGAACGGCGCGGAGTGAACTGTCGGGCCTCGAGAAGCTTTTGGGACTGCTCTCACAAAGAGTTCAGATTCATGGTCCGGCAGTCGGAGCACGACTTGGAATCATGGTCGCCCTCCAGGCACCACAAGCACACACATTGTGGGTCCGTAACCGACATCAGCGTGCGACAGGTGTCACAAGCCCTGAAGCCGGGCCGAGGACGAATGGACATCCCTGCATGCACCAGGAGTCGATAGACTCAAAAACGGTGTTGGCAAAAGTCGCAAAAAGTCAGTCAAAAAGTGACTGGAGGTACCGCTCTCTCTGGATCTGTGCTGGCTGGAGCGGAAAAAGAAAGAACTGACGTCAGCGAGCTAGGGCGGCGTCTAAGTAGCTACTGCAACGTCATTCTGGCGACCAAGCGTAGTCGACCAACGCCACCTTTCGACACGCAGGGGTACGCCTGGGGGTAATTCAGGTAAGGAATCTATTACTAATAGTCTCTTTCAGATATATTTTGACGTCCTTTACCTTATTTTCTGCTACTCTGCCATATTAGTGCACGGTCAGAGGAATGAAACATATAATCTTGGATGATCCAAAAAGAGTTACTAGCTGAAGAAACTAAGCAAAGGTCAGGGAGACTCCGTTCACATGACATGTGATAGAAAATCTGAGGGGGTCAGCCTCTGTTTGGAGTGTTGTAGATGGTTCTGTTGCCTGATTGGTTATAGTTGAAGTGTGGTCCTTTTTTAAAAGACACAGATAGGCTATTAAACTGACTTTTTCATTGCCATTATAGCCTATGATAGTGATACATACTGCTTTGTTATGGATCCGTGGGACTTCCATTTCCACAACGGGGAATGATTCACACATGTAAATCTCTAGAAGATCCATTACTGGAGAATTTCACGCAGTTCTAGACTTTACAATTATTTCCTATGGGGCGTTATGCTATGTCCCTATCTGCATTATTTTCTGTGGCAGAGTGCTGTAGTACCTATGAGTGGCCATGTGTGGTGCTAGACTTCTTCTAATGCTGGGCTTAAGTACATTTACTACTATTTTAGAACCTTTAAGTACAATCTGGGTATACCAATAGTCTTACATTTTTGTGGATGGGTGTTTTCAGTAGCCTGTCCCTCCCGATACCCCCCCCCTTTGCCCCTACCATTTAGTAGTAATTAATCCAATTTTCCAGCATCTCCTTCGGTCGCTCCTGCATGGACTACCAAAATGTAGGTGTATGTGTGTGTGGAGATCTCTGCAGCAATAGAAGTGGCAGACATCCCAGAACATAGATTTGTGAATTGCATTTTGTAGTACTTTAGTACTACTGCAGTACTACTAAACGTACTACAAAATGCAGTTTGTGAATCAGTACTAATAAATGTACTACAAAATGCAGTTTGTGAATCAAGCCTTTTGGTTTCTCAATATCTAGACAGGGGGCTGTACAATATTTATGCAGGGATGTAGTAATAAGCTTATGATCCATGGTGGTATGTGCAACATCCTGAAATGAATAGTTTGGCAGCCCATTCAGAAGAGTTTATGCTTCCCTCGTTAACATATTTGCTGAAGGAAGACTAGGCAAAATTATATGATGGAACTATGAAAGGAGATACATTGTGATTACAGCTGTGTTGTGAATTGGAGAAAATAAATGGTTTATTCTGATGCGGTAATATGTATGCTGAATGCTCACAGCATCCTATTTCTGGAAAATGTTATAAATCCTAGTACCTGAATGTATAATTTTTACATGTCATAGTAACCAAGTAAGGGTCATGTATGAATACAGCGAACATGCATTAGATGGCATATCTGAAGTTGACTGCTGTACAGGATGTTTGTAAACTCATAAATAAAGAAATAAAAAGGAGTTTAAACGTTTTCTGGCAACTACTGGACCAAACAAGTAAACTGGAGAAAACGGATTATGTTACTAGACCTCTGGGTTTGCTTTAAGCAGAAATCTTTTTTTGGGGCCAGGTGTGTGAGCACTTTAGAACTTTTGGCTTCAAATCCATACATTTCATTATAAACAACAATAAAGAGCTGCAAGTATAGTTTCCTCCATACATTCACCATAATGTACAGTCTAATACAGTTTCTTCAATTTCATCTGACTTATTACCTCACATTGGTTGAGCTTCAAGGGGTGCAACACTAGCTGAGATGCTCTTCAAATACAGTTTTTCTACAGTCAAGACTTCAATTTCCTTTGTCCAGAAGACTGTGCTCATCATTAGAATCACTGAACTCCACCACAGTAATGACTAAATAAAGAAGGCAGTAACCTCTCCCAGAACTTCCGCTACAGTACAATCTTCTAACATTGGGAAACAACATACTGGTGTTTTTTTTGCCCCCGTTTGATTATACTTCAAGAATAAGTTAGCCGGATGCAACCATCCACATGTATAGCAGCTGATTCCTTTAGTATTAACCCTGGAAAAGAGCTCTGCCTCTTTCACTATTTTCTGATATCTAAGCATGAATGTGAAGAGTTGATACCGTTGCTAATGAGGGACATAATTGTTACTGCTAGAGGAAGAGCCTCTCAGATCAATACACATGTGAATGCCTTTTTAGTAAGAGGATTTTACAGTCAAAAACATGGGTCAATAATTACCAGTATAGAACTAGAACATTTCTGCATTTCTGGAGGTGGTTGAAAAACCTTGGTGGCACAGGATAATTTAGTGGTTCAAAAATCTGCGCTTTCAAGTAATACTGATTTTTTTTCAGATTGATTCCAAAAAGAAAACATTAATTGAAAAGCAAATATTTTTGAAATTAGTCGAATCTAAACATTTGTGGCACACTAGAAGTCTTTCTTGATCCTGAACATTAATGGCGTTTGTTGATTCTATATTTATTTAATCTCAAAAGGTCTGATAGACTACTAGTTTTTAAGTTCACAGATAATAGCTAATTTAGTTCTCCAACAAGCCGAAGCCTTCCAATGTAGAGGAATTGACGTGCTACCTTTTGTTAATAAAAACTCGTGCCTTTCTCTTAATGAAAGAAACACAAAGTTGACCTCTGGACAGGATGATTTTCCTATATGTAATAATGACCTAAAAATCTGGCTCTCCAGAGGCAAACGTATGGTTTCCCAGGTCCTCCCCTTACCTGGTAGCACAGATAACCCTCTAACAGAAGACTCTTTGATGTGGAACTGGTTACCTGGAGTTCTCTCAAATACCACCTCGAGAAACCCACGACCATCTTCACATCTTTAACCCGTGTTTAAAAATTGTCTCTTGGAATGCCGCTGGCTTGTCCAATTGCCCTGAGAAATTTGATTATCTCCTCTCCCTGAATGCGGATGTGTATTGTATCCAAGAAACATGGTGTGATACTCCTCCTTATGGAGGGAATGACTACTTCGTCCTAGAGGCCGCTGCAACTCCATCTAAAAAAGGCCACGCTAAAGGCGGAATTGCCTGCTTGTTATCCAATGCTTTACAATGGCAATTCTCACACTACAAGGACGAGAGTAATCTATTCCAAGCCATAACTATTTCTAACCTGGATCCCGTTGTTCAACGGTCTTCGTTTATAATATTAAATGCCTACATTCCTCCTGAGGATAAATTTACGACAGTTTTAAAACGTATGTTTTCTTATATAAAGCAATTATTAGAGGTGGATGACCCCCCATACTTACTACTGGTGGGGGACCTAAATTGTAAAGTGTCTAATACTTCCTTAGACATATTTAGAAACAAAGCAAAGGAAGAAGTATATAATATTCCCCAAGCTCTCCTGCCCAATAAAATAAAAACTAACAAAAGGGGCAAGATTCTTCTTGGGGAACTCAGTGCCATGGAGGGAATTATTATAAATGGCAGAATGCCTTCTGATACCCCGGCTAATTATACACATGGTTCAACTAGGGGAGAATCTATTTTGGACTATGTAATAACAGACTTTGACACGTTCTCTTTTCTTAAAGATTTGGTAATCACTCATACCCCCTTGAGTGACCATAACATTATTAAATTAACTGTCTCATTAATACCCCCTGAATCTGACCTCTGGTCCTTAAAGAACAGAGGCTTTACTATTAATCGGCACTCTGAGCTCGACTATTGGCAAGGTAGAGAATTCATGTTCCTTGAAACCCTCATCCAAAAAGTTACCGAAATGGCTAGGAGTACAGGAATCTATAAAAAGAAATATTTTTCTCCTAGTCCTCTATTAAGGTTAAATAAAGAGATTAATAAACTTGTTAGGATGCAATACCTTAATAGATCAGGGGAGAACGGATTACAGTTAGCTCTGTTAAAAAGAAAGAGGGTGAGATTGAGAGCCAAGTTTAAAAGAGACAAAGAAGATACTTTATGGATCAAGCTAAGAGAGGCATCAACCTGTAAAAACTCTAGAGATTTCTGGTCCATAATAAGGCAAGGATGTGGATCTGTAAAAACGTCCACTCCTATTGTTATTACAGAAGATGTCTGGACCCAATTTGTGTCTACCTTATATGCGCTCAATGTTGCAGAGGGCGATGCATGGGTTCCAGATCTTAATACCGATTCTAAAATGGAACACCCCACTGAGCACTCCATAGCTACCGCAATCAAGAGCATGCGCTCTTCCGGGGCTATGGGACCCGATGAATTGCCCATGTCTATAATCAAGCAAGACGTAACTACTTGGAGCAGGATTCTTCTTCCAGTGTTTCGGGCGTGTTTTAAAACTCGAACAGTTCCCGACTCTTGGCGGGGAAGTATCCTGATCCCAATTTTTAAAAAAGGAGACCGGGATAATCCCTCTAATTATCGCCTAATTGCCTTATTGGACGCGATAGGGAAAATTTTTGCGAAACTTTTATTAGTATTAATAACTGAGTGGGCAAATTTAAATAATATTATACCTAGGGAACAGACAGGATTTCGAAAAGAGCATGGAACTCTAGATAACCTAACTTTGCTACAGGTAATTGTAGACAAATATGTTCGTGTACGTGGCGGGGGCATATATGCAGCATTTATAGATTTCTCCGCAGCGTTCGACAGGGTGGACCGACCGACGCTGTGGAGAAAGCTGTCGGCATTGGGTATGCCGGGATACTTATTGGATTTAGTTAAGTCCCTACACTGGAACACATGGTGTAGGGTGCTACAAGGCGGTGAAAGGGGTCTCTCCCAAGCTATCCCCTCCCGGAATGGACTAAAACAAGGATGTATATTGGCACCCACACTGTTTTCCCTGTATATGGCCGATTTGCCAACCGCTGTTGCAGATTGTGAGGGACTAGCCCCAAAAATTGGGGGAAGTGTTATATCTATTCTAATGTATGCAGACGATATACTTGTTTTAGATCTGACCCCGAAAGGTCTCGCTAATCGTCTCCATACATTGAATGAATTTGCTGATGCACACTATATGAAAATTAATAGCTCAAAAAGCAAAATCATGTGCATCTTTGGTAAGAAGAAGTGCAGATCTAGGAGTTTTAACTGGACATTAAGCGGAGAAAAACTTGAGGTAGTTAACTCCTACACGTTTCTAGGCAAAATAATATCTTCTAACCTCAGTGAGAAGCCCCACATCGAAAATAATTCTAGAAAAGCAATGGCCCATGGTAGGGGACTATGTTCCTTGTATAAAGCGACGGGGAAGAGGCACTTCTCCCTATGCTTGGAGGTATTCCGAGCGAAGATTCCTGCTACCCTTCTTTATGGAATGGAATTGGTGGATTTAAATCAATGGGATTTTATGCAAAAAATGGAGGGGAAGGTATTAAGGAAAATTTCCTCTTTTAATTCAGCCTGCTCCACATCTTCTTGCAGGCTGGAATTCGGACTGCGAAGTTGCTGGGCTCAAGGGTTGGCTGCTCTCGTAAGATGGGTAGCATGCTTAGCCCGAGGTAAACCAGGAACCTTACGAGAAATTTTAAAAAAGGAACTATTGGGCAACTTTAATGAATTCTCGCAGCTGGTAAAAAATTTTAGAAAAGCTGTTTCATTACTGGAACTGGATGAAAGTACGCTATTTTCACTTTCTCCATCAGAGTTAAAATTAAAGTTAAAAAGTATGTCCTGGGAACTATGTTATAAACTGGATATACTTGCCCAACAAAAGTATAAAGAAAGGGAAGCCCTGGTTTTAACCTATACACCTAAACTAGCCCAACAATACTTAACTTGGAACATTCTGCATGGTGTCCGTAGGGTATGGTACCTTCTACGTCATAATTTGCTTCCACTTAATATACTACTCGCAAAATGGTATGGAGTGTCTCCAATATGCAATTTATGTAATAATGCCGTTCAAGATTTTAACCATGTACTGTTTATTTGTCCGGTATTACGTTTATTGTGCAAAAAATGGATAAAACCAATTTGTCTACAATTGGGAATTATGAATGTAAAAATGTTCTTACATGCTCTTTATTGCCCCCCTAACGAAATGTTCTGTTCCAGAATTTTTAAATATTTTAAAGAATTTTTACATATATATTAATGTGATTTTGGGAGATGTTAATGAGTGCATTCTTTGTACATAACAAGTGGTTATTTCTGTTGCTGTATGTAGCTTGTGTTTAATTTTGCTATGTTAATATGTGCGTTATTTATGTGGCCCTCAATGAGAGCCAAATCATAATAAACTTTTTGAACTTTGAACTTTGAAAGTTCACAGATCTGAGGAATCCCAAGCAATCTCATAGCTCACATAAAATATGCTGCCTGCTATCACCCACCAAGTGCTTGTTTCTTCAGACATTGGCTATGTGCTTACAGATTAAGTGTTTTCCAATTAAATCAAGGTATTAGACCTTTTCACACTTTGGCCCTGCATTTAAGGTGCTGGCACACAAGGCACTCATCAAACATGTGTCTGAGATGTTTGTTTCCATCAACATCTGGGACAACCAACTAATCACTTACTGATCCAAACAGCAAGGCATCCACATATTGCCTTATGTGAGTAAATAAAGTAATTCCCTAAACGTTCTCAGCTGTTGAAACACTACTAATTTATATTCCACTCTTCTAAACGAGGGAACATTTTTTTTAACAGACAAATAAGTTAGTCAGCCAGAAAAACCATGCATGCTAAGTTTGAAATAGGACCCTGAACAAACAGCAGTTCAAGTAAAAGCTCCAACAATAAATGTAGTGAAGTACCTGAGTATATCCTTCGTGATGCTAGCAGGCTCTAAACCGTGTAAAAGGTTCGCCTATAGGATAGGGAACCACACACTAGAGAAGGTGAAGTCTTTTTCCTATCTAGTGCTACTGTTCGACGGGGCACTCAAATTCAGATCCCTAGTGGAGGACCGCAGCTCAAAATTAATCTCCATAAATGGTGCCATAGCAAACTACGGCCGCAGGCTGGATCGTTGGTCTCCTGAACAGATCTTGAACCTCTATAATTCAATAGTTTGTGCAAGAGTAGTATATGGGTCGGAAGTCTGGGGTTATGTGAATGTGGAGCAATTGCAAGTTGAGGAAAATAAATGTATGCGAAGGATTTTAAAAGTCCCTCAGTGTACCTCAGCCGCAATTGTACACAGTGAACTGGGGAGTCCTTTTATTGAGGACCAGATTAAGCTAAGACCTATATTGGCATGGTTGAATACCTGGTCAAATCCTGAGGCAGTCTTAGGTAGACAAATTTTGGAAGACTGCTTGCACAGGGACAAAGGGTTACACATTCCCTGGCTAAATTATGTGAAGTTTGAAAATAGGAAAAAATCCCTAGATCCCTGTATGGGAGAAAGGACTGGCAGCTGATTCAAGAGCCCACTAGTGCCGTTTACTACAGATTTATCGTCATGTTGCACAGTTATAATAAAAGATTATTCCGCAAAAATAATTGTATTAAAACATTTTCATTTAATAGTTTATAAAAACATAAATTTTATGCATATACGTGCCATTACAATAGAACATTAAAAACTGTGTAAAAACACAGTGACAGATTTAAAACATAAATTCACTTGAAAGAAACAAAATGTCGACGCAGCGTTTCGGTATGTTGCAATAACACCTTCAGGACAGTTCTCTAATTAAAGAAAACATACAATTATTATTTACATTAACGGAATCTTTTGCTACAATTACACAGGCTTTTGTATGTATCGTTCATTGTTATAAATTTGCTTCATGGCATGCATTATAGGCTTTATTCCCAATCTTTTTTATCTAAAAAACAAGTTATAGGCACTCTACAGGACAAACTAGTGGGTCTCTCAAATTTCAACTGTTCCAGTAGCAAAGACCCTGCTTTGCACGATTGGTTATCAGTAGATAAAAATTACCACTAATAGGGTAATTTACTTTACATACTCCGTTCTAAATCCGGACAGGAATATTTAATAATAATTACAGGCAATTCAATACCTCATTTAGATTGTATGCCTTTGCCTTAGATTTTGGGCGTTCTTCTCTGGTCAGCCTGGAGTACTTTTGAGGCTGAACCAAGACTGGTGATTTTCCAAGTCCTGTTGTTTAAAATCAATTCCACCTTTAGGAACAATATAAGAAACATCACCTATTACTTAGATCTTTCTCTTTGGGGTCCATTTTTATGCTACATGCGGTTTCATCATATTTACCTTTGAACCACAGTTTCTTTCTTTTCTCCTTTTTTTTTGGCATTGTCAGATAACTGTGTTTTCTTGGAGTTGGGTGGTATGGAACTGTAATTCCAGACAAAGAAAAGAGGGACCTCTATTACAATCTGGACCCTGTTGTCTCTATTCAAATTCATCAATTTCAAGAATTAAAGAATTACCTTTATGTTGCAATGTCTCCTTCTCTTTATGTACTGAGGAGCCACCGATATTTTAATTAAAATTCAATATCTGGAAGTGAGACCAGAGGGGATTGATTTAATATATACTGTTCACTAGAGGGCTTTATGTGTGCAGTATACACAAGGTTCTCTTGACCAAAGCTTACCTAATTGATCGATTCAGGCCGGAGATCCACTCGTGTAAAATGGCTTTACACTACCTTCAAAGAGCTAATGACCCATGGACACTCTATTGTATTATGAATTTTTTGAGGCTTGCCGTGACGTTAAGAAATACAAGAGGAGTTAGCTAAAGTAACGTGGTTTTTAATTATGTATCCTTTTTACTCTTTTACCTGTTTGTATTGGTAATTCTAGATTATCTCCAGCTGCAATTTAATCCTATTTTAACTTTGTAAATATATTGTACTTTTATGATGTTTTTTAATCATCGAATAAAGAATTACTCAAAATAGTGAAGTACCTAAACTTGTGATGAACCAAGAGAAGTGTTAAGTTTAGTTTATTTTCAGCACAATTAGTGTAAAGAAATAGATCAAGAAAAAAAGAAAAGGATTTGTATGTGCATGTGAAGAATAGAAGACAAAAAGGTAGTAATTATGTAAAAAAAGAAGTGCAATTACTTTGGCGGAGAACAAATATAGCATTGAATGCTTAAATAACGGGACCAACAAAAAAAATGGAAAACATTTGTTCAGGCATAGTGAGAGTATCTTTTCTGAGGGAGACCCTGTAGGAACCCAAATCATGCCTATATATCTGATGCCATACAAAAACACAAGGAATCAGGCAACCCAACTGAACTGCCATAGCTTTAGCACAGTAAATTTAGAATGTTCAAAATATACATTGTTTCGATCTCAGAATTTCCATTTCATACCTTGAAGAGTTGAATCCATCGTTTTTGTTCTGTTTGTATTCGCTGATGCATTTCAACATTGGTTGTAACTCCAACACTTCTAAATGCTGCAATGTACTCTTCACGAACCTCTGGTTTTGTTTCAGGATAAGCCAATTTGATAATCCCCAAACATGCATCTCGGAGACAGCGTGATAAGATTACAAGCTCATCTAAAGTAAAAGGCATCATTGATGATTGTCCTTGCCCTACAGCTGAAACGAAAACAAGACACAATTTTTTAATACACATGTACACACACACTTGTAATGTTTGTGTGCTGTAGTGACTTCCATCAACAACACGGTTGTACAGCAGACGTTGCATCGCACAAGTTACTTACCTTCGGTAACGATATATCTGTAAGAAACAGTAGTTAGTGTTAGATTCCTTACCTTAGAATATCCCCAGGCGTCAGACTGGATCCGGAAAGTTTTGCGCAGCAGTACCCCTGCGTGTCGGTAGGCGTCGTCTGGGGCTCCGCGTCCGTCGTCGGTGTCGTTGGCGCCGGGATGACGTCGTCGGAGTACTTAGACGGCGCCTTTGCGCGCTGACGTCAGTTCTTATACACAGCTTTTCCACACCAGGAACACAGAGTCATGATAAAAACCGACACTGGTGCCATGAAACTAGGGCCCTCAAAGGGAAGATCCTTAACCCTAGATATCGGTTTGCAAACAGGGAGGATGGGTGGGGGCGGTAAGGAATCTAACACTAACTACTGTTTCTTACAGATATATCGTTACCAAAGGTAAGTAACTTGTGCATCTGAAAGAAACAGGTTAGTGTTAGGTTCCTTACCTTAGAATAGATACCCCAGCAATACCAGTGGTGGGTCTGCGAACCAATGATCACACCAGAAAGTCCTGGAGAACAGAACAGCCGAAAAAGCCATCTCTCCGGACTTGGCTGTCCAGGCAGTAGTGTCTAGTGAACGTGTGCAGCGAGGCCCATGTCGCTGCCTGACAGATATCCTGCAAGGGGACTCCCCGACCTAGGGCAGTAGTAGCCGCCGTGGCCCGGGTGGAATGGGCCCTGAGCCCAACAGGAGGCTCCTTTTTAGCCAAAGAGTAGCATACCTTGATGCACAAAACGACCCACCGAGAGATGGTCCGTTTGTGCACCACCCATCCCTTCTTAGCGCCCACGTAGCCAACAAAGAGCTGGTCGTCCACCCGGAACTGGAGTGTGCGGTCCAGATAGAATGAGAGCACACGTTTTGGGTCCAGACGGTGGAGCCTCTCTTCCTCTTTCGAGGGATGCGGAGGCGGAAAGAAGGTGGGCAAGGTGATGGACTGCCCGATGTGGAAGGCTGTGACTACCTTGGGCAGGAAAGAGGGACGCGTTCTCAAGACAACTTTGTCCGGATGGACAGAATGGAAAGGAGGTTTGGAAGAAAGGGCCTGGAGCTCACTCACCCTCCTGGCAGAGGTGATGGCAACCAGGAAGGCAGTCTTAAGAGTTAGAAGACGAAGAGGGCAATTGTGAAGTGGCTCGAAAGGAGCGCACATCAAATAAGTAAGAACAAGGTTCAAGTCCCACTGAGGCATCACAAAAGGAACAGGAGGAAACATGTGAGTGATGCCTTTCAAGAATCTATTTACAACAGGGGACTTGAAAAGAGAAGGCTGATCAGGTAGCCTTAGAAAGGCTAAAATGGCAGAGAGGTAGCCCTTCAGAGTGCCCCCCTGGGCAAGAGAAAGAAGAGAACCTCTGAAAGGGGGGCAGAAAGGGGATCGACAGCCTTTGCTGTGCACCATGCCACAAATTTATTCCACCTGCAGTCGTATACAGATTTTGTGGAGGGACGCCTGGCTGCCAGAATCACATCACAGACCTCAGGAGGCAAATCAAATGGCCTCAACTGTCACCGCTCAATCTCCAAGCATGGAGATGAACACTGGACAGGTTCGGGTGGAGGACCGTCCCCTGCTGCTGCGACAGAAGGTCCTCCTGAAGAGGCAGACGAATCGGGGGATCGACTGACATGCTGAGTAGCTCAGGATACCAGTATCTTCGTGTCCAGTCCGGAGCCACAAGGATGACTTGGGCCCGGTCGCAACTGATCTTCTCCAGCACTCTGGGCAGAAGAGGTATAGGCGGAAAGGCGTACAATACACCGCAGCTCCACTTGCAAACGAAAAGCGTCTCCGAGCGAGTGCCGCCTTGGAAATTCCAACACGCAGAACTGATGACATTGTGCGTTCTCTTCGGTGGCGAATAGATCTAATCAAGGCTCTCCCCATTGCTGAAAGAGGCCTTGCGCCACGTCCGAGTTCAGATGCCATTCGTGAGACATCATGCACCGGCGGCTGAGTTCGTCCGCCCTGGCGTTCAGGGAACCTGCCAGGTGTTGAACCACCAGGGTGACGTCCTGGTGTTCCAGCCATTGCCAGAGGCGCAGAGCCTCCTGACAAAGGTTCCACGACCCCACCCTGCCCTGTTTGTTGCAGTACCACATGGCGGTGGTGTTGTCCGTGAACACCTGCACTACACTTCCCCGGACAGAGGGAAGGAATGCCTTCAGTGCAAGCAGGATCGCCCGCAGCTCCAGAAGGTTGATATGAAGCCGGGACTCCGCCGGAAACCAGAGGCCTCTGATCTCCGCCTCTCCCATGTGGCCCCCCTCAGCTCAGGAGGGACGCATCAGTCACCAGTACGTTCTCCGGTTGGGGTAGGGATCTGTCATTGACCCAATCGCGGTCCGTGAGCCACCTCTGCAACTGTCTCGCAGTGCCCTCCGAGATCAGGACGTGGTCGGACAGGTTGCAGTGATGCTGGGCACACTGAAACTTCAGGTCCCACTGCAGAGCCCGCATCCGCCACCTGGCGTGATGCACCAGAAGGATGCAGGAGGCCATCAGCCCCAGAAGCCGCAGCGTCAACCTGACCGAGACTCGGGATAAAGGTCAAAAGATCGGAATCAGAGCCTGATTATCCCGAACCCGCTGTTCGGGAGGATAAACCCGAAACTGCGCCGAGTCCAGAGCTGCTCCGATGAAGAGGAGCTTCTGAGAGGGACACAGGTGTGACTTTGGCACATTGATGGAGAACCCCAGCAGGTGCAGGAGGTCGGCCGTAGTCTGGAGGTGGCTGACGACTGTCTGGGGCGAGCCCGCCTTTAACAACCAGTCATCGAGATAGGGGAAGACTGACACCCCTAATCTGCGCAGATGGGCTGCGACCACCGCCATCACTTTCGTGAACACCTGAGGGGCACTGGTACCAAAGGGGAGCACGGTAAACTGAAAGTGCTAGTGGCCTACCATGTACCGCAGGTAACGCCGGTGGGACGGCAGGACGGGGATGTGAAAATATGCGTCCTACAAGTCCAACGCAACCATCCAGTCTTCTGGGTCTAGGGCAGCTAAGACCCGAGCCAAAGTCAGCATCCTGAACTTCTCCTTCCGGAGGAAGCCATTGACATTCCGCAGGTCCAAGTTAGGGCGTAGGCCCCCTTTGCCCTTCTTCGGAACCAGGAAGTAGTGGGAGTTACAACCACACCCTACTTTTGGCCCAGGAACACGCTCGATGGCCCCCTTGGCCCAGAGGGCCATAACTTTCTCTTGGAGAAGTTGCAAGTGATCCCCCGACATGCGGTGGTACTGCAGTGGCATGGCGGCTGGAGGGGTCGCCTCGAAGGGGAGGGAGTAGCCCCTTCGGACTTGCAGCACCCACCTGTACGATGTGATGGAGCGCCAGTGGAGGAGGTGATGGCAAACCCTGTCCCCCACTGGCATTGAATGGGCCTGAAAGCTCAGACTAGGAAGGCTTTGAGGCGGATGCAGCGGGGGTGGATGTGGACTGGCCTCGCCGCTGTCCCCTGGCACCGCCACGGCGGTTACCACGTCTGCCGCTGCGCTGGATGTTAGTCTGCAGCCCATGGCTGGCAGGACGCGAGGGGGTGCCCCTTCCTTGGCCACGAAAGCCGTGGAAAAAAGAAGAACTGACGTCAGCGCGCGAGGGCGGCGTCTAAGTACTCCGACGACGTCAACCCGGCGCAGACGACGCCTACCGACGCGCAGGGGTACTGCTGCGCAAAACTTTCCGGATCCAGTCTGATGCCTGGGGATATTCTAAGGTAAGGAATCTAGCACTAACCTGTTTCTTTCAGATGATCAATATATTAAGAAACAACACACTCAAACAGTGAACATCCAATACATTTATTTGTGCAGTGCAGCTATTTAAATAAAATCTAGAAAGAAATATTGCTATTCTGGTATTCTCTTGCATTAGCAAATATTCATTTCCAAATCTAGGATTTCTCTCTTGTATAATAAAACATATCTACTTACAACAAGATTATTGTATTGCTGGCGTTGTATCTTTTGTTGTGGCTAGCTCCAAGTCTTTGATTATACATTTTACTATCTTCTAGAAAAAATTCACACTCAAATTACTTCATAACTAGTGCTTTAGATCCCCTTTCGGTAGAAATATTACATTTTTCTAATAAAAGTAACTTTTGAAAATTGTTTTGATCAATCATGATAAGGTAATATATTGGTGGTTCGATCACCAACAGCTGCATGATTTATCTCAATAGAAGTATTCAATGCATATGAAGTCCTTAGTAGCTAGAGAAGCAAAAAACGATTTGGTGGAAGTCTCAACCTTGAAAACACAGAGGAACCAACTACAAGATACAAGAATAGATCACTCAAGATTTGCAATCAATAAAACCATTTTGAGAATTCCTCTTTCTATAACTTACCATCTATAGGGTCACCAAAAAACTCATTATCATGAATAGAAATAAGTGAGTGACTAAATAAAGAGCTAAAAAGATAAAAGAGGGGGATGATCCGATTGGAATCTTCAAAAGACATTGGAGAACCTCTTGATATCACCTGGATTAGTGGCACCATAGACCTTAAAAGAAAAAGAACACATTTGTAATTTCAAACACATCAACCTATCAAAGCACTTCAAACTCCACAAGGTTATATTTAAAAAGTTCATCATAAAGTAACCACTAAAACAATGTGATTGATATACCCATCAATAATTCAGGTGAGGCAAGTGTTCGAAATAAGCACTCATGCATGTTGATATACATGCTTCCAAAATTGTAAACAAGTAACAAATTGGAAAACACACCAATGTCTGGAACATTGGGAGAGATAATGAACCAAAACAATAATGGAGAAGCAAGATAGAAATTATCCAAAGAAGATGGCTTTCCCGTATAGTTGACAGAGGGTGGAGTCAAAGGCCCAAGGCAAAGATGATGGGTCCAATTTTAGATGTTACACTAACAATGTCAGTGTGTCTTCCACCCTGGATAATAATGTTTTGTAAAACAGACCCATGAAATTTGGGTATAAGTCATGAAATTATCTATGAGGTGGGTATTTTTTCTAGGTAATATACATGTGGATGGTTCCATGCGGCGTAATTGCTACAATGATTATGATGCATTGTGGAGCAACATGAGCATTCTATTGAAATGCATGAGTGAATGACTACTGCTGAGAATCATGGAGAAAAATAAAACAAAGACAGTAACAGATTATAGTTACAACTGAAAAAGATTTATGGATGGTACCACACTAATTTTGGGCTTCACATTGAATTTGAAGAGATACAACCATATGATAAATGTTAATTCCCTGCACCCTAACTGAAATTTGGTACCATCTTTGAGATGAAAACGTTTTATCTCTTGATACTAGTACAGATTATATTTAGAACTCGAGAAAGCTGAATACCTTTCTCATTGATTTCAGAAAAAAGGTTGGGCTACCTATACTACCATCAACAGCTCAAGTCTGTTAATCAGTAGATTCCACTGTGTTCAACTGTAGCTTCACAGTAAAGCGCGAATGAATGAAGGCAGTACTAACATTCGGGAATTACGAGTCCCTTGCAAAATTCACATTGCAGGAATACGAGTTGTTGAATTTAAAGACTTTCCTAAGAGTAGGCTCCAGGAAATAAGCAAAAAACTTAAAGTTAGCTATTCAAAAACTCAAGGAAAAGATTTGTTTTAGTAGTTTATGGTTGGTTTTAAAAGACTAAAGACAATCAACAAAACATTTCACCACGTATGTCCAATATCCCTTATTTCTTAATGCAGACTACAGTTTAAAATCTGAAAACAGGAACAATTTATTCGACAAGTGAGACTTTATTTCTGTTTTCATGGCAATTCTTAGGAAGTTGTTTCTTTGGAAGTAGTGGGAAGAAATCTGTAGAGATGTACAAATTACTCACCTTCGGTAACGTAATATCTGGTAGAGACACAGTCATACCGCAGATTCCTTAACTTTTGAATTCTCTCCAGGAGCCAGACTGGATCCAGAAATATTTCAGCAGTACCTCTGCGTGCCGAGGGATGGCGGCGTACAGCTCTGATGACGCAGACTCCAGTCATGACGTCAGGAGAGCAATACAAATACCCTCCGGCACGAGGATGTCAGTTATTTCTGTGAAACCTTCTGTGCCAGTACGCAGAGCCACTATAGAAACTGGTTGTGGAAATAGTGTACCAAAAGATCAAAAATCTTTGAAACATTAATAAAGTAGGAACATCCATAGTATGTTAATACCAGACATGGATTTGAAAGAAAACCCTAAAGAATCAACGAAGCACAGGGCTATGTGAAACCATGCACCCTGGTGAATAACCAGCATGCAAGGGAAAAAAACCTCGAACTTTATAGACCATTCATCAATGGTAATGAATGGCATGGTATAGCAAAACAAAACCTATAAAAACACCAAGCAGTTTGTTAAATCACACCATTACATGACATAGTGACAGCGCCAATATATGGTATGATGATACTAAACAAAGACATTCAAAGAAAGAACCAAATGAATCTATACTGCTCGCTGGTGTTTAATCAAGGGTGAAAGAGAAAACAACCCCCACTCTACCAACCACTCACCATTGGAAATGGATGGTATGGCAACATCTTAACAAAACCTATGTAGCAGGACCAAACGTTCAATTGAGCCCCAACATTAGTTGAGACATTGATAACCTGTATATAAAACCAGTGCTGAAAAAGGGTATAACCCTCTTACCTCATAGGTCATTCGCAGAGTGGGGTGAATGGGCAGGGCATTAAGGAATCTGCGGCTAGACTGTGTCTCTACCAGATATTATGTTGCCAAAGGTAAGTAACTTGTACATCTGATAGAGATATATAGCTGCAGATTCTTTTGAACTTACCTTAACTTTTGAATTAAATACGGTAGCTATACTCCCCTGGAGGAGGGTCTGCAAACTATGCCTAGGAAAGTTCTCAAAGAGGACCAGCTGGTCATAACTAACAACCGATCAAATGCATGTAGGAGTAGCAGAACAAGAGATTGGCTCTTAATAGAATACATGATCACTGTCACAGAAAATGTAAATAATAAACAAACCTACACACCCGAAAGAATCGGGCTTTGAGGAAAAAGAGGGGAAACCCCTTAACAACCAACTGACAGTTATAAGACATTATCCTCTATCCCCAAAGGGGAAAGAAAACTTGTTTACCAAATGGGTCAAGTGCAAGATAAAAGCAATGGAATCTGCATTCTTTATGACAAAGAAATATCAGAGAAAGTATAGTCCTGATACAATCCAGAAGAAAGACTCTCAGAAGTCATTCCCATTATACCAAGGTGAATGAACATTAAAAGAAAGTTGTATTATATATATATATATATATATATATATATATATATATATATATATATATATATATATATACACACACACACATACATGTATACATATACACATATATACATATATATTTATATACATATATACATATATATTTATATACACATATATATGTATATATATACATATATATCTTCCAAGATGCCCATGCATTAAGAGGCGTACTCCTCCAGCCGGTGAGTAATAACCCTTTATTTTCACAAAGCAGAGTTACAACTCTGGCCATTTCCGTCCATCCGCCGTACGCGTTTCAGAGCAAACATGCTCTTTCATCAGAGGCAGTTTTTAAATGGCACCATAGTTTCTGGATTTCTCCACAGTTCCTTGCATCGCATTAAATAGTAGGCTTCAGGTGTGCCTTTTCCGGTTAGTCCGGTAACTTCATTTGCATGCATGCTGGGACTCGTGGTTTTTCACATCCTGCTCTTTACCTTCGGTGGATGTGTGCTTTTTAAAAAATGACATGGACCAATTATCACCCTCCAGTGGGCCCCAGGGCGGTAATTCTGCATTGAAATGAAGAGCCAGCTGCGCCTTCCAATCCCGAAATTTTCGGAAATAAGGTCCCCATTCTGCTTTCACTGGGGTGGTGCGATCTCCAACGGCTTGGACGTGCCGCTCATAAATCTTCCGAAATGCCCATGCATTAAGAGGCGCACTCCTCCAGCCGGTGAGTAATAACCCTTTATTTTCACAAAGCAGAGTTACAACTCTGGCCAATTATCACCCTTCAGTGGGTCCCAGTGCTGTAATTCTGCATTAAAATGAAGAGCGAGCTACGCAGAATTACAGCCCTGGGGCCCACAGGAAGGTGATAATTGGTCCATGCCATTTTTAGGTCTTGGCTAGCGTAGGCTGCGCATGCGCAGTCTCGCTGACGAGATCTTATGTCTCAGAGTAGCGAGGCTTAAACCCACCCCTCTTCTTCATTGGCTGGCCTCCTAAACGGCAGCCAGCCATTGGAGAAGATGTCTCTGTGACGATCTCTTTTCCCTGTAAGCCCCGTCTTTTTCAGATGGAGCGGCGTGTTTTTTTCATTTCTTTCTCTAAAGAAAAACACGCCCCCCCAATCCGAAAAGGACGGGGCTTACAGACTCCTGCTGCCCGTGTCTCCTCTGTGCGTCTTCCCCCCGGGGCCTCCTCTCTCTCCTCCCTCCGTCTGTGCGCCCGGCCTCAGTGGAGCCCTGCGGAGAACCCCAAAGGCGTCAGTGCTCCCCATGTGTCCAGGCACCGTCCGTCTCCCCGCTCTCCGTGTTCACCCTTTACATTTGCAGATTGAGTTTTGCACATTTAAATTTAAGGCAAGCAGGTACACTTGCAAGGTTCCTGTTTAGCGGTCTGCTCCTCCCTCGGTTTCAGAGCACAGGACATTCCATGCATTACATTTCGGTTATCGGATATTTAATGTTCCTAAAGGTGCCGTGTAACATTGACCACGCTCTTTTTCCCGCCACGCCCCACACACCAAACTCGGAAGACTGAAGCGAGAAATTTTATCTACAAGATTAAGCCACCACTCCCGCCTTCCATTCAACCTCTCGGACTCTGCTTTTTAGACCCACAACCTCAGCACGTTTCAGCGAACACAAGCAGTCGCGCAATGATCTGCATCCTGCTGGTCGCTGCACACGGAACGGTGCTCGAGAGCCAGATTAAGGTGAGAAGTAGCACGGACAGGACAACATACGCGCGAAACTTGAAGAACTTCAGGAGGGGGGGTGATCGTTTTCCTAAGAAACAGAAGTTGGACAAGAGAACCTAAGCCCCGCCTCTTCAATGCTATAAAGCGAGCCTGTCATTATAGAATGTAACACACAACCTTAAAAATGTAAAGAGCACGGAACTGTCACAACACTAGCGACGTCCAGAGTAATCTTTTACATAACTTTTCGTGCACTCTACTTGCTTCGCTCTTTTTTCTAGGCCTAATAGGCGTTGCTGTTAAAACATGTTGCAGTAGGATTTGATCTGTTCCCTCGTTGTGATTCTGCCCTCTGTTCCCTCGTTGTGATTCTGCCCTCTGTTCCCTCTGTTTTTCTGCCTTCTGTTCCCTCGTTGTGATTGTTTTTCTGCCCTCTGTTCCCAAGTTGTGATTGTGATTCTGCCCTCTGTTCCCTCGTTGTGATTCTGCCCTCTGTTCCCTCGTTGTGATTCTGCCCTCTGTTCCCTCGTTGTGATTCTGCCCTCTGTTCCCTCGTTGTGATTGTTTTTCTGCCCTCTGTTCCCTGTGTGTGGCTCTGTGTGTGTGGCTCTGTGTGTGTGTGTGTGTGTGTGTGTGCGTGTGTGTGCGTGTGTGTGTGTGTTGGGCTGTGTGTGTGTGGCTTTGTATGTCTGTGTGTGTGGCTTTGTCTGTCTGTGTGGCTCTGTCTGTCTGTGTGGCTCTGTCTGTCTGTGTGGCTCTGTCTGTCTGTGTGGCTCTGTCTGTCTGTGTGGCTCTGTCTGTCTGTGTGGCTCGTGTGGCTCTGTCTGTCTGTGTGGCTCTGTCTGTCTGTGTGGCTCTGTCTGTCTGTGTGGCTCTGTCTGTCTGTGTGGCTCTGTCTGTGTGGCTCTGTCTGTGTGGCTCTGTCTGTCTGTGTGGCTCTGTCTGTCTGTGTGGCTCTGTCTGTCTGTGTGGCTCTGTCTGTCTGTGTGGCTCTGTCTGTCTGTGAGGCTCTGTCTGTCTGTGAGGCTCTGTCTGTCTGTGTGGCTCTGTCTGTCTGTGTGGCTCTGTCTGTCTGCGTGGCTCTGTCTGTCTGTGTGGCTCTGTCTGTCTGTGTGGCTCTGTCTGTCTGTGTGGCTCTGTCTGTGTGTGTGGCTCTGTCTGTCTGTGTGGCTGTCTGTGTGTGTGGCTCTGTCTGTCTGTGTGTGTGTGGCTCTGTCTGTCTGTGTGTGTGGCTCTGTCTGTCTGTGTGTGTGGCTCTGTCTGTGTGTGTGTGTGGCTCTGTCTGTGTGTGTGTGTGTGTGTGGCTCTGTCTGTGTGTGTGTGTGTGTGTGTGTGTGTGTGTGTGTGTGTGTGTGTGTGGCTCTGTCTGTGTGTGTGTGTGTGGGGCTCAGTCTGTGTGTGTGGGGCTCGGTCCGTGTGTGTGTGTGGCTCTGTGTGTGTGTGTGGCTCTGTCTGTGTGTGTGGCTCTGTCTGTGTGTGTGGCTCTGTCTGTGTGTGTGCGGCTCTGTCTGTGTGTGTGCGGCTCTGTCTGTGTGTGTGTGGCTCTGTCTGTGTGTGTGCGGCTCTGTCTGTGTGTGTGGCTCTGTGTGGGTAGCTTTTTTTGTAGGTGGCTCTGTGTGTGGGTGGCTCTGTCTGTGTGAGGGTGGCTCTATTTGTGTGTGGGTGGCTTTATGTGAATGACTGTGTGGGTGGCTCTGAGCGTGGGTGCAAATGCAATAGGTCTCGCATTTGCGAGCGATTAAGCTATTGGCATTGTAAATGACAATGCCATTTATTTATATGTTTTAAAAACAAAAGCATAAATAAAAATAATGTCATGAGCAATGCCAATAGCTCTAACTTTAACATTGCCGAGACCATTGCATTGTAAATGCTTGTTTTGAAAAGCACACAACCACCGAAGGTAAAGAGCAGGATGTGAAAAACCAAGAGTCCCAGCATGCATGCAAATGAAGTTACCGGACTAACCGGAAAAGGCACACCTGAAGCCTACTAATTAATGCGATGCAAGGAACTGTGGAAAAATCCAGAAACTATGGTGCCCTTTAAAAACTGCCTCTAATGAAAGAGCATGTTTGCTCTGAAAGGCGTAAGGCGGATAAATTGATACTTGTATAGCGCACTACTCACCCGCAAGGGTCTCAAGGCGCTTGTACGAATACCGCTGTGGAACCCATCCTGGCTTTCCCTGTGAGGTGTCCACTCCTGGGCACCCCCAAGGTGGAGGCCAGGCATCCTTAGCGTTGTGGGGGCCGTAGTGGAGATTAAGCAAGCTATTGCCCAGAGTTGCAGAGTGGGACTCCATGATTGGAATAGGCACCGAGGCGAGAATTATCAGGTCCGTGGAATTTTGAGACCAAGATCCGCCAAGGCGGGGAATTGAACCCTGGTCCCGGGCTAGACCTCTGCATCAGGGTCTGCCGCTCTAACCATTGAGCCACACTTCTCCACAAGACGGAAATGGCCAGAGTTGTAACTCTGCTTTGTGAAAATAAAGGGTTTTTACTCACCGGCTTTTACTCACCGGCTGGAGGAGAGTGCCTCTTAATGCATGGGCATTTTGGAAGATATATACATATATAAATATATCTATACATCAAACACAAGAGTTGCCCACTCGGAGAAGCCACACAAAGGTAGGTATTCTTTTCGTTTTATTTTCGGAAGTTAAAGCACGGCTGGTATGACACTCTGCATTAAAAAGTTTTCTAAATCGCCGACGCGTTTCTTGCTTCCAAGCACTTCTTCACAGGCAAGTCTTTATTCAAACAGTGGAAAGCAGTGTGTGCACTTTTTATTTCAAGTTCTGATTCCCGCCCCAGTGGGCGTCGCCTCCTCACAGAGCCTCATGGTCTCAGTAGTGCATATATCTATACATATATACATATATCTATACATATATACATATATATACACTTATGTACACATATGTATACACACATATACATATATCATCACAAAAAGGTTGCCCAAGGTTCGCCAAACGCGTTTCGGGCTCCCATGAGCCCTTGGTCACATGGGCGGGACTCGATATTTAAATAAAGCAATTTCCAGCATTCCGCTTCCTGCATCTTTTCTGCCAGTGACCAAGGGCTCATGGGAGCCCGAAACGCGTTTGGCGAATGAAAGGGAGAGGCAGTTCACTCAATCCACTGCTGTCTGCGGCGTCGAGTGCAGTAACCCCGGTGTATGCGGCATCCTCAATTGGGCAACCTTTTTGTGATGATGTGAAGCGGCCATGTCCGGTCGTGAGGATGCCCTGACGCGTGTAGCGGATCCCAGGCACTTGTTATTACAGGTGCTGCCAGGACATCGGGGGCCTGAACCGCAGTGACATTGTAGCGGTTGGAAGGGGTGTTGCTAAAAACTTTTCACCTGACGAGGAACATATATTTTAAAAAGGTACAGCAGCGGTAACCACTTGGTTAGAGGAATGTGAGTCCAGGGGTATTACAAACAGACTACCTTATCCAGCATACCTTGCGCCCGCATGGGCGGCACTCGATATTTAAATAAAGCAATTTCCAGCATTCCGCTTCCTGCATCTTTTCTGCCAGTGACCAAGGGCTCATGGGAGCCCGAAACGCGTTTGGCGAATGAAAGGGAGAGGCAGTTCACTCAATCCACGGCTGTCTGCGGGGTCGAGTGCAGTAAGCCCGGTGTATGCGGCATCCTCAATTGGGCAACCTTTTTGTGATGATGTGAAGCGGCCATGTCCGGTCGTGAGGATGCCCTGACGCGTGTAGCGGATCCCAGGCACTTGTTATTACAGGTGCTGCCAGGACATCGGGGGCCTGAACCGCAGTGACATTGTAGCGGTTGGAAGGGGTGTTGCTAAAAACTTTTCACCTGACGAGGAACATATATTTTAAAAAGGTGCAGCAGCGGTAACCACTTGGTTAGAGGAATGTGAGTCCAGGGGTATTACAAACGGACTACCTTATCCAGCATACCTTGCGCCCACATGGGCGGGACTCGATATTTAAATAAAGCAATTTCCAGCATTCCGCTTCCTGCATCTTTTCTGCCAGTGACCAAGGGCTCATGGGAACTCGAAACGCGTTTGGCGAATGAAAGGGAGAGGCAGTTCACTCAATCCACGGCTGTCTGTGGCGTCGAGTGCAGTAACCCCGGTGTATGCGGCATCCTCAATTGGGCAACCTTTTTGTGATGATGTGAAGCGGCCATGTCCGGTCGCGAGGATGCCCTGACGCGTGTAGCGGATCCCAGGCACTTGTTATTACAGGTGCTGCCAGGACATCGGGGGCCTGAACAGCAGTGACATTGTAGCGGTTGGAAGGGGTGTTGCTAAAAACTTTTCACCTGAAGAGGAACATATATTTTAAAAAGGTGCAGCAGCAGTAACCACTTGGTTAGAGGAATGTGAGTCCAGGGGTATTACAAACGGACTACCTTATCCAGCATACCTTGCGCCCACATGGGCGGGACTCGATATTTAAATAAAGCAATTTCCAGCATTCCGCTTCCTGCATCTTTTCTGCCGGTGACCAAGGGCTCATGGGAGCCCGAAAAGCGTTTGGCGAATGAAAGGGAGAGGCAGTTCACTCAATCCACGGCTGTCTGCGGCGTCGAGTGCAGTAACCCCGGTGTATGCGGCATCCTCAATTGGGCAACCTTTTTGTGATGACATATACATATATACACATATACATACATACACATATACATATATACACATATACATACACAAACATATATATATTTTCCCCAAATGGTCAGAAATCCACGGAATTTCGCTTCCCAATGTCTATTGCCGGACAGCAAAAATCTACAAAGCTTGCCCCCGCATGGTCCGACAGTCAGTCTGAACATGACTTCGAGCCATGGACACGCTTGAGGAACCAAAGCAAATGAGAAAAGAGAAGCAACCGCATCTCATATTAAAACCTCAAACATTATCTAAGAATTTCGACTTACGCAACCAGGCGTGTCTATGAAGAGCAACAGATCGAGCCATAGCTCTGCCAATAGAATCGGTGGTGTCCATTGCCATCTTAATATTAAACTTTGCCATCTCACTGCCAACTTACGCAAGCTGAAAGAGTTCAGCCCTGACCCCTTCAGGAAGGGAAGGAAGCAGATGGGTGATAGAATCCCATAAAGCATATGAAGCCCTGCCTAAGACACAAGAGTTGTTTAACGACCTCAAGGCCGAACTAGCCGAAGCAAAGATATTCCGGACACACAGTTCTAACTACCTAAATTCTCTACCTGGTGGAAGGAAAGGAGAAACATCTAGATTCGGCGAAGTCGTAGCAGCTTGCACGGCGAATCCCTTAACAGTAGGGTGTCGCGAAATACAAAGAGGGTCATCCGGAGCAGGACAATGGCGATGGGAAATGGCCTAGTCAACAGAGGCACCGGTCACTGACCTTGCCCAAGTTCCCACGACGATTTCATACAGAGACTCTCCATAAGGCAGTAAGGGTTCAACACCTGTCACACCCTGGTGAAGCAGATCCAAAAAGTGATAATGTGACAAAGCCACCAAAGGAAGCTGCAATTTCAAGACCTCAGCAGCTCTCTTTATAACTTCAGCAAAAGCTCTACTAGCCTTTGTCGCCATCAATGGTGGAAAAAGCAGATCAGAAATAGCAGATGGTTGCAGACTACTATCCTCACCCTATGCAGCCCAAGAACCTCCTACAAGAGGCTGAACAAGACCAGCCAAGCGGTCGACGTCACGGGGGTCACCTGAGCCACCTTGCAATGCTGGAGAAACAGCAGCAGAGCCGCTTTATCCACAGAAGGCAAAGGAGGAGACATGGGAAACGTAGTTGTTATGAGCGGCATCCCAGGTGCTGATAGACGTTGGGCGGCGTCGTATCATCATGCACCATGAGTGGTGCCTCTGGCGTCGACCGAGGTCAGGTGGCGTTGTATCCACCTCCAGTACAACCTCATCTGATGTCGCCAGCATTACAACTGGAAGCTGTACTTGGCTGTGCACCAATGCCGTAATTACCTCAAGAACAGAATCGAGATCTTCGGCACCAAGGGCAAACCCGCCAGCGTGTTTCCAGTCTGAGTACCCCCAACCTCCTTGGGGCCCGTAGGCACACCAGGGTGAGGCATGGACCCGAAAAAGGCATGGAGGGCATGATAGTATGCCTACATCTGGATCATATTCGCCCCGGTATCCAGGATAAGGAGGGAGGCTTAGGGTCGACTCTTGTGTGACGTCTTCCAGTAAGGAACGGGAGGAACCAGAAGCCACATCACGACGTGGTGAGGCTGAAGGCTGCCACGACATCAATCTCTTACGACGGGATTTTGTGACTTGGGTGAGCTGCTCTCATGGGTATGGGCTCCTTTAACGGCCCCGGCAGGAACCTTTGGGCGTGAAGCAGACCGACGCCGCCTGGACTCAGACCGGGAGAACCACGCTGTCAACAGCTTCATCCACCTTTCCCACAAGGCCTTAGGCTTCAGCTATTTACAGGCATTGCACTCCTCAGAGTCGTGGTGCTATCCTAGGAAGCAAATGCAGATGAGATGAGGATCCGTAGCCACTTCTGTTGAGTACAGGTCTCGCACAACTTAAAACCCGAAGGCATAGGCACACTGTTCCCTGACGCAAAATGCCATCGTAGTAGGCCAAAAGTACAAATGGCCCGAGCAACTGCTTCTCCGGATCCACATTGCAGTGTAGAAAAGAAGCAATTGATGTCCGCGCACCAGAGGGGACTTATATGGCTCCACTGACGTTATGATTGTAGTCAACTTCATCACGGAGCCATACGACGCCGTCCCTCGGTGCGCAGAGGTCCTGCAGAACATTTTCTGGATCCAGTCTGGCACCTGGCAAGAATTCAAAAGTTAAAGATTCTGCAGCTAGATGTCTCACATTTAAAAGGGAAAGTTCAGTACTCAAATGGGTGGGTATCTAATGTTTTTGCATCTCTACTTTCCTTTTAAAGTGCCTTTCTTTTACATCTCCCTGCATTAATGGTTCAAACTAATTATATTCTTAGTCAAATGACAGCAAATGATAGTAACACAATTATATATATATATTTGTTGTTTATACACCTGTGTGTGTATGTATATTCAGTGAATTACTACACTCGATGTTGAAAGGTGGATGAACAAAGTTTCTGTACAATTAAGACTGTGTGTCCTGAAAGTATGATTTACAACACCCAGCGGTCTGATGTTATGGACTCCCATGGATGTCAAAAAGGTAACTTCTATCGCCACCTGATGACCCTGGGAGGTGGGAGGCCATTTTCTTGGTTGTTTTGGATGCACAACTGGGAAGTGTTCTTCCTTTTTCAGGAGGATTTGCCATAGGCTTGTCTTTGGGTTATGCCAGGTGCACAACCCTGGCTATACCCACTTTGTCTGGGTGGTAAGTAGGTTAATAGGATTGTCCTTGGTCCCCATGCTGTGTGACGCCTCTTTTGTATGCCTGTGATATTCTGGCCTCAGGATAATTGGTTGAACAAGGATTTTTATGCTGCAAAGACCAAGGGATTGTACAGTGTTTGTGTCCATTTTTATTATATTCCATAGGCAATCATCCATGTTTTTTCCTAAACTGTTAGTCAGTCAAAAGGCATATCCACGACTTTTGTTTTGACTTCTAGAAAGAAAAACATGGAGCGATGCCCTTCTTGCCCTATACGTGTGATGGCTCCAGCCAGCTAACAAAAACCATCATTGGAAAGGTCAACTGCTGCATCATTATGACAGCTGATGTATTGGCCCCTTCTTTGATTATTGTCTTGGCTTCCTCGCTTCGGTCCTCTGGAATGAGATTGATAAGTGGTGATTTGTCATGCCATAGTTGTCAGTTGCAGCAGTCCAGAACGGCCAAGTCATTTGTAGATTTATTGGAAGTTGCCGCCGTAGAGCTCAATTTATGGCCTAGATAATCTATTCGCCACCGTCTCTGCCACATGATGCTGAAGCAGGTGTGACAGGGTCCTTAGATTGCCTTTGTGCCTCTGTCACAATAACAGAATTCAGTTTTGGATGACCCTCTGGCCAGGCTAGTGCTGAATCAGGGGCCATAGATGTTTTCTCTAAACGTGGAAACGCTGCTGGTATCATAGATGGTGTCTTTATTAGTTTCAGGCCTTCAGACCATCCAAAGTCTAATAT
Organism: Lissotriton vulgaris; assembly: GCF_964263255.1. Lineage (NCBI taxonomy): Eukaryota > Metazoa > Chordata > Amphibia > Caudata > Salamandridae > Lissotriton > Lissotriton vulgaris. The sequence goes on along the minus strand of NC_141698.1, from coordinate 659,391,075 downwards.
GGGAACTGACTTTGTAACTTTTTGTGGCTTTAACAATGGCAGGTCCTGGATGAACATTGCTGTTACACTGATACCTTAAGGAGATCAAAGTTTTTAGCCACCCTTTCTATCAGTGCATGAAAGCGAGCTAAGTTGTCTGGAGAGAGTCAGGTTGTGTCAGTGATTTTCCTCCCTCCTTAGACAAGATGCAATCTTCCCATTCCTCTCCACAGCCATCTTTGTCTTCTGCTAGGAGCTCAGCTTCTTCCTCCACATCTGACAGATGGTTGAAATATGACACATCTTGATTGCCAAAGTTGGTGAGACAAGTGGCAGGGAAATATTGTGTGTCAGTGTCTCCAGTACTGCAGCAGATGGGGTGAGTAAGAAGGCAGTGTAGGTACTGAAGATGATGGCAGTGGCATGGATGGTGCAGGTGGTGGGACAGCCAGATGTTGTCCATAGCGCTGCTAAGAAAGTCGTTTTCAAACTGTTAATCACCTGTTAAAATGTTGTCAAGAAAGGAATAGGTGATTGCATGACCTCAGGCTCCTTATAATGATGTTGAGGAATATGTGATGGTGGAGGATTTTCAGCCTCAAAGTTTTGTGGCGGATATTCAGATTCTTTGTATTCCTCCTCTTACCACATCTAATTGTGCTGTTCTATTTGCCTCCTCCTGGTCACAGATACCATCCTCAAATTCAGTAACCAATATCTCCTCAGGTAGATGTGTTATCACTTTTGGTGGAGAAAAGGTGACTGGAATTGTATTTTTCATTTCAACATTATTGTCAAGGAGGTCGTCAACGAGATGGTAGGAGTAGATTCAGATCTTGCCACCGGCGGGTCGATAATATGATGATAGATATACTTGGTACACTTGTTGATGGGATTGAAGGGGTCATTGTCATTGACAAGGATTTGGTTGTCGATGGAGTCATCCACGAGGATCTGTTTGATGCTATAAACCTGGGTAGTTTCAAAGGCTTCAATAGGGGTGACAACAATTCTGTCACAGCTAATGCACGCTAGTTTTCCATACAATTTTTCAGACGTTTTGATTTTCACCCTTTCTTGGAGGTTTTCCTGAATAAACTTCCGTTTTTCATGTTGAGCAGAAAGCTCCAAGCACTTTCGATAATACGTCAAGCTCTGGAAATTCAGTTTTTTTGTCATGTCTTTTGAGAAGTGCTCAGTGGTGCATTTTTCATGGAACCCTCCGCAGAGGAGGGGCATTGCGTTTGGAAAGGGGGGGGGTCTTCTTTTCCAGCAGGTAAAAGGCAGGAAAGGTAAAACAAATTCTAAAGCATGAAGCCTTGCCCTGTGACCTGGATAAAGGAAGTAAATACACTGTTCATGTGGATCATCAGGGTGTTTTTTTCTTCTGGCCACAGACAGGTTTTTCAAGATAGGTCTCATTTACTTGGCTGTAATTGTGATAGCTGGTGACAAGAAATGGTTCTGCTGGCCAGAATGGTGAAAATGATAGTATGGTGAAAGCTGAAGACAGGATTGAGTTAAGTCTGTGGAAGACCAGGATACGGTCACAGAGAGGTTGTAGCAGAGTTCTTCTTGGGTATTCCTACACAAACAGCAGTAGAAATATGAGCTATGGTGGCATCTGCGGAAAACAGAAGAGCTCAGCACTTACACCTCATTGGCTGAAATTTGGGCTGTTTCATAGGAGGTGAGTGCGCTACTAAGAAAACACTGTTGTTGAAGTCAATGCAATTTTAACACAAGTTTTCAGCAGTTAACAGTTAATAGGGAATCCCAGCCGAATGACAGAAAATTATAAAAAAAAAACTATTCACAGAGAATGAGTCCATCAAATGTTATTATACAATATATATATATATATATATATATATATATATATATATATATATATATATATATATATATATATATATATATATATATATCCAAAACCAAGTTTGCCTGGAAGTAAGAGGGGCCCACGAGCAAGGTAAAGATTTCAGCTTTTAATTCTTTGTCAGGATGCAGCTTGCGAAATGGATGCAAATACAGCAAATTCAATGAAAAGTCAGCCTGACGCGTTTCGTATTGCTACTTCTTCAGAGGCACTGACTCGAGCTGCAAGGCAGGCATTCTTTAGGAAAAACCACGGCACAAGTACCCGCCCCAGTGGGCGTTGCCGGTCGCAGGGCTTCAAGATACCTGTAGTGTGATGTCCTGTCCTCCTTCAGTGAGTGGTCTGCCTTGGAGCACACTGTTGATGAAGAGGTGAGACCACAGTGGGGTATGCAGAGTCACATCACAACTCCGCAGCTGTCCATTATCCCCAACAAACGCTCCTTGCTCCCACATTGGTGGCGTTGTAAGCGTCTCCGTGGGGGGCTGGAACAGCCCCAGGGCTGACCTCCGCGGCTCAGGCACACCGCTGAAATATCCAAAACCAAGTTTGCCTGGAAGAAAGAGGGGCCCACGAGCAAGGTAAAGATTTCAGCTTTTAATTCTTTGTCAGGATGCAGCTTGCAAAATGAATGCAAATACAGCAAATTCAATGAAAAGTCAGCCTGACGCGTTTCGTATTGCTACTTCTTCAGAGGCACTGACTCGAGCTGCAAGGCAGGCATTCTTCCGCAGCTGTCCATTATACCTTGCTACCGCCAACAATGTAAATGTAAATTGATACTTGTATAGCGCACTACTCACCCGAAAGGGTCTCAAGGCGCTTGTACGAATACCGCTGTGGAACCCATCCTGGCTTTCCCTGTGAGGTGTCCACTCCTGGGCACCCCCAAGGTGGAGGCCAGGCATCCATAGCGTTGTGGGGGCTGTTGTGGAGATTAAGCAAGCTATTGCCCAGAGTTGCAGAGTGGTACTCAATGATTGGAATAGGCACCGAGGCGAGAATTATCAGGTCCGTGGAATTTTTTAGCCCAAGACCCGCCGAGGCGGGGAATTAAACCCTGGTCCCGGGCTAGACCTCTGCATTAGGTTCTGCCGCTCTAACCATTGAGCCACACTTCTCCACAATATCCACAATATCATTTGAAACCACAAATGTTTTGCTTCAATATGGGTAAAAACATTATGTTTTTAAAAACACTGGTCATAAATATCTCAGAAGCATAGAAAATAGATCGACTCAATCAAATTCTACATGATATTTATTTTCTTCAATTTACAAGGACAAATTCCATTATTTGAGCTTATGGATGCAATTACTTGAAGGAAATGTCAGATCGGGGTCCAAGCCCACCCTAAATCGAATTACCGCAGGTCACTACCCCATATCGGGTACATTCCGCTAATAGGGGCATGTTTTACAATTGCTTAGCCAATACCTAGAGAATAAAATTTAAGATTTTTGTTTTAAATAGAGCAGATTTTGGCATATGTATATTTTTAGGGCCTACTTACCAAAGCTCTTCTTTAAAACAGAGAAATGGTATTATCCACATAGTCTGGTAATAATTATTTATAAAAAAAAATTTCAACGGTTCAGAAAAAAGGAGCAATTTGATATGTTGCTGCCATCAAAGTTCTATTACAGGTAAAATATATTTTAGAGGATGCTGGGAATTGTAATAAATGGAAATATCTTAGATCACTGATTTGGCTAGATACTCCCAAAGTTAAGCTTTAAAGACTGTAGAATGGTATTCGGTGGCATATTTGAAAGATTTTTTAAACAAAAGTGCTTTAAAATATTCAAATTCACCCTGGGATTTAACGCTAACAGTTCGGCCTCATGAAGAACTTGGGAAATAACTTTCCCTCTGAATGCTTCTAACAGAGGACAACCGGAATAGTCCCTAAACTATTTATCTTAAGTGGTGGAGGCCATCAACTGAGACCAGCACATTGGTTTTGATCAGGAGGCAATGATTATTGTATTTTAAATTAGAAGACTGCATCAATCCCAAATACTTCCAGTATAGGGCGTGTTCACGCTTTAGACCGCTAAAGCCAAAATAATATTTTTTTATTGGCTTACAGCAAACACTGACTTTTGTGTTTTTTAAATGGTTACAACTAGTTTATTCACCTTGCAGTACTTCCCTGGAGATTTTGATTTACACTATAGACCTATTGGAATATAGTCTAGTATGACAAGGTCCCACTAATCATGGATGGCACGAGGGAAAAAAGAGGGAAGGTTATTAAGAAATGTGCCCAGCCAGCTGATCTATAGAATAAAGAAAGATAACCCTTCACCCCAGGGAATAATACAAATATACTACTGGTCTTAGGATGCTGAAGTTTAAAATGGATAAATGCTCTGTGGCCTTGCATGGTCGTCAAGGAGGAATAGTTCAGAAGAAAGTGAAACACTTGGAGATTGAGATCAATGTGTCAAAGATACATATTTTGGAGCTTCCTTCCTCGGATGATATTGGAGAGTAGAAGACAGAGGTGAATCGGTTTTGACAAGCGATCATTCTTAAGTGTGCTTGGCCTCCTGAAGTCAGTATGTTAAAAGCTTCCCGTCTGAACTGTTGGCTAGAAAAGTTGTTTAGGGACATTATAGCTGGAATTGGCTGACTCTAGTCAGTGTGAAATGGTGATGAAGAAGAATGCAACGAGAGGGCTTCAGGATGCACTTGTTTCCAGACACGAGTCTAGTGACACTGAGGCACAAGCAAGAATTACGGACTGTGAAAAAAAATATTATTTAGGGGATGATGGATGGGCTCCTTGTTCTTTTCAGCGAAATTATGTGAAGGTTGTAAACTTCTTTATATTCACAAATCAGGAGGCTAAATCATGAGCATGAGTGATGAACGTATTGGTCTGAAGTGTATGAAACTCATTTTTTGTCTATTTAAGATAAGGTTTTCCAGGTGAAGTTTAATAAAATCGTTAAACAAATTATACAAAAAAACAGTGGTAGGCAAGAGGGATACAGAAACAGTGACTGCGCTAAATTTTATTGCTGGTAATTGGTATTGGTTGTGGGGTCCACATAGTAAATTTTACTCCATTTTTAACATTTTATCAGAGTTCTTCTATAAGGATCTGAAAGAAAATACTGTTAGGAGTCAATCCATTAATTACCTTAGCAAATGCTTCTGTGCTGTTTTGTACTGAGTTAAGGAAGTATTTTACTAGCTTCAGTTATGTGTAATGTATAATCAGATTTAATAAACTACTGTCCTGTGCTCCAAGCATAAAACATCCTTGAATAAGGGCCCAAACTGCACGTCAAAGTTTTCCGTATACTACATTTCAGCCATGAACCTCTAGAGTAAGCCTGAGCAAAACAATCTGCCAGTTCAACAGGGTCAGTTCCTTGTGACTATGGGGCTAAATGCTAAATGAATTCATCCCATTAGTCATGAGAAGGCAGCTTAACTACCCTGACATCAGGTAGCAGCTGGCAAGCAAAATGGAAGTAACTAGTTACCTACCTGTAATGGTAGTTCTCCAGTTTTGGAATCTTTCATAGATTCATATGCTTGAATTCTTTCCCGTCGTCGAAATGGGTGTCCCTCGCTACCTTAAAACAACGAAATAGTGATACACTAGAAAAGGCCTAGGCCTCTTAGTTTAATAACCTATCCTAGTCATTTTTTTTTAAAGAGCCCAAATGTAGGTGTTAACCAATCAGGATGAATCACCCTCTAGAAAGCTCTTTCGAGAAGCTCCAGTATCTCAGAATTTAAAACATGAGTGCCAACATAATAGCGTAATATAGAAAGGTGAGCAACCCAGGGGAGGAGGGTGGGTCGTACGTAAATCTATGAAAGACTTCCATACTGCAGAACCACAGTTACAGGTAAGTAACTAATTTCTTACTCCAATATTGGAACTGTCATAGATTCACATGCATGAATAAGATTACACAGCAGTTGAAGAGGACATTTGCAGTATTAACCAATGCATATAAATAAACATGAGCCAATCTTATGCATATATAGGTAAGAAATACTGAGTACAATGCTATTGAAACAATAGGATTAACGAATGAACATATACATTATCTAACTGTGCGTTCAATCGAACAATGTAACCAAATAGAGAAATGTGTGTAAACAAATCAGTGGATGGCGGGAAGATGGGGATGAATCACCTTTAATGGAAAAGATGTCGAAGCACTGCTTGGCCCACTGCCATATCGTTGAGAACTGCTGAATCCAAGCAGTAATGCTGATTAAAGGTTGTGTCTGTTCTTCCATGATGCTGCACTGCAGATTTCTGGAAGAGACACTCCAGCAAACAATGCTGTCAAAGTAGATCTAGTTCTTGTGGAGTGGGCTCGAACCTGAGAAGTCAAGGGTCTGCCAGCTTTCTGGTGGTAAAATTAGATGGTGTTAGAAATCCACCTGGAAATACTTTGCTTGGAGAGTGGAAAGCCTTTCCTTGGAGCACTGTAGGCGACAAACAGTTGAAAGGCTTTGCAGAATGCGTTAGTCTTTTCTAAGTAAAACTTCAGTCATCGTTTGATGTTCAGAGGATGAAGTGTTCTTTCCGCTGATATTGAAGGATTTGGAAAGAAAGTCTTGAGTACAACTGGTTCATTCAGGTGAAAATCAGAAGGGACTTTGGGGATGAACTTTGGGTTTGTACAAATAATAACCCCATCATTCGTAAGATTGGAGAAAAGGCACCCGAATGCCGAAGGCTTGCATTTCGCTAATCCTTCTTGCAGAAGTTAAAGCGAGAAGTAGACCCAGCTTCCATGAAAGTAATTTGATGTATGCTTTGTGAATGTGCTCAAAGGGATCTTTCATCAGCTGGGATAGACCGGTGTTCAGTTGCCATAGCAGTGGTGGAGACTTTACTGGAGGGAAAGTACAGAACAAAAATGTCATAAATTGTTTAATGATTCTGTAAGACCATAATGGCTGGGAGGTAGGAGATTGCCTGAAATGAGAGATGGCTACTAAGTGGAATTTTATTAAAGCGTGAGCCAGACCTGATTGCACTAGGTGTAGAAGGTATGGGAGAACCTCTTCCGGAGAAGGGGAAAGAGGATGTATTTTAGTCTGATGATGAAGTTGCTGGACTATGCAATCAAAAAGGCATTCTCCAATGATGCCTGTTGGGAATGCCAGCTTGCATATCGGCATTCTGTTCTGAGCGGTTCCAAAGAGATTGAGATTTGGCTTGCCCCAACGGAGAAAGACATCCTTTAAGGTCTGTTGGTTTAGCTCCCACTCATGGCAAGATGTGGTGAGTCGGCTGAGAGTGTTTGCTATTGTGTTGTACTTCCCAGGAAGATGTTCCGCTTGGATTGGAATGTTGTATTCCCAAATCCTGTGCACCTCTTCAGAGACTTGGCGTGATTTTGTACCTTCCTGTTTGTTGATGTAGTGCATCGACAAGTACTGCTGAATGTTGCATCCTTGGGAGAAATGTTTGCAAGGCGAGGCGTACCGCCTTTAGTCCTATCAAATTTAAGTGCAATCGACTTTAGGCTCATTGCTATTTACCACTGACTTGGAGGTCCTGCAGGTAAGCTCCCCATCCTTCCAGGGAAGCCTTGTTGGTTATGACTAGAGGAACTGCCTCTGGTTGAAAGGAGAGCCCGAGTGATAGATGCTGGTTGCTCTCTCCACCACTATAATGAGTCCACCATGCGTGGAGTAATCTTGATGGTGTCATCGAAGGATCCCTTAAGGTGTAGCCACTGTTTGTCCAATTCTTCTTGAAGGGGACACATTCTTAGGAGATTGAACGGGATAAGAAGGATGCAGGAAGACATCATATCTAGAAGGGATTTGTAAAGTGGAACAGAAAGAGACCTTTTTGTTTGAATGGACTTTGCCAGCGTGAAAAGCCGCTGCTATCTTTCCTGGGAGGGGCCCGCTCTTGAAGATTGTGGGTCTAAAGCGGCCCCTAGAAATACTATGGTCAAGTGGGTGTAGATTGGATTTTTTCAGGATGAGAGTGAGAGCTAACTTCTTGAATAGATCTGTGCAGGCCTTAGTTGATGCAATCACTGTTTCTTTGGAAGACACCTTTACCAGCCAGTTGTCTAAATATGGAAAGACTTGAAGGTGGTGCTGTCTGAGAAATGCTGCCACAGGAGCAAAGCACAAAGTAAAAATATGAGGTGTCGACTTGAAACCAAAGGGTAGCACCTTGAATTGATAGTAGCTTCCAGCTACCATAAATCTGAGACTTTTTCTGTGATTTAGATGGATAGGAATATGAAAATAGGCATCCTGGAGGTTGAGGGTGGTCACACAATCTTGCCGATTTAGGAGCTGCAGGACCTCCTGCAAGGTAACCATCCAAAACAATTGTTTCTTTAGGTAGGTGTTGAGTTGCTTGAGTGCTAGAATCGGTCGCTACTGCAGTGACTTCTTTCGGATCAGGAAGAAATTGGAGTAGAAACATCTCCCTCTCTGGGAGAGCGGAACTCTTTCAAACGCTCCCTTGCGAAGAATGACCTTGATCCCTATTTTTATTAAGTTGAAATGCCTGTGGAGATACGGTTGGGGTGGAATTGAGGATGGTCTCTGAAGGACCTCCAGAGTGTGACCACATTGTACTAGATTCAAAACCCACAGGCCGGTGGTAATATTTTACTATTGGTGGAGGAAATTGGAAACATTGCCCCCTAAGTGAAGAGTTGAAAAAGTGGGTTGCACCGGAGCCTGGAACACATCATTGGCGCTGATTGGTGTCCTTGCTAGGACGTGTTGCTTTTACTCTATAAGGTCCGGCATAAGAGGATTGCTTTTGATGGTATTGCGTATGGTACAAATGAGTGATAGTGGAATAGTAAGCGTAACAGTATTGTTGATACCCCTCTCTGTAGGAAGGCTGTCCCCCTCCTTGAGAGCTTCAAAAAGGTACTTTCCAGAACTGTAAGCTCCCTAAACACTTGGTAATGTCTGTGTCCACCTTGATTGTTTGGAGGGCCTCCTTCATGTGTTTCCCAAAAAGGGCCTCACCATCGTATGGAAGGTCCAGGATTTTATTTTGAACATAAAGGCGGAAGGAGGTGGCCTTAAGCCAACCTTGTCTTCTCAGAACGGCTAATCCCGCTACCTGTCTAAACCCTGTGATAGCCACAACCATGGCACAATCAATGATTTTGCTTGATGTGCGTTCATGTAGGATCCTTTTGGCTTCCCCACGAACACCTTCGGCAAACTGGTTGATATAGGGAGCAATATAAGACCACATTTGTCAGTCTTACCTCCCAAATATTGCCAGGGAGTTGGACGCTCATACTGTGGGTGCTGACAAAGTGGAGAAACGCTTGCTAATGGTGCCTAGGCATCTGCCATCCTTATATGGAGGTGCCAAGAGCAGAGCAGACGGATTTTTCGAGCGGCATTGAGCAGCTTGGGTGACTAAAGAATCCGGCTTCAGGTGTCCTGTGAGACATGCTGGGACGTCTTCAAGGGCTTTATATTTTCTATCCAGGCATAGTAATATTGCTGGTGCAGACGCTGGGATTTTCATAATCTTTATACCCTTCTGCCAGACACATTCAATAATGGCAATAGATCTGACGGAGTTGCAGAATGGCTCTTTAGAGTCGTACAAAAAACAGTCTGACTGTTTTATGGGCATTGGTAAAGCAAATATTTATGCCGCCTGCTCAAGTTAATTGTGAAATACTATATCCTAGGGGAGGGAATCCGCTGAAGCAGTATTTGGCGACAAAAATAATGGTATCATAGATCCCATTCTCTATCTTCATTCAATGTGACTGGCTCTTGGAGGGGGGCTATTTGTGATGTGTGCGGTATTGAAAGCACTGCTGGTGACAATGGTCTAACTGGCGACTGTAGCAGTGGTGATAAAGGTTTGGCAGAATGCGTTGAAGGTGGAAGGCACCTACGTTAATCCTCCAACATAAATTGTAAATATGTCAGTAAGGTTGACCGCATCAAAACCATCCCTTGTTGATACAGCTGATGGTAAGAGTCAGATGAACAAGTTACTTACCTTCGGTAACGCTTTTTCTGGTAGATAAAGTATCTGCCTGTGGATTCCTCACCTTGTGAATATCCCCCTGCATCAGCAACGTTCGGAAAACTCTTTTGTAGCACGCCGGCGTGGACGACGTCACAGGAGCACGGCATCGCGCGCGACTCCGGCTGACGTCACTGACTCCTTATTAGGCCTACGTCGGCGTGATGACATCAATTCCGCCCTTTTTTCCGTGCCTTCGAGGCCGGACGGACCAATGACAGGAGATATACATACATACAGTGTACATAGTACATACAACTCAAAACCTGCACACTAAGGGGGTCATTATGATTGCGGTTTTTCCGCATCCTCTGGGCCGGCGGAAGCCACCGCCGGCCCCGAGGATGCGGAAAAACCGCAGCGGACTGACCAAAGACCCACCGCCAGATTAGGATGGCTGGTGGGTCCTGGTTTCCGTCCGCAGCTTTTCCGCCGCGGTCGGATTACAACCGCGGCGGAAAAGCTCTAATATGGTGACGGTGTCTTCCAGACACCGTCCACCATATTAGGATGGCCAGTAAATTATGCTTTTCCGCGGCGGGTTTTCCGCCGTGGAAAAGCATACGGAACTTCACTGCGGGGGCCCGTTGCGGGCCCCCTAGGTGAAGGGGGGGTGGGGGGTGCACATGGGGGGTACCTATGGTACCCCCCTGCATTTGCATGCAGAAAGCGGCAGGCACCGCGCGGTGCCTGCCTCTTTCTGCATGCAAATGCAATGCATGCATTTTTAACATTGCCGCGGGTGCAGCTTGAAGCTGCACCCGCCGCAATGTTAAAAATAGAGGATGTGACCGCCAGGGTGGCGGTCACATCCTAATTGCACAGGAGGGAACTCCGCATGCCATGCGGAGGTTCCCTCCTGCTCTGGGGTCGCGGACGGACGCAAGTCCGTCCGCGATCCTAATCGACCCCATAGTGCGTAGCAAAGGTATGAAAAACCCAAAATATATACAAATATAAATATACATATATATACATAAAAATACATAAACTCAGGTATAGCAGAGTGGACAACGGGGAGGCGGGTGATTCAGTGAGGAATCCACAGGCAGATACTGTATCTACCAGAAAAAGCGTTACCGAAGGTAAGAAACTTGTTCTTCTGATAGATACATCTGCCAGTGGATTCCTCACCTTATAAATAGAGTCCCACAGCAGTCCCCACTCCCGGAGGAGAGTGTCCACTCTCCTATACCAGAAAATCCTGGGGGACAGAGTGCGCAAAGTGGCCGTCCCTCCTCACCTCGGTATCCAAGCAGTAATGCTTTGCGAACGTGTGGAGGGAGGCCCAAGTCGCGGCCCTGCAAATATCCTCAACAGGTACACCCCTAGACAAAGCAGAAGTAGCAGACTTTGCTCTAGTAGAGTGAGCTCTTATACCCTCAGAAGGGTCATTACATGCCAGGGAGTAGCAGATCTTGATGCATAATATTATCCATCTTGAAAGAGTGCGCTTGTGCACGGATCTTCCTTTCTTGCAAACAGCAAATCCAACGAACAGCTGGTCATCCAACCTGAACTCCTTTGTTCTGTCCAGGTAGAAGCTCACCGCCCTCTTAGGGTCCAAGCGGTTGAGTCTCTCCTCCTCCTTGGAAGGGTGAGGGGGGAGGATAGAAGGTAGGGAGGGTAACGGACTGCACCAGATGGAAAGGAGTTACCACCTTAGGCAGAAAAGCAGCCCTGGTCCTGAGAACCATTCTATCAGCATGAATGGTCAAGAACGGGGGCTTGGAGCTAAGAGCTTGAAGCTCGCTTACCCTCCTTGCCGAGGTAATTGCGACCAGGAAGACCATTTTGAAAGACAAAAGTCTCAAGGGACATGAGTGTAGAGGTTCAAAAGGAGAACCCATCAAGAACGTAACAACAAGGTTCAAGTCCCATTGAGGCACAATAAAAGGCGTAGGAGGAAATTTATTGGTAAGGCCCTTAATGAAACGTAATACAATCGGAGATTTAAACAAAGAGGGCTGGTCTGGCAAACAAAGGAAAGCAGATAAGGCTGACAAATAACCTTTGATAGTTGCCACCGCAAAACCCTGCTGGGACAAGAAAAGCGCAAATTGAAGAATATTGGACAAACGAGCCCTTAAAGGGTCAATGGACTTCTCCCCACACCAAGCAACAAATTTAGACCACCTATAAGAATAGATGGACTTGGTGGAATCACGCCTGGCTGATAAGATGACATCCACCACATCGTGAGGGAGAGAAAAAGAACTCAGGTTGCCCCGTTCAATCTCCAGGCACGAAGGTGTAAGGTCAGGAGGTGGGGGTGTAGAACCTGCCCCTCCATCTGGGAGAGGTGGTCTGCCCTGTGAGGGAGACGGAGCGGAGAGCACAAGGATAGGTGGAGAAGATCTGTGTACCACACCCTTCTTGGCCAATCCGGGGCGATCAATATAACTTGGGCCCGGTCTTGGCGAATCTTCCTCAGAACCCGAGGAATCAAGGGTATGGGAGGAAATGCGTAAAGGGGTTGTGAGTCTCAACTCAACTGAAACGCGTCTCCCAGAGCTCCTTGTATCGGAAACTGGAGACTGCAGTGAGCATTCTCGCGAGTGGCAAACAGGTCCACCTGAGGAGTTCCCCACGTCCGAAAGACATGACGAACCACCTCCGGGTGAAGCCTCCACTCGTGGTCGGCCGAGAACTGCCGACTGAGACTGTCTGCACGTACGTTCAGAACCCCGGCCAGATGATTTGCCATTAGACAAATCTGATGGTCCTGAACCCAGGACCAGAGACGCAGAGCCTCTCTGCAGAGACACCGCAACCCCACTCCTCCCTGCTTGTTGACATACCACATCGCGGTAGAGTTGTCCGTCAGGACCTGAACCGACCGACCGTGAAGGGAAGGGAGGAAGGCCTTGAGTGCCAAACATATGGCCCGCAATTCCAGAAGGTTGATATGAAGTAACCTTTCCTCTGGAGACCAAAGACCCTTGATCTCAAGGTCCCCCAGATGAGCACCCCACCCTAGAGTGGATGCATCCGTTATACCTGTGGCCACCGATGGAGGCAGTTGGAAAGGCTTTCCTTGAGACAGATTCCCTTCCACGCCCCACCAAGACAGATCCACTGCAGTTTCTCTGTAGATCCTCACTGACTCCCTGAGATCTCCGTTGTGCTGATACCACTGCCTGCGGAGGCACCACTGGAGTGCCCTCATGTGCAGCGTGCATGGTCGACCAACAGAATGCAAGAAGCCATCAGACCGAGCAGACGAAGGACCTTCTGGACTGGAACAACTGCTCCATTGTGAAACAAAGGTATCATTTCCAGTATGTCGCAAATCCTTTGGGGAGGAGAGAATGCACAACACACAGTAGTGTCCAGTACCGCACCTATGAACAGGTTGCGCTGGGAGGGCACCAGGTGAGACTTGGGTATATTTGTTGTAAAATCCAACCTGTGCAACAACTGAGTTGTCTCTTGCAAATGATGGTGCACCTTCTCCGGCGTCTCTGCTTTGATCAGCCAGTCGTCCAGATAGGGGAACACCGGTATCCCCGATCTTCTGAGATGTGCTGCCACCACAGCCATCACCTTGGTGAAGACTCGAGGCGCCATAGTAAGTCCAAACGGAAGGACCGCAAACTAGTAGTGTTGCGAACCCACCGTAAAACGGAGATACTTCCTGTGAGACTTCAGGATCGGAATGTGAAAATATGCATCCTGCAAGTCGATTGACACCATTCAGTCTTCTTCCAGCAGCGCTTGAAGGACCTGCGCAAGGGTGAGCATCTTGAACCTCTCCTGTTTGAGATAGAGGTTCAAAACCCTGAGGTCCAGGATTGGACGAAGTCTGCCATCCTTCTTGGGAATCAGGAAATACCGGGAGTAGCACCCCTGACCCCTCTCCTGCTCCGGAACCACCTCTATCGCACCCTTTCTGAAAAGAGCCAGGACTTCTTCCTGCAAGAGAAGCAGGTGGTCCTCCGAACAATAACTTTGGTAAGGAGGGTAATTGGGGGGAAATTCCCGAAAGGGAAGAGCATACCCATTCTCTACGAGATTGAGAACCCAAAGATCTGATGTAACCGATTGCCAATCTCGTAGAAAATAGGTAAGCCGGGCGCCTACAGGACCCGCATGATCCAGAATGGTGGATCTAGGGCTGCTTTGCTGTTGTAGGTGGGGGGTGGGTATTAGAGGAGGAAGTTGAGGAGGAGGAGGCTTGACTACTTCGGGCACGACACCTTTGTTTACCTCTGTAGGACTTGTACAAAGGATTCTGCTGTTATAGGCACGAAAAGTAGACCTTCCAAAACCCCTGAATTTCCTGAAGGAAGAGCCTCTTGCCTGTAAGCCCAAAGACCTTGCAGTCGCCCTGCTATCTTTAAACCTTTCTAGAGCAGCATCAGCCTTCTTCCCAAAAAGGCCAGTGCCATCAAAAGGCAAATCCATCAGAGCAGCTTGGACATCAGATGAAAATTCAGACTATTTTAACCATGCGGCCCTTCTAGTGGCGACTGATGATTCCATTATTCTAGCTACAGAGTCCGCCGTGTTCATGCCACTCTGAATCACCTGGCGAGCTGCAGCCTGCGTGTCAGAGACAACCTCATTGAAATTCTTCCTATCCTCCTCCGGAAGCTTAGATGATAACTGCTTAACCAAGTCCATCAAAGCATGCACATATCTGCCCAGCAGACAAGTAGCATTTGTCAATTTCAAAGCCATGCTACTTGACGAGAACACTTTCTTGGCATTCTGATCCAATTTTTTTGAGTCCTTATCCCCTGGAACTTGGGGAAAAACACCAGCCAACCTCTTTGAACAAGCCGCCTGAACAACCAGACTTTCCGGCGAAGGATGGGAGGTTAAGAACTCAGGATCACCAGGCGCCACCCTGTAGCGTCTCGCCACAGTCCTGGACACCGCAGGAGCAGTCAGAGGCTTTTTCCAGACTTCCAATATCGGTTCAGTAACAGCCTCAGTGAACGGGAGAGTCGGCTCAACAACAGAAGAAGGTGAATGAAGAACCTCAGTAAGGATGTTAGACTTAAACTCCACAGAAGGCAAAGTCAAGTTCAGCAGTTCTGCAGCCTTTTTAATCACAACGGAGTATGGAGCCACATCCTTAGAGGGTGCATCAGAAACTGCAGGCAACCCCCACTCTGGAGAAAATTCCAAACCACTTGCACTATGCAGATCCTCAAAATAATCCTCTTGATCCTGAAGCTCTCCTTCCTCCACTTCTGGATCCTCATCTCCTTCTCTTCCAAGAGACGCTGTGCCCTACGCCTCGACCACTCCAAACGGACCGAAGTCGTCGAATTCGGTAACGACTCCGACGGAGCCGGCGTCGAGAGAGGAGCTGAAACAACCTGAGAATGGGAAGCTGGAACAGGCGTCGAATCCCGATTCCGATCCCGAGGTCGCTCCGGAGCCGGCGAAGCCGTGCGCCGAGTCGATG
The DNA here is from genome assembly GCF_964263255.1 of Lissotriton vulgaris. NCBI lineage: Eukaryota > Metazoa > Chordata > Amphibia > Caudata > Salamandridae > Lissotriton > Lissotriton vulgaris. The sequence goes on along the minus strand of NC_141698.1, from coordinate 659,375,765 downwards.
ACCTCGGCGGCGCCGAACAAAGCCACGGAGGATATGGCGTCGGTAAAAACAGCCTAAAAGGCGCCGGGCGTATGCTTGAGGGACGCACAAATTGTAAAATAATGGACCCATGGGACCAGCCAGTGCACCAGTGGGGTACATTGCCCTGGCATACACGCCATACATTGCATTTAGGAAATGCGAGGGGTCCTGTCCAGGACCAGGAAACGGAGGGTACGAACCCACTGGCTGCCCCAGAGGAGGCTGCTCCGGAACCGTTCCTTCTTGACCCTCCTGATCTTCTGGGCGATGCACCGGAGTCACCGGAGCCCGAGGATCTTCAACGTCATCCTCCTCATGCGCAGAAGACTGACATGGATCCAGAGTCGGATCCGGTCCCGGATCCGGAGATGGCCCTCGGGACTGAAAAGGCGAGGCCTCACCTTCAGGCTCACAAGATGGTGATGGAGACATGAAGTCCTTATAATGTCTAGGAGATGAAGACCTCTTCTTCGAATCAGACTCCCTGCCGGAATGATGCCTCGAGCTATGCTTCTTCCTCTTATGTTTTTTCTTTAAGGATCCCGAAGCATGCCCCGAAGCCGACTTCGACGCCGACTCCGACCTCGATTTCGTCTTCGACCTCGATTTCGACTTTGGCTTCAACCTCGAGCGTCTGGATCTTGACCTCGAAGACCTCTTGGCATCCTTTCCTTTTACCTTAGCTAGAAGGAGTATAGCCTCTCGTTCACGCAGAGCCTTCGGGTTAATTTTAGAACAGGAACGACAGCCTCCGACATCGTGGTCCGAGCCCAGACACCACAAGCAATCATCATGTGGATCGGTAATGGACATCATCCTGGCACACGATCCGCACTGCTTAAACCCTGTCTTCTTTGACGACATCTTCGGCGAAAGACAGTGGCTCGAAAAAGATACAATAACAGAGAAATAGCAACAAAGTTACTATCCACAACACTAGAGATCCCCAAAAACCGCTAGCGTCGACGACGCGGAAAAAAGGGAACTATTGTCATCACGCCGACGTAGGCCTAATAAGGAGTCACGCACGATGCTGTGCTCCTGTGACGTTGTCCACGCCGACGTGCTACAAAAGAGTTTTCCGAACGTTGCTGACGCAGGGGGATATTCACAAGCTGAGGAATTCACTGGCAGATGTATCTATTAGAATGAGAACAATATGCCTGCTCACCATCATCTTGATATTTGATATGTAAGTCAGAAGGACTGTGAGAATCTCCAAAAACACCACCTTTTTTAGATTGTTCCTCCTCAAGAAGATGAGTGGGTAGAAGAGGTGAAATGTTACTAGATGAAGTATGATCTGGTGCAATATGGGAAGATGGGGGATGTTTTTCTGACGTCTGTAGTTTGTCAGACTGTGTAAACGATGTAGTCTTGTTCGAGGGTGGAGACTTTGACGACAACTGAGATTTCGCCGGTGACCTCGTTGAGGCTGGATGCTGTAATGCCTCGGAACTGGTCAGATCATATGGCAGTCCAGTTGAGCTTAAATATTTCGACATCTATTACTGACACAAAAACATCAGCAGAGAGTAAAACTATACACTTATGGAATACGATAAGCATAAAAGCCTTGGTCGAGTGCCTCAATTTGTCTGAACCTGACCTAAGTTGTGTGCCTAATGGAGGGGCAGCGAGCTATCATGAGTGGCAGAGTAGGGAAACCCTGAAACAAGTGCGGTTAAAAAATTTCAAATTCCATTGGAAACAGCCATCTGCTCCTTGGTTTTCCCCAGCACTTAAAAAATGAAACTAAATTGTTGTTGACTTGAGAAAGCCACTATAATAGACAGGTAGAGGGGGCACATAGAGAAGCTATTGGCAAATATAAAAAGTAATCTTGGATGAAAAGACAAAATTTTATACAAATGAAATTGAACTGGTCTCAAATCCCTCGAAGGAACTTTTCAAAGTATTCCATTCCCTTTCACGTCCAAACACTTCTTCTAACTCTCCACCTAGCCAGGTATTTTGTGATAGTCTGGCTTATTTAAAAAAATTATAATAAAGTTGAGTTAGTTAGTGTATAGGGAATTTGATTCTTTCGGTACTCTACGGAACCCTAGCCAAGACCTATCAATTGTGGGCTCAACCAACTCTGAGGTGTACTATTTCTACCTTTGACCACAGATCAAATAATTACGCATATGGGCCAGGTCAAGTCTGGTGCTCCTTGTGATTCCGGCCCAACTAAACTAGTGCAAAATGTGGCAGATAGTCACGAGCTAGTCCTGACGATTCTGCTGAATGTAATCATTACCACAGGCATCTTTTCATCTGACTGGAAAAAGGTCTCTGTCCTACCACTGCTATAAAAAACCCTCATTAGTTCCTAAAGAGGAAAAACATTTCCATCCAATTGCAGGCCTACATCCAAATTACTTAAAAAACATCTCAACGCTAGCCTATTTGTTTACGCGGAAGAGAATAATCTCCTAGATAATGCACAGTAGAGTTTCAGATCAGCTGAGTCCAAGAAGAGATTAGCGACATCAAAGACAACAGTGAGAGAGCAGCAGTTGGCTTTTGGGTCTCTCTGCTGCTTTTGGCACAGTCAGCCGCACCATACAGTTAGAATGTCTGACTGAATTAAAAACTTCTGGGTGAGCATATGAACCTATTTAATCTTTCTTGACAATAAAGAGAAGGTTGCACTTTGCAAGTTTAACTCTAAACTATACTCTTTGCCCTGCAGGGTTTCTCAGGGGGTCAATGCTTAGCCCCACACTTTTTAACATGTATGCAGTGCCGTAGACTAAGATGATCCACTTTTATGGTTTGGCCACAGTAGCATACGCAGATGATACGCAGATTATGGCATCAGTCCCAAGCAATGTGGAGGAGGTTGAGGACAAACTTAATCAATGCATGACTGCCATTGCTAACTGGATGACTGTCTATTGTCTGAAATTAAATTCAGACAAAACAGAATTTCTTATCTTTGGAAAGAATTTATCCTTCTGGGTCTACCCATAGTGGCCTCGAGGTATTGGCTCTCCCCCGAGCCAGTCTCCAAGGAAAGAAATCTGGGGATAGTTTTTGATGCTGGTCTATCTTTGAAGGAGAAAATTAATCAACGGACATCCTCCTATTTCCTAATGCTCAGGTTGTTGCCATTCATTCCAAAAACCTGCTTTTACTGTCCATATCCTGTATAGGATTGACCATTACAATGCCCTTTATACGGACATTAGACAATTTGCACTTAAAAGTCTTCAGAGTTGGTGTCAAAAGCACTGTTCGTCCTTCACTGACCCCCTGTAAAAAAAAAAAGCGTGGCTTTTAAAGCACTCTGCCTGGCCCACAAAGCCCTACATGGTGCAGGACCTAACTGATTTGCAAGTAAAACCAGGTGGTATTCAATCAAAAAAGTCTGAGATCTGCTGCCCCATTCTCAGTTTCAGTCAACAGGATCAGCAAAACCTCCTGGGGTGGCCGTAGTTTTGCTCAAACCACCTGCCAGCTTTGGAACAAATTGCCATTATATCTTAAAAGTCACAGAAATCGTTTTACTTTTCGTAAACAATTGAAATCTTGGCTATATTAACTTCTTGTGCCTTTAAGTCAGTATGTTTCAGTGTCTGAAATTCTTAGAGCCAAGACACCTGCAGGTATTCACATGCTTTAAAAAATTACATTAATGAATTAATTCATTCAGCTGACAGGAGGGAGTTCGTCAATGGCAATGATCTCGTCAACGGCGGTGCGCTTGTTTATGGCGGTGTCTTACCCAGGGATTGCGTCTTCGTAGACAGTGTTTCGTCCTTCGATCAAGGCTTTGTGGGCCAACGATTCTTTGTCGACGATGAGTGCTTAGTTGCCAGTAAAGGTTCCGCTGATGCGGACGACTATGATAGAGGAATGGTGGCTGATATTTGAGTGTGGTTTGATGACGATGTAGATGTCAATAGTTAAAGATATGTAGTTGACATACCGGCAGTAGAGGTCTTCGTCATCGATGGGGCGGAAGACCCTTTTTTACCATTAGTGAACTCGTCGACGATTTTGAAAATGGTTTTTTGAAGGTAATTTTTAATTGTGTAGGAGGCTTGAATATAGCCTTTGAAGGCTGTTAAGCGTGCGCAGCATGAGAAGACCCTTTTTGTCAATGTTTAATCTCAGAAAGAGAGCCCTGAGAGGGTTTTTAGTGCATTCACTGTGTGGCTCCTGAGAGTAATATGAGGAATCCCTTTGGCTATTCAGGGCTGTTTTAGACGAAGTAGACTGCTTCCTCTCTGTGTCGGAGACAGGTTCAGTTCTAGATTTGAGCTTCTGGAGCCATATAAGTAGTCACACATCACGGTATCTTAGCGTTTTAGTAAAGAAAGTGCAACATACCTTACAGTCTGTAGCCTTATAAGACAGATAAAGGCAGTAAATGCTCTCAATAGGCGAGTCATCTTGATGTGTGCCAGAGTTAGGCCTTACATTTTCTTACATTGTCTTTTTTTGCACAATAACATGACTGCTGTGACCGTTTGCACATATTCGCGTGCATGACAATGTTGGATTAGTTTCTCTGAAACTACTTCTGTTTACACTTCTGGCTTCGCATAACATTATCATGATGCCTCGAGCACCAAGTATAAGGCTTTTATGCACAATGTACAAATGTTGTTCTATCTTCATCCAAGGGGCGACAGGGCTATGTACATATTCATAACATTGCTAATCTATACGTACATTGCGAGGATGTTTTTTATTATAAATAAGCATCTCAGAGGGTTAGCACAGAAGGCACTTCAGCTGACACCGAGGGTCCCTGCATGCTGACACTTCACCACGCAGCGGTATGACATCTCTGTAAAGGGTGTCTAGTTCGTGACCGGGACGGGGTCCTACATTCTCTTCTGCCAGGTAATGGGTTTGGATCACTCCGTGGGGAATTACACACTCTAGACCTACATAGCGTAGGGATTGCATAGAAGGAGTCCTGCCCGAACTGCCAATCTAGGTCTTCGCTGAACCGGAAACAAGCTCACTTTGCCACTGGATTCAAGCTAGCCTGGCTGAGAAGGGTGTTACCCAGAAACCAGTTCCGGATGCTAGTTTCCGGTTCAGGGAAGACCTGGCTTGGCAGTTCGGCCTCGACTGTTCCCATGAGACACAGGGTCAAGACTAATGTGCATATACCTGGGTATGAACTGACGTGGCAAAGTGAGCTAAAGAATGATGATGGATTCAACCCTGTGACTGGGGGTGAGTGTCTGAAAAGTTTCAGCGCTCCGTCCATCATCTCCTTGTGTTTGCTTTGTTCGCCCTAAGTTGGCAGGGTATGTCCAGACGTGGGTCCCTTGGTGTCTTTGCCACTGGATTCAAGCTAGCCTGGCTGATGAAGGGTGTTACCCAGAAACCAGTCCCAGGATGCTTGTATCTGGTTCAGGGAAGACCTGGCTTGGCAGTTTGTGCTGGACTGTTACCATGAGGCACAGGGTCAAGACTGATTTGCATATAGCGGGGTCTGGGGTGGCGTAGTGAACTAAAGAATGATGATGGATTCAACCCAGATCTCTGACTGGGGGTGAGTGTCTGAAAAGTTTCAGCACTCCGTCCATCATATACATGTGTTTGCTTTGCATATGTACACTGTCTTAGCACCATGGTGGTCTACTGATTCTCGGAGCACATGTATTCTATACAAGAAGAACGTTGGGTCAATAAATATATTTAAAATATCGCACTGTGTATTCTCTGTATATTCCTCTGAGAATAAAAGAGCACAAGTGTCTGAGCGGAAAGGTTCTGATCTGTTACTACGATCCCTGTGGGGTCAGGGATGTTATGTTCAGTGGTTACCATTCGCTCCCTGGTTGGGTTAGGGGAGCTTATGGTTGCACTGTGAGCTAGATGGTCTCTAGGCCAACATATTGAACTGGGGGTTCTGAATCAGTCTTGGCACCCACTCAAAGTGTGTTGTCCAACAAACGTGCAAGTCCTATGGATTAGTAGGAACTACATGACAATCTGAAGAGAGCTACTCTTTCATTGAAATTGCACATTCTTTAAACAGAGCCTTTTTTGCCTTGTCTGACATGATTTTGCCAAACGTAGTGGCAGAAATACAGATATAAGGAATGGAGAAATATATCTATATCTAATATTTATATATATATATTCCTGTGGATTGTGTTAACAATAACATTTGGACCCACCTCGACGCGTGAAAGCGACAGAGGTTTGGAGATACACATATCTCCTTTTGGGCAACCGGGATTCCTGTGCCTGCCCCGCTAAGGATTTCGGGGTATGGCGGTCATAGGGGAGACCCGAGGGGGCATTGAACTGTGGTATTGCCTCACCTCTCAGCAAATGCGTGATCGTTGCCTGCCACCACCGGCCACTCCAGCGCTGTCACACACAGCGAGCATCCCTGTTCCCGCGATGCACCACATTGCAGCATTGTGGGCCTTGCAGTCCTACGACACAGGACGGCATGTGAATGGCCAAGTCCACCAGGGGGCGGAGTTAGGCACCTACAACAACATGGAAGCGGGACTATTCACATCTTAGCACTCATGACTGAAGAGGGGCGCTGAAGAAGGCCAACGCCGAAAAGCATCCGCCCGAGACTTTGCCTTATTAAAGTGCTCTTTCTAAATCTCCCCTGGGCCACTACTCTTTTTTGTGGAGGAGGCGAAGTGAAAATATATATATATATATATATATATATATATATATATATATATATATATATATATATATATATATATATATATATATATACTTTCCTAGAAGTTTCCTTAAGAAAATTGTCCTCAAATGGCTGGTGGAGAAGTGTGGCTCACTGGTTAGAGCAGGCAGACCCTGAAACAGAGGTCAGACCCGGGACCAGGGTTAAATTCCCGACGGGGCAGGGTCTTGAGCTCAAATGTCCACGGACTCGATAATTCTCGCTTCGGTGCCTGACCTAATCATGGGTTCACACTCTGCAACTCTGGGCATTAAGCTTGCTTAATCTCCACAACGGCCCCCCCCCGCGGCGGGATGCCTGGCTTTCACCTTGGGGATGACCTGTAGGGGCTATCTCACAGGGAAAAGCCAGGATGGGTTCCCAAGGCAAGCGCCGAGATACCTCCCCAGGTGATCGAGCGCTATATAAGAACATACAAAAAAAAAAAAAAAATCTTCTGTCAGAAGTAAAAGTGCATAAAGCTGAGCAGAGATCAGTGGAGACTCCCTAGCACGACATGCGGTAGAAAATCTGAGGTAATAGAGCTTCTCATATGAGTGTTCTAGAGGGGTATTCATCCTGATTGGCTAACACCTAAATTTGTTTTTTGTTTTTTAAATGACTAGGATAGGTTACTAAACTAAGAGGACTAGGCCTTTTCTAGTCTATTTCTGTCATAATATTGCTTTATTAAGGTACCGGGGAACTCCCATCCCGACGACGGGGAAGGATTCAAGCATGTGAATCTATGAAAGTTCCAATACTGGAGTTAATTATAGGACATACCTCTTGACACAAATGCAAATATTGGCAGATTGCCATATTTCATAGTGTACTATATACACCCACTATTTTAAGTACCACCCACAAATAGCAAACGATTATCCTGAACACTTGTGCAACTTATCGATTTCTGTGGTGTATTGGCTTCACAAGAAATTCAACTACACCCACAAAGTTTTTATTTAAAATCACAGGCTCCTAAATGGCTGACAGGAAGCACGGTGGAACAACTTAAAACACCAAAGGAAATACACTGAAGATGGACCTTGGCGATGGCGGCATCAATATTGTATCACAATAGACTGGTAACACTACATATCTGAGCATTTATTTATTTATTAAGGAGTTTTATATAGCGTTGGCCGGCCCGGGGTATCGGAGCCCTTTACAACAGTTTTAGTGCAATAGTCACACAATAGAGCAGTAGTATACATATTGGTTCAGCAGTCCAAGTGTGCTGTGCAGCATTGAGGTAGTACGTGAGTCCTGAGAGAATCTTGTTGAGTGCATATTGTCTGGGGTTGAACCTCTTTGAGGTAGGAGGGAACAGGTAGGGGTCAAGGAGCAAGGAGGAGGTAGGTCTTAGTGGTACAGCGTCGTGGAGCTACGGCGAGCTGGGATTTGCGTTTCGGTGGCGGCTATCTGTTCGGGAGGAAGCGGTTGAGGAAGAGGTCTTTTAGGTGTTTTTTTAATTTTGTGAAGGACAGGATCGTCCTGATATCTGCTGGGATGGAGTTCCAGATTTTGGGCATGTTTCCAGCTAAGGACCGTGCAGCTTTTTTTGTTTGCGTGTTTTCATAGGGATGAGTAGTTGGGTATTGGAGCTCCTGAGGTTCCTTGTCTGACCGGCCCTCTTGAATTTGCGGCCAGGTATTCAGGTTTTCTTGTGTGCAGGGCTTTGTGCGCGAGGCAGGCAGTTCTGAAGCTGGCACTCAATTAGACTGGGAGCCATTTTAGTTCTCTGAGTGCTGGTGAGATGTGGTCATATTTCCTAACTCCAGTGACTATTCTGGCTGATGCGTTGAGAGTTGTTTTGAGGGGGGCTAGGTGAGATTTTGTTGTACCAGTGAAGGTTGCACACCCATAGTCGAGTTTGGATAGCATCAGTGATTTGGTGGCTTGTTTGAGATCTTTGGTTGGGATGAAGGGTTTTATTTTCTTAAGTAGCTTCAGATTGAGGAAGGCACTCTTTGTAGAGTTCTTGATATGTTTGGCCATGTCAAGTTTTGTGTCTAGGGTGATTCCTAATGATTTTATGGAGTTGGCCAGAGTGAGATTGCCATTGAGAGCATCCATTGCTTTTAGCCATTCTGACATTTGAGGGTTCTCTTCTTTGTTGGAGATGAGAAGGATCTCTGTTTTGTCTTGGTTGAGTTTTAAGACAGCCAGTGTTGCATTTCTTTTAGAGTATAATTTAGTCTGTGAATGTCATCTATGGAAGAGGTTTCTAGATAGATCTGAGTGTCATCTGGATATAGCTGCAAAGGGATGTTGGCATTTTTAAGTATGGTGGTGAGGGGTTCCATGTATATGTTGAACAGTTGTGGTGAGAGCACTGAACCTTGGAGGACGCCCCTGCTTACGTAAGTCGGAAGTAACGTTTTTGATTTCTATCTTTTGTGAGAGGCTGTGCAAGAAGGAGGAGAACCAGTGTAGGACCACCTCATCAGCACCTACCCTTTCTTGTAAAGCTGTGATGAGTAGTTGGTGGTCAACCATGTCAAAAGCTGCCGATAGGTCCAGGAGAAGGAGGAGGTAACATTGGTCGGATATCGTCTATGATGTTAAGGATCGCGGTCTCGGTGCTATAGCCTTTACTGAAACCCGATTGGTGGGGATCAAGAAGGTTGATGCTGTCCATGTGCTGAGGCAGTTGTAGGAGGACGCATTTTTTGAGGATTTTGGATAGGAGGGGGAGACTGGAGACAGGTCTGAAGTTATTCAGGTCCTTGGAGTCGAGGCATGTTTTTTTTTTTTTTTTGCAGTGGCGTGACTTGGCCAACTTTGAGGCATTCAGGTATGACGCCGGTTCTCAGGGAGCTGTTTATGACCTTGCTCCAGAACAGAGCTATGGAGAGTTCTGTTTTTTGGTCAATTGGGTGGGTATAAGATCAAGGACGTGAGAAGCGGGTTTGGAGGTGGAGATCAGTTTGAGGATCTCGGCTTCCGGGATGGGGTTGAAGGATTTCCATGTTTTCGTGGGGTGCTTGCGAGTGTTATCTTCTGTCACTGGGGGCAAGCTTTTGCAGGCATGGTTGACGTTGACGTCGAGGGAGAGCTCAATCTTGGTGATTTTGCCTTTGAAGAAGTTGGTGAAGTTTTCGCACAGGTCCTTGGAGGCCGGCATTGTGGTTTCAGGGGGCTTGGAGGTTTGTTGCCTGATGATTTTGAACAGTTCTTTGGGCCTGCTTTTTGCATTGTCCAGGGCGGTGCAGAAGAAAGTGGATTATTCTCTGCTAATGTGTTTTTTGTATTTCTTTCAGGCTACTTTGAGTTGTTCGCGTAGGCTTGTGGAGGGGTTGCTCCTCCATAGTCTTTCTGTAGCTCTTAGTTGTCTCCTTTCGTTGTTAATGTCCGTGTTGAATCAGGATCTGGATGGGATTTACCTGTGTTTTTTTTACTTTCATGGGGGCTACTTGGTCTAGAATGAATGTCATGGTTGTGTTGTAGTGGAAGGTGAGTTCTGTCATGGATAGATCATCTGTGGAGGCAGTGAGGAGTGTGTTAACACTTTCCTCTAGTATCATGTTGATCTGGGTAAGGTTTCTCGTCCATTTGGGGGCGGGGGTCTTGGGTGGGGGGTTGGAGTGTGATCGGATGAGTGAGGTGGAATAGGATTAAATGGTGGTCGGACCAATCCACGGGCAGGGTGTGGTCTATTGTGACTGTGTCGCGTTTGGCGATAATGGCATCTAGGATTGCTCCTTTGTTGTGAGTTTCCTCCGAGCAGTGTTGGGTAAGGTTGTCGCTGTGTAGCAGCTCATTCAGGTTCTGAATAGCGGGTTGTTTTCTTCATTCCAGGGAAGGTTGAGGTCGCCCAGAATTACAGCATCTGAGTGTGAACAGGAGATCCACCAAGAAGATAAAAATGGTCTAACTAAAGAGTACTGTGGGTGCAGCTACTGATCCCAGGAGGAAGTGAGAGGGTTGCAAATCCTTTGGAAAATTAAGAGGGCTAGATGTGACCAAGAGTTCACAAGAGGCCTTTAGGCCAAGGGCACACTGAAACCATACTTGATTTGGTGTGAAGGTGGGACAAGGTTTGATAAGGGAAGAAAAATCATTTGGATGGGGGAAGGTCCTCTCTAAATAGGTACCTAGCACTGCTCAAAGGAATGAAAGCATCTGTGATTGGGTGATAGACCACTTCCCTTCATATAAAGGAAGGCTGAGATGGAACAGAAGCTGTGTGGCCAGTTATGGTTGCAAAAGTGCCAGTCCAGGCTGTAAAAAGAAGATTCAGAGATGTGAATAAGAGCACATCCTCTTGAGATTATACTTCACATACTTTACAACGGACGTTCATCTAGTATACAAGTTGAAAAAAGTGGGAGAGTTGTACATACCCTGCATTTAAATTTTTCATCCACCAAGGCCCTGCTTATGGTTTAACACAGAGGTGGAGGATCCAAAGCATTGGTATAGAAATAGTGGAGCACAAGAAATTTAGATTGTGCAATTCTATACCCCGTCCTGCCTCCCTGCTAACAAAATGTTTTCCCTTCTTGCAACGCACATTTATTTTGTTATTGTCGATGTGGTACAAGTAGAGATTAACAGAGTGAGAACAAGCTAAGCACATACACAACATATCTTTTATCGAAAGATGGTCTACTGTGCCTTCCTGTGCAGTAAGTGTGAGTAAGCAACTTTTTACAGTTCATCATGCTAGATCTGGTGTTTCCAATTACAGATCCACTTGTCTTCAAAGAGAGTACTTTGAATAGAAATTCTGCATTGAGTTACATATTATATTTTTTTAACATCCTCTTTAGGGGACAAGATCTAAAATAACTATCAAGCCACATGACCCACTTACAGATGCTACATGCAATACTCAGGTGTGTGGAATTTCTATAGCCCGACGCCCAGGACATATTGTTTGAGGCCAAGGACAACAAGTTTTCATGTTTATTCTGTCACTGGGACAAGTAAGCCCAACTCCTGCAGCACAAACCCTATGACTGCCAAATTACAGTACCACAATATAGATCAGAGATGGGCATTGTCTGGAGGTAAGGTAATACTTGTGTCCATGTGTTAATGCAGTACAAGCTTGTGTTAATGGTTCATTAAAAGAAAGCCTTTATTATTCGTGTGAGCGCTCTAAGGCTATGCTGTAAGTTCAGACCGCAGTACTGACAGTGGTTCCAGTCTAAAAATGTGTACACACATTTGCAAAGTTTAACAAAATGAGGCTACGAATAATGCTTCCAGGATGCTCTGTGATTAGATGCAAATATATGCAAAAGCTTGAAAGCAAGATCGATGATTTTTTGCTTTCAAAATAAAATGTTTATTAAAAAAATGCACCTAGAAACTAAACGTTTTGCTGAACTACTGTGAAATTTTAGGCACCATTTCTTTGAAGCATCATTTAGTAAAATAAGTTGATGCATGTTAGTATTTCCCAAAACATATTTACAATGGAAAATCATTTAAGAAAATGTGTTGATGCATGCTAGTACTTCCCAAAAATATTTATAATGAGAAATCAGTGTAACCAACAAAAGTATAGGAAACATGGCAATAAACAAGCATTCTCAAGGGGGGGTGGTATGCACACCATTGCTTTACAATTTACTTCCATGTTTCAATGATCATCACAAGATTGCGTGCGCCCTGGACATGTGCCTCGCCCTGGTACACTCGTAATTAAACTAGTAGAGAGGCGCGTGACGTACGTTCCGCATCCAGTCGCACTGCATAATTGGATAAATAATCCTCTTTATAGGTCCACGTAACATTTTCTTCGCTAGAAACCCTTTTACTTCACGTTGTTTTCCAAAATCTTTATACTTTTTCTTATTGATCCACAAATACGGTGTCTTGCATTTCAAATACTTCCCATTTTCGAGATGTGCCCATCCAAGCCTCTTCAAGAACACGATCAAAACGCAAGATTTGTTTAAGGCAGCATTTCTTTATTAGAACCCAATGCATTTCGGGCTTACGTAAGCCCTTCGTCAGGGGTAACTGCAAGTTAACAATTTAGAAAAACAAACAGTTACTAAAATTATCTTTTTTATGTGAGATTTAAAAATTCATCATGTTTCCATTGTTGTATATATATTTAACATACTGTGGGTCAAAAACTTTCAGCCCTTCGTTTGAAACTTCAAAACAAATCAACAACGAAATAGCTTCATCCCCTTAGTGACAAACCCTTTGCCTTACATCCCTAAACTGTGCTTAAAAAATGTGCCATCACACATATGTCCCCCACTCTCCCCGTTTTTAAGCCTCAATCACTTCTAATCCATTGTACAAACCATATTCACCCCACTCACCCATCCACATAACTTGAACCTCTCTCCCTTTCACTCTCTCATATTTCCCTTTTGTGTCCACGTAATCAGCCATACTCACCCTAATCAATCATTCATGATTGATTAGGGTTGTAAGGCAAAGGGTTTGTCACTAAGGGGATGAAGCTATTTCGTTGTTGATTTGTTTTGAAGTTTCACACGAAGTTTCACACAGTATGTTAAATATAAATACAACAATGGAAACATGATGAATTTTTAAATCTCACATAAAAAGATAATTTTAGTAACAGTGTGTTTTTCTAAATTGTTAACTTGCAGTTACCCCTGACGAAGGGCTTACATAAGCCCGACATGCATTGGGTTCTAATAAAGAAATGCTGCCTTGAACAGATCTTGCGTTTTGATCGTGTTCTTGAAGAGGTCTGGATGGGCACATCTCGAAAATGGGAAGTATTTGAATTGCAAGATACCGTATTTGTGGCTCAATAAGAAAAAGTATAAAGATTTTGGAAAACAATGTGAAGTAAAATGGTTTCTAGCGAAGAAAATGTTATGTGGACCTATAAAGAGGATTATATATCCTTTTATGCAGTGCGACTGGATGCGGAACGTACGTCACGCTCCCCTCTACTTGTTTAATTACGAGTGTGCCAGGGCGAGGCGCATGTCCAGGGTGCACGCAATCTTGTGATGATCATTTAAACATGGAAGTAAATTGTAAAGCAATGGTGTGCATACCACCCCCCCTTGAGATTGTCTTATAAATAATTGCCCCAATGTTGGTTTTGCACCCGATGAACAGAACAATTTGGTGAAGAAACTTTCTCTAAAAACCCACATGTACGATGATGCAGCATATTCCTAAGAACAATGGTTAAATATCTTGAAGGCGGTTACGGTTTAGTAGTGAACACACAAATTGTTTATTCTTGTGAAATATTGGGTATTGTTGTAACAGTGAAGCATATGATAAATTGGGGTTATTTTCAGTTGTTTAATCAATACTTTAGGACTGCTATTTTGGTGTAGAGACTAAGTGGGTTATGGGAGTTGTAGTATATGAAGTGGAGGTTGGTTTGGAGAGTGGTTTGTGTTACGTGTTTAATTACTTTGCGCGTAGATGGGTGGAGTTTTGGTTCCAGCACGGGGCTTATATAGATGGTTTCACGTGGAGGAGGTAACACTTTAATGAAGGCGGATGTCGAGTGACGAGAGAGATGCGGTTTTGGCAGGTATGTGTTTATGGTGGCTGTGGCGGATGGTGAATGTTACGTGAGCATGAATATCGAGGATGTTAGTGTGGAGGCAGGGAGAAATAAGTATGTGTGAATGAGGGAGAGGTTTGTGCAGTGGGAGGTTGAGTGATGAGTGTGGCTGAGAATGATTGATTAGGGTGAGTATGGCTGATGACATGGACACAAAAGGGAAATATGAGAGTGAAAGGGAGAGAGGTTCAAGATATGTGGATGGGTGAGTGAGTGGGGTAAATATGGGTTGTACAATGGATTAGAGGTGATTGAGGCTTAAAAGCGGGTAGAGTGGGGGACATATGTGTGATGGCACATTTTTTAAGCACAGTTTAGGGATGTAAGGCAAATGGTTTGTCACTAAGGGGATGAAGCTATTTCGTTGTTGATTTGTTTTGAAGTTTCACACGAAGGGCTGAAAGTTTTTGACATACAGTATGTTAAACATATATACAACAATGAAAACACGATGGAGTAGTTTCTGTCCTGTAACTCCAGTTCTGTAGTAGGGGTATCTCTGTTATAGTCATAATCTAGTGAATAGTCCCACCCAGTGCGTGGACCCCGGAGCAATCAAAAATAATCTCTTATGGTGTCGAAAAATGCAGAAATGCACAGACACTTAAGAGAGAATTTAAAGACAGATAATGCAGCCTATATCCACAGGCTACACTGTCCAGTACTTCAACTAGAAATTCCACCAAAAATCCACAAACAGCAAAGCCTGTCCAGATTTCCCTTGCTTTAACAGCAAAACCCCTCTGGAATGATAGAGAGGAAGACATGGACAGACAAGACCGATAGGCTGCCATTATGTGGCTCAAACAGTATACTGTGCCTTAAAGAGAACCTTCCAGAACTTCACAGTATCCCAGAATGCACTGCAGGTCCCTTTTACTTTCAGTTCTTTTTGAAGGCGTAATACGCCAGACCTGAAACATTCCTTACATGAATATCTCTCTCCACCGGGGAGAAGGGCGGGCGCTTATGACTATAACAGAGATACCAATACTACAGAACTGGAGTTACAAGACAGAAACTACTCCTTCTGTAGTAGGGGATCTCTGTGTATAGGCATAATCTAGTGAATAGAATGGCAAGCCCATCCCCACACCAAAGCGGCGGTGGAGAAAAAGAGAAATAACACCACTATTGTGCGAACAGATTTCGCAGCAAAGCCTGCCCAACCTGAGCGTCTGCCCTGGCATCAGTGTCCAGGCAGTGATGCTTAGCAAAGGTATGGACCGACTTCCAAGTGGCCGCCTTGCAGATCTCTGCAATTGGAACATCACGGAACAAAGCAGTCGTGGCAGCTTTGCCCCTGGTGGAATGAGCCTTAGGTTTACCCCCTAAGGTCTTACCAGCTTTTTGGTAACACAATTGCATACAGGACACAATCCACCTAGATATGGACTGTTTAGAGGTAGCATGACCCGTCCTGACTGATCCATAATTGATGAACAATTGGTCTGACCTACGAATATCCTTGGTTTTATCCAGATAAAATTTCAACACCCTCCTGACATCCAGAGAATGCAGGGACCTTTCCGCTGGAGAGGAAGGATTCTGAAAAAACGTAGGTAAAGTTATTGTCTGGTTAACATGAAAGTCAGATATAACTTTAGGAAGAAATTTAGGGTGAGTACGCATAACAACCTTAGCAGCATGAAATACAGTATAAGGTTCTTGGCAAGACAACGCCTGAATTTCACTCACCCCGCGGGCCGATGTAATGGCCAGGAGGAACGTGGCCTTCCAGGACAGGTGCTGCAACATAGCCTTATGAATAGGTTCAAAAGGCTCCTTCATCAATCTGGACAGCACCACATTCAAATACCATGAAGGCGAAGGAAGCCGGACAGGAGGGAACACTTTCTTCAAGCCTTCCAAAAAATATTTGATCACAGGGATCTGAAAGAAGGAAGTCTGTGAAGGGCATTTCCTGTAGGCAGTCAATGCAGCCAGATGAACCTTAATGGAATGGACATTAAGGCCAGACTGCGCCAGATGTAGAAGATATGGAAGGATGACATCTTCCTTACATGTCGTCGGGTCATAGTTCTTGGACTTGCACAGATGCAAAACCTCTTCCACTTCCTATGCCGACGACACCCAGTTGGTATTTCCGTACTCAGAGGTGTCGCAGGAGTCCTTCTCGAACTTCAAAGGCTGTCTCCAAGATATAGCCTATTGGATGAACACGAACAAATTAAAATTAAATGCCAATAAGACCGAAGCAATCTTTGGCAGAGGCCCTACCCCCGCCTCAGAACTTTGGTGGCCTACGGAGATGGGCCTAGCCCCCTCACCCAGCCGCACGGCAAAAAATCTTGGAGTGAGGTGGAACGATAGCATGTCCTTCACCTCGCACATCCAACAAGTCGCCGGCTGCTGCTTGAGCAAACTGAGAAATCTCCGTAAGATCCTGAGAATCCTCCCGGAGAGCTGCCGGAAAACGGTAATCCATGCCACTGTTACATCAAGGCAGGATTACGCCAATGGACTCTACCTAGGCCTACCAAAATACCCGACGCAAAAACTTCAGGTAGTTCAAAATGCGGCTGCGAGACTGTTGCTGCGAATCCCTCTCAAGCAGTCAGTCTCTTCGCATCTACGATCATTGCATTGGCTTCGAGTTGCCAGCAGAATAAAATTTAAAGCACTTACGCTGGCTTTCAGATCTCTGCATGGCTCCTGCCCAGAGTACTTGAAAAACCGGCTCCCGAGATACTCCCAAACCCGCGCACTGCGGTCCAATTGCCGCGTTCAACTGGCCGTCCCTCGTACGAAAAAGGCTCGACTAGGCGGTCGAACTTTTTCGGCAAATGTTACCTCTCTATGGAACACTTTACCACAAGAAATCCAGCAGGCCCCTTCTGAACCTTGCTTTAAGAAGCTGCTGAAAACGTGGCTCTTCACCCAACCTCGCTAGCTCTCTTACTTCTCGCCTCCAGGTCAATTGTGTTCTCCTAGCGCCGGGACACCTCCTAGCGAGGTAGCTGTTCGCGCTTTATAAAATGCAGTAAAAAAAAAAAAAAAAGCATAAGAAGTCCTAGTGGAAGGTTGCTTAGCCTCCTTCAGTATGTCCATGCAATCTTCTGGTAGATTCAGATGGCCATATTGCACTATCTCAGGAGCCATGCCGCCAAACTCAAAGACGAGAGGTTGAGGTGCAACATCTGCCCCCGAACTTCGTGAGAAGGTCCGGCATGCACGGCAACCATATGAGAGGAAGGAGAGACCGGTGAAGCAGGTCCGTGAACCACCACTGTCTGGGCCATTCCGGGGCAATCAGGATCATCCGCGCCCTGGATTGGGAAAGTTTGATGAGCACCGCCGTAATCGGGGGAATGGGTGGAAAAGCGTACAGAAAGCTGTTCGACCAGTTGATCCATAACGCATTCCCCAGCGTCCCCGGCTGGTAGTACCTGGAGGCGAAGTCTCGGCATTTGCTGTTTTCGGCGGTGGCGAACAGATCTACGTCTGGAGTTCCCCACCTTGCGAAGACTTCTCCTAGTACTTCGTCGTTTATGACCCATTCGTGGTTTTCCTGAATCAGTCTGCTCAGTGCGTCTGCCTGAACATTCTGCACACCTGGTAGATGGGTGGCCGTTATCGTCAGTCCTCTGGCCAGAAGCCAGTGCCTGATCGCCTGCGCCTCCTGCGACAGAGTGCGTAATCTCGACCCCCTCTGCTTGTTGAGGTAATACATTGTGGTCGTATTGTCCGTCTGCACTAGCAAAGAGTTGGTCCGGAAGGACGGATGAAAGGCCTTCAGTACCAAGTGAACAGCTCTGAGTTCCAGGAAATTGATGTGGTACGTGGACTCAGTCTGGGACCACGTCCCTTGAATCTGTAAGACTCCGGAGTGCGCCCCCCAGCCGTGGAGAGACGCATTTGTCACGATAGTCTGCGTGGGAATGTCCTTGTGGAAGGGAACCCCTCTCAGGAGATTCTCCGCCGAACACCACCACTTCAGAGACTGAAGAGCATGCAGAGACAGTCGTATCCTGTCGTCCCAAGATCCTTTCCTCTGAACCCACTGATCCTCCAAGCACTCCTGCAATGGTCTCATGTGCAGCCGTGCCTGTGGCGTGAGGAAGATACAAGAGGCTATCGATCCCAGTAGAGAAGACACCATCCTCACTGTTGTAGATGGAGTGGTCATAAGAGCCTGAGCCTTCCGAAGGAGTGATAATCGTCGCTCCTCCGAAGGAGACACGCTTGCTGACAGCGTATTGATGGAGGTTCCCAAGTACTGGATGCATTGGACCGGCGTCGGGACAGACTTGGACATGTTGATGTGCAACCCCAGCTTGTTCAAGAGAACGCACATCTTCTGGAAGTGTGCTTGAGCTTCCGAGTAGGAGGAAGCCTTGATCAACCAATCGTCCAGGTACAGGTAGACAAACACCTTGTTCTTCCTTAGGTGTGCAGCTACCACTGCCATGCACTTCGAGAATGTCCTGGGCACAGACTTCAGTCCGAATGGCAGTACTGTGTACTGATAATGAGTGGCGCCGACTTGGAATCGCAGGAACTTCCTGTGTTTGTGTGCAATGGGCACATGGAAGTATGCATCCTGTAGGTCTATGGCACACAGCCAGTCTCCCCATTGCAGCTGAGGATAAATCTGATGCAACGACAGCATGCGAAACTTCTCTCTGCGAATCCACTTGTTTGCCTGTCGCAAATCCAGATTGGCCTGAACTCGTTCTTGTTCTTTTTGCGAACCAGGAAGAACCGGGAGTACAGACCTCTTCCTCTTTGAGACAGAGGTACGTCTTCTATCGCCCTTTTCCTTAACAGGATATCGGACTCCGCCTGGAGCTCGCACAGCTGAAACTGCGAGCTGACCGTAGAAATTGATGGAGGCAGGCTGGTGAACCGAAGAATTTATCCATTGCAAACAATATTCAGCACCCACTTGTCCTGAGTAATTTTTCTCCACTCTGCCAGAAAAAATTTGAACGCTTCCCCCCACCGGAGCGGGTAACGGATGTAGGGGAAGTAACAGCTCAGGGTCGAGACCCGGCCGCGCCCTTGTGCGCTGTAGAGGACTGCTGACCACCTCTACCCTTCTGGAAGAGCCTCCGGAACTGCTGCTGTTGTTGCTGCTGCTGTCCCGAAGCCTGTCCTCGCCCTCCTCCCTGCGCCCCAAACCGTCTCTGGAACGGGCGGTAGGCTTTCTTTTCTTTGGGCTTCTCCAAGCCCACAGCCGTCAGAGTCTCGGCCTCCGCCTTCATGCGGGCCATCTCATCATCTGCATGTTTCCCGAACAGGGTCTCCCCGAGAAGGGCAGATTAGCCACTCGCTGCTGGGCCTCCGGCTTGAGCAATGTGAGCCTGAGCCAGGCATGGCGTCGCTGGTTGATCCCATGACAGTACCAATGGGCCGCCAAAAGAGAACCATCAGCGGCCCCGCTGATGACCTGGATTGAGACAAGCATCCCTTCCTTCTGGATCTCCAGGAAGTCCTCCCTCCTATCTCGTGGCAGTAGTTCCGCGAACTGCTGGAGGGATTCACACAGGGCACGATCATAACGCCCTAGCAGAGCCACATCGCTAGCGGCCTTCATGGACGTAGAGGCCGTCCCACAGGCCTTCCTGCCATTCGAGTCGATCCATCGGCTCTCCTTATCCGGAGGCACCGTAGAAGAAGGAGAGATAGAGTGCTGTTTTCTGGCCGCCGTCATTATAACGGAGTCCGGAACAGGGTCAATCCTCAGAAAAGCCGGGTTGGAATCCAGAGCCCTGTACTTCTTAAGAAGACGGGACGGAGCGGCTCTCGTCGTTGCAGGCGTAAGGAACAGTTCCTCCGCTGGCTCTACCAAGCCTGGCACGAGCGGTAGTAGAGGGTGAGACAAATGCTTCTTGTGAAATGTCTCAAAGATCACGGACGTGGTAGGTGTCGGAGGCGTCACCGTGATTCCCAATTTCGCCGCACCCCTCAGCGAACATCCTGGAACGTGCTGATGTCATCCACGGGAGACACACTCGTCCCCGGGGAGTCTGACAAGGTCGGGGAGTAGGACCTGGTTCTGGAAGAGTCTGTGCGGGACCGTGATCCGCGCCTCCTATGGCGCAGTCTCGACCTCGTAGAGGATCTGTGACGACTGCGCGACCTCCCTCTCCGTCCGGAGCGGGAGCGCGACTTCCTTGGCTTCGGTCGCCCTGCCGGTTCCACCGGGGCGGGAGACTTTGGCTTGGATGGGGCCCTCGGCCGAGGTGTCCCCTTCGGAGGAGTTGGATACCTAGGCAGGGACATCGGCCTCGGAGGAACCAGGGGAGGCTTGTCCACCGGCAGCTGAGGTTGAGGCTGCGGCTGAGGCTGAGGTGGAAGAGGAGGCGGGGTAGGGTCCCGCGGAGGAAGACCTCTCGGTAAAGGAGGAGGAGGAGGAGGAGGCGTTACTGTCACCGGCTTCGGAGGGGTATACACAACGGAGTACACCGAGCCCGGTGACCCGCCCTCCTTATCAGGTTGGAATGTGGGAGAGTCTCTCCTAGGCACTTGACGCCTGCCAGACTGCCTCCTGGCGCCTAAACTCCTTCTGCACCGTTACTGCGTCAAAGAACGGCGACCCGACGGCGAGCGTCGGCCCCTCGACGTCGAGCTGCGCTTCCTCGACGGCGAACGCCTGTCCCTCGACGGCGAGCGCTTCCGGCTCGACGGCGGCCTCCATCGCCTCGACGTTGATCTCCATCGCCTCGACGTTGATCTCCATCGCCTCGATGTCGATCTCCGTCGCCTCGACGGCCTCCTGTGCCTCAACGGCGATCTCTTGTGCCTCGACGGCGATCTCTTGTGCCTCGACGGTGATCTCTTGTGCCTCGACGGCGAGGATCCCCTCGACGACGACCTTCTCCTCTTCGCCGACGGCGAACGACGGTATCGCCTCGACGGCGAGCGCCAACGCCGGGCTACCTCTCGACGTCGAGTACTCGGCGACGAGGACGACGACGAAATAGTCACCGGTGATCTCGACGGCGGTCTGTTCAGATCTCTCGACGTCGAACGTCGACGCCGCTTCGACCCAGAGCCCTGGGGAGACGGGGAACAGACTGTAGTCATCCCTCTCGACGCCGTCGTTGGTGCAATCGACGGAGAATGGGGACGCTTGCTGGACTTCCTGCCACTAGGGAGCCCCCCAGAGGCCTCAGCACTGGCAGATGGAGCCTGCCCAGACCCACCTCGTGCTTGCAGTCTTCTCTCCTCCATGCCTTGGAGCCTGATCTTCATTCTGTCTCTCAGGGTCCTGGTGGTAAATCCCTGGCAAATCTCACACTCCTCTGGGGTATGAGAGGAGGGAAGGCAGAGGATACACACTTCGTGTGGTTCAGTCTTGGCCTTCTTCCTGGAACACTCCGGGCATTTGTCAAATAATGAAGGCATATTTGACAAAAAGACTGCCCCAAAAGCACACCAAAGAAGAAAACAACCAAAGTACTTCGAAAGAAGCACCAAAAAACACTTGAAAAAGTGAGAAAATAACAAAACAAATCCCAAAAGGGAGAGCTCAATGCTCCAGGGTCCTGCTAGCAGGAGCCGGAAAAAAGAACAGAAAGTAAAAGGGACCTGCAGTGCATTCTGGGATACTATGAAGTTCTGGATGGTTCTCTTTAAGGCACAGTATCATGTTTGAGCCACATAATGGCAGCCTATGGGGCTTGTCTGTCCATGTCTTCCTCTCTATCATTCCAGAGGGGTTTTGCTGTTAAAGCAAGGGAAATCTGGACAGGCTTTGCTGTTTGTGGATTTTTGGTGGAATTTCTAGTTGAAGTACTGGACAGTGTAGCCTGTGGATATAGGCTGCATTATCTGTCTTTAAATTCTCTGTCTGTGCAGTTCTGCATTTTTCGACACCTTAAGAGATTATTTTTGATTGCTCCGGGGTCCACGCACATGGGCGGGACTATTCACTAGATTATGACTATACACAGAGATCCCCTACTACAGAATTTTTAAATCTCACATAAAAAGATAATTTTAGTAACGGTGTGTTTTTCTAAATGGTTAACTTGCAGTTACCCCTGACGAAGGGCCTACATAAGCCCGAAATGCATTGGGTTCTAATAAAGAAATGCTGCCTTGAACAAATCTTGCGTTTTGATCGTGTTCTTGAAGAGGTCTGGATAGGCATGGGAAGTATTTGCAAATGCAAGACCCCGTATTTGTGGATCAATAAGAAAAAGTATAAAGATTTTGGAAAACAACGTGAAGTAAAATGGTTTCTAGCGGAAATGTTATGTGGACCTATAAATAGGATTATATATCCTTTTATGCAGTGCGACTGGATGCGGAACGTACGTCGCGCTCCCCTCTACTAGCTTAATAAACAAGCATTTGCAAAGCCAACATGTCGGACGTTGATGGTAATCCTTTTAGTTTTGTGAATGTGTGCCTTGTTTTGATATGGTTTTTGTACAACTTTATTGCTGTGGGAGCAGCGGGCCATCATCATTATAATAAACATTGACAAAAGCAAAAATATTTTTGGTCTCATAAACCACACATTGCGACAGTATTTCCTAACACGGAGTGAAACTACCTTCTGTGCCAATATGCCCCTTGTGAAACAGCAGAATGCGGGAGCGGGAGAG